>NC_090332.1:47007911-49407911 GCF_035084215.1 Heptranchias perlo | reverse complement strand
CTGGGTATGTCCTGTCCCACCGGCAGGACAGACCCACCAGAGGTGGCGGTACAGTGATATACAGTCAGGAGGGAGTGGCCCTGGGAGTCCTCAACATTGACTCTGGACCCCATGAAATCTCATGGCATCAGTTCAAACATGGGCAAGGAAACCTCCTGCTGATTACCACCTACCGTCCTCCCTCAGCTGATGAATCAGTCCTCCTCCATGTTGAGCACCACTTGGAGGAAGCACTGAGGGTAGCAAGGGCACAAAATGTACTCTGGGTGGGGGACTTCAATGTTCATCACCAAGAGTGGCTCGGTAGCACCACTACTAACCGAGCTGGCCGAGTCCTGAAGGACATAGCTGCTAGACTGGGCCTGCGGCAGGTGGTGAGCGAACCAACACGAGGGAAAAACTTACTTGACCTCGTCCTCACCAATCTACCTGTCGCAGATGCATCTGTCCATGACAGTATTGGTAGGAGTGACCACCGCACAGTCCTTGTGGAGATGAAGTCCCGTCTTCGCACTGAGGACACCATCCAACGTGTTGTGTGGCACTACCACCGTGCTAAATGGGATAGATTCAGAACAGATCTAGCAGCACAAAACTGGGCATCCATGAGGCGCTGTGGGCCATCAGCAGCAGCAGAATTGTATTCCACCACAATCTGTAACCTCATGGCCCGGCATATTCCTCACTCTACCATTACCAACAAGCCAGGGGATCAACCCTGGTTCAATGAGGAGTGTAGAAGAGCATGCCAGGAGCAGCACCAGGCATACCTAAAAATGAGGTACCAACCTGGTGAAGCTACAACTCAGGACTACATGCATGCTAAACAGCGGAAGCAACATGCTATAGACAGAGCTAAGCGATTCCACAACCAACGGATCAGATCAAAGCTCTGCAGTCCTGCCACATCCAGTCGTGAATGGTGGTGGACAATTAAACAACTAACGGGAGGAGGAGGCTCTGCAAACATCCCCATTCTCAATGATGGCGGAGTCCAGCACGTGAGTGCAAAAGACAAGGCTGAAGCGTTTGCAACCATCTTCAGCCAGAAGTGCCGAGTGGATGATCCATCTCAGCCTCCTCCCGATATCCCCACCATCACGGAAGCCAGTCTTCGGCCAATTCGATTCACTCCACGTGATATCAAGAAACGGCTGAGTGCACTGGATACAGCAAAGGCTATGGGCCCCGACAACATCCCAGCTATAGTGCTGAAGACTTGTGCTCCAGAACTAGCTGCGCCTCTGGCCAAGCTGTTCCAGCACAGCTACAACACTGGCATCTACCCGACAATGTGGAAAATTGCCCAGGTATGTCCTGTCCACAAAAAGCAGGACAAATCCAATCCGGCCAATTACCGCCCCATCAGTCTACTCTCAATCATCAGCAAAGTGATGGAAGGTGTTGTCGACAGTGCTATCAAGCGGCACTTACTCACCAATAACCTGCTCACCGATGCTCAGTTTGGGTTCCGCCAGGACCACTCGGCTCCAGACCTCATTACAGCCTTGGTCCAAACATGGACAAAAGAGCTGAATTCCAGAGGTGAGGTGAGAGTGACTGCCCTTGACATCAAGGCAGCATTTGACCGAGTGTGGCACCAAGGAGCCCTCGTAAAATTGAAGTCCATGGGAATCAGGGGGAAAACTCTCCAGTGGCTGGAGTCATACCTAGCACAAAGGAAGATGGTAGTGGTTGTTGGAGGCCAATCATCTCAGCCCCAGGGCATTGCTGCAGGAGTTCCTCAGGGCAGTGTCCTAGGCCCAACCATCTTCAGCTGCTTCATCAATGACCTTCCCTCCATCATAAGGTCAGAAATGGGGATGTTCGCTGATGACTGCACAGTGTTCAGTTCCATTCGCAACCCCTCAGATAATGAAGCAGTCCGAGCCCGCATGCAGCAAGACCTGGACAACATCCAGGCTTGGGCTCATAAGTGGCAAGTAACATTCGCGCCAGATAAGTGCCAGGCCATGACCATCTCCAACAAGAGAGAGTCTAACCACCTCCCCTTGACATTCAACGGCATTACCATCGCCGAATCCCCCACCATCAACATCCTGGGGGTCACCATTGACCAGAAACTGAACTGGACCAGCCATATAAATACTGTGGCTACGAGAGCAGGTCAGAGGCTGGGTATTCTGTGGCGAGTGACTCACCTCCTGACTCCCCAAAGCCTTTCCACCATCTACAAGGCACAAGTCAGGAGTGTGATGGAATACTCTCCACTTGCCTGGATGAGTGCAGCTCCAACAACACTCAAGAAGCTCGACACAATCCAAGATAAAGCAGCCCGCTTGATTGGCACCCCATCCACCACCCTAAACATTCACTCCCTTCACCACCGGCGCACTGTGGCTGCAGTGTGCACCATCCACAGGATGCACTGCAGCAACTCGCCAAGGCTTCTTCGACAGCACCTCCCAAACCGCGACCTCTACCACCTAGAAGGAAAAGAGCAGCAGGCGCATGGGAACAACACCACCTGCACGTTCCCCTCCAAGTCACACACCATCCCAACTTGGAAATATATCGCCGTTCCTTCATCGTCGCTGGGTCAAAATCCTGGAACTCCCTTCCTAACAGCACTGTGGGAGAACCATCACCACACGGACTGCAGCGGTTCAAGAAGGCGGCTCACCACCACCTTCTCGAGGGCAATTAGGGATGGGCAATAAATGCTGGCCTCGCCAGTGACGCCCACATCCCATGAACGAATAAAAAAAAACACAAAGGGTGGTAGAAGTTTGGAACTCTCTTCCGCAAACGGCAATTGATACCAGCTCAATTGCTAAATTTAAATGTGAGATAGATAGCTTTTTGGCAACCAAAGGTATTAAGGGATATGGGCCAAAGGCAGGTATATGGAACTAGATCACAGATCAGCCATGATCTTATCAAATGGCGGAGCAGGCACGAGGGGCTGAATGGCCTACTCCTGTTCCTATGTTCCTATGTTACAAAGTGGTCTCAGTTCTATGTCAAATCACAATTTCCAAGCTCTTTGCAGGAATGTTTTATGTGGCAGGTGTTCGGAGGGTCTTGTAACAACAGCTGTATAATAACGAGCAGAAAATGTCACCATGGAACGAGATGGTTTGTTTCTCTGTTAGATGAGTTTGGGAATATTTGTCTCGTTGTGAAAAACTGCAGCAGAAAGGCAGGGGTTGTGCGATGTCAAACTGGGATCTGGAATGCAATATCCAGTCTGTTTCAAATCGCCCTTTCCAAACAAAATCCCACTGATTTGAGCATCATCTCAGGCATGCTGTGGGAAAAGGTAGATGATCATAGAATGATACAGCACAGAAGGAGGCCATTCAACCCATCGTGTCTGTGCCGGCTCTTTGAAAGAGCTATCGAATTAGTCCCACTCTCCCGCTCTTTCCCCATAGCCCTGCAAATGTTTCCTTTTCAAGTATTCATCCAATTCCCTTCTGAAAATTATTATTGAATCTGCTTCTACCACCCTTTTCAGGCAGTGCGTTCCAGGTCATAACAACTCATTGCGTAAAAAAAAATTCTCCTCATCTCCCCTCTGGTTCTTTTGCCAATTACTTTAAATCTTTGTCCTCTGGTTACTGACCTTCCTGCCAATGGAAAGTTTCTCCTTATTTACTTTATCAAAACCCTTCATAATTTTGAACACCTCTATTAAATCTCCCTTTAATCTTTTCTGCTCTAAGGAGAACAATCCCAGCTTCTCTGATCTCTTCACATAACTGAAGTCCCTCATCTCTGGTACCATTCTAGTAAATCTCCTCTGCACCCTCTCGAAGCCCTTGACATGCTTCCTAAAGTGTGGTGCCCAGAATTGGACACAATATTCCAGCTGACTAACCAATGATTTATAAAGGTTTACCATAACTTCCATGATGGAAGCAGGAATGGTTTTAACAATATAGAATGTTGAGACACTGAGAACTGACAACCATCCATTTGGGATGCTGATCATTACTCAGTAGCCCCCTCAGTGATGCTGTTCCATATTTTATTCATTCCATTCACATTAATACTGATGGAAGTTAAGGCCAGAGAGATGATCATTTTCTGGCACATTGTGTGTGCTTTCCAATACTTGGAAATTTGTTTTTGGCCTGTGCCTCCTTGTAGTCATAGGGCCGATTCCCCTACAGTATATATTGGCAGTGCAGGTGCTGATTGAGTGAAGCTGGCCTTGTATTGTCTGATCACCCAAATACAGAACATACTATGACACCATTCTCCTTCTTCTGGGCATTTCCACAGCATGACTAGAGATCTTGTGGGAGTAGATCTCTGGGCAGCAATGAGGTAGCTGAAGTCCGCATTATGACTGTCAATCTGATTCTTCAATTTCCCGCAACTCCGTATTTGAATCTTTTCAGTCCCCTGACACTGAAATGATCCTAATCAAAGGCACAAATGACATCCTCTGTGACTGTGACCGTGGGTGCATCATCCCTGTTCATCCTTCTCGACCTCTCTGCATGCTTTGACACGGTTCACCACACCATCCTCCTTCATTGTCTCTCCACCGTTGTCCAGCTGAGTGGGACTGCCCTCGCCTGGTTTCACTTATTCAGTCATGGCCAGAGAATCTCTTGTAATGGCTTCTCTTCCAGCCACCGCAACGTTACCTCTGGAGTCCTCCAAGGATCTATCCTTGGCTCCCTCCTATTTCTCATCTATATGCTGCCCCTCGGCTATATCATCCGAAAACATATCAGGATCCACATGTATGCCGATGACACCTAGCTCTACCTCATCACCACCTCCCTTGACCCCTCCACTGCTTCTGTGTTGTCAGACTGCTTGTCCAACATACAGTTCTGGATGAGCCACAATTTCCTCCAATTAAACATTATGAAGACTGAAGCCATTGTCTTCAGCTCCCACCACAAATGTTCCCTAGTTACCGATTCCATCCCCCTCCTTGGCCACTGTGAAAGGCTGATCCAGACTGTTCACAACCTCAATCTATTTGACCCTGAGCTGAGCTTCCGACCCCATATCTTCTCCATCACCGAGACCGCCTACTTCCACCTCCATAATATTGCCCGTCTCTACCTCTGCCTCAGCCAATCTGCTGTTCAAACCCTGATCCATGCTTTTGTTACCTCCAGACTCGGCTATTCCAATGCTCTTCTGGCCAGCATCCCATCTTCCACCCTCCATCAACTTGAGCTCATCCAAAGCCAACAGATGCACCAATCAAGGGAGGTAGATCATGGGTTATATTGTTAAGTGTTCTGAATATATCTTGCTCACCAGACTCGTACCACAAGGTGTCAGCTGTGGCTCAGTTGGTAGCACTCTTTACCTCTGAGTCAGATAGTTGTGGGTGCAAGCCCCACACCAAAGACTTGAACATAAGCTAATGCTCCAGTGCAGTACTAAGGGCATTAAACCCAGGCCTTGTCTGCCCTCTCAGGTGGATGTAAACGATCCCATGGCACTATTTCAAAGAAGAGCAGGCAGTTCTCCCTGGTGTCCTGGCCAATATTGTTAAAAAACAGATTATCTGATACTTTGGGCTCGATATTAGCACCCGCTATCGGGTGCGTTCCTGGCGGGGGGGCTCCGAAAAACGGGGATTCCGGGGCAGGTCGGGAGCCCGGCTCCAACCCGCCCACTTCCGGGTTCCCCACAGACGCGCTGACATGCGCGCGCAGCCCCCGCATGTGGGACTCCCACAGGCAATTAAAGCCGGCGGGGTGCCACTTAAAGTATTTATTTAGGTATTTCAGGTCGTTAACAGACCTGATTAAGAAGATATTTCAGGAGGGGTGGGATTTTACAAACAACTGGGATTGTTTCCCGTACTGGGGGAAACACTCCCAGTTCAAATGGACGTGTTGCAGCCATCAGCCTGTGGCAGCTGCAAAGGTCCATTTGACAGGTGGGGTGGGGGGGGAGACACTCACTCATTGCAGGAGGCCACTCTGTCACTTGGGACAAAGTTTGGCCTCCACCACCCTCGTCCTAACAATCAAATTCACCAACTTGCACACCTACCCCGGGGTCCAGACACATGTACCTACCTTGCGGACCCCCTCAGATGTACATCTTCCGATGGGGGCCGCCGTAGCTGCAGTCATGCCCTCCTCGGAGGGCGAACAGCATCATCAGCCTCACCAGCCTCGCCGGCCATGCCGTCCACCTCTGACATGTGGAGCTCCACAACACAGTGCTGTGACACATCCACCTGCACAGCAGGAGGGAGGGCTACCGCAGAGAGAGATGCGTCGCAGAGGGCACCACCCTCGCCACAGGGTCCACAGACCGAGGCTCAGCTTCCTGGACCTCTCTGAGCAGCAGTGCACACGGAGGCTCAGAGTCACTCGACATGTAGTCGTGGACATCTGCAGCCTCCATCATGCCGAGCTGCTCCCGGCTGGCCCGAGCACCATCTTCTTAACCTGTTGCTGTCAAAGTCACCACTGCCCTCAACAACTTCTCCTCCGCATCCTTCCATGGTGCCACCGGGGACATCACCGACGTCTCTCAGTCGTCTGCACAAAAGAGCCCTGCAAATACACTTACACCCACTCTGCAGTGACACAATAGGTGGCATCAGGTGTGGGTCTTCATGGTGATCCTCAGGAAAGGGCATTATTGCACAAACCAGACAAGATTCGCAAAGACGTGGCAGTAGTGGTGCCAATATAATACGTAATGTGAGTTGGTCATAAATTAAATATAAGTAAAAACCATGACAAACCCTCAAACACCCTTGTGCATCCCCTTCATGCTCACGACACGTTTGCCTTACGCTGCCTACTGCACATATGTGATGCATGCCCTGTGGCTGCAGCACAGGTAGTGGCAGGTTGAGTGAGGCTGACTGTGAAAGAGATGCATGAGAGGGTGAGTATGAGATAGATCCATGAGATTGTATGAGGATTGGGTTGAGTGGTAGTGGCGGGATGAGTACTGGCGAGGTGAGTAAGTGCAGGTAAGATGAGGATGAGGTTTGAGTGGGTGTGAGGGGTGATGTGACAGAGTAGTGTTGGCAGTGCAGAAGGAGATGTGGGGTGGGGGCGGTGATGTGGCAGACGGAGTGTAGGGGAATGAGTAATTGTACTCACTTTGGCTGACCTACTTAGGTCATTGCAGCGCCTCCTGCACTGTATGCAGGTGGGTGATATGTTGGTGGTGCATGTGACCTCCTCTGCCACCTTGAGCCAGGCCTTCTTGGTGGCAGAGGCAGGCCGCTTCCTCCCGCCCGCCAGGGGGAAGATCTCTGTCCTCCCCCTCCTCCTCACCCCATCCAATGATACCTGGAGTGAGGCATCATTAAACCTGGGAGCAGCCTTCCCCCTGGGCTGCTCCATGCTGTAATTGTTCCTATTTCATGCAGCATCAGTCAGTGGAGGACTGCCCCTTTAAATAGGGCTCCGCCAGCTGACAGACCTTACTGCGCATGCACAGTCCACCCGCTGCGCAGCTCAGCAGTGGGGAACCTGGAAGACCAGGTAAGTGGATCCAATCAGCCTGCGATTGCGCGCGGGGCAGACTGATTTCACCGGGCGCGTTACCCATGTGCCCAATCGCCCCCCCGCCGCGAACCCGCCGCCCTGATAATATCGAGCCCTTTATTTCATTGCTGCTTGTGGGAGCTTGCTGTGTGCAAATTGTCTGTTGCTTTTCCTACATTACAACAGTGACTTTGCTTCAAAAGTACTTAATTGGCTGCAAAGCGGTTTGGAACATCCTTAGGGAATGAAAGGTGCTATATAAATGTAAGTCTTTCTTTGTTTACCAGTGTACATTTTAACAATCAAAATTGGCTGCATATAATGACACCACTATTCCTGGCCAGAATGGAGATGATTGGGTAATTCCCTGTCAATCATACCTAGAGCCTGCACTGCTGTAAGTGACTGGGATTGATTTTACACACATAATTTGTATGTAACTATCTTCCACTCACAGAGAAATCTCTGTGTTTTTATCGGGATAAGTTGCTTCAGTTTTGGTCATGATCTGTTTGCTGTATTTTGTCGAAACTCTTTTTAAATAGCCTCTGTAGACTGTTTGCTGTCGTGCGCTGTTTAAATAGGCTCTGTTTGCTGAGTAAATAGACTTTGTGTAAATCCTGCCGTAAGTGCCGGTCTGCCTCCAACTCATTGACTGACACAGTGTTGTCAATATACACTCTGATCAAAACTAGCTGACAAGACAATGGGTTCTTCCCAGTGATTATAATATGAATGATGGTACAGCAGGCTATCAGAGTTTGTTTCAACTTTTAAAATGTAACCTTTTATGGTACCAGCTGCTTTCACACTACAGCCAAAGCCCATCTTTCACAGTGTGAGACCACTGTTTCAGGATGATTCTTGATCGGTGGTTGGCTGAAAACACATCTTCTTGTGGTTACCTGGAAATGTGACTCAGCTGCTCTGATGATAACCAAAAAAAATCAGTGACTCAGAGGAGCTACATCAGTTGTAATAGGTCAGTGACGCACTAGGATTACAGCACAGTTAGACCATCTAACTTAACCTGTATGATGGACGCAGCTTGCTGCTTTTAACCATAGAATCATACAGCACAGAAGGAGGCTACTTGGCCTATCGTGTCTGTGCCGATTCATTGAAAGAGCTATCGCAGTAGTCCCACTCCCCTGCTCTTTCCTCATAGCCCTGCAAATTTCTCCTTTTCAAATATATATCCAATTACCATGTTTACAGTGTGACTGAAAATCTTACACCTGCCGAATGTTGACAGCTCTGTCAAATAGCTCGATGATACTCATGCCTAGATTTTCCAACTAGCCTTATCAGTCCATTTAGGTAAGGTATTGGGGAGTGGCTGGCAACTGTGGAACAGTACCTCAGTGGAACTGCAACCAAACACGAGTCAGCACCATCGGGAAAGTGGGGCGGAATATTGGAGGAACAATATATTTTTAAAAAATTGTCTGGAAGATTCAGGGCAGTAGTTGAATATCAGCAATAAACAGCAGGAGCTTCACTCTCCTGGTTTGTGATATCTTGCTTCCTCTGAGGGTCGCCCGCTCTTCTTGTATCTCACCACCAGGAATCCATTCTCCTGTCAATTAAACTTCACTCTTGGAGTCTGAGCGTAGTTGCTTTTTTTTTTAATTGGCTTTCGGGACGTGGACAACAACAGTTATTCTGAGTCAGTGGTCAGTTTAGATGACACGATTTAAGTTTCACACTATTTAGCCCCAGTTTTTTCACTACTTTATGTACATTGCCTAAATGATATATATCACACTGGTAAATCAACCCTTTACACGTGAATCATCCATATTCTTCCTCGCTCATTTCTGGCTTTTGAATAGATTTTCTCTCTATTTTTCATTCAGAGCTTCAAACTGTGCTGCACATGTAAAATATAGGCAAAATCAACTTTTATTTCAATGTTAAAAAGACAGGGGAGGCTACTGTAAATAATTTCATTGTAACCACACAGCCTTCCACCAACAATCTCTCTCCTCCTTCAAAAAACTCCTCAAACTTACCTCTTTGGCCATACCTTTCTCAACTCTTCTAGAATCATAGAAACTTAAGCACAGAAGGAGGCCATTGGTACTTGTATTGAACTGCTCATCCAGTGGTCCTCAAAGGGACTAATCCAGTGACCATGGCTCAGTGGTCGCACTCTCACCACTGAGTCAGAAGGTTGTAGGTTCAAGCCCCACTCCAGAGGCTTGAGCACAAAGTCTAGGCTGACACTTCAGTGCAGTACTGAGGGAGCACTGCATGTCGGAGGTGCTGTCTTTAGGATGAGTTGTTAAACTGAGGCCCTGACTGCGCTCCCAGGTAGACGTAAAAGATCCTATGGCATTGAATCTAAGAGCAGGGGAGTTCTCCCTGGTGTCCTGGCCAATATTTATCCCTCAACCAATATCACTAAAACAGATTATCTGGTCATTATTGCATTACTGTTTGTGGGACCTTGTTGTGTGCAAATTGGCTGTTGCGTTTCCTACATTACGACAGTGACTACGCTCCAAAAATACTTCATTGGAAGTAAAGTGCTTTGGGACGTCCTGAGGTTATGAAAGGTGCCGTATAAATGCAAGTCTTTCTTTCTTTAGTGCAGGCTGTTCAAAAACGAATCAGGTAAACTTTTAAAATGATTTTTATGGGCTCACCACAACACACATTTGGGGAGATCTTGCAGCCTCCTGTCTGATGGAAACAGGGGGCAGCATCCCAAAAATGGTGAGGAATAACTTATCGCCCCATTCCTGCCATTGCTTTGGCTGCCGCAATCTTCCCCAGGGCCTACCGCTGGGCGGCCGGAGCACTCCCATGATCAGGCGGTAAGCCTATTTAGTATGCAATTAGGGTCCTATGACATACATATAGGCAAATGTAGTGGCCAATTTGCACACAAGGTCCCATAAAGAGCAATGAGATAAATGATCAAAAAATGTGTTTTTAGTGATATTGGTTGAGATAAATGTTGGCTTCGACACTAGGAGAACTCCCCCGCTCTTCTTTGATTAGTGCCATGGGATCCTTTACCTCCACCTGAGAGGGCAGGTGGGGCCTCAGCTTAAGATCTCATCGAAAGACAGCACATCACTCCCTCAGTACTGCATTGAAATGTCAGCTTAGATTATGTGCTTATTGTGTGGAATCTATTGACTCAGAGGTGCAAGTGCTACTACTGAGCAAAGGCTGACACCCTAATGATATACCTTTTATTATGCTCAATTCTGGAGAATGTCTTCCATAAATGGAAGCACCTTCAATCATTGAATCGGAAGATCCCTAGTTGCCCTGAGAAGGTGGTGGTGAGCTGCCTTTTTGAACCACTGCAGTCCTTGTGGCATTCTTTGTCGTGGCTTGATTCGGCTGAGGGCAGTTAAGAGTCAACCACGTTGGTGTGGGACAGGAGGCATATATAGGTCAAACCAGGTAAGGATGGCAGGTTCCTTTCCCTGAAGGATATTAGTGAATCAGTTGGATTTTTATGTCAGTCATCTAGCTTCATGGTTACTTTTCCAGACTTTTTAAACTGAATTCAAATTCTCAATCTGCCATGGTGGGATTTGAATTCAGGCCTCTAGATTATGAGTCCAGTAACATAACCACAACGCGTCCTTAAGCAATTCTAAGTATAAGATCATTAAGACACTCACCAAGTACTCAGGGTGATTCATATATCTTAATTATGTAGGCAACCCACTAAATATAAAAATCAGGAACTTGCTGGAGGTTACCTGGTGGTTATGATGCTGCTTTTCCTCTTCAAATTCCAGTTTTGTGGAAAGAATTTAAAAGAATTATCTTTCTCTCCTTATTTCTTATGGGAGATCATGGATGTGCTCTGAATACTTGGTTGATAACTCCAGGTTTAGATACCTAACCTACATAAGCACAGCCAGGTATAGATATACTAAAACATACCTTTCTTTTTGTTCCAAGTATGAGAGGACTTTTAGCATTCTGAAGATATATTTGACAAACATTAATGTCCAAAGTGATACGCTATGATATATTCCTGAAATTGTCCAGCAAACATTGTGGCAAGCCATAGGTCATTCGACTTGAATCTAGGTAAACCTTGAAACTGAAATTTTAATCAGTTAAAGAAAGATTTAAATAGTTTTGACATTTAGTAGGTAAAGGTGATGTCTGATGCAGCACCAGAGCTTACATACTAGAATGTTCAAGGTTCAACCTGTGCTGAGTTAGCTGATCCCAATTGGAGCAACAGTTTTATTGCCAACGTTGGCCTTAGCACCCTTAGGCTAAGAAGAGGAAAAACAATCAGTCAGGGTTCCTGATTATTGTTCAAGGATTCCTGTAGCTGTGTGGACATTGGGTGAGGACAGGATTGGACTTGGCCCGAACGATGTTCAGAGCACCTGCCAGAATAATTAAACATCCTTCCAGCAAAGATTAATGATCACATTGACCACAAACTTATTCTGCAAACTGTTCATAAAATTGTTGGGCCGAATAGGACAATTTTATAACTTGAAATTAGATTGACTGAATAGTGATACTGTGTAAAGAAAGAAAGAACTTGCATTTATCTAGCACCTTTCACATCCTCAGGACATCCCAAAGCACTTTGCAACCAATTAATTACATTTGAAGTGCAGTTTTTGTATTACATAGGCAAAGATGGCAGCCATTTGAGCACAGAAAGGTCCCACAAACAACAATGAGATGAATGACTCATGAATCTGTTTCGGTGATGTTGATTGAGGGATAAATATTGGCTCGAATACCAAGAGAACTCCTCTATAATATTGAGGTTGTCAGCAACACCTTATTTACTAACTGTAAAGAAGTATCATATGTAGGGAGTTAACAGTGTTCTGAAAAATGATTGTGAAACACAGTCAGACAACATTATTACAAACTTACAGAAAGATGGTTTAAATAATCAGAGTTTTGAGTTCCATTTTTAATTTTCAATACAACCACAGGAGGGGTGCTAGGGAGAAAATGTTTATTTATAATGAAAGGTAACGCATTAGGTACTGCTTTTGCATACTAACTATCATATTCCATGGTCAAATAATCTACCAACATTCACTTTAATTACTTGATTTACAAAGATCTCAAACTTTTTTGAGGTATAAGGACATTTTGGAGTCACAGTGTAATTATAATATTAATACAGTGTGTTACATTAAAATACAAATATGATAAATGAAATCAAAATGCAAAACCAGTGCTTAAATTACTATACAAAACATTAACTGTACACAGAGTATTATCCTCAATCTCCACTCCTATCCAGCACCCACATCCACTTACTCTCTCCCAGTGCCAGGCTCTCTTTCTTGTTGCCTCCCAGCACCAGTGCTAGGGGCTCCCTGCTTCTCCCACGGTTCCAGCCCTGGCCTCCTGCTTTGTCCTAGCCCAATCCCCTCTGCCTCTGCCTCTCAGCCTGAATGTCTCACGATTTCTAGTTTCTCTCCCACTCAATGCATGTCACAATGCCTGTAGAATCTCCAACCCAGTACATGTTGGGTGCCATCTTAGTGTGTGCTATTGGTTTTAAAATGGTAAAAGATACAAACTGAGCAAATCGGTCAAACAGCATATGCGACAGGCAGAGAGTGGGAGAACTACAGAAGATAGAGCCACGGAAAGGATAGACTTTACAAAGAGATGGAGAGAGAAAAAGTCAGAAAAGGAGTCTGAAACAATCAGAGACTCAAAGCATCAAGGATAGAAAACATGAAGAGGCATATAGTGAGAAACGGTGAGAAATAAAGATTAGGTTGAAAGAGTAGAAGACAAACAGGCAGAGAGGAGGACACAAAGAGTTAGAGAGTGTGAGACAAGAAGACAAAGTTACAGGAAGACAGTGACAATTAAAAAAAAGTTTGTGAGCAATACCATGGGAGATAGCCAGTTATTATACATGATTATTGTAGCACCTTCCCCTGAGGATACTTGCTTTCTGTTTAAAGAACAGAATCTGAAGCCAAATACTTTCTGGTTGTGTGGTAGAAGGTGCAGCTGAGATGGAGCCTCTGTCTAATGTGTGGCTCTGTCTGTGGTTAAATGCTTCCTCTGCTTCCGGCCTTCAACTGAGTAGGTTGAGGTTGCTCATTTTCGAAAACAAGATCGAGTGTTACCATGGAAATTTATGTGAACTTTTCCTGAGTTTGTGGGTGTGCTTGTGTGTATGTGGTTGTTTTTCATTTAAAAAGTGATGCCAATTATGGGTAGTGAGTTACAACTGATGAATGATGAACACATTTTTTTTAACCTCCTAATAGTTCTGAATTTCAACCTGATAAAGCAGAGTCCCACTATTTCAAACACAAAATGAAAAGAGGAATAGTAATAGAAATAGAAAATGCTGCAAACACTCAATAGATCAGGCAGCATCTGTGGAGAAAGAAACAGAGTTAACGCTTCAGGTCGATGACCTTTCATCAGAACTGGAAGAAGCAAGTACACAGCCAGGGAAAAAGGGGAAGGGGGGGTGGGGGGGTAGGAAGGAATGAAAGGGACGATCTGTGATAGGGTGGAGAGCAGGAGTGATTAAACAACAAAAGGGATGATGGTGCAAGGCAAAAAGATGGGTCCAGAGGAGGTGTAAATTGTAGAATCATAGAATGATTACAGCATTCATACAGAAGGAGGCCATTCGGCCCATCGAGCCCGTGCCAGCTCTTTGTAAGAGCAATCCAGTTAGTCCTATTCCCCCGCTCTTTCCTGGTAGCCCTGCAAATTTTTTCCCTTTAAGTATTTATCCAATTCCTTTTTGAAAGCCATGATTGAATCTTCTTCCACCATCCTTTCAGGCAGCGCATTCCAGATCATAACTAATCTCTGCGTAAAAAAGTTTTTCCTCATGTTGATTCTTTTGCCAATCACCTTAAATCTGTGTCCTCTGGTTCTCGACCCTTTCGCCAATGGGAACAGTTTCTCTTTATTTACTTTAGCTAAACGCTTCATGATTTTGAACACTTCTATCAAATCTCCACTTAACTTCCTTTGTTCTAAGGAGAACAACCCCAGCTTCTCCAATCTATCCATGTAACTGAAGTCCCTCATTCCTGGTACCATCCTAGTAAATTTTTTCTGCACCCTCTCTAAGGCCTTCACATCCTTCCGAAAATGTGGTGCCCAGAATTGGACACAATACTCCAGTCGTGGCCGAACCAGTGTTTTATAAAGGTCCAACATAACTTCCTTGCTTTTGTACTCTATGGCTCTATTTACAAAGCCCAGGATCCGATATGCTTTTTTAACCACTTTCTCCACCTGCCCTGCCGCCTTCAAAGATTTGTGCACATATACTCCCAGGCCTCTCTGTTCCTGTACCCCCTTTGAATTGTACCATTTAGTTTATATTGCCTCTCCTCATTCTTCCTGCCAAAATGTATCACTTCGCACTTCTCTGCGTTAAATTTCATCTGCCATGTGTCCGCCCATTCCAGCAGCCTGTCTATGCCCTCTTGAAGTCTATTACTGTCCTCCTCACTGTTTAGTACACTTCCAAGTTTTGTGTCATCTGCAAATTTTGAAATTGTGCCATATACACCCAAGTCCAAGTCATTAATATATGTCAAGAAAAGCAGTGGTCCTACTACCGACCCCTGGGGAACACCACTGTATACCTTCCCTCAGTCCAAAAACAACCGTTCACCACTATTCTCTGTTCCCTGTCACATAGCCAATTTCGTATCCATTTATTCTTTTACTCCATGGGTTTCAATTTTGCAGACAAACCTATTATGTGGCACTTTTTGAGACGCCTTTTAAAGTCCATATACACAATATCAACCGCATTACCTTTATCGACCCTCTCTGTTACCTCATCAAAAAACTCAATGAAGTTAGTTAAACACGATTTGCCTTTAACAAATCCGTGCTGGCTTTCCCTTATTGATCCACACTTGTCCAAGTGACTATTAATATTGTCCCAGATTATCATTTCTAAAAGCATCCCCACCACCGAGGTTCAAATGACAGGCCTGTAGTTGCTGGGTTTATCCTTACATCCTTTTTTGAACAAGGGTGTAACATTTGCAATCCTCCAGTCCCCTGGTACAACCCCCAAATCTTTGGATTGAAAGATTATGGCCAGCACCTCTCCAATTTCCACCCATACTTCCCTCAGTAACCTAGCATGCATCCCATCCGGACAGGGTGACTTATCTACTTTACGTACAGCCAGTCCTCCTCTTTATCAATTTTGCCTATCCATTTACTATTTATACGCCCATAGAAGACTTTTGGACTCCCTTTTATGTTAGCTGCCAGTCTATTCTCATACTTTGTCTTTGCCCCTCTTGTTTCCTTTTTCACTTCTCTGTACTTTCTATATTCTATATTCTTGTTCTAGTGCTATCTGTCTCTCCCAATCCTTTGTTCACCTTCTTTCTCCTTTCTAATGCTACACCCTGGTGCCCATCCCCCAGCCAAATTAGACTAAACCCACCCCCACAGAACTAGCAAACCTCCCCACAAGGACATTGGTCCCAGCTCTGTTGAGGTGCAACCCATCCGGATTGTACAGGTCCCTCCTGCCTCAGAACTGGTCTCAATGCCCCGGGAATCTAAAGCCCTCCCTCTTGCACCATATCTCTAGCCAGGCATTCATCTGCTCTATCCTCCTATTCCTATACTCACTGGCACGTGTTCATCCAGAGATTACCTCCTTTGAGGTCCTGCTTTATAACTTCTTCCCTTGCTTCTGAAACTCTCACCGCAGGACGTCATCCCTTTTTTTTCCTATGTCGTTGGTACACACATGGACCACGACTTCTGGCTGTTCCCCTTCCCCCCGCAGAATGTTCTGCACCCTCTCCATGATGTCCTTTACCCTGGCACCAGGGAGGCAACACTCCATAAGGGACTCACATTGGCAGTCAGAGAAATGCCTGCTGTCCCCCTGATTATTGCATTTCTACACTTCACTGTGCCCCCATGCTGTCCTTTGCCCCATGGTGCCATGCACAGGACTGCACTCCTTCAAGGTGTCATCACATTCACTGGTATTCAATGCCAGTTTGAGAGTGCCACACACCCAAAAGATTCCTGCACTGCCTGCCTCTTCCTACCCATTCGGATGGCCGCCCACTTGCTATCCTGAACTCTCTGTGGCTGCGGTGTGACCACCTCCTGGAACATACGATCCAGGAAACGTTCAGCCTCCCTTAGGCTCTGCAGTGACTCCAGCAGCCCCTTAAGCTCAGAATCCTTCACATGAAGTGTCCTGCAGTTCCCACATGGTGTAGGAATTGCAGACAATGGGTCTCAGCTGTCTATCCATTATATTTAGAATTTTTTTTTTCCAAACTCCCTTTAGATACTCAATTATTATTAATTTACTTGCTCTTTACTTACCCCGATTAACCTACCCTTTTATTCCGGGTCTCTCAGAGCTCCTCCTCTCTGTTCTTAGTGAATGGAGCTGGTACCTGGGGCTCCTCCCCTGCTGCTTGGTGCTGCTTCTCTCGACTAAATGATCAAATTCTCAAGTTCCCACTCAGTTCACAATCCACTCTCTTCACGATGCGCTTTGTACTTCAGCCTATACGGCAACAGCAGAACAACTATCAGCACCTGCTACCTGAGAAAATGGGATCAGTGTTGAGGCCAAAAGGTAGTAAAGTGCCTAATTGAGAGATGAGGTGCTGTTCCTCGAGCTTACATTGAATTTCTTTGGACCGTGTAGGAGTTCGCGTACAGAGAGGACATGGTGGGAGTGGGATGGAGAATTAAAGTGGTAAGCGACCGGAAACTCAGGGTCACGCTTACGGACTGAACGGAAGTGTTCAGCAAAGCGATCACCCAATCTGCGTTTGGTTTCCCTAATGCAGAGGAGACTGCATTGTGTGCAGTGAGTACAGTATACTAAATTGAAAGAAGTACAAGTAAATTGCTGTTTCACCTGGAAGGAGTGTTTGGAGTCCTCGATGGTGGGAAGGGAGGAGGTGAAAGGGCAGGTGTTGCATCTCCTGAGCTTACATGGGAAGCTGCCGAGGGAAGGGGAGCGGGTGTTGGGCGTGAGGAAGAATGGACCACGGTGTTGCAGAGGAATTGTAATGGCCAACTACCATCAAGCTGCTCGGTCTTATCGTCCAGGGAGTGAGGTTCTCCACACCCTCAATAGTTTCCTTATTCGGCTTAATGTGCAAATGCAGCAACTTCGTGAAACTCACAGGGAGGTTAAGTGCGAGATGCCATTTTCACGAAGCTAATGGCAAATCATCCAGCAACTTGTGGCTATTCACAATTCACAGGGTAGCTCTTTCTCACTGTAAGTTGATTTGCACGTTAATAACAGGCTCATTGTTGTGAAGAAAAAAAATGTCTAGAACAAGAATGTGATAAAATCCCTAATGGCTCATTGTGTAAATGGACTTTTAAAAGGCGTTTGATAAGGTACCACATAATAGACTTGTTAGCAAAATTGAAACCCATTGGATTGAAGGGGCAGTGGCAGCATCGATACAAAATTGGCTAGGGGACAGAAAGCAGAGAGTAATGGTGAACGATTATTTAGCAGACTGAAGAGAAGTATACAGTGGTGTCCCCCAGGTATTAGGACCATTGCTCTTTTTGATATACATCAATGACCTGGACTTCAGTATAAAAGGCATAATGGCAGAGTTTGGAGATGACGCGAAACTTAGAAAAGTAGTAAACAGTGAAGAGGATAGTAGTGGACTTCAGGAGGACATAGACAGACTGGTGAAATGGGCAGACACATGGCAAATGAAATTTAATGCAGAGAGGTGTGAAGTGATGCATTTTGAAAGGAAGAATGAGGAGAGGCAATAGAAACTAAATGGTACAATTTTAAAGGGGGTGCAGGAACAGAAAGACCCGTGGGTGTGCATACACAAATCTTTGTAGGTGGCAGGACAAGTTGAGAAGGCTGTTACAAAAGCATATGTGATCCTGGGCTATATAAATAAAGACAGAGTACAAAAGCACAGAAGTTATGCTAAACCTTTATAAAACACTAGTTAGGCCTCAGCTGGAGTATTGTGTTCAATTCTGGACACCACAATTTAGGAAGATGTCAAGGCCTTAGAGAGGTTGCAGAAGAGATTTACTAGAATGGTACCAGGGATGAGGGGCTTCAGTTATGTGGAGAGATTAGAGAAGCTGGGATTGTTCTCCTTAGAACAGAGAAGGTTAAGGGGAGATTTAATAGAAGTGTTCAAAATTTTATGGGGTTTTGATAGAGTACATAGGAGAAACTGTTTCCAATGGCAGGAAGGCCAATAGCCAGGGGACACAAATTTAAGGTAATTGGCAAAAGAACCAGAGGGGAGATGAGGAGAATTTTTTTTTATGCAGCGAGTTGTAATGATGTGGAATGCATTGCCTGAAAGGGTTGTGGAAGCAGATTTAATAGTAACTTTCAAAAGGGAATTGGATAAATACGTGAAGGGGAAAAATTTTCAGGGCTATGGGGAAAGAGCTGGGGAATGGGACTAATTGGATAGCTGTTTCAAGAGCCGGGACAGGTACAATGAGCCGACTGGTCTCTTTCTGTCATGTATGATTCTATAATTCTATGACTCAATAGGTAAATGCAGCAACTTGTGTGGCACTGAGCCATTCAGAACAGGTTTGAATTGCTAGTCAGGCGGGAGTTAACTGATTTCAGCTGGGACGGTGGTGAGAGCTCACCAATTGACCTCAGCACCTCCATGCTAGGCAGAGGGGGAAAAATTCAGTCAGGGCTCCTGATCACCAGCCAAAGGTCCTCACTGGGATGTGTTCATGCTCAAATGTTTAATAAAGGCAGAATCTGTCTTACTTGTGGTGTGCCCCACAGTCATAAAACAGAGTGATATTCTCTGTCCAGGCTCACCAATGAAGAAAATTCACTTACCTTGTTGGGATGGCACAAAGCCAAAAAGCTTTCCCTCTCCCACTCCCTTGATCGTCTACACCCCAGTTATCTGGAGGTTTTGCTCCTCGTATTGGCTTAGGCATTGCAGGTTGGCTGATCTGCCTCCAGTGCAGGTTCCCTGCTAATGGTCAATCGTAGCCTTCTTACAACGAATCATAGGATACTTATGGATAAGCAAATCCATTCAGTCCATCTTAATTCATCCGTTCAGTACAACCCTACACTCTCCCCATTGCTACATCTAGTTGTTTCTTAATTGATCCCAGGGTTTTGGTCTCCACCACTCTGCCCTGAACCCCATTCCACTCTCGAGCGCTCTCTGAAGAAGAATCTCTTGATAACATTCCTAAAGTTACCTTTTACTAGTTTGAACCTGTGTCCTCTTGTCCTACTCCCACAGTTTATTTCAGATTCACAGTATTCCAGATTAACCTTTTCCACACCATTTATTATTTTTACTATACCTCAATAAGAGAGAAGGACGAGACTCTGAGTATTAGCAGGTGACACACGGTGCACCCCAATGAGCAGCCTATATTACACCTGGTGTGAGAGAATGAGCAGATATTATGCAAGAAGTTCAAAGGGCCATTTGGTGAGTTGGCAGTGAAAAGAAGCCTATCCCTTTGGCAGTACCAAGTTGGAGGTGCAGTTTTAGATACTTAGGAAGTTGAAGAAGTGAGAGGTGGGGCCAGGGCTTTACAGGCTGCATTGCAGAGGTGGTAACATACTGTGAGCTGAGTGCTTGCTATATGCATTGTACAGCCATCCCCTTGCTTTTAGTGAACACCTTTTAGTACCTATCTTTGCACTTTTCCTCAGTCCAGAGAATTATTTTCTCATTTATTCCCATGAGCAATGGATGCATTGAGTAAACAGCATTCACAAGATTAGACACCTCCTGCAATGCTAGGTTTCCACTCAACCCATGCAAATGCACCCAAGAGTGCTGAGGATCAAGGGCCATTTGTTGGCCTGACCGAGGATTCAACACTACAGATTACATCTGTGCCAGCGTCAAAAGATGAAAGTTGGGCTTGTGAATTCAGACCCCACATATCAGCACAAGATCATAAGACAGGTTGGGATGAAGGAGGACCTTAGACCCATTTGATCTCATCTTTGTAGAATATCCAACCCCACCTATGTTCCATTAATATTTTTAATGTCCATTTAAACAGGTGATGGAACCTTGGTTTAATGTTTCATCTGCAGAAACAGAAAAGCAACAACTTCAAATCTGTAGCAGGATTAAAGATATGTCCAAATGGAGACCATTAGGAACAGAATGCTCTCAGGTAACATTTTGCACCACTAGTCTGCTATATTTCCTCTACATAAATAAAGCACAGCTATTCAACAAAAGCAAAATACTGCGGATACTGTTAATCTGAAATAAAAACTGAAAATGCTGGAAACACTCAGCAGCTCAGGCAGCATCTGTGGAGAGAGAAACAGAGTTGATGATTCAGGTCGATGACCTGAAAACAAGCATACTGGATCCTGGAAGATGTTAGAGATGAACAGCTTTCAAACAAGTACAGATCCAGGGAAAAGGTGGGGGTGGCAGGAAAAGAAGGTTGTGACTATTTCCACCACTGTGGTGGAATTAAGGTAATTTGTTATTGTTACCCACAGGAAATGGGGGGACAATATTCACCCAAACCTTTGTCTGGAATGTGTAATTTGATCCAGTTATTGGATCAAATTACACATTCCAGACAGGCTACAGAGTTCAGAGAGCACACAGCGCCGACACTATTGATTTCAGGGAACAGACAGCGCTAACACTACCGAGTTCAGAGAACGCACAGCGCTAAAACTACCGACTTCAGAGAACGCACAGTGCTAAAACTACCAAGTTCAGACAACACACAGCACTAACACTACCGAGTTTAGAGAATGCACAGCGCTAAAACCACTGAGTTCAGACAATGCACAGCACTAACTCTACAGAGTTCAGAGAGTGCACAGCGCTAACTCGACACAGTTCAGAGAGCGCACAGCGCTAACACTACAGAGTTCAGAGAGCGCACAGTGCTAACTCTACAGAGTTCAGAGAGCACACAGCGCTAACTCTACAGAGTTCAGAGAGCGCACAGCGCTAACTCTACAGAGTTCAGAGAGCGCACAGCGCTAACACTACAGAGTTCAGAGAGCGCACAGCGCTAACACTACAGAGTTCAGAGAACGCACAGCGCCGACGCTGCCGAGTTCAGAAAACACTGAGCGCTGACACTACTGAGTTCTGATAGGAAGGGGTGAGGCCATGGAGGGATTTCAACATGAGGATGAGAATTTTAAAACCAAGGTGCTGGTGGACCTAGAGCCAATGTAGGTCCGTGAGCACAGGGGTGGTGGGTGAACAAGACTTACTGTAAGTTAGGGTACATGCAGCAGAGCTTTGGATGAGCTCAAGTTTATTGAGGGTGGGAGATGGGAGGCCAGCCGGGAGAGCATTGGAAGAGTCGAGTCTGGAGGTAACAAAGGATGAGGCTTTCAGCAGCAGATGGGCTGAGGCAGAGGCTAAGACGGGCAATGTTGTGGAGGTGGAAGTAGATGGTCTTTGTGATGGAGAGGAGATGGGGTCAGAAGCTCAGCTCAGTGTCAACTAGGATGCCAAGGTTGCGAACAGTCTGTTTCAGCCTGAGACAGTGGTTAGTGAGGTGCGTGGAATCAGTAGCGAGGGAACAGAGTTTGTGGCGGGGACTGAAGACATTGGGCACTAAATTGGGTGGTGCAGCACCTGTTGTTTCGGCGCTACACGGCCTCTCCGACATCCAAGATGGCATCTTGAATGCACACACACGTTTCCAGCAAGACATGCGCCGGATGCCATCTTGGTATAGGAGTTTGCGCAGGCGCACATAACGAATGCTGGAATCATGTAAAGTAGGGAGAAAATGGCTTCAATTAGTGTGCAATGGCTGATTTAAAATGATAGACACCATTTTGGGATTTAACTCTCAACTCAACGCATAGTCTTAACCTCGACCATCTGAACGTGTCTTAGAGTGCCTGGAGGACCCCCCACCAACGCTATTTAAAGGGACCATGCAGGATTTACAGGTTAGTGGCTGGATCATTGCTTCTGGCTGCCGAGACATTTGTAACTGTTTTTGGAGGTCTCCTAGACTTCAATACTAGGACGCGGGGACATAGCCTAACATTTAGAGCCAGGGCGTGCAGGAGTGAAGTTAGGAAATGCTTCTACACGCAAAGGGTGGGAGATGTTTGGAACGCTCTTCTACAGAGAGCAGTTGATGCTAGCTCACTTGTGAATGTTAAATCTGAGATTGATAGATTTCTGTGAACTAAGGATATTAAGGGATATGGGGCTAAGGTGGGTATATGGAGTTAGGTCACAGGTCCACCATGATCTCACTGAATGGTGGAACAGGCTCGATGCCACTGCCACTTGCTGCCTCCTGATATGCGCCACCTTCTCCTGCAAGAAAGTGGGACCTGTGTCTGGGTGATGTGCCTGTCTTGGTTGAATAGCTGCCAGTGTGTGTGGTCTGTGAGTTGTGGGTGGGTGGCTTACAACAGTGGCAATGTGTAAGGGTGAGAGGAAGCATTTGGTTGGAAGAGTTGAGAAAATATGGAAAGAGTCTGATGGTATGTGGGGGTGATGGGGGGTGTAGCGTGTGGTGCAGTTGGTAGGAGATGCTACTTGACAGTTGACCTCACTCACCTTGACCACTCATGTCAAAGCATTAAATTTCTTCCTGCACTGCATCCATGTTCATGATGCTCTGTGCCTGGCATTGACTTCATCCCCCACTGCCTCCCACTGCCTTTTGGATATATGTCTGGAGGGCCTCTTGCACCCACCCCCCACCCCCCCTGCGGATATAGGATGTCCCTCCTTCTGTCCACCTCTTGCACCAAGGCCTCTAGTGCATCAGCAGATAACCTTGGTGCATGCACTCTCACAGGCCTGGTACCAACTTAGATTGGCAGATTGGTGAGGTCTGGCATGCAGACTGGAGGATGTGGGATTTAGTAGTGCGCAACCTTTATTCAATGTTTTAGCATAGCTCATCACTGTGTAAACATAATGTGGAGATGCCGGTGATGGACTGGGGTTGACAATTGTAAACAATTTTACAACACCAAGTTATAGTTCAGCAATTTTATTTTAAATTCACAAGCTTTCGGAGGCTTCCTCCTTCGTCAGGTGAACAATGTGAAAATGAAATCCTCGAAAAATGTGTAAACATAGGGATGGGACCTGCATCTGTGTTTTACGTGTGTGACGTCTGATCTCTGTTCAGACTCCATGCAGACAGTAGACTGTTATTTTCAGCAAATAACAGGTACAAGCTACCTTTAAGAGATTTCGAAGAAACATCCTCCCTTTACGAGATTGAGCTCCCCCTGGTGGTGGAAAGTGCAAATTGCATTGATTCCACATGCAAGGCCTGGAATGGAATGCTGACTGCAGGTAAGTGCTCGGGTGGGCCGAAACTTGCGTCCTGCCTGAGCAGGGGTCACTGGGCGAGGGGTAATAGCACATCACGCTACCTACACCCAAAAACGACCCCAATCCAATTTTTCCCCCAATGTCTTTGGTCTTCCCAATATTGAATTGGAAGAATTGGCAGTTAATGACAATGTCAGGGTTGGACCTGAGAGAACGGAGTGCTGCATGTTTGGGAGGGATAGATTAGTGTGAGTGTGTGAATTGCTGCTCTGTGGAATTAGGATTATTGACTTACCAGCATTCTTTAACAACTCAAACCAACTTTGGAGTTGCATTAACGTATTTCAGAGAAGGTAAATACACAAGCTGTAACATACCAATATAGCACAGCAAGACTTAGCGTGCAACGTGCCATGTACTCACACTGAAATGATTGGTTAAAAAAAATCACTTACAACAGTTTATGGTAAATACTGCCATCTATTGGAGATAGTTAGCCCTTGCACAATGTAACTACTTTTATAACTGATTAATGTTAATGTTTCATATCATATTCTGCTTTAGCGTTGATGAACCTTAGCATCAAGTTACCTCACACATCAAACCATGCATTCAAGAGAAAATTCTAGAAAAGAGAAGGCTGAGAGAAGTCTTTAAGATATTAATAGGGTTTGATAGGGTTGACGTAGAGAAAATGTTTCCACTAGTGACTTAGATGAAGGGACTGAGTGTACTGTGTCCAAGCTTGCTGATGATACAAAGCTGGTGGGAAAGTAAGCTGTGAGGAGGATGCAAAGACTCTGCAAAGGGATATAGAGAGGTTAAGTGAGTGGGCAATAAGGTGGCAGATGGAGTATAATGTGGGGAAATGTGAGGTTATTCACTTTGGCAGGAAGAATAGAAAAACGGGAATATTTTTTAAATGGTGAGAAACCACTAAATGTTGGTGTTCAGAGAGATTTGGGTGTCCTCATACAAGAAACACAAAAAGTTAACATGCAGGTACAGCGAGCAATTAGGAAGGCAAATGGCATGATGGCCTTTATTGCAAGGAGGTTGGAGTACAAGAGTAAGGAAGTCTTACTACAATTGTACAGGGCTTTGGTGAGACCTGAGCTGGAGTACTGTGTGCATGTTTGGTCTCCTTATCTAAGGAAGGATATACTTGCCTTAGAGACGGTGCAACAAAGGTTCACTAGATTAATTCCTGGGATGAGAGGGTTGTCCTATGAGGAGAGATTGAGTAGAATGGGTCTATACTCTCTGGACTTTAGAAGAATGAGAGGTGATCTCACTGAAACATATAGGATTCTGAGGGGTCTTGTCAGGGTAGATGCTGAGAAGTTGTTTTCCCCGGCTGGAGAGTCTAGAACTAGGGGGCATAGTCATAGGATAAGGGGTCGACCATTTAAGACTGAAATGAGGAGGAATTTCTTTACTCAGAGGGTCGTGAATCTTTGGAATTCTCTACCCCAGAGAGCTGTGGATGCTGAGTCATTCAGTATATTCTAAGATAGATCGATTTTTGGACTCTTGGGGAATTAAGGGATATGGGGATCATAGAATCATAGAGTCATAGAATGGTTACAGAACGGAAGGAGGCCATTTGGCCCATCGAGTCCGTGCTGGCTCTTCGCAAGAGCAATTCAGCTAGTCCCATTCCCCCGCCCTTTCCCTGTAGCCCTGAAAACTTTTTCCCTTCAAGTACTTATCCAATTCCCTTTTGAAAGCCATGATTGAATCTGCCTCCACCACCCCCTCATGCAGTGCATTCCAGATAATAACCACTCGCTGTGTAAAAAAGATTTTCCTCATGTCACCTTTGGTTCTTTAGCCAATCACCTTAAATCTGTGTCCTCTGGCTCTTGACCTTTCCGTCAATGGGAACAGTTTCTCTCTATCTACTCTGTCTAGACCCTTCATGATTTTGAACACCTCTATCAAATCTCCTCTCAACTTTCTCTGCTCTAAGGAGAACAACCCCAGCTTCTCCAGTCTATCCACGTAACTGAAGTCCTTCATCCCCGGAACCATTCTAGTAAATCTCTTCTGCACCCTCTCTAAGGCCTTCACATCCTTCCTAAAGTGCGGTGCCCAGAATTGGACACAATACTACAGTTGTGGCCGAACCAGTTATAAAGGTTCATCATGACTTCCTTGCTTTTGTACTCTGTGCCTCTATTTATAAAGCCCAGGACTCCATATGCTTTTTTAACTGCTTTCTCAACATGCCACCTTCAACGGTTTGTGCACATATACCCCCAGATCTCTCTGTTCCTGTACCCCCTTTTAGAATTGTACCGTACAGTTATATTGCCTCTCCTCGTTCTTCCTACCAAAATGTATCACTTTGCACGTCTCTGCGTTAAATTTCATCTGCCACGTGTCCACACATTCAGCCACCCTGTCTATGTCCTCCTGAAGTCTATCACTATCCTCCTCACTGTTCACTACACCTCCAAGTATTGTGTCATCTGCATATTTTGAAATTGTGCCCTGTACACCCAAGTCCAAGTCATTAATATATATCAAGAAAAGGGATCGGGCAGGAAAGTGAAGTTGAGGTCAAAGATCAGCCATGATCTGATTGAATGGCGGAGCAGGCTCGATGGGTCGTATGGCCTACTCCTGCTCCTATTTCTTATGTTCATGGGAGAATCCAAAACTAGAGGTCATAAATATAAAATAGTCGCTAATAAATCCAATAGAAAATTCAGGAGAAACTTCTTTACCCAAATAGTGGTAAGAATGTGGAACGTGCTACCACAATGAGTATTTGAGGCAAATAACATAGATGCATTTAAGGGGAAGCTAGTTAAGCACATGAGGGTGAAAGGAATAGAAGGGTATCCTGATAGGGTTAGATGAAGTAGGGAGGGAGGAGGCTCATGTGGAGCAGAGACCAGTTGGGCCGAATGGCCTGTTTCTGTGCTGTACTTTCGATGTAACTCGATTTAAGAGCATTTTCTGTCCAATAAAATATGTTGAGTGGGAAATTCTGTGTTGGCTCAATCCAGATAACAGTGTCGTCTATGCTACCCTAATGAGGAATGCATAGCATTTCCACACATCGACAAGCAAAACGCAAGTAGAATTTTCCATTGGTCTTAAACCGTGCCTGGTCCATGTGCCTGGACATTTATAATGTGATGTGTGATTTCCAGACCGGATATAGTAACTGGCATGGAAACTTCAAAATATCCTTTGGCCTTCAGGGGATGTGGAACTAATCAGAAGATAGAGGAAACAGCAATTGAGACATTCATCATCACTATTGTGTGTGGAGCTGGGTTTGAATAAATAATCTAAATAGAAAAGATAGATCCAGAACATTACTTCCAACTACACTATGGGAGTGAGTTCAATCCAGTGAAAGGCAAATTTAGGACTGATGTCAGGAAATTCTTCTTCACGCCACAACAATAACTTGCATTTATATAGCGCCTTTAACATAGTAAAACGTCCCGAGGCGCTTCACAGGAGTGATATCAAAACAATTTGACGCCGAGACACATAGGAGATATTGGGACAGGTGACCAAAGGCTTGGTCAAAGAGGTAGGATTTAAGGAGTGTCTTAAAGGAGGAGAGAGAGATAGAGAGGCTGAGAGGTTTAGGGAGGGAATTACAGAGCTGCTGAAAGCATGGCCACCAACGGTGGAGCGGGCCAGAATTGGAGGAGCACAGAGATCTCGGAGGGTTGTAGGACTGTGGGAGGTCACAGTGATAGGGAGGGGTGAGGCGATGGAAAGATTTGAAAACAAGGATGAGAATTTTAAAATCGAGGCGTTGCCAGACTGGGAGTCAATATAGACTAGCGAGCACCAGGGGTGATGGGTGAACGGGATTTGGTGCAAGTTAGGATATGGGCAGTAGAGTTTTGGATGAGCTCAAGTTTACAGAGGGTGCAAGTGGGAGGCCGGCCTGGAGAACATTGGAATAGTTGAGTCTGGAGGTAACAAACGCATGGATGAGATGAGCAGCAAATGGGCTGAGGCAGGGGCGGAGATGGGTGAGGTTAAGGAGATGGAAGCAGGAGGTCTTGATGATGGAGAGGATATGGGGTCAGAAACTCAGCTCAGGGTCAAATAGGATGTCAAGATTGCGAACAATCTGGTTCAGCTTTAGACAGTGCCCAGGGAGAGGGATGGAGGCGATGGCTAGGGAAAGGAGTTTGTGGCACGGATCGAAAACAATGGCTTCAGTCTTCTCAATATTTAGTTGGATGAAATCTCTGCTCATCCAATACTGGATGTTGGACAAGTAGCATGACAACTCAAAGGCAGTGGACGGGTCGAGAGAGATGGTGGTGAGGTAGAGCTGGGTGTTGTCAGCGTACATGTGGAACCTGACGTATTCTCGGATGATGTTGCTGAAGGGCAGCATGTAGATTAGGAATGGGAGGGAGCCAAGGATGATTGTGGGCATATTTCTAGCCCTAAGGTCATTTGCATGCTGATTTGGAGTGAAAATCAGTAGTGGCAGGCGAGGGAGGCCAGCCACTATGTGGGAGTGGTGACAGCCTCAGAGCTACTGGTAAAAAGTTAACAAACAATTCTAAAATGTCTTACCTTCTGTGGGCTTGTGCATGGCAATGATTGGAGAGCCATAGTACAGGCCCTCATCATCGGGGACATTTTCTTTGTCCCTCAGCTGATCTTTGAATGCTGTATGCAAGGGCCTAACAGGCGGCCTCGGTATCCAGCATTGAATCAGGGCAAACGACACCATCTTTCCCTCATTATACTGGGATTTGCATGTGCTGACTCAATATAGGCTGCCAGGCTCATCGTCTGGAAAACGGAGGTGGGAGGGGTTGGATGGGAAGTGGGGCCAGGGTGGAGCACATCCCTGAGCAAATTGCTGATCCATTCATTCCTGATCCATTGGAAAACTGGTGAGATGGGACTGGAAACCCTAGGTCTATTTGTTTATTTTCTCGGAACCAATTAAAAAACAGTTCAGAGGTTTCCTGCTCTCATGCACTGTGGTGCAAGTGTAAGTTTTGCGTGGGGCAGAAAACCCGGCATGGAGCCCGAGAACTGGGAATTGGCCCGGAGTGCACTGCCTAGACCTTCCCAATTGGGCAGCGCTGGGGAATCATGGGACTTGTGCTTCTGGAATGCATAACCATTAAAGCTTAAAAACTTATGTTAATAAAAGAGAGGCTTCTCAACCCACCATTTTCTGTTGTTTGCTCCCAAAATACAATGTCACAGCTGGGTGCCTGTAAAAAAATAGGCACACTATCAAAGTGAACTGACTTCCTGACCTATCCTGACAGTGATTTTTTAAAAAAGTTTTTGGTTTGCTTTTGTTGTAATTATTTCAGTGCTTTTCCTTTTTGCTTTTTAGTTTAACTTTGCATTTTACTTTTTAACGTTTTTTCTCTCGTCTTGCCATCTGCTGTTCAAGGGAGTTACATTGTGATTGGCAACAGCCCCACTGATAGAATGGCCATTCTTGTTGGAATTCAGGGAGCTAGAGAACAAGGAGGAGTTGCAGAGGAGTGATCAGAGGGAGGTCAGCCTGTGCCCGGGGTGGGTTGCACAGACCTGCCATCGCCCAACTACACAGGTCCGCAGATTCTGCTAGATCTACTTGGGCAAGTCAGAGGAGATGTCCCTTCAATACGTACACTTGACAAGGGGGGCACTTTCTCCAAGTTGTAATTGTGCCCTCGAGGTACCATCTAGTTTTACAAGGAAAAATGTAGCTGGAAATTGAAGGAATATATGCACTGTGACAGATATGTGCATGCCAGCCTGGGTGTCAGTAAGTGACTATGCATCATGCAGCAAAATTGTTTTACAATGATGCGAGATGCTATGATCTGGGAAGATGTGAGTGTGTCAAGGCTTTGCATTGTACATTCCAACTTGAATGAGTAACCTACTGAGGTACAGGTAGGCATGAGATGCAATGAAAGATTATGTGAGGGCTTGGCACGGACAAGTAATAAATTGGGAATAATTTGTGCCATAGAATCTTGGGCCATCTACCCAATACGTGGCACTGTTGCCAATTTTTTTTTAAGTAGACCAGTTTCTTATGCATCTGTTCCTAGGTCCTGGAGGTAGTGTACATCAAGCATTGAGCCTGCTGCCCCTTGTGGAGGGTGCCCTGTAATACCAAATAGGGTGGCAACCCTCCTTGCATCAAACAGGCTGTACAACACCATCACATTGGGTTCCCTTTCACTTCATTTATTCCTGTGACTTCTCCGCTTCAGACAGCCATGACAAAGGCTGACAAGCTTGATAAAGGTTAAAAGAATATTTGTCCCCGTATTCATACCTTTAAGTGTATAAATCCTTTTAAATTTGACCTGTTGGCCAGATTTTCTGCATTCTCCATTAGCTTGCTCCCTATTCCAACTCAAAGTTGTGCAGGTAGCTATGAATTATTATTGAAGTGAGCTGTCAGTGGGGAATGGGGCATTCAGTTCACTGCACTGCTGGACAGAAAATTATAGGCTGGAGGTCCACAGCATGCATCAGGAGCATACAAGCAGAAATGTTACCCTCTGCATCTTTCTGCTTCTGTATCTATTTTTATTTACAAATAAATCTGGACTGTAGTTTAGCCTGTTCACAGTGGTCCAGTGGTGTGATATTTATCCCCTTCTGGGATGATGGGAAAATGTGATGGGCATTCCAGGTATTCTCCAGTAAGTCGCACAGTGTATTGCTGTGATTTGGGGTTAGTATACCTAGGTTATGTTAACCAATGCATGGCGGAGAAATAAGACCCAGGTTTTTGTCTGTTTGTGGAATCTGTAGCCTACATAGTTGACACTGTCCAAGTTTTGCAAAGATGTTATGCATTTTTGGCTTCCATTCATGCTGCTTGTCCTGAGCCTTAAAAGGTCACTGATATTCTAATACTGAACTGCCCTCTAATGTTCTCTCACTGAAACATTGTGCATGCACAGTAGAGATAACACACATTGCATAATGGGGCATGTTTATTGGTCCCTAGAGCTCTCCCTGTGCAAGAAACGTTGGCAAATATGAATGGGGTATTCCTGTGTCCAATTTCACTGTAGTCTAGTGAGGTATTTGTGCCACAGCACTATGGTGATCTTGGTACCAGGCTTCCCGTTTGAGTTATCTAATGGTCAAAAAGTTCTGTATTCGAGGTGGTCTAGGAAGGATCTTCATCTCCTTTTCCTGTTCCCAGCTGAGGAGTTAAGTCACAGCCTGCGGCGGAGAGGGGCACTTTGTGTCGCCCTCTGCTGGCTGAATTTTATTACTGCACCCTTCAATGACCCTAATGGTGTAAGAACAATATTAATTTTCAAATTTGAATTACCAGCATTTTAAATTTATGAATCTGAATCAGAAGGTCAAAAGAAAATCAGATTATCTAGGCTCTCTCCATCTCCAAAACAACACTGATGTCATTATAAAGTTTGGATCCCACATGACAACATTTCAAATACTTGTCCTTTTTGTAGCAGACCATCTGTTCTTCTTCATTTGGCAAAGAAATGTTTAAATATGGTCTCAAAAATGGAATTGATACTGTGGCGTATGATGCTGACAAAATAAAAATAGCACTAGCAAGGAGAGAAAAAGTCAGTCATTTTTGCCTGTAATTTAATTGATAAATGACAGATTGGGCGTCATGGTTTTAATGTCCCTTGCTATGCACTGAGAAAACTACAGTAATTCACATGCATTTATGTCTTCGACCATCATGTAACAAAACAAAAACCTTATACAAATGCCACGGACAAAGCATCCACCACCTTAAACATTCACTCCCTCCATCACTGGCGCATCGTGGCTGCAGTGTGTACCATCTACAGGATGCACTGCAGCAACTCGCCAAGGCTTCTTCGACAGCACTTCCCAAACCTGTGGCCTCTACCACCTAGAAGGACAAGAGCAGCAGGACATGGGAACACCACCACCTGCACATTCCCCTCCAAGTCACACACCATCCTGACTTGGAAATATATCGCCGTTCCTTCATCGTCGCTGGGTCAAAATCCTGGAACTCCCTTCCTAACAGCACTGTGGGAGAACCGTCACCACACGTACTGCAGCGGTTCAAGAAGGCGGCTCACCACCACCTTCTCAAGGGCAATTAGGGATGGGCAATAAATGCTGGTCTCGCCAGCGACGCCCACATCCCACAAATGAATTTTAAAAAGGCCCAATTTAGAGAGACTGTAGCAGACCTCATCAACGGAAAACAAAAGGAAGTTAATGATAATCTTTTGCCTTTGATTTTTAAAGTAAATAATGAATGGTGATAAGTGTCTTTGATGTTCTTAGGAGTTTGTGAGCCTGGGGAGTTTAATTTGCGATTTCTGCGGCTGGGAATCACTTCCTGCAGAGGTTTTTCTCTTCTTACTGCTTCTGACAGGCCCCTCACTGGCAGGATATTGGCCCCCATCCCTCCAACTCCCTACCCCCAGTGAGGGCTTCTCAGGAGCAGGTATGACATTCCCTGTGGGAATCTTTCAAAATTCATCATCATCACAGAGGAGGGCAAGAAGCAACACATAATGGAGCAAAGGAAAATCAGGCATAGGAGCAGGAGTAGGCTCCTCCGGCCTGTTTCTCCATTGAATTAGATCATGGCCGATCTGTATCTCAACTTCATTTATCCTCATTTGTTCCAGAGTTCCAGATTTCCACTACCCTTTGCATGAAAAACTGCTTCCTGATTTCACTCCTAAATGACCTACTTGTAATTTTAAGATTTTCCTCTCGCGTACTGGATTTACTCACCAGAGGAAATAGTTTCTCTATATTTACTCTATCGAATTGCTTTCTCATTATAAACAGCTCAATTAGATCACCTCTCAACCTTCAAAACTCAAGGGAATACAAACCAAGTTTATGCAAACTGTCCTCATAATTTAACCTTTTAAGCCCGATTTGTCTTTTTTGGATCCAAAGACCTCATGCTTGCCCACATTGAACTCCATTTGCCACAGTTCCGCCCACTCACTCTGACTGACTATGCCATTTTGTAACTGTCTGTTGCCTACTTCCCAATCATTTACCAATCCATGTCACAAGGTTACTTGCAATTCCGTGCACTCTCATTTTTGCTAATAATCACTTTTGCAGAACCTTTCAAATGCCTTCTGGAAATCCATATAGATAACATCCATAAACACTCCCCTATCTAGCATGTTGGTGATTTCCTCAAAAAATTCAACTAGATTAGTCAGACATCATCTACCCTTCCCAAATCCATGTTGTGTCTCTTTGATCAGGAGTGCTTCCCCCTGGCCCCACTAGCTTACCTGTTTCCCTCCCCGTGATCTGCCTCCCTCTCCACAATCAGTGCTTCAGCCGTTCCCTCAATGTACAGATTGTGTGTGACAAATGCAGAGGATCGTACATGTTAACGCCGGGCATGCTGGATGTTGTCAGGGCACATTCATCTTTCAAAATTCAGCTACTTCAGGGAAGAAAATCAGATCAGCAGGTGGCTTGTGGTTGCAATGCCTAACCCCTGTGCCCATCAATCACCCCGCTAAGAGTGGCCCGAACAGCAGCAGAGGAGCATGACAACATGGCACATTCCTCTACTAGATTGGTCATTGAGAAGGCGCTCAGGATTTATAGGCACACTTTCACTGCCTCAACAGATCAGGAGGGGCTCTGCAGAATGCTCCAGGTTATGTGTCACGAATAGTTATAACCTGCTGTGCCCTTCTCATTCAAAAAAAGGATGAACTTTGACATTGCTGGTGATGTGGGCTTGGCTCCGTTGGATCCAGAACTTTATGGAAGAGAGCATCACGATGACCTGCACTCAGATTACTCCTCAGTGACTTGCAAGGGGCATCAGGGCACATCTCATCAGTAAAGTCTTCTCTCCTGTGTAACACATTCTACCTTTAACATTACCGTCTTACCTCCCTCTCCCCCACCTTCAATAAACAGACTTCCCCTCAATCCTCCATCCAGCCTACAGCATGACAACACATCAGCCCTTGTTAACTTTACATGACTGTGATTGAATAAGTCAGCACCAAAAAAGTACAGCCTTTCCTGTAAGACTCTAACCTCTATGAATAATAATGTGTGATGTCAGTGCATATTCTATTTTGCTACAGTAAAGTCCAAAGTGAACACAAGCCAACCTACTCTTTCCTAGAATGGTGCTTCCCCTGGGTGGCTACATGTGCTTGCTATCACCTATTCTAGAGCTTCTCCTCTGTGCAACTTGAGGACTGGTATCAGAAGAAATGGTCGGCTGCTTATGCTTTATAAAAGGGTCAAGGCCCTGGAAGGGAGTCACTGCTGGTTGAATCTCTGGAGCTTGTTTGTGGCATCCTGGTGTCATCTCCTATGTTCCACTGGCTGTAAAGAGGAAGGTCAGAGGCCTGAAATATGCTGCTGTCCTGAGAGACAGCAGTGCCAGGCAGATCAACTCCAGCCACTCCACTGGGCCCTGGTTCTGTGGCCCCACTGATCAGTGGAATGGCTGGTCCAATGGCAGCTTTCAGATCCTGATAGACAGCAGCCTGCATCCAGCCACCATGGTCTGGAAGCCACTCTATTCTCTCCCCTATTGCCACCATCTTTTGGTGTAAAAATAGCGCAACATTATGGGACATAATAGATAAATACCGACCAGTGGTTTAGTAGAACAGGGGGACATAGATATAAAGTTAAAAGTGAGAGATTTAGTACAGAAAGCAGGAATGCACAACTGGATTTAGTGGTTGAAGCACAGACCATGCCAACTTTTAAGAATAGGTTAGATGGGTGGTTGAAGGAAAAGGGGGAAGAAAGGAATATGGGAATAGGGCGGTAACATGGGATTAGGACAACTGCTCATGTGGAAGGATAATCATCACCATGGCCCAGCTGGGACAAGCAGTCCATGTTGTAATTTCTATGTAATTCTATGTATAGTAAATATTTTTCATGGGCCTGATGAGCCTTTGGTTGGTTAGCATTGAGTCCATTTACTCTATTTTTTGGTGGCTTTTCTGTCTTTCTGTCTCATATTTACAGAAAGCACTTTTTACCTGCAAATGTGTACTTGAAATAGTGATAACCTGCAACTGTGTCATCCTTGGCTCAGTGATAGCACCCTCACCTCTGAGTCAGAAGGTTGGGTTCAAACCCAACTCCAGAGACCTGAGCACGTAATCTAAGCTGACATTTCAGTGCAGCAGTGAGGGAGTGCTGCACTGTCACAGGTGCCATCTTTTGGATGAAACGTTAAACCAAGGCCTTGTTTGCCCTCTCAGGTGACCATAAAAGATCTCACTGCAGTATTGAAGAAGACCAGAATAGTTCAGGTGTCCTGACAAACATTTATCCCTCAACCAACATCATTAAAGCAGATAATCTGGTCATTTATCTCATTGCTGATGTGGGACCTTGCTGTGCACAAATTTACTGCTGAGTTTCCTACATTACAATGGCGACTACACATCAAAAGTACTTAATTGGCTGTGAAGCACTTTGAGATGACCTGTAAATTCTTTCTTTAACTAGAAGTCTGTGTTTCTGCTTGTGGCTTCGTTTTTCCTGATTTTTTTTTCTTCTGTTGTTCTGTTCTACTAGCAATAAATGCTGACCTCTCCTGCCAGGTAATGCCACAGAGCTGTGTTTTTAACATTTATTTTATTAAATGTTGTTTTTTGTTAGGGATTAAACTTAAAGTTGTGTTCAGTGCTTTAAATTAAAGGCTGGAGTGTGCCTGGGATCCACCCTTTCTTCATTGCCTGAGGCTGCCAGAGCTGCCAGGGTGGTGGAATCCTCAACTATAGCAGAGCCCAGCACGTGACTACAAGAAGCGAGAATCTCCAGCCAAAGTGTTAATCCACAAAAAGCAGGACAGATCTAATCCAGCCAATTACCACCCTATCAGCCTTTTCCCAATCATCAGAAAAATGATGGAAGGAGTCATCATCAGTGCCTTCAAAGGACACCTACTTACCAATAACCTGCTTGTCAATGCTGTTTGGGTTCCACCACAACCACTAAGCCCCAGATGTCATCAGAGCCTTGAAACAGACATGGACACAAGAACTGAATTCCAGAGGTGAGATGAGAGCTTTTCTTTAATTCATTCTGAGAATATGGGTGTCGCTGGCAAGGCCAGCATTTATTGCCCATCCCTAGTTGCCCTTGAAAAGCTGGTGGTGAACTTGCTTCTTGAAACACTGCAGTCCATGTGGTGAAGCTACTCCCACAGTGCTGTTAGGTAGGGAAAAGTAGGAGAGTGAGTTCCCTTGACATCAATGCAGCATTTGGCTGAGTATAGCACCAAGGAGCCCGAGTAAAACTGAAGTCAGTGGGGATCGGGGGGAAACTCTCCAGTGGCTGGAGTCATACCTTTTTTTTATTCGATCACGGGATGTGGGCGTCGCTGGCGAGGCCAGCATTTATTGCCCATCCCTAATTGCCCTCGAGAAGGTGGTGGTGAGCCGCCTTCTTGAACCGCTGCAGTCCGTGTGGTGACAGTTCTCCCACAGTGTTGTTAGGAAGGGAGTTCCAGGATTTTGACCCAGCGACAATGAAGGAACGGTGATATATTTCCAAGTCGGGATGGTGTGTGACTTGGAGGGGAACGTGCAGGTGGTGTTGTTCCCATGTACCTGCTGCTCTTGTCCTTCTAGGTGGTAGAGGTCGCGGTTTGGGAGGTGCTGTCGAAGAAGCCTTGGCGAGTTGCTGCAGTGCATCCTGTGGATGGTACACACTGCAGCCACAGTGCGCCGGTGGTGAAGGGAGTGAATGTTTAGGGTGGTGGATGACACAAAGGAAGATGGTGTGGTTGTTGGAGGCCAATCATCCCAGCCCCAGGACATCACTGCAGGAGTTCCTCATGGTAACATCCTCGTGTAACCATCAGCAGCCCTTCATCAGTGACCTGCACTCTGCCATAAAGACAGGAGTGGGCTGATCACTTATGATTCTATAATGTTCAGCTCCATTCACAACTGCTCCACTAATGGAGCAGCCCCTGCTAGACCCCAGCAGGACTTGGGCAACATCCAATTATCGCATTGACTCCTTGCCAATGTGTGGTTCCGTGGGCACCAATTATGCTTCATTACCTCTGGCCAAGTGAACATTCTTCATGCATGATCCCAGACAATGAATGCGGACTGTCTATTTGATCACGGTGGAACCACAACTGAACCTGATCCTTTCCTTGCAAGCATCTACTCGTAGGCTGTTCCAGCAGGAGTTGCTGGAAAATAATCAGCTCTGGGAATCCTTGGCAATTTTCCTCACTTTTTCCTAGGAAAGCTGAGGCCAATTTTACCACACTTGCTGCTGTGCTGGCTGAGATCAGCTAACACAGCACAGGTTGGCAATTGATCCAGGAATCTTTCTGGATTGTTTGGCTTGTACTGTGCAGTACAGCCTTTACTGAACAACCTTGCAGCCAAAGTCAGAGTTACTATTTTTATCAGATAACCGGTTAGAGTTCTATATTGAGGTTTGAAGAAAGAATATGCATGAATATCAACTATTTGGATCAATGAATATACTTAAGTTTGATAATTAGTACTGGCACTGTTATACAAATGTTCAACACACTTGTATCAAACTCCTCTATCCACTGTTGTAGTGATGGTGTTAATCTGTTTAAAGTAAACAGGTTAGTGCCTCTGTTAAAAGAGTGGAGAGAGGCATTTGTTTTAACTGTGTTAAGCATTCGACAGTAACTGCTCACAGTCTTCATTTTTACTTCACTTATACGGAATTTTACAATAAACAAGTTACAACACAAATTTCAACACCCAGCTGTAAGTGATCTCACGCACACAGCAGTTGGTGAGTGGTTTCCTCTTCGACTTACGTAATGACCCAGATTTTGCTGTTAAAATAACGGTGAGGCTAATGGCGCTCTCCCATTATTTCTGCACAAATGATACAGCAACTTTTGGCGAGGGGCAGGTGTGTGGTTAAACTCAAAAATCCAAAAGTTGCCGTCCGAATTGCGCAGCTCCGCCATTGTCACCATGAAAATGGCATCTCGCTGTCTGTCTCACCACTGAAATGTATTGAATGGCGTGAAGTTGCTGTATTTGTGCAGTAGATACAAACTAAACTCATCACAGAAAGTGAAGTCAAGTCATTTCAAGCCTAAGATCCCTTTTATCAATATGGTAAGTATTAATTACTGCCAATCAATCTCTCTGGCACTGAAAATTCACTGTTACAAGTGTGGAGTCTCATTCCTTCAGGTTGTGAATTGTTTTAGGAGATTTTAAAAATATCAAATTTAAAATTTACATTTTTACTTATCCTTTCTGTCTCTTTTTTTCTCTCTTTCTTAATCAAATCTTTCTTTCCCTCTCTTTATTTCTCTTTCTGTACCTGATTTGACATTGAATTCACTCACTCTCAATCCTTCAATCTCATTGGTTAATGAGATACCCAGTTGCTTACCCTGTTCACTCAAGTCTCAGGTGCCCTGTTTCCCTCGCTGTGATGTTATCAGCTCACACTTTCAGCAACTTGCCACGTAAAAAATTTAAAAACCTAAAAGTGCAAGGGCAAGTCTAACAATCGAGACGGCCTGCTACAGCAAAATCTGGGCCAATGACATGCGCTCAAGTCCTTTATATTTTCCAGAGATAGTGCAGCAAGAGAAATACTACCTCAGCCATAGAATGGGGCATTGGCAACAAGATCAAACAACAAATAATCTCTCAATTTATAGCATTGCCCGAAGGAGAAATGCCTTGGAATCTTTAGCATCCATCTGAACTACCAGAATAGGCAGGCTAGTTCTCCATTTAATGACTTATTTGAAGGACTGCACCTCTGACAATGTAGCACATCCCTACTGCACTTGATGGTCAGCCTTGATTGTGTGCTGAAGTCCTGGAGTTTGACTTGAACCCACAACCTTCTGACTCAGAGGTGAGAGTGATACCAACTGAGCCAAGCTGCCACATTAGGCCTACTTTTACAAGGCTCCTACAGTGGTGGAGAGTCTCGTGGTGCCAAGTGTGAGTCATGAGATCAAATATGTGGGGACTTGCGCCCATTTCACAATGTGCCGAATTATCCGATGGTTGATTTTGAGGGCACAAATGATGCTGCATCTCAGGTAAGTATAAGTCTCATTTAAATTGAATAATCATAGAATCATAGAATGGCTACAGCATGGAAGGAGGCCAGTTGGCACATCGAGTCTGTGCCGGCTCTCTGCAAGAGCAGTCCAGCTAGTCCCTCTCTCCCACCTTTTCCTCGTAGCCCTGCAATTTTTTTCCTTTCAAGTGCTTATCCAATTCCCTTTTAAAAGCCACGATTAAATCTGCCTCCACCACCCCCTCATGCAGTGCATTCTAGATCTGTGTAAAAAAAGGTTTCCTCATGTCGCCTTTGGTTCTTTTGCCAATCACCTTAAATCTGTGTCCTCTGGTTCTTGACCCTTCCGCCAATGGGAACAATTTCTCTCTATCTACTTTGTCTAGACCCTTCATGATTTTGAATACCTCTATCAAATCTCCTCTCAACCTTCTCTGTTCCAAGGAGAACAACCCCAGCTTCTCCAGACTATCCACATAACCGAAGTCCTTCATTCCTGGAATCATTCTAGTAAACCTCTTCTGCACCCTCTAAGGCCTTCACATCCTTCCGAAAGTGCGATGCCCAGAACTGGACACAATACTCCAACTGTGGCTGAACCAGTGTTTTATAAACGTTCACCATAACTTCCTTGCTTTTGTACTCTATGCCTCTATTTATAAAGCCTTGGATCCCGTATGCTTTTTTAATTGCTTTCTCAACCTGCCCTGTCACCTGCAACGGTTTGTGCACATATATCCTGCACCCCTTTTAGAATTGTTTAGTTTATATTGCCTCTCCACACTCTTCCTACCAAAATGTATCACTTTGCACCTCTCTGCATTGAATTTCATCTGCCATGTGTCCACCCATTCCACCAGCCTGTCTATGTCCTCTTGAGGTCTATCACTATCCTCACTGTTCACTACACTTCCAAGTTTTGTGTCATCTGCAAATTTTGAAATTGTGCCCTGTACACCCAAGTCCAAATCATTAATATATATCAAGAAGACCAGTGGTCCTAGTACCGACCCCTGGGGAAAACCACTGTACACCTCCCTCCAGTCCGAAAAACAACTGTTCACCATTACTCTCTGTTCCCTGTCACTTAGCCAATTTTATATCCATGCTGCCACTGCCCCTTTTATTCCATGCACTTCAACTTTGATGACAAGCCTATTATGCGGCACTTTATCAAACGCCTTTTGGAAGTCCGTATGCACAACATCAACTGCATTGCTTGCATCGACCCTCTCTGTTACCTCATCAAAAAGCTCTATCAGGTTAGTTAAACACAATTTGCAAATCCGTGCTGGCTTTCCGTAATTAATCCACACTTGTCCAAGTGACTGTTAACTTTGTCCCAGATTATTGTTTCTAAAAGTTTCCCCACCACCGAGGTTTAATTGACAGGCCTGTAATTGCTGGGTTTATCCTTACACCTCTTTTTGAACAAGGGTGTAACATTTGCAATTCTCCAGTCCTCTGGCACCACTCCCATATCGAAGGATGATTGGAAGATTATGGCCAGCACCTCCCCAATTTCCACCCGTACTTCCTTCAGCAACCTCGGACGCATCCCATCCGGACTGGGTGACTTATCTACTTTAAATGTAAGGAATCTTACAACACCAGGTTATAGTCCAACAGTTTTATTTGAAAATCACCAGCTTTCGGAGGCTTTCTCCTTCGTCAGGTGAGGTGAAGTCAGGAGAAAGCCTCCGAAAGCTTGTGATTTTCAAATAAAACTGTTGGACTATAACCTGGTGTTGTAAGATTCCTTACATTTGTCAACCCCAGTCCATCACCGGCATCTCCACATCATATCTACTTTAAGTACAGCTAGCATTTCTAATACCTCCTCTTTATCAATTTTTAGCCCATCCAGTATCTCAACTACCTCTTTTACTGTGACTTTAGCAGCATCTTCTTCCTTGGTAAAGACGGATGCAAAGTACTCATTTAGTACCTCAGCCATGCTCTCTGCCTCCACACATCGATCTCCTTTTTGGTCCCTAATTGGTCCCACCCTTTCTCTTACTACCCGTTTACTGTTTATATGCCCATAGAAGACTTTTGGATTCCCTTTTATGTTGGTCGCCAGTCTATTCTCATACTCTCTCCTTGTCCCTCTTATTTGCTTTTTTACTTCCCCTCTGAACTTTCTATACTCTGCCTGGTTCTCACTTGTATTATCAACCTGATATCTGTCATAAGCCTTCTTTTTCTGCTTCAGCCTTACTCTCTATCTCTTTCGTCATCCAGGGAGCTCTGACTTTGGTTGCCCTACCTTTCCCTCTCGTGGGAATGTACCTAGACTATACCTGAATCATCTTTAAAGGCTGCCCATTGTTCAATTACTGTTTTACCTGCCAATCTTTGGTTCTAATTTACCCGGGACAGATCCCACTGTTCTCATCCCACTGAAATTGGCCCTCCTCCAATTGAATATATTTACTCTAGATTTTCCATAGCTAATATAAATCTTATGATGTTATGATTGCTGTTCCTTAATGTTCCCCCACTGACACTTGCTCCACTTGATGCACCTCATTCCCCAGAACCAGATCCAGCAATGTCTCCTTCCTCATTGGGCTGGAAACATACTGGTCAAGAAAGTTCTCCTGAACACACTTCAAAAATTCCTTCTCCTCCTTGCCCTTTACACGATTACTATTCCAATCTATATTCGGATAGTTGAAATCCCCCATTATCACTACTCTATGGCTGTTGTACCTGTCTGTAATTTCCTTGCAAATTTGCTCCTCTATACCCTTCCCACCAGTTGGTGGTCTATAGAATACACCCAGTAGTGTAATGGCACCTCTATTGTTTTTAACTCTAACCAAATAGATTTTGTCCTTGACCCCTCCAGGACATCCTCTCTCTCCAGTACTATTCTAATATTCTCCTTAATCAATACTGCCACCCCTCCTTTCTTTCCTTTCGTATCTTTCCTGAACACCTTGTATCCAGGAATAATTAGTATCCAATTCTGCCCTTTTTTGAGCCAGGTCTCCGTTATCGCTACAACGTCATATTCCCATGTGGCTATTTGCCCCTGCAGCTCACCAGCCTTATTTCCACGCTTCATGCATTTACACACATGCACCGTAAACCTATCTTAGGCCTTCTTGTATTCTCTCTTAGTCTGATCCCACCTAATACTGTACTATTTCTTACTCTAGTGCTATCTGTCTCTCCCAATCCTTTCTGCACCTTGTTTCTCCTTTCCAATGCTTCGTCCTGGTGCCCATCCCCCTGCCAAATTAGTTTAAACCCTCTCCCACAGCACTAGCGAACCTCCCCACGAGGACATTGGTCCCAGCATATTCATGCTAAAGAGGTACCATGCCAATTTTCATGAGTCGTTCCAAGATTCCACTCCCCACCATGTACCTCACCCATGGAAAATGGACCCATGACAGATCAAAGAGTCTGGCTGCTTTAGCCTAGTCCCTCAACCAAAATTTTTGGTGCTTTGTGCATTCTTTTGGCAGTGAGCATTTATGTACATCTTTATTTAACGCCTTGTGGAGTTTTTATAGCCTGTGGATTCTGTGTTTTTGCTAATGACTTATGAAGGGTACATTAACCTAGTTGTTATGATACTGGACTAGCAACCCAGAGGTCATGAGTTCAAACTCTATTATGACAATTTATGAAATTGAATTCAAATCTGCTAATTTGTGAACTACAACCAGAACATGACAATGAAGGCTACCCCAAATATGGCCCCATAATGTTGGAGAATGAAGGGATTCCCCCATGTTGGGAATTCCCTCAACCCCAGCCTGCCATTAACTTTGCTACTGGCATGAACCGGGTATAAAGTTCTGTAAAGAGGGCAGAAAAGTGGGACCCACTAGGGTCCGCATGTGAGGGTGATGACCTGGAACGCCTTGGAAATCAAGAGGGTAATCAGCCTTGCTCTTTGATCTTCAGGAAAGGGGATGAGGCCTGCTGGTAGTGCCCCTGAGTGGCTATGCACTGCCACATTTCCTGTGTTCCTTCCTATAGTGGGCATCAAAGTTGCACCCGTACTGACACGGACACCTGATGACTTTGTTATAATTCACATTCTCCAGCTGAGCCAGGAGCAAATGCAGCAATGCACGCTCTGCTGCACTCACTCCGGTAGAGTGAGGCTGTGGATTTTTAGGCCCAAAATCTTCAGAGTCAAAGACGCCGGTATGGTAGTGTAGTTTTTACGTTACTGGACTAGAAATCCAGAGGCTTGGACCAATAATACAGCAAAACTTGAGTTCAAATCCCACCATCACAATTTGAGAATTTGAATTCAGTTTTTAAAAAAATCTAGAAATAAATAGCTGGTATCAGTAAATGTAACCATGAAGCTGTCGCATTTTTGTATAAACCCAACTGGTTCATTAATGTATCTTAGGGAAGGAAACCTGCCATCCTTACCGAGTCTGGCCTCTATGTGACTCCAGTCCCACACCAACGTGGTTGATTCTTAACTGCCTTCTGAAATGGCCTAGCAAGCTGTTCAGTTGTATCAAAGCGCTACAAGGAATAACAAGAATAAAACTGGATGACCCCTCGGCTGCGACCTAGGCATTGGATCAGGACACAATGAGTGTATACCCAGCCCAGTCGACTCTGCAAAGTCCTCCTTACTAACACCTGGGGACTGGTGGAGACCAAATCCGTTGTCATACTGAGGACACCCTCTATTGTGTTGTTTGGCACTACCACCGTGCTATATGGGGTAGATTAAGAACAGATCTATCAGATTAATACTGGGCATCCATGAGTCACCTACCATGTGTCTGCCCATTTCACCAGCCTGTCTGTTCTCCTGATGTCTGTTACTATCCTCCTTACTATTTACTACATTTCCGAGTTTCGTGTCATCTGCAAACTTTGACATTATGCCCTGTATACCCAAGTCCGGATCAAAAAGAGCATACCGACCCCTGGGGGACACCACCTTATACCTCCCTCCACACTGAAAAACAACCGTTAACCACTACTGTCAACTTTCTGTCTCTTAACCACTTTCATTTCCACGTTGCCACTGTCCCTTTAATCCCATGGGCTTCAATTTTGCTAACAAGTCTATTATGAAGTATTTTATCAATTGCCTTTTGAAAGTCCATATACACAACATCAACAGCATTACCCTCATCAATCCTCTTCGTTTCTTCATCAAAGAATTCAATCAAGTTAGTCAAACATGATTTGCCTTTAACAAATATGTGCTGGCTGTCATTAATAACCCATACTTTTCAAAGTGACAATTCATTTTGTCTTGGATTATTGTCTCTGAAAGTTTCCCCACCATCAACATTAGGCTGACTGGCCTGTAGTTGCCGGGTTTATCCCTCTCCCCTTTTTTTGAATAGGGGTGTAACATTGGCAATCCTCCAATCGTCTGGCACTGCCCCCATATCTAAGGAGGATTGGAAGATTGTGGCAAGAGCCTCTGTTATTTCCACCCTTACTTCCCTCAGTAACCTAGAATACATCCCATCGGACTGGGTGACGTTTCTACTTTGAGCGTTGCCAATCTTTTAAGCACCTCATTTTTATCTATTTTTATCCTCTCCAATTTCTCTATGACCTCCTCCTTCACTGTGACATTGGCAGCATCCTCTTCTTTAGTGAAGATCGATGCAAATTACTCATTTAGTACCTCAGCCATGCCCTCTGCCTCCACAAGAAGATCCAGCAGCCTACCAGTTGGCATGGATCACATTCAGTAGAAGTTATTTGCACACATTGGGGTAGGAATTAGTATGCGTTTTGCCCACTTTTTGGGCGTAAAACGGGTGCAATTTCTGGGTTCCAGGTCCTGCACCTAATCTACATGGTAGTATATTAAATCCCATTTATATAAAAACATGTTGGTCCTCACTGTTTTTAGGTGTACCTGACGACTGCCTGAAATCATCGTTGGATCAATTTAAACATGCATTGATGCGTCCTGCACCTGTTTCAGGATCATTCTGTGAAATGCGTGAAAAACTAGGTGGAGTATGTGCTATGCTAGCTCCAACTAGTTTTTTTCAGTTCTACAATGGTCCTTAAAGGGACTGCTGGAGACCGCTGGAGAAATGGTAGGGAAAGTATTTTTTTACATCCCTTTCTGTGGAGCGTGGAGGAACAGGAATATGCCTCTCAGCTCCACAGCACTACTGTGGGCCACTGTTGGCCCGTACTCAGCCTTCCTGCATCTCACTCTTCCATGTATTGGAGTTTGTGGTGTAAAATCAGGGCGTGCAGCTCCCTGCGCACAGTGAGAATCCTCAGTCTCTTCTCCCTTGTTCCCCATTTGCCCACCATGATAACGATCTTTCACTGTTTACCCACAGTCCCTAGGTTTCATTCACCCCTTTACTGGCTGCTCCCAGCCCTGTGGGAAATACTGGGCCCCACAGATACCTAACCTCACACCATTCTCTAGTCCTCTCTCCACCCAACACACAAGCTGCAATCCCCTGAACACCCAGTCACCCCTCTCTCCCTACCCGAGTCAAAATCACCCTAATGCCCAGTCCTCAGTTTCTCTCTATCCCACTGCCCAAGCCCCAATTTCCCAACAACATTTCCCTAGCGCCCCTCTCTCCTCCCACCCAAGCCCCAATCTCCTCGAAGCCCAATTTCCCTCTCTCCCTCTGCCAGAGCCGCCATCATGACTTCCATTTCTCACTCTTATTTCCCCTGAGACCCCATCTCAGACCTCAAGTTCCTATTAACCTTTCCCAGACCTCTAGTCCATTATTACTCTTTCTTCTTGCTCCGAACTCCGATCACCCAACTCCCCTCGTTGCAATCTCCCAACTCTCCCCCGAGTCCTGATCTCTCAACTCTCCCCCGATTCCTGATCTCCCGACTCCCGATCTCCCGACTCCCCCCCGATTCCCGATCTCCCGACTCCCCCCTGAGTCCCGATCTCCCGACTCCCCCCCGATTCCCGATCTCCCGACTCCCCCCTGAGTCCCGATCTCCCGACTCCCCCCTGAGTCCCGATCTCCCGACTCACCCCTGAGTCCCGATCCCCCGACTCCCCCCTGAATCCCGATCTTCTGACTCCCCACTGGGGCTCGATATTACCAGGGCGGCGGGGGGGCGATTGGGCGCGTGGGTAACGCGCCCGGTGAAATCAGTCTGCCCCTCACGCAATCGCAGGCTGATTGGATCCACTTACCTGGTCTTCCAGGTTCCCCACTGCTGAGCTGCGCGTCGGGCGGACTGCACATGCGCAGTAAGATCTATCAGCTGGAGGAGCTCTATTTAAAGGGGCAGTCCTCCACTGACTGATGCTGCAAGAAATGGGAAAAATTACAGCATGGAGCAGCCCAGGGGGAATGCTGCTCCCAGGTTTAATGATGCCTCACTCCAGGTATCATTGCATGGGGTGAGGAGCAGGGGGAGGACAGAGATCTTCCCCCCAGCGGGCGGGAGGAAGCGGCCTGCCTCTGCCACCAGGAAGGCCTGGCTCGAGGTGGCAGAGGAGGTCACCTGCACCACCAACATATCGCCCACCTGCATACAGTGCAGGAGGCGCTTCAATGACCTAAGTAGGTCAGCCAAAGTGAGTACACTTACTCATTCCCCTACACTCCATCTGCCACATCACCGCCCCCACCCCACATCTCCTTCTGCACAGCCAACACTACTCTGTCACATCACCCCTCACACCCACTCAAACCTCATCCACACCTTACCTGCACTTACTCACCTTGCCAGTACTCATCCCGCCACTACCACTCAACCCAATCCTCATACAATCTCATGACTCTATCTCATACTCACCCTCTCATGCATCTCTTTCACGGTCAGCCTTATTCAACCTGCCATTACCTGTGCTGCAGCCACAGGGCATGCATCACATATGTGCAGTAGGCAGCGTAAGGCAAACGTGTTGTGAGCATGAAGGGGATGCACAAGGGTGTTTGAGGGTTTGTCATGGTTTTTACTTATATTGAATTTCTGACCAACTCACATCACATATTATATTGGCACCACTACTGCCACGTCTTTGCGAATCTTGTCTGGTTTGTGCAATAATGCCCTTTCCTGAGGATCACAATGAAGACCCACACCTGATGCCACCCATTGTGTCACTGCAGAGTGGGTGTAGGTGTATTTGCAGGGCTCTTTTGCGCAGACGACTGAGAGACGTCGGCGATGTCCCCGGTGGCACCCTGGAAGGATGCGGAGGAGAAGTTGTTGAGGGCAGTGGTGACTTTGGCAGCGACAGGTAAGAAGATGGTGCTCGGGCCAGCTGGGAGCAGCTCGGCATGAAGGATGCTGCAGATGTCCACGACTACATGTCGAGTGACTCTGAGCTTCCGTGTGCACTGCTGCTCAGAGAGGTCCAGGAAGCTGAGCCTCGGTCTGTGGACCCTGTGGCGAGGGTAGTGCCCTCTGCGACACATCTCTCTCTGCTTTTGCCCTCCCTCCTGCTGTGCAGGTGGATGTGTCACAGCACTGTGTTGTGGAGCTCCACATGTCAGAGGTGGACGGCGTGGCCGGCGAGGCTGGTGATGCTGTTTGCCCTCCGAGCAGGTCATGACTGCAGCTACGACGGCCCCCATCCGGAAGATGTACATCTGAGGGGGTCCGCAAGGTAGGTACATGTGTCTGGACACCGGGGTAAGTGTGGAAGTTGGTGAATTTGATTGTTAGGACAAGGGTGGTGGAGGCCAAACTTTGTCCAAAGTGACAGAGTGGCCTCCTGCAATGAGTGAGGGTCTACCCCCCCGCCACCTGTCAAATGGACCTTTGCAGCTGCCACAGGCTGATAGCTGCAACACGTCCATTTGAACTGGGAGTGTTTCCCCCAGTATGGGAAACAGTCCCAGTTGTTTGTAAAATCCCACCCCTCCTGAAATAATCCCTTAATCAGATCTGTTATCGACCTGAAATACCAGAATAAATACTGTTAAGTGGCACCCCGCCGGCTTTAATTGCCTGCGGGAGTCCCACATGTGGGGGCTGCGCATGCACGTCAGTGCGTCTGTGGGGAACCCGGAAGTGGGCGGGTTGGAGCCGGGCTCCCGCCCCGCCCCGGGTTTCCCCGATTTTCGGAGCCCCCCCCCCCCGCCAGGAATGCTCCCAATAGCGGGTGCTAATATCGAGCCCCTGATCTCCCGACTCTCCCTCGAGTCCCGATCTCCCGACTCTCCCCGAGTCCCGATCTTCTGACTCCCCTCTGAGTCCTGATATCTCGTCTGCCCCTTCATGTCCTGATCTCCTGACGCCCACCCAGTCCGGTTCTCCCGAATCCCCCCGTCCTGATCTCCCGCCCCGAGTCCTGATATCCTGATTTCCCCCCGTTTGGATGTCCCGATGATTGGTCCAGTCATCCAGGGACCAGTTCTCTATGCTAACGAAATGGGGGAGGGGTGGTGATGCCATGGACCGGGGAGGGGTGGGGGTGGGGGTGGTGGTGGGCGGGGGCGCTGCTGCTGCTGCACGAAATTTAAAAGCCGTAGTTCTCCTGAGCCGTATGTTTGACACCTATGTTCCCTCGAAATCTTTTCAGTCACATGCAGAATGAATTTGGGTTTGTGCACTGATATAAAGGCTGCGTACACCACCGTAAAAAACAATCATAACTTTGAATAGAACATCTTTTTAGAAAACATTATTCAGGGTAAATAATAAACAGAACAAATATACAAAATAATGGATACGAGCTGTCAAGGATTTTTAATTAAACAAAACTGCTTATCGAAATTTCAGAAGTAAACACTGTCACCAGAGGAATGGGGACATCATGACTGAGACCCAGAGTCTGTCGATGACAGGCCAGATGATGGAGGAGAAGGCGGCTGTCTCTGGGGCTGAGATGGTTTTCTCTTCTGTCTCTACCTCTCTTTCAGTGTTTATATATTTTGTCTAGGTTTACTTGACTGATGAGATTTGATCTGTATAAGCATATCAAGGTGATTTTCTTTCAAACCATTTGGTGTTTCATTTATATATTTTTCATAAGGCTGAAGCCACGATCACAATCAGCACTTGAAGCTTGAAATGCTGCACATATATCCACTAATTGTGAAACCACATTGTACCGTTCTGCATTTTGTGGACTGAAAGTCACCATGTCCTGAAATGTTGTCAATGACTTTGTTTCAATCTTCTCTGCAATTAGGTACTTGTGGTCATTGTATTGGCTCACAATGAGCTCCATCTCATCTATGATGTTTTGCCCAGAAAACCTTACTTGTTCAAGGATTTGCCTGTATTTATCAACCAGCTTTTCAATATTCTCAGTGCCAAATTCATAGCTGATTTGTTGTGGTGCAAGTGAAGCAAAATCGAAAGTGGACCGTTCATTGAGTTCATTTTCTGGGCTCCTTTCTTTCAGATGATCACCATATTAGGGCATGATGCAATTACATTTTCCAGTTCGGGGCGAGAGCAGGAAATGGCACCGATACAGTCATCAATGTACCGGAAAAAGACATGAAGGAGGGATCCTGAGTAAGACTGGAACAAAGAATGTTCCACGTATACCACGAAAAGGCAGGCATAGATGGGACCCATATGGATTCCCATAGTGACACCTTTTATTTGGAGGAAGTGAGTGCAGTCAAAGGAGAAGAACAAGTTCAGCCAAGCGGAGGAGGGTGATGGTGGGTGGGGATTGGTTTGACCTCCGTTTCAGCAAGAAGTGGAGGGCCTGCAGGCCACCCTGGTGGGGGATGGAGGTGTAGAGGGACTGGACGTCCATGGTGAAAAGGAGACGGTTGGGGCCGGGGAACTGGAAACTGTTAAAGTGGCGGAGGGTGTCAGAAGATAAATTTCATCAACTTTGCTTCCAATTTCCACCCGTCCCTTGCCTTCACATGGTCCATCGTTGACTCTTCCCTTCCCTTCCTTGACTTCTCTATCTCCATTTCTGGGGATAGGCTGTCAACCAATATCTATTATAAGCCCACCGAGTCCCACAGCTACCTTGATTACGCTTCCTCCCACCCCGCTTCCTGTAAGGACTCCATTCCCTTCTCCCAGTTTCTCCGTCTCCGTCGCATCTGTTCTGATGATACGTCCTTCCACACCAGTGCTTCAGATATGTCTTCCTTTTTCCTCAAACAACGATTCCCCTCCACTGTAGTTGACAGGACCCTCGACCGTGTCCGTCCTATTTCCTGCACTTCTGCTCACACCCCTTCCCTTCCTTCCCAGAACCATGATTGTCCCTTGTCCCCAACTTCCACCCCACCAGCTTCCACATTCATCCACCGCCATTTCCACCACCTCCAGCGCGATCCCACCACCAAACACATTTTTTTTAAATATTCGTTCACGGGATGTGGGCGTCGCTGGCGAGGCCAGCATTTATTGCCCATCCCTAATTGCCCTTGAGAAGGTGGTGGTGAGCCGCCTTCTTGAACCGCTGCAGTCTGTGTGGTGACGGTTCTCCCACAATGCTGTTAGGAAGGGAGTTCCAGGATTTTGACCCAGCGACAATGAAGGAACGGCGATATATTTCCAAGTCGGGATGGTGTGTGACTTGGAGGGGAACGTGCAGGTGGTGTTGTTCCCATGCGCCTGCTGCTCTTGTCCTTCTAGGTGGTAGAGGTCGTGGGTTTGGGAGGTGCTGTCGAAGAAGCCTTGGCGAGTTGCTGCAGTGCATCCTGTGGATGGTGCACACTGCAGCCACAGTGCGCCGGTGGTGAAGGGAGTGAATGTTTAGGGTGGTGGATGGGGTGCCAATCAAGCGGGCTGCTTTATCTTGGATGGTGTCGAGCTTCTTGAGTGTAGTTGGAGCTGCACTCATCCAGGCAAGTGGAGAGTATTCCATCACACTCCTGACTTGTGCCTTGTAGATGGTGGAAAGGCTTTGGGGAGTCAGGAGGTGAGTCACTCGCCGCAGAATACCCAGCCTCTGACCTGCTCTCGTAGCCACAGTATTTATATGGCTGGTCCAGTTCAGTTTCTGGTCAATGGTGACCCCCAGGATGTTGATGGTGGGGGATTCAGCGATGGTAATGCCGTTGAATGTCAAGGGGAGGTGGTTAGACTCTCCCTTGTTGGAGATGGTCATTGCCTGGCACTTATCTGGCGCGAATGTTACTTGCCACTTATGAGCCCAAGCCTGGATGTTGTCCAGGTCTTGCTGCATGCGGGCTCGGACTGCTTCATTATCTGAGGGGTTGCGAATGGAACTGAACACTGTGCAGTCATCAGCGAACATCCCCATTTCTGACCTTATGATGGAGGGAAGGTCATTGATGAAGCAGCTGAAGATGGTTGGGCCTAGGACACTGCCCTGAGGAACTCCTGCAGCAATGCCCTGGGGCTGAGATGATTGGCCTCCAACAACCACTACCATCTTCCTTTGTGCTAGGTATGACTCCAGCCACTGGAGAGTTTTCCCCCTGATTCCCATGGACTTCAATTTTACTAGGGCTCCTTGGTGCCACACTCGGTCAAATGCTGCCTTGATGTCAAGGGCAGTCACTCTCACCTCACCTCTGGAATTCAGCTCTTTTGTCCATGTTTGGACCAAGGCTGTAATGAGGTCTGGAGCCGAGTGGTCCTGGCGGAACCCAAACTGAGCATCGGTGAGCAGGTTATTGGTGAGTAAGTGCCGCTTGATAGCACTGTCGACGACACCTTCCATCACTTTGCTGATGATTGAGAGTAGACTGATGGGGTGGTAATTGGCCGGATTGGATTTGTCCTGCTTTTTGTGGACAGGACATACCTGGGCAATTTTCCACATTGTCGGGTAGATGCCAGTGTTGTCACTGTACTGGAACAGCTTGGCTAGAGGCGCAGCTAGTTCTGGAGCACAAGTCTTCAGCACTACAGCTGCGTTGTTGTCGGGGCCCATAGCCTTTGCTGTATCCAGTGCACTCAGCCGTTTCTTGATATCACGTGGAGTGAATCGAATTGGCCGAAGACTGGCTTCCGTGATGGTGGGGATATTGGGAGGAGGCTGAGATGGATCATCCACTCGGCACTTCTGGCTGAAGATGGTTGCAAACGCTTCAGCCTTGTCTTTTGCACTCACGTGCTGGACTCCGCCATCATTGAGAATGGGGATGTTTGCAGAGCCTCCTCCTCCCGTTAGTTGTTTAATTGTCCACCACCATTCACGACTGGATGTGGTAGGACTGCAGAGCTTTGATCTGATCCGTTGGTTGTGGAATCGCTTAGCTCTGTCTATAGCATGTTGCTTCCGCTGTTTAGCATGCATGTTGTCCTGAGTTGTAGCTTCACCAGGTTGGTACCTCATTTTTAGGTACGCCTGGTGCTGCTCCTGGCATGCTCTTCTACACTCCTCATTGAACCAGGGTTGATCCCCTGGCTTGTTGGTAATGGTAGAGTGAGGAATATGCTGGGCCATGAGGTTACAGATTGTGCTGGAATACAATTCTGCTGCTGCTGATGGCCCACAGCGCCTCATGGATGCCCAATTTTGAGCTGCTAGATCTGTTCTGAATCTATCCCATTGAGCACGGTGGTAGTGCCACACAACACATTGGATGGTGTCCTCAGTGCGAAGACGGGACTTCATCTCCACGAGGACTGTGCGGTGGTCACTCCTACCAATATGGTCATGGACAGATGCATTTGCGACAGGTAGATTGGTGAGGACGAGGTCAAGTAAGTTTTTCCCTCGTGTTGGTTCGCTCACCACCTGCCCCAGGCCCAGTCTAGCAGCTATGTCCTTCAGGACTCGGCCAGCTCGGTCAGTAGTGGTGCTACCGAGCCACTCTTTGTGATGGACATTGAAGTCCCCCACCCAGAGTACATTTTGTGCCCTTGCTACCCTCAGTGCTTCCTCCAAGTGGTGCTCAACATGGAGGAGGACTGATTCATCAGCTGAGGGAGGACGGTAGGTGGTAATCAGCAGGAGGTTTCCTTGCCCATGTTTGACCTGATGCCATGAGATTTCATGGGGTCCAGAGTCAATGTTGAGGACTCCCAGGGCCACTCCCTCCTGACTGTATATCACTGTACCGCCACCTCTGGTGGGTTTGTCCTGCCGGTGGGACAGGACATACCCAGGGATGGTGATGGATGAGTCTGGGACGTTGGCTGAAAGATATGATTCTGTGAGTATGGCTATGTCAGGCTGTTGCTTGACTAGTCTGTGGGACAGCTCTCCCAATTTTGGCACAAGTCCCCAGATGTTAGTAAGGAGGACCTTGCAGGGTCGACTGGGCTTGGTGTTTTGCCGTTGTCGTGTCCGGTGCCTAGTGGTCCGATGCCGGGTGGTCCGTCCGGTTTTATTCTTATTATGACTTTTCGTAGCGAGATTTTACAACTGAGTGGCTTGCTAGGCCATTTCAGAGGGCAATTTAGAATCAACCACATTGCTGTGGGTCTGGAGTCACATCTCGGCCAGACCGAGTAAGGACGGCAGGTTTCCTTCCCTGAAGGACATTAGTGAACCAGATGGGTTTTTACGACAATCCGGTTGTTTCATGGCCATCATTACTGATACTAGTATTTTAATTCCAGATTTTTATTTAATTAATTGAATTTAATTAATTAATTGAATTTAAATTCGCCAGCTGCCGTGGCGGGATTTGAACTCATGACTCTGGATTTTAGTCCAGGCCTCTGGATTACTAGCCCAGTAACATTACCACATCTTCCCCTCCCCTCCCCTTTCAGCATTCCGAAGGGACTGTTCCCTCTGCGACACCCTGGTCCACTCTTCCATCACCCTCGACATCTGGTCTCCTCCCCTGGCACCTTCCCGTGCGAGCGCAGGAGATGCAACACCTGCCCCTTCACCTCCTCCCTTCCCACTGTCCAGGGCCCCAAACACTCCTTCCAGGTGAAACAGCGATTTACTCATACTTCTTTCAATTTAATATACTGAAATCGCTGCTCACAATGCGGTCTCTTCTACAATGGGGAGACCAAACGAAGACTGGGTGATCGCTTTACTGAACACCTCCACTCTGTCCGCAAGCATGACCCTGACCTGCCGGTCGCTTGCCATTTTAATTCCCCTTCCTACTGTGACCTCTCTGTCCTTGACCTCTTACACTGTTCCAATGAAGCTCAACGTAAGCTCAAGGAACAGCACCTCATCTTTCGTTTAGGCACCTTACAATCTTCCGGACTCAACGTTGATTTCAATAACTTGAAATCATAACCACTGCTCCAATTTTTTCGATCAGTTAGTGCTGGTAATGGTTCTGCTGCTGCCATTTACAGCTACTCCTGATCAATCTTTTGATTCTTTATCTGTCCCATTACCACCTTCCTTGTCTTGCACCATCATCCCTTTTGTCATTTAATCACTCCTGCCCTCTACCCTATCATTGACCTTCCCTTTTGTTCTTTCCTCCCCTCCCCTCCCTCCCCCCTTTCCCTGGTTCTGTCCTTGCTCAAAAACTTTAACTCTTTTAACATCTTCCTGTTCTGACGAAAGGTCTTTGATCTGAAATGTTAACTCAATTTCTTTCTCCACAAAAGCTGCCTCACTTGCTGAGCTTCTCCAGCATTTTCTGTTTTTATTTCAGATTTTCAGCAACCGCAGTATTTTGCTGATGTCGCTATGGTGATACGGTAAGTAGAGTCTGAGAGCTTCTTCAGGCAATACTTGGCAACTGGGTCATTGTTCTCTGTTTTTTATCCACATAGTATTGAGGAAGAGCATCGTAATTGCACATCAGAGCACTAACAGCAAAATGTCTCGATAGCCACCTCACTTCATTTAGAGGTCAAAAGGACACAGCTTCACATTCTGTGTCATATGCAATTTCCTCAAATTGTCCTTTTCGAACTGAAGATCTGCAGAAGACTGTACAAATGGTTCTCAGCAATGTCTCTATTTTCTTTATCATTGGTACTTTGTTTCAGGCATCAATTGTTCCCAAATCTTCTCGATGGGCTGCACAGTGTTGGTCTACTAAATGCGGAATGGACTGCTTAAGCCATGTGGCAACGCCATTGTTTTTTCCCAGCATGACGGAAGCGCCACCTGAAGTGAACATCACCATTTTCATCATGTCCAGCTGATTCAGAGTGTAGAAGTCTTTTAGCCATTGTAATAGCCGGTGCATTGCAAGAAGTTAACTTAACAATTCCACCAAACACTGTCTTGCTTCCCTGAACTTAAAATAAATGATAAGCATCTTGCTGACTGAAATTTCCATGCTTTCATCAGTAATTAGTGTATGAAATAAAGATTGGTGAATCTCCGACATGATTTCAGCATGGACGATACTGCTGGTTGATTCCAAAAATTCAAAGGCATAGTTTTTGCTACACCAGCTCGCTGGTACCTGGAGATATTTAGCCACGTGGTCGTGTATATGTTGCAGAGAGTGCATGGAGTTGTTCATTTGTACTCCAGGCAGCACATTGTCTATGAGAATCTTTATTTCATCTGGCTTCGTCACTGTCTCTCCATCAGGTCCATTCTATTCTCTTTGTCAGCAGCAGTTTCTGTTCACATATTCCACAAACCAAATCCCAGTGGGCGAGAATTTCTGTTTCTAAGAATAACCACAGCAGATTGATGTGATTTGCTTGATAAATGCCTCTTCATACAGTCTAACTTCCATCCGTCTTCCCATTTCTTGCCAGTGGAGAAATCACCTAATATTTTTGATCCAGCACACATTTTGCAGATCAAGCCCACATCAGCACTATATTGGAATATCTCCCTCAGTTGTACACGGATTTTGCTTCTTGATCCATGAGATTCTGCCTCTACAATTTCATCTAGCCACTGTTCTTTGAATGAGAGACAGGATTTCTTCTTAGCACTGGCTGCATTGTTGGCTGATGCTATTGCCTTCCGCTTAAACACGTGTCTGACGGTGTGGTGCTGCAGTGACTCACGGGCTCGTCTGAGCCATTGTCAGCTGGCACGTCAACAGGCCCCAAATGACTTTGAACTGCATGTGACACGTTCTTGTCTGACACGCTGTTCAGTTGACAGACAGTAAATGAGGATGATGATTTCCCTTGCCTTAACAATTACACTGATTGGTCTAACCGGTGCAATGCAGACTACTCATAAATGTGCACACCTAGATTCCATATCATGGTCTCATACACCTAATAAATTAAAACAACAAATTGAACTGATTGCGTTTTATCCGGAGTCTTATTTGATTTAATTTATCAGGCTGCATTGTTTTTTAAAACAACCAAACTCAGCATTTACTAGGATGCTACCGGGACTTGATGGTTTGACTTATGGGGAGAGGTTGGATAGACTGAGACTTTTTTCCCTGGAGAGTAGGAGGTTTAGGGGTGATCTTATAGAAGTCTATAAAATAATGAGGGGCATAGATAAGGTAGATAGTCAAAATCTTTTCCCAAAGGTAGGGGAGTCTATAACGAGGGGGCATAGATTTAAGGTGAGAGGGGAGAGATACAAAAGGGTCCAGAGGGGCAATTTTTTCACTCAAAGGGTGGTGAGTGTCTGGAACGAGCTGCCAGAGGCAGTAGTAGAGGCGGGTACAATTTTGTCTTTTAAAAAGCATTTGGACAGTTACATGAGTAAGATGGGTATAGAGGGATATGGGCCAAGTGCAGGCAATTGGGACTAGCTTAGTGGTATAAACTGGGCGACATGGACACGTTGGGCCGAAGGGCCTGTTTCCATGTTGTAAACTTCTATGATTCTATTTGAATATTAAACAACCGAACACACTACAGTTAATATAATTATGTATTTATTCAGCTGAACTTTTTACTATGTGCCTGGAATGGATAATTTATATGCAAGTTATTTAACCTGAGCTGTAAGCCCAGAACAAAAGCAATAAATTAACAAGTCTCAAACAAAACTAGAGATTAGAATGAATTCCTCCCCACAAAGTAATGGGGATGTGTAAAAGAACTCCAGCTAAAGCATTAATGTTGTGTTCAAGCACACCTTTAAAAAATAAGTTGGAAGAATACCTAATTATGAATGGGATCGAAGATTGTAAGGGATAGATTCCAATCACGTGGAACATAATGGTTCCTGAGCTGATACCACGGACTGTATGAAGGGAATTGATGAAGGACATACAATGCAAGTTTTAAGGTTAGATTTTCTGCAGTTCTGCCCAGTTTACCGTTCAGGGAAAATTTGTAGCAATGTCATACCCATGATTTTACAAAGACCCCCACAGTTTCTTATGTCACAATATTTTCATTACCCTATATGTTTTGCGATTAGCTAAGTTCATTTGCCTCCATACAGACAAAGCCCTGATCAGAGACCCAAACGGTCCAAGTTACTGTACAACTTTACAGCTTTACTACGTGCGCGGATGGAATGATTAAGTGCGCGGCACACAACAGACTACTGCGGGCCGCGCACGTGCGCAGCTTAGAGGGAACAGTGTTTGACATGCCTGACCATTTACCTGCTTCTGTTCCATATCTCTTAATACCCTTACCGAACAAAAATCTATCGACCTCAGTCTTAAAAATTTCAACTGACCCAGCATCCGCAGCCTTTTTGGAGGGAGAGTCCTAGATTTGCTCTACCCTTTGTGTGAAAAAATGCCTACTGACTTCATTCCTAAATGGCCAACTCTAATTTTAAGATTGCGCTGCCGTCTTCTGGACTTCCAACTCCAGGGTACATGGATGAGTCCTCCCAGTCTTCATCTCCTGACCTCCCCCTCGTCCCGATCTCCCGAATTCCCCCTCGTCCCGATCTCCCAACTTCCCGACTCCCCCACCGAGTCCAGATCTCCCGACTCCCCCACCGAGTCCAGATCTCCCGACTCCCCCCCCCGAGTCCAGATCTCCCGACTCCCCCACCGAGTCCAGATCTCCCAACTCTCCCCCGAGTCCAGATCTCCCGACTCACCCCCCACCGAGTCCAGATCTCCCGACTCCCCCACCGAGTCCAGATCTCCCAACTCTCCCCCGAGTCCAGATCTCCCGACTCCCCCCCCCACCAAGTCCAGATCTCCCGACTCCCCCACCGAGTCCAGATCTCCCGACTCCCTCCCCCCGAGTCCAGATCTCTCGACTCCCCCCACCCCCCCGAGTCCAGATCTCTCGACTCCCCCGCCGAGTCCAGATCTCTCAACTCCCCACACTGAGTCCAGATCTCTCAACTCCCCACACCGAGTCCAGATCTCTCAACTCCCCCCACCGAGTCCAGATCTCCTGACTCCTCCCCCCCCGAGTCCAGATCTGCCAACTCTCCCCCGAGTCCAGATCTCCCGACTCCCCCCCCCCCCCGAGTCCAGATCTCTCGACTCCCCCCACCGAGTCCAGATCTTCCGACTCCCCACCCCGAGTCCAGATCTCTTGACTCCCCCCACCGAGTCCAGATCTTCCGACTTCCCACCCCGAGTCCAGATCTTCCGACTTCCCCCCCCCCCCGAGTCCAGATCTCTCGACTCCCTCGCCGAGTCCAGATCTCCCGACTCCCCCACCGAGTCCAGATCTCTCGACTCCCCACACCGAGTCCAGATCTCTCGACTCCCCCGCTGAGTCCAGATCTCCCAACTCCCTCGCCGAGTCCAGATCTCCCGACTCCCCCACCGAGTCCAGATCTCCCGACTCCCCCGCCGAGTCCAGATCTCCCAACTCTCCCCCGAGTCCAGATCTCCCAACTCTCCCCCGAGTCCAGATCTCCCAACTCCCCCACCGAGTCCAGATCTCCCGACTCCCCCGCCGAGTCCAGATCTCCCAACTCCCCCGCCGAGTCCAGATCTCCCAACTCCCCCGTCGAGTCCAGATCTCTCGACTCCCCACACCGAGTCCAGATCTTCCGACTTCCCCACCCCGAGTCCAGATCTTCCGACATCCCCCCCCCCCCCGATTCCAGATCTCCCGACTCCCCCACCGAGTCCAGATCTCTCGACTCCCCCGCCGAGTCCAGATCTCCCGACTCCCCCGCCGAGTCCAGATCTCCCGACTCCCCCCACCCCCCCGAGTCCAGATCTCTCGACTCCCCCACCGAGTCCAGATCTCCCGACTCCCCCCACCCCCCCGAGTCCAGATCTCCCGACTCCCCACACCGAGTCCAGATCTCCCGACTCCCCCCACCCCCCCGAGTCCAGATCTCCCGACTCCCCACACCGAGTCCAGATCTCCCGACTCCCCCCACCCCCCCGAGTCCAGATCTCCCGACTCCCCCGCCGAGTCCAGATCTCCCGACTCCCCCCACCCCCCCGAGTCCAGATCTCCCGACTCCCCCGTCGAGTCCAGATCTCTCGACTCCCCACACCGAGTCCAGATCTCTCGACTCCCCCATCGAGTCCAGATCTCTCAACTCCCCCCACCGAGTCCAGATCTCCTGACTCCTCCCCCCCCGAGTCCAGATCTGCCAACTCTCCCCCGAGTCCAGATCTCCCGACTCCCCCCCCCCCCGAGTCCAGATCTCTCGACTCCCTCGCCGAGTCCAGATCTCCCGACTCCCCCACCGAGTCCAGATCTCTCGACTCCCCCGCTGAGTCCAGATCTCCCAACTCCCTCGCCGAGTCCAGATCTCCCGACTCCCCCACCGAGTCCAGATCTCTCGACTCCCCCGCCGAGTCCAGATCTCCCGACTCCCCCCCGCCGAGTCCAGATCTCCCAACTCCCCCGCCGAGTCCAGATCTCCCAACTCCCCCCCCCCGAGTCCAGATCTCCGGACTCCCCCACCGAGTCCAGATCTCCCAACTCTCCCCCGAGTCCAGATCTCCCAATTCCCCACCGAGTCCAGATCTCCCAACTCTCCCCCGAGTCCAGATCTCCCAATTCCCCCCCCGAGTCCAGATCTCTGGACTCCCCCGAGTCCTGATCTCCCGACTCCCCCTTGAGTCCTGATCCCCCGACTCTCCTTTGTCCCAATCTCTCGACTCCCCCCTGAGTCCTGATCTCCCAACTCCCTCCCCCCGAGTCCTGATCTCCCGACTCCCCCCTGAGTCCTGATCTCCCAACTCCCTCCCCCCGAGTCCTGATCTCCCGACTCCCCCTTGAGTCCTGATCCCCCGACTCTCCTTTGTCCCAATCTCTCGACTCCCCCCTGAGTCCTGATCTCCCAACTCCCTCCCCCCGAGTCCTGATCTCCCGACTCCCCCTTGAGTCCTGATCTCCCGACTCCCCCTTGAGTCCTGATCTCCCAACTCCCCACCGAGTCCTGATCTCCCGATTCCCTCCATACTGATCTCCAGATTGTTTTGATCCAGTCATCATCCAGGAGCCAGTTCTCTGTGCTAACGGGATGGGGGGGGGGGGGCGGAGAGATGGTGACGTCACAGAGTGGGGCGGGGTGGGGGGGGACGTTGCTGCAGCACGAAATTTAAAAGGCGTAGTTCTCTCGGGCCGTATGTTTGACACCCCTGACCATTCACCCGCTTCTGTTCCATATCTCTTAATACCCTTACCCAAAAAAATCTATCGATCTCAGTCTTAAAAATTTCAATTGACCCAGCATCCGCAGCCTTTTTGGAGGGAGGGTCCTAGATTTGCTCCACCCTTTGTGTGAAAAAATGCCTACTGACTTCATTCCTAAATGGCCAACCCTAATTTTAAGATTGTGCCGCTGTCTTCTGGACTTCCGACTCCAGGGTTCCGTGGATGAGGGGCTTCAGTTATGTGGTGAGATTGAGGAAGCTGGGGTTGTTCTTCTTAGAACAGAGAAGGTTAAGAGGAGATTTGATAGAAGTGTTCAAAATCATGAAGGGTTTTGATAGAATAAATAAGGGGAAACTGTTTCCAGTGGCAGAGGGGTCAGTAACCAGAGGACACTGATTTAAGGTGATCGGCAAAATAGCCAGAGGCGATATGAGGAAACATTTTTTTCCCGCAGCGAGTTGTCATGATCTGGAATACGCTGCCTGAAAGGGTGGTGGAAGCAGATTCAATAGTAATTTTCAAAAGTGAATTGGATAAATACTTGAAGGGAAAAAAATTACAGGGCTATGGGGAAAGAGCAGGAGAATGGGACTAATTGGATCAAAGAGCCTGCACAGGCACGATGGGCCGAATGGCCTCCTCCTCTGCTGCACTAACTATGATACTCTCCCACCAGAGGAAACAGTTTCTCTGTATCCACCCTATCAAATCTCTTAATATTTTTAAATACCTTGAATAGATCACCCCTCCGCCTTTTAAACTCAAGGGAATATAAGCCAAGTTTGTGCAACCTGTCCTCATAATTTAACCCTTTAAGCCACGGAATTATTCTGGCGAATCTGTGCTGTATGCTTTCCAAGGCCAATATATCCTTTTTGAGGTTCGGTGCCCAAAACTATATGCAATAGTCCAGATGGGGTCTGACCAAGGCTCTATACAACTGAAGCATAACTTCCTCCCCTTTGTATTCCAGCCCCTTGAGATAAAGGTCAACATTCCATTAGCCTTTTTGTACCCGTGCACTAGGTTTTAGTGATTTGTGAACATCGACACCGAATTCCATTAGCTCCTCCACAGGTTCTAGCCCACCACCATAAAGAAAATACTCTGATTGTCTTTCTCGGATCCAAACTGAATGATCTTACATTTCCCCACGTTGAACTCCATCTGCCATGGTTTTGTCCACTCACTTAGTCTGTCCATGTCCCTTTCTAACTTCCTGCTCCCATCGACTCAACTTATTGTCCCTCCTAACTTAACTGTCATCTGCAAACTTATATATACAGCTCTCTATTCCTTCATCCAAATCATTGATATTTATGGTGAAATGCTGATGCCTCGTTACAGATCCCAAGGGAACACCACTTTTCACATCCCGCCAATCAGAGGTCAACCCTTCATCCATACTCTCTGTCTCCTATCTCCCAATCAATTACCGACCCATGTCACAAGGTTACCTCCAATTACGTGCGCTTTCATTTTTGCTAATAATCCTCCTCACTAACATCTGGGGACTTGTGCCAAAATTGGGAGAGCTGTCCCACAGACTAGTCAAGCAACAGCCTGACATAGCCATACTTACAGAATCATACCTTTCAGCCAACGTCCCAGATTCTTCCATCACCATCCCTGGGTATGTCCTGTCCCACCGGCAGGACAGATCGACCAGAGGTGGCGGTACAGTGATATACAGTCAGAAGGGAGTGACCCTGGAAGTCCTCAACATTGACTCTGGACCCCATGAAATCTCACGGCTTCAGGTCAAACATGGGCAAGGAAACCTCCTGCTGATTACCACCAACTGTCCTCCCTCAGCTGATGAATCAGTCCTCCTCCATGCTGAACACCATTTGGAGGAAGCACTGAGGGCAGCAAGGGCACAGATGTACTGTGGGTGGGGGATTTCAATGTCCATCACCAAGAGTGGCTCGGTAGCACCATTACTGAACGAGCTGGCCGAGTCCTGAAGGACATAGCTGCCAGACTGGGCCTGCGGCAGGTGGTGAACAAACCAACACGAAGGAAAAACCTACTTGACCTTGACCTCACCAATCTACCTGTCACAGATGCATCTGTCCATGACCATATTGGTAGGAGTGACCACCGCACAGTCCTTCTGGAGACGAAGTCCCGTCTTCACACTGAGGACACCATCCAACGTATTGTGTGGCATCATTGCCATGCTAAATGGGATAGATTCAGAACAGATCTAACAGCTCAAAACTGGGCATCCATGAGGCGCCGTGGGCCATCAGCAGCAGCAGAATTGTATTCAAGCACAATCTGTAATCTCATGGCCCGGCATATTCCTCACTCTACCATTTCCAACAAGCCAGGGGATCAACCCTGGTTCAATGAGGAGTGTAGAAGAGCATGCCAGGAGCATCACAAGGTGTACCTAAAAATGAGGTGCCAACCTGGTGAAGCTGCAACACAGGACTACATGAATGCTAAACAGCAGAAGCAACATGCTATAGACAGAGCTAAGCGATTCCACAACCAACACATCAGATCAAAGCTCTGCAGTCCTGCCACATCCTGTCGTGAATGGTGGTGGACAATTAAACAACTAACGGGAGGAGGAGGCCTGTAAACATCCCCATCCTCAATGATGGCAGAGTCCAGCACATGAGTGCAAAAGACAAGGCTGAAACGTTTGCAAACATCTTCAGCCAGAAGTGCTGAGTGGATGATCCATCTCGGCCTCCTCCCGATATCCCCAACATCACGGAAGCCAGTCTTCGGCCAATTCGATTCATTCCACGTGATATCAAGAAACGGCTGAGTGCACTGGATACAACAAAGGCTATGGGTCCTGCCAACATCCCGGCTGTAGTGCTGAAGGCTTGTGCTCCAGAACTAGCAGCACCTCCAGCCAAACTGTTCCAGTACAGCTACAACACTGGCATCTACCCGACAATGTGAAATATTGCCCAGGTATGTCCTATCCACAAAAAGCAGGACAAATCCAATCCGGCCAATTACCGTCCCATCAGTCTACTCTCAATCATCAGCAAAGTGATGGAAGGTGTTGTCGACAGTGCTATCAAGCGACACTTACTCACCAATAACCTGCTCACCGATGCTCAGTTCGGGTTCTGCCAGGACCACTCGGCTCGAGACCTCATTACAGCCTTGGTCCAAACCTGGACAAATGAGCTGAATTCCAGAGATGAGGTGAGAGTGACTGCCCTTGACATCAAGGCAGCATTTGACCGAGTATGGCACCAAGGAGCCCTAGTAACATTGAAGTCAATGGGAATCAGGGGGAAAACTCTCCAGTGGTTGGAGTCATACCTAGCACAAAGGAAGATGGTAGTGGTTGTTGGAGGCTAATCATCTCAGCCCCAGGATATTGCTGCAGGAGTTCCTCAGGGCAGTGTCCTAGGCCCAACCATCTTCAGCTGCTTCATCAATGACCTTCCCTCCATCATAAGGTCAGAAATGGGGATGTTTGCTGATGATTGCACAGTGTTCAGTTCCATTTGCAACCCCTCAGATAATGAAGCGGTACTTGCCTGCATGCAGCAAGAACTGGACAACATCCAGGCTTGGGCTGATAAGTGGCAAGTAACATTTGCGCCAGACAAGTGCCAGGCAATGACCATCTCCAACAAGAGAGAGTCGAACCACCTCCCCTTCACATTCAACGGCATTACCATCGCTGAATCCCCCACCATCAACATCCTGGGGGTCACCATTGACCAGAAACTTAACTGGACCAGCCACATAAATACTGTGGCTAGAAGAGTAGGTCAGAGGCTGGGTATTCTGCGGTGGGTGACTCACCTCCTGACTCCCCAGAGCCTTTCCATCATCTACAAGGCACAAGTCAGGAGTGTGATGGAATACTCTCCACTTGCCTGGATGAGTGCAGCTCCAACAACACTCAAGAAGCTCGACACCATCCAGGACAAAGCAGCCCGCTTGATTGGCACCCCATCCACCACCCTAAACATTCATTTCCTTCATCACCGGTGCACAGTGACTGCAGTGTGTACCATCCACAGGATGCACTGCAGCAACTCGCAAGGCTTCTTCGACAGCACCTCCCAAACCCGCGACCTCTACTACCTATAAGGACAAGATGTGGAGATGCCGGTGATGGACTAGGGTGGACAAATGTAAGGAATCTTACAACACCAGGTTATAGTCCAACAATTTTATTTTAAAATTACAAGCTTTCGGTGATTATCCCCTTCGTCAGGTGAATGAGTGGAAGGTTCTCAAATCGCATATCTTATATTAGGCTGGGACAGCATCACACCAATCAAAAGGTGTCGTTGTTGTTCAAACAGGCCAGTCATGGAGAACAGCACGTCCCAGTACACTGGATATACATTGTGTTAATTACACAGACAGAAAGAAAGAGACCCAAATGGCAGAGAGAGAGAGAATATTAAAACACATAACTTTTTTTTTCCCTTTTTGCTGGTGGGGTTACGTGTAGCGTGACATGAACCCAAGATCCCGGTTGAGGCCGTCCTCATGGGTGCGGAACTTGGCTATCAACTTCTGCTCGACGATTTTGCGTTGTCGTTTGTCTCGAAGGCCGCCTTGGAGAACGCTGACCCGAAGATCGGTGGCTGAATGTCCTTGACTGCTAAAGTGTTCCCCGACTGGGAGGGAACCCTCCTGTCTGGCGATTGTTGCGCGGTGTCCGTTCATCCGTTGTCGCAGTGTCTGCATGGTCTCACCAATGTACCATGCTCCGGGGCATCCTTTCCTCCAACGTATGAGGTAGACAACGTTAGCCGAGTCACAGGAGTATGAACCATGTACCTGGTGGGTGGGGTCCTCTCGTGTGATGGTGGTATCCGTGTCGATGATCTGGCATGTCTTGCAGAGGTTGCCGTGGCAGGATTGTGTGGTGTCGTGGACGCTGTTCTCCTGAAAGCTGGGTAATTTGCTGCGAACGATAGTCTGTTTGAGGTTGGGTGGCTGTTTGAAGGTGAGTAGTGGAGGCGTGGGGATGGCCTTAGTGAGGTGTTCGTCGTCATCGATGACATGTTGAAGGCTGCGGAGAACATGGTGTAGTTTCTCCGCTCCGGGGAAGTACTGGACGACGAAGGGTACTCTGTTGGTTGCGTCCCGTGTTTGTCTTCTGAGGAGGTCTATGCGATTCTTCGCTGTGGCCCGTCGGAACTGTCGATCGACAAGTCGAGCGTCATATCCCGTTCTTACGAGGGCGTCTTTCAGCGTCTGTAGGTGTCCATCGCGTTCCTCCTCGTCTGAGCAGATCCTGTGTATTCTTAGGGCCTGTCCATAGGGGATGGCCTCTTTGACGTGGTTGGGGTGGAAGCTGGAAAAGTGGAGCATCGTGAGGTTGTCCGTGGGCTTGCGGTAGAGTGAGGTGCTGAGGTGCCCGTCTTTGATGGAGATTTGTGTGTCCAAGAAAGAAACCGATTCTGAGGAGTAGTCCATGGTGAGTTTGATGGTGGGATGGAACTTGTTGATGTTATCGTGTAGTCTCTTCAGTGATTCTTCGCCGTGGGTCCATAGGAAGAAAATGTCGTCGATGTATCTGGTGTATAGCGTTGGTTGGAAATCCTGTGCAGTGAATAAGACGTGCTCGAACTTGTGCATGAATATGTTGGCGTATTGGGGTGCGAATTTGGTCCCCATGGCTGTTCCGTGTGTTTGGGTAAAGAACTGGTTTTCGAAGGTGAAGACATTGCGATCCAGGATGAAGCAGATGAGTTGTAGGATGGCGTCTGGAGATTGGCTGTTGTTGGTGTTGAGTACTGAGGCTGTTGCAGCGATGCCGTCATCGTGGGGGATACTGGTGTAGAGTGCCGAGACGTCCATCGTGGTGAGAAGTGTTCCTGGTTCAACTGGTCCGTGGGTGCTGAGTTTTTGTCGGAAGTCTGTAGTGTCGCGACAGAAGCTGGGGATTCCCTGTACGATAGGTTTCAGGATGCCCTTGACGTATCCAGAGAGGTTCTCACACAGGGTTCCGTTGCCTGATACGATAGGACATCCGGGTGTGTTGGCTTTGTGTATCTTTGGGAGGCAGTAGAAGTCTCCCATGCGGGGAGTACGTGGGATGAGAGCACGTAGGATGCTTTGAAGGTCTGGATCGAAGGTCTTGATCGGTTTGTTGAGCTGGTGGGTGTGTTCTTTGGTCGGATCTGTGGGTAACTGTCTGTAGTGTTCCTGGTTGTCCAGTTGTCGGTATGCTTCTTTGCAATAGTCCGTTCTGTTCTGTATGACAATGGCTCCTCCTTTGTCCGCTGGTTTGATGACGATGTTGCGGTTGGTCTTGAGAGCGTCGATGGCGTTGCGTTGAACTCGGGTGACATTCTGGACTGTCTTGTGAGTGCGGCTGATGAATCTGGCGTTGACGCATCTCCTGTCAGCTTGAGCATACATGTCAAGCTTAGGGCAGCGACCCTCCGGAGGAGTCCAGTTTGACTCTTTCTTCTTCGGTTGCTGTACCGCGGATCCCTCTGTCTGCTGTTCCGGATCGTTGATTGTCTCATTGGGCTCGCTGCTGAAATCTTGGGATTTGTGGAAGAATTCCCGGAGTCTCATTCTCCTGATGAATTCCTCTGTGTCTGCCGTGAGACCGATGGGGTCCATTTTGGTGGTGGGGCAGAAATTGAGTCCTCGGCTGAGAACCTCGATTTCGTCTGGTTGAAGGGTGTGGTCGGACAAATTGACGATAGAATTCCCTGTGGTTGTAACCGTGGTACCGGGGGAGGCTTGGTTGATGCTGGTGGTGATGTCGAGTTTCTCAAGCTTCCTGCGCTTGGTTTTCATGTCGGCAATGTAGTTCCGTTGCCTCGTCTGTTTGGTGGTGTCTCATAGCTGGTCTGCTGTGTCCTGAGTACAGGTTGAGAGTATGGACTCGATCTTGGTTTCGAGGTTGTGGCGTCTGCTGTAGAGTTGGTGTACGAGATGGTTGCGGAGTGTGCGAGAGGTACGACGGCAGAGTCTCTCAGCGTAATCTGAGTTCTATGTCGACTTGAGTGGGTTCTTGATCTGTAGTCCTTTCTCCACGATGTCCACGACACCACACAACCCTGCCACGGCAACCTCTGCAAGACATGCCAGATCATCGACACAGATACCACCATCACACGAGAGGACACCACCCACCAGGTACATGGTTCATACTCCTGTGACTCGGCCAACGTTGTCTGCCTCATACGTTGCAGGAAAGGATGCCCCGGAGCATGGTACATTGGCGAGACCATGCAGACACTGCGACAACGGATGAACGGACACCGCGCAACAATCGCCAGACAGGAGGGTTCCCTCCCAGTCGGGGAACACTTTAGCAGTTAAGGACATTCAGCCACCGATCTTCGGGTAAGCGTTCTCCAAGGCGGCCTTCGAGACACACGACAACGCAAAATCGTCGAGCAGAAGTTGATAGCCAAGTTCCGCACCCATGAGGACGGCCTCAACCGGGATCTTGGGTTCATGTCACGCTACACGTAACCCCACCAGCAAAAAGGGAAATAAAAAAGTTATGTGTTTTAATATTCTCTCTCTCTCTCTCTCTCTCTGCCATTTGGGTCTCTTTCTTTCTGTCTGTGTAATTGACACAATGTATATCCAGTGTACTGGGACGTGCTGTTCTCCGTGACTGGCCTGTTTGAACAACAACGACACCTTTTGATTGGTGTGATGCTGTCCCAGCCTAATATAAGATATGTGATTTGAGAACCTTCCACTCATTCACCTGACGAAGGGGATAATCTCCGAAAGCTTGTGATTTTAAAATAAAATTGTTGGACTATCCCGACTTGGAAATATATCGCCGTTCCTTCATCGTCGTTGGGTCAAAATCCTGGAACTCCCGACCTAACAACACCTTGGGAGAACCTGCGCCACACGGACTGCAGTGGTTCAAGAAGGCGGTTCATCACCACCTTCTCAAGAGCAATTAGGGATGGGCAATAAATGCTGGCCTCGCCAGCGATGCCCACATCCCATGAACGAATAAAAAAAAAATCTCTTGTACGGAACTTATTAAATGCGGCCTGGAAGTCCATATAGAGAACATCCATAGACACATCCATAGATACTCCCCTGTACACTATGTTAGTGATCTCCTCAAAAAATTCTACTAGATTAGTCAGACATAACCTACCTGTCACAAATCCATACTGACTCTCTTTGATCAACTGATACTTCTCCAAGTGCTCAGTCACTGTCTCTGATGATAGATTCCTGTATTCCCCACAACTGATGTTAAACCGATGAGTCTGTCTTTAACTGGTTTCTGCCTTCCTCCCTCCACTCTTAAATAATGGAGTGAGATTTGCAATTTTTTCACAGTTCCTGAATATGGAGAACTTTGAAAAATTATGACTGATGCATCTGCAATTTCCTCACCTATTTCTTTTAATACTCTGGGGTGGAAACCATCAGGTCCTCTGCCATCTTTCAACCACCTCCCAAGCCATAACCCATAGACCCTGTCCAAACCAAGGAAAAATCAAAAGATCAATGTTTATTTACTTTTATTGACATCAGTTATGAGATGTATACCCTACAACTGTGCTTCTGTTTCATGACTCTACAACTTGTGGTTGTCCTAGCCCGTAATCTGAGGCTATGTCTAAATGCTTCCTGAGTGGAAGGAGCAACTGTGTGGCAGATTATTGTTGGACGTAAGGATGGTTATAGTTTTGAACTACTGAGTGTGCATCATCAGATAGTCTGACAACAGCTGGAACCATTTCCAATAATGCAATGGCTGCCAATGTGGTCCACTCTCTGACTTTTCAACAATAATTTGGTGGAACTGGCTCGAGTGGGAGAATGTGTGGGCAGGTTGAGAACTTAACCAGCACTTTAAAACACTGACACGAGATGTCATGACATGGTAGGGTGTAGATCCATGCCTGCAACCCGTCCCCCTCACACTGCTAAGAACATAAGAACATAAGAAATAGGAGCAGGAGTAGGCCAATCGGCCCCTCGAGCCTGCTCCGCCATTCAATAAGATCATGGCTGATCTGATCCTAACCTCAAATCTAAATTCATGTCCAATTTCCTGCCCGCTCCCCGTAACCCCTAATTCCCTTTACTTCTAGGAAACTGTCGATTTCTGTTTTAAATTTATTTAATGATGTAGCTTCCACAGCTTCCTGGGGCAGCAAATTCCACAGACCCACCACCCTCTGAGTGAAGAAGTTTCTCCTCATCTCAATTTTGAAAGAGCAGCCCCTTATTCTAAGATTATGCCCCCAGTTCTAGTTTCACCCATCCTTGGGAACATCCTTACCGCATCCACCAAATCAAGCCCCTTCACAATCTTATATGTTTCAATAAGATCGCCTCTCATTCTTCTGAACTCCAATGAGTAGAGTCCCAATCTACTCAACCTCTCCTCATATGTCCACCCCCTCATCCCCGGGATTAATCGAGTGAACCTTCTTTGTACTGCCTCGAGAGCAAGTATGTCTTTTCTTAAGTATGGACACCAAAACTGTATGCAGTATTCCAGGTGCGGTCTCACCAATACCTTATATAACTGCAGCAATACCTCCCTGTTTTTATATTCTATCCCCCGAGCAATAAAAGCCAACATTCTGTTGTCCTTCTTGATCACCTGCTGCACCTGCATACTAACTTTTTGATTTTCTTGCACTAGGGCCCCCAGATCCCTTTGTACTGCAGTACTTTCCAGTTTCTCGCCATTAAGATAATAACTTGCTCTCTGATTTTTCCTTCCAAAGTGCATAACCTCACATTTTCCAATATTGTATTGCATCTGCCAAATCTCCGCCCACTCACCCAGCCTGTTTATATCCCCCTGTAGGTTTTTTATGTCCTCCTCACTCTCCACTTTCCCTCCCATCTTTGTATCATCTGCAAACTTTGATATGTTACACTCGATCCCCTCCTCCAAATCGTTAATATAGATTGTAAAGAATTGGGGACCCAGCACCGACCCCTGCGGAACACCACTGGCTACTGGTTGCCAGTCCGAGAATGAACCGTTTATCCCAACTCTCTGCTTCCTGTTGGATAACCAATCCTCCACCCATGCCAGAATATTACCCCCAATCCAGTGATTCTTTATCTTGAGCAATAATCTTTTATGTGGCACCTTGTCGAATGCCTTCTGGAAGTCTAAATACACTACGTCCACTGGTTCCCCTTTATCCACCCTGTACGTTATGTCCTCAAAGAACTCAAGCAAATTTGTCAGACATGACTTCCCCTTCGTAAAGCCATGCTGACTTTGTCCTATTAAATTATGTTTATCCAAATGTTCCGCTACTGTCTCCTTAATAATAGACTCCAAAATTTTACCCACCACAGATGTTAGGCTAACTGGTCTATAATTTCCAGCCTGCTGCCTACTACCCTTTTTAAATAAGGGTGTTACATTAGCAGTTTTCCAATCTGCCGGGACCTTTGCCGAGTTCAGAGAATTTTGGAAAATTATTACCAAAGCATCCACAATCCCTACTGCCACTTCCCTCAAGACCCTCGGATGGAAGCCATCAGGTCCAGGGGATTTATCCGCCTTGAGTCCCATTAATTTGCTGAGTACCAATTCCTTAGTGATTTTAATCGTATTTAGCTCCTCCCCCCCTAGAGACCCCTGTTTGTCCAGTGTTGGGATATTCTTAGTGTCCTCTACCGTAAAGACTGAAACAAAATATTTGTTCAGCATTTTTGCCATCTCCATGTTTCCCACCATTAATTTCCCGGTCTCATCCTCTAAGGGACCTATGTTTGCCTTAGCCACCCTTTTTCTTTTTATATAACTGTAGAAACTCTTGCTGTCTGTTTTTATATTTTTTGCTAATTTATTTTCATAATCTTTCTTCCCTTTCTTAATCAATCCTTTAGTTACTTTTTGCTGTCTTTTGAAGACTTCCCAATCTTCTATCCTCCCACTAAGTTTGGCTACCTTATATGTCCTTGTTTTTAGTCGGATACTATCCTTAATTTCTTTACTTAGCCATGGATGGCTGTCATTTCTTTTACACCCTTTTTTCCTCAGTGGAATATATATTTTTTGAAAGTTGTAAAATAACTCCTTAAATGAACACCACTGTTCATGTACCGTCTTACCCTTTAATCTATGTCACTGATGTCACCATGTTATTACGAGGATATGTGGATCAGAGACTTGCCCTTTTCCTACAGGAAAGAAGCAAGAGGGACTCATCAGTGGGCCACACTTACAAGTCTCCAATGGCTTGTTTCAGAATGAAGGAATCTTACAACACCAGGTTATAGTCCAACAGTTTTATTTGAAAATCACAAGCTTTCGGAGATTATCTCCTTCGTCAGGTGAGTGAGTGAATGAGAAGTTCTCAAATCGCACATCTTATATTAGGCTGGGACACCATCACACCAATCAAAGGTGTCGTTGGTGTTCAGACAGGTTAGCCATGGAAAACAGTAGGTCCCAGTATACTGAATACACAATGGGTCAAATTATACAGATAAAGAGAGAAAGAGACCCGAAAGGCAGAGAGAGAGAGAGAGAGAATGTCCAGTTGTATTAAAAACAGATAACTTTTTTTTCTGCTGGTGGGGTTACGTGTAGCGTGACATGAACCCAAGATCCCGGTTGAGGCCGTCCTCATGGGTGCGGAACTTGGCTATCAATTTCTGCTCGACGATTTTGCGCTGCCATGCGTCCCGAAGGCCGCCTTGGAGAATGCTTACCCGAAGATCGGTGGCTGAATGCCCTTGACTGCTAAAGTGTTCCCCGACTGGGAGAGAACCTTCCTGTCTGGCGATTGTTGCGCGGTGTCCGTTCATCCGTTGTCGCAGTGTCTGCATGGTCTTGCCAATGTACCATGCTCCGGGGCATCCTGAGGCTATGTCTAAATGCTTCCTGAGTGGAAGGAGCAACTGTGTGGCAGATTATTGTTGGATGTAAGGATGGTTATAGTTTTGAACTACTGATAGTCTTACAACAGCTGGAACCATTTCTAATCATGCAATGGCTGCCAATGTGGGTCCACTCTCTGACTTTTCAACAATAATTTGGTGGAACTGGCTCGAGTGGGAGAATGTGTGGGCAGGTTGAGAACTTAACCTTAACTTAAGGATGCCCCGGAGCATGGTACATTGGTACATGGTACATTGGTACATGGTACATTGGCGAGACCATGCAGACACTGCGACAACGGATGAACGGACACCGCGCAACAATCGCCAGACAGGAGGCTTCCCTCCCAGTCGGGGAACACTTTAGCAGTCAAGGACATTCAGCCACCGATCTTCGGGTAAGCGTTCTCCAAGGCGGCCTTCGGGACGCACGGCAGCGCAAAATCGTCGAGCAGAAGTTGATAGCCAAGTTCTGCACCCATGAGGATGGCCTCAACCGGGATCTTGGGTTCATGTCACGCTACACGTAACCCCACCAGCAGAAAAAAAAGTTATCTGTTTTTAATACAACTGGACATTCTCTCTCTCTCTCTCTCTCTCTCTCTCTGCCTTTCGGGTCTTTTTCTCTCTTTGTCTGTGTAATTTGACCCATTATGTATTCAGTATACTGGGACCTACTGTTTTCCGTGGCTAACCTGTCTGAACACCAACAACACCTTTGATTGGTGTGATGGTGTCCCAGCCTAATATAAGATGTGCGATTTGAGAACCTCTCATTCACTCACTCACCTGACAAAGGAGATAATCTCCGAAAGCTTGTGATTTTCAAATAAAACTGTTGGACTATAACCTGGTGTTGTAAGATTCCTTACATGTGTCCACCCCAGTCTATCACCGGCATCTCCACATCATTGTTTCAGAATGGTATTGGTGGAGACGTGTGAGCTTAAAAAAAGAGATAATTAACAAGCTAAAAATATCCGATTTCTGTTTTCATACGCATCATTTCTGATTGTTGTCCATTCTGACAATCTTTGCATGTGTTTGTTTTTTGTGGCTCCTGGAGTTACTTTGTCCACCAGTGCATTTTAGGATTCATGATGAAAGATTGTCCAGTCGGATCTGACTTGGATGAAATCCCATAAATCAGTGAGGTGTGGTGTGGCTGGGACTGAGCTTGCCTATGAAGTTTCAGGATCACAGGTAGTCTTTAGCATTCCAAACTGTAATAAAGCGATAAGTAATATTTTTATAGTTAAGCAATGCAGCTCAAAACAAATGGCGTGGGAGTATGGTTATTATCAACAATGATAGACTGAAACTGATAGTTTCTTTATCTACCCTAGCAAATCATTTAATCATCTTAAACACTTCAATTAGATCACCCCTTAATCTTCTATATTCAAGGGAAGACAAGGCTGGTTTATGCACCCTGTCTTCAGAATTTAACCTGTGTCATTCTGGTGAATCTGCGCTGCAGCCCCTCCAAGGCCAGTATATCGTTCCTGAAGTGCGGTACCCAGAACGGAATGCAGTGCCGAAGATGGGGTCTAACCAGAGCTCTGTACAGCTGTAACATAACATCCACCCCTTTGTATTCTAACCCTGTTGAGATAAAGGGCATCAGTAAAGGTTACTGAGGGAAGTAAGTGTGGAAATTGCAGAGGCTCTGGCCACAATCTTCCAATCCTCCTTAGATATGAGGATGATGCCAGAGGACTAGAGAATTGCAAATGTTACTACCCTATTTAAAAAAGGGGAGGGGGATAAACATGGCAATTACAGGCCAGTCAGCCTAACGTCGGAGGTGGGGAAACTTTTAGAGACAATAATCCGGGACAACATTAATTGGCACTTGGAAAAGTATGGGCTAATAAATGAAAGTCAGCACGGATTTGTTAAAGGAAAATCGTGTTTGATTAACTTGATAGAGTTCTTTGATGAAGTAACGGAGACTGTTGATGAGGGTATTGCGGTTGATGTTGTGTATATGAACTTTCAAAAGGCATTTGATAAATTACCACATAATAGACTTGTTAGCAAAATTAAAGCCCATGGGATTAAAGGGACAGTGGCAGCATTGATACAAAATTGGCTAGGAGACAGAAAGCAGAGAGTAGTGGTGAACAGTTGCTTTTCAGACTGGAGGGAAGTATAGAGTGGTGTTTAGCAGGGGTCAGTATTAGGACCACTGCACTTTTCGATGTATATTACTGATCTGGACTTGGGAATAGAGAATATAATTTCAAAGTTTGCAGATGACATGAAACTCAAAATGTAGTAAACAATGTGGAGGATAGTAACAGACTTCAGGAGGACACATGACAGATTGGTGAAATGGGCAGGCAAATGGCGGATGAAAAACAGATAGTAAGAGCTACAAAAAGGGAGTATGAAAAGAAACTTGGAAGGGATATCAAAATCAATACAAAAATTTTCTACAATAATATTAGGAAAAAGAGGGTGGCCAAGAGCAATGTGGGCCCCTTAAAAACTGATAATGGTGATATTGTAAATGAAAATAAGGAAATGGCAGACATGTTAAATAATTGCTTTGCATCAGTATTTACAGTAGAGGAAGAGGATAGCATGCCGGACACCCCAAGGAAATTAATTTTGAATCAGGGATGGGGACTCACCATAATTAGCATAAGCAAATTAACAGTAATGAAGAAAATAATGTCACTAAAGAGTGACAAATCCCCAGGACCAGATGGTTTCCGTCCCAGGGATTTAAAGGAAGTTGGTGAAAATGTTGCAGAAGCCCTAACTATAATCTTCCAAAGTTCTCTCGATTCAGGAACCGTTCCTTTAGTTTGGAAAATTGCACATGTCACTCCGCCATTTAAGAAAGGTGAGAGAGGGAAACCAGGGAATTATAGACCAGTTAGCCTAACATCTGTTGTTGGGAAATTACTAGAATCTATAATTAAACATAGAGTGTCTGAGCACCTTGAAAATTTTCAGCTGATCAGAGAGCGCCAGCATGGATTTGTAAATGGTAGGTCATGCCTGACGAAGCTGATTGAATTGTTTGAAGAGGTGACTAAAGTAGTGGATGTGGGAATGTGTATGGATGTTGTTTATATGGACTTCTAGAAGGCATTTGATAAAGTCCCTCATAAGGTGTTAGCTAATGTTGAAGCTCATGGAATTGTGAGCAAATTATTGACCTTGTTAGGAAATTGGCTGAGTGGCAGGAGACAGAGAGTAGGGATAATGGGCAGGTACTCAAATTGGCAGGATGTGACTAGTGGTGTCCCGTAGGGATCTGTATTGGGGCCTCAACTATTCACTGTATTTATTAATGACTTAGATTACGGGATAGAGGGCCACATATCCAAGTTTGCTGATGACACAAAGAGAGGCAGCATTGTATCAGTATAGATGGAAGCATAAAATTACAGAGAGCTATTAATAAATTAAGTGAATGGGCAAAACTGAGGCAAATGGATTTCAATGTAGGCAAGTGTGAGGTCATTCACTTTGGACCTAAAAAGGATAGATCAGAGTAACTTTTAACTGGTGAAAAGCTCGAAACAGTAGTGGTGCAAAGAGACTTAGGGGACCATGTACAAAAAATAATCAAAAATCAAAAAAGGCTAATGGAATGATGGCCTTTTATAGCTCGAGGACTAGAATACAAGGAGGTAGAAGTTATGCTGCAGCTATACAAAGCTCTGGTTAGACCACGCCTGGAGTATTGTGTTCAGTTCTGGGCACCGCATCTTAGGAAGGATATATTGGCCTTGGAGGGAGTGCAGTGTAGGTTTGCTTGAATGATACCTGGACTCCAAGGATTAAATTATGAGGCAAGATTACATGAACTAGGGCTGTATTCCCTGGAATTTAGAATATTAAGGGATGATTTGATCGAAGTTTTCAAGATATTAAGGGGAACTGATAGGGTAGATAGAGAGAAACTATTTCTGCTGGTTGGGGAGTCTAGGACTAGGGGACATAACCTAAAAATTAGAGCCAGGACTTTCAGGAGTGAAGTTAGGAAACATTTCTACACACAAAGGGTGGTAGAAGTTTGTAACTCTTCTGCGAACAGCAGTTGATGCTAGCTCAGCTGTTAATTTTAAACCTGAGATTGATAGATGTTTGTTAACCACAGGGTATTGGGGAATATGGGGCTACAGCAGGTATATGGAGTTAGGTCACAGATCAGCCATGATCTCATTGAATGGTGGAGCAGGCTCGATGGGTTAAATGGCCTACTCCTGTTCCTATGTTCCTATGTTCCTTAATTTAACGCAGAGAAGTGTGAAGTGGTGCATTTTGGTAGGAAGAATGAGGAGAGGCAATATAAACTAAATGGTACAAAGGAACAGAGAGACCTGGGGGTGCACATACACAAATTTTTGAACGTGATAGGACATGTTAAGAAGGCTGTTTTAAAAGCACATGCGATCATGGGCTTTATTAATAGAGGCATAAAGTGCAAAAGCACAGAAGTTATGCTAAACCTTTATAAAACACTGGTTAGGCCTCAGCTGGAATATTGTGTTCAATTCTGGGCATCACACTTTAGGAAGATGTGAAGGCCTTAGAGACGGTGCTGAAAAGATTTACTAGAATGGTACCAGGGATGAGGGACTTCAGTTACATGGAGAGACTGGAGAAGCTTGGCTTGTTCTCCTTAGAACAGAAAAGGTAATGGGGCGATTTGATGGAGGTGTTCAAAATCATTTTGACAGAGTAAATAAAGAGAAACTGTTTCCAGTGGCAGAAGAGCCGGTAACCAAAGGACACAGATTTAAGATAATGGGCAAAAGAGCCAGAGGTGACATGAAGAAACATTTTTTGCGCGGCAAGTTGTAAAGATCTGGAATGCACCGCCTGAAAGGGTGGTGGAAGCAGATTCAATAGTAACTTTCAAAAGGTAATTCGCTAAATACTTGAAGGGGAAACATTCACAGGGCTATGGGGAAAGAGCAGGGGAATGGGGCTAATTGGATAGCTCTTTTAAAGAGCCAGCACATCCATGATAGGCCGAATGGCCTCCTCCTGTGCTGTACCTACTATGATACTATGATTCCATTAGACTTTTAAATTATTTTTTGTACCTGTCCACTAGCTTTTAATGATTTCTGTACTTGGACCCCGACATCACTCTGCTCATCCACAGTTCCTAGCTTCTGGTCATTTAGAAAATACTCTGATCAATCTTTCTTAGGTCCAAAGTGGATGACCTCATATTTCCTTTCCCACATTGAACTCCATTTGCCACAGTTTTATCCACTCACTTAATCGGCCAATGTCCTTTGCAACTTTTTGCTCCTATCTACACTATTTACTGTGCCACCTAACTTAGTGTCGTTAGCACACTTAGATAGACTGCTCTCTATTCCTTCATCCAACTCATTTATAAATATAACGAAAAGCTGTGGCTCCAGTACAGATTCTTAGGGGACACCACTAGTCACATCCTGCAAATTTGAGTACATACCCATTATCCCCACTCCCTGTCTCCTACCTCCTAACCAATTCCCTATCCAAGTAAATAGGTCGCCTCCAATTCCATGCGCTCTCATTTTTCTAAATAGTCTCTTATGTGGAACCTTGTCAAATGCTTCCTGGAAGTCCATATAAATAACATCCATAGATATTCCCTTATCAACATGTTAGTGACCTACTCAAAAATGTCAACTAGATTAGTTAGACATGACTTACCCTTTACAAATCCATGCTGGCTCTCTCTGATCAGCTCATATTTGTCCAAATGCTCAGTCACTCTGTCCCTAATAATAGATCCAAGTAACTTCCCCACAACTGACATTAGACTAATAGGCCTATAATTTCCTAGTTTATCTCTCTTAACCTTCTTAAATAATGGAGTGACATTGGCAATTCTCCAATCCAAGGGGACATTTCTTGAATCGAGAGAGTTTTGGAAGATCATAACTAATGCATCAACAATTTCCTCACCTACTTCTTTTAAAACCCTGAGGTGGAAACCATCGGGTCCTGGACATTTGTCTATCTTTCTTGGCTCAGAAATTGTTCCCAGCAGCGAAGCAATGGTGCACGCCGCTCAGTAGATTTATACTAACCCAGTTGTGGGGAAGTCTTTACTGGGCGCACTTCCTCTAATAGGAAGCTGAGAAGAGCCCAGCGTTTGCTCCACTCCAGGACTCATGGGAGAAGCGAGAGGATCGATCTCTCCCCTCGACCAATCAGATTGCAGCATTTTTGACATGCTGCGAACAGTTTCTGCAAGCTGGAACATAAAATCCAGGAAGTGAAAGGTACATCATTACAATCATTTGTAAAAACAACTACAGACGGCGAAAAAAAGAGAGGGTAAGAAATAATTGAATTAAATAACAGAGACAGAAGGAAAAAGTAAAAAAAGAATTAAAATGTTTTAATTTTTAAAACTTTTTTTAATGCCCAAAACTATTAAAAAAGGAGTAATAAGCTTCCACATTTTTAAGAGTTATTTTTTAGTTGTTTGGCAGTCATTAAGACTTATCTTGCTGTTAAAAATTAGTTTAGACCTGGTATTTTTAAGTGTACCTGTTTTGTGGCGATATTAGTTACATTCCAGTGGGGCAGAAGAGCAAGTTGGCGCTGGTCCATGAATTCCATTGATTGCAGCCGGCGATATCCCTTTAATGCAAAGCTGTCATAGTGCCAGTGAACCAGAAAGAGCAAGTTCCGGATTTCTGCATTTGACCGAGCATGTGCGAACACCAGAACTTGCTTCTCGATTTCACCATTAACAACAGTGAGCGCTGTTGAGTTCACCGTTCTTTTTTAAGCAATTTTGATTTATTTTTAGTTTTCTGTCTATCGTTGGTATATTATCCTCATCCTCTACTGTGAAGACAGATACAAAGGGCTCAATTTTCAAATAGAAGACCGGGTGCGTTGGTGGCAGGGGGGCAATGAAAATCGGGAAAATCCGGAGCAGGTAAGGAAGCCGGCTCCAACCCACCAACTTCCACATTTCACACAGACACATCTGCGTGCACGCTTCAGGAATCCGAAAGTTCCACCGGAAATTAAAGCCGTTGGGCTGATATTTAAAGCAATCATTAAGATATTTAAACTTATTCATTTTATGGTGACTGAGGCAGGGTTTTCATTCTGCCTCAGTGTATTTCCCGTGCTGTGTGAAACACTCCATGTTGAAGGAGCCGTGATTCAGCCAGCAGCCATTTAGACATTTAAATGCTTGTTTGACAGATGGGGATAAAAGGTGAGTTATTGCAGCAGGGCACTCGATTCTCTCAGACAAACCTTTGGCTGAGAGATCTTTGTGTTCAGACTGAAAATTCTTGGTTTACATTCAGAATTATTCTGTTTACACATATTTACCAACTTTCCAGACATCCTCAACTGACATCATCAGAATGGGGGGCGCAATGGCTGCATTCACCGGTACATCCGAGGACGAGGAACATCACCGCCCTCGTCAAGCACAGCGTGCACTTCCGCCACTTGGAGCAACACAACACAGTGCTGCGCCACAGGCACCTGCACAAGAGCACAGAGGGGAACAACAGAGAGAGTGACGTCGCAGGAGGCACTACCCTCGCTACAGGGTCTACAGACCAAGGCTCAGCTTCCTGGACCTCTCTGAGGAGCAGTGCATACGGAGCCTCAGAGTCAGTTGCCAGGTAGTCGCAGACATCTGCAGCCTCCTTCATGCTGAGCTGCTCCCGGCTGGGCCTCGCGGTATCTCATTACCCGTCGCTGTTATAGTCACCACTGTCCTCAACATCTTCGCCTCCGGATCTTTCTAGGGTGCCACCAGTGACATCGCCAGGGTCTCTCAGTCATCTGCCCACAAGTGCATAAGGCAGGTCACCGACGGCTTGTTTCGACGAGCCTTGCAATACATCAACTTCCTCATGGACGACCTCAGCCAGACGGAGAGGGCAGTGGGATTCCACTCTGTGGCTGGCTTCCCAAGGGTGCAGGGTGTAATCGATTGCACCCATATAGAAATACGAGCACCTCCACATGAGCCAGGACTGTTCATCAACAGGAAGAAGTATCACTCCATCAACACTCAGCTTGTTTGTGACCACTGCAAAAGATTTCTTCACGTGTGTGTGAGATTCCCTGGCAGCTGCCACGATTCCTTCATTCTGAGGGACTCCAACATCCCAGGCCTCTGCCATGTTCCGAGCACCCTTACGGGCTGGCTCCTCTGGGACAATGGATACCCCCAGCTCATGACACCTCTGAGGAATCCCATCTGCGAGCAACAGCATTTATACAATGACAGCCACATCGCCACCAGGTCTATAATTGAACATGCGATAGGGCTGCCCAAGATGAGATTTCAGTGCCTCCATCATTCTGGGGGAGCGCTTCAATACGAACCAGCGAGAGTGGGGTGCATTATAGTCATGTGTTGTGTCCTGCTCAATATGGCACAACAGAGAGGGGTACTGGTTGAGGAGGCCTCATCCCCTCATCCACCATCCACTTCTGCCATCCACATTGTGGAGATGCCGGTGATAGACTGGGGTGGACGAATGTAAGGAATCTTACAACACCAGGTTATAGTCCAACAATTTTATTTTAAAATCACAAGCTTTCGGAGATTATCCCCTTCGTCAGGTGAATGAGTGAAAGGTTCTCAAATCACATATCTTATATTAGGCTGGGACAGCATCACACCAATCAAAAGGTGTCGTTGGTGTTCAAACAGGCCAGTCACGGAGAACAGTACATCCCAGTACACTGAATATACATTGTGTTGATTACACAGACAGAGAGAAAGAGACCCAAATGGCAGTGAGAGAGAGAGAGAGTATTAAAAACCGATAACTTTTTTTTCCCTTTTTGCTGGTGGGGTTACGTGTAGCGTGACATGAACCCAAGATCCCGGTTGAGGCCGTCCTCATGGGTGTGGAACTTGGCTATCAATTTCTGCTCGACGATTTTGCATTGTCGTGTGTCTCGAAGGCCGCCTTGGAGAACGCTTACCCGAAGATCGGTGGCTGAATGTCCTTGACTGCTAAAGTGTTCCCCGACTGGGAGGGAACACTCCTGTCTGGTAATTGTTGCGCGGTGTCCGTTCATCTGTTGTCGCAGTGTCTGCATGGTCTCGCCAATGTACCATGCTCCGGGGCATCCTTTCCTCCAACGTATGAGGTAGACAACGTTGGCCGAGTCACAGGAGTATGAACCATGTACCTGGTGGGTGGGGTCCTCTCGTGTGATGGTGGTATCTGTGTCGATGATCTGGCATGTCTTGCAGAGGTTGCCGTGGCAGGGTTGTGTGGTGTCGTGGACGCTGCTCTCCTGAAAGCTGGGTAATTTGCTGCGAACGATGGTCTGTTTGAGGTTGGGTGGCCGTTTGAAGGCGAGTAGTGGAGGTGTGGGGATGGCCTTAGCGAGGTGTTCGTCATCAACGATGACATGTTGAAGGCTGCGGAGAACATGGTGTAGTTTCTCCGCTCCGGGGAAGTACTGGACGACGAAGGGTACTCTGTTGGTTGCGTCCCGTGTTTGTCTTCTGAGGAGGTCTATGCGATTCTTCGCTGTGGCCCGTCGGAACTGTCGATCGACAAGTCGAGCCACATTGAGGAGGAGGAGCAGGTGAAGGAGGAGGAATCCATGGGCAGAGCAGCAGTTCACCTGGCTGCTCGTAAGGCCAGGGAGTCACTCATATGTGAATGGTTCTCGTAAGATCAGAAAGTGATTAGAGTCCAGTCCTCAAACCACCTGGAAAGCACCAACACCAGCCCCCTCTCCCCTTCCCTGCACAAGACAGTCCTGTAACTACACATACACTCACTGTAAAGTGACCCACTGGGTGGCATCAAGTGTTGCCGTTCATGGTGAAGCACATGAAAGGGCGGGATCACAAATGACACTCAAGAATGAGCAAGATGTAGCAGTAGTGGTGAGAATGATAACATTTAATGTGACTTTAACAAAAAACAAATATAAATGAAAAACATGACCATCTGTCAGACATCCTTGTGCATACCCTTCGTGATCACAAATCCTTAGCCTTCCTCTTCCTACCGCTTCTACATGGTGCATCCCCTGTGGCTGCAGCAGAGGTAGTGGCAGGTTGCTCATGTTCATGCCCTGACTGTTTCGATGCTTTCGGCCTTGACCCTCTGAGTTTTGACGCCCATGAGGGCCCCTCCAAAGACTGCTCCACCTGCACCTGTGCAGGGGCAGACTTGGCCACCTGGAGAGGAGGCAGCATTGCGGGTTCTGGTTGAGAGGTGAGCAACGGGTGAGATGTGGGAGCGCTTTGAGTGGCGTCCCCACTTCCATGTCCCCTTTCGCCATCATCTCTCTCCTGGGCCAGGCCCACATCACTCCTACCACTCTGCTGGACAACAGTTTTGAGGACATGTGTGATGCCTTGTAAGGCCAGTGCTAATGTATCTGTCTGCCTGTCTAAAGCAGCAGAATGTAGTTCACCCTAAGTCTGCACGGCAGTTGTCAGGGCCTGAATGGACTCATTTGTGAGCTGTGCTTGAAGCTCAACGGAAGCTAACCTTCTCTCCATCGCGGACATTCCTGCACTCACCTGCGACATTATCACAGACATTTCCGCAGTTACCTGCGACACTATCGTAGACATTTCAGCAGTTACAGATAGTGTCGCAGGGTTACCTGCGACACTATCTCAGACAGTTGCTCACGTCCCTATGACACTATCTCAGAGATTCCCTCCCGTACCTGTGCCACCATTCCACTCATGCAGGAGTTGGACTCCTTCATCCTCTGCGCTATTGTGGAGAGTGTGCAAGACACCTGTTCCAGCACCTGGCAAATGTGCTGCTGCCCCTCGATCATTCTCCTTTTAAATGATGGCCCCCAGGGTTCAGCATCTGTGTTCAGCTGAGCAGAGCCTGGAGAGGAGTGCTCCCACCGACTCGGACTCTCTGCAGCTGCCCCTGCCACCAGTGTCTGCTCGTGCTCACATGTGTGTGGTGACTCACCAGGTGCCAACCCAACTAACTGAGCACGAGGACCTACCGAGGAGTGAGAATCTGCACTGATGGATGACTCACTTAGATGTGACAGTGCACCCTCAGAGGCCTGGAGCTCCTCTGAGGAATCGCCCTCTCCCATCACTGCGGTTGTTGAAGGGCCTGTAAGAGAACAGAATGCAATATTAAGCATCATCACAGATGTGTCATGTTGCGATGAGCATACTGAGGTGTTCAACATTTTTAACATCAATTTATGTTGTGTGTGATGAATGTTAAAGTTGTGTCACCAGACGTTTGTGAGGTGCCAGTGTCGGCGTCTCTGACGGACAGGCACTCGAGGGTGCGGCTGATCTGCAGGGTCTCCTCCTCCATGTCTGTGAGGACCAGTTTTTGTGGAGGCCCCCCCTCCAGTCCTCGCCCTCTCGCCTGCATTCTGAGCTCTCTTCTCCTAGAAGGGGAGAAAGTACAGATGTGTGAGTGAAGTGACCAACCGATGAATGCATTGCTTTAGGTGAGACTGACCATGAAAGAGATGCATCAGAGGGTGAGTATGAGACATAGACTTTTCATTGGATAAGGATTGGGGTGAGTGGTAGTGGTGGGGCGACAGATGGGGAGGTGAGGAAGTGCTAAGGAATTGCAGGTAAGTTGAGGATAAGCCTTAAGTGGGTGTGAGGAGTGATGTGATAGAGTAGTGTTGGCAGTGCAGAATGAGTTTTGGTGGGGGGCGGGGGGATGGGGGCGGTGATGTGGAAGACGGAGTGTAGGAGAATCAGTAAGTGTACTCACTTTGGCTGACCTAGTTGGGTCATTGAAGTGCTTCCTACACTGGATCCAGGTGTGGGAGATGTTGGTGCTGCTGGTGACCTCCTCTGCCACCTCGAGCCAGACCTTCTTGGTGGCAGAGGCAGGTCACTTCCTCCCGTCCGCCAGGTAAAAAGTTTCCCTCCTCCTTCTCACCCCGGCCAGTAGAACCAGGAGTGAGGCATCGGTAAATCTTGGAGCAGCCTTGCCCCTGTGCTGCTCCAGATTGTATATTCTTGGTCTTTGCTCCAGCAAAAGCCACTGGAGCAATGGCCCTTTAAATCTAGACGCTGCAGCCGACAGCCTGTCATGCGGGTGTGCAGTGCGTCCTCTGCACAACTTTCGGACTGCAAACCCAGAAGCCACGTTAAGGGTCACCAATTAACTCCCGATCGCATGGGAAATGGTAAGTTTTTATTATCTGGGTTTGCCACGTGCCCATTGACCCCCCACCCCGCTGCCATCCCGTTGCCCTTTGAAAATTGAGCCCAAAGTAACTGTTTAGTAACTCTGCCATTTCCTGATTTCCAATTACACAATATTTCCTGCGAGTGTCAATAAGGGACCCACATTACTCTTAGCCACCACTCTCTTTCTCTTAATATATTTGTAAAAACCTTTATCATTATCCTTGATATCCCTCGCAAGCTTTTTCTCATATTCCCTTTTTGCGGCTCTTACTACTTCTTTTGTAACCCTTTGCTGTTCTTTACATCTCTCCCAGTCTGCAGGATCTGTACTGTCCTTTGCCTTTGTAAAAGCCTTTTCTCTTAGTTTTATACTATCTCTCACTTCCCTTGTTGACCAGGGTTGTTTAATTACACACATAGAGCTCTTGCCCTTTAGGGGTACGTACGGGTCTTGTATTCAACCAAATGCTTTTTAAAAACCTCCCATTGCTCATCTGTGGTTTTATCCTTTAACAGTTCTGTCCAGTCGATTGTGGTCAATTTCTGCCTCATCCCTTGGTTCCTGACTCAGCCTTCTCACTCTCAAACCTGATCATCAGATTATTGACTAATTCAGGCTCATTACTCATTATTAAATCTAATATGGCCAGTTCTCTTGTTGGTTCAAGACCATATCATTCCAGAAAACTGTCCCGAATACACACAAAAAATTTGCCGCCTTTGGGACTCGAGCTGTTCTGCTTCCCCCAGTCTATGTGAAAATTAAAGTCTCCCGTTATAACTGTTCTGTTTTTGCAACAAGCTTCTCTGATCTCACTACTTTATAACTGCTATCTGGAGGTCTATAAACAACTCTCACCAAAGTCTTGCATCCTTTTCTATTCCCCAATTCTACCCATTGTGTTTCTACTGCCTGGTCACTCTTACTGATATCCCCTCTTTCTAATGCTGCAATAGTGTCCCTTATCAATATTGCTACTCCTCCTCCTTTTCCAATTTCCTTGTCCTTTCTAAAGACTTTATAACCCAGTCATGCCCAGCTTGTAGCGAGGTCACAGTGATGGCCACTACATCATACCCTTTTAGCTGAATTTGCACTTCTAATTCACTTGTTTTATTTTTTGTGCTACGTGCATTAGTGTGTAGAACTTTTAATTTGACAAAAGGCCCTGAACTGTCCTTATGCCCTGATGTTTTTAACACATGTTTTAACTTACCACATTCCTTGTTTTTTAATCACTGCGGCTCTTTGTAAGAGCAATCCAGTTAGTCCCATTCCTCCGCTCTTTCCCCGTAGCCCTGCAAATTTTTTCCCTTCAAATATTTATCCAATTCCTTTTTGACTGAATCTACTTCCATCACTCTTTCAGGCAGCGCATTCCAGATCATAACTACTCACTGCATAAAAACGCTTTTCCTCACGTTGCCTTTGGTTCTTTTGCCAATCACCTTAAATCTGTGCCCTCTGGTTCTCGACCCTTCCACCAATGGGAACAGTTTCTTCTTATTTACTTCACCATTTGTTTCTCTTTGCAGAATAAAGAATCTCATAATAGAAAGGAGCAGCGAAGCGGGGAAGCCCCTAACCCATTCCGAGGAAATGACCTTCTAAACAGTGGACCTGTGATTGGCAGAGGCAATGACAAAGGTCTGGACAGCTGTGGACTAATACTTACCATTGGTTCTTAATCTTCTTCCACTTATCATTCACAAGCTCAGATCGTCACAAACTTAACATGCACGGCAGCATCATAACACACCATGTACTGGCAAATCACATTTGTTAGAAGTATTGTTGAGTTACTGTAATACTTGTTCCTCTTGTGTTTTCATACAGGTCCCTGAGGAACTGCCAATCACGCTGACTGAAGCTGCTGAGCTTACCGCCTCACAGCACACAGCCGTACTCACTGCACCTGTCACAAGCATCAACACAGATACTTCTGCTGTGATGAAATTTTGATCTTGGGATTGAGGAGGGAGCTTTGGATGAAGTATACAGCATGAGTGAAGAGGAGCAAGTGGAGGTGGCAGCAGAGAGCATGAATGGAGGGTCAGCACAAGGTCACCCTCAGCTGCTCAGCTCTGATTTATTTGTAGTTTGTGCTGTGGTAATTTTCTAAGTCACCATTGTTCAATGGATCAAATTTTCTTGTTCTTGGGCATATTGGATCACCTGGACACAGCACATGGAGGAAAATCGGATGTGGAGGCACATGACTGTAAGGGACCCTGCCTGACTTTTTGTCCAATTGCACCAAGTGACTCCATATGTTTCAATTCTATTTTGAGCTTAGATTTTCCAGTCATAAGACCAGTGGTGTAGGAACCTAACAGGCACAGGGCGACCAGAGAGCCTGGCTATACAAGACCATTGCCCCGATTTTAATTCCCACACGCCCGATGGGAACGGTGCCTGAGGGAGGTTAAAATAGGGGTAGAGTACCTACCTCCCCTTTTGTGCACTCCCGGCTGCTGTCAATTTAACTCGTGACTGTTGGGAAACATGTGACACGCTCACCGCAGGCGGGCGAGGACCTTGTAAATATTCGAAAGTTGGGTTCAATGACATCATTTGGACCCTGATGTGATTTTGACCCCGGGCTACTCTCGCTGAGTGCCAACCATGCCTGGAGAAAGCTAGCATCAGATGGACCCAGGGTCAGAAGAGGCTGAGCAAGATAAGTTTTAAAAATTTAGTGCTCCTCCAGGCCCCACAAGGAAACCGTGGGCCTCTTCTGTCCTGGCTTTCCCCTCCCCTGACTATGATCATCTTCCAACTCCCCTCCGCTGACTTACCTTAGTGATGGGTACAGATCCGTTGGGTCTCCCGGTGTCAGCCTAGCACCGCCTGGAATCCCATTCCCATCAAGTTCGGGCGGAAGTCAATATGGGGTTAAAATGGCTCAGGCCTTATGCCCGTGTGGCTGTGTGAGCCTATCACTCATCCTGCCCCTCCATGCCACACTCACGCCTCGAGTTAAAATGGCGGCTCAAGTATCCATATCTGTGAAATGAGTCATAGCTTTATTTAAATATTATAATACATTTGAGTGAAGCCCAGAACCATTTTCTCTCTGCAAGGCCAGAATTGAGCTGAGAGCTCACTCCTCCAATTTGAAATGACCTATGGGAAGGTCCATGAGTGATGGAGTTTTTAAAGAACCTGAATTTATTTTTTAGCTTTCTTTTTCATTTTGTGCTTATCAGTACATTTTCAGTACAGGCTTCTGTTACTAATTTTTGTTGGTATTTTATGAAAAATGTTCTCATCAATTTTTAAACCTTTTTTGGGGGAATAGTTTTCATTCCCCTAAGAGTACATTAATGTGGAATCTAAACTTGCTGAATATTATCTGCGAATTCATCGAAAAGCTGACTGCAATTGAAACACTTTATTTAAACAGGAAGAGTTAAAAAAAAATGGGACATGAAAAAGGAACTCTTAAAATTTAAACTGTCACAGAAGTTCAGGGAGCAACAAGCTATCTAAGTGAAGAGTACCTGGTGATCAGAAACTTGATTCACCTTAGTAATTTGGATTGATTTTGAAGTGCCCCAATCACTGTATTTCGTGGTTGATGTAGTACAAGATAAAAGAAAGCATGGCAAAGAGACCAGCAAGCATTAGACCCAGGTTGCCCACACCACCCATTATGCCACCAACCGTATCTGTAGGTCCTGGCGTACCAAACTGGGAATTTCTGTGAGGAACTGCTTCTGTAGGCTACAGGTCAGCATGGCACAGTTATAGATCTGCTGCAAGGATACCTGCTGCCTAACTGTACCATAGGATGGCACTACCAGTGACAGTCAAGCTTACTTCCTTCCTCAACATTTTTGCTGCCACCTCCTGGAATGCCAAGTCGAGTGTCCCTCCTCACATCTACATCTACTTCACCAGCATCTCAAATTCACCAGTCACCATCAGAGGGCTCGGATGCTGCACCACCCCATCACTTTCCCACAGATTCTGTTTCCTGCCTACATTTTTATTGTGTTATCCACTGCATTTTGGCAGCCACAGTTTTACTCCAAGTAGCCTTTGGAAAGACAGAAATACCGATTTAAAATATTTGCAATTTCTTTTAAAGGTTCACAAAATTTTACCCCAAAAGCAATCAATCACTTGCTTTCAAATGACCACATCCCTTTAATTTACCCAGCAGCCCAATTTGGTGAGTGCCTGTGGCCAGCCCATTACAGGCCAGGATTTGCCTACATATTTAGTTGGACCTGATACTGGAGGGTCTGTTACATTCTGAGTTTTTTTTAAACCGTGGAATATATTCCAAGGTAAATGGTTCCATGTTCCAAGCTTCGACTACTAGCTGTGCATTGTCTCAAAAATTGGTGCTATGTTCCCTAGGCAAACAACTAAGACCTTGATATAAATTATTATACTCACTGAACACTAAAATAATTTTTGCTGTTTTGCTCTGGAGTAGTCTTCTCAATAGCAGAGATTACATGATGAGAAACCACAGGCACGCATTAATTTGTGGATGGAAACTCAAGATCTGTGCACTCACAACACACTCCCTGTGAGCATTGCATCTGACTAAGAACAAAAGAGCACGGAATCAGCACTAGCATCTGTCAACGCCATCTTCACCAACTATATTCATTCACACTCCTTGAGTCCTAAAATAAGCCAGATATCAGCAGAGGTGATATAAACAATGCATTATGTTCCTCTGTTTTCAACTTCACTGTTATCCTGGTCTGTATGGCTCAGCTACTCATCAAACTCATTTCCTGAGCCACTGATGAAGAATTCCATCCCTCTGTATGTCTTTATATCTCTTTCCTAACCTTTTTATGTGTCTCTTTATTTTTATTGTTTTCCCATCATTAATTTATCCGAAAGCAAAATTTTCTTAGTTTTATTTTCATCTCCTCCTCACTGTCTGTTACCTCACTGACAAAAGGCTCAAAGCATGGGTGTTGATAAAATTCAAAGCCAAAGTACCACATTGCCTCTAGGTCAAAGGGGCACGGATGTATCCAGATGTAAAGTTTTGAAAGGAAGGATGCAGAAACTGGTGCAATGATGCAACGTATTAGACGACAGAATGGTAGATATTGGATTGCAACCAATTGAATTCCTGACCTCAACAATGTCAACTAGCAGTCAGGTGCTTCCCTGCAGAGAGAGGGCAAGAGAGACGGGAAGAGAAAGAGAAAGTCACTCTGAGTTGCTTTTGATCTCTTTCTGGAAGTTAGTTTATTACTGGAGGCCTGAATTTGGGTTGTCTGTCCACATTTTGGACTAGCGATGGAATATTTAGGAGGAGAGCTAGGAAAGGGGAGAAAATACCTTTGTTTTTCTTCCCAAAAATTAAATGACCAAATAAGGAAGGAGGAAGTCTGGCTTTCTCTTTATTTTTCAGTTTGTTTTTCTGTTGCCAGGCTTGTTGCTAAGTACAGTGACATCACAATGGAATCAATGCCTGCTGGTGACACAAGTATTGCTAAGCAGGTCACTGACTCAGTCATTTCATTCTGCTAACAACATATAGACACATAGGCTGTTCATAAGACACCAACAGCTGCTGATATAAATGGTGTTACATTTAATCATTTTGTATTTCAGGATTAACTATTTTTCCCTCTGATTTATGACTTGAAGTTTCTATTGATTATCGCAAATTCTCACATCCTTGGGCCATTGGAGTGGTTTCCGGAAAGGGAAGGCTGGCCGAAAGGATGGCTTTCACCTGAACTGGAACACCATCAATGCCCTTGTGGTGAAGGTAAATCAAGAATGGAGGAGGATTTAAATGACCATAACAGGGAGGTGGAACATCTAGGTTTGAGACTAAAGAGGTAGAGTAGTAAAGCTATTGGAATAGAAGCAGAAGGCTTAGCTGAAATAATTAGAAGGTACTATCAGAAGAGAAAATGAGAGGAACAGGGTATGAGGTAGTGAGAGATAGAACCACTATTGTAGAAGGGGCAATATTCCTAGTTCTAACATTTTCAAGAGAGACAGGGAGGGGAAAAGGGGTTCTTGACAGCATTATTAAGACAATTCATTTGGATAGAAATAGGAAGGGAAATAGTACAACTCTTGGTGTACATTAAAGGTCACTAAACAATGGAGATGAGATAGAGATGGAATTCTACAGACAGTTCAGAGCGATACATAAGAACAAGGCAACAGTTTTGGGTAATTTTAGCTATCCCAAGATAGATTGGTTAAAAGATAATCCACATGGTCAAAGTGTGCAACACTTTTTAGGACTGCTTCTTTGATTGGAGGAAGGAAGTATTGCTTGATTTAGTTCTGGGAAATGAAACAAGGCAAATAACTGATGTGAGAGTAGAAGAACAATTGGGAAATAACACACTTAAGTTCAATTTAAGAATTGAAAAAGACAGTGAAGAGTCGAAGACAATGCTGCTGGAATGAAAAAAGGCAAAGTTCAATGAGATAAAAGGGGATCGGTCCCAAATTAACTGGGCAGAAAAGTTATCAAACAGGTTGACAGATCAGCGGTGGGAAACCTTCAATTATGAGTTAAAAAGATTACAAAATAAATATATTCATAAAATGAAAAGGGTTATAGAATTAGAGATTAGAACTAAACTGAAGCTAATGAGGAATATAGAAAGTGTAGTAGGGAGGTGAAAAGTGAGATTAGAAAGTCTAAAAAAGAATATGAAAAAAGACTAGCAAATAGCATAAAAGGAAACAGTAAGGACTCTTATCAGCATAAGGACGGGTCCAGAGGAGGTGTACATGATAACAGCAGAACCATTACCAGCACCTGCAGTCCAAGAAACTGGGCACAGTGGTTATGATCTAAAGTTGTTGAACTCAACGTTGAGGCTGGAAGACTAAAGCGTCTAAACGAAAGATGAGGTGCTGTTCCTTGAGCTTCCGTTGAGTTTCATTGGAACAGTGTAGGAGGCCGAGGACAGAGATCAGAGTGGGAGTGGGACAAAGAATTAAAATGGCAAGCGACTGCAAGCTCAGGGTCACGCTTGCGGACTGAACTGAGGTGTTCAGCAAAGCGATCACCCAACCTGCATTTGGTCTCCCTGATGGAGAGGAGACAGCATCGTGGAGAGCGAATACAGTATACCAAGTTTGAAGAAGTACAAGTAAAACACTATTTCACCTGAAAGGAGTGTTTGAGGCACTGGATGGTGGAAAGGGAGGAGGTGAAAGGGCAAGTGTTGCATCTCCTGCGCTCGCATGGGAAGATGCTGGGGGAAGGGGAGTGGGTGTTCGGGGTGATTGAAGAGTGGATCAGGGTGTCGTGGAGGGAAGGGTCCCTTTGGAATGCTGAAAGGGGAGGGGAAGATGTGTTTGGTGGTGGGATCACACTGGAGGTGGCGGAAATGGCGGAGGATGATCCGTTGAATGTGAAGGCTGGTGGGGAGGAAGATGAAGTCAAGGGGGATCCTATTGTGTTTCTGGGAGGGAGGGGGAAGGGGTGAGGATGGAAGTGCGGGAAATGGGATGGACACAGTCAAGGACCCTGTCAACCACAGTGGAGGGGAATCCTTGGTTGAGGAAAAAGGAAAACACTGGTGAGGAAGGTGACATTGTTAGAACAGATGCGATGGAGACAGAGAAACTGGGAGAAGAGAGTAGAATCCTTACAGGAAACAGGGTGGGAGGAAGTGTAATCAAGGTAGCTGTGGGAATTGGTGGGCTTATAGTAGATATTGGTTGACAGCCTATCTCCAGAAATAGAGATGGAGAAGTCGAGGAAGGGAAAGGAAGAGTCGGAGATGGATCATGTGAAGGCGAGGAAAGGGTGGAAAATAAAAGCAAAGTTGATGAAATTTTCCAGTTCAGGGCGAGAGCAGGAAGCAGGATCGGCACCGATACATCATCAGTGCGCCGGAAAAAGAGGTGAGGGTGGGGACCTGAGTAGGACTGGAACATGGAATGTTCCACGTATCCCACAAAAAGGCAGGCATAGCTAGAAACCATACGGGTTCCCATAGCAACACCTTTCATTTGGAGCAAGTGACTGGAGTTAAAGGAGAAGTTGTTCAATGTAAGAATAAATTCAGCCAGGCGAAGGAGGGTGGTGGTGGATGGGGACTGGTTGGGCCTCCGTTCAAGGAATAAGTGGAGGCCCCGCATGCAATCCTGGTGGGGGATGGAGGTGTAGAGGGACTGGGCGTCCATGGTGAAAAGGAGACGGTTAGGACCAGGGAACTGGAAATTGTTAAAGTGGCGGAGGGTGTCAGAAGAGTCGTGGATGTAGGTCGGAAGAGAGAAAGGGAGAAAAAATAGAGTTGAGATAGGAAGAAATAAGTTACATGGGGCAGGAACAAGCTGAAATGATGGGTCTACCGGGACAGTCCTGTTTGTTGGTTGGGAAAGAGATAGAAGTGGGCTGTGTGGGGTTGGGGGACTATTGGGGGAAGATCTCCAGAGGAGATGAGGTCAGTGATGGTCTGGGAAACAATGGCTTGATGTTCAGTGGTGGGGTCATGGTCCAGGAGGAGGTAGGAGTGCTGCAAGTTCAGAGGGAGGTAGGTTAGAGTGGGTGAGGTGAGTAGAGAAATTGAGATGACCGATGTCACGCTGGCAATTCCCAATGAAAAGAGCAAGAGAAGGTAAGAAGCTAGAGAGAGAGGTCCAGGTGGAATGAGAATTCTGAAGATGGGAGAAAGGGTCGGCTGTGCGGGGGGAAGACTCCTGGCCAAAGAAGTGGACGCGGAGGTGCAGGCAATGGAAGAAGAGCTCAGCATCGTGTTGAGCTCAAAATTCATTGAGGTGGGAGCGTAAGGGGATAAAGCTGAGGCCTTTGCTGAGGACTGATCACTCGGGATCATAGAGGGGAAGGTCAGAGGGAATGGTGAAAACAAGACAAAGGGTGAGATTGAAGGGAGGGATGGGGTCAGAGGAAAGTGAAGGGGAAGAAGGATCAGGAGGGGTGTTGGTATCTAAGAGTTGTTGAACCTTGACACCTGAAAGAAAGAAAAAAATTGTTTGTTAAAGCGCCGGATGAGGCGAAGGATGAAATGGAACTGGGGACCAGGACAGCTCTGAAATAGAGTGAGTCAGTGCTGCTGAAGAGAGAGGTCGAGAGTGTACTTGTGGTGGTGCATGACGTTGAGTGTGGATCTCAGGAAGCGGCGAGAGCAGTGGCTCGAGGTGCTGTTTAGGCTGGAGAAGAGTTGGAAGTGGTGCAATGAGGAGTGTAGAAGAGCATGCCAGGAGCAGCAACAGACGTACCTAAAATTTAGGTGTCAACCTGGTGAAGCTACAACTCAGGACTACATGCATGCTAAACAGCGGAAGCAACATGCTATAGACAGAGCTAAGCGATTCATCAACCAACGGATCAGATCAAAGCTCTGCAGTCCTGCCACATCCAGTCATGAATGGTGGTGGACAATTAAACAACTAACGGGAGGAGGAGGTTCTGTAAACATCCCCATCCTCAATGATGGCAGAGTCCAGCACGTGAGTGCAAAAGACAAGGCTGAATCCTTTGCAACTATCTTCAACCAGAAGTGCCGAGTGGATGATCCATCTCGGCCTCCTCCCGATATCCCCACCATCACAGAAGCCAGTCTTCAGCCAATTCGATTCACTCCACGTGATATCAAGGAGCGGCTGAGTGCATTGGATACAGCAAAGGCTATGGGCTCCGACAACATCCCGGCTGTAGTGCTGAAGACTAGTGCTCCAGAACTAGCCGAGCCTCTAGCCAAACTGTTCCAGTACAGCTACAACACTGGCATCTACCCGACAATGTGGAAAATTGCCCAGGTATGTCCTATCCACAAAAAGCAGGACAAATCCAATCCGGCCAATTACCGACCCATCAGTCTACTCTCAATCATCAGCAAAGTGATGGAAGGTGTCGTCGACAGTGCTATCAAGCAGCACTTACTCACCAATAACCTGCTCACCGATGCTCAGTTTGGGTTCCGCCAGGACCACTCGGCTCCAGACCTCATTACAGCCTTGGTCCAAACGTGGACAAAAGAGCTGAATTCCAGAGGTGAGGTGTGAGTGACTGCCCTTGACATCAAGGCAGCATTTGACCGAGTGTGGCACCAAGGAGCCCTAGTAACATTGAAGTCAATGGGAATCAGGGGGAGCACTCTCCAGTGGCTGGAATCATACCTAGCACAAAGGAAGATGGTAGTGGTTGTTGGAAGCCAATCATCTCAGCCCCAGGACATTGCTGCAGGAGTTCCTCAGGGCAGTGTCCTAGGCCCAACCATCTTCAGCTGCTTCATCAATGACCTTCCCTCCATCATAAGGTCAGAAATGGGGATGTTTGCTGATGATTGCACAGTGTTCAGTTCCATTCGCAACCCCTCAGATAATGAAGCAGTCCGAGCCCGCATGCAGCAAGACCTGGACAACATCCAGGCTTGGGCTGATAAGTGGCAAGTAACATTTGCGCCAGACAAGTGCCAGGCAATGACCATTTCCAACAAGAGAGATTCTAACCACCTCCCCTTGACATTCAACGCCATTACCATCACCGAATCCCCCACCATCAACATCCTGGGAGTCACCATTGACCAGAAACTTAACTGGACCAGCCACATAAATACCGTGGCTACAAGAATAGTTCAGAGGCTGGGTATTCTGCGCCAAGTGACTCACCTCCTGATTCTCCAAAGCCTTTCCACCATCTACAAGGCACAAGTCAGGAGTGTGATGGAATACTCTCCACTTGCCTGGATGAGTGCAGCTCCAACAACATTCAAGAAGCTTGACACCATCCGGGACAAAGCAGCCCGCTTGATTGGCACCCCGTCCATCACCCTAAATATTCACTCCCTTCACCACTGGCGCACTGTGGCTGCAGTGTGTACTATCCACAGGATGCACTGCAGCAACTCGCCAAGGCTTCTTCGACAACACCTCCCAAACCCATGACCTCTACCACCTAGAAGGACAAGGTCAGCAGGCACATGGGAACAACACCACCTGCACGTTCCCCTCCAAGTCACACACCATTCCAACTTGGAAATATATCACCGTTCCTTCATCGTCGCTGGGTCAAAATCCTGGAACTCCCTTCCCAATAGCACTGTGGGAGAACCTTCACTACACGGACTGCAGCGGTTCAAGAAGGCGGCTCACCACCTTCTTCTCAAGGGCAATTAGGGATGGACAACAAATGCTGGCCTTGCCAGCAACGCCCACATCCCATAAACGAATAGAAAAAAAGCCCAGGCGTCAATGCGGATTCACTTTTGTTCTCAATATATAGATGATTTGGACATGGGTACAGGGAACACAATCTTGACATTCGATGAGGTTTGGCAGACAGTGACGAGGAATATAAAATATTTCAGGAAGACGGTTAAGGGGAGATTTGATAGAGGTGTTCAAAATCACGAACGGTTTTGACAGAGTAAATAAGGAGAAACTGTTTCCAGTGGCAGACGGGTCGGTAACCAAAGGGCTCAGATTTGAGGTGATCGACAAAAGAGCCAGAGACGACATGAGGAAACATTTTTTTATGCAGTGAGTTGTAATGATCTGGAATGCACTATCTGAAAGGGTGGTGGAAGTAGATTCAATGGTAACTTTCAAAAGGGAATTGGATAAATACTTGAAGGGGAAAAATTTACAGGGCTATGGGGAAAGAGCAGGGGAATGGGACTGAAAGAGCCGGCACAGGCATGATGGGCTGAATGGCCTCCTTCTGTGCAGTACCTACCTTTGATGCTATGATACATAGGTAAGTTGGAGGAATGAAAAGACAGGAGGCAGATGCAATTTAATGCGGTAAGTGTGAGATAATACATTTTGGGGAAAAAACAAGCCCACATTTAATGGAATGAACAGAGAGACCGAAGAGTTCAAATGGATATTTTCTTGAAACTGAGTACAGATAGATAAAACCTTTATAAAGCAGAGTAGTATTTTGGGAGCATTAACATTCGGCCGGCAAACTGCTCGGGCGGAAAGTGAATACCGGGGGGCAGCCCGCCAGCTCCGAGCCACTGCACTATCAGGCAGCCAGCCAGTAGATAGATCCATGGGGAATGGAGCAGTCTCAGGAGTTGGGGGGAACCAGAGCAGAGGCTGTCCAGGCTGGATTTGTGGAGCCCAGAGCAACACCCATGCTCCACCTGGCCCCACAAAAATAAACTCAAACTTACATGGGATCCTCTTTGGCTGGATCACCAGCTGATACCCAGTATGCTCCTAAAATGGCAAACGGGGTCCTATGTACCTCGTAGAAACCCAATGGATTAAATGGGCCTACCACCTGTCTCAGACGGGCACTCCGGTCGTCCATTGGTCGGCCCGGGCGAAGATTCCAGTGGCCACAGCGATGGTGAGAACGGGGCGGTAAGTCATTCCCTATCATTTTTGGGGCACTTCCGTTCCTGCTTCCAACCTGCGGGAGGCCTCAAAATCTCCCCCGTGTAGTTCAGAACAATTTATATGTCGTGCTTAAAACAACTCACAACATGACTTGTACTAACTGGTGTTTATGTCAGTTATGCATGGATTAATATACAATACTTACCTATTGTTTCAGGAGGCAGAACCCAGCTTCCTACTGGAAGCACTAGAAGCAGTGCCATAGAAAGCAGAAAACCCAGTACAACTAACCTACTATGTCAACAACTGACCCACACCTTTGCACCTAGCAGTAATGTTAGTTTACCAAGACTAACCATGCAGGAATGCTCGTTACTGCAACAAAAGCACTTCACTTGGGTGCCATCAAGGGGAAAACCACATTCCAGCTCTTTACATGGGTAATGGCACACATTTGATTGTGAAGCGGCCAAACCGTACACATGGGAACACTGATACACTGTGCCATGGGATAATATAAGATTCTTTTTAACAACAACCCAAACTTTGAGTTTCTAAATGTGTACACCACATAGTGGCTATTTCAAGCTAAGCATCGCAGATGCTTGGGAAAAAGATTCGCTACCCTCTTTTCGTGGTGCAATATTCTGTGTATAGTCTGACTCCCTTAAGCTTCTCCACCACCTACATGACACAAGTCAGGAGTGTGATGGAATACTCTCCACTTGCCTGGATGAGTGCAGCTGCAACAACATTCAAGAAGCTGGACACCATCCAGGACAAAGCAGTCTGCTTGATTGGCACCCCATCCACCACCCTAAACATTCACTCCCTTCACCACCGGCGCACTGTGGCTGCAGTGTATACCATCTACAGGATGCACTGCAGCAACTCGCCAAGGCTTCTTCGACAGCAACTCCCAAACCCCCGACCTCCACCATCTAGAAGGACAAGAGCAGCAGGTGCACGGTAACACCATCACCTCCAAGTTCCCCTTCAAGACACACACCATCCTGACTTGGAAATATATTGCCGTTCCTTCATCGTCGCTGGGTCAAAATCCTGGAACTCCCTTCCTAACAGCACTGTGGGAGAACCTTCATCACACGGACTGCAGCGGTTCAAGAAGACGGCTCCCCACCACCTTCTCACTAGGACTGGGCAATAAATGCTGGCCTTGCTAGCGACGCCCATATCCCAAGAATTAATTTTTTAAAATGATCCCAGGAGGCAGGGAACAAGTAACTTACAAAGTAAGGAAAACAGGAAATTAAATAAAACATTACCAGCTTCTAGTGAAATTTGTCAAAGTAAGTTGAATGATTCATAGAATAGCTGCCTCTATAGAATATTTTGACAGGCAATGACTTCATGTAAACGTAATTGTCATTTCTTGTCAGTTAGTAGAGTATGTCACAGTATTATTAAATTATCTGCCTCTCGCTCCAGAAACATCATTCATGTTTCTCCATCATACTTTGTTAACCCTTTAATATATGATAACATAAATGCAGGTAGCCTGATAATAGTGAAAATACACTCACACACACACATACACACACACACACACATCTAAGTAACATGGCATAATAAGTCTCGTTGACCGCTGTCTGCTGATGTTGCAGGTGTTGGTCACTAACTGAATCACATGTGCTAGTCTAACCACAGGCAGCAACTGGTCAAAACCAAACTCTCACTCTTCTTGACGCTCTATATCTTTCCCACTAACACTCAATCTCCCAGCTGCGGTCACTTCTGTTTCCATTCGGCACAACACGAGTAAGCCCTGAAGAAAATGTAAAAGGTATGAATTGTTTATTATTTGAGGCACAGTATATAAAAAGACAGATCACATCTATCTAAACCTGCTAGAAGAAGATTCCTGTTAGAAGAAATGTGTTGGTGACCTTGGGAAATGACATTTAAAAAAATATATTATTTTCTGCTTATTTTCCTTTCTACATAGCAGGGAAGTCCTCGCCTGCCGCTAGAGCATCGAAAGTCTGTCCTTAAAATCTTCTTTGCTTTCACTTTGTGTTGCTTTCCTGCAGCAATTTCCACATTGGGGATGCCCCCTCCAGACTCTCTGTTCCTCCGACTCTGGCCTCTTGTGCATCTCCTCTCCCTTCACCCCACCATTGGCGGCTGTGCCTTGAGCTGCCTAGACCCCACGCTCTTGAATTCCCTCCACCTCTCCTCCGTTAAGACCCTTTGAATAAGCTTTTGGTCACCCCTCCTAATAGGTTCCTTCCTTGGCTCGGTATCCATTATTGATTACGCCTCTTAAACGTGTTATATAAATGCAAGTTGTTGTTATTTCTAAATCATGATTAGGAACACAAGATGGAATTAGCTTTTCCCTGTACTGGGTCCCCCTGGCTATCCCATAATACTGGCTCAAAGAAGGGGAGGATTGGGTACTTAATATTCCTGGCTACAGGGTATTCAGGAAAGATAGGGAAGGAAGGAAAGGAGTGGGGTGGCAGTATTGATCAAAGAAACCTTTATAGTACCGGAAAGGGATGATGTAGTTGAGGGGTTAAAGACAGAATCTATTTGGTTAGAATTAAGGAACAATAGAGGAGTTATTACGCTACTGGGTGTATACTATACACCACTAAATAGTGAGAAGGAGATAGAGGAGCAAATTTATAGGCAAATTACAGAAAGATGCAAGAACTATAGAGAAGTGATAATGGGGTCTTCAATTATCCCAATATAAACTGGGACAGTAATAGTGTAAAGGGCAAAGAGGGGAAGGAATTCCTGAAATGTGTACAACAGAACTTTCATGATCAGTATATTTCCAGCTCAATGAGGATGGAAGCAATGCTGGATCTAGTTCTGGGAAATAAGTGGGGCAAATGGAGCATGTTTCAGTGGGGGAGCATTTGGTGAACAGTGATCATAATATCATTAGGTTTAGAATAGTTATGAAAAAGGACAAGGAACAATCAAGCGTAAGAATACTTAACTGGAGGAGGTCTAATTTCAGTGAGTTAAAAAGAGATCTTGCCCAGGTGGATTGGAATAATAAATTGGTGGGCAAAACAGTAATTGAACAATGGGAGGCCTTCGAGGAGGAGGTGGTTCGGGTACAGAGTAGACACATTCCCATGAGGGGGAACGGAAGGTCATCCAAAGCTAGAGCTCCCTGGATAACTAAAGATTAAACTTGAAAATGAAACAGGAAAAGGAGGTTTATGACAAATGTAAAGTTCATATTACAGTAGAGAACCAGGCTGAATACAGAAAGTACAGAGGAAATCTAAAGAAGGCTAACATAAAATGGAACCCAAAAGTCTTTTATAAACATAGAAATAGTGAAAGGGTAGTGAAAGGAAGGGTGGGGCCAATTAAGGACAAAAATGGAGATGTTCTTTTGGAGGCAGAGGGCGTGGCTGAGGTACTAAATAAATACTTCGCATTGGTCTTCACTAGAGAAAAGGATGCTGCCAATGTAGCAGTAAAGGAGGAGGTGGTAGCGATATTGGATAGGATAAAAATAGACGAAGAGGGGGTACTTAAAAGGTTGGCAGTACTCAAAGTAGAAAAGTCACCCAGTCTAGATGGGATGCATCCTCAGTTACTGAGGGAAGTAAGGGTGGAAAATACGGAGGATCTGGCAACAATCTTCCAATCCTCATTAGATATGGGTGCTTTGAAATGTAGGCACTGTAATGTAGACAAATGCAACAGCCAAGTTGTGTACAGCAATTTCTCACAAACAGCAATGATAAATAATCAGATAATTTGTTTTTGTGGTGTTGGTTGAGGGATCAATGTTAATTAGAACACTTCCCCTCCTCCTCTTCAAATCATTCCACAAGGTCTTTTACATCCACATGAGAGGGCAGATGGGGCTTCGGTTTAATATCTCATCCAACTAACAGCACCTCCGACAGTGCAGCACTCCTCACCTATCAATCTCAGTCTTGAAAACTCCAATTGTTCTAGCATCCACAGCCTTTTGGGGGAAAGAATTCCAGATTTCCACTACCATTTGTGCAAAAAAAGTGCTTCCTGATTTCCCTCCTACATGGCCTAGCTCTAATTTTAAGATTACATTCCCTTGTTCTTGATTCCCCTACCAGAGGAAATAGTTTCTCTGTATCAATCCTATCAAATCGTTTTAACATTGTAAATACCTCGATGAGATCACCTGTAAGTAAGTTGTTTACTGCTCGGTCTTTAATCAAAAAGGCTCTTGTTCCAAAGTAAAGGTTTCATTAAGAAGCTACACAAGTAGTAAAGATGTTAAAATACAATAGTACAAGTTATAAGTACAGTTATAAGATGTTGGGATACAACCTGGCAAAGTTTACACCAACAAGGTTCTCCGGTTGATCATTCCCAAAAGCCCTTGTAATATGATATAGAATGGTTCAGTCGCTCTGAGAATATTCTAACAAATATGTTTTACACTCCTACCTACATACCCATGATCACATATCAATCTGCTGTACCCCAAGCCTGCCCCGTATCTGCATGACAATCAACCTCTCTGCAAGCCAAACATCATCTGCTGACTCCTTATATTCCACAATAATATAGTTTCCAATGCCATCAGTATGTAGACATTAGATAATAATGCAGACATGGGGGTAAATTTTTACCCCCAAGAACGGGTAGGTTGGGGGCAGGTGTGAAGTAAAAATTCTTCATTTTCGGAGCAGAGCCACATCCTAGCTCCAACATACCTACTTCTGGGTTTGGTCCAGGTGCGTTTGGGTTTGCGCGTGCTACTGAAACCCAGAAGTCCCGCTGGCTTTATGTGCCGGTGGTATTTAAAGGGTTAATTAAGGTACTCAAAGTGCTTAAACCTGTTAACTTTTTGTGTATTGACCTACAAAAGCCATTTTAACTGCTCCTGAACGTGTGTCCAGTGGCCTCTGAAACATGCCATAGAAATGGAGGCGAGTTGGAGCCGGCCCTCATTTGACCTTTAAACCAGTGATTGACACCAAGAAATCTCTGTCTAAATGTGAAGAAAAGGTGAGTTTTTGCAGCAGGGCAATCAGTTCTCTCAGACAAACCTTTGGCTGGTAGTTCTTTGTATTTAGACTGAGATTTCTTGGTTTACACTCAGAATTCTTGTGTTCAGACATATTTACCTACAATTTGGACCCCCTCAAACTGTCAACATCAGGATGGGGAGCACAATGGATTTATTCTACAGTGCATCTGAAGAGGAGGCACATCAGCATCCGCGGCAGGCACGATGTGCAGTTCTGGGAATTGCAAATCCACAAGATAGAGGTGCGCCACAAGGACCTGCAGAAGAGCAGAGAGGGGAACAATGGAGGGGCCGAGGTTGCAGGAAGGTCCAGAGGCAAAGGCTGCTCTTCCTGGGCCTCTCTAGGGAGCAGTGCCTACAAAGGCTCAGATTGAATTGTCAGGTGGTCACAGACATCGACACACTCTAAGCTGGGCCTGGTGGCCACACATTGCCTATTGTAATTAAAGTCACCACTGTCCTTAATTTCTTCACCTCCAGATCCTTCCAGGGCGCCACTGGTGACATCACCAGGATCTCTCAGTCGTCTGCACATAAGTGTATTTGACAGGTCATGGATGGCTTGTTTGCCAGGGCATCCGACTACATCAACTTCCCCTACAATGACATTAGCCAGACTGAGAGGGCAGTGGGTTTCCACTCTTTGGCTGGCTTCCCACAGGTGCAAGGCACAATTGATTGCACACAGGTAACAATCCGAGCACCTCCACATGAGCCAGGACTGTTCATCAACCGAAAGGGATATCACCCTATCAATGCGCAGCTGGTTTGCGACCACCGGAATATGTTACTGAAGGTGTGTGCCAAATTCCCTGGCAGCTGCCATGATTCCTTCATTTCGCGTGAGTCCAACATCCCGGCCCTCTTCCAAGCACAAAACAGACTTAAGGACTGGCTTCTTGGAGACAAGGGATACCCACTGCGGACGTGGCTCATAACACCTGTGAGAAACCCCACCAGCGAGGCACAGCAGCGGTTCAACGACAGTTGCATCACCACCAGGTCTGTCATTGAACAAGCCATAGGGATGCTGAAGATGCGCTTCAGGTGCCTGGATTGATGTGGGGGAGCCCTTCAGTACTCACCAGCGAGGGTGTGCAGAATAATAGTCGTGTGTTGCCTCCTGCACAACGTCGCACAACAGAGAAGGTTACAGGTGGAGGAGCTCTCATGCGCTCATGTAGCATCCTCATCTGTCAGCAACAATGAAGAAGACGAGGAGGAGGAGGAGGTGGAGGACGAAGATGGGCAATTCATTGGTAGAGCAGTGGCACACATGGCTGCTCATGATGCCAGGGAATCACTCATATTTGATCGATGCCCATAAGGAGATTTGCAAACTGAAGATAGTAAAATAGTCAGACCGTCTGGAACGACCACCACCATCACCACCACCACCACCATCACCACCATCACCACCATCACCACCATCACCACCATCACCACCACCACCACCATCACCACCATCACCACCATCACCACCACCACCACCATCACCACCATCACCACCATCACCACCATCACCACCACCACCACCATCATCACCATCACCACCATCACCACCATCACCACCATCACCACCACCACCACCATCACCACCACCATCACCACCATCACCACCATCACCACCATCACCACCACCACCACCACCATCACCACCATCACCACCACCATCACCACCATCACCACCATCACCACCATCACCACCATCACCATTACCACCATCACCACCATCACCACCACCACCACCACCATCACCACCATCACCACCACCATCACCACCATCACCACCACCACCACCACCACCACCATCACCACCATCACCACCATCACCACCATCACCACCATCACCATGAAGTCTTCGCGCTCATGATGAAGCACATGAAAGGCCACTTTCACAAAACGGAATCAAGAATGGACAAGATGTGGCAGTGGTGGCGGCAGTTATAATATTTAATGTAAATGTAACAAAAAAACAAATATAAATGAAAAACACGACATTGCGTCAGACACCCTTGTGCAGACCCTTGGTAATTACAAAACCTTAACCTTCCTCTTCCTAGCACTTCTACGTGATGCATCCCCTGTGGCTTGAGCAGAAGTAGTGGCAGATTGCTCAAGCCCCTGCCCTGACTGCTGAGATGCTCTCAGCCTACACCCTCTGAGTTTTGGAGCCCGTGAGGGCCTCGCCAAAGACTGCTCCACCTTCACCTGTGCAGAGGCAGACTTGGCCATTGGGAAAGGAGGCAGCATTGCGGGTACTGGTTGAGGGGTGGGCAACGGGTGAGATGTGGAAGCACTTTGAGTGGAGTCCCCAGTTTCATCTCCCCTTTTATCATCATCCCTCTCCAGCGCCAGGACCACATCACTCCTACCACTTTGCTGGACAACAGCTGGGAACATATCTGTGAAGCATTGTAAGGCCATGGCTAAAGTATCTATCTGCCCGTTTAAGGCAGCAGAAAAATTGGCATCCTGAGTCCGCATGGCCATTGAGATGGCCTGAATGGACTCATTTGTGAGCTGTGCTTGAAGCTGAATGGAGGCTGTCATTCTTTTCATTGCAGATATTCCCCCACTTATCTGCGTCACCATTCCACTAATGCTGGAGGTGGATTCCTCCTTCCTCTCCACTATCGTGGAGCGTGTGTGTGGCACGTCTTCCAGTACCTCCTTCTCAACCCCCTGGGGTTCATACGAACATACGAATTAAGAGTAGGAGCAGGCCATTCGGCCCCTCGAGCCTGCTCTGCCATTTGATAAGATCATGGCTGATCTGATTGTGACCTCAACCCTACTTTCCCGTCTATCTACTATAACCTTTGACTCCCTTGTTAATCAGGAATCTATCTAACTCAGCCTTAAAAATATTCAATGACCCTGCCTCCACCGCTCTCTGGGGAAGGGAGTTCCACAAACCCACGAGCCTCTGAGAGAAAAAAAATTCTCCTCATCTCCGTCTTAAATGGGAGACCACTTATTTTTAAACTGTGACCCCTAGTTCTAGTCTCTCCCACAAGGGGAAACATCCCCTTAGCATCTACCCCTTTTAGTCCCCTCAGGATCTTATATGTTTCAATAAGATCACCTCTCATTCTTCTAAACTCCAGTGTATACAGGCCCAACTTGTCCAATCTTTCCTCATAAGATAACCCCTTCATCCCAGGAATCAGTCGAGTGAACCTTCTCTGAACCGCCTCCAAAGCAATTATGTCCTTTCTTAAATAAGGAGACCAAAACTGCAGACAGTATTATAGACGTGGTCTCACCAATGCCCTGTACAACTGTAGCAAAACATCTCTACTTTTATATTCCATTCCCCTTGCAATAAATGACAACATTCCATTTGCCTCCCTAATCATGGCTGTACCTGCATACTAACTTTTTGTGATTCATGTACTGGGACACCCAGATCCTTCTGTACCTCAGAGTTCTGCAATCTCTCTCCATTTAAATAATGTACTGCTTTTCTATTCTTCCTGCCAAAGTGGACAAGTTCACATTTTCCCACATTATACTCCATCTGCCAAATTTTTGCCCGCGTACTTAACCTATCTATATCCCTTTTGCGGGCTCCTTATGTCTCTCTACAACTTACTTTCCTACCTACCCTTGTGTCATTAGCAAATTAAGCAACCATACATTTGGTCCCTTCATCCAAGTCATTGATATAGATTGTGAATAGTTGAGGCCCAAGCACTAATCCCTGTGGCACTCCACTCGTTACATCTTGCCAACCTGAAAATGACCCATTTATGCCAACTCTCTGTTACCTGTTAGCTAACCAATCTTTTATCCATGCTAATATGTTACCCCCTACACCATGAGCTCTTGTTTTGTGTAGTAGCCTTTGATGTGGTACCTTGTCAAAAGCCTTCTGGAAATCCAAGTACATCACATCCACGGGATCCCCTTTATCCACGTTGCTTGTTACTTCCTCAAAGAACTCTAATAAATTAGTCAAACACGATTTCCCTTTCACAAAGCCGTGTTGACTCTGCCTGATTGCATTGAGATTTTCTAAGTGTCCTGTTATAACCTCCTTAATAATAGATTGTAGCATTTTCCCTATGACAGATGTTAAGCTAACTGGCCTGTAGTTTCCTGCTTTCTGTCTCCCTCCTTTCTTGAATAGAGGAGTTACATTTGCTATTTTCCAATCTGATCGGACCCTTCCAGAATCTAGGGAATTTTGGAAAATTAATACCAATGTATCTACTATCTCTGCAACCACTTCTTTTAAGACCCTAGGATGAAGTCCGTCAGGACCCGGGGACTTGTCAGCTTTCAGTTCTAATAATTTTTTCAAAACCCTTTCCCTGGTGATTGTAAATGTTTTAAGTTCCTCCCTCCCTTTCACCTCTTGATTCACAATTATTTCTAGCATGTTATTTGTTTCCACTACAGTGAAGACGGACACAAAATATCTATTCAATTCATCTGCCATTTCCTTACTCTCCATTATTAATTCCCCAGACTCACTCTCTAGGGGACCAATGCTCACTTTACTTACTCTTTTCCTTTTTAAATACCTGTAGAAACTCTTACTATCTGTTTTTATATTTCTAGCTAGCTTTCTCTCGTATTCTAATTTCTCCCTCCTTATTATTCTTTTAGTCATTCTTTGCTGTTTTTTATATTCTGACCAATCTTCTGACCTGCCATTAATCTTCGTGGAATTGTATGCCTTTTCTTTCAATTTGATACTGTCTTTAACTTCCTTAGTTAGCCACAGATGGTACATCCTTCCCGTAGAGTCTTTCTTTCTCACTGTAATGTATCTTTGCTGAGTGCTATGAAATATCTCATTAAATGTCTGCCACTGCATCTCTATTGACCTATCCCTTAACCTAAGTTCCCAGTTCACTTTAGCCAGCTCTGTCTTCATGTCCTCATAATTGCCCTTATTTAAGTTTAAAACACTAGTCTTAGACTTACTCTTCTCTCCCTCAAGCTCATCTGTGTCCAGCTGAGCAAAGCTTGGAGAGGAGTGCGTCCCCCGATGCGAAATCTCCACAGCTGGCCCTGCTATCAGTGTCTGCTCGTCCTTACCTGTGTGTGTTGAGTCACCAGGTGACAACCCAACTAAGTCTCTAATAGGACCCACTGAGGTGTGAGTATCTGCGCTGGTGTATGGCTCACTTTGTTGTGACAGTGTGCCCTCAGAGGCATGGAACTCCTCTGAGGAATCGTTCTCTTCCACGTGGTGTGCTGCTTCAGCAATCCTTTAAGACCCTGGTAGAGAACATACAGCAATATCAAGAATCATCGCCAACGTTATTTTGCGATGAGGATACTGAGGTGTGCAACAGGTTAATCATTGATAACATCAATTCATGTTGTGTGTGAAGGATGTTAAAGTTCTGTCACCAGCCATTTGCGGGTTGTCAGTCTCGGCATCCCCAACAGCCACGCATTCGACCGTGCAGCTGAGCTCCAAGACCTCCTCCTCCACCTCTGTCACCCCTCCGGTCCGACTCCTCTCTCATGCATTTTGCGGCCCCTTCTCCTACAAGGGGAGAGAGAACAGACGTGTGAGTGAGTGAGGGTGATGGAATCACCCGATGGATGCATTGCTTTGGGTGAGGCTGCCAATGAAAGAGATGCATCAGAGGGTGAGTATCAGACAGATTCATGACATCGCACCAGGATTGGGGTGAGAGGAAGTTCACAGAAAGTGAAGGTAAGTTGATAATGAGCCTTAAGTGGGTGTGAGAAGTGATGTGATGGAGTAGGCTCGGCAGGACAGAGTGTGACGAGGGGGGGGTAATGTGCACCGCAGAACGCAGGTGAATCAGTAACTGTACTCACTTTTCCTGACCTGGTTAGGTCACTGAAGCGCTTCCTGCATTGCACCCACATCCTTGAGACGGTGGTCCTGCTGCTCAGCTCCTCTGCCACTTCCAGCTAGGCCTTCTTGGTGGCAGAGGCAGGGCACTTCTTCCCATCAGCCGGGTACAGTGTATCCCTCCTGCTCCTCACACCGGCCAGTAGCAACACAAGAGAAGAGTCAATGAACCGGAGTTCTGGCCTCATCCTTTGTTGCTCCATCTCGTTAAATTACTCCTTTCTCCCTCAAAATCCATGGTTGTAATGACCCTTTAAATATGTCAGCTGCCAGCACATCATTCGGGTGCACAGTACACCCGCTGCGCAGCTTGGAGACGTGAAACCCGGAAGGCACATTAAGGGCCTTCAAGTGAGTCGCGATCACTCGAGACAACGCAGCAAATTTTTTCAGGTTTCCCATGTGCGTATTGATCCCCCTGCTGAGACCCCACTGGTATGTTAAAATTTACCCCATGGTGTTTCATGACGCACTATTATGACAAGATTTAAGCATTCTTTAGCTGAAGGTTGACATTTATGTGGACACAATTTTGTTGATGCTCCTTACCCGCTAGCCTGGAAAATATTGTTTCTTATATCACCCCTCAATCTTCGATACACAAGGGAATACAAGCCAAGTTTATGCAACCTGTTCTCATAATTTAACCCTCTAGGCATCATTCTGTACAATCAGTATATGTACATACGAACATATGAGAATGAGGGACAGGTAAAAACCGAATGGTCCAGCCAGCCTGACCCAGACAGCTGTGATGCCATACGCATTTAAACATTTTTTAAAAATTCATTCTTAGGATACAGGTGTCACTGGCAAGGCCAGCATTTATTGCCCATCCCTAATTGCCCTTGAGAAGATGGTGGAGAGCCTTCTTCTTGAACCGCTGCAGTCCATGTGGTGAAGGTTCTCCCACAGCGCTGTTAAGTAGGGAGTTCTAGGATTTTGACCCAGCAACTATGAAGGAATGCCAATATATATCCAAGTCAGGATGGTGTGTGACTTGGAGGTGGAAGTGTTCGACAGTTCTTTCTTTATCCTGGATGCTGTCAGGCTTCTTGAGTGTTGTTGCATCACAATACATATACAGCCCCCCCATGTTCTTATGGGAGAGGCAAAAAAAAAGATTAAAAACACAGGCCAATTAGGGGAAAAAACCTGGAAAATTCCTCTCCGATCTCCTGAGGTGATCGAAACTAGTCCAGGAGATGATATTGGTCTTGATTCACGAGCAGGCAACCTGTTCCACAGGTCCGCTATTCTCTGGGAAAAGAAAGAACTGCCTAACATCCAATCTAGTTCTGCCTTTACATAACTTGTAAGCAAGACCCTCGGTCCTCCCTGATTATATTCAGTTGAAATAATTGGTCTACATAAACACAATCTAGCCCCTTCATTATTTTAGAAACTGATCAAATCACCCCTAACTCTATACTTATGGAGACCCAGCATGTTAAACCTATCTGGGTAACTAAGATGTTTTAAATTGGGAATTAATCTAGTGGCTCTCCTCTGCACCCTTTCCAAAGCCTCAATATCACCCACGATATGAGGAGACCAAAACTGGGCACAATATTCCAACTGAAGCCTAATGAAGGTCTTATACAAGGACAAAATGGTACATTTCTTTTATAGTGAATCACTCTGCGAATACACTCTACACCTCTGTTTGCTTTAGCTATAAATTCACAGAAATGACCATCAACCTTTGGAGATTGATGAACTAAAACACCCTGATCGCTCTTTCACATATGAGACTCGATGTTACCAGGGCTGCGGGTTCGCGGCGGGGGGGCTATTGGGCGCATGGATAACGCGCCCGGCGAAATCAGTCTGCCCCCCCGCGTGATCGCAGCCCAATTGGATCAACTTACCTGGTCTTCCGGGTTCCCCACTGCTGATCTGCGTGTCGGGCGGACTGCGCATGCGCTGTATGCTCTGCCAGCTGGAGGAGCTCTATTTAAAGGGGCAGTCCTCCACTGACAGATGCTGCAAAAAATAGAAAAAATTACAGCATGGAGCAGCCCAGGGGGAAGGCTGCTCTCAGTTTAATGATGCCTCACTCCAGGTACCATTGGATGGAGTGAGGAGGAGGGGGAGGACAGAGATCATCCCCCCGGCGGGCGGGAGGAAGCGGCCTGCCTCTGCCACCAGGAAGGCCTGGCTCGAGGTGGCAGAGGAGGTCACCTGCACCACCAACATATCGCCCACCTGCATACAGTGCAGGAGGCGCTGCAATGACCTAAGTAGGTCAGCCAAAGTGAGTACACTTACACATTCCCCTACACTCCATCTGCCACATCACCGCCCCCACCCCACATCTCCTTCTGCACTGCCAACTAAACTCTGTCACATCACCCCTCACACCCACTCAAACCTCATCCTCATCTTACCTGCACTTACTCACCTCGCCAGTACTCATCCCACCACTACCACTCAACCCAATCCTCATACAATCTCATGGCTCTATCTCATACTCACCCTCTCATGCATCTCTTTCACAGTCAGCCTCACTCAACCTGCCACTACCTGTGCTGCAGCCACACGACATGCATCACATATATGCAGTAGGCAGCGTAAGGCAAACGTGTCGTGAACAGGAAGGGGATGCACAAGGGTGTTTGAGGGTTTGTCATGGTTTTTACTTGTATTGAATTTCTGACCAACTCACATTACATATTATATTGGCACCACTACTGCCACGTCTTTGCGAATCTTGTCTGGTTTGTGCAATAATGCCCTTTCCTGAGGATCTCAATGAAGACCCACAACTGATGACACCCACTGTGTCACTGCAGAGTGGGTGTATGTGTATTTGCAGGGCTCTTTTGCGCAGACGACTGAGAGACGTCGGCGATGTCCCCGGTGGCACCCTGGAAGGATGCGGAGGAGAAGTTGTTGAGGGCAGTGGTGACTTTGACAGCGACAGGCAAGAAGATGGTGCTCGGGCCAACCGGGAGCAGCTCAGCATGAAGGAGGCTGCAGATGTCCACGACTACATGTCGAGTGACTCTGAGCCTCCATGTGCACTGCTGCTCAGAGAGGTCCAGGAAGCTGAGCCTCGGTCTGTGGACCGTGTGGCGAGAGTAGTGCCCTCTGCGACGCATCTCTCTCTGCGGTTGCCCTCCCTCCTGCTGTACAGGTGGATGTGTCACAGCACTCTGTTGTGGAGCTCCACGTGTCAGAGGTGGACGGCGTGGCCGGCGAGGCTGGTGAGGCTGTTCGCCCTCCGAGGAGGTCATGACTGCAGCTACGGCGGCCCCCATCTGGAAGATGTACATCTGAGGGGGTCCGGGGTAAGTGTGCAAGTTGGTGAATTTTCTTGTCAGGAGGAGGGTGGTGGAGGCCAAACTTTGTCCCAAGTGACAGAGTGGCCTCCTGCAATGAGTGAGGGTCTCTCCCCCCCGCACCTGTCAAATGGACCTTTGCAGCTGCCACAGGCTGACAGCTGCAACATGTCCATTTCAACTGGGAGTGTTTCCCCCAGTATGGGAAATAGTCCCAGTTGTTTCTAAAATCCCACCCCTCCTCACATAATCCCTTAATCAGGTCTGTTAATGACCTGAAATAGCTAGATAAATATTGTCAAGTGGCACCCCACCGGCTTTAATTGCCTGCGGGATTCCCACATGCGGGGGCTGCGCGCGCACATCGGCGCGTCTGTGGGGAACCCGGAAGTGGGCGGGTTGGAGCCGGGCTCCCGACCTACTCCGGGATTCCCCAATTTTCGGAGCCCCCCCGCCAGGAACGCACCCGATAGCGGGTGCTAAAATGAAGCCCATGGTTTTAATTCTTTTCCCTGTCGGGTGTATGTATGTTTAGCATTTGATCTGCCCATGTGCATGACGCTAGACTTTTCTAAATTAAACATCATTTGCCAAACACGGGTCCAATATCCCAGCTAGATCTGCTTGTAGTAGTTAAGCAGCCTCCATAGTCCTACTCTCGCACATATCTTGGTATCATCTGCAAACTTGCGGCTCATTCCCCCAACACCTACATCTAAATCATCAATGAAAATAGTAAATAGCAAAGGTTCTAACACTGATCCCTGCAGGACACCACTGGTAACCGGTCTCCAAGCAGATCCAAATCTATTGACAACCACTTTCTACCTGTGGGCATTCAGCCAATTCTCAATCCACCCCAGCAGATCACCACTAATTCCACAAGATTGTATCTTGTAGAGAAGTCTCCTATGCGGTACCTTATCAAAAGCTTTCTGAGAGTCAATGTCTACTGGGTTAACCTCATCCACTAACCTGGTGACTTCCTCAAAATATTCAATCAGATTGGTAAGACCTTCTTTTCCGGAAGTTGTATTGGGTGTCCCTGATATTGCCTTCTCTGTCTAAGTGGACATATATTGCATCCCTAATGATTCCCTTGAGCATTTTCCCTTAATGACATCAAGCTAATGGGCCGATAGTTACCAGGTTCTGCTTTACCCCCCTTTTTAAAAATTGGAACTATGTTAGTCTCCTACCAGTCTAAGGGAACAGTCCCAGACTCTAGCGAACTATTAAAGATACGGGCAAGGGGCTTGCACAGCACCTGTCCCATCTTCATAAGGACCCTAGGGTGAATATCATCCAGACCGACAGCTCTACATATTTTTCAGTTCTTTATTCTTTCAAAAACAATATCCTCATCTATTTTAATATTACAATTTTAATATTTTTTATTATCTCCGCTACATCCTGAGAAACATTTCTGATTTGTCCTTTAGTATCATTCAATGGCTGAATACAGTCTTTGATGATCCTCTAACTCTTCACATAGCTGAAAAAGCTTTTCCCATTGCTGCCACAGTTGCCCACGTTCCCTTTTTTTGCATTAACCTTTTAGCTGATCTAATAGCAGCCGTAGTTATTTCAAACTGTTCATGTGCTTTCTTTGTTTTGTTGTGTATTATGTACTTTCAATTTATAAAAATAATTTTGGCTACTTCTTTCTACACTCCCTTCCTTTGATTTTAAGGACATACATGGATTCTACGTGTTTAAGTTTGCTCTTTAAAAGTTGCCATTTATAATTCCGTATCAGTTTCATCCTCACCCAGTAGGATTGGCCAATTGGCCCTTTCAAAATCCTCTGCCACTTTATTAAAGTTTGCCCTTTTGAAATCTGGAATTAATTGTCGGTTTGCAGCACCAGTGGAGTCTACCAGCCGATTGAAACCTTATAATATTGTGGTCACTGTTGCCCAGGTGTTCTCCCACATATATCCCAGTATCAAGTTAGGCTCACTACTAAACACTAAATATGATTACCCCTAGCTTCTTCTTTGACAAACAGTTAGGAAGCAGTCCTGTATTATTCCAACAATTCTTTCAGTTGCATTTCCCATCACTTCAGATGACATACCGTTGCGTCACTGAATTCCCGGAAAATTAAAGTCTTCTATCAAGCAGAGATCACATCTTTCAGAGGCTTTAGAAATTTGTTTCCATAGTAACTCATCATGTTCAGATGCCTGAACTGGCCGTCAATAACAATTACCACTAAATATTTACGAAAGATGTTGAGTAAATTGGTTTCAGTAAAGACAACTGTTTGTGTGCCGCTCAGTAGCTACCTGTGGTTAAATACTGGAAAACTTTTAGACTATATAAAGCCAAGTACTGGATGCATAGTCTAACAAAATAACATGGAGAGATAAAGGAAATTTTGAGGGTGAAATCACTATGGATATGAATGAGCAATAATACACTTATTGCATTCAATTACGTTTTACATTGACTTGCAGTGCAGACCTGCCTCTTCCTTTGTAGACCTTCTGAATCAAAGCCCATAACATAATATTTTTTAAGAATCCCACGCAATGGAGAATTTATCCCACACATGACCTTAAAGATAACAACCCAGGCATGATTTCACTGGAGTCACTTGTAAATATATTTCTACAGCTACAGGACTCCTGCATGCATTCTCTGGATAATATAGCTTCTTACCTTCTACCTATAACAAGCACTGAGAATGTTAACATAAGGAATGGCGAATGGCTGCTTAAAAGCATCCTGGTAAAAAAAAATGCAGTTCCACAGCCAAGAGACTTGGAGAAGGTGAGGGTCCGTTCATTGCTTCCACACAATTTGGTGAACTAAATCTCCAAATGCAGTTACTTGAGGTAAGGAGATAGAACCAGAGTGAGGCCAAAATTCACAATTGTCACCTATGCCTAGCTGTCTGACGATGAAGGATGCAATGTGACAGTCGATGACTCATTCAGAAGCATCTTTGCAACAGCGAGGAGTGTCAGGACATTTTTGGTCATGTTTATGAGGGAATACAGGATCCCTCATCCCTTTGTCAAAGAACTGTTGCATTGTTTATTCTTTGAAAGTATGCCTCTGTGTGTGTGTGTGTGTGTGGAAAGTGATCATAAGAGCCACTGATTTTCAGTATAACAGGGTGATGTGCCAGCAATGTACTGCTGCCTGTAAGTGATTCGAGTACAGTGAAAGTATATTGCATTTACTCAAGGTACAATGTTTGCGTAGGAACAGACGACCTTGTTTTTTTTATCATTTCCAGAAACCTTGTTCCATGCTATCATTGTGAAGTTGGAGGCTTGTGGTGGAAATTGCATAATTTCCTCTGCCGGACTGGTAGTAGCTTTCAAGGCAAAGTGCTCAAGTTCCTTTTTAAGTGATAAAACTATACATTGTCCATTTCTAATGCTGAGAAAGTTATCGTGTTAAAAAATGTGGAAGCTTTTCATTTTTCGCAACAAAAAATCTGCAAGAGTGGTGAGTTTAGTGAATGTGTGTTTGTCTGTCGAACAGCTTTCTTATTACAGTACAATTGGTAAAAGTGTTTGTAAAACTGGCAACCTTATGGACTAAAGAAATAATGGGACAGGCCCTGTGGTATTATTACTGTTATTTTTAATTTATGAGAGACTGATTTTTTTCTTTCCTTTTCTTTCATATACTCCTCAGAAACAAGAGCTAGCATGGAATGAGAACTTTTGTGTAAATGATCAATTTGAGAAGGTAAGATGCCTTTTTAGTGCCATTTCAGTGTCATTATTAAATATCTGGAGTAGGTGCAGCAGACAGTTGTTTCTGTGCAATGAGGTCCAAACCATTGCTAGATACCTTTAATAGTTTAAACACAAACTAGGAACTAGGGACAATGCTGCAGAATTTTTTGCCTTTCCATAGTATATGGGATTTAAGATATCAATTTGATAGTCTCCAAATAGAGTGTGAATAAAACTTGTCTTGAATTGTACTGCAAATCCTGCTGCCAGCCAAAGGCTGCAGTATGTTTTCTGAAATTGCAACAATGAGCTGTCGTTGTCAGACCTAGTCGCAACATGGTGGTACAATGATCTTATGTCGAGGCTCATTTCACTTCTCTGAAAACTCAAAAGAGTTTCTGGTTTTTGAAGATATTTTATGCAATCGAAAAGGAGAAATTATAGTTTACTCTGTGTTTGTAGAAGGTGAGGTTTCAGTGTACTCAGTATATATTTTATGTTGGCCCTACATACATAAACGCCCAGCCTTGTTTAACTAATCAACCAGAATTGCTGTAGCTGACTGATCTGAATTATCTGTCAAATATACTTATATGTGCCATTCAGTTTGTCATTTCATTTGATGTTGACTTGTTATGGGTGACTTTAACCCTGCTCACCTGGTGGAAACCGGGTGAGCGGGCAGCTAAAATCGCCCCGCCGAGGTCCCGCTGCCTTCCCGTAGGCTCCAAGCTTAACCTGCTCTTCTGAGCAGGCGAGTGAGACACCGACCGAAAGCTGGTGGGGTCCTTCTTTAAATATGCATATTGGGTGCTGATGACATTATTGGAGCCTGACTCCTATTTTAACCAGAGGCCTACCCACCAGGCCAAATAGTGGGAAGAAGAACCAGGGCTAGGATAGGCCCAAAAGGTGGTTTTCCTTTTAATTACTTTACTAGTGGAGCCAGGATGAGCAGGAATACTCTGCCAGGTCCAACAAGGAAAGTTTAGGTCTCTCCTGCCCCGGGTTTTCCATCGTCTAGCCCCCGCGTCGACCTCCTGAACCCTCTCCCAACCACTTACCTGAGTACTGGGGACCATTCCTTCGGTCCCCGGTGGCACCTCCTGCCAGCAGACAATCTGCTTTCACCTGTTAGCCAGCTGCCACTTCTCACCGGTTTCGGGCGGGATGGCCTATGTGGATGAGGCCCGGGAGTTAAAATCTCCTGGATGTCATGCTGCCGAGGTCGGGACAGTTTGCACTTGGAGTGGGGAGAAAGTGGGGGCAGGTTTGGGTTATTTCTTCAAACTCCTTAAACTAAATACAGCTCTTTTGGGGAAATGGTGGGAAAGAACAAGCAGAGAAAGGGACAGAGTTTCTATATTCAGTGCAGACACTTTGGACCGTGAAGGTGAGTGAGTATTTAATGTAGCTGCAGGGTGGAGAAACAATGGCCCCAATATTGATGGGGAGGCGGGGAGGGAGCGGGGGCACATGTCAGTGACTGAGAAACCCGGAAATACCAGGAAGGTGGAGGTCCTGCCGAATTTAACAGCAGGACTTCAATAGAATTTTTAAATTCTGTTTTCCTCTCAATCTGGCTGGCTGCCAGGTTGCAACCTGCTGTAGAAAGCCCCAGTCGGGGACCGCTGGGGTCAGTCCCCGGCAATTGAGAAAGGGGTCTTGGGTCGGGGGCTCGGACAGCGGCAGCGAGGAGGGCGAGAGAAATCGCAGGAGGGAGAAATCGCGGGGGTGGGGGGAGAGATCCCGTGGGGGTCGGCCGATCGCGGGGTAGGAGAGATCGTGGCAGAAGGTCTGCTTGAGGGTCCGGAGGAAGCACTCTTGCTCCTCCTGGCCCACAAGCAGTGCTGGAAAAGCACTTACCTGCTGGAACTGACAGCTCCCGCCTCCCTTCATCTGCCGGGTTTCCTGAGCGCTGGGAAACCCAGCCCGCAGCCGTTACATTCAAACGGCTGCCAAAATCTGAGGAACAGAGCCTCATTTAAATATTAAAAATACTGACCCACCTCTCGAGAGCAGGTTAATCGGCTGTCCCCCACGGGTAAGCTGGAAGTAGGCAAGTTCATGGCGGGCTGGGGTCGGGTTTCACATTTTTAACAATTTAACCTCCCTCGACTCTCTTCGCCATCGTGGGTGGGAGGAGGGGGGTTTAAAATTCCCTCCAGTGTAAATGTGACTGTTTAAAGGACAGAGGGAAGTCAAGGAAATGCAAATCTGTGCTGGCTTCATAAAGGAATAGGATCAAAAGGATTACAGATGGTTCAACACAGACGTGTTATTATATATTGGTCCAAGTCAAATCACCTAATGCCATGTTTATTAGAACCCACAAAACTTATATTTTGTTTGAAAGCTTTCTCATGTGGTTAAGATGTTGCTACAACTTTAAACACACCACCACCACCAGCCAGTTTCACTTTAGGTTCCAGGCCACCTGCACCACTCCACCCAAACGCAACAGTTACAGACAAGATTATGGGCACGGAGCAATATTGTTTGTGTGTGTGTGTGTGTGTGTGTGTGTACGTGTGTGTGTGGTATATGTGATGTGTGTGTGTGTGTGCGGCATATGTCTGTGTGTGGTGTGTATGTAGTGTGTGTGTGAGTGACTGAAAGTCTTATGCTAAGATTTAGCTAATGTTAACAGCCTTGTCTTTCACACAAAAGGTGATGCACGGTGTGTGTGTGTGTGTGCGGGGGGGAGATAAAACTAGGAGACTCGCAAAACCCATTATGTCCTTTTCTTAAATATTGAGTAACATCGAGTCTAAGCACAGAAACAGGCCATTTGGCCCAACAGGTCTGTGCCGGCATTTATACTCCATACGAGCCTCCTCCCTTCCTACTTCACCTATTCCTGATGTGGAGATGCCGATGATGGACTGGGGTTGACAATTGTAAACAATTTTACAACACCAAGTTATAGTCCAGCAATTTTATTTGAAATTCACAAGCTTTCGGAGGCTTCCTCCTTCCTCAGGTGAATGTGGAAACACATGTAAAACTGTTTACAATCACCTAATCCTGTCAGCGTACCCTTCTATTCCTTTCCCCTTCAAGTGCTTCTCCAGATCCCCTTAAATGCATCTATGCTATTTACCTCAACTACTCCTTGTGGTAACGGGTTCCACATTCTTGTGCCTCTTTGGGTAAAGAAGTTTCTCCTGAAATCCCTATTTGATTTACTAGTGACGATCTTATATTGATGACCTCTAGCTTTGGATTCCCCCACAAGTGGAAACAACTGGATACAGAAACCTTGGGTAAGGGCCAAGGCCCATAATGCAGGACACCTCTAAGGTTGAAAAGATTGGAGAGAAGATGCATTTATCATGGTAAATCAAGAAATAGTGGTTTGGTGACATAATGTTTAGATTTTAAAAGTTTGTGGGGGTTAAATTCGTGCTGCTTCCTGTTTTACATGGTTACTGTGTGCAGCCAGCCTACTTGTGCTGTTGAGAGGCTGCCCACCACCAGGGGGCCCAGATATTGCGAGTAACTAACACCACTTAAAGGCAGCCTGCACCTCTTAAAGGGAAGGTGCATTGTGGCTGCAGGAAGTGGTGGAAGTCACTGGTGAAGTGAATGTGTGCTGCAATATAGTGAAGCATGGTGATGATGGGAACTCTGGAATTTTTAATGGGCAACAACTTGGCTGCCCAAGGTTTGTGGGACTCTTATATTTTCAAGATATATGATACGGGTTTGTACAGAGATCAGAAATCGCACATGTAAAACACAGATGCAGGTTTCGTCCTTTTTGTTTACTAACTGTTGAGTTCCTTCAAAACATTGAATAAAGGTTGCTCAGCCCCCATCACCCACCTACCAACAAAGTCTTTCAATCAGTACTCAACTCTTCCAATCAGATGCTTCATCTCACCCAACATTATCAATGTTGCAAGCCGCACAACCACAGCTCACAGATCACACACAATGGCAGCTATTCAACCGTGATAGCCACATCACCCAAACATCTTGCAGGACACTCACCGACACACTTCCCACTTTCTTGCAGGAGAAGGTGATGCATAACAGGAGGTAGCAAGTGACAGTGACTCCATGGAATATGAGCCTGCTGTCCTCTCTCAGGATGATAATATTCCTGTCCCACCCCTACCACTCTGCCAGTGCCCTTGCTGTCGCCTGTCAGCTGGCCAGCCCACTCCCTGTAGAGTATTGAAAGTTTATTATAGGAACATAGGAACATGAGTAGACCACTTAGCCCCTCGAGCCCATTCCACAATTCAATGAGATCATGGCTGATCTGTGACCTAACTCCATATACCTACCGTAGCCCCATATCCCTTTATACCTTTGGTTAACAAAAATCAATCAATCTCAGATTTAAAATTAACAATTGAGCTAACATCAACTATTGCTTGCGGAAGAGAGTTCCAAACTTCTATCCCCCTTTGCGTGTAGAAGTGTTTCCTAACTTCACTCCTGACTGGCTCTAATTTTTAGGCTATGTCCCTAGTCCTAGTATTCAATATAGGAGACCTCCAAAAACAGGTACAAATGCATCAGCAGCCAGAAGCAATAATCCAGAAACTAACCTGTAACTCCTGCATGATCCCTTTAAATAGTGCTGGTGGGGGGTCCTCGATGCTGTTTAAGACCTGTTAGCTGTGAGAGATTAAGACAGTGCGTTGGCCGGAGCGTGGAGTTCCAAAATCGCATCTGTCCCTTTAAATCAGCGTTGCGCACTGACCTACGGCATAATCTCCCCACTTTACATGCTGTGGGCGTTCCGCAAACCTCTTTACCAATAGGGCGCCCTGCGCACTTCATGCCGGTAGTGTCTCGGACGCCATTTTGGGCCCTTAGGAGTCAGCGTAGTGTCTACACAACGGGAGCTACGCGGCCCAATTTAGCCCCCTGTATGTTTTAAATATACACAATTCCTTAGGCTTTGGCATGGTAACAATCAATGGTTCATATCGAAGCTACAGTGAACAAAGTTTGGACTGAACTTTCCCCCAGAAATAGCAAGGCTCCACTTCCATTGTTTTTTTTCATTCGTTCATGGGATGTGGGCGTCGCTGGCGAGGCCAGCATTTATTGCCCATCCCTAATTGCCCTTGAGAAGGTGGTGGTGAGCCACATTCTTGAACTGCTGCAGTCCGTGTGGTGAAGGTTCTCCCACAGTGCTGTTAGGAAGGGAGTTCCAGGATTTTGACCCAGCGACGATGAAGGAACGGCGATATATTTCCAAGTCGGGATGGTGTGTGACTTGGAGGGAAACGTGCAGGTGGTGTTGTTCCCATGTGCCCGCTGCCCTTGTCCTTCTAGGTGGTAGAGGTCGCGGGTTTGGGAGATGCTGTCGAAGAAGCCTTGGCAAGTTGCTGCAGTGCATCCTGTGGATGGTACACACTGCAGCCACGGTGCGCCGGTGGTGAAGGGAGTGAATGTTTTGGGTGTTGGATGGGGTGCCAATCAAGCAGTCTGCTTTGTCCTGGATGGTGTCGAGCTTCTTGAGTGTTGTTGGAGCTGCAGTAATCCAGGCAAATGGAGAGTATTCCATCACACTCCTGACTTGTGCCTTGTAGATGGTGGAAAGGCTTTGGGGAGTCAGGAGGTGAGTCACTCACCACAGAATACCCAGCCTCTGACCTGCTCTTGTAGCCACAGTATTTATATGGCTGGTCCAGTTAAGTTTCTGGTCAATGGTGACCCCCAGGATGCTGATGGTGGGGGATTCAGTGATGGTAATGCCGTTGAATGTCAAGGGGAGGTGGTTAGACTCTTTCTTGTTGGAGATGGTCATTGCCTGGCACTTGTCTGGCGCGAATGTTACTTGCCACTAATGAGCCCAAGCCTGGATGTTGTCCAGGTCTTGCTGCATGCGGGCTCGGACTGCTTCATTGTGATGTGGTACTAGATGTGAGCAGTTCGGAAATACAGCTAGAACGTTCTAGCCCTAATTCTCCATCACACACTGCTGTCTGGCAAGCAGTGCCCTGCAATTGCTGCTTTATAGAATGAGCAAACCTAATGAAAAGTTTAAAAAATAGCAAAGAGGTAGAAGAGTTCAGCCTGGGACTGTCAAACTTCTATGAACAGTGGTTAATTTACTATAGGCCTGATTTTAACTTGGGGCGTGCGGGGACTGTGGCAAGTTGTAAGCCATCTGACTCTTCGCAGTGTAAAGCCCGGGAGATTTTAACTCCTGGGCCACATTTAAATGATGGAACTCGGACTCCCACCCAAACCCAGTGGGATTTGCTACCTGGCTGGCGGGCGGAAGTGGGATTGCGGGAGGCAGGTCACCACCGAAGATTCGAGGGAATGGTCCCTGGCATAGGGTAAGTGGTTGGTGTGGGGTTCCTGAGGCGATCGGGGTTGGGGGAGCAGGAAGGAAGCCCGGGGCAGGGGAGGCCTGAGGTTTCCTTGTGGGGCCTGGAAGAGCACTCTTGGCCCACAAAGAAACCGAAATAAAATTGAAAGTAATTACTTTTGTTGGCATCTTCTGTCCCTGCTCCTGCTTGTCATTAAACTTCACTGGCACTGGGTGTCACTGCTGCAATCAACAGTTAAGATCACTTTGGTGTCTGAATGACATCATCAGGCCCCGATATTTAAATATTAAATGAGGCCCTTGCCTGCCTGCACGAAACCTGGCAGAGTTGGTGGTGGGGGCCAAAGACAAAGGCTTCGGTCTTCCCAATGTTTAATTGGAGGAAATTGTGGCTCATCTGGAATTGGATGTTGGACAACCGGTCTGACAGCACAGAGGCAGTGGAGGGGATGAGAGAAGTGGTGAAGAGATCAAGCTGGGTGTCATCAGCGTACATGCGGAACCTGACTCCATGTTTTCGGATGATGTTACCAAGGAGCAGCATACAGAAGCCGTAAGTAGGCCCCACAATGCCATGGCCAAACAGCGATCGATCCAAGAGAGTGCTCGGGCGCATACCCAGCAGCAAACAGGAACTGCTGTGCTGAAATTGATGAGCAAGAGGACCACGCAAAATTGGTCCCGGCGTGCCATGAGGCATCGTTACACAGAAAATGAAGTTTGACCGGCGGGGACTCCGACACCGGGGGGAAAAGAGCAGGAGGGACCGAGCAGTGGCCGGCAACTAACTGCAGTTTTAATGTGGAGTCAGAAAGAGCCAATCTATTTGTTGGCAGTTTCCAGTGGTCCCTTTAAGGACTGTTGGCTTGGCTGCTCTGCACCTGAGAGAAGTGACTGCAGCATATACAGTGCAAGCTGCACTCAGGCACCAAGCAATTTTGGATAGGGGCCTAAAATAGGTGTTGGGCCCCCGATTCGCATAGGCAATAGGCCTAACACCTGTTTCGGGCGGTGATCCTGGACGATTAACTAATGACAAGGAATAAGCATGTGCACGCCATATTGGACCCTTCAGTGTCCGTTTTTTGTCTGGAAAATGGTTGCTGGGCAATCCAATTTCTAGGCCAGTGTTTGCAGAGGATAAGATTCAACAAAGAGACTGTGACTGTGGTGTGCTGCATGCTGTAATGTGGCCTGCGGCCAAACGTCAGCACTGAGCTCGTTGTGGAGGTCAGTTAGCACCCAATTTTACTGTCTCAGACTCATTCCAAGCTGCCACAAAGGGCATCGACTAATCTTCAGTGCACAGAAGTATGAAGTAGATGCTTGATGCATTGTTTGCGAGAGCCAGCAATGTTATCACTTTACCCATGGACAACCTGCAACAGCACTACAGGGCACTGCATTTTTCAAACGGTAGAATTCCCCAAAGCCCAGGATATCTTTGATGGAGCCCATGTAGCATATTGGCCCCTGCAAATAATAACTGGTCATTTATGTACACCACTCATTCCACCAATGTGTAGCTCATCAGTAACCGTCTGCATGGGCTTCCCAGGCAGCAATCAGGATGGCTTTATGATAGACAATCCATTGTGCCACCATCATTTGATCTGCAAAGATAGGACAAAGTTTGGCTTCTACCCACAACCCAGGATCACTTGATGCTGGTGTGGTTGCTAAAAGTGTAAAAATGTTCTGTTATCCGTATTGACATCCCTTACCTAGATGAGCATAAAATACTAAAATATTGGCCCAGATTTTGCAGGAGTGGGGCATCTTGTGGTGTGCTCCGTTAGTCAGACTTTTTCCCTCACCCTCCAGCTCGAAAAATTTTTGCCCTGTAAATTGCTGGAAATTTGAGCTTATAACGAAGGCAATGGGGCATCTGGGACCTGGCAGCATCAACAGTCTATATTCTTAACCAGTGAGATTTAAGGATTGAGACAGAAACAAGATGAACGTCGGGGAAGGAAATAGGGTGAATTAGAGTCAATCAGCTTCAGAAAGAGAAATAAAAAGAGGGAAAGAAAGATTGGATTAAGAGAGAGAAAAAAAGAGACAGGAAAAGTAAGAAAAAAAAATTAAAAATTGAAAATTAGAAATTTTTCAAATCTCTAAGAAGAATTTACTATATGCAGGAATGAGGCTCAACAGTTTATATTGTTCCATTCTGGGCCGGAGAGGCTGGTTGGCATTTGCATTTCCAATTATCATGTTGTGAAAAGGGTACTAACGCTGTTAAGTAGAAGCCCTAACTTTTTGCGGTGAGTTTAATTCAGCAAATGCAGCGAGTTCTTAAAGATAACGGGGATAAGTACGAGCTGCCGTTTTCACGAGGCTAATGGCGGATCAGCACAAATCGTCCAGCAACTTGTGGCGTTTTGCAATTCACGGGGTGTCTCTTCCTTGCCACAAGTTGTTGGACGATTTACACGTTAATAACGGCGAGCGCCATTGAACTTGCTGTTATTTTGGCAGCAAAATCTGGGCCATTGAAATAATAGGGCCCATTCAGCAATCTCGGCTAAAAAATCACTAGGACTGCCATGCATGGCCCAAATTGTGCATTGGCAGAATGGTGAGCTGTCACGCTAGATGCTGGGAGGTCAGCTCATGAACATCATTAACATGCACTGCTTGTGCAAGGCGTGAAGTGGAGGGGACATGACCTGCTCGAAGTGCTTAAGCGCTGCAGTTTAAAATTAAATGGATGCAGTCATTTAAAAGGTTAGTGGCCACATATGGCCATAATGTTGGAGCTCTTTTCAAGGCTCAAAAATTATTTTGAAAAGTTTTCAGCCCTTGTAAAAGCTGCAATGGGGCAAAAGATAATGGGTGTGAGCAAAAAGGACAGAAAACTCAAACAGAGGTGATGGCCCCAACCTTCTGTTTTATGGCTGACAATGCGGATGTGATATTATATGAGGTGGATGCCAGAAGGATTGTCCCGTTTGGAACTCCAAGGCACTCTCCCCAGAGGACTGTAGTGCCTAATTTCCATAGGAGGTGGTAGCCAGAATCACTGCTGTCCACAGTACCTGGGAACAGAGGTGGCAGAAGATGGCACACTTTTAAAGAATCTGGCAAGGTAAGACTGCCCAGTAATACCACATACAAGGTGGATGTTCCAGATTCCATGCCACAGAATGTTACTGTCAACCTGTTCCACATTTCCTGTTCACCTGTGCCAAGCCATTATATAACTTTATAGCCTAGGATAAATTTAAAATAAATGATTTAAAATAAATGGGTTAATGTTGGTATCAGAATAATGGTGATTAAAAAATCTAGGCTTATATCTCGTGCGCACCTATACTTCAGCATAGGTGAAGCCTTGCTCCATGGACTTCAGGTTGTTCCCCACTCCCTCCCCATACATTGGGAAATGCACTAGTGTGATGACATTGATGACCTATGCCATGCTGTTCAGTGGGAAATGACCAATGGATCGACCACCTGTTTGACTCAAGTGTGAGCAGCGCATTGGATATTATAGTGCAAAGCTTAAAAGGAACTTGGACATAGGAACATAGGAACAGGAGTAGGCCATTCAGCCCGTCGTGCCTGCTCCGCCATTTGATAAGATCATGGCTGATCTGTGATCTAACTCCATATACCTGCCTTTGGCCCATATCCCTTAATACCTTTGGTTGCCAAAAAGCTATCTATCTCACATTTAAATTTAGCAATTCAGCTAATATCAATTGCCGTTTGCAGAAGAGAGTTCTAAACTTCTACCACCCTTTGTGTGAAGAAATGTTTTCTAATCTCGCTCCTGAAAGGTCTGGCTCTAATTTTTAGACTGTGCCCCCTACTCCAAGAATCCCCAACCAGCGGAAATAGTTTCTCTCTATCCACCCTATCTGTTCCCCTTAATATCTTATAAACTTCGATCAGATCACCCCTTAACCTTCTAAACTCGAGAGAATACAACACCAATTTGTGTAATCTCTCCTCATAACTTAACCCTTGAAGTCGGGGTATCATTCTAGTAAACCTACGCTGCACTCCCTCCAAGGCCAATATGTTTTTCCGAAGGTGCAGTGCCCAGAACTGCTCACAGTACTCCAGGTGCGGTCTAACCAGGGTTTTGTATAGCTGCGGCATAACTTCTGCCCCCTTGTACTCTAGTGCTCTAGATATAAAGGCCAGCATTCCATTAGCCTTATTGATTATTTTCTGCACCTGTTCATGACACTTCAATGATCTATGTACCTGAACCCCTAAGTCCATTTGGACATCCACTCTTTTTAACTTTTTACCATTTAGAAAGTACCCTGTTCTATCCTTTTTTGATCCAAAGTGGATGACCTCACATTTGTCTACATTGAATTCCATTTACCACAGTTTTGCCCATTCACCAAATGTATCAATATCGCTTTGTAATTTTATGTTTTCATCTACACTGCTGACAATGCCGCCAACCTTTGTGTCATCGGCAAACTTAAAAACGAGACTTTCTATGCCTTCATCTAAATCGTGAATAAATATTGTGAATAATTGAGGTCCCAAGGCATATCCTGCCAATGTGAGTACCTGCACATTATCCCGACTCTCTGTCGCCTTTCGCTCAGCCAACTTCCTAACCAAGTCCGTAATTTTCCCTCGATTCTATGGGCTTCTATCTTAGCTAACAGTCTCTTATGTGGGACCTTATCAAATGCCTTCTGGAAGTCCATATAAATAACATCCATTGACATTTCCCTGTCCATTACTTTAGTCACCTCTTCAAAAAATTCAATCAGGTTTGTCAGGCACGACCTACCTTTCACAAATCCATGCTGGCTCTCTCTGATTAACTGAAAATTCTCGAGGTGTTCAGTCACCCTATCCTTAATTATAGACTCCAGCAATTTCCCCACAACAGATGTTAGGCTAACTGGTCTATAATTCCCCGGTTTCCCGCTCTCTCCTTTCTTAAAAAGCGGAGTGACATGTGCAATTTTCCAATCTAGAGGGACAGTTCCTGAATCTAGAGAACTTTGAAAGGTTATAGTTAGGGCATCTGCAATGTGCTCACCTACTTCCTTTAAAACCCTGGGATGGAAACCATCTGGTCCTGGGGATTTGTCACTCTTTAGTGCTATTATTTTCTTCATTACTGTTGCTTTACTTATGTCAATTTTATCGAGTCCCTGTCCCCGATTCAGTATTAGTTTTCTTGGGATTTCCGGCATGCTATCCTCTTTTTCTACTGTAAATACTGACGCAAAGCAATTGTTCAACATGTCCGCCATTTCCCCATTGTCAATGACAATATCCCCACTTTCAGTTTTTAAGGGGCCAACACTGCTCCTGACCATCCTCTTTTTCCTAATGTAACTATAAAAGTTCTTCGTATTTGTTTTGATATCCCTTGCAAGTTTCTTTTCATACTCTCTTTTTGTAGCTCTTACTATCTGTTTTGTGACCCTTGATTGATCTTTGTATCTTTCCCATTCGCCAGGATCTGTACCATTTTTTGCCTTTTTGTATGCCCTTTCCTTATGTCTTATACTATTCCTTACCTCTTTAGTTGTCCATGGCTGTTTTTTTGGCAAGTAGAGTTCTTGTCCCTCAGGGGTATAAACCAATTCTGTACCACGTTAAATGTTTCTTTAAACATTTCCCACTGACCATCAGTCGTTTTACCCATTAACAGATTTGCCCAGTTTACTGTGGACAGTCTCTGTCTCATCCCATTGAAGTCGGCCTTACCCAAGTCTAGAATCTTAGCAGCTGACTCACTTTTTTCCCTTTCAAACACTACATTGAACTCGATCATGTTATGATCGCTATTGGATAGATGTTCACGCACAGTTAAGCCGTTAACTAAATTTGGTTCATTACTCATTACTAAATCTAGTATGGTTTGCCCCTTTGTTGCCTCTAGGACATACTGCTGTAGAAAACTATCCCGGACACACTCAAGAAATTCACTACCTTTCTGACAGTTGCTAGTCTGCTTTTCCCAATCTATGTGAAGGTTAAAGTCCCCCATTAAGACCACTATGCCTTTGTTACACGCTTGTCTAATCTCTGCATTTATACAGAGCTGCTGCCAGGGGTCCTATATACAACTCCCACTATAGTCTTAGATCCTTTCCTATTTCTCAATTCAACCCATAAGGTCTCTGTTGGCTGCTTACCCCTCGTTATATCCTCCCTTCTCATTGAAGTGATTTCATCTCTAATCACTAAGGCTACTCTTCCCCCTCTTCCATTTTCCCTATCTCTCCTGTAGACCTTATAACCCGGTATATTTAGTTCCCAATCCTGACCATCCTGCAGCCATGTCTCAGTAATAGCTATCATGTCATACCCTCCAATTTGAATTTGAACCTGTAGTTCATTTAATTTATTCCTTGTACTCCATGCATTTGTATATAGAACTCTTAGTTGAGCTATACACCCTAGCCTGGCCTTCAGCTTTGATGCTGGGTTAATCGTCTTACGCCTTCTAGTTTTCACTTTATCTGTAGTGCCTAAAGTACACTTTCTTTCTGCTGCTCTATGCTTTTCCCTTTCACTTGTTCTTGAACAACTGTTTGTACTATATGTATTGTAAATTTCCCCTGGGTCTTCCCCTCTCTTGCTGCTCTCAACTTTACTCCCTTCTGACTCCCCGCTAAGGTTCCCATCCCCCTGCCACTCTAGTTTAAACTTTCCCCAACAGCACTAGCAAACACCCACGCGAGGACATTGGTTCCGGTCCTGCTCGGGTGTAACCCGTCACGCTTGTACAGGTCCCACCTTCCCCAGAACCGGTCCCAATGTCCCAGGAATCTAAATCCCTCCCTCCTACACCATCCCAGCAGCCACGCATTCATCCTGTCTATTTTCCTGTTCCTATACTCACTAGCACGTGGCACTGGTAGTAATCCTGAGATCACTACCTTTGAAGTCCTGCTTTTTAATTTATCTCCTAACTCCTTAAATTCATCTTGCAGGACCTCATCCCTTTTTTTACCTATGTCGTTGGTACCGATATGGACCATGACTACTGGCTGTTCACTCTCCCCCTCCAGAATGTCCTGCAGCCACTCCGCGACATTCTTGACCCTAGCACCAGGGAGGCAACATGCCATACTGGAGTCACGTTTGCGGCCGCAGAAACGTCTATCTTTTCCCCTTACAATTGAATCCCCTATCACTATAGCCCTGCCACTCTTCTTCCTCCCCTCCTGTGCAGCAGAGCCACCCGTGGTGCCACGAACTTGGCTCTTGCTGCTTTCCCCTGATGAGCCATCTCCCCCAACAGTATCCAAAGCGTTATATCTGTTCGAGAGGGAGATGGCCCCAGGGGACTCCTGCTCTACCTGCCTAGTCCTTTTACTCTGCCTGGCGGTCACTCATTTCCTTTCTGCCTGCGTAATCTTTACCTGCGGTGTGACCACCTCACTGAACGTGCTATCCAGGATAGTCTCAATATTATGGATGCTCCACAGCGAATCCACCCGCAGCTCCAGCTCCGAAATGTGGTTAGCCAGTAGCTGCAGCTGAACACACTTCCTGCACACATGGTCGCCAGGGACACTAGTAGCGTCCATGACTTCCCACATAGTGCAGGAGGAGCATATCACGGGTGCAAGCTCTGCTGCCATGTCTAGCCTTAGATTTACACTGCATTCACCTCTCAGACTCTCCTTCCACTCTCGGTCTCTTCTTTTATACTGTGCTCACCTCTCGGACTCTCCTGCCTCACCTGTGATGTCGCACAGTAGTTTTCTCTTGTTGCAGGTCTGCTGCTGCTTTTATTCCCCAATCTTAGTCTTCTGCTGCTCAGGTCCACCGCCGCTCTGTGGAAAAAGTTAGGAAAAGCAAGGCAAAGCAGCACCTCCTTCCCCCACTTCACCGAACTCCCACACTTACCAAACTCTCAGCTGTCTCACTCTGTGCCCGCCGCACTCAGTGACGGTTGCACTAACAGGCCCCTGTATTTCTACTGTTTGTGACTCAGATGAGTCAGGCCTGCTCCTCCTTCAGGAACCAGTTTAATCCAGCCAACCAATTAACTAACTACAGCAGCTCTCTCTGCTGAAACCTGACAGAAACTTAAAAATTTAAACTTTAAAAGTTGATAGCAATTGAACTTAAACAGTTGATGGTCAGTAGTGACTTGGCCAGTCACTGGCAGTGCCAACCCTATGTTGCGAGTTGGAGGCAGGTATCCCTGTTCCAGATAGCAAAGCTCTGTTAGCTGACGCAGAGCAAACAGGTAGCTGACCTCCATCATTGGCTCGTGTGCCAAGGAATGGCACCTGCTGATCTCCCATTTCCTTCTTTCATCTTGTATCACCTCAGACATGGGTGTACAAGGCACAATTTCCAAATTTGCGGATGACAAAAAACTTGGAAGGGTAGTAAACAGGGAAGAGGATGGTGATAAACATCAAGAGGATATAGACAGGCTGGTGGCATGGGCGGACACGTGGCAGATGAAATTTAATGCATAAAAATGCAAGATGATACATTTCAGTGGGACGATGGAGGAAAGGCAATATAAAATAAAGGGCACAATTCTAAAATGAGTACAAGAACAGAGAAATCGGGTGGTATATGTATCTTTGAAGGTGGCAGGGCAGGTTGAGAAAGCAGTTAAAAGAGAATAGGGAATCCTGGCTTTATAAATAGAGACATAGGGCTCATAGGGAAATTGCGGGTGTGTTGGGGCTCTGAAAATTGGGGAAATCCTGTTCGGGTTCGGTACCCGGCTCCAACCGGCAAACTTCCCGGTTCCCCACTGACACGTCTGGGTGCGCGCCCGCCTCCCAAATGCGGAAGTCCCACGATGCATGTTAACATCAATTCATATTGTGTGTGCTAAATGTTAAAGTTATGTCACCAGACGTTTGTTGGGTACCAGTCTCGGCGTCCCCGACAGACAGTAACTTGAGGGTTCAGCTGAGCTCGAGGACCTCCTGCTCCACGTCTGTGAGGACAATGATTTGTTGTGGCCCCCCTCCGGTCCTTGCCCTCTCCCGTGCATTCTGGGCTCGCTTCTCCTATAAAGGGGAGAAAGTACAGACGTGTGAGTGAGTGATGGTGACATGGCCAACCGATGTTTACATTGGTTTGGGTGCGGCTGACCGTGAAAGAGATGCATCAGAGGGTGAGTATGAGACAGAGCCATGACATTGTATGAGGATTGGGTTGAGTGGTAGTGATGGGGTGACTAATGGGGAGGTGAGGAAGTGCTGAGGAAGTGCAGGTAAGTTGAGGATGAGCCTTAAGTGGGTGTGGGGAGTGATGTGATAGAGTGGTGTTGGCAGTGCAGAATGAGTTGGGGGGGTGGGGGCGGTGATGTGGAAGATGGAATGTAGGAGAATGAGTAAGTGTTCTCACTTTGGCTGACCTAGTTAGATCATTGAAACGCTTCCTGCACTGGACCCAGGTGCGGGATATGTTGCTGCTGCTGGTGACCTCCTCTGCCACCTCAAGCCAGGCCTTCTTGATGGCAGAACATAGGTACATCGGAACATAGGAACAGAAGTAGGCCATTTAGCCCCTCGAGTCCGCTCCGCCATTTGATAAGATCATGGCTGATCTGTGTTCTAACTCCATATACCTGCCTTTGGCCCATATCCCTTAATACCTTTGGTTGCCAAAAAGCTATCTCAGATTTAAATTTAGCAATTGAGCTAGTATCAATTGCCATTTGTGGAAAAGAGTTCTAAACTTCTACCACCCTTTGTGTGTAGAAATGTTTTCTAATCTCGCTCCTGAAAGGTCTGGCTCTAATTTTTAGACTGTGCCCCCTACTCCCAGAATCCCCAACCAGTGGAAATAGTTTTTCTCTATCCACCCTATCTGTTCCCCTTAATATCTTATAAACTTGGATCAGATCACTCCTTAACCTTCTAAACTCTAGAGAATACAACCCCAATTTGTGTAATCTCTCCTCATAACTTAACCCTTGAAGTCAGGGTATCATTCTAGTAAACCTACGCTGCACTCCCTCCAAGGCCAATATGTTTTTCCGAAGGTGCAGTGCCCAGAACTGCTCACAGTACTCCAGGTGTGGTGTAACCAGAGTTTTGTATAGCTGCGGCATAACTTCTGCCCCCTTGTACTCTAGTGCTCTAGATATAAAGGCCAGCATTCCATTAGCCTTATTGATTATTTTCTGCACCTGTTCATGACACTTCAATGATCTATGTACCTGAACCCCTCGGTCCCTTTGGGCATCCACTGTTGTTAACTTTTTACTATTTAGAAAGTACCCTGTTCTATCCTTTTTTGATCCAAAGTGGATGACCTCACATTTGCCACAGTTTTGCCCATTCACCTAATGTATCAATACCGCTTTGTAATTTTATGTTTTCATCTACACTGCTTACAATGCCACCAATCTTTGTGTCATTGGCAAACTTAGTTATGAGACTTTCAGAGGCAGGGCACTTCCTCCTGTCCGCCGGGTAAAACACATCCATCTTCCTCCTCACCCCATCCAGTAGCACCTAGAGTGAGGCATCGTTCATTCTTGGAGCAGCCTTGCCAGTGTGCTGCTCCATTGTGGTGTGTGGGTGTTTGCTCCAGGGAAAGCCATTGGTGGACTGCCCCTTTAAATAGAGCGCCTCCAGCCGACAGCCGTGATGCGGGTGCGCAGTCTGCTCCCTGCACAGCTTTCGGATGGCAAACCTGGAAGCCACGTTAAGTGGCACCAATTGACTCACGATCGCGTGGGGAACGGACAGTTTTTATTGGGCACGTTACACACATGCCCAATCACCCCCCTGCTGCCATCCTGCCTCCACTCTAATATCGGGGCCATAGAGTACAAAAGCAAGGAAGTGATGATCAACCTTTGTAAAACACTGGTTAGGCCACAACTGGAGTATTGTGTCCAGTTCTGGGCACTGGACTTTTGGAAGGATGTGAAGGCATTAGAAAGGGTGTGGAAGAGATTTACTAGAATAATTTCAGGGATGAGGGACTTTAGAGAAGGTTGCGAGGAGATTTGATAGAGGTATTCAAAATCATGAAGGGTCTAGACAGAGTAGATAGAGAGAAACTGTTTCCATTGGTTGAAGGGTCATGAATCAGAGGACATATATTTAAGGTAATTGGCAAAAGAACCAAAGGTGACATGAGGAAAAGCTTTTTTACACAGCGAATGGTTAGGATCTGGAATGCACTGCCCGAGGGGATGGTGGAAGCAGATTCAATCATGGCCTTCAAAAGGGAACTGGATAAATACTTGAAAGGAAAAAAATTGCAGGGCTACGAGGATAGGGCGGGGGAGTGGGACTAGCTGGATTGCTCTTGCATAGAGCTGGCACGGACTCAATGGGCCGAATGGCCTCCTTCCGTGCTGTAACCTTTTTATGATTCTGTGATTCTAGACATGAAATATATATTTAGGCACTTTAGAAACAAAATTATTTTAAAGAGTTAAAAAAAGCTTGAAAGAATTTTCACAAAAACATATATTGATAAAAATTTCAGAAATATGGAAAAAGTACTGAAATAACAAGAGAGTACATAAAATGCACTGTAAACTGTGCAAAAAAATATAAAGTTTGAGGCAGTTTAAGAGCTATTGCACCGTTTGTGCTTCCAGTGTGCATAAGGTAAAAAGAACAAAGACAGAATTGTGTTTGGTGTTCATCCAGATATTTTTTCATTAGATCTGGGGCCTAAATGAGGCTCGCACTTGAAATGGGCACCGGAACTCAGCTCATTAAATGTACAACAATGTGTGAATTGCAGCTCAGTAGGAAAATGGCACAGAGCACACTACCCCGATTCTTTCCATACAAGTTGTGCGATGCTCTCCCAGCCACAGAACTGCTGAACTGACCATAATAAGAAAATATAATAATGACCCTTACACATAATCATCCCGGTGAAGAGAACTTTTATTTATTTGAGTAAGAAACCATTAACAGCCCAGAACCTTACTACAGAGGCATATCATAAAATCATAGAATTTTACAGCACAGAAGGAGGCCATTCGGCCCATCATGGCTATGCCGGCTCTTTGAAAGAGCAATCCAATTAGTCCTACTCCCCTCACCTCACCTCTGGCTCTTTTGCCAATTACCTTAAATCTGTATCCTCTGGTTACTGACCCTTCTGCCACAGGTTCTCCTTATTTATTCTATTAAAACCTTTCATGATTTTGAACACCTCTATTAAATCTCCCCTTAACCTTCCCTTTTTAAAATGTATTCGTTCGTGGGATGTGGGCATCGCTGGCAAAGCCAGCATTTATTGCCCATCCCTAACTGCCCTTGAGAATGTGGTGGTGAGCTGCCACCTCTTAGTATTGTATTGCAACCAGCTCTTAGTAAGTGGCTCTTAGAAGAACAACCCCAGCTTCTCCAGTCTTTTCACATTACTGAAGTCCCTCATCGTGGGTACCATTCTAGTAAATCTCTTCTGCGGTCTCTCCAAATCCTTGACATCCTTCATAAAGTGTGGTGCCCAGAATTGAACACAATACTCCAGCTGAGGCCTAACCAGTGATTTATAAAGGTTTCGCATAATTTCCTTGCTTTTGTACTCCATGTCTCTATTCATAAAGCCAAGGATTCTGTATGCCTTTTTAACAGCCTCCTCAACTTGTCCTGTCACCTTCAAAGATTTCTGTACGTAAACCCCTAGGTCTCTCTGTTCCTGCACCCCCTTTAAAATTGTACCATTTAGTTTATATTGCCTCTCCCATTCTTCCTTCCAAAATGCATTACTTCACACTTCTCTACATTAAATTTCATCTGCCATGTTTCTGCCCATTTCACCATTCTGTCTCTGGCCTCCTGAAGTCTGCTACGAGCCTCCTCACTATTTACTACTTTTCCAGGTTTTGTGTCATCTGCAAACTTTGAAATTATGCCCTGTATACCCAAGTCCAGGTCATCAATATATATCAAAAAGGATTCCTGGAGGACACCAATGTACTTCCTTCCAGTCTGAAAAACAACCATTCACCACTGCTCCCTGCTTTCATCTCTTAGCCAAATTTGTATCCACGCTGCCACTGCCCTTCTAATCCCATGGGCTTCAATTTTGCTAATAAGTCCATTATGTGGTACTTTATCAAACGCCTTTTGAAAGTCTATATACACATCAACCCTCTTCGTTACTTCATCAAAGAACTCAATCAAGTTAGTCAAACATAATTTGCCTTTGATAAATCCATGCTGGCTGTCATTGATTAACCCATGTTTTTCCAAGTGCCAATTAATTTTGTCCCGATTATTGTCTCTAAAAGTTTCCCACCACCGACATTAGGCTGACTGGCCTGTATTTACAGGGTTTATCCCATTCCCCATTTTTGAACAGGGGTGTTCATTTGCAACCCTCCAGTCCTCTGGCACCAGTCCTATGTCGAAGGAGGATTGGAATATTGTGGCCAGAGCCTCTGTTGTTTCCACCCTTACTTCCCTCAGCAATCTAGAGTGCATCCCTTCCGGACCAGGTGACTTTTCTACTTTGAGCGCTGCCAAACTTTTAAGCACCTCCTCTTTAACAATTTTTATCCTATCCAATTTCTCTGTTACTTCCTCCTTCACTGTGACATTGGCAACATTCTCTTCTTTCGTGAAGACAGAAGCAAAGTATTCATTCAGTACCTCTGCCATGCCCTCTGCCTCCACAAGAAGATCTCCTTTTTGGTCCCTAATAGGCCCCACCCTTCCTTTGACTATTCTTTTACTATTTATATGTTTATAAAAGACTTTAGTGTTCCCTTTTACGTTAACTGCTGATCTATTCACATATACTCTCTTTGCCCCTCTTATTTCCTTTTTCAGTTCTCCTCTGCACTTTCTGTATTCAGCTTGGTTCTTTACTATATTATGAACCGTACATTTATCATAAGCCTCCTTTTTCTGTTTTATTTAAATATTTATATCTTTAGTCATCCAGGGAGCTCTAGCTTTGAATGCCCTTCCTTTCCCTCCCCCCACCCCACCCCGTGGGAATTATTCCAATCTGTACCCGAACTATCTCCTCTTTGAATGCCTACCATTGCTGATTTACTGTTTTATTTGCCAATATTTGATTCCAATCCACCTCTGTCAGATCCCTTTTCAACTCACTGAAATTACTCCTCCTCCAGTTCAGTACTTTTATATTTGATTGTTCCTTATCCTTTTCCATAACTACTCTAAACCTAATAATATTGTGATCACTGTTTCCCAAATGCTCTCCCACGAAACATGCTCCACTTATCCCACTTCATTCCCCAGAACTAGATCCAGCACTGATTCCTTCCTTGTTAGGCTAGAAATATACTGATTAAGAAAATTCTCTTGTACACATTACAGGAATTCCTCCCCCTCTTTGTTATTTTCCCTGTCGATATTGGGATAATTGAAGTCCCCCACTATCACTACTCTATAGTTCTTACATTTTTCTGAAATTTGCTCTGCGATCTCCTCAGCACTATTTGATGGATTATAATATATATCTGCATGTGCCTTGTCATTGTACCCTGATGCTTGACCATCTGTAGGGGGTGGTGGTGTGTGTCAGCTTCACCTCTGACTACTGAGCGGTCCGAATCGCTCCCACTCCCTGGGTTCTAGACCTTGGACTTATTTGGGGGTTGTGACAAAGTGCAGCAGACAACTGGTTTTGGTGCAAGAAACTTTGACCTTTATTCAAGAGAGGAAATACAACACAACAATCTTAACACTCTAATAAAATGGGGAACACTTCAGTACACGCGAGGGAAATTACAGTAGAAAGATACCTCACCCCTCCCAATCCCACTGTACTAGCTAGGTTGGACTCTAAAGGACCAGGGATAATGCTCACCAAACGAAACCTTGACAGTAATTCACCCAGAGGTAAGTCAGAAATAGATTGTAGAGTAGTAACTTTGCGGGTCTTCGGTTTCTCCCGAGTTGGTTATCTTTGGTCGCAGTGGCTCAATATTGGTTGGTGGTAATATTCGGTTGGTTGTTTCGTAAGGCCCTGTTGCTCTGGTTTCTTCTTGTGTGTCGGCGTGCTTCTAGAGCTGCTGACCTTCCCTGTCGAACTGCTTTCCTTGTTGTCTGCTGGAAACTGCTCTTCTTTCCAGACACAGGCAGAACCAAGACAGTTTCTTCTTGTGTGTCGGCCTGCTTCAAGAGCTGCTGATCTTCCTTGTCAAACTGCCTTCCCCTCGCCTTGTTGTTTGCTGGAAACTGCAAACTGCTCTTCTTTCCAGACACAGGCAGAACCAACACAAGCAGCCCACCAGAGCCAGCAAGCCAGAGAGAGAGCGAGAGAGAGAGAGAGAGCTTTCGCCTTGTGGCTGTCTCTCTTACAATGATGTGGAGATGCCGGTGATGGACTGGGGTTGACAATTGTAAACAATTTTACAACACCAAGTTTACCTGACGAAGGAGGAAGCCTCCGAAAGCTTGTAGATTTCAAATAAAAATTGTTGGACTATAACTTGGTGTTGTAAAATTGTTTACAATTCTCTTACAATGGTCTGTTTAAACAGTTCTTACAAAGTTCTTTGATGGCCTTTTGATGGTCCCAATCATATTGCAAATTGCTTCTCTCAATGTAAACAATTTTACAACACCAAGTTATAGTCCAGCAATTTTATTTTAAATTCACAAGCTTTCGGAGATTTTCTCCTTCATTGTTTTAATTCTGATTTAGAGCTTGTCACATAAGGCTTCCTTTTGTATCCAACGTCCTAGGTGTTGATAGGTTTTGCATTAAAACAAAAGCATGGCCCCACCAGTCTGGAAAACGTTGCCTCTTTCAATGGGAGTGATTGTCGACCCCCTGCGGTCGGTTTTGCATGAAAACAGAGACATGTCTGAAGCAGTAATTCTCCCACCTTCCACGTGTGGGTTGTGGATTGCGTCTGGTGACCTCTCAACTATCCTTCCATTTTTGGATTATAGTCAATGGTCAAAGTTTTCCCATACTCAGGGTAAAGGTGAATTTCTTTAGGGTTTTTCTCTGAGTTTTTGGGGGATCAGTGAATTTTTGAGAATCTTACACATCGTAATATAATTGTCATACTTATCTAGTGCTTCTGGGCAACACCCTGAACACAGCAGAAATCTCATTGTCTACTAATCTTTGACAGGTCATTCTAACCTGATATTACATTATCATATTGTTATTTATATCTTCACATGCATGCAGGTAACCCACTGAGAGTTTCCTTGCAGCTTGCAAAACATTTTCTGTTACGAAGACTGGACAGACAGATTAGATGCAGGGAATATGTTCCCGATGGCTGGGGAGTCCAGAACCAGGGGTCACAGTCTTAGGATACGGGATATGCCGTTTAGAACCAAGATGAGGAGAAATGTCTTCACTCAGAGGGTGGTGAACCTGTGGAATTCTCTACCACAGAAGGCAGTGGAGGCCAAGTCATGAGATGTATTCAAGAAGGATATAGATATATTTCTTAATGTTAAAGGGATCAAGGGATAGGGGGAAAAAGCGGGAACAGGATACTGAGTTAGATGATCAGCCATGATCATTTTGAATGGCGGAGCAGGCCCGAAGGGCCAAATGGCCTACTCTTGCTCCTATTTTTTATGTTTCTATGAAACAGTTGCTCATAATTATTTTCTTTACATCACGAAAGCTGATTCTTAAGAATGAGATTCAATGAAACGTAAGTCAAATCAGGGAATAATTACATAGAATTACATAGAATTTCACAGCACAGGAACAGGCCATCGGGCCCAACTGGTCCATACCGGTATTTATGCTCCACTCACCCTACTTCATCTTACCCGATAACCTTCTATTCCTTTCTCCCTCATGTACTTATCCAGCTTCTCCTTAAAGGTATCTATGCTATTCACCTCAACTACTCCGTGTGGTAGCAAGTTCCACATTTAACCACTCTGAGTAATGCAGCACTCAATGTTTTCTCTGGGACAAATAAACAAATGATAACCTTGTTCTTTTTCTTAAATGTCAAGTTGCTTAGTAAAGCTTTTAAAGTGTCAGATCAATGATGTCTAATGGAATATTTGAGCCATTTTAACAAAAATAAACTCTCTTGATTTGTGATCTCAGCCAAAGTATTAAACAAGAGAATCAGTTGGAAGGTTAGTTGTGTGGGTGAGGGCAGGATCATGAATGGTAGTGACATCACATAACTATCTCGCTGATAACTATTTCCCACATCAGAAAGCAACCATTGAATATAGCTGTGCTTATCAAGTATAATATCAATGTTAAAGTCACTGAAAACTGTTTTCATCACTCAGATTGAATAATCCATGATTTCTTTGGTACTTGTGTTGCGGACACTCGAGAACGATTCCACTTCACAGATCAGTAAATATGATGTGGTGCCATACTGCAGCAGGTGATATTCAAGTGTAGCATTTAAGGTGTGGTGAAATGCAGGAGTGTGTTGATGGTATGGTTAGAAATTATAAAGGGTGGGTTTTATGAGCAAACGAACAGATAAAAATGACAGGCAGAAAAAGACTAGATGGTCCATCAAGCCTGCCCCACACTCACGATGCTTGAAGGGTCTGAAGGGATTATTGGGGCAGGTTATTGAAGTGTGAGAAAGGGATTATTAGGACTGTTTTTTTGGAGGGCGAAGAGATTGTTGGGACTGGGTTTTGGAGTGTGGAGAGATTATTGGAGCTGGTTTTTGGAGTGTGGAGAGATTATTGGGGCTTGTTTTGGAGTGTGGAGAGATTATTGGGGCTTGTTTTGGAGTGTGGAGAGATTATTGGGGCTGGTTTTGCAGTGTGGAGAGATTATTGGAGCATTTTTTTTATTCGTTCGTAGGAGGTGGGCGTCGCTGGCGAGGCCGGCATTTATTGCCCATCCCTAATTGCTGTTGAGAAGGTGGTGGTGAGCCACATTCTTGAACCGCTGCAGTCGGTGTGGTGAAGGTTCTCCCACAGTGCTGTTAGGAAGGGAGTTCCAGGATTTTGACCCAGCGACGATGAAGGAACGGCAATATATTTCCAAGTCGGAATGGTGTGTGACTTGAAGGGGAACGTGCAGGTGGTGTTGTTCCCATGTGCCTGCTGCCCTTGTCCTTCTAGGTGGTAGAGGTCACGGGTTTGGGAGGTGCTGTCGAAGAAGCCTTGCGAGTTGCTGCAGTGCATCCTGTGGATAGTACACGCTGCAGCCACAATGCGTCGGTGGTGAAGGGAGTGAATGTTTAGGGTGGTGGATGGGGTGCCAATCAAACGGGCTGCTTTGTCCTGGATGGTGTCAAGCTTCTTGAGTGTTGTTGGAGCTGCACTCATCCAGGCAAGTGGAGAGTATTCCATCACACTCCTGACTTGTGCCTTGTAGATGGTGGAAAGGCTTTGGGGAGTCAGGAGGTGAGTCACTCGCCACAGAATACCCAGCCTCTGACCTGCTCTTGTAGCCACAGTATTTATATGGCTGGTCCAGTTCAGTTTCTGGTCAATGGTGACCCCCAGGATGTTGATGGTGGGGGATTCGGCGATGGTAATGCTGTTGAATGTCAAGGGGAGGTGGTTAGACCCTCTCTTGTTGGAGATGGTCATTGCCTGGCACTTGTCCGGCGCGAATGTTACTTGCCACTTATCAGCCCAAGCCTGGATGTTGTCCAGTTCTTGCTGCATGCAGGCACAGACTGCTTCATTATCTGAGGGGTTGCGAATGGAACTGAACACTGTTCAATCATCAGCGAACATCCCCATTTCTGACCTTATGATGGAGGGAAGGTCATTGATGAAGCAGCTGAAGATGGTTGGGCCTCGGACACTGCCCTGAGGAACTCCTGCAGCAATGCCCTGGGGCTGAGATGATTGGCCTCCAACAACCACTACCATCTTCCTTTGTGCTAGGTATGACTCCAGCCACTGGAGAGTTTCCCCCCTGATTCCCATTGACTTCAATTTTACTCGGGGTCCTTGGTGCCACATTCGATCAAATGCTGCCTTGATGTCAAGGGCAGTCACTCTCACCTCACCTCTGGAATTCAGCTCTTTTGTCTATGTTTGGACCAAGGCTGTAATGAGGTCTGGAGCTGAATGGTCCTGGCAGAACCCAAACTGAGCATCGGTGAGCAGGTTATTGGTGAGTAAGTGTCCCTTGATAGCACTGTCGACGACACCTTCCATCACTTTGCTGATGATTGAGAGTAGACTGATGGGGCGGTAATTGGCCGGATTGGATTTGTCCTACTTTTTGTGGACATGACATACCTGGGCAATTTTCCACATTGTCAGGTAGATGCCAGTGTTGTAGCTGTACTGGAACAGCTTGGCTAGAGGCGCAGCTAGTTCTGGAGCACAAGTCTTCAGCACTACAGCCGGGATGTTGACGGGGCCCATAGCCTTTGCTGTATCCAATGCACTCAGCCGTTTCTTGATATCACGTGGTGTGAATCGAATTGGCTGAAGACTGGCTTCTGTGGTGGTGGGGATATCGGGAGGAGGCCGAGATGCATCATCCACTTGGCACTTCTGGCTGAAGATGGTTGCAAACGTTTCAGTCTTGTCTTTTGCACTCACGTGCTGGACTCCCCATCATTGAGGATGAGGATGTTTACAGATCCTCCTCCTCCTGTTAGTTGTTTAATTGTCCACCACCATTCACGACTGGATGTGGCAGGACTGCAGAGCTTTGATCTGATCCGTTGGTTGTGGAATCGCTTAGCTCTGTCAATAGCATGTTGCTTCCGCTGTTTAGTGTGCATGTAGTCCTGAGTTGTAGCTTCACCAGGTTGGCACCTCATTTTTAGGTATGCCTGGTGCTGATCCTGGCATGCTCTTCTACACTCCTCATTGAACCAGGGTTGATCCCCTGGCTTGTTGGTAATGGTAGAGTGAGGAATATGCCAGGCCATGAGGTTACAGATTGTGCTGGAATACAATTCTGCTGCTGTTGATGGTCCACAGCACCTCATGGATGCCCAGTTTCGAGCTGCTAAATAGGTTCTGAATCTATCCCATTTAGCTGGTTTTTGGAGTATGGAGAGATTATTGGGGCTTGTTTTGGAGTGTGGAGAGATTATTGGGGCTTGTTTTGGAGTGTGCAGAGATTATTTGGTCTGTTTTGGAGTGTGGAGAGATTATTGGGGCTGGTTTTGGAGTGTGGAGAGATTATTGGGGCTGGTTTTGGAGTGTGGAGAGATGATTGGGACTGTTTTTTGGAGTGTGGAGAGATTATTGGGGCTTGTTTTGGAGTGTGCAGAGATTATTGGGGCTTGTTTTTGGAGTGTGAAGAGATTATTGGGACTGGTTTTTGGAGTGTGGAGAGATTATTGGGGCTTGTTTTGGAGTGTGGAGAGATTATTGGGGCTTGTTTTGGAGTGTGGAGAGATTATTGAGGCTTGTTTTTGGAATGTGGAGAGATTATTGGGGCTTGTTTTGGAGTGTGGAGAGATTATTGGGGCTTGTTTTGGAGTGTGGAGAGATTATTGGGGCTTGTTTTGGAGTGTGGAGAGATTATTGAGGCTTGTTTTTGGAGTGTGAAGAGATTATTGGGACTGGTTTTTGGAGTGTGGAGAGATTATTGGGGCTTGTTTTGGAGTGTGAAGAGATTGGGCTCGAATTTAGCAGGCCTGCGGGTTCCCAGCGGGTGGTCCTCCGGGAGCGTGGTCAACACGCTCGGTGAAATTAGTGGGTTGCCCGCACGATCGTAGCAGGCAACACACTAATAGGAATCAATTACCTGCTCCTCCGGGGTCCACGCTGCTGGCCTGCGCGTCGGGTGGGCTGCGCATGCGCAGTACGATCTGTCAGCTGGAGGCTCTCTAGTTAAAGGGGCAGTCTCCACTGACAGATGCTGCAACCAATGGAACAAATTGCAGCATGGAGCAGCCCAGGGGGAAGGCTGCTCCCAGTTTAATGATGCCTCACCCCAGGTATCATCAGATGGGGTGAGGAGGAGGGGGAGGACACAGATCTTCCCCCCGGCGGGCGGGAGGAAGCGGCCTGCCTCTGCCACCAAGAAGGCCTGGCTCGAGGTGGCAGAGGGGGTCACCTGCGCCACCAACATATCGCCCACCTGCATACAGTGCAGGAGGCGCTGCAATGACCGCAGTAGGTCAGCCACAGTGAGAACACAAAGTCTTTCCCCTACACTCCGTCTGCCACAACACTGCCCCCACCCCACATCTCCTTCGGCACCGCCAACACTACTCTGTCACATCACCCTTCATACCCACTCAAACCCCATCCTCATCTTACCTCCACCTACTCACCTCGCCAGTACTCATCCTGCCACTAACACGCAACCCAATCCCCATACAATCTCATTGCTCCATCCCATACTCAACCTCTCGTGCATCTCCCTCACGGCCAGCCTCACTCAACCTGCCACCACCTGTGCTGCAGCCACAGGGCATGCATCACATATGTGCAGTAGGCAGCGTAAGGCAAACGTGTCGTGAGCATGAAGGGGGTGCACAAGGGTGTCTGAGGGTTTGTCCTGGGTGTTACCTACATTGAATTTCAGAGCAACAAACAGCACACATTATATTGACACCACCACTGCCATGTCTCCGTGAATCCTGTCCGTTGTGTCCATTAATGCCCGCTCCTGGGTATCACTATGAGGACCCACCACTGATGCCACCCATCGTGTTACTGCAGAGTAGGTGCAGGTGTATTTGCAGGGCTCTTCCGCGCAGACGACTGAGAGACATCGGCGGTGTAGCCGTCTGCACCCTGGAAGGATGCGGAGGAGAAGTTGTGGAGGGCAGTGGTGACTTTGACAGCGACAGGTAAGCAGTTGGTGCTGGGGCCAGCCAGGACCAGCTCGGCATGAAAGAGCCTGCAGATCTCCACGACTACATGTCGAGCGAATCTGCGCCTCCCTGTGCACTGCTGCTCGGAGAGGTCCGGGGAGCTGCGCCTCGGTCTGTGGACCCTGCGGCGAGGGTAGTGCCCTCTGCGATGCGTCTCTCCCTGTGGTAGCCCTCCCTCCTGCTGTGCAGGTGGGCGTGCAACAACACCGTGTTGGGGGGCTCCACGTCTCTGCGGCGGACGGCGTGGACTGCGAGGCTGCTGGGGCTGGTCATGCTGTTCGTCCTCCGAGGGTGTCCACGCACCACCCATCTGGCAGGTGTTGGTCTGAGGGGTTGTGCAGGGTAGGTGGGTGGTTCCTCGCACTAGGGCTGCGGTTTCGTGTCGGTCTGTCCTCTGGCTTGGCGGGGGGTGGTGGAGGGCAGGGGTTGCCCTATGTGACGCGGTGGCCTCCTGCGTGGGTGAGGGCTCTCCCCCATGGAGTGCACCTTGGCGCCTGCCACAGGCTGCTGGCTGCAACACGCCTGGTTGGAGAGAGACTGTTTCCCCCAGTGTGGGAAACTCACTGCCTTGAACCCAAAATCCCACACTTCCTCTTTTGACAGCTGCTTCAGCTCATTAACTGACCTCAACATGCAAGGTAAGTACTCTCAAGTGGAACCCCGCTGGCTTTAATTGCCTACGGGATTCCCACCAGCGGGGCTTGCGCGCGCAGCCCCGCACGTCAGCGCGGTACCCGGAAGTGGGCGGGATTTCGGCGCGATCCGGTCACGTGACCGGATATCGGGATTTTCGGGGCCTCCCCGCTGGAAACCCGCAGGTAACCCGACGTGAAAATCGACCCCATTATTGGGACTGGTTTTTGGAGTGTGGAGAGATTATTGAGGCTTGTTTTTGGAATGTGGAGAGATTATTGGGGCTTGTTTTTGGAATGTGTAGAGATTATTGGGGCTTGTTTTGGAGTGTGGAGAGATTATTGAGGCTTGTTTTGGAGTGTGGAGAGATGATTGGGGCTTGTTTTGAAGTGTGGAGAGATTATTGGGGCTTGTTTTTGGAGTGTGGAGAGATTATTGGGGCTTGTTTTGGAGTGTGGAGAGATTATTGAGGCTTGTTTTTGGAATGTGGAGAGATTATTGGGGCTTGTTTTCGAATGTGGAGAGATTATTGGGGCTTGTTTTGGAATGTGGAGAGATTATTGGGGCTTGTTTTGGAGTGTGGAGAGATTATTGGGGCTTTTTTTGGAGTGTGGAGAGATTATTGAGAATGTTTTTGGTGTGTGGAGAAATTATTGGGGCAATTTTCTGGAATTTGGAGAGATTATTGGGGCTTTTTTTGTTGTGTGCAGAGATTATTTGGGCTTGTTTTGGAGTGTGGAGAGATTATTGGGACCGGTTTTGGAGTGTGGAGAGATTATTGAGAATGTTTTTGGTGTGTGCAGAAATTATTGGGGCAATTTTCTGGAATTTGGAGAGATTATTGGGGCTGGTTTTTGATGTGTGGAGAGATAACTGCATCTGTTTTCGAATTTATGGAGCGGTTATTACTTCCGTTTTTTGTGTGTTTGGAAAGATTATTGGGGCTGTTTTTGGAGTGTGGAGAGATTATTGGGGCTGTTTTTGGAGTGTGGAGAGATTATTGGGGCTTGTTTTTGGAATGTGGAGAGATTATTGGGGCTTGTTTTGGAGTGTGGAGAGATTATTGGGGCTTGTTTTTGGAATGTGGAGAGATTATTGGGGCTTGTTTTTGGAGTGTGGAGAGATTATTGGGGCTTGTTTTTGGAGTGTGGAGAGATTATTGGGGCTTGTTTTGGAGTGTGGAGAGATTATTGGGGCTTGTTTTTGGAGTGTGGAGAGATTATTGGGGCTTGTTTTGGAGTGTGGAGAGATTATTGGGGCTGTTTTTGGAGTGTGGAGAGATTATTGGGGCTTGTTTTGGAGTGTGGAGAGATTATTGGGGCTGTTTTTGGTGTGTGGAGAGATTATTGGGGCTTGTTTTCGAATGTGGAGAGATTATTGGGGCTTGTTTTGGAGTGTGGAGAGATTATTGGGGCTTGTTTTGGAGTGTGGAGAGATTATTGGGGCTTGTTTTGGAATGTGGAGAGATTATTGGGGCTTGTTTTGGAGTGTGGAGAGATTATTCGTGCTTGTTTTGGAGTGTGGAGAGATTATTGGGGCTTTTTTTGTTGTGTGCAGAGATTATTTGGGCTTGTTTTGGAGTGTGGAGAGATTATTCGTGCTTGTTTTGGAGTGTGGAGAGATTATTGGGACTGGTTTTGGAGTGTGGAGAGATTATTGGGAAAGTTTTTGGAGTGTGGAGAGATTATTGAGAATGTTTTTGGTGTGTGGAGAAATTATTGGGGCAATTTTCTGGAATTTGGTGAGATTATTGGGGCTGGTTTTTGGTGTGTGGAGAGATAACTGCGTCTGCTTTTCGAATTTATGGAGCGGTTATTACTTCCGTTTTTTGTGTGTTTGGAAAGATTATCGGGGCTGTTTTTGGAGTGTGGAGAGATTATTGGGGCTGCTTTTGGAGAGTGGAGAGATTATTGGGGCTTGTTTTGGAATGTGGAGAGACTGTTGGGGCTTGTTTTGGACTGTGGAGAGTTTATTGGGAATGTTTTTGGAGTGTGGAGAGATTATTGGGGCTGCTTTTGGAGTGTGGAGAGATTATTGGGAATGTTTTTGGAGTGTGGAGAGATTATTGGGGCTTGTTTTGGAGTGTGGAGAGATTATTGGTGCCTGTTTTGGAATGTGGAGAGACTATTGGGGCTGTTTTTGGAGTGTGGAGAGATTATTGGTGCTTGTGTTGGAGTGTGGAGAGATTATTGGGAATGTTTTTGGAGTGTGGAGAGATGATTGGGAATGTTTTTGGAGTGTGAAGAGATTATTGGTGCTTGTGTTGGAGTGTGGAGAGATTATTGGGTCTGGTTTTGGAGTGTGGAGAGATTATTGGGTCTGGTTTTGGAGTGTGGAGAGATTATTGGGACTGTTTTTGGTGTATGGAGAGACTATTGGGGCTGTTTTTGGAGTGTGGAGAGATTATTGGTGCTTGTGTTGGAGTGTGGAGACATTATTGGGAATGTTTTTGGAGTGTGGAGAGAATATTGGGGCTGGTTTTGGAGTGTGGAGAGATTATTGCGGCTATTTTTATGTGGGAGAGATTATTGGGGCTGTTTTGATGTGGGAGAGATTATTAGGGCTGTTTTTGGAGTGTGGAGAGATTATTGGGTCTGGTTTTGGAGTGTGGAGAGATTATTCGGGCTGTTTTTGGAGTGTGGAGAGATTATTGGGGCTTGTTTTGGAATGTGAGAGATTGTTGGGGCTTGTTTTGGAGTGTGGAGAGATTATTGGGGCTGGTTTTGGAGTGTGGAGAGATTATTGGGGCTTGTTTTGGAGTGTGGAGAGATTATTGGGGCTGGTTTTGGAGTGTGGAGAGATTATTGGGAATGTTTTTGGAGTGTGCAGAGATTATTGTGGCTGTTTTTGGTGTATTGAGAGATTATTGTGTCTGTTTTTGGTGTATGGAGAGAATATTGTGGCTGTTTTTGGAGTGTGGAGAGATTATTGGGAATGTTTTTGGAGTGTGGAGAGATTATTGGTGCTGTTTTAATGTGGGAGAGATTATTAGGGCTGTTTTTGGAGTGTGGAGAGATTATTGGGTCTGGTTTTGGAGTGTGGAGAGATTATTGGGTCTGGTTTTGGAGTGTGGAGAGATTATTGGGGCTGTTTTTGGAGTGTGGAGAGATTATTGGGACTGGTTTTGGAGTGTGGAGAGATTATTGTGGCTTGTTTTGGAGTGTGGAGAGATTATTGGGTCTGGTTTTGGAGTGTGGAGAGATTATTGGGTCTGGTTTTGGAGTGTGGAGAGATTATTGGGGCTGTTTTTGGAGTGTGGAGAGATTATTGGGGCTTGTTTTGGAGTGTGGAGAGATTATTGGGGCTTGTTTTGGAGTGTGGAGAGATTATTGGGTCTGGTTTTGGAGTGTGGAGAGATTATTGGGTCTGGTTTTGGAGTGTGGAGAGATTATTGGGACTGGTTTTGGAGTGTGGAGAGATTATTGGGTCTGGTTTTGGAGTGTGGAGAGATTATTGGGGCTTGTTTTGGAGTGTGGAGAGATTATTGGGTCTGGTTTTGGAGTGTGGAGAGATTATTAGGGCTGTTTTTGGAGTGTGGAGAGATTATTGGGTCTGGTTTTGGAGTGTGGAGAGATTATTGGGACTGGTTTTGGAGTGTGGAGAGATGATTGGGACTGGTTTTGGAGTGTGGAGAGATTATTGGGTCTGGTTTTGGAATGTGGAGAGATTATTGGGAATGTTTTTGGAGTGTGGAGAGATTATTGGGAATGTTTTTGGTGTGTGGAGAAATTTTTGGGGCTGATTTCTGGAGCTTGGAGAGATTATTGGGGCTCGTTTTTTGAGTGTGTGGAGAGATAACTGCGTCTGCTTTTCGAATTTATGGAGCGATTATTACTTTCGTTTTTTGTGTGTCTGGAAAGATTATCGGGGCTGTTTTTGGAGTGTGGAGAGATTATTGGGACTGGTTTTTGGAATGTGGAGAGATTATTGGGGCTTGGTTTTGGAATGTGGAGTGATTATTGGGAATGTTTTTGGAGTGTGGAGAGATTATTGGGAATGTTTTTGGTGTATGGAGAGATTATTGGGGCTGTTTTTCGAATTTATGGAGCGGTTATTACTTCCGTTTTTTGTGTGTTTGGAAAGATTATTGGGGCTGTTTTTGGAGTGTGGAGAGATTATTGGGGCTGGTTTTGGAGTGTGGAGAGATTATTGGGAATGTTTTTGGAGTGTGGAGAGATTATTGGGGCTTGTTTTGGAGTGTGGAGAGATTATTGGTGCCTGTTTTGGAATGTGGAGAGACTATTGGGGCTGTTTTTGGAGTGTGGAGAGATTATTGGTGCTTGTGTTGGAGTGTGGAGAGATTATTGGGAATGTTTTTGGAGTGTGGAGAGATGATTGGGAATGTTTTTGGAGTGTGAAGAGATTATTGGTGCTTGTGTTGGAGTGTGGAGAGATTATTGGGTCTGGTTTTGGAGTGTGGAGAGATTATTGGGTCTGGTTTTGGAGTGTGGAGAGATTATTGGGACTGTTTTTGGTGTATGGAGAGACTATTGGGGCTGTTTTTGGAGTGTGGAGAGATTATTGGTGCTTGTGTTGGAGTGTGGAGACATTATTGGGAATGTTTTTGGAGTGTGGAGAGAATATTGGGGCTGGTTTTGGAGTGTGGAGAGATTATTGCGGCTATTTTTATGTGGGAGAGATTATTGGGGCTGTTTTGATGTGGGAGAGATTATTAGGGCTGTTTTTGGAGTGTGGAGAGATTATTGGGTCTGGTTTTGGAGTGTGGAGAGATTATTCGGGCTGTTTTTGGAGTGTGGAGAGATTATTGGGGCTTGTTTTGGAATGTGAGAGATTGTTGGGGCTTGTTTTGGAGTGTGGAGAGATTATTGGGGCTGGTTTTGGAGTGTGGAGAGATTATTGGGGCTTGTTTTGGAGTGTGGAGAGATTATTGGGGCTGGTTTTGGAGTGTGGAGAGATTATTGGGAATGTTTTTGGAGTGTGCAGAGATTATTGTGGCTGTTTTTGGTGTATTGAGAGATTATTGTGTCTGTTTTTGGTGTATGGAGAGAATATTGTGGCTGTTTTTGGAGTGTGGAGAGATTATTGGGAATGTTTTTGGAGTGTGGAGAGATTATTGGTGCTGTTTTAATGTGGGAGAGATTATTAGGGCTGTTTTTGGAGTGTGGAGAGATTATTGGGTCTGGTTTTGGAGTGTGGAGAGATTATTGGGTCTGGTTTTGGAGTGTGGAGAGATTATTGGGGCTGTTTTTGGAGTGTGGAGAGATTATTGGGACTGGTTTTGGAGTGTGGAGAGATTATTGTGGCTTGTTTTGGAGTGTGGAGAGATTATTGGGTCTGGTTTTGGAGTGTGGAGAGATTATTGGGTCTGGTTTTGGAGTGTGGAGAGATTATTGGGGCTGTTTTTGGAGTGTGGAGAGATTATTGGGGCTTGTTTTGGAGTGTGGAGAGATTATTGGGGCTTGTTTTGGAGTGTGGAGAGATTATTGGGTCTGGTTTTGGAGTGTGGAGAGATTATTGGGTCTGGTTTTGGAGTGTGGAGAGATTATTGGGACTGGTTTTGGAGTGTGGAGAGATTATTGGGTCTGGTTTTGGAGTGTGGAGAGATTATTGGGGCTTGTTTTGGAGTGTGGAGAGATTATTGGGTCTGGTTTTGGAGTGTGGAGAGATTATTAGGGCTGTTTTTGGAGTGTGGAGAGATTATTGGGTCTGGTTTTGGAGTGTGGAGAGATTATTGGGACTGGTTTTGGAGTGTGGAGAGATGATTGGGACTGGTTTTGGAGTGTGGAGAGATTATTGGGTCTGGTTTTGGAATGTGGAGAGATTATTGGGAATGTTTTTGGAGTGTGGAGAGATTATTGGGAATGTTTTTGGTGTGTGGAGAAATTTTTGGGGCTGATTTCTGGAGCTTGGAGAGATTATTGGGGCTCGTTTTTTGAGTGTGTGGAGAGATAACTGCGTCTGCTTTTCGAATTTATGGAGCGATTATTACTTTCGTTTTTTGTGTGTCTGGAAAGATTATCGGGGCTGTTTTTGGAGTGTGGAGAGATTATTGGGACTGGTTTTTGGAATGTGGAGAGATTATTGGGGCTTGGTTTTGGAATGTGGAGTGATTATTGGGAATGTTTTTGGAGTGTGGAGAGATTATTGGGAATGTTTTTGGTGTATGGAGAGATTATTGGGGCTGTTTTTCGAATTTATGGAGCGGTTATTACTTCCGTTTTTTGTGTGTTTGGAAAGATTATTGGGGCTGTTTTTGGAGTGTGGAGAGATTATTGGGGCTGGTTTTGGAGTGTGGAGAGATTATTGGGGCTTGTTTTGGAGTGTGGAGAGATTATTGGGGCTTGTTTTGGAGTGTGGAGAGATTATTGGGGCTTGTTTTGGAGTGTGGAGAGATTATTGGGGCTTGTTTTGGAGTGTGGAGAGATTATTGGGGCTGTTTTTGGAGTGTGGAGAGATTATTGGGGCTTGTTTTGGAGTGTGGAGAGATTATTGGGGCTTGTTTTGGAGTGTGGAGAGATTATTGGGGCTTGTTTTGGAGTGTGGAGAGATTATTGGGGCTAGTTTTGGAGTGTGGAGAGATTATTGGGGCTGGTTTTGGAGTGTGGAGAGATTATTGGGGCTTGTTTTGGAGTGTGGAGAGATTATTGGGGCTTGTTTTGGAGTGTGGAGAGATTATTGGGGCTTGTTTTGGAGTGTGGAGAGATTATTGGGGCTGTTTTTGGAGTGTGGAGAGATTATTGGGGCTTGTTTTGGAGTGTGGAGAGATTATTGGGGCTTGTTTTGGAGTGTGGAGAGATTATTGGGGCTTGTTTTGGAGTGTGGAGAGATTATTGGGGCTAGTTTTGGAGTGTGGAGAGATTATTGGGGCTGGTTTTGGAGTGTGGAGAGATTATTGGGGCTTGTGTTGGAGTGTGGAGAGATTATTGGGGCTTGTTTTGGAGTGTGGAGAGATTATTGGGAATGTTTTTGGAGTGTGGAGAGATTATTGGGAATGTTTTTGGAGTGTGGAGAGATTATTGGGAATGTTTTTGGAGTGTGGAGAGATTGTTGAGAATGTTTTTAGTGTGTGGAGAGATTATTGGGGCTTGTTTTGGAGTGTGGAGAGATTATTGGTGCCTGTTTTGGAATGTGGAGAGACTATTGGGGCTGTTTTTGTAGTGTGGAGAGATTATTGGGACTGTTTTTGGAGTGTGGAGAGAATATTGGGGCTGGTTTTGGAGTGTGGAGAGATTATTCGGGCTGTTTTTGGAGTGTGGAGAGATTATTGGGGCTTGTTTTGGAATGTGGAGAGATTATTGGGGCTTGTTTTGGAGTGTGGAGAGATTATTGGGGCTTGTTTTGGAGTGTGGAGAGATTATTGGGGCTTGTTTTGGTGTATGGAGAGACTATTGGGGCTGTTTTTGGAGTGTGGAGAGATTATTGGTGCTTGTGTTGGAGTGTGGAGAGATTATTGGGAATGTTTTTGGAGTGTGGAGAGATGATTGGGAATGTTTTTGGAGTGTGAAGAGATTATTGGTGCTTGTGTTGGAGTGTGGAGACATTATTGGGAATGTTTTTGGAGTGTGGAGAGAATATTGGGGCTGTTTTTGGAGTGTGGAGAGATTATTCGGGCTGTTTTTGGAGTGTGGAGAGATTATTGGAAATGTTTTTGGAGTGTGGAGAGATGATTGGGAATGTTTTTGGAGTGTGGAGAGATGATTGGGAATGTTTTTGGAGTGTGGAGAGATTATTGGGGCTTGTTTTGGAGTGTGGAGAGATTATTGGGAATGTTTTTGGAGTGTGGAGAGATGATTGGGAATGTTTTTGGAGTGTGGAGAGATTATTGGTGCTTGTGTTGGAGTGTGGAGAGATTATTGGGAATGTTTTTGGAGTGTGGAGAGAATATTGGGGCTGGTTTTGGAGTGTGGAGAGATTATTGGGACTGGTTTTGGAGTGTGGAGAGATTATTCGGGCTGTTTTTGGAGTGTGGAGAGATTATTGGGGCTTGTTTTGGAATGTGGAGAGATTATTGTGTCTTGTTTTGGAGTGTGGAGAGATTATTGGGGCTTGTTTTGGAGTGTGGAGAGATAATTGGGAATGTTTTTGGAGTGTGGAGAGATAATTGGGAATGTTTTTGGAGTGTGGAGAGATTATTGGGAATGTTTTTGGAGTGTGGAGAGATTATTGGGAATGTTTTTGGAGTGTGGAGAGATTGTTGAGAATGTTTTTAGTTGTAAACAATTTTACAACACCAAGTTATAGTCCAGCAATTTTATTTTAAATTCACAAGCTTTCGGAGATTTTCTCCTTCCTCAGGCAAATGTTTCAAGATCTTGAAACATTTGCCTGAGGAAGGAGAAAATCTCCGAAAGCTTGTGAATTTAAAATAAAATTGCTGGACTATAACTTGGTGTTGTAAAATTGTTTACAATTGTCAACCCCAGTCCATCACCGGCATCTCCACATCATGACTACAATGTTTTTAGTGTGTGGAGAGATTATTGGGGCTTGTTTTGGAGTGTGGAGAGATTATTGGTGCCTGTTTTGGAATGTGGAGAGACTATTGGGGCTGTTTTTGGAGTGTGGAGAGATTATTGGGGCATGTGTTGGAGTGTGGAGAGATTATTGGGAATGTTTTTGGAGTGTGGAGAGATGATTGGGAATGTTTTTGGAGTGTGAAGAGATTATTGGTGCTTGTGTTGGAGTGTGGAGAGATTATTGGGGCTTGTTTTGGAATGTGGAGAGATTATTGGGGCTTGTTTTGGAGTGTGGAGAGATTATTGGGGCTTGTTTTGGAATGTGGAGAGATTATTGGGGCTTGTTTTGGAGTGTGGAGAGATTATTGGGGCTGTTTTTGGAGTGTGGAGAGATTATTGGGGCTGTTTTTGGAGTGTGGAGAGATTATTGGGGCTGTTTTTGGAGTGTGGAGAGATTATTGGGGCTATTTTTATGTGGGAGAGATTATTGGGGCTGTTTTGATGTGGGAGAGATTATTAGGGCTGTTTTTGGAGTGTGGAGAGATTATTGGGTCTGGTTTTGGAGTGTGGAGAGATTATTGGGGCTTGTTTTGGAATGTGGAGAGATTATTGGGGCTGGTTTTGGAGTGTGGAGAGATTATTGGGGCTTGTGTTGGAGTGTGGAGAGATTATTGTGGCTTGTTTTGGAGTGTGGAGAGATTATTGGGAATGTTTTTGGAGTGTGGAGAGATTATTGGTGCTTGTGTTGGAGTGTGGAGAGATTATTGGGAATGTTTTTGGAGTGTGGAGAGATGATTGGGAATGTTTTTGGAGTGTGGAGAGATTGTTGAGAATGTTTTTAGTGTGTGGAGAGATTATTGGGGCTTGTTTTGGAGTGTGGAGAGACTATTGGGGCTTGTTTTGGAGTGTGGAGAGATTATTGGGGCTTGTTTTGGAGTGTGGAGAGATTATTGGGGCTTGTTTTGGAGTGTGGAGAGATTATTGGGGCTTGTTTTGGAATGTGGAGAGATTATTGGTGCCTGTTTTGGAATGTGGAGAGACTATTGGGGCTGTTTTTGGAGTGTGGAGAGATTATTGGTGCTTGTGTTGGAGTGTGGAGAGATTATTGGGAATGTTTTTGGAGTGTGGAGAGATGATTGGGAATGTTTTTGGAGTGTGGAGAGATTGTTGAGAATGTTTTTAGTGTGTGGAGAGATTATTGGGGCTTGTTTTGGAGTGTGGAGAGACTATTGGGGCTTGTTTTGGAGTGTGGAGAGATTATTGGGGCTTGTTTTGGAGTGTGGAGAGATTAATGGGGCTTGTTTTGGAGTGTGGAGAGATTATTGGGGCTTGTTTTGGAATGTGGAGAGATTATTGGTGCCTGTTTTGGAATGTGGAGAGACTATTGGGGCTGTTTTTGGAGTGTGGAGAGATTATTGGTGCTTGTGTTGGAGTGTGGAGAGATTATTGGGAATGTTTTTGGAGTGTGGAGAGATGATTGGGAATGTTTTTGGAGTGTGAAGAGATTATTGGTGCTTGTGTTGGAGTGTGGAGACATTATTGGGAATGTTTTTGGAGTGTGGAGAGAATATTGGGGCTGGTTTTGGAGTGTGGAGAGATTATTCGGGCTGTTTTTGGAGTGTGGAGAGATTATTGGGGCTTGTTTTGGAATGTGGAGAGATTATTGGGGCTTGTTTTGGAGTGTGGAGAGATTATTGGGGCTGTTTTTGGAGTGTGGAGAGATTACTGGGGCTATTTTTATGTGGGAGAGATTATTGGGGCTGTTTTGACGTGGGAGAGATTATTAGGGCTGTTTTTGGAGTGTGGAGAGATTATTGGGTCTGGTTTTGAAGTGTGGAGAGATTATTGGGGCTTGTTTTGGAATGTGAGAGATTATTGGGGCTTGTTTTGGAATATGGAGAGATTATTGGGGCTGGTTTTGGAGTGTGGAGAGATTATTGAGAATGTTTTTGGAGTGTGGAGAGATTATTGGGGCTTGTTTTGGAATGTGGAGAGATTATTGGGGCTGGTTTTGGAGTGTGGAGAGATTATTGGGAATGTTTTTGGAGTGTGCAGAGATTATTGTGGCTGTTTTTGGTGTATGGAGAGATTATTGTGGCTGTTTTTGGTGTATGGAGAGAATATTGTGGCTGTTTTTGGAGTGTGGAGAGATTATTGGGAATGTTTTTGGAGTGTGGAGAGCTTATTGGCGCTGTTTTAATGTGGGAGAGATTATTAGGGCTGTTTTTGGAGTGTGGAGAGATTATTGGGTCTGGTTTTGGAGTGTGGAGAGATTATTGGGTCTGGTTTTGGAGTGTGGAGAGATTATTGGGACTGGTTTTGGAGTGTGGAGAGATTATTGGGGCTGGTTTTGGAGTGTGGAGAGATTATTGGGGCTGGTTTTGGAGTGTGGAGAGATTATTGGGACTGGTTTTGGAGTGTGGAGAGATTATTGGGGCTGGTTTTGGAGTGTGGAGAGATTATTGGGAATGTTTTTGGTGTGTGGAGAAATTTTTGGGGCTGATTTCTGGAGCTTGGAGAGATTATTGGGGCTCGTTTTTTGAGTGTGTGGAGAGATAACTGCGTCTGCTTTTCGAATTTATGGAGCGATTATTACTTCCGTTTTTTGTGTGTATGGAAAGATTATCGGGGCTGTTTTTGGAGTGTGGAGAGATTATTGGGGCTATTTTTATGTGGGAGAGATTATTGGGGCTGTTTTGACGTGGGAGAGATTATTAGGGCTGTTTTTGGAGTGTGGAGAGATTATTGGGTCTGGTTTTGGAGTGTGGAGAGATTATTGGGGCTTGTTTTGGAATGTGAGAGATTATTGGGGCTTGTTTTGGAATATGGAGAGATTATTGGGGCTGGTTTTGGAGTGTGGAGAGATTATTGAGAATGTTTTTGGAGTGTGGAGAGATTATTGGGGCTTGTTTTGGAATGTGGAGAGATTATTGGGGCTGGTTTTGGAGTGTGGAGAGATTATTGGGAATGTTTTTGGAGTGTGCAGAGATTATTGTGGCTGTTTTTGGTGTATGGAGAGATTATTGTGGCTGTTTTTGGTGTATGGAGAGAATATTGTGGCTGTTTTTGGAGTGTGGAGAGATTATTGGGAATGTTTTTGGAGTGTGGAGAGCTTATTGGCGCTGTTTTAATGTGGGAGAGATTATTAGGGCTGTTTTTGGAGTGTGGAGAGATTATTGGGTCTGGTTTTGGAGTGTGGAGAGATTATTGGGTCTGGTTTTGGAGTGTGGAGAGATTATTGGGACTGGTTTTGGAGTGTGGAGAGATTATTGGGGCTGGTTTTGGAGTGTGGAGAGATTTTTGGGGCTTGTTTTGGAGTGTGGAGAGATTATTGGGGCTTGTTTTGAAGTGTGGAGAGATTATTGGGGCTTGTTTTGGAGTGTGGAGAGATTATTGGGGCTTGTTTTGGAGTGTGGAGAGATTATTGGGGCTTGTTTTGGAGTGTGGAGAGATTATTGGGGCTGTTTTTGGAGTGTGGAGAGATTATTGGGGCTTGTTTTGGAATGTGGAGAGATTATTGGGGCTTGTTTTGGAGTGTGGAGAGATTATTGGGGCTTGTTTTGGAGTGTGGAGAGATTATTGGGGCTTGTTTTGGAGTGTGGAGAGATTATTGGGGCTGGTTTTGGAGTGTGGAGAGATTATTGGGTCTGGTTTTGGAGTGTGGACAGATTATTGGGAATGTTTTTGGAGTGTGGAGAGATTATTGGGAATGTTTTCGGAGTGCGGAGAGATTATTGGGAATGTTTTTGGAGTGTGGAGAGATTGTTGAGAATGTTTTTAGTGTGTGGAGAGATTATTGGGGCTTGTTTTGGAATGTGGAGAGACTATTGGGGCTGTTTTTGGAGTGTGGAGAGATTATTGGGAATGTTTTTGGAGTGTGGAGAGATGATTGGGAATGTTTTTGGAGTGTGAAGAGATTATTGGTGCTTGTGTTGGAGTGTGGAGACATTATTGGGAATGTTTTTGGAGTGTGGAGAGAATATTGGGGCTGGTTTTGGAGTGTGGAGAGATTATTGGGGCTTGTTTTGGAGTGTGGAGAGATTATTGGGGCTTGTTTTGGAGTGTGGAGAGATTATTGGTGCTTGTTTTGGAATGTGGAGAGATTATTGGGGCTTGTTTTGGAGTGTGGAGAGATTATTGGGGCTGGTTTTGGAGTGTGGAGAGATTATTGGGGCTTGTTTTGGAATGTGGAGAGATTATTGGGGCTGGTTTTGGAGTGTGGAGAGATTATTGGGACTGGTTTTGGAGTGTGGAGAGATTATTGGGGCTGGTTTTGGAGTGTGGAGAGATTATTGGGACTGGTTTTGGAGTGTGGAGAGATTATTGGGACTGGTTTTGGAGTGTGGAGAGATTATTGGGGCTGGTTTTGGAGTGTGGAGAGATTATTGGGACTGGTTTTGGAGTGTGGAGAGATTATTGGGACTGGTTTTGGAGTGTGGAGAGATTATTGGGGCTGGTTTTGGAGTGTGGAGAGATTATTGGGAATGTTTTTGGTGTGTGGAGAAATTTTTGGGGCTGATTTCTGGAGCTTGGAGAGATTATTGGGGCTCGTTTTTTGAGTGTGTGGAGAGATAACTGCGTCTGCTTTTCGAATTTATGGAGCGATTATTACTTCCGTTTTTTGTGTGTATGGAAAGATTATCGGGGCTGTTTTTGGAGTGTGGAGAGATTATTGGGACTGGTTTTTGGAATGTGGAGAGATTATTGGGAATGTTTTTGGAGTGTGGAGAGATTATTGGGAATGTTTTTGGTGTATGGAGAGATTATTGGGGCTGTTTTTTGAATTTATGGAGCGGTTATTACTTCCGTTTTTTGTGTGTTTGGAAAGATTATTGGGGCTGTTTTTGGAGTGTGGAGAGATTATTGGGGCTGTTTTTGGAGTGTGGAGAGATTATTGGGAATGTTTTTGGAATGTGGAGAGATTATTGGGAATGTTTTTGGTATGTGGAGAAATCATTGGGGCAATTTTCTGGAATTTGGAGAGATTATTGGGTCTGGTTTTGGAGTGTGGAGAGATTATTGGGGCTTGTTTTGGAGTGTGGAGAGATTATTGGGACTGGTTTTGGAGTGTGGAGAGATTATTGGGGCTTGTTTTGGAGTGTGGAGAGATTATTGGGGCTGGTTTTTGGAGTGTGGAGAGATTATTGGGGCTGGTTTTTGGAGTGTGGAGAGATTATTGGTGCTGGTTTTTGGAGTGTGGAGAGATTATTGGGGCTGGTTTTTGGAGTGTGGAGAAATTATTGGGAATGTTTTTGGAGTGTGGAGAGATTATTGGGGCTCGTTTTGGAGTGTGGAGAGATTATTGGGAATGTTTTGGAGTGAGGAGAGATTATTGGGAATGTTTTTGGAGTGTGGAGAGATTATTGGGAATGTTTTGGAGTGAGGAGAGATTATTGGGAATGTTTTTGGAGTGTGGAGAGATTATTGTGGCTGTTTTTGGAGTGTGGAGAGATTATTGTGGCTGTTTTTGGAGTGTGGAGAGATTATTAGGAATGTTTTGGAGTGAGGAGAGATTATTGGGGCTGGTTTTGGAATGTGGAGAGATTATTGGGGCTTGTTTTGGAGTGTGGAGAGATTATTGGGGCTGGTTTTGGAGTGTGGAGAGATTATTGGGGCTGGTTTTGGAGTGTGGAGAGATTATTGGGGCTTGTTTTGGAGTGTGGAGAGATTATTGGGGCTGGTTTTGGAGTGTGGAGAGATTATTGGGGCTTGTTTTGGAGTTTGGAGAGATTATTGGGGCTGGTTTTGGAGTGTGGAGAGATTATTGGGGCTGGTTTTGGAGTTTGGAGAGATTATTGGGGCTGGTTTTGGAGTGTGGAGAGATTATTGGGGCTTGTTTTGGAGTTTGGAGAGATTATTGGGGCTGGTTTTGGAATGTGGAGAGATTATTGGGGCTTGTTTTGGAGTTTGGAGAGATTATTGGGGCTGGTTTTGGAGTGTGGAGAGATTATTGGGGCTGGTTTTGGAGTGTGGAGAGATTATTGGGGCTGGTTTTGGAGTGTGGAGAGATTATTGGGGCTTGTTTTGGAGTTTGGAGAGATTATTGGGGCTGGTTTTGGAGTGTGGAGAGATTATTGGGGCTGGTTTTGGAGTGTGGAGAGATTATTGGTGCTGGTTTTGGAGTGTGGAGAGATTATTGGGGTTGATTTCTGGAGTTTGGAGAGATTATTGGGAATGTTTTTGGAGTGTGGAGAGATTACTGGGGCTGTTTTTGGAGTGTTGAGAGATTATTGGGGCTGTTTTTGGAGTGTGGAGAGATTATTGGGGCTGTTTTTGGAATGTGGAGAGATTATTGGGGCTTGTTTTGGAGTGTGGAGAGATTATTGGGGCTGGTTTTGGAGTGTGGAGAGATTATTGGGGCTTGTTTTGAAGTGTGGAGAGATTATTGGGGCTTGATTTGGAGTGTGGAGAGATTATTGGGGCTTGTTTTGGAGTGTGATGAGATTATTGGAACTGGTTTTTAGAGTGTGGAGAGATTATTGGGGCTTGTTTTGGAGTGTGAAGAGATTATTGGGCCTTGTTTTGAAGTGTGGAGAGATGATTGGGGCTGGTTTTGGAGTGTGGAGAGATTATTGGTGCTTGTTTTGAAGTGTGGAGAGATTATTGGGGCTTGATTTGGAGTGTGGAGAGATTATTGGGGCTTCTTTTGGAGTGTGATGAGATTATTGGGGCTGGTTTTGGAGTGTGGAGAGATTATTCGGGCTGTTTTTGGAGTGTGGAGAGATTATTGGGGTTGATTTCTGGAGTTTGGAGAGATTATTGGGAATGTTTTTGGAGTGTGGAGAGATTATTTGGTCTGTTTTTGGAGTGTGGAGAGAGTATTGGGGCTTGTTTTGGAGTGTGGAGAGATTATTGGGGCTTGTTTTGGAGTGTGGAGAGATTATTCGGGCTGTTTTTGGAGTGTGGAGAGATTATTGGGGTTGATTTCTGGAGTTTGGAGAGATTATTGGGAATGTTTTTGGAGTGTGGAGAGATTATTTGGTCTGTTTTTGGAGTGTGGAGAGATTATTGGGGCTTGTTTTGGAGTGTGGAGAGATTATTGGGGCTTGTTTTGGAGTGTGGAGAGATTATTGGGGCTTGTTTTGGAGTGTGGAGAGATTATTGGGACTGGTTTTGGAGTGTGGAGAGATTATTGGGGCTTGTTTTGGAGTGTGGAGAGATTATTGGGACTGGTTTTGGAGTGTGGAGAGATTATTGGGGCTTGTTTTGGAGTGTGGAGAGATTATTGGTGCTGGTTTTGGAGTGTGGAGAGATTATTGGGGTTGATTTCTGGAGTTTGGAGAGATTATTGGGAATGTTTTTGGAGTGTGGAGAGATTACTGGGGCTGTTTTTGGAGTGTGGAGAGATTATTGGGGCTGTTTTTGGAGTGTGGAGAGATTATTGGGGCTGTTTTTGGAATGTGGAGAGATTATTTGGTCTGTTTTTGGAGTGTGGAGAGATTATTGGGGCTTGTTTTGGAGTGTGGAGAGATTATTGGGGCTTGTTTTGGAGTGTGGAGAGATTATTGGGACTGGTTTTGGAGTGTGGAGAGATTATTGGGGCTGGTTTTTGGAGTGTGGAGAGATTATTGGGGCTTGTTTTGGAGTGTGGAGAGATTATTGGGGCTGGTTTTGGAATGTGGAGAGATTATTGGGGCTTGTTTTGGAGTGTGGAGAGATTATTGGGGCTGGTTTTGGAGTGTGGAGAGATTATTGGGGCTGGTTTTGGAGTGTGGAGAGATTATTGGGGCTTGTTTTGGAGTGTGGAGAGATTATTGGGGCTGGTTTTGGAGTGTGGAGAGATTATTGGGGCTTGTTTTGGAGTTTGGAGAGATTATTGGGGCTGGTTTTGGAGTGTGGAGAGATTATTGGGGCTGGTTTTGGAGTGTGGAGAGATTATTGGGGCTGGTTTTGGAGTGTGGAGAGATTATTGGGGCTTGTTTTGGAGTTTGGAGAGATTATTGGGGCTGGTTTTGGAGTGTGGAGAGATTATTGGGGCTGGTTTTGGAGTGTGGAGAGATTATTGGTGCTGGTTTTGGAGTGTGGAGAGATTATTGGGGTTGATTTCTGGAGTTTGGAGAGATTATTGGGAATGTTTTTGGAGTGTGGAGAGATTACTGGGGCTGTTTTTGGAGTGTTGAGAGATTATTGGGGCTGTTTTTGGAGTGTGGAGAGATTATTGGAGCTGTTTTTGGAATGTGGAGAGATTATTGGGGCTTGTTTTGGAGTGTGGAGAGATTATTGGGGCTGGTTTTGGAGTGTGGAGAGATTATTGGGGCTTGTTTTGGAGTGTGGAGAGATTATTGGGGCTGTTTTTGGAGTGTGGAGAGATTATTGGGGCTGTTTTTGGAGTGTGGAGAGATTATTGGGGCTTGTTTTGGAGTGTGGAGAGATTATTGGGGCTGTTTTTGGAGTGTGGAGAGATTATTGGGGCTGGTTTTGGAGTGTGGAGAGATTATTGGGGCTTGTTTTGAAGTGTGGAGAGATTATTGGGGCTTGATTTGGAGTGTGGAGAGATTATTGGGGCTTGTTTTGGAGTGTGATGAGATTATTGGAACTGGTTTTTAGAGTGTGGAGAGATTATTGGGGCTTGTTTTGGAGTGTGAAGAGATTATTGGGCCTTGTTTTGAAGTGTGGAGAGATTATTGGGGCTGGTTTTGGAGTGTGGAGAGATTATTGGTGCTTGTTTTGAAGTGTGGAGAGATTATTGGGGCTTGACTTGGAGTGTGGAGAGATTATTGGGGCTTGTTTTTGGAGTGTGGAGAGATTATTGGGGCTGGTTTTGGAGTGTGGAGAGATTATTGGGGCTGGTTTTTGGAGTGTGGAGAGATTATTGGGGCTGGTTTTTGGAGTGTGGAGAGATTATTGGTGCTGGTTTTTGGAGTGTGGAGAGATTATTGGGGCTGGTTTTTGGAGTGTGGAGAGATTATTGGGAATGTTTTTGGAGTGTGGAGAGATTATTGGGGCTCGTTTTGGAGTGTGGAGAGATTATTGGGGCTGGTTTTTGGAGTGTGGAGAGATTATTGGGGCTCGTTTTGGAGTGTGGAGAGATTATTGGGAATGTTTTGGAGTGAGGAGAGATTATTGGGAATGTTTTTGGAGTGTGGAGAGATTATTGGGAATGTTTTGGAGTGAGGAGAGATTATTGGGAATGTTTTTGGAGTGTGGAGAGATTATTGTTGCTGTTTTTGGAGTGTGGAGAGATTATTGTGGCTGTTTTTGGAGTGTGGAGAGATTATTAGGAATGTTTTGGAGTGAGGAGAGATTATTGGGAATGTTTTTGGAGTGTGGAGAGATTATTGGTGCTGGTTTTGGAGTGTGGAGAGATTATTGGGAATGTTTTTGGAGTGTGGAGAGATTATTGGGACTGTTTTTCTGTATGGAGAGATTATTGTGGCTGTTTTTGGTGTATGGAGAGATTATTGTGGCTGATTTTGGTGTATGGAGAGATTATTGTGGCTCTTTTTGGAGTGTGGAGAGATTATGGGGAATGTTTTTGGAGTGTGAAGAGATTATTGGGACTGATTTTTGGAGTGTGGAGAGAATATTGGGGCTGGTTTTTAGTGGGAGAGATGATTGGGGCTGTTTTTATGTGGGAGAGATTATTAGGGCTGTTTTTGGAGTGTGGAGAGATTATTGGTGCTGGTTTTGGAGTGTGGAGAGATTATTCGGGCTGTTTTTGGAGTGTGGAGAGATTATTGGGGTTGATTTCTGGAGTTTGGAGAGATTATTGGGAATGTTTTTGGAGTGTGGAGAGATTATTTGGTCTGTTTTTGGAGTGTGGAGAGATTATTGGGGCTTGTTTTTGGAGTGTGGAGAGATTATTGGGGCTTGTTTTGGAGTTTGGAGAGATTATTGGGGCTTGTTTTGGAGTGTGGAGAGATTATTGGGGCTTGTTTTGGAGTGTGGAGAGATTATTGGGACTGGTTTTGGAGTGTGGAGAGATTATTGGGGCTTGTTTTGGAGTGTGGAGAGATTATTGGGACTGGTTTTGGAGTGTGGAGAGATTATTGGGGCTTGTTTTGGAGTGTGGAGAGATTATTGGTGCTGGTTTTGGAGTGTGGAGAGATTATTGGGGTTGATTTCTGGAGTTTGGAGAGATTATTGGGAATGTTTTTGGAGTGTGGAGAGATTACTGGGGCTGTTTTTGGAGTGTGGAGAGATTATTGGGGCTGTTTTTGGAGTGTGGAGAGATTATTGGGGCTGTTTTTGGAATGTGGAGAGATTATTTGGTCTGTTTTTGGAGTGTGGAGAGATTATTGGGGCTTGTTTTGGAGTGTGGAGAGATTATTGGGGCTTGTTTTGGAGTGTGGAGAGATTATTGGGAGTGGTTTTGGAGTGTGGAGAGATTATTGGGGCTGGTTTTTGGAGTGTGGAGAGATTATTGGGGCTTGTTTTGGAGTGTGGAGAGATTATTGGGGCTGGTTTTGGAATGTGGAGAGATTATTGGGGCTTGTTTTGGAGTGTGGAGAGATTATTGGGGCTGGTTTTGGAGTGTGGAGAGATTATTGGGGCTGGTTTTGGAGTGTGGAGAGATTATTGGGGCTGGTTTTGGAGTGTGGAGAGATTATTGGGGTTTGTTTTGGAGTTTGGAGAGATTATTGGGGCTGGTTTTGGAGTGTGGAGAGATTATTGGGGCTGGTTTTGGAGTGTGGAGAGATTATTGGGGCTGGTTTTGGAGTGTGGAGAGATTATTGGGGCTTGTTTTGGAGTTTGGAGAGATTATTGGGGCTGGTTTTGGAGTGTGGAGAGATTATTGGGGCTGGTTTTGGAGTGTGGAGAGATTATTGGTGCTGGTTTTGGAGTGTGGAGAGATTATTGGGGTTGATTTCTGGAGTTTGGAGAGATTATTGGGAATGTTTTTGGAGTGTGGAGAGATTACTGGGGCTGTTTTTGGAGTGTTGAGAGATTATTGGGGCTGTTTTTGGAGTGTGGAGAGATTATTGGGGCTGTTTTTGGAATGTGGAGAGATTATTGGGGCTTGTTTTGGAGTGCGGAGAGATTATTCGGGCTGGTTTTGGAGTGTGGAGAGATTATTGGGGCTTGTTTTGGAGTGTGGAGAGATTATTGGGGCTTGTTTTGGAGTGTGGAGAGATTATTGGGGCTGTTTTTGGAGTGTGGAGAGATTATTGGGGCTTGTTTTGGAGTGTGGAGAGATTATTGGGGCTGTTTTTGGAGTGTGGAGAGATTATTGGGGCTGGTTTTGGAGTGTGGAGAGATTATTGGGGCTTGTTTTGAAGTGTGGAGAGATTATTGGGGCTTGATTTGGAGTGTGGAGAGATTATTGGGGCTTGTTTTGGAGTGTGATGAGATTATTGGAACTGGTTTTTAGAGTGTGGAGAGATTATTGGGGCTTGTTTTGGAGTGTGAAGAGATTATTGGGCCTTGTTTTGAATTGTGGAGAGATTATTGGGGCTTGTTTTGAAGTGTGGAGAGATTATTGGGGCTTGATTTGGAGTGTGGAGAGATTATTGGGGCTTGTTTTTGGAGTGTGGAGAGATTATTGGGGCTGGTTTTGGAGTGTGGAGAGATTATTGGGGCTGGTTTTTGGAGTGTGGAGAGATTATTGGTGCTGGTTTTTGGAGTGTGGAGAGATTATTGGTGCTGGTTTTTGGAGTGTGGAGAGATTATTGGGAATGTTTTTGGAGTGTGGAGAGATTATTGGGGCTCGTTTTGGAGTGTGGAGAGATTATTGGGGCTGGTTTTTGGAGTGTGGAGAGATTATTGGGGCTCGTTTTGGAGTGTGGAGAGATTATTGGGAATGTTTTGGAGTGAGGAGAGATTATTGGGAATGTTTTTGGAGTGTGGAGAGATTATTGGGAATGTTTTGGAGTGAGGAGAGATTATTGGGAATGTTTTTGGAGTGTGGAGAGATTATTGTGGCTGTTTTTGGAGTGTGGAGAGATTATTGTGGCTGTTTTTGGAGTGTGGAGAGATTATTAGGAATGTTTTGGAGTGAGGAGAGATTATTGGGAATGTTTTTGGAGTGTGGAGAGATTATTGGTGCTGGTTTTGGAGTGTGGAGAGATTATTGGGAATGTTTTTGGAGTGTGGAGAGATTATTGGGACTGTTTTTCTGTATGGAGAGATTATTGTGGCTGTTTTTGGTGTATGGAGAGATTATTGTGGCTGATTTTGGTGTATGGAGAGATTATTGTGGCTCTTTTTGGAGTGTGGAGAGATTATGGGGAATGTTTTTGGAGTGTGAAGAGATTATTGGGGCTGGTTTTTAGTGGGAGAGATGATTGGGGCTGTTTTTATGTGGGAGAGATTATTAGGGCTGTTTTTGGAGTGTGGAGAGATTATTGGTGCTGGTTTTGGAGTGTGGAGAGATTATTCGGGCTGTTTTTGGAGTGTGGAGAGATTATTGGGGTTGATTTCTGGAGTTTGGAGAGATTATTGGGAATGTTTTTGGAGTGTGGAGAGATTATTTGGTCTGTTTTTGGAGTGTGGAGAGATTATTGGGGCTTGTTTTGGAGTGTGGAGAGATTATTGGGGCTTGTTTTGGAGTGTGGAGAGATTATTGGGGCTTGTTTTGGAGTGTGGAGAGATTATTGGGACTGGTTTTGGAGTGTGGAGAGATTATTGGGGCTTGTTTTGGAGTGTGGAGAGATTATTGGGACTGGTTTTGGAGTGTGGAGAGATTATTGGGGTTGATTTCTGGAGTTTGGAGAGATTATTGGGAATGTTTTTGGAGTGTGGAGAGATTACTGGGGCTGTTTTTGGAGTGTGGAGAGATTATTGGGGCTGTTTTTGGAGTGTGGAGAGATTATTGGGGCTGTTTTTGGAATGTGGAGAGATTATTTGGTCTGTTTTTGGAGTGTGGAGAGATTATTGGGGCTGGTTTTTGGAGTGTGGAGAGATTATTGGGGCTTGTTTTGGAGTGTGGAGAGATTATTGGGGCTGGTTTTGGAATGTGGAGAGATTATTGGGGCTTGTTTTGGAGTGTGGAGAGATTATTGGGGCTGGTTTTGGAGTGTGGAGAGATTATTGGGGCTGGTTTTGGAGTGTGGAGAGATTATTGGGGCTTGTTTTGGAGTGTGGAGAGATTATTGGGGCTGGTTTTGGAGTGTGGAGAGATTATTGGGGCTTGTTTTGGAGTTTGGAGAGATTATTGGGGCTGGTTTTGGAGTGTGGAGAGATTATTGGGGCTGGTTTTGGAGTGTGGAGAGATTATTGGGGCTGGTTTTGGAGTGTGGAGAGATTATTGGGGCTTGTTTTGGAGTTTGGAGAGATTATTGGGGCTGGTTTTGGAGTGTGGAGAGATTATTGGGGCTGGTTTTGGAGTGTGGAGAGATTATTGGTGCTGGTTTTGGAGTGTGGAGAGATTATTGGGGTTGATTTCTGGAGTTTGGAGAGATTATTGGGAATGTTTTTGGAGTGTGGAGAGATTACTGGGGCTGTTTTTGGAGTGTTGAGAGATTATTGGGGCTGTTTTTGGAGTGTGGAGAGATTATTGGAGCTGTTTTTGGAATGTGGAGAGATTATTGGGGCTTGTTTTGGAGTGTGGAGAGATTATTGGGGCTGGTTTTGGAGTGTGGAGAGATTATTGGGGCTTGTTTTGGAGTGTGGAGAGATTATTGGGGCTGTTTTTGGAGTGTGGAGAGATTATTGGGGCTGTTTTTGGAGTGTGGAGAGATTATTGGGGCTTGTTTTGGAGTGTGGAGAGATTATTGGGGCTGTTTTTGGAGTGTGGAGAGATTATTGGGGCTGGTTTTGGAGTGTGGAGAGATTATTGGGGCTTGTTTTGAAGTGTGGAGAGATTATTGGGGCTTGATTTGGAGTGTGGAGAGATTATTGGGGCTTGTTTTGGAGTGTGATGAGATTATTGGAACTGGTTTTTAGAGTGTGGAGAGATTATTGGGGCTTGTTTTGGAGTGTGAAGAGATTATTGGGCCTTGTTTTGAAGTGTGGAGAGATTATTGGGGCTGGTTTTGGAGTGTGGAGAGATTATTGGTGCTTGTTTTGAAGTGTGGAGAGATTATTGGGGCTTGACTTGGAGTGTGGAGAGATTATTGGGGCTTGTTTTTGGAGTGTGGAGAGATTATTGGGGCTGGTTTTGGAGTGTGGAGAGATTATTGGGGCTGGTTTTTGGAGTGTGGAGAGATTATTGGGGCTGGTTTTTGGAGTGTGGAGAGATTATTGGTACTGGTTTTTGGAGTGTGGAGAGATTATTGGGGCTGGTTTTTGGAGTGTGGAGAGATTATTGGGAATGTTTTTGGAGTGTGGAGAGATTATTGGGGCTCGTTTTGGAGTGTGGAGAGATTATTGGGGCTGGTTTTTGGAGTGTGGAGAGATTATTGGGGCTCGTTTTGGAGTGTGGAGAGATTATTGGGAATGTTTTGGAGTGAGGAGAGATTATTGGGAATGTTTTTGGAGTGTGGAGAGATTATTGGGAATGTTTTGGAGTGAGGAGAGATTATTGGGAATGTTTTTGGAGTGTGGAGAGATTATTGTTGCTGTTTTTGGAGTGTGGAGAGATTATTGTGGCTGTTTTTGGAGTGTGGAGAGATTATTAGGAATGTTTTGGAGTGAGGAGAGATTATTGGGAATGTTTTTGGAGTGTGGAGAGATTATTGGTGCTGGTTTTGGAGTGTGGAGAGATTATTGGGAATGTTTTTGGAGTGTGGAGAGATTATTGGGACTGTTTTTCTGTATGGAGAGATTATTGTGGCTGTTTTTGGTGTATGGAGAGATTATTGTGGCTGATTTTGGTGTATGGAGAGATTATTGTGGCTCTTTTTGGAGTGTGGAGAGATTATGGGGAATGTTTTTGGAGTGTGAAGAGATTATTGGGGCTGGTTTTTAGTGGGAGAGATGATTGGGGCTGTTTTTATGTGGGAGAGATTATTAGGGCTGTTTTTGGAGTGTGGAGAGATTATTGGTGCTGGTTTTGGTGTGTGGAGAGATTATTCGGGCTGTTTTTGGAGTGTGGAGAGATTATTGGGGTTGATTTCTGGAGTTTGGAGAGATTATTGGGAATGTTTTTGGAGTGTGGAGAGATTATTTGGTCTGTTTTTGGAGTGTGGAGAGATTATTGGGGCTTGTTTTGGAGTTTGGAGAGATTATTGGGGCTTGTTTTGGAGTGTGGAGAGATTATTGGGGCTTGTTTTGGAGTGTGGAGAGATTATTGGGACTGGTTTTGGAGTGTGGAGAGATTATTGGGGCTTGTTTTGGAGTGTGGAGAGATTATTGGGACTGGTTTTGGAGTGTGGAGAGATTATTGGGGCTTGTTTTGGAGTGTGGAGAGATTATTGGTGCTGGTTTTGGAGTGTGGAGAGATTATTGGGGTTGATTTCTGGAGTTTGGAGAGATTATTGGGAATGTTTTTGGAGTGTGGAGAGATTACTGGGGCTGTTTTTGGAGTGTGGAGAGATTATTGGGGCTGTTTTTGGAGTGTGGAGAGATTATTGGGGCTGTTTTTGGAATGTGGAGAGATTATTTGGTCTGTTTTTGGAGTGTGGAGAGATTATTGGGGCTTGTTTTGGAGTGTGGAGAGATTATTGGGGCTTGTTTTGGAGTGTGGAGAGATTATTGGGAGTGGTTTTGGAGTGTGGAGAGATTATTGGGGCTGGTTTTTGGAGTGTGGAGAGATTATTGGGGCTTGTTTTGGAGTGTGGAGAGATTATTGGGGCTGGTTTTGGAATGTGGAGAGATTATTGGGGCTTGTTTTGGAGTGTGGAGAGATTATTGGGGCTGGTTTTGGAGTGTGGAGAGATTATTGGGGCTGGTTTTGGAGTGTGGAGAGATTATTGGGGCTTGTTTTGGAGTGTGGAGAGATTATTGGGGCTGGTTTTGGAGTGTGGAGAGATTATTGGGGTTTGTTTTGGAGTTTGGAGAGATTATTGGGGCTGGTTTTGGAGTGTGGAGAGATTATTGGGGCTGGTTTTGGAGTGTGGAGAGATTATTGGGGCTGGTTTTGGAGTGTGGAGAGATTATTGGGGCTTGTTTTGGAGTTTGGAGAGATTATTGGGGCTGGTTTTGGAGTGTGGAGAGATTATTGGGGCTGGTTTTGGAGTGTGGAGAGATTATTGGTGCTGGTTTTGGAGTGTGGAGAGATTATTGGGGTTGATTTCTGGAGTTTGGAGAGATTATTGGGAATGTTTTTGGAGTGTGGAGAGATTACTGGGGCTGTTTTTGGAGTGTTGAGAGATTATTGGGGCTGTTTTTGGAGTGTGGAGAGATTATTGGGGCTGTTTTTGGAATGTGGAGAGATTATTGGGGCTTGTTTTGGAGTGCGGAGAGATTATTCGGGCTGGTTTTGGAGTGTGGAGAGATTATTGGGGCTTGTTTTGGAGTGTGGAGAGATTATTGGGGCTTGTTTTGGAGTGTGGAGAGATTATTGGGGCTGTTTTTGGAGTGTGGAGAGATTATTGGGGCTTGTTTTGGAGTGTGGAGAGATTATTGGGGCTGTTTTTGGAGTGTGGAGAGATTATTGGGGCTGGTTTTGGAGTGTGGAGAGATTATTGGGGCTTGTTTTGAAGTGTGGAGAGATTATTGGGGCTTGATTTGGAGTGTGGAGAGATTATTGGGGCTTGTTTTGGAGTGTGATGAGATTATTGGAACTGGTTTTTAGAGTGTGGAGAGATTATTGGGGCTTGTTTTGGAGTGTGAAGAGATTATTGGGCCTTGTTTTGAATTGTGGAGAGATTATTGGGGCTTGTTTTGAAGTGTGGAGAGATTATTGGGGCTTGATTTGGAGTGTGGAGAGATTATTGGGGCTTGTTTTTGGAGTGTGGAGAGATTATTGGGGCTGGTTTTGGAGTGTGGAGAGATTATTGGGGCTGTTTTTTGGAGTGTGGAGAGATTATTGGTGCTGGTTTTTGGAGTGTGGAGAGATTATTGGTGCTGGTTTTTGGAGTGTGGAGAGATTATTGGGAATGTTTTTGGAGTGTGGAGAGATTATTGGGGCTCGTTTTGGAGTGTGGAGAGATTATTGGGGCTGGTTTTTGGAGTGTGGAGAGATTATTGGGGCTCGTTTTGGAGTGTGGAGAGATTATTGGGAATGTTTTGGAGTGAGGAGAGATTATTGGGAATGTTTTTGGAGTGTGGAGAGATTATTGGGAATGTTTTGGAGTGAGGAGAGATTATTGGGAATGTTTTTGGAGTGTGGAGAGATTATTGTGGCTGTTTTTGGAGTGTGGAGAGATTATTGTGGCTGTTTTTGGAGTGTGGAGAGATTATTAGGAATGTTTTGGAGTGAGGAGAGATTATTGGGAATGTTTTTGGAGTGTGGAGAGATTATTGGTGCTGGTTTTGGAGTGTGGAGAGATTATTGGGAATGTTTTTGAAGTGTGGAGAGATTATTGGGACTGTTTTTCTGTATGGAGAGATTATTGTGGCTGTTTTTGGTGTATGGAGAGATTATTGTGGCTGATTTTGGTGTATGGAGAGATTATTGTGGCTCTTTTTGGAGTGTGGAGAGATTATGGGGAATGTTTTTGGAGTGTGAAGAGATTATTGGGGCTGGTTTTTAGTGGGAGAGATGATTGGGGCTGTTTTTATGTGGGAGAGATTATTAGGGCTGTTTTTGGAGTGTGGAGAGATTATTGGTGCTGGTTTTGGAGTGTGGAGAGATTATTCGGGCTGTTTTTGGAGTGTGGAGAGATTATTGGGGTTGATTTCTGGAGTTTGGAGAGATTATTGGGAATGTTTTTGGAGTGTGGAGAGATTATTTGGTCTGTTTTTGGAGTGTGGAGAGATTATTGGGGCTTGTTTTGGAGTGTGGAGAGATTATTGGGGCTTGTTTTGGAGTGTGGAGAGATTATTGGGGCTTGTTTTGGAGTGTGGAGAGATTATTGGGACTGGTTTTGGAGTGTGGAGAGATTATTGGGGCTTGTTTTGGAGTGTGGAGAGATTATTGGGACTGGTTTTGGAGTGTGGAGAGATTATTGGGGCTTGTTTTGGAGTGTGGAGAGATTATTGGTGCTGGTTTTGGAGTGTGGAGAGATTATTGGGGTTGATTTCTGGAGTTTGGAGAGATTATTGGGAATGTTTTTGGAGTGTGGAGAGATTACTGGGGCTGTTTTTGGAGTGTGGAGAGATTATTGGGGCTGTTTTTGGAGTGTGGAGAGATTATTGGGGCTGTTTTTGGAATGTGGAGAGATTATTTGGTCTGTTTTTGGAGTGTGGAGAGATTATTGGGGCTGGTTTTTGGAGTGTGGAGAGATTATTGGGGCTTGTTTTGGAGTGTGGAGAGATTATTGGGGCTGGTTTTGGAATGTGGAGAGATTATTGGGGCTTGTTTTGGAGTGTGGAGAGATTATTGGGGCTGGTTTTAGAGTGTGGAGAGATTATTGGGGCTGGTTTTGGAGTGTGGAGAGATTATTGGGGCTTGTTTTGGAGTGTGGAGAGATTATTGGGGCTGGTTTTGGAGTGTGGAGAGATTATTGGGGCTTGTTTTGGAGTTTGGAGAGATTATTGGGGCTGGTTTTGGAGTGTGGACAGATTATTGGGGCTGGTTTTGGAGTGTGGAGAGATTATTGGGGCTGGTTTTGGAGTGTGGAGAGATTATTGGGGCTTGTTTTGGAGTTTGGAGAGATTATTGGGGCTGGTTTTGGAGTGTGGAGAGATTATTGGGGCTGGTTTTGGAGTGTGGAGAGATTATTGGTGCTGGTTTTGGAGTGTGGAGAGATTATTGGGGTTGATTTCTGGAGTTTGGAGAGATTATTGGGAATGTTTTTGGAGTGTGGAGAGATTACTGGGGCTGTTTTTGGAGTGTTGAGAGATTATTGGGGCTGTTTTTGGAGTGTGGAGAGATTATTGGGGCTGTTTTTGGAATGTGGAGAGATTATTGGGGCTTGTTTTGGAGTGTGGAGAGATTATTGGGGCTGGTTTTGGAGTGTGGAGAGATTATTGGGGCTTGTTTTGGAGTGTGGAGAGATTATTGGGGCTTGATTTGGAGTGTGGAGAGATTATTGGGGCTTGTTTTGGAGTGTGATGAGATTATTGGAACTGGTTTTTAGAGTGTGGAGAGATTATTGGGGCTTGTTTTGGAGTGTGAAGAGATTATTGGGGCTTGTTTTGAAGTGTGGAGAGATTATTGGGGCTGGTTTTGGAGTGTGGAGAGATTATTGGTGCTTGTTTTGAAGTGTGGAGAGATTATTGGGGCTTGATTTGGAGTGTGGAGAGATTATTGGGGCTTGTTTTTGGAGTGTGGAGAGATTATTGGGGCTGGTTTTGGAGTGTGGAGAGATTATTGGGGCTGGTTTTTGGAGTGTGGAGAGATTATTGGTGCTGGTTTTGGAGTGTGGAGAGATTATTGGGGCTGTTTTTGGAGTGTGGAGAGATTATTGGGGCTGGTTTTTGGAGTGTGGAGAGATTATTGGGGCTGGTTTTTGGAGTGTGGAGAGATTATTGGTGCTGGTTTTTGGAGTGTGGAGAGATTATTGGGGCTGTTTTTGGAGTGTGGAGAGATTATTGGGGCTTGTTTTGGAGTGTGGAGAGATTATTGGGGCTGTTTTTGGAGTGTGGAGAGATTATTGGGGCTGGTTTTGGAGTGTGGAGAGATTATTGGGGCTTGTTTTGAAGTGTGGAGAGATTATTGGGGCTTGATTTGGAGTGTGGAGAGATTATTGGGGCTTGTTTTGGAGTGTTATGAGATTATTGGAACTGGTTTTTAGAGTGTGGAGAGATTATTGGGGCTTGTTTTGGAGTGTGAAGAGATTATTGGGCCTTGTTTTGAAGTGTGGAGAGATTATTGGGGCTGGTTTTGGAGTGTGGAGAGATTATTGGTGCTTGTTTTGAAGTGTGGAGAGATTATTGGGGCTTGATTTGGAGTGTGGAGAGATTATTGGGGCTTGTTTTTGGAGTGTGGAGAGATTATTGGGGCTGGTTTTGGAGTGTGGAGAGATTATTGGGGCTGGTTTTTGGCGTGTGGAGAGATTATTGGTGCTGGTTTTGGAGTGTGGAGAGATTATTGGGGCTGGTTTTTGGAGTGTGGAGAGATTATTGGGGCTGGTTTTTGGAGTGTGGAGAGATTATTGGTGCTGGTTTTTGGAGTGTGGAGAGATTATTGGGGCTGGTTTTTGGAGTGTGGAGAGATTATTGGGAATGTTTTTGGAGTGTGGAGAGATTATTGGGGCTCATTTTGGAGTGTGGAGAGATTATTGGGGCTGGTTTTTGGAGTGTGGAGAGATTATTGGGGCTCGTTTTGGAGTGTGGAGAGATTATTGGGAATGTTTTGGAGTGAGGAGAGATTATTGGGAATGTTTTTGGAGTGTGGAGAGATTATTGGGAATGTTTTGGAGTGAGGAGTGATTATTGGGAATGTTTTTGGAGTGTGGAGAGATTATTGTGGCTGTTTTTGGAGTGTGGAGAGATTATTGTGGCTGTTTTTGGAGTGTGGAGAGATTATTAGGAATGTTTTGGAGTGAGGAGAGATTATTGGGAATGTTTTTGGAGTGTGGAGAGATTATTGGTGCTGGTTTTGGAGTGTGGAGAGATTATTGGGAATGTTTTTGGAGTGTGGAGAGATTATTGGGACTGTTTTTCTGTATGGAGAGATTATTGTGGCTGTTTTTGGTGTATGGAGAGATTATTGTGGCTGATTTTGGTGTATGGAGAGATTATTGTGGCTCTTTTTGGAGTGTGGAGAGATTATGGGGAATGTTTTTGGAGTGTGAAGAGATTATTGGGACTGATTTTTGGAGTGTGGAGAGAATATTGGTGCTGGTTTTTAGTGGGAGAGATGATTGGGGCTGTTTTTATGTGGGAAAGATTATTAGGGCTGTTTTTGGAGTGTGGAGAGATTATTGGTGCTGGTTTTGGAGTGTGGAGAGATTATTCGGGCTGTTTTTGGAGTGTGGAGAGATTATTGGGGTTGATTTCTGGAGTTTGGAGAGATTATTGGGAATGTTTTTGGAGTGTGGAGAGATTATTTGGTCTGTTTTTGGAGTGTGGAGAGATTATTGGGGCTTGTTTTGGAGTGTGGAGAGATTATTGGGGCTTGTTTTGGAGTGTGGAGAGATTATTGGGGCTTGTTTTGGAGTGTGGAGAGATTATTGGGACTGGTTTTGGAGTGTGGAGAGATTATTGGGGCTTGTTTTGGAGTGTGGAGAGATTATTGGGACTGGTTTTGGAGTGTGGAGAGATTATTGGGGCTTGTTTTGGAGTGTGGAGAGATTATTGGTGCTGGTTTTGGAGTGTGGAGAGATTATTGGGGTTGATTTCTGGAGTTTGGAGAGATTATTGGGAATGTTTTTGGAGTGTGGAGAGATTACTGGGGCTGTTTTTGGAGTGTGGAGAGATTATTGGGGCTGTTTTTGGAATGTGGAGAGATTATTTGGTCTGTTTTTGGAGTGTGGAGAGATTATTGGGGCTGTTTTTGGAGTGTGGAGAGATTATTGGGGCTGTTTTTGGAGTGTGGAGAGATTATTGGGGCTGTTTTTGGAATGTGGAGAGATTATTTGGTCTGTTTTTGGAGTGTGGAGAGATTATTGGGGCTTGTTTTGGAGTGTGGAGAGATTATTGGGGCTTGTTTTGGAGTGTGGAGAGATTATTGGGACTGGTTTTGGAGTGTGGAGAGATTATTGGGGCTGGTTTTTGGAGTGTGGAGAGATTATTGGGGCTTGTTTTGGAGTGTGGAGAGATTATTGGGGCTTGTTTTGGAGTGTGGAGAGATTATTGGGGCTGGTTTTGGAGTGTGGAGAGATTATTGGGGCTTGTTTTGGAGTGTGGAGAGATTATTGGGGCTGGTTTTGGAGTGTGGAGAGATTATTGGGGCTGGTTTTGGAGTGTGGAGAGATTATTGGGGCTTGTTTTGGAGTGCGGAGAGATTATTGGGGCTGGTTTTGGAGTGTGGAGAGATTATTGGGGCTTGTTTTGGAGTTTGGAGAGATTATTGGGGCTGGTTTTGGAGTGTGGAGAGATTATTGGGGCTGGTTTTGGAGTGTGGAGAGATTATTGGTGCTGGTTTTGGAGTGTGGAGAGATTATTGGGGTTGATTTCTGGAGTTTGGAGAGATTATTGGGAATGTTTTTGGAGTGTGGAGAGATTACTGGGGCTGTTTTTGGAGTGTTGAGAGATTATTTGGTCTGTTTTTGGAGTGTGGAGAGATTATTGGGGCTTGTTTTGGAGTGTGGAGAGATTATTGGGGCTTGTTTTGGAGTGTGGAGAGATTATTGGGAGTGGTTTTGGAGTGTGGAGAGATTATTGGGGCTGGTTTTTGGAGTGTGGAGAGATTATTGGGGCTTGTTTTGGAGTGTGGAGAGATTATTGGGGCTGGTTTTGGAATGTGGAGAGATTATTGGGGCTTGTTTTGGAGTGTGGAGAGATTATTGGGGCTGGTTTTGGAGTGTGGAGAGATTATTGGGGCTGGTTTTGGAGTGTGGAGAGATTATTGGGGCTTGTTTTGGAGTGTGGAGAGATTATTGGGGCTGGTTTTGGAGTGTGGAGAGATTATTGGGGCTTGTTTTGGAGTTTGGAGAGATTATTGGGGCTGGTTTTGGAGTGTGGAGAGATTATTGGGGCTGGTTTTGGAGTGTGGAGAGATTATTGGGGCTGGTTTTGGAGTGTGGAGAGATTATTGGGGCTTGTTTTGGAGTTTGGAGAGATTATTGGGGCTGGTTTTGGAGTGTGGAGAGATTATTGGGGCTGGTTTTGGAGTGTGGAGAGATTATTGGTGCTGGTTTTGGAGTGTGGAGAGATTATTGGGGTTGATTTCTGGAGTTTGGAGAGATTATTGGGAATGTTTTTGGAGTGTGGAGAGATTACTGGGGCTGTTTTTGGAGTGTTGAGAGATTATTGGGGCTGTTTTTGGAGTGTGGAGAGATTATTGGGGCTGTTTTTGGAATGTGGAGAGATTATTGGGGCTTGTTTTGGAGTGCGGAGAGATTATTCGGGCTGGTTTTGGAGTGTGGAGAGATTATTGGGGCTTGTTTTGGAGTGTGGAGAGATTATTGGGGCTTGTTTTGGAGTGTGGAGAGATTATTGGGGCTGTTTTTGGAGTGTGGAGAGATTATTGGGGCTTGTTTTGGAGTGTGGAGAGATTATTGGGGCTGTTTTTGGAGTGTGGAGAGATTATTGGGGCTGGTTTTGGAGTGTGGAGAGATTATTGGGGCTTGTTTTGAAGTGTGGAGAGATTATTGGGGCTTGATTTGGAGTGTGGAGAGATTATTGGGGCTTGTTTTGGAGTGTGATGAGATTATTGGAACTGGTTTTTAAAGTGTGGAGAGATTATTGGGGCTTGTTTTGGAGTGTGAAGAGATTATTGGGCCTTGTTTTGAATTGTGGAGAGATTATTGGGGCTTGTTTTGAAGTGTGGAGAGATTATTGGGGCTTGATTTGGAGTGTGGAGAGATTATTGGGGCTTGTTTTTGGAGTGTGGAGAGATTATTGGGGCTGGTTTTTGGAGTGTGGAGAGATTATTGGTGCTGGTTTTTGGAGTGTGGAGAGATTATTGGTGCTGGTTTTTGGAGTGTGGAGAGATTATTGGGAATGTTTTTGGAGTGTGGAGAGATTATTGGGGCTCGTTTTGGAGTGTGGAGAGATTATTGGGGCTGGTTTTTGGAGTGTGGAGAGATTATTGGGGCTCGTTTTGGAGTGTGGAGAGATTATTGGGAATGTTTTGGAGTGAGGAGAGATTATTGGGAATGTTTTTGGAGTGTGGAGAGATTATTGGGAATGTTTTGGAGTGAGGAGAGATTATTGGGAATGTTTTTGGAATGTGGAGAGATTATTGTGGCTGTTTTTGGAGTGTGGAGAGATTATTGTGGCTGTTTTTGGAGTGTGGAGAGATTATTAGGAATGTTTTGGAGTGAGGAGAGATTATTGGGAATGTTTTTGGAGTGTGGAGAGATTATTGGGAATGTTTTTGGAATGTGGAGAGATTATTGTGGCTGTTTTTGGAGTGTGGAGAGATTATTGTGGCTGTTTTTGGAGTGTGGAGAGATTATTAGGAATGTTTTGGAGTGAGGAGAGATTATTGGGAATGTTTTTGGAGTGTGGAGAGATTATTGGTGCTGGTTTTGGAGTGTGGAGAGATTATTGGGAATGTTTTTGGAGTGTGGAGAGATTATTGGGACTGTTTTTCTGTATGGAGAGATTATTGTGGCTGTTTTTGGTGTATGGAGAGATTATTGTGGCTGATTTTGGAGTGTGGAGAGATTATTGGGGCTCGTTTTGGAGTGTGGAGAGATTATTGGGAATGTTTTGGAGTGAGGAGAGATTATTGGGAATGTTTTTGGAGTGTGGAGAGATTATTGGGAATGTTTTGGAGTGAGGAGAGATTATTGGGAATGTTTTTGGAGTGTGGAGAGATTATTGTGGCTGTTTTTGGAGTGTGGAGAGATTATTGTGGCTGTTTTTGGAGTGTGGAGAGATTATTAGGAATGTTTTGGAGTGAGGAGAGATTATTGGGAATGTTTTTGGAGTGTGGAGAGATTATTGGTGCTGGTTTTGGAGTGTGGAGAGATTATTGGGAATGTTTTTGGAGTGTGGAGAGATTATGGGGAATGTTTTTGGAGTGTGAAGAGATTATTGGGGCTGGTTTTTAGTGGGAGAGATGATTGGGGCTGTTTTTATGTGGGAGAGATTATTAGGGCTGTTTTTGGAGTGTGGAGAGATTATTGGTGCTGGTTTTGGAGTGTGGAGAGATTATTCGGGCTGTTTTTGGAGTGTGGAGAGATTATTGGGGTTGATTTCTGGAGTTTGGAGAGATTATTGGGAATGTTTTTGGAGTGTGGAGAGATTATTTGGTCTGTTTTTGGAGTGTGGAGAGATTATTGGGGCTTGTTTTGGAGTGTGGAGAGATTATTGGGGCTTGTTTTGGAGTGTGGAGAGATTATTGGGGCTTGTTTTGGAGTGTGGAGAGATTATTGGGACTGGTTTTGGAGTGTGGAGAGATTATTGGGGCTTGTTTTGGAGTGTGGAGAGATTATTGGGACTGGTTTTGGAGTGTGGAGAGATTATTGGGGCTTGTTTTGGAGTGTGGAGAGATTATTGGTGCTGGTTTTGGAGTGTGGAGAGATTATTGGGGTTGATTTCTGGAGTTTGGAGAGATTATTGGGAATGTTTTTGGAGTGTGGAGAGATTACTGGGGCTGTTTTTGGAGTGTGGAGAGATTATTGGGGCTGTTTTTGGAGTGTGGAGAGATTATTGGGGCTGTTTTTGGAATGTGGAGAGATTATTTGGTCTGTTTTTGGAGTGTGGAGAGATTATTGGGGCTGGTTTTTGGAGTGTGGAGAGATTATTGGGGCTTGTTTTGGAGTGTAGAGAGATTATTGGGGCTGGTTTTGGAATGTGGAGAGATTATTGGGGCTTGTTTTGGAGTGTGGAGAGATTATTGGGGCTGGTTTTAGAGTGTGGAGAGATTATTGGGGCTGGTTTTGGAGTGTGGAGAGATTATTGGGGCTTGTTTTGGAGTGTGGAGAGATTATTGGGGCTGGTTTTGGAGTGTGGAGAGATTATTGGGGCTTGTTTTGGAGTTTGGAGAGATTATTGGGGCTGGTTTTGGAGTGTGGACAGATTATTGGGGCTGGTTTTGGAGTGTGGAGAGATTATTGGGGCTGGTTTTGGAGTGTGGAGAGATTATTGGGGCTTGTTTTGGAGTTTGGAGAGATTATTGGGGCTGGTTTTGGAGTGTGGAGAGATTATTGGGGCTGGTTTTGGAGTGTGGAGAGATTATTGGTGCTGGTTTTGGAGTGTGGAGAGATTATTGGGGTTGATTTCTGGAGTTTGGAGAGATTATTGGGAATGTTTTTGGAGTGTGGAGAGATTACTGGGGCTGTTTTTGGAGTGTTGAGAGATTATTGGGGCTGTTTTTGGAGTGTGGAGAGATTATTGGGGCTGTTTTTGGAATGTGGAGAGATTATTGGGGCTTGTTTTGGAGTGTGGAGAGATTATTGGGGCTGGTTTTGGAGTGTGGAGAGATTATTGGGGCTTGTTTTGGAGTGTGGAGAGATTATTGGGGCTTGCTTTGGAGTGTGGAGAGATTATTGGGGCTGTTTTTGGAGTGTGGAGAGATTATTGGGGCTGGTTTTGGAGTGTGGAGAGATTATTGGTGCTGGTTTTGGAGTGTGGAGAGATTATTGGGGTTGATTTCTGGAGTTTGGAGAGATTATTGGGAATGTTTTTGGAGTGTGGAGAGATTACTGGGGCTGTTTTTGGAGTGTTGAGAGATTATTGGGGCTGTTTTTGGAGTGTGGAGAGATTATTGGGGCTGTTTTTGGAATGTGGAGAGATTATTGGGGCTTGTTTTGGAGTGTGGAGAGATTATTGGGGCTGGTTTTGGAGTGTGGAGAGATTATTGGGGCTTGTTTTGGAGTGTGGAGAGATTATTGGGGCTTGCTTTGGAGTGTGGAGAGATTATTGGGGCTGTTTTTGGAGTGTGGAGAGATTATTGGGGCTGGTTTTGGAGTGTGGAGAGATTATTGGGGCTTGTTTTGAAGTGTGGAGAGATTATTGGGGCTTGATTTGGAGTGTGGAGAGATTATTGGGGCTTGTTTTGGAGTGTGATGAGATTATTGGAACTGGTTTTTAGAGTGTGGAGAGATTATTGGGGCTTGTTTTGGAGTGTGAAGAGATTATTGGGGCTTGTTTTGAAGTGTGGAGAGATTATTGGGGCTGGTTTTGGAGTGTGGAGAGATTATTGGTGCTTGTTTTGAAGTGTGGAGAGATTATTGGGGCTTGATTTGGAGTGTGGAGAGATTATTGGGGCTTGTTTTTGGAGTGTGGAGAGATTATTGGGGCTGGTTTTGGAGTGTGGAGAGATTATTGGGGCTGGTTTTTGGAGTGTGGAGAGATTATTGGTGCTGGTTTTGGAGTGTGGAGAGATTATTGGGGCTGGTTTTTGGAGTGTGGAGAGATTATTGGGGCTGGTTTTTGGAGTGTGGAGAGATTATTGGTGCTGGTTTTTGGAGTGTGGAGAGATTATTGGGGCTGTTTTTGGAGTGTGGAGAGATTATTGGGGCTTGTTTTGGAGTGTGGAGAGATTATTGGGGCTGTTTTTGGAGTGTGGAGAGATTATTGGGGCTGGTTTTGGAGTGTGGAGAGATTATTGGGGCTTGTTTTGAAGTGTGGAGAGATTATTGGGGCTTGATTTGGAGTGTGGAGAGATTATTGGGGCTTGTTTTGGAGTGTGATGAGATTATTGGAACTGGTTTTTAGAGTGTGGAGAGATTATTGGGGCTTGTTTTGGAGTGTGAAGAGATTATTGGGCCTTGTTTTGAAGTGTGGAGAGATTATTGGGGCTGGTTTTGGAGTGTGGAGAGATTATTGGTGCTTGTTTTGAAGTGTGGAGAGATTATTGGGGCTTGATTTGGAGTGTGGAGAGATTATTGGGGCTTGTTTTTGGAGTGTGGAGAGATTATTGGGGCTGGTTTTGGAGTGTGGAGAGATTATTGGGGCTGGTTTTTGGCGTGTGGAGAGATTATTGGTGCTGGTTTTGGAGTGTGGAGAGATTATTGGGGCTGGTTTTTGGAGTGTGGAGAGATTATTGGGGCTGGTTTTTGGAGTGTGGAGAGATTATTGGTGCTGGTTTTTGGAGTGTGGAGAGATTATTGGGGCTTGTTTTTGGAGTGTGGAGAGATTATTGGGAATGTTTTTGGAGTGTGGAGAGATTATTGGGGCTCATTTTGGAGTGTGGAGAGATTATTGGGGCTGGTTTTTGGAGTGTGGAGAGATTATTGGGGCTCGTTTTGGAGTGTGGAGAGATTATTGGGAATGTTTTGGAGTGAGGAGAGATTATTGGGAATGTTTTTGGAGTGTGGAGAGATTATTGGGAATGTTTTGGAGTGAGGAGTGATTATTGGGAATGTTTTTGGAGTGTGGAGAGATTATTGTGGCTGTTTTTGGAGTGTGGAGAGATTATTGTGGCTGTTTTTGGAGTGTGGAGAGATTATTAGGAATGTTTTGGAGTGAGGAGAGATTATTGGGAATGTTTTTGGAGTGTGGAGAGATTATTGGTGCTGGTTTTGGAGTGTGGAGAGATTATTGGGAATGTTTTTGGAGTGTGGAGAGATTATTGGGACTGTTTTTCTGTATGGAGAGATTATTGTGGCTGTTTTTGGTGTATGGAGAGATTATTGTGGCTGATTTTGGTGTATGGAGAGATTATTGTGGCTCTTTTTGGAGTGTGGAGAGATTATTGGTGCTGGTTTTTAGTGGGAGAGATGATTGGGGCTGTTTTTATGTTGGAAAGATTATTAGGGCTGTTTTTGGAGTGTGGAGAGATTATTGGTGCTGGTTTTGGAGTGTGGAGAGATTATTCGGGCTGTTTTTGGAGTGTGGAGAGATTATTGGGGTTGATTTCTGGAGTTTGGAGAGATTATTGGGAATGTTTTTGGAGTGTGGAGAGATTATTTGGTCTGTTTTTGGAGTGTGGAGAGATTATTGGGGCTTGTTTTGGAGTGTGGAGAGATTATTGGGGCTTGTTTTGGAGTGTGGAGAGATTATTGGGGCTTGTTTTGGAGTGTGGAGAGATTATTGGGACTGGTTTTGGAGTGTGGAGAGATTATTGGGGCTTGTTTTGGAGTGTGGAGAGATTATTGGGACTGGTTTTGGAGTGTGGAGAGATTATTGGGGCTTGTTTTGGAGTGTGGAGAGATTATTGGTGCTGGTTTTGGAGTGTGGAGAGATTATTGGGGTTGATTTCTGGAGTTTGGAGAGATTATTGGGAATGTTTTTGGAGTGTGGAGAGATTACTGGGGCTGTTTTTGGAGTGTGGAGAGATTATTGGGGCTGTTTTTGGAGTGTGGAGAGATTATTGGGGCTGTTTTTGGAATGTGGAGAGATTATTTGGTCTGTTTTTGGAGTGTGGAGAGATTATTGGGGCTTGTTTTGGAGTGTGGAGAGATTATTGGGGCTTGTTTTGGAGTGTGGAGAGATTATTGGGACTGGTTTTGGAGTGTGGAGAGATTATTGGGGCTGGTTTTTGGAGTGTGGAGAGATTATTGGGGCTTGTTTTGGAATGTGGAGAGATTATTGGGGCTTGTTTTGGAGTGTGGAGAGATTATTGGGGCTGGTTTTGGAATGTGGAGAGATTATTGGGGCTTGTTTTGGAGTGTGGAGAGATTATTGGGGCTGGTTTTGGAGTGTGGAGAGATTATTGGGGCTGGTTTTGGAGTGTGGAGAGATTATTGGGGCTTGTTTTGGAGTGTGGAGAGATTATTGGGGCTGGTTTTGGAGTGTGGAGAGATTATTGGGGCTTGTTTTGGAGTTTGGAGAGATTATTGGGGCTGGTTTTGGAGTGTGGAGAGATTATTGGGGCTGGTTTTGGAGTGTGGAGAGATTATTGGGGCTGGTTTTGGAGTGTGGAGAGATTATTGGGGCTTGTTTTGGAGTTTGGAGAGATTATTGGGGCTGGTTTTGGAGTGTGGAGAGATTATTGGGGCTGGTTTTGGAGTGTGGAGAGATTATTGGTGCTGGTTTTGGAGTGTGGAGAGATTATTGGGGTTGATTTCTGGAGTTTGGAGAGATTATTGGGAATGTTTTTGGAGTGTGGAGAGATTACTGGGGCTGTTTTTGGAGTGTTGAGAGATTATTGGGGCTGTTTTTGGAGTGTGAAGAGATTATTGGGGCTGTTTTTGGAATGTGGAGAGATTATTGGGGCTTGTTTTGGAGTGTGGAGAGATTATTGGGGCTGGTTTTGGAGTGTGGAGAGATTATTGGGGCTTGTTTTGGAGTGTGGAGAGATTATTGGGGCTTGTTTTGGAGTGTGGAGAGATTATTGGGGCTGTTTTTGGAGTGTGGAGAGATTATTGGGGCTTGTTTTGGAGTGTGGAGAGATTATTGGGGCTGTTTTTGGAGTGTGGAGAGATTATTGGGGCTGGTTTTGGAGTGTGGAGAGATTATTGGGGCTTGTTTTGAAGTGTGGAGAGATTATTGGGGCTTGATTTGGAGTGTGGAGAGATTATTGGGGCTTGTTTTGGAGTGTGATGAGATTATTGGAACTGGTTTTTAGAGTGTGGAGAGATTATTGGGGATTGTTTTGGAGTGTGATGAGATTATTGGAACTGGTTTTTAGAGTGTGGAGAGATTATTGGGGCTTGTTTTGGGGTGTGATGAGATTATTGGAACTGGTTTTTAGAGTGTGAAGAGATTATTGGGCCTTGTTTTGGAGTGCGATGAGATTATTGGAACTGGTTTTTAGAGCGTGGAGAGATTATTGGGGCTTGTTTTGGAGTGTGATGAGATTATTGGAACTGGTTTTTAGAGTGTGGAGAGATTATTGGGGCTTGTTTTTGGAGTGTGGAGAGATTATTGGGGCTTGTTTTTGGAGTGTGGAGAGATTATTGGAACTGGTTTTTAGAGTGTGGAGAGATTATTGGGGCTTCTTTTGGAGTGTGAAGAGATTATTGGGCCTTGTTTTGGAGTGTGAAGAGATTATTGGAACTGGTTTTTAGAGTGTGGAGAGATTATTGGGGCTTCTTTTGGAGTGTGAAGAGATTATTGGGCCTTGTTTTGGAGTGTGAAGAGATTATTGGACTTGTTTTGGAGTGTGATGAGATTATTGGAACTGGTTTTTAGAGTGTGGAGAGAGTATTGGGGCTTGTTTTTGGAATGTGGAGAGATTATTGAGGCTTGTTTTTGGAATGTGGAGAGATTAATGGGGCTGTTTTTGGAGTGTGGAGAGATTATTGGGGCTTGTTTTCGAATGTGGAGAGATTATTGGGGCTTGTTTTGGAGTGTGGAGAGATTATTGGGGCTTGTTTTGGAGTGTGGAGAGATTATTGGGGCTTGTTTTGGAGTTTGGAGAGATTATTGGGGCTTGTTTTGGAGTGTGGAGAGATTGTTGGGGCTTGTTTTGGAGTGTGGAGAGATTGTTGGGGCATGTTTTGGAGTGTGGAGAGATTATTGGGGCTTGTTTTGGAGTGTGGAGAGATTGTTGGGGCTTGTTTCGGAATGTGGGGAGATAATTGGGGCTGGGTTTGGAGTGTGGAGAGATTATTGGGGCTTGTTTTGGAGTGTGGAGAGATTATTGGGGCTTGTTTTGGAGTGTGGAGAGATTGTTGGGGCTTGTTTCGGAATGTGGGGAGATAATTGGGGCTGGTTTTGGAGTGTGGAGAGATTATTGGGGCTTGTTTTGGAGTGTGGAGAGATTATTGGGGCTTATTTTGGAATGTGGAGAGATTATTGGGGCTGGTTTTGGAGTGTGGAGAGATTATTGGGGCTGTTTTTGGTGGGTGGAGAGATTATTGGGGCTTGTTTTGGAGTGTGGAGAGATTATTGGGGCTGGTTTTGGAGTGTGGAGTGATTATTGGGGCTTATTTTGGAATGTGGAGAGATTATTGGGGCTGGTTTGGAGAGTGGATAGATTATTGGGGCTTATTTTGGAATGTGGAGAGATTATTGGGGCTGTTTTTGGAATGTGGAGAGATTATTGGGGCTGTTTTTGGAGGGTGGAGAGATTATTGGGGCTTGTTTTGGAGTGTGGAGAGATTATTGGGGCTGGTTTTGGAGTGTGGAGTGATTATTGGGGCTTATTTTGGAATGTGGAGAGATTATTGGGGCTGGTTTTGGAGTGTGGAGAGATTATTGGGGCTGTTTTTGGAGGGTGGAGAGATTATTGGGGCTTGTTTTGGAGTGTGGAGAGATTATTGGGGCTTGTTTTGGAGTGTGGAGAGATTATTGGGGCTTATTTTGGAGTGCGGAGAGATTATTGGGGCTTATTTTGGAATGTGGAGAGATTATTGGGGCTGTTTTTCGAGTGTTGAGAGATTATTGGGGCTGTTTTTGGAATGTGGAGAGATTATTGGGGATGTTTTGGAGTGTGGAGAGATTATTGGGAATGTTTTTGGAGTGTGAAGAGATTATTGGGAATGTTTTTGGAGTGTGGAGAGATTATTGGGAATGTTTTTGGAATGTGGAGAGATTATTGGGGCTGTTTTTCGAGTGTGGAGAGATTATTGGGGCTTGTGTTGGAGTGTGGAGAGATTATTGGGGCTTGTTTTGGAGTGTGGAGAGATTATTGGGGCTTGTTTTGGAGGGTGGAGAGATTATTGGGGCTTGTTTTTGGAGTGTGGAGAGATTATTGGGGCTTGTTTTCGAATGTGGAGAGATTATTGGGGCTTGTTTTGGAGTGTGGAGAGATTATTGTGGCTTGTTTTGGAGTGTGAAGAGATTATTGGGGCTTGTTTTGGAGTGTGGAGAGATTATTGGGGCTTGTTTTGGAGTGTGGAGAGATTATTGGGGCTGGTTTTGGAGTGTGGAGAGATTATTGGGGCTGTTTTTGGAGTGTGGAGAGATTATTGGGGCTGTTTTTGGAGTGTGAAGACATTACTGGGGCTTGTTTTGGTGTGTGGAGTGATTATTGGGAATGTTTTTGGAGTGTGGAGAGATTATTGGGTCTGATTTCTGGAGTGTGAAGAGATGATTTGGAATGTTTTTGGAGTGTCGCGAGATTATTGGGGCTGGTTTTTAGTGGGAGAGATTATTCGGGCTGTTTTTGGAGTGTGGAGAGATTATTGGGGTTGATTTCTGGAGTTTGGAGAGATTATTGGGAATGTTTTTGGAGTGTGGAGAGATTATTTGGTCTGTTTTTGGAATGTGGAGAGATTATTGGGGCTTGTTTTGGAGTGTGGAGAGATTATTGGGGCTTGTTTTGGAGTGTGGAGAGATTATTTGGTCTGTTTTTGGAATGTGGAGAGATTATTGGGGCTTGTTTTGGAGTGTGGAGAGATTATTGGGGCTTGTTTTGGAGTGTGGAGAGATTATTGGGGCTTGTTTTGAAGTGTGGAGAGATTATTGGGGCTTGTTTTGGAGTGTGGAGAGGTTATTGGGGCTTGTTTTGAAGTGTGGAGAGATTATTGGGGCTTGTTTTGGAGTGTGGAGAGATTATTGGGACTGGTTTTGGAGTGTGGAGAGATTATTGGAGCTTGTTTTGGAGTGTGGAGAGATTATTGGGGCTATTTTTGGAGTGTGAAGAGATTGTTGGGGCTTGTTTTGGAGTGTGGAGAGATTATTGGAACTGGTTTTTAGAGTGTGGAGAGATTATTGGGGCTTGTTTTTGGAATGTGGAGAGATTATTGGGGCTGTTTTTGGAGTGTGGAGAGATTATTGGGGCTTGTTTTGGAGTGTGGAGAGATTATTGGGGCTTGTTTCCGAATGTGGAGAGATTATTGGGGCTTGTTTTGGAGTGTGGAGAGATTATTGGGGCTTGTTTTGGAGTGTGAAGAGATTATTGGGGCTTGTTTTGGAGTGTGGAGAGATTATTGGGGCTTGTTTTTGAATGTGGAGAGATTATTGGGGCTGTTTTTCGAGTGTAGTGAGATTATTGGGGCTTGTTTTGGAGTGTGGAGAGATTATTGGGGCTTGTTTTGGAATGTGGAGAGATTATTGGGGCTGTTTTTCGAGTGTGGAGTGATTATTGGTGCTGGTTTTGGAGGGTGGAGAGATTATTGCGACTGGTTTTTGGAGTGTGGAGAGATTATTGGGGCTTATTTTGGCGTGTGGAGAGATTACTGGGGCTGTTTTTGGAGTGTGGAGAGATTATTGGGGCTGGTTTTGGAATGTGGAGAGATTATTGGGGCTTATTTTGGAGTGTGGAGAGATTACTGGGAATGTTTTTGGAGTGTGGAGAGATTACTGGGGAATGTTTTTGGAGTGTGGAGAGATTATTGGGAATGTTTTTGGAGTGTGGAGAGATTATTGGGGCTGGTTTTGGAGTGTGGAGAGATTATTGTGGCTGTTTTTGGTGTATGGAGAGATTATTGTGGCTGTTTTTGGAATGTGGAGAGATTATTGGGAATGTTTTTGGAGTGTGAAGAGATTATTGGGAATGTTTTGGAGTGTGGAGAGATTATTGGGAATGTTTTTGGAGTGTGAAGAGATTATTGGGAATGTTTTTGGAGTGTGGATAGATTATTGGGGCTTGTTTTGGAATGTGGAGAGATTATTGGGAATGTTTTTGGAGTGTGGAGTGATCATTGGGAATGTTTTTGGAGTGTGGAGAGATTATTGGGGCTTGTTTTGGAATGTGGAGAGATTATTTGAGGAGTTTTTGGAGTGTGGAGAGATTATAGGGGCTTGTTTTGGAATGTTTAGAGATTATTGGGACTGGTTTTGGAGTGTGGAGAGATTATTGGGGCTGTTTTTGGAGTGTGGAGAGATTATTGGGAATGTATTTGGAGTGTGGAGAGATTATTGGGACTGTTTTTGGAGTGTGGAGAGATTATTGTGGCTGTTTTTGGAGTGTGGAGAGATTATTGGGGAATGTTTTTGGAGTGTGGAGAGAATATTTGGGCTGCTTTTTATGTGGGAGAGATTATTGGGGCTGTTTTTATGTGGGAGAGATTATTAGGGCTGTTTTTGGAGTGTGGAGAGATTATTGAGGCTGTTTTTGGAATGTTGAGAGATAATTGGGAATGTTTTTGGTGTATGGAAAGATTATCGGGGCTGTTTTTGGAGTGTGGAGAGATTATTGAGGCTTGTTTTGGAGTGTGGAGAGATTACTGGGGAATGTTTTGGAGTGTGGAGAGATTATTGGGAATGTTTTTGGAGTGTTGTGAGATTATTGGGAATGTTTTTGGAGTGTGAAGAGATTACTGGGGAATGTTTTGGAGTGTGGAGAGATTATTGGGAATGTTTTTCGAGTGTGAAGAGATTATTGGGGCTGTTTTTGGAATGTGGTGAGATTATTTGGTCTGTTTTTCGAGTGCGGATAGATTATTGGCGCTTGTTTTGGAGTGTGGAGAGATTATTGGGACTGGTTTTGGAGTGTGGAGATATTATTGGGAATGTTTTTGGAGTGTGAAGAGATTATTGGGAATGTTTTTGATATGTGGAGAAATTATTGAGGCAATTTTCTGGAATTTGGAGAGATTATTGGGGCTCGTTTTTGGTGTGTGGAGAGGTTACTGTGTCTGCTTTTCGAATTTATGGAGCAGTTATTACTTCCGTTTTTTGCGTGTTTGGAAAGATTATCGGGGCTGTTTTTGGAGTGTGGAGAGATTATTGGGACTGTTTTTGGAGTGTGGAGAGATTATTGGGACTGTTTTTGGAGTGTGGAGAGATTATTGGGACTGTTTTTGGAGTGTGGAGAGATTATTGGGGCTGTTTTTGGAGTGTGGAGAGATTATTGGGACTGTTTTTGGTGTATGGAGAGATTATTGGGTCTGTTTTTGGTGTATGGAGAGATTATTGGGGCTCTTTTTTGTGTATGGAGAGATTATTGGGGCGGTTTTGGTGTATGGAGAGATTATTGGGGCTGTTTTTGGTGTATGGATAGATTATTGGGGCTGTTTTTGGTGTATGGAGAGATTATTGGGGCGGTTTTTGGTGGAGAGATTATTGGGGCTTGTTTTGGAGTGTGGAGAGATTATTGGGGCTTGTTTTGGAGTGTGGAGAGATTATTGAGGCTTGTTTTGGAGTGTGGAGAGATTATTGGGGCTGGTTTTGGTGTATGGAGAGATTATTGGGACTGTTTTTGGTGTATGGAGAGATTATTGGGGCTGTTTTTGGTGTATGGAGAGATTATTGGGACTGTTTTTGGTGTATGGAGAGATTATTGGGGTGGTTTTGGTGTATGAGGAGGTTATTGGGGCTGTTTTTGGTGTATGGAGAGATTATTGGGGCGGTTTTGGTGTATGGAGAGGTTATTGGGGCGGTTTTGGTGTATGGAGAGATTATTGGGACTGTTTTTGGTGTATGGATAGATTATTGGGGCTGTTTTTGGTGTATGGAGAGATTATTGGGGCTGTTTTTGGTGTATGGAGAGATTATTGGGGCGGTTTTTGGTGGAGAGATTATTGGGGCGGTTTTGGTGAATGGAGAGATTATTGGGGTGGTTTTGGTGTATGGAGAGATTATTGCGGCTTTTTTTGGTGTGTGGAGAGATTATTGGGGCTGTTTTTGGTGTCTGGAGAGATTATTGGGGCAGTTTTGGTGTATGGAGAGATTATTGGGGCTGTTTTTGGTGTATGGAGAGATTATTAGGGCTCTTTTTGGTGTATGGAGAGATTATTGGGGCGGTTTTTGGTGTCTGGAGAGATTATTGGGGCAGTTTTGGTGTATGGAGAGATTATTGGGGCTGTTTTTGGTGTATGGAGAGATTATTAGGGCTCTTTTTGGTGTATGGAGAGCTTATTGGGGCTCTTTTTGGTGTATGGAGAGATTATTGGGGCTGTTTTTGGTGTATGGAGAGATTATTAGGGCTCTTTTTGGTGTATGGAGAGATTATTGGGGCTCTTTTTGGTGTGTGGAGAGGTTATTGGGGTGGTTTTGGTGTATGGAGAGATTATTGGGGCTGTTTTTGTTGTACGGAGAGATTATTGGGGTGCTTTTGGTGTATGGAGAGATTATTGGGGCTCTTTTTGGTGTATGGAGAGATTATTGGGGCGGTTTTGGTGTATGGAGAGGTTATTGGGGCTCTTTTTGGTGTATGGAGAGATTATTGGGGCTGTTTTTAGTGTATGGAGAGATTATTAGGGCTCTTTTTGGTGTATGGAGAGATTATTGGGGCTCTTTTTGGTGTATGGAGAGATTATTGGGTCTCTTTTTGGTGTATGGAGAGATTATTGGGGCTCTTTTTGGTGTATGGGGAGGTTTTTGGGGTGGTTTTGGTGTATGGAGAGATTATTGGGGCAGTTTTGGTGTATGGAGAGGTTATTGGGGTGGTTTTGGTGTATGGAGAGATTATTGGGGCAGTTTTGGTGTATGGAGAGGTTATTGGTGTGTTTTTGGTGTATGGAGAGATTATTGGGGCTGGTTTTGGTGTGTGGAGAGATTATTGGGGCGGTTTTGGTGTATGGAGAGGTTATTGGGGCTGTTTTTGTTGTACGGAGAGATTATTGGGCTGCTTTTGGTGTATGGAGAGATTATTGGGGCTCTTTTTGGTGTATGGAGAGGTTATTGGGGTGGTTTTGGTGTATAGAGAGATTATTCAGGTGGTTTTGGTGTATGGAGAGGTTATTGGTGTGGTTTTGGTGTATGGAGAGATTATTGGGGCGGTTTTGGTGTATGGAGAGATTATTGGGGTGGTTTTGGTGTATGGAGAGGTTATTGGGTCGGTTTTGGTGTATGGAGAGGTTATTGGTGTGTTTTTGGTGTATGGAGAGATTATTGGGGCGGTTTTGGTGTATGGAGAGGTTATTGGGGCGGTTTTGGTGTGTGGAGAGATTATTGGGGCGGTTTTGGTGTATGGAGAGGTTATTGGGGCGGTTTTGGTGTGTGGAGAGATTATTGGGGCGGTTTTGGTGTATGGAGAGGTTATTGGGTCGGTTTTGGTGTATGGAGAGATTATTGGGGCTGTTTTTGGTGTATGGAGAGGTTATTGGTGTGTTTTTGGTGTATGGAGAGATTATTGGGGCTGTTTTTGGTGTATGGAGAGATTATTGGGGCGGTTTTGGTGTATGGAGAGATTATTGGGGCTGTTTTTGGTGTATGGAGAGATTATTGGGGTTGATTTCTGGAGTTTGGAGAGATTATTGGGGCTGTTTTTGGTGTATGGAGAGATTATTGGGGCGGTTTTGGTGTATGGAGAGATTATTGGGGCTGTTTTTGGTGTATGGAGAGATTATTGGGGCGGTTTTGGTGTATGGAGAGGTTATTGGGGTTGATTTCTGGAGTTTGGAGAGATTATTGGGAATGTTTTTGGAATGTGGAGAGATTATTTGGTCTGTTTTTGGAATGTGGAGAGATTATTGGGGCTTGTTTTGGAGTGTGGAGAGATTATTGGGGCTTGTTACGGAGTGTGGAGAAATTATTGGGGCTTGTTTTGGAGTGTAGAGAGATTATTGGGGCTTGTTTTGGAGTGTGGAGAGGTTATTGGGGCTTGTTTTGGAGTGTGGAGAGGTTATTGGGGCTTGTGTTGGAGTGTGGAGAGATTATTGGGGCTTGTTTTGGAGTGTGGAGAGGTTATTGGGGCTTGTTTTGGAGTGTGGAGAGATTATTGGGGCTGGTTTTGGAGTGTGGAGAGATTATTGGGGCTTGTGTTGGAGTGTGGAGAGATTATTGGGGCTTGTTTTGGAGTGTGGAGAGATTATTGGGACTGGTTTTGGAGTGTGGAGAGATTATTGGAGCTTGTTTTGGAGTGTGGAGAGATTATTTGGGCTATTTTTGGAGTGTGAAGAGATTGTTGGGGCTTGTTTTTGGAATGTGGAGAGATTATTGGGGCTTGTTTTGGAGTGTGGAGAGATTATTGGGGCTTGTTTTTGAATGTGGAGAGATTATTGGGGCTGTTTTTCGAGTGTAGTGAGATTATTGGGGCTTGTTTTGGAGTGTGGAGAGATTATTGGGGCTTGTTTTGGAATGTGGAGATATTATTGGGGCTGTTTTTCGAGTGTGGAGTGATTATTGGGGCTGGTTTTGTAGTGTGGAGAGATTATTGGGGCTTATTTTGGAGTGTGGAGAGATTATTGGGGCTTATTTTGGAGTGTGGAGAGATTACTGGGAATGTTTTTGGAGTGTGGAGAGATTACTGGGGAATGTTTTTGGAGTGTGGAGAGATTATTGGGAATGTTTTTGGAGTGTGGAGAGATTATTGGGGCTGTTTTTGGTGTATGGAGAGATTATTGTGGCTGTTTTTGGAATGTGGAGAGATTATTGGGAATGTTTTTGGAGTGTGAAGAGATTATTGGGAATGTTTTGGAGTGTGGAGAGATTATTGGGAATGTTTTTGGAGTGTGAAGAGATTATTGGGAATGTTTTTGGAGTGTGGATAGATTATTGGGGCTTGTTTTGGAATGTGGAGAGATTATTGGGAACGTTTTTGGAGTGTGGAGTGATCATTGGGAATGTTTTTGGAGTGTGGAGAGATTATTGGGGCTTGTTTTGGAATGTGGAGAGATTATTGTGACTGGTTTTGGAGTGTGGAGAGATTATTGGGGCTGTTTTTGGAGTGTGGAGAGATTATTGGGAATGTATTTGGAGTGTGGAGAGATTATTGGGACTGTTTTTGGTGTATGGAGAGATTATTGTGGCTGTTTTTGGAGTGTGGAGAGATTATTGGGAATGTTTTTGGAGTGTGAAGAGATTACTGGGGAATGTTTTGGAGTGTGGAGAGATTATTGGGAATGTTTTTGGAGTGTGGAGAGAATATTGGGGCTGCTTTTTAGTGGGAGAGATTATTGGGGCTGTTTTTATGTGGGAGAGATTATTAGGGCTGTTTTTGGAGTGTGGAGAGATTATCAGGGCTGTTTTTGGAGTGTGGAGAGATTATTGAGGCTTGTTTTGGAGTGTGGAGAGATTACTGGGGAATGTTTTGGAGTGTGGAGAGATTATTGGGAATGTTTTTGGAGTGTTGTGAGATTATTGGGAATGTTTTTGGAGTGTGAAGAGATTACTGGGGAATGTTTTGGAGTGTGGAGAGATTATTGGGAATGTTTTACGAGTGTGAAGAGATTATTGGGACTGATTTTTGGAGTGTGGAGAGAATATTGGGGCTGGTTTTTAGTGGGAGAGATTATTGGGGCTGTTTTTATGTGGGAGAAATTATTAGGGCTGTTTTTATGTGGGAGAAATTATTCGGGCTGTTTTTGGAGTGTGGAGAGATTATTGGGGCTGATTTTGGAATGTGGAGAGATAATTGGGAATGTTTTTGGTGTGTGGAGAAATTATTGGGGTTGATTTTGGAGTGTGGAGAGATTATTGGGAATGTTTTTGGTGTATGGAAAGATTATCGGGGCTGTTTTTGGAGTTTGGAGAGATTATTGGGAATGTTTTTGGAATGTGGAGAGATTATTTGGTCTGTTTTTGGAATGTGGAGAGATTATTGGGGCTTGTTTTGGAGTGTGGAGAGATTATTGGGGCTTGTTTTGGAGTGTGGAGAGGTTATTGGGGCTTGTTTTGGAGTGTGGAGAGGTTATTGGGGCTTGTGTTGGAGTGTGGAGAGATTATTGGGGCTTGTTTTGGAGTGTGGAGAGGTTATTGGGGCTTGTTTTGGAGTGTGGAGAGATTATTGGGGCTGGTTTTGGAGTGTGGAGAGATTATTGGGGCTTGTGTTGGAGTGTGGAGAGATTATTGGGGCTTGTTTTGGAGTGTGGAGAGATTATTGGGACTGGTTTTGGAGTGTGGAGAGATTATTGGAGCTTGTTTTGGAGTGTGGAGAGATTATTTGGGCTATTTTTGGAGTGTGAAGAGATTGTTGGGGCTTGTTTTTGGAATGTGGAGAGATTATTGGGGCTTGTTTTGGAGTGTGGAGAGATTATTGGGGCTTGTTTTTGAATGTGGAGAGATTATTGGGGCTGTTTTTCGAGTGTAGTGAGATTATTGGGGCTTGTTTTAGAGTGTGGAGAGATTATTGGGGCTTGTTTTGGAATGTGGAGAGATTATTGGGGCTGTTTTTCGAGTGTGGAGTGATTATTGGGGCTGGTTTTGGAGTGTGGAGAGATTATTGGGGCTTATTTTGGAGTGTGGAGAGATTATTGGGGTTTATTTTGGAGTGTGGAGAGATTACTGGGAATGTTTTTGGAGTGTGGAGAGATTACTGGGGAATGTTTTTGGAGTGTGGAGAGATTATTGGGAATGTTTTTGGAGTGTGGAGAGATTATTGGGGCTGTTTTTGGTGTATGGAGAGATTATTGTGGCTGTTTTTGGAATGTGGAGAGATTATTGGGAATGTTTTTGGAGTGTGAAGAGATTATTGGGGCTGTTTTTGGTGTATGGAGAGATTATTGTGGCTGTTTTTGGAATGTGGAGAGATTATTGGGAATGTTTTTGGAGTGTGAAGAGATTATTGGGAATGTTTTGGAGTGTGGAGAGATTATTGGGAATGTTTTTGGAGTGTGAAGAGATTATTGGGAATGTTTTTGGAGTGTGGATAGATTATTGGGGCTTGTTTTGGAATGTGGAGAGATTATTGGGAACGTTTTTGGAGTGTGGAGAGATTATTGGGGCTTGTTTTGGAATGTGGAGAGATTATTGGGACTGGTTTTGGAGTGTGGAGAGATTATTGGGGCTGTTTTTGGAGTGTGGAGAGATTATTGGGAATGTATTTGGAGTGTGGAGAGATTATTGGGACTGTTTTTGGTGTATGCAGAGATTATTGTGGCTGTTTTTGGAGTGTGGAGAGATTATTGGGAATGTTTTTGGAGTGTGAAGAGATTACTGGGGAATGTTTTGGAGTGTGGAGAGATTATTGGGAATGTTTTTCGAGTGTGAAGAGATTATTGGGACTGATTTTTGGAGTGTGGAGAGAATATTGGGGCTGGTTTTTAGTGGGAGAGATTATTGGGGCTGTTTTTATGTGGGAGAAATTATTCGGGCTGTTTTTGGAGTGTGGAGAGATTATTGGGGCTGATTTTGGAATGTGGAGAGATAATTGGGAATGTTTTTGGTGTGTGGAGAAATTATTGGGGTTGATTTTGGAGTGTGGAGAGATTATTGGGAATGTTTTTGGTGTATGGAAAGATTATCGGGGCTGTTTTTGGAGTGTGGAGAGATTATTGGGGCTGTTTTTGGAATGTGGTGAGATTATTTGGTCTGTTTTTCGAGTGCGGATAGATTATTGGCGCTTGTTTTGGAGTGTGGAGAGATTATTGGGACTGGTTTTGGAGTGTGGAGATATTATTGGGAATGTTTTTGGAGTGTGAAGAGATTATTGGGAATGTTTTTGATATGTGGAGAAATTATTAAGGCAATTTTCTGGAATTTGGAGAGATTATTGGGGCTCGTTTTTGGTGTGTGGAGAGGTTACTGTGTCTGCTTTTCGAATTTATGGAGCAGTTATTACTTCCGTTTTTTGCGTGTTTGGAAAGATTATCGGGGCTGTTTTTGGAGTGTGGAGAGATTATTGGGACTGTTTTTGGAGTGTGGAGAGATTATTGGGACTGTTTTTGGAGTGTGGAGAGATTATTGGGACTGTTTTTGGAGTGTGGAGAGATTATTGGGGCTGTTTTTGGAGTGTGGAGAGATTATTGGGACTGTTTTTGGTGTATGGAGAGATTATTGGGGCTCTTTTTGGTGTATGGAGAGATTATTGGGTCTGTTTTTGTTGTATGGAGAGATTATTGGGGCTCTTTTTGGTGTATGGAGAGATTATTGGGGTGGTTTTGGTGTATGGAGAGGTTATTGGGGCTCTTTTTGGTGTATGGAGAGATTATTGGGTCTGTTTTTGGTGTATGGAGAGATTATTGGGGCTCTTTTTGGTGTATGGAGAGGTTATTGGGGCTGTTTTTGGTGTATGGAGAGATTATTGGGACTGTTTTTGGTGTATGGAGAGATTATTGGGGTGGTTTTGGTGTATGGAGAGATTATTGGGGCTGTTTTTGGTGTATGGATAGATTATTGGGGCTGTTTTTGGTGTATGGATAGATTATTGGGGCTATTTTTGGTGTATGGATAGATTATAGGGGCTGTTTTTGGTGTATGGAGAGATTATTGGGGCTGTTTTTGGTGTATGGAGAGATTATTGGGGCGGTTTTTGGTGGAGAGATTATTGGGGCGGTTTTGGTGAATGGAGAGATTATTGGGGTGGTTTTGGTGTATGGAGAGATTATTGCGGCTTTTTTTGGTGTGTGGAGAGATTATTGGGGCTGTTTTTGGTGTCTGGAGAGATTATTGGGGCAGTTTTGGTGTATCAAGAGATTATTGGGGCTGTTTTTGGTGTATGGAGAGATTATTAGGGCTCTTTTTGGTGTATGGAGAGATTATTGGGGCTCTTTTTGGTGTATGGATAGATTATTGGGGCTCTTTTTGGTGTGTGGAGAGGTTATTGGGGCAGTTTTGGTGTATGGAGAGATTATTGGGGTGCTTTTGGTGTATGGAGAGATTATTGGGGCTCTTTTTGGTGTATGGAGAGTTTATTGGGGCGGTTTTGGTGTATGGAGAGATTATTGGGGCTGTTTTTGTTGTATGGAGAGATTATTAGGGCTCTTTTTGGTGTATGGAGAGATTATTGGGGCTCTTTTTGGTGTATTGATAGATTATTGGGGCTCTTTTTGGTGTATGGAGAGATTATTGGGGTGGTTTTGGTGTATGGAGAGATTATTGGGGCTGTTTTTGTTGTACGGAGAGATTATTGGGGTGCTTTTGGTGTATGGAGAGATTAATGGGGCTCTTTTTGGTGTATGGAGAGTTTATTGGGGTGGTTTTGGTGTATGGAGAGGTTATTGGGGCTCTTTTTGGTGTATGGAGAGTTTATTGGGGTGGTTTTGGTGTATGGAGAGGTTATTGGGGCTCTTTTTGGTGTATGGAGAGATTATTGGGGCGGTTTTTGGTGGAGAGATTATTGGGGCGGTTTTGGTGAATGGAGAGATTATTGGGGTGGTTTTGGTGTATGGAGAGATTATTGCGGCTTTTTTTGGTGTGTGGAGAGATTATTGGGGCTGTTTTTGGTGTCTGGAGAGATTATTGGGGCAGTTTTGGTGTATCAAGAGATTATTGGGGCTGTTTTTGGTGTATGGAGAGATTATTAGGGCTCTTTTTGGTGTATGGAGAGATTATTGGGGCTCTTTTTGGTGTATGGATAGATTATTGGGGCTCTTTTTGGTGTGTGGAGAGGTTATTGGGGCAGTTTTGGTGTATGGAGAGATTATTGGGGTGCTTTTGGTGTATGGAGAGATTATTGGCGCTCTTTTTGGTGTATGGAGAGTTTATTGGGGCGGTTTTGGTGTATGGAGAGATTATTGGGGCTGTTTTTGTTGTATGGAGAGATTATTAGGGCTCTTTTTGGTGTATGGAGAGATTATTGGGGCTCTTTTTGGTGTATTGATAGATTATTGGGGCTCTTTTTGGTGTATGGAGAGATTATTGGGGTGGTTTTGGTGTATGGAGAGATTATTGGGGCTGTTTTTGTTGTACGGAGAGATTATTGGGGTGCTTTTGGTGTATGGAGAGATTAATGGGGCTCTTTTTGGTGTATGGAGAGTTTATTGGGGTGGTTTTGGTGTATGGAGAGGTTATTGGGGCTCTTTTTGGTGTATGGAGAGTTTATTGGGGTGGTTTTGGTGTATGGAGAGGTTATTGGGGCTCTTTTTGGTGTATGGAGAGTTTATTGGGGTGGTTTTGGTGTATGGAGAGGTTATTGGGTCGGTTTTGGTGTATGGAAAGATTATTGGGGCTGTTTTTAGTGTATGGAGAGATTATTGGGGCTCTTTTTGGTGTATGGAGAGTTTATTGGGGTGGTTTTGGTGTATGGAGAGGTTATTGGGTCGGTTTTGGTGTATGGAGAGATTATTGGGGCTGTTTTTGTTGTACGGAGAGATTATTGGGGTGCTTTTGGTGTATGGAGAGATTATTGGGGCTCTTTTTGGTGTATGGAGAGTTTATTGGGGTGGTTTTGGTGTATGGAGAGGTTATTGGGGCTCTTTTTGGTGTATGGAGAGTTTATTGGGGTGGTTTGGTGTATGGAGAGGTTATTGGTTCGGTTTTGGTGTATGGAGAGATTATTGGGGCTGTTTTTTGTGTATGGAGAGATTATTGGGGCTCTTTTTGGTGTATGGAGAGTTTATTGGGGTGGTTTTGGTGTATGGAGATGTTATTGGGTCGGTTTTGGTGTATGGAGAGATTATTGGGGCTGTTTTTGGTGTATGGAGAGGTTATTGGGGTGGTTTTGGTGTATGGAGAGATTATTCGGGTGGTTTTGGTGTATGGAAAGATTATTGGGGCGGTTTTGGTGTATGGAGAGATTATTGGGGTGGTTTTGGTGTATGGAGAGGTTATTGGGTCGGTTTTGGTGTATGGAGAGGTTATTGGGACTGTTTTTGGTGTATGGAGAGATTATTGGGGTGGTTTTGGTGTATGGAGAGATTATTGGGGCTGTTTTTGGTGTATGGAGAGATTATTGGGGTGGTTTTGGTGTATGGATAGATTATTGGGTCGGTTTTTGGTGTATGGAGAGGTTATTGGGTCGGTTTTTGGTGTATGGAGAGGTTATTGGGGTGGTTTTGGTGTATGGAGAGATTATTCGGGTGGTTTTGGTGTATGGAGAGGTTATTGGTGTGGTTTTGGTGTATGGAGAGATTATTGGGGCGGTTTTGGTGTATGGAGAGATTATTGGGGTGGTTTTGGTGTATGGAGAGGTTATTGGGTCGGTTTTGGTGTATGGAGAGGTTATTGGGACTCTTTTTGGTGTATGGAGAGATTATTGGGGTGGTTTTGGTGTATGGAGAGATTATTGGGGTGCTTTTGGTGTATGGAGAGGTTATTGGTGTGTTTTTGGTGTATGGAGAGGTTATTGGTGTGTTTTTGGTGTATGGAGAGATTATTGGTGTGTTTTTGGTGTATGGAGAGGTTATTGGGTCGGTTTTGGTGTATGGAGAGGTTATTGGGTCGGTTTTGGTGTATGGAGAGGTTATTGGTGTGTTTTTGGTGTATGGAGAGATTATTGGGGCTGTTTTTGGTGTATGGAGAGATTATTGGGGCGGTTTTGGTGTATGGAGAGATTATTGGGGCTGTTTTTGGTGTATGGAGAGGTTATTGGGGCTGTTTTTGGTGTATGGAGAGGTTATTGGGGCTGTTTCTGGTGTATGGAGAGATTATTGGGGCGGTTTTGGTGTATGGAGAGATTATTGGGGCGGTTTTGGTGTATGGAGAGATTATTGGGGCAGTTTTGGTGTATGGAGAGATTATTGGGGCGGTTTTGGTGTATGGAGAGATTATTGGGGCGGTTTTGGTGTGTGGAGAGATTATTGGGGCTGCTGCATCTGGTTTCTTGTGGTAGCTTCTCCAAACTGAGTTAAAATGACCGAATTTGCACCTTGTTTGGATGAAACAGATTTTATGATTTTACTCTATGAGCAGTGGTGTGATTCACATGTAATCGGGTATTATTATTTTATTTTGACTATTCTGCATAAACGCAGTTCTCTTTTGAGAGCAATGCATCAAACTGTAGCTGCAAGAGAATGACTGACAGGTGGTTAAAATATATATGTGTTGTGATTTGTGTGCATCCAATTGAACTGTTGGATCGGGGGCAAACCATTTGACACACTACTCGAAGATGTGTAAAAATGTACCAATCAATTAAGCACATCTACAACATAATGATTTGTTATTTTGAGGAGAAACTGATATTGGCAGTTTTAAGGAGAAAGGGACAATGGCTGAGGAGGTGATACCATTTACAATGTCGCACAGGATGGGGCCAGTAAGGGAAGTTATATCTAAGTTTGTTTCAGTTATAAAGAATAATAACACAACTTGGGGTTGAGTTTCTTACTTATGCCTCAAAGCACCTCAAATGTTCACTCTATTGCTGCCTTGTAACGTATTGCAGATGGTAGCTCTGATCTTAACTCAGCCGACTGGTGGGAATGATATGGACGGGGAGTTAAAATGGCAGCCGAGCGGAAGCCATTCTGTTCCCATAGCGTTCCTGACCCATGGCCATTTTACGTGCCAGGATTCTGACAGCGTGGAGGCTGCCCACAACAGGCAGGTTGGGGCCTAATTAAAATGTGAAAGCCATGGCCTGATGACATCATTGACGCCGTGATGCAATTTTAGCTTAAAATTGTGGGAGACCCACAAGGTCGGGGAAACCTGGCGAGAGGTAGCAGAGTGGCCAGAAGAGGCCAAGGTAAGTATATTTGTTTCATTTTTGTGAGGATTCCTTAAGGGCCAGGAGGAATAGGAATGATCTTCCAGGCCCTGCAAAGAATCCTAGGGCCTCCTTAACCTCTGCCATCCATTGCCCTCCCACCATCAGAGCCCTTTGGAGACCCAAATCCAGGGAACCATTCCTTTCTGCCTGATTTCCTGCTCCTGCCTGCTGGTTCTGACATCATTCCTGCCAGTTTCAGGCTGGAGACGGTACAGACACATTTAAATAAGTCCTGGGAGTTAAAATGCTGAGGAGTCTGTGGGGAAATTCCGCCCGCCCCACACCCTGCCCATTCTGGACCCGCCCCAGGTTAAAATCCAGGCTGGTGTGTAGTAAGACATTCAACCCTGTTTCAGTTACACAGATAACTGTTCCTTTCATTATTGTGATTGGCTATATTCTGAATTGGTTCGAATTTGATTCTGGTTTTGGAATGTATCCAAGAAGGTCTAAGAGTCGCCTTAGTGAAGTCTTGAGTTAGGCTGGCGGAAGCCATTGCCTTCCTGACAACAACTTTAGACAATCCCCGAGCATAACAGTTGAAACTCAGCAAAGTAGCTGGATTGTTTGGTTCAACAATAAAGGTTGAGAAAATCAATGGCCGAGCAATACCTCAATGGAGCACCAATGCACAGTACTATACACACCCAGAACTCCCCATGCAATGCAGAAAGACTGAGGGCGCTAAATTGGGCCTTGTAGCGCCCATTGTTTCGGTGCTACGCGGCCTCTCCGACATCCAAGATGGCGTCTTGGATACGCACACACGTTTCCTGTGTGACGTGCGCCAGACGCCATCTTGGTATAGGAGTTTGCGCAGGTGCAGATAAGAGACGCTAGAATCATGTAAAGTAGGGAGAAAATGGATTCAAGCAGTGTGCAATACTGATTTAAAGTGATAGACACCATTTTGGGACTTAACGCTCAACTCAACACACAGTCTTAACCCCGACCATCTGAACATGTCTTAGAGTGCCTGGAGGACCCCCCACTGGCGCGATTTAAAGGGACCATGCAGAATTTACAGGTTAGTGACTGGATTATTGCCTCTGGCTGCCGAGACATTTGTAACCGTTTTTGGAGGTTTCCTAGACTTCAATACTAGGACGAGGGGACATAGCCTAACATTTAGAGCCAGGGCGTGCAGGAGTGAAGTTAGGAAATGCTTCTACACGCAAAGGGTGGGAGACATTTGGAACACTCTTCTACAGAGAGCAGTTGATGCTCGCTCACTTGTGAATGTTAAATCTGAAATTGATAGATTTCTGTGAACCAAGGGTATTAAGGGATATGGGGCTAAGGCGGGTATATAGAGTTAGGTCACAGGTCCACCATGATCTCACTGAATGTTGGAACAGGCTCAAGAGGCTAAATGCCACTGCCACTTGCTGCCTCTTGATATGCGCCACCTTCTCCTGCAAGAAAGCGAGGCATGTGCCTGGATGATGTGCCTGTCATGGTTGAATAGCTGCCGGTGTGTGCGGCCTGTGAGTTGTGAGTGGGCGGCTTAAAACAGTGGTAATGTGTGAGGGTGGGAGGAAGCATCTGATGGGAAGAGTTGAGTACTGATGGAAAGAGTTTATTGGTATGTGAGAGATGGGTGGGGGGTGTAGTGCGTGGTGCAGTTGGTAGGAGACGCCACTTGACAGTTGACCTCACTCACCTTGCCTACTCATGTCAAAGCATTGAACTTCTTCCTGCACTGCATCCATGTTCATGATGCTGTGCGCCTGGCATTGACTTCGTCCCCCGCTGCCTCCCACTGTCTTTTGAGTATATGTCTGGAGGGCCTCATGCCCCTGCGGATACAGGATGTCCCTCCTTCTGTCCACCTCTTGTACCCAAAGTCTCTAGTGCATCAGCGGAGAACCTTGGTGCATGCACTCTCGCAGGCCTGGTACCAACTCAGATCTGCAGATTAGTGAGGTCTGGTGTGCAGATTGGAGGATGTGGGATTTAGTAATGCGCAACCTTTATTCAATGTTTTAACGTAACTCATCAGTGTGTAAACATAGGGATGGGATTTGCATTTGTGTTTTACGTGTGCGATGTCTGATCTCTGTTCAGACTCCATGCAGACAGTAGACTGTTATTTTCAGCCAATAACAGGTACAAGCTACCTTTAAGAGATTTCTAAGAAACATCTTCCCTTTAAGAGATGGTGCTCCCTCTGGTGGTGGAAATTGCAAGGCCTGGAAAGGAAGGCTGATTGCAGGTAAGTGCTTCCTTGAGACCAAACTTGCGCCTTGCCTGCCCAGGGTCCGTTGGGCACGGGGTGTTAGCGCTAACACCGCCCAGAACGGACCCTTAACCAATTTTTCCCCCTGAGTTTTGTAAATGGGGGGAAATAAGTTTAAAAAAACCTCAAAACAGAGACCATTCCTTTCTTGGAATGGGGATTGGCACTAGGGTTGAGTCTGTGATTCGACAGTCCCAGCTACATCGCTCCCACTGGGAACATCGCTCCCACTGTGGAATCACCTCTAATAACTTCATTTAACTCAGATTATGAATCCTTTCATCTACAATGGTGCAAAAATCTCAAAACTCTTCCCTAAGTGGGATTCCTGAATCTGAAGATCTGGAAATCAAGATACATCGAATTACATAGAAATTTACAGCACAGAAACAAGACATTCGACCCAACAGACCTATGCCGGTGTTTATGCTCCACACGAGCCTCCCCCCACACTGCTTCATCTCACCCTATCAACATATCCTTCTATTCCTTTCTCCCTCATGTACTTATCCAGCTTCCCCTTAAGGCAAATGATATGTTGGCCTTTATTGCAAGGAGGTTGGACCAAAAGAGTAAGGAAGTCTTGTGCAATTGTACAGGGCTTTGGTGAGACCACACCTGGAGTACTGTGTACAGTTTTGGTCTCCTTACCTAAGGAAGGATATTCTTGCCTTAGAGGCAGTGCAATGCAGGTTCACTGATTGATTCCTGGGATGAGAGGGTTGTCCTATGAGGAGAGATTGAGTAGAATGGGCCTATACTCTCTGGAGTTTAGAAGAATGAGAGGTGATCTCATTGAAACATATAAGATTCTGTGAGGGGACTTGACGGGGTAGATGCTGAGAGGCTGTTTCCTTTGGCTGGAGAGTATAGAACTAGGGGGCATAGTCTCAGGCTAAGGGGTCGGACATTTAGGACTGAGATGAGGAGAAATGTCTTCACTCAGAGGGTTGTGAATCTTTGGAATTCTCTATCCCAGAGAGCTGTGGATGCTGAGTCATTGAGTGTAGTCAAGGCTGAGATCAATAGATTTTTGGACTCTCGGGGAATCAAGGGATATGGGGATCGGGTGGAAAAATGGAGTTGAGGTTGAAGATCAGCCATGATCTGATTGAATGGTGGAGCAGGATCGAGGGGTTGCATGGCCTACCCCTGCTCCTATTTCTTATGTTCTTATGTTATTAAATGCATCTATGCTATTCACCTCAATCACTCCATGTGGTAGCGAGTTCTTTTCCAGTTGGTTTGAAGACTATGACAAACTGCCTCTCAGTGTCACTGGATGGTAGTGAAGCTTTTACAAAAAGGCTCAAATGCTCAGTTGAACAGCTGTGTGGCCAGCTGTTACTGGGTTACGCTTGTGATCTGATGCTTTTTTGCACCACTAATGAGAACACCGATATTCGGAGGAAGCAATATCTCCTGATCAAATAGTGTGTGAGGCAGCCATGATGGGCCAGATGGTCTTTTCCTGCCCATTATTTTTGTATGTTCATAAATGTACCGATTAGAAGCAACTTTGTTGGCCTAGGCAAATTCTCAGATAGTCTTAGAAGCTCACTAACTTACTCACAATAGGTGAAGCAGGGGCTAAGCCTATGTCTGTAACCTCAGGTACATTATATGATCAACTAACAAAAGCATTGACAAGATGGAGTCAATTTTAACCCTGAGCAAATTTCGGGTGGGGGGTTGGTGTTTCAAGTCGAGTGTGAAATGTGCTTACTGGCCTAAATTTCAGGCCTGGGCTATTTTAACTCCCAGGCCTAGAACAGTTGCTGGCAGGGGAAGATTGGGCAGCCCTTGGTCTCCCGCCGGCTTGCAGGTAAGTGGCGAAGAGGGAGTTTAGGGGTGGTCTCATGGGAGGGGATGGCGGCGGGGGGGGGGGGGGAGTTCGAAACAGAGGAGGCCATGATCTTCATTATGGTGCCCGGTAGAGCCCTCCTGAACCTCCTGTCCTTACAAAGGACATTTTTCACTTACTTGGAAGACCTCTTCGTCCTTCCCACCAGCTGCCAAACTGCTGCAGCGACTTCCCTGCTTAGGCCCCAGTTAAAATGCCATCGGGGTCCTATTGATGTCATGGGACTCCGTATAGCATTTATGAATGAAATTCCCACCCGAATCCAACAGGTGCCTCATTCGCTTCAAAACCAGTATCATTTAAATCAAAGATCGGTGGAAATGGAGCATTTTCGCTGCTCACCTGCTCCATTCCTGCCCAGTGGGGAAAGTTAAAATTCCCTGCCCCCGACATATAATATTTGAAGCGGATAGAGAGTGTTTGGGACTACCTGCAGTCAACTGATGTAGAAGAGGAGAGATGTTACCACCTAAAAATGAAAGAGCATTGTTCGTGTTTGACGTTCTTGATCCTCGTGAAATTTTTATCTCAGTAAATTTTTAATAATCAACCTGATGAATATATATCCCAATGAGCCTCTAGAAGAAAGTATTTTACTGATTGAATCAAACACCAGGCTTCAAAGAGCTCTCATGCCAAATGGTTGCTTAAAGACAGCAGCAAGGTTCATCTGGAAGACCTATCTTCACTTTACAATCAGATGAAACAAAACTCTTTTATTTCAGGTCATAAATAGAACCAAAACAGCGCAGCAAGAATTACAAACAGAAGTTATAGGGATGTGTTTTAAGTTAGTGAATACAGCTCACACTAGCCTGCTATTGAAAGTACCTATTTGTGCTGATGCTAGCTTATAGTTTCTTGTTGCACCTTTTGAAGATATAATTGGGCCAAAATTTGCTGGCAAAATAACGGCGAGTTAAAGGCACACACCGTTATTGGTGTGTAAAAAACCCAGCAATTTGTGGTGAGGTAGAGATACGTAGTGAGTTGCGAATCGCCACAATTGCTGGACGATTTGCGCCTCTCCGCCGTTAGCCTCGCAAAGTTCGTCGTCAACCTTCTCAAGCTTTCCCGGGTATATTCACACTCATGCATATATGGGGAAAAATTGTTCAAAATTAACTTTTGTAACTTACTGTTCCTGTCTGACTTTGCTGCCCATTGTTTCCTCTTTCTAATTTTTCTTTCATTTTTCTTTGCTTCTCTCTTTCCTTTCCTTTCTCTCTCAGTCTTTGAGTCTCTCAATGCACCCTCTTCCTGCCCAACACCAGAATGTAGCCTGTTTTTTTTTATTTGTTCATTGGATGTGGGCGTCGCTGGCGAGGCCAGCATTTATTGCCCATCCCTAATTGCCCTCGAGAAGGTGGTGGTGAGCCGCCTTCTTGAACCGCTGCAGTCTGTGTGGTGAGGGTCTCCCACAGTGCTGTTAGGTAGGGAGTTCCAGGATTTTGACTCAGCGACGATGAAGGAACGGCGATATATTTCCAAGTCAGGATGGTGTGTGACTTGAAGGGGAATGTGCAGGTGGTGTTGTTCCCATGTGCCTGCTGCTCTTGTCCTTCTAGGTGGTAGAGGTCGCGGGTTTGGGAGGTGCTGTCGAAGAAGCCTTGGCGAGTTGGGTGAGATGGGTGAGATCCTGAATGAATATTTCACATCGGTATTTACGGTTGAGAAAGGCATGGATGTTAGGGAACTTGGGGAAATAAATAGTGATGTCTTGAGGAGTGTACATATTACAGAGAGGGAGGTGCTGGAAGTCTTAACGCGCATCAAGGTAGATAAATCTCCGGGACCTGATGAAATGTATCCCGGGACGTTATGGGAGGTTAGGGAGGAAATTGCGGGTCCCCTAGCAGAGATATTTGAATCATCCACCGCTACAGGGGAGGTGCCTGAAGATTGGAGGGTAGCAAATGTTGTGCCTTTGTTTAAGAAGGGCGGCAGGGAAAAGCCTGGGAACTACAGAGCAGTGAGCCTAACATCTGTAGTGGGTAAGTTGTTAGAGGGTATTCTGAGGGACAGGATTTACAGGCATTTGGAGAGGCAGGGACTAATTAGGAACAGTCAGCATGGTTTTGTGAGAGGAAAATCATGTCTCACGAATTTGATTGAGTTTTTTGAAGGGGTAACCAAGAAGATAGATGAGGGCTGTGCAGTAGACGTGGTCTACATGGACTTCAGCAAAGCATTTGACAAGGTACCGCATGGTAGGTTGTTACATAAGGTTAAATCTCATGGGATCCAAGGTGAGGTAGCCAATTGGATACAAAATTGGCTTGACGACAGAAGACAGAGGGTGGTTGTAGAGGGTTGTTTTTCAAACTGGATGCCTGTGTCCAGCGGTGTGCCTCAGGGATCGGTGCTGGGTCCGCTGTTATTTGTTATTTATATTAATGATTTGGATGAGAATTTAGGAGGCATGGTTAGTAAGTTTGCAGATGACACCAAGATTGGTGGCATTGTGGACAGTGAAGAAGGTTATCTAGGATTGCAACCGGATCTTGATAAATTGGGCCAGTGGGCCGATGAATGGCAGATGGAGTTTAATTTTGATAAATGTGAGGTGATGCATTTTGGTAGATCGAATCGGGCCAGGACCTACTCCGTTAATGGTAGGGCGTTGGGGAGAGTTATAGAACAAAGAGATCTAGGAGTACAGGTTCATAGCTCCTTGAAAGTGGAGTCACAGGTGGATAGGGTGGTGAAGAAGGCATTCAACTTGCTTGGTTTCATTGGTCAGAACATTGAATCCAGGAGTTGGGATGTCTTGTTGAAGTTGTACAGGGCATTGGTGAGGCCACACTTGGAATACTGTGTACAGTTCTGGTCACCCTATTATAGAAAGGATATTATTAAACTAGAAAGAGTGCAGAAAAGATTTACTAGGATGCTACCGGGACTAGATGGTTTGACTTATAGGGAGAGGTTAGACAGACTGGGACTTTTTTCCCTGGAGAGTAGGAGGTTTAGGGGTGATCTTATAGAAGTCTATAAAATAATGAGGGGCATAGATAAGGTAGATAGTCAAAATCTTTTCCCAAAGGTAGGGGAGTCTATAACGAGGGGGCATAGATTTAAGGTGAGAGGGGAGAGATACAAAAGGGTCCAGAGGGGCAATTTTTTCACTCAAAGGGTGGTGAGTGTCTGGAACGAGCTGCCAGAGGCAGTAGTAGAGGCGGGTACAATTTTGTCTTTTAAAAAGCATTTGGACAGTTACATGGGTAAGATGGGTGTAGAGGGATATGGGCGAAGTGCAGGAAATTGGGACTAGCTTAGTGGTATAAACTGGGCGACATGGACATGTTGGGCCGAAGGGCCTGTTTCCATGTTGTAACTTCTATGATTCTATGAGTTGCTGCAGTGCATCCTGTGGATGGTACACACTGTAGCCACGGTGCGCCGGTGGTGAAGGGAGTGAATGTTTAGGGTGGTGGACAGGGTGCCAATCAAGCGGGCTGCTTTGTCCTGGATGGTGTCAAGCTTCTTGAGTGTTGTTGGAGCTGCACTCATCCAGGCAAGTGGAGAATATTCCATCACACTCCTGACTTGTGCCTTGTAGATGGTGGAAAGGCTTTGGGGAGTCAGGAGGTGAGTCAATCGCCGCAGAATAACCAGCCTCTGACCTGCTCTTGTAGGCACAGTATTTATATGGCTGGTCCAGTTAAGTTTCTGGTCAATGGTGACCCCCAGGATGTTGATGGTGGGGGATTCGGCGATGGTAATGCTGTTGAATGTCAAGGGGAGGTGGTTAGATTCTCTCTTGTTGGAGATGGCCATTGCCTGGCACTTGTCTGGCGCAAATGTTACTTGCCACTTATGAGGATCGAAACAGTTGCTACAGTGGTTTTTCAGTGTCCTGAACCTGCGAGGTTGCCTTCAGTGTCACAGTGAAGAGGTTTTTGCTGTGTTGTGACATGAAGTTGCTGTGTAAATGGGGAATGAGGCCAATGATCTCAGAGTAGATTGCACTGGAACTGCGGAAGTGAAATCCCCACGAGAGGACGATTTTACACCTCACCTGCAGTGTTCTTCTGCACTTCAGGTTCAAAAAGGACACAGCTGGCAATTTGCCATTAAGGCAATAAAATTGGAAATTTAAAGAAAACACGTTAAACAATTGATTGTCTCTTCTTGGGATAATCTAGGTAACGGTTCCATTGCTCGTAGCTTTAACTGTTTAAGCTGAGTTTTCCTCCACTATTGGGCAGGTAAGAGAAGGAAATGGTGAGAAAATAAAGGCGTGAGACCTGCTGCTGCCTCCCTGCTTCATCCTCGTTTTTCCTCCCTCTCGACCACTCCGGACCACTGCTGTCGGCTCTTCCCTGGCTGCCACATAAATATTGGCCAGGGGACGGGCGGCTGGGGGATGGCGAGGATCAAAACCTGACCTCCCATCCCATTTCCCTTCCACCTGCTTTTGTTACCGCTGCTCCCCAAGACCACTTGGTGGAAGGTTGTCGTCATCTTGGGGTAACAGTGGCAATGGTCACAATCTGCACAAAGAGAGGGAAAGGGCCTAATAGTGGGCTCCTCTCCCTCTATTCATGTCCAATTAACTTACCTTTTTATGGCTCTGTAATGGTCTCCACCTCGTCACGTGCTGGAGTCACTTCCAAACCTTCTCCAATCTTAGTAACAACCATTACTGATAACCATTTGCTTTCTGTCTGTCAACCAACCTTCTATCCATGCTGCTACTTTTCCACTTGTATCATTCACCTGAATTTTCATAATTTGCCTCCTGTGCGAATCCTTATTGAATGCCTTCTGAAAATCCATATGCACCACATCTTTTGCACGCCATCTAACTATCAAATACTTCAAAAAACTCTATTAGATTATACAGATCTTCCGTGGAATTTCTCACAGTGAGTTGGAAGTTTTCGAAGAACGGCAGTTCTGTGAAGTGTTATGATCAGGACCACTGATATCAGCCCTGGTGGAACCCCTGAGATTTGGAAGAACTGGGATGGGGTCTCAGGGTCAAGCGGTATTTTGAGGTGTGCCATTAGTGTTTGGGAATTCAGGGTTCTGACAACACGGGGGGAATTCTGGGATTGCTGGGAGAAGGATCCTGGGATCTGGTGTATTGGGGAAGGAGTTCTCAAGGTCTGGGAGCTTTGGGGTGGTTGTGGGATCATAAAGTACAGGCAATGCAGTCTAAGGGCTTATGAGCACCGAGAGCAGATCAAACAATCTGGGGGGGCAGGATGTCTGATGAAGCTGATTCCTTCTGTGGGTGCACTGGCACAGGACGCATGCTTACCAGGCACCGGAGCAGATACGAGCACTTCGGTGGTCCTGTTAGAGAGTTAGGTGGGTCCTGGTGAATCAGTTTACAAATGAGCACGAGCAGAGAGTGGTGGTAGGGATAGCTGTGGAGAGTCCGTGTCGGAAGGCACCATCCTCTCCAAGCTCTGCTCAACTGGACAGAGATACTGAACCCTGGGGACCATCAATGAAAAGGAGAATGAAAGAAGGTCAAATATGTGAGGTACTGGCAGTTCTGCCAGGCATACTCTCCACAATATCAGAGAGGATGGAGGAGTCCGTCTCAAACATTTGTGGATTGATGTCGCAGGCCGTTGCGAGGATGTCTGCATTGAGAGAATGGCCTCCTCTGTGGAACTTGAATCACGGCACACTAATCAGTCTCTGCAGGCCCTGACCACGGCCGTGTAAACTAGGGATGCAAACATTTCTGCCACCTTAAACAGGATAACAGATACCTTAGCTGTGGCCTTACAAGGAGCCACTAACCTGCTCGAAGCTGCTCCTCTGCAAAGAGGTAGGAGCGATGTGCCGCTGGCCCAGGAGAGTGAAAGAGGACTTGGAAGTGGGAACTCCATTCAAAGCGTTCCTACATCTCACCCATTGTTCCCCCATCAACCAGTACCCAACATGCTGCCTCCTCTCACGATGGCTGAGACTGCCCCTGCACAGGTGCAGGTCGAGCAGTCTCCTGGTTGATCTGGTGGTGCTTGGATTGCCATATGTGTGCAATCAATGGCATCCTGCACCTGTGGGAAGCCATCCAGCAATGCGAATCCGAGTGCCCGCTCATTCTGGCTATTCTCATCACAGGGGAAGTTTACATACTTCCCAATCCTGGCAAACAATCCATCAGTCACCTGCCTTATGCATTTATGTGCAACTGACTGTGAGATCCTTGATATGTTTCTGGTAGCGCCAGAAGGAAAGGAACTGGAGGCAAGGAAATTGAGGGCAGTGGTGACTTTCACAGCCACTGATAATGAATGGCCGCCAGGCCCAGCAGGGAGCAGGTCTTCCTGTAGGAAGCTGCAGATGTCTGTGACCACCTGATGTGACAATCTCAGCCTCTGGAAGCACTGCTCTGCCGAGAGGTCAAGGAAGCTGAGCCTCTGTCTGTAGACCCTGTTAAGTGAGCTGTGCCTCCTGCGAACTCGACCTCTCTGTTGCTCCCCTCTCTGTTGTCCACCTGTAGCTCCCTCCCCAGCACAACCTTGCTAATGTGGATGCTGATTGTCTTCCTCATCTGAAGTCCAATCAAAAGCAGCCATGATGCCACCCATCCTGATGCTCTCTGTGTCAATATCTCCAAACTGTACAGATAGGTCTTCCAACAAGTACTCTCACCAAACCGCTTTCCGGAGGGAACTCAGAAAGCAGCTGTGAGCACTGAGCCTTTATTCATATTGGGACTCCTGACCTTTAACCATCCCAATGAAGTACCTCTAAATCACACCTCCATTTTACTGCGGAGTTTCCCAAACCCCGGGAAAGCTGTGCCAGAGGCATTAATTTCAAATCGCTGCCAAAATCTCCATAAAGGACCCTCATTTAAATATTATAATTATGGATCCACCTCTCCAGAGCGGATTACTCGGCCGCATCCAAACCCACCATGATTAAACCGGAAGTAGGCGCATTCATGGCGGGTTGGGGTTGGGCATCACATTTTGACTGATTTAACCCTCCCCGACCCTCTCTCACCCATCATGGGGCGGGGGGGGGGGAGGGGGGTTAAATTCCTCCCAAACAGTTTTTAGTAAAGATAAATTTCCATCAACAAACAAAAATAACTTCATAAAACACTCAAAAGTTCATAATTAATGCAGTTTCTAAGTTTTTAGATATATGTAAAAAATCATTAAGCCTCAAAAATGGTTAAGGAGAGATTTTTTAACTGAACAGATACAACAAAAAATGATGATTGACTAAAAAATTTTTTACATGAAGAATTCTGTTTTATTTTCTAACCATTAACAAAGAGCCCATGATAACAGCTGTTACTGTTCCCTCTGCTACCTTTTATGTGATAATAGTTCTCACTGTCCCACATCCTGATTCTCGCTTAGTAACAATTGTTTTTGTTCCCATGTGCTGTCTCTTACATAATAACATGTCATTTTTGTCTCTCACATGATAAAGATCTGTTACTGTTCCCACTGCAGCCTCTTCTTTCTGTGAGCAGTTCATTATGAAAAAGCACAATTGTAATATAATTATATGAAATAAAGCTCCAGTTACTTTCAAAGTTTTCTGGAAAAAGCAAAGAAATAGTTAAAGCCGCATTAATTAATGTTCAGAATGAGCAGATTGCATGTTGGGAAATTCAGCAAACGTCATGTGTTCAAAATACACAGATGTGATAGAAAACTTTCTCTTCACTGTTGTGGTAAATATGCCCAGTTGAAGCATTGGATTTTGAAGCAGGCTGAGGCCTTCAAGTAAAAGCTTTGGAAGGTATTAAAAGTCACAAAAGGCAGTTCAATAAATACATGTAATCATGTTATTGTGAACTATGTAAGCCTTTTTAAAAATTTCATTTCAACCCTTATTTTGGACATTAGAAATTTCTGTTACTGAGAAAAAAGGTACATCAGAAATTTTCAGATGAAAGTGAGCAAACCTGCTCCACACCACTGTCTAGTGGCCAGATCCTGAAACTACATGCAGGCTCAAAGCAAGTGCTTTTCAAGGGGAATTGCAAAGAGTCATAGGGGTTTGTGACAGGGAAAACGTGGCAAAGGGATAAGTGCTCTATATGGGAAAATCGTATTACAGCACAACCTACAGACATTACAGGCAATTACAAACTTAACAGGGGTGTGAACACTATTAACATCAGAAAGTCCACGGAAAGCATTTACTGGTGATAGGACATACTGATTTTAATAATGTACAGATTTGATAAACATGATTTGCCTTTAATAAATCCATGCTAGCTGTCTTTAATTGTCCCTCTAGCTGTATTTAATTATGGAATCTACGAGTTTTCCCACAGCTGAAATTAGACTAACTGGTCTATAGTTAGCCACCTTATTCTTCTCTCCCTTCTTGAACAGAAATCCACCCATATCTATCTATCTGTTTTATTAAAAATATTAAAGTGGTACAACCTGGACAGGAGGGAAGTTAATCTGGAGCATTATTTCAAGTTAAACTATGAGGGGAGGACTGAAGGACATAGGTACAAACTGGCAAAAGACAAGTTCAGGACCAATGTCAGGAAACACTTCTTCACGTAGCAAAAAACTGATAAGTAAAAACTGAAGTAATCGTCCGATGGTTAGTGAAGGCAAAAGCTCTAGAATCATTTAAGAGACAATTAGATGCTGCAATGGGGAGATCACAGCTTTCAGTGGAAAGATGAGCAAATTGGGCTATAAGGCCTCTTTCATCGGAACTTATCTTTGCGATTTTTGAGATAGACGGAGAGTGAAAGAATTATAAAGTGTGAGACAAGTAGAGGCAAAGAGAGAGTCTTCAAAAAAAAATTGTCCATGGGCAATGCCACCGTGGATCAACTCACATTGTATTATAAAATGGCTAAGGGTTTACCTCTATAGTGGATAAAATGGTATGAAAGGATTTTCACTGTACTTAATGCTTAGTTCAATAAATGTATCAAATAATAGATTTTGGGGGTGAATTTTCATGGGGGTTGTCCTGAGTATCCACAGAAACTCTGGAAAAATGATGTAGATGGTCCCTATTCACCCCTTTGGCTCATAAATTTAAATTGTTTCACTTCAATGAGTTTTTAAGCACTTATGATTATGTCTCAATTTCATGTTTCCCTCTCTTTTCCCTTCACTAAAAGCCATGTTGCAATTAGGGTGTGTTTACACTGCAAGCTTAGGATCAATGCAGAACGATTTCTGCTTCATACCAGTGCTAAACTTGCAGTGTAAGTCCAGAATGAAGAGGCATGAGATTTGCTAAAGGCAGTAATCTCGCACCACTTCAATTTGACTCCACATGGAGTTTCCTGATTCACAAAATATTGTATTTTAGTGAGAAAATCTCAATTCTGAGTTTCCACGCTGTTTAAACCTTCAGACTGTAATAGGAACCGCAATTACAAGAGGCAGCAACGTAGGACCTAAAAGCAAAGGAACCTCTAAATATAAATACATGAAAAACTTCATGGGGGTTATATTGGATAACCCCCGAAACTGAGCGCGGGGTTCGCGGTGCGCGATTAACCCGCACCCAGTCGTTGAGATGCAGATAGCATGTAACATTCGTGTTGCCTGGTGATTTACCTGATTGCTGCATCCAGCCAGCCCTACGTGCACCATTGAGTGGCTGCTCACCAGTAGGGGGCACAGATATCGCAAGTGGCTAGCACCACTTAAAGGCAGCCTGCACTTCTTAAAGGGGAGGTGCAGTGTGGCTGCAGGAAGTGGTGGAAGACAATTGGGAAGTGAATCTGTGCCGCAATATAGTGCAGCATGGTGATGATGGGACCTCTGGAATTTTGAATTAGCAACAACTGGGCTGCTCAACGTTTACACGACTCTGATATTTGCAAAATATAAGATACTGGTCCGCACAGAGTCTGAACGGAGATCAGAGATCGCACACGTAAAACACAGAAGCAAGTCCCGTCCCTATGTTTACAAACTGTTGAGTTATTTTAAAACACTGAATAAATGTTGCGCACTACTAAATCACACATCTTCTAATCTGCACGCCAGACCTCACTAATCTGCCGATCTGAGTTTGTACCGGGCCGGTGAGACTGCGTGCACCAAGGTTCTCTGATGATGCAATAGAGGCCTTGGTGCAAGAGGTGGACAGAAGGAGGGGCATCCTGTATCTGCGGGTGGGGGGGGTGTGGTGGCAAGAGGCCCTCCAGACATATGGTCAAGAGGCAATGGGAGGCAGTAGGAGATGAAGTCAATGCCAGGCGCATAGCATCACACACATGGAAATAGTGCAGAAAGAAGTTCAATGTTTTGTCATGATTGGTCAAGGTGAATGAGGTCAACTGTCAAGTGGCATCTCCTACCAACTGCTCCACACACTACACCCCCCATCACCCACATAACAACAAACTCTTTCAATCAGTACTCTACTCTTCCATCAGATGCTTCCTCTCACCCTCACACATTACCACCATTGCAAGCCACACATCCACACCTCACAAGTCACACACACTAGCAGCTATTCACCCATGACAGGCACATCACCCAGACATCTTGCAGGACATTCACTGACACATGTCCCACTTTCTTGCAGGAGAAGGTGGCGCATAACAGGAGGCAGCAAGTTACAATGGCTCCATGGAACGTAAACCTGCTGACTTTCTCAGGATGACAGCATTCCTGTCTTACCCCGTCATTCCACCAGTCTGTCAGCTGGCCAGTCCACTCCCTGTAGGGTATTGAAACTTTATTATATACACACAGGAAGATAAGGACAGAAGTAGGCCATTTAGCCCCTCGAGCCTGTTCTGCCATTCAGTGAGATCATGGTTGATCTGTGACCTAACTCCGTATACCCACCTGAGCCCTATATCCCTTAATACCTTTGGTTAACAAAAATCTATCAATCACAGATTTAAAATTAACAATTGAGCTAGCATCAATTGCTGTTTGTGGAATAGCGTTCCAAACTTCTACCACCCTTTGCATGTGCAAGCATTTACTATCTTCACTCCTGCAAGTCCTGGCTCTAATATTTAGGCTATGTCACCTAGTCCTAGGATTCAAGTAGAGGAGACCTCCAAAAACAGGTACAAATGCATCAGCAGCCAGAAGCAATAATCCAGCAACTAATCTGTAACTCCTGCATGATCCCTTTAAATAGCACTGGTGGGGGGTAGGGGGGTGGGGGGGTCCTCCATATCGTTTAAGACCTGTTCTGCTGCGCGAGATTAAGACAGTGCGTTGGACGTAGTGTTGAGTTCCAAAATTGCATCTGTCCCTTTAAATCAGCATTGCACACTGATCTACTGCATATTCTCCCTACTTTACATGCTGCCGGCGTCCATTATTGCACGAACGCCTTTACCATCTGGTGTCCGGGACATGTCACGCTAGACTTGTGCGTGCGCATTCCGAATGCCATTTTGAATCCTTAGGAGTCCACGTAGCGCCTACACAACGGGCCCTACATGGCCCAATTTAGAGCCCCATAAGTCTTTATTAAATGTTGTCGTAGACAGGGGTTGTGCTAGGTAATCCTGTCAGATTTATTCCTATATAATCCCTAATGTATCGACGCAAATCCAGTGCCCTGTTAAATAATACTATACCAATAGATGACATTGTTACTGAAAGATGTAATTCCATTTCCTTTCTTATTTCTACTTATTCCTTGCATTTTATTTTTAGGCATAAATAGAAAAGACTTAAAACAAAGGATTAATTTTCGAATAACAACAAAAAATGTCTTCCTTTCATCAGTCATCCACTTTTCTCTGCTTTGATGCTGAATAAAGAAGCTTGGCTTGAGTAGTGAAAGACAGAAAGGCAAATCAAATCTTTGTGTTTAGAGAGAAAAGGTAGCCTCTAATGACTTGAGTTCAGTGAGCAGGAGTCTGTATTCACTGCAGGCAGGCAGCTGGAGTTCAATATTCTTTGACTTTTTTTTTGTGAAGGGTCAAGCTGGATGATTTGTTTTAAAGTGGATTCTGTGCTGGCAGCAGGTTTAGGAGAGTCACTCAAATTGATGAGCCCATCCATTTTTTTCTCTCTGTGGTATATAAACATCGGCAAGGTATTATTCCTTCTGTAAACAGATAGAGAGGCTGTGTTAGGAAATTGCCTGGCCTTGCTTGCACTTCCCCATCAGCGTGATGACAGACAGACTCATGAGTGGATCTGGTTTTGCACTGTTTTCACCTGATATTGGCTGTAAAACGCAACCTGCATGATCTTTTTAAATCTATCACCACCTTTGAGGGTGATATGTTTGCGGTGACGTGCTTAATCTAAGAGGGTCACAAAGGTTATTAGCAAAGAAGATGAGAGGTGTTTATCTAGTTGAAAAGCTTTCTCCGAGTTCCTGTAGCAGTGATTTGTGGTTTTAAGCAGGAAAATGATGAAACTGCCTCACCAAAAACTCAGAAGGTTCTTTATAAAGAGGGTAAGTAAAATGGTTTCCTCCTTCTGAGATAATTGTTTGAAAGACAGGTCTTTGAAGAGTTTTACCATTACATGTCTGAGTGGGTGGAACTATCAGCTCAAACTAGTTTAAACACAGGCAGTGAGTGAATGATCAGTTGGCTATTAACCCTTAGAAAACTGCTGTGATATTTCTGCATCAAAATTTAAATACATAGAGAATAATTGAGATCTGAGATAGAATTTTACAGACAATAATAGATACTTGGAACAAAGCTGGTTGATAGTTGTAGGCTAAAATGGAGAATTATAGATATCAGAGTTATTATGAGGTAGTAATCATATCAAAAATTTCAGATGATGTCAAAACCATGAAAAGGAATAGTTATGCTGTGTGCAATCGTCATTTCTGTTCCTTGATGAAATTGTAATCTTGGAAATTATACAAACATAGAAATTACAGCACAGAAGGAAGCTATTCAGTCATTACGCCTATGCCAGTGCTAACTCTTCAAATAGAGCGAAACAATTTAATCCCATTTCCCTGTCCTTCCCCCATTGAATTCTTAAATTCAATTCTCTTTTAAATATTGTCATAATCTCTGCCCCACTAGCCAGTTGCGGTAAAGCATTCCATGTCCTAATGATCTTCTGTGTGAAATTATTTCTTTTAATTTCCTTCACCATTCTTTGCGGAGCAGGCTCGAGGGGCCGATTGGCCTACTCCTGCTCCTATTTCTTATGTTCTCGTGATAATCCTGATTCTGCGATCCCTTTGTCATCGATTTACCAACAATCTTTCACTATTTACCTTCTGAAAACCTTTCAGAGTTTTCAAAACCTCAATTAGATTTCCATCTTAACCTTCTCTGTTCCAATGAGATACATCTGAAATGTTCAAGACTTTCTTCATAACATTAACCTATCATTCCTGGTGACATTCTAAATGTACCCTTTCCCTGGCTCTAATTTCCTTCCCTGGTGTCCAGAATCTGAAACAGGTGGTTAATCAATATCTTCTATCATGTAGAAGTATCCATCTATCTCTGTTTCACTCTCGCGCATACATACGCACACACACACACACCCCTACACACACACTCACACTCACACAAAGACACACACAAATAACATTTCTGCTTTAATTGACACTTTGGGCCTGATATCCTGGTCTTGGCCAAGATATAGGAACATAGGACATTGGGAACAGAAGTAGGCCATTCATGGCTGATCTGCATCTCAACTCCATTTTCCTGCCTTTGCTCCATATCCCTTGATATCTTTACCTAACAAAAATGTATCAATCTCAGTCTTGAAAGCTCAAATTATCCTAGCAGCCACAGCTTTTTGGGGGAGAAAGTTCCAAATTTCTACTACCTCTTGTGCGTATAAGTGGAGTAGATCTCCAATCAGTCAACCGGCAGAACCCGTTTCCACTGGGATTCCACTGGCTTTGCATCCTTGCAACAATTTCCAATGGGGAACTTGCCCACATCAAGGGGACATGACTGAAAGAGTGCCCATTATGCCCTCGGTAAGCCTCAACAGAACTCTGCGAATTGAAGAGGACTCCATCCCTGGGATTTGGGATGGGGCCTGTGTATTATGTCTGGTTGACTAGCAGTTCCACTCTGCCAAACTTTTGTTGGCTGAGCGGGTTTCACAAAACTTTGGCCCCTTGGTATAAACTTTACCTGCATAAAAGCTTTTAAAATTTGTTCTCTGACTATTATTTAAATAATTCTGAAAAACAAACACGTAGATAGCATTGGAGGCTGAATGGAAACATTTTTCCAGTTGGGCTGACTGAATGCCACTGATGCATCCTGGGAAACTGTGCACATAGCACTTGCTTAGACTGCAGGTCTGCTTTCAGCTAAAAGACTCAAAGCCCTGGACAAAAATATTAAGTCCAAGCCCAGGCTTCTGGGAGAAGCTGAGACCTTCAAATAACAAGTTTAATGAAGATACTAAAAGGCACAAAAGGTAGTACAGTGGATAATCTGCAATCATATTATTATGAAATATGTAATTTTAAAAATGTTTTTATTTGATTTAGAACCTTATTTTGAATGATTTGATTGGTTCACCGTTTCCTTTCATTTATTGGTATGTTCTCCTGTCTGGTCATTCAGGATTGGTTGTTTTCATAATAACTTAGCAGTCTCTTATTAGCATTTACTTGAAGGCCTCATTAGCAGCACTGGGGAGAGGGAGAGGGAGAGGCCATGACTCTGCTCACACTGTGGGAGAGGGAGGCCATGACTCTGCTCACACTGGGGATGTTCCAGGGTTTAGAAGAACTGGGATGGGGATTCTGGACTGTGGCAGAAGTGTTGAGCTTTTGCGCACAAGGGGTGGGCGCTGGACTTTAGCATCATGGGGGTGGGGGTTTTGGGGTTTAGTAGTACTAAGGTGGGGGTGATCCTGCAGTTTTCCAGTAGTGTGGTGTAGGTCCTGTGGTTTTGTAGCACTGAGAGGGAGGCCCTTGGTTGAGCAGCACTGGGGAGGCTTTTAAAATCTTGGAGAATTGAGAAAGTAAATTCCAGTACTTGGCATCATTGGGACGGAGTGTCACTGGGTGTAACAGAGCCGGGAGAGAAAGATGGTTCTACCAGATCCCAGGACCCTCCCATACTGTGCTACCAGATCCCAGGACCCTCCCATACTGTGCTACCAGATCCCAGGACCCTCCCATACTGTGCTGCCAGATCCCAGGACCATCCCATACTGTGCTGCCAGATCCCAGGATCCTCCCATACTGTGCTGCCAGATCCTGGGACCCTCCATACTGTGCTACCAGATCCTGGGACCCTCCATACTGTGCTGCCAGATCCTGGGACCCTCCCATACTGTGCTACCAGATCCTGGGACCCTCCCATACTGTGCTGCCAGATCCCAGGACCATCCCATACTGTGCTGCCAGATCCCAGGATCCTCCCATACTGTGCTGCCAGATCCTGGGACCATCCCATACTGTGCTGCCAGATCCCGGGACCATCCCATACTGTGCTGCCAGATCCCAGGATCCTCCCATACTGTGTTGCCAGATCCCGGGATCCTCCCATACTGTGCTGCCAGATCCCGGGATCCTCCCATACTGTGCTGCCAGATCCCAGGATCCTCCCATACTGTGCTGCCAGATCCTGGGACCATCCCATACTGTGCTGCCAGATCCCGGGATCCTCCCATACTGTGCTGCCAGATCCTGGGACCATCCCATACTGTGCTGCCAGATCTCGGGATCCTCCCATACTGTGCTGCCAGATTCCGGGACCATCCTATACTGTGCTGCCAGATCCCAGGACCCTCTCATACTGTGCAGCCAGATCCCGGGACCATCCCATACTGTGCTGCCAGATCCCAGGACCCTCCATACTGTACTACCAGATCCTAGGACCCTCCCATACTGTACTCCCAGATCCCAGGACCCTCCATACTGTACTACCAGATCCCAGGACCCTCCCATACTGTGCTGCCAGATCCTGGGACCCTCCCATATTGTGCTACCAGATCCTGGGACCCTCCCATACTGTGCTGCCAGATCCTGGGACCCTCCCATACTGTGCTTCCAGATCCTGGGACCCTCCCATACTGTGCTGCCAGATCCCAGGACCCTCCCATACTGTGCTGCCAGATCCTGGGACCCTCCCATACTATGCTGCCAGATCCTAGGACCCTGCTCCAATGCTTCTAACCCCCAGGAACCCCTGTGAGAATGAAAAAACATTCCAAGGGTTGTGGGGGCTGTTAGCACTGGAGAGTCCATGGGGGTGAATTTCCTTGGAGCTGATCCTTTTCCACTCCCGTAACTTCACCAGCAGTGAGATGGAAACCCCGTTTATGCGCATAAATTCTGCTAGCAGAGCAGAAGCAGGTCAGAGGAAATTCCTGGCCCTGGGGTCTGGCAGCATGAAATGTAGGGATCTAGTAGCAATGGGAAGACAGCCCTGGGGTCTGTCAGACAAAGGCTCAGGATGTATTTTAGGGACAGAGATGGAGGACAATGTAGACTAAGAGCCTTCATCTTACCCCAGCTCTATATCCCTCATCTCCTCCGCTCTCATTCTCCCTGTTCCGCCCCCTCCCCCTCATTCCATCCACTTCCCTCCTTCACCTCCACTGTTCCCTTCACCCCATTCTCGTTTGTATGCTGTCAATAGATGAAAATTTCCTGTTTGTCGATGTGTAATGATTGCCACACTGAAAGATTGGTGATCATGAAATGTCCAATGCAGGTTTATTGGGTGATTATAAAGTGTTGAATAGCAGGATAAAATATGATCAGTGTATATTATAACAGGATCTCTTTCAGATTGTTCTGGGAATACTGTGAATTAAGGAATCTCAGGTAGCTCCACGTATTGCCCTTTTTAAAAGAAAAATAATACAAAAGATTAATTGTATTTAGATTGGAACCGATAAGAACTTCCCATTCTTAAGGCATCAGAGTCAAACACTGCTAAATTCCTAGAAAAGACACGATGAGCTGATACTATTATTTGAACCTTGAATGCGCTCGTATCAAATGCCTCTTGCCGTTAACCTGTTTATTTTAAACCCCAAAGAGTAATATTTGGGCCAATCTCTAACAAACCTGAACCCATCCTGAAAAATGCTAAAACTATAAAGGGTTGAATGCTCACTGAGGACCATGTGCCTCCCTCCTCAGTGCCAGCACCTACAGACAGTTCAAGTTTATCTTCATTCCTACTACACTGAATTGGTTTTAAGGTTGACTTTTTATTTTCAGGCTTGATGCATTAACTCTACTGAGATCTCTGTTGTAATATTCAGCTCTAGAAACATGGAGGAGTTCCTTCTCCCCTTACTCTCCAAGTGTTGATTGAAGAGTCATTTGAAAGCGAGGGCAGGCTCCTCAAAGAGCTAAACCCAAATTTGGGTTGTTAACTAACAGTTTACCCAGGTATCATTATTCAGTCCATCTTTTATGTAAACTGCTGCAGAACAGAATAATCTACTGTAACTAAGTTTAGATGTATTTGGTCTCTGGTCAATAGATTTGGATCAATGCTTCAGTGTTACATGGTGTCCTAGCAGCAGAGCTTGTGCTGGTATGATGTACTGTTCCACATTAAAAACATTGCAGGAATTAATCAGCAACTGTCACCTGCTCTTCTGTAACAAGCAATTATCGTTCTCTTCGGTCTTTTACAATTATTTAAAGTGGATTTTTCCCCTCTCCTCATCCCAGGTCTCCTCTCAGGTCTCTCCCCATTCTCGGGCTGTGAGGAAAACCAAACAGCCAAAAACCTGCTCCATTGCATCTGCCACCATGGATGCTAAGAGATGCACAAGACAGGCATGGGGCACTTACAGATTTTTCCTCCCCTCCTTCTCCATGTGGGGAAAAAGTCTCACCTGCACTCAATGCTTTTCTCTCTGCAGTAGCAGGAGGCCTGCCCACAAACCCACCATTTGGGGAAGCATGATTGCAGACCCGCATGCTACCACTCTGTGCTATATCATGTGCTGATGTGTTGTATTGCCTCTGCAGAATCTTTTAAACAAAAGTCTAGCTCTCTGAAAAGCACTGTCATTTGTAAAGAGTCAACTCCACATTCAGAATTTACTTTAGCACTCATGGGTAGAAGTTCAAACTATGAGCACAAATGATATACAGTCTATTCAGACTACCAGATTTGATCTGGATTTGAATTCGGTTTCAGTGACCTTACTGAAAAATGGCCAACTTTGCTCCTACATTATTGGGACAATGATCAGTAAATTGTTCCAGGATTGAGGAGACATTAACTTCCTGCACTGGAGTATCAGCCTAATTTATGTGCTCAAATCTTGAAGTGAGATTTGACCCCTTAACCTTTTGATTCAGGCAGACGTGCTACCAACTGAGCCAAGCTGACACAAATTGTTGCACATGTGGGCTACATTAAAGGGTTTACTGAAGAAAGGCATTATCTGAGGTCGGTAACATGTAAACCACCTTCTTGGATCCTAGACACATGTGTTCTGGTGACACTTGGGCAACGAGAAAAAGGATGAAAACGGAAGACTTTAACACCCTCATTTAAAAACAAGATGCCCAACTTTTTGATATGCTTGGGCCGATTTTTCTATACTTTGCGCCCGGAATTGATTGTTCCATGAGTCTAAGGCACAGGAGAAAGGGGAGGAGACCCATGACTCGATCCCATTTACAATCTTTTGGCATTTCCGTGGCTACCCATGAGGGGGCAGAATGCTTGTGCCTACCATAAACACGGGCTAAGGGCTGTCATGGTAATGAGGCAAGGGGTGACTACCTGGCCCTCCTGCTTCATTTCCCTCCCCCAATGCTGGAAGGGTGCCCATTTTGAGGGGCAGCCAGAGGCAGTGGGCCTTAGGCCCTGGGCCAAGCCCCCCTCCAATTAGAGTGGGGGGGGGGAACCATGGAATCCAAAGTAAGTTGATTTTATTTGCAGAGAAGGGATTGGCACTGGAGGCCTGCTGGCTGCTGTTTTTGGACAGAAACCAGAAGGCAACAATGCTGGAAGCCATTCCCCCTGCTGCAGGGCAGCAGTGGCTGACTTTCCTCCTGAGCTTTTAGGTGCTAGGCCCTGCCAGAGGATAAGATTGCGCCGTGGGATGATCTAATCTGTATAAATGACCTGGCCATGGAAATACAGGTTTGGTTCATGCCATTGTAGGCGGATGGCACTTTGGATGCATTTCGTCTTCATAGCGCCCAGATGCAGAGGGGACAGGAATATTGGCCCCTTAGTATTTTCAGCTCAGGAAAGACAGAGAATGAATCAATCTATCTCAAGCTTGAAGGCGTTGCACATCTTGGTCTCACTGTGTTTAGGTAATGAACTTAGGACCATAAGAACAGGAGTAGGCCATTCAACCCCTCGAAACCTGTTCTGCCATTCAATTAGATGTTGGCTGATTTATATTTACCCGTCTTTGCTCCATATCCCTTGATACCCTTATCTAACAAAAATCTTTCAAACTCAGTCTTGATAATTTCAATTGACCCAGCATTTACAGCCTTTTGGTGGAGAGAGTGCTTCTTGAATTCACTCCTAAATGGCCTAGCTCTAATTTTAAGATTATGCCCTTTTGTTGTATATTCCCCCACCAGAGGAAATAGTTTCTTTGTATCTATCCTATCAAGTCGCTTTATCATTTTAATCACCTCAATTAAATCACCCCTCAACCTTCTAAACTCAAAGGAATAAAAGCCAAGTTTATGTAACCTGTCCTCTATATTTAACTCTTTAAGCACTGGTATCATTCTGGTAAATCTGTGTTGTTCACCCTCCAAGTCCAATATACCTTTCCTGAGGCACAATGCCCAAAACTAAATGCAGGCACTCCAGATAGGGTCTGACCAAGGCTCTGTACAACTGAAGCATAACTTTCTCACTTTTGAATTCCAACCCATTTGAGATAAAGGCCAACATTCCATTAGCCATTTTGATTACTTTTTGTACCTGTACACTAGCTTTTAGTGATTTCTGTATGTGGACATCTAAATCCCTTTGCTCCTCTACAGTTGTAGTCTCTTACCATTCAGAAAATATTCTGATTTGTCTTTCTCAGATCCAAAATGAATGACCTCACACTTCCACACATTGAATTCCATTTGCCATAGTTTTGACCAGTCATTTAGTCTGTCGATGTCCCTTTCTAACTTTTTGCTCCCATGTACACAACTTATGGTGCCTTCTAACTTAGTGTCATCTGCAAACTTAGAAATGTCCTTCATCCAAGACATTGATATATATGGTGAAAAGCTGATCCCTGGGGAACACCACTTTCACTTCCAGAGAATCAGAGAGTGTTTCTTTTATCTCTACTCTCTGTCTCCTACCTCCCAACTAATAACTAACCCATGTCACAAGGTTACCTCCAAATCTCTGTGCTTTCATTTTTGTTAATAATCTCTTGTGTGGAACCTTATCAAATGGCTTCTGGAATTCCATATAGGCAACATCCATTGACACTCCCTATCCACCATGCTAGTGACCTCCTCAAAACATTTAACTAGTCAGACATGATCTATCCTTCACAAATCCATGCTGACTCTCTTTGATTAGCAGATACTTGTCCAGGTGCTCAGTCACTCTGTCCCTAATGATAGATTCCATTAACTTCCCCACAATTGTTAAACTGACAGGCCTGTAGTTACCTGGTTTCTCCCTCCCTCCCTTCTTAAATAATACAGTGACATTTGCAATTTTCCAAACCAAAAGCACAATTCCCAAATCTAGAGAGCTTTGGAAAATTATGATGATCGTAGCTGCAATTTTCTCACCTGTTTCTTTTAATATTCTGTTGTGGAAGCCATCACATTGTCGAGATTTGTCTATCTTAAGTCCCATTATTTTCTCCATTACCATTTTTTTAATACTTATATTAAATCCACTAAGTTCCTCCCTTTGACTTATTTTTAGGTTCCCTTACATCATTGGTATTTTGTCCTCTTCATCCATTGTGAAAACAAATAAAAATTATGCATTTAACAAACCATTTTCCTATTTTCCATTTCAGTCGCCTCTATCTGTCTTTAATGGGCCCACATTCCCCTCTTTCTCTAAATATGCTTATAATACCTTTTTCTGTCAGCTTTGATATCCCTTGCAAGCTTTTTTTCATACTCCCTTTTAGCACCTCTTATTACTTTCTTTGTATCCCTTTGTTGTTTTTTACAGCTCTCCCAGTCTGCTGAGTTTCGACTTTCACTTGCATTTGTGCAAGCCTTTTCATTTAGCTTGTTATTGTTTCTTACTTCATTTGTTGACCATGGTTGTTTAACTACACAGTGGACCCTTTGCCTTTTTGAGGTATGTACTGGTTTTATATCAAATCAAATACTTCTTTAAATACTTCCCGCTGTTTGGCTGTAGATTTATCCACTAACAGTTCAGCTCAGTTTATGGTGGCCAATTTATTTCTCACCCCTTTGAAGTTTTCCTTATTTAAATTTAAAACCTTGGTTTGTGACTCTCCCTTCGTTCTCTCAAACCTAATATCAAATTCAGTCATTACCATTTGCAAGATGTTCCCTTACCGACAGATTATTAACTAATTCTGGTTCGTTATTCATCACTAAATCTAATATGGCCTGTTCCCTTGTCAATTTTAAAACATACTATTCTTGAAAATCGTTCTAGAAATTCATTGCCTTTATTATTTTAGCTGTTCTACTTGTTTCGGTCTATGTGAAAATTAAAATCTGCCATTGCAACAGTATTATTTTTGCTGCATGCTTCCCTAATCTCTGTATTTATATATCCCTCCACTATGTCACCATTATCAGGAGGTCTGTAGACAACTCCCACCAGACTCTTGCATCCTTTGTTGTTTCCTAACTCTACCCATAGTATTTCCAATGCCTGATCACCCTTACTGAAGTCCTTTCTTTCTACTGCTGTAATTGTATCTTGTATCAATATTGCAACTCCTCCTCCTTTCCAAATTTCTTGACCTTTCTGAAGATCCTATAGCCTGGTATAATTAGTTCCCAATCATGCCCAGTTGTAGCCAGGTCTCTGTAATGGCTTCTACATCATACCCTTTAAGCTGAATTTATTTCTTATTCTACATGCATTCGTGTCTTTTTTCTCCCACTTTTTGACTTATGTGTGGATTTTCCCAACTGACGCCCTTAACTAGTTTAAATCTTTCCCCACTGCCCTATTTACCCTTTCCGCAAGGACACGTGTGCCTCTCCAGTTTAGGTGAAGGCAATCCCATCTGTACTGTCTCCCAAGAGTAGTCCCAGTGTCCCAGGAATAAAAATCTCTCCCCTGTACACCATCTTTCCAGCCATGTGTTGACAATCCTAATCGTTCTCTCCCTGTCTAGTCCAGCACGTAGCCGTAGGAGTTTAGCTCCTTAATCTAGAATTTAACTCCTTGAAGTCCCTTTGCAGAACCTTGAACCTACTTCTATCTATGTCATTAGTTCCCATTTGAACCACGACTTCTGGTTGCTCGCCTTCCCATTCCAGAAGCTTCTGTATTCACTTATTGATGGTCCAAACCCCAGCACCTGGGAAGCAACATATCATTCGGGACTCTAGATTATATCTACAAAAGAATTTATCTAACCCCTGACTATAAAATCCACAATCACCACTCGCTTATTCTTACTACTTGTACTTTCCCCCATGGGTAACCACTTGCTCTCAGTGCCTTGTAGTCACTCGTGGTTGTCCTCCTTTGTGTCACCCTTTTTGTCCACATCTGTAGTACTTAAACAGGCATATCTATTAGACAAATCCAGCTCCACAGATGATCCCCTTTCTACCCTCACCTGTTGCTTCTTGCCCTGTCTGCTGATGGTCACCCAATCTTTCAGACTTTCTAGTTCTAGCAACCTGTGGAGTGACCATTCTCACTCCAGAAAACTTTCTCCCTCCCAAAAGTTGCGCAATGTGCCCAGTTGACTCTTAAGTTGTATAACTTTCTGCTCAAGGAGTGCACCCTTCGTACACTTCATAAATATCTGCATGGTAAGTGAGTCCAGATAGGTCCAAATCATGCATGTTGTACACATCACTCTCGACTCTATGGCTATTTATATATTTAACCCAATAGAAATTTTTTAAAGTTATTGTTTATTGAGTTATTTCTATTTAGTCACTCTAATTTATATAATGTTTTATGACATTTTTCAAAAACATCTCACGTACAATTATTTACTTCGGAGTGCATTTACTTTTAAATAGGTAGAACATTCAAGCCAAATGCAAAAGAACATTTGGGTGAGTCAAGAGGATCAGTAATTAAATTCTTGCCATTGCTTGCTCTCCTAATGAAGGTGTTGTTATGTATGATCCTGACCCGCCTATGTTAGGCATAGTTGTACCTAAGTACCCACCAGCAGGATTTCTGCCATTCATGATGACATGGATCCATATGGTAAGGTGGATGACCCAGTTAGAAAGGACAATACTTTGTTTAAAGGAGCAGCAAATTAAGTTGATGTATGGCTGAATCCTGTTGGGAGAGCAGGCCAATTTTCCAACTTTGTACTATTGGTGGGGAGTTGCACCTTCTGGTTGTACATATTGGAAAGTCAGGCGTGTGCAGCACGCAATTCTGCAACCATTAGATTTGAAAATCATGCATGTTGTATCCAACATACACTGCTGTGGGCATGCCTCTCATTGGTATCACAAAGTTGGAAAATTACCTCTGGAGCGCCAGCTTGGATCTTGGATCCAACTCGATGGAATTTTAAAATCTAATCATTGTCTGAATCTCTAAACAATGAGTCAACAACTGTTGGACGTATTCTCTTGTTATAACTCTTGTAAGAATTGTTTGTACATTTTCATTAATAGTTCTGAACTTTATTGTTAGATGTATTTGTTGGAATAAAATTCTGTAAAAAGCAATTGAAAAATGAATGTAAACTTCAATTAGCCCCACACATACAACTATTGCTGTCAGCTTGGCTCATTTAGTAGCCTCTGAGTCAAAAAGTTATGGTTTTAAGTCCCACTCCTCGACTAGAACACATAAATTAGGCTGACATTTCAGTGTAGTACTGAGGGAATGCTGCATTGTCAGAGGTGCTGTCTTTGGATGAGATGTTAAATCAACTTTCCATTTGCCATTTCAGTTGGAGTTGAAGATTAAAGATCCCATTACATTTGAAAAAGAAGAGCAAAGAGTTCTTCTGGTGTCCAGGCCAATATTCTTCCCTCAACTGACACCCTCCAAAAACAGATTAACTGGTGCAAAATGGTCACTGTATTGCGTACATAACAACAGTCAATGCACTCCAAAGTAGTTAATTCTATGTAAAATGTTCCTGAGAAATGTGGTAAGGCGCTATATAAATGAACGCCTTTATTACACCCTCATTAAAACTCTCTGACAAATGACATCCACACATAACATAGTCACTATAATACTTTGATATAACACACCCGTATCAAACACTCTCAATAAAATACCTTTTACAGTAACATAGTTCTATTTTTGTAACTCCCAGTGACAATTACTGAGAGGCTTTGCTGCAGTCAATTAACATCTCCCAATGGTGAGAATGTTAAACAACTTATTAAAACATAATTAGCAATAGATAATAGGTGTTCTGCAATAAACTCAGCAGTATTCCTCAGAAGACCAGCAGTGCATATCTTCTGTGAGTTGATTAGCAGCAATCTTTCACACTGGTAAAGAGTCACAGAAAGAACCTGCATTTATATAGGAACTTTCACATCCTCAGAATATCCCAGAACACTTCACAGCCAATGAATTATGTTTGAAGTGCAATTATTGTTGTACCGTAGGCAAACGCAGCAGCCAACTTGAGCACAGCAATGTTCCACAAATAGCAATAGCATAAATAACTAGATAATCTGTTTTTGGTGGAGTTCATTGAAGAATAAATATTGGCCATGACACCTCCCATGCTCTTCTTCACCTAGTGCAATGGGATTTTTTAGCCTGAAAGGGTAGACATGGCCTTGGTTTAACTTCTCATTGGAAAGACGGAACCTCTGACAGTGCAGCATTCCTACAGTACTGCACTGAATATCAGCCTGTATTGTGGCCGGGAATTTCCTCGGAGCAGCTCCGCTCTGGCACCGTAACTTCGCCAGAGGTGGCAAAGTTATGGCAGAGGAGCTGTTGTAGCTCTATGGAAATTCCCACTCCATTGGCCACATGACAGGCAGGAGACAGTCAGGGTGGGGGAGGTTAAAATATCAGGATCGGGCAACACGCCTCCATTCCCAGCCCTTTAAATTTTAAAGTGCAGGAATGAGGCCATGGACGAGGCTCCTGCAAAAGGCAGGCGGGGGCCTGATTAACATTCCAAAGTAACAACCTAATGATATCATTGGCACCACGACTTAAATTTAACAGTAAGTGAGGGGGAAGCCCAAGCTGTGGAATTCCTGGCAGTTGATCCAAGTAGGGAGCTGCCAGCTCCTCAAGGTAAGTGGCTCTTTTAGCACTCCTTGTGGGCCAGGAGGAGCAGGAGTGTTCCCCCAACCCCCTCAAGGAATCCTTCAGGTATCCCTAGTCCCAATCTCCAGCCCCCTCCCAGCCCTCTCAATCACAGGCCTCCCCCCACCCTCCCGATCACAGGCCTCCCCCCAGCCCCCCCGATCACAGGCCTCCCCCCACCCTCTCAATCACAGGCCACCCCCCACCCTCTCAATCACAGACCTCCTCCCAGCCCTCTCGATCACAGGCCTCCCCCCAGCCCTCCTGATCACAGGCCTCCCCCCAGCCCTCTCAATCACAGGCCTCCCCCCACCCTACCGATCACAGGCCTCCCCCCAACCCCGATCACAGGCCTCCCCCCAGCCCTCCTGATCACAGGCCTCCCCCCAGCCCTCTCGATCACAGGCCTCCCCCCAGCCCTCTCGATCACAGGCCTCCCCCTAGCCCTCTCGATCACATGCCTCCCCCTAGCCCTCTCAATCACAGGCCTCTCCCCAGCTCTCTCGATCACAGGCCTCCCCCCCCGATCACAGGCCTCTCCCCAGCTCTCCCGATCACAGGCCTCCCCCCCCCCCACCCCGATCACAGGCCTCCCCCCAGCTCTCCCGATCACAGGCCTCTCCCCAGCCCTCCCGATCACAGGCCTCTCCCCAGCCCTCCCGATCACAGGCCTCTCCCCAGCCCTCCCGATCACAGGCCTCTCCCCAGCCCTCTCGATCACAGGCCTCCCCCCCCCCACCCCGATCACAGGCCTCTCCCCAGCTCTCCCGATCACAGGCCTCTCCCCAGCTCTCCCGATCACAGGCCTCTCCCCAGCTCTCCCGATCACAGGCCTCTCCCCAGCTCTCCCGATCACAGGCCTCTCCCCAGCTCTCCCGATCACAGGCCTCTCCCCAGCCCTCTCGATCACAGGCCTCCCCCCCCCACCCCGATCACAGGCCTCTCCCCAGCTCTCCCGATCACAGGCCTCCCCCCAGCCCTCTCGATCACAGGCCTCCCCCCCCCCCCACCCCGATCACAGGCCTCTCCCCAGCCCTCTCGATCACAGGCCTCCCCCCCCCCACCCCGATCACAGGCCTCTCCCCAGCTCTCCCGATCACAGGCCTCTCCCCAGCCCTCTCGATCACAGGCCTCCCCCCAGCCCTCTCGATCACAGGCCTCCCCCCAGCCCTCTCGATCACAGGCCTCCCCCCAGCCCTCTCGATCACAGGCCTCCCCCCAGCCCTCTCGATCACAGGCCTCCCCCTAGCCCTCTCGATCACAGGCCTCCCCCCAGCCCTCTCGATCACAGGCCTCCCCCCCACCCTACCGATCACAGGCCTCCCCCCAGCCCTCTCGATCACAGGCCTCCCCCCAGCCCTCCCGATCACAGGCCTCCCCCCAGTCCTCCCAATCACAGGCCTCCCCCTAGCCCTCCCATTTGACGCCCGAAGCTCCCTTCCCAGTCAGCTGCGGCCTCCTGTTGCTAGTGTTCCCTCCCTCTCACCCGCCTGCCAGGCTGCCCATTTGGCTATTGGCCAGATGAGAGTCAGAGCTACAATAGGTCAATGGGGCCCTGCCATTAAGATCAGCATAGCCTCCATGTTGCCAGGTTCTTTGGCTGATTTCGACCACCCCTGCACCCTTCCCAGCTCCCCGTTAATATCTGTGTTCAAGTGTCTGGAGTGGGGACCCGTAACCGTCAGCTTCAGAGGTGAGAGTGCTACCACTGAGCCAAGGCTGATAAAAGTGTAAACTTTAACTTTGAAACAATGTGTTTAGTTTTAGGATAAACTGAGCACACTAAGTGGATGCTATCGATTGTGTGATGTACTAGTGTCTGTGAGTTTAGCCTGCACTTTTCCTTAAGTAGCAGTAATTATTTTTTAAATTAAAGTTGCAGGGGAATTATGTAAAATGGATCGTTTGTGCTGGCAGTATTTCTGCAGTGTTTCTTTATGCCACAAGTCACTTAGTAAAGCAGTACCATATGTATTTGCTGTTGGTTAATCATGAAGTAGTAAAGCACATCCAAAGGCACTTTAGGACTCATAGCTCCCTCTGGATCAGTGGGTAAAAGTAGTAAACATTGAAGAAGATCTCAAGTTCAGCCTGTGGTTTATGTTGATTCAGCTGACCAGTTGGGATGTTGCATTGATTTCGGTGCATCAGATTAATTAAGCAAAGACTCTACTAGCATTCCTACTTCTGCTTACTATCCAGAGGGATCAGACGGGGGGGAAATGTGAGGCAGACTACAATGGGTTTGGAGTGCATGTGTGTAAGTGCATGGAGCGTGGTAAAAAAGGTTGGTGAGCTGCAGGCACAAATTGCCACATGAGATTAAGATATAGTGGCAATTACAGAGTTCTGGCTCAAACAAAGGGAGGATTTGGGAACTTAATATTCTTGGATACAAAGTATTCAGGAAAGATAGTGAAGGAATAAAAAGAGGGGTGGGGTGGCAGTATTGATCAAAGACACTGTTACAGCACTGGAAAGGGATGATGCACTTGAAGGTTCAAAGACAGTATCTATTTGGTTAGAATTAAGGAACAATAGAGGAGCTATTACACTGCTGGGTGTGCACTATAGGCCACCAAATAGTGGGAAGGAGATAGAGGAGCAAATTTACAGGCAAATTACAGAAAGATGCAAGAACTATAGAGCAGTGATAATGGGGGACTTCAATTATCCCAATATAGACTGGGACAGTAATAGTGTAAAGGGCAAAGAGGGGAAGGAATTCCTGAAATGTGTACAAATGAACTTTCTTGATCAGTGTGTTTCCAGCCCAATGAGGAAAGAAGCAGAGCTGGGGAATAAAGTGGGGCAGGTGGAACATATTTCCATGGGGGAGCATTTGGGAAACAGTGATCACAATATCATTAGGTTTAGAGTAGTTATGGAAGAGGACAAGGAACAATCAAAAATGAAAATACTCAATTGGAGGAGGGCTAATTTCAGTGAGTTGAAAGGGGATCTGGTCCAGGTGGATGGGAATCAAAGATTGACAGGTAAAACAGTAAATGAGCAATGGGAAGCCTTCAAAGAGGAGATAGTTCAGGTACAGACTAGACACATTCCCACAAGGGGGAAGGAAGGGCATCCAAAGCTGGAGCTCCCTGGATGACTAAAGATATAGAGATTAAAATGAAACAGAAAAAGGAGGCTTATGATAAATATCAGGCTCATATTACAGTAGAGAACCAAGTTGAATACAGAAAGTACAGAGGAATTCTAAAATAGGAAACAAGAGGGGCAATGAGAGTTCTTGGGAATAGATTAGAGAGTAACATAAAAGGGAACCCAAAAGTCTTTTACAAACATATAAATAGTAAAAGGGCAGTCAAATGAATGGTGGGGCCGATTTGGGACCAAAAAGGAGATCTTGTGGAGGCAGAAGGCATAGTTTAGGTACTAAATGAATATTTCACATCTGTCTTCACTAAAGAAGAGGATGCTGCCAATGTCACATTAAAGGAGGAGGTAGTAGAGAAATTGGAGAGGATAAAAATAGATAAACAGGAGGCACTTAAAAGGTTAGCAGCACTCAAAGTAGAAAAATCACCCGGTCCGGATGGGATGCATCCTGGGTTGCTGAGGGAAGTAAGGGTGGAGATAATGAAGGCTCAGACCACAATCTTCCAATCCTTTTTAGATATGCAAGTGGTGCCAGAGGACTGGAGGATTGCAAATGTTACACCCCTGTTCAAAAAAGGGGAGAGGGATAAACCCGGCAACTAAGGCCAGTCAGCCTAACTTTGGTGGTGGGGAAACTTTTAGAGATGATAATCTGAGACAAAATTTATTGTCACTTGGAAAAATATGGGTTAATAAATGACAGCCAGCACATACTTGTTAAAGGCAAATTGTGGTTAACTAACTTGATTGCGTTCTTTGATGAAGTAATGGAGAGGGTCGATGAAGGTAGTGTGGTTGATGTGTATTTGGACATTCAAAAGGCGTTTGATAAAGTACCACATAATAGATTTGTTAGCAAAATTGAAGGGGCAGTGGTAGCGTGGTTATGAAATTGGCTAAGGGACAGAGAGCAGAAAGGTAAAGTGTAGAAGTGGTGTCCACCAAGGGTCAATATTAAGTCTTGGATAATCAGGGCATAATTTCAAAGTTTGCAGATGGCATGAAGTTCAGAAATGTGAGGAGGATAGTTACGGACTTCAGGAGGACATAGAGACTGGTGAAATGGACAGACACATGGCAGATGAAATTTAATGCAGAGAAGTGTGAAGTGATGCATTTTGGTAGGAAGAATGAGGAGAGGTCGTATAAATGAAATGGTACAATTTTAAAGGGAGTGTAGGAACAGAGAGACCTGGGGGAATACATGCACAAATCTTTGAAGGTGGCAGGACAAGTTGAGAAGGCTGTTTAAAAAGCATATGGGATCCTTTGTTTTATAAATAGAGGCATAGGTTACAAAAACAACGAAGTTATGCAAAACCTTTATAAATCACTGGTTAGGTCCCAGCTGGAGTATTGTATCTAATTCTGGGCACCACACTTTAGGAAGGATGTCAAGACATTGGAGAGGATGCAGAGGAGATTTACTAGAATGGTACTAGGGATGTGGGACTTCAGTTACATGAATAGACTAGAGAAGCTGGGCTTGTTCTCCTTTTAGAGCAGAGAAGGTTAAGGGTAGATTTAATAGAGGTGTTCAAAATTATGAAGGTTTTTGATAGAATAATTAAGGAGAAAGGCAAAAGGGTCGGTAACCAGAGGACACAGATTTAAGGTAATTGGCAAAAGAACCAGAAGTGAGATTAGGAGAATTTTTTTTTAACACAGTGAGTTCTGCTCTGGAATGCACTGTCTGAAAGGGTGGTGGAAGCATATTCAATAATAACTTTCAAAAGGGAATTGGATATATACTTGAAGGGGAAAGATTTGCAGGGGAGTGGGACTAATTGGATAGCTCTTTCAAACAGCCGTCACAGGCACGTTGGCTGAATGGCCTCCTTCTGTGCTGTATTATTCTATGATTCTATAAGAACCAGAAGAGAGTATAGGATTAAAAATATGGAATTTAGATCATTCAGAACAAATACGTCTCATTCATTTATTTCAAAGGATCTAAATGTGCAGTTTCTGGCAGTGTATCACTGGTGGGCTCCAGGTATTGTACCACTATGCCAACTATTGCCTGCCCTGTTGCAAGAGCTCTATCTTTCCAAATCATGGTTTTCACTGCTCTTACCATGAACTGGTTAAATTGTGTTTGAAAAAAGTGGGTAAATTACTTATTAAAAAAGAACTTCTGCTCTTATGTCTGAATAAACACTTAAATTGGTGTGGTAATAACTCACTGCTTTTATTCCTAGACCCTTTAGAATATTCCATTAAAGACTAACAGAAGCAATACAATACAATATATTTTACAAATATATTAAGAGAAAGAGGGTGGCTAAGATTAATGTGGGTCCTTTAATGACAGACGCAGGTGATTGTGTAATTGGAAATCAGGAAATGGCAGACTTACTAAATAGCTACTTTGTATCAGTCTTCACAGTAGAGGATGAGGATAAAGTACCAGAGATGCAAGGGAAACGAAGAATAAATCAAGGGGAGGAACTTACTAGATTCAATATAAATTTAAAAAATGGTGATGGAGAAACTAATGAGATTAAAGGTAGACAAATCTCCAGGACCTGATGGTTTCCACACCAGGGTTTTAAAAGAAGTAGGTGAGAAAATTGTTGATGTATTAGTTATGATCTCCCAAAACTCTCTCGATTCAGGAATTGTCCCCTTGGATTGGAAAATTACCAGTGTCACTCCATTATTTAAGAAGGGTAGGAGAGATAAATTAGGAAATTAGAGGCCTATTAGTCTAAGGTTAGTTTTGGGGAAGTTACTATAATCTGTTATTAGGGAAAGGGTGACTGAGCAATGGATAAATATGAGCTGATCAGAGAGAGACAGCATTGATTTGTTCATGTTTAACGAACCTAGTTGATTTTTTTTGAGGTGGTAATTCACATGGTGGATAAGGGAGCGTCTATAGACGTTACTTCTATGGACTTCCAGAAGGCATTTGACAAGGTTCCATATAAGAGACTGTTAACAAAAATGAAAGCACATTGAATTGGAGGCAACCTATTGGCTTGGATAGGGAATCCACTAGAAGGTAGGAGATAGAGAGTAGGGATGATGCATACATATTCAAATTGGCAGAATGTGACTCATGGTGTTCCCCAGGAATCTGTACTGGGGCCTCAGGTTTTCACTATATTTATAAATGATTTCGATGAGGAAATAGAGAGCTGTGTATCTAAGTTTGCTGATGACACTAAATTAGGTGGTACAGTAAATAGTGTAGATGGGAGCAGAAAGTTGCAGCGGGACATTGATGGATTAAGTGAGTGGGCAAAACTGTGGCAGATGGAGTTCAATGTAGGAAAGTGTGAGGTCATCCACTTTGTAAAAAAAATTGATCAGAGTATTTTCTAAATGGTGAGAAGCTGGGAACTGTGAAGAAGCAGAGAGATTTAGGGGTCCAAGTACAGAAATCACTAAAAGCTAATGGACAGGTACAAAAAAGTATTAAGAGGCTAATGGAATGTTGGTCTTTATCTCAAGAGGGCTGTAATTCAAAGGAAGTTATGTTACAGCTGTACAGAGCTCTGATTAGGCCCCATCCGGAGTACTGCATTCAGTTCTGGGCACCACACCTCAAGAAGGATATATTGGCCTTGGAGGGGGTGCAGCGCAGATTCACCAGAATGATACTGGGGCTAAAAGGATTAAATTATGAGGCCAGGTTGCATAGACTAGGCTTGTATTCCCTTGAATATAGAAGATTAAGGGGTGATCTAATTGAGGTGCTTAAGATGATTAAAGGATTTGATAGGGTAGATAGGGAGAATCTATTTCCTCTGATGGGGGAGTCCAGAACAAGGGGGCATAAGTTTAAAATTAGAGCTAGACTATTCAGAGACAAAGTCAGAAAGCATTTTTTCCACACAAAGGATAATGGAAATCTGGAACTCTCTCCCCCATTAAGCTGTTGAGGCTAGGTCAATTGAAAATTTCAAAACTGAGATTGATGGATTTTTGTTAGGCAAGGGTATTAGGGGATACGGAACCAAGGCGGGTAGATGGATTTAAGTTACAGATCAGCCATGATCTAATTGAATGGCAGAACAGGCTTGAGGGGCTGAATGGCTTACACCAGTTCCTATGTTCCTAGAGGACTTGGAGTGTAATTGCTACAATGTGCTTACGCCCATCTGGGTGCCATCTAGTGTTCAGTTAACAATATGCAAGTACCATGCATATCATGTGCAACTGCCAACTTGCTGCAAGCGTGTGCAATATGTTAGCTCGAGCACATTCTCACAATGTTCTTCTTAATTTCAAAATGGCCAGGGAAGAAGGCCAGTAAGAACATTTAAACCAATGAACAAGAGGATAAGATCATTGCAAAAGGTTGGAGCCATTTTTTCCTTGCAATTGGTGAAAAGGCCATGCAGTCTAGGTAGGACATGGTTCCACCAACAGGGGTAATGCTTCTCAGTGCTCAGAGCTGCATCCTGATTGTTTCCCTAAGCAGTAACAGGTTACTGTTCTGTCTCACTGTCAACTGCTTTGACTTACTAATCATCTTAACTTTGGAAGAAAAGTACATCTATAAAATGTTAGTAAACATCTCTTTAGCTACATAGCATTCAAAAGAGCATTTTGGAGAAGATGCAAAGGATACATTTCAACTTCCTCCATTAATGTCATCATGGAACAGTCAGAAAAACATTAGAATTGACATTATGAGTTACAGATTGGTAAACCATTTAAATATTTAGAAGTGGGTTTATTTTTCAGAGTGCCATGCATCAAGATAAACCAGAATGAATGAATGTCACACTTCAGTTCGAGTCAAAACAATTGTTTTATAAAAATCCTTTTTTCAATCAAATTTTAAAGAAGTTGGTGAAGGCAGGATTTGAGCACGCCTGGTTACGATCCATTCTCATGGAGAACGCATGCTGTATATTCAATAAGGAGGTGCAGCTGTAGAAAGAAATAGTTCAGTGTATTGTAAGCTGCGATTAAGTTGATGGACCAGTACAAATGCAGTCTCCACAGGGGAAGCTGTTTTAATGGTGTCATCATGCAGCCTTTGACAAGAATAGTGTAATTTCATTTATCTGCCTGTTAAACCAGTTCAGCTTCTGGATTTTCATTACCAATAAATACTAAACATAAACATTTACCTGCCATATCATCACCTAAAAAAACTGGTGCTGAACAACGAAAATTCTGGCCTAGTGAAATTAAAGAGCCTTCTGGTGGTTAATTAGTGTTGGAGTAGTCAATGAATTGTGAACTGCTGCTCTGGGATTTATGTGACATAATGACACCTTTAAATCATCAGCTTGCAGTAAACCTCAGCATGAAGAACAAGGCCCTGCCTCTGCTATTTTAGCTGCTGATAACTCGTCTCAACACGACACAAGACTCCTCACGAAGATGGACACTTACATGTGAACTTTTGAGCTCAGTAACACTGTCCACTGCCCTATTTGCTCGTGCCTAGTGGCTGAGATGTTCTCCTCCCCTCATGTAATTATGCACAATGGTGCTGACCCCGCCAGAACAACATGAAACTGCTTGGTGAAACCACCTGCCTGTGAGTTGAGAGAGTGGCCCTGAGGTGATATGCGTTGCTGCAAATTTCCACTGCCCTGCCAAGTGGGCCGAGAAGTGCACCAGCTGCAACAATTCCTTCTCTTTTGAGAAATTGATGAGAAGAAAGAAAGGATATAAAGAAATGAGTCAGTGCAGTGCCTTCAGTGGACCGAGATGGAGCATGTCCGGTGACTGGGAGCTGCTGTGTCCGGGTCTAGAAGCACTCTCCATGGACAGCGCCTTCGCATCGCTGGCAGAGGATGAGGGGTTAGCTGATGTTTCTCCAGGGCTTTCGACAGTGGTGGGTGTATACTGAGCCTGTGTGAGCAATTATTACTTCCTTTTCTGATATTTTACTGAAATTGGTCTCCAGTTATTAAGGACTCATTTGATTTATCGCTCTGACATCCACAATAAGGGCGTGTTGACCCTTTTACAGTTCTTATATGTGGTCAGGAGGGTTGGAAAGGGAACCTGAGATCGGTGCCAGCACATTGCTGACGTTATAACATGACACGGCTCTGTCTGCGTAAATGAAGTCCGAACGCATGAGAGCCTTACATCAATTCAGCAACTCTACCTTAGTGACACCACAAACAGCCCACACAAAGGGAGGCTTAAACTAAACAAGAGTAGAATCTGTTCTTTTCTTTCTTTGTGTGGAAAAAATGCTATTTTGCAGACATTAGGTGAGGGTTTCTGTCTCTTGGCTGTTTGTACTTTGACTCCATTGAATGTTCATGAGTAAATAAAATGCAGGATTATAAAGAGTAGCTGCAGTATGTTGTTACCCTGAGGGACTTGGCTAAAGGCATTCTGTGTAAGGAACCAGCTGCAGCGTTGCTATGGTAACTAAAGCCACCTTGTTGCCAGGGGTTTAGTGACATGGTTCTTTCAACATGAGTGACATAGAAAAGTAGAGGAGGAACCAATACTGAGTGTAGTTGAACAGGGCTTTGCATGTTGCTGTTTGAAAATAATTCACAATTTCCTGCTTTTTAATAGAAACTCTGTTACTTTTAATTTTGGGGTCCTGGCATCTTGAAAAGGGCTTGGTGCTGTTGCCTCATTGGTGGAAAAATCCTAAATCAGAACATGAAGTTCTATTACTATCTGCAGCTTTAGATATATTCATATGAATGGGACCATTGATTTATATTTTATAGGCAACATTTTATGCTTTGGATGAAAAGTAGAGTAAAGTCAATGTGATGGGGTTTGTCCCTGTCTGATTTAAGAACATAAGAACATAAGAAATAGGAGCAGGAGTAGGCCAATCGGCCCTTCGAGCCTGCTCCGCCATTCAATAAGATCATGGCTGATCTGATCCTAACCTCAAATCTAAATTCATGTCCAATTTCCTGCCCGCTCCCCGTAACCTCTAATTCCCTTTACTTCTAGGAAACTGTCGATTTCTGTTTTAAATTTATTCAATGATGTAGCTTCCACAGCTTCCTGGGGCAGCAAATTCCACAGACCCACCACCCTCTGAGTGAAGAAGTTTCCCCTCATCTCAGTTTTGAAGGAGCAGCCCCTTATTCTAAGATTATGCCCCCTAGTTCTAGTTTCACCCATCCTTGGGAACATCCTCACCGCATCCACCCGATCAAGCCCCTTCACAATCTTATATGTTTCAATAAGATCGCCTCTCATTCTTCTGAACTCCAATGAGTAGAGTCCCAATCTACTCAACCTCTCCTCATATGTCCGCCCCCTCATCCCCGGGATTAACCGAGCGAACCTTCTTTGTACTGCCTCAAGAGCCAGTATGTCTTTTCTTAAGTATGGAGACCAAAACTGTATGCAGTATTCCAGGTGCGGTCTCACCAATACCTTATATAACTGCAGCAATACCTCCCTGTTTTTATATTCTATCCCCCTAGCAATAAACGCCAACATTCCATTGGCCTTCTTGATCACCTGCTGCACCTGCATACTAACCTTTTGATTTTCTTGCACGAGGACCCTCCTACTGACTCATGAATTATTGTGGGGATCAACGTCAGTCTCGTGATTTTGACAGGCTTCCAGCAGGATTCGCACCTGTGCCCAGAAACTCGCTGGGAGCGGGGAGGCGGAGGACTGGAGAAAGGCAGCTAGAGTGGGTCTCAGGCACCTGCCACAATGGATTAGAACCAGCTGACGAGGAAGTCCTAGTTACTAAAAAAAAAGTTGAAAAATTGCATGGTGCTGGAGTGCAATCAATTGACCTGCAATTGAGTGCACCTCTTTATGTGGCCTTTTGGATCTCAAATCCCTTCTCACCTGCCATTAGCAACGCTGGATGCCAGTAGTACATCATTCTTTTTATCCGTTGTTGTATGGCAGTAATGACAGAAAATCTATGAATGAAGTCACTTTATCATTGCCACACAATTTGAATACACCAACCCATATTTGGGCAGACCATTGTCACCAGCTGCTGTCACATCTGGTAGAAAATCCCTGAAGCAGCAATCTGAGAAGCATCTCTTCAGCCAATTTCCCACTCCAGCCTGCTCCTGAAATACCCAAAATTGGGCAGAAAAAGGGCCAAAACCCTTAGCTATATGTGGGGCCCATGAGGCTTCATGGAATACATCTAAGTGGTCCACAAAATATTTGACCTGAAACTGATCTCCTGTCTTAAGTATGTTGTACAACATACTTAAGATAGAGGTGAGATCAGTTTCAGGGTCAAATAGCTCAAGATCTGATTTTGTAGGCACCCCAACCTAATAATTGTAACATAGGTTCCATTTCTTTCTTCATTCATTAGTTCGCCTATTGTTGCCTCCTCCAGTTTCCAATCCCCACTTTCTGCTTCCTGCTCATCACAAACTTGGGTCACACATCATTTTGCAGCGAGAAGATAGACAAGTGATACTTCTATTTACTATGTTCTTAATTGGGTTGGAAAGAGGTTAGCACTAGCTAATCCAGCCTCAGAGGTTCCTTTGCTCCGCTCGCTCATCACTTAGAGGGTGAATTTATCATGTGAGGCATCACTTGGGAGAGGACAGGGATTTCAGTGTTTCCTGTGCCTGTATTCTGCTGCTTGTGTAGTGAGAAATCAAACAATTTAGGAAAAGGGGAAATGCTCAACCAGTTGATTTTTAAAACTGATTGGAATCAAATTGTATAAATGGCTAGAGGTACAATTGTGAGCAGAGTTTGGTGACATAAGTATGCAAAGGTTGGAAGTGGAAAACTTTCTATCTCTGCTTTTGTTCATTGTGAATCAGGAATGACCCTGGAGTATTCTGATTTTATCCCTCACAGTTCCGTGGCAACCCTCCAGAAGCTTAGCCAAATAGTCAGTCTTCATGAGACACCAAATGTCAGCATGCTATCCAACTGACCCTATCCTCATGTGACATCCACACATGATCATTTTCCGGCATAGCCTGTTGGTTAATAATCAGAATTGGTAACCCGAGATGATTTCTTTGCCTCCCTAACCCATGGCTACCCGAGAGCAATTGTAACACTCTGACTGCCACCATGGCTGAGATCGGATAACTTTGCACAGACTGATGGTCAAACATGGGACTTTCCCCAGTTTGCATGGTCCAATTCCACACTGGACTTTGCATTCACCTACTAAGCCATGGGTGCTTTAATTGTTCTGACCTCAAAACTATAAACAATATGTGCCAGTAATAAAGCTGATGTACTATTGACTCAAAAGCAAATTACTTTAGAACTTAGAGATGAGGACTGTATCAGCTGATCTCAGGTCACATCACACTGTACTTTTTCTCTCATCAATTTGCAAGAATTGGCATTAAAAATTGAGTATTGGAAGAAATCTTTGCATGATAATTTGAATGAATATCACACTGACTTGGTTGAGATTTTGTTTTCTGTCCTCGTATGCTGTTTAGTCAGCTCATTGTTTAAGTGCACACCCTTCTTTGGATGTTTTAATTTACACATGTCATTAATGGAGAATGGTGTGCAGCAGATGATTATTTTACCAATATCAGGAACAGGAGTTCCATTTCCACACAAGTTTTTAATGTATCTTTATTCAGTACCGTACTGGATTTTTAAAACAGAAAAGCCCATAGCTTTCAGATCCAAGTTGCGGATCTTTTGAGACACTTCACGATAATTAACCTTTGAACCCCAGGGTTGTGGCAAATGCTGCAAATGTAAGTGATCTTCTGCCATTGTCAATTTGCGTCATGATTGTCAGTGTCACTTTTAGACTGGTGTGGCATTTGCATTGTTTTCTTCCCAACAGTCATTGTTTTGTATTGTTGAGTTGTTCCATTACTACTTATTCATCATATATCTTAAATGTTCCTTGAGGGAATTGGCAGTGTGACGTTGGGCACAAAGGCTTATGTTCCTAAGGACAATGGGACATGTTGAGGGGAGGGGCGTGGTAGTGGACTGCAGGTTAGTTAGGTACATCCAGTGATGCTTCATGGGCAACCATGGTCTTTTGGAACTTGCCTGATCGCTTTAGGGAATTGGGAAGGAAAGTCTCAGAATTTTTCCTGAAGTTTGTTGTAGGTTTTTTTCCCCCTCTTTTTTTTGCATCTACCAGAATTTAGCATCACTAGCATGAGAGAGGGTAACCCAGTTAGGTGTGTGTATAACAAGCAGCGAAACCACTACTGGCCATTTTGCACCACTGTTGAAAGTTAAAATTAGCCCTTCATAACAACTAACGTAATCAGACAAAAATTGACACCAAGCCAAAGAAGGAGACATTAGGACAAGTGACCAAAAGTTTGTAGGTTTTAAGGAGCGTCTTAAAGGAGGAAAGAGGTTATGGAAGAGAATTCCATACCTTAGGCCTAGACAGCTGAAGGCACAGCCACCAGTGGTGGGGTAAAGGGAGTCAGGGATGCACAAGATGCCAGAGGGTTGTAGAGTTGGAAAAGGTTACCGAGGTGGGAGGGGTAAGGCCTTGGAGGGATTTGAACACAAGGATGAGAATATTAAATTCAGGATGTTGGTGGACCAAGAGCCAATGTAAGTCAGAAAGCACAGGGGCAATGGGTGAATGTGACATGGTGCAAGTTTAGATGCAGGCCACAGAGTGTTGGATGAGCTCAAGTTTATGGAGGGTGGAAGATGAGAGGCTGGCAAGGAAAGCATTGGAATAGCCTGGAGTCTGGAGCTAACAAAAGCATAGATGAGGGTTTCAGCAGCAGATGGGCTGAGGCAGGGATGGAGACAGGTGATATTGGGGTGGTGGAAATAGGCAGTCTTGGCGATGGAGAAGATATGGGGTCGGAAGCTCAGCTCAGGTTCAGCTAGGATGTCGAGATTGTGGACAGTCTGGGTCGGCCTCAGACAGTGGCTAGGGAATGGAGTTTGTGGTGGGGACCGAAGACAATATTTAACTGGAGGAAATTTCTGCTCCACACAGTAATGGATATCAGACAAACAGCCTGACAACACAAAGGCAGTGGAGGGGTCGAGAGAGGCGGTGGGGAGGTAGTGTTGGGTGTCGTCAGCATACATGTGGAACCTAATGTGTTTTTGGTTGATGTCACCGAGGGGCAGGATGTAGATGAGAAATAAGAGAGGGGCCAAGGATAGTTTCCTGGGGGGACTCCAGAGGTAATGGTGTGGGAACAGGAAGAGAAGTCACTGCATGTGATTCTCTGGCTACAACTCGAAATATAAGAATAGAACCAGGTGAGGGCAGTCCCACCCAGCTGGACAGTGGAGGAGGATGGTATGGTTAACCGTGTCAAAGACTGCAGACAGGTCGAGAAGGATGAGGAGAGATAATGCACCATGATCACAGTCACACACAATGTCATTTGTTACTTTGCTAATTTTAACTACTGCCAGAAAATGGGCAGGCAGCAGGCAACGTGCGTGAGGCCATTGTAGGCCCAGGCATTAGTCACATTCTGCCTACGAATTGTGGGGACCAAGCAGGTGCCCAGCTGCAGCTCACCGTTTCTGGGAAGGCAGGAAATTGGTCGGCTGAGCTGGCCAAAAATTGGAGCCTGAGGGGGAGGTGATCTGGGGGCAGATTTGGATGGGCCGGAAGTGGCTCGTTCTTGCTCTTCCTGGTCCCACCAAAGAATGGAGGGAGTTAAAATCGACCCTATGATTTTTAATTTCACTATACCAAAATATTGGGAGTAAACAGTTAACACAATGCATCAGAAAAGGAGCAGTCACTGTCTAAGAATTAATTAACACTTTCACGTTGATTCACATAGAGTGAAATAATTCTTATCAGAAAGAGAATGCATTAAATAAGAGGTAATAGTTTTCCTTTTCTTTTAAGTACGTGCTCAGGAACTCACAACCTTACACTGCACGATTAAGAACCTATCAGAACCCGCCTGCAGTACCGCTGCTGATCCACGTGTTAAGCTGTTAACTGCACTAAATGAGCTGGAACCTGCAAAACCTGGTCAATGCTGCGGTGAACTGCTCGTGCACCTAGTGCTTTTTATTCCAATTGGATCCAATTAAAGTGTGAGGATCTCAATGTACCCATGATGGCAACCATTCTGTAATCTGTGATTAAAATAAGTCGGGTCAGTCTGAAGGCCTCGAACACAGGAACTTCCAATGTAGGGAGTCCCTGCTCGCCCATGCACCCTCCTTACAGTGATGGCCTTGTAAGGTTCTACCTCCCAAGGCCACCCTGGAAAGTTTGCTGTAGGGTCAGGATTCGACATAACCTGGTCCCGGCCTAGCCTTGCTGTTCTGGTGTACCCCTACTGAAGCTATGGAATGGCTGTGGGTTTTCAGGACCATGCTGTTGACTCACTGGTGACATCTGAAGGCCACAGTTAGCTGCCGGCGCCTCTATGATATTATATAGCCCCATATCTTTGAGATTGTTTATTTGGGACAAGTGGTATGATTTGATTTTACCTTTACACATATCAAAAGGAACACTACCACAGTCTGTCAGTGACTTTTCACTCACCAGTCTGCATGGTATCGCTTGTTCTTGTTTCATTTCCACTCTCTTGTTTTGTATTGCCTTTCACTTTCAAATTCTTTCTGGTTTTCCTTTAACACATACTTTTTCCCCTTTACTTCTCCATTTAACGGGCTGCCATCTTCTTGGAAGTGTTTGGCAAACCATTTTTCTATTTGTATTAAGCATGTTACAGTGATGTGTTTCATTGCAACTTACATCACTGTGTCACCACCATTATAACAACAATGTGAAATTGTTCTGCTGCCTTTTTTCCTTTCCCAAACAAAATGAGGTATGCTAAAGATTTTTTTTGCATGAAAACAGTCCCTTCTAAACTTCAGCATATCTCACCATTTCTTTTCCTCATCTGTGTCTCCTGGAGGACTCAGAATAAAATTAAAATGAGTTGTACAGACCGGGAGTGACTGGAGAGATAGCAGAAAGCAAAGGAAAGTTTGAGGACAAGATGCAGATTCTAAAAGTTGACTTTATAAAGAAAGAACTTGCATTTATATAGCACCTTTCACAACCTCAGCATGTCTCAAGGTGCTTCACAGCAATAAATTACTTTTGAAATGTAGTCACTGTTATCATACAGACAAACATGGCAGTCAGACAAACATGATAGTCAATTTTGTCCACCGCAAGGTCACACAAACAGCAAATGAGATAAATGACAATTTCATCTGTTCTTGGTGGTGTTGCTTGAGGGAGGAATGTTGGCCAGGACACTGGAAGAACTCCGTTCTTCAAATGAAGCCATGGAATCTTTTACATCCACCTGAACAAGCAGCTAAGGCCACGGTTCAGTGTCTCACATTAAAGACGGCACCTCCGACAGTGCAGCACTCCCTCAGTACTGCACTGGAGTGTCAGCCTAGATTATGTGTTCAAGTTTAGGAACCCAGTCCCCACCACCACCACCACCACCCCCACCCCCCACCAACTCCACAGTTTTCCCTCCATTTAAATTTAAAAGTTATAAAGGTGCACAAAATATGATTTTAAATGCTGATGATCTGCAGAACTAAATAAAGATTTAACACCAGTGTCATTTTTTTTTTTTCAATTTGCTCTCCTGCTTGCCCCTTCTCTCCTGAAGGCAATTGATTTCTTTCCCCCTCCATAGTTCAGTGGCATCAAGGCCAATTATGGCAATCCTCTGCAGAGATCAGCTAACTCAGCGCAGACTGGAAATGGAACCTGTGATTTTGTGTGACTCACTTGGTACCACAGTAGGTGTTGTATTTGCCTCCTGATTGTCAATATCATTCCCAGCTCACAAATTTTTAGAAGTGAATTAAACAAGCAGATAATGGCATTGCAATTTGACTGCCTCAGTGCCTGCAGCAAGATATATTACACAGTTTGAACCAAATCATGTGAGAAATGCCCTCAAATATCCCTGAAAGCAAAGCTTAGGATTTCTGATTGTCGGACTTCAATGTACTCTATGGAGTTGAATTCCTGCAGGGATTCCCCTGATTGTCTCCAATGTAACTTCAGTTGAAGATCCGGAGAAATGGTGTGAAAGCCATTTACGCCGTCTCTCCAGGGTTTCCAGATTTTCCACCAAAGTTATGGCAGATGATCGGGAGAATCCCTGCAGGAGTTCAACCCATTTGCCATCTACCTTGCTTATTTTCTTAAATCTTTGTAGGAGTAATTTTAAGGCTTTGCAGCAAAGTACATATATTGGAAATTTAGGTGAGCATTGCCCACAATTTTTCAACCATTTAAAATAATGGGTAGAAATCATGCACAGACCATTAACCAAATTTCCAATATGCACTCCCGGTGGGCAAGGCGCAATGCTAAGAGAGCAAAGTTGGAAGGCTGGGTATTCTGCGGCAAGTGACTCACCTCCTGACTCCCCAAAGCCTTTCCACCATCTACAAGGCACAAGTCAGGAGTGTGATGGAATACTCTCCACTTGCCTGGATGAGTGCAGCTCCAACAACACTCAAGAAGCTCAACACCATCCAAGATAAAGCAGCCCGCTTGATTGGCACCCCATCCACCACCCTAAACATTCGCTCCCTTCACCACCAGCGCACAGTGGCTGCAGTGTGTACCATCCACAGGATGCACTGCAGCAACTCGTCAAGGCTTCTTCGACAGCACCTCCCAAACCCACGACCTCTACCACCTAGAAGGACAAGGGCAGCAGGCACATGGGAACAACACCACCTGCACGTTCCCCTCCAAGTCACACACCATCCTGACTTGGAAATATATCGCCGTTCCTTCATCGTCGCTGGGTCAAAATCCTGGAACTCTCTACCTAACGCACTGTGGGAGAACCTTCACCACACGGACCGCAGAGGTTCAAGGCAGCGGCTCACCACCACCTTCTCAAAGGCAATTAGGGATGGGCAATAAATGCTGGCCTTGCCAGCGACACCCGCATCCCATGAACGAACTTAAAAAAAACCACACCCTTTCAGGCAGTGAGCTCCAAACCCCAATCACCCTCTGGGTGAAAAAATTTCTCCTCAGCTCCCCTCTAATCCTTCTACCAATGACTTTAAATTTATGCCCCCTGGTCACTGACCCCTGTGCTAAGGTAAATAGGTCCTTCCTATCCACTCTATCTAGTCCCGTCATAATTTTATATACCTCAATTAAATCTCCCCTCAGCCTCCTTTGCTCCAAAGAAAACAACCCTAGTCTATCCAATCTTTTTCATAGCTAAAATTCTTCAGCCCTGGCAACATCCTCGTAAATCTCCTCTGTACCCTCTCTAGTGCAATCACATCTTTCCTGTAATATGGTGACCAGAACTGTACGCAGTACTCAAGCTGTGGCCTAACCAATGTTTTATACAGTTCTAGCATAACCTCTCTGCTCTTATATTCCATGCTTTGGCTAATAAAGGAAAGTATCCCGTATGCCATTTAACCACCTTATCTACCTATCCTGCTACCTTCAGGGATCTGTGGACATGCACTCCAAGGTCCCTTTGTTCCACTACACCTCCCGTTTATTGTGTACTCCTTTGCCTCGTTTGCCCTCCCCAAATGTATTACCTTACACTTCTCTGGATTGAATTCCATTTGCCACTTTTCTGCCCGCCTGACCAGTCCATTGATATCTTCCTGCAGTCTACAGCTTTCCTCCTCACTATCAACCACACGGCCAATTTTTGTATCTGCAAACTTCTTGAACAAGCCTCCTACGTTCAAGTCAAAATCATTAATGTGTACCACAAAAGTACTGAGCCTTGCGGATCCCCACTAGAAACAGCCTTCCAGTTACAAAAACGCCCGTCAACCATTACCCTTTGCTTCATGCCACTGAGCCAATTTTGGATCCAACTTGCCCCTCTCCCTTGAATCTCATGGGCTTGTACTTTTTTGACCAGTCTGCCATGTGGGACCTTGTCAAAAGCCTTGCTAAAATCCATAAAATCCATCAAAGTGTTACCCTCATCGACCCTCCTTGTTACCTCCTCAAAAAATTCAAGCAAGTTAGTCAGAGGCGACCTTCCCTTAACAAATCCATGCTGACTGTCCTTGATTAACCCATGCCTTTCTAAATGATGATTTATTCTGTTCCTCAGAATTAATTCCAATAATTTGCCCACCACCGAGTTTAGACTGACTGGCCTATAATTACTCGGTCTATCTCTTTCTCCCTTTTTAAACAGTGGTACAACATTAGCAGTCCTCCAATTCTCTGGCACCATGCCTGTAGCCAGGGAGGATCGTAAAATGGTGGTCAGAGCCTCCACTATTTCCTCGCTTGCTTCTCTTAACAACCTGGGATACATTTCATCCGGGCCTGGCAATTTATCCACTTTCTGAGATGCTAAACCCCTTAATACTTTCTCTCTCACAATGTTTATCCCATCCAATATTTCACACTCCTCCTGCTCCTTAACTGCAAATTCTGCATCGTCCCCCTCTTTTGTGAAGATAGACGTAATCTATTCATTAAGAACCATACCCACACCTTCCGCCTCCACACATAGATGACCTTTTTGGTTTCTAATAGGCCCTACTCTTTCCTTAGTTATCCTTTTGCTCTTTATGTATTTATAAAACAATTTTGGATTTTCCTTAATTTTACCTGCCCTCTCTTTGCTTTCCTAATTTCCTTTTTAATTTCACTCCTACTCTTTCTATACTTTCCAGGCTTTCTGCAGTATTGAGCTCTCGGTGTCTGACATAAGCTTCCCTTTTCTGCCTTATCTTACCCTGTATGCTCCTTGTCATCCAGGGGGCTCTAGATTTGACAGTCCCACCCTTTTTCTTTGTGGGAACATGTTTACTCTGCACCCATTGCATCACCCCCTTGAATGCCTCTCACTGCTCTGACATTGATTTACCTTCAAGTAGCTGTTTCCAGTCCATTTTTGCTAAATCACTTTTTAGATTAGTAAAATTGTCCTTTCCCCAATTTAGAATTTTTACTCCTGTTCTATCTTTGTCCTTTTCTATAACTATGCTAAATCTAACTGAATTATGATCACTACCACCAAAATGCTCTCTCACTGATACTCCTTCCACTTGCTCAGCCTCATTCCCTAAAACTGAATCCAGAACTGTCCACCCTCTTATTGGGCTTGCTACGTACTGGCTAAAAAAGTTCTCCTGAATGCAATTTAAGAATTCTGCGCCCTCCATACCTTTTGCACTGATTGTATCCCAGTTAATATTTGGGTAGTTGAAATCCCCTACTTTACTGCCCTATTGTTTTTGCACTTCTCAGAAATTTGCCTACATATTTTCTCTTCTATCTCCCGCTGAACTTTTTGGGGTCTATAGTTCACCCCCAGCATTGTGATCATCCCTTTTTTGTTCCTTAGCTCAACCCATAAGGCGTCATTTGATGATCCTTCTAACATATAATCCCTCCTCACAGCTGTAATTGTTTCTTTAACCAATATTGCCCCCCCTCCTTTTTATCCCCCTCTCTCTATCTCGTCTGAAAACCCTGTAACCAGGAATGATGAGCTGCCATTCCTGCCCCTCTTTAAGCCATGTTTCAGTAATAGCTAAGATATCATACTTCCACGTGTCAACCTGTGCCCTTATGTTTTGATCTCTTCCCCTCCTCTCTCCACTTTCTCCTCCCTCCTGCAGAAGATATTGGGGTAGATTTTCATCTTTAGTGCTCCTGGAGCAGAGGTCACAAGTTGGGAGGGCATATTGGAAATCTGGCTGTTCACCAACAATGATTGTCTGCCCAAATTTCCAAAATACGTTCCCGCACAGAAAGCACCGCACCAAGAGATGAAGATGAACCCAGTGATCCCTCTTGCTGGTGGACAGTTCTACAGGTGCCAGCAGCCCTCTGATATCTTGCCCAAGTGACCCTTTATCACATGTGAGCCTAAAGAGTCAGCTATTTGACCTTTGGGACCATTATAGCTAAGCCTGATCTGGCCCTCACCAAACTTCCAAGCATGCACTTTACAGCAGGGGATAGTGATCAGGAACAGGAATGCTGGCTGATTGCCCCCCACTCTAACCCAGGAAAGTTTAGATTAATTACAGGACCCCAAGTTGCCTTGGCTGACATCCAAAGCTGTCAACATTGGGGAAATATGAGGATTGAGATTAATGAACCAAAAGATTGAGACAGTTTGTCGACAAACTTAAACATATTAGCTGTGGTATTGGATAATATGATGTTTTATAATGACAGGTGTGTTATGCCATGTAATATTATTCTATTGCTAACAATGCACTCTGTTTAACCTTGTCTGCCCCTTTAAGATCAAAGTCTAATTAGTGTAAATAGGCACTTCATAGGCCATATAGAGGGCAATTGTTGGTGACACAAGTTTGTAAATTGGCAGCTGCATGCAGAGTCCTGGCTCCGAGACAGAAGAAAGCAGAAGAAAATGACTGGCTTTCCTTCTCTTGTTTTTATAATAATTTTGACAGTTTAATTGCAATATCTGGGGTATTATGGAGCTATGTTTATTGTTAAGAGGGAGCCACATCAGAGTAGACCACTCCTTGTAAACTAAAATGATAAGCCTCTGTCCAAATGAGTGAGAATTGACAGAAAATCATGGACTGTGTGCCTACAATCTCCCGAGATGCCTTCCCTGCGAATAACGCTGCCTGCAGATGCACGGGATCATGGAATTTCCCCTTTTTTAGGAACAGGAGTAGACCATTCAGTCCGACTGGCCTGCTCCACCATTCAATTAGATCGTGGCTGATCTGCACCTCAACTCCATTTTCCCCTTACTCAGCAGTTAGTTATGGAATGAAGAGATTCATCCTGCACTTACATTACAGTACTGTAACCAGACACACTCCAACTCTAACAACAGTGCTGCAATATAAATACAGTGACCCCCCCAGTACCTCTGGTGGCATAGAGCCCACCTCAAGGGGTAGTTTCTTCCTGCAATGCTAGAGGTAAAGTGTCAATACTAACAAACAGAAACAGCTGCCAGTGGCTGTCATTTTGTTCTAGGCAGGGTTGGGGTGAACTCTCTCTGCTGATCCTTGCAGACCAGCAATGCAACTTTAGTATTGCTAGATCGTCCCTAACATTGGAACCAGTAACAAAGATAAAATCATGACTTTTGAACGACTGCAGACGCCATAGTGACATACAAGCATGAGTAGAGTTAACACATTACGGAGCTGCTTCTAGTGGAAGTGTATCCACAATGTTAGCAACAGCAAAAATTTGCATTTATGCAGCGCCTTTAATGTAGATAAATGTTCCAAAGCGCTTTACAGAAGTGCAATCAAAAAATTGACACCAAATCAAAGGAGATATTAGGAGGGGTGACCAAAAGCTTGGTCAAATAGGTAGATTTTAAGGAGAGTCTTAAAGGTACAGAGTGAGAGGTAGAGGGGCTTAGGGAGGGAATTCCAGAGCATGTGGGGTAGACGGCTGCAAGCACGGCTGCCAAAGGTGGTGAATGGGCAGGGTTGGGGAAAGCAGATGAGGCCAGATTCAGTGGAACAGAAAGTTCGTGGTGGGGAGGGGCGTGGAGCTTGTAGAGCTAGAGGAGATTAGAGATAAGGAGGTGCAAAGTCATGGAGGGATTTAAACACGAGGATGAGAATATTAAATTTGAGGCCTTGGAGGACCAGGTGCCAATGTAGGTCAGCGAGGACAGGTGGGATTGACTTGGTGTGGAATAGGATATGAGCATCAGAGGTTTGGATGAGCTGAAGTTTATGGAGGATGGGATGCCGGCCAGGAAAGCATTGGAATAGCCAAATCTGAGGGCAATAATAAGAGATCTGATGCAAATACTGCAGTTTGTTCTGAGCAGAAGCCTTTTTTACTCACGTATGAAATAGCTTGAGCTCTATGTTTCACTTGGCACAAGAGGAAATTTTGCTAACAAAAGGGACACAGGTTCTTTAATCCTGTCCATGAGGGTGACAGGATGCTGCAGGCTTAGTTCAAAGCAAATGCTTTCCAAATGGTAAAACATTAATGGGCTGGATTTTGCTGTAAAAATAATGGTGAGGATTACAGCGCTCACCATCATTATTTATGCGGAAAGCAACTTCAGGCGACCGCACTTGCGCACTAAACACGTAAATCCGGAAGTTGCTGTCCAAGATGCCCTGCTCCTCCCAAAGCTGCGTGAAAGCTGCACCTCGCCATCTGACTCGCCATTCAAATGTATTGAACGTCGTGAAGTTCCTCATAGAGGTGGACTAAACTCTCCACAAAAAATGAGGGCTTGTCCATTCCAGTATAAGTCCCCTTTTAATGGCGTGGTAAGTCTTAATTACTGCCAAACAACCCCTCTGGCACTGAAAATTAACTTTTACAAGTGTAGAGTATCATTCCTTCAACTTTTAATTATTGTTGGATATTTTTTAGAAATATATATTTTTTTACTTTTTCTTCCTGTCTCTTATCTCTCGCTCTCTTAGTCCAATCTTTCTTTCCGTCACTTTATTTTGTTTTCTGTACCTGATTTAACATTGAATTCACTATTCTAACTTACACTTCCTCGTTCAGACCCTGCGCTGCTTATTAACGATTCTTCAATCTGATTGGTTAAGGAGATTCACAGTTGCTTACCCTGTTCACCCAGGTCCCAGATACCCTGTAGAGGGCGCTGCGCTGTTTGGCTGTCCCGTTGATGGCTGGTGCTGTTCATTCGCCGCTAACATCAAAATCCAGCCCTATATGTATTTCTTTATAGAGGTCACTGTGGGATTAAGGGCTCACAGCAACCTAGTTATGGATAGTACGAAGGGTTAAAAGCTTTTAGTCCTTTAATTCCATTCAGACCTAAATTAATCCATTTGATCTGTAGATAATCCATCATTGCAGTTTAAGACAATAGGGCAGAGCCTGTGCCCTGAAGGAACTTGTTTTGACATTTTGGACTGAATGTGAACTTGCCCTAGATTAAACAATGTGGGATTTCCACCCACTGGGTCAGATTTTCATGTGTCCGATTCCATCAGGCCAGAGGCTAGTAGTGCGAGCTCACCGCCTGCCCGATGAAATCGGTCCAAGGACTGACCAATTATCATGGTCAGGCCTTGTTTCCATACTGTCACCGCATTTCTCGCCGCTTGCTAGTCGGGGAAGGATGTAAATTCGGCGACTCCAGCATGGAATCCAGCCTCTTGGAAAGTAAGTTAAAGCAATTCCAGGGGATGGCTGCAGAGCGAAGGGCATCACAGGGGTCAATTTTTGTGGGATCAGGAAGGCCACAGAATCACCTTAAATGTTTGAGGGGCCTGCAGTGGGATCTTTAAGGACCGCTAGTTAAGCTGCTTGTGCAAGTATCAATGGGCAGAGTGTGCGCAGTGCATACTGCACGCATTGATATCTGAAAATTGCATTGGGCTCCTATTGATGTCATAGTACCCCAATTTAGATACTTTAGTAAACCTCCTGCCTATTTCAGGCACACTGGCCGCTTATGTCTATGCCCTGATCAAAATGGTGGTGGGCAGATCAGCAATGGGAACAGGTGGTAAGTTCTGCTCTCCCATTTGTATTGCACTACCATTCTATTCCTGCCCAAAAACAGGAACGAAAATCAACCCCACTTTTTTATTTCTAGTCCATCATAAGCTGCTTGCCGAATAACACTTTTTGGGGGTTAGAGGACAGGATACCTCTAGCTGTACATTTCTATATGACCAGTGTTAATAAGATATCCTGCATGTAACAGTTAACTGACATGACTCGTGAGTGACTCTGGTGGGGTCAGCCAGTTGGGTCATTGGCGGGGTGCATTTTCAGGCCCGATTTATTTTGTCTCCGCTCTTGATCTCTTCAATCTTGCAGACACCTTGCACTATGGGCCTTTGCCCTTAGCCTAAGTTTCTCAACATAAAACTTGGGTGTACAAGGCACAATTTCAAAATTTGCAGATGATACAAAACTTGGAAGTGTAGTAAACAGTGAGGAGGATAGTGATAGACTTCAAGAGGACATAGATAGGCTGGTGGAATGGGCGGACACATGGCAGATGAAATTTAACGCAGAGAAGTGGGAAATGATACATTTTGGCAGGAAGAATGAGGAGAGGCAATATAAACTAGAGGGCACAATTCTAAAGGGGGTGCAGGAACAGAGAGATCTGGGGGTGTATGTGCACAAATCTTTGAAGGTGGCGGGGCAGGTTGAGAAAGCAGTTCCTGGGCTTTATAAATAGAGGCAGAGAGTACAAAAGCGAGGAAGTTATGTTGAACCTTTTTAAAACACTGGTTCAGCCACAACTGGAGTATTGTGTCAAATTTTAGGAAGAATGTGACGGCTTTAGAGAGGGTGCAGAAAAGATTTACTAGAATGGTTCCAGGGATGAGGGACTTCAGTTACGTAGATAGACTGGAGAAACTGAGGTTGTTCTCCTTAGAGAAAGGTTGAGAGGAGTATAAACCGAAAATGCTGGAGAAGCTTAGCAAGTGGTTGAGAGGAGATTTGATAAAAGTGTTCAAAATCATGAAGGGTTTAGATAAAGTAAATAAAGAAAAATTGTTCCCATTGGCAGAAGGGTTGAGAACCAGATTTAAGGTGATTGGCAAAAGAATCAAAGGCGATGTGAGGAAAACTTTTGTACGCAGCGAGTAGTTATGATCTGGAATGCGCTGCCTGAAAGGGTGGTGGAAGCAGATTCAATCGTGGCTTTCAAAAAGGAATTGGATAAATATTTGAAGAGAAAAAATTAGCAGGACTACGGGGAAAGAGCGGGGGAACGGGACTAACTGGATTGCTCTTACAAAGAGCCGGCACAGGCTTGATGGGATGAATCACCTCCTTCTGTGCTGTAACCATTCGATGATTCTTCTATGAAAACAAAAGTCCTCACTTGATATCCACACATATTCACTTTCCAACAGGAACAAATGAGTGGGAATTCGGAGCAGGAATTCCAACTGATTTTTTTTCTCTCTCTCCACTCATTAGCACCCCTATTGCCACACTGGCTGAGATCAGCAAACTCAGCACAGACTAAGATCAAATCTAGTACCCCTCTAGTCTGTAGGGCTCCAAACCAGAGCCCTAAGTACAGCGCACTTAACAACTGAGCCAACAGATAAACTAATGAATGCAACAGTATGAACAAGGGAAGAATTGATTAACTGTTCCTTACTTATTAATCGATCCTTTCTTGTAGCAGTAATGATCTTTCATTTTTCATGTTAATGATATAAGTAATCATCAATTTGATAAGGCAGTATATGCATAGTAATTCCTGCTATTCAGTCATGCCGTAAAGATTCAGTTGTATAATAACTTCAGCTGGTGACAGGCTTGGTAGAAGTTGGAGAATGATGTGAAATTCTCTATTTCAAGGAAGTTGCATTTCCTGGTCTTTGTGCTACCTCCATTTTTGGAAGTCACACTCTCTCACTGTTGAGAAAAAACATTCATAACGTTGCAGAATTTACTGTTTCAATTCCAAAACTTTTAAATATTGAAGAAAGTTTCACTGGACAGTAAAACCTTGGAATAATCTATTTATTAATAGCCTTGATTACTGTGACAGGATATATGAACTGTAAGAAATTGTTTTAACCTCCTTAATTGAACTATACTGAAGGGAGCCAGTCGCAGTAACAGAAACTACTTGGATGGGCTGCTGCTGCTGCCTTGTTTTTCTCCTTCCTGTTGGTGTTACCTCCCTTTGGGATAAACTTAGCAACAAGTGTTCGTGACTCTGAATGTTTTTTTTTATTCATTCATGGTTGTGGGCGTCGCTGCCAAGGCCAGCATTTATTGGCCATCCCTAATTGCCCTTGAGAAGGTGGTGGTGAGCCGCTGCCTTGAACCGCTGCAGTCCATGTGGTGAAGGTTCTCCCACAGTGCTGTTAGGTGGGGAGTTCCAGGATTTTGACCCAGCGACGCTGAAGGAACGGCGATATATTTCCAAGTCGGGATGGTGTGTGACTTGGAGGGGAACGTGCAGGTGCCTGCTGCCCTTGTCCTTCTAGGTGGTAGAGGTCACGGGTTTGGGAGGTGCTGTCGAAGAATGTGGCCGTGGGCTTGTGCTCATTATTAACCAAGCAATGAACTTCTGATTTCAATTGGAGGTCAAGCACTTCCCTGCAGGAAGGGCAAACTATAAAAAATGATTTTCGTTTTTGCTGTGCCTGGGGAACAGTCCATACCCAGGCTCAGCAAAGAGGAAAAGGGAGTGAAGACTCATTTTATGGCAAGGCTGCACACCCACCACGCTGCTCCAGGGTCTTCTGAGCTTCCCTAAGTGGGCGTTGCTGGCCTGTTCCTAAGCTGATGAAGCAGGAGGGGGCATTTCTGGCTCTCCCTCCTTACTTTCCTGTAAGTCCATACTTGCTCCAGGACCACTCTTCAGACTCTGTCAGCTTTTTGGGAGCAATCTAAGGATGACATCTGGAGGCAAGTAATGTTCTCCTCTTCCCTTCCAAGGGTGATCTTTCGGTTTTCCAGCAGCAGAAGAAGGCCCAACGCTAGTGGCCAGGAGTACTGCTTCGTTTTCTGTTTTGTTGCCCTACCAAAGTCAGGCCTTGCTAGCGGGCGGGACTGCACCGGAGGCTGCAACCAAGCTACAGTAATGGCCTGGGACAGAAAAGTAGAGTAATCCTAGCCCTTCTTGGTTGCAGGATCTCTGAGGTTCCATTAACAGTGATGTTCTTACTATATCTAATGCAGTATAATGTTGCTTCTGTTTATACTGGCACATCACCTAGGTGACCCAGCTTCCTCCAAAGCTCAGAGCCTCAGAGTATCTATGCATTTCTACTGAGTTTCACAGGAAGCTGGAACCCTCTGTGTACTGACACACTACCAACCCAAGAAGCCAGTAGATAGATATCGAGCAGTTCCAAAGAGTGTTGCGATGTTCTATCTGGCATTGGGTTATGTGTGTTGTGTTGTGTTACTTCGAAGTATTAGACTAGAACCAACCTTTGACTCCTTTGCAGGACCGCCACCTTGGAGGCTCTGGTGGAATTGATACTGTCAGAGTGATTTTAGATTTGACAGCTCCACACTGATTTTTATGCTGCTCATACACTGCTATAACCATAACTGTGATGTGAACATCTGAATACAACAAGGGCATTAGCCCATCTCTGAAATGAAATATGTAACCAGCAAGCCCTGCAGTCATTAGAATTGCTGCATCAAATGCATTTGTGAGCTGAATACCAGTTTGTCAAGAAATGCAGATGTTTGATTTTAAGGCTGTAAGCATCTGTAACACAATACTGCATTGAACATTTAGTTTCCCCAGTCTGCCTCAGATAAACATTTTGCCTTCTGAGATGAATATGAATTAGATCAGGCTGTTGGCCTTGTACCTCTGTGTAAATACTAACATTTCTCAATCCTTATAGTGATGTATTGCGCATGTTGTGCTTTATGGAACTACACCACCAAGAGGCATAAATCTTTCAGCATCATGGAGTTTAATGTGACAAAATCAGTGTTAAATATGTGGACAGAATAAAGTGTTGAGAGTATGGCTGCATTCATATCCTTTTCATTTTATGACTCCAGGGAACTATTTAAAAAGCACTGCAGATGGTGGTATTTTAATTTACACATATATCTCAGTTAATAAAGTTCATGGAATGGATTCTCAGTTGACATTGAAATAAAGGATTAAGCCATAAGAATGAAACACCTCTTCTGTCTTAAATTCTATCTATTTCGTCCAGCTGTATGCTGGTTTAAATCGGGTTCTGGCTTTGAATTCAAATGCCTACCCAACAATAATGAGGAATTCCCCTCCATGCTATACTACTCATGGTACTTTTTGTTCTTCTACTTTGTGTTGAGTTTTGTGCCTATCCAGATAAGGATGTCCATACTCTGAATGGAACATTTATCTATATTTTTGCATACAACTTAAAACCAAAGTTGTACCATCTGTGCCAAATTATAGGTGGTTTTGTCCAATGGATTGATGCCCAATGGAAATTAGGCTAAGGCTGCCAAACTCATTTGAGTTAAGATCCTGTTACCCATCAATTAGATTGGATTCAAGAGGTGAAAGGTCAATTTGCTAATCCACTAACTGAATTGCCAGTGTTAGACGGGACAAACCGATGGCTTTTGTGCAAGGATTAAAACTCACAGTGTGTGGAGAGATGAATTTCTATGGTTGAAGGTTAAGGCACATTGTTAAGGCAGAGTAGAGGGACATTTGCACTGCATTCTCCTACTATATGTGACTTGGGATTGCTTCATGCTGACAGGTTAGAGAAAATGGAAATATGAGCCATTACTAAGTACTGACATCCCTCAACTTCATGAGCCAAAAAATGACCACAGATCTTTGATATCTTGGTGTCAAATTTTGAAGGAGTTGGATAGGGTAGATGTAGAGAAGGTATTTCCACTTGTGGGGAGTCCAAAACTAGGGACCATTAATATATCTCTGAAACCCCCTCCAGCCCTACAACTGTCCAAGAACTCTGTGTTCTTCCAACTCTAGCTGCTTGTGCATCCCCCACTTCCTTTGCACCACCACTGGCAGTTGTGCCTTCAGTCGTCTAGGCCCTAAGGTCTGGAATTCCCTCACCAAACCTCTTCGCCTCTCCATGTCTCTTATCCTTTAAGATGCTCCTTAAAATCTACCTCTTTGACCAAGCTTAAGGTTACCTGTCCGAATCATAGAATGGTTACAGCATGGAAGGAGGCCATACGGCCCATCGAGTCTGTGCCGGCTCTTTGTAAGAGCAATCTAGTTAGTCTCATTCACCCGTTTCCCCGTAGCCCTGCAAATTTTTTCTCTTCAAATATTTATCCAATTCCTTTTTGAAAGCCATGATTGAATCTGCTTCCACCACCCTTTCAGGCAGTGCATTCCAGATCATAACTACTCGCTGGGTAAAAAAGTTTTTACTCATGTTGCCTTTGGTTCTTTTGCCAATCGCCTTAAATCTGTGTCAACTGATTCTCGACCCTTCCGCCAATGGGAACAGTTTCTCTTTACTTACTTTATCTAAACCCTTCATGATTTTGAACACTTCTATCAAATCTCCTCTCAACCTTTTCTGCTCTAAGGAGAACAACCCCAGCTTCTCCAGTCTATCCACATAATTGAAGTCCCTCATCCCTGGAACCATTTTAGTAAATCTTTTCTTCATCGTCTCTAAGACCTTCACATCCTTCCTAAAGTGCGGTGCCCAGAATTGGACACAATTGTGGTCGAACCAATGTTTTATATAGGTTCAACATAACTTCCTTGCTTTTGAATTTTATGCCTCTATTTATACAGCCCAGAATCCCATATATTGGGCTTTATAAATATGCTCCCCTGTCCAGGAGCCAGAGGTCGTGTTTCATAACGGTACCAACAACATAGGTAGAAAGAGGGATGAGGACCTGCAGGAAGATTTTAAGCAGTTAGGATAGAGAGTAAGAAGCAGGACCTCAAAGGTAGTAATCTCTGGATTACTCCCGGTGCCATGCACTAGTGAGCATAGAAATAGGAGGATAGAGCAGATGAATGCATGGCTGGAGAGATGGTGCAGGAGGGAGGGTTTTAGATTTCTGCGGGAGGTGGGACCTGTACAAACCAGAGGTGTTGCACCTCAACAAGGCTGGGACCAATACCCTTGTGGGGAGATTTGCTAGTGCTGTTGGGGAAGGTTTAAATTAGCTTGGCGGGGGGATGGGAACCTGAGTGTAGATTCAGATGAGACAGAATCAGAACTGGAGATAGAAGACAGAAAATTAGTAAGTGACTTAGAGGCAGAGGAAACAAAGGTTAGAAAATAAACAGCAAGGGAGTTTGGCAGTGCTTAAAGGTATATACCTCAATGCAAGGAGTGCAGTGAATAAGGCAGAGGAGCTGAGGGCACAGATAGACACGTGGCAGTATGATATCTTAGCTATTACAGAAACATGGCTTAAAGAGGGGCAGGAATGGCAGCTCAACGTTCATGGTTACAGGGTTTTCAGACAAGATAGAGAAGGGGATAAAAAGGAGGGGGGTGGCAATTTTGGTTAAAGAAACAATTACAGCTGTGAGGAGGGATGATATGTTAGAAGGATCATCAAATGAGGCCATATGGGTTGAGCTAAGGAACAAAAAAGGGGCAGTCACACTACTGGGAGTGTACGATAGACCCCCAAAACAGTCAGAGGGAGATAGAAAAGCAAATGTGTAGGCAAATTTCTGAGAAGCGCAAAAACAATAGGGCAGTAATAGTAATGGATTTCAACTACCCTAATATTAACTGGGTCACAAACAGTGCGAAGGGTATAGAGGGTGCAGAATTCTTAAATTGCATTCAGGAGAACTTTTTTAGCCAGTACGTAGCAAGCCCAACAAGAGAGGGGGCAGTTCTGGATTTAGTTTTGGGAAATGAGGCTGGGGACGTAGAAGGAGTGTCAGTGGGATAGCATTTTGGTGGTCGTGATCATAATTCAGTCAGTTTTAGTATAGTTATAGAAAAGCCCAAAGATAGAATAGGAGTTATAGTTCTAAATTGGGGAAAGGCCAATTTTACTAATCTGAGAAGTGATTTAGCAAAAAGTGGACTGGAAACAGCTACTTGAAGGTAAATCAGTGTCAGAGCAGTGGGAGGCATTCAAGGGGGAGATTCAAGGGGAGCAGAGTAAACATGTTCCCACAAAGAAAAAGGGTGGGACTGTCAAATCTAGAGCCCCCTGGATGTCAAGGAGCATACAGTGTAGGATAAGGCAAAAAAGGGAAGCTCATGTCAGACACCGAGAACTCAATACTGCAGAAAGTCTAGAGGAGTATTAAAAAGTGCAGGGGTGAAATTAAAAAGGAAATTAGGAAAGCAAAGAGAGGGCATGAAAAAATATTGGCTAGTAAAATTAAGGAAAACCCAAAGTTGTTTTATAAATATATAAGGAGCAAGAGGATAACTAAGGAAAGAGTAGGGCCCATTAGAGACCAAAAAGGTAACCTATGTGTGGAGGCGGAAGATGTGGGTATGGTTCTTAATGAATACTTTGCATCCGTCTTCACAAAAGTGAGGGACGATGCAGACATTGTAGTTAAGGACGAGGAGTGTGAAATATTGAATGGGATAAACACAGTGAGAGAGGAAGTATTAAGCATCTTTGAAAGTAGATAAATCACCAGGGCCGGATGAAATGTATCCCAGGCTCTTTTTTATAAAAAAAGAAGCAAGGGAGGAAATAGCGGAGGCTCTGGCCATCATTTTCCAATCCTCACTGGATCCAGGTGTGGTGCCGGAGGATTGGAGGATGCTAAAGTTGTACCATTGTTTAAAAAGGGAGCAAGGGATAGACCGAGTAATTACAGTCCAGTCAGTCTAACCTCAGTGGTGGGCAAATTATTGGAATCAATTCTGAGGAACAGGATAAACCATCACTTAGAAAGGCACAGAGTAATCAAAGGCAGTCAGCATGGATTTGTTAAGGGAAGGTCGTGTCTGACTAACTTGATTGAATTTTTTGAGGAGGTAACAAGGAGGGTCGATGAGCGTAGTGCATTTGATGTAGTCTACATGGATTTTAGCAAGGCTTTTGACAAGGTCCCACATGGCAGACTGGTCAAAAAAGTACAAGTCCAAGGGGAGTGGCAATTTGGATCCAAAATTGGCTCAGTGACAGGAAGCAAAGGGTAATGGACGACGGGTGTTTTTGTGACTGGAAGGCTGTTGCCTGTGGGGTTCCGCAGGGCTCAGTAAAAGATCCCTTGCTTTTTGTGATATGTATTAATGATCCATCACCAAGAGTGGCTCGGTAGCACCACTACTGACTGAGCTGGCCGAGTCCTGAAGGAGATATTTAATTGAGGTGTACAAAATTATGAGAGGCCTAGATAGCGTGGATAGGTAGGACCTATGTCCCTTAGCAGAGAGGTCATTAACCAGGGGCATAGATTGAAAGTGATTGGTAGAAGGATTAGAGGGGATCTGAGGAGAAATGTTTTCACCCAGAAGTTGGTGGGGGTCTGGAACTCACTGCCTGAAAGGGTGGTAGAGGCAGAAACTGTCAACTCATTTAAAAAGTACCTGGATGTGCACCTGAAGTGCCGTGACCTACAAGGCTACGGACCAAGTGCTGGAAAGTTGGATTCGGCTGGGTGGCTTATTTTCGGCTGGCGCAGACACGATGGGCCGAATGGCCTCCTTCTGCGCCGTAAGTTTTCTGTGACTCTATTCTATGCTTTTTTAAGTGCTTTCTCAACCTGTCCTGCCACCTTCAAAGATTTGTGCCTGTATACCCCCAGGCTTCTCTGTCCCTGCACCCTCTTTAAAATTATACCATTTAATTTATATTGTCTCTCCTCGTTCTTCCTGCCAATATGTATCACTTCGCACTTCTCTGCATTAAATTTCATCTGCCATGTGTCCACCCATTTCACTAGCCTGTCTATGTCGTCTTGAAGTCTATCACTATCCTCCTCACTGTTTACTACACTTCCAAGTTTTGTCATCTGCAAATTTTGAAATTGTGCCCTGCACTCCCAAGTCCAAGTTATTAATATATATCAAAAAAAGCAGTAGTCGTAGTACTGACCTCTGGAGAACACCATTGTATACCTTCAATCCGAAAAACAACTGTTCACCACTACTCTCTGTTTCCTGTTACTTAGTCAATTTTGTGTCCATGCTGCCACTACCTGTTTATTCCAGGGCTTCAGATTTGCTGACAAGTCTATCATGTGGCACTTTATCAAATGCCTCTTGAAAGTCCATATACACCACATCAACCACATTGCCCTCATCAACCCTCTCTGTTACCTCATCAAAAAACTCCATCAAGTTAGTTAAACATGATTTACCTTTAACAAATCTGTGCTGGTTTTCCGTTATTAATTCACACTTGCCCAAGTGACTATTAATTTTGTCCCGGATTATCGTTTCTAAAAGCTTCCCCACCACCGAGGTTAAACTGACTGGCCCATAGTTGTCCGGTTTATCCTTGCACCCTTTTTTGAACAAGGGTGCAACATTTGCAATGTCTCCTTCTTCGGTTCGATGTCAATTTTTGTTGCCTAACGCTCTTGTGAAGTGGCTTGGGACATTTTACTATGTTAAAGGTGCTATATAAATGCAAGTTGTTGTTGAAATGTTTTTAAATTCTGCCACCCATTCCCCAATTGGTAGGTTTAAAGAGACATACGCTAGTCTTTATCCAGAAGTGTCTTGAGAGTTGTTTCTGTTTGTTGCCAAAAATTGGGTGTAATGAAGCTGCTTGCATCAAAACATATCACTTTCGCAAAGACATCATAATATCATATGTGTGTGACAACACTGTGACTATAGTGACACCTGCTTGTTGCCTCTTTCTTCCTGCCCGGCAGAAGGACAGTTTCTCTTTAAATACGTAGTTATATTCCTGGGCCACGTGATAGTTGATTTTTTAATCTTTTTGTTTTCCTGTTTTTTTTCCCCTGATGATTGAGGACATAGTGCATGCTGGTAAATTGCTCAGTTTTCTGCACAGAATCAGGTATTCATTTGCCCTCCACTAGGAGGAGACAAAGGCAGAGGTTTTGTTTTATGCCTCGTTCACAATTCCGAACTGCTGAATGCCTCAAGCACAGAAAGGTGCCTAGTCTGTACTTTGACTCTTTCTTCAGCATTGACATAGTCTAGCGCAGAGGACATTTTTTCTTCACCCTTTCCTGACTGGAAGTTATTTCCGTTATTTTTAACAGTCGGTCACAGAAATGCCTCACTGTTTTGAGTAGGGGAGGGTTAATTTTCTCTTGCACCCTATTTACACTCAGACCCAAAGTCATGTTGTGGGACTAGACCTCAGCTACTATTCCTTCTCTCTCCTGCAGGGTGGTCTCATGAAAAATAAGGGATAAGACATGGCTCTAATTTCATAAAAATTGGGCCTTCTCTCCATTTGAAAGAAATGACACACACACACAAAATCTGCACGCTTCGCTTTGCCATTTTGTTAAAGTGTTAACTTACATGGCAAAAAGGTGAGTATAATATAAATGAGTGAGGGAGGGCAAGACAGCTGTGAAGGGGAAAAAAAAGATGGGTTAGCAGCAGCCATGTTTTGGCACTCCTGCAAGTTCCAGGGTTGCAGTGCATCAGCATGTAGAATAGTGGGAGAGCTGTGTTTGGTGTGCTCGTTCTGATTCAACTAATCAGCAGCGTTTCATTTTGGTGATATTTCTAATCGCAAATGGGAGCTGAATCATCTGACTGTATTGGGGAGGGGGACTGGAAGGACGGAGATCATCTGTAGTCCTTGATTATAAATGAATTTCTAAAGGTTACAAATGTCCTCATGATAATCATGGAGCCTGACGGTTCAGATCTATTTATTTCCAACTGATGGACACTGTTTTTGTGAAAGAATATAACTTTTCCTGTCTGAAAGAAAAAGTTTTGTTCGTATCTTTGGGTTTACAATTGCTGTAACTTTATTTAAAATGAAACATAGCACTAATTTCCCATGCCCTGACCTTGGCAAGCTTGCAGTTTATTGAGGAAGCTTTGGTTACAATTGCCTTACATAAACGTGTTTGCGTAATGAACATTCATTTGGGGGGGGTTGGGGGTGGGGAGAGGGGAAGGGAATAATTAATCTAGTTTTCCTGTTGCTCATTCTCAGATTTCTCTGGAATAAATATTGTTCACTGTGTGACAGGGCAGGCAGAGGACCTATTTCCAGACTTCTGCCAATGCCTCAGTAAAGGTAACAGCCAGAAGAGGTTTGATTAGGGGGAGCACCTAATCACCACATGATGTCTCCTCTTGACTCAGATCAGGAGCTCCCTGCATGGGGAATCATGGGACCAACTTCCTTTTATTAAGTGCCACCTTGCACCTTGCCACATTCACCAGCCTCTGCCTGTAGTCCTCTTGTGAATATAGACTAGCATAAATCCTGCTGATTTATTGTACAGGACTGTCTCTCACAAATATCACTAATCATTGTGCAGGGTTTACAGATCATACACGGTAGCACCTGTTGGATATATGTCATACATCATCAGAGGCCACCAGGTTTTTATTTGCAAATACTGTACATAAAAGGTTTTTAAAAATATTTCAAATGTTTGAAGCCCATTATTCATGTAAAAGTAGGTTTACCAGCAGAAACATAGATTTACTATTGGATTTGTGTAATGCAGTGTTTAACTCAATCTTTGTTCTTTAGCACCAGGTTAGGAGTTCAAAGTGGCAGCTCAGGCTGAACATGGAAGAAATGTAGTTCCATAAAAATCTCATGGTGTTCTGTCATAGTAATAAAGAATGAAGTCCATGGCATAAGACAACTTAATTTGTGTCAGCCACAAAAAAGGCGAATGTTTCTAAAATCTCTCTTTAGGGATTCAAATACCAAAAATAAACCATCCATAGCAATGATAGTTTATTTTGATCCCACAGGCCATTTTCACTGTGGCTGCACAATCTCACCTATATCCCTTTCTTTCTCCATAGTATCATGGTAGGTACAGCGCAAGAGGAGGCCATTCGGCCCATCATGCCTGTGCTGATTCTTAGAAAGAGTTATCCAATTAGTCCCATTCCCCTGCTCTTTCCCCATAGGCTTGTAAATATTTCCCCTTGAAGTATTTATCTAATTGCCTTTTGAAAGTTACTATTGAATCTGCTTCCACCACCCTTTCAGGCCGTGCATTCCAGATCATTACAACTCACTGCATATTCTTCCGATACATTGCTCATCTGTGTCACTATCAGCCACATGGGCTGCTGTTGCACTTTTTAATTTCAGAAGTTTTCTAGGTTTGCATTTTTAAATTTTATTTTTGTCCCTGTCATTTTTTTGCTGGACAGATTGTATAATCCACGTTCCACTGCTCCAGCTTCTTTCTTATTACTGGTTTCTCTTTCTCCAGTCCACATTTTCTCCGCTCCATCTATCTGTAACTTGCCCTTTTTTTCCCCTCTGTTTATTCTGTATCTACTCCAATGGCCTCAAGTGAAGAACACATAGTTCCCAGGCACTGTGAAGAGGAAGTTGGGGTGAAAACCCGTTATGTCCGGTCTCCACCCCCACAACAGTGACCCGGGATTACTGGGCTTTCCCTAAATGGTCATAACTGGGCCAGGGTCTGGGCCTACGCTCAATAAACCTGGCACTGAGGCCAGCGTAGGGATCTCCACAGATTGAGGGTGGCTTCAGGTTGGTCAGGTCTTTTCATTCCCCAAGCCCACCTCCACCCCCCAGAACAATCTTCAGACCTCAGGTCCTTATGGCTGCTGTTTATATTAGGTAAGGTATCAAGGGATATGGATCAAAGGTGGCTTAATGGAGTTGAGATACAGATCAACCAGATCTAATTGAATGGCAGAACAGGGTCAAGAGGCTGAATGAGCTCCTCCTGTTCCCACATTCTAGTTCTCCATTTAAATGGCCCAGGCCAGGAAATTGGAACATTCTGTTGTAGCACAGGCACAATGCAGCTACAGTACATTGTGCCTGTTGGCTGCCCCACTGTGACCTGAGAGGAAAATTGGCCCCCATTTCTGTATTGTTTCCCACCTATGTTTCTCCCTCTCCCGCTCTCCTGAAGGTGCGGTCTCATGTTTGAGGCACTGTAGACCCTAGTGCCTCACCCAACTGATCAATCGTCATGTGTAGGTCTGTTATCCTCCATAGTGGAGGAGAGGTCACTTTCCCTGCTTTCTGTAAAAGTGACTTCATATAATATGTACTCACATGTAATGTGCACCCAGGTATTTGCCCTTGTTTCCCAATGCATGTGTTATATGACAAACATCACAGCACTACTCAGGATCATGCCATCTCTCTTTACAATGACACCAACAATCTGTCAGATAAAAATATATGTAATTTTCAAAATGTGTTGTTTCATGCTGAGAAGCCATTCTGTTATCCTACCAGCGCTACCACTGGGTGAGCTGAGCAGATTACTAATGGGCGTTACGGCCTAATCAGAGCCCGGCCTCTCCTTCCCGTTACCTAGGTAACCTCTGTGATAGTGACAGATGCTGTGGGGTCACCATGTCCATTACTGCTTTCAGCTCACCTGGACAGAGAGTGATGGCAAGAAGGGCAGGTTATACTAAGGAATCAATTTAACAGCTACTCAAACTGATAATTAAAAAAAAACTGTGTCCAGAAGGAATGAGGGTATATTGAAGTCACATTAAAAACTAAAAATGGATAGTGTGTACAAATGTTCTCAGACTTTATCACACGGTGGTGTGCAGGTAGGGTCTGACACAAATCCAGCCCACCACTGGCTCCAAAACGCTTTGTTGAGTTCTTATCAGCAGAACCTCAAACTTCTCGTAATGTCTTGCTTCTGTGGCTGGTTTCTTCCTGCAGCAAAGATTAAAGTTGAATGAGGTCACTGTTGTGGCTGAAGCATTTGCTTATAACATTTTATAACTGACCCTGAGCTATAGGTGCAGGAAAAAAATTTCAAATCATAGAAAATTTACGACACAGAAGGAAACCATTCAGCCCATCGTGTCTGCGCCAGCTGAGAAACGAGCCACCCAGCCTAATCCCACTTTTCCACATTCGGTCCGTAGTCCTGCAGGTCACGGCTCTTCAGGTGCACGTCCAGGTATTTTTTTAATGAGTTGAGGGTTTCTGCCTCTACCACCCTCTCAGGCAGTGAGTTCCAGACCCCCACCACCCTCTGGGTGAAAAAAAAATTCCCCATTGCCGCTCTAATCCTTCTACCAATCACTTTAAATCTATGCCCCCTGGTTATTGACCCCTCCGCTAAGGGAAATAGGTCCTTCCTATCCACTCTATCTAGGCCCCTCATAATTTTGTACACCGAAATTAAATCACCCTTCAGCCTCCTCTGTTCCAAGGAAAACAACCCCAGCCTATCCAATCTGTCATCATAGCTAAAATGCAGGATATCACCAAAAAAAAGCAAGAAATCAGATTTGTATTTAAAGATGTGGTGTGATTTTTAAAACAAAGAACGTACAGCATATATTAACCAGGATGGTCCCAGGGATGGGAAACTGTAGATATGAGGAGAGACCTGAGATACTGGGGCTATTTCCACTGGAACAGAGAAGATCAAGAGGAGATTTAATAGAGGGCTTTAAAATAATGAAAGGTTTTGATGGGATGAACAGGGAAAGGTTATTTCCTCTGGTTAGAGACTCAGTGATCAGTCATCAATAGTTACTAGAAGAGTAAGGAGAGAGGTCAGCAGAAATATCTTTATTGTAACCAATTTAATTGCTACTAATTTAATTGAAAGCAAGTAATTAGTGCATGTGGCTAGTGTTTTTTGCCCTGGTGAAAGTGTATATTTTGTGTGTCTACAACTAACCTAATGCTCCTTATAAATGCTTCCCAGTGACAGGAATACGTGAGGTGGCTGTCTGCTGGGTGTGAGTGAGCACCTCTTATAGTGAAGTAGTTCTCTACTTCCTTGTAGTGGGTCCTGAGATGACCCTGCAGCTGATGCAGCCATGTCCAATGCTGTGCTGGTCCTGCCCACTCATTGGCACATAGTTTCTCATTTGAGGAGCTGAAGCTGAATGGGCCATGTAGTAGAGATATGGAACTCTCTTCCCCCAACAGACTGGATGCTGCAACAATTGGAGCTTTCAAGACTGAGATCAATAGATTTTTGTTAGGTAAGGATATCAAGGGATATGGAGCCACAACAAGTAAATGGAGTTGAGTTTAGGGGAGAGATACAAAAGGGTCCAGAGGGGCAATTTTTTCACTCAAAGGGTGGTGAGTGTCTGGAACGAGCTGCCAGAGGCAGTAGTAGAGGCGGGTACAATTTTGTCTTTTAAAAAGCATTTGGACAGTTACATGGGTAAGATGGGTATAGAGGGATATGGGCCAAGTGCAGGCAATTGGGACTAGCTTAGTGGTATAAACTGGGCGACATGGACATGTTGGGCCGAAGGGCCTGTTTCCATGTTGTAAACTTCTATGATTCTATGATTCTACAGATTAGCCGTGATCTAACTGAATTGCAGAGCAGGCTCGAGGGGCTGAATGGCCTAATCCTGTTCCTATATATGGCACCACCTTAAGGGCAGCAGCTACATCGATAGCAATTCCAACCATGGCTCTGCTGGCAGTCCTTCAGCATGTGGACAGCAATGCAAATGAATTATCAGCCCTCATATCACATCATGTGTTACAGAACCAATTTTACTTGATGCCATTCTGTAATATAGTAGAATATAAAACATTTGGGTGGGAATGAGTTAACTGTAATTTTACAACTTTGTGCAGTGTTGTGATATTTTGTTGCATTACATCAAGTGTTCGAGCATGAACGTTACAGGAGTTGATATTTTGGATGTTAATTGGAATTTTCTCCGTATCACCTACAGCAAGTCCACTGAAGACAGTAAACAAGTGAACTGAGTGTCATTTCTGCATTGGTTAATGAGAATAGGTGATGACTAGAGAAGAGTAAGTGAAATAGGAGCATAAATAAATGATGCTTCTGATTGGTGGATGTGTTGTCTCATTATAAAGTGCTACAACTTAATGCTATAGAAAATAAATACTTGTTTGTGCGACGTCAGCATCTGCCTGCCTGCCCAGATTCTGCCGGGTGGGCAGGGCTAAAATCTCCCTTCCAGATTATCTAATAGATGTTATTTTAACGCTGGCAGCAATCCATACAACCGATTTGTTTTAAATGGGTTACTATCGGCACTAAAACAACCCAGATCAGAAAGTGTTGCGAACATGCATTCACTCACTATTGTATTCCCTCACTCACTGTATTGCTGAGACATCCTCTCATACATTCACTCAAGAGCTGGATTAAGAAGTCTTGGGGTGGTGGGCACCAAGACCTCCCCCACCTTGGGTCTTGCAGAAAGCGCACTCCCCATCACTCCTCCGGCCAAGGGCAGGATTTTAACTGTGAAAAGTGGATGGGTTGGGTGGGGGGGGGGGGATTGAAAATTGCAACAATTACAGACCCGCCTCCAACCCGCCCATTTCCAGTTTTCGCCGGGGCAGGACGAGAGGCAGGCAACCAACCTGCTCTAAGGAGGTGGGTTGGTCACTAAAACCTTTCGAGGAGGCTGCGGGCCTCCATTTTGAAAGGTTTTGCGATTGCAAACCCTGGGGCCGGGATTCCCGGGCCTTCTCCTTCACGCCACATGAGAAGAGGTGAGAAGGCCTGAAATTGCAGCTCAGTGCCTTTCTGGCACAGTTCGTGGGCCCGGAGGAGCAGGAGTGCTAACCCAGGCCCGACAAGCCTACCTGTAGCGACCCCACCTATGATCACGGACTCCCCCACCCCCTCGGTGACTGACACCGATGATCTCCGATCTCCCGACCCCCCGGTGACTGACCTCCCCCCCCCACCCCCGTACCCACCGATGCCCACATGCCCCCCGTCCCCTAATGCCCCCAACCCCCATCTATACAATCTAAGACTTACCTGAACATTTACCTTTTCACGTCCTCTTCCTTGCTCTGTTCCTGTCCAACTGAGACCAGCCTGTCAATCAGGCCAGCCTGTCAGACGGCAAAGTGACAAAAAAAAATAAAAGACGTCCTTACATCAAAATTGTAAGGACATCTGGGAAACCATACTTCCGGGTTTCCTGTCTGTGATTCGACTCCCCGCCCACTTCCTGGCTCTGGGTCAAAATCCTGCCTAAGTGTGGTGTTCCCACCCCGAGTTTTCAGTCTGGTTTTGAGAGGCGGTGCTATGCTGGAGCAGATCCTGGAATAGGGAGCAGCCTCCTGTAGCTTGCAGGGTTTGGCCTGTTGGAGAGCAATCAGTGGGCAGCAGAACCGCGCTTGGCATTTGCTAAATTTGTTACATCAGCATTAAACTTACTGTCCCTGGCACTGCCTCTATGCTCTAAGCCGTTCATTAACTTGCTTACAATCATTCATGCTCGTGCAGTCCTGCATACACGTGTCAGCATGCTTATTTACTTGTTTTCTGACTTAGTCTCCTGCTCTCATTTCTCACTGTGTTTCCTGCTCTTTCTCAGTTTCCTGTACTCAAAATTGCTCAGTCTCCTACTTGCTTTTTCTTTCACTCAGTCTCCGACTCAATCTCCTGCTCACTCTCTGTCACTCTCGTTCAGTCTCCTGCTCTCACTTACTGAGAACAGATCTGGCCCGGGTAAATTGGAATCAAAGATTGGCAGGCAAAACTGTAATTAAACAATAGGTGACCTTTTAAAGAGGCGATGGTTCGGGTACAGTCTAGGCACATTCCCACGAGACAGAAAAGTAGGGCAACTAAAACAAGAGCTCCCTGGATGACAAAAGAGATAGTGAGTAAGATGAAATGGAAAAAAGGGGCGTATGACAGATGTCAGGTTGAAAACACAAGTGAGAACCAGGCAGAATATAGAAAGTTCAGAGGGGAAGTGAAAAAGGAAATAAGAGGGGCAAAGAGAGAGTATGAGAATAGACTGGCGACCAACATAAAAAGGAATCCAAAAGTCTTCTACAGGCATGTGAACGGGCAGTAAGAGGAGGGGAGGCGTCGATTAGGGACCTTAAAGGCGATCTACTCATGGAGGCAGAGGGCATGGCTGAGGTACTAAATGAGTACTTTGCATCTGTCTTTACCAAGGAAGAAGATGCTGCTAGAGTCTCTGTAAAGGAAGATATAGTTGAGATACTGGATGGGCTAAAAATTGATCAAGAAGAGGTACTAGAAAGGCTAGCTGTACTTAAAGTAGATAAGTCACCCAGTCCGGATGGGATGCATCCTAGGTTGCTGAGGGAAGTAAGGGTGGAAATTGTGGAGGTACTGGCCATAATCGTCCAAATATCCGTAGATACGGGGGTGATGCCAGAGGACTGGAGAATTGCAAATGTTACATCTTTTACATCAAAGGGTGTAAAGATAAACCCAGCAACTATTAGCCAGACAGTTTAGCCTCAGTGATGGGAAAACTTTTAGAAACGATAATCCGGGACAGAATTAACAGTCACTTGGACAAGTGTCGATTGATTAGGGAAAGCCAGCATGGATTTGTTAAAGGCAAATCGTGTTTAACTCACCTGACAGAGTCTTTTGATGAGGTAACAAAGAGGGTTGATGAGGGCAATGCAGTTGATGTGTATATGGACTTACAAAGTGCGTTTGATAAAGTTCCGCATGGTAGGCTTATCATCAAGATTGCGGCTCATGGAATAAAGGGGGCAGTAGGAACATGGATACAGAATTGGCTAAGTGACAAGAAACAGAGAGTAGTGGTGAACAGTTGTTTTTCGGACTGGAGGGAGATGTCCAGTAGTGTTCCCCAGGGGTCGGTGCTGGGACCACTGCTTTTCTTGATATATATTAAAGACTTGGACTTGGGTGTACAGGGCACAATTTCAAAATATGCAGATGACACAAAACTTGGAAAGGTAGTAAACAATGAGGAGGATAGTGATAGACTTCAAGAGGATATATACAGGCTGGTGGCATGGGTGGACATGTGGCAGGTGAAATTTAACACAGAAAAATGCGAAGTGATACATTTCGGTAGGAAGAACGAGGAGAGGTGATATAAACTAGAGGGCACAACTCTAAAAAGGGGCGGAGGAACAGAGAGATCTGGGTGTATATGTGCACAAATTGTTGAAGGTGGCAGGGCAGGTTGAGAAAGTGGTTAAAAAAGCATGCGGAATCATGGGCTTTATAAATAGAGGCATAGAGTACAAAAGTATGGAAGTCATGATAAGCCTTCATAAAACTCTGGTTCGGCCACAACAGGAGTATTGTGTCCAGATCTGGACACCGCACTTTAGGAAGGATGTGAAGGCTTAGAGAGGGTGCAGAAGAGATTTACTAGAATGATTCCAGGGTTGAGGGACTTTAGTTATGTGGATAGACTGGAGAAGCTGGGGCTGTTTTCCTTGGAACAGAGAAGGTTGAGAGGAGATTTGATAGAATCATAGAATCATAGAAGTTACAACATGGAAACAGGCCCTTCAGCCCAACATGTCCATGTCGCCCAGTTTATACCACTAAGCTAGTCCCAATTGCCTGCACTTGGCCCATATCCCTCTATACCCATCTTACCCATGTAACTGTCCAAATGCTTTTTAAAAGACAAAATTGTACCCGCCTCTACTACTGCCTCTGGCAGCTCGTTCCAGACACTCACCACCCTTTGAGTGAAAAAATTGCCCCTCTGGACCCTTTTGTATCTCTCCCCTCTCACCTTAAATCTATGCCCCCTCGTTATAGACTCCCCTACCTTTGGGAAAAGATTTTGACTATCGACCTTATCTATGCCCCTCATTATTTTATAGACTTCTATAAGATCACCCTTTAACCTCCTACTCTCCAGGGAAAAAAGTCCCAGTCTGTCTAACCTCTCCCTGTAAGTCAAACCATCAAGTCCCGGTAGCATCCTAGTAAATCTTTTCTGCACTCTTTCTAGTTTAATAATATCCTTTCTATAATAGGGTGACCAGAACTGTACACAGTACTCCAAGTGTGGCCTCACCAATGCCCTGTACAACTTCAACAAGACATCCCAACTCCTGCATTCAATGTTCTGACCAATGAAACCAAGCATGCCGAATGCCTTCTTCACCACCCTATCCACCTGTGACTCCACTTTCAAGGAGCTATGAATCTGTACTCCTAGATCTCTTTGTTCTATAACTCTCCCCAACGCCCTACCATTAACGGAGTAGGTCCTGGCCCGATTCGATCTACCAAAATGCATCACCTCACATTTATCTAAATTAAACTCCATCTGCCATTCATCGGCCCACTGGCCCAATTTATCAAGATCCCGTTGCAATCCTAGATAACCTTCTTCACTGTCCACAATGCCACCAATCTTGGTGTCATCTGCAAACTTACTAACCATGCCTCCTAAAAATCATTAATATAAATAACAAATAACAGCGGACCCAGCACCGATCCCTGAGGCACACCGCTGGACACAGGCATCCAGTTTGAAAAACAACTCTCTACAACCACCCTCTGTCTTCTGTCGTCAAGCCAATTTTGTATCCAATTGGCTACCTCACCTTGGATCCCATGAGATCTAACCTTATGTAACAACCTACCATGCGATACCTTGTCAAATGCTTTGCTGAAGTCTATGTAGACCACGTCTACTGCACAGCCCTCATCTATCTTCTTGGTTACCCCTTCAAAAAACTCAATCAAATTCGTGAGACATGATTTTCCTCTCACAAAACCATGCTGACTGTTCCTAATTAGTCCCTGCCTCTCCAAATGCCTGTAGATCCTGTCCCTCAGAATACCCTCTAACAACTTACCCACTACAGATGTCAGGCTCACTGGTCTGTAGTTCCCAGGCTTTTCCCTGCCGCCCTTCTTAAACAAAGGCACAACATTTGCTACCCTCCAATCTTCAGGCACCTCACCTGTAGCGGTGGATGATTCAAATATCTCTGCTACGGGACCCGCAATTTCCTCCCTAACCTCCCATAACGTCCTGGGATACATTTCATCAGGTCCCGGAGATTTATCTACCTTAAGACTTCCAGCACCTCCCTCTCTGTAATATGTACACTCCTCAAGACATCACTATTTATTTCCCCAAGTTCCCTAACATCCATGCCTTTCTCAACCGTAAATACCGATGTGAAATATTCATTCAGGATCTCACCCATTTCTTGTGGTTCCGCACATAGATGACCTTGTTGATCCTTAAGAGGCCCTACTCTCTCCCTAGTTACCCTTTTGCCCTTTATGTATTTGTAGAAGCTCTTTGGATTCACCTTTGCCTGATCTGCCAAAGCAATCTCATATCCCCTTTTTGCCCTCCTGATTTCTCTCTTAACTCTACTCCGGCAATCTCTATACTCTTCAAGGGATCCACTTGATCCCAGCTGCCTATGCATGTCATATGCCTCCTTCTTCTTTTTGACTAGTTGCTCAATCTCCCGAAGTCATCCAAGGTTCCCTACTTCTACCAGCCTTGCCCTTCACTTTATAAGGAATGTGCTTACCCTGAACCCTGGTTAACACACTTTTGAAAGCCTCCCACTTACCAGACGTCCCTTTACCTGCCAACAGACTCTCCCAATCAACTTCTGAAAGTTCCTGTCTAATACCATCAAAATTGGCCTTTCCCCAATTTAGAATTTTAACTTTTGGGCCAGACCTATCCTTCTCCATAGCTATCTTAAAACTAATGGAATTATGATCACTTGTCCCAAAGTGATCCCTCACCAACACTTCTGTCACCTGCCCTTCCTTATTTCCCAAGAGGTATTCAAAATCAGACAGAGTAGATAGAGAGAAACTGTTCCCATTGGCGGAAGGGCCTAGAACCAGAGGACATAGATTTAAGGTGATTGGCAAAAGAACCAAAGGTGACATGAGGAAAAGCTTTTTTACACAGCGAGTGGTTAGGATCTGGAATGCACTGCCCGAGGGGATGGTGGAGGCAGATTCAATCATGGCCTTCAAAAGGGAACTGGATAAATATTTAAAGTAAAAAAATTTGCAGTGATACGGGGAAAGGGCAGGGGAGTGGGACTAGCTGGATTGCTCTTGCATAGAGCCAGCCCGGACTCGATGGGCCGAATGGCCTCCTTCCATGCTGTAATATTTCTATGATTGTCTCTCTCTCTCTGTCTCCTGCTCTCTCTCTCTCTCTCTCCTGGGGGGGAATTTTAACCCCCAAGAATGGGTGGGTTGAAGTCGGGTGGAAGGTGAAAATACTAGTTTTTGCAATCGTGACCGCAACCCGGCTCCAACGCACACCTTCGGGTTTAACGTGGGTGTGTTTGCATGCGTGGGTGCAGCCGAATTGCGGAGGTCGCGTCCCCAATTAGTTCCAGCGAACATGTATTTAGCGGGGCACTTAACGCCCTTAAGAGACGTTAAGTAGCATTTTTTAATTGAATGTAACTAAGCTTTAAATTTAACGCCTCCAGGGCGGCATTCCCGGGGCTCGTGAATCTCGTCAGGTCAGAGGCGAGAAGGGCCGGTTCATCAGGTAAATGTCTTTTTTGCACTGCTCGTGGAGCGGGGGGAGCAGGAGTGTTTCCTCCACGCCCAACGAGCTTATCTGCTGCGATTGGACCCCAGCGATCGGCTGACCACCTCCCCCCACCCGCCGATGGCCAAGACTCCTCTGCACGATGTCCCTGACCTTCCTCTGATGTCCACAGCTCCCGATCTGCCTGCCTGTCGCACCGGGAGCCCGGAAGTAAAATTGTAATCATTCAGTTAGATCACGATCGCACATTCCGACCTGCCAACTTCGCTTCCAGGTTTCCCATGTGAAAATCTATCCCACCTCTCTCTTCCCGGCTCCAGCTAAAAATCTGTCTCCTGCGTGGAAGGAGGCCGTTCGACCCATCAAGTCTGCACCGGCTCTATGCACAAGCAATTCAGCTAATCCCATTCTCCCGCCCTTTCCCCATAGCACTGCAAATGTTTTCCTTTCAAGTACTTATCCAGTTCCCTTTTGAAGGCCATGATTGAACCTGCCTCCACCACCCCCTCAGGCACTGCATTCCACTCGCTGTATAAAAAAGCTTTTCCTCATGTCACCTTTGGTTCTTTTGCCAATCACCTTAAATCTATGTCCTCTGTTTCTTATCCCTTGACGCTAATGGGAACAGTTTCTCTCTATCCACTCTGTCTAGACCCTTCATGATTTTGAATACCTCTATCAAATCTCCTCGCAACCTTCTTTGTTCTAAGGAGAACAGCCCCAGCTTCTCCAGTCTATCCACGTAACTAAAGTCCCTCATCCCTGGAATCATTCTAGTAAATCTCTTCTGCACCCTCTCTAAGCCTTCACATCCTTCCTAAAGTGCAGAGCCCAGAACTGGACACAATACTCCAGTTGTGGCCGAACCAGTGTTTTATAAAGGTTTATCATGACTTCCATACTCTTGTACTCTATGCCTCTATTTATAAAGCCCAGGATCCCGTATGCTTTTTTAACCGCTTCCTCAACCTGCCCTGCCACCTTCAACGATTTGTGCACGTATACCAGCAGATCTCTCTGTTCCTGTACCCCTTTTAGAGTTGTGCCCTCTGGTTTATATTGCCTCTCCTCGTTCTCCCTACGAAATGTATCACTTTGCATTTTTCTGCGTTAAATTTCATCTGCCACGTGTCTGTCCATGGCACCAACCTGTCTATATCCTTTTGAAGTCTATCACTATCCTTCTCATTGTTTACTACCCTTCCAAGTTTTGTGTCATCTACAAATTTTGAAATTGTGCCCTGTAAACCCAAGTCCAAGTCATTAATATATATCAAGAAAAGCAGTGGTCCCAGCATGGGCCCAGTGAACACCACTGTACACCTCCCTACAGTCCGAAAAACAGCCCCTCACCGCTACTTTGTTTCCTGTCACTTCTGTATCCATGTTGCTAATGTCCCCTTTATTCCATAGGCCACAATCTTGACGATAAGCCTACCATGCGGCACTTTATCAAACGCACTTTGAAAGTCCATATACACCACACCAACTGCATTGCCCTCATCTACCCTCTCTGTTACCTCATCAAAAAACTCTATCAGGTTAGTTAAACACTTTAGAAATCCGTGCTGGCTTTCCCTAATCAATCCACCCTCATCCAAGTGACTGTTAATTCTGTCCCGGATTACCGTTTCTAAAAGTTTCCCCACCACTGAGGTTAAACTGACTGGCCTGTAGTCGCTGGGTTTATCCATACACCTATTTTTGAACAAGGGTGTAACATTTGCAATTCTCCAGTCCTCTGGCACCACCCCCATATCTATGGATGTTTGGAAGATTATGGCCAGTACCTCCGCAATTTCCACCTTTACTTCCCTCAGCAACCTAGGATGCATCCCATCCGGACCGGGTGACTTATCTACTTTAAGTACAGCCAGCCTTTCTAATACCTCTTCTTCTTTATCAATTTTTAGCCCATCCAGTATCTCAAATATATCTTTCTTTACTGAGACTCTAGCAGCATCTTCTTCCATGGCAAAGACAGATGCAAAGTATTCATCAACAGCCCTCTGGGGTAGAGTATTCCAAAAATTCACAACCCTCTGAGTGAAGAAATTCCTTCCCCATCTCAGTCTTAAATGGCCGACCCCTTATCCTTAGACTATGCTCCCTAGTTCTAGACTCTCCAACCAGGCGAAACAGCTTCTCAGCATCTACCCTGTTAAGCCCTCACAGGATCTTATCTGTCTCAATGATATCACCTCTTATTGTTCTAAACTCCAGAGAGTAAATGCTCATTCTACCTTATCTCTTCTCTTGGACAACCTTCTCATCCCAGGAATCAATCTTTGTTGCACCGCCTCTAAGGCAAGTATATCCTTCCTTAGATAAGGAAAGCAAAACTCTACACAGTCCTCCAGGTGTGATCTCACCAATGCCCTGTACAATTGCAGGAAGACTTCCTTACTCTTGTACTCTAACCACCTTGCAATAAAGGCCAACATGCCATTTGCCTTCCTAATTGGTTGCTGTACTTGCGTGTTAACTTTTTGTGTTTCTTGTACGAGGACACCCAAATCTGGCTGAACACCATCATTTAATAGTCTCTCACCATTTAAAAAATATTCTCTTTTTTTAGACTTCCCACCAAAGTGAATAACCTCACATTTCCCCACATTATACTCCAACTGTCACCTTCTTGCCCACTCACTTAACCTGTCTATATCCCTTTGCAGATTCTTTGTGTCCTCCTCACAGCTTACTTTCCCACCTAGCTTTGTATCGTCAGCAAACTTGGATACATTACGCTCGGTCCCTTCATCTAAGTCATTAATTAGATTGTAAATAGCTGTGGCCCAAGCACTGATCCTTGCGACACCCCACTAATTACAGCCTGCCAACCTGCAATGACTCATTTATCTCTACTTTCTTTCTGTCCATTAACCTATCCTTTATCCATGCTAATATATTACCCCTAACCCCATGAGCCCTTATATTGCACAACAACCTTTTATGTGGCACCTTATCAAATGCCTTTTGAAAATCCAAATATACTACATAGAATCATAGAATTGTTACAGCAAAGATGGAGGCATTTCGGCCCATCGAGCATGTGCCACATCCACTGGTTCCCCTTTATCTACCCTGCGAGCTACATCCTCAAAAAACTCTAATAGATTTGTCAAACACAATTTCCTTTCATAAAACCATGCTCCTGCGTGCTCGCCCCCTCTAACCCTGGCGCACGCTTGCCCCCTCTGTCCCCGGCGTGCCATTAATGAGGGAGTGAGAGAGTGAGTGAGTGAATAAGTGAGCGAGCGAGTAAGTGAGTATTTTACAGTACATTAAGTTAATCAGGCATTGGATTCGCTTTTGAAACTCATCCTCGAGCCTTCCCATACAACAGATGGTTTTAGCAGCCCACAGCTAACTGCTGCTTCATGCCTGGTCTAATCGCTTCCTTCCAGGGTCACTTTGCAACCCTGTGGTGAGTTCTTTCCCACCTTCCTTTGGATGCTGTGTTGGAAGGAGACGAAGAAACTACACGTGAGAATTGTAAACATTCTGCTGTTGCATGCACACTCACTCTTATGCAGTAATTATTTAAATTGTTTTAAACTGTTCATTTCAACTTCAGGGTCCCGTGTTAGCGGGGAGGCGGGATGGCAGTGGGGGGAGTGGGGGGCGATAGGGCATGTGGGTAACCCGGCCAATAAAATCCGTCCATTTCCCACGCGATCGCAAGTAAATTGGAGCCACTTAACATGGCTTCCGGGTTTGGTGTCCAAAACCTGCGCAGTGGGTGGATTGCGCACCCCCATCATAGGCTGTCAGCTGGAGGAGCTCTATTTAAAGGGGCAGTCCTCCAATGGCTGCTCCTGGAGGAAACACCCAAATAGCACAATGGAGCAGCTCAGGGGAAAGGCTGTTCCTAGATTCAGTGATGCCTCACTCCATGTGCTATTGGATGGGGTAAGGAGGAGGAGGGATGCGTTCTATCCGGCGGACGGGAGGAAGTGGCCTGCCTCTGCCACCAAGAAGGCCTGGCTCGAGGTGGTAGAGGAGGTCACCAGCAGCAGCAACATATCCCGCACATAGGTCCAGTGCAGGAAGCGCTTCAATGACCTAACTAGGTCAGTCAAAGTAAGTACACTTACTCATTCTCCTACATTCCGTCATCCACATCACCGCCCCCACCCCGCAACTCATTCTGCACTGCCAACACTACTCTATCACATCACTCCTCACACCCACTCAAAGCTCATCCTCAACTTACCTGCACTTCCTCACCACTTCCTCACCTCCCCATTAGTCACCCCACCACTACCACTAAACCCAATCCTCATACAATGTCATGGCTCTGTCTCATATTCACCCTCTGATGCATCTCTTTCACGGTCAGCCGCACCCAAACAAATGCATTCAGCAGTTGGCCACGTCACAATCACTCACTCATGCCTCTCTACTTTCTCCCCTTATATAAGAGAGTCCAGAATGCACGGGAGAGGCCGAGGACCGAAGGGGGGCTGCAAGAGATAGTTTTGCTCACAGAGGCGGAGCAGGAGGCGCTGGAGCTGAGCCGCACCCTTGAGTGCCTGTCCGTCGGGGACGCCAAGACTGGCACCTGACAAACGCCTGGTGTCAGAACATTCAGCACACACAATATGAATTGATGTTAATGTGCCTTGCCATCTTCGGCACCTCAGCATCTGTCATCTTACAGGGCCTTTGGCGATCGCCGTGATGGCGGAGGGTGATTCCTCAGAGGACCTGCCGGCCAGTGCAGATACACACACCGTGGTGGGTCCCCATCCACAGTTAGTTGGGGTCGCACCTGGTGAGTTACCACACATGAGAACTCGAGCAGACACTGGTGGCAGGGACAGCTGTGGAGAGTCTGCATCGGTGGGAGCACTCTTCTCCAGGCTCTGCTCAGCTGGACACTGATGCTGAACCTTGGGGACCATCCATTAAAAGGAGAACGATCGAGGGGAAGCAGCAAATTTGCGAGGTGCTGGAACAGGTGCCACGTGCACTCTCCACAATCGCGCAGAGAATGGAGGAGGTCAACTCTTGCATGAGTGGAATGGTGGCACAGGTAAGGGAGGGCATATCTGAGATACTGTCACAGGGACGTGAGGGCATCTCTGAGATAGTGTCGCGGGTAAGTGCGGGAATGTTTGCAATGGAGGGAAGGCTAGCCTCCATTGAGGGTCAAGCACAGCTCACAAATGAGTCCATTCAGGCCCTGACAGCGGCCGTTTGGACTCAATGTGATCAACATTCTGCCGCCTTAAACAGGCAAGCAGATACACTAGCACTGGCCTTACAAGGCTTCACACACGTCCTTCAAACTGTTGTCCAGCAGAGTGATAGGAGTGATGTGGGCCTGGCCCAGGGGAGGGATGATGGCGAAAGGGGACATGGAAGTGGGGACGCCATTCAAAGTGCCCCCACATCTCACCCATTGCCCCCCTCTCAACCAGTACCTGCAATGTTGCCTCCTCTCCAGGTGGTCGAGTCTGCCCCTGCACAGCTGCAGGTGGAGCAGTCTTTGGAGGGGCCCTCACGGGCACCGAAATCCAGAGGGTGTAGGCCCATATCATCGAATCGGTCAGGGCATGAACAAGAGCAACCTGCCACTATCTCTGCTGCAGCCACAGGGGATGCACCACATAGAAGTAGTCGGAAGAGAAAGGCGACGGTTTTGTAAGCACGAAGGGGATGCACAAGGGTGTTTGACGTTGGTCATGTTTTTTATTTATATTTGCTTTTTGTTAAACTCACATTAAATATTATTATTGTCATTACTGCCACATCTTGGCCATTCTTGACTGGCTTCTGTAATAAGTCCCTTTCATGAGGTTCACCGTGAACGCTGACACTTGATGCCACCCATTGGGGTCACCCTACAGTGGGTGTAGGTGTAGTTGCAGGACTGTTTTGTGCGGGGGGGGGGGGGGGTGGGGGGGGGTGGCTGGTGTGGCCGCTGCTCAATCCAGGTGGTGTGAGGACAGGACTCTTCACACTGTCTGATGTTAAGAGAACTGTCACATATCAGTGACTCCCTGGCCTCACGAGCAGCCAGGTGAGCCGCTGTTCTGCCCATGGAATGCTGCTCCTCCTCCTCCTCCTCCTCGTCAATGTGGGTGGCAGATGTGGATGGGGCCTCCTCAAGCGGCACCTCTCTGTTGTGCCATGTTGTGGAGGGCAAAACGCACGACTATAATGCATCCCACTCTATCTGGTGTGTATTGAAGCGCTCCCCCAGAACAATCAAGGCACCTGAAGTGCAGCTTGAACAGCCCTATAGCATGCTCAATTGAAGACCTGTTGGTGACGTGGCTGTCATTATATCGACGCTGTGGCTCGGTGGTTGCGTTCCTCAGAGATGTCATGTGCAGGGGGTATCCCTTTTCTCCGAGGAGCCAGCCTTTGCGGGTGTTCGGTGCGTGGAATAAGGGCAGGATGTTGGACTCCCGGAGGATGAAGGAATTGTTGCCGCTGCCAGGGTATCTGGCACACACATGAAGGAATCTCTTGTGGTGGTCACAGATGAGCTGATTGTTGATGGAGTGATAGCCCTTCCTATTGATGAACAGTCCTGGCTCGTGTGGAGGTGCTCATATTGCTGTATGAGTGCAATCGATTACACCCTGCACCTGTGGGAAGCCATCCACAGCGTGGAATCCCACTGCCCTCTCCGTCAGGCTAAGGTCATCCATGGGGAAGTTGACGTAGTGCGAGGCCCTGCGAAACAAGCCGTCAGTGACCTGCCTTATGCACTTGTGTGCAGACGACTGAGACCCCGGCGAAGTCCCCGGTGGCACCCAGGAATGACCCGGAGGCGAGGATGTTGAGTGCAGTGGTGACTTTGACAGAGACAGTTAAGGAGATGCTGCTTGGCCCAGCCGGGAACAGCTTGGTATGAAGGAGACTGCAGATGTCTGTGACTACCTGGTGACTGACTCTGAGCCTCCGTATGCACTGCTCCTCAGAGAGGTCCAGGAAGCTGAGCCTCGGTCTGTAGACCCTGTTGCGAGGGTAGTGCCTCCTGCGACGTCGCTCTCTCTGTTGTTGCCCTCCGTGCTCTTGTGCAGGTGCCTGTGGCGCAGCACTGTGTTGTGGAGCTCCACGTGGTGGAGGTGGACGCCGTGCCTGGTGAGGCTGGTGATGTCGCTCATCCTCGTATGAAATGATGAATGCAGCTATGATGCCCCCCCATCCTGACGGTGTAAGTTTGAGGGGGTCCGCAAAGTAGGTAAATATGTTTGCACAGCAGAGTTTTGGGTGGAATGTAAGAATTTTGAGTGGAAACACAAAGGTCTTGCAGTCAAAACTTTGTCTGAAGTGACAGAATGCCCTGCTGCAATAAATTAGGTTTTCCCGCCACCTGTCAAATCATCATTTGCATCTCCCACTGGCTGCTGGCTGAAACACGTCTGTTGCAACAGGGAGTGTTTCCCACAGCACGGGAAACACGCTGAGGATCCTTCAAAATTGCACCCCTGCCAAAATGTCTACTCAATCAAGCATCTGAAGCACTTTAACTATGTGTACAAGTATGTAAATATGTGGGACTCCCGCATTCGGGAGGTGCGCGCGCACCTGAACGCGTCACTGGGGAACCCGGAAGTCAGCGGGTTGGAGCCGGGTTCCGAACCTGCTCCGGATTTCTACAATTTTAGGAGCCCCCGCCCCCAACGCACCCACTCCGCCATTCGAACATCGCCCCCCAGATGTTTTTACATGGTCCCAAGACAGTTTGCAAGGTAAGTCACCAACCAGCTTTAAGAGGAATGAAACGGATGTAGGAGGCAGTGGCTGTGGTTGGTGGTACCTGATATTTAGCAGCAAGCCCTGCGTACCAATGAAATGGCCAGTGCACTCCGAAACCCTGAATCAGATAGACTGGGTTGTTTAGTTTTCCAAAAAAAAGACAGATTCAACAAATTAGTGCATTCATTTGATGTTCTTTTGGAATATAAATTACAGCGTGAGAGTGAACAAATGTTTGTGATCATTCACCATGTGAATGAGTGTATAAGTAATGTTTGCACACAATGAGTGTACTTTTTGCAGTAATATTCATTATTGTAATGTTCATTACCATGAGACAAGGGTTATTTAATTCCACTGTTGGCCATTGTCTAGCCTTGCAAACACCCCTTTTCTTCCACCTCAAATGGCGTTGTGTGCAGCAAAGTTCTTCGTATTTATACTCAGATTGGGTTGAATGTGTTGCCATGTTTCCTTCTGTGGATTTACCTCCTAGTAAAGTTCACCAGGATACCCCACAAAGTTACTACATCTCCAGCCACAGCATCACCTGGTAGCTCCAAACTTTCAAACTTCTCTGGTGCGCTACATGTAAGTGAGAAAGGAAATGAGAGTGACTGAATGTGTGAGCAAGCTAAAGAAAAGAGAAGGCAGGAGACTGAATGAAAGGGAAAAAGAGCAATAGAGAGAACATAGAAGTTTCAATTGAAGAGCAAGAGAGAGAGAACATGAGCCTGAGAGTCAGCAGGAAACTGTGACAGTGTCAATATGGTGGGAACTCAGCAGGTGGGTGAATAGTCGTGTAGGAAATCGGGAAAAATTTTCAGTGCATCGGCTCGAGCGATCGCACCTAAATTGAAGGCCCTTAATTTTACTTCCGGCTTTCACGTCTCCAAGCTGCACAGCGGGCGTACTGCGCACCCAAATGACGTGCTGTGAACTGGAGTATTTAAAGGGCCATTACAACCATGGATTTTTGAGGGGGAAAGGAGGAATGTTCAGAGATGCAGCATCACAGGAACACTGTAGAACTCCATTTTAGCGACTGCTCTCTTGAGTTGCTACTGGCTGGTGTGAAGAGCAGGAGGGACATATTATAGCCGGCTGACCGGAGAAAGCGCCCTACTTCTGCCACCAAGAAGGCCTGGCTTGAGGTGGCAGTGGAGCTGAGCAGCAGGAGCATGGTGGCAAGGTCATGGGTACAGTGCAGGAAGCGCTTTAATGACCTAACCAGGTCAGGAAAAGTGAGTACAGTTACTGATTCACCTACATCCTGTGGTGTACATTACACCCCCTCACACTCTGTCTTGCCAAGCCTACTCCATCAAATCGCTCCTCACACCCACTTAAGTCTCATTATCAGCTTACCTTCGCTTTCTGTGCACTTCTTCACCTCCATTTGTGAACCCATCTCTCCCACTCACCCCAATCCTGGTGCAATGTAATCAATCTGTCTGATAGTCACCCTCTGATGCATCTGTTTCATTGTCAGCCTCATCCAAAGCAATGCATCCATCAGATGACAACATCACCCTCACTCAGTCACACGTCTGTTCTCTCTCCCTTTGTAGAAGAGAGCGCAAAATGCACGGGAGAGGAATAGGACTGGAGGGAGGAGGGGGGGAACCACCACAAATAGTGGCCCTGACAGAGGCGAAGGTGGAGGCCTTGGTGCTCAGCCGCACCATGGAATGCCTGGCCGGTGGAGATGGCGAGTCTGGCAACCTGCAAACGGCTGGTGACAGAACTTTAACATCTAACACACATCTTGAATTGATCTGTTATTAATGATTGACCTGTTGCACACCTCAATATGCTCATTGCAACTAACTTCTGCGATGAGTCTTAATATTGCTTTATGTTCTCTTCCTGGGCCTTCAAGTATTGATGATGTCGCATGTGCCATGGAAGAAGGCGAGTCCTCAGAGGAACTCCATTCCTCTGAGGGCGCAGAGTCACATCACATCCAGCCATGCACCAGCACAGATACTCCTCGCACGTCATGGGTCCTATTAGGCAGATAGTTGGGTTGTCACCTGGTGATTCAACACTCAAGTGTGCACGAGCAGACACTGGTGGCAGAGGCAGCTGTGGAGAGTTTGCGTCGGGAGGTGCACTCCTTACCAGGCTCTGCTCAGCTGGACACATGAAGAACTCTGGGGGACAACATTGAGTGTGAGAATGATCGAGGTACAGCTCCAGCTTTTGCGAGGTAATGGAAAGGTGTCACACACATTCTCCACAATAGCGGAGAGGATGGAGGCATCCAACTGCATCCTTAGTGGATTGGTGGCACAGGTAAGTGCGGGAATGTCTCCAATGGAGAGAATGGCAGCCTCCATTGTGCTTCAGCCACAGCTCCCTAATGAATCAATGCAGGTCAGGACAGTGGCCGTGCGGACTCTGGATGTCAACATGTCTGCCGCCTTAAACAGGCAGACAGAAACTTCATCAGTGGCCCTGGAAATCGCCAAATCTCTTCACCAGCCTGCTGTCCAGCAGTGTGGTGGGAGTGATGTTGTGCTGGCCTGGGAGAGGGATGATGGCGAAAAGGGACGTTGAAGTGGGGACTCCACTCAAAGCACCCCCAGGTGGAGCAATCTTGGGCAGGGCTCTCACAAGCTCCTAAACCCAGAGATCATAGGCCGAAAGCATCTAAGTAGTCAGGACATGAATCTGAGCAACCTACCACTACCTCTGCTGAAGCCACAGGGAATGCACCACGTACAGTTTTGGTCTCCTTATCTAAGGAAGAATATACTTGCCTTAGAGGAGGTGCAACGAAGGTTCACTGGATTGATTCCTGGGATGAGCGGGTTGTCCTATGAGGAGAGATTGAGTAAAATGGGCCTATATTCTCTGCAGTTTAAAAGAATGAGAGGAGATCTCATTGTAACATACAAATTTCTTAGAGGGCTTGACAGGGTAGATGCTGAGAGGCTGTTTCCCCTGGCTGGAGAGTCTAGTACTAGGGGTGATGGTCTCAAGATAAGAGGTTAGCCATTTAGGACCGAGATGAGGAAAAATGTTTTCACTCAGAGGGTTGTGAATCTTTGGAATTCTCTACCCCAGAGGACTGTGGATGCTCAGTCATTGGGTATATTCAAGATTGAAATGGATAGATTTTTGGACACCAAGGGAATTAAGGGATATGGGGATAGGGCAGGAAAGTGGTGTTGAGGTAGAAGATCAGCTATGATCTTATTGAATAGCGGAGCAGGCTCGAGGGGCTGTTATGGCCTACTTATGCTCCCATTTCTCACGTAGAATTGCTAGGAAGAGGAAGGCTAAGGTTTTGTAATCACCAAGAGTCTGCACAAGGGTGTCTGACGGAATGTCATGTTTTTCATTTATATTTGTTTTTTGTTAAATGCACATTAATTGTTATAACTGCCACCACCACTGCCACGTCTTGCCCATTCTTGAGTCCCTTTTGTGAAAGCGCTCTTTCATGTGCTTCATCGTGAACGGTGAGACTTGATGCCACCTTTTGGACGTGTGTACAATGGGTGTATGTGCGGTTGTAGGACTGTTTTGTGCAAACAGAGGGGGGTGGGAGCTGCTGGTGTTGGTGGTTGTTCCAGGCGGTCTGAGTAGTTCACTATCTTAACTTTGCAGATCTCGTTATAAGAACCTGTTAGGTATGAGTGAATCCCTGGCATCACGAGCAGCCATACATGCTGCTGCTCTGGCGATGGGTTTCCCATCTTCGTCCTCCTCCTCCTCATCGTCTTCTTTAATGTTGTTGGTGGATGAGGATGCTTCATGAGCGCTTTCGAGCTCCTCCCCCTGTAACCCTCTCCGCTGAACGATGTTGTGCAGGACGCAACACACGACTATTATTCTGCATACCCTCGCTGGTGAGTACTGAAGGGCTCCCCCACATCAATCCAGGCACCTGAAGCGCATCTTTAGCATTCCAATGGCTTGTTCAATGACAGACCTGGTGCTGATGTGACTATCGTTGTACCATTGCTGTGCCTCGTTGGGGTTTCTCAAAGGTGTCAGGAGTCACGTCTGCAGGGTTATCCCTTGTCTCCAAGGAGCCAGCCCTTAAGTCTGTCTTGTACAGAATGAAGAAATCATGGCAGCTGCCAGGGAGTTTGGCACACACCTGCAGAAATCTCTACCAGTGGTCGCACACCAGCTGATATCCCTTTCAGTTGATGAACAGTCCTGGCTCATGTGCAGGTGCTCAGATTGCTACCTGTGTGCAATCAACTGCACCCTGCACCTGTGGGAAGCCAGCCAGAGAGTTGAAATCCACTACCCTCTCAGTCTGGCTGATGTCGTCGCAGGGGAAGTTGATGTAGTCGGGTGCCCTGACAAACAAACCATCTGTCACCTGGCGTATACACTTCTGTGCAGACAACTGAGAAACCCTGGAGATGTTACCAGTGGTGCCTTGGAAGGATCCGGAGGCAAAGAAATTAAGGGCAGTGGTGACTTTAACTGCCACAGGCTATGCATGGCCACCAGGCCCAGCCAGGAACAGCTCTGTATGAAGAAGCCTGAGTATGTCTGTGACCACCTGGCGACTCAATCTGCGCCTACATAGGCACTGCTCCTCAGAGAGGTCCAGGAAGCTTAGCCTTTGCCTATACACCCTCTCACGTGGGTAGTGCCTCCTGCGACCTCGGCCCCTCCATTGGTCTCCTCTCTGCTCTTCTGCAGGTCTTTGCAGTGCACCTCTGTCTTGTGCACCTGCAACACTCAGAACAGCACGCCGTGCCTGCCATAAATAGTGATCCTCCTCCTCAGATGTACTGTTGAATAAATCTATTGTGCTCCTCCATTCCAATGTTGTCATTTTGAGGGGGTCCAAAATGTAGGCAAATGTATCTGAACACCAGAATTATGAGTGTGAACAAAGAAATTTCAATCTAAACACAAAGAACTCATTTCATAGGTTTGTCTGAGAGAACTGAGTGCCCTGCGGGACTTCCGGGTATCAGAAGCGCGCACATCCAAACACATCTGGGTCAAACCCGGAAGTGGGTGCGTTGGAGCTCAGACATGGCCCCACTCCGAAAACTTGGCATTTTTACTACCCACCCGCCCCCAACCCACCCGTTCTTGAGGGTTAAAATTTAACCGAGTGTCTCAGAGAGTGCGTCGGTGAGTGAGGAATGGGAACACGAGTGAGTGAAACAGTGAGAGCAGGAACCTGACAGAAAGTAACAGACTGAATGAGACCACAGAAAACTAAGAGACACAAAGCAAGAAAAGCAGGAGATTGTGAGAGAGAGACAGAGAGAGAGAAAGCAAAGCAGGATACTGAGACAAATAGTGTAGCAGAGAGTGAGAGAAAGCAGGAGATTGTGAGTGAGTGTAGGAGACTGAGAAAAGAGCAAAGTAAGGAAGAGCAGAAGACTGAATGAGGGCAAGTGGAAGAGACTGGAAGAGCAGGCGATTGGAGAGCACTCAGGCTCATTCATTGGCAGTAATTTTAACCCTCAAGAATGGGTGGATTGGGGGCAGCAAATACAATTTGTTTTTGGAGCAGGACCACATCCCAGGTTTAGCCCAAGCATGTTAGGGTGCGTTAGGGTCCCTGCAGACATGGCCCATCACTTCTGTGCGAAACCTCATCACTGAGGTACAGCAATGGTACAACCAGGGCCACATCACCACCATTGAGCAAGCCATAGGAATGTTAAAGATGCACTTCAGGTGCCTGGATAGATCTAGAGGAGCCCTTCATTACTCACCAGTGAGGGTGTCCAGAATAATCATCGTGTGCTGGGTCCTGCACAACATAGAGCAGAAGAGAGGATTACTGGTGGAGGAGGTCGAATGCGCTCATGCAGCATCGTCATCTGGCGGCAGCATTGAAGAGGAGGAGGAAAGTGAAGATGGGGAACCCATCGCCAGGGCAGCAGCGCACATTGCTGCCCATGATGCCAGGGATTCCCTCATCTCTAACAGGTTCTCGTAATGAGAGGTGCAATTGAAGAGTTTGAAATATTCAGGCCGCCTGGAACAACCATCACCACCACAAAATCCTCCTCTCCCTTTGCACAAAACAGTCCTTCAACCACGCATACACCCATTGCACACGCACCCAATGGATGGCATAATGCCTGCATTCATGACGAAGTGCATGAAAGGACGAATTCACAAAAGGGGGACTCAATAATGGCCAAGACGTGGCAGTGGTGGTGATAATTATTACATTTAATGTGCCATAACAAAAAAATATATAAATTAACAACATGACAGCTCGTCAAACACCCATGTGCATAACCTTGGCGAATTACAATTGTTTAGCCTTTCTCTTTCTACCACTTCTACGTGCTGAATCCCCAGTGGCTCCAGCAGAGGCATTGGCAGGTTGCTCAGATCCCTGTCCTGACTGCTGAGATGCTTTCAGTCTACGACCTCTGGGTTTTGGAGCCCGTGAAGGCCCCGACAAAGACTGCTCCACCTGCACCTGTGCAGCGGCAGACGTGGCCATCGGGAGAGGAGGCAGCATTGCGGGTACTGGTTGAGGGGGGGCAATGGGTGAGATGGGGAATGCTTTGAGTGGAGTCCCCACTTCCGTGTCCCTTTTTGCCATCATCCCTCTCCCGAGTCAGCGCAACATCACTCCTACCACTCTGCTGGCCAGCAGGCTGGTGAACAGATTTGCTGCATTCTAAGGCCACAGCTAAAGTATCTATCTGCCTTTTTAAGGCGGCAGACATGTTGGCATCCAACATCTGCATGGCCATTGTCATGGCCTGCTTGGACTCATTTGACAGCCATGCTTGAAGCTCAATGGAGGCTGCTGCACTCTTCCTCGAAGACATTCCCGCACTTATCTGCACCACCAATCCACCAGCGATGGAATTGGACTCCTCCATCCTCTCCCCTATATGTTTTCCAGCACCTCGCAAAGGTACAGCTGTACCTTTATCATTCTTATTCTCAATGATGGCCCCTGGGGCTCAGCATCTGTGTCCAGCTGAGCAGAGCTTGGAGACGAGTGCTTCCCCCCGATGCGGACTATCTACAGCTGCCCCTGCTACTAATGTATCTTCTTGTGCACACTTGAGTGGTGAATCACCAGGTGACAACCCAACTAACTGTCTAACAGGACCCACCCAAATGCCAGAATCTGCGCTAGTGCATAGCTGTGTGTCACGGTGCATCCTCAGAAGGAATGAGATCGTCTGAGGAATTGCTTTCTTCCATCTCGGCATTTTCCTTTTGTAGGCCTGAAGGCCCTGGAAAACAACAGAAGCCAATATTAATTATTCATCAGAAAAGTGACAGTCTTTCCATTGACCATACTGAGGTCTGAAACAATTCAATCATTGATAAGATCAATTCATCACTTGTGTGAAAGATGTTAAAGTTCTACCACCAGCCATCTGTGGGCTGCCAGTCTCTCCATCTCTGAAGGATAGGCATGCAACGGTGCAACTTATCTCCATGGCCGCCTCCTTTACATCTGTCAGCTGGACAATTTGTGGTGGTCCACCTCCAGTCTTCCTCCTCTCCCTTGCATTTTGCGCTCTCTTCTACACGGGAAGAAAGAACAGACCTGTGAGTGACTGTAGGTGAGGTCTTCACCTGATGGATGCATTGCTTTGGGTGAGGCTGACAATGAAATAAAACCATCAGAGGGTGACTATTATACAGATGCATCACATTGCATCAGGACTGGGATGAGTGGCAGTGGTGGGTGCACAAATTGGGAGGCGAGGAATTGCATAGAAAGTGAAGAATAGCTGATGCTGAAACTTAAGTGTGTATGAGGAGCGATGTGATGGAGTATGCTTGGCAAGGTAGAGTGAGAGGGGAGTGTTTCACAGGATGTGGATGAATCAGCAAATGTACTCACTTTCCCTGACCTGGTTAGGTCATTAAACTGCTTTCTGTACAGCAGCCAAGACCTGGGCACATGGTCCACACCTTCTTGTTGGCAGAACAAGGTTTCTACCTCCCATTTTTTGGGTAAATTACCCCCCTCCTGGTTCTCACTACACCCAGCAGGACTTCCAGTGAAGCATCAATAAACCTGGATGTCGTTTTTGCTTTCCTGGAATCCATTTCTCCCTTCTCCTTCAAAATCCATTCTTGCACTGGCCCTTTAAAATGGGCTTTAAATTGGGTCATTTGGATATGCACTAAGCTTGCTGCGCAGTTTGGCGACGTGAAGCCTGGAAGCAAAGGTAACTGACTGCAATTGAGATATAATTGCAGATTTAAATGCACCTACTTTGCTTCCGGGTTCCCCACCAGCAAATCTACCCACCCGCTGATTTCCCACTGCCATGCTAAAATCATGACCATTGAGTCAGTCATTAATTCACTCTCATTAATTTATTCACTTATCCACTCACTCTCATTAATTTATTCACTTATCCACTCACTCATTAACTCACACCTTCATTAATTCACTCACATACACACTTACTTATTAATTTACTCACTTATTCACTCATTAATTCAGTCAGTCATTCATTCAACCACTGAAACTCTTCCAGTTTTATTCAGGATTAAATGCACCTTGAACGTAAGTTTTGTGATTAGTGTCGCTGGTGCGGATTCTCACTTTGTGACTTTCATACCAGTCAAACTGTGTATGTGGGGGCTCAAAATCACTTCTGTGCCACGCCTTTTGGTTGCCTGGACACAGAGGATTAGAATATGGTGATGCCAGTGATTATCAAGTCTCACTTTGTTGGTATCCTTGTTAACTATAATTTGAGCTTGCATGTTGTGTGAGTTAATGTGAACAGGATGCTTCTGATAGCAACCAAAAGTAGTACATGAGAACTTAAGAAAGAGGAGCAGGAGTAGGCTATACGGCCCCTTGAGCCTGCTCCGCCATTCAATTAGATCATGGCTGATCTTCGACCTCAACTCCACTTTCCCGCCCCATCCCCATATCCCTTGATTCCCTTAGTGTCCAAAAATCTATCGATCTCAGTCTTGAATATACTCGACGACTACGTACGATTTGATAGCGATTACAGAGACATGGCTGCAAGATGACAAAGGCTGGAACCTGAATATTCAAGGGTACTTGACATTTCGGAAGGACAGAAAGCTAGGAAAAGGTGGAGGGGTAGCTCTGTTAATTAAGGATGACATGAGTATAATAGAGAGAAATGACCATAGTTCTACGGATCAAGATGTAGAATCAGTTTGGGTAGATAAAAGAAATAGTAAAGGCAAGAAGTCACTTATGGGAGTAGTTTATAGGCCCCCGAACAATAACGACACTGTGGGACAGGGTATACAGGAAAAAATAATGGAGGCTTGTGAGAAAGGAACAGCAATATCATGGGTGATTTTAATCTACATAAAGATTGGAAGAATCTGATTGGCAAAGGTAGCCTGGAAGATGAATTCATAGAGTGCTTTCAGGACAGTTTCTTAGAGCAGCACATTCTAGAGCCAACCAGAGAGCAGGCTATTCTAGATCTGGTAATGTGTAATGAGACAGGATTAATTAATGACCTCATCGTAAAGGAGCCTCTAGGTAGTAGTGATCACAATATGATTGAATTTCACCTTCAGTTTGATGGAGAGAAGAGTAAGTCTAAGACTAGTGTTTTAAACTTAAATAAGGGCAATTATGAGGGTATGAAGACAGAGCTGGCTGAAATGAACTGGGAGGTTAGGTTAAGGGATAGGTCAATAGAGATGCAGTGACAGACATTTAATGAGATATTTCATTACACCCAGCAAAGATACATTCCAGTGAGAAAAAAAGACTCTAGGGGAAGGACGTACCATCCGTGGCTAACTAAGGAAGTTAAAGATAGTATCAAATTAAAAGAAAAACCGTACAATTCCACGATGATTAGTGGCAGGTCAGAAGATTGGTCAGAATATAAAAAACAGCAAAGAATGTCTAAAATAATAAGAAGAGAGAAATTAGAGTATGAGAGAAAGCTAGCTAGAAATATAAAAACAGATAGTAAGAATTTCTACAGGTATTTAAAAAGAAGAGTAAGTAAAGTGAGCGTTGGTCCTCTAGAGGCTGAGTCTGGGGAATTAATAATGGAGAAAAAGGAAATGGCAGATGAATTGAATAGATATTTTGTGTCCGTCTTCACTGCAGAGGAAACAAATAACATGCCAGAAATAATTGTGAATCAAGAGGTGAAAGGGCGGGAGGAACCTAAAAGCCTTACAATCACCAGGGAAAGGGTTCTGGAAAAAATATTAGAACTAAAAGCTGTCAAGTCCCCAGGTCCTGATGGACTTCATCCTAGGGTCTTAAAAGAAGTGGCTGCAGAGGTAGTAGATGCATTGGTATTAAATTTCCAAAATTCCCTAGATTCTGGAAGGGTCCCATCAGATTGGAAAATAGTGAATGTAACTCTTCTATTCAAGAAAGGACGGAGACAGAAAGCAGGAAACTACAGGTCAGTTAGCTTAACATCTGTCATAGGGAAAATGCTACAATCAATTATCAAGGAGGTTATAGCAGGGCACTTAGAAAATCTCAATGCAATCAGGGAGAGTCAACACGGCTTTGTGAAAGGGAAATCATGTTTAACTAATTTATTAGAGTTCGTTGAGGAAATAACAAGCAACGTGGATAAAGGGGATCCTGTGGATGTGGTGTACTTGGATTTCCAGAAGGCTTTTGACAAGGTGCCACATCAAAAGCTACTACACAAAATAAGAGCTCATGGTATAGGGGGGTAACATATTAGTATGGATAAAGGATTGGTTAGCTAACAGGAAACAGACAGCAGGCATAAATGGGTCATTTTCAGGTTGGCAAGATGTAACGAGTGGAGTGCCACAGGGATTAGTGCTTGGGTCTCAACTATTTACAATCTGTAAACAATTTTACAACACCAAGTTATAGTCCAGCAATTTTATTTTAAATTCACAAGCTTTCGGAGGCTTCCTCCTTCGTCAGGTAACATTCAAGAAGCTCGACACCATCCAAGATAAAGCAGCCCGCTCGATTGGCACCCATTCCACCACCCTAAACATCCACTCCCTTCACCACCGGCGCACAGTGGCTGCAGTGTGTACCATCCACAGGATGCACTGCAGCAACTCGCCAAGGCTTCTTCGACAGCACTTCCCAAACCTGTGACCTCTACCATCTAGAAGGACAAGAGCAGCAGGCACATGGGAAGGCTTCCCATGTGCCTGCTGACGAAGGCTTCCTCCTTCGTCAGGAGGCTTCCTCCTGACGAAGGAGGAAGCCTCCGAAAGCTTGTGAATTTAAAATAAAATTGCTGGACTATAACTTGGTGTTGTAAAATTGTTTACAATTGTCAACCCCAGTCCATCACCGGCATCTCCACATCATTTACAATCTGTATCAATGACTTGGATGAAGGGGCCGAATGTACGGTTGCTAAATTTGCTGATAACACAAAGGTAGGTAGGAAAGTAAGTTGTGAAGAGGACATAAGGAGTCTGCAAAGGGATATAGATAGGTTAAGTGAGTGGGCAAAAATTTGGCAGATGGAGTATAATGTGGGAAAATATGAACTTGTCCACTTTGGCAGGAGGAATAGAAAAGCAGTATATTCTTTAAATGGAGAGAGATTTTAGAACTCTGAAGTACAGAGGGATCTGGGTGTCCTAGTACATTTTAAAAAATTCGTTCATGGGATGTGGGCGTCGCTGGCAAGGCCAACATTTATTGCCCATTCCTAATTGCCCTTGAGAAGGTGGTGGTGAGCCGCCTTATTGAACCGCTGCAGTCCGTGTGGTGAAGGTTCTCCCACAGTACTGTTAGGAAGGGAGTTCCAGGATTTTGACCCAGCGACAATGAAGGAACGGCGATATATTTCCAAGTCGGGATGGTGTGTGACTTGGAGGGGAACGTGCAGGTGGTGTTGTTCCCATGTGCCTGCTGCTCTTGTCCTTCTAGATGGTAGAGGTCACAGGTTTGGGAAGTGCTGTCGAAGAAGCCTTGGCGAGTTGCTGCAGTGCATCCTGTGGATGGTACACACTGCAGCCACTGTGCGCCGGTGGTGAAGGGAGTGGATGTTTAGGGTGGTGGAATGGGTGCCAATTGAGCGGGCTGCTTTATCTTGGATGGTGTCGAGCTTCTTGAATGTTGTTGGAGCTGCACTCATCCAGGCAAGTGGAGAGTATTCCATCACACTCCTGACTTGTGCCTTGTAGATGGTGGAAAGGCTTTGGGGAGTCAGGAGGTGAGTCCCTTGCCACAGAATACCCAGCCTCTGACCTGCTCTTGTAGCCACAGTATTTATATGGCTGGTCCAGTTCAGTTTCTGGTCAGTGGTGACCCCCAGGATGTTGATGGTGGGGGATTCGGCGATGGTAATGCCATTGAATGTCAAGGGAGGTGGTTAGACTCTCTCTTATTGGAGATGGTCATTGCCTGGCACTTATCTGGCACGAATGTTACTTGCCACTTATCAGCCCAAGCCTGGATGTTGTCCAGGTCTTGCTGCATGCGGGCTCGGACTGCTTCATTATTTGAGGGGTTGCGAATGGAACTGAACACTGTGCAATCATCAACGAACATCCCCATTTCTGACCTTATGATGGAGGGAAGGTCATTGATAAAGCAGCTGAAGACGGTTGGGCCTAGGACACTGCCCTGAGGAACTCCTGCGGCAATGTCTATGAATCACAAAAAGTTAGTATGCAGGTACAGCAAGTGATTAGGAAGGAAAATGGAATGTTGTCATTTATTGCAAGGGGAATGGAATATAAAAGTAGAGATGTTTTGCTACAGTTGTACAGGGCATTGATGAGACCACACCTAGAATACTGTGTGTGGTTTTGGTCGTCTTATTTAAGAAAGGACATAATTGCTTTGGTGACGGTTCAGAGAAGGATCACTCGACCGATTCCTGGGATGAGGGGGTTATCTTATGAGGAAAGGTTGGACAAGTTGGGCCTGTGTTCACTGGAGTTTAGAAGAATGAGAAGTGATCTTACTGAAATATATAAGATCCTGAGGGGACTAGAAGGGGTCGATGCTGAGAGGATGTTTCCCCTTGTGGAAGAGACGAGAACTAGGGGCCACAGTTTAAAAAATAAGGGATCTCCCATTTAATATGGAGATGAGGAGAAATGTTTTCTCTCAGATGGTCGTGAGTCTGTGGAACTCCCTTCCCCAGAGAGTGGTGGAGGCAGGGTCATTGAATATTTTTAAGGCTGAGTTCGATAGATTCCTGATTGACAAGGGAGTCAAAGGTTATGGTAGGTAGACGGGAAAGTAGGGTTGAGGTCACAATCAGATCAACCATGATCTTGTCAAATGGCAGAGCAAGCTCGAGGGACCGAATGGCCTACTCCTGCTCTTAATTCGTATGTTCTTATGACTGAGCATCCACAGCCCTCTGGGGTAGAGAATTCCAAAGATTCACAACCCTCTGAGTGAAGAAATTCTTCCTCATCTCAGTCCTAAATGGCCAATCCCTTATCCTGAGACTATGCCCCCTAGTTCTAGACTCTCCAGCCAGGGGAGACAGCCTCTCAGCATCTACCCTGTCAAGCAATCTCAGAATCTTATATGTTTCAATGAGATCACCTCTCACTCTTCTTAACTCCAGAGAGTATAGGCCCATTCTACTCAATCTTTCCTTATAGGACAACCCTCTCATCCCAGGAAACAAGCTAGTAAACCTTCATTGCACCCCCTCTAAGGAGACGAAAACTGTACACAATACTCCAGGTGTGGTCTCACCAAAGCCCTGTACAATTGCAGCAAGACTTCCTTACTGTTGTACTCTAACCCCCTTGCAATAAAGGCCAACATACCATTTCCCTTCCTAATTGCTTGCTGTACCTGCATGTTACTTTTCTGTGCATCGTGTTCAAGGACACCCAACTCCCTCTGAACACCAACATTTAGTAGTTTCTCACCATTTAAAAAATATTGTTTTTCTATTCTTCCTACCAAAGTGAATAACCTCACATTTCCCCACATTATACTCCATCTGCCACCTTCTTGCCCACTCACTTAACCTGTCTATACCCCTTTGCAGACCCTTTATGTCCTCCTCACAGCTTACTTTCCCACCTAGCTTTATATCGTCAGCAAACTTGGATACATTACGCTCGGTCCCTTCATCTAATTTATTAATATAGATTGTAAATAGCTGAGGCCCAAGCACTGATCCTTGTGGCACCCCACTAGTTACAGCCTGCCAACCTGAAAATGAACCTTTTATTCCTACTCTCTGTTTTCTGTCCATTAACCAATCCTCTATCCATGCTAACGTGTTACCCCCATCCCCATGAGCCCTTATCTTGTGTAACAGCCTTTTACGTGGCACCTTATCGAATGCCTTTTGAAAATCCAAATCTACTACATCCACTGGTCCCCCTTTATCTACCCTGTTAGTTACATCCTCAAAAAAATCTAATAGATTTGTCAAACACGATTTCCCTTTCATAAAACCATGGTGACTCTGCCTAATTATATTATGATTTTCTAAGTACCCTGTTACTATGTCCTTAATAATAGATTCTACTATTTTCTCTACTACTGATATCAGGCTAACTGGCCTGTAGTTCCTTGTTTTCTCTCTTCCTCCTTTCTTGAATAGTGGTGTTACATTTGCTACCTTCCAATCCATGGGGACTGTTCTAGAATCTAGGGAATTTTGGAAGATCACAACCAATGCATCTACTATCTCTTTAGCCACCTCTTTTAGAATCCTAGGATGTAGGCCATCAGGTCCACAGAATTTGATGGCTTTTAGTCCCGTTAATTTCTCCAGAAAGTAGAAGCAATCCAGATCCTAATGTAAACTTGCTGCCACTTACAGACTTAACAGCGTTTAAGTTGGTTGGTTACAGGAGTCTGCTGTATCAGCTGAACATGGACAGGAAGAAAAGTTTGCTGCAGATGAAATGAGCCTTGGAGCCTGTTCTGACACAAAGCAGCTGTAATCAAAAGTGACAGCGAATTAAGCAACGTGACTTCATTTTCCATTGATGTTCAACTTAATATCGCACCAGATTAAGAGAACTCAGCTGATGAGGGTCTCAGTTGCCCGAAAACTTCATTAAAATGTATACAAAGCTGAGAGGTTACAAATGGGGAAGAAGAGAAGCTAAGTAACTCTCACTCGCAGCTAAATAAAAGATGAAGAAAGCAAAGTCTGAAAAGGTAAAGATAAAAATAGAAAGTCCAGAGAACATAACCCTGTCCTGAATCCATTTTTGCTCCTTCAAGATCTCTGATTAAGCTCCACTGGTCTTTCGTTTCCCAGAGTTGCGTTCCCAGAATGACAAACAGACACATCATGACAAAAAAATCCAGACTTGCAGCATTTATGCTGCACTGGGTAGGAATAAAAAATTTTTTTCCCTAACAAAACCTTTGTGCCTGCATTGTCCATTTCCAGAAAGTATTTGATTTGTGCTTTTCCCATTCAAAGCCATGTGGTTCATGACTCATGCAGGTTGGCATTCATTTGGTTAAATTTACATCAGAGCTATCGTAACAGGAGAAATCTCCTGGCATTGTTCCGTCGGGGTGAATGCCGAATTGCTGGAAGGGAGGGGGATGTGGAATGTGCTTTTGCGGAACCAGAAGAGAGCAGGGAAAAAGTTGATTCTCACCTGAGGAAACCCTGAGCTTAATGTAAGTTAAGAAACAATTGCTTCAAACTTCAAACAGTCAGTTATAAAGCAAACTTAAACACGATGGAAAAGATGAGAGCTTGGTTAAAGCATTCAGAGAGGAAATGGACGGGTTTCTTATCTGACAAGGCATCAAGGGAAACTTTGGAGATAGTTTCTGGAAAGCTCAACCATTATCTTATGATATTCTGTGCATGTTTAACAGTATAATATAATCAGGACAGATTTCCCCTTTTTTCCAGTTGAACTTCAAAGGAGTTAGAAGTACATCTCATACAGGCTTGTCTGAATTCAGAGTCCTTCTGAAGAGTGAGTGGCAAGAAGCTTTGTAGAATGTTTAGCAAAAAATATAAAAACAGATAGCAAGAGTTTCTATAGTTATATAAAAAGAAAAAGGGTGGCTAAGGCAAACGTAGGTCCCTTAGAGGATGAGACCGGGAAATTAATGGTGGGAAACATGGAGATGGCAAAAATGTTGAATAAATATTTTGTTTCAGTCTTTACGGTAGAGGACACTAAGAATATCCCGACACTGGACAAACAGGGGGCTTTGGGGGGGGGGGTGGGTGGGTGGAGAGAGGAGCTAAATACGATTAAAATCACTAAGCAATTGGTACTCAGTAAATTAATGGGACTCAAGGCGGATAAATCCCCTGGACCTGATGGCTTACATCCTAGGGTCTTGAGGGAAGTGGCAGTAGGGATTGTGGATGCTTTGGTAATAATTTTCCAAAATTCTCTGGACTCAGCAAAGGTCCCGGCAGATTGGAAAACTGCTAATGTAACACCCTTATTTAAAAAGGGTAGTCGGCAAAAGGCTGGAAATTATAGACCAGTTAGCCTAACATCTTTGGTGGGTAAAATTTTGGAGTCTATTATTAAGGAGACAGTAGCAGAACATTTGGATAAACATAATTTAATAGGACATAGACAGCATGGCTTTACGAAGGGGAAGTCATGTCTGACAAATTTGCTTGAGTTCTTTGAGGACATAACGTACAGGGTGGATAAAGGGGAACCAGTGGACGTAGTGTATTTAGACTTCCAGAAGGCATTCGACAAGGTGCCACATAAAAGATTATTGCTCAAGATAAAGAATCACTGGATTGGGGGTAATATTCTGGCATGGGTGGAGCATTGGTTATCTAACAGGAAGAAGAGAGTTGGGATAAATGGTTCATTCTCGGACTGGCAACCAGTAGCCAGTGGTGTTCCGCAGGGGTCGGTGCTGGGTCCCCAACTCTTTACAATCTATATTAATGATTTGGAGGAGGGGACCGAGTGTAACATATCCAAGTTTGCAGATGATACAAAAATGGGAGGGAAAGTAGAGAGTGAGGAGGACATAAAAAACCTACAAGGGGATATAGACAGGCTGGGTGAGTGGACGGAGATTTGGCAGATGCAATACAATATTGGAAAATGTGAGGTTATGCACTTTGGCAGGAAAAATCAGAGAGCAAGTTATTATCTTAATGGCGAGAAACTGGAAAGTACTGCAGTACAAAGGGATCTGGGGGTCCTGGTGCAAGAAAATCAAAAAGTTAGTACGCAGGTGCAGCAGGTGATCAAGAAGGCCAATGGAATGTTGGCTTTTATTGCTCGGGGGATAGAATATAAAAACAGGGAGGTATTGCTGCAGTTATATAAGGTATTGGTGAGACCGCACCTGGAATACTGCATACAGTTTTGGTGTCCATACTTAAGAAAAGACATACTTGCTCTCGAGGCAGTACAAAGAAGGTTCACTCGGTTAATCACGCGGATGAGGGGGTGGACATATGAGGAGAGGTTGAGTAGATGGGACTCTACTCATTGGAGTTCAGAAGAATGAGAGGCGACCTTATTGAAACATATAAGATTGTGAAGGGGCTTGATCGGGTGGATGTTCCCAAGGATGGGTGAAACTAGAACTAGGGGGCATAATCTTAGAATAAGGGGCTGCTCTTTCAAAACTGAGATGAGGAGAAACTTCTTCACTCAGAGGGTAGTAGGTCTGTGGAATTTGCTGCCCCAGGAAGCTACATCATTAAATAAATTTAAAACAGAAATCGACAGTTTCCTAGAAGTAAAGGGAATTAGGGGTTACGGGGAGCGGGCAGGAAATTGGACATAATTTAGATTTGAGGTTTGGATCAGATCAGCCATGATCTTATTGAATGGCGGAGCAGGCTCGAGGGGCCGATTGGCCTACTCCTGCTCCTATTTCTTATGTTCTTATGTTTAGCAGGCAAACTTCCCACATAATGTTATGGTCATGGACCTTGTTTCAAAATCAGTTTTACCATGGGTTTAATGTAGGAAATGTGGCTTCTTATGCTTTTCTATATTCCAGGGAGGAATGGCTGCTCTGTATATTACTGTAAATTTGCTGTTTGTTTTGGCTACCTCTTTCTTACCTACTTATTATTAACAAATTTATTCAGTAGTTTATAGCCTAATAGGTAGTCTGATTCCGCTACCTTCTGAAATCAAGGAGATTGTTTGGTGGCAGGTAATATACCTGGTGGGCTGAATACAGTAACAAGGGTTTCTGTTGAAGTCCTGGGCTTGCTACAAGCACCTGGATATTGGGTGTGTATAGGCACACTCTGGTTTGTAGGGAGTCAGTTCTCACTTAGGTCTAAAGATAGTATCTGAATAAAAGTGCAGAAATGTAACATGGGCTGTTCTCCTTAGTGTCTCTATCGACATTGCCTCGGGTGGAGGGGACAGAAGGGTACTCCTGTTGCCATCTTCGTGGGATGCATCTTGGGCTGCGGTTATGAGGAAACGCAAGAGCTTGCCCACGTTGGGCAATAAATCAGATAAAAGAGAAAAATGAAATGGCAGCTGGTTCTGACCAATTAAAAAGCATTGAGTGCATTTACTGACAAACTATATCAGTGATATGGTTCGGGATTTTTCTCATGTAAACAACTCAACAACAGTTTTTGTAAGCAGACCATCTCTCTTAGGAGGTCATTAGTCGATTTTCATCCATCAGTGATAATCAGCACGTGTAATAACTGCTTTCTTATTTCTCAAGGACCTTAATTGTCAGTTAACTGTGGAAAATAGAGGAAAGATTGCTTAATCCAGTATTGGAATAGGAACATAGTAACAAAGGTGGACAATTCAGCCCCTCAAGCCTGTTCTGCCATTCAGTTAGATCATGGCTGATCTGTGCCTTAACTCCATTGTGTTTGTTCCGTATCCCTTGATAACCTTACCTAACAAAAATCTATCGATCTCAGCCTGGACAATTTCAATTGAACCACAACCTTTTGGGGAAGAGAGTGCTGGATTTCCACTGCCCTTTGTGTGGAAAAGTGCTTTCTCATTTCACTCTTAAATGGCTTAGCTCTAATTTTAAGACTATTCCTCCTTGTTCTAGATTCCCCCATCAGAGGAAATAATGGGGGTTAAAATCAGGAGTGCCCACTTCTGCTCCCCCACCCCCCGGCACAGCATTATTACCTCATGCACAAATGGTGAGATCCGAGAAGCCCCAGACATTGGGCCTCGGAGGTCATCACAATGAAGACGGTGCTGTGGGAGGAGGTAGGTGCTCCATATTTGGGCCATTGCTAGCACAGCGGCCCACATGTAGGTGCTTAAATCATAGAATCATAGAAAATTTACGGCACAGATGGAGGCCATTCGGCCCATTGAGTCTGCACCGGCTGAGAAACGAGCCACCCAGCCTAATCCACTTTCCCGCATCCAGGTATTTTTTTTAAATGAGTTGAGGGTTTCTGCCTCTACCACCCTCTCAGGCAGTGAGTTTCAGACCCCCACCAACCTCTGGGTGAAAAATGTTTTCCTCATTTCTGCTCTAATCGTTCTACCAATCACTTTAAATCTATGCCCCCTGATTATTGACCCCTCCGCTAAGGGAAATAGGTCCTTCCTATTCACTCTATCTAGGCCTCTCATAATTTTGTACACCTCAATCAAATCACCCCTCAGCCTTCTCTGTTCCAAGGAAAACAACCCCAGCCTATCCAATCTATCATCATAGCTAAAATTCTCCAGTCCTGGCAACATCCTTGTAAATCTCCTCTGCACCTTCTCTAGTGCAATTACATCCTTCCGGTAATGTGGTGACCAGAACTGTGCACAGTAATCAAGCTGTGGCCTAACTAGTGATTTATGCAGTTCCAGCATAACATCCCTGCTCTTATATTCTATGCCTCGGCTAATAAAGGAATGCATTCCATATGCCTTCTTAACCACCTTATCTACCTGTCCTGCTACCTTCAGGGATCTGTGGACATGCTCTCCAAGGACCCTCACTTCCTCTACACCTCTCAGTATCCTCTCATTTATTGTGTATTCCCTTGCCTTGTTTGCTCCCCCCAAATGCATTACCTCACACTTCTCTGGATTGAACTCCATTTGCCACTTTTCTGCCCACCTGACCAGTCCATTGATATCTTCCGGCAGTCTACAGCTTTCCTCCTCACTATTCACCACACGGCCTACCTTTGTGTCATCCGCAAATTTCTTAATCGTGCCCCCTACATTTAAGTCCAAATCGTTAATGTATACCACAAAAAGCAAAGGACCTAATACCAAGCCCTGCGGCACCCAGTCGCAAAAACACCTGTCTACCATTACCCTTTGCTTCCTGCCACTGAGCCAATTTTGGATCCAATTTGCCACATTCCCTTGAATCCCATGGGCCTTTACTTTTTTGACCAATCTGCTATGTGGGACCTTGTCAAAAGCCTTGCTAAAATCCATGTAGACTACATCAATTGCGCCACCCTCATTGAATTTTTCGAGGAGGATCAATCAAGTTAGTCAGACATGGCCTCCCCTTAACAAATCAATGCTGACTGTCCTTGATTAGTCCGTGCCTTTCTAAGTGACAGTTTCGCCTGTCCCTCAGAATTGATTCCAATAATTTACCCACCACCGAGGTTAGGCTGACTGGCCTGTAATTACTCGGTCTATCCTTCGCTCCCTTTTTAAACAACGGCACAATGTTAGCAGTCCTCCAATCCTCCGGCACTTGGCCTGTATCCAGAGAAGTTTGGAAAATGATTGTGAAAGCCTCCCTGGCTTCTTTTAACAACCTGGGGTACATTTAATCCGGCCCCGGGATCGGCAGGGGGTGGGGGGCGGGGGCGAGTCGTTATCGGGGGCTTCAGAGGAGCGATCGGGGGCTGATGGGGAGTGACTAGGAGGTCGGATCCAGGGCCTGGAGGTCGGAGATCGAGGATCTCAGGACCGGGAGTGGCAGAGATCGGGATGGTGATGATAAGTACTTACCTTTTTAATTTATCCGATGTTAGGGTTGGTTTTCCCCGAGGCAGTCAGTGCTGGTGCTGGCTGCCTCGGGGAAAACTAATGTTGCAGCAAGGACCTGAAGCAGGCATTGGGCCCCTTATTTGCAGATGCAAATGGCCTAACGCCTGCTTCAGGTATGGATAAAGGACGTGTCCTGTTGTCCTTACTGAATATGGCGGCAACACTCTTCTGGTTGGAAGTGTGCCTATGCTTCCTGCCTGCCATTTTGGGGCTTTAGGAGGATAGCACGTGAAAAATGGGTGCTATGTGGCCCAATTCAACTCCCAGTTTTTCTGTATCTACCTTATCAAATTCCTTTATCAATTTATTGAATTAAATAAAAGAGACAGAAGGGACAAGTAAAAAAAAATTTTTTTTTAATTTTTAGAAAGCGTTTCTTTAATTACCAAAAGCTGTCAAAATAAGGAGTAATGAGACTCCACATTTTTTAAAGTTATTTTTTAAATTGTTTGGCTGTCATTAAGACTGTTAAAACTTAGTTTAGATCTGTATTTTTAAGCGTACCTGTTTGGTGGCGAAATTAGTTACTTTCCAGCTGGGCAGATAAGCTAGTTTGTACTTTTTCAATGATTTCTCTGATTGCAGAGTGCGATGTTCCTTTAATTGAAAGCTGTCATATCGCTGGCGAACCACTAAGAGCAAGCTCTGGATTTCTGTGTTTCACAGCCGGAACTTGCTCCTCCATTTCGTTGTTGAGCTCTACGTTATTTTGTGACCGATTTCTGCCCCAATGTTCCTAATTTGTCAGTGAGGTGCAAGAGAAATGGACAACTTTAATATCAAATGATTCTCTGACTGTGACTGGATGTGCAGCGAATCCCTTAGAGAAACTCTTGTAGTACAAAATGTTCCATTAGATAACGTCATCAGATTATACAGCCTGTCCCTTTGCTCTATTCTTTTTAATTATTTTTTACCAGACTGCTCCATAGTGCCCACTCATAATATTGAATTTTGAATGGTAAAATGACAGACTATAAATAGAGCAAATTGCATTATGCTGTGAATGACCTCAGCCTTTGCATTGCTAAAGAAGGCGCTGTTCTTTCAGTCCCTCCATTATATAATTATTTTCTGTGAGGTCCGAAGCAATGTTTATATCAAGCGTGACCTGTTTCACAATTCAATATTAACTAACTTCAATTTTCTGTGTTTTATTAATTAAAGCTGTTTTTATTTCAGATTTCTAGCATCTGCAGTATTTTGCATTTCATTTTACATCCCGGGTATAGCAACTTTCAGTATTGCATTTTACTTATTTATCGATCTAAAACTGAACAATGACTGAATGATATATACTGCAGGCTGCCAATTACAACCAAACCCAGAGGCCTGTGGCACTGCTCTTCTGCCTTGTGGTAAATTAACCTTTTTGTATTTTTTTCCCCCCCAGTGTTTTCCCCTCCTTTCACAAAGGCACTGACTCTTGCTGGGATCCATGGGGACTGGTAACCCTCCCGTACCTCAACTAATTATTATTCTTCATGTACGTTGCAGGTTTTGTCAGGTTATTCAACCACAGGGGCATCACAACCAATCCCACACCTGTCCTTACCTGATGTACACCTGACAGATGTCACTGGATGGTGATTGGGAGCAAGAGCCTTGGCCGACGTTTCCTTTTCCTTCCCCAGGAGCATGAAGGCCCAATGTAGCACTGCCACCCCACCTGAAATCAGCTAACTCAGCACAGGTTAGGGATCAATTCTATGTGACTCAGTACCACATCACATGGTACAGCTGTCCACTAACCCATCAGGGGACCTCATCAAATGAGTCTGAAACTTGGGAGGGGATGCACATTTTACTAGAAATTATATCCATTTCATGTTGCTCCTTCTTTTCCACTTAGTGTCCCACTCACAGATATAACCCTTGTTTGTTTGCCTGCTGCTAGTTAGATCATAACCTTGTACCGGGACTGATCAAAGCAACACTTTAGAGACAAGGAGCAGTAGTGCATAATTGGAATAGCAAATGCAATCAGAATAATACAAGAAATTTGGAGTGCTCAAGTAATTGCTCATAAAGACACTGGAAGGTAGTTTGATCATTAGTGCTCTGAAAAGCCACTTCAGGTAATCAAAATAAAACCAAAATTATCCCAGATTTATCCATGCTACAAGACAATATAAACATGGCACAACATATAGTGGCAGATTGGGACGCATTCCCCTTTTAAAATTTTTTAACCACCACCACCCCCCCACCCCGATGTCTCCCACCTTTTGTGAGGGGCTTAATATTGAGGCCTAAACCTCTTAATTACTATTGAAGAAATGTATTGTAGCACATTGTAAAGACATAAACAACTAGGGCTGAGCTCGCCACTCCAGGCGATTTCTACCCCAATATATTTAGGAGTGCCTTCTAACTGTTTTGCAATGATATCAGTTGGAGTCTCCAATTGAAAGGCAGCTGTACATCTGATATCATCAATATGAGTTACCGTAAAGTCTTGTCTGTAGATCTCCTCCTCAGAGAATAAGGTCATGAGTTCAAGCCCTTTTAGGACATGATCGAATAATCTAGGCTGACACCTTAATGCAGATCTGAGAGAGTGCCTCATTATCAGAGGTGCTGTCTTTCGGATGAGATGTTAAACCAAACCCAGGTCTGCTTGCCCAGATGAATGCAAAAGATCCCATGGCATTATTTGAAGAAGAGCAGGGAGTTCTCCCGGTGCCTTGGCCAACATTCCTCTCTCAATCAACCAGAAACAGATTATCTGGTCATTCAGTTGCTGTTTGTGGGACCTTGTGCGTTCAAATAGGCTGTCATATTTGCCAACATAACAACAGTGATTACACTTGAAAAGTAATCCATTTGTTGTAAAAGCACTGTGGGACTTTCTGAGGAAGTGATAAGGTGCTATATAAATACAAGTCTTTCTTATCAAGTTTTGGACAGTCAGATTTTTCAGTAGACTGTCAGAAATCTCTGAAATTTACAATCATAAAAGTTTAAAAAATTTAAATAAAATTTAATTTTTCACTTCCTTCTGTGTATCATGCTGGTAATGCATCAATTAATAAAATTATTAAGATTTCCAATGAATTAGCATCATTGGCAAAGCAAACCTCAGTACCCAAGCCCTGATCCTATTCCCTGACCTACCCCTATCTCTTCCATGTTTGATTTTGGACTTTGCAAAAGGTGACACCCGATACCATCATGAAAGTTTCTCTAATCTTCAGATCTGGGGATTTGACTTTATGCACAAGGCATTACCACCGAATGTGGATGTTACTAATAAGCCCTACAACCTGCCCACTGAACATGAGAGTGTGAGGCATATTCAGACAATTTAGATTAAACATTCCAATATAATCTGGAATTTTGTGTTTTCCAGCTCTTAAATAACATTTTTTGGAGGGTGTGCTATTTTTGTATTTGCCAGTGCGGGGAATAAATACAGGGTAGAGTTCTCTATGGGGGTTCTCCTGATCTCCCGCCATAACCCCGTTAAGCACACCCAGGTTAGATAAAGCATTGCCATATTAAGAGGAAAGTTGGCTGCAGTGTGCCTCAATAATAGAATTGAAATTGTGCTGTGGGTTATTAGTAATGGACATGTTAATGTGTTTGTGTGATATTCCATGTCCACCATTTTAATAAAGGTATAATGCCTTTTTTAAAATAACAGGCGTAAAGATTTAGAGTCATAGAGTCATAGAGTCATAGAGTTATACAGCACGGATAGAGGCCCTTCGGCCCATCGTGTCTGCGCCGGCCATCAAGCCCTGTCTAATCTAATCCCATATTCCAGCATTTGGTCCGTATCCTTGTATGCTATGGCATTTCAAGTGCTCATCCAAATGCTTCTTGAATGTTGTGAGGGTTCCTGCCTCCACAACCCTTTCAGGCAGTGAGTTCCAGACTCCAACCACCCTCTGGGTGAAAAAGTTCTTTCTCAAATCCCCTCTAAACCTCCCGCCTTTTACCTTGAATCTATGCCCCCTTGTTATAGAACCCTCAACGAAGGGAAAAAGCTCCTTAGTATCCATCCTATCTGTGCCCCTCATAATTTTGTACACCTCAATCATGTCCCCCCTCAGCCTCCTCTGCTCCAAGGAAAACAAACCCAATCTTCCCAGTCTCTCTTCATAGCTGAAGCGCTCCAGCCCTGGTAACATCCTGGTGAATCTCCTCTGCACCCTCTCCAAAGCGATCACATCCTTCCTGTAATGTGGCGACCAGAACTGCACACAGTACTCCAGCTGTGGCCTAACCAGTGTTTTATATAGCTCCATCATAACCTCCTTGCTCTTATATTCTATGCCTCGGCTAATAAAGGCAAGTATCCCATATGCCTTCTTTACCACCTTATCTACCTGTTCCGCCGCCTTCAGGGATCTGTGAACTTGCACACCAAGATCCCTCTGACCCTCTGTCTTGCCTAGGGTCCTCCCATTCATTGTGTATTCCCTTGCCTTGTTAGTCCCTCCAAAGTGCATCACCTCGCACTTTTCCGGGTTAAATTCCATTTGCCACTGTTCCGCCCATCTGACCAACCCATCTATATCGTCCTGCAGACTGAGGCTATCCTCCTCGCTATTTACCACCCTACCAATTTTTGTATCATCAGCGAACTTACTGATCATACCTTTTACATTCATATCCAAGTCGTTAATGTAGACCACAAACAGCAAGGGACCCAGCACCGATCCCTGTGGTACCCCACTGGCCACAGGCTTCCAGTCACAAAAACAACCTTCGACCATCACCCTCTGCCTTCTGCCACTAAGCCAGTTTTGTATCCAAAGTGCCAAGGCACCCTGGATTCCATGGGCTCGTACCTTCTTGACCAGTCTCCTGTGGGGGACTTTATCGAAGGCCTTACTGAAATCCATGTATACCACATCCACTGCGTTACCCTCATCCACACGCCTAGTCACCCCCTCAAAAAATTTAATATCCTATCTCAAGGCCACTCTTGACTGCAACAATGTAGTATTCTCATTTTTCCACACCAATCAGCCTTGTTGCCTCGCTGATTCAAATTGCCAATATTTGGGCTGTTTTGTGTTATGGATTGAGACCGCCCAAAGTTGAGTTGATGCGCGGAGTAGACGAGCCCCTGAACCAGACAGTCCCCTTAAGTGGGGAGAGCGAATGGGTAGGAGGGGGAAAACAGATCTTTTATGTAATTTATCCCCTGATGTCATAAGGATTAGGTCCTTTGATGCGATTCTACCTATAACCTTTAAGGAGCAGATATTTTGTGCTTTCTAACTTATTTTTCTTATTTGTTTTGGTGTTATTTTCATTTGTTGGTATTTTTGTCAGACAAGAGCAACAATATTGAGGGAACACCATCACCTCCATGTTGCCTTCCTAGTCACACACAATCCTGACTTGGACATACATCGCCATTCCTTCATCATTGCTGGATCAATATCCTAGAATTTCTACCTAACACCATCACCAGCAGTTCTTATATAAAAAAACTATAAGAATGTCATCTTCTGATGATGAAATTAAAAAGAGATCTGACACGTAGAACAACAACAACAAACTTACACCTTTCATTTAAAAAATATTTTTATTTGCTCTCGAGTTGTGGGCGATACTGACAAGGCTCAATTGCCCATCCCTGGTTGCCCTGAGAAGGTGGTGGTGGGTCTTCTCCTTGAACTGCAGGTGATGGTGTTAGGTAAAAATTCTAGGATATTGATCCAGCAATGATGAAGGAATGGCGATGTATGTCCAAGTCAGGATTATGTGTGACGAGGAAGGCAACATGGAGGTGATGGTGTTCCGTCAATATTGCTGCTCTTGTTCTTGTTGATAATGGAGGATAGGATACAGGGGAGAGAGGTGCTGGTGAAGTAACCTTTGTGAGTTGCTGCAATGCACCCAGTAAATTTAATGTAACAAATGTTCAAGGGAACCGAAGGAAGCTGGAGAGAAGTTATGGGAGGTGACTGAAGTAAAAAAGGTACAGATTTGTACCTTTGCTGTAGAATTCATTGTTCTTTTAATAGCTGACAGTTTCTGCCAGTCTACACTTTTACTATTGCACTGAAATGTTTAAATGCATGTCAATCAGTCTCTCACAGTGTTTTTCCTGGAGCTGTCATATTAGAGTGTTCAAAGCAGGTGATACCCTTAGAAGACTGACAGGTATGAAATGTACTCAGATTACCCACCTTTTTAAAATGATCTTCAAATTGAGATGATGGGTATTTTAAAAGGACTATTGTAAAATCTAAAGTGTGTTTTTCCATATTTTTCGCCACTTTCCTTCTCTCCTCTGTTGGGACACTGATTCATGCTGCATCTTAGTGATTTGAACTGTAGCAAACATCTCCTTTTGGAAATATGCTATCAATTCCTGCTATTGTGAATGAAAAGGGCCGCTTTAAACTCCTGGCAGGAAGCCGACCGGAGCGGACAGCATTCCCACCCAGGAATCTTCATCGGAGGGCTTGGTAGATTTTGACTGCTGTGGCTCATTTGAATGCTGTCAGCTGCTCACCCAATGTAGGCAGAAAGTCAAGTCTGCATGTTTAAATCTGCAATTGCAACTCGATTGCAGGCAATTATCTTTGCTTCCAGGTTTTGTGTCTCCAACCTGTGCAGTGGGCATACTGCACACCCGAATGATGTGATTTAAAGTCCACTATTTAAAAAGGGCCAGTCCAAGAACAGATTTTGAAGGAGAAAGGAGAAATGGAGTCCAGGAAAGCAAAGGCTGCCTCTAGATTTAATGCCTCCCTGGATGTACTGCTAGCTGCAGTGAGAGCCAGGAGGCAGATAATGTTTCCAGTTGATGGCAGGAAGAAATTGGCTGTGTAACCAAAAATACTTTTCTGGGAGGTGGCAGAAGAGGTGAGCAGCAGGAGCACGGTGCCCAGGTCTTGGGTTCAGTGCAGCAAGCGTTTTAATGACCTAACTAGGTAAGAAAAAGTGAGTACTGATGCTGATTCACCCACATCCTATGTTGTTCTCTACCCCCCCTCCCCCCACACCTACGCCATCACATCTCTCCTCACATCCATTTAAGTGTCAGCAGCAGCAACCATCCTTCACTTTCTTTGCACTTCCTCAACTGCCCACTTATTCACTCACCACTGCCACTCACCCCAATCCTGATACAATGTGATGTATCTGTCTGATAATCACCCTCTGAAGCATCTCTTTCATGGTCAGCCTCACCCAAAGCAATGCATTCATAAGGTGAATACATCACCTTCAGTCACTCACAGGTCTGTTCTTTCCCCCTTTGAAGGAGAAGATTGCACAAAATGCAAGGGAGAGGAGCAGAACTGGAGGTGGCTCACCACAGTGGAGGTGACAGAATTGGAGGAGGAGGCCATGGAAATAAGTCGGACCATCGCATGCCTATACATTGGAGATGGAGAGACTGACAACCTGCAGATGGCTGGTGACAGAACTTTAATATCAATTCATCATGTGTGTGAAAGATATTATCAATGATGTAACTGTGCCAGACCTCAATATGGTCATTGGAAAGATTGTCACTTTCGCGATGAATCATTAATATCACTTTCTGTTGACTTCCAGGACCTTTTCGCCTTCAGGAGGAATCAGCAGAAATGGAAGAAAGCGATTCCTCAGAGGAGCTCAATCCATCTGAGGGTTCACCATCACACTACATACAGCCATGCACCAGCGCTGATACTCGCACTTCGGTGGGTCCTGTTAGGTAGATAGTTGGGTTGTCACCTGGTGATTCGCCATTCACAAGTGAACACGAGCAGACACTGGTGGAAGGGGCAGCTATGGAGAGTCCGTGTCAAGGGGCATACTCCTCTCCAAACTCTGCTCAGCTGGACACAGATGCTGAACTATGGGAGCCATTGTTGAGAAGAATGATCAAGGTATAGCTCCACCTTTGTGAGGTACTGGAAAATGTACCACGCACATTCTCCACAATAGCGGAGAGGATGGAGGAGTCCAACTTCATCATTAGTGGATTGTTCTCACAGCTAAGTGCGAGAATATCTGCAAAGGAGAGAGTGGCAGCCTCCATTGAGCTTCAAGCATGGCTCTCAAATGAGTCTATGGAGGCCATGTCAATGGCCGTGCAGACTCTGGATGCCAACATGCCTGCCGCCTTAAACAGGATGACAGATACCTTATCCATGGCCTTACAATGCGGCACAACTGTTCACTAACCAGCTGTCCAGCAGATTGGTGGGAGTGATGTTGCGCTGGCCCGGGAGGGGGATGATGGTGAAAGGGGACATGGAAGTGGGGACTCCACTCAAACCACTCTCACCCGTTGCCCCCCCAACACAACCAGTACCCGCAATGCTGCCTCCTTTCCAGATGGCTGAGTCTGCCCCTGCTCAGGTGCAGATGGAGAAGTCTTTGGCAGGGCCTTCAAGGGCTCCAAAACTCAGAGGTCATAGGCCGAGAGCATGTCAGCAGTCAGAGCATGTATCTGAGTAACCTTCTACTACTTCTGCTGAAGCCACAGGGGATGCACCATGTAGAAGTGGTAGAAAACGAAAGGTTAAGCAATTGTAGTTCACCAAGGGTATGCACAAGGGCGTTTGCCAAAATTTCATATTGTTCATTTATCTATTTTTTTTATGCTGCATTAAATTTAATCATTACCACTACCATGTCTTAGCCATTATTGCATCCTGTCTGCGATGTCACCATTTCATTTGCTTCATTATGAATGCCAAGACACGACGACATCCATTGGGCTAGTGTGCAATGGGTGTATGCTTGGTTGAAGGACTGTTTAGTGCAAAGGTGGGGTGGAGCTGACAGTGGTTGTTCCAGGTGGGCTGAGTGTGTCAAATTCTTTACATTAACAGGTTCTCAACGAGTTGTGCAGAGATGAGGGAATCCCTGGCATCACGGGCAGCAATGTGCACGGCTGCTCTGGCGATGGGTTCCTCATCTTCATTCTCATCCTCGTCCTCATCTTCAATGTTGGAGCCAGCAGAGGATGCTTGATGAGCACATTCGACCTCCTCCACCTGTAACCCTCTTTGCTTAGGAACATAGGAACATGAGTAGGCCATCAGCCCCTCGAGCCTGTTCCGCCATTCAATGAGATCATAGAGTCATAGAGTCATAGAGTTATACAGCACGGATAGAGGCCCTTCGGCCCATCGTGTCCGCGCCGGCCATGATCATGGCTGATTTGTGACCTAACTCCATATACACACCTTAGCCCCATATCCCTTAATACCTTCGGTTAACAAAAATCTATCAATCTCAGATTTAAAATTAACAATTGATCTAGCATCAATTTCCGTTTGCAGAAGAGTTACAAACTTCTACCACCCTTTGTGTGTAGAAGTGTTTCCTAACTTCACTCCTGAAAATCCTGGCTCTAATTTTTAGATTATGTCCCCTAGTCCTAGACTCCCCAACCAGCAGAAATAGTTTCTCTCTATCTACCCTATCAGTTCCCCTTAATATCTTGAAAACTTCAATCAAATCACCCCTTAATCTTCTAAATTCCAGGGAACACAACCCTAGTTTGTGTACTCTCTTCTCATAATTTAAACCTTGGAGTCCAGGTATCATTCTAGTAAATCTACACTGCACTCCCTCCAATGCCAATAGATCCTTCCTAAGGTTGGCTGAGTGGCAGGAAACAGAGAGTAGGGATAATGGGCAGGATGTGACTAGTATCTGTATTGAGCCTGAACTATTCACTGTATTTATTAAAGACTTAGATGGCGGGGTAGAGGACCACACATCCAAGTTTGCCGATGACACAAAAGATAGGTGGCATTGCCCAGAACAGGCCACAGTACTCCAGGTGTGGTCTAACCAGGGCTTTGTATAGCAGTAGCATAACTTCTACCCACTTGTATTCTAGTCCTCTAGATATGAAGGCCAGCGTTCCATTGGCCTTTTTGATTATTTTCTGTACCTGTTTATAACATTTTAATGATCTATGTACATGGACCTCTAAGTCTCTTTGGACCTCTACTGTTTTAAGCTTTTCACCATTTAAAAAGTGCTCTGATCTATCCTTTTTAGGTCCAAGTGGATGACCTCACACTTGCCTACATTGAAATCCATTTGCCACGGTTTTGCCCAGTCACTTAATTTATTAATAGCTCTCTGTAATTTTATGCTTCCATCTACACTGCTTACAATGCTGCCTATCACCGTGTCATCGGCAAACTTGGATATGTGGCCCTCTATCCCGTAATCTAAGTCATTAATAAATACAGTGAATAGTTGAGGCCCCAATACAGATCCCTGTGGGACACCACTAGTCACATCCTGCCAATTTGAGTACCTGCCCATTATCCCTACTCTGTCTCCTGCCACTCTGCCAATTTCCTAACTAGGTCAATAATTTTCCCTCAACTCCATGAGCTTCCACTTTAGCTAACAGTCTCTTATGAGGGATTTTTATCAAATGCCTTCTGGAAGTCCATATAAACAACATCCATAGACATTCCTCTGACCACTACTTTAGTCACCTCTTCAAACAATTCAATCAAGTTTGTCAGGCATGATCTACCCTTTACAAATCCATGCTGGCTCTCTCTGATCAGCTGAAAATTTTCAAGGTGTTCAGTCACTCTATCCTTAATTATAGACTCGAGTAATTTCCCGACAACAGATGTTAGGCTAACTGGTCCATAATTCCCTGATTATCCTTTCTCACCTTTCTTAAATAGCGGAGTGACATGTGCAATTTTCCATACTAAAAGGAACGGTTCCTGAATTGAGAGAACTTTGGAAGATTATAGTTGGGGCTTCTGCAACGTTCTCACCTACTTCCTTTAAAACCCTGGGATGGAAACCATCTGGTCCTGGGGATTTGCCACTCTTTAGTGCCATTATTTTCATCATTACTGTTAATTTGCTTACGTTAATCATGGTGACCCCCTGTCCAAAGCAATTATTTAACATGTCCGCCATTTCCTTATTTTCATTTACAATATCACCATTATCAGTTTTTAAGGGGCCCACAGTGCACTTGACCACCCTCTTTTTCCTATTATAATTGTAACGACTTTTTGCGTTGATTTTGACATCCCTTGCAAATTTCTTTTCAAACTGTCTTTTTGTAGCTGTTACCATTTTGTCACCCTTTGCTATTTTTTGTATTTTTGTATGCTTTTTCTCTTAGTTTTATGTTGTCCCTTACCTCATTTGTTGTTCATGGATTTTTTTTTGCCAAGTAGCCCATGTTCCTTAGGAGTATAAACTGGTTCTGTATCACGTTAAATTCTTTTTTGAACACCTCCCACTGATCTTCTGTCGTTTTACCCATTGACAGATTTGCCCAGTTTACTGTGAACAGTCTCTGTCTCATCCCATTGACATCGGCCTTACCTAAATTTAGAATCTTAGTAGTTGATATGGGTTTCTCCCTTTCAAACACAACGTTGAACTCGATCATATTATGATCGCTATTAGATAAATGTTCACGCACCATTAGGCTGCTAACTAAATCTGGCTCATTACTCATTATTAAATCTAGGACATATTGTTGCAGAAAGCTGTCCTGAACACACTCAAGAATTCGCTACCTTTCCGACATTATCTCGACTGCTTATCCCAATCTATATGAAAGTTATTTCAGTTGTAACGCTATTACCCCCCCCCCCCCATAAATGTCAAGACAGACACACTGGGGCTGATTTTAAATTGCCAAAATCAATGTTAATGGGTTACCAGTGTTAATGGTCTCAAAATGGGCCAGAACATTGACCGCTGCCATATTTACAGAAGCCTATAGTTGGGCCGCTGAAACACTTGCCCGTTTCTGGCGGTAGGCCCTTTTTTAGTATGCAAATCAGGGTCCTATGATGTACATACGATCTCAATTGCCATCTTAGGACTAGTTGAAGTGTGCGCCGTACACCTTCTGACTCTTTTTATTGGCGATACAGCTTAAGAGGCCCCGAAAAGATGAATTTTAAATGATTTTGTGGGGCCAGGAAGACCTTGATGCCGGCTGGGTGGCCCAGTATTGCACTAACCTGACTCCAGCAAGCTGGATCAGGCACCTGATTAGAGTGGGCAGCTTGCCGGTTCTATTTAAAATTAGGTCCAGGCCTCAAAATGGCTGCCGAAACAGGGGAGCTGCTGGTGAGCTCTGCCTGTCAACCCCACACATGCAGGGATAATGGAAGACACAGGAAGATACTGGACTTCCCATTCTATACCCGCTGTTGATTAATACTATTAGAGAAACTGGCTTGGAGCTGTTGGCTCTGTGCCAGGAATTAAGGTTCTAAATGCAGAGTCTTAGTTTTGCAGATTTTATTATAGGAATATTACAGAGAACACACATGGCGATGTGAAGACTGCAGACGACCTCACTTTATAGTTGCTGAGCTCAAGCCACAGGTTGGCTATCTCTTGATCAGCCTCACTTCCTGACAATGGTCTCGCTTTTTGAACTCAGCTAAAAGTCCATTACATCACATCCATTCCATTACCCTCACTCCGTGTTTACATTAGATATTATTAGCTCAATATACCAAAGACTCTCTGTCTTGCGGTATCAGGAGGTAAAAGACTCTACAGTATGGTCTCAGGACATAACACAAACTACCTTATCTATTCACATGTACAGAAATGAAGAAACATTTAGTAGCCAACCGGATAGATGTATCCATGAGAAGGTCAGAGCTTCCAAATCTATCTTAGATTTGACTGTCTCATTGACATTCTCCAGATACTAGCTGTTCCAGCTTCTTTTCACCCACAAAATGAAGTTTTTAAATTCAAAATAGAATTCAAATACAACTTCACCTGGCATAGCTTCTTTAACATCTTCCCCATTTTGTGGCCCTGAGAGAAACTGTCAGGTTCACACACACTATCTCGTTAGCGTCATATACCCATCTTTATCCACCTGTACCTGATATATAATACATTGCACAGCAAGTAAACATTTAAAACCAATTATCTCCCAATTACTACTGTACACTAAGAAATCATCAGGATGACTTAAAAGATTCTCCAGCTCTCCTTTATCGTTATCTTAAGTATTATTTCTTCCTAGTCTTCAACTGTTCAAAATTCAGTGTTAACACAGGGGAACCAACTCTGAATTTTGGAATTTCAAATTCTATGTCTCACTCTACTTTAATTTTAATCCCTCTGATAGGTATCGGTGTGAATAACTCTATCCTGATTGTTCATTAATTTGTACATAAAAAGTCAGTTTTTCTATGGAGCATATGTGAGTGCCTTGAGTAAAAGTTTCAATTAGTGGTGATACAGTATACATTCTCACTCTCCTGAGCCACAGTAACCATTCCATGTAGTGGTGTTATGACTGACCACGTCTGAGACCCATTCTTCAGTGCATCTTCATCATACATTCCACATATTGGATCCATCCTTGGCTTTCTCCTTCTTTATTTACATGCTGCCCTTTGGTGACATCATCTGCAGACATGGGGTCAGCTTTCAGATGTACACTGATGTCACCAAGTTCTACCTCTCCATCAGCTCCCATGGCTCCTCTACTGACTTTGTGCTGTTAAGACTGCTTGCCGTTCATCCAGTCTTGGATGAGCTGAAAATTCCTCCAGCTAAGCATTGGAATGACTGCCACAAACTCTGTACTCTTGCGACCAACTCCATCCCCCACCACAGCCACTATCTCAGGCTAAACCAGACTGTTTGCAACCTTGGTGTCCTATTTGATCCTGAGCTGAACTCTTAACTTCATATCCCCTCCATCACAAAGACCGCCTATTTCCACCTCCAAACATCGTCCACCACTGCTTCAGCTCATCTGCTGTGAAACCTTCACCCATGCCTTTGTCACCTCCAGACTCAACTATTCTAGTGCTCTCCTGGCCGGCCTCCTATACTCACATGCCATAAACTGAAATTCATCCAAAGCTCTGCTGCCTGTATCCTATCCCACACCAAGTTCTACTCACCCATCACCACTGTCCTACATTGGTTCCTGTTCCGCCAGTGCCTCAGATTTAAAATTATCATCTTCATGTTTAAATCCCTCCATGGCCTCGCCCTTCCCTTTCTCTAGCACTACTACCCCTTCTCCAAAATCTCAGTTCTTCTGATTCCAGCATCTCGTGCATTCCCCTTTTGTCCTGCCGTTGGGGTCCCTTAAACCCCTAGGCCCCATGCTCTGGAATTTCCTGCCTAAGCCTCTCCACCTCTTCACCTCCCTCATCTCCTTTAAGATCCTACTTAAAACCCAACCCTTTGACAAAGCTTTTGCTCGTCCTTCCTAATATCTCCTTCTTTGGCTCGGTGTCCATTTTTCCTTTGCACCTCTGAAGCATTATGGGACATTTTACTATCGTAAAGGCACTATATAAATGCAAGTTGTTATTGTCGTTAGAAAGAGGTACATTTATATTTTAATATTGCAAATTTTTATGCAGTACTTTTTCAATTTTTAATCATTCTGCAGGGCCCCAAAATAGGCTAGCTAATTGTGAGCTTCGTGCTTTGATTACATAAATATTTTCTGATGAACAAGTAAATAGTAATGGATTTTTTTTGCTGCACTAATCATGCAGAAGCACAAATGGCTTGTAAGAAATTCATGAGAACAGGGATTAAAAAGTTATTTGATGTATTTCCCCCATTTTATATTTGCAGATAGTGAAAATGATTACAATTGTAATGTCAAATTTATGTTATTCAACCATTTTTACTGGAAGCAATGTGTTAAAGTTGGTGCTGAGTTTGCCAATTTATATTACAGGATCACTGAAACAACTTTCAGTCACAACTTTAGTGGGATGCCAGGGTATCTGGCTCCCAATGTTCTCAACTTGTGGAGCCGCAGGCAATCTCAGAGTGAACTTACTGCTAATAAAACCCAACATTAACCCTGTGTGTACTGCAGCAATACTTACTGGATTTGTTAAGGCTGGTTTGCCCATCTTCCTGGTGACCAACCTTAGCGAATCGAGCAATTTACTCTTCAATTATCACAAGCTGCACAGGATCCGTCCAGTGGAGCTGACAGACCAAGAACTCCACTACGCACAGTACAATAGCAGCTTTTAATGTTTTGGCTGTAGATTAGCATGTCTGCAGCCGGACTAAGACGGTGTCCAATGCCGGCAACCATTTATGTTTGTAGTTGGTAGCACTTTGGCTCCAGGAGCTCAGGGAGAACGCATCTCTTGAGCTGCTCTCCATGATATCGGGGTCACTAGTGCCAGCTTGCTTACATTACATCATTGTTGCCTGAGGCAGGGTAATCTCTGGCGCCAACGTTGTAAGGTAAGTACAACACTGCCACTCATTACAAAAACACATACAAAAGAGCCTTATTACTGGCATGGAATTAACTTTAGAAACTGTTACACTTCAGCACTGCAATATCAGAGAATTACTGTGTTTGACAGCAGTCAGGAAGGATGTTATGCCTATTATCTAATTATCTCTTTTGTTGTTTAACTTGACAGTCTGCTGGCCTTTCAGCAGATGAAGCATTTTGCCTGAAGGCAGCACCATCTGATGTTTCTCATGGAGATGTCAGGGGGAAAGAAGGCGATCCCGCTTAAAACTGAGAAGTGCGAAGAGCACCATCAGTGTTGGCAGTGGGACAGTAGTAATATCACTGTATATCATTCACAGTATTTACCACTGGCGATGTACAGGAAACTTAGAAACTATAAAATACAAAATTTAAATTTACACAGCTGAAAGGATAGTTTTAGTGTGTGCTTTCAGTAAACAATGGGCTTTATTTCTGAAACTAAAATAGGCACATTTAAAAGGGATATATTATCCTAATGTTGCAGCGGTGAAAGGTTGCTTACTATTAAACGTAGTGCGCCCAGAATCGCTTGCTGTAGCCCATTTTGTTAGGTTTTGTTTCCTATTCCCCCATTATTTGTTTTTATTTTTTTGACTCCTTCAGTTTTCCCCATCACTGGGCACCATTTCCTCAGCAGGTGACCTACTTCCACCCTTTGCTTAACAACGCTCATTAACCAGCCACAAGGAGATGCCAGAGAATGGCTAGTGGTTACTCACTGTTTTTCTTTCTGTTTGGGGACCCCTTGGTATTACTATGTGTGGAGGTCACTGACCTTCGCCTGTGTCCCACCACTTTATAGCATGGCACATAGACAGATTTAATTCTACATGGGCCTGGGCTCCGTTCAGTTAAATTTATCTATCAATCTTTAAAGGTCCCATGTATAGCACAATTTTCATGAAGTACAGTGCCCAAGTTCATTGTGAAGTTAATATGTACAAAATAAAGCTTCCCTACTTTGTTGGAGCTCTTTACCAATTGATTACAGAAGAAATGGAAGATACAGCCAGCACAGTTTTTTTAAAAACTTTATAAATATACTGTTAAGGATTTAACAATCCATTTTGGAATAGCAGGTGTGGGCCAGAGAGGGGTGGAACATTTTTTATAAAAAAAAGAGAATGGATTGTGTGTCAAAATAAGTGTTTTTCCCTGTGTTAGTTTATTGATTGTTTTCTTTATTATTAGCTGCAGTACACACAGGGTTAATGCTGGGACCTATTAGCTGTTTCTGCAAGGTACAGGGAGACATTTTTCATTCAGGCAGGTCAAAGTCAATTATGTGCACTTGAATTTTGGTTCCAGTCAAACAGAGGGGAGTTTAATATGATAATGTTGATTGGATGCAGACTCACCGGTGTCATTTGGTCAAATAGTACCTTTGATAGATAACTGGACAATGTGCTAATTGCCAGCCATTACAAGTAACTCAAGTTCCCTGGCACAGATCAAAGGACAAAGCTAGCCTGGGGTGGTGGTTTTGATTGACAGCTGTGAGAAAGGACAACAAACTACAATACAGGTGCTATATAAATGCAAGTTAATGTAGAAAAATGTCCCAAAGTGCCTAAAGAGGTGTATAAGACAAAAATGGATGCTGAGGCAGAGAAGGAGACATTAGGAGGGGTGACCAAAAGTTTGATCTGAAAGAGGTGGGTTTTAAGGAGGTCTTAAAGAAGGAGAAGGAATGAGAGCAATGATGAGGTTTAGGGAGGGAATTCCACAGCATGGGGCCTGCACAGCTGCTGGCACAGACACCAGTGATGGAGCAGAGGGGGAAACACAAGGTCATAGTCAGAGAAATGGAGAGTTTGGGAGGGTGGGATGTTGTTGGTCTGGAGGAGGTTACAGAGATAAGGAGGTGCGAGGCCATGAATTGATTTAAATATGAGGATGAGAATTTTACATTGGAAGTTGAGGGACCGGGAGAGTCAGTGATTGATTTTAGTCTTTTGATGGACAGTGTTGTGGTTGGACGTTTCTGGTGTGGGTTGATCTAGGGCTCTGGGCACCCAAATTGCTGGTCAGTCTGAATCTAGCATAGAGACTGCATTAAATCAGTAACTCTGTGGTAGTGTAATTAGTGAACATCCGTTTTAAAGGTTCAATATATACTGAGAGATAGCTCATGGAGAAACATCTTGTAGCACAACGTTTTGCACCAAATGCTGTTCATTTCCCTGTCCTATGTTAAATAAGTTGTCAGTTGGTTTATAACCTGAGCCTCAGTTTGATAGTATAATTTGCATACTAAAGACAAAAAGAATAACATGATACATTCAAGTAAGCCATACTATGGCGACAAGGGTTTTGTGTTCATTCTCTGGATTTCGCGACTGTTGACCTAGATGTTGAGCAGGTAAAAACATGCTCCGATTCAAAGGGAATAGGAGATCCTCTTATGGGAGTGGTCGGTGACATTAAGCCTGAGTGGAATATCAAGTGTAAAACTGAAATGTAACAGGAGACTATATGGAATATTCGGTTGAAGCGTCTTGTGTAGTGGGGAATAAAACGTTATTTGGTTAATAGATAAAATGGTGGATAAGAGTTTTGTTGAATATTGCAATCTGCATTTATTGTGTTGGTGAAGTGTTCAAACCATTCAGAATTGGAGGAACATGACAGCCAATCACAAACTGTCTTTTTGTCATGTGAGTATTGTGCAGTCATAATGGCTAGAATAGATTGGTCAGTTTCTCGACAATATGACTGTTCTCCATCAAGACAAAAGCTGATTAAACTTAACCTTGGATGTCAGGATTTACTTTACAGTGCTGCAAAGAGTGAACTAAGATGGGCCAAATGGCCTCCCTCATCTCTAGTTATCTTACAATCTATTGCTAAAGTTACCAGAGTTTCCTCTAAGGTCATGTTATATTAGAGTGCAGCCAATGGTAGATGCTTGGGTCTCCCTGCATCGGCTGCTGCATTCTGTGGCTGAGGTCAGATTGCTGACCTTATCCAAAGTCTTTGTCATAACTGCTTGTTAATCAACTCCAAGATGTCACATGACAGAAGTCCAACAATGACTTTCCCTACAATTTTCATTACCTCTACTTGCCACCTCCTCAGGGCAACACAGCTGAGCCTAAGGCTTCCACAGAGTGGAGTGTCAATCCTGTGCCCTTTCACTCCATGTCACCAACCTCTAGCACGCCATTAAGGCAGAGGTGCCCAAGCTTTTGTCTTTGTGGGTCACATAAGTGCATACATGGAGGCTTGGGGAAAATACCTAAAATTTTAATCCATATTCCCTATTATAAATATTATCCCATATTTATCTCAAGTTGGTGATACAAAAAGGAGTTTACATTTGGATTTAGGATTTATCCAACAATGAAGCAACCACACTAAATAACAACAACTACTTGCATTTATATAGAGCCATCAATAAGGCAAAATATACCAAAGGCACTTCAGAGTCATAATGAAAAAATGGACACTGAGCCAAAGGAGGAGATTATTTAATAGCCTATCATAGAATGATACAGCACAGGAGGCCGCCAATCGGCCCATCATGCCTGTGCCAGCTCCTTGAAAAAGAGCTATCCAATTAGTCCCATTCCCCTGCCCTTTCCCCTTCACATATTTATCCAATTCCCTTTTGAACATTACTATTGAATCTGCTTCCACCACCCTTTCATGCAGTGCATTCCAGATCATACCACACCGTGTAAATGAATTTCTCCTCATCTCACCTCTGGTTCTTTTGCCAATTTCCTTACATCTGTGTCACCTGGTTACCAACCCTTCTGCCACTGGATCGATCCCTCCCTCGATTTATAGAGGATCATAGAAAGTTACGGCACAGAAGGAGGCCATTTGGCCCACTGTGTCCGTGCCGGCTGAAAAAGAGCTATCCAGATTAATCCCACTTTCCAGCACTTGGACCATAGCCCTGTAGGTTACAGCACTTCAAGTGCACATCCAAGTACTTTTTAAAATGAGTTGAGGGTTTCTGTCTCAGGCACTGAGTTCCAGACCCGCACCACCCTCTGGGTGAAAAGATTTCTCCTCCTCAGCTCCCCTCTAATCCTTCTACCAATTACTTTAAATCTGTGCCCCCTGGTCACTGACCTCTCTGCTAAGGGAAATAGGTCCTCCCTATTCACCCTATCCAGTCACGTCATAATTTTATATCCCTCAATTAAATCTCCCCACAGCCTCCTTTGTTCCAAAGAAAACACCACCAATCTTTTCTCATAGCTAGAATTCTCCAGCCGCGGCAAAATCATAGAATCATAGAATCATAGAATCATAGAAGTTACAACATGGAAACAGGCCCTTCGGCCCAACATGTCCATGTCGCCCAGTTTATACCACTAAGCTAGTCCCAATTGCCTGCACTTGGCCCATATCCCTCTATACCCATCTTACCCATGTAACTGTCCAAATGCTTTTTAAAAGACAAAATTGTACCCGCCTCTACTACTGCCTCTGGCAGCTCGTTCCAGACACTCACCACCCTTTGAGTGAAAAAATTGCCCCTCTGGACCCTTTTGTATCTCTCCCCTCTCACCTTAAATCTGTGCCCCCTCGTTATAGACTCCCCTACCTTTGGGAAAAGATTTTGACTATCTACCTTATCTATGCCCCTCATTATTTTATAGACTTCTATAAGATCACCCCTTAACCTCCTACTCTCCAGGGAAAAAAGTCCCAGTCTGTCTAACCTCTCCCTGTAAGTCAAACCATCAAGTCCCGGTAGCATCCTAGTAAATCTTTTCTGCACTCTTTCTAGTTTAATAATATCCTTTCTATAATAGGGTGACCAGAACTGTACACAGTACTCCAAGTGTGGCCTCACCAATGCCCTGTACAACTTCAACAAGACATCCCAACTCCTGCATTCAATGTTCTGACCAATGAAACCAAGCATGCTGAATGCCTTCTTCACCACCCTATCCACCTGTGACTCCACTTTCAAGGAGCTATGAATCTGTACTCCCAGATCTCTTTGTTCTATAACTCTCCCCAACACCCTACCATTAACGGAGTAGGTCCTGGCCCGATTCGATCTACCAAAATGCATCACCTCACATTTATCTAAATTAAACTCCATCTGCCATTCATCGGCCCACTGGCCCAATTTATCAAGATCCCGTTGCAATCCTAGATAACCTTCTTCACTGTCCACAATGCCACCAATCTTGGTGTCATCTGCAAACTTACTAACCATGCCTCCTAAATTCTCATCCAAATCATTAATATAAATAACAAATAACAGCGGACCCAGCACCGATCCCTGAGGCACACCGCTGGACACAGGCATCCAGTTTGAAAAACAACCCTCTACAACCACCCTCTGTCTTCTGTCGTCAAGCCAATTTTGTATCCAATTGGCTACCTCACCTTGGATCCCATGAGATTTAACCTTATGTAACAACCTACCATGCGGTACCTTGTCAAATGCTTTGCTGAAGTCCATGTAGACCACGTCTACTGCACAGCCCTCATCTATCTTCTTGGTTACTCCTTCAAAAAACTCAATCAAATTCGTGAGACATGATTTTCCTCTCACAAAACCATGCTGACTGTTCCTAATTAGTCCCTGCCTCTCCAAATGCCTGTAGATCCTGTCCCTCAGAATACCCTCTAACAACTTACCCACTACAGATGTCAGGCTCACTGGTCTGTAGTTCCCAGGCTTTTCCCTGCCGCCCTTCTTAAACAAAGGCACAATATTTGCTACCCTCCAATCTTCAGGCACCTCACCTGTAGCGGTGGATGATTCAAATATCTCTGCTAGGGGACCCGCAATTTCCTCCCTAACCTCCCATAACGTCCTGGGATACATTTCATCAGGTCCCGGAGATTTATCTACCTTGATGCGCGTTAAGACTTCCAGCACCTCCCTCTCTGTCATATGTACACTCCTCAAGACATCACTATTTATTTCCCCAAGTTCCCTAACATCCATGCCTTTCTCAACCGTAAATACCGATGTGAAATATTCATTCAGGATCTCACCCATCTCTTGTGGTTCCGCACATAGATGACCTTGTTGATCCTTAAGAGGCCCTACTCTCTCCCTAGTTACCCTTTTGCCCTTTATGTATTTGTAGAAGCTCTTTGGATTCACCTTTGCCTGATCTGCCAAAGCAATCTCATATCCCCTTTTTGCCCTCCTGATTTCTCTCTTAACTCTACTCCGGCAATCTCTATACTCTTCAAGGGATCCACTTGATCCCAGCTGCCTATGCATGTCATATGCCTCCTTCTTCTTTTTGACTAGTGCCTCAATCTCCCGAGTCATCCAAGGTTCCCTACTTCTACCAGCCTTGCCCTTCACTTTATAAGGAATGTGCTTACCCTGAACCCTGGTTAACACACTTTTGAAAGCCTCCCACTTACCAGACGTCCCTTTGCCTGCCAACAGACTCTCCCAATCAACTTCTGAAAGTTCCTGTCTAATACCATCAAAATTGGCCTTTCGCCAATTTAGAATTTTAACTTTTGGGCCAGACCTATCCTTCTCCATAGCTATCTTAAAACTAATGGAATTATGATCACTTGTCCCAAAGTGATCCCTCACTAACACTTCTGTCACCTGCCCTTCCTCATTTCCCAAGAGGAGGTCAAGTTTTGCCCCCTCTCTAGTCGGGCCATCCACATACTGAATGAGAAATTCCTCCTGAATACACTCAACAAATTTCTCTCCATCCAAGCCCCTAATGCTATGGCTGTCCCAGTCAATGTTGGGAAAGTTAAAGTCCCCTACTATTACCACCCTATTTTTCTTGCAGCTGTCTGTAATCTCCTTACATATTTGCTCCTCAATTTCCCTTTGACTATTTGGGGGTCTGTGGTACAATCCTATCAAAGTGATCTCTCCCTTCTTATTTCTCAGTGCTACCCATATGGACTCAGTGGGCGAACCCTCGGATATATCCCCTCTCACTACTGCCGTGATGTTCTCCCTAATCAAGAACGCAACTCCCCCTCCTCTCTTACCTCCTGCTCTATCTTTCCTATAGCATCTGTACCCTGGAACATTGAGCTGCCAGTCCTCGTAAACCTCTGTACCCTCGCTAGTACAATCACATCTTTCCTGTAATGTGGTGACCAGAACTGTACGCAGTACTCAAGCTGTGGCCTAACCAATGTTTTATATAGTTCTAGCATAACCTCCCTGCTCTTATATTGTAAGCCTTGGCTAATAAAGGAAAGTATCCCCAATGCCTTTTTAACCACCTTATCTACCTGCCCTGCTACCTTCAGGGATCTGTGGACATGCACTCCAAGGTCCCTTTGTTCCTCTACACTTCTCCTCAGTATCCTCCCATTTATTGTGTACTCCCTTGCCTTGTTTGCCCTCCTCAAATGCATTACCTCACACTTCTCTGGATTGAATTCCATTTGCCACTTTTCTGCCCACCTGACCAGTCTATTGATATCTTCCTGCAGCCTATAGCTTTCCTCCTCACTATCAACCACAGGGCCAATTTTTGTATCATCTGCAAACTTCTTGATCAAGCCCAAATCATTAATATATATCACAAAAAGTAAGGGACCTAGTACTAAGCCTTGCAGGACCCCACTGGAAACAGCCTTCCAGTTGCAAAAACACCCATCAACCATTACCCTTTGCTTCCTGACACTGAACCAGTTTTGGATCCAACTAGCCACTTTCCCTTGGATCCCATGGGCTTTTACTTTTTTGACCAGTCTGCCATCTGGGACCTTGTCAAAAGCCTTGCTAAAATCCATGTAGCCTACATCAAATGCGTTACCCTCATCGATCCTCCTTGTTACCTGCTCAAAAAATTCAATCAAGTTAATCAGACATGACCTTTCCTTAACAATCCATGCTGACTGTCCTTTGATTAACCCATGCCTTTCTAAGTGATGATTTATGCTGTCCCTCAGAATCGATTCCAATAACTTGCCCACCACTGAGGTTAGACTGACTGGCCTATAATAACTCGGTCTCTCTCTTTCTCCCTTTTTAAACAATTCTACAACGTTAGCAGTCCTTCAATCCTCCAATACCACGCCTATAGCCAGGAAGGATTGGAAAATGATGGTCAGAGCCTCCACTATTTCCTCCCTTGCTTCTCTTAACAGCCTGGGATACATTTCATCCAGGCCTGGTGATTTATCTACTTTCAAAGATGCTAAACCCCTTAATACTTCCTCTCTCACTACATTTATCCCATCCAATATTTTACACTTCTCCTTAAACTACAATCTCTGCATTGTCCCCCCTTTTGTGAAGACAGATGCAAAGTTTTCATTAAGAACCATACCCACATCTTCCGCCTCCACACACAGGTTACCTTTTTGGTCTCTAATAGGCCCTATTCTTTCCTTAGTTATCCTCTTGTTCTTTATGTATTTATAAAACATTTTTGGGTTTTCCTTAATTTTACTTGCCAGTATTTTTTCATGCCCTCTCTTTGCTTTCCTAATTTCCTTTTTAAATTTCACCCCTGCACTTTCTAGACTTTCTGCAGTATTGAACACTGGGTGTCTGACATAAGCTTCCTTTTTTTTAGCCTTATCTTACCCTGTATGCTCCTTATCATCCAGGGGGCTCTAGACTTGGCAGTCCCACCCTTTTTCTTTGTGGAAATATGTTTACTTTGAACCCCTTGAATCTCCCCCTTGAATGCCTCCCACTGCTCTGACACTGATTTACCTTCAAGTAGCTGTTTCCAGTCCACTTTTGCTAAATCACATCTCAGCTTAGTAGAATTGGCCTTTCCCCAATTTAGAACTTTTACTCCTGTTCTATCTCTGCCCTTTTCTATAACTATGTTAAATCTAACTGAATTATGATCACTACCACCAAAATGCTCTCCCACTGATACTCCTTCCACCTGCCCAGCTTCATTCCCTAAAACTAAATCTAGAACTGCCCCCCCCCCCCCGCTCTTGTTGGGCTTGCTACATACAGTCTAAAAAAAGTTCTCCTGAATGCATTTTAAGAATTCTGCACCCTCTATACCTTTTGTACTGATTGTATCCCAGTTAATATTAGGGTAGTTGAAATCCCTTACTATTACAGCCCTATTGTTTTTGTACTTCTCAGAAATTTGCCTACATATTTGCTCTTCTGTCTCCCTCTGACTGTTTGGGGATCTATAGTACACTCCCAGCAGTGTGACTGCCCCTTTTTTGCCTCTCCACCTCCAAGGCATGCAATTCCAATCCAGGCCCTCAGTTTGCAGTGAATCCACTGGAAGATGTTGACTTCTCATATTCTCATATCTCATATAAGGGAGATAATTCAGCAAGATTGGCTTAATATAGATGTCCATTGTAGCCTGATCTACACTCATTGAAAAAAATGAGTCTGTATGATACAATGAGAAACCTAGGTGAAGGGTCAAGGCCCCATTAGAGCATGACATCACGCCTTCAAATCGAGTAAGATTGCCTGTTGTATTTCCGGTACAAGAGGGTAGATTGGAAAGTAACTAAAGAGTAGGAAAGAAGATCAAGTAAAGTCAAGTGGTTGGTGACACCAAGCTCAGGTTTTACAATTCGGTGGATTGGAGCAGAATGGGAAGACTGAGAGCAGTAAGGAATGTCACAGCTTTGAGATTCTGGGGGAAAAAAAATTATGGTAGGACACAGTGCCATGAGTCATGATTTCAACAATGTGAGGAGGAAGATAGTGCAGGATGGTGTATTCGAGCGGAGCAAGAACGAGAGATATCTAGAGGAGCAATGGCCATAAAGCAATTATATATAATGAAACATAGGACCAAACCCATTGAGGATCTGTCAGATATACTTGTTATTAGTAAATTTTGTTTGCTGAAATTTGAAATTGCAACCTGGAGTATTTCTTCGGGGGAATTTTAACCCGCTTCACCGGGTATGAGTGTTAAAAATGAGGGGAGCAAACTTACCGTTCCATTCCCACTTGCTTTGCGGCCGCCGCCATCTTATCAGGGTGGACCTCAAAGTCGGCCAAGGCTCCCACAGGCAGGCGCCTCATCAATGGCCTGCAAATCAGCCGGGCCTCATTAGAATATGATTGGGCAACTGCTGCCCACGCAACGGACCAGCCAGCCCGCCAATCATATTATAATGAGGACCAGCCGATCGCCCCTCCCGGACCCCCACCCCCACCCCCGATCGCTGATCCCACCTCCCAGGAAAATCAACGCCTTCAAATCGAGTAAGATTGCCTGTTGTATTTCCGGTACAAGAGGGTAGATTGGAAAGTAACTAAATAATAAAGTATTAGTAAACAACAGTACTGAAGTCTTCTCCTTCACTTGACCTGTTAGTCCAATACTTCTGGACAGTACAGAAAGGATCAATGGAAGGTACAATTGGCCGGATTTTGCTCTGAGCGACGAACGAATGCTGCCTGCTGCTCATTAGACTTGCACTTGCCCATAGACTTTTCATGAGTTTTTACATTGCTAGTTCCTCTCATGGGGCCTTCAATCGAGTACGGGGCCCTCTCCCGAGCATCTAGGACCAATGTGAATGGGGCAAATGGCTGTGTATCCCCTTAATCAATCAGATTGAAGCATGTGAAGAAACAGTGCAGACACAGAACCAGGGAGTGTAAGTTAGAAGAGTGAATTCAATGTCAACTCAGTTACAGAAATCGAAATAAAGAGAGGGTAAGAAATATTGGGCCGGGAATCGCACAGAGCAGCAGGGCATGGCTCTCCACAGCTCCTACGAATTAAAAGAGTGAAAGTACTTACTGCGGGTTCCTGGCGTCCACTTGCTTGATTTTGAAGTTTTGTGAGGTTGTGCGCTGTCAATTCATCCTCTCAGCAACGTAACTGATTCGTCTGTGGGGATGGAAGACACGCCCGCAGAATCTGCCAGGAAGAGGAGACATGCCCAGAAGCAGACTTCATTCATTTAAAATTATTATTCTGTACGTCATTGTAAATAAAAAATTAACTTTTTAAATGAAAAGCCAAGCAAATAATTGAATTAAGTTAAAGAGACAGAAGTTAAAAGTAAAAAACAATGTAACTTTTTAATTTTCAAAAATATTTTAATGATCAAAAAGTATTACAATAAGGTGTAATATGACATCCCACATTTAAAAAATTTAATTTTTAGTTGTTTGGCAGTCATTAAGAGTCATTTAATCTTTTAAAAAGTAGTGTAGACCTGGTATTTTTCAGCGTACCTTTTGGTGGCGTAAGTAGTTACGTTCCAGCTGAGGAGATGGGCAAATTTACGATTTTTCCGTGATTTCAAAGATTGTAGCATGTAATTCCCCTTTAATTCACAGCTGTCAAATCGCCGGCGAACCAATAGGAGCAAGTTCATGATTCCCAGGTTTTAGTGCACATGTGCAAATGTGTGAACTTACTCCTTCGATTCAAGGACACATTGCGATACCCCATTGTTTGGTGAGCAATTTCTGGGTCATTGAATTAAAAGACAGAGATAAAAGAGACAGAATGAAAAAGTGTCCAACAACAATTAAAATGTGAAGGAATAGGACTCCACACTTGTAAAAGTTAATTTTCAGTGCCAGAGGGTTTGTTTGGCAGTAATTAAGACTTACCACGTTGTTAAAAGTTTGCTTAGACTTAAAAACGTGACGTACCTTTTTCTGGTGAGATTACTTCGTTTCCATCAGGGCAGTAGAGGAACTTCACGCTGTTGCAGTCATTTTAACGATAAGTTAGTCAGCGAGATCTCCTTCCCACGATGCTTCCAGAGGAGCAGGGCATCTAGGACAGCTATACCTGACCCGGGAGTGCTTTATGTTGACACTTGACACCCAAAACCTCAATTACTACCAGTAACAATCCTCTCCTTAATAATCACAAATGTCATCGCACTCCCTTCCACCTCTAGAAAAAATCAGTGCCTAGTTTGAATGGTAGTGGATAATTCTCCTTTGTTATTGACCTGATGAAACAAATGCAATCCTAATGCGATTGTGCGGTCACCGGAAGTTGCTGTCTGATTGGCACTGAAATAACAGTGAGCGCTGTTGGGCTCGGCATTATTTTTACAGCAAAATCCGGTGGGTGAGGTCATGACCTGGTAGCAAACATTGTTAAAGTCATAAGTTGTGGTCAGCCCTACAGGAAGGTTATAATTCACATCCCATAGGCTTTTATAATCTATTCTGTTCATACTACACGTGAAAAATTAATCAGTTTAAAATGTGGTAAAGTTAAATATTATTAGAAGTGAAAAAGATGTGTTTAATGTATTCCTTTGTGATTTGGTTCTGTTGTAGTTGGACAGTATGAGAGCTGATTGGTCTGATCTTTTGGAATGTAAGTTCAGAATATTTATATTTTCAAGATTCCCTTCAAGCTAATTTTCTAAGCAATTAATCTGCGTATGATGTGAGGTGATCTGGATGAAAAATGAAATGCATTCAATAGAAATCATCACACTTGGTAATACTGTGTTCATATTAATATTCATTCTCAGTTTTTGCAGCAGTTTAAGCCACTACCATACTTTTCTGATTCTTTGCAGGTTTGAAAAACCTTTGCCTGAGGAAACTGGGCTAACACCCTGTACTTTCATCAGTGGGATCTGAGCTTGAATCTATCCCAAGCTGATTAGATGAAAGGCTTTTCCCTCTGCTGTTAGTAAAGGCCCTATGTGAAATGAGTGCAAGTATGTTCCTAATGGGTGTGAGTCTATAGCACAAACTGCCTGCAATTGAATACGAATTAGAATCTTTGCCACAGGGTCCTTCAGCAGGGCTCGTGTAAAACACTGCTGCCTTTGGGCTGCTCCTCTGGGGGTGGCATTAAGGTGTGTCCTTGAGACAGAGAGTAGGAGCTTCACTCACTGTCTGATTGTGCTACACCTGACCCGGGAGTGCTTTATGCTGACACTTGGCGCCCAAAATCTCAATTACTACCAGTAACAATCCTCTCCTTAATAATCACAAATGTCATCGCACTGCCTTCCACCTCTGAAAAAATCAGTGCCTAGTTTGAACGGTAGTGGATAATTCTCCTTTGTTATTGATCTGATGAAACAAATGCAATCCTAATACATCTGCTACTGTGGTACTTATGAGCAGGTTATTTGTACATATAATTTCTTTACCTGTTTATGCAACATAAAAGTATGACACACAATGGCATTTGACACTAGTTTCTGTGACTCATACCATTAAGATTTTGACGAATGTATGAGATGCGGGCGGGTGAGGTAATGTGTGTGTGGGATGCCAGCTGCCTGTTGAGAGCTTATTTTAATGTGATTAACCTTTCCCATGTGCTGTACGTAGAACAAAGTGTTATAATTGGATGGTCATGTGGTGAAGGATAGAATACTAGAGCCTGGTCTTTAGTTGTTTCCAAGCCTTTATTCAGAGAGATTCCCCTCACTCACACACCACACCCTAGATAAGCTCTCCTCTAAAAAGAATACCAGAGAGCCCCCAGTTGATACCCACCACCTGAATACAATTAACACTCGTTGATATAAATCATGCATTTAACACAAAGTTCTCAATGTATTGAGTATTGAAGCAGTTTACCAGTATAAGAGCTTCCGTGCATGATTTTTTTTCACAGCTCCATTGCTGCTGACACAGATACTGAGCGCACTTCCAAGTGTCTGCCATTCTACAGCTCGTGTACAATCCACTCTAGCATTGATTTTATTCAATCTATTTGATTTCCTGAACAAAGATTCTGCAAAATTTCCTCTTGCACACTTCAGGGAGTAGAAATCATTATGCGTTTCACCCACTTTTCAGGTGTAAAACAGGCGCAAAGCATACCAATTCAACAGTGAGTTAGGCTATGCCCAATCTGCTCAGGCATTGGCCCCACTGCTATAGTCATCAGGCCCGTACTCTAGACTCAATTTCTCAAATACTCTCCTCACAAGCCTCCATGTTCTACGCATACAAGCTCCAACTTGTCCAAAAATCTGCTGCTTGAATCCGAAGACCTGCTTGCCAATTATTTTGAATCCTTGCCAACCTACACTGTATCTCCAAATGCATGGATTTCAAAATCCTCGTCCTCATTTACAAATCACTCCATAGCTGGGTCCCAATATACCTCAATGACCAACTCCAGCTTTATATCGTGTCGTGAGCCCTTTGGTCATCCAAATTTTGTGCATTGGCCTCCTTGTCTCCGTTCTACTAACACTGGTAGATCTTTCAGCTGTCTCGTCGCCACTCTTCCTCCCTCAACCTCTCTGCTGTGTTCATCTCTTCTGCCTTTATCAGCCTTCCCAAAATCTACCTTTTGAACCATGCCTCTCTCCTCCACCCCTAACTCTTCTACATGTTTGGTGTTCATTTTTATTCCCCTGCGAAGCACGTTAGGACATTGTTTTATGTTAAAGGTACTACATTTATTCAAATTTGTTGTCATTGAATGTTGAATGCAATGACGTTTGGGATTATTATAGGTGCTTTAAATTCAATGCTTCAGTTGACTAATTAACATGACTCCCAATGTAAAGTTGCATTGAAGTCTCCACAGCTACTTTTATTTTCAGATATAAAATATCTGTAATCTTTTCAGGAGAAATTTTGGCTTAAGAAGCAGAATTATTGGGAAATGTATCAAATAAAGGTTAGAAACATAAAAACATAAATAGGAGCAGGAGTAGGCCAATCGGCCCCTCGAGCCTGCTCCGCCATTCAATAAGATCATGGCTGATCTGATCCTAACCTCAAATCTAAATTCATGTCCAATTTCCTGCCCGCTCCCCATAACCCCTAATTCCCTTTACTTCTAGGAAACTGTCGATTTCCGTTTTAAATTTATTTAATGATGTAGCTTCCACAGCTTCCTGGGGCAGCAAATTCCACAGACCTACTACCCTCTGAGTGAAGAAGTTTCTCCTCATCTCAGTTTTGAAAGAGCAGCCCCTTATTCTAAGATTATGCCCCCGAGTTCTAGTTTCACCCATCCTTGAGAACATCCTTACCGCATCCACCCGATCAAGCCCCTTCACAATCTTATATGTTTCAATAAGATCGCCTCTCATTCTTCTGAACTCCAATGAGTAGAGTCCCAATCTACTCAACCTCTCCTCATATGTCTGCCCCCTCATCCCCGGGATCAACCGAGTGAACCTTCTTTGTACTGCCTCGAGAGCAAGTATGTCTTTTCTTAAGTATGGACACCAAAACTGTATGCAGTATTCCAGGTGCGGTCTCACCAATACCTTATATAACTGCAGCAATACCTCTCTGTTTTTATATTCTATCCCCCGAGCAATAAAAGCCAACATTCCATTGGCGTTCTTGATCACCTGCTGCACCTGCATACTAACTTTTTGATCTTCTTGCACTAGGACCCCCAGATCCCTTTGTACTGCAGTACTTTCCAGTTTCTCACCTTTAAGATAATAACTTGCTCTCTGATTTTTCCTGCCAAAGTGCATAACCTCACATTTTCCAATATTGTATTGCATCTGCCAAATCTCCGCCCACTCACCCAGTCTGTCTATATCCCCCTGTAGGTTTTTTATGTCCTCCTCACTCTCCACTTTCCCTCCCATCTTTGTATCATCTGCAAACTTTGATATGTTACACTTGGTCCCCTCCTCCAAATCGTTAATATAGATTGTAAAGAGTTGGGGACCCAGCACCGACCCCTGCGGAACACCACTGGCTACTGGTTGCCAGTCCGAGAATGAACCGTTTATCCCAACTCTCTGCTTCCTGTTAGATAACCAATCCTCCACCCATGCCAGAATATTACCCCCAATCCAGTGATTCTTTATCTTGAGCAATAATCTTTTATGTGGCACCTTGTCGAATGCCTTCTGGAAGTCTAAATACCCTACGTCCACTGGTTCCCCTTTATCCACCCTGTACGTTATGTCCTTAAAGAACTCAAGCAAATTTGTCAGACATGACTTCCCCTTCGTAAAGCCATGCTGACTTTGTCCTATTAAATTATGTTTATCCAAATGTTCCGCTACTGTCTCCTTGATAATAGATTACAAAATTTTACCCACCACAGATGTTAGGCTAACTGGTCTATAATTTCCAGCCTTCTGCCTACTACCCTTTTTAAATAAGGGTGTTACATTAGCAGTTTTCCAATCTGCCGGGACCTTTGCCGAGTCCAGAGAATTTTGGAAAATTATTACCAAAGCATCCACAATCCCTACTGCCACTTCCCTCAAGACCCTCGGATGTAAGCCATCAGGTCCAGGGGATTTATCCGCCTTGAGTCCCATTATTTTACTGAGTCCCAATTCCTTAGTGATTTTAATCGTATTCAGCTCCTCCCCCACTAGAGCCCCTTGTTTGTCCAGTGTTGGGATATTCTTAGTGTCCTCTACCGTAAAGACTGAAACAAAATATTTGTTCAGCATTTTTGCCATCTCCATGTTTCCCACCATTAATTTCCTGGTCTCATCCTCTAAGGGACCTACGTTTGCCTTAGCCACCCTTTTTCTTTTTATATAACTATAGAAACTCTTGCTATCTGTTTTTATATTTTTTGCTCATTTATTTTCATAATCTATCTTCCCTTTCTTAATCAATCCTTTCGTTACTTTTTGCTGTCTTTTGAAGACTTCCCAATCTTCTATCCTACCACTAAGTTTGGCTACCTTATATGTCCTTGTTTTTAGTCGGATACTGTCCTTAATTTCTTTACTTAGCCACGGATGGCTGTCATTTCTTTTACACCCTTTTTTCCTCAGTGGAATATATATTTTTTGAAAGTAGTAAAATAACTCCTTGAATGAACACCACTGCTCATGCACCGTCTTACCCTTTAATCTATTTTTCCAGTCCACTTTAATCAATTCCGCTCTCATACCATCATAGTCTCCTTTATTCAAGCTCAGTACGCTTGTTTGAGAACCAACCTTCTCACCCTCTAATTGGATATGGAATGTAACCATGTTATGGTCATTCATTCCAAGGGGATCCTTAACTAGGACATTATTAATTAATCCTGGCTCATTACACAGGACCAGGTCCAAGGTTGCTTTCCCCCTTGTAGGATCATACATACTGCTCAAGAAATCCATCCCTAATACACTCAATAAACTCTTCCTCAAGGCTGCCCTGCCCAATTTGATTTGTCCAGTTAATATGATAGTTAAAATCCCCCATAATTATAGCTGTTCCCTTATTACATGCCCTGACTATTTCCTGATTAATACTTCTTCCAGCAGAGTTGCAACTATTAGGAGGCCTATATACTACGCCCACTAGTGTTTTATTCCCCTTATTATTCCTTATCTCTACCCAAACTGTTTCATTATCCTGATCCTTTGTCCCAATATCATTTCTCTGTATTACAGTGATTCCTTCCTTTACTAACATAGCCACCCCACCTCCCCTTCCTTCCTGCCTGTCCTTCCTGATTGTTAAATAACCTGGCATATTTAATTCCCAGTTGTTGTCACCCTGCAGCCATGTTTCTGTAATGGCCACAAGATCATACCCATATTTGTGCCGTTAACTCGTCCATTTTGTTGCGAATGCTACGTGCATTCAGATAAAGAACTTTCAAATATGTTTTGTGACACTTAGTTCCTGCTTTTTCCTTTTTTAACTCTTTACCTTTTACTCCATACCTTCTGTCCCTTCCTGACACGCTTTCCTCTGTCTCCCTGCTCCGGTTCCCAACCCCCTGCCACAGCTTTGATGCTGGGTTAATCGCCTTACGCCTTCTAGTTTTTATTTTTTCTGTCGTGCCTAAAGTACACTTTCTTTCCGCTGCTCTACGCTTTTCCCTTTCACTTGTTCTTGAACAACTGTTTGTACTATTTGTATTGTAGATTTCCCCTGGGTCTTCCCCTCTCTTGCTGCTCTCAATTTTATTCTCTTCTGACTCCCCGCTCAGGTTCCCATCCCCCTGCCACTCTAGTTTAAACCTTCCCCAACAGCACTAGCAAACACCCCCGTGAGGACATTGGTCCCGGTCCTGCTCGGGTGTAACCCGTCACGCTTGTACAGGTCCCACCTTCCCCAGAACCGGTCCCAATGTCCCAGGAATCTAAATCCCTCCCTCCTACACCATCCCTGCAGCCACGCATTCATCCTGTCTATTCTCCTGTTCCTATACTCACTAGCACGTGGCACTGGTAGTAATCCTGAGATCACTACCTTTGAAGTCCTGCTTTTTAATTTATCTCCTAACTCCTTAAATTCACCGTCAGGACCTCATCCCTTTTTTTTACCTATGTCGTTGGTACCAATATGGACCACGACTACTGGCTGTTCACCCTCCCCCTCCAGAATGCCCTGCAGCCGCTCCGTGACATCTATATCATGTGTGGGAGGGGAGGAGGAAATGCCTGTAGCCCCCATTAGGAAATAAGGGATAGATTTTACAAATGAGCGCACCCAGCACAGAACTCTCTGACAGGAGCATATATCAAGCATGGAGGTCAATGTACCTCAATGATTTTCCATCCATTCAAATTAAAAGATGGAAAACCATGGAGATATGCTAACGTCCATGCCTGAATTCCTGTTATCCTTTCCTGTGGCGTAAAGCTGTGTGCTGGGAGCGCTAAATCGTAAATTCTATTCTTAAATTTCATGATTCAGAACTTGCATCCCACTTTCTAAATTCATCCCTGCTGCAAACCGAGCTTCTGTGTACTTCTCCCTCACAATAAAAGTAATAGAATGTTGGGTATACCTGCAGCAAACCCTGCACTTTCAGTCTAACTTGTTGTCTTCACGTGGCATAAGGCCGATATTCATAGCTGTTTTTTGAGCTATCGGGTATTTTTCAAAGTTGTTGGATAGTTTTTGCTAGTTTTCTATTTTTGGCATGTGTGGCTTTGAAAGGTATAAATAAAGTACTTTAAGAAATTAATAAATGCTTGCAACCGTCTTCACAAAGTAAAATGCTGAAAGGAGTTGATGTGCATCAGCAGCTGCATTCTCAGTGCCTCCTTCCCGTGGAATTTTGTACTTGATCCAGGCAATGAAGATGTGCTCTACGTTATGCGGTCAGTGGAGAGATGGTGAATTACTCCCTGTGCCAAAAAGAAAATGTCTGCATGCATTACACTAGAAAGAAAGAAAGAATTTATATAGCACTATTCACGACGTCAGGATGTCCCAAAGTGCTTCACAGCCAATAAAGTACTTTTGAAGTGTAGTAATGTAGGAAACGCAGCAGCCAGTTTGCACACAGCTCGGTCCCGCAAACAGCAATGTGATAATGACCAGATAAACTGTTTTAGCGATGTTCGTTGAGGAATAAATATTAGACTCGACATCGGGGAGAGCTCCCCTGCTCTTTTTCAGAGTAGTGCCATGAGACCTTTACGTCCACCTGAGGCCTCGGTTTAACATCTCATCTGAAAGACGGCACCTCTGACAGTGCAGCATTCCCTTAATACTGTACTGAAGTGTCAGCTTCGATTTTGTGCTCAAGTGTCTGGAGTGGGGCTTGAGCACACAACCTTCTGACTCAGAAGCAAGAGTGCTACCACTGAGCTACGGTTAACAATTGTATTACGCAGATAATGATGTTTCCACGTTTTACAGGGTCTAACCCAGAATTTTTAAATTCATCCTTTGGGGAATTAATATCATGTTTAATTGGGGTTAAACCCTGAAATCAGAAGACTTCAGTATAATGCACACAGATGGCTCAGATATTCTGTAGTTTGCAGACACTAATTTCCATCAATCCATGAGAAATACCTCACTGTCTAAGGAATGGCAGAATGATGCACAAATGATCATCATAAGTAGGCAGTCATTGCACTGCAGCAGGGGTATCATTCCTTTGAGCTACATGATAAATGATTGGGCACTTCATTTTTTTCATTATATCAGATGTCATTCTTGTTGGTGGCTTGTCAAATGTTCAGTTGTTCTGGGGGCGGTAGAAGTGAAGCTATCCGTGCCAGCATTGTTAAAAGAAGGTTGCCAGAAAATTTTAAACATGAGCTATGGTTTGACCTTTATCGACTTGCAAAGGTTGATGGATTGATTAGAGAATTGAAAAGAAGCTCCCTGAGAGCTGGAGGTGTAACTTCAACCATACACAATGTAATTTAACACCACAGTGAGTCTATTAGTGAATTTAGACCGCAGATACTGAGAAATCCATTAGGTATTCAAAATAATTTCTAGATCTATAAAAGAAATGATGTTCCAGTGAATTCCTTAATCATGCGAGACTGTGTGCACCCTTAGCTTGAATGTCTGTACAATTACATTCCCTTGATAATCGCTCTACAGTTTCGCTAAAAACACCAATTAGGCTAGTGACGTTAAAAGGTTAAAAAGACAATTGTTGTTTTCTTTAGCTGTTTTACTCACAGTTAAACTGAAGCCTGCATTAATTCAAGGAATCAAAGTGTTACAGATGCTATGTGACTTTATTGATCTGCTTATGAACCCAAAGGAAATGAAGTGTTCCTGCCTCTAATAATTCTTAATGCTCATTTGTGAATAAGGACACACGTAGCAGAGACCACGAGTACATGTTAAAATGTACCTTCATTTGGCTGAAATGGATGGAAAGGAACAAAACTGCTTCAGGATGTATTAAGAGAGCTAGATGTTGTAAATTCAGCCTAACTAAGGCATTTTTTTTTTAAAAAAAGGTCATTGCTGGAGTGATTACTATTGACATTTTTAAAAATCCATTTTTTTAAATCTTCCATTCATTTTTTTGAAGTGAAACTAGATTTTGCTGCAGTACGACAATAACTGGATGCTGACATCTTAATTTGCTGTAAGCTTTGCCGACTGAGAAACTAGTCATTTCTGGCCATCACCCAGGCTTCTTCTGTCCAACCACTGTTCAACTTTCTTGTTCCTTCCTGCCCATGATGTTGGCTCCTCTCCTTTAATAACACTTTCACTTTCTTCCTCTCCATAGAACGATAGAAGTTTACAGCACAGAAGGAGGCCATTTAGTGCGTTGTGTCTGTGCCAGCTGTTTGCTAGAGCAATCCAAAACCAATTCATTGTATTCCTCCCTCTGCATAATACTGCATCTTCTTCTGCTTCTAATGTTTATCCACTTTTCCCTTATAATATGCAATGGTCTTTGCCTCAACCATTCCCTGTGGTAAAGCATTCTATGCTCAAACTATGTTCTGCATAATGAAATTTCTCTTAACCTCTTTCCTCACATGCTTAGTAGCAATTTTAAATTGACGACTCCACATCACTGACTCTCCAACCAGTGGTGAAGGGTCATCAATTTCCCTATTCACACCAGAATTTTTTTTAAAACTTCAATTAAATCTCCTCTTAGTCCTAAGGAAATAGTGCCAATATCTTAAGTCTCTCCTCATAACTATAGTTTTTTATCCTCCCCTTCACTTCTGCTGCCTGGGCCTCTTTTTTCTTCTCACCTGCTGTCCTTGCTTCTCCGTAATCTCCTTTATTGCTCACTTTGTGGTGGAGTTCAAATGGGGCAGGACATCTGCCTGCTTTTCCATACCTACCCCAGCCTGGCCCATTTTTCTGGGATTGCCACAGTTCCAGAAGAGGTGGTGAGGGACCTTGAAGGAGTACGAGCACACTGAAGATCAGAAGGAAGGCTTCCACTGAAGGCCTCAGCTGAGACCAAGGTCTTCAGCAGGTAAATCTCTGGGGTTGATAGGAGGAAGAGGAGGCTTCTACAAGGTGCTCTCCCTCTCTTGAGGCCTTTACCACCACTCCTGGGACGAACCGCCACCAACAGCATAGTGGCTATGGGAAGCGGCAATAACTGGTGCGGAAAGGAGGGAAAATGCCAGATGCCCAGGCTCTGTACGTCCCTCTATCATTTTCGTGCGGCATACAGGGAAGGAGCCTCACAGCCTGAATTTTCTGATATTTTCCGCATCCTGGAGGAGAACTCCCCCCATTAGGTTGCCTGGGTAAGTTCCACTTCCCATTGTGTTTGCTTAGCATCACTAAATGTACTGGGTCTATTATGACTGTAATCTTCAGCTGAATCCTGAGATTAGATTGCAGTCTTGATGCCTTGCAGCCTTGCCTTTTTTTTAATTCATTCATGGGATGTGGGCGTCGCTGTCAAGGCCAGCATTTATTGTCCATCCCTAATTGCCCTCGAAGGTGGTGATGAGCCGCAATTTTCTTGAACCGCTGCAGTCTGTGTGATGAAGGTTCTCCCACAGTACTGTTACGTAGGGAGTTCCAGGATTTTGAGGCAGCGACGATGAAGGAATGGCGATATATTTCCAAGTCGGGATGGTGTGTGACTAGGAGGGGAACGTGCAGGTGGTGTTGTTCCCATGTGCCTGCTGCCCTTGTCCTTCTAGGTGGTAGAGGTCGTGGGTTTGGACAGTGCTGTCGAAGAAGCCTTGGCAAGCTGCTGCAGTGCATCTTGTATATGGTACACACTGTAGCCACAGTGTGCCAGTGGTGGAGGGAGTGAATGTTTAAGGTGGTGGATGGGGTGCCAATCAAGCGGGCTGCTTTGTCCTGGATGGTGTCGAGCTTCTTGAGTGTTGTTGGAGCTGCACTCATCCAGACAAGTGGAGAGTATTCCATCACACTCCTGACTTGTGCCTTGTAAATGGTGGAAAGGCTTTGGGGAGTCAGGAGGTGAGTCACTTGCTGCAGAATACCCAGCCTCTGACCTGCTCTTATAGCCACAGTATTTATGTGACTGGTCCAGTTAAGTTTCTGGTCAATGGTGACTCCCAGGATGTTGATGGTGGGGGATTTGGTGATGGCAATGCCATTGAATGTGAAGGGGAGGTGGTTAGGCTCTCTCTTGTTGGAGATGGTCATTGCCTGGCACTTGGCTGGCGCGAATGTTACTTGTCACTTCTCAGCCCAAGCCTGGATGTTGTCCAGGTCTTGTTGCATGTGGGCACGGACTGCTTCATTATCTGAGGGGTTGTGAATGGAACTGAACACTGTGCAATCAACCCTAAGCTGAACCTCCGGCTCCATATCGTCTCCATCACAAAGAGTGCCTACTTCCACCTCCATAACTTTGCCTGTCTTTGGCCCTGCTTCAGCCCATCTGCTGCTGAAAATCATCCACCCCTTTGTCACCTCCAGATTCAACTATTCCAATGCTCTGGCCAGACTCCCATCTTCCACATTCTGTAACCTTCAGCTTATTCAAAACTCTGCTGCCCATATCCTATCCCACATCAAGTCCCGCTCACCCATCACTACTGTCCTGGCTCCTGGTCCCCCAATGCCTCCAATTTAATATTCTCATCTTTGTGTTTAAATCCCTTTATGGCCTTGTCCTTCCCAATTCTGTCTTCCTCCTCCAACCACCACAGAACTCCCTGTTCCTACAACTCTGGCCTCTAGTGTATCCCCCTTCCCTTTGCCCCATCATTGGCAGCTTGAGCCATCTAGGCCCCATGCCCTGGAATTCCCTCCCTAAACCTCTCCTCCTTTAAGACTCTCCTTAAAACCCACTCTTTGACCAAGCTTTGTGTTACCCCACCTAATATCTCCTTGCTTGGCTTGGTGTCCATTTTTGTTTTGATTATGCCTTTGTGAAGCACTTTGGAACATTTTCTGTTAAAGGTGCTATATAAATGCAAGTTGCTGTTGTTGATCTCACTGTAGAAATTAAGTATACTATAAACCTGCGAATGTGTTGTTTTAAATACAATTGGAGAATCACTGCCTCCATCACCCTTGATGGTCTTAGAGCCTGTTTCTTGTCACTTCTATGTAGAAGGTTTTGTCTTGTATAGTTTGCTAACCCCTCTCCCCTTCGCAGTCTAAAGGAAAGAAATTGGCCCTGATATTAATGGGGAGGCGGAGAGGGTGCGGGGGTGCACGGTAGCGCGGCCCGGGGACCGGGGACCGGGAAGTCCTGCCGTTAAACAACATGCTGCAGTCCCGCGTCCCACAGCCCGCCAGATTGACAGCCTGGCGGGCGGGAACACAAACAAGCAGCAGGAGGCCGCGGCCGGGGACCCGTGGGGAAGGGCCCCGGTACTTCGTGTGTTTCAAAGCTCGAGGCCACAATCGGGAAGGGCGAGGGAGCGTTTCAAAACTTGGGACCGCGATCAGGAGTGGGAGAAAGGCGGAGAGGTCGGGGCCACGATCGGGAGAGGTCGGGGCCAGGATCGGGAGAGGTCGGGGCCGCGATCGGGAGAGGTCGGGGCCGCGATCGGGAGAGGTCGGGGCCGCGATCGGGAGAGGTCGGGGCCAGGATCGGGAGAGGTCGGGGCCAGGATCGGGAGAGGTCGGGGCCACGATCGGGAGAGGGGGGGGGGAGGCTGAGAGGTCGGGGCCACGATCGGGAGAGTGGGGGGGGGGGAGGCTGAGAGGTCGGGGCCGCGATCGGGAGAGTGGGGGGGGGGGAGGCTGAGAGGTCGGGGCCGCGATCGGGAGAGTGGGGGGGGGGGAGGCTGAGAGGTCGGGGCCGCGATCGGGAGAGGGGGGGGGGGGAGGCTGAGAGGTCGGGGCCGCGATCGGGAGAGTGGGGGGGGGGGGAGGCTGAGAGGTCGGGGCCGCGATCGGGAGAGGTCGGGGCCGCGATCGGGAGAGGTCGGGGCCACGATCGGGAGAGTGGGGGGGGGGGAGGCTGAGAGGTCGGGGCCAGGATCGGGAGAGGTCGGGGCCACGATCGGGAGAGGGGGGGGGGAGGCTGAGAGGTCGGGGCCGCGATCGGGAGAGTGGGGGGGGGGGGGGGGAATAGGCTGAGAGGTCGGGGCCAGGATCGGGAGAGTGGGGGGGGGGGGGGGAATAGGCTGAGAGGTCGGGGCCGCGATCGGGAGAGTGGGGTAGCCCAGTGTAAGGGAGGCCCAAGGCGGGATGCGGGATGGGTGGGGGTAAGTGACTCCCATTATTTTAACTGCCGCCCCTGCCCGGTTTCTGCTCCGTGAGGGCAGTTAAACTCGGGCCATAATCACACTGAGAAAAGTCCTTCAGGTGATAGTGAGAGTATGAAGAATTTATTATAATGAAGGATTAGAGTTGATTTTAGTTACTTTACATGGACAGGTTATATAATGTGACCCAGTTCATTTGCTGTGGAATAGAATGTCTGAGAATTTTGTTATCATGGCTGCAGGCCCCTTTTGAACCTTTGAGAAGATCTTTTTTAGACAATTACAGTTCATGTTTTTTTGACTATTTTTGGGTGAAGCTTTGGGCTTGACAAGATAAGAGATGTCAGTTCTGAGGAATGGTGCACTTCTACTTTTGGCACATGATGTCAGTGCCAACATTTCCAGGTCGCGTCTAGCAGCGGTCAGGTACAGAGTGTCACTCCTTTTACTGAGTCTCAATAGTGCGCCTTTTTTTTTACATAGAAATTACAACACAAAGAACAAGCCATTTGGACCAGCCAGCCTGTGATGGTGTTCATCCTCCACACAAGCAGTCGTCCTAATCCCACTTGCCTGCCCCGTTCCCATATCCCTTTATTCCCTTTTCGTTAAACCACCTAGCTAACTTATTCTTAAATGTGGATATAGTTTCTATTCAATCAATATCACTGGTACTACATTTCACAGCCTCACAACCCTCCATCTAAAAAAGTTATTCCTGTTCTCTGTCCTAAATCTCTTACATTTAATCTTCTATCTCTGTCTTCTTGTTCTAAAACCTCAATCACCATGAACACTTTGTTTTTATGTACTCTGTCTCATCCCTTCATAATTTTAAATGACTCTATCAAACTACCATAATCTCCTCTCTTCTAATGAAAACAGCCCAATTTTTATAGTCTTTCTTTGTATTTATATTTCCTCATACCAGGCAGCATCCAGTAGATTTGGAACTGTATCCACTCTATTGCCTCAATATCTTTCCTATAGTATGGAGCCCAAAATTGCACACAGTACTCCAACAAGGATGATACCGGAACTGAGAGGATATACTTATCAGGAAAGGCTGAACAGAGAAGACAGAGGGGACAACTAATAGAAATCTTTAAGATAATGATAGGGTTTGATAGGGTACGTGTAGAGAAAATGTTTCCACTTGTGGGGGGGTCCAAAGCTAGAGGTCATCAATATAATATAGTCACTAATAAATCCAATAGGGAATTCAGGAGAAACTTCTTTACCCAAAGAGTGATAAGAATGTGGAACCATAAGGAGTAGTTGAGGCAAATAGCATAGATGCATTTAAGGGGAAGCAAGATAAGCACATGATGGAGAAAGGAATAGAAGAGATGCTTATATGGTTAGATGAAGAGGGGTGGGAAAAGGCTCATGTGGAGCATAAATGGACCAGTTGAGCCGAATTGCCTTTTTCTGTGCTGTAGACGCGACGTAACTCGATGTAACTGTGGTCTTCCTAAGGTTTTATATAGATTCACCATTTCATCTCAACTTTTATATCCTATACCTCTTACCATAAAACCCAACATTCCATTTTTTATGGCCTTTATTCACTTAAGGTGCTGCTTTTAATGTCTTGCGACTCGGAACCTCCAAATCCCTCTGCTCTTCCACATCACCCAGCTTTCCCCCATTTAAAGTACAATTAAATTTTTTTTACCAAAATGTACCACCCCACATTTATGGAGGTTGAATTCCATCTGCCATTTTTCTGTCCATTCCATCATATTATCAATATCCTCTTGTAGCATCCTTTGGTCCTCAGAATTATTTACTCTGCCTCCTATTTTAGTACTGCTTGTAAATTTGAACACCGCTCCCTCTAGTGATAGATCCAAATCACATAGTAAAGAGAACCACATACTGCTTGGACAATAAAACTCTAAATGGGACAGAGGAGCAAAACGATACACAAATCACTAAAAGTGGCAACGCAAGTTAATGAGGCCATAAAAAAACAAACCAAGCACTGGGATTCATTTCTAGAGGAGTAGAATTGAAAAACAGAGAAGTTATGTTAAACTTGTATCGAACTTTGGTTGGACCACATTTTTACAACTCTTTGGGTTAAGAAGTTTCTCCTGAATTCCCTATTGGATTTATTGGTGACTGTCTTATATTTATGGTCCCTAGTTTTGGTGTCTCCCACAAGTGGAAATATTCTCTCTACATCTACCCTATCAAATCTCTTCATAATTTTAAAGACCTCTATCAGGTCACCCCTCAGTCTTCTCCAATACCTCTATATCCTTTTCATAATATAGAGACCTGAACCGCACACAGTATTCCAAATATGGTCCAACCAAAGTTCGATACAAGTTTAACATAACTTCTCTGTTTTTCAATTCTACTCCTCTAGAAATGAATCCCAGTGCTTGGTTTGTTTTTTTATGGCCTCATTAACTTGCGTTGCTACTTTTAGTGATTTGTGTATCATTTTGCTCCTCTGTCCCATTTAGAGTTTTATTGTCCAAGCAGTATGTGGTTCCCTTATTCTTCCTACCAAAATGCACCACCTCACACTTACCTATATTGAAAATCATTTGCCAATTACACACCCATTCTGCAAGTTTATTAATGTCGTCTTGTATTTTGTCGCAGTCTTCCAGTATTCAGTGTACCCCACAATTTAGTGTCGTCCACAAATTTTGAAATTGTACTTCTGATTTCTGAGCCAAAATTATTAACATAAATTGTGAACAGTGGTCTCAGCACTGATCCCTGTGGAACACCCCATCCCACCTTTTGCCAGTCTGATGGGGTACAGATTCTCTGTGAAAGAATGGGAGTTGGATCGGGTACAGAGTCTCTGTGAAAAGATGGGAGTCGGATAGGGTACAGCATCTCTATAGTAGGATGGGGTACAGTGTCTCTGTGAAAGGCCAGGAGTTGGATGGGGTAAAGTCTCTGAAAGGATGGGAGTTGGATAGGGTACAGCATCTCTATAGTAGGATGGGGTACAGTTTCTCTGTGAAAGGCTGGGAGTTGGATCTGGTAAAGTCTCTGTGAAAGGGTGGGGAGTTGGATGGGGTACTGCGTCTCTGAACTGGGATGGAAGGGTTGAATATATGAATGTTATCATTAAGGTAACTTTTGTGGAAGTGATGGTTTGTTGAAAGTCTAAATGGCACCTGATTTTCTATTTCAGATTAAAAATCTATTAATTGCAAAAGTTAAAAGTCCCTAAAATGAACCAGAATGCATAATTGTAATGTAAAAATTCAAAGTTTTCTGGGGGAGCAAGTCCCGAGGTCCCATAGAAATACACCATTAATTATGTGCATACAACATTTGGATTTTTCCCTTCAAGCTTTCATGTAATGATGTTATTTTCCTTCAATACAAGTAAAGTATGTTGTGTATACTTAAAGCTTAAGTTACATAACTAGTTTATTCACATGTCATAGGCTAATAAATCAGGATCATTGTTTTTGTGAACTGTCAGCTTTTTGAAACTGTTGGTCAGTTTTTGCTAGTTTTCTCAGTTGGTGGGTATGTGGAGTGGCTACAAAGGGAGAAGATCTCATTTTATGTGTCTCATGGTAGCTCAAAAGTTATTGCTCTTAAAAATTAATCTTCCGTAATTCCAAATTGAGGCCATTTTTCCATCTCTCTTACAGGCCATTATTGAAACCTCTCTTCCCAAGTTGCCCCTGTTCACTAAGAACTGGGATGATACTACCCCAAATCCACTTCCTATAGTCAGCCTAAATTCAGAAATGTCCTTACCTGAATGTGTACGCACTTTCCAGGAGGGATCGCTGGATTTAAGTCTGGAGCAAATACGGAACCTTCCTCCCCTCACTAGTCCAGTAACACAGAAGGTAATTATAGTGTCCCCACCATTGGCTAACTCAGCCAGAGAGGGGATTGAACCTGAAAGGATCTTCACCTAGAGGACCTAGTCCCACATTATTAATTTGAAGAGGTGAACAACTGTGTTAAAATCGCAATAAAGGAATGGAGGTAATTAAACCCCTAATTGTACCTGCCCTCGTTTAGGTAAGTTGTTTTCAGCTTTGTGCATAGCCCTCCACTGGAGCCCTGAAAGGACCACAAACACCCAATAGCAGGCAAAAATTCAGCTACTACTTATCTGGGTATCTATCATGTAGGCTGTCTATTATCTACATAATTGCCTGTCTTTTTCTTGATCAAAATTCTTGTTATTTATCTATTTGTACCTGTTTAACAAGTTGCCTATCAATCTTATCTGCTTGCCTTGATGTGTGCATGAAGATGCTTCTTTTGTCCTGAACCTGTAGGTCAATTTAATATAGTCTGCAGCATTGAGAGCTTCTATGCTATAGCGCTGCCTTGTCTTTTCACATAGCAGAGCTCAGATTTATATCTAAGTTTTCCCATCAGATCATACCAGGATAAATGAGGAACAGTCGCAGAAGAGGCTGAAGAAAGGCAAGTATTTTTCTTTACTTTGTGTGGCCAGGTGGAGCAGGAGTGCTCCTCTGAGCCCCACAAGGAAAGTTTAGGCCTCACCCACCCCAGACTCCCCCCTTCCAGAACATAAGACTCCCACGAGATGCCCCCGGAACCCGATTCCGCCACCTACCTGTGTTGGCCTCTGGGCTACATGATTTTCCGCTGCTTCCCACTGACTTCCTGCCTGGAATGTACAGGAATGGTCGGGAAGTGGACCAATGGCATGTTAGTGAGGCCCGGGAGTTAAAATAACCCGGGCCTGATTCCTACGGCAGCACCTAACCAACCATCTGTCCAAAACCTGCACGGAGTTAAAATCGGGGTTAATATATAACATGGCAGGACTTAGGTTTAATTTCAAATGCCTTTTAACTTTGAATTGTTAGTGTATATTTTTATCCAGAAGATTGAAAGTCATCATTCCTTAAGCTTGTGCTTTGGAGTAACTGAGGCAAAAATTGCATACGAGGTGAAATGTTTCCGATGATGAGTCATCATCCTTTTTATAGCACAGAACCACTTCAGGAAACAGTTCATCTGAATTCCAGTCTCTCTGCTGTTAAAGTCCAACCACAAACATGACCACCATCAGGTTGAGCAGCTGAAGTTTGTACCAGTGAGGATAATGAAATGGACTCATGAATTGTATAGAAGGGGACACGCAGCCTGGTGACAACCATATTTGTTTGCTGCCTCCTCATTTCAATGTCTTTATCATTTCTGTTTACATTGCAGGCAGAGGTAGCCCTGCCATCAGAGGCCCAGCCGAAACCGTTACCTTTTTGGTGCCTCCAACCTAAGAGTGCCATAGATGTATAATACAAATGGTGTATAATGATGGCTGAGTTGTTAATTTGCACTCCCTGCGCTGGAACTGAGCCGTGCACAACGGGAGGGTTCCAGGTTCAATTTCTTGTCTTTGCTGTGTTACTGAACTCAGTTAGGACAGCAGTAAGACCACTCAATTTGACCGCAGCTTGGAAGAGGAAAGTAATGAACCACAGCTCCTGTTTCTGATTGGTATCCGGTGACTGGTTGGAAAGTGTGTGTGTGTGTGCGTGCATTGATAGTTGAATTGCTCGGTGATAGATTTCCCAATCGAGCCTCCAATTGGGCATTAGACAGGTGCCGCGTTATCAGCATTTATCTGATTATATTGAGCCTGGCATTGGGAGCTTGTCAGAGGACAGACAGGACATCTTCTGAATAAAAAGCCTTTAAAAAGTTGCTTGCAACAGATGATCTGTAAATTTAAAGGGACACAGCCACTTAAAGATCAGTGGTTGCATATGGGGGCCTGACATTGTTGGCAGCAATTACAAAGACTGCTAATATTTTTTATCCGTATTTTAAACTTTGCAAAGGTTGTTTGGGTAACAAAACCGAGTGACTGCCACAATAAATGTGATGGCAAGAAACCAAGTCTGGCAAGTGATGGAGCATCACAGTACTTGTGTCGCAGTACATGCATCCGTCATGGCTCAATGATAGCATTCTCGCCTCTGAGTCAGAGGCGAACTGTGGGTTCAAGTCCTACTGCGGAGACTTGAACACAAAATCTAGACTGACACTTCAGTACAGTACGGAGGGAGTACTGCACTGTTGGAAGTGCCATCTTTCAGATGAGACGTTAAACCGAGGCCCCTCTCGGGTGGACGGAATAGATCCCATGGCACTGTTGCGAAGAAGAGCAGGGGGGTACTCCCCGGCGTCCCTCAACCAACATCACTAAAAGATTATCTGATCGTTATCTCATTGCTGTTTGTGTGACCATGCTGTGCACAATTTGGTTGCCGCATTTCCTACATTACAAAGGTGACTACGCTTCAGAAGTATTTCATTGGCTGTAAAGCACTTTGGATTGTCCTGAGGTCATGCAAGGAGCAACAGAAATGCAAGTTATTTCTTTCTTTTACTGAAACCCCCAGTTTGATGGCTGGTGCAATTTAGGTTATGAAGAATGAGGTGGCACCAAAGAAGGTGGCCCTGGTTGCCGCTCCAGGATACCCTCCTATAGGACAGCAACACAGCATTGAAGGAGGCAGAGGAAGAAGAATTGAGAATGCAGCTGACCATTACAGCCAGTGACAGTGCCAGCTCAATGGCACATGTTAGCTGTTTAGCTCCTTGTAACAAATGGTAGAGCTCTCTTATCAATAGTTGGGAGACATCTGCCTCTGGATCTCATAACTGCTCCTTCATTTCTTCCTCCAAAAAATATGAACAAAAGGGGATTCCCATTGGGAAACCTAATGTCCCAATATCGTGGAGATACCAAAAGAAATGGCAGTGACATTTGGCACAGAGCCTCCTGACCAACAAAAACAAAGCAAGGCGGAAATTTCAGAAATAGCCTCATAATGTTGTTACAAATCTTACCACATGGCTTTTTAAATACACTTCCATAAATAACACTCTCCACCAGCCCTAGATCCCATTTGATATGGTTGGGTAGATGACTGAGCACTACACCAGTATACACATCAGGGAATTGTATGAATGATGTGGTTAACTGTGGCTAATTTTAAGATAAGTAACTGAAAACTGGTAGGTATTTATGACTGAAGAAATTGAATAGGTGCCAAATGGGTGGGATCTGGGTTATGGGTCTTCACCCATTTGTCAGGTTGGTTCCATTCCCTTTTTGCGTATTAATTGGGTGTAACCAATCGTAAACCCCTTCTGTATCTAGGCTAACATATGAAAAATGGCCAGTTACAAAGGGTGCACCTGGTTTCCATGAAACCATAATTCTCATTTGAGTTCACTCCCATAGGAGGAGAGAGGACAAAATTGGAGGAGGGAAATAAAAAAAAGGGAGGGGGAAATTAAAACAAAAATAAAAGCTGTTAAAAATTGTTTAGTTCTCTTGTATTTGCATTTTCATTTTTAATTCAGATCGTGATTCAGATTCATTTTTAATTCTGATAGTGATTAGTTATTCAAATGCAGTGGGTAATGAAGTTTGACGCTGAGTTGTATTGGCTTTAAACCTTTCACATTTCAATTATAATAAAACTAATCATAGCATCCCTTACATTGAAAATTAATTTTGCGTTGCTATTTTGTGCTGAACCATCATTTTTTGACACTTGTGAGCTGAGTCCATGCCAACAGTAATACAATGCAAATCACACAGCAAAGGATTGATGTGATACCTGCAGATTGTTTAAAGGAGGTGTGTTGGTGATAGAAAGCTGAAAGCATATTTATTCATAAAAACTTAAGGGAATACCATTAATTGTGGGAGTATAGCTTTATTCTGGATGGATGTGAAGGGATGAGAGGGTTGTCCTATGAGGAGAAGTTGAGTAGAATGGGCCTCTGCTCTCTGGAGTTTAGAAGAATGAGAGGTGATCTCATTTGGTGAGATATATCATGAAATATAAGATTATGAGGGGGCTTGACAGGGTAGATGCTGAGAGATTGTTTCCCCTGGTTAGAAAGTCTAGAACTAGGAACATAGGAACAGGAGTAGGCCATTCAGCCTCTTGTGCCTGCTCCGCCATTTGATAAGATCATGGCTGATCTGTGATCTAACTCCATATACCTGCCTTTGGCCCATATCCCTTAATACCTTTGGTTGCCAAAAAGCTATCTATCTCACATTTAAATTTAGCAATTGAGCTAGTATCAATTGCCATTTGTGGAAAAGAGTTCCAAACTTCTACCACCCTTTGTGTGTAGAAATGTTTTCTAATCTCACTCCTGAAAGGTCTGGCTCTAATTTTTAGACTGTGCCCCCTACTCCTAAAATCCCCAACCAGCGGAAATAGTTTCTCTCTATCCACCCTATCTGTCCCCCTTAATATCTTATAAACTTCGATCAGATTACCCCATAATCTTTGAAACTCTAGAGAATACAACACCAATTTGTGTAATCTCTCCTCGTAACTTAACCCTTGAAGTCCGGGTATCATTCTAGTAAACCTAAGCTGCACTCCCTCCAAGGCCAATATGTCCTTCCGAAGGTGCGGTGCCCAGAACTGCTCACAGTACTCCAGGTGCGGTCTATCCAGGGTTTTGTATAGCTGCAGCATAACTTCTGTCCCCTTGTACTCCAGTCCTCTAGATATAAAGGTTAACATTCCATTAGCCTTATTGATTATTTTCTGCACCTGTTCATGACACTTCAATGATCTATGTACTTGAACCCCTAAGTCCCTTTGGACATCCACTGTTTTTAACTTTTTACCATTTAGAAAGTACCCTGTTCTATCCTTTTTTGATCCAAAGTGGATGACCTCACATTTGTCTACATTGAATTCCATTTGCCACAGTTTTGCCCGTTCACCTAATCTATCAATATCGCTTTGTAATTTTATGTTTTCATCTACAATGCTTACAATGCCACCAATCTTTGTGTTATCGGCAAACTTAGATATGAGACTTTCTATGCCTTCATCTAAGTCGTTAATAAATATTGTGAATAATTGAGGCCCCAAGACAGATCCCTGTGGGACTCCACTAGTCACGTCCTGCCAATGTGAGTACCTTCCCATTATCCCTACTCTCTGTCGCCTTTCGCTCAGCCAACTTCCTAACTAAGTCCGTACTTTTCCCTCGATTCCATGGGCTTCTATCTTAGCTAACAGTCTCTTATGTGGGACCTTATCAAATGCCTTCTGGAAGTCCATATAAATAACATCCATTGACATTCCCCTGTCCACTACTTTAGTCACCTCTTCAAAAAATTCAATCAGGTTTGCCAGGCATGACCTACTTTCACAAATCCATGCTGGCTCTCTCTGATTAACTGAAAATTCTCGAGGTGTTCAGTCACCCTATCCTTAATTATAGACTCCAGCATTTTCCCCACAACAGATGTTAGGCTAACTGGTCTATAATTCCCCGGTTTCCCTCTCTCTCCTTTCTTAAACTAGGGGGCATAGTCGCAGGGTAAGTGGTCAGCCATTCAAGACTGAGATGAGGAGGAATTTCTTCACGCAGAGGGTTGTGAATCTTTGGAATTCTCTACCCTAGAGGGCTGTGGATGCTGACTAATTGAATATATTCAAGGCTGAGATGGATAGATTTTTGGACTCTAGGGCAATCAAGGGATATGGGGATCGGGCGGGCAAGTGGAGTTAAGGTCGAAGATCAGCCATGATCTGATTGAATGGCGGAGTAGGCTCGAGGGGTCGTATGGCATACGCCTGCTCCTATTTCTTATGTTCTTATGTACTGAATGGAGTTGCTCATCCATATCTATCTTGTTAACAGTTAGCTCTGACATAGCTGGACATAGATAAATATATAATAAATAACTGCTGTACAATAAATAAATCAATATAGAATAGATAATGGCAACACAGGTAGTGTATTTAGATTATAAACAGTGAAACTATCCCGGATGACCATATCTGCAGAATATGTCGTGAGTCACTCCTGCTCAGAGTCATTGAAAGAGTGGTGTGGGAAGGACGGGTTCCATTTCATGTGACACTGGCACCAGTACTGGGACAGGAAGGTGCTGTATTGCTTGGACAGGCTACACCTGAACCGGGGTCTAACAAAGGTCCCAGCGGAAAGGATAAATAAGATTGTAGAAAGGAATTTAAATCAATAAAGGGGGGAGGAAGGTGGAAATAATAAAAACCGAACAATATGAAAAAGAAGGGATAAGAACAAAGGTCAGGGTACAAAAAGTGATAAAGATAATGTAAATACTCAGGGAACAGAAAAGGTTATAGGAAGTAATAATAAAATGCCTGTTAAAAATAATTGTAAACAATTTTACAACACCAAGTTATAGTCCAACAAATTTATTTTAAATTCCACAAGCTTTCGGAGGCTTCCTCCTTCGTCAGGTGAACGGTGTGGAAAATGACGAAGGAGGAAGCCTCCGAAAGCTTGTGGAATTTAAAATAAATTTGTTGGACTATAACTTGGTGTTGTAAAATTGTTTATAATTGTCAACCCCAGTCCATCACCGGCATCTCCACATCATGTTAAAAATAAAGCAGGAGTGATGAAAAATAAGAACATATTACATTGCCTCTATAGCAATGTACAGAGCATCAGCAACCACAAGTGTGAGATGTCAAAAAGGAAATACACCATCTGGCAATATGGGGACAGTTACTTAAATAAGAGTTTTGTACATGAATGCTCATAGCATAAGAAATAAAACAAATGAGTTAGAAGCACAAATTAATCTTAAAGGGTACGATGCTATGGTCATGACCTAGCTTAAAGTAGGGCATGACTCAAGGCTAAATATTGTAGGCTATAGGATTCTTTAGAAAGGACAGGGACATTGGGGAAGGAGGAGGAGTGGCAATATTGATAAAAGACTCAATTACAGCAATAGAAAGAAAGGACTTCAGTACAGCATTGAAACATTGGAAACACTATGGATAGAACTAAGGAACAGCAAAGAATGCAAGACTCTGGTAGGAGTTGTCTACAGAGCTCCTAATAGTTGTGATGTAGTGGGGGATGTCTGAATACAGAGATCAGAGAAACATGAAGCAGAAATAATGTGGTTATAACAGGAGATTTTAATTTTCACAATCCAATCCGGCCAATTACCGCCCCATCAGTCTACTCTCAATCATCAGCAAAGTGATGGAAGGTGTCGTCGACAGTGCTATCAAGCGGCACTTACTCACCAATAACCTGCTCACCGATGCTCAGTTTGGGTTCCGCCAGGACCACTCGGCTCCAGACCTCATTACAGCCTTGGTCCAAACATGGACAAAAGAGCTGAATTCCAGAGGTGAGGTGAGAGTGACTGCCCTTGACATCAAGGCAGCATTTGACCAAGTGTGGCACCAAGGAGCCCTAGTAAAATTGAAGTCAATGGGAATCAGGGGGAAAACTCTCCAGTGGCTGGAGTCATACCTAGCACAAAGGAAGATGGTAGTGGTTGTTGGAGGCCAATCATCTCAGCCCCAGGGCATTGCTGCAGGAGTTCCTCAGGGCAGTGTCCTAGGCCCAACCATCTTCAGCTGCTTCATCAATGACCTTCCCTCCATCATAAGGTCAGAAATGGGGATGTTCGCTGATGACTGCACAGTGTTCAGTTCCATTCGCAACCCCTCAGATAATGAAGCAGTCCGAGCCCGCATTCAGCAAGACCTGGACAACATCCAGGCTTGGGCTCATAAGTGGCAAGTAACATTCGCGCCAGATAAGTGCCAGGCAATGACCATCTCCAACAAGAGAGAGTCTAACCACCTCCCCTTGACATTCAACGGCATTACCATCACCGAATCCCCCACCATCAACATCCTGGGGGTCACCATTGACCAGAAACTTAACTGGACCAGCCATATAAATACTGTGGCTACGAGAGCAGGTCAGAGGCTGGGTATTCTGCGGCGAGTGACTCACCTCCTGACTCCCCAAAGCCTTTCCACCATCTACAAGGCACAAGTCAGGAGTGTGATGGAATACTCTCCACTTGCCTGGATGAGTGCAGCTCCAACAACACTCAAGAAGCTCGACACCATCCAAGATAAAGCAGCCCGCTTGATTGGCACCCCATCCACCACCCTAAACATTCACTCCCTTCACCACCGGCGCACTGTGGCTGCAGTGTGCACCATCCACAGGATGCACTGCAGCAACTCGCCAAGGCTTCTTCGACAGCACCTCCCAAACCCGCGACCTCTACCACCTAGAAGGACAAGGGCAGCAGGTGCATGGGAACAACACCACCTGCACGTTCCCCTCCAAGTCACACACCATCCCGACTTGGAAATATATCGCCATTCCTTCATTGTCGCTGGGTCAAAATCCTGGAACTCCCTTCCTAACAGCACTGTGGGAGAACCGTCACCACACTGACTGCAGCGGTTCAAGAAGGCGGCTCACCACCACCTTCTCAAGGGCAATTAGGGATGGGCAATAAATGCCGGCCTTGCCAGCGATGCCCACATCCCGTGAATGAATAAAAAAAAAATATATATATTTTCACATAGACTGGGAGAAGCAAAACAGCACAGGTAGTAAAGGCAATACATTTCTGGAATGTATTCGCGACAGTTTTCTAGAACATTGGCCCAGAAATTGCTCGGAGCGGCGAACCAACGGCGTTTGCCGCTCCATAGATTTATACCAACACACTAACGTACCGCAGTCTTTACTGGGTGCACTTCCTCTAACAGGAAGCTGAGAAGAGCCCAGCGTTTGCTCCAGTGAAGCTAGGACCCATGGGAGAAGCGAGAAGATCGTTCTCTCCCTTCGACCAATCAGATTTCACCATTTTTGACAAGCTGCGAATGGTTTCTGCAAGCCGGAACATAAAATTCAGGAAGTGAAAGCTACAATGCTGAAATCGCTGTCAAAACAGTTACAGACAGCAAAAAAAGAAGGGTAAGAAATAATTGAATTAAATAAAAGAAACAAAAGAAAAACAGTTTTTTAAAAAATAATTTTTTAATGAAAAACATTTTTTTTAAGACCAAAAACTATTAAAATAAAGAGTAATGAGACTCCACATTTTTAAAAGTTATTTTTTAATTGTTTGGCAGTCATTAAGATTTACCATGCTGTTAAAACTTAGTTTAGATCTGGTATTTTTAAACATACCTGTTTTGTGGTGATATCAGTTACTTTCCAACTGGGCAGAAGAGCAAGTTGGCGCTGGTCCGTTGATTCTGTTGATTGTAGTCGGCGATATCCCTTTAATGTAAAGCTATCATGTCATCGTGAATCAGGAGGAGCGATTTCCGCGTTTCACTGTGCATGTGTGAATGCTGGAACCTGCTCCTCGATTCCACCGCTAACAACAGTGAGCGTTGTTGAGCTCACTGTTCTTTTTTTTTAAGCAATTTCTGCCCCAATATGTTTTACAACCAACAAGGGAACAGGCCATACTAGATTTAATGATGAATAACAACCAGAATTAGTTAACAATCTGATGGTAAGGGAACATCGTGTAAACAGTGACCATAATATGATTGAATTTGATATTAAATTTGAGAGGATGAAGGCAGAATCCAAGGTTTTAAATATAAGTAAGGCAAACCTAAAAGGGTTGAAAAATAAATTGACCACAGTAAACTGGGCTGAACTATTAGTGGATAAACCTACAGACAAACAATGGGAAGCATTTTGGTACACTACAAAACCTAAAAGGCAAAGGCTCCACTTGTGTAGTTAAGCAACTATAGTCAGCAAATGAGGTAACAGACAATATCAAGCTAAAAGAAATGACTTACACAAATGCAAGGAAAAGTGGAAATTCAGCAGACTGGGAGAGCTGTAAAAAACAACAAAGGGATATGAAGAAAGTAAGAAGAGATGCCAAAAGAGAATGTGAAAAAAACTTGCAAGGAATATCAAAGCTAACAGTAAAAGTTTTTATAAATATATTAAGAGAGAGTGCTAAAGGGGAACATGGGCCCATTAAAGCACTAGGTGTTGCTGTAATAGACAATAAGGAAATGGCAGACTTGTTAAATGATAAATAGCGTAGTGGAAATCTAGTACAGTCTCCACCAAAAGGCTGTGGATATTGGGTAAATTGAAATTTCTAATTGATACATTTTTGTCAAGTAAGGGTATCAAGGGATATAGATCAAAGACTCAAAAATGGAGTTGAGGTAGAGATCAACCATGATCTGGTTGAATGGCGGAACAGGCTTGAAGGGCTGAATGGCCTATTCCTATTGCAATGTTCCTACCTTATGTTGTGGAAATATCAAAATATTGTGTACACCTTATTGCACCACTTGTTTCAGGTGTAATGGTGACAAAACTGCACCTTAGCTCCTCGAGGCTCTTTTCCTCCCCAGAGCAGTAACAATTTCTCAGTCCCAAATGGCTGTCCTCTTATCTTGACACTATGCCCCCCTAGATCTAGATTCTCCAGCCAGGGGAAACAGCCTCTCAGCATCTACCATGTCAAGCCCTCTAAGAATTTTATAGTTTCAATGAGATCATCTCTCATTCTTCTAAACTCCAGAGAATATAGGCCCATTCTACTCAATCTCTCCTCATAGGACAACCCACTCATCCCAGGAATCAATCTAGTGAACTTTCGCTGCAACCCCTCTAAGGCAAGTATATCCTTCTTTAGGTAAGGAGACCAAGACTGTACACAGTACTCCAGATGTGGTCTCACCAGAGCCCTATATAATTGCAGCAAGACTTCCTTACTCTTACACTCCAACCCACTTGCAATAAAGGCTAACATACCATTTGCTTTTCTAATTGCTTGCTGTACCTGCATGTTAACTTTCTGTGATTCGTGTACAAGGACACCCAAATCCCTTTGAATAGCAAAATCTCTTAGTCTCTCACCTTTTAAAAAATATCCTGCTTTTCTATTCTTCCTACCAAAGTGAATAATTTCACATTTCCCCACGTTATTCTCCATCTGCCACTTCTCGCCCACTCACTTAACCTGTCTGTATCCCTTTGCAGCCTCTTTGCGTCCTCCTCACAGTTAACTTTCCCACCTAGCTTTGTATCATCAGCAAACTTGGATACATTACACTCTGTCCCTTCATCTAAGTCATTGATGTATATTGTAAACAGCTGAGGCCCAAGCACTGATCCTTGCTGCACTCCACTGGTTACAACCTGCCTACCGGAAAATGACCCATTTATTCCTACTCTCTGTTTTCTGTCCATTAACCAATCCGCAGTCCATGCTAATATATTACCCCCAACCCCATGAGCCCTAATCGTGTGAAACAACCTTTTATGTGGTACTTTATCGAATACCTTTTGAAAATCCAAATATACTGCATCCACTGGTTCACTCTTATCCACCCTGCTAGTTACACCCTCAAAAAACTCTAATAAATTTGTCAAACACTATTTCCCTTTCATAAAACCGTGTTGGCTCTGCCTAACCATATTATGATTTTCTAAGTGCCCTGTTACTACATCCTTAATAATAGATTCTAGCATTTTCCCGACTACTGCTATCAGGCTAACTGGCCGAGAGTTCCCTGTTTTCTCTCTCCCTCCTTTCTTGAATAGCATGGTTATATTTGCTACCTTCCAATCCATGGAGACTCTTCCAGAATCTAGGGAATTTTGGAAGATCAAAACCAATGCATTCACTATCTCTGCAGCCACCTCCTTTAAAACCCTAGGATGTACGCCATCAGGTCCAGGGATTTGTCGGCTTTTAGTCCCATTCATTTCTCCAGTACTTTTTCTTTACAAATCTTAATTGCTTTAAGTTCCTCACTCTCATTAGACTCTTGGTTCCCCACTATTTCTGGTATGTTTTTTGTGTCTTCTACTGTGAAGACAGGTATAAAATATTTGTTTAACGTCACTGCCATTTCCTTATTCCCCATTATAATTTCTCCTGTCTCTGACTCTAAGGGACCTACATTTACTTTCGCTGATCTCTTCCTTTTTACATTCTTGTAGAAGTTCTTACAACCTGTTTTTATATTTCATAGAATCATAGAAAGGTTACAGCATGGGAGGAGGCCATTCGGCCCATCGAGTCGGTGCCGGTCTATGCGAGAGCAATCCAGTTAGTCCCACTCCCCCGCCCTATTCCCGTAGCCCTGCACATTTTTTCCTTTCAAGTACTTATCCAGTTCCCTTTTGAAAGCCATGATTGAATCTGCCTCCATCACCCCCTTGGGCAGTGCATTCCAGATCCTAACCAATCGCTGTGTAAAAAAGTTTTTCCTCATGTCACCTTTGGTTCTTTTGCCAATCACCTAAATCTATGTCCTCTGGTTCTTGACCCTTCCGCCAATGGGAACAGTTTCTGTCTATCTGTTCTGTCTAGACCCTTCATGATTTTAAATACCTCTATCAAATCTCCTCTCAATCTTTTCTGTTCCAAGGAGAACAACCCCAGCTTCTCTAGTCTATCCACGTAACTAAAGTCCCTCATCCCTGGAATCATTCTAGTAAATCTTTTCTGCACCCTTTCTGAGGCCTTCACATCTTTCCTAAAGTGCGGTGCCCAGAACTGGTCACAATACTCCAGTTGTGGTCAAACCAGTGTTTTATAAAGGATCATCTTGACTTCCTTGCTTTCTTGCCAGTTTACTCTCATATTCAATTTTCTCCCTCTCTATCAATTTCTTCTTCATCCTTTGCTGATTCATAAAGCCCACCCAATCCTCAGGCTTACTACTCTTTTTGGCAACATTGTAAGCATCTTCTTTTCATCTAATACTATCCTTAACATCTCTAGTTAACCACTGTGGAGTTTTTGTTCCTCAAGGGAATGTATATTCGTTGAGAATTATGAATTATTTCTTTATATGTTTGCCATTGCTTATCTACCATCATATGTTTTAATCTAATTTCCCAATCTACCTTAGCCAACTCGCCCCTCAGACCTATGTAATTGTTTAAATTTAAAACTCTAGTGTCAGACTTAACTACTCCACTCTCAAATTCAATATGTAATTCTATCATATTATGATCACTCTGCCCCAGAGGATCCTTAACTATAAGATTACTAATTAACCCTGTCTCATTACATAATACTAGATTTAAAATAACCTGTTCCCCAGTTGGTTCTTCGACATATTGTTCTAGAAAACTGTCTCAAATGCATTCCATGAACTCATCCTCCACACTACTTTTGCCAATTTGGTTTGCTCATCTTATATGAAGATTAAAGTCCCCCACGATTATTGCATTACTCTTGTTACACGCTCCTCTAATTTTCTGATTTATACTCTGTCCAACACTTTGGACAAACTATTTATGTATTCAGTAAATAAAACATTATTGAAGAATAAATAATATACGATGCGGAAGTGGACAGATAATTTAGAAATGTTCTTGATTTTAATGGGTAAAGTACAGGGAGCACTTTTCCTCAGGAGATTAAACAAATTGGATAAGAGTCCATGATGGTTTGTACATGTGAGAACAATGAGCATTTTTGTTGAAGATTTAGCATAGGAATGGCTTCTGTTACAGTACAGAAGGGGATAAAAATCAATTTCATTCAGAGGAATCATATAGAACTTCACTTGATACAATTGTTATAAATTTTTGCCAGTTTGTCTGTACCTGGTGTCCAATGGAGGGATAGCCACTTAATTCAAACACAAGCATCTTGCGGGAGTTGTTCAAATAAGTATTTGATTGGCAGCTTTTTATTGTTGAGTTGAGCACACAGTTATTTAAATCTGCCTTATCCCGATCACTTTCTTAGAGATACTTATTACTCTCTCTCACCTTGGTCATTCCCCCGGTACAGCCCTCATCTCCACTCCCTTATGTCCAAGGGACACAGACTTCAGTGTTTATGGTAGACGAGTGGTTTAGCCATTCATCGCCAGATCTGGTTGGACCACATAAAGCACTATCGGGCCCTGCTTTCCTCTGCCAAAACTGTTCACTATTACAGGATCATTCTGGAATTCAAAGATAAACCCCAGCTTCTCTTCTCCACTACAAACCATCTTCTTAAACCTCTCTCCCCTGCCTCCTCTACCCTCACCTCCAACAACAGGTGTGAGGAGCTCATGGACTTCTTTGTCACTAAAATTGAGACCATCCGTTCGGCTGCCTCTGCACCTTCCCTCCCTTCCCTAGCCCACCATGCTAAACTTCCCCTAAGGTTCCCCCCTGCCCTAGCCCTGAACTCGCATCTTTCTCTAATTTATCTCCTATCTCTCATGCCTTCTCCAAGCTCATTTTGTACATGAGACCCATCTCCTGTTCCCTTGACCCAATTCGCACCAAACTGCTGACCATCCAACTTCCCTTCCTGGCCCCCATGTTAGTTGATCTTGTTAACGGTTTTCTCTCCTCAGGTACTGTCCCCTCTCCTTCAAATCTGCCATCATCACTCACCTCCTTAAAAAACCCACCCTTGACCCCTCTTTTTTTCACAAACTATCACCCCATCTCCAACCTCCCTTTCCTCTCCAAAGTCCTTGAACGCGTTGTCGTCTCCCAAATCCGTGCTCATCTTTCCCGCAACTCCATATTTGAATCCCTCCAATCAGGTTTCTGCCCCTAGCACAGTGTTGAAACGGCCCTTATCAAAGTCACAAATTACATCCTATGTGGCTGTGACCTGATAAACTATCCCTCCTCATCCTTCTTGACCTGTCTGCAGACTTTGACATAGTTGACCACACCATCCTCCTCCAAAGACTCTCCTCCGTCGTCCAGCTGGGTGGGACTGCTCTCGCCTGGTTCCATTCTTATCTATCCAGTCGTAGTCAAAGAATCACCTGCAATGGCTTCTCTTCCCGCTCCCACACTGTTACCTCTGGAGTCCCCCAAAGATCTATCCTTGGCCCCCTCTATTTTTTACGTACATGCTGCCCCTCGGTGACATCATCTGAAAACACAACGTCAGGTTCCACATGTACGCTGACAACACCCAGCTCTACCTCACCACCACCTATTTCGACCCCTTCACTGCCTCTGATTTGTCACATTGCTTGTCCAACATCCAGTACTGGATGAGCAAAAATTTACTCCAACTAAACATTGGGAAGACTGAAGCCATTGTCTTTGGTCCCCGCCACAAACTCCGTTCCCAAGCTACTGACTCCATCTCTCTCACTGGCCACTGTCTGAGGCTGAACCAGACCGTTTGCAACCTTGGCATCCTATTTGACCCTGAGACGAGCTTCTGACTACATCTGCTCTCCATCACCGAGACCGCGAATTTCCACTTTGGAACATCGCCGGTCTCTGCCCCTGTCTTAGCTCATCTGCTGCTGAAGCCCTCATCCATGCCTTTGTTACCTCTAAACTTGACTATTTCAATGCTCTCCTGGCTGGCCTCCCATCGCCTAACAGTGTTTTATAATGGTTTAACATAATTTCCTTGCTTTTGTACCCTATGCTTCTATTAGTAAAGCCAAGGATCCCTTATGCTTTTTTATCAGCCTTCTCAATTTGTCCTGCCACCTTCAAAGACTTGTGTATGTGCACCCCAGTTCTCTCTGTTCCTGCACCCTCTTTAATATTGTACCAATTAGTTTTTATTGCCTCTCCTCATTCTTCCTATCAAAACATATCACTTCACACTCTCTGTGTTAAATTTCATCTGCCATGTGTCTGCCCATTTCACCAGTCTGTCTTTGTCCTCCTGAAGTCTGTTACTGTCCTCCTCTTTGTTTACATCTAGGTCATTAATATCTGCTCGTCCATCCATTTAGTACGGTAGTTGCAAACTACTTTTTTCTACAACTTGAGTTACTGCTGTAAAAATCTATGTTGTGCTATTATTACTATTTACTTGTATCTATAACTATTTAAGAAATTTGTTTGGAAGTTAAAATCTAAGTCAAAATCCATTGTAATATTGTGTTTTATTCCTAAGACCAGGGGGATGATCAAAGCAGTAGCCAAAAATAAACTGAAGAGGGTTCTCTGTTCATTCCCTGGGCATGCTACAAATTTGCCTACTATCTGTGAAAGTGAAGATTGTCTCTGTGACACAGTGAGCTTGGGGCTCACCTACAAGAGCAGTCTGATACTTGTAGAGTAGAAAAGGGCAAAGAAACCCCAAAACACAACAGCAGACTGTTTGACTTGAATGGTCTTTTCTTTTGTTCTATGCGGTTTTATGTTCCTAAAAAGACATTATCATCACATCGTGGAATAATTGGGAACGTCCTGTTATGGAGTCTTAGTGGCTGCTTTGGTACGTTTGTGGATGCGGTATAGCATGATACTATTACATCTGCCTTTATACCTACAGTAATGTGAACTTTTACAATCCACTTTTTGCAATGCATTCATAAAAGTAAAAATCAAAATTACCAATGACCATTGTGACCCAAGGGGCCTACTTTCCTCTGGTAGCACACTGCTTAATGTGTTCCTGTAAAACTGACTGATGTGTTATTTTAGTGTGTTATTTTTAAAATAAACTGGTTAACAACTGCTTTAAACTAGCTTACAAATGAACTTTACAGAAGAAATTAAACCCCAATGAGTTGAAAAGTTGACTGCGCAGATATCATTCACCATTCACATTTCTAATGAATGCTTGTTTCATTCTCCTTACACAAGGCTCCCCAGGGAAATACTCCCAGGCAGAGCCATTCCAGGCTTTCAGACAGTAGTTCGATCTTGGGACTAAAGTGGCCACTGAAAAACGTCACTGGAGCAATCCCACCAGTAACAAATAGTAATAAGTCTGCAGGGATGGAAGGTGTCACCCAGTAAATTTGGGTGGGGGGGGGGGGTGGTAGAGAGAGGAAGGTGTGGGGGAGGAGAAATGTTTGTTAACGGCGGAGCAATCTGACTGATACTAGGGGATTCATTTCTCTGGGGGTTCTCCCACTCATCCACCATAACTACGGCAGAAGAACTGCAGGAACCCTGGGAAAATGACATAAATGATTTTTCTGGGGTTTCTGTGGCTCTTCCACCAAGTTTCAGCGGATAAGTTGGAGAACCCCCACAGAAATTCACCCTAAACGTCAGCCTTGGTTGACGGTTAAGTGGTAGCACACTTGACTCTTGAGTTAAGAAGGTTATGCGTTCAAGTCCCACTCCAGAGATTTGAAGATATAAGGCTCGATGTTAGCAGGGCTGCGGGTTCGCGGCGGGGGGGCTATTGGGCACGTGGGTAACGCGCCCGGTGAAATTAGTCAGCTACCCGTGCAATCGTAGCCCAATTGGATCCACTTACCTTGTCTTCCGGGTTCCCCGCTGCTGATCTGCGTGTCGAGCGGGCTGCGCATGCGCAGTAAGATCTGTCAGCTGGAGGAGCTCTATTTAAAGGGGCAGTCCTCCACTGACAGATGCTGCAACAAATAGAAAAAATTACAGCATGGAGCAGCCCAGGGGGAAGGCTGCTCCCAGGTTTAATGATGCCTCACTGCAGGTATCAATACATGGGGTGAGGAGGAGGGGGAGGACAGAGATCTTCCCCCTCGGCGGGCGGGAGGAAGCGGCCTGACTCTGCCACCAGGAAGGCCTGGCTCGAGGTGGCAGAGGAGGTCACCTGCACCACCAACATATCACGCACCTGCATACAATGCAGGAGGCGCTCCAATGACCTAAGTAGGTCAGCCAAAGTGAGTACACTTACTCATTCCCCTACACTCCATCTGCCACATCACCGCCCCCACCCCACACCTCCTTCTGCACTGCCAACACTACTCTGGCACATCACCCCTCAAACCCACTCAAACCTCATCCTCATATTACCTGCACTTACTCACCTCGCCAGTACTCATCCCTCCACTACCAATCAACCCAATCCTCATACAATCTCATGACTCTATCTCATACTCACCCTCTCATGCATCTCTTTCACGGTCAGCCTCACTCAACCTGCCACTACCTATGCTGCAGCCACACGGCATGCATCACATATGTGCAGTGGGCAGCGTAAGGCAAACGTGTCGTGAGCATGAAGGGGATGCACAAGGGTGTTTGAGGGTTTGTCATGGTTGTTACTTATATTGAATTTCTGACCAACTCACATTACATATTATATTGGCACCACTACTGCCATGTCTTTGCGAATCTTGTCTGGTTTGTGCAATAATGCCCTTTCCTGAGGATCACTATGAAGACCCACAACTGATGCCACCCATTGTGTCACTGCAGAGTGGGTGTTGTTGTATTTGCAGGGCTCTTTTGTGCAGACGGCTGAGAGACGTCGGCGATGTCCCCTGTGGCACCCTGGAAGGATGCGGAGGAGAAGTTGTTGAGAGCAGTGGTGACTTTGACAGCGACAGGTAAGAAGATGGAGCTTGGGCCAGCCGGGAGCAGCTTGGCATGAAGGAGGCTGCAGATGTCCACGACTACATGTCGAGTGACTCTGAGCCTCCATGTGCACTGCTGCTCAGAGAGGTTCAGGAAGCTGAGCCTCGGTCTGTGGACCCTGTGGCGAGGGTAGTGCCCTCTGCGACGCATCTCTCTCTGCGGTTGCCCTCCCTCCTGCTGTACAGGTGGATGTGTCACAGCACTCTGTTGTGGAGCTCCATGTGTCAGAGGTGGACGGCATGGATGGCGAGGCTGGTGAGGCTGGTGATGCTGTTCGCCCTCCGAGGAGGTCATGACTGCAGCTACGGTGGCCCCCATCTGGGAGATGTACATCTGAGGGGGTCCGCAAGGTAGGTACATGTCTCTGGACCCCGGGGTAAGTGTGCAAGTTGGTGACTTTGATTGTCAGGAGGAGGGTGATGGAGGCCAAACTTTGTCCCAAGTGACAGAGTGGCCTCCTGCAATGAGTGAGGGTCTTCCCCCCCCCTGCCAAATGGACCTTTGCAACTGCCACAGGCTGACAGCTGCAACAGGTCCATTTGAACTGGGAGTGTTTCCCCCAGTATGGGAAACAGTCCCAGTTTGCTATAAAATCCCACCCCTCCTCACATAATCCCTTAATCAGGTCAGTTAATGACCTGAACCAGCAAGATAAATACTTTAAAGTGGAACCCCACTGGCTTTAATTGCCTGCGGGATTCCCACCAGCGGGGGCTGCGCGCGCACGCCGGCGCGTCAGTGGGGAACCCGGAAGTGGGTGGGTTGGAGCCGGGCTCCGGTCCCGCTCCGGGATTCTCCGATTTTCGGAGCCCCCCCGCCAGGAACGCACCCGATAGCGGGTGCTAAATTGATGCCCATAATCTGAGGGAGTGGTGCACTGTTGGAGCTATTGCCTTTTGGATGAGCTGTTAAACCGAGGCCTCGTCTGTCCTCTTAAATGGATGTGAAAAATCCCAGGGCACTTGTCCTGGCCAGTATTTATCCTGGACCAGCGTCACTTTTATTAAAAAATAATTCAATTATCTGGTCATTATTTCTCATTGCTGTGTGTGACCTTGCTGTGAACAAGTTGACTGTCATGTTTGCCTGTATTACAACAGTAACTATACTGCAAAAGTATTTTGTTGGCTGTGAAATATTTTGGGATGTCCTGAGGTTATGAAAGATGCTGTATAAATGTAAATTCTTTCTTTTGCATCAGGATATCTTTAAGCTCAGGTAGTATTTTGGGTTCAGGCACACTCCCTTGTCCACCCCTCCCCCTCCAAGCTATGCTGTCTAGGAAGCTGAGGCACAGATTTAAATGTGAAATAGAGAAGAGATCCTGCAGCTTAGATATAGTGTTCCATAAAAGACACAGCCCCGGACATTAAAAGGTGTCTATGTTAAAAAAATAAAATAGAAATGCAGACGAATAAAATTCTAAAGGTTGGATCATTCTGTTTGAGTTAAATGGTACATTTAGGATAAGAAGCTGTGTGTTGCTGTGTAATATATGGTTACATAAACTCTACTGGAATTGGTTCTGGTGCACTTGTGACAAAGCAGACTGATCTAATTAGTGAATTAGAATCATGCCAATTCAATAAGCACATCTGACATAAGATTTGATCAATTCTACCCTCACAGTGGCATGTTCTAATGTTTGAGACAGTAAATCAATAAGGAGCAACAGTTTTTATTGTATAATATATAAATTAAATATATTTGATTCATAACTAATCATGTAATAATGGAATCTGTGCTACTTTATAAATTGTTGTTTTTACCCAGAGAGTGGTTGGAATATGGAACCTGCTACTACATGGAGTTGAGGCGAATAGCGTCGATGCATTTAAGGGAAGCTAGATACGGACATGAGGAAGAAACGAAAGAAGGATATGTTGGTAGGGTGAGATGAAGTAAAGTGGGCAGAGGCTCGCATGGAGCATAAACACTGGCATAGACCTATTGGGCCGAATGGCCTGTGTCTGTGCTATTAATTCTATGTTGTAATAATAAGTCTTCATAGACCCTAAGGCTTGTAAATCTACCTTCCTGACAGAAAAATAATAAGAATACATTTTAATTATAGATATAAAATCCAGGGATGACTCTGTCCCATTAAATTGTCAAATTATGGATCATTAAACTCAGTTTTTATTGCCAATTTAAAAATCCATATTTTTGAGTTTTCCAGGTTTTGTTTTTAGTGTAATAAAACAGGAGAAAATCAGTCGGAAATAAATTGGATCTCAAAAATCCTGGGGAAATTTGGGGAAAATCAGTAAATGCCAGTTTTTGTTTTGAACACTACTAAAAGAAAGAAACAAGAATGGTGTCAGCCGTGGCTCAGTGGTGGCAGTTTTCCTTCCGAGTCATAAGGTTGTGGATTCAAGCCCCGGTGATGTATTGTCGGAGGTGCTGGCTTTCGGATGAGACGTTAAACCGAGGTCTCATCTGCCCTGTCAGGTGAAAGATCCCATGATGCTATTTGAAAAAGATGAGGGGAGTTCTCAAAGTGTCTAGTCAATATTTATCCCTCAACCAACACCTAAAACAGATCATCTGGTCATTTATCTCATTGTTATTTGTGGGACCTTGCTGTGCACAAATTGGCTACCGTAGAAATCTTGGCTGGTCTTCCCCCTCCCTCCTCGAGGGATGCTGAAACCTTTTCCACTACCCTGACTGAAGTCGGCTAACACAGCACAGAAGGATAACCTGGGAATTTTCAGGCCTTTTGGTTCATGGGCTGCTGTATTTACTCATTCAGACATTAGAGGAGTTCATTAAACGCTTTTGTTAAAGGAATTGACAGTGCATGTTGCACCCAGTTGTACACAGAAGTTTGATTTCAGGGTTGAAACATTTCACAAGATTGAATTTCAGCAAATTCATTTTTCAGGGTTAGCAGAAGAAGAATAACAAGGGAAGATTTCTTCTGTGCATTAGGTGCAATAAGATTGTAAACACCTTCATAAAGAACTGGCTTACAATTTTGCTACACATTACAATCAAAGGAAATCTTCACCCAGGTTAATATAAATCTCAAGGCCTATGGAGCAAATTAAAATGTTGCAGCACCACTTTTATGTCATTAGAGGGAGCTCTTATTTCCTATAGTTTACCAAGCTCCTTTGCTGAAAGACACTTGGGCCCTGATATTTATGGGGAGGCGAGGAGGGAATGGGGGCTGCCTGTAAGCGGCCAGGAGACCCTGAAATACTGGGAAGGCTGAGGTCATGCTAAATTTAACAGCAGGACCTCATTAGAATTTTTTACTCCGTTTGCTGCCTGGCAGCTGGCCAGATTGAAAGGCTGGCTGCTACAAGGCGAGAAAACCTGCTGTAGTAGGCCGCAGGCGGGGACCGGAGGGAGTGGGGAGGGGGGGGGGGGGTGAAAAATTGCAGGGAGCAATCGGATCATGGGGTGCTCCCCTTGGCTCACAAGCAGTGCTGCAAGAGCTGTCAGTTCTTGCCCCCCCTTTAATTGCCGGGTTTTCTGAGCCCTGGGAAACCTGTGCTGGAGGTCTTAAATCCAAATGACTGATAAAATCTGAGGCACGGAGCCTTATTTAAATATCATAATTACCGACTGTGAGTGTTCTTAAACAGTAAGGGTTGTTTAAATCTTATTCCTCCACTCAGTATAACTTAAATAAAGAGTTATACTGAGTGGAGGAAAAGATAGTTTTACCCACCTACTTAAACACAGCAGGAGGGAGGGCAACGGCAGAGAGAGATGCTTCACAGAAGGCACTACCCTCACCACAGGGTCTACAGACCGAGGCTCAGCTTCCTGGACCACTCTGAGCAGCAGTGCACATGGGTGAGGTGAGATGTGTGAGAGGGTGAGTATGAGATAGAGCCATGAGTTGTATGAGGATTGGGTTGAGTGGTAGTGGCGGGATGAGTACTGGCGAGGTAAGTGCAGGTGAGATGAGGATGAGCTTTGAGTGAGTGTGAGGAGTGATGTGACAGAGTAGTGTTGGCAGTGCAGAGGGAGATGTGGGGTGGGGGTGGTGATGTGGCAGACAGAGTGTAGGGGAATGAGTAAGTGTACTCACTTTGGCTGACCTACTTAGGTGATTGAAGCGCCTCCTGCACTGTATGCAGGTGCGTGATATGTTGGTGGTGCAGGTGACCTCCTCTGCCACCTCGAGTTTCGATAGTTATATAAAAAGAAAAAGGGTGGCTAGGGCAAACGTAGGTCCCTTAGAGGATGAGACCGGGAAATTAATGGTGGGATACATGGAAATGGCAAAAATGCTGAACAAATATTTTGTTTCAGTCTTTACGGTAGAGGACACTAAGAATATCCCAACACTGGACAAACAGGGGGCTCTGGGGGGGAGGAGCTAAATACGATTAAAATCACTAAGGAATTGGTACTCAGTAAATTAATGGGACTCAAGGCGGATAAATCCCCTGGACCTGATGGCTTACATCCTAGGGTCTTGAGGGAAGTGGCAGTAGGGATTGTGGATGCTTTGGTAATAATTTTCCAAAATTCTCTGGACTCGGCAAAGGTCCCGGCAGATTGGAAAACTGCTAATGTAACACCCTTATTTAAAAAGGGTAGTAGGCAGAAGGCTGGAAATTATAGACCAGTTAGCCTAACATCTGTGGTGGGTAAAATTTTGGAATCTATTATCAAGGAGACAGTAGCGGAACATTTGGATAAACATAATTTAATAGGACAAAGTCAGCATGGCTTTACGAAGGGGAAGTCATGTCTGACAAATTTGCTTGAGTTCTTTGAGGACGTAACGTACAGGGTGGATAAAGGGGAACCAGTGGACGTAGTGTATTTAGACTTCCAGAAGGCATTCGACAAGGTGCCACATAAAAGATTATTGCTCAAGATAAAGAATCACTGGATTGGGGGTAATATTCTGGCATGGGTGGAGGATTGGTTATCTAACAGGAAGCAGAGAGTTGGGATAAATGGTTCATTCTCGGACTGGCAACCAGTAACCAGTGGTGTTCCGCAGGGGTCGGTGCTGGGTCCCCAACTCTTTACAATCTATATTAACGATTTGGAGGAGGGGACCGAGTGTAACATATCAAAGTTTGCAGATGATACAAAGATGGGAGGGAAAGTGGAGAGTGAGGTGGACATAAAAAACCTACAGGGGGATATAAACAGGCTGGGTGCGTGGGCGGAGATTTGGCAGATGCAATACAATATTGGAAAATGTGAGGTTATGCACTTTGGCAGGAAAAATCAGAGAGCAAGTTATTATCTTAATGGCGAGAAACTGGAAAGTACTGCAGTACAAAGGGATCTGGGGGTCCTAGTGCAAGAAGATCAAAAAGTTAGACGTGAGCAGGTGATCAAGAAGGCCAACGGAATGTTGGCTTTTATTGCTCGGGGGATAGAATATAAAAACAGGGAGGTAATGCTGCAGTTATATAAGGTATTGGTGAGACCGCACCTGGAATACTGCATACAATTTTGGTCTCCATACTTGAGAAAAGACATACTTGCTCTCGAGGCAGTACAAAGAAGGTTCACTCGGTTAATCCCGGGGATGAGGGGGCGGACATATGAGGAGAGGTTGAGTAGATTGGGACTCTACTCATTGGAGTTCAGAAGAATGAGAGGCGATCTTATTGAAACATATAAGATTGTGAAGTGGCTTGATCGGGTGGATGCGGTAAGGATGTTCCCAAGGATGGGTGAAACTAGAACTGGGGGGCATAATCTTAGAATAAGGGGCTGCTTTTTCAAAACTGAGATGAGGAGAAACTTCTTCACTCAGAGGGTAGTAGGTCTGTGGAATTTTCTGCCCCAGGAAGCTGTGGAAGCTACATCATTAAATAAATTTAAAACAGAAATCGACAGTTTCCTAGAAGTAAAGGGAATTAGGGGTTACGGGGAGCGGGCAGGAAATTGGACATGAATTTAGATTTGAGGTTAGGATCAGATCAGCCATGATCTTATTGAATGGCAGAGCAGGCTCGAGGGGCCGATTGGCCTACTCCTGCTCCTATTTCTTATGTTCTTATGAGACAGGCCTTCTTGGTAGCAGAGGCAGGCCGCTTCCTCCCACCCGCCGGGGGGAAGAGCTCTGTCCTCCCCCTCCTCCTCACCCCATCCAATAGTACCTGGTGTGAGGCATCATTAAACCTGGGAGCAGCCTTCCCCTTGGGCTGCTCCATGCTGTAATTTTTCCTATTTCCTGCAGCATCAGTCAGTGGAGGAATGCCCCTTTAAATAGGGCTCCTCCAGCTGACAGTCTATGCTACGCATGCGCAGTCCGCCCGCTGCGCAGCTTTCCAGCGTGAAACCCGGAAGCACAGGTAAGTGGATCCAGTTAGCCTGCGATTCTGTGCCGAGTCGACCCAATCTCTCCTCATACGACAGTCCTGCCATCCCAGGAATCAGTCTGGTGAACCTTCACTGCACTCCCTCTATGGCAAGTATATCCTTTCTTCGGTAAGGAGATCAAAACTGCACACAATACTCCAGGTGTGGTCTCACCCAGGCCCTGTATAACTGCAGTAAGACATCCTTGCTCCTGTACTCATATCTTCTTGCAATGAAGCCAACATACCATTTGCCTTCCTAACTGCTTGCTGCACTTGTTTGTTTGCTTTCAGTGACTGGTGTACAAAGACACCCAGGTCCCTTTGTACATCAACATTCTCCAATCTATCACCATTTAAATAATATTCTGCCTGTCTGTTTTTCCTTCCGAAGTGGATAACTTCACATTTATCCATATTATTCTGCATCTGCCATGTATTTGCCCACTCACTCAACTTGTCAGGTTTATAATACAAGTGAAAACAGGCTGAATATAGAAAGTTCAGAGGGGAAGTGAAAAAGGAAATAAGAAGGGCAAAGAGAGAGTATGAGAATAGACTGGTGGCCAACATAAAAGGGAATCCAAAAGTCTTCTATAGGCATGTAAAGGGGTCGTAAGAGGAAGGGTGGGGCCGATTAGGGACCATAAAGGAGATCTACGCATAGAGGCAGTGGGCATGGCTGAGGTACTAAATGAGTACTTAGCATCTGTCTTTACCAAGGAAGAAGATGCTGCTAAAGTCACAGTAAAAGAAGAGGCAGTTTAAATACTGGATGGGCTAAAAATTGATAAAGGGGAGGTACTAGAAAGGCTGGCTGTAATTAAAGTAGATAAGTCAATCAGTCCGGATGGGATGCATCCTAGGTTGCTGACGGAAGTAAGGATGGAAATTGCGGAGGTACTGGCCATAATCTTCCAATCATCCTTAGATATGGGGGTGGTGCCAGAGGACTGAAGAATTGCAAATGTTACACCCTTGTTCAAGAAAGGGTGTGAGGATAAACCCAGCAACTACAGGCCAGTCAGTTTAACCTCAGTGGTGGGGAAACTTTTAGAAATGATAATCCAGGACAAAATTAACAGTCACATGGACAAGTGTGGATTAATAAAGGAAAGCAAGCACAGATTTGTGAAAGGCAAATCATGATTCACTTACTTGATTGAGTTTTTCGATGAGGTAACAGAGAGGGGCGATGAGGGCAATATGGTTGATGTTGTGTATATGGATTCCCAAAAAGCGTTTGATAAAGTGCCACATAATAGGTTTGTCATCAAAGTTGAAGCCCATGGAATAAAAGTGGCAGTGGCAGCATGGATATGAAATTAGCCAAGTGACAGGAAACAGAGTAATGGTGAACGGTTTTTTTGAGGACTGGAGGGAGGTATACAATAGAGTTCCCCAGGAATCGGTGCTGGGACCATTGCTTTTCTTGATGTATATTAATGACTTGGACTTGGTCACAATTTCAAAATTTGCAGATGACACAAAACTTGGAAGTGCAATGAACAGTGAGGAGGATAGTGATAGACTTCAAGAGGACACAGACAGGCTGGTGGAATGGGCGGACACATGGCAGGTGAAGTTTCACGCCGAGGAGTGCGAAGTGATACATTTTGGTAGGAAGAATGCGGAGAGGCAATATAAACTAAAGGAGACAATTCTAATAGGAGTGCAAGGGCAGAGAGATCTAGGGGTATATGTGCATAAATCGTTGAAGGTGGCAGGGCAGGATGATAAAGCGGTTAAAAAAGCATACAGGATCCTGGGCTTTATAAAAAGAGGCACGAGTACAAAAGTAAGGACGTTTTGACGAACCTTTATAAAACACTGGTTCGGCTACAACTGGAGTATTGTGTCCAATTCTGGGCACCGCACTTTAGGAAAGATGTGAAGGCCTTAGAGAGGGTGCAGAAGAGATTTACTAGAATGGTTCCAGGGATGAGGGACTTCAGTTACGTGGATAGAATGGAGAAGCTGGGGTTGTTCTCCTTAGAGCAGAGAAGGTTGAGAGGAGATTTGATAGACGTATTCAAAATCATGAATGGTCTAGACAGAGTAGATAGAGAGAAACTGTTCCCATTGGCGAAAGGGTCAAGAACCAGAGGTCATAGATTTAAGGTGATTGGCAAAAGAACCAAAGGCGACATGGGGAAAAACTTTTTTACACAGCAAATGGTTAAGTTCTGGAATGCACTGCCCGAGGGGGTGGTGGAGGCAGATTCAATCGTGGCTTTCAAAAGGGAATTGGATAAGTACTTGAAGGGAAAAAATTTGCAGGGCTACGGGGATAGGGCAGGGGAGTGAGAACAGCTGGATTGCTTTTGCAGAGAGCCAGCATGGACTCGATGGGCTGAATGACCTTCTTCCATGCTGTAACCTTTCTATGATTCTAGCACTGTCAATATAACTTTGGCAAAATCTCTTAAGGCTTTTGTGAAGCATTGCTGATTTCATTTAAGTACTTGTCACCATTTGACACTGGTGCTAAGAGCCTTACAGAATTAGAATTTTTTAATAGGTATTTCATTCACAGGATGTTATTCAGTTGTGAAAAGTTATTGCGGGTAATTTTCACTTTGTGCGATCACATAAGACTGGTGAAAGCGAATCGGCAGCACGTTTTATGATTCTCCTGATTTTTTTAAATTTCTAATGAGGTCAATCGGGAGATGTAAAACGTGCTGCCAATTCATTCTCATCCATTGTACACTATCGCACAAAGCCAAAATTATCCTCATTGACAGAACAATGAAGAAGGAGGTATTGGAAACAGCCATATTGTGAGTGCTGTCCAGAATGAAGCTTGTTGAAGCCTAACAACAGGCTCATCTTGTGATGTGGTTAAATTAGTAACAAATTATATTCTGGAATTCAGTGCTGTCACCCGCACAGTATCTCGTTAACTTTGTTATTCTTAATGTCTCTATTGACTGAGGTGGACCACCAATTCTAGAATGGAAATGTCCCAATCGAACTTAAAGGCCCCAAGCAGTTAGGAATTTCTTTTTTGCAAACAAAACATTTCTATTGGCAGACACTTACATGGTAAAGATCTTTTGGTGGCTTATTTAAGAAATGTGGCAGTAGTCAGACGATTAATACATTGATTATTATGAAAATCATGGTGGTGTTTAGCTAATAGACACTGTCAATGATGGTAAAATGGATATGATGTGTTGACGTCTAACATAGTGCTATGTAGTGGCAAGGTGTGCATTTAATTCCTTACTCTGCTCAGTTGTTGAACTGAGCAACACTGGACAGGAAGGTGCTGGGAAGAAGGGAAGGGAAAATTAGATGGCAACATCCTGCTTAGGAGGTACTTTATGGGGCCGATTTTTGGATGGCGGAGCGGGTGCATCCTAAATGGCGGAATCCCGGAGTGGGTCCAGAGCCCGGCTCCAACCCGCTGACTTCTGCATTCCCCAATGACGTATTCGGGTGTGCGCGCAGCTCCCGCATGCAGGACTCCCACCGGCAATTAAAGCCAGCGGGATGATAACTTACATTGTTATTTAGGTAGTTGAGGTACTTGGCAGACCTCATTGATTGGAGATTTTGGCAGGGGTGCAATTTTGAAGGATCCTCAGCATGTTTCCCGTGCTGTGGGAAACACTCCCTGTTGGAGCAGACGTGTTTCAGCCAGCAGCCAGTGGGAGATACAAAGGATTATTTGACAGTTGGGGGGAATACCTCATTTATTGCAGCAGGGCATTCTGTCACTTCAGACAAAGTTTTGGCTGCAACACCTTTGTCTCTCCACTCAAAATTATTAATTTATATCCTAAACTCTGCTGTGAAAACACATTTACCTACTTTGCGGACCCCCTCAAACTCACACCGTCAGGACGGGGGGGTGGGGGCGCCATAGCTGCATTCATCACTTCACCGGAGGACAAGCAACATCACCGGCCTCGCCAGGCATGTCATCCACCTCCGCCACGTGGAGCTCCACAACACAGTGCTGCGCCACAGGCACCTGCACAAAATAGTCGTACAACTATACACATACACTCACTGTAGGGTGACCCAATGGGTGGCATCAAGTGTGGGTGTTCATGGTGAACCTCATGAAAGGGACTTATTACACGAGCCAGTCAAGAATGGCAGTAGTGGTGACAATAATAATATTTAATATGCCATTAACAAAAATCAAATATAAATAAAAAACATGACAAACCGTCAAACACTCTAGTGCATCCCTTTGTGCTCACAAAACCTTTGCCGTACGCTTACGAGTACTCCTACATGGTACTTCCCCTATGGCTGCAGCAGAGGTAGTGGCAGGTTGCTCTTGTTCATGCCCTGACCGATTAGATGCTTTGGGCCTACGCCCTCTGGGTTTCGGTGCCCGTGAGGGCCCCTCCAAAGACTGCTCCACCTGCACCTGTGCAGGGGCAGACTTGACCACCTGGAGAGGAGGCAGCATTGCGGGTACTGGTTGAGAGGGGGGCAACGGGTGAGACATGGGAGCGCCTTGCGTGGCGTCCCCACTTCCATGTCCCCTTTCGTCATCATCCCTCTCATGGGCCAGGCCCACATTACTCCTACCACCCTGCTGGACGACAGTTTGGAGGACATGTGTGAAGCCTTGTAAGGCCAGTGCTAGTGTATCTGCCTGCCTGTTTAAGGCGGCAGAAAGTTGCTCACCCTGAGTCCGAAGGGCCGTTGTCAGGGCCTGAATGGACTCATTGGTGAGCCGTGCTTGAAGCTCAATGGAGGTTAGCCTTCCCTCCATCGCAGACATTCCTGCACTTACCCGCTACACTATCTCAGAGGTGCCCTCACGTTCCTGTGACAGTATCTCAGAGATTCCCTCCTGTACCTGTGCCACCATTCCACTCATGCAGGAGTTGGACTCCTCCATCCTCTGCGTGTGTCCAGCTGAGCCTGGAGAAGAGTGTGCCCACCGAAGCGGACTCTCCGCAGCTGCCCCTGCCACCAGTGTCTGCTCGTGCTCACGTGGGTGTGGTGACTCACCATGTGTGACCCCAACTGACTGAGGACGGGGACCCTCCGAGGTGTGTGTATCTGTGCTGGTGGATGGCTCGCTCAGATGTGACGGTGCCCCCTCAGAGGCCGGCAGGTCCTCTGAGGAATCGGCCTCCGCCGTCACGGCGGTCGCTGAAGGCCCTGTAAGAGAACAGAAGGCAATATTAAGCATGATGACAGATGTTGAGGTGCTGAAGATGGCAAGGCATGTTAGCATCATTTACTATTGTGAGTGCTGAATGTTAAAGTTCTGTCACTAGCCGTTTGTCGGGTGGCAGTTTCGGCGTCCCCGACAGACAGGCACTCGAGTGTGGCTCAGTTCAAGAGCCTCCTGCTCAGCGTCCGTGAGGTTGTGGCCAACCTCCGGTCTTCGCCCTCTCTCGTGCATTCTGGGCTCTCCTCTCCTATAAGGGGAGAAAGTAGAGAGGCCTGAGTGAGAGATAGTGACGTGGCCAATCGCTGAATGCATTGGTTTGGGTGAGGCTGACCGTGAAAGAGATGCATCAGAGGGTGAGTATGAGACAGAGCCATGAGATTGTATGAGGATTAGGTTGAGTGGTAGTGGTGGGATGAGTACTGGGGAGGTGAGTAAGCGCAAGTAAGTTGAGGATGAGGTTTGAGTGGGTGTGAGGAGTGATGTGATAGAATAGTGTTGGCAGTGCAGAGGGAGTTGTGGGGTGGGGGCGGTGATGTGGAAGACGGAGTGTAGGAGAATGAGTAAGTGTACTCACTTTGGCGATCCACGTGCGGGAGACGTTGCTGCTGCTGCTGACCTCCTCTGCCACTCGAGCCAGGCCTTCTTGGTGGCAGAGACAGGCCACTTCCTCCGTCTGCTGGGTAGAAAATCTCTCTCCTCCTCCTCACCCCATCCAGTAGGACCTGGAGTGAGGCATTGTTAAATCTGGGAGCAGCCTTTCCCCTGGTCTGCTACATGCTTTACTTTGGGTTGTTTGCTGCAGGAGCAGCATTGGAGGACTGCCCCTTTAAACAGGGCTCCTCCAGCTGACAGCCTGTGATGCGGGTGTGCAGTCTGCCCGCTGCGCAGGTTGACAGCAGGAAATCTAGAAGCCACAGTAAGTGCCTTCAATTTACCCGCGATCGCGTGGGGAACGGACCGATTTCACTGGGCGGGTTACCCACGCGCCCAGTTGCCCCCCCTCCCCCGCTGCCATCCCACCTTGCTGGTAATATCGGGGCCTATGCATCCAAAGGCCTGACAGCAGTCTGCCCACTCCATCCTGCCTCTCTGAGATAAAAGGATGTATAGTGAACAATTATTAAAAATAAATCACAGGCTGTTTGATAAGTTCCAAGGCCTTTATACACGAGTGTTATCAAAACATTGGGCTCGATTTTAACTCCTGGGCAGGAATGTGGCAAAGTGAGCCACATGCCTGTCTGGGAGCAGCAGCAGGCAGGCTTGGCTGATTTTGCCGTCTGGTCCTCCGTTAAAGGGCTGGGAGGTTGGTGGGAAGTAGCTGCCTGGCCTTTAAAATCAGGCGGCAGGGTGCTGGCACCGGTGACCTGCGGGAACGGTCCCTGGCACAAGGTAAGTGTTGTAGGAGGGGATTCCTGCTCCTCCTGGCCCAAAAGGAAACTATAAAACATTTTTAAAAACTTACCTTGCTGAGCCTGATCCTGGCAGAGAAACAATTACTGCTCCTCCACTCAAGTTAAAATAGCAGATCAGGCCCCGATGATGTCATCGGAGACCAATCTGCATATTTAAGGATGATCCTGTCTGCTTCGGGTGGGTGTCCTTGCTACCTGCCATTTAAAATGGCAGTCGGCAGATCAGGGTAGGAAAGGAATGGGTCATTCCCCTGCTCCATTTTAACTGCCCCCCGCCTGTTTTCCGCCATGCAGGGGAGTTAAAATCAATCCTATTGTCTTTAAAGGAAGAAATTCTTGGTGACATGGGGCCATGGTCGCCATGTTTTTGGAAAATGTGTGTCTGATTGTGGGGGAAGAGGGGTGGGAACTGTTGATAAAACTCGGGTTACCACATTTTGCCAAGTCAATAACTGAACAGGAAAGGAAACCTTTGCTTGATGTTCATCAAATAGCTTGGTAAGCTTAATAACTAATGCCTCCGCATCTTTAAACAAATGTTAGTGGGAAAGATGAACAAGGGTTTTAAATGTCAGACTTCTGGGGCTCGAGTTTCCTGGGAAATTGTGCGTGCGTTATGGGGCGGGGGAGCTCCGAAAATCGGGGAAATCCCTTTCGGGTTCGGAGCCTGGCTCCAACCCGCTGACTTCCGAGTTCCCCATGGATGCACCTGTGTGTGCACGGGTGTCCCAAATCCGAAAGTCCCGCCAGCAATTAAAGCTAGCGGGATGGTAGTTAAAGAGCCAAATGTACTGGTACTTGTGACATATTAGGTAGTTAGAACAATTTTTAACTTACCAGGGCGGCTTTCCCACGGCTTCTGAAGGGCCGGATCAGGCAAATAGAAACGAAATAAATTAAATAAAAAAACCATTGCACGAAGTTAAATCACAAAATCAACCGATCTTTCCACCCTTCTCCGATGTCTCCCTCTCCAATCTCTCCCCTTCACCCCTCCGATGTACCCCTGATCTCCCCTTCTTCACCCCCCTCAATGTCCCACCGTTCTCCCCTTCTTCATCCCCCGATGTCCCACCAATCTTCCCCTCTCGGCCCCCCGGTCTTCCCCTCTCGGCCCCCCGGTCTTCCCCTCTCGGCCCCCCGGTCTTCCCCTCTCGGCCCCCCGGTCTTCCCCTCTCGGCCCCCCGGTCTTCCCCTCTCGGCCCCCCGGTCTTCCCCTCTCGGCCCCCCGGTCTTCCCCTCTCGGCCCCCCGGTCTTCCCCTCTCGGCCCCCCGGTCTTCCCCTCGGCCCCCCGATCTTCCACTCTTCCCCCCACCCCGATCTTCCACTCTTCCCCCCCCCACCCCGATCTTCCACTCTTCCCCCCCACCCCGATCTTCCACTCTTCCCCCCACCCCGATCTTCCACTCTTCCACCCCCCCCACCCCGATCTTCCACTCTTCCACCCCCCCCACCCCGATCTTCCACTCTTCCCCCCCACCCCGATCTTCCACTCTTCCCCCCCCCACCCCGATCTTCCACTCTTCCCCCCCACCCCGATCTTCCACTCTTCCCCCCCCCACCCCGATCTTCCACTCTTCCCCCCCCCACCCCGATCTTCCACTCTTCCCCCCCCCCCCCCACCCCGATCTTCCACTCTTCCCCCCCACCCCGATCTTCCACTCTCGCCCCGGATGACATCTCGATGTCTCTCTTTCTCTCCGCCCCCCCCCCCCCCCCCCCGCCTGTCAATCAGGCTGGCTACCGGGCGCGAAACCGGGAGAGCACGTTAATCACCATGAATTACGATGCGATCGCGTCGGAAACAGTAAGTTTTGTTTATTCGGGTTTGCCACGCGCATCTTCACCCCCCACTGCTGCCAACCCACCACCATTTCAAAATTGAGTCCCTGATGTTTGACTGACTTATGTCTGTCTTCTACAGAAAAGTTTTGAGAGCACCTGTGATACTTCAGACATCACACTTCAAAGAAAGGCAGTCATTTCATGTTGTGGACATTAACAGGTTAACTTTTGTCAGTGAGGGAACTTTGTAGGATTGACCTATAGCCAAAAATTACTTGGTATTTTGTAAGCTTTCTACATGAGCAACTGTTGACCTGGAATTGACCTCCAGGATGTTTATGGACCACTTCTCTACAGGGAGTTTCTCAGTACGGACATTAAAAGAATAGGCCAGGTTAACAGCTAAGCATTATTACTGTGCTCCAGACTCCAGATAAACTGTGGACAATGCCATGGGAGATAGCGAGTTTTACAAATTTCTGCTCACTCCACTCACAATCAAATGGATGGTGACCCCAGGTTAAACAATATCAGGAACTCTATTTTGAGGCCCACTATTGTATGATGGAGGGCATTGAGACATTTATTTATTTGTATGAATGTTAAAATAAACTGCAACACAATCACTGCACAATTGTAAATAAGCTAAAAAGTTATGTACCAGGTCAAGGGATAGAAATTAGTGTGCGGTACACTCATTTGTCGGGTGTAAAACGGACACAAAGCATACCAATTTATCAATGGGAGTGCCTGTGCCCAATCTGTGCAGGCATTGGTTCCACTGATAAACTCATGGAGGCCATATTTTAAATGGCCTGTATGGGCGTTAGGCCCCTTAAATATTTAAATTAGGGGCCTAACGCCTGTTGAAGGACCCCATCGAGAAATTAGTCAATGATGTGCAGGGCAAGCATCGGGTCTGCCCTGTTCATGATTCTTCACCGTTGTAAATGTAGGAAAAAATGTCAATAGTCGCCTTTGTGAGTGAAATGAATCATTGGTCAATACACAGTGAAGATAACTTAATAACATGAATTTTCCTTGCTCGAAGTTATAATTTGCATGCAAGCAATTGGCTGTTAAATCACATTTTGGAGTAAAGCCATAATCAGCGTCCCAGATCATTGGTATTGAAGGAGGTAGTGGTGGCTCAGAGACTATTTCAGACTCAGCTTGCTGGTGATTTTAGGCGTATTGCGGAGTAAAATTGGACAAAACTCTGAAGCTTGGCCAGCACTGGAGAATGGAAATGCTATCTACTGCAGAGATTCTGTTGAGACTGAGCATGAAACTATATTGCTGCATTGGGAGACACTAAGGGGATGATTTTAGGAGGCAAATGCGGGTGCGTTGGGGGCGGGGGAAGGCTCCGAAAATCGCGCAAATCCCGTTCGGGTTCGGAAGCCGATTCCAACCCAGCGGCTTCCGAGTTTCCCGGGGACCCACCTATGTGCGCGCAGGCGACACAGAAGTCCCGCCGATAATTAAAGCCGGCGGGATGACCGTTAAAGAGCCAAATAAACCTCATTGAGGTACTTAAGGCACTTTACCTGTGACAGATGAAGTGATTAGAAAGATTTTTAACTTACCTGGGCAGCTTGCTCACAGCTTCTGATTCACGCCTGGTGAAACCACACGTGAAGGGCCGGATCAGGGAGAAAGAAACTAAATAAATTAAATAAAAACCATGCAATGAAGCGAAACCACTAAATGCACCTACCTTTGAAACCTGCTCCGATGTCCGATGTCTCCCGCTCCAATGTCCCCCTCTTCACCCTCCCGATGTCTCCCCGATCTCCCCACGATATTCCTCCAATGTCCCCCCAAACTCACCCTCCTGATCTTCCCCCGATCGCCCCCCAATCTCCCCCGATCTTCCCCCCCTTCCCCCGATCTTCCACCCTTCCCCCCAATTTTCCCCTTTACGTCCCGATCTTCCCCTCTCCTCCCCCACCCCTGGTCTTCCTCTCTCCTCCCCCCCCCCGGTCTTCCCCTCTCCTACTCCCCCCCCCCCCCCCCACCCCCGGTCTTCCAGTCCAGCGCGGATGACGTCTGGCTCTCTCTCTCTTTCCTCCACCCCCCACCTTGCGTTGCAGCTCCTGATGGCAGCCAGCCTGTCAATCAGGCTACCTGCCGGGCGCAAAACCCAGAGAGGATGTCAACCACTAATCAATCGATGTGCGATCGTGTCGGAAACGGTAAGTTTGGTTCATGCGGGTTTGCCACGCACCCAACCACACCTCCCCCCCCCCCCCCCCCCACTTGCTGCCAACCCGCCTCCCCGCTAATATCGGGGCCTAAGTGTTGTCACTAACTCCTGCCTTGGGTATGCATTTGGTACCATCACTGAACCTGAAGTGGAAAATATTCCATCCTTTGTTTTCCTTCCCCTCACCAATTTTCTCCCCTGATGGTGCTAACCCACATTAAAGCTCTGTTCCATGGACTCCAGCAGTACCTCCTGTACATTGTCCAAGTGACCATTCTGCATTTGTGAGCCCATACGGTGAGCATGGCCAGGATACTGAACTATGGGAACATTTTATCTTGTCCTCACCCTGTCTCCATTTCAAATAGACTTTTCAGCAAGAATCATTGAATAGCAATCAGAAGCAGAAGCCCTGGCTGAGTTCTCGCCCCACTCTTTCCCCAGCCCAGTGGTGCTGAGGCTAATTGCAATGCTTGTTTCCAATAACTGACTCTCAGACCTTCCTAGTCTGTATGACTAAGTTCCACATTTACCATCTGGGCTATCGGGACAGATACAACCTTTGATTCGTTTTTATCTTATCCTTGTTTTCAAATACCTTTATGCCCTCGTCCCTCCCTATTTCTGTAATCTCCTCCAGCCCTACAACCCTCCGAGAACGCTGCGCTCCTCCACCTCTGGCCTCTTATGTATCCCCACTTCCTTTGCTCCAATCATTGGCAGCCATGATCTAAGCCTTAAGATCTGGAATTCCCTCTCTAATCCTCTCTGCCTCTCTACCTCCCCTTCCTCCTTTAAGACCCTCCTTAAAACTTACCTGTTTGACCAAGCTTTTAGTCACCCCTGCTAATATCTCATTTGGCTTGGTGTCAATTTTTGTCTGATTACGCTTTCTCTGAAGCACCTTGGGATGTTTTCCGACGTTAAAGGCACTATATAAATGCAAGTTGTTGCTGTTTCGGCTTTCTTTTGTGAAATTTCTTCTGATCAAGGTGAGGGATGTTAGTGCTGGAGTAGAAACCTTACCATTTAAGCACTCACTGTCAGTATCAGTGATTCTCAGGTCAGGTGCAGTATAGCAGTTAGATGTAGAGTAAAGCTTCCTCCACTGTGCCCCAACAGTACAAACTTAGAAGCCTAGCCTGCCTCTAAGAGAAGCGGTGTGGAGCACCAGGGGAGGAACCCCAGGTATCAGTCCCATTCACTAAGAACAGAGAGAGCGACGTCACAGTAAATAGAGAGGAGGAGCTCTGAGAGACCGGAATAAAAGGGTAGGTTAATCGGGTAAGTAAATTAATAATTAAGTATCTAAAGGGAGTTTAGAAAAACAAGGTTTCTAAATATAATGGATGGGCAGCTGAGACCCATTGCCTGAAATTCTTGTGCTATGTGGGAATTTCAGGACACTTTGTGTCCTGGAGGGCCACATGTGCAGGAAATGCCTCTAGTTGCTCGAGTTCAAGATGAGAGTTTCTGAGCTTGAGGGGCGGCTGGAGTCACTGCAGAGCATAAGAGAGGCTGAAGGTTTCCTGGATTGTACGTTCCAGGAGGTGGTCATCCCACAGCCACAGAGTTCAGGGTAGTAACTGGGTGGCCATCGAAAGGGGTAGGAAGAGGCAGGCAGTGCAGGAATCTTCTGGGTGTGTGTCACTCTCAAACCGGTATTCAACATTGAATACCAGTGAGGGTGATGACACCTCGAAAGAGTGTAATCCTGAGTGTGGCACCATGGAGCAAAGGACAGCACATGGGGGCAGGTAGTCAGGGGGACAGACAGGCATTTCTGTGACCTCCGACAGGAGTGCTGCATGGTGTTGCCTCCCTGGTGTCAGGGTAAAGGACAGCATGGAGAGGGTGCAGAACATTCTGTGGAGGGAAAGGGAACAGCCTGAAGTTGTGGTCCCTGTGGGTACCAATGACATAATCAAGAAAAGAGATGAGGTCCTGCAGTCAGAGTTTCAGGAGCGAGGGAGGAAGTTAAAAAGCAGGACCTCAAATGTAGTAATCTCTGGATTACTCCCAGTGTCATGCGCTAGTGAGTACAGAACTAGGAAGATCCGTCTTCACTTTAGAGGATACAAATAACATGCTAGAAATAATTGTGAATCAAGAGGTGAAAGGGAGGGAGGAACTTAAAACATTTACAATCACCAGGGAAAGGGTTCTGAAAAAATTATTAGAACTAAAAGCTGACAAGTCCCCAGGTCCTGACGGACTTCATCCTAGGGTCTTAAAAGAAGTGGCTGCAGAGATAGTAGATGCATTGGTATTAATTTTGCAAAATTCCTTAGTTTCTGGAAGGGTCCCATCAGATTGGAAAATAGTGAATGTAACTCCTCTATTCAAGAAAGGAGGGAGACTGAAAGCAGGAAACTACAGGCCACTTAGCTTAACATCTGTCATAGGGAAAATGCTAGAATCTATTATTAAGGAGGTTATAGCAGGGCATTTAGAAAATCTCATCGCAATCAGGCAGAGTCAACACGGCTTTGTGAAAGGGAAATCGTGTTTGACTAATTTATTAGAGTTCTTTGAGGAAATAACAAGCAACGTGGATAAAGAGGATCCTGTGGATGAGGTGTATTTGGATTTCCAGAAGGCATTTGACAAGGTGCCACATCAAAAGCTTCTACACAAAATAAGAGCTCATGATGTAGGGGGTAACATTAGCATGGATAAAGGATTGGTTAGCTAACAGGAAACAGAGAGTAGGCATAAATTGGTCATTTTCAGGTTGGCAAGATGTAACGAGTGGAGTGCCACAGGGATCAGTGCTGGAGCCTCAACTGTTTACAATCTGTATCAATGACTTGGATGAAGGGACCGAATGTATGGTTGCTAAATTTGCTGATAACACAAAGGTAGGTAGGAAAGTAAGTTGTGAAGAGGACATAAGGAGTCTGCAAAGGGATATAGATAGGTTAAGTGCGTGGGCAAAAATTTGGCAGATGGAGTATAATGTGGGAAAATGTGAACTTGTCCACTTTGGCAGGAGGACTAGAAAAGCAGTATATTATTTAAATGGAGAGAGATTGCAGAACTCTGGGGTACAGAAAGATCTGGGTGACCTAGTACATGAATCACAAAAAGTTAGTATGCAGGTACAGCAAGTGCTTAGGAAGGCAAATGGAATGTTGTCATTTATTGCAAGGGGAATGGAATATAAAAGTAGAGATGTTTTGCTACAGTTGTACAGGGCATTGGTGAGACCACATCTAGAATACTGTGTGCAGTTATGGACTCCTTATTTAAGAAAGGACATAATTGCTTTGAAGGCGGTTCAGAGAAGGTTCACTCGACTGATTCCTGGGATGAGGAGGTTATCTTATGAGGAAAGGTTGGACAAGTTGGGCCTGTGTACATTGGGTTTAGAAGAATGAGAGGTGATCTTACTGAAACATATAAGATCCTGAGAGGACTTGAAGGGGTAGATGTTGAGAGGTTGTTTCCCCTTGTGGGAGAGACTAGAACTAGGGGCCAGAGCTTAAAAATAAGGGATCTCCCAATTAAGATGGAGATGAGGAGAATTTTTTTCTCTGAGTCTGTGGAACTCCCTTCCCCAGAGAACGGTGGAGGCAGGGTCATTGAATATTTTTAAGGCGGAGTTAGATAGATTCCTGATTAACAAGGGAGTCAAAGATTATAGTAGGTAGACGGGAAAGTAGGGTTGAGGTCAGAATCAGATCATCCATGATCTTATCAAATGGCAGAGCAGGCTCGAGTGGCCGAATGGCCTACTCCTGCTCTTAATTCATATGTACGTACGTATGTTCGTAAGATAAGGCACGTTAATGCGTGACTGGATACATGGTGCAAGAGGGAGGGCTTCAGAGTCTTGTGGAATTGGGATCAGTTCTGGGGCAGGAGGGACCTGTACAAGATGGACATGTTGCACCTCAACAGAGCTGGGACCAATGTCCTCACAGGGTGGTTCATTAGTGCTGTGTGGGAGGGTTTAAATAATTTGGCAGGGGGATGGGCACTAGGATGTAGCATTGGAAAAGAGAAACAAGGTGCACAAAGGATTGGGAGAGACAGATAGCACTAGAGCAAGAAATAATACAGTATTAGGTGGGATCAGAGCGAGAGAATATGAGAAGGTCTATGATAGGTTTACGGTGCATGTGTGTAAACGCACAAAGTGTGGTAAATAAGGTTGGTGAGTTGCAGGCACAAATAACCACATGGGAATAATGTGTAGTGGCGATAACGGAGACCTGGCTCAAAAAAGGGCAGGATTGGGTACTAAATATTCCTGGATACAAAGTGTTCAGGAAAGATTGGGAAGGAAAAAAAAGAGTGGTGTGGGGGTGGGGGTGGAGGTTGCAGTATTGATTAAGGAGAATATTGCAGTGCTGGAGAGAGAGGATGTCCTGGAGGGGTCAAGGACAGAAACTATTTGGTTAGAGTTAAGAAACAAGAGGCGCCATTACACTACTGGGTGTATTCTATAGGCCACCAATCAAGTGAGAAGGGTATAAAGGAGCAAACTTGCAGGGAAATTACAGATAGGCACAAGAACTATAAAGTAGGGGGACTTCCAGCGAGGAAGGAGGCATTGCTGGATCTAGTTCTGGGGAAAGACGTGGGTCAAGTGTCAGTGGGGGAACATTTAGGGAACAGTGATCATAGTATCATAAGGTTTAGATTAGTTATGGGAAAGGACAAGGAGCAATCTAGAGTAAAAATACTTAATTGGAGGAGGGCCAATTTCTGTGGGCTGAGAATGAAACTGGCCCGGGTAAATTGGAATCAAAGATCAGAGGCAAAACAGTAATTTAACAATGGGTGACCTTTAAAGAGGAGATGGTTCAGGTACAGTCTAGGTACATTCCCATGAGGGGGAAAGATAGGCCATCAAAGTCACAGCTCCCTGGATGACGAAAGAGATGAAGCAGAAAAAGGTGGCGTATGACAGATGTCAGGTTGATAATACAAGTGGGAACCAGGCTGAATATAAAAAGTACAGAGGAAAAGTGAAAAAGGAAATAAGAGTGGAAAAGAGAGAGTATGAGAATAGGCTGGCGACCAACATAAAAGGGAATCCAAAAGTCTTCTACTGGCATGTAAATAGTAAACTGGTAGTAAGAGGAAGGGTGGGGCTGATTAGGGACCAAACAAGAGATCTATGCATGGAGGCAGAAAACATGGCTGAGGCACTAAATGAGTACTTTGCATCTGTCTTTACCAAGGAAGAAGATGCTGCCAAAGTCACAGTAAAAGAGGAGATAGTTGAGATACTGGATGGGCTAAAAATTGATAAAGAGGAGGTACTAGAAAGGCTGGCTGTACTTAAAGTAGATAAGTCACTCGGTCCAAATGAGATGCATCCTAGGTTGTTGAGGGCAGTAAGGGCGAAATTGCATTGGTACTGACCATTATCTTCCAATCATCCTTGGACATGGGGTGGTGCCAGAGGACTGGAGAATTGCAAATGTTACACCCTTGTTCAAAAAAGGTGTAAGGATAAACCCAGCAACTACAGGCCAGTCAGTTTAACCTCAGAGGTGGGGAAGCTTTTAGAAACGATATTCCAGAACAAAATTAATAGTCACTTGGACAAGTGTGGATTAATAAAGGAAAGCCAGCATGGATTTGTTAAAGGCAAATCATGTTTAACTAACATGATTGAGTTTTTTGATGAAGTAACAGAGAGGGTTGATGAGGGGAATGCGGTTAATAGGGTGTATATGGACTTTCAATAGGCGTTTGATAAAGTGCCACATAATAGGCTTGTCATCAAAATAGAAGCCCATGGAATAAAAGGGACAGTGGTAGCATGGATACGAAATTGGCTAAGTGACAGGACATAGAGAGTAGTGGTGAACGGTTGTTTTTTGGACTAGAGGAAGGTATACAGTGGTGTTCCCCAGGGTTCGGTATTAGGACCACTACTTTTCTTGATATATATTAATGACTTGGACTTGGGTGTACAGGGTGCAATTTCAAAATTTGCAGATGACACAAAACTTGGAAATGTAGTGAACAGTGAGGAGGATAGTGATAGACTTCAGGAGGACTTAGAGAGGCTGGTGGAATGGGCAGACATATGGCAGATGAAATTTAATGCAGAGAATTGTGAATTGATACATTTTGGCAAGAAGAACGAGGAGAGGCAATATAAACTAAATGGTATATTTCTAAAGGGTGTGCAGGAACAGAGAGACCTGGGGATATATGTACACAAATCCTTGAAGATGGCAGGACAGGTTGAGAAATCAGTTAAAAAAGCATATGGGATCCTGGGCTTTATAAATAGAGGCATTGAGTAGAAAAGCAAGGAAGTTATGTTGAACCTTTATAAAACACTGGTTCGGCCACAACTGTAGTATTCTTTCCAATTCTGGGCACCGCACTTTTAGAAGGATGTGAAGGCCTTAGAGAGGGTGCAGCAAAGATTTACTGGAATCGTACCAGGAATGAGGGACGTCTGTTACGTGGATAGACTGGAGAAGCTGGGGTTGTTCTCCTTAGAGCACAGATGGTAGAGAGGAGATTTGATAGAAGTGTTCAAAATAATGAAGGGTTTAAATAAAGTAAATAAAGAGAAACCGTTCCCATTGGTGGAAGGGTCGAAAATCAGAGGACACAGATTTAAGGTGATTGGCAAAAGAACCAAAGGCGACATGAGGAAAAACTTTTTTACGCAGCAAGTTATGATTTTTTTTTTGTTTGTTCATGGGATGTGGGCGTCGCTGGCGAGGCCGGCATTTATTGCCCATCTCTAATTGCCCTTGAGAAGGTGGTGGTGAGCCGCCTTCTTGAACTGCTGCAGTCCGTGTGGTGAAGGTTCTCCCACAGTGCTGTTAGGAAGGGAGTTCCAGGATTTTGACCCAGCGACGATATATTTCCAAGACGGGATGGTGTGTGACTTGGAGGGGAACATGCAGGTGGTGTTGTTCCCATGTACCTGCTGCTCTTGTCCTTCTAGGTGGTAGAGGTCGCGGGTTTGGGAGGTGCTGTCGAAGAAGCCTTGGCGAGTTGCTGCAGTGCATCCTGTGAATGGTACACACTGCAGCCACTGTGTGCCGGTGGTGAAGGGAGTGAATGTTTAGGGTGGTGGATGGGGTGCCAATCAAGCAGGCTGCTTTGTCCTGGATGGTGTCGAGCTTCTTGAGTGTTGTTGGAGTTGCACTCATCCAGGCAAGTGGAGAGTATTCCATCACACTCCTGACTTGTGCCTTGTAGATGGTGGAAAGGCTTTGGGGAGTCAGGCGGTGAGTCACTCGCCGCAGAATACCCAGCCTCTGACCTGCTCTTGTAGCCACAGTATTTATATGGCTGGTCCAGTTCAGTTTCTGGTCAATGGTGACCCCCAGGATGTTGATGGTGGAGGATTCGGCGATGGTAATGCCGTTGAATGTCAAGGGGAGGTGGTTAGACTCTCTCTTGTTGGAGATGGTCATTGCCTGGCACTTGTTTGGCGCGAATGTAACTTGCCACTTATCAGCCCAAGCCTGAATGTTGTCCAGGTCTTGCTGCATGCGGGCTCGGACTGCTTCATTATTTGAGGGGTTGCGAATGGAACTGAACACTGTGCAATCATCAGCGAACATCCCCATTTCTGACCTTATGATGGAGGGAAGGTCATTGATGAAGCAGCTGAAGATAGTTGGGCCTAGGACACTGCCCTGAGGAACTCCTGCAGCAATGTCCTGGGGTTGAGATGATCGGCCTCCAACAACCACTACCATCTTCTTTTGTGCTAGGTATGACTCCAGCCACTGGAGAGTTTTCCCCCTGATTCCCATTGACTTCAATTTTACTAGGGCTCCTTGGTGCCACACTCGGTCAAGTGCTGCCTTGATGTCAAGGGCAGTCACTCTCACCTCACCTCTGGAATTCAGCTCTTTTGTCCACGTTTGGACCAAGCCTGTAATGAGGTCTGGAGCTGAGTGGTCCTGGCGGAACCCAAACTGAGCATCGGTGAGCAGGTTATTGGTGAGTAAGTGCCGCTTGATAGCACTGTTGACGACACCTTCCATCACTTTGCTGATGATTGAGTGTAGACTAATGGGGCGGTAATTGGCCGGATTGGATTTGTCCTGCTTTTTGTGGACAGGACATACCTGGACAATTTTCCACATTGTCGGGTAGATGCCAGTGTCGTAGCTGTACTGGAACAGCTTGGCTCGAGGTGAAGCTAGTTCTGGAGCAAGTTCTGGAATGCACTGTCTGAAAGGGTGATGGAAGCAGATTCAGTCGTGGCTTTCTAAATGGAATTGGATAAATACTTGAAGAGGAAAAAATTTGCAGGGCTACGGGGAAATAATGGGGGAATGGGACTAACTGGATTGTTCTTACAAAGGGCCGGCATGGGCCAAATGGCCTCCTTCTGTGCTGTAACCATTCTATGATTCTACTGCACCAGTGTGACATTTTTCTTTTTCCATTTCCCTTGCCACCCTGAACCTCTGAGGGAAATTGCCAAATTAGAGGCATTTTTGTGGCCCATCCCCACTAGAAATTTGGTTAAAACTACTAAAACCTATTATACGTAGAACCCTTACTGTCATCCCATTAGTTGGGGCTGGATTTGAACCGAGGTCCTAGCAATGAAAGGCCAGTGTGTAACCCACTGCACCTACCTTCCTTAGCTTTATAAGTCTCAAACTGTGGATAACAGCATACAAATAACTTGGTGTAAGAATAAAGGGAGTCAATAATGTTATCAAAATATCTAGCTTGCAAGCTAGCAATTGCTGTATACAAATAGCAACAAGTATGGTGAATCAAAGTTGATGTTAATCCACATCTGCTATGGATTGTACAAATAAATATATATATTGTTTTTGAGACTGTTTCACGGAGTGATCTCATCATTTCTAATTGTCCAAAAGAAATCTTTCTGATAAAAGTCACAACAGCCCCGCATTGCCTCCAACTTTGTTCCTCCATACCATCTGCTGCATTACACAGAATTTCTGGCATAGAAGCATTGCTCCCTAATGATATCACCTCACATCGATGTCAGCTGTTTATTTTTGCGTTGTGTTGCTTTTTGGCGGAATGTTCGATACCTTTTTAATTTTTGCATCTTTTGGCATGGAGACAACAATGTATTCATCTGGTTCACTGCAGGCGCCTGTTGGTACATCTTCCCGAGTAGTTACTGTAAGGAAGAATTAATTAGACAACTGCTATACAGCGGGTGTGTTTGTTGTGGGCTGGAGCTGTTTGCTATCCAGTATACAGTTGTACTTCACATAGTGCTTTTAGTTCTTTTGTTTATCGAAGTGGCAGGAAACAGCATTACAGCACGGACTCAGTGGGAGCACTGTTGAATTTGTTATACTGTATTTCACAGACTCACGAAGGCATGACTAATTTTTAGTCTTTGCATGGAGCTGAAAATGGAATGGGCTTAAATGAGCTGCAATGGATGAGTACACTTAACCTTTGCAACACACCCCTTGAAAATGATACTTAGATCTTGGAAAACACAGTCTGGAGTGTGGCACAAGGCAGTAATAGAACCCAGGCTTGAAATTATGCCACAAATGTTGCTTATTTTGTCAGCGTCATCTCAGCTTCACTTGTTACATCTGTGAAGCACACTTTAGTCTGAGAGTTCATAGGGATGGTTTATGTTGCGTTTTTCAATTTGGGTAAGGTCATGGCAGATACAGATAGCTACACACATAATTGAATCGTGTGATTAGGATTGATGTGATATTCTACCACAATCAGCATACAATTTTTTTTTCTTCCTTTTCTGCCTCCCCATCTCTTCTCCCGAAGGCATTGATCCTCCCTGTGGTGCAGTTCCAGGAGTGTTACGCACACTCCAGTACCTCGTCCAAATAGCCAGTCTTCACATGTGAGCCTCTATAGTGAGACGGCCAACTTAGTACCAAGTTGGGGCCATGCTGACGAGAAAGTGGATCAATGTCATTACACGTAGCATCCGTGCTACCATCTGTCTGGGCTTGGTTGGCAGGCTATTAAACCATGAAAGGTATCTCAGCCCAGCTTGACCTTGTTCTCAACTGACATCCACACATGTTTCCAGCATAGCATCAGTAGTGTGAACCCTAGCTGATTTTTTTCTTTCTCATACCAGGATGCTAAGGGCAATTGTAGTGACCTTAGTGCCACACCAGCTGTGATCAGTTAACTTAACACAGACCTAGCAATTCACTCTGGGACTTTTATTACTTAATGAGCTAAGCAATTTGGAATGCCTATTATTTTTAATGTTTTTCTCATTTTCACGCCATGCAGCTAATGAGGCAGATGCACAGGCTGCAGCCATTGCCGTTTCTAACCGGTCAAAAGAGGGGCCAGAAACTGCCCTGTCATGATTCTCTCACCTGGTTTTCCCCTCCCCTTTGCTGAAGGACACCACAATCTCTACCTGATAACACCAAACCCCTTGTCTATTTGTTGCAGGGGATTGTGCACCTGAAACACATCATACCATATTTGGAGAGGCAGGGACTAATTAGGAACAGTCAGCATGGTTTTGTGAGAGGAAAATCATGTCTCACGAATTTGATTGAGTTTTTTGAAGGGGTAACCAAGAAGATAGATGAGGGCTGTGCAGTAGACGTGGTCTACATGGACTTCAGCAAAGCATTTGACAAGGTACCGCATGGTAGGTTGTTACATAAGGTTAAATCTCATGGGATCCAAGGTGAGGTAGCCAATTGGATACAAAATTGGCTTGACGACAGAAGACAGAGGGTGGTTGTAGAGGGTTGTTTTTCAAACTGGATGCCTGTGTCCAGCGGTGTGCCTCAGGGATCGGTGCTGGGTCCGCTGTTATTTGTTATTTATATTAATGATTTGGATGAGAATTTAGGAGGCATGGTTAGTAAGTTTGCAGATGACACCAAGATTGGTGGCATTGTGGACAGTGAAGAAGGTTATCTGGGATTGCAACGGGATCTTGATCAATTGGGCCAGTGGGCCGATGAATGGCAGATGGAGTTTAATTTAGATAAATGTGAGGTGATGCATTTTGGTAGATCGAATCGGGCCAGGACCTACTCCGTTAATGGTAGGGCGTTGGGGAGAGTTATAGAACAAAGAGATCTAGGAGTACAGATTCATAGCTCCTTGAAAGTGGAGTCACAGGTGGATAGGGTGGTGAAGAAGGCATTCGGCATGCTTGGTTTCATTGGTCAGAACATTGAATGCAGGAGTTGGGATGTCTTGTTGAAGTTGTACAGGGCATTGGTGAGGCCACACTTGGAGTACTGTGTACAGTTCTGGTCACCCTATTATAGAAAGGATATTATTAAACTAGAAAGAGTGCAGAAAAGATTTACTAGGATGCTACCGGGACTTGATGGTTTGACTTACAGGGAGAGGTTAGACAGACTGGGACTTTTTTCCCTGGAGAGTAGGAGGTTTAGGGGTGATCTTATAGAAGTCTATAAAATAATGAGGGGCATAGATAAGGTCGATAGTCAAAATCTTTTCCCAAAGGTAGGGGAGTCTATAACGAGGGGGCATAGATTTAAGGTGAGAGGGGAGAGATACAAAAGGGTCCAGAGGGGCAATTTTTTCACTCAAAGGGTGGTGAGTGTCTGGAACGAGCTGCCAGAGGCAGTAGTAGAGGCGGGTACAATTTTGTCTTTTAAAAAGCATTTGGACAGTTACATGGGTAAGATGGGTATAGAGGGATATGGGCCAAGTGCAGGCAATTGGGACTAGCTTAGTGGTATAAACTGGGCGACATGGACATGTTGGGCCGAAGGGCCTGTTTCCATGTTGTAAACTTCTATGATTCTAACATCGTAGAGATCAGAGTTTGGTCTGTGAAGGAAAATCCTGAAATGTGTATTACCATACAAAGAAAAAGGACTAAAGCTCTGTTCTTAACGAGAAACTGCAGGTCTATATATTACTATCTAAATATGATCAGAAGTGGGCAGGAACATCCAGTTTCAAGATATCATAAACAAAGAGTTGCTGGAAAGTCTCCATAATATACAAAGGCTGAAACCAGAGTGTTGTTGTATCTTAAGGCCTATGATTAACAGATCAGTGCAATGAACTTCTCTCTCCCATGAATACAAATCTTTGAGTGCATTTGAATGGAATGTGACTTTTTATAAAGACTGTGTAATAGGATTGTACAGTAGGGTTGCAGAACAGAACCATGTAATATGATTGTGTAGTATGGCTGTATTTTGAACTGCATTTTATGTTGGAAAATAAGAGAAAGGTCTGTGGAGCAGCAATGACTCAAGACTTCTGTCCAGATAAAGAATCGTTAGTCTTACAAATCGAATTCCCTGTGTGGAAAATATGATCATAGGAGAAACCTATTATGGTATTTCGATAAAGTGCATGTTGATAGATGTTTCATAAATCTTGGGGCCTGTGCTTCATAGTACAAGCTGATTTTTCAGTTTGGCTTAGTAATTCTCTCTATCACCTTACATTACAGCATTTTTGGGGTCCTCTTTTTGATTATTCTCCATGTTACTCTCTCCTCAATGTTCATTATTCTCTATCGTAGCAGGGTGATCGAGGGCCGGTATGTCAGCCTCAGACAGACGAGAGCCCTGATACCCGAGTAAAGGTATGGCCCCTTTAAGAACGTCACCTTTAAATGGTAATTGCTACTGGAGTTGGTGGAGACTTTCCCCAGCCAGGTGACCATAAAAAAGTGTGGTTCAAGAGAAGTAAAAGAGCTGGAAGAGGCTAGGGAGAGTTTTGCATGTATTGTTAAATTGAATGTGCTGTGTGGTGTTTCGCGTTGTGTGAATTATAAAATGTGTTTGAAGTACGGATTGTACTATGAAGCACAGGCTCCAAGACGGTAGGACCGTTTAACCTGTGGTGTCAGAAGTGGGATCTGCATCTCTCGTAGAGAAAGAAAGAGACCAAAAGAAATCTTTAGAGAACTGGTGCGGACCACATGAGCTCTGTAAGAGGCCCAGCAGGAGACCACCCAACTACTATTGAACCAGGTCGCCCAGAGTCGGGTAGAGATCGCTGAATTGATGCAGTAGCGGGGCCAGATAGAGGATCAGGAATCTCCCATCCAACCTACCCGAACCAGTCTAATGCTGCAGAAAATGACTCTGGAGGATGATGTGGAGGCATACCTCTTGGCCTTTGAAAGATGTGCCAAGCGGGAGAGGTGGTCATAAGACCAATGGGCTGACATTGTGGTACCCTTCTTAGAGGGCGATGCTCAGAAGGCCTACTTTGACCTGGGGCCACAGGCGGTGGTCAACTACCCACAGTTGAAGGTGGAGATCCTTGCCAGGGCTGTCAACTTAACTGTATGGACTCAGAGGCCTGGTGCTACCAGGACAAGGCACCCTACTCTTTAATGTTTGATTTGATTCATATGGCCGAGCGGTGGCTTCAACCTGACAGCAACTCCCGTGCATGGATCATTGAGTTGCTGGTAATGGACCACTACCTACGAGCCCTTCCACCCCAGGTCAGGAAGTGGGTAGGTTAAGGGAACCCGGCCAATGCCCAAGAGTTGATTGCATTGGTGGAAAGACAACTCGCTGCAGAGGAACTGGTCAGATGCCCGATGCTCTCCAGGCCATGCAACCTTGGGCGACCCATGAGTCCGAAGAATGGAACTGGATCGGGCAGATAAAACTCTAGTGGGGGCAAAGGGCGCTGAAGAGCAGCGAAGGCACTTATGATTGTGGCCCATGTAACTATAAATCCTGGAGTAAACAGTAAACCAGGGAAAATGTACCCGTGTTACTGTTGTAATGAGTAGGGCCATGTAGCGACACACTGCCCAAACCAGGAGCAGCCCATGCAATGCAGCCTCAGAGAATCCGGGCATGCCGGCAGGGATTATCTGAGTTGGGTAGTGCAGTTTGTGAGCCACGTTGAGGCCGTTCACCCCTTCCTAGAGAAAGAAAGGGTTAATGGGAAGGAGGTGATGCCCCTTACTGACTCTGGGTGCAATAACACTTGTTTCCTCGACCCTTTTACGCTCTTCAGATTTAGACCATGTGGACAAAACAGGATTCAAGTGTGTACATGGGGATGTGTTCTATTACCCCATCACGTGGGTCAAGGTGGAAGTGAAGGGATGTGCCTGGGATGGTACCAAAGCTTCCTCAGCCTGTCAAACTAGGAAGGATTTCCCATGGTTTAATACCCTGATGCAAGGGAAGCAAGGTAATACAGACTGCCTACCTGAAAAGGGGCAGGTTGAGAGCCTCTCTCAAGTGTTTCCCTTCTCCGATCTGGAGTTGTATCAGGGAACCGGGAAACCCAGAAAATCAAAGCGAATGGAGGAAAGACAAAGCCCAAGGAAGTAGGGCAGAGGTTCCTAAAATTTTAGTCGGGGACCAAGACCCTAACCCCTCTGCTTCTTCAGCCCCAGAGGAGGGGCCTGGTATGAGTGGGGAGAGAGAAGCTTCTCAGGCCGACCTCCGAGGGGAGAAGGGGATACACTTTGAGGGACCGGATATGTGTGCTTCTGACTTTCAACTGGAACAGGTAAATGAGCCAGTCCTACAGAATGTGAAGCAAGAGGTGGTAGTGATAAATGGGCACCCTGTTGAAAGTAAAACAAATGGTGAATGGTGGTGGAAAATTAAACAACTAACGGGAGGAGGAGGCTCTCAAAACATCCCCATCCTCAATGATGGCGGATTCCAGCATGTGAGTGCAAAAGACAAGGCTGAAGCGTTTGCAACCATCTTCAGCCAGAAGTGCCGAGTGGATGATCCATCTCGACCTCCTCCCAATATCCCCACCATCACAGAAGCCAGTCTTCAGCCAATTCGATTCACTCCACGTGATATCAAGAAACGGCTGAGTGCACTGGATACAGCAAAGGCAATGGGCCCCGTCAACATCCCGGCTGTCGTACTGAAGACTTGTGCTCCAGAACTAGCTGTGCCTCTAGCCAAGCTGTTCCAGTACAGCTACAACACTGGCGTCTACCTGGCAATGTGGAAAATTGCACAGGTATGTCCTGTCCACAAAAAGCAGGACAAATCCAATCCGGCCAATTACCGCCTCATCAGTCTACTCTCAATCATCAGCAAAGTAATGGAAGGTGTCGTCAACAGTGCTATCAAGCGGCACTTACTCACCAATAACCTGCTCACCGATGCTCAGTTTGGGTTCCGCCAGGACCATTCGGCTCCAGACCTCATTACAGGCTTGGTCCAAACATGGACAAAAGAGCTGAATTCCAGAAGTGAGGTGAGAATGACTGCCCTTGACATCAAGGCAGCATTTGAACGAGTGTGGCACCAAGGAGCCCTAGTTAAATTGAAGTCAATGGGAATCAGGGGGAAAACTCTCCAGTGGCTAGAGTCATGCCTAGCACAAAAGAAGATGGTAGTGGTTGTTGGAGGCCAATCATCTCAACCCCAGGACATTGCTGCAGGAGTTCCTCAGGGCAGTGTCCTAGGCCCAACCATCTTCAGCTGCTTCATCAATGACCTTCCCTCCATCATAAGGTCAGAAATGGGGATGTTCGCTGATGATTGCACATTGTTCAGTTCCATTCGCAAACCCTCAGATAATGAAGCAGTCCGTGCCCACATGCAGCAAGACCTGAACAACATTCAGGCTTGGGCTGATAAGTGGCAAGTTACATTTGTGCCAAACAAGTGCCAGGCATTGACCATCTCCAACAAGAGAGAGTCTAACCACCTCCCCTTGACATTCAACGGCATTACCATCGCCGAATCCTCCACCATCAACATCCTGGGGGTCACCATTAACCAGAAACTTAACTGGACCAGCCATATAAATACTGTGGCTACAAGAGCAGGTCAGAGGTTGGGTATTCTGTGGCGAGTGACTCACCTCCTGACTCCCCAAAGCCTTTCCACCATCTACAAGGCACAAGTCAGGAGTGTGATGGAATACTCTCCACTTGCCTGGATGAGTGCAGCTCCAACAACACTCAAGAAGCTCGACACCATCCAGGACAAAGCAGCCCGCTTGATTGGCACCCCATCCACCACCCTAAACATTCACTCCCTTCACCACCGGCGCACAGTGGCTGCAGTGTGTACCATCCATAGGATGCACTGCAGCAACTCGCCAAGGCTGCTTCGACAGCACCTCCCAAACCCGCGACCACTACCACCTAGAAGGACAAGAGCAGCAGGCACATGGGAACAACACCACCTGCACGTTCCCCTCCAAGTCACACACCATCCCGACTTGGAAATATATCACCGTTCCTTCATCGTTGCTGGGTCAAAATCCTGGAACTCCCTTCCTAACAGCACTTTGGGAGAACCTTCACCACATGGACTGCAGCGTTTCAAGAAGGCCCCTCACCACCACCTTCTCAAGGGCAATTAGGGATGGGCAATAAATGCCGGCCTCGCCAGCGACGCCCACATCCCATGAACGAATAAAAAAATGGTCCTGGGCTATATTATGTAGTGAAGAATGCCCTTTTTACACAGGGTGACTCAGAGGCAGCGGGAGGAAGTGAAGCAATTGCTGGTGCCACGGACACCTAGGCAGATAGTCTTTGACTTAGTCCTCAAGCATTTCGTTGGAAATCACCTGGGGATGGAGAAAACTCTGGAGCTGCTGTTGAGGTGGTTCTTCTGGCCAGGGGTGTATTAAGTATGCTGGTTCTGTCCCTCCTGTCCTGAGTGTCAGCTCTGTGGACCCAGGCCTCTCTATTGTGCTCCAATAATTCCTTTCTCAATAATTGAGGTGCCCTTCAAAAGGATTGCTATGGACCTAATGGACCACCGGAGAGGTTAGCACGGGGACAACAATATATTTTAGTAGTTGTTGACTCTGCCACGCGATATCCCAAGGTGATTCCACTAAGGAACACAACCTCTAAAACCATAACAGGTAAGTTAGTGAAGATGTTCTCCAGGGTAGGGATCCCAAAGGAGATCATAATGGACCAGGGGATTCTCTTTGTGTCCAAACTGATGAAAGACCTTTGTACCCTGCTCCACATTTAAGAGTCTAAGGACCTCTGTGTATCATCCTCAAACTGATGGCCTTGTGGAGAGTTTCAATAGAACCCTCAAGATTATGTTTAAAAAAAGGTTGTGGATAAGGATGGGAGAAAGTGGAAAACCTTCTTGCCGTATCTCATGTTTGCAGTCAGGGAGGTGCTACAGTCCTCTACAGGATTTTCCCCTTTGAGCTGCTGAATGGGTGGCAGCCTCGCAGAATCCTCGACATAGCTAAAGAGGAATGGGAGGAACAAACTGGTTTTGCAGCTCCCGTACATCGTCATGCCATTTGGATTGCATGGGGCCCCAGCCACCTTCCAAAGACTCATGGACCAAATGTTGAGGCCTCATACCCGGCATACTTGGGTTCACGTTTATGTGAAGTAGAGGCTGTATTAGACAGCCTAAGGATATTTGGGCTCACGGCAAACCCAGAGAAATGCCACCTGGCGTTATCAGAGACCAAATACCGAGGGTCCACTGTAGGGGGCGGGGTGGTGAACCCTCAGGTAAACAAAGTGGAAGCTATAAAAGTCTGGCCCCAACCAGTGAATAAGAAGTAGGTCAGGGCCTTTTTGGATATTGTCAGTTACTGCAGATGATTTATTTCTGACTTTGCTGCCTGAGCCGCCCCCCGCTTACTGACCTGACCAAAGCAAAAGCACCAAACCTGATACGGTGGAACCCTGAGGTGGAGGCTGCTGTCAGGGACCTGAGCCAAGCGCTGTGTAATAATCTTGTGCTCATGGTCCCAGACTTTAGAAAAAAATTTGTTCTACATACTGATGCCCCTGAGGTGGGTTTGGGACCTGTAATCTCTCAAATAACTGAGGGAGAGGAACATCCAATGCTCTATATTAGCAGAAAACTGCTGCTTCGGGAGCAACGATATGCTATGGTAGAGAAGGAGTGCCTGTCAATCAAATGGGTCATAGAAATGTTAAGGTACTACCTGTTGGGACGCCAGTTTCTCTTAGTCGTCGATCACGCACCCCTCAGGTGGATGCGGACTAACAAGGGAAAAATTGCTCGCTGTTCATTATTCTCTGTGTAACTCTCTCCTTGATGTTCATTATTCTCTATTGTAGCAGGGTGATTGAAGGCCGGTATATCAGCTACAGGCTAAGGAGGGCTCTGATATCTGAGTGAGGGTATGGCCCTTTAAGAAACCTCACCTTTAAATGGTAATTGCTACTGGAGTGGGTGGAGACTTTCCCCAGCCAGATGAGCATAAAAGGACAAGGGTGATTGAAGGCCGGTATATCAGCTACAGGCAAAGGAGGGCTCTGATATCGGAGTAAGGGTATGGCCCTTTAAGAAACCGCACCTTTGAATGGTAATTGCTACTGGAGTGGGTGGAGACTTTCCTCAGCCAGATGAGCATAAAAGGGCAAGGGTCAAGGGAAGTAAAAGAGCTTGGAGTTGGAGAATTTTGTAAGTATTGTTAAATTGACTGTACTGTACGGTGGTTTGTGTTGTGTGCATTGTAAAAAGTGTTTGAAGTACGGGTTGTTCGTGGACTACTGTTTGTAGGAGAAAGGAGGCTTTGAGATGGTAGGACCGTGTAGCACTATGTAACACTCTCCTTGATGTTCGTTATTCTCTGTGTAACTCCCTCTCCTTGATGTTTGTTATTCTCTGTGTAACTCCCTCTCCTTGATGTTTGTTATTCTCTGTGTAACTCCGAGTGCTATTCCACTGCATCCTTTTTTTTTATAACCGTCAGTAATAATGGCACCAATGGTGATATGAAAACTGCATTATATTCCTGTGTGCCTTGCTTTTTCAGACTGGATGACTGGCATGTATGTAGTGGGCAAGGGTCAATGTGTATGGTACACAGTGGTGTACAGAGAGTTACATATGGCTTCTTCTAATAGCCATTCCATGGGTCCACTTGTGTAACGAGAAGCACTCTCACACTGGATGCTAATGGGGAGAGGGAGAAGCACTCTCACACTGGATGCTAATGGGGAGAGGGAGAAGCACTCTCACACTGGATGCTAATGGGGAGAGGGAGAAGCACTCTCACACAGGATGCTAATGGGGAGAGGGAGAAGCACTCTCACACTGGATGCTAATGGGGAGAGGGAGAAGCACTCTCACACAGGATGCGAATGGGGAGAGGGAGAAGCACTCTCACACTGGATGCGAATGGGGAGAGGGAGAAGCACTCTCACACAGGATGCTAATGGGGAGAGGGAGAAGCACTCTCACACTGGATGCTAATGGGGAGAGGGAGAAGCACTCTCACACAGGATGCGAATGGGGAGAGGGAGAAGCACTCACACACTGGATGCTAATGGGGAGAGGGAGAAGCACTCTCACACTGGATGCTAATGGGGAGAGGGAGAAGCCCAACAAGAGGGGGGACAGTTCTGGATTTAGTTTTAGGGAATGAAGCTGGGCAGGTGGAAGGAGTATCAGTGGGAGAGCATTTTGGTGGTAATAATAATCATTCAGTCAGATTTAGCATAGTTGTGGAAAAGGACAGATATATAACAGGAGTAAAAATTCTGAATTGGGAAAAGGCTCATTTTACTAAGCTGAGAAGTGATTTAGCAAAAGTGGACTGGAAACAGCTACTTGAAGGTAAATCAATGTCAGAGCAGTGGGAGGCATTCAAGGGGGTGATGCAAGGGGTTCAGAGCAAACATGCTCCCACAAGGAAAAAGGGTGGGACTGCCAAATCTAGAGCCCCCTGGATGACAAGGAGTATACAGGGTAAGATAAGGCAAAAAAGGGAAGCTTATGTCAGACACAGAGAGTTCAATACTGCAGAAAGCCTAGAGGGGTATAGAAAATGTAGGGGTGAAATTAAAAAGGAAATTAGGAAAGCAAACAGGGCATGAAAAAATATTGATAAGTAAAATGAAGGAAAACCCAAAAATGTTTCATAAATACATAAAGAGCAAGAGGATAACTACGGAAAGAGTAGGGCCTATTAGAGACCAAAAAAGTAACCTGTGTGTGGAGGTGGAAGATGTGGGAATGGTTCTTAATGAAAACTTTGCATCTGTCTTCACAAAAGAGGGGGATGATGCAGAGATTGTAGTGGAGGAGGAGTGTAAAATATTGGATGGGATAAACATAGTGGGTGAAGAAGTATTAAGGAGTTTAGCATCTTTGAAAGTGGATAAATCGCCAGGCACAGATGAAATGTATCCCAGGCTGTTAAGAGAAGCAAGGGAGAAAATAGCGGAGGCTCTGACCATCATTTTCCAATCCTCCCTGGCTACAGGTGTGGTGCCGGAGGATTGGTGGACTGCTAAAGTTGTATGGTTGTTTAAAAAGGGAGAAGGAGATAGACCGAGTAATTATAGGCCAGTCAATCTAACCTCGATGGTGGGCTAATTATTGGAATCGATTCTGAGGGACAGCATAAATCATCATTTAGAAAGGCATTGGTTAATTAAGGACAGTCAGCATGGATTTATTAAGGAAAGGTCATGTCTGACTAACTTGATTGAATTGTTTGAGCAGGTAACAAGAAAGGTTGATGAGGGTAAGGCGTTTGATGTAGTCTGTATGGATTTTAGCAAGGCTTTTGACAAGGTCCCACATGGCAGACTGGTCAAAAAATAAAAGCCCATGGGATCCAAGGGAAAGTGGCTTGTTGGATCCAAATTTGGCTTAGTGGCAGGAAGCAAAGGGTAATGGTTGATGGATGTTTTTGCAACTGGAAGGCTGTTTCCAGTGGGGTCCCACAAGACTCAGTACTAGGTCCCTTACTTCTTGTGGTATGTATTAATGATTTGGACTTGAATGTGGGGGCTTGATCAAGAAGTTTGCAGATGACATAAAAATTGGCCATTATGGTTGACAGTGAGGAGGAAAGCTGTAGATTGCAGGAAGTTATCAATGGACTGGTCAGATGGGCAGAAAAGTGGCAAATGGAATTCAATCCAAAGAAGTGTGAGGTAATGCATTTGGGGAGGGCAAACAAGGCAAGGGAGTACACAATAAATGGGAGGATACTAAGGGGTGTAGAGGAACAAAGGGGCCTTGGACTGCATGTCCACAGATCCCTGAAGGTAGCAGGACAGATAGATAAGGTAGTTAAAAAGGCATACGGGATACTTTCCTTTATTAGCCGAGGCATAGAATGTAAGACCAGGGAGGTTGTGCTAGAATTGTATTAAAACATTGGTTAGGCCACAGCTTGAGTACTGAGTACAGTTCTGGTCACCACATTACAGGAAAGATGTGATTACGCTAGAGAGGGTACAGAGGAGATTAACGAGGCTGTTGTCAGGGTTGGAGAATTTTAGCTATGAGAAAAGATTTGATAAGCTGGGGTGGTTTTCTTTGGAACAAAGGAGACTGAGGGGAGATTTAGTTGAGGTGTATAAAATTATGAGGCCTAGATAGAGTGGATAGGGAGGACCTATTTCCCTGAGCAGAGGGATCAATGACCAGGGGGCATAGATTTAAAGTAATTTGTAGAAGGATTAGAGGGGAGCTGAGGAGAAGTTTTTTCACCCAGAGGGTGGTGGGGGGGGTCTGGAACTCACTGCCTGAAGGGTGGTAGAGGCAGAAACCCTTAACTCATTTAAAGTACTTGGATGTGCACTTGACGTGTCATAACCTACAGGGTTATAGACCAAGTGCTGGAAAGTGGGATTAAGCTGGATAGCTCTTTTTCTGCCGGCACGGATACAGTGGGCTGAATGGCCTCCTTCTGTGCTGTAACTTTCTATGATTCATTCAGAAGATGTTAATGGGGAGAGGGAGAAGCACTCTGAGGATGTTAATGGGGAGAGGGAGAAGCATTCAAAGGAAATTAATGAGTTGAATTATCTGCAACCTGCTTAATTGAGAAACAGGGAACAATTAGATGATATAAAACAGGTTATTATCCAATGTTACCATCCTGGCCAGCTTCACCCACCAGAGGTGCATATCGGACATTCATGTGTGTACTGTATATGATTTTCTGACCACCAATTGAAATAGTAAGGAAATCATCTGCAACGCGTGCCAAAGTTTCCAATATTCACTCCAGGGTGTCAGGCTGGCAGCACAATAAGAAAGTTAATCTTAAAATGTCATTTAGGTGAGGCAATGAAAAGACAAAATAAGGTGCAAATGACTAAGGTGGTGAAAAGGCACGTTGGAGACCAACATGAAAAAAAAAGCAAAATGACTGGAAAAATAGAAATAAATCCTACAGCTGCTGGAGGTCTGAACTGAAAACAGAAAATGTTGGAAACAGTGTGCCTGTCCCAAATGGAGGAAAAAATAGCCAACATCCCAAGGGTGCCTTCCCCCATTCGGGAAGGGTCTACACCCTAAAAACCAACCCAGCTTCTTTCCACCTGGATATTGACAGATCTGTCCCACATCTGCATTTCCACTGCATGTAAACTTGCTTAAGGTCTGAAGCTACTAAAGCCTGTGTTCAGACCAGAGTCAGCCAAGTGCCCAGGAGAAGCATGAGATACTGTTCCTGAACCTTGCGTTGATCTTGGTTGGAACAATGTAGTAAATTAAAAACAGGAAAGTGGGAGTTAACGTGGTGCGACACGGAGGTCAGAGTGGGATTGGGAGGGGTGTTTAAAGTGATATCACTTTAATCATTAGGTTTAGAGTAGTTATGAAAAAGGACAAGAAACAATTAAATGTGAAAATATTCAACTGGAGGATGGCTAATTTCAGTGAGTTGAAAGAGGATCTGGCACAAGTGGATTGGAATCAAGGATTGGCAAGTAAAACAGTAAATGAGCAATGGGAGGCCTTCAAAAAGAAGGTGGTTCTGGTACAGACGAGACACATTCCCAAGTGGGATAAGTAAGGGCATCCAAAGCTAGAGCTACCTGGATGACTAAAGATATAGATTAAAATGAAACAGAAAAAAGAGGCTTATGATAAATGTCAGGCTCATAATACAGTAAAGAACCAAGCTGAATACAGAAAGTACAGAGGTGAACTGAAAAAGGAAATAAGAGGGGCAAAGAGTGTATGAGAATAGATTAGCGGGTAATATAAAAGGGAACCCAAAAGTCTTATAAACAAATAAATAGTCAGAGGAAGGGTAGGACCAATTAGGGACCAAAAAGAACATCATCTTGTGGAGGCAGAGGGCATTGCTGAGGTACTAAATGAGTAATTTGCATCTGTTTTCACTAAAGAAGAGGATGTTGCCAATGTCACAGTAAAGGAGTAGAGAAATTGGAGAGGATAAAAATAGATCAAGAGGAGGTACTGAAGGCCAGCAGCATTCAAAGTAGAAAAGTTATCTGGTCCAGATGGGATGCATCCTAGGTTGCTGAGGGAAGTAAGGGTGGAGATGGCGAAGGCTCTTCCAATCCTCCTTAAATATGGGAGTGGTGCCAGAGGACTGGAGGATTGCAAAAGTTATGTCCCTGTTCAAAAAAAAAGGGGGATAAACCCGGCAACTACAGGCCAGTCAGCCTAACCTCAGTGGTGAGAACTTTCAGAGACAATAATCCAAGACAAATTAATTGGCACTTGGAAAAATATGCCAGCACGGATTTGTTAAAGGTAAATCGTGTTTGACTAACTTGATTGAGTTCTTTGATGAAGTAACGGAGAGGGTTGATAAAGGTAGTGCAATTATGTATATGGACTTTCAAAAGGCATTGATAAATTACCACATAATAGACTTGTTAGCAACATTGAAGCCCATGGGATTAAAGGGGCAGTGGCAGCATGGATGCAAAATTAGGTAATGGACAGAAAGCAGAGAGTAGTGGTAAATGGCTAGTTGTTTTTCAGACTGGAAGGAAGTATACAGCGGTGTCCCCCAAGTGTCAGTATTAGGACCACTGCTCTCTTTTGATATATATTAATAACCTGGACTTGGGTATACAGGACATAATTTCAAAGTTTGCAGATGACACAAAACTTGGAAGTGTAGCAACAGACTTCAGAAGGTCATAGACCTGAAATGGGCGGACACATGGCAGATGTAATTCAACGCAGGGAAGTGTGAAGTGATGCATTTTGGTAGAAAGAATGAGAAGAGGCAATATAACCTAAATGGTACAATTTTAAAGGGGGTACAGGAACAGAGAGACCTGGGGGTGTACGGACACAAATTTTTGAAGGCGGCAGGACAATTTGAGAAGGCTTTTTTTTTAAAGAAAGCTTACCTTTATTACGAGGCATGGAGTACAAAAGCAAGGAAGTTATGCTAAATTTTTATAAATCACTGGTTAGGCCCAGCTGGTGTATTGTCCAATTCTGGGCACCACACTTTAGGAAGGATATCAAGGCCTTAGAGAGGGTGCAAAAGAGATTTACTAGAATGGTACCAGGGATGAGGGACTTCAGTTATGTGGAGAAGCTGGGGCAGAGAAAGTTAAGGGGAGATTTAATAGAGGTGCTCAAAATCATGAAGGGCTTTGGTGGAGTAAATAAGGAGAAACTGTTTCCAGTGGCAGAAGGGTTGGTTACCAGAGGACACAGATTTAAAATAATTGGCAAAAGAATCAGTGGTGTGATGGGGAGAATTTTTTTTATGCAGTGAGTTATGATTATCTGGACTGCACTGCCTGAAAGGATAATGGAAGCAGATTCAATAAAACTTTCAAAAGGAAATTGGATATATACTTGAAGGGGAGTTGGCAGTGGGGGGGGGGGGTTGGAAATTGCAGGACTGTGGGGAAAGGGCAGGGGAATAGAACTAATTTGATAGCTCGTTCAAAGAGCTGCTGCTGGCAAGATTGGTCTGTGCTGCACCATTCTATGGTGAGTCATCAGGGGGGGGGCGTTAAAGTGGTGGGGTCAGAACGGGATTGGGAGGGGGACTTAAGGTGGAGGTCAGGGAGGGATTGGGAGAGGGATATAATGTGGTGAGACACAGGGAGGTCAGAGTGTGATTGGGAGGGGGAGTTAAAGTGGTGAGGTCAGGGTCACAACAAATACTTTCCTTCTATTGATTTGTGAGCTATAAAAATCTGTCAACAGCAGTGAGCAGATATAATTGGGATTAGTACAAGTAAGATGAAAAAGTGCATCTTTTTTGCATTTGAATTGTTAACGTTACATTCATTTAGAATGTTCCATCAGAGACATCTCCTCAAATGGATAAAAGTATTAAATAATTAAACACATCACTCACTCTGTAGTAGGGTGTTTTATCAATCTGTTAACATTTCATGCTCCAGTAATTTCTTTTTAATGTGCAGTGTCATATTAACACTGAAGCCCATTTTCTTTTCGAAAGGTCTTTGCAGCATTGATTTGCCTATTATTGAACAGGTTATGACGGGTGGCTGGTGGTTTGAAAACTTAACATCAATTGTTTTCATGCAATCTAATAAATACTATCTGAAAGCATGAGATGCCATGCACCAAGGAGGGAGTCACATGAAGAATGACACAGTGAAAGAGAATTATATACTCTGAGAAAGAAGTTACATTGAGAAAAACACCCACAAAGTGGGGGTTACATACAGAATAACTTCCACTGAGGGGAGGCATTAGATAGCAAATGACATACACTGAGAAGGCATTTGCATAGAAAGTGACATATTATAGTAGGTACAGCACAAGAACATAAGAACATAAGAAATTGGAGCAGGAGTAGGCCAATCGGCCCCTCGAGCCTGCTCCGCCATTCAATAAGATCATGGCTGATCTGATCCCAACCACAAATCTAAAGAACACAAGAAGTAGGAGCAGGACCCGGCCACACAGCCCCTGGGCCCTCTCCGCTACCCACAGGGCATTGACCGATCCGAACTCAGCTTCATGTCCAATTTCCTGCCCGCTCCCCATAACCCCTAATTCCCTTTACTTCTAGAAAACTGTCTATGCACCCATTCGGCCCATCGTGCCTGTGCCGGCTCTTTGAAAGAGCTATCCAATTAGTCCCATTCCCCTGCTCTTTCACCATAGCCCTGTAATTTTTTTCCCTTCAAGTATTTACCCAATTTCCTTTTGAAACATATTATTGAATCTGCTTCCACCACCCTTTCAGACAGTGCATTCCAGATCATTACAACTTGCTGTGTTAAAAAATGTTTCCTCATGTCCTCTCTGGTTCTTTTGCCGATCACTTTAAATCTGTGTCCTCTGGTTACCGACCCTTCTACCACTGGAAACAGTTTCTCCTTATTTACTCTATCAAAACCCTTCACGATTTTGAACACCTCTATCAAATCTCCCCTTAACCTTCTGTTATCAGTAGAACAACCCCAGCTTCTCCAATCTCTCCACATAACTGAAGTCCCTCATCCCTGGCACCATTCTAGTAAATCTCTTCTGCACCCTCTCCATGGCCTTGACGTCTTTTCTAAAGTGCAGTGCCCAGAATTGAACACAATACTCCAGCTGAGGCCTAATCAGTGTATTATAAAGGTTTAGCACAACTTCCTTGATTTTGTACTCTATGCCTCTATTAATGAAGCCCAGGATCCCATATGCTTTTATAACAGCCTTCTTAACTTGTCCTGCCACCTTCAAAGATTTGTGTGCTTACAGCTCCAGGTCTCTGTTCCTGCACCCTGTTTAAAATTGTATCGTTTAGTTTATATTGCCTCTCCTTGTTCTTCCTACCAAAATGATCATTTAACACTTCTGTGTTAAATTTCATCTGCCATGTGCCTGCCTATTTCATCAGTCTGTCTGTGTCCTCATGGAGTCTGTTATTATCCTCCACATTGTTTACTACATTTCAGAGTTTTGTGTCATCAGCAAACTTTGAAATTATGCCCTGTATACCTAAGTCCAGGTCATTAATAGATATCAAAAAGAGCAGTGATCCTGGGGAACACTACTGTATACTTCCCTCCAATCTGTAAAACAACCGTTCACCACCACTGTCTGTTTTCTGCCCCCTAGCCAATTCTTTATCCACACTGCCACTATCCCTTTAATCCCATTGCCTATAATTTTGCTAACAAGTCTATTATGTGGTGCTTTATCAAACCCCTTTTGAAAGTCCAGATACACAACATAAACTGCACTACCCTCATCAACCCACTCCGTTACTTGATCAAGGAACTCAATCAAGTTAGTCAAACACTATTTTCCTTTATTAAATCTGTGCTGACTTTTATTTATTAGCCCATACTTTTCCATGTGCCTGTTAATTTTGTCCCAGATTATTGTCTCAGTTTCCCCACCACTGACGTTAGGCTGACTGGCCTGTAATTGCCAGGTTTATCTCCCTCCCCTTTGTTAAACAGGGGTGTAATATTTGCAATCCTCCAGTCCTCTGGCACCATTCCTCTATCTAAGGAGGATTGGAAGATTGTGGCCATAGCCTCTGCCCCTCCAACCTTATGTCCCTCAATAACTTAGGATGCATCCCATCTGGGCTGGGTGATGTTTCTACTTCAGGAAGTAACAACCTCCTCTTTATTTTTATCCTATCCAATATCGTTACCACCTCCTTCTTTTACTGCTACAATGGCAGTGTCCTCTTCTCTATTGAAGACCGATGCAAAGTATTCATTCAGTACCTCAGGTATGCCCTCTGCCTCCCCAAGAAGATCTCATTTTTTTGTCCCTAATCTGTCCCAACCTTCCTTTGACTACCCTTTTACTATTTTTATGTTTATAAAAGACTTTGGGGTTACTTTTTATATTAGCCACTATTCTATTTCCATACACTTTCTTTACCCCTCTTATTTCCTTTTTCAGTTCAACTCTCTACTTTCTGTATTCAGCTTGGTTCTCTACTATATTATGATCCTTACATTTGTCATAAACCTTTATCTGTTTCACTTGAATCTCTATATCGTTAGATATCCAGGGAGCTCTAGCTTTGGATGCCCTTTCTTTCCCTCTCATAGGAATGTGACTACTCATACTCAAACCTTCTTGAAGGCCTCCCATTGTTCAATTACTGTTTTGCCTACCAATTTTTGATTCCAATCAGAGACCTTCCCTTTTGTTCTTTCCTTCCCCACCCCCCCCCCCCCCCCACTTCCCCTGGCTCTGTGCTTGCTTAAAAACTGTTTAATCTTCAATTTCTTCCCGTTCTGACAGGGTCATTGACCTGAAATGTTAACACCATTTCTTTCTCCATAGATGCTGCCTGACTCACTGAGTATTTCCAGCATTTTCTGTTTTTATTTCAGATTTCCAGCATCTGCAGTATTTTGCTTTTGATTCCAATCTACCTGGGCAAGATCCCTTTTTAACTCACTGAAATTAGCCCTCCTCCAGTTAAGTATTTTCAGAGTTGATTGTTCCTTGTCCTTTTCCATAACTATTGTAAACTTAATGATATTATGATCACTGTTCCCTAAATGCTCCACCTGCCCCACTTCATTCCCCAGAACTATATCCAGCACTGCTTCTTTCCTAGTTAAGCAGGAAACACTGTTCAAGAAAGTTCTCTTATACACCTTTCAGGAATTCCTACCCCTCTTTGCCCTTTACACTGTTACTATCCCAGCCTATATTGGGATAATTAAAGTCCCCCCATTATTACTATTCTATCGTTCTTGCATCTGTCTGTAACTTGCCTGCATATTTTCTCCTCTATGTCCTTCCCACTATTTGGTGGCCTATAGTAAACACCTAGGGCTTGATATTAGCACCCGCTATCGGGTGCGTTCCTGGTGGGGGGGGCTCCGAAAATCGGGGATTCCCGGAGCGGGTCGGGAGCCCGGCTCCAACCCGCCCACTTCCAGGTTTCCCACATACGCGCTGACGTGCATGCGCAGCCCCCACATGTGGGACTCCCGCAGGCAATTAAAGCCGGCGGGGTTCCACTTAAAGTATTTATTTAGGTATTTCAGGTCGTTAACAGACCTGATTGAGGAGATATTTCAGGAGGGGTGGGATTTTGCAAACAACTGGGATTGTTTCCCATACTGGGGGAAACACTCCCAGTTCAAATGGACGTGTTGCAGCCATCAGCCTGTGGCAGCTGCAAAGGTCCATTTGGTGGTGGGGGGGAGACCCTCACTCATTGCAGGAGGCCACTCTGTCACTTTGGACAAAGTTTGGCCTCCACCACCCTCCTCCTAACAATAAAATTCACAAACGTGCACACTTACCCCGGGGTCCAGACACATGTACCTACCTAGCGGACCCCCTCAGATGTACATATTTCGATGGGGGCCGCCGTAGCTGCAGTCATGACCTCCTCGGAGGGCGAACAGCATCATCAGCATCACCAGCCTCGCCGGCCACACCGTCCACCTCTGACACGTGGAGCTCCACAACAGAGTGCTGTGACACATCCACCTGCACAGCAGGAGGGAGGGCAACTGCAGAGAGAGATGTGTCGCAGAGGGCACTACCCTCGCCACAGGGTCCACAGACCGAGGCTCAGCTTCCTGGACCTCTCTGAGCAGCAGTGCACACGGAGGCTCAGAGTCACTCGACATGTAGTCGTGGACATCTGCAGCCTCCTTCATGCCGAGCTGCTCCCGGCTGGCCAGAGCACCATCTTTTTACCTGTCGCTGTCAAAGTCACCACTTCCCTCAACAACTTCTCCTCCGCATCCTTCCAGGGTGCCACCGGGGACATCGCCAACGTCTCTCAGTCGTCTGCACAAAAGAGCCCTGCAAATACACCTACACCCACTCTGCAGTGACACAATGGGTGGCATCAGGTGTGGGTCTTCATTGTGATCCTCAGGAAAGGGCATTATTGCACAAACCAGACAAGATTCGCAAAGACGTGGCAGTAGTGGTGCCAATATAATATGTAATGTGAGTTGCTCAGAAATTAAATTAAGTAAAAACCATGATAAACCCTCAAGCACCCTTGTGCATCCCCTTCATGCTCACGACACGTTTGCCTTACGCTGCCTACTGCACATATGTGATGCATGCCCTGTGGCTGCAGCACAGGTAGTGGCAGGTTGAGTGAGGCTGACCGTGAAAGAGATGCATGAGAGGGTGAGTATGAGATAGTTCTATGAGATTGTATGAGGATTGGGTTGAGTGGTAGTGGCGGGATGAGTACTGGCGAGGTGAGTAAGTGCAGGTAAGATGAGGATGAAGTTTGAGTGGGTGTGAGGGGTGATGTGACAGAGTAGTGTTGGCAGTGCAGAAAGAGATGTGGGGTGGGGGCAGTGATGTGGCAGACTGAGTGTAGGGGAACGAATAAGTGTACTCACTTTGGCTGAACTACTGAGGTCATTGCAGCACCTCCTGCACTGTATGCAGGTGGGCGATATGTTGGTGGTGCAGTTGACCTCCTCTGCCACCTTGAGCCCGGCCTTATTGGTGGCAGAGGCAGGCTGCTTCCTCCCGCCTGCCGAGGGGGGATGATCTCTGTCGTCCCCCTCCTCCTCACCCCATCCAATGATACCTGGAGTGAGGCATCATTAAACCTGGGAGCAGCCTTCCCCCTGGGCTGCTCCATGCTGTAATTTTTCCTATTTCCTGCAGCATCAGTCAGTGGAGGACTGCCCCTTTAAATAGAGCTCCTCCAGCTGACAGACCTTACTGCGCATGTGCAGCCCGCCCGCCGCGCAGCTCAGCAGCGGGGAACCCGGAAGACCAGGTAAGTGGATCCAATCAGCCTGCGATTGCGCGCGGGGCAGACTGATTTCACCGGGCACGTTACCCACGCGCGCAATAGACCCCCCGCCGCGAACCCGCCGTCATGGTAATATCGAGCCCCGAGTAGTGTAATAGCACTTCTATTCCTTAATTCTAATCAAATAGATTCTGTCTTTGACACCTCAACTACATCATCCATTTCCAGTGCTATAATAGTTTCTTTGATCAATACTGCTGACGATCCGGATTCTTTCCCCTCAGTCTGGTTCAGTAATAACTGAAGTCGAATACATTTTAAAGTCCAACACATCTTTAATAGCAGGGTTCTTAGTCTGCAGCATTGATTTGGACTCCTGATAGAGTCCCTCTATGCTGGCAGAGCAAGAACAAAAACATACAGAAATCCACACGTTTTTATACAGATGAATAGGGTTGGAACATACTTAACGAGGGTCAACACCAATCATAAGCCGGGCATAGGTTGCCATGCGAGGTTACATTATTTCCGGCCAATCCTAAATCGTCCATGTGCTGATCATGTTGCCATTAGACATCAAAGGGGATAACTTCCTCACTTTCCAACTTAGAATGTTCTTCCCTGTTCCTTCTGTTCCTTATCTCCCAACCTGGAATGTCCTTCAACTTTGGCTAAGCTCGTTCCCTATATTGATCTGCCATAAACATGGAGACATTCAGACCAGTCCTTGACTCACATCAAAGACCTATCATTGATAAGACAATGCAGGCCTGCTGACTAAGCAAACATATGGCCCAGCAGGAGGGCCAGGCCACTTGTATCAATCTCAGTTACTAACTAATTAACCCTTTCTAACCATTTTGCATTCTGCTTCTTTGCCACGTAGACATTTTAATATTTTACCGAAAACTGACCACGTAGGGATTCTCATTCCCCCCTTTTATCATTTTATGATAACCAATTATTACGGTGCTCACTGGTTCTGCAGGTTCTGCAGCGCAGCAACATTTAAGTAAGCAATAAACTATAAGAATTATAACAATGAATATGACTAGCCCTTGAACTAGAGAAGTCCCAATAGAACACAGACATGTTTCATCAATACGCCTTTGTACTCTTATCTGTTCTCAGGAACAGACTCCTTCTAAACATCTCTCAAGTAAGTTGCGAATGTCCTTGGTCAGCTAAACCTATTCATGTTAGTTTGAAAAGGCTAACAAGGTCAAATGTCCTATGGTGCTTTATATTTTGTTTCCAGCCTAACTAGACTGAATGGTACCTTTCAGACCATTTTACACCTGTGAATTGGTGCCCTCCCCATTATATCCCTTAATCCAAATTCTCCCTACAATATCCCATTAGATGCTGTACCTCATCTTAACCAGGTTCCCTTCGTGTTGGCCACCAGTCCGGGTGGAAGAGAGGCAGAGCATCTGATAATCCTATCAAGCTATAATCGTCTTCCCTTTTACATGCACCTTACCCCAGCGGGTGCTACTCCCAGTACCATTAAGATGTGTTCTTAGTTGAAACCACAGAGACAATGGGGACATTCTCACCCAGGCTCTGTTTTACTATCTTTGCCAAACCCTTCATCCTCTGCTTACATTGATTACATGCAATGAAAATCAAGAAGCACATTACAACAAACTGCACTACGACTAATACATATGAAACTAATCTAATCCAAAGATGGACCTGTATATTCAGTCCCAAATTCCAGAGGTCATTTCACCAGGTGGTGACTTTAATTTGGTCAATGTCATGCTTAATGTTGTTATTGTCCTGTTGTAGGTTATAATAAACCTTCTGGGAGAGGCGTATCTCCATTCGCAATGCTTCCAAGTATTTAGGCAACAGGGGTGTCAGATACCCAAATGTGTCCTGATATGCTTTTAAGTCCTTTCTGACATTCTCAGAAACTTGTAAGGTGGTGAGGTTATGCCGGTGTATCTCTACCAGTTCCTCGGGTCCAATCCGAACCAGGACTTCAGAAATGGAGCAGAACTCTGGACTTAAAATATCACAAGTTAGATTGGCATATTTAAACGTTTTCAAATTAGTTGTAACACAGTATTCGCCCTCTCCGGCATATACCACTTAAGTGGGTTTTAGATCCACCTCTAGGACCTCCATGGTACAGTTAATATCCGGATTGGTACCGGTATTATTAAACCCACACTGTGCTTCTAGGCTGTGTCCAACACTATGTGGACACACAGTGACAGCATGTCTAGTAACACATCCCTTTAATTTTGTTCCAGCCAATCTGCTTAAATCTACGTCCTCTAGTTCTTGAACCCTCTGCTAGGGGAAACAGGTACTTCCTGTCTACTTTATCTGGGCCCCTCATAATCTTGTAATTTTGTATCCATCGTGCGGATATCTTCTAAATATTGTTTCTCCCAATTTCACTGTTAACTGATGGGAACCTAACCCTGAATTTTGGAAATCCAAATTACTGTGTCCCTCTTTACTTTAATTTCAGTCCTTTTGATTGATCCCAGTGTTTCCTGACTGTTTCATTAATTAGTTGGTTTCTCTATGGACCATGTGTCAGTGCCTTGTTTAAAAGGATTTCTCACTCGCCTGGACCACATTAACCATTTTCCTGTTGTGCTGTTGTCAAGTAACTGAGCCTGTCTGAGACTCATTCTTCAATGTATCTTCTTCATGTATCTCCGCATACTAGCAGCATCTCATAGGAATGAGCTTAGTGTTCTTGGATATTAACTTTCTGCTGGCCAGTCTCTTCTTCCTCATGGTATTTCCGAACATTTTCCATGGCACACATCATATGACCTGTAGGATTCAGTCCTGTAAAAGCAACTGGTTTGTTTAAAGAGTGGTTGCAATAGCTCACCAGGCCATAGGCCTTTGTAATCGTGTTCTTCATCCTGATCTCCGTTTCAGATGATGGCAACATACATTTGTATCTTTTATGTCCACTGTAGCCACTCTTAGGTTTTCAGGTTATCTCATCAAAAAGATCAGGGGTGTCTAGAGTGCTTATCTCCCCCTGCATGGTCCCGATGTCAGGGTAGTGGCCAGGCTATTGAGTGTAGTTTTCTCATTATTCATTATAGGCAAGGACACAAATATCTCCACGAGAAAGCTATCAATTTACTATTCTCAACTACACTTTCCTGACTTCCACTAGATTGTATATTTATGCCAGATTGATTTTTTTATCATGCCCAATTCAATGACTTTAGAGAAATTCCCATATCTCCCCACCTCGAGCATTCTGTCTCGGAAGACAACAAATAGGCTAAAACAAAACAAATCAAAATGTTTTCAAAAGAAGAGAATCAGGTTGATATCACCTCACTGTGACATTTGGTATCCGCTGATGTCTGCAGCTAAAGTCTTAAATCTTTAACACCACTGGATCGTTTCCTGCACCAAATTTCTCCAGCAAAGGTTGCACCGTAACTTTGTAACTACTCTTGGTAATCCTGCACCATCAACACTCACGTGGTCCCAAAAAAAAACCAGGGTCACCTGTTTTAAAAGAAACACAGAAAATCCATTGCGGCTCTTCTTGAGAGCCCAAGTGATTAATTTGTCAAATCTTCATTTATTATTTATCAATCCAAAGGAATAATCCCTATACCCAAAACAAATTCAGAAAACAAAACAGGAGAGAGAAATTGCCTAGTTCCACGCTCTTTCTCTGAAGCCCGCAGCCTGTCTGAAATAAACACTGTCTCTCCCACATACAGATGTACGCAGGGCTGCAGACTGGAATTTCTAACTCCAAGTCCTGATCTCTGTGTTTTCAAGATGTAACCACATTAAGCAGATATCATTAGCAGCCGCCTGCTAAGATACGTTATATTCCTCTTTTATTAATTTATTAATGGTTTGGGCATGTGTTTCTAGCACTGTAGCTATCCTTTGCAAATATATGGTCAGCATTTGATCCTCAGACAATTCCTTATCTGTATTTTCATTTATCTTTTAATATATCTTTAATGCGAGACCCTAAATCTCTGACCTTTTGATCTAATGTTGTCAAATCAATGGTGTTAACAACTGAGGCAAAGGCAGTTGCTATATCACTTATCACAGATCTTTACGTCTCCATATTTGCCTATCTCTTTTTACGATGTCCACCTTCATTCCATGTCGCTCTTTGTTTTAACACTTGAGTTAGGAGGTGTTGATCTAATTGTTGAGTTTTCTTAGCAGTCTCAATGCGAGTTATATAATTTGTCAGGGAAGGTCTCCCCTCTTTGGTCAGATCTTGTATTCTACTATTAATGTCAAATAAAATTGAATAGCCCCAGAACTTGTCAAAACTTTCTTATCATACTGTGGCAGGGTAAAACTGATAGGCGTTTAGTACCCTGTGTCAGTACATAGCTCAAGTAATGGACTTCCAATTGTCTAACCTATGCTTCCTTTTCATATGATTTGTTTCACATTCCTTTCTTATCAATTTTTCACTGTAGCGTGAAAACTTATATCTCAGTCAATTGTAGCCTTTGGCATTTCCGAGTGATTGGGACAATTTTACTAATATAACCTATACCAATTATTACCTCATGTTCACCTGTGTTCTGGGCAAGCCTCAGACAGTTCTCAACCGACTGGGTCATTTCTATCTGTTTGAACTGGTCTTGGCATGACAGTCTGGCTTCTTGGGATGGAAGGGGTTAATATTAACTTGCTCTTGTGGTCGGAGTAACTTGATCCTTCTCCCTTTTGAGATTAAGTTCCCACCTTCAAAATTTCACTTCACACAGGTTTGACTGATTTTTTTACTTCTCACATTTGTGGATTGCTTTATACTATATTTTTGCACACTATTTTTTTACATACTTTTAGTGGATGTGATTATAATCAATGCTCCGAGCTGTTCCAGCTTTCTGACTTTTCCTATCACAGTGATACCAGATAGTTTTTTAATGTATCCCGTTAATTTTTAACCTCTTTTTAAACCACAGCCAATCACAAAATAAACATTCAAAATGCCAATTTTTTGAAGATCCCATGTCTGGAATTTAACATGCCCACACTTTATAAGAACCAGAATTTAATAGGTCACTTAACCTCAATAACTCCAATTTTAATTCGGCAGTATCAGAATTAAACACACGACAAGACAGATACATTACACAAAGGAAGAAAACACACAAGACACAGTAAGAAGGGGGCGTAGCCCACAACACCGACAAAAAAAACACTGATCAAGACAGGCTTTTTAAAGGGACAGTACACTTAAACAACAAAACCTTTCTTTTTCGGGTCTCTGTCTTTTAAACGTTTGTCTAGTCACTTAATTCTATCCATATTTTTTTACAGTACTGTTTCCATAAAGCAATTAGTTCTTTGGCTGAGGTACCTCTGTTATTTTTCCAAATTAATTCCTGAGCCTTTTTTCGGCATCTAAGTTTTATCAATAGTTCCTGTTTATATCCAATCATCAGGAACTTAAACCCTGACTACCCTCAGTGATATTAACCACTGACCTACCGCTTACACGTTATTCCCTCAGTGATATTCGACCACTGACCTCCTCCTGCTATTTCTGTGTATTCGCCAGACTGACCTGAATCTTGTAAGAACGCACACGCGAGTGTTAGCGATTGGACGATTCGTCGTCAGACTGACGGATTGGAGGAAAACCGACGTAGTAAATTAAGACTACTTACATCGGGGCGCCATTTCCTTCCTCCGTGTCTGAGACAATCCGCCTCTTACTCCGCGAACTCTCGGTGAACGACCGTTAAGATCCCACCTCTGACACCAAATGACGATCCGGATTCTTTCCCCTCAGTCTGGTTCAGTAATAACTGAAGTCGAATACATTTTAAAGTCCAACACATCTTTAATAGCAGGGTTCTTAGTCTGCAGCATTGATTTGGACTCCTGATAGAGTCCCTCTATGCTGGCAGAGCAAGAACAAAAACATACAGAAATCCACACGTTTTTATACAGATGAATAGGGTTGGAACATACTTAACGAGGGTCAACACCAATCATAAGCCGGGCATAGGTTGCCATGCGAGGTTACATTATTTCCGGCCAATCCTAAATCGTCCATGTGCTGATCATGTTGCCATTAGACATCAAAGGGGATAACTTCCTCACTTTCCAACTTAGAATGTTCTTCCCTGTTCCTTCTGTTCCTTATCTCCCAACCTGGAATGTCCTTCAACTTTGGCTAAGCTCGTTCCCTATATTGATCTGCCATAAACATGGAGACATTCAGACCAGTCCTTGACTCACATCAAAGACCTATCATTGATAAGACAATGCAGGCCTGCTGACTAAGCAAACATATGGCCCAGCAGGAGGGCCAGGCCACTTGTATCAATCTCAGTTACTAACTAATTAACCCTTTCTAACCATTTTGCATTCTGCTTCTTTGCCACGTAGACATTTTAATATTTTACCGAAAACTGACCACGTAGGGATTCTCACTGCCACGCCCCCTCCTTTCTTTTCTTCCCTATCTTTCCTGAATACCTTGTAGCCAGGAATATGAAGTACCCAATCCTCCTCTTCTTTGAGCCAGGTCTGTGTTATTGCCACTATATCATAGTCCCATGTGATGACCTGAGCCTGCAGCTCACCAACCTTATTTACCATACCACTTGCATTTACGCACATGCACTCCAAACTCATCTTAGACTACCTTGCATTTGTCCCTGTCTGATCCCTCCTATTTTTGAACTATTCTTCACTCTAGCTCTATTTGTCTCTTGCAGTCTTCTATGCACCTTGTTTCTCCTCTCTAAGGTTTAATCCTGGTGCCCATCCCCCAGCCAAATTAGTTTAAACCCTCCCCCACAGCACTAATCTCCCCATGAGGACATTGGTCCCAGCTCTATTGAGGTGCGACCCGTCCATCTTGAACAGATCCTTCCTGCCCCAGAATTGGTTCCAATGACTCAGAAATCTGAAGCTCTCCCTCCTGCACCATTTCTCCATCCAGGCATTTTATCCTACTATTCCTATACTCACTAGCTTGCGGCACTGGGAGTAATCCAGTGATTACTACCTTTTTGAGGTCCTGCTTTTAACTTCCTCCCTAGCTCCTGAAACTCTGACTGGAGGATCTTGACTTTTTTTTTCCTTCCTATGTCATTGGTTCCCACATAGACCATGACTTCTGGCAGTTCCCCTTCACGCCCCCCCCCCCCACCCTCGCCTCAATGTTCTGTACCCTCTAAGTGATGCCTCCCTGGTGTCAGGGTAAAGGACAACACACCATGCTAGACTCACGTCGGCAGTTGCAGAAACACCTAACTATCCCCCTGACTATCAAATCCCCTGTAACAACTGCATTTCTTGTCCCCCCTGTGCAGCTGAGTCTCCCACGCTGCTGTGGATTTGCTCCTGACGATACTGCCCCTAGGTGTCAACACCCTCACTGGTATTCAACACTGAATACCGGTTAGTGAGTGCCACACTCCCAGGGGATTCCTGCACTGCCTGCCTGTTCCTCCTAGTCTGTCTGGTCACCCATCCCTCTTTGCCTGAACTCGCTGTAGCTTCCATGCCTCTTTCTTTGCAGGTAGAGTATCATTAGTCCAGGTCATACACCTCGTGTAACATGTTTTCCACTAAACTCTTTGCTTCCCGTGCACACTGTAGTGATGCCAGTCGCCACTCAAGCTCAAGCAGTTGGCGGCACTTCCTGCACACGTGGTTTTCCAGGATACATTAAGTATTCTGGTGTTCCCACATGGCACAGGATACGGATATGACTGGCCCCAGCTGTACTGCCATGTTAGCTAACAGTTATTTTAAACTGTTTGACAGCTTTAAGGCAATTTACTCTTTAACTACCACTAAAGATACTAACCACTAAGAACAATAACCACTAATCAATAAACTAAATACTTACCGTCTTACCCTTGGTGCCACTCCATGTGGTGTGATGTCACTTTTTGACTTTTTTTTTGATTCCCCTTTCGTGCTGCTCCGTCCGTCTCTCAACTCTTTATACTCACCGGGTCTCCCGCTCTGTCCGTCTCTCAACTCTTTATACTCACTGGGTCTCCCGCTCTGTCCGTCTCTCAACTCTTTATACTCACTGGGTCTCCCGCTCTGTCCGTCTCTCAACTCTTTATACTCACTGGGTCTCCCGCTCCGTCCGTCTCTCAACTCTTTATACTCACCGGGTCTCCCGCTCTGTCCGTCTCTCAACTCTTTATACTCACTGGGTCTCCCGCTCTGTCCGTCTCTCAACTCTTTATACTCACTGGGTCTCCCGCTCTGTCCGTCTCTCAACTCTTTATACTCACTGGGTCTCCCGCTCTGTCCGTCTCTCAACTCTTTATACTCACTGGGTCTCCCGCTCTGTCCGTCTCTCAACTCTTTATACTCACTGGGTCTCCCGCTCTGTCCGTCTCTCAACTCTTTATACTCACTGGGTCTCCCGCTCTGTCCGTCTCTCAACTCTTTATACTCACTGGGTCTCCCGCTCTGTCCGTCTCTCAACTCTTTATACTCACTGGGTCTCCCGCTCTGTCCGTCTCTCAACTCTTTATACTCACTGGGTCTCCCGCTCCGTCCGTCTCTCAACTCTTTATACTCACTGGGTCTCCTGCTCTGTCCGTCTCTCAACTCTTTATACTCACTGGGTCTCCTGCTCTGTCCGTCTCTCAACTCTTTATACTCACCGGGTCTCCCACTCCGTCCGTCTCTCAACTCTTTATACTCACTGGGTCTCCTGCTCTGTCCGTCTCTCAACTCTTTATACTCACTGGGTCTCCTGCTCTGTCCGTCTCTCAACTCTTTATACTCACCGGGTCTCCCGCTCTGTCCGTCTCTCAACTCTTTATACTCACCGGGTCTCCCGCTCCGTCCGTCTCTCAACTCTTTATACTCACCGGGTCTCCCACTCCGTTCTCCGTTATATGAATAGAAGAGTTTCAAACTGAGAATAATTTCCTGAAACTGGATTGAAGGTATATTGCCCATACACATAGCAAGAACTTTGGCGTTAAACTAAACCAAAGTAAATAGTGAAACAAAGAATGAGTGGATATGAATTGGAAAATTGATGGGAAGCTCGGTACCACATGAGAATTTGGGTATGACCACAATGATTGTGAAATCCATAAAGTATAATTTATTCACACACTGGAACTTAGATGAGTCGGTACAATTTCAAAACATCAGTGCAATGTTCAAATGGATTAAACATGATTTATCTTTCATTTTAACATCAGTTTGTAAATACCTTAACATCGAAGACCATTAAAGCACCATCTGTTACAAAAAAGTCTTACGGTAGAATTTGGACTTACACTGCTTCATGTGTTCTTATACCACTTATGTTTTCATTCACCCTCACTCTCTTTCTCTTTTCTCCCTCTGCTTTCTATATATTTCCTTTCATGTCTGTCTTCCCTTCCCTTCATACTGTCTGTCTTGCACATCATTTCTCTGCTTTGTCTTTTTTTTTCCAACCTTTTTTCTCTTTTTCTTTCTCTCGAGTTCAATTGATGCCTGCCCATCGAGTTACCCCTTTTGTGTGAAATATATTTATAATATTTTTTAATAGCCATGGATCCTTTCAAATGTCAGGAACTTGTCTGCCTCCTTTTTGCTACCTCTTAAAGTTTCCTGTTTAACCACCTACACTAGCAAATTGTTTCATATGTTGATCAACTGTTTGTTTGAATTGCCTGTTTCCTGGTGCTGATTCTAAGTCCTAACTTGAATGGTAAATCGGGGGAGGTGTATAGGCGGTCAATCCGATATGACCCATTTTATGCTATCAACAAAAGTTAAAATGACTCCTTGAGTTTCCCTCCAGGTTTATGACCCCTACAAGTGGTCTCTCAAGTTCATGGGATTCCACATGGCTTAAACCTATAACTGCCAATTTCCAGGATGAGGATAGCTCTTACATAGAGCGTACTGCACACAAACAGGCCATTCAGCCCAACAGGTCCATGCTGGTGTTTATGCTCCACATGAGCCTTTTCCCTCCTTCATCTAACCCTATCAGCATATCCTTCTTTTCCTTTCTCCCTCGTGTTTATCTAGCATCCCCTTAAATGAATCTATGATAGTTGCCTCTGAGTAAAGAAGTTTCTCTGAATTCCCTGTTGGATTTATTAGTGACTCTTATATTTATGGCCCCGAGTTCTGGTCTCCCCTGCAAGTGGAAACAACATCTCTGTCTACCCTTTCATAACCTTAAAGACCTCTATCAAGTCACCCCTCCGTCTTCTCTGCTCCAGAGAAAAGAGTCCCAGCCTCTTCAATCTTTCCTGATAGGTATAACCTCTCAGTTCTGGTATCATCCTAGTAAATCGTTTTTGCACCTTCTTCAGTGCCTCCTATTTATATTATGGAGACCAAGGGCCCGATTTTAGCACCCGCTATCGGGTGCATTCTCGGCGGGGGGGGGCTTCGAAAATCGGAAAATCCAGGATCCCGAACGGATCCCGCCTCGATCCCGCCCACTTCCGGGTTCCCCACTGACGTGCCGGCGTGCGCGCACAGCCCCCGCTGGTGGGAATCCCGCAGGCAATTAAAGCCAGCGGGATGCCACTTGACAGTATTTATTTACCTATTTCAGGTCATTAACTGACCTGATTAAGGGACTGTGTGTGATTTTTGAACAACATGGGACTGTTTCCCACACTGGGGGAAACAGTCCCAGATCGAATGGACGTGTTGCAGCTGTCAGCCTGTGGCAGCTGCAAAGGTCCATTTGACAGGTTGGGGGGGGAGACCCTCACCCATTGCAGGAGGCCACTCTGTCACTTGGGACAAAGTTTGGCCTCCACCACCCTCCTCCTGACGGTCAAAGTCACCAACCTGCACACTTACCCCAGGGTCCAGAGACATGTACCTACCTTGCGGACCCCCTCAGATGTACATCTTGCGGATGGGGGCCGCCGTAGCTGCAGTCATGACCTCCTTGGAGGGTGAACAGCATCAACAGCCTCGCCATCCACCTCTGACACGTGGAGCTCCACAACTGAGTGCTGTGACACATCCACCTGTACAGCAGGAGGGAGGGCTACCGCAGAGAGAGATGCATCGCAGAGGGCACTACCCTCGCCACAGGTTCCACAGACCGAGGCTCAGCCTCCTGGACCTCTCTGAGCAGCAGTGCACACGGAGGCTCAGAGTCACTCCACATGTAGCCGTGGACATCTGCAGCCTCTTTCATGCTGAGCTGCTCCTGGCTGGCCCGTGCACCATCTTCCTACCTGTCGCTGTCAAAGTCACCACTGCCCTCCCGAACTTCTCCTCCGCAGCCTTCCAGGGTGCAACCGGGGACATCGCCGATGTCTCTCAGTCGTCTGCGCAGAAGAGCCCTGCAAATACACCTACACCCACTCTGCAGTGACACAATGGGTGGCATCAGTGGTGGGTCCTCATAGTGATACCCAGGAGCGGGCATTATTGCACACACCGGACAGGATTCGCGAAGACATGGCAGTAGTGGTAACAATATAATGTGTGATGTGAGTTGTTCTGAAATTCAATATAAGTAACAACCATGACAAACCCTCAAACACCCTTGTGCATCCCCTTCATGCTCACGACACGTTTGCCTTATGCTGCCTACTGCACATATGTGATGCATGCCCTGTGGCTGCAGCACAGGTGGTGGCAGGTTGAGTGAGGCTGGCCGTGAGAGAGATGCACGAGAGGGTGAGTATGGGATAGAGCCATGAGATTATGAGGATTGGGTTGCGTGGTAGTGGCGGGGTGAGTACTCGCGAGGTGAGTAGGTGCAGGTAAGATGAGGATGGGGTTTGAGTGGGTATGAGGGGTGATGTGACAGAGTAGTGTTGGCAGTGCCGAAGGAGATGTGGGGTGGGGGCAGTGATGTGGCAGACGGAGTGTAGGGGAAAGACTACGTGTACTCACTGTGGCTGACCTACTGAGGTCATTGGACTGCCTCCTGCACTGTGTGCAGGTGGGCGATATGTTGGTGGCGCAGGTGACCCCCTCTGCCACCTCAAGCCAGGCCTTCCTGGTGGCAGAGGCGGGCCGCTTCCTCCCGCCCGCCGGGTGGAAGATCTCTGTCCTCCCCCCTCCTCCTCATCCCATGTATTGATACCTGGGGTGAAGCATCATTAAACTGGGAGCAGCCTTCCCCCTGGGCTGCTCCATGCTGTAATTTTTTCTATTTGTTGCAGCATCTGTCAGTGGAGGACTGCCCCTTTAAATAGAGCGCCTCCAGCTGACAGATCTTACTGCGCATGCGCAGCCCGCCCGACACGCAGATCAGCAGTGGGGAACCCGGAGGAGCAGGTAAGTGGCTCCAATTAGTGGGTTGCCTGCTACGATCACGCGGGAAACCCACTAACTTCACCGGGCGCGTTACCAACGTGCCCGCTTGCCCATCCGCCGGGAACCCGCATCCCTGGTAAAACCGGGCCCCAAAACTCCCAAGTGTGGTCTAAGCAAGGTTCTATACAAGTTTAACATAACTTCTCTGCTTTTCAATTCTCTCCCTCTCGCAATGAACTCCAGTGCTTGGTTTGCTGTTTATGGACTTGTTAACCTGCGTTACTACTTTTAGTGATTTGTGTATCTGTACCCCTGGATCCCTCTGCTCCTCTATCCCGTTTAGACTCTTATTATCCAAGGAGTATGTGGTCTCCTTATTCTCCCTACCAAAATGTACCACCTCACACTTGTCTTTATTGAAATTCATTTGCAAATTACATACACATTCTACAAGTTTATTAATGTCTTCCTGTACTTTGTCACAGTCCTCCTTGGTATTGACTATACCCCCCAATATAGTGTTGTCTGCAAATTTTGAAATTGTATTACTGATTCCAGAGTCTAATTCATTGATGCACAGAGTAAGGGGAACCCAAATGAGATAGAGAACGAGGATCCACAGAAACTGATCCTATCCAATAGGTGCAATGAACTTGCTACCTGTGAGGATAAGGATAAATACTGTCGGAAGGACAGCCAGAATGCTGATCACGGCACCTTGGAGCAGGAGGTTGTCCAAAGGGGAAGGAGGAGGAGAAGCATTATGTGTTAGTTGTACGGGATTCAATAATTAGGGAGACAGATCGCCTCCATTTGTAAGCAGGATCTCGAGTCCCTCATGGTATGTTACCTACCTGGTGCCAGGGTTAGGGACAGCTCAAACTGGCTTGAAAGGTAGGGGGGAGGATCCAGTCATTGTGGTCCATGTTGGGACCATCCAACATAGAGTAGGAAAGATTTCCTGTTCAGAGAGTACTAGGAGCTAAATTTTTAAAAAAACAGGACCTCAAGGGTTATAATCTCTGGATTACTACCCGAGCCATGTGCGGGTATTGGTTTAGGGATAAGAAGATTAGAGAGATGAACACGTGGCTGAAGGAGTGGTGTGGGAAAGAGGTTCCATTTCATGCGACACTGGCACCTGTACTGGGACAGGCAGGAATGTACCATTGGGACAGGCTCCACCTGAACCGGGCTGAGTCCAGAGTCCTAGCAGAAAGGATAAACAGAGTGGTCACAAGGACTTTAAAGTAGTAAATTGGGGTGGGGGTAGGGTTCAGGTGGAAAGGGTAGTACAAATAATAATTCTAAAACAAATGAAATGGAAGGAAGTAGAGTGATAGTCAGAAATTATGCTTTACGCACTACAGGCAAAGGGAAAACTAAAAGATGTAAAGGAATTTAGGAGAGAGAAATAAGAAATGTGAGAAAAACAACATTAGAGCAGAAGGACGCGTTAGAGTATATGACCCAAATAAGCGTTCTTTATACAAACACACATAGTATAAGGAACAAATTGAATGAATTGCAGATGCAAATTCAACTTAAAGGGTATGACATGGTAGCCAATACTGAGACATGGCTGCAAGACAGTCAGGACGGGAACTGAATATAACAGGTTATACGGTCGACAGGAAGGATAGGGAAACTGGTAGAGAGGAAGGAGCAGCCTTAATTAAGGATGAAATTACTTCAATAATAAGAGAGGATATAATGAGAGGTAAGCAGGCAGTGGAGACTTTATGGGTAGAATTAAGAAATAGGAAAGGATTTAAGACTGTAGTGGGAGTTGTGTATAGGCCCCCTGGTAGCAGCTGTGAAGTGGCAGAATGTATAAATGCAGAGATTAGACAAGCATGTAGCAAAGGTAGAGTGGTTTTAATGGGGGATTTTAATTTTCATATTGGTTGGGATAAGCAGATGAGCTCATGTCAGAAATGTAGTGCAATTCTTGTGTTCAGGACAGCTTTCTGCAACAAAATATCCTAGAACCATCAAGGGGGCAGGCCATATTAAATTTAATAATGAGTAATGAGCCAGATTTAGTTAACAGCCTATCGGTGCGTGAACATATCTAATAGTGATCATAATATGATCGAGTTCAACGTTGTTGGAAAGAGCGAAACCCGTATCAGCTACTAAGATTCTAAATTTAGGTAAGGCTGACTTCAATGGGATGAGACAGAGACTGTCCACAGCAAACTGGGCAAATCTGTTAATGGGTAAAATGACAAGATCAGTGGGCGGTGTTCAAAAAAGAATTTAACGTAATATGGAACCAGTTTATACCCCTAAGGGGCAAGAGCTCTACTTGGCAAAAAAAGCAGCCACAGACAACAAAAAATGTAAGGGGCAACATAAAACTAAAAGAAAAAGCAGACAAAAATGCAAAAAATAGTATACATCCTGGCGACTGGGAGAGATACAAAAAACAGCAAAGGGTGACAAAACAGATAGTAAGAGCTACAAAAAGGGAGTATGAAAAGAAACTTGCAAGGGATATCAATCAACACAAACAAATTGTACAATTTTATATGGGGGGGGGAACAGCGGGTGGTCAAGAGCAATGTGGGCCCCTTAAAACTGGTAATGGTGATATTGTAAATGAGAATAAGGAAATGTTAAATAATTACTTTGCATCAGTATTTACAGTAGAGGAAGAAGAGAGCATGCCAGACACTCCAAGGAAACTAATTTTGAATAAGGGATGGGGACTCACCATAATTAACATAAGCAAATTAACAGTAATGAAGAAAATAATGGCATTAAAGAGTGACATCCCCAGGACCAGAAGATTTCCATCCCAGAGTTTCAAAGGAAGTAGGTGAGAACATTGCAAAAGCCCAAACTATAATCTTCCAAAGTTCTCTTGATTCAGGAACCATTCCTTTGGATTGGGAAATTGCACATGTCATTCTGCTATTTAAGAAAGGTGAGAGGGAAACCAGGGAATTATAGACCAGTTAGCCTAACATCTGTTGTCGGGAAATTACTAGCGTCTATAATTAAGGACAGAGTGACTGAACACAGCGGAGAAAGCCAGCATGGATTTGTAAAGGTAGGTCATGCCTGACAAACCTGATTGAATTTCTTCAAAAAATTCAAAGTAGTGGACATGGGAATGTCTATGGATGTTGTATATATGGACTTCCAGAAGGTATTCGATAAAGTCCCTCATAAGAGACTGTTAGCTAAAGGTAAAGCTCATGGAATTGAGGGCAAATTATTGACCTGATTAGGAAATTGACTGAGCTGCAGGAGGCAGAGAGTAGGGATAATGGGCAGGTACTCAAATTGGCAGGATGTGACTAGTGGTGTCCCACAGGGATCTGTGTTGGGGCCTCAAATATTCACTGTATTTATTAACGATAGAGAGCCACATATCTTAGTTTGCCAATGACACAAAGATAAGCACAAAGATAACTCGGGAGATTGAGGCCCTAGTCAAAAAGAAGAAGGAGGCATATGACATGCATAGACAGCTGGGATCAAGTGGATCCCTTGAAGAGTATAGAGATTGCCGGAGTAGAGTTAAGAGAGAAATCAGGATGGCAAAAAGGGGACATGAGATTGCTTTGGCAGATAAGGCAAAGGAAAATCCAAAGAGCTTCTACAAATACATAAAGGGCAAAAGAGTAACTAGGGAGAGAGTAGGGCCTCTTAAGGATCAACAAGGTCATCTATGTGCGGAACCACAAGAGATGGGTGAGATCCTAAATGAATATTTCACATCGGTATTTACGGTTGAGAAAGGCATGGATGTTGGGGAACTTGGGGAAATAAATAGTGATGTCTTGAGGAGTGTACATATTACAGAGAGGGAGGTGCTGGAAGTCTTAACGCGCATCAAGGTAGATAAATCTCCGGGACCTGATGAAATGTATCCCAGGACGTTATGGGAGGTTGGGGAGGAAATTGCGGGTCCCCTAGCAGAGATATTTGAATCATCGACAGCTACAGGTGAGGTGCCTGAAGATTGGAGGGTAGCAAATGTTGTGCCTTTGTTTAAGAAGGGCGGCAGGGAAAAGCCTGGGAACTACAGACTTACCCACTACAGCCTGACATCTGTAGTGGGTAAGTTGTTAGAGGGTATTCTGAGAGACAGGATCTACAGGCATTTGGAGAGGCAGGGACTGATTAGGAACAGTCAGCATGGTTTTGTGAGAGGAAAATCATGTCTCACGAATTTGATTGAGTTTTTTGAAGGGGTAACCAAGAAGATAGATGAGGGCTGTGCAGTAGACGTCGTCTACATGGACTTTAGCAAAGCCTTTGACAAGGTACCGCATGGTAGGTTGTTACATAAGGTTAAATCGCATGGGATCCAAGGTGAGGTAGCCAATTGGATACAAAATTGGCTTGACGACAGAAGACAGAGGGTGGTTGTAGAGGGTTGTTTTTCAGACTGGAGGCCTGTGACCAGCGGTGTGCCTCAGGGATCGGTGCTGGGTCCGCTGTTATTTGTTATTTATATTAATGATTTGGATGAGAATTTAGGAGGAATGGTTAGTAAGTTTGCAGATGACACCAAGATTGGTGGCATTGTGGACAGTGAAGAAGGTTATCTAGGATTGCAACGGGATCTTGATAAATTGGGCCAGTGGGCCGATGAATGGCAGATGGAGTTTAATTTAGATAAATGTGAGGTGATGCATTTTGGTAGATCGAATCGGGCCAGGACCTACTCCGTTAATGGTAGGGCGTTGGGGAGAGTTATAGAACAAAGAGATCTAGGAGTACAGATTCATAGCTCCTTGAAAGTGGAGTCACAGGTGGATAGGGTGGTGAAGAAGGCATTCGGCATGCTTGGTTTCATTGGTCAGAACATTGAATACAGGAGTTGGGATGTCTTGTTGAAGTTGTACAAGACATTAGTAAGGCCACACTTGGAATACTGTGTACAGTTCTGGTCACCCTACTATAGAAAGGATATTATTAACTAGAAAGAGTGCAGAAAAGATTTACTAGGATGCTACCGGGACTTGATGGTTTGACTTGTAGGGAGAGGTTGGATAGACTGGGACTTTTTTCCCTGGAGAGTAGGAGGTTCAGGGGTGATCTTATAGAAGTCTATAAAATAATGAGGGGCATAGATAAGGTAGATAGTCAAAATCTTTTCCCAAAGGTAAGGGAGTCTATAACGAGGGGGCATAGATTTAAGGTGAGAGGGGAGAGATACAAAAGGGTCCAGAGGGGCAATTTTTTCACTCAAAGGGATGTGAGTGTCTGGAACAAGCTGCCAGAGGCAGTAGTAGAGGCGGGTACAATTTTGTCTTTTAAAAAGCATTTGGACAGTTACATGGGTAAGATGGGTATAGAGGGATATGGGCCAAGTGCAGGCAATTGGGACTAGCTTAGTGGTATAAACTGGGCGACATGGACATGTTGGGCCGAAGGGCCTGTTTCCATGTTGTAAACTTCTATGATTCTGTGATTCTAAGCAGCATTGTAAGCAGTGTAGATGGAAGCATAACATAAGAGAGCTATTAATAGATTAAGTGAATAAACAAAACTGTGGCAAATGGATTTCAATAGAGGCAAGTGTGAGGTCATCCACTTTGGACCTGAAAAGAATAGATCAGAATTCTTTCTAAATGGTGAAAAGCTCAACGGTGGAGGTCCAAAGAGACTTAGGGGTCCATGTACATAGATCATTAAAATGTCATGGACAGGTACAGAAAATAATCAAAAAGGCTAAAGGAATGTTGGCCGTTATATCTAAAGGAGTAGAATACAAGGGAGCAGAGGTTATGCTACAGCTGTACAAAGCCCTGGTTCGACTAGACCTGGAGTACTGTGTTCAGTTCTGGGCACCACACCTTAGGAAGGATCTATTTGTCTTGGAGGGAGTGCAGCATAGATTTACTAGAATGTACCTGGACTCTGGGGGTTAAATTATGAGGAAAGATTACACAAACAAGGGTTGTATTCCCTGGAATTTAGAAGATTAAGGGGTGATTTGAAGATATTAAGGGGAACTGAGGTTAGATAGAAACTGTTTCTGCTGATTGGGGAGTCTGGGACTAGGGGACATAGCCTAAAAATTGGAGCCAGGGCTTTCAGGAATGAAGTTAGGCAACACATCTACATGAAAAGGGTGGTAGAAGTTTAGAACTCTCTCCCACAAACAGCAGTTAATACTAGCTCAATTGTTAATTTTAAATCTGAGTGATAGATTTGTGTTAACCACAGGGTATTAAAGGATATGGGGCTAAGGGTATATGAAGTTAAGTCACAGATCAGCCATGATCCCATTGAATGGCAGAACAGGCTTAAGGGGCTAAATAGCCTACTCCTGTTCCTATGTTCCTATAAATGGTGAACAACAGTGTTCCTTGCACCAATCCTTGTGGAACACCACTTCTCACCTTTTGCCCATCTGAGTAACTCCCTTTAACCCCTACTCTGTTTTCTGTTTTGTAGCCAGCTTGCTAAGCATTCTGCTACTTGTCCCTTGACTCCACATGCTCTGACCTTAGTCATGATTCTACCTTACTGAAGGCCTTTTGGAAATCCAAATATATTACATCAACTGCATTACCCTTACCTGCCCTTTTTGTTACTACTTCAAAAAATTTGCTAAGGTTGGTCAAACATGACCTTCCCTTTTGAAGTCCGTGCTGACTATTCTTTATATTTTCGGTTTCTAGATGTATTTCTATTACATCTTTGAGGATTCCCATATCTTTTCGACCACAGACATTAAGCTCTTGTAGAGTTCATCTGATTTTGGCAGTAAGAAATAAAATGTTACTTGTGATGGTTGCTTCTCCTGTCTCGGGATGTTCATTTGTACATTAGACCCAAACAGGCCTCCCAAGTTAACGTTGCTTGCCATGGCCCCACGACTTTGTAACTCCTACATATCAAAAGTATACATCTCACTGTGGGATCCATTATGGAGGGAGGGCAATCTGAATTAAAATGGTATTCAATATCTCTAGGGACTACAACAAACATTAATTTGATCTGTCAAATTAATTTTAATATTTATATTAGTGAGGAGCAATTCACTTGCATTTACATGCAAGTGCTAGAGCTCTTCCTAACTATTCATTATTTTTATTATATTGTAACATTGCCAGTTTGATTCATGTACTTGAGAGAGGAAGAATGACATCTATACTGCTGGACTTAAAAGTTCCCGCAGGACATCATTGCATACTTGCCAGTGGAAACCCATTGACTTAAGCTTTAGGAACGCAGAAAATCTCTGCTCTTTTGCATGCACACACATGCCTAACAATTATTCTTTACATAGTTTGGGCAAAACTTTCCAATAACAGTAACAAAAATAGACAGAGGTATGACATTAACACTTGGGAGCTCTGTATTCAATTACACCTCATTACACCCAGGAATCTCACAGCTGGTTACCTCGATGATCAAATCGAGGTCGAGAGCATACTGGTGCTACCCTGACTGTACACAGGAAGCTGTGAATAACCTGGTTGTTCACATCAGATAAGGTATTGGCATTCCTTGCCAAGTCCCATGATCATTTGTGCATTTCATATGCTAATTTCTAACAGATCTTGGAACTAGTGCTGTTCAGTTTGAGTGGGTTCAACAAATAGGGACATGCATACACAATAACTACAAGCATTCCAACTAGAACTCCATTGGGTTTTTTAAACATGGCTATCTTCCTCGGCTCAATGCTACTCAAGTGTTTATAGTGAAGTAGGCAACAGTGTACAGTATTATGATATAAGCAAATACAGGACATTATGTGGCAAGTCATGAGGAGTTACAATTATTTTTTGCATGGAGGTAGAATCCTACATCAATGCCATCTAGTTTCCATAAGGTACAAATATTCCACAAACTTACCTGATAGAAACTTCCAGTCAATGAAATCAGTGCCCATTGCAGTACAGGTAGAAACAGATCATCTATATATCTCTAAAGTTTTAAAGAAAGGTCTCTTGTTTCAGGTACAGTGGAAATTATCTAACATATACTTCTAGATTCAAAATGTTTCCAAGATTGGTACTATGGAGTGTATCTTAGTGCAATGTACTTCCTGTTTTCTCATCCCTCAGCTGAAGTTTTTAAATTCTACTCATGGAGAGAAATAATTTCCACATTGTATCATAGCCCAGTGGAGACAGACAAGTCAGCTAGAGAACCTGAGTACTGATCAGCTGATTTCTGGTAAGGGTTCAGCAATTGCCTGTTTTCACTGAGATAACAGTAATTCCCAGCTTTTTCATTCCTGAATGGTGACTGGAAGTTGCCCCTTGCACTATAGAGGCTGAACGGGAATTTGCAACCAATGTTGCATTGGTTAAGTTTCTGCTAAAATTCATTTTCATAATCACAAACATAAAATCTTCCATGACCCAGTGCGATCAGACAGCATAACCGAATGTAATCGCTTTTTTTTTCTTTCCATTAAAAAGTATTCCTTGATGTATTTAAGTGGTAACCTGATGCAGTTTTATTAATTCAGCTGAAAATCAGTTTATCATCAAACTTAAGAATTTTTAGTAGTGGTGTCCAATCTTCCACCTATGAGTAATTAGATTTAAAATCACTGAAAATCAATTTTAAAAACTATACTGAACCATTTAATAGTTTCATTGATGTACACTAGTCAGTTTCTTAGTAAATTAAATATTTTTTGATAGGCACATTTTAAAAGTTTTTTCATTAAAAAATGAGCACAATTTGAAGAACCTTCCCAAACCTGCGCAATTGGCAGAATCTCTGTTTCGACCTGGGGGGTGCACGGCCAGTTTTGTGAGCGAGGTCTGATTCAGACCTAAAAGCATTCTGGGAATACTTTCACCACATGGACTGCAGCAGTTCAAGAAGAAGGTTCACCACCTTCTCAAGGGCAACTAGGGATGGGCAATAAATGCTGGCCTTGCTAGCGATGCTCATAGCCTGAGAATGAATATTTAAAAAAAAGTTTTGTGTTAATAATTCCTGAATGGCAATTCCACAATTTTAGCCAAGCTATTAGTTGGGGGGGGGGGGAGGGGATGAGAGTTGAGAGGCTGTGAAGGTGAAAATATTCCACACAGGAAGTCATGAGAGACAAAATAAGTTATCTGGCTGAAGCTTCCAAGTGGAAGCAGCCCACTGACTGGTTAAGATTGAAAGAAAAGAAAGAACTTGAATTTATTTAGCATCTTTCATGACCTCAGGACACAGAATCATAGAGTGATAGAATAGAAGGAGGCCATTCGGCCTATTGTGTATTAGAATAAATGAATTATTTTTTGAAGTACAATTATGTAGGCAAATGCAGCAGCCAATTTGCATTGCCTTCATTCTCACTGGAAGAACCAAGAGGGAAGGAAGAAGGTTCTTGAACTGAAGGCTATTAGACCATGGGATGCTTCACCACAAGTAACTATTGAGGCAGAAGTTAGAACATCTTTTAAAGGGAATGGGATAAATACATGAAAAGGAGGAATATAAAAGTACCTGAATAGGGTTACAGGAGAGAGAGCCAGTATGGGGGGCTGGACTATAATTTCTATAATTCTATGAAAAGTCTCCTTTATTGAGTTCGAGCCCAGGGAGCGGTTTAGAAATGTTTGTGCTGAGCTGAGTTTAGGACGATGTGTCCTGTGAGAAGTGCCCCAAACACCAAGCTCACTGCCCTTTATGTGATCTTCCAGTTTGGTTTAGGTTGGTCTTTATCGGCCGGTTTTGGCATTGCTGGCAAGGCCAGCATTTATTGCCCATCCCTAGTTGCCCTGGAGAAGGTGGTGAACCACCTTCTTGAACCGCTGCAGTCCATGTGGTGAAATGTCCAAGTATAGATCAGCTCTGACTGAGGTTCCCAGTTCAGAGTTATCACCTTCACATAGAACCAGAATCCAAGGAGACAGGGAGAGATGAGGCCTGTTAAAAGTGACATCGACTGCGGAGCCTGACTGCTCTTTGTGCAGTGCAGGGGATTTCTGGCTGTAGTTACAGGATGAATATCAATGGGTTATAAGATTACTATTAGTTACAGGTAGGATATCAGGGCATTACATCTATTACTACCAATTACATATATTGTAGACTATCAGTGAGTTATTGTATTACTGTAGGTTATGAAGGGAATCTGAGTGTTACCAGTATTACTATTTGTTATTGGTGCAATTTCAGTGAGTTACTATTTAGTTACTGAAGGAATGAAAGTAACTCCCACCTCTGGTTTTCTCTGCAAATCGCTTTCCCACCTTTTGGTTTCCTCTCTTCCATGCCCTCTGTTTCCCTTCGCCTGCTCATGGGTGGCATCCTGGTGCTCTGAACATCTTGCACAACAGCTGCTGACGTGAAACCACGAGCAAAGCTACTCAATTACAGGGGATCCAACCTTTTATAAGGTAAATGCAATAACACTTGCAGATGTCTGTGATCAGATGTCACGTGATCAGACATCACAAAATCTTAGCTGCACTTCGGTGCAATACTGAGGGAGTGCTGCACTGTCGGAGGTGCCATCTTTCCGATGAGATGTTAAACTGAGGCTTTATCTGACCTCCGGTTTATCCTCAGGTGGATATAAAAGATCCCATGGCACTATTTTGAAGAGCAAGGGAGGTCTCCCCGGTGACCTGGCCAACATTTATTCCTCAACTAACACCACTGAAACAGATTATCTGGTCATTATCTCATTACTGTTGGTGGGACTTTGCTGAGTTCAAATTGGCTGCTGTATGTCCTACCTTACTACACTTCAAAAGTACTTTGTTGACTGTAAAGTGCTTTGGGTTGTCCTGAGGATGTGAAAGACACTATATAAATTCAAATCTTTTTATCTGCTCAAGTCCTGGAGTGGGGCTTGAAAATCTGTCTCAGAGTTGAGGTATTCCTTTCAATAATGATGACTCATTCCTCCCACTCCCCCTTTACTGGAGCTCATTGTGTGAGCATATCAGGAGTGCAGACTCGTGTCCTGCTGTCCTATGGTGCATCACGTGAGCTCACCAGTGTGCTACCCTACCGGGGTTAGGCTGTCTAAATTACAGCTTTAAAATGCCACTCTGAATAAAGCCGAACATATAAATTAAAAATCTTGCTCACTGCCAACTGAACTCACTTGTCAAGCACAGTAACACGACACCTGGTGCTGAACAGGCTCACTGAGGGTGGGATATGCACCACAACCCTATACCCTGGAATTATCACAAGCTGGCAAATAGTTTTTTTTAAAAGCTGGAATTTCTTCACCTAATGATTCTATTCACATTTAATTCCTCCGGTTTTTATCACAGTAAGCTCCGTTACCTGCCCCTTTTGATGTGTAATTGAACACTGCGGCAGATTGTGGTTTTTTTTGTGTAACTTTAATTCTTCCTTTTTTTTATAGCTGAGACTGAAATTGTTGGAGGGAGTGGGGTTTGTAGTGACAAAATGTAGCGTGATTTGATGCTAGAGAGGGTATAAATTTCACCAATCTGCAGCAGGAATGAGGACCGTTTGCTGCTTCTAGCCAGCACTGTGCAGATGATGACAATGCTTTCACCCCCCGGCAGCCTCTTTCCCACTAAGCATTGACCACTTGGTCATAGCTGAGGCACATCTTGCTGTGCGAGGTTCTGTTGCAGCCGGGGGAATGTCTTTTGTGTCCCAGAAGTTCAGAAATGTGGAGAGCGGAGCATCCATAATACATAACAAGGGTGTCAGATGTGCAGTGGCGGCAAGCTGTCATCTGCCAGTGCCTGCTGTGCTTGAAGCGTTTACTGAGGGACTGATCGGGTGTGGCGGGACCTGAGGCAACGGAGGGAGGGGAGAAGAGAAGCGAGTGAGTTGAGCTGTGGCAGTGCCTGGTGCTGAGGACAGCAGCTCCACTCCTCAGCACTGCTGTACTGGATTGAAAAGAAAGATGCGGGGCTCAGCAATTCGCACCCATTGTTGAGAGATCGTTACCTTTTCGGTGGGGGGAGGTTGAGCTGTGTTTACAGACCAGTTTGCTCTCGTTTGGAGGCGAAGGATATTCTGGATTAACCATTCACGGCGAGGACTTGCAAAGTTCTTCAGTGACCAAACATTCTTTTCAGTTGTGACCAGAAAGAAAGCAATGGACATGAACGTGAAGAAATTCACAGTGCGACGCTTCTTCTCCGTCTACCTGCGCAAGAAATCTCGATCTAAGAGCTCTAGTTTAAGCAAATATGAGGTTTGTGTCCAGATTTTTCCTGAATGAAAAGAAAATGGCTTGGGCTATTGTACAATTTATAATCGTGGGTGCTGACAATAATGAAGTTCTGTTGTTGGATGCGATTGAATGAACAGAGAAAGAGACAATGTAGAGCGAAGAGATTGTTTGGTGTGGATGGGATGCAGTGACTAGGAATGACTGGGAACATATATGTACACCGGTGATTCACTAAAACAGCCACATCTGGATGTGGTGGATCTTGCTGTATTTGGAAAGCTATTGAACAAACAAGTTACATTTTTACAGAAAATATACCAGGTACCACCCATTGATGTGGCAGAATTTCACCTTCACAGGGCTGAGGTTCCCCAAAACACCTGCCATCATTTTGTGATTACCGTTCGGGATCTTGGTGGTTCAGGATTATTTGTGCCTCAGTATGATTGTTTCCTCTCGTCAGCCTGCACTTTGAATTATTGACAAACAGCGAGAATTTCAAAGCCAACTCATAATAACTGTTAAAAAAAAAACGCCTAGAAGTTAGGTTACTGAAAATGTTTTACAAAACAATAACGGAATAACTGGTTTTGGACAATTTTTTTTTGAGTCTCACCCCATCATCACAAAAGAATGATAAAGTCACCGATGCTGGTAGTGATTTAAACAAGTGCAAAAACTGCAGAGCTGGTTAAAAAGGCGCTTGTATTATTACAGTCGAAAGGGCCAGTGCACAATTGATTCCATTTAGGTGCAGTCAGCATTGTGTAGCAGGTGAACATAGATTGCAGTGTTGGATCTGTGGTGACCAGATTGGGTTTGTTCAAAGTGAAAATCCAACAAAGACGAGGTATCCAGGCCAGGCCAATTCATTCCCCTAGCCTCCTTTGTAGATTTGAAATCAAATCTCCAGCAGCCGTCCCTTCTCATGCTATCTCTTCCTGCATGACAACAGCTTGCTCATGCTCAAAATCTAAACAAAAACCTTTCTGTGGAGACAGGAAATATCTTCACCCCTCTTAAGAATATGTCGGCAATGGCATGAAATATGATATCTGACATGTTGGCAAACCAAAATAATGCAAAATCAGGTCACTGGTGTCCGTTTCATCTGCTGCATCAAAGATGTTAAGTTGTTTTATTACCCTTCCAATGTTTCTCCCCTCCTCTCCTGAAGGCACTGACTGGTGCTGGGATATAGCTCCACGGGCACTAGCAGCCCTCCCAAGTGACCCATTCTTTATGTGTGAGGTTAGACAGTGATTGTTAGCAGGATATTTGACTGCAGAAAGCATCTCAACCAAGCCTGATTCTGTCCCTAACCGACTTCTGAACATCCACTCCTTTCAGCATGAATCATTTGATGCCCTTTAGGATTAATAACCCTTGCCGCTGATCTTTTTTGTTTCCCCTCCCCACCCTTCCCCAGCCCAGGAGTGCTGAGGCCCGTTGCAGTGCCCATACCATCACACCAGCTGAGATCACTTAACTAAGCACAAAATGCAATTTGAATGTGAGACTTAACTGTTCTCTGGCTCAGTTTCACACCAGGTAGTGCAGTTCTGGAATTCCCAACTGAAACCTCTCTACCTCTCTCCTCTTTTAAGATGCTACTTAAAACCTACCTCTTTGACCAAGCCTGTTCTAATATCTTTTTATGAGGCTTAGTGTCAAAATTTTGTCTGAAAATGCTCCTATGAAGTGCCGATGTTTTACTACGTTAAAGGCGCTATATAAATGCAAGTTGTTGTTATGAACTCAGTCACCATGGGAGCTTTCTGCACTGTCCAAGTATGCCTTCTGTTGGATTGACCTGGTGGCAATATCAACATTTGTCTGCAGATTGACCAAGGAATGTACATGCACAATGCACTTCATTGCATTAATAAACAGAATAAATGTACATTACATAAAAAACCAACTCAGTGTTACTAATAGGATCTGAATAAATTATAAAATCTAAGTATTATAACGATTTTGGCCCAGAAAATGCATGGAGTTGTGATCCTCGCAGTTACACTGGGACTGTGCCTTCTGCTGAAGTAAGCTGCTGACCCTGCTGAAGTTTATGGGGACAGAGGGTGAGGATTCCTGGAGTGAACCTTCAATATTTTGGTGGTGTACCAGCGGCTGCTTTAGAAGGTTTAAAAAAAATCCAGCCTCCCCTCATCTTTGAGGGTCCAGGCCCTGATCCTGGCCATGATCCCCATGTGGACCCTACTTCCACCAGTTTGGGCCATTTATACTTGATCACAGTCTTTGCTTCATTAAAACATTCAAATTTTGGTCATTTACAAATCTCAACTATGGATAGTTATTTTGGGTGATGTTTTTTGATGCTCAGTTCCCAGGTGCGAAGGAAACAAAAAGGGATTAGGAGCCTGTGATGCTGGGTCTCCACCCCTTTACATTGCCCTAAGATTTCCTGAGGTCACTGGGGTGGGGTGTTGAGTGCTCGCTCCTTAAGCAGGCGCAAGCGTAGGACGGACAGCTGTAGAAACAAGGTGGATGGGAGCCATTTTTCTCCAGCTACTGTGAGTGGGTGCTAATTTGGAGGGTGTGCTTGAAGTTGGTGATAGTCCTTTCACCTGGCCCTCCCTCAGATTGAAGGATCTGAGAGAAGGCAGCAAGGCCTCAAAAGATAAGTGAAAACTTTAAAAAAAAATCTACAATGGATCATTGTGGCTGGAGGCCTTCTGGCTGCTTTATGTGGACAGGCCATTTATTTGCCATTCCTGATTATATAGGAGTATTGCCAACCATGCTTTATCCATTAATGTTTTTTTATTATTTATTCATGGGATATGGGTGTCGCTGGCAAGGCCAGCATTTATTGCCCATCGCTAATTGCCCTTGAGAAGGTGGTGGTGAGCCGCCTTCTTGAACCGCTGCAGTCCGTGTGGTGAAGGTTCTCCCACAGTGCTGTTAGGAAGGGAGTTCCAGGATTTTGAGGCAGCGACGATGAAGGAATGGCGATATATTTCCAAGTTGGGATGGTATGTGACTTGGAGGGGAACGTGCAGGTGGTGGTGTTCCCATATGCCTGCTGCCCTTGTCCTTCCATGTGGTAGAGATAGTGGGTTTAGGAGGTGCTGTTAAAGAAGCCTTGGCGAGATACTGCAGTGCATCCTGTGGATGGTACACACTGCAGCCATTGTGCACCAGTAGTGGAGGGAGTGAATGTTTAGAGTGGTGGATGGGGTGCCAATCAAGCGGGCTGCTTTATCTTGGATGGTGTTGAGCTTCTTGAGTGTTGTTGGAGCTGCATTCATCCCGGCAAGTGGAGAGTATTCCATCACACTCCTGACTTGTGCCTTGTAGATGGTGGAAAGGCTTTGGGGAGTCAGGAGGTGAGTCACTCGTCACAGAATACCCAGCCTCTGACCTGCTCTTGTAGCCACAGTATTTATGTCGCTGGTCCAGTTAAGTTTCTGGTCAATGGTGACCCCCAGGATATTGATGGTGGGGGATTTGGCGATGGTAATGCTGTTGAATATGAAGGGGAGGTGGTTAGACTCTCTCTTGGTGGAGATGGTCATTGTTTGGCACGAGTGTTACTTGCCACTTATGAGCCTAAGCCTGGATATTGTCCAGGTCTTGCTGCATGCGGGCATGGACTGCTTCATTATCTGAGGGGTTGCGAATGGAACTGAACACTGTGCAATCATCAGCGAACATCCCCATTTCTGACCTTCTGATGGAGGGAAGGTCATTGATGAAGCAGCTGAAGATGGTTGGGCCTAGGATACTGCCCTGAGGCACTCCTGCACCAAATCCTGGGGCTGAAATGATTGGCCTCCAAGAACCACTACCATCTTCCTTTGTGCTAGGTATGACTCGAGCCACTGGAGAGTTTTCCCCCTGATTGCCATTAACTAGGGCTCCTTGGTGCCACACTCTTTCAAATGCTGCCTTGATGTCAAGGGCAGTTACACTCACCTCACCTCTGGAATTCAGCTCTTTTGTCCACGTTTGGACCAAGGCTGTAATGAGGTCTGGAGCCGAGTGGTCCTGACCTCAAACTGAGTATCGGTGAGCAGGTTATTGGTGAGTAAGTGCTGCTGGATAGCACTGTCGACGACACCTTCCATCACTTTGCTGATGGTTGCGAATAGACTGATGGGGCGGTAATTGGCCGGATTGGATTTGTCCTGCTTTTTGTGGACAGGACATACCTGGGCAATTTTCCACATTATCGGTTAGATGCCAGTGTTGTAGCTGTACTGGAACAGTTTTGCTAGAGGCGCAGCTAGTTCTGGAGCACAAGCCTTCAGCACTACAGCTGGGATGTTGTCGGGGCCCATAGCCTTTGTTGTGTCCAGTGCACTCAGCCGTTTCTTGATATCACGTGGAGTGAATCGAATTGGCTGAAGACTGGCTTCTGTGATGGTGGGGATATTGGGCGGAGGCTGAGATGGATCATCTACTCGGCACTTCTGGCTGAAGATGGTTGCAAATGCTTCCGCATTGTCTTTTGCACTCATGTGCTAGACTCCGCCATCATTGAGGATGGGGATGTTTACAGAGCCTCCTCCAGTTAGTTGTTTAACTGTCCACCACCATTCGCGACTGGATGTGGCAGGACTCAGAGCTTTGATTTACTGAAATATACAGCCTTTAGTTTTGCACATGTATTTAGTGGATTGTTGCGTCAGTAATGTTGTGAAGGACATGAATGAAAGATTTTTGGATAATTTACTTTATCAAGCAATTATTGCAATTTTAACAAAGTAATGTGAGACCCGAGAGCTTTATCCAGCTGGTATGTTCCCCATTGTGTTCATCGTAAATAATTTTTTTTACCATTCCGTATTTCTTTTTGGAGGTATATATCCTTCGACGATGACATGCAGTTTCTTTTTAAGTTTTTGCCCCATGCAGGCTATGCCACTGTAGACCAAGCACTTCCTGTGCCTGAGAGGACAGGGTGAGCGAGCTGATCCCAAGCAGTGCTAGTGGTGTTCTTGGTTGGCTTCCAGGAGGGATATGAAAGAGACATGGTAGAGATTTGCCAACTGATTTTTCTTTCTCCTGTGAGGTGGTACCTACCCTTTGGTCAGCACTCCCTCACAAAGCATAGCTGAGATTGAGAGCTCTGTGGAGTGGGGATCAAAATTGTGTCCCTACACTATGGCAGCACACTATTTTGTCTCAATTGTCATATCACTTCCCCCCGCAATTTATCTCTGCCTGGAACATGCTCACAATTCATTAGCTGAGATGGTGGGCGGTAGGTGTCTTTTCCAGTTCTTTAGCAGTCCTGGTCTTGAACCAGCAGCTAGAATGTCGTTGATAGCTGCCTGCATGATGTGTCCATAAGTTACCCCTTTCTTCCGATTGATAAATGTCTGCTCTTTGTTTCATCCTAGTTGTATGCTTGAAAGTTGCTTTCTTACTCCGAAAATGTGCAATTTCTCCTCTTGGGTATGACTAATTCCAAACAACTTTATTTCTTTTAACAATGTTTATGGAAGGAGCATCAGGATGAAATTACTCTTTCTTTCCCTCCTGCCTAGAGTATTGCACTTTAATTCTGATCAATGCAATTAACAGGAAAAGAAATAAAACATATCCTTCACTCTTGGACAACAAAGCAGCTAGCTCCCATACCCCAGCAGCTAGACTGGTGGAATGCAAGAGTATTCGGATTATTGAAATATTGGCATACTATTCAAACATCACAGTGTCCTCCTCAGGTTCTCCCTCCAACTTCCTTATGCAGATTTCTACTGCATGATCTTGAATGATCAGTTGACTCCCTTGAACAAGTGTTCGAGATTTCTCCTGCCTTGCAGCTTGACCCTCTTGGTAAATGTAGAATTCCCTGCCCAGACAGTGGGGGTGATTTGCGGACCCGTTTTTGGGCGGGAACAGGGTGGTAACAAGCAGGAAATCATGGCGCACTACTTACTACCCCGTATCTGGCAACATTTGGCCTGCAGTGATTTTGGAGTGGGCCAGGAAACAGGTGGAGCCTATGTCAATATGCCTATGATGTATGTAGGACCCTGATGCAATTTTCAAGTACTAATGGGCAGAGTGCTTGTTGCACATGTTTCTGCTCATGGTCCTTGACGTACAGCAGTCTAGCCACTGGTCCTGACAGGAACAGCTGTAGGCTGCTCTGAAAACAGGAAAAAACAGCTGTGGCACAGATGTTTGTGGGGTCAGAGAGCATGAATGCTCCTCCTAGCCCTGCAAAAATCTTCTCACCCACTACCAGTCCCTCCATACCCCTCCTTGCCAGGATTGCCTCCCATCTCCCCTTTATGAGCCTACTTCCTGCTTGATTCCACAGAGAAGCATCCAGATTTCCCTCCCTTCTAATCAGTGAGCTACCTGTCACTGCTCGTTGAGTACTGGTAGCATGCAGAAGGTCTTGTAATGGGCTTGACATGAAAATGGTTCAGGATTCTCAATGGCACTATCGGGTGAATGGTGCAGTCTCTCCACCTTCCACCCATCTGAAGTACCTCCAATAACTCAAAGCTTCTCCTGTCATGGACACAGTTAGTGATGAAGGCTTCATGCTGCTCCACAAGATCCTGCACAATGGCTCCAAGGCCATTCTGCCTCTGTTCTCCAGGTACCTGGGTGATCAGTACAATGTTGGCCAGATACTCGAGGTGACAATAGTGCCAGGCATCACTTAGATCTTCCAGGCTCTTGACAGTGACCTTAAGCTTCTCTTATACATTTGCTCCAAGTGATGATAGCGTCCAAGTTTACATTGCAAATGATAATTTGGCTCTAGGCTTTTCCATTACAGATAAGGTCCTGGACTGCAGCTCCAGGTTTCCCTGCACTGACTCTAGTCGACATCTTCTAATTTGCCCACATCAGGCTTCTCAGCACTGATGTTCAGAAGGCATCTAAAGATGGCTGTAACCTCCTTTGCCCAAAAGATTTGGTCAATAACTCAGAGCATGAATGGTTCTACCTCGGAAAAATGGACAAACTACCACACTCCAAGCTGCCATTTTGATTCTGGCAGAATCACTTCAGATATGTCATCCTGTCACTTCTGTAAAATATCGATCAAGACCACAACTGTCATTAAAACATAAAGTTCATTCTGTCCCACTTCAACTAAAGTGGTCAAGTTTGCTTGAATTCTGACATAAGGCTTGATTCCACATTCATCAACAATCAGACTGGTTCACAATTCTGTCTCAATTTTTGATCTACCATTCGGTACAAACAGTAAGGAGTTTAATTAATCAGTGTATGGATATAAAATTACTCAAGTCTTCCCAAAATGTTTTTATTTCATCACTTTACATACTGAAAAAAGCTGTCACCTGTGACTTTGCTTGCCAGACACTCATACAATTAATTTAAATTATAATTGAAAATGTTAGGGAATGATTTCATATTTGCAGATGGCATTTATTCTGTGGATATAACTTATAATTCCCTGCTGTCCAGTGATGTATGTATTATTGAGCTGGTCCAAGCCCTGAGACTCCTTTCACAGAGTATTTAAACCTTAAATTAATCCTCCATGGAATAAATTGGATATTGCACCCATTGGCAGTATGTTACCAAGGTTCTTATAGTTATGTGAAAAAACATTAGGGGCACTAAATTGGGTCGTGCAGCGCCCATTGTTCCAGCGTGACGTGTGCCAGACGCCATCTTGGTATAGGAGTTAGCGCAGGGGCAGATAACTAACGCTGGAATCGAGTAAAGTAGGGAGAAAATGGCTTCAATCAGTGTGCATCGCTGATTTAAAGTGATAAGTCCCAAAATGGTATCTAACACTCAACTCAATGCACAGTCTTAACCCCGACCATCTGAACGTGCGTTAGAGTGCCTGGATACCCCCCACCAGCGCTATTTGAAGGGACCACGCAATATTTACAGGTTAGTGGCTGGATTATTGCTTCTGGCTGCCGAGACATTTGTAACTGTTTTTGGAGGTCTCCTAGACCTGAATACTAGGACGTGGGGACATAGCCTAACATTTAGAGCCAGGACGTGCAGGACTGAAGTTAGGAAATGCTTCTACACGCAAAGGGTGGGAGACGTTTGGAATGCTCTTCTGCAGATGGCAGTTGATGCTAGCTCAATTGATGTTATCTCATTGAATGGTGGAACAGGCTCGAGGGGCTAAATTCCACTGCCACTTGCTGCCTCCTGATATGCACCACCTTCTGCAAGAAAGCGGGACATGTGTATGGGTCATGTGCCTGTCATGGTTGAATAGCTGCCAATATGTGTGGCTTGTGAGTGGGCGGATTGCAATAGTGGTAATGTGTAAGGGTGAAGGGAAACATCTGGTTGGAAAAGTTGAGTACTGATGCAAAGAGTTTGTTGGTATGTGGGTGATTGGGGGGGGTGGTGGTGATGGTGTAATGAGTGGTGCAGTTGGTAGGAGAAGCCATTTGACAGTTGACCTCACTCACCTTGACCACTCATGTCAAAGCATTGAACTTCTTCCTGCACTGCATCCATTTTCATGATGCTGTGCGCCTGGCATTGACTTTGTCCCCTGCTGCCTCCAACTGCCTTTTGGACATATGTCTGGGGGGGCCTCTTGTCCCCCACTCCCCCTGTAGGTATAGGATGTCCCTCCTTCTGGCCACCTCTTGCACCAAGGTCTCAAGTGCATCAGCAGAGAACCTTGGTGTGTGCATTCTCGCAGGCCTGGTACCAACTCAGATCAGCTGATTGGTGAGGTCTGGCATGCAGACTGGAGGATGAGGGAATTAGTAGTGTGCAACCTTTATTCAATGTTTTAACATAACTCATCAGTGTGTAAACATAGGGATGGGGCCTGCATCTGTGTTTTACGTGTGTGATGTCTGATCTCTGTTCAGCTCCATGCAGACAGTAGACTGTTATTTTCAGCAAATAAAAGGTACCAGCTATCTTTAAGAGATTTCAATGAAACATCCTCCCTTTAAGAGATTGAGCTCCCTATGGTGGTGGAAAGTGCAAATTGCATTGATTCCACGTGCAAGACCCGGAATGGAATGCTGATTCCAGGTGAGTCCTCGCGTGGGTCGAAACTTGCATCCTGCCTGTGCAGGGGTCATTGGGCACGGGGTAATAGCATATCATGCTACCTGCACCCAAACACGGCCCCTGTTTAATTTTTCTCCCCCCTAGAACTTTTTCCCACTTACAGGGCTCATGAGTCAATGGCCTTTTTCCCCTGCCATGATTCTCATTGTACAATGTCTAATGTCTTAATACATTTCAGATAGAGCAATGGAGGACAGACAGTGATTGCAAGAATTAAAATCTAATCAAGAAGTTCACATGGACATAGTCTATAATACTGATGTCAAATTACAGCCTTGAAACTTCCCTATCTCAGTTATTTATAAAGCAGGCAGAGCAATGTTTCCCAATTCATGTAACCTTGTATCGGTGATGTCACAAATGTAATCTTTAATTTATGGTGTTATAAGTAACAGTACTGCATGTGTTATTAAAAAGGATCTATAGGAACAGTAGTAGGCCTTTCAGCCCCTTCAGCCCGTTCTCCCATTCAATTAGATTATGTCTGAATTGTACCTCAACTCCATTTACCCACCTTTGCTCCATATCCCTTACCTAACAAAAATCTGTCGATCTCAGTCTTGAAAATTTCAATTGACTCAGCATCCTCAACCTTTCGGGGGATAGATTTCCAGATCTCCACTACCCTTTGTGTGAAAAAATATTTCCTGGTTTTGCTCCAGAATGACCCAGTTCTAATTTTAAGATTGCGCCCCCTTGTTCTGGATTCTCTACCAAAGGAAATAACTTCTTTGTATCTAACCTATTGAATCCTTTTATCATTTTGAACACCTCAATTAGATCACCTCTCTAACTTCCAAACTCAAGGGAATACAAGTCAAGTTTATGCAACTTGTCCTCATAATTTAACCCTCTAACCCCCGGTATCATTCTGGTGAATTTGCGTTGTATCCAGAGCAAGGCCAATATATCCTTCGAGGTTCAGTATCCAAAACTGAACGCAATACTCCAGATGAGTTCTGGCCAAGGCTCTGTACAATCAAAGCATAGCTTCCTTCCCATTATATTCCAGCCCCCTTGAGATAAAGGCCAACATTTAATTAGGCTTTTTGATTACTTTTTGTAACTGTGCAGTAAGCTGGACACCCAAATCCCTTTGCGCCTCCACAGTTCCAAGTCTCCATCAAGAAAATATTCCGATTTGTGTTTCTTTGCTCCAAAGTGGATGACCTCACACTTCCCCACATCTTCATTCAGAGTACATTCGCTTTATCCCTACTCTCTGGGCTAGAAGCTCGGCCACGTAGTGCCCATTGTTTCGGTGCTATGTGGTCTCCCGAAGTTCCAAAATGTCGTCCTGGATGCACGCGTGCGTGCAAACCTCTTCATCTTGTTGAAGGGGTTTGCGCAGACACAGATAACGAGCGCTGGCAGCATGTAAAGTAAGGAGAATATGCGTTTGATCAGTGTGCAGTGCCGATTTAAAGGCATAGACACCATTTTGGCACTTAACACTGCAGCCAACACACTGTCTTAACCACCACCAGCTAAACATGTCCTAGACAGCATGGAGGACCCCTCACCAGCACTATTTAAAGGGACCATGCAGGATTTACAGGTTAGTTGCTGGATTATTGCTTCTGGCTGCTGATGCATTTGTACCTGTTTTTGGAGGTGTCCTATACTTGAATACTAGGGGACATAGCCTAAATTTAGAACCAGGACTTGCAGGAGTGAAGTTAGGAAACGCTTCTATGCGCAAAGGGTGGGAGAAGTTTAGAACCCTCTTCCGCAAATGGTAGGTGATGCTAGCTCAATTGTTAATTTTAACTCTGAGATTGATAGATGTTTGTTAACCGAGGGTATTAAGGGATATGGGGCTAAGGCGGGTATATGGAGCTAGGCCACAGAACAGCCATGATCTTATTGAATGGTGGAACAGGCTCGGGGGATTAATTGCTATTGCCACTAGCTGCCTCCTGTTATGTGCCACCTTCTCCTGCAAGAAAGTGGGATGTGTGTTGGTAGGTGTCTTGCAGGATGTTTGGGTGTTGTGCCATGATTGAATAGCTGCCAGTGTGTGTGACCTGTGAGTTGTGGGTTTGTGGCTTGTAACAGTGATAATGTGTGAGGGTTAGAGGAAGCATCTAATTGGAAGAATTGAGTACTGATTGAAAGAGTTTGTTATGTGGGTGATGGGGGGTGTACTGCGTGGAGCAGTGGATGCGGCTAGTGGTGCAGTTGGTCGGAGAAGCCACTCGACAGTTGACCTCACTCTCCTTGACTACTCGTGTCAAAGCATTGAACACCTCTATTGTGAAAATGGGTAAAAAATACTCATAACAAGTCTGCCTTTTCCTTATTGCCCATTATAGCATCACCTGTATCTGTCTTTAATGCACTCACATTCTCCCTTACCACTCTCTTTCTCTTAATATATTTATAAAAACCTTTACTGTTTGCTTTGATATCCCTTGCAAGTTTTTTTCATATTCACTTTTTACATAGAATGTACAGAACAGAAACAGGCCATTCGGCCCAACAGGTCCATGCTGATGTTTGTGCTCCACAGGAGCCTCCTCCCACCCATTTTCATCTAACCCCATCCACCGATGCTTCTATTCCTTTCTCCCTCATGTGTTTATCTAGCTTCCCTTAAATACATCTATGCTTGTCGCCTGAACTACTCCTTGTGGTAGCAAATTCCACATTCTAACCAGCCTCTGGTTAAAGAAGTTTCTCCTAAATTCCCTATTGGATTTCTTAGTGACTATCTTATATGTATGGCCCCTAGTTCTGGTCTTCCCCACAAGTAGAAACATCTTTTCTATGTCTACCCTAGCAAACCCTTTCATAATCTCAAAGACCTCTATTCGGTCACTGCTCAGTTTTCCCTTTTCTACAGAAAAGAGCCCCAGCCTGTTCAATTGTTCCTGATAGGTATAATCTCTCAGTTCTGTTATCATCTTAGTAAATTTTTTTGCAACTTCCCCAATGCCACTATATCCTTTTTATAATATGGAGACCAGAACTGTTCACCGTACTCCTAAGTGTGGTGTAACCAAAATTCTTCACCACATCCCTGCTTTTCAATTCTGTCCCTTCTGAAATGAACCCAAGTGCTTTGCTTCCTTTTTTATGGCCTTATTAACCTGTGTCGCTACTTTAATGATTGATGTATCTGTACCCCCAGATCCCTCTGCACCTCTACCCCATTTAGACTCTTATTTTCCAAGGAGTATGTGGCCTCCTTATTCTTCCTACCAAAATGTACCACCTCACACATATCTATATTGAAATTCATTTGCCAATTACACGCCCATTCTGCAAGTTTATTAATGACTTCCTGTATTTTGTCACAGTCCTCCTTGGTATTAACTATACCCCCCAATTTGGTGTCATCTGGAAATTTTGAAATTGTACTTCCGATTCCTAAGTCCAAATGGTTGATGTAAATGGTGAACAACAGTGGTCCCAGCACCGATCCTTGTGGAACACTACTTCCCATCTTTTGTCCGTCTGAGTAATTACCCTAAACCCCTACTGTCTGTTTTCTGTTTTGTTTAGTGTTTTGCTTGCTATCCATTCTGCTACTTGCCTGCTGACTCCACATGCTCTTACCTTAGTCAAGAGTCTACTATCTTATTACCTTGTCGAAGGCCTTTTTGAAAAATGAAATATATTACAGATACTGCATTATCTTTGTCTACTCTTTCTGTTACTTTTTCAAAGAATTCAATAAGGTTGGTCAAGCATGACCCCTTTTGAAATCCGTGCTGACTAGCCTTTATTATATTTTCGGTTTCTACGTGAATTTCTGTTACATCATTGAGGAAGGATTCCATTATCTTTTCTACCACTGACGTTAAACTCATTGGTCTATAGTTCCCTGGACTTGTTCTAGCTCCCTTTTTAAATATAGGAATCATATTAGCAGTCTGCCAGTCCTCTGGCACTGTTCCCTTTTCTAATGAATTTTTATATATATATATGTAATAGTGCCTCTCCTATCTCTTCCCTAACTTCTTTTAATATTCATAGGTGCAATCCATCCGGACCAGGGGTTTTATCATCTCAAGTTTGATTAGTTTATCAATTATCTCTCCCTTTTCTACCTTAAATGTCCTTATATCTTTTTTGATCTCTTCTTCTAATGTCATGCCCACCTTATTAGTCTCACTGGTAAATACTGAGGCAATGTAATTATTTAATATTTCTGCCATCTCTCTGACATTACCTGTGAGTTTACCATGTGTATCCCTTAGTGGCCCTATCCCTATCCTGATTTTTCTTTTGTTATTTATGTGTCTGTAGAATACTTTACTATTTCTTTTTATATTCTTTGTTAATTTATTTTCGTAGTTTCTCTTTGCTTTCCTAATTGATTTTTGGACTTCTTTCCGAACCTCTGCATATTCCCTTTTGTCATCCTCCTTTACTGTTTCTGTACTTAGAGTTTGCCTTTTTCTTTAGTTTCAATTTTGCACTTATTTCTTTATTCATCCATGGTGTGTCATCACTGGCTAGTTTGTTCTTGCTTTTTAGTGGGATATATTTCTCCTGGACTCTATTGATCACCACCTTAAATGTTTCCGACAGCTGTCCTATTTCTTTTTTTGTCAGTAAACGTTTTTAGTTTATTTTTCCTAGTTTCATTTTCATCTCCTTAAAATCATCTTTTTTCCAATTTATTACTTTGGACTTTGTCATACTTATGTCCTTCTCAGTCTTTACCTTAAACCTCATTATGTTGTGATCATAGGGGACATAGCCTAAAAATTAGAGCCAGGACTTTCAGGAATGAAGTTAGGAAACACTTCTACACGCAAAGGGTGGTGGAAGTTTGGAACTCTTTTCCGCAGAGAGGAACATGGGAACAGGAGTCGGCCATTTAGCCTCACGAGCCTGTTCTGCCATTCAATGAGATCATGGCTGATCTGTGACCTAACTCCATTAAACTTCACTTTACAAGCTTTCTGAACTCAACATTGATTTCAATAACTTCAGATCATAACCACTGCTCCCATTTTTTTGGTCAGCTAGTGCTGATAATGGTTCTGCTGCTGCCATTTACAGCTACTCCTGATCAATCTTTTGTTTCTTAACCTGTCCTATTACCACCTTCCTTGCCTTACACCATCATCCTTTTGTCATTTAATCACTTGTGCCCTCTACCCTATCACAGACCTTCCCTTTTGGTCTTTTCTCCTGCCCTCCACCCCTCCCCCTCCTTTCCCTGGCTCTGTACTTGCTCAAAAACTTTAACTCTTTACATCTTCCAGTTCTGACGAAAGGTCTTCGACCTGAAACGTTAACTCTGTTTCTTTCTTGATGCTGCTTGACTTGCTGAGCTTCTCCAGCATTTTCGTTTTATATTGCCCACCTTAGACCCATATCCCTTAATGCCTTCGGTTAACAAAATTCTATCGATCTCCGATTTAAAATCAACAATTGAGCTGGCATCAACTGCTGTTTGCGGAAGAGAGTTCCAAACTTCTACCACCCTTTGCATGTAGAAATGTTTCCTAACTTCACTCCTGGAAGTGCTGGCTCTAATTTTTAGGCTATATCCCCTAGTTCTAGACTCCTCAACCAGTGGAATTAGTTTCTCTCTATCTAACCTATCAGTTCCCCTTAAATCTTAAACTCCGATCATATCATCCCTTAATATTCCAGGAAATACAACCCTAGTTTGTGTAATCTCTCCTCATAATTTGGAGTCCAGGTATCATTCTAGTAAATCTATGCTGCACTCCCTCCAAGGCAAATAGATCCTTCCTCAGGTGCGGTGCCCAGAACTGAACACAGTACTCTAGGTGTGGTCTAACCAGGGCTTTGTACAGTTGTAGCATAACTTCTACCCCCTTGTATTCTAGCCCTCCAGATATAATGGCCAACATTCCATTAGCCTTTTTGATTATTTTCTGTACCTGTCCATGACATTTTAATGATCTATGTACATGGACCCCTAAGTCTCTTTGGACCTCCAATGTTTGGAGCTTTTCACCATTTAGAAAGTACTCTGATCTATCCTTTTTAGGTCCAAAGTGGATGACCTCACGGTAGTCTACATTGAAATCTCTATTGCCTAACTGTTTCCCTACACTTACTTCTCTTATCTGTTCTGGTTCATTCCCCATTACTAGATCCAGCAGAGCTTCCTCTCTTTGGCATTTTACATGTTGGGTAAGAAAGGAGTCCTGCACACAATAAAGAAACTCCATTCCTTGTACCCCTTTACCTATTTCTTGCCAGTTTATTTGGGGATAGTTAAAATTTCCCATGATTCTTAATCTATGGGCTTTACTCATTTTGCATTTTTGCTTATGTATTTCTTCCTCCACCTCCTTTCCACTATTAGGTGGTCTGTAGTATACCCCTATTAGCATAATCGATCCCTCCTTATTTTTTATTTCAATCCATATGGATTCTGTTTCTAGCCTTCTGTTAATTATGTCCCTTTTTTCTACTGCCATTATGTTATCTCTAATTAGTACAGCTACTTCACCCCCCCCTTACCACTTTTTCCTTCCCTATCCTTTCTGATTAAGTTATAACCTGCAATATTTAGTTGCCAGTCCAGTACTTTATGTAGCCATGTTTGTTATTCCTACTACATCTGATTCCTCGCTAGGGATTATTGCCTCCAGTTCTCCCATTTTATTTTGGACCCTGTGAACTTTGCTGTACAGGCAGTTTAATTCGTCTTTAATAGTTGTTCCTTTTAATTTATTTTTAACAGTCCTTTTATACTTCTGTTTTTTCTAATTGTATTTATTCCTTGTTATCTTTATTTCTTACCCTGGTCTGACCTTTACATTCATCTCCTGTTTCTTTTACCTTTACGTTTTTGATATTACTACCAGATCCACCCCCACCCCCCCCATCTTGCTAGTTTAAAGCCTTATCCACCCCCTATTTATCCTTTCCGCTAGCACTCTGGTCCCATTCTGGTTCAAGTGAAGCCTGTCCCAGTGGTACAGCTCCTTCCTGTCCCAGTACTGGTGCCAGTGTCCCATGAAATGGAACCCCTGCTTCCCACACCACTCTTTCAGCCACATATTCGCCTTTCTGATCTGCCTTTCCCTATGCCAATTAGCACATGACTCAGATAGTAAACCTGAGATTACCACCCATGACGTCCTGCTTTTTAATTTAGCTCCTAGCTTTGATATTCCCTTAGGACCTCCTCCTTGTTCTTCCTTTTTTTGTACCTCTTGTTACTTCCTTTGTTGCTTTTTATAGCTCTCCCTGTCTGGTGGATTTCCACTTTTCCTTGCATTTGTGTAAGCCTTTTCTTTTATCTGGATATTATCATTTACCTCATTTGTTGATCATGGTCGCTTAACTACACAAGTGGAGCCTTTGCCTTTTAGGGTTGTGAACTAGATTTGTATTGTACCAAAAACTTCTTTGAATACTTCCCACTGTTTGTCTGTAGACAACTCCCACCAGAGTCTTGCATCCTTTACTGTTTCTTAGTTCTACCCATACTGGTTTCCATTGCTTGTTCACCCTTACTGAAGTCCTTTCTTTCCACTGCTGTAATTGTGACCTTTATAATATTGCTGCTCCTCCTTTCCCAATTTCCCTATCCTTTTCTGAAGAACCTGTAGTCTGGAATATTTAGTTCGCAATCATGTTTAGCTTGTAGTCAGACCTCTCTAATGGCTTCTACATCGTACCTTTTTAAGCTGAATTTGTGCTTCTAACTCATTTGTTTTATTTCTTATTCTACATGCATTTGTGTACAGAATTCTTAATTTGGGTAACTAACCCCACCCTGCCCATATGCCTTTTTTGACCTATCACACTTGTGTTTGTGAGGTCGAAGATCAGCCATGATCTTATTGAATGGTGGAGCAGGCTTGAGGGGCGTATGTCCTACTCCTGCTCCCATTTCTTATGTTTGATGCTATGTACATTACTATACAGGCCATTTAATAAGTTTTTATTTTTCATCACTCCTTTTATTTTTAACAGGCATTTTATTATTATTTCCCATAACTTTTTCTGTTCCCAGAGTATTTATGCTATCTTTATCAGTTTTTGTACTCTGACTTTTTTTCTCTTTTTTTTGTCTTAAGGTTTTTATTATTTCTACCTGGGAGCCCCCAATCTCCCTCCATTGGTTTAAAGTCCTTTCTACAGTTCTATTTATCCTTTCTGCTAAGACCTTGGTCCCAGCTCGGTTCAGGTATAGTCTGTCCCAGCAGTACAGATCCTTCCTGTCCCAGTATTGATGCCAGTATCCCATGAAATGGAGCCCCTTCTTCCCACACCAGTCTTTCAGTTATGTATTTACTTCCTGATTGGTTTATCTTTATGCTAATTAGCACATGGTTCAGTAAGTAACCTGCCCTGCTTCTTGATTCAGTGCCTAGCTCCTGATATTCTCTTAACACGACTATCTTCCTGTTCCTTCTATGTAGCTGGTTCCAACATGAATCACAACAACTTCCATTCCCTTTCCAAGATCCTTTCCAGTGGATTTGAGATTTCCCTTATCCTGGCACCATGTAGGTGACACATCCTCCTGGACTCTTGATCGTATGAAAAGGAAACCCTTTAGACCTCCAATTGTCAAAGCCCCCATAAGTACAACTTTTCTACCATGCTGTTCAACCCCTTCGACTGCAATCTGGTCCACGATGTCTTGGTTCGCACTCTGACCATCCTGCTCACAACCTTCTTCCTTATCCCCACAGGACACGACCAATTCTTCAGTTTGTCGTTCCCTGCCTTTACTAGGTGTGTGTCAGTCACACACTGCTCTTTCTGTACCTGTATCTCTCCATGTGGTGTGACTGTACTCTGGAGTAAACTATTCAGATCGTCCCCTCCCTTTTTTATGTGTCGGAGTGTCTGTAACTTGCACTCTAGCTCAATGACTCTGAGCCGGAATGATTCAAGGCAGAGACATTTCCCACAGGTATGTTCAACCAGGACGATTTATTGCTCAGATTAGTTTAATTAGCCTTGTTCTTTATTTTATTGGCATCAGATTTTATTTATTTTTTTATTACTTAAAAATACTAGTTAGGTTTTTGCCCTTGCCTCTTATTTATTAATTTCTATTTTTATTAACTTTAGTAGCCCCTTAATCTACCATATAGTGAAATGCAAAAGTATGAGTCAATGATTATCACATTACCTTTTTGTTCCTTGGTTAATTTACTTACCAACTCCTTCCCCCTCTGTACCTAATTCCCACTCCCACCAAATTCCATTTCAGAAATCCCCAGCTCACCCTGCTGTGCTCCATGCTTGCGTTCTCAGAGCTCCATATTTTATATCATGGACATTCCTGCCTTTGACAAGGCGATCTCTTGTGGCTTTACATATGGGAAGGCAAGACCAAGTGTAGTTTTCAGGTGAAGCAGGGCTGGAGAGTGAAAGGGAGATAATTTCAGTGATGATTTCAGTGTCACAAACTTACATACACTTTTCATTATAAAGGTGGACAAAGGAATTTTTAATGGAAAAAGTTAACACAAAATTGTGGCAAAACCAAGACAAGAAGTTGTAAGGTTTTGTAGACAGGAAGTGCAGGCAGATGTAAGATTTGTAATATTATATTGATGTGTTGGCTTGGTTCAGTTGGTAACATTCTCATCTCTGAATCAAAAGATTGTGGGTTTGAACCCCACTAGCAACTTGTGTAGGGAAATCCTGATTTCCAATGAACCTTGAAACTGGACAACAGTCAAGGAAAGTCACACTCATAGTAGTTTTGTTAATCAAAAGTAATTATTTAATGGTGTTGTTATAATTCACACAAGCACAATGAAAGATCCAAAAATACATATGACCTTACTCAACCCGTTATACACTTAGTGGATCTCCATGTGATTATTTAACAATTTAAACGATTCATGAAAGCGTCAGGCAAAACAAGTAATATGTACAACCTTAAACACCAAGGGATTTTGCATCAAGGCCGAAATGTGGTCAGCTCTTTCATAGCTTGAGATCTTTGTCGTCTTGTTGGATGTCCTTCCTATAGGCGAAGCTTCTTCAGACTCCGTTGACTGCAGGGTCTGTACTCATTGCAAAGTCTTTTTATATTGTTTTTCACCAATGGGATACAGAATTGTGGAAAAGTGGCATGTTTTTGTCCAATCATTACCTCTGTTACTAGGGCTTCATTCATTACTACGTCTCTTTGATGTACCTCAGTAAAAACCATCTCAGACCACGGAATGCGTAAGCTTCTCTTATCTGTGTGCAAATCCTCTTGGGCAATTTGGAATGTATGGGGCTTCATTTATATATATGGGTTATATACCTATATAGATTATCTATATCTATTTAATGGGTAAAACGACTGATGATCAGTGGGAAATGTTTAAAGAAACATTTAACGTGATACAGAACCGGCTTATACCCCTGAGGGGCAAGAACTCTACTTGCCAATAAAAAAAGCCATGGACAACTAAAGAGGTAAGGGACAGTATAAGACATAAGGAAAGGGCATACAAAAAGGCAAAAAATGGCACAGATCCTGGCGAATGGGAAAGATACAAAGATCAACAAAGGGTCACAAAACAGATAGTAAGAGCTACAAAAAGAGAGTATGAAAAGAAACTTGCAAGGGATATCAAAACCAATACGAAGAACTTTTATAGTTACATTAGGAAAAAGAGGGTGGTCAGGAGCAGTGTTGGCCCCTTAAAAACTGAAAGTGGGGATATTGTCATTGATGATGGGGAAATGGCGGACATGTTGAATAATTACTTTGCGTCAGTATTTACAGTAGAAAAAGAGGCTAGCATGCCGGAAATCCCAAGAAAACTAATATTGAATCGGGGACAGGGACTCAATAAAATTAACATAAGTAAAACAACAGTGATGAAGAAAATAATAGCACTAAAGAGTGACAAATCCACAGGACCAGATGGTTTCCATCCCAGGGTTTTAAAGGAAGTAGGTGAGCACATTGCAGATGCCCTAACTATAATCTTTCAAATTTCTCTAGATTCAGGAACTGTCCCTCTGGATTGGAAAATTGCACATGTCACTCTGCTTTTTAAGAAAGGAGAGGGAAACCAGGGAATTATAGAGCAGTTAGCCTATCATCTGTTGTGGGGAAAATGCTGGAGTCTATAATTAAGGATAGGGTGACTGAACACCGAGAATTTTCAGTTAATCAGAGAGAGCCAGCATGGATTTGTGAAAGGTAGGTCATGCCTGACAAACCTGATTGAATTTTTTGAAGAGGTGACTAAAGTAGTGGACAGGGGAATGTCAATGGATGTTATTTATATGGACTTCCAGAAGGCATTGATAAGTCTCACATAAAAGACTGTTAACTAAGATAGAAGCCCATGGAATAGAGGGAAAATTACGGACTTGGTTAGGAAGTTGGCTGAGCGAAAGGTGACAGAGTAGGGATAATGGATAGGTACTCACATTGGCAGGATGTGACTAGTGGAGTCCCGCAGGGATCTGTCTTGGAGTCTCAATTATTCACAATATTTATTAACGACTTAGATGAAGGCATAGAATGTCTCATATCTAAGTTTGCTGATGACACAAAGATTGGTGGCATTGTAAGCAGTGATAGATTAGGTGAATGGGCAAAATTGTGGCAAATGGAATTCAATGTTGGCAAATGTAAGGTCATCCACTTTGGACCAAAAAAGGATAGAACAGGATACTTTCTAAATGGTAAAAAGTTAAAAACAGTGGATGTCCAAAGGGACTTAGGGGTTCAGGTACATTGATCATTGAAGTGTCATGAACAGGTGCAGAAAATAATCAATAAGGCTAATGGAATGCTGGCCTTTATATCTAGAGGACTAGAGTACAAGGGGGCAGAAGTTATGCTGCAGCTATACAAAACCCTGGTTAGACCGCACCTGGAGTACTGTGAGCAGTTCTGGGCACCACACCTTCAGAAGGACATATTGGCCTTGGAGGGAGTGCAGCGTAGGTTTACCAGAATGATACACGGACTTCAATGGTTAAGTTACAAGGAGAGATTACACAATTGGGGTTGTATTCTCTGGAGTTTCGAAGGTTAAGGGGTGATCTGATCGAAGTTTATAAGATATTAAGGGGAACAGATAGGGTGGATAGAGAGAAACTATTTCTGCTGGTTGGGGATTCTGGGAGTAGGGGGCACAGTCTAAAAATTAGAGCCAGACCTTTCAGGAGCGAGATTAGAAAACATTTCTACACACAAAGGGTGGTAGAAGTTTGAAACTCTCTTCCGCAAACGGCAATTGATACTAGCTCAATTGCTAAATTTAAATCTGAGATAGATGGCTTTTTGGCAACCAAAGGTATTAAGGGATATGGGCCAAAGGCAGGTATATGGAGTTAGATCACAGATCTTATCAAATGGCGAAGCGGGCTCAAGGGGCTGAATGGCCTACTCCTGTTGCTATGTTCCTATACACAGTCTTGTTTTATAGCCATGGTGTATCTGATTCTAATGGCTTCAAAGATTACTTCCTTTTTCTTATCAGTTAGAAATTTCTGAAAGCTCTTCAAATTCCTGCATTTGTTCTAAAAGCTTTTCAACTTCCTGCAGTTGTTCTAAAAGCTTTTCAAATTCTGGCAGTTGCTCTGTTTACAGTTTTCAAATGTAATGTTTTAAAAGGAACACAGTTAACCGTTTTCTTCAAATGTAACATTGTTCAAGGGGTTTTAACCCCATACTTAAACATATTACTGAGATGGTCCTACATTACTGAAGGTGCTGTTTTATAGATGAACTGTTAAGCTGATGTCCTGCCTGTCTCTTCAGGGGGAAGTAAAATAATCACATGGTGCTATTGGAAGAAAAACAGTTCTCCTGGTGTCCTGGCCAACATTCCTCCCTTACTGATCACCACAACAACAAATCATCTGGCCATTCATTCATTTTCTGTTTATGGGACCTTGCTGTGCATAAAATTGACTATCACATTTGTCTATATAACAGCAATATACTTAATTTCACATAACCCATTGATTGGGAAGCACTTTTGGGATATCCTGAGGACATGATGAGATGGTATCTTTCTTTATTTAGATGTGCTTTTCATTGTGCTGTGGATGCCGTGTGCAGTGAGGAAACTGCAGGTGCTTTTTGTTTTGTAAGTTGTAAGATACATATTTTTTTCTCACCAATATGTTGCCCCATTTCCTCTCTTGAAGGCATTGACTCCTGAATTCATACTGTTATGGGTGCCAGTCACCCTCCAATTCCTTGCCTATGTGCAAGTCTTGACTGTGAGTGCCAGTGGGCTATCTGACCATGGAGCATTGCATCACAACCAAGCTCAATCTTGTCTTCACTAGATTGCATTTAGGAATGTGACCTTTCCCTAACCTGGAGATTCTGAGGCCAATTGTAGCATCATTATTAATGTCCAGGCTGAGATAAGCTAACTGAGAACAGACCAAGGAATGATTGAACCTGGGTCCTTGCCCGTCTGTATGGGTCAGCTGCTCACTGATTCTGCTAACTATCAGGGGAGCTAGATGTTGCTACCTCTGTCCTGGTGGTGGTAGTGATAAAAACGAGAGTATATAGAAGCTAATATTTTTTTTGCCTTTGCTTTGTTTTAGTCCATGCCACAATCTTAAACTTTCTCTCTCCTATAATATACTGTCTCATTCATGTTGTTAGTGACAGGATCCTGTGGTTTTCATCATAAATAGCCACCAGTTGATCAGAGAAGAATTATATATATACAGTACATATTGCAACAAGGGCACAGCCTCAAACTTAGAAGAGGAAGGGTGAAAGGATAGTTTAAATTTAAGTACTTTACACAGAAGATAATGAATGGAATGCCAAGTTTGGCAACGGTGGTTGATTGTATCAGCAAATTCAAGAAAGACTTGGATATGTACCTGCAGAAAAAATTGCCACAAAGATACGTCTATTCTTGGGATGTAATTTATTCTCACCAATGTGAAGGATCTCATTGGTGGAGGAGTCTGGAACATCTTTTGTACCCAGTGTCAACAGCGATCAATTACAGGTCAGGTATCACATGAGTTAGGTACTCGGTAAAGCTCCCCTTACTGTGCCCTAACTCACAGCCTTATCAGAGCACCCTGCACTACGTCTTTTTGATATTTTGATGCCCACATCATGCCAAGTTATAGGAAGTTTTGCATGATGGACTTCTGTTCGCTAGGAATTTCATTGAGACTGCCTCAGTGCTTTCTTCGTTTAGGATGCTTACAGCTACCAGGGAGACGAAACTCCATTCCATCAGTCTGGGCTAGAATCAAACCCAGGTCCCAGAGGTAAAATGTGCATGCTCATTCCACCACCCAGTTCCCCTACCTAATATGTGTAATGACATTAAAAATATAATTGTAAATCACTTTTCCTTTTGTGTTTGAAAGACTTTTACTCATATTGCACCAAATCACATTTCTCAGAACTGTCTCAAAGTACTTCACATGAAATAAGTTACTTTAAAATTCAATAGTAGTTGTTGTTGAGGGAGGAATGTTGGCCAGAATACTTAGGAGAACCCCTTGCTCTTCAAATAGAACCATGAACTTTTAACTCCCGCCTCAACCACACAGACTTAATTAGTTCAATATTTTACCTGAGGATGGCACCTTTGACAATCCAGCACTCCCTCAAAACTGCACTAGACTGCCCACATAGATTATGTATTCAAATCTCAGACTGGGGCTTGAATTCGCAATCTTGTGACCAAGAGGCTGAACCAAACAGACATAACTAACTGCAATATTGTCTTGGATTAGGGAAAAATAAATCGGTGCATTGCCGTGTAAAAGGTTAAATTCCATGACAGATGACATGACTATTAATATTTGGTAATTTTAAAATGATTTATTAATCATCAAAGTAATTTAATGTGACATGCCATTAATGTTAGTCATCTGAGGGTATTATCTTGTGTAAAGCCCATGGACAGAAACCAGTTCCTGCCTTTAGAAAAAAATCATTAGTAATGTAGCAATGCACATACACTGATTTTAAAATAAACCCTGCGAGTTTGCAGAAGATAAAGCTGGGATCTCCATTCAGCTAATTATATTTGAGGAGAAATTACTGTGATATAGACAACTGCCTCATTTTCAAGTTGTTTTATTCCAAGGATTAATATGCATTTGAATGAAGTTTGATGAGCAGCTTTTAATAATTTCCCCTGAATTGTGTTTTTTTTTCTCCAACAGCTGAATTTTATTTGTTTTAGCATTGATTGGTAATGAGGCTTGAAAGGACTCAGACCTATAATGCCCTTGTCCCATCTGGCTAAGCGTGTATTAGTGACTGTAACAAGGACTGCTAACAACTCTATTACCTCACCTACATGGATGAAATTCAGCAGAGTAAATCAGTACAATGCAAGTTTCAAATTCTAAAAAATGAGACAATGGTAACGGTATTTAGAACATAAGAACATAAGAACTAGGAGCAGGAGTGGGCCATCTGGCACCTCGAGCCTGCTCGGCTATTCAACAAGATCATGGCTGATCTTTTACTTCAACACCATTTTCCTGCACCATCCCCATATCCCTTGATGCCTTTAATATCTAGAAACCTATCGATCTCTGTTTTAAATGTACTCAATGATTGAGCCTCCACAGCCCTCTGGCATAGAGAATTCCTAAGATTCACCATCCTCTGAGTGAAAAAATGTCTCATCACAGTCCTAAAAGGCCTACCCCTGGTTCTAGATTCCCCAGTCAGGGGAAACATCCTCCCTGCAACTACCCTGTCGAGCCCTGTATCAATGAGATCACCTCTCATTCTTCTAAACTCTAGAGAATACAGGCCTAGTCTTCTCAATCTCTCCTCATACGACAATCCCGCCATCCCAGGAATCAGTCTGGTGAACCTTCGTTGCACTCCCTCTATGGCAAGTATATCCTTTCTTAGGTAAGGAGACCAAAATTGTACACAATACTCCAGGTGCGGTCTCACCAAGGCCCTATATAATTGCAGTAAGACATCTTTACTCCTGTACTCAAATCCTCTTGTAATAAAGGCCAACATGCCATTTGCCTTCCTAATTGCTTGCTGCACCTGCTTGTTAGCTTTCTGTGACTCATGTACAAGGACACCCAGGTCCCTTTGAACATCGACATTTCCCAATCTCTCACCATTTAAAAAATACTCTGCATTTCATTTTTTCCTACCGAAGTGGATAACTTCACATTTTTCCGCATTATATTCCATCTGCCATGTTCTTGCCTACTCATTTAGCCTGTCTATATCCTTGAAGCCTCTTTGCATCCTCCTCACAACTCACATTCCCACCTAGTTTTGTGTCATCAACAAACTTGGAAATATTACAATTGGTCCCCTCATCCAAATCATTGACATAGATTGTGAATAGCTGGGGTCCAAGCACTGATCCCTGCTGTAACCCACTAGCCACAGTCTGCCAACCTGAAAAATACCCGTTTATTCTTACTCTCTGTTTTCTGTCTGTTAACCAATTCTCAATCCATGCCAGCATATTACCCCTATTCCCATGTGCTCTAACTTTGTTCACTAACCTCCTGTGTGGGACCTTATTGAAAGCCTTCTGAAAATCCAAATACACCACATCCACTAGTTCCTCCTTATCTATTCTACTAGTTACATCCTCAAAGAACTCCAATAGGTTTGTCAAACATGATTTCCCCTTCATAAATCCATGTTGACTCTGCCAAATCCTATTATTATTTTCTAAGTGTCCTGTTATCACATCCTTTACAATAGATTCTAGCATTTTCCCTACTACTGATGTCAGGCTAACAGGTTTGTAGTTCCCTGTTTTCTCTCTCCCTCCTTTCTTAAATAGTGGGGTTACATTTGCTACCCTCCAATCTGCAGGAACCATTGTTGTGCCTCACAGCTAAAGAAATGCTCTGCTTGCTGTATGCAATGACATTGGAACTGCGTTTGGAGAGATTTCCTCGGTTTGTAAATGCATTCTTTCACAACATATTTATTATTTTACTGGAATACTGAACAAAGGAAACCTCCATGACGGCATGTCACTACACATGGCAACCAGGGGAATTCTTAACCCTAGTTAAGTGACATCTCTCCCTCTGGACTGTCAGTAGACCAGTATCTTAAAGCCATCTGTGTCATTACTTGTACTTACCAAATACTGAGATTTATTTAGTTTGTTGTCCCCATATGCAATTTTTCATCACTTTATATTTAAAACAATGGTAATTTTCATGATACAATTAGAACATCCTATCGGTTTTTGTATGGCCGAGGATGCTAATGAGCAGCTCATGGGATGTGATGACAGTAGTATTTGTCCGGCGCAATCCGAGTGGAGTGGGAGTTAAAATTGAGTGGGTCAATCTGTCGCTCCATTCACGCCTTGCACCGATTTCAACACTGCTGATTTTTATGGCGGCTGAGGCGTCTGCCTGAATCAGGCTGGAGCCTCATACATTTAAACAAATCGGGGTCCTATGACATATGCAGGTAATTTTTGTGATCCAGTTATTTTGTAGTAGCGTGGCGTCCGAAACTTTTCGAAGAACTTTGTCTTTAAACCTGAAGGCTGAAGACTATAGGCCACACGCATAATGGATTAAAGAGGGTTGTTAATATTTTGTGCAGGGAGTGAATCTGTGTCATTATTTTTGCTTTGATGTTTTTGCATTGCCAGACACTCTGTGCTACAGGTCCGGAAACTTGCTCTTGGAAATGAGTGGCTGTGATATGGCTGGCTATGTCTGTTGCAGCCTTCTCTGTACAATGAAGGGTAACAGCGTATTACTAGTATAGTCTGTGAGCTGAAGAGATCCTGTCCCTGATTCCCAATCAGAAGGCTAGGGGTGTGTGTCACGCAGACTCTCTCATGTCTTTTATTAGTTCGTACCATAGCAAGGAGTTCTATTGAAATTTGATTTACATGAAAACTGATGTTATCTGGCTCGCTATGTCTGTCTCCTACTGGCTGATCACAGAGCAGCATCAATGGTGGAAAAGGAGACATCTGAGCATGTGCCAACCCTCTCCCCTGGCTGTAAGAGGGTGGGTGATTGTAAGTAAGTCACAAACATCCAAAACAAATTAAATTCACAGTTTTAGATCTGTTTGCCAAGGTAGTATTTATATTGAAGGGGTGCTGCCTTCACCTAGGGCTGTCTGTAAGCACATAATCTGACCCTGTAAATCATGTGAAAATGTATCATGTTACTGGCTTCTTATATGACTAAAAGGGAACACAGTGAGGTTTTTGAAAGACAATTTTTAAAAGATTGCTTAAGAACAATATCAACACAAAAAGCTTCAATACAATGTACAGCGAAGAGAATAGCAAAGAATTCTATCAGAATGGAAGGTACTTAGCAGTGGAATCCAACATCTAAATGGAGTCATTACAACCAAGAACAATATTTGCATTGATCAATTGATACATCTTCTGCTCAATAAATAAGGCGAAAGCTGAGTTGGAGGTCCTGAGGCATGGCGGTGCCAAATGCATTTCATGGCAATAATATCCTTTCACTTTGGATTTTGTAATTAACACAGAAAATGCTGGCAATATACATCAGATCAGTCAGTATCTAAAAGAGAAATGATTGGTAAATATTTCAGCTTGACCAGAACAGACTGATGAAAGGTCTCACTTGAAGTGTTAACCTTTCTCTGACAGGTGCTGACTGGCCTGCTGTGTAGTGGGGACATTGTTTGTTTCAGATTTCCAACACTTGATGTTTTGATTTCTATATTTCCCCAGACATGTTGGGGTAAATTTTAACCGGGAGCCGGGAAGAAGGGAGTGAGGGGGGAATTCCTGATGGGAAACCTGGAAGTACGGGTTATCCAGACGTCCTTATGATTTTGACGTAAGGATGTCTTTTTTTTGTAGGTTTTCCCCCGCGATAGGCTGGGGTTGGGGGTCATCGAGGGAGTCATCGGGGGGTCGGAGATTGTTGGGGGTTGCGGAGATCGTGGTGGGAGGGATGGAGATTGTGGGGGTGGTGTTGAAGATCGTGGGGGGTGGTCTGAGATCGTGGGGGTGTCTGAGATCGTGGGGGGGGGTCAGAGATTGTGGTGGGGGTTCGAACATTGGGTGGGAGGAAGTTGGTCAATCGCACATGTGGAATCGTTGCAGGAAGGCTTGTTGGGCCTGGAGGAAGCACTCCTGCTGCGCCTAGCCCACAAGCAGCGCAATAAAGGTACTTACTTGCTGATCCAGGCCCTCTAGCCTCCTCTTATGTGGTGTGAAGCAGAAAGCACGGGAATCCCGGCCCTGGGAAGTTAAAAATATAAAAGCTGTCAAAATGGAGGCCCGCGGCCTCCAAAAAAAGTTTTCACTGACCGACCTGCCTCCCCAGAGCGGGTTGGTCGCCCGCCCCTTGACCTGCCTCCATGAAAACTGAAAGTGGACGGGATGGAGGCGGATTGGGGTCGGGTTTTAGTTTTTTACAATGTTTGCAATAGCACTGATAATATCTCTTTTTAGTATTATTCAACATAACAGTAATGTAGGATGGTGATGAGCTCATTATATTTCTGGCAAAAATGTGGATTCCTTCCCTGCCTCCCTCCCTCACAATTTGCAGACAAGTAATCTTTTGCCAGACTTTCAAAATGTTTGCATAGCTATTTTTAGTTTATTAAAATGCATTATCACTCTATGTCCTGAGTGCTTGTACCATATGTAGGGGCAATACAGTTATTAGAATTTATTTTTAAAATGTTTTTAGAATTTAGTTATAGCTTTCCCCTATCCATGCTCCTGTCGGATTCATCTCAAGGCCAAGATATATCAGAACAATCATTAATGTTTGTATATCAGATACTTGGGATTCTCAAATATACCATAAATATATCATTCCTTTGATGCTCAGTAGTTGAAATTATGCTGTGTGATATTAATAACAAACATGATCATGTGAAATTTATTTGCCCAATATTTTAAGACAGAACCTGACGAATTTACTTGACTGCCTTTGTTAAAATGGCAGACAAAAAAAATCTTCAAGCGACTGCATTAATGCATTTGTTACTAATGTCACATATCACAATTGTTTTTACTTGTTATATCAATAGTTAAGAGCAAGGTAAATCTCAGGTAACACAGCATATTGCTACACCACTTCATTATGCCATGAATTGGCTGGGCACAGGTTTACAACATTGGCTCTCCAAGTGGTGAATTTTTGATCTCAGCTGTGGAAGAAGAAATAGGTAGAATTTGTATTTATTTAACAATCATGTCCTCAAGATGTCCCAAAATGCACCAATGGACTACTTTTGAAGTGCAGTCACTGTTATGTAGACAAATGCAACAGCCAATTTGCACATAGCAAGGTCCCACAAACAGCAAATGAATGAATGACTAGTTAATCTGATCTTTTTTGGTAGTGTTGGTTGAGGGAGGAATGGTGACCAAGACACAGGGAGAACTCCCTGCATTTCTTCAAATAATGCCATGAGATCTTTTCCATCTAACTGAACAGTAACACAGGGCCTCAGTTTAACATCTCTTCTGAAAGATGGCACCTCTCCGAATGCTGCACTCCCTCAGTATTGCACGGTGTGTCATTCTAGATCCATAGTTGGGCTCAATTCCACAACCTTCTGTCAGAGGTGGGAATGCTACCAACTGAGCCAACCTGTCACCCTTGTAATGTAGTTGTGGGGAGGTACAGTTCAGAGGTGAGTCTCCTTAGGCCAGTCTTGGGTGCCTCCTAGCAGCTGGTTGGAAAAGCAATATTGGTGGAGGTCCAGGAATAGGTTACCTGCTTGCCCATTCAGCTGAGTAATATATTATATTGGGAGACTTAAAGAAGGGAATGGGAGAAAATCTGAAAGAACTTAACTCGCCAGAAAAGTTAAGTTCAATGTTTTTTCCAATTTTTCCCCCCCTTTTTATTCTCCCCTGAACGTGCTACTCTTGTTATTCTTTCATGGAGTACATCACAACCAGGGTGGCAGTAGGGGCTGTACAATTGGTGTCAGCATCCCTGGAGAAAAAGATGGAGAAAAAGTCATTCAGTTTCCCACTCCTGATCGCCATCCAGTGACTCCTTACTGGAAAGTGTGGGTAGTGAGCATTGGCTGAGGGCAGGAACAGATGCAACCAATGTCTAGACCCGGAGTGAAGTACCAGGCGGTGCTGGCCTCTGTAGAAGTGTACTCCACCATGAGTCAGCACCTTCAGGAGAGGAGGAGAGGAAATGGAGGGCGGGGGGGAGAGAAAAAATAAAAATAAAATTTCAGCTCAGGCCAGATGGCAGTTGTTCAGGGTAAGAATGTTTATTTTATTAAGAAATATATAGTAATGTACATTGCATAGTAATATACTTTGATAGGGAATAATCAAAGATAAAGCAATGGTAGGACATTATTCTGGATTATTCCTTCAATGCTACTGAAAAGCTGAAGAAAACATGGTTGATGTTAAGGGACACAAGTATTTGCTAAACATTAAAACAAGAAATATGGAGGAAAATAAAATTCCTATCTTTGCAAAAAAAGTCAACTTGAGTACAAAGTTTGTTACTCACATTGGGGGTAATTTTGACTTTGGGCAATAATGTAAAATGGGTGATATTGAAGTCAATGGAAATGAAAATTCAGGAGAGATGTATATTGAGCGACTGATCCGATATCACCCATTTTACACTATTGCCCAAAGTCAAAATTGACTTTTTCATTTAAAATTAGCAAAGATAGGCAGTGCTCTGAAGGTCTGACATCGAACTGCAAAATAGGATAGCTTCTCAGAAAACCAGCAGTTCTGTGCATTAAAATTAGCGACTTGCATCATCCTTTTGGGAAGAATTGAGATTCTTCAGCTAGGCCAAGTTAAATACCACCAGGCAGCTGGAGCGTATTGAAGGGTTGGGTCAAGAACATTGCTGCTTGAACCTTAAATGATTATTATAAAACCAACCTACTGTTGTTCTTGATGAACAGAAATTCAATTTCGAAAGTATCGCTCGTGATATAAAATTTATTGTCGGCAGCTGCAGATGAACAAGTGGATCTGCAGTGTCAATACATCACCATGTACTATATCTTGCTCCTTTTGGATTTCTGTAGTCATTGAACATGGTTGCACTATAAAGGAATCTGAGGTACTCCTTAATAGCTGTTCCATTAACTCTGCCACTCATCTCTGAAGTTGTAAAATTCCAAAGCTAAAATGAAGAATATAATCAATTTGAATAGAACAAAAGCAAAAAATCCTGGCAGTGAACAACAGGTCAGTCAGCATCTGAAAGATAGATTAATGCTTTTGGTGAGACCCTTCACTAATCTCCCAAGATTCCCTCCAAAGCTCATGACCTAGGCTCATACATGAATGTCCACATGAGCATGATCTGGAGGGCTACTGGGACCTGTGGAGTGATACCTTGGGAAGAGTCATTGCCTTCAGGATAGAACAGGAAAGAAGAGAGATACAAAGAAAAGCAAGTAGTACAACAGATAGTAAGAACTACAAAAAGGGAGTGTGAAAAGAAACTTGCAAGGGATATCAAAATCAACACAAAAAACTTTTACAATTATATTAGGAAAAAGAGGATGGTCAAGAGCCAGATTTAATTAGCAGCCTAATCATAGAATCGTAGAAAGTTACAATACAGAAGGAGGCCATTCAGCCCAATGTGTCCATGTCGGCCGAAAAAGAGCTATCCAGCTTAATCCCACTTTCCAGTTCTTGGTCCGTAGCCCTGTATGTTACGGCACTTCAAGTGCACATCCAAGTACTTTTTAAATGAGTTGAGGGTTTCCACCTCTACCACCCTTTCAGGCAGTGAGTTCCAGACCCCCACCACCCTCTGGGTGAAAGAAATGCCCCTCAGCTCCTGTCTAATCCTTCTACCAATTACTTTAAAATCTATGTCCCCTGGTCACTAACCCCTCTGCTAAGGGAAATAGGTCCACCCTATCCACTCTATCTAGTCCCGTCATAATTTTATATATCTCAATTAAATCTCCCCTCAGCATCCTTTGTTCCAAAGAAAACAACACCAGCCTATCCAATCTTTTCTCATACCTAAAATTCTCCAGCCCTGGCAACATCCTCGTAAATCTTTAGTGCAATCGCATCTTTCCTGTAATTTGGCGACCAGAACTGTACACAGTACTCAAGCTGTGGCCTAACCAATGTTTTATAAACTTCTATCATAATCTCCCTGCTCTTATATTCTGTGCCTCGGCTAACAAAGGAAAGTATCCCATATGCCGTTTTAACCACCTTATCTACCTTCAGGGATCCGTGGACGTGCACTCCAAGGTCTCTTTGTTCCTCTGTATCTCTCAGCATCCTCCCATTTATTGTGTACTCCCTTACCTTGTTTGCTCTCCCCAAATGCATTACCTTGCACTTCTCTGGATTGAATTCCATTTGCCACTTTTCTGCCCACCTGACCAGTCCATTGATATCTTCCTGCAATCTACAGCTTTCCTCCTCACTATCAACCACATGGCCAATTTTTGTATCATCTGCAAACTTCTTGATCAAGCCCCCCTCATTCGAGTCCAAATCATTAATATATACCACAAAAAGCAAGGGACCTGGTACTGAGCCTTGCGGAACCCCACTAGCAACATTCTTCCAGTCACAAAAACACCCGTTTGCTTTACTGCCTGTCACTGAGCCAATTTTGGATCCAACTAGCCACTTTCCCTTGGATCCAATGGGCTTTTACTTTTTTGACCAGTCTACCATGTGGGCCCTTGTCAAAAGCCTTGCTAAAATCGATGTACACTACATCAAACACGTTACCCTCATCGACCCCCCCCCCCCCCCCACCCTTGTTACCTGCTCAAAAAATTCAATCAAGTTAGTCAGACATGATCTTCCCTTAACAAATCCATGCTGACTGTCCTTGATTAACCCGTGCCTTTCTAAATGACAATTTATGCTGTCCCTCAGAATTGATTCCAATAATTTGCCCACCACCAAGGTTAGACTGGCTTATAATTACTCGGTCTATCTCTTTCTCCCTTTTTAATGGTGCATGAACATTTATCTAATAGCGATCATAATATGATTGAGTTCAACATTGTGTTTGAAAGGGTAAAACCCCCGTAACAGCTACTCCGATTCTAAATTTAGGTAAGGCCGACTTCAATGAGATGAGACAGAGGCTATCCACAGTAAACTGAACAAAGCTGTTAATAACAGATGGGTAAAATGACGAAGATCAGTCCGAGGTGTTCAAAAAAGAATTTAATGTGATACAGAATCAGTTTATTCCCCTAAGGGGCAAGAGCTTCACTTGCATTAAAAAAAATGCCAAGCATGACAAAAGAGGTAAGGGTCAACATAAAACTAAGAGAAAAGCTTACAAAAATGCAAAAAAAAGCTCAGATCCTGGTGACTGGGAGAGATACAAAAAACAGCAAAGGGTGACAAAATAGATAGTAAGAGCTACAAAAGGGGAATATGAAAACAAAGTTGGAAGGGATATCAAAATCAACACAAAAATTTTTACAATAATATTAGGAAAAAGAGGGTGGTCAAGAGCAATGTGGGCCCCTTAAAAACTGATAATGGTGATATTGTAAATGAAAATAAGGAAATGGCGGACATGTTAAATAATTACTTTGCATCAGCGTTTACAGTAAAGGAAGAGGATAGCATGTCGGACACCCCAAGGAAACTAATTTTGAATCAGGAACGGGGATTCGCCATAATTAACAGTAATGAAGAAAATAATGGCTCTAAAGGGTGACAAATCCCCAGGACCAGATGGTTTCCAGAGTTTTAAGGGAAGTAGGTGAGAACATTGCAGATGCCCAAACTCTAATCGTCCAAAGTTCTCTTGATTCAGGAACCGTTCCTTTAGATTAGAAAATTGCATATGCCACTCTGTTATTTAAGAAAGGTGCGAGAGGGAAACCAGGGAATTATAGACCAATCAGCCTAACATCTGTTATCGAGAAATTACTAGAGTCTATAATTAAGGATAGAGTGACTGAACACCTTGAAAATTTTCAGCTGATCAGAGAGACCCAGCATGGATTTGTAAAAGGTAGATCATGCCTGACGAATCTGATCAAATTTTTTGAAGAGGTGACTAAAGTAGTGGACAGGGGAATGTCTATGGATATTGTTTATATGGACTTCCAGAAGGCATTCAATAAAGTCCCTCATAAGAAACTGTTAGCTAAAGTTGAAGCTCATGGAATTGAGAGCAAATTATTGACCTGGTTAGGAAATTGGCTGAGCGGCAGGAGACAGAGAGTAGGGATAATGGGCAGGTACTCAAATTGGCAGGATGTGACTAGTGGTGTCCCGCAGGGATCTGTATTGGGGCCTCAACTATACAATGTGTTTATTAATGACTTAGATGACGAAATAGAGAGCCACATATCCAGGTTTGCTGATGACACAAAGATAGGCAGCATTGTAAGCAGTGTAGATGGAAGCATAAAATTACAGCGAGACATTAATAAATTAAATGAATGGGCAAAAGTGTGGCAAATGGATTTCAAAGTAGGCAGGTGTGAGGTCATCCACTTTGGACCTAAAAAGGATAGATCAGAGTACTTTCTAAATGGTGAAAAGCTCAAAACATTGGAGGTCCAAAGAGACTTCGGGGTCCATGTACAGAGATCATTAAAATGTCATGGACAGGTACAGAAAATAATCAAAAAGGCTAATGGAATGCTGGCCTTTATACCTAGAGGACTAGAATACAAGGGGGTAGAAGTTATGCTACAACTATACAAACCCCTGGTTAGATCACAGCTTGAATACTGTGCTACGTTCAGGGCACTGCACCTTCGGAAGGATATATTGGCCTTGGAGGGAGTGCAGCGTAGATTTACTCCAAGGGTTAAATTACGAGGCGAGATTACACAAACTAGGGTTGTATTTCCTGGAATTTAGAATATTAAGGGATGATTTGATCTAAGTTTTCAAGATATTAAGGGGAACTGATAGGGTAGATAGAGAGAAACTATTTCTGCTGGTTGGGGAGTCTAGGACTAGGGGACATAGCCTAAAAATTAGAGCCAGGACTTTCAGGAGTGAAGTTAGGAAATACTTCTACACACAAAGAAAGGGTGGTAGAAGTTTGGAACTTACTTCTGCAAACGGCAGTTGATGCCAGCTCAATTGTTAATTCTAAATCTGAGATTGATAGGTTTTTGTCAACCGAAGGTAATAAGGGATATGGGGCTAAGGCGGGTAAATGGAGTAAGGTCACAGATCAGCCATGATCTCATTGAATGACTGAACAGGCTAAATGGCCTCCTGTTCCGATGTTCCTGTAAAGCTAGGAAAATAAAACTGATTCAAAATGATGCAATTTTTGGGAAGGTGGAAAAATGCTCCAAATTCCACAAATTCGTGAATTTAAATCCAGGTCTTTAAAATGATGGGTCCCACCCAAAAACTACTCTTCCTGATGTTTACCCATCCAATGTGCATTTCCAGCATTTTGTTTTTTTTTAGATTACCAGCTTTTAAGTTTTTTTTAAATTATTTCTGAATTTAAAGAGATATTTGACAAGTCAAAGTGTCTTCTTGGTCCATTAGCAGTGTGCCTTAGCATAGTGGCACACTGTAGGTTTGTACCCATGACCCTGACATGGAAGTTCCTTGATTCAGACAAATTTTTAATTTCCCCCCAGCTTTTTAAAGATTTACATCATTGGGTCGGTTTTGATCTTGCTAACGCCACATTTTGGCTTAAAACTCGCCCAGCGGATTGACCCACCGGCTTACCATCGGTTTTCCCATTCTGATTTTCAGGGGACCTCAATTTAGGCGACCAGAGCTCCTGCCAGAAATGCACAGGGGCATCATTAATATATGCAAATCGAGGTCCGGTCACGCAGTTAAGATCCCGATGCCATTCATTTTTACTGCAGTTGTTTGTGTGATTTGAGCATAAAGGCTTCCAATATTTGATCTTCATGCTGTTTTAGATGCTGCAAAAATTTTCCCTCCCCTATAAACTGCTGTTCCCTTTCACTCCTGGGCCTAAATTTTAACCCCATGAACGGGTGGGTTGGGAAGGTAAAAATTGTAAAAAACTAAAACTCGACCCCAACTCACCTCCAACCCGTTCACTTCTGGTTTTAATGGAGGCAGGTCGAGGGGCAGACGACTGACCCGCTCTCAGGAGGAGGTCGTCCATTTTAATAGCTTTTTTATTTTTAACTCCTGGGGGCTGGGATTCCTGGGGCTTCTGCTTCACTCCACGTATCAGGAGGCGAGAAGGCCCAGAAAAGCAGGTAAGTGCCTTTATTGCACAGCTTGTGGGCCTAGAGGAGCAGGAGTGCTTCCCTAAGCCCAAGAAGCCAACTTGCCGTGATCCCACACACCCCTCACGATCTCCGACCCACACACCCCTCGCGATCTCCGACCCACACACCCCTCGCGATCTCCGACCCACACACCCCTCACGATCTCCGACCCACACACCCCTCGCGATCTCCGACCCACACACCCCTCACAATCTCCGACCCACACACCCCTCGCGATCTCCGACCCACACACCCCTCACAATCTCCGACCCACACACCCCTCGCGATCTCCGACCCACACACCCCTCACAATCTCCGACCCACACACCCCTCACGATCTCCGACCCACACACCCCTCGCAATCTCCGACCCCCCCCCCCCCTCGCGATCTCCGACCCACACACCCCTCGCGATCTCCGACCCACACACCCCTCGCAATCTCCGACCCCCCCCCCCCTCGCGATCTCCGACCCACACACCCCTCGCGATCTCCGACCCACACACCCCTCGCGATCTCCGACCCACACACCCCTCGCGATCTCCGACCCACACACCCCTCGCGATCTCCGACCCACACACCCCTCGCGATCTCCGACCCACACACCCCTCGCGATCTCCGACCCACACACCCCTCGCGATCTCCGACCCACACACCCCTCGCGATCTCCGACCCACACACCCCTCGCGATCTCCGACCCACACACCCCTCGCGATCTCCGACCCACACACCCCTCGCGATCTCCGACCCACACACCCCTCGCGATCTCCGCCCCCCCCCCCCCCCCCGCCCAAAGACGTCCGAGCCGCACCCCCCAGCTGATGATTGCACAGTGATCAATTCCATTCGCAACCCCTCAGATAATGAAGCAGTCCGAGCCCGCGTGCAGCAAGACCTGGACAACATCCAGGCTTGGGCTGATAAGTGGCAAGTAACATTCGCACCAGATAAATGCCAGGCAATGACCATCTCCAACAAGAGAGAGTCTAACCACCTCCCCTTGACATTAAACGGCATTACCATCACCGAATCCCCCACCATTAGCATCCTGGGGGTCACCATTTGACCAGAAACTTAACTGGACCAGCCACATAAATACTGTGGCTACAAGAGCAGGTCAGAAGCTGGGTATTCTGCGGCGAGTGACTCACCTCCTGACTCCCCAAAGCCTTTCCACCATCTACAAGGCACAAGTCAGGAGTGTGATGGAATACTCTCCACTTGCTGGATGAGTGCAGCTCCAACAATACTCAAGAAGCTCGACACCTTCCAGGACAAAGGAGTCCGCTTCATTGGCACCTTATCCACCACCCTAAACATTTACTCCCTTCACCACCGGCGCACTGTGGCTGCAGTGTGTACCATCCACAGGATGCACTGCAGCAACTCGCCAAGGCTTCTTCGACAGCACCTCCCAAACTCGCGACCTCTACCACCTAGAAGGACAAGAGCAGCAGGCACATGGGAACAACACCACCTGCACGTTCCCCTCCAAGTCACACACTATCCCGACTTGGAAATATATCGCCGTTCCTTCATCATCACTGCGTCAAAATCCTGGAGCTCCCTTCCTAACAGCACTGTGGGAGAACCGTCACCCCCACGGACAATAGTGGTTCAAGAAGGCAGCTCACCACCACCTTCTCAAGGGCAATTAGGGATGGGCAATAAATGCCGGCCTTGCCAGCGACGCCCACCTCCCATGAATGAATAAAAAGAAAGAATTGTGTTTTTAAAATTGATTTACAAATGAACTTGTGTCGGAGGATTGGATTGAGAAGGGTTTAGGCCGGGCCGTGCAGTGGGATTGAAGTGCTGCATCACTATGTGCAAGGTAGTCCTGTGTTATTCGCAGTCAGGTCTCCCAGCTGCTAGGTTTCAGTCGGTGCTTTTTCTCATTTGGCAGAAACCCAGCAAACATAGGCTGAGCTGAACACACTGGTTGACTCTTGACACCACTCTGCCTCCAACAAAATTTTTGGCGGTTCGCTCACTGCTTCCACTAGGAAGAAAATAATCACGGCAATCCATTTTTTAACGTGTTTATTTATATTTATGGGACAAACACTGTAACTCCCTCCATCTACTTCAGCTATAACATGCCACAAAATTTTCATGACGTCAATCTGCTCTTCCCTTTACATTGGCAGTTCCTGCTGTTGTCTGAGATCAGAGTTCACAGATTATTGTATACTCTACCCAATCTTTGTATGACTGCCGCTAAATTAGATAGACCGTTACAAGAGGCAGGAATAGAGTGGCAGATTCAGACAGAGAAATAAATCAATAGAGAGAAAATAATACAAAGCAGTTCAGAATAATAGAGAAATGGAAATAGAGAACTAGGTGGACAGATGCATCCCGTAAACTGTCATCTGCTTCACATGTTTTCATATTTCATGAATGTTGCAGTTGGTTGTTGCTGCAATTATATTTTTGTACATATATTGCCAAATTTAAAAAAAATACACACACAACAATGTAAAATGAATTTCAAGGCATTTAAATTAAAAATATATAGTGGAAATGCACAGCAAGTCACAGAGCATCTGAAAGCTTATAACCAGTTAACGTCTCAAGTGGGACCCTTCGTCAGAAGGGATCTATTTCATGGCTGGAGAAGCCGCTTGCAGGTTCCGATCAAGGGTCCAACTAAAACATTAACATGCTTTAGATGCTGACTGACCTGCTGTATGTTTCCATATTTAAAGTATTTCCATTCTCAATCACTCATTATTGTGCAGTGTATCAGTGGTCCCAATCCACAGCCCAACACACTGTACCATTAAATGGTCCACACATGCCTTAAACTAATTGCAAATAAAATCTTTGTAATTAAAAGTAATTAGGTGAAGAGAATAGATTACAAAGACCCATGAGATGTATGTTATATCCCACTCACAGAAACTAAATGAGATCCCCTAGGCCTCCAGAACTTATCCTGTCTATGTGTGGTAGAGAAACAAATAAGCAGAAGCCCAATTACTGCAGCCACAATCATCTGTCTGATATTAAGAACATATTATAGTTATTGATTTGGCTTGACTTAAAGTGGATGGTGCATAGAGTAAATATGTCACAGTGTATTAAGTCACATATGGATCAAAGCGTAAAATTCACTGCAAACTGCACACCATGCATAATAAATTAACTAAGATGCTTATGACCTAATAAATTATAAAAATGATCATTATGCATTATAAATTACCAAAGTAAGGGATTTTTTGTTTAACTCTGCATATTTTTTATAAAATATTCTTACCTTGGAATGGCTGGCCTTCCTATCTGCACTGACATTTTCTTTTTAATGAATAAAGGTTCCCTCCCAAAGCTGCTGACACATGCTGGGGTATGTTCCCACAATGTTACCTTCTGGTACCTCACCGAATTGACCCTTGCTTTGTGTGTGGGCCGAGATGGAGAAAGTCAGCATGCTATTCCATGGCTGACATCACAAGTGAGCCTGATCCTGTCCTCAGCTGACACCCACACATGCACTTTCTATCATAGGTCACTGGTTTGTGGTCAGGTGCAGCAGTCCATGTCCATTTTTGCTTCCCTAGTGCTTGGGCACTGAGGCTTGTAGGCTCATATGCTCCAGCCATAGTTGCAAATTAAGTCACTCCTGTCCAATCAGAGAGGGACCATAATATAATAGAATTCGATATTAGGTTTGAAAGGGAGATGGGTGAGTTATAAACCAAGGTTTTAAATTTAGGTAAGGCTGACTTTGGAGAGATGAGGCAGAAATTGACCACAATACACTGGGCAGAACTGTTAAACTATGGATGAACAGTGGGAGGTGTTCAAAGAAGTATTTCATAGAATACAAACTGTGTACATCCTCCTAAAGGGCCAGATCTCTACTTGTGTAATTAAACAACCTTGGTCAACAAGGGAAGTGAGAGATAGCATAAAATTAAAAGAAAGGGCTTACACAAAGGCAAAGAACAGTGGAAATCCCGCAGACTGGGACAGATATAAAGAACAGCAATGGAACAGCTATTGAGAAAGTGGTAAGAGCAGCAAAAAGGGAATACAAGAAAAAGCTTGTGAGGTTTATTGAGGACAACATTAAAGGATTTTCCAAATATATTAAGAGAAAGAGGGTGGTTAAGAGTAATGTGGTCCCTTCAATGACAGAGGCAGGTGATATTGTCATTGGAAATCAGGAAATGGCAGACTTACTAAACGGCTACTATCGGTCTTCACTGATGAGGATAAAATACCAGAGATACAAGGAAAAACAAAAATAAATCAAGGGGAGGAACTAACTTGATTCAATATAAGTAAAAAAAGGATGATGGAGAAACTAATGAGATTAAAGATAAACAAATCTCCAACTCAGGGAATTTAAAGAAATAGGTGAGGAAATTATTGATGCATTAATCATGAGCTTTCAAAACTCAATTCAGGAATTGTCCCCATAGATTGGAAAATTGCAATCTTCACCATTTAACACACATAAGAGAGATAAACTAGGAAATTATAGGCCCATTAGTCTAAGGTTAGTTTTGGGGAAGTTACTAGAATCTATTATTAGGGACAGAGTGACTGAGCATTTGAACAAATATGAACTGATCAGAGAGAGCCAGTATCGATTTGTAAAGGGTAAATCATGTCTAACGAACCTAGTTGAATTTTTTGAGGCAGTAACAAATGTAGTAGATAGGGGAGTGTCTATGGATGTTATTTATATGGACTTCCAGATGGCAGTCAACAAGGTTCCACATAAGGGACTGTTAACAAAAATGAGAGCGCATGGAATTGGAAGCAACCTATCGGCTTGGATAGGGAATTAGTTAGGAGGTAGGAGACAGAGAGTAGGGATAATGGATATGTACTCAAATTAGCAAGATGTAACTTGTGGTGACCCCCAGAGATCTGTACTGGAGCTGCAGCTTTTCACTATATTTATAAATGGATGAGGAATAGAGAGCTGTATATCTAAGTTTGCTAACAACACTAGATTAAGTGGCACACTAAAGAGTGTAAATGGGAGCAGAAATTTGCAAAGGGACATTGATGGATTAAGTGAGTGGGCAAAACTGTGGTGGATGGAGTTCAACGTGGGAAAGTGTGAGGTCATCCATTTTGGACTTAAAGATAGATCAGAGTATTTTCTAATTGGTGAGAAGCTGGAAACTGTGGATGAGGGGAGAGATTTAGGGATCCAAGTGTAGAAATCACTAAAAGCTAGTGGATCTAATTCTGGGGAATGAAGTGGGGCAGATGGAGCATGTTTCAATGGGGTACATTTGGGGAACGGTGATCATAATATCATTAGGTTTAGAATAGTTATGGAAAAGGACAAGGAACAATCAAATGTGAAAATGCTTAACTGGAGGAGGGCAAATTTCAGTGAGTTAAAAAGAGATCTTGCCCAGGTGGATTGGAATCAAAAATTGGTGGGCAAAAAAGTAATTGAACAATGGGAGGCCTTCAAGCAGGAGTTGGTTTGGGTACAGAGTAGACGCATACCTACGAAAGGAAAGGAAGGCCATCCAAAGCTAGAGCTCCCTGGATGACTAAAGATATAGAGATTAAAATGAAACAGAAAAAGTAGGCTTATGATGAATGTAAGATTTATAATAGTGGAGAACCAGCCTGAATATAGAAAGTACAGAGCAGATCTAAAAAAGGAATAAGAGGGGCAAAGAGAGAGTATGAGAATAGATTAGCTGCTAACATAAAAGGGATCCCAAAAGTCTTTTACAAACATATAAATAGTAAAAGGGTAGTCAAAGGAAGCGTAGGACTGATTAGGGACAAAAAAGGAGATCTTCTAATGGAGGCAGAGGGCATGGCTGAGGTACTAAATGAATACTTTGCATCAGTCTTCACTAGAGAAGAGGATGCTGCCATTTTAGCAGCAAAGGAGGAGGTAGTAGCAATATTGGATAAGATAAAAATAAAGAGGAGGGTGGAAATTGTGGAGGCTCTGGCCACAATCTTCTAATCCTCCTTAGTTATGGGGATTGTGCCAGAGGAATGGAGGATTGCAAATGTTACACCCCTGTTCAAAAAAGGGGAGAGGGATAAACCCGGCAACTAAGGCCAGTCAGCCTAACGTAAGTGGTGGGGAAACTTTTAGAGACAATAATCCGGGACAAAATAAATTGGCACTTGGAAAAGTATAGGTAATAAATGTAAGTCCGCACGGATTTGTTAAAGGAAAATCATATTTGACTAATTTGATTGATTTCCTTGATGAAGTAATGGAGAGGGTTGATGAGGGTAGTGCAGTTAATGTTGTGTATATGGACTTTTAAAAGGCATTTGATGAAGTACCACACAATAGACTTGTTTGCAAAATTAAAGCCCATGGGATTAAAGGGACAGTGGCAGCGTGGATACAAAATTGGCTAGGGGACAGAAAGCAGAGAGTAGTGGTGAATGTTTTTTTCCATAATACAGTAGAGAACCAGGCTGAGTATAGAAAGTACAGAAGAGATCCAAAAAAGGAATAAGAAGGGCAAAGAGAGAGTATGAGAATCGATTAGCGGGAACCCAAAAGTCTTTTATAAACATATAAATAGTAAACGGGTAGTCAAAGGAAGCGTGGGACCGATTAGGGACAAAAAGGAGATCTTCTTGTGGAGGCAGAGGGCAAGGCTGAGGCACTAAATGAATACTGTAGGGAGTATGCAGTTGTGTTCCCCAGGGGTCAGTATATTAGGACAACTGCTCTTTTTGATCTATATTAATCACCTGGACTTGGGTATAGAGGGTATAATTTCAAAGTTTGTAGATTTCAGGAGGACACAGACAGAATGGTGAAATGGGCAGACACATGGCAGATGACATGTAACGCAGAGAAGTGTGAAGTAATGTATTTTGGTAGGAAGAATGAGGAGAGGCAATGTAAACTAAATGGTACAATTTTAAAGAGGGTGCAGGAACAGAGAGACCTGGGGGTGTAAGTACACAAATCTTTGAAGTTGGCAGGGCAAGTTGAGAAGGCTGTTAAAAAAACATATGAGATCCTGGGCTTTATTATTAGAGGCATAGGGTACAAAAGCAAGGAAGCTATGCTAAATCTTTAGGCCTCAGATAGAGTATTGTGTTCAATTCTGGGCACCACACTTTAGGAAGGATGTCGAGGCCGTAGAGACGATACAGAAGAGATTTACTGGAATGGTACCAGGGATGACGGACTTTAGTTTTGTGAAGAGACTGGAGAAGGTGGGGTTGTTCTCCTTAGAAGAGAGAAGGTTAAGGGGAGATTTGATAGAGGAGTTCAAAATCGTGAACGGTTTTGACAGACTAAATAAGGAGAAACTGTTTCCAGTGGCAGAAGGGTCGGTAACCGGACGACACAGATTTAAGGTGATTGGCAAAAGAGCCAGGGACGACACGAGGAAACATTTTTTTACGCAACAAGTTGTAATGATCTGGAATGCACTGTCTGAAAGGGTGGTGGAAGCAGATTCAATAGTAATTTTCAAAATGGAATTGGATAAATATTTGAAGGGGAAAAAATTAGAGGGCTATGGGGAAAGAGCAGGGGAATGGGATTAATTGGATCGCTCTGTCAAAGAGCTGGCACAGACAACATGGGCCGAATGGCCTCCTCCTTTGCTGTAACTATCATGATACTATGATACAGGTACAAAAATGAAAATTAAAAAGGCCAATGGAATGTTGGCCTTTATCTGAAGAGGGCTGGAGTACAAAAGGGTGGAAGTTATGTTAGACCCCATCTAGAGTACTGCATTCAGTTCTGAGCTCTGCACCTCAGGAAGGATATATTAGCCTCACAGGGGGTGCAGCGGAGATTCACCAGAATGATACCGTGGCTAAAAGGGTTAAATTATGAGGACTGGTTGCATAGACTAGGCTTGTATTCCTTTGAATATAGAAAATTGAAGAGTTTAAGATGATTAAAGGATTTGATAGTGTAGATAGAGAGAAACTATTTCCTCTGGTGGGAGAGTCCAGAACAAAAAATTAGAGCTGGGCCATGCAGGAGTGGTACTCCTTTACTTGACACTGAGCATTACTGTGCCACTAGAACTGGCATTCTTCAAAATGAGAAGGCACAACATCTTCCACGACTCAGCACCCTACCTAATTACAAATGGTCTGGACAGGTGGTGATAGGTGGGGGAGGGGAGACATTGTACAACTGTGTGTTTTTTATGACAACTACTGATGTAAAATGAGCTAAGAGGGTATTGGGGTGAAAGTAGAAGAAATATCTACAATGATTTACAAAACATTTATTACACTGACTAGAGAAGGTTCTGCTTCAACTATGACTGCTGTAATCTCTTGTGCAGGAACAAAATGAAAATACAAGTACTGTCTCTCATGAACTGTGGTGTCAGGGCCAACTAGGGTGTAAGCCATGACTACCCACCATGTCCAATGTATCTGGTGAAAACTAAACCCTCTGACTGTAGCCTCCGAGTATAGCTTTCATACAATACTACGTAACATGACACCTGGCCTCACACAGGAGGAAGTCTTTCATCTTTTTCTTTCTTTCTCTCTCTCATGTCTCTAAGCAACAGGGGATAGCAGCCTAGTAACTCAAGTTGCACTGGCATCCATGCAAAATAGAATCAGTAAGGTCCCAAGGCAACACAGGACTTATTGAAACAGTGCAGGCTCGTACCATAGGCAAGCCAGTACAAACCCAGTAGAAATGCAGTGGTAGTCAAGTCAGGCAGGGGTTAAACGATTACATAATGGTGGTCGCAATGGCTAGAAGCCATGGTCTGTAAAACACAGTCGTTTTTAATGGGCGTGCAGCTAACTGTTTACAATTTGATAATTTACAATTTATAAGCATTATTATAATTAGTTCCAGTCTTCTGATGTTGTGCACTTCACTGCTGATTGTCTGACCTGTAATTGACTCTCAAAATCAAATAGAACTGGCGTTGCTCAGATGTAGTCCAGGATCTGAAGCCTGGGGCTAAACGCTTAGCCCTTCCACCCCATAGAATCAGGGTGGTAGCACCCCAAAAATGGTGGGCAATGAACTGCCACCTCATTGCCACCATCTCTGTGGCAGCAGCAATGTTCACTGGCGCCTACCACTCTGCGGCCATAGCATTCCCGGAGTCAAGCAGTAGGCCAATTTAAAATGGAAATCAGGGTCCTATGACATCAATAGGGCCCCATTGCCAACTTTGGATTGTTGAACTGGGTGGAGCATGCACTGTGCAAGCTTTGACCGGCATTAGCTGGCGGCCCGGCAGAATAGGGCCCAAAGGGTGAGTTCCTCTTCAGTTTTGTGTGGTCGGGAGGAGAAGGCCGGCTGGGCCACCTGATATTGCGGTAAACATTAATCGCACCAGCAAAACCTCATTCCAAAGAAAACCATTGGCTCAGAAATGTTATTTAATGCTTTTAGCTGTGTGAAACTGAAAAAAATTAAATTTTTGTGCTTTTGATATTTTTTCCTGCTGCCTGAGCCTTATAGTCATTGTTTATATATTCTCTGCCTGGTTGTCACAAGTACAGTCTGGATCTTGTATATTCACAAGAGCAGGGTGAAAACTACAACTCCCATGTTGTATCTTCTCTCACTCCCTCACACTCACCACACACGTGCACACACCGCACACACTCACAGCATGCACACACCGCACACACACATATATCGCGCACACATATACACCACACACCGCACACACACACACCACATACACCACACACATATACACCACACAGACCACACACACACCACATACACCACACACACATACACATCACACACACACACCACATACACCACACACACATACACATCACACACACCACATACACCACACACACATACACATCACACACACACACTCCACATACACCACACACACACACACCACATACACCACACACACACACACCACATACACCACACACACATACACATCACACACACATACACATCACACGCACACACATACACCACACGCCAGACACAAACACACAAAATTTTGGATGATCATGTGAAATGGACAATATCGATTCAGCATCTCTCCAGATTTTCATTTCCACTGAAGTTATCACAATATAATAGAGTTTAGAGAGATAGAAGAATTTATTACTGGTGTTACTGCACTACACCACAATGTAATACAATGTAAAATAATAGAAGAGTTTATTACTTGTATAACCTGTGCATTAACATAATGTAAAGTGTCAGCCATGGCTCAATGGTAGCACTCGGGCCTCTGAGTCAGAAGATCATGTGTTCAAGCCTCACTCCTGGATTTGAAACTGTAATTCAGGCTGACACTTCAATGGAGTACTCAAGGAGTGCTGCACTGTCGGAAGTGCCGTCTTTTGGATGACACATTAAACCACAACTGGAATATTGTGTCCAGTTCTGGGCACCGCACTTTAGGAAAGATGCGAAGGCCTTAGAGAGGGTGCAGAAGAGATTTACTAGAATGATTCCAGGGATGAGGGACTTTAGTTACGTGGAGAGACTGGAAAAGCTGGGGTTGTTCTCCTTGGAACAAAGACGGTTGCGAGGAGATTTGATAGAGCTATTCAAAATCATGAAGGGTCTAGACAGAGTAGGTAGAGAGAAACTGTTCCCATTGGTGGAAGGGTCAAGAACCAGAGGACATAGATTTAAGGTGATTGGCAAAAGAACCAAAGGTGACATAAGGAAAAACTTTTTTACACAGCGAGTGGTTAGGATCTGGAATGCACTGCCTGAGGGGGTGGTGGAGGCAGATTCAATCATAGCCTTCAAAAGGGAACTGGATAAATACTTGAAAGGAAAAAAAATTGCAGAGCTACGGGAAAAGGGCGGTGGAGTGGGACTCGCCAGATTGCTCTTGCATAGAGCCGGTTCCGAATTGATGGGCCGCATGGCCTCTTTCCATGCTGTAACCTTTCTATGATTCTATGAAACTGAGGCCCTGTCTGCTTTCTCAGATGGGAGATCCCACTGGACTAGTCGAAGAAGAGCAGGGGAGTTCTCCTGGCGTACTGGCCAACATTTATCCCTCGACCAACTCTGGAAACAGATTATCGGCTCATTTATCTCACTGCTGTTTGTGTGACTTTGCTGTGCACAAACTTGCTGTTGCATTTTCCTACATTACAACAGTGACTACACTTCAAAAGTACTTCATTGGCTGTGAAATACTTTGGGGGCCTATTGCAATTTCCTCTAAATATGGATACTAATCCTGATTGTATACTAATGAACTTGTAGAGTTTTTACCAAAGTGATGACCATAAAACTAGACTGTAACTTATATATCAGTTTGACTTATACACAACCTGTAGTATTTGCATTATGAGAAACACATAACATCCTGTTATCCCTGTTAAGTCACATGGTACAATATCATGTCTGGTCTCGTCAAATGGTACTCACATGGAAAGTTTGCTTCCTATTTGAAAAGGCCTAAGTAATGCTCATTAGCACTATAAATGATGACAGGGCTGTCATAATATGATAATATTTCACTGGTAACCATATAAATCAGAATTTTGAGTGTTATGGGCACCACTTTGAACATAAGAACATAAGAAACTAATTTCCAAATCCATGTTCCTGGAGCTGAGCTTTGGCACTGGGAGTGAGTAACAGGAAATCATGGGTGCAATCCTTGTAATGAGGGAAGTAAGAGTGGAAACTGTAGAGGTGCTGACCATAATCTTCCAATTTTCCTTAGAAATGGAGGTGGTGCCAGAGGACTGAAGAATTGGAAATGTCACACCCTTGTTCAAAAAAGGGTGTAAGGATAAACCCAGAAACTACAGGCCAGTCAGTTTAACCTCAGTGTTGAGGAAGCTTTTAGAAATGATAACGTGGGACAAAATTAATAGTCACTTGGATAAGTGTGGATTAATAAAGGAAAACCAGCACGGATTTGTTAAAGGCAAATCATGTTTAACTAACTTGATTGAGTTTTTTGATGAGGTAACGGAGAGGGTTGATGAGGGCAATACGGTTAAAGTTGTGTATAAGAACTTTCAAAAGGCGTTTGATAAAGTGCCACATAATAGGCTTGTCAGCAAAATTGAAGCCATGGAATAAAAGGGGTAGTGGCAACATGGATACAAAATTGGCTAAGTGACAGGAAATGGAGAGTATTGGGAAACGGTTGTTTATCAGACTGGAGGAAGGTATACAGTGGTATTCCCCAGGGGTTGGTACAAGGACCACTGCTTTTTTTGATATATACCAATGACTTGGACTTGGGTGTACAGGGCACAATTTCAAAATTTGCAGATGACCGCACAAAACTTGGAAGTGTAGTAAACAGCGAGGAGGATAGTGATAAACTTCAAGAGGACATAGGCAGGTTGGTGGAATGGGCGGACACATGGCAGATGAAATTTAACACAGAGAAGTGTGAAGTGATAGATTTTGACAGGAAGAATGAGGAGAGGCAATATTAACTAAATGGTACAATTCTAATGGGGGTGCAGGAAGCAGGAATGGAGAGACCTGGGGGGTATATATGCACAAATCTTTGAAGGTGGCAGGACAGGTTGAAAAAGTGGTTAAAAAGCATATGGGATCCTGGACTTTATAAATCGATGCATAGAGTACAAAAGCAAGGAAGTTATGCTGGACCTATATAAAACACTGGTTCGGCCACAACTGGAGTTTTGTGTCCAATTCTGGGCATAGAGAGGGTGCAGAAAAGATTTACTAGAATGGTTCCAGTGATGAGGGACTTCCGTTACGTGGATAGACTGGAGAAGCTGGGGCTGTTGTTCTGAGAGCAGAGAAAGTTGAGAGGAGATTTGATAGAAGTGTTCAAAATGATGAAGGATTTAGATAAAGTAAATAAAGAGAAACTGTTCCCTTTGTTGGAAGACCATAGAACCATAGAAAAGATACAACACAGAAGGTGGCCATTCGGCCCATCGTGTCCGTGCCGGCTCGAAGAACAACCAGGTGCCCATTCTAATCCCACCTTCCAGCACCCAGTCTGTAGCCCTGCAGCTTACAGCACTTTAGGTGCAGGTCCAGGTACTTTTTTAAAGAGTTTAGGGTCCCTGCCTCTACCACCAATTCAGGCAGTGAATTCCGTACACTCACCACCGTCTGGGTAAAAAAGTTTTTCCTCATGTCCCCTCTAATCCTTCCGCCAATCAGCTTAAATCTATGTCCTCTAGTTCTTGAACTCTCTGCTAGGGGAAACAGGTACTTCCTGTCTACTCTATCTGGGCCCCTCATCATTTTGTACACCTCAATCAAGTTTCCCCTCAGCCTCCTCTGCTCCAAGGAAAACAACCCCAGCCTATCCAATCTCTCCTCGTAGCTGCAATTTTCAAGCCCTGGCAACATTCTTGTAAATCTTCTCTGCACTCTCTCCAGAGCAATTACGTCCTTCCTGTAATGTGGTGACCAGAACTGCGCACAATACTCCAGCTGTGGCCTTACCAGCATTTTATACAGTTCCATCATTACATCCCTGCTTTTGTATTCTATACCTTGGCTAATAACGGAGAGCATTCCGTATGCCTTCTTCACAACTTTACCTACCTGTACTGCCACCTTCAGGGACCTGTGCACATGCACTCCTAGGTCTCTTACTTCCTCTACCCCTCTCAATATATTCCCGTTTACTGCGTATTCCCTTTTACTGTTTGTCCTCCCTAAGTGCATTACCTCACACTTCTCCGGGTTGAACTCCATTTGCCACTTTTCCGCCCACTCCATCAAGAGTCAAGAACCAGAGGACACAGATTTAATGTGATTGGCAAAAGAACCTAAAATGACATGAGGAAAAACTTATTTACGCAGCGAGTAGTTATGATCTGGAATGCGCTGCCTGAAAGGGTGGTGGAAGTAGATTCAATTGTGGCTTTCAAAAAGGAATTTTGAAAGGAATAAATACTTGAAGGAAAAAATTTCCAGGGCTACAGGGAAAGAGCGAGAGAATGGGACTAACTGGATTGTTCTTATAGAGAGCCAGCACGGGCTCGATGGGCTGAATGGCCTCTTTCTTTGCTGTAACCATTCTATGATTCTATGAATTTCCTATTATGCGCTCCCGGCAACCAAAGCTCTGCTTAGGGAGCCAACATTCATAAGATCTCTCCTTAAGTATCTGCTCGCATCCTGCAGATATCATTGAAAAATCAGTGTCAGTATATCAGTAATTATTGCCTCAAGCTTGTGAACTTTTAAAAAGCATCCTTGATAACTACTAATGAGCAAATCATATGACATTAAGCTACAGACATGAAAGAAAGAAAAACTTGCAATTATATAGTATCTTGTCACAACTGTCAGAAACACCTCATATCTGTTTTGGTGGTGTTGGTTGAGGAAGGAATGTTGTCCAGGACATCAGCAGGTATATTAGGCAATCCTGCACTCCCAGCATTGAGCTGCACTTGAACGGGAATGCGGATTGGAGAATATGGACTACATTATTGCAGCTCTGTCTCTGACCCCTGCTCCATTTGAGCGTGGCTCAAAGCTGGGAGTGCCTGATTGTGAACCGCCTGAACCACAAGGTTAATGTCTCATCTGAGGGGTGGCATTAATGCAACGCTTCTTCAGCACCAACTCGGAGAGTCAGCTTAATGTATGTTTTCAAATTTTCGAGTGGGGTTTAACAAACAACCTTCTAACTCAAATGGAGCTGTGCTCCCAATTAAGCCAAGCTGATGCATGCCATAAACTATAAAGAAAGACAGAGGCACATTAGTAACTATTCAGCAAATACCTCCCCTTTCCAAAGTTTAAGATTATGAATCATTTCAGATGAATGGACTGCCACATTAGGAGAATTGTTTCACAGAAGATTCCTTGGGCAGATTTAATGCCTGGCAAAGCGAAGAGCAGCCTGTTCTGAGAACTTTGCTCTAAAATCATTATGATCACTGAGGAAATGTAGCAAATGCAGTTTTGGTTTATGTCTGTCGATTTTAATGCATCCTTTTCATAAATGGGAAAAATAATAGTGGAATATGCAATTGGTAATGCAGTGGCTCAGTTGGGTGCTGACTGTGTCACCATGCTGTCACCTGTCTGCTAGCCTGGGAATGATAAGGGAGTTTACCAAACAGCAATGTTCCTTCAATGTCCTGAATTACACTAGAGAAATGTTAACCCATTAAAATTGAGGAACTTTCAAAGATCAAACTCACATTTATGCTCAACAAAGACATTTGTAATATCTGCAAATAACTTATTAGATGAGTTATTCAATAATACATACTGACTTATATTCATTAAAAATATTAACAAATGATGGTGCATTAATTAGCCCTGTATATGCGATGTATACTATTTGAAATGGTGAAAACCAGCACCAACCAGCGTATTAACTCTGAGAATCCATCGGGGTGCACTGTAGGAATCTGAGATTAGCTGCGATAAAAGTCAATGTTGTCGATACTGTTTTGTTTCCTGCTATGTCCTTCTCCCCCTCACTCCACCCCATTTTCTCCCCCGCCCCACCTTTCCTGAAGGCTTTGACTCATGCTGGGGTTTTGGTTCCCCAGGCTGCAACAGCCCAAGTGCTTATTCTTTAGGTATGCATTATTATTCAAATACGTCAAGCATTTTTCTGCTCAGATCGCCAACAGTAATTGCTGGGTTAAGAACTTTTAAGATCATCCAATCCTGAACCATGAGTACCTAAACTGAAAAATCTCTAACTGCCCAAGTCAGTTTGTGACCAACTTATCGGTTAAACTGGCATGTAGCTGCCTCAATGAATTGGGTATCATTGTATACATAAAATGTCTTTAAAGTTTAGTAAATCTTTTGTCGTTTGAGAACCAGTTATTGCCTTACTTGTGCATTATGGTAGCATGACAAACAATGGTTGCCTCCTTCCCTGAACAGGAAAAGGTTTTCCAGGCACCTTGTCATGAGAGGGCCCCCTTAAGCTGCAAGGCAATTACTGAGATCAAAACATTCCCATAGCCATCCAAAAATATACAGTTTTCTGAGGGATTCATTCTTTCATTTTTCCTTTTATGACATGACCCAAAAATCAACTGATTAGTGAAAGTACCAAAGAAAAGGGGTGGAACAGTGAGAGGGGTCACTAACTAGTTGATATCTACCCCAAGAAGTACGTGCAACAAGAATATTTAATACTCACTCCATGAATGGTGTAGAAATAGCTGAAAGAGAGATTGAAAGTGTAATGGGGGTGTTAGTAGAATTGGCATTTAACATGTCGTCACTATGGGAAAACATGCTGAATTAGAGGGTATTATACTGAAATTGTACAGTGCTCTGCTGAGACTCCTCCTTCCTCTTAAGTCCAGTTTCATCACCAAGAAACATAGGGGACATTCAGGCAACGGAGCTGCTTCCCAGCTTCAGAGAACTGACCTGTGAGGAAGCCTGGAAAAACTGGGCTTTTTAATCTTGAAAGAAGGTAACTGAGTGGGGACATTCTAGGAATCTACAAGGTATTAAATGGTATAGAAATATGGGAGCCCTCTTTCTAGGTAAACTATAATAGTGAAATAAAGGTTCAAACAGCTGAAAGGTAAATCTAGGACTGATGCATAAAGATTTTCTGTACATAGAGAATAGGCTTCCAGAAAGAGTCGTGGAGACAATAATCTTAAAGTAATACAAGAACCACTTGGATGTCATCTTAGGGGAGTGGGAGGGCAGGGTGCTGTAGTTTTTTTTCTGGTTGGTTGTGCTAAGGTGGACCTTCACATATGTATTTATCTGTATTTATCTTGTGAGCTGCCAAAATTCAGCACACCTCATTCCAAACTTTGAAAAATAAATACTAACTTTTCCAGACATTCAGAGAACCTATGAAATTCCCTCTCCAGGGAACTCAAAATGGATGGACTTATAGCCTTAGAACTGCTAAGGAATCTAAAATGAAGAACACGGTTACTAGAATTCCAAGGAAACCAGACTGAATACCAGGGAAATTGGACCAACAGTTACAAAAATGAAAAATTGCAAAACCGATCACCTAACAGCCAATCCCTTGATATCCATGTACAAACTTTCGAAGTGCTAACAAGATGGCACAGACCATGAGAAAATAAGAATATAAGAACATAAGAAATAGGAGCAGGAGTAGGCTATATGACTCCTTGAGCCTGCTTCACCATTCAATAAGATCATGGCTGATCTTCTATCTCAACTCCACTTTCCCACCCTATCCCGTATCCCTTGATTCCCTTAGTGTCCAAATATCCATTGATCTCAGTCTTGAATATACTCAACGACTGAGCATCCACAGCCCTCTGGGGTAGAGAATTCCAAAGATTCACGCCACTCTGAGTGAAGAAATTTCTCCTCATCTCAGTCTTAAATGGCTGACCCCTTATCCTGAGACTATGGGCTCAATCTTCCCAGGAAATTGCAGGTGCATTAGGGGCGGGGCTCCGAAAATCGGGGAAATCCCATTCGGGTTCGGAACCCAGCTCCAACCCGCAGACTTCCGGGTTTCCTACTGACGCGTCTGGGTGCGCACGCGGCTCCTGAATGCGGAAGTCCTACCGGCAATTAAAGCCGGCAGGGTGATACTTTACACAGTTGTTGAGATAGTTTAAGTACTTGAAGAACTTAATTTTCTCCACTTTGAGGCAGGGGTGCAATTTTGAAGCATCCTCAGCGTGTTTCCCGTGCTGTGGGAAATACTCCACGTTGCAACAGACGTGTTTCAGCCAGCAGCCAGTGAGACATTCAAATGCTTATTTGACAAATGGGGAGAAAAGGTCACTTATTGCAGCAGGGCACTCAGTTCTTTAAGACAAAGTTTTGGCTGCAAGATCTTTGTGTTTTCACTGAAAATTCTTACTTTCCACACAAAAGTCTTCTGTTCAAACATATTTAACTACTTTGTGGACCACCTTAAACTCACACCGTCAGAATGGGGGGGCGCCATGGCTGCACTCACCACTACATCCGAGGATGAGCAACATCACCAGCCTCGCCAGGCACGGCGTCCACCTCCGTCACTTGGAGCTCCACAACACAGTGCTGCGCCACAGGCACCTGCGCAAGAGCACAGGGGTCAACAAGAGAGCAACGTCGCAGGAGGCACTACCCTCGCAACAGGGTCTACAGACCGAGGCTCAGCTTCCTGGACCTCTCTGAGGAGCAGTGCATATGGAGTCTCAGAGTCAGTCTCAAGGTAGTCGCAGTCATCTGCAGCCTCCTTCATGCTGAGCTGCTCCCGGCTGGGCCGAGCAGCATCTCCTTACCTATTGCTGTCAAAGTCGCCACTGCCCTCAACTTCTTTGCCACCAGATCATTCCAGGGTGCCACCGGAGACATTGCCGGGGTCCCTCAGTCGTCTGCACACAAGTGCATAAGGCAGGTCAACAACGGCTTGTTTTGCAGGGCCTCGCACTACGTCAACTTCCCGATGGACGACCTTAGCCAGGCGGAGAGGGCAGTGAGATTCCACTCGGTGGCTGGCTTCTCACGGGTGCAGGGTGCAATCAATTGCACTCATATAGCAATACGAGCACCTCCACACGAGCCAGGGCTGTTCATCAACAGGAAGGGCTATCACTCCATCAACAATCAGCTCGTTTTTTTAAATTTGTTTATGGGATGTGGGCATCACTGGCGAGGCAAGCATTTATTGCCCATTTATTGTTTGTGACCACCACAAGAGATTCCTTCACGTCTGCGCCACCTGGCAGCTGCCATGATTCCTTCATCCTCCAGGAATCCAACATCCCACCCCTCAACATCTCAACAACTGTGTAAAGTATCACATCCCACCCCTCTACCACACACCAAACACCCTTAAGGACTGGCTCCTCGGGGAGAAGGAATACCACCGGGGACATTGCCGGGGTCCCTCAGTCGTCTGCACACAAGTGCATAAGGCAGGTCAACAACGGCTTGTTTTGCAGGGCCTCGCACTACGTCAACTTCCCGATGGACGACCTTAGCCAGGCGGACAGGGCTGATGGCCGGCGCGGACACGATGGGCCGAAGGGCCTCTAATCCGTGCTGTATAACTCTATGACTCTATGACCCCCTGCACACATGGCTCATGACATCTCAGAGGAACCCCATCACCGAGCAACAGCGTCGATATAACGACAGCCACATCGCCACCAGGTCTATAATTGAGCATGTTGTAGGGCTGCTCAAGATACAATTTAGGTGCCTTGATTGTTCTGGGGGAGCGCTTCCATACGCATCAGAAAGAGTGGGACGCATTATAGTCGTGTGTTGTCCCCTGCACAACAAGGCACAACAGAGAGGGGGGCGGCTTGAGGAGGCCCCATCCACATCTGCCAACCACATTGAGGAGGAGGAGGAGGAACCCATGGGCAGAGCAGCGGCTCACCTGGCTGCTCGTGAGGCCAGAGAGTCACTGATATGTGAATGGTTCTCCTAACATCAGACAGTGTGAAGTGTCCAGTCCTCACACCACCTGGAAAGAGCAGTGCCCACACTGGCCGCATCCCCCCCCCCCACCACTCCCTGCACAAAACAGTCCTGCAACTACACATACGCCCACTGTAAAGTCATCCAGTGGGTGGCATCAAGTGTCACCGTTCATGGTGAACCTCATGAAAGGGCCCAATTACAAAAGCCAGTCAAGAATGGCCAAGATGTGGCAATAGTGGTGACAATCGTAATATTTAATGTGAGTTTAACGAACAGCTAATATAAATAAAAAATATGACCAACTGCCAAACACCCTTGTGCATCCCCTTTGTGCTTACAAAACCTTCGCCTTTCGCTTCCGACTACTTCTACGTGGTGCATCCCCTGTGGCTGCAGCAGAGGTAGTGGCTCTTGTTCATAGCCTGACCACTTAGATGCTTTGGGCCTACGCCCTCTGGGTTGCGGTGCCCGTGAGGGCCTCTCCAAAGACTGCTCCACCTGCACCTGTGCAGGGGCAGACTCGGCCACCTGGAGTGGAGGCAGCATTGCGGGTACTGGTTGAGAGGGAGGCGATGGGTGAGACGTGGGAGTGCTTTGAGTGGCGTCCCCACTTCCATGTCCCCTTTCACCATCATCCCTCCCCTAGGCCAGGCCCACATCACTCGTACCACTCTGCTGGACAACAGTTTGGAGGACATGTGTGAAGCCTTGTAAGGCCAGAGCTAATGTATCTGCCTGCCTGTTTAAGGCGGCAGAATGTTGTTCACCCTGAGTCCGAATGTCTGTTGTCAGGGCCTGAATGGACTCATTTGTGAGCTGTGTTTGAAGCTCAATGGAGGCTAGCCTTCCCTCCATCGCAGACATTCCTGCACTCACCCGTGACACTATCTCAGAGAGTTGCTCACATCCCTGTGACACTATCTGAGAGATTCCCTCATGTCCCTGTGCACTATCTCAGAGAGTTGCTCACATCCATGTGACACTATCTGAGAGATTCCCTCACGTCCCTGTGACATTACTTCAGAGATTCCCTCCCGTAACTGTGCCACCATTCCACTCGTGCAGGAGTTGGACTCCTCCATTCTCTGCGCCATTGTGGATAATGTGCGTGGCACCTGTTCCAGCACCTCGCAAATGCGCTGCTGTCTCTTGATCATTTTCCTTTTAAAGGATGGCTCCCAGGATTCAGCATCTGTGTCCAGCTGAGCAGAGCCTGGAGGGGAGTGCTCCCACCGACGTGGACTCTTCGCAGCTGCTCCTGCCACCAGTGTCTGCTTGTGCTCACGTGTGTGGTCACTCACCAGGTGCAACCACAACTAACTGAGGACCAGGGCCCACCGAGGTGTGAATTTCTGTGCTGGTGGATGGCTCGCTAAGATATGACGGTGCACCCTCAGAGGCCGGCAGGTCCTCTAAGGAATCGCCCTCTGACGTCACAGCGGTTGCTGAAGCCCTGTAAGAGAACAGAAGGCAATATTAAGCATCATCACAGATGTGTCATGTTGCGATAAGCATACTGAGCTGCTGAAGATGGCAAGGCATGTTAACATCAATTCATATTATGTGTGCTGAATGTTAAAGTTATGTCACCAGACGTTTGTCAGGTGCCAGTCTCGGCGTCCCCGATGGACAGGCACTCGAGGGTTCGGCTGAGCTCCAGGGCCTCCTGCTCCGCGTCTATGAGGACAACGATTTGCTGTGGCCCCCCTCTGGTCCTTGCCCCCTTCCGTGCATTCTGAGCTCTCTTCTCCTATAAGGGGAGAAAGTACAGATGCGTGAGTGGGTGATGGTGACGTGGCCAACCGATGAATGCATTGGTTTGGGTGCGGCTGACCATGAAAGAGATGCATCAGAGGGTGAGTATGAGACAGAGCCATGACATTAGATGAGGATTGTCCCTTTCGCACGTGATCACGAGTCAATTGGAGCCATTTAACGTGGCTTCCGGGTTTGCCATTCGAAAGCTGCGCAGCGGGCGGACTGCGCACCCGCACCACAGGCTGTCAGCTGGAGGAGTTCTATTTAAAGGGGCAGTCCTCCAATGGTAGTGGTGGGATGAGTAATGGGAAGGTGAGGAAGTGGTGAGGAAGTGTAGGTAAGTTGAGGATGAGCCTTAAGTGGGTGTGAGGAGTGATGTGATGAGTAGTGTTGGCAGTGCAGAATGAATTGGGGGGTGGGGGCGGTGATGTGGAAGACAGAATGTAGGAGAATCAGTAAGTGTACTCAGTTTGACTGATCTAGTTAGATCATTGAAGCGCTTCCTGCACTGGACCCAGGCGCGGGAGATGTTGCTGCTGCTGGTGACCTCCTCTGCCACTTCGAGCCAGGCCTTGTTGGTGGCAGAGGCAGGGCACTGCCTCCCGTCCGCCGGGTAAAACAGATCCCTCCTCCTCCTCACCCCGTTCAGTAGCACCTGGAGTGAGGCATCGTTACACCTTGGAGCAGCCTTGCCCCTGTGCTGCTCCATTGTGGTGTGTGGGTGCTTGCTCCAGGAGAAGCCATTGGAGGACTGCCCCTTTAAATAGAATTCCTCCAGCTGACAGCCTGTGGTGCGGGTGCGCAGTCCGCCCGCTGCGCAGCTTTCGAATGGCAAACCCGGAAGCCACGTTAAATGGCTCCAATTGACTCGCGATCGCGTGCGAAAGGGACATTTTTGATTGGGCGGATTACCCACGCGCCCCATTACCCACCCCCTGCCCCTGCTGCCATCCCGCCTCCACTCCAGCATCGGGGCCTATGACTCTAGTTCTAGTCTCTCCAGCCAGGGGAAACAGCTCCTCAGCATCGACTCTGTCAAGCCCTCCAAGAATTTTGTGTATTTGAATGAGATCACTACTCATTCTTCGAAACTCCAGAGAATATGGGCCCATTTTACTCAATCTCTCCTCATAGGACAACCCTCTCATCCCAGGAATTAATCTAGTGAACCTTTGTTGCACCCCCTCTAAGGCAAGTATATCCTTCCTTAGGTAAGGAGACCAAAACTATACACAGTACTCCAGGTGAGGTCTCACCAGAGCCCTATATAATTGCAACAAGACCTCCTTACTCTTATACTCCAAACCCCTTGCAATAATGGTTAACATACCATTTGCCTTCCTAAATGTACCTGCATGTTAACTTTCTGTGATTCGTGTACAAGGACACCAAAATCCCTCTGAATACCAACATTTCTTAGTCTCTCACCTTTTAAAAAATATTCTGCTTTTTTATTCTTGCTTCCAAAGTGGATAATTTCACATTTCCCCACATTATATTCCATCTGCCACCTTCTCGCCCACTCACTTAACCTGTCTATATCCCTTTGCAGCCTCTTTGCATCGTCCCCACAGCTTACTTTCCCACCTTGCACCCCACTCGTTACAATGTGCCAATCCGAATATGAAACATTTATTCGTACTCTCTGTTTTCTGTCCATTAACCAATCCTCAAACCATGCTAATATATTACCCCCGATCCCATGATCCCTTATCTTGCATAACAACCTTTTATATGGCACCTTATCGAATGCCTTTTGAAAATCCAAATATACTACATCCACTGGTTCCCGTTTATCTACCCTGCTGATTACGTCCTCAAAAAACTCTAATAGATTTGTCAAACACAATTTCCCTTTCATAGAACCGTGTTGACGCTGCCTAATTATATTATGATTTTCTAAGTACCCTGTTACTACGTTCTTAATAATAGATTCTAGCATTTTCCCTACCACTGATGTCAGGCTAACTGGCCTGTAGTTCCCTGTTTTCTCTCTCTCTCCTTTCTTGAATAGCGGGGATACATTTGCTACCTTCCATGGGGACCAGCAGCTAGGGAATTCTGGAAGATCAAAACCAATGCACCCACTATCTCTGCAGTACTTCTTTTAAAATCCTAGGATGTAGGCCATCGGTTCCAGGGAATTTGTCAACTTTTAGTCCCATTAACTTCTCCAGTACTTTTTCATTACTAATCTTAATTCCTTTACGTCCCTCACTCTCATTAGATCCTTGGTTCCCCATTATTTGTGGGGTTTTTTGTGTCTTCTACTGTGAAGACAGATACAGAATATTTGTTTAACGTCTCTGCCATTTCCTTATTCCCCATTATAATTTCTCCTGTCTCAGCCTCTAAGGTACCCACGTTTACTTTGCTGATCAAATCCTTTTTACATACTTGTAGAAGCTCTTACAATCTGTTTTTATATTTCTTGCTAGTTTACTCTCATATTCAATTTTCTCCCTTTTTATCAATTTCTTGATCATCCTTTGCTGATTTCTAAAGCCCTCCCAATCCTCAGGCTTACTACGCCTTTTGGCAACATTGTAAGCCTCTTCTTTTAATCTAATACTATCCTTAACTTCTATAGTTAGCCACGGTTGGATCATTTTTCCCGTGGAGTTTTTATTCCTCAAGGGAATGTACATTCATTGAGAATTATGAATTATTTCTTTAAATGTTCACTGTTGCTTCCCCAGAGCAAATAAAGAATGAGGAAATACACCCAATTATCCCATTGCCAATGTGCTGGGTTATTGCTGCAAAGGCACAAGAGAATCTGAACCCCTATGACCCCTATGGGCAATATAAACTAAATGGTACAATTCTAATAGGAGTGCAGGAACAGAGAGATCTGGGTGTATACATGCACATATCTTTGAAGGTGGCAGGGCAGGTTGAGAAAGCAGTTAAGAAAGCATATGGGATCCTGGGCTGTATAAATAGAGGCATAGAGTACAAAAGCAAGGAGGTTATGATGAACCTTTATAAAACACTGGTTTGGTCACAACTGGTGTATTGTGTCCAGTTCTGGGCATCGCACTTTAGGAAGGATGTGAAGGCCTTAGAGAAGGTGCAAAAGAGATTTACTAGAATGATTCCAGGGAAGAGAGACTTCAGTTATGTGGATAGACTGGAGAAGCTGGGGTTGTTCTCCTTAGAGCAGAAAAGGTTGAGAGGAGATTTGATAGAAGTTGATAGAGATATTCAAAATCATGATTTGATAGAAGTGTTCAAAATCATGAAGGGTCTAGATTGAGAGAAACTGTTCCCATTGCCGGAAGGGTCAAGAACCAGAGGACATTGATTTAAAGTGATTGGCAAAAGACCCAAAGGCGGCATGAGGAAAAACCTTTTTACACAGCGAGTAGTCATGATCTGGAATGCACTGCCTGGGGGGGTGGTGGAGGCAGGTTCAATCATGGTTTTCAAAAGGGAATTGGGTAAGTACTTGAAAGGAAAAAATTTGCAGGGCTACGGGGTAAGAGTGGGGGAATGGGTCTAACTGGATTGCTCTTACAGAGAGCCGGCACAGGCTCGATGGGCTGAATGGCCTCCTTCTTTGCTGTAACCATTCTATGATTCTATGACAGTGCTACGTATGTGAATAGATTTGTGATTGTATTTATCAGAGTCATCAAGCAATGTGTAGGAGTAGCTAATGAGTCCCTATGTTGTGGAACCTGTTCCCATTTCTTTACATCAGTGAAAGCATGCAAGATATAGCTCTGTAGCCAGGCCTGACTAGGATCAAGTATTTTCTTTACTCAATGGAAATTACACTGAGAGCATATTTTGTTTCAAAGAAAGACCTTGTTGCTCTCCACCCACCATGCTCAGTAAGCCTCCTGACCCATTCTCCAGAACTCCCTGTATTGAGGAAAAGATACTGGGGGTGAATGTGGACTTTGTTGCGCTCATTTTCTGGGCAGAAAACAGATGCAAAGAGGACAAATTTAAGAGGACAATCTCCCGTGCCGAAATAGCGTCCCTGGTGACTGCCTAAAAAAAGGCATTAGGCCCCCTGAATATGCTAATAAGTGCCCTAATGTCTGTTTGAGGACACAAGCTGGAAATTGGTTTACCCTGAACGCAGCAAGCGTCGGACCTGCTGCACTCAACATTACCTGGTCTACGTGAGGCCTAACCAGCATCCTTAAAAGGACCACTGGAGGCTGCCACCAAAAAAGTAAATTTTTAAAAACTTATCTCCCAACTCCTCATCAAAACTGCGTCATTGCTCGCCCCCCCCCTCCAGATTGCCCCCCCCCCCACTAGACTCACCTTAGGTCCTCGGTCAGCGGGTACGCCAGCCGATCTTTCTGCCCCCTGTGACCGGTGAGTTGCCTGGCGCCCGCAGCTTGCCAGTAATAAACAAATGAGGCCGGCAGACCAATTTGCCATAGTCCTGCCGTTGGCCTCATTAGGTGCGCTGCACCCGAATCGCCACCCCAGTTCGGGCACAATCCAATTTCTGGGTCTCTGACTCTGTCAGTTTGTTTAGTTCATGACTACTGAAAGGTTGAGGTCACAATCACAGGTGTAAATGGGCAATTAAAAGCAATCTTCACAGTGTATAGTGGTTCCCAGGTACTTGTATGAAAAACATTGCTTCAGTGTCCAAATGGGCCAATGTGGGTTAAGAAGATCATGTGCAGGTTTATTGCTCTTTCGAGGGGTCTCCATCTAATGTAATCTTTTGTGTGAATATTTCCCTGCAGGACGAAGGTATTGTGAAAGAAATAGACATCAGCAACCACGTGAAGGAAGGTTTTGAAAAAGCAGACCCCTCTCAGTTTGAGCTGCTCAAAGTGCTGGGTCAGGGATCCTATGGAAAAGTAAGTGAATTACTCGAATTGCTTGGTTCCTTTCTATTATAAGAGTCCATTTAGAAAATTAAATGGTTTAAGATATTCCCCACATAAATGTCACATTCAAAAACGTACCTTTTTGTCATCTGATTGAAGTTTTATCTAATTGGAATGTTACCAAATCTTCCCCACCTATATTTCTTAAAGAAAATTTTAATGGAAAAGAAAATCGGGTGCAGTGCAAAACAGGCTGGCGATTCCTTATCGCCTGTCCTGCGCTTACACCAAAGACAAATTTCACCCCTGCACATTTTGTGGGATGATTTCCTGTGTGTGCTATGTGTAACAAAATTGTGTGTCCCTCTATAATGAATGGATTTATGATTTATAAATTCTGCTGAAGAAGTCTAACCAATAAAGGCCAGAAGAATACAATCTGACTCATGCGTATCTTTATCCAGTTTCAAAAAGCAGAAACAAAAAGAAAGAAATACTTACATTTACTCAATGACCTCAGGGTGTCCCAAAGTGCTTTACAGCCAATGAAGTACTTTTGAAGCATAGTCACTGTAATCACTGTTGTAATGTAGGAAACATAGCAGCCAATTTGCACACAGCAAGGTCCCACAAACAGCATTGTAATAATGACCAGATAATCTATTTTTAGTGGTGTTGGTTAATAGGGTACCATATTCCCATCTTGCCATGCTGTCCTTCCTTCCTTTCCTCCCAATTCCCATGAACACAGGAACAAGGGAGGAAGAAGAGTCATGAAAACCAAGCTTCATTTTTGTCACCACAACATCATGGGGGTAATTTTCACTTTTGTCACCAGGCGGAAAACAGGTGATAACAATCCGACACTCTGTCTTACACCTCACCCGACTTTCTTTTTCATTGACACCAGGTCACTGTCACTCATTTTCCACCCAGCGATAAAAGTGAAAATTACCCCTCATGTGTGCAAGTCCCCTCATGGTGCATTGTGATGTGATTTATGGCAGTTTGGTTCTGTGTTTTGTGATGAAACAACAAGAGGACTGCTGGAGACATTTTCAGGAAGAAGCAGTCCCTTTAATAGGTGGCAAAGCCTTATACTTGCCAAATTGAAAATTGTTCTCAATATAATTTAAAGATAAATATTAGTGATGGGGTAGGTACTGGGGATGGTGATACAAAACCCTGAGGCCAGTCTCAGGCCATTATTATTATGATAATTTTTATTATTTAAATGCTGTTTGTTTTTCCTGTAATTCCATTTAAAGAGCTTCTTCACAGTTGTTGTTGGTAAAGGATTCAGCAGACAGGTGAAGGTGGTGTTGGCCAAGTGGGTAAGAAAGAAATACTTACATTTATATAGCGCCCTTCATGACCACAGCATGTCCCTAAGCACTTTACAGCCAATGAAATACTTTGAAGTATAGTCACTGTTGTAATGTAGGGAACACAGCAGCCAATTTGCACACAGCAGGCTCCCACGAACTACAATGAGGTAAATAATTAGATAATCTGTTTTAGATATTGGTTGAGGGATAAATGTTGGCCAGGACACCAGCAGAACTCCACTACTCTTCTTCAAAATAGTGCCATGGGATCATTTATGTCCACCTGCGAGAGCAGACAGGGCCTCAATTTAACGTTTTATCCGAAAGACGACACTCCCTCAGTACTTCGCTGGAGTGTCAGCATAGATTATGTGCTCAAGTCTCTGGAGTGGGGCTTGAACCCAGAGCCTTCTGACTCAGAGGCGAGAGTGCTACCACTGAGTTTATGCAACCTGTCCTTATAATTTACATAGAATTTTACAGCACAGAAACAGGCCATTCAGCCCAACAGGTCTATGCCGGTGTTTATACTATACACGAGCCTCCTCCTCCTCCTCTTTATCTAACCCTATCAACATATTCTTCTATTCTTTTCTCCCTCATGTATTTATCTAGCTTCCCCTTAAATGCATCTATGCTATTCGCCTCAACCACTCCATATGGTAGCAAGTTCCAAATCCTCACCACTCTCCGAATAAAGAAGATTTTCCTGAATTCATTATTGGGTTATCAGTGGCTACCTTATATTTATGGCCCCTAGTTTTGGACATCCCCACAAGTGGAAACACTTAACAAGTAAAACAAGTAGAATTTAACCCCCTAAGCCACGGTAGACACAGTGACTACACTTCAAAAATACTTTATTGGCTGTGAAGCACTTTGGGACATCTTGAGAACATGATGAAGTGCTATGTAAATGCAAATTCTCCTTTCTTTATGTACTCACCTCCTGTTGGCAGTCTCTGCGGTGCTGATCTCAGTGGAACAGCTTCATTTAAAATCAATCCAGCGTCTGGCTGTTGAAATGTGGTTCTGATTTGCTGAGCAGTATATTTAAACAGCCAGGCTCCATATTGATTTTAAAGTTGGCAGCTCTGTGTAAGCTGCTGCAGGTGAACAGGTAGGGCCGAAATTCTACACAAATTCTGACGTAACAGACCGGAATATGGGATGTCAGTCAGATACACCAGAGTTACACCCATTCTAACATACACACTAGAGCCTAGAAATTGTATTGCCTGTTTTCAGGTGCTGCATGGACACCTAAGGCCCCAAAATGGCGGCAGTATGCCACCCGTCATATTGAGTAACGACAAACAAGAGGCATCCTTACCCACACCTGGCGCAGGCTATGCAGCTCTTTGCATATGCAAGTAAGGGGCAAAACGCCTATTTGGTGTCCCCTCTCCAAGATTGGTTTGCCCTGAGGCAGCCAGCGTCATTGCGGGCTGCACTCAGGGAAAGCAGCCCTAGGGATTACCTGTAACAAAGAAGGTGAGTAACTTACCTGAATTTGGAGCAGGAGTGCTCCTCCCGACCCCATGTTTAACCACCGTCTCGATTGCCGGCGCCCCGACCCCTGATTGTGGAACACCCGGCTCCTGTGACTACAGGCTCCCTGACCTGGCCCCCCGCTCTGCGTTATCTCACGCCCCCCCCCCCACCCCCCCCCGACCCCGGGCCACTGCAACGATAGCAGTGGCTCAGTTTTTCAATACTCCTCTCCTGTCTTCGATGGTGGGCTGTTGCGCCATGCTGGCTCTATTACAATAAGGTCCGAAGCCCAATATCAGGGGATTGATCCCTGCGTCCCCTGTGCGCCCAGAGATGGGCACGCCCGGATTTCTAGGCCTAAATTGCAGTAGAATTGGCTTCTGGCAGAAGATGTGACTGCTCCCCAAAGTGGTGCATGTTTGTAAACAGAAGCTGCTGTCCCAAAGCTTCCACCATTTACATCAGAATTACACCTGACTTAATTTGAGCCTGTAGAAAAGAGAGGCAGGTTATCAAGAAGTGGCTGAATTGACAGGCTTTAATTGGCCAGAATCTTTATCTGAAGCATCATCTTTGACTCAAACAATTAGAAAAATCTTCTTGCATCTAAAAAAGGATTCTGCACTTTTAGCTGTTTCAGGCAAGGAAATTTTTCCCGCAATTCTGTCATGAGGTTCACTATGGACATTTCCGTATGTGCCCTCATTATGGAGGCAGAACAGGAGCAGGAGGAAGTGGGAATGTAAAGGAATATTCATATTAAGTAAGGGAGACCTCACCTGAAACAGGAAAAATCTTGAGGTGAACAAGATGGCATTTCATCAGCAGATGCCTCATGTTACACATCCTTAAAGTGAGACAGGGAAGACATTTAAGATTAGTTTAAAAAATGTGGAAATAACCTGCTCTACCCTAGATAAAATTAACTGGAGGCTAGAATAGGCAGTCCAAAAAGCTGGCTATCCAGGACTATATAGGGAAGATTTCATAGGTATTCCATGCGCCCAGGTTCACTGGATCACTTGGGCGCATCAAGTATTGGAAAATCAAGTTGGACAGACACTTATAAAGGACTCATGGTGGGACTTCCACCTCCACTGTGGAGCCTGCTTTGTGGCAGGAGGAAAATGGCTGCAGCAGGCCTCGAGTGCATAGTGTCTTGTGGGCAGCTGAATAGCAGGCCTAACTTTATGTGAAACTTTAAAACTCCAAGCTGCAGGAGTGCAATTGATCACCTTACTTGCCAGAGCAACGCTGAAGGCCAGTATCAGTACCGGCATCTTTGTGTCCAGCGATCCTATGGCTGTGATGATGGCATCACTCATCATAAACGCCTACCCACATTGTGCTCGCTGACCTACATTGGCTCCAAGTGCAGCAACACCTCAATTTAAAAATTCTCATCCTTGTGTTCAAATCCCTCCATGGCCTCGCCCCTCCCTAATTATGTAACCTCCTCCAGCCCTACAAACCTCCGGGTTCTCTGTACTCCTCCAATTCTTGCCTCTTGCGCATCCCCGATTTTAATCGCTCCACCATTGGCGGCCCTGCCTTCAGCCATCTAGGCCCTAAGCTCTGAAATTCCCTCCCTAAACCTCTCTGCCTCTCTACCTCTCCTCCTTTAAGTCGCTCCTTAAAACCTACCTCTTTGACCAAGCTTTTGGTCACCTGTTATAATATCTCCTTATGTGGCTCGATGTCAAATTTTGTCTGTAAAGACACCTGTGAAGCACCTTGAGACATTTTACTACGTTAAAGGCGCTATATAAATGCAAGTTGTTGTTGTTGTTCAATGTACTCATGGAACACCACTTCCCACAGAAAATCTCAGAAGTTGGTGGGGAGCTGGCTCATTTCCCACCCGTCACCCACCAGCATAACTGAAGAGGAAAATCCACCCTACTGTATCAACCGACACCCCGTTATGTTATGGGCTGCCTTCACCAACAGCTTAGTTTTGGAGACAGCGCTGTAATATAAATAGCAGAGAGCCATTTCAGGAGGTGGTGTTTGCCTACTGTTCTGGAGAAAGCAGCATTGCTGCCGGCAAATGTAAACATATGTATAAAATGGCAATGGCTGCTGTTTCTCTGGGCAGGTGTTTGCGGTAGCAACCCCAGAATGCTATACCGTCGCATTGTATATCATCAAGTAAGTAGACTAGATTATTGTGAATCATGCGCTCATGTTACACAAATAAAAAATGTCAAAAAACCAACATGTGGGTGTCTTCATATTCATTACTGCCTAATTCGTCTCATGAAATATTAGCATGAGAATAGGCCTGAATTTTGAGATAATTCCATAACACTCATTTTCACTGCCCCCGCACCACACACATACACTTATTTATTTGGTAATAGGTCCATCTCTTCTCAGTCTTTTGATTTATTTCTCATTCTGTCATCTTCTATATGAACCTAATTACGCCTTAAGATGTCTACCAAACTAAGCCTGACAGTGAGACATCTCCTCTGCAGCATCAGTGATCCACTTTTGGCCTGCTGTGGTATCTAACCCTCATGAAATCACATTACTTTTTGAAATGAACCAGATTATCTAAAGCTAATTCTCATTGACAGCGTAGGACTGAAATCAGCAACCTAGGACTGTCTCTGGAAACTGGCAGCGCGCAGTTTGTACAAACAGTCCTTTGCCTTTCTGTAATTCTGACTTTGTTTCTTTCTGAAGAATTGTACTTTCTTCCCAAGAGCTTTCAAAGTTCTGATATGAATATCAAATATAGAAAGGATTCTCTAATGTGGAGAATATAGAACTTCTGGGAGCAAGGTTCATACATGACACACAGGTTTCAGGAGGCTTAGAAACCAAGGCTGTGTCATTGGCGGGGAGGCAGGGAGGGAGCGGGGGTGCGTGTCAGCGGCCGGGAAACTCGGATAAACTGAGAAGGCAGAGGTCCTGCTGAATTTAATGGCAGGAGCTCATTATAATTTTTTTACTCTGTTTCCCGCCCAGCAACCAGCCAGATTGATGGCTGGCAATTGGAGAAGATCAGGGGTTGGGTTGGTTGTTGGTGCTTGGAGCGCAGCAGTGAGGAAGGAGGGAGGGAAAGATTGTGGGGAGGGAAAGATCATGGGGGGAGGAGAGAGAGATCTTGGGGGGGTTAGATTCAGGGGAGGAAGAAAAGAGGGGTCCTGAAGATCGTTGGGGGTGGGGTCAGCCAAATGTGGGGAGGGAGAGATTGTGGTAGAAAGTTTGCTCAAGGGGCTGGCGGAAGTACCTCTGTTCCTCCTAGCCCACAAACAGTGCTGGAAAAGCACTTGCCTGCTGGAACCGACAGCTCCCGTCTCCCTTCAGCTGCCAGATTTCCCGATCCCTGCCAGTCAGCAGCCGTTAAATTCAAATGGCTCCCAAAATCTGAGGAACAGAGCCTCATTTAAATATTAAAATCACTGACCCGCCTCTCCAGAGCGGGTTACTCGGAATCCCCCAAACCCGCCTTGGTTAAACCAGAAGTAGGCACGTTTGCAGCGTGTTGGAGTCAGGTTTCATATTTTTACCAATTTACCCCCAACCCGACTCTCTCCCACCCATTGTGAGGGGGGTGGGGGTTAAAATTCCCCCCATGAGAATGAAGCTCAGGCAGTTTGTACAGTTAGCCAAAGTCTGTGACTGTATTACAGCCTTTGAAACACTCGCAAATATTCCGTGGGGATTCTCCTGTTTGTCCGCTGTAGAGCGGAAGAGCTGCAGAAACCCTGGAAAACAGTGTAAAGGGTGTTTATGTGGTTTTTCCAGCATTTCCGTGTCTCTTCCACCAAAGGTACGGTGGACCATTGGGAGAATCCTCGCGGAATTCACCCTGGCAATGTTTACAGTTCCATTTACCTGCTGCACCTTAACCTTTGGAGTTTGTATCTCGCATTACCAACACAATACCCTGCCAGTACATAGGAACACAGGAACAGGAGTAGGCCATTCAGCCCCTTGAGCCTGTTCTGCCATTCAATTAGATCATGGCTGATCTGTATCTTAACTCCATCTACCCGCCCTGATTCCATAATCCTTAATACCCTTACCTAACAAAAATCTATCAATCTCAGTTTTAACATTTTTAATTTACCTGGCCTCAACAGCTATTTGGGGGAGAGAGTTCCAGATTTCCACAACCCTTTGTGTGAAGAAATGCTTCTTGATATCATTCCTGAACAGCCTAATTTTAAGGCTATGCCCCCTTGTTCTGGACTCCCCCCCCCTCCCCAGAGGAAATAGTTTCTCCCTATCTACCTTATCAAATCCTTTAATCATCTTAAACACCTCAATTAGATCACCCATATTCAAGAGAATACAAGCCTAGTCTCTGCAACCTGGCCTCATAATTTAACCCTTTTAGCCCCTGTATCATTCTGGTGAATCTGCGTTGCACCCCCTCCAAGGCCAATATATCCCTCCTGAGGTGTGGTGCCCAGAACTGAACACAGTATGGGGTCTAACCAGAGCTTTATATAACTGTAACATAACTTCCACCCCTTTGTATTCCAGCCCCTTTAAGATAAAGGCTAACATTCCATTAGCCGTGTTAATTATTTTTTATACCTGTCTACTAGCTTTTAATGATTTCTGTACCCTAAATCTCTCTGCTCCTCCACAGTTCCCAGCTTCTCGCCATTTAGAAAATATTCTGATTTATGTTTCTTAGGTCCAAAGTGGATGGCCTCATACTATCCCATCTGCCACAGTTTTGTCCACTAAGTGTTTTCCCAAGTGGTTACACATTTACAACAACAGCAGCAGTAACAACAGTAACAACTTGCCTTTATCGAACGCCTTTAACTAAAAAGTGTCCCAAGCCACTTCACGAAACGGAAATAAATGAGGAAACTGATACAAAGCAAAGAAGGGAGAAATGAGGTACAAGAGGGTCAGGTGTTAGGAAGTGAGCGCTGAAGAATAAAGAGATCCAGTAAAGGAACTTCAGGCGTGATTTGAAGAAAAGCAAAATGGCTGATCTGAGTTAGCTATTTGAGTGGCCCCTTGACTTAAATATCATGTAAGTACTAGATAACTGAATAAAATCCTCAGCACAGATAACATCCTTATTAGTGTAATAGTGAGTATTCCTGCCTGTCAGGTGGGAGACTAGGGCCTGGATTTTTACTCGGAGCCATGAAGAGAGCGGGGGGTTAGGGAAGGGTTTCCAAACCCTGTAGTATGGGTTTCCCGGACATCTGGCAGACTTTAGCTGCAGAACTTCTTTTAAATTTTCTCAGCAGGTTTCCGGCATGACAGCCAGCTACATTGACAGGGTGGCTGTCTGTCAGGCGGGAAAGCAGCTGGGGAGCAGATGACAGGTAAGTCTGACATCGCGGGGGGAGGTTGGTCATCGGCAGTGGGTGGTGGTCGGAGACATCGGGAGGGGTCGGCCGATCATGGGGGTCCGATCATGGCAGGTAAGATTGTTGGGCCTGGAGGAAACACTTCTGCTCCCTTGGCCCACAAGCAGTGCAATAAAGGCACTCAGCTGATGACTCAGCCCTTCTCGCCTCCTCTTACCTGGTGAGAATCACAAGCCTCAGGAATCCCGGCCCCCATGAGATAAAAATAAAAAGCTGTTAAAATGGAGGCATGCAGCCTGCCCCCCGAACCGCCTCCGTTAAAAGTGGGCAAGTTGGGATCGGGTTTGACATTTTTACAATTTTTACCTTCCCACCCACCCCCAACCCACCCTTCCTTGGGGGTTAAAACTCCCCCCTAGGGTTCAGTTCCCCAATGGGGAGATGATACATTTTTCGCAGGGCTGATATATAAAAGTGCTTTCTATTAGAGCTGCTTTTTCTGTAAGGTGGTGCTTTTTTTTACAGCAATTGTGCCCCAGAAGACAACTGAATGAGTTCATCATTGTATATATCAATGACTTGGATAAAGCAATAGAGAGTTGTATATCCAAGTTTGGAGGCATTAAGTTAGAAGGCACAGTAAGTTGTATAGATGGGAGTAGGAAGTTACAAATGGACATCAGCAGTAAGTGAGCAAAACTGTTCCAGATGGAGTTCAGTGTGGAGAAGTGTGAGATAATCCACTTTGGATCCAAGAAAGACAAATCAGAATATTTTCTTAATGGCGAGAGACTAGGAACTGTGGAGAAGCAATGGGATTTGGCTGTCCAGGCACACAAATCACTAAAAGCTACTGCACAGGTACAAAAAGCAATCAAAAAGACTAATGGAATGTTGGCCTTTATCTCAAGGAGGCTGGAATATAAAGGGGATGAAGTTATGCTTCAGTTGTTTAGAGCCTTGGTCAGACCCCACGTGGAGTGCTGCATTCAGTTCTGGGCACCACACCTCAGGAAGGATATATTGGCCTTTGAGGGGGTATAGTACAGATTCACCAGAATGATACCAGGGTTACATTATGAGGACAGGTTGCATAAACTTAACTTGTATTCCTTTGAGTTTAGTAGCTTTAGGAGTGATCTAATTAAGGGGTTTTAAATGATAAAGGGATTCAATAGGGTAGTTACAGAGAAGCTGTTTCCTCTGGTGAGGGAATCCAGAACAATCTTAAAATTAGAGCTAGGCCAGGAGCAAATCAGGAAGTCATTTTTTACACAAAGGGTACTGGAAATCTGGAACTCTCTCTCCCAAAAGACTGTGGATGCTGGGACTGTCGGATTCTTATTATTAATTTCAATTACTAGTTCTAACCTTGAGCGGACGCGACAACCACAGAAACTGGTATTAAAATTACAAAGCACTTTATTCGATTGCTGAACAACAATAAGCAACAGCTCTAATCAATACTCACAACTACGGTTCAGAACACGGATTGACCAGACCATTGTTCTGGGGAGGGCCAGGTGTGTCTAACAAAGCGATTCTTCCTTGTCTTCTTCATGTTGCCTCCCCTGATGATAGCAGAGTTCACTCTCCTTTTTACACGGTTTTGAGGCTTAGTCTTATGGCTTCAGAATACCATAAAAGGTTTTTTTTGATGCAGTGTCCAAATTTGTGACCTTTTTATGTTCTATGTCTGTTTTCTAGTTGTTTTTCTTAGCAGTGGACAAAAGTCTGTGGTTTATGGTTGACAATGTCTGTTCAACAACTTACAGGCTGGGTTCTTTTCATTAGCCAAAGAGTCAAAAGTTCATCACATTTAACTCAAACCCAAAACAATCCTGTACCTTACGGGTCAATTGAAATTTTCAAGACTGAGAGTGATCGATTTTTGTTAGGTAAGGGTATCAAGGGATATGGATCAAAAGTGGGTAAATGGTATTGAGGTACAGATCAGTCATGATCTAACTGAATGGCAGAACAGGCTTGAGGGGCTGAATGGCCTACTCCTGTTCCTAGTGTTCATGTCACGCTACACGTTACCCCACCAGCGAACAAATGTTATCTGTTTTTAATATAACGGGTCAGTTGCTGTCTTTTCTATGTTTCTACCTCTCTATCTCTGTTTTTTTTTGTTTGTTGTTTTTTTTTGGTGATTTGTATATTCTGTGAGACCTGGCAGGTAACACCTGTCTGTCTGCACACTGATTGCCTTGGCAACGGGCAGTTGAAAAAACTGTCTGTACTCACCAAGCATTGTTCTGTGAATTATAAATGCGATTTCATTTCGAGGATTTCATTTTCACATCGTTCACCTGACGAAGGAGGAAGCCTCCGAAAGCTTGTGAATTTAAAATAAAATTGCTGGACTATAACTTGCTGTTCCTATGTAACATCCTTGTAAGTAGAAAAGGCTGATTTATGAAAGGCGTTCTACACTTAAGGACTAGTCTTGCACTATTCACCTCCATAAAAGGAATGTACATTACATTTTTGTATATTTTCTTCCCCTAAGGTTTTTCTTGTTAAGAAAATAAAAGGCTCTGATGCTGGGCAGCTCTACGCTATGAAGGTACTAAAGAAGGCCACACTGAAAGGTGAGTGCTGTAGGAGTGAGACACTGTTACATGTTGTGTTATTACATATGCAAGATACATATCTCATTGCAAAGAAGTCCATATCATTGCTCTTTGAGTCGGATGGTCCTTTGTTATGCTTGCAATTGTGTTGAGCTTGACTCTTATTTCTCCATTTAAGAATTCACTGCTCAACCCTGTTACCTCCAGTTTTCTTAACAAATACCAATGTAGGAAGACAATAAATTATGGAATAAAAGGAGGCCAACTTGCTCCTTCCAACAGCAATTTGCACTGTCACGGACTCTTCCAACGTATCGAATCTCCTGGTGAAGGTGAGTAACCTTAGTTAAAACTTCCAGGCAGATAAAATTCTGTGAATTACTCCCGAACCCCTTTCCCCACCAAAATAATTGAGGGAAAACACCAATGATGTTGCAATGCTTCCAGCAGCACAAGAATAATTATGTTTTATAAGAATCATTGTGCCGTGTAGAGCTTTTACCTTCTTTGTCCATAATTTCCCCCGCACCCTTCAATCTTGTTCTAAACCAAATATTTGTACAGCTGTTTCTTGCAGGACTTTGACAACATCTATGTAATATATTAAAATTCTTGTATGTAGCATGCACTTCCTGTAAGTCTAATACTTCTGTCTCACTTTTCAGTCATTCATTTTAACAATTCTCATTTATTATAATTAACCTGAAATGTATTCCAGTCTACCCAAATTTCTTTTATTAACGTCCGACTGGCTGATTCAGACAAATGATTGACTTCCACTTCCTCAACACCTACAACAGACCACAGGAAAGTAAATTAAAGCAAAAGGGTAAATTCAGCGATTCCACACAAGGGATGTGCGATCGGTGGATTTACCCTAAACTAAAAACAGTTGAACAGCTCCAAACTAGGCGTAAAAGTAGGAAAGTTTAAACAATCTTTCTTATAATTAGGATAATTAACACTTCCTGCCTCCGACGCTGAGCGTTATTCTGCCTGGTTTCTTCCAATCTCCCACAATAACTTTGGCGGAAACTCTGCAGAAAAGGCCTATATAATCTTCAGGAGAGGTCCCGGCAGATTGGAAAACTGCTAATGTAACACCGTTATTTAAAAAGGGTAGTAGGCAGAAGGCTGGAAATTATAGGCCAGTTAGCTTAACATCTGTGGTGGGTAAAATTTTGGAGTCTATTATTAAGGAGACAGTAACGGAACATTTAGATAAGCATAATTTAATAGGACAAAGTCAGCATGGCTTTATGAAGGGGAAGTCATGTCTGACAAATTTGCTTGAGTTCTTCGAGGATATAACGTATAGGGTGGATAAAGGGGAACCAGTGGACGTAGTGTATTTAGACTTCCAGAAGGCATTCGACAAGGTGCCACATAAAAGATTATTACTTAAGATAAAAAATCACGGGATTGGGGGTAATATTCTGGCATGGGTGGAGGATTGGTTATCAAACAGGAAGCAGAGAGTTGGGATAAATGGTTCATTTTCGGACTGGCAACCAGTAACCAGTGGTGTTCCACAGGGGTCGGTGCTGGGTCCCCAACTCTTTACAATCTATATTAACGATTTGGAGGAGGGGACCGAGTGCAACATATCAAAATTTGCAGATGATACAAAGATGGGAGGGAAAGTAGAGAGTGAGGAGGACATAAAAAACCTGCAAGGGGATATAGACAGGCTGGGTGAGTGGGCGGAGATTTGGCAGATGCAATATAATATTGGAAAATGTGAGGTTATGCACTTTGGCAGGAAAAATCAGAGAGCAAGTTATTTTCTTAATGGCGAGAGACTGGAAAGTACTGCAGTACAAAGGGATCTGGGGGTCCTAGTGCAAGAAAATCAAAAAGTTGGTATGCAGGTGCAGCAGGTGATCAAGAAAGCCAACGGAATGTTGGCTTTTATTGCTAGGGGGATAGAATATAAAAACAAGGAGGTATTGCTGCAGTTATATAAGGTATTGGTGAGACCGCACCTGGAATACTGCATACAGTTTTGGTCTCCATACTTAAGAAAAGACATACTTGCTCTCGAGGCAGTACAAAGAAGGTTCACTCGGTTAATCCCGGGGATGAGGGGGCGGACATATGAGGAGAGGTTGAGTAGATTGGGACTCTACTCATTGGAGTTCAGAAGAATGAGAGGCGATCTTATTGAAACATAAGTTTCCACCCGATCCAGCATCCACCCGATCAAGACCCTTGTGAAGGGTCTTGATCGGGTGGATGCAGTAAGGATGTTCCCAAAGATGGGTGAAACTAGAACTAGGGGGCATAATCTTAGAATAAGGGGCTGCTCTTTCAAAACTGAGATGAGGAGAAACTTCTTCACTCAGAGGGTGGTAGGTCTGTGGAATTTGCTGCCCCAGGAAGCTGTGGAAGCTACATCATTAGATAAATTTAAAACAGAAATAGACAGTTTCCTAGAAGTAAAGGGAATTAGGGGTTATGGGGAGCGGGCAGGAAATTGGACATGAAGCTGAGTTCGGATCGGTCAATGCCCTGTGGGTGGCGGAGAGGGCCCAGGGGCTATGTGGCCGGGTCCTGCTCCGACTTCTTGTGTTCTTTAGATTTGTGGTTGGGATCAGATCAGCCATGATCTTATTGAATGGCGGAGCAGGCTCGAGGGGCCGATTGGCCTACTCCTGCTCCAATTTCTTATGTTCTTATGTTCTGCAGTTTCTCTGTGGTTTCGTTAATCTTCCACCAAAGTGTCCAAGAATACACCACTCCCACACTGTCTCCAAATTTATAACTGACCTGTGAATAAAATATATCCAACATTCTCATCTACAACCCGACCTGGAGCTGACCTCAGCATTTATTTCAAGAGTGACAGAGAAATTGCATCTGATAACAAATTTTGGGTCTGTTTCTTTCATTCGTTCATGGGATGTGGACGTTGCTGGCAAGGCCAGCATTTATTGCCCATCCCTAATTGTCCCTGAGAAGGTAGTGGTGAGCTGCCTTCTTGAATTGCTGCAGTCCATGTGGTGAAGGTATTCCCACAGTGCTTTTCGATGGGGAGTTCCAGGAATTTGAGCCAGCGACGATGAAGGAACGGCGATATATTTCCAAGTCAGGATGGTGTGTGACTTTTTTTATTCGTTCATGGGATATGGGTGTCATTGGCGAGGCCAGCATTTATTATCCATCCCTAATTGCCCTTGAGAAGGTGGTGGTGAACCGCCTTCTTGAACCGCTGCAGTCCGTGTGGTGAAGGTTCTCCCATAGTGCTGTTAGGAAGGGAGTTCCAGGATTTTAACCCAGCGACGATGAAGGAACGGCGATATAATTCCAAGTCAGAATGGTGTGTGACTTGGAGGGGAACCTGCAGGTGGTGATGTTCCCATGTGCCTGCTGCCCTTGTACTTCTAGGTGGTAGAGGTCACGGGTTTGGGAGGTGCAGTCGAAGAAGCTTTGGCGAGTTGCTGCAGTGCATCCTGTGGATGGTACACACTGCAGCCACAGTTCACCGGTGGTGAAGGGAGTGAATGTTTAGGGTGGTGGATGGGGTGCCAATCAAGTGGGCTGCTTTGTCCTGGATGGTGTCGAGTTTCTTGAGTGTTGTTGGAGCTGCACTCATCCAGGGAAGTGGAGAGTATTCCATCACACTCCTGACCTGTGCGTTGCTTGTACCTTATGGAAAGGTTTTGGGGAGTCAGGAGGTGAGTCACTCGCCCCAGAATACCCAGCCTCTGACCTGCTCTTGTAGCCACAGTATTTATGTGGCTGGTCTAATTAAGTTTCTGGTCAATGGTGACCCCCAGGATGTTGATGGTGGGGGATTCGGTGATGGTAATGCCGTTGAATGTCATGGGGAGGTGGTTAGAGTCTCTCTTGTTGGAGATGGTCATTGCCTGGCATTTGTTTGGCACGAATGTTACTTGCCACTTATCAGCCCAATTCTGGATGTTGTCCAGGTCTTGCTGCATGTGGACACGGACTGCTTCATTATCTGAGGGGTTGCAAATGGAACTGAACACTGTGCAATCATCAGCGAACATCCCCATTTCTGACCTTATAATGGAGGGAAGGTCAATGATGAAGCAGCTGAAGATGGTTGGGCCTAGGACACTGCCCTGAGGAGCTCCTGCAGCAATGTCCTGGGGCTGAGATGACTGGCCTCCAACAACCACAAACATCTTCCTTTGTGCACTTATCTCCATTGAGCCCTCCTCCGCATCAGTTAGTTCCACAATCTGTGGAGGTCCACCGCCAATCTTCACCCTCTTGCTTGTGCTTTGCGCTCTTTCCTCCTACAAGGGGCAACGGAACAGACCTGTGAGCGACTGAAGGTGCCGAATTCACCTAATTGATGCACTGCATTGAGTGAGTGTCACTGTCACACAGATGTATCCCATTGCAGCAAGATTGGGGTGATTGACAGAGCTGGTTGCATAAAAGGGGAGGTGAGCAAGTGGATAGAAAGTAAAGGATGGTTGCTGGTGACACTTAACTGAGTGTGAGGAGTATTGTGATGGAGTAGGCTTGCTAAGACAGCGTGATGAAGGGGGGTTGTTTAAGACAACAGAACGTGGGTGAATCAGCAAATGTACTCACTTTTCCACACCTGGTCAGGTCATTGAATTGCTTCCTGCACTGTAGCCATGAACTGGGCACCATGCTTCTGCTTGTCACCTCTTGCGCTACCTCCAGCCAAGCCTTTTGGTGATAAAACCAGTTTTCTTCCTGCCGTCCCTTGGATATAGAACCTCCCTCCCAGCTCTCACTGCAGCCAGTAGTATATCCAGGAAGGCTTCAGTAAATCTAGGCGCTGCCTTTGCTTTCCTAGACTCCATTACTCCTTTCTCCTCCAAAATCCATTTTTGTACTGTCCCTTTAAACACTGCAGTTCCGATCGCATCATTCGAGTGTGCAGCTTGGAGACACGAAACCTGGAAGCAAAGATAATTGCCTGCAATCGAGTTGTGATCACAGATTTAAACATGCACACTTGACTTCCGGGTTCGCCACACGCAAATCCACCCAGCCACTGAGTCCCCAGCCTCCAAGTTAAAATCCAGGCTATGGTCCCCCTTTATTCAAATTCCCACATCCAGGCTTCCTCTGTTAAAATAATAAGGATATTGGACCTTTGTGAATTAACCTTTAAAAATCATGAACCTGAGTTCATATCAAAAACATATCAAAGCTTAAACCAAAAATTCCTGCTAGGTCAAATAGTCAAAAATTCCTAATTGTGACACATCTTCTAGCCTTAAAGTGACTTACACCTACATCATATTGTACATGCTACAATGTTCTTTCCTAATAAAACAGTACGTCCACTGATTTATTGTGAACAGTTTACAGGAGATTCATTGGTATGTTTACAGCATTGATGGATCTAATGTGCGTTTTATCCATCATGCCACACTTCAGGCACACCTTGGCACAACACTTTGGGCATCCCATCTCCATACATATAATTTTCTTCCTGCTGATTGCCTGAAGTTTCACATCATGAATAATAATCAAGTGCCTGAGAGAGTTTCCTTGGATATTTTAAGAGAAAGATTGGGATACAAGGCAGTAAAACATCTCTGCATTAACGTGATTTTAATAAACCCCTTCACATTTACTCTTTCAATTTATGATGTTATTTGAACCACTTGATGTATGCCTGCCTTGCAACACGCTTCTACTTATCAATTATCCTCTATGACTATTATACTACATTTAATAGTGTATAGTCAGGGAGAAGAAAGACAGATAGAAGACATGGGATGTTTGATAACTTTAAGTCGTGTCTCATGATCATCTTTATTATCCTTTTACCTGCATCAAGCAATCATAAACATGAGGAACCCAGATAAGCCTGAGCCAATGGGATATAAAAAAAAAATCCAATTTCTTAGATTGTCTCCATTAAATAAAACCTCACCAATAGTGATTTTACATAAGAACATAAGAAATAGAAGCAGGAGTAGGCCATTGGCCCCTCAAGCCTGCTCCGCCATTCAACAAGATCATGGCTGATCTTTTATCTCAACACCATTTTCCCGCACTATCCCCATATCCCTTGATGCCTTTAATATCTAGAAATCTATTGATCTCTGTTTTGAATGTACTCAATAACTAAGCCTCCACAGCCCTCTGGGGTAGAGAATTCCAAAGATTCACGACCGTCTGAGTGAAAAAATTTCTCCTCATCTCAGTCCTAAATGGCCTTATTCTGAGAATGTGACCCCTGGTACTAGACTCCCCATCCAGGGGAAACATCCTCCCTGCATCTACCCTGTTGAGCCTGTCATTTTAAATACATTGGACAAAGGTTGATGCTGGAGAAAATGTCTCTATAAGGGAATTACCTCATTACCTCAAGGGAATTACAGAGAGGCAATTACAAAAGCTATAGAGTAGTGATAACTGGGGACTTCAACTATCCTAATATAGACTGGGATAACAAAAATAATATATGGGGCAGAGAGGGGGAGGAATTTTTGAAATGTGTTCAGGATAACATTCTTAACCAATACATTTCTGGCCCAAAGAGGATGGAGGCATTGCTGGACTTGGTTCTAGGGAATGAGGTGGGCCAAGTGGAGCAAGTGTCAGTGGGAGAGCATTTCGGGAGCAGCGATCATAGTATCATAAGGTTTAGAATAGCTATGGAAAAGGACACGGCCCACTCTAAAGTAAAAATACTCAGTTGGAGGAGGGCCAATTTCAATGGGATGAGAACAGATCTGGCCTGGGTAAATTGGAATCAAAGATTGGGCAGCTTTTAAGGAGGAGATGGTTTGGGTACAGACATGGCACATTTCCACGAGGCAGAAAGATAGGGCAACTAAAGTCAGAGCTCCCTTAATGACAAAAGAGATAATGAGTAAGATGAAACGGAAAAAGAGGTGTGTGACAGATGTCAGGTTGATAACACAAGTGAGAACCAGGCAGAATATAGCAAGTTCAAAGAGGAAGTGAAAAAGGAAATAAGAGGGGCAAAGAGAGAGTATGAGAATAGACTGGCGACCAACATAAAAGGGAATCCAAAAGTCTTCTACAGGCATGTTATCAGTAAACGGGTAGTAAGAGGAGGGGTGGGGCTGATTAGGGACCATAAAGGCGATCTACTCATGGAGGCAGAGGGGATGGCCGAGGTACTAAATGAGTACTTTGCATCTGTCTTTACCAAGGAAGAAGATGCTGCCAGAGTCTCAGTAAAGGAAGATATAGTTGAGATACTGGATGGGCTAAAAATTGATAAAGAAGAGGCAATAGAAAGGCTAGCTGTACTTAAAGTAGATAAGTCACCCGGTCCAGATGGGATCCATCCTAGGTTGCTGAGGGAAATAAAGGTGGAAATTGCAGAAGTACTGGCCATAATCTTCCAAACATCCGTAGATACGGGGGTGCTCCAGAGGACTGGAGAATTGCATATGTTACACCTTGTTCAAAAAAGGGTGTAAGGATAAATCCAGCAACTACTGGCCTGTCGGTTTAATGCAGTGGTGGGGAAACTTTTAGAAACGATAATCCGGGACAGAATTAACAGTCACTTGGACAAGTGTGAATTGATTAGGGAAAGCCAGCATGGATTTGTTAAAGGCAAATCGTGTTCAACTAACCTGATAGAGTTTTTTGATGAGGTAATAGAGAGGATAAATGAGGGCAATGCAGTTGATGTGGTGCATTTGGACTTTAAAAAGGCATCTGATAAAGTGCCACACGATAGGCTTATCATCAAGATTGCGGCTCATGGAATAAAAGGGGCAGTAGCAACATGGATACAGAATTGGCTAGGGAACAGGAAACAGAGAGTAGTGGTGAATGGTTGTTTTTTGGACTGGAGGGAGGTGTACAGTGGTGTTCCCCAGGGGTCAGTGCTGGGACCACTGCTTTTCTTGATATATTAATGATTTGGACTTGGGTGTACAGGGCATAATTTCAAAATTTGCAGATGACACAAAACTTGGAAGGGTAGTAAACAGTGAGGAGGATAGTGATAGTAATCAAGAGGATATAGACAGGCTGGTGGCATGGGTGGACACGTGGCAGATGAAATTTAATGCAGAAAAATGTGAAGTGATACATTTCGGTAGGAAGAATTAAGAGAGTCAATATAAACTAGAGGGCACAATTCTAAAAGGGGTACAGGAACAGAGAGATCTGGGGGTATATGTGCACAAATCGTTGAATGTGGCAGGGCAGGTTGAGAAAGCAGTTAAAAAAGCATATGGGATCCTGGGCTTTATAAATAGTGGCATAGAGTACAAAAGTATGGAAGTCATGATGAACCTTTATAAAACACTGGTTCGGCCACAACTGGAGTATTGTGTCCAGTTCTGGTCACCGCACTTTAGGAAAGATGTGACGGCCTTAGAGAGGGTGCAGAAGAGATTTACTAGAATGATTCCAGGGATGAGGGACTTTAGTTACATGGTGGACTGGAGAAGCTGGGGTTGTTCTTCTTGGAACAGAGACAATTGCGAGGAGATTTGATAGAGGTATTCAAAACCATGAATGGTCTAGAGAGAGTAGATAGAGAGAAACTGTTCCCATTGGCTGAAGGGTCAAGAACCAGAGGGCGTAGATATAAGGTGATTGGCCAAAGAACCAAAGGTGACATGAGGAAAAATGTTTTTACACTGCGAGTGGTTAAGATTTGGAATGCACTGCCTGAGGGGGTGGTGGAGGAAGATTCAATCATAGCCTTCAAAAGGGAACTGGATAAGTACTTGAAAGGAAAAAAATTGCAGAGCTACAGGGAAAGAGCAGGGGAGTGGGACTAGCTGGATTGCTCTTGCATAGAGCCAGTGCGGACTCGATGGGCCAAATAACCTCCTTCCGTGCTGTAACCTTTCCATAATTCTGTGATTCTATGATTAGTCTTGCCTCAACGTACCAGTTAGAAACCATTAAATATAACATAGAGGCTCACTATTATAGTGGGACAATTACATTTTATAAGGGAACCAATAAATGCCAATGCCTGCCTTACCCAAGACACAGATGGGCCCATCGCCAGTGCAGGCCTTCAGATTGAGGAGTGTGCATGTGGGCAGGAAAACAACATCAGCATAGTTGTCAACTCTTCTTGCAGCAACCAATGTACCTCAATCACTATGCATGTGCTCTTAGGCTGCTTCTGTCACCCTGCCTCCTGATGCACCCGAATTGGTTCAACAAGCCCTGACACGACTAATGTACTTGAGACTGATTAAACACGCATTGGGGGCAGGGGGGATTCTCCTCAATGATGTGGTGTTCTGACAGGACACTCCTTGAATTGGAAAACCAGTCAAAAACTGGGATGCATGTATGAAAATTGGGCAGCCTGGCTCGTAAATAGATTGAACAGCTGGAAATTGGATGGCTGGAGTCCTGGCCAATTTTTCCCTCCCTGTGGCCAATTCAAGAGCGCTGACCATCACCCTCACCGAGGTCAGCTACCTCAGCACAGATCGGGAATCGTACCGTGGACCTTACTGGGATGAATTTCCTCAGCATTTCTCTCGCTCCGTCACTGTAACTTTCGGCATAAGTGCAGCAGGAACTCCATTTGTGCTTGTAAATGCGTTTCCCACTGCTCTGCTGCTGAAGTTACACTGGCGGAGTAAAAAAAAATAAAGACTTGCAGTTATATAGTGCCTTTAACAACCTCAGGACGTCCCAATGCCCTGTACGGCCAATGGAGTAGTTTTTGAAGTGTTGTTATGTACGAAATGTGGCAGCCAATTTGCGCACAGCAAGGTCCCACAAACAGCAATGTTACAATGAGCAGATAATCTGTTTTTAGTGATGTTGATTGAGGGATAAATATTGGCCAGGACACTGGGGAGAACTCCCCTGCTCTTCTTCGAAATAGTGCCATGGGATCTCTTACGCCCACCTGAGTGGGCAGACGGAGCCTTCGTTTAATATCTCATCCAAAAGACTACACCTCTGACAGTGCAGCACTCCCTCAGAGTGAAAGAAAGAACGTTTACAATCAGCAACCATTATGATCTGACAGTGCCTGGATCAATGTACTCATCTGTGGCATTCGAAGGGTTAAATTTAGAAACCGTTCTTTTTAACTAAATTATTTATAAATACTGATGGTAAGAAGAGCCTTACACATGGATCCGACAGTAAAGAGCATAAAATCACTTCATTACTACACTCATCTCAAAGGATGAAGCTTTTTGCTTATTGCTCCTACATGAGCCGTCACCAACCATGACCCCCTTGCTCATTCAAAATCAATATTAGAGCATCCCATTAATTTTTACTACTTGAGAATGCATCTCATGATTTTTGTAGTTCAGTTTCATGATTTTTTAGTGCCCATCTTCTATTTCCCGAGCTCCAGGGGTTGTTATTGCCACATAACACACTCAGGCAATATTAATTATCCGCAGCACAGTCTGACTGCACTTAGCTTGCATTAGTCATATGGTGAATCTCGAGCATGAATTTAGAGGATCACAATCTGGACTGTACTTCTCTGCACATAGTTATATTTGTATCCACTGGTACAGAAGAAATAGAGGATAATAGGTGATAGATATAAATATAATTATAATTGTACACATATTCCCTAGCATGACACATCTGCACAGGTTACAGGAACACAAATTCAGACAATGTTTAATGGATTAGCAGGTGAATAATACTATAAATGCTTGAAAGTAACCTACTTAATTCAGAAACTAGAGTCTTAAACTTAAATAAAGCCAATTACATAGGTATGAGGGGCGAGTTGTCAAAGGTAGACTGGGAAATTAAATTAAAGGGTTTGACAGTTGAAAAGCAATGGCAAACATTTGAAGAAAAATTTCAATATTCTCAACAAGTATACATTCCATTGAGAAATAAAAACTACACGGGAAAAGTGATCCACCCGTGGCTAACTAAACAAGTTAGGGAGAGTACTAGATTGAAAGAAGAAAGAAGAGGCCTATAATGTTGTCAAGAAGAGGAATAAGCCTGAGGATTGGGACAGTTTTAGAAACCAACAAAGGACAACCAAAAAATTGATAAAAAGGGAGAAAATAGAATATGAAAGTAAACTAGCAAGAAATATAAAAACGGATTGTAAGAGCTTCTACAAGTACATAAAAAGGAAGAGAGTAGCAAAAGTAAACATTGGTCCCTTAGAGGCTGAGACAGGAGAAATTATAATGGGGAATCAGGAAATGGTAGATGCGTTAAACAAATATTTTGTATCTATTTTCAGAGTAGAAGACACAAAAAACATACCAGAAATAGTGGGGACCCAAGGGGTAAATGAGAGTGAGGAACTTAAAACAATTAATATCACTAGAGAAAAAGTACTGGACAAGCTAATGGGACTAAAAGCCGACAAATCCCCTGCACCTGATGGCCTACATCCTGGGGTACGAAAAGAGGTGGCTGCAGAGATAGTGGATGCATTGATTATAATCTTCCAAAATTCTCTAGATTCTGTAGTGGTCCCAGTGGACTGGAAGGTAGCAAATGTTACCCCATTATTCAAGAAGGGAAAACAAGGATCTACAGGCCAGTTAGCCTGACATCGGTCTTCGAGAAAATGCTGGAATCCATCCTAACAAGGCACTTAGAAAATCATAATATGATTAGGCAGAGTCAACATGGTTTTATGAAAGGGAAATCGTGTTTGACAAATTTATTAGAGTGTTTTGAGGATGCAACTAGCAGGGTAGATAAAAGGGAACCGGTGGATTTTCAAAAGGTATTCAATAAGGTGCCACATAAAAGGTTGTTACACAAGGCAAGGGATCATGGGGTTGGGGGTAATATATTAGCATGGATAGAGGATTGGTTAACAGACAGAAAATAGAGAGAAGGGATAAACTGGTCATTCTCAGGTTGGCAGGCTGTAACTAATGGGGTGCCACAAGGATCGGTGCTTGGGCCTCAGCTACTTACAATCTATATTAATGACTTAGATGAAGGGACCAAGTGTAACATATCCAAGTTTGCTGATGATACAAAGCTAGGTGGGAAAGTAAGCTGTGAGGAGGACACAAAGAATCTGCAAAGGGATTTAGACAGATTAAGTGAGTGGGGAAGAAGGTGGCAGATGGAGTATAATGTGGGTAAATGTGAGGTTATTCACTTTGGTAGGAAGAATAGAAAAACAAAATATTTTTAAATGGTGAGAAACTATTAAATATGTTGGTGTTCAGAGAGACTTGGGTGTCCTCGTACAAGAAACACAAAAAGTTAGAATGCAGGTACTACAGCAGGCAATTAGGAAAGCAAATGGCATGTTGGTCTTTATTGCAAGGGGGTTGGAGTACAAGAATAAGGAAGTCTTACTACAATTGTACAGGGCTTTAGCGAGACCTCACCTGGAGTACTGCATACAGTTTTGGTCTCCTTATCTAAGGAAGGATATACTTGCCTTGGAGGCGATGCAACGAAGGTTCACTAGATTAATTCCTGGGATGAGAGGGTTTTATTCTATGAAGAACAGCTGAGTAGAATGGGTCTATACTCTTTGGAGTTTAGAGGAATGAAAGGTGATCTCACTGAAACATATAAGACTATGAGGGGGCTTGACAGGGTTGATGCTGAGAGATTGTTTCCCCTGGCTAGAGAGTCTAGAACTAGATTGCATAGTCGCAGGATAAGGGGTTGGCCATTCAAGACTGAGATGAGAAGGAATTTCTTCACTCAGAAGGTTGTGAATCTTTGGAATTTTCTACCCCAGAGGGCTGTGGATGATGAGTCATTGAATATATTCAAGGCTGAGGTGGAGAGATTTTTGGACTCTAGGAGAATCAAAGGATATGGGGATTGGGCGGGAAAGTGGAGTTGATGTTTAAGATCAGCCATAATCTTATTGAATGGTGGAGCAGGCTCGTGGGGCCGTATGGCCTACTCCTGCTCCTATTTCTTATGTTCTTATGTCCTTATAATCAGAAACAGAGAAATGGAATAACATACATTGTTATAGTCAATGAGGTAGAGGGGGCTGTGATACAGATGCTCTCCATAAATGTTGATATATTTGCCTTTCTGCACTCATAAGGCTTGCCAGGTATACTGAAGGAGAATCACAACAGAAACATAAGCCTTGTTCTACACCCTAATTGATAATGATGTGTCCTTTAGCACCTGTCTTAAAACTTTCCTGTGATTACTAATTTACATTTTTTGTATTGTCTTCCAATTGCAACTTATAAACTTGATTCGCCATTTACAAATTTGTCCTGTACAGATTTAAAGTTGTAGTTCTCATAGCATATACACTCTGAACTGTTGTTTTGACCTAAAATCACTTAAACCTTGATTTTAAAATCGCGGCAGTTAGTGAAGTCGGAGTCTGGTGCCAGCTTCGCCAACAGTTACAGGCGGCAAGAAGCAGCAGGCCATGAAGAAAGCCGCAAAGATAAGATCATTATTATTAAAAAGTATTCCTTGTGGGTCAGGAGAAGCATTTCTGCTCTTCCAGGCCCCACTAGGAAACCTAGGGCCTTCCCTGCCCCAGGGTCTCCGCAATCACCTCTGGAACCCTTCCCACCTTTGGTGGTAACCATTCCTGCAGCTCTCAATGCAGCCCTTGCCCACTGCTGCCTACCTGCGCCATATCATTGACGCTGGGTTCAGGTGCGAGTCGGGCCTAACTTATTTAAATGAGGCCTGTGAATCACACCCACGAGCCTGATGTGTGCCCCACCAGCCCCATTTAAATTTGGGGCTTTAATTACATCCTCAGCTCTAACTGTGCTTGCTGACCCTTCCTTCAATAAGTTAAAGCTGCTAACATCTACAAAAACCAGGCTAGTAATACAGGGTGAATTGGATGAATTAATAAGGACACATGGCAGAGTTATAGGGGAGACATTGGGGGGAATTTTAACCACCCTACAACGGACGGGAGAGGTTCGGGGGATGTGGTTAAATCGGTAAAAACTTGAAACCGGAACCCAACCTGCCGCGAACGTGCCTACTTTTCGGTTTAACCGTGACAGGTTTGGGGGCAATCGAGTAAACTGCTCTGGAGAGGCGGTTTAGTAATTATAATATTTAAATGAGGCCCTGTTCCTCAGGATGGGTTTCCCAGGACTCGGGAAACCCGGCAGCTCAAGGGAGATGGAAGCTGCCAGATCCAGCAGGTAAGTGCTTTTCCAGCACTGCTTGTGGGCCAGGAGATGCAGGAATGCTTCCCCCCGGCCCCTCAGGCAAATCTTCTGCCGTAATCTCCCCCTCCCGTGATCTGTGTCTCGCCACGATTGGCCCAACCCATGTGATCTCTGCCTCTCTCCTCGCTACCACAATCCGAACCCCATCACCCAGCCCCGATTTTCTCCGATTGCAGGGCACCATCCCCAGCGGTCCCCGGCTGCGGCCTTCTACCACTGGCTTACCTGTACGGAGGCCGGTCAACCTCTCAATCTGGCCAGCTGCTAATGAGGTCCTGCCGTTAAATTTGGCAGCACCTCTGCATTCTCGGCATTTCCGGGTTTCCCGGCTGCAAACACACGTCCCGCTCCCTCCTTGCCTCCCCGTAAATATCAGGTCCATCGTCATAACCAGCCCTCCAAATTATTGGCACTGCAGGACTGAGTTAAAACATCTACAACATTATCTGTATTCTGTTTACACCACCACATAATTTGCACTCTGTTATCAATTTGTGCTGTTTTTTGCTGATTTCACTGTGGAGTGTCACACATGGGAAATTCATGCAAAACAACCTGAAATTAGCAAAAAGACATTTGAAAAAAAGTAACTTTGTTTTATCATCAACATTTTTTTTCAAATTTTGATAATTTGCTCCTTGAAATTTTTCCTCTTCTCATGAAGGGTCAAGAACCAGAGGACATAAATTTAAGGTGATTGGCAAAAGAACCAAAGGTGATGTGATGAAAAGCTTTTTTACAGAGCGAGTGGTTGTGATTTGGAATACATTGCCCGAGGGAGTGGTGGAAGCAGATTCAACCATGGCCTTCAAAAGGGAACTGGATAAGTACTTGAAAGGAAAAAATTTGCAGGGCTACGGGCAAGGTTCCCTCTAATTTTTTTCAGCGAGGTGCAGAATGAATTTGGGTTTGTGCACTGATATAAAGGCTGTGTGCGTCACCGTAAAAAAAAAATCACAACTTTAAATAGAAAATCTTTTTAGAAAACATTATTCAGGGTAAATAACAAACAGAACAAATGTGCAAAATAATGGATAATTATAACAATTTAATATTATATTAGCTGATAAATTTATGTAATTTATGAAAGAGGTTTCTTAAGTTGCACTAGGATTGAGCAGACCAGTCTCGTTATATTTTATTAAAAATTATCTGAGCTTAATGACTCTGATTCAAACAGAAATAAATCATGTGCAATCAGAATTTTTAAATTGAGTCGGAAATACAAAACAGCTGTCAAATCAGTCAGTGAGAATTTGGGGATAGGGAACAGTTTAATTAAAGCTCTCCCCTCCCCACATTGAATCCTCAGCAGGGTTTAAAAAATTATTGCATTACAGTTGTACATCTTGCAGGTCTCATTAGTTTTGGCTGCCTCTAATAATGGGCCCCTCATCTGTGATTGGATGGAGGTACCTGGTCTCTGATTGGGTGGAGATGCCTGGTCTCCGATTGGGTGGAGATGCCTCGTCTCCGATTGGGTGGAGATGCCTGGTCTCTGATTGAAGGGAGATGCCTGGTCTCTGATTGAAGGGAGATGCCTGGTCTCTGATTGGGTGAATAGGTCCAGTCTGTGATTGGCCACTGACAAACGCATCGGTTTCATTTTACTTCCTGGTCTGGTTTCTGCGCTGCTCATTGACTGCATTTCCTAGCAACACGGTGAACAATGCAACGGCTGGGGCCGGGATTTGACGCTCGGACCTCCGGTCACTCGGACACTACCCAGCACCAGAGGCAGAGCAGCCCACCTGGAGCTGGAGCACTGGGGACCGGGGAGGCAGAGTTGGAGAAAGACCTGGGGTCCGGACACTGGTCAGTGTGAGAGAGGGCCCTGGGACTGGTCAGTGTGAGAGAGAGGCAGAGAGCACTGATTTGGTGTGTGGACAGAATGTTTAAGTACAGGGCACACAACAGACTGCTGGATGCAGCTTAGAGGGAACAGTGGCTACGCGGATAGGGCAGGGGAGTGGGACTAGCTGGATTGCTCTTGCTTAGAGCTGGCACATACTCAATGGGTCTAATAGCCTCCATCCGTGCTGCAACATTTCTATGATTCTATGAAGGCACTGATTCCATAGGCACTGGTCACCCTCTGCTACCTCAATAAATAGGCATTCTTTATGTGTGAACCTAGAAAATGAGTGGCAGTAGGCTATTCAACCATGGGGAACAGCCAAATCCAACTCTGATCTTGCCCAGCATCCATGTTAGGGCATTATCCACTTGGGATTGCTGGATAACAATTAAGAGCAGGAGCCTAATTGATTTTCCTCTCCTTTAGCCCTGGGGTATCGAGACCATTTATAGTGCACCAAATGTTGCCCTTGCTGAGATCAGCTAACAGCACAAAGTAGGATTGAAACCTGGGACCTTCTGATCCATGTATGGCTCAGTTACATGCTGGATTTACCAATGAAGCATCATCAACATGCATTAAAATATATAGGACATATCTCAGGAGCGAGTGGCTTATGAAAAATTGAACCATTCTGCCCCAACAAATTAACTCATTATTTCACTGCCATCCATTAGGGATATCAGTATAACTTTAATGCAAGCTGTATAAGTGAGATCAATTAATACAAATAAACATGAACCATACCTGCTGAAAAGTACTGGTTCGGGTTTGTGATACTTTTCAGGTAGTTACACTGGCTTCAAGCGTTCCTGTTTTTTTTATGCCATTTTGAATATCCTGGGCATGTTGAGGGGTGAATGTGTTCAATTATGATTCCTTCTGGCAGAGAAAGTAATGTGGAAATGATTGATCCCTTCCACTGATTTGCCACTTCTAATGGGATTGTACTATTTATTTTGAATGCTTCACATCTAGTTATCCAGGGCCGATACGACTTAATTGACTTTTAAATAGGTGAAATCAGGGGAGTCTTGCCATCAGTACTCTTTAAAAAATAAATGGTGATTTTTCATGAAGGTGACACTTCTTTAAGACAGACGATTGGCCTTTGTTTTCCAATTTAGATTGCTTTTTTCAAATATATGTTTGAAACTGCCAGCAATAATCTAGCTTTAGGGATGCTGACTTGTATGAGTTACAATGCCTGATTGCAAAGGAGCTGAATTAACACACACATAGATGAAATGACACAACCATCAAAGCATTCTGTATTAATGACTATATTGACTGCTGTTACTCCCTCACAGTGTCAGGCTCTGTCCTGCTTGTTCGACATCCAGTCCTCAATGAGCCAACATTTCCTCCAATTAAACATTGGGAAGACTGAAGCCATTGTTTTCGGCCACTGCCACAACCTCCTTTCCCTAGCCATCGATTCTATCCTCCTCCCTGGCCACTATCTCAGGCTGAATCAGACTGTTTGCAACTTTAGTGTCCTATTTGACCCAGAGCTGAGCTTCCTACCCCATATCCTCTCCATCACAAAGACCACCTACTTCGAACTCCGTAATACCTCCCGCCTCCACCCTTGCCTCAGCCCATCTGCTGCTGAAACCTGTATGCTTTTGTTACCTCCAGACTCGATTATTCCATGGCTCTTGTGGCCAACCTCCCATCTTTCACCCTCCATAAACTTGAGCTCAGCCAAACTCTGAGGCCTGTATCCTAACTCGGATCAAGTCCCATTGAATCATCACCCCTGTGCTTGCTGACCCACATTAACTCACCCGGTTTACCAATGCCTTGATTTTAAAATTCTCATTCTCATGCTCAAATCTCTCCATGGCCTCACCCATTCCTATCTCTGTAACCTCCTCCAGTCCTACGAAGCGTTGAGAACTCTATGTTCCTCCAACTCTGGCCTCTTGTGCACCCACACTTCCTTCACCCCAATGTTAGCAGCCGTGCCTTCAACTGTCTGGGCTCTATGCTCTGGAATTCCCTCCCCAAACCCTTCTGCCTCTTCACTTCTCTCTCCTCCTTTAAAACCCTCCCTAAAACCTACCTCTTTGACCAAACTTTTAGTCACCTGTCCAAATAGTTCCTTCTTTGGGTCGGTGGCAATTTTTGTTTGATAATGCTTCTATGCAGCCCCTTGGGACATCTTACGATGTTAAATGGCACTATATAAATGCAAGTTGCTGTCATTGTAAAATAGATTATTGTGGCAGCCATTTTACATGAAAGCAGTCAAAATGGAAGCTTTATTTTGTAGAAGTTCACTCCAAAAAAAATTTGGGTGCATATTATGAAAAACTTGTGCTGCACATTGAACTCCATATTCCATCTTGAAAGAATTGAGAGTTCTGACTGTCCAATAGCTACCTACTGGCAAGAGTCTATCACCACAGGCCAGTAGATTTCAAAGTGTTATATTATGGAATGACAGGCCACAGCTTTAATCCCCGCACACTGAGCCATACTTCCTCAAAGAGGCACTGTGTGAAAACTAGGCTTTTTCCACAGGGGGAGCCTCATGCCAATCAATAGATGCAGTACAAGTATGTAGCCAAGTTATAGTGGGTACATATCTATCGGCTAAGACCAATGACTGAATGCACAGCAACTTTAATGCAATCATAATTTTATTCACACCATATTGTGTGAAAGTGACTAGTGCTTCTTACCACTGTGCTTTCCCTTGCTGCCAATGTGTGATGTTAGAATTCTTCACCTTACTGCTCCTCCTAGGTGCTATCAGGTATGGGTGCATGAAGTGCCTGGCTGCTGTTGGTCCAGATTAGCCTCTTGAGACTGAGATGGCTGTGAACTCATGGTAGCTAAGTCCTGAGATGGGCGTAGTGCCAACCGTACCACCCCATCTCCAACCTCCCTTTCCTTTCCAAAGTCCTTGAACGTGTTGTTGCCTCCAAAATCCATGCCCATTCTTTCCACAACTCCATGTTTGAATCCCTCCAATCAGGTTTCCACTCCTGCCACAGCACTGAAACGGCTCTTATCACAGTCACAAATGTCATCCTTTGTGACTGTGACCGTGGTAAACTATCCCTCTTCATTCTCCTTCATTGTCCAGTTGGGTGGGACTGCCCTCACCTGGTTCCATTCCTATCTATCCAGTCGTAGCAGGAGAATCTCCAGCAATGACTTCTCTTCCTGCTCCTGCACCGTTACCTCTGATGTCCCCCGAGATCTATCCTTGGCCCCCTCCTATTTCTTATCTACATGCTGCCCCTCGACGAAATCATCCAAAAACACATCAGTTTCCATATGTATGCTGCTGACACCCAGCTCTACCTCACCACAAACTCTTTTGACACCTCCACTGCCTCTGATTGATCACGCGTCTTGTTCAACATCCAGTCCTGGATGAGCAGAAATTTCCTCCAATTAAATAATGGGAAAAACAAAACCATTGTCTTCGGTCCCCGCCACAAACTCCGTTCCCTAGCCACCAAATCCATCCCTCTCCCTGGCCACTGTCTGAGGCTGAACCAGACTGTTTGCAACCTTAGCATCCTATTTGACCCTGAGCTGAGCTTCCGACCCCATATCCTCTCTGTCACCAAGACCACCTCCACAACATCACTCGTCTCTGCCCCCGCCTCAGCTCATCTGCTGCTGAAACCCTCATCCATGCCATTGTTGCCTCTAGACTTGACTATTCCAATGCTGTCCTGGCATGCCTCCCACCTTGCTCTGCTATTTTAGTGCAATAATTAATCAATGCATTAAAATAGCAGAGAAAGGAATTTCATGTAAATGTGCTAAGCATTTGCGTGGTAATATCATACAATACAATTTCACCCAATCTATTTATTTATGATACCAGTGGATCTCCCACTTGTCATATTAAGTCAGATGATACTTTGCCTTATAAGGACAGGAATGTTATCACATGCAATGCACAATGTTTAAATTCTGCTGCTACGTGGCTATGAGGCTACAAAGTCAAATTGCTGTTAAGTAAACATAGTCTCAAATCCGTCAGTTAAAAGTTGTTTGGTGAAGGGATTTTGCAGATTGGAAAGTGCTTGTGACTTTCAAGCACCAGGTCAATGACTGGCTTTTTTTTTAAAGATCATTTAACATCTATCACAATGTGTGACATCTGGCGAGTGACATTTGGAAGGTGACAGATGCATGCTAAATGTAAGACTTTTATATATACAGCAACAGTTCTCCCATGGTGTTGCTCACAGTGCATTGGTGATTGTTATTTTGCAAGGGAATGCTGGGTTGCGGAATTGGGAGAGGGGTGTGCATCTCCAGTGAAAGAATTTAGAAAGATGATTGCAAAAGGTCCCCCCGGAGATAGTGAAAGAAGTGTGTTTTGATTGGTTCCTTGTAACTAAATAGTGTTTTTATTACCTACTGCAAGTAAATTAATACATCCGATGGTTAGTAGTTAAATGGTTATGGTACTGAACCTTCAGCCCAGAGTTGTGAAATTGAATTTTTAAAATCTAGTAATTTAAGGGTTAGCACGAGAAAAAAATGACCATGAAAACTGCTGGATTGTCATAAAAACACAACTGGCTCACTAATATCCTCCAGGGAGGGACCTGCCACCCCTACCCGGTCTGACTCACATGTGACTCCAGTCTCACAGTATGTGGTTGACCTTTAATGCCCTCAGGGCAACAAGGGATTTTGCAACAAATGCTGCCTTCTCAGGGTTGCCCAAATCCAAAGAACAGATAAAAACAAGTTATATAACAAATCTTTGCATGTTATGTGAGGAATAGCTCTTATTATTCATCTCTTAGGCTGTAGCTGTTTACATTAAAGGCCAAGAAATATACAAATTTTTAGTTTAATCTTTTGTTGTTTGTATCTTTCCTTCTTTATCAAATATTTTAACATCAATACTCCTTAGGGCAAAAATTCCCCAGTGCTGCTGTGCTCGCAGAAGTGCGGTGGGATGAAACTTCTGGCTGCCCCCATCCGAAATCCCAGGGTCGGATTTATTTAATTAGGCTCATGCCTTTAGTGGCACAACAGAGCTATCTACCCCATTGATCCATTGGGAACCCAGAGAGGCACATTGCCATTTTGAAAGGGGGCACTAAGCCTGGATTGGGCTGAACACAAAGTTTAAAATGGTTTCAAAGGATCAGCAGGGCCATTTACTTAAGGTAATTAATCCTTCTGGGACAAATTACCTTTGTATTTTTTACTCTTGGAACTTTCACTGGATTCTCCTGCTTTCAGCAGGGGAATCTGTTGGGCCAATCAGGGGCACTTCAGTCTGAGTTCCTGGGAAAGCTCGGGAATGCAGTCAGACATGTCCGCAAAATTCTTTTCCAACAGAATGGTGGCGGAGAGAAGAAGGTCCCACTTCCCCCTGAGCGCAATTTGTCGGGCAAGTTTGAAAAATTTGGATTCTTCCCAAATTATGGCTCCTCCTGCCAGAATTATGGCCCAATTTCATCCTCCCATTCATGCAATTTGTTGGGCTAGTTCATTTACACAGATTAATAAGGGGTTTTGATAGAGTAGATAGGAATAAACTGTTTCCACTGGCAGGAGGGTCAGTAAACACAGGACACAGGTTTAAGATAATTGGCAAAAAATCCAGGGGGGAGATGAGGTGAAATTTTTTACTCAGCGAGTTGTTAAGATCTGGAGTGCACTGCCTGAAAGGGTGGTGGAAGCAGATTCAATAATAACTTTCAAAAGGGAATTGGATATATACTCAAAAAGGAAAAATTTGCATGGCGAAAGAGCAGGAGTGGGACTAATTAGTAACTCTTTCAGACAGCTGGCACAGGCATGACAGGCTGAATGGCCTCCCTCTGTGCTATATGATTCCATGAACTATTGGTAAAGTAGTTTGAGTTCTTTTATGACAAACCTACCTCCAAACTTGAATAATGGTACAGTCCTTCCACATGTTGTTTTGATGTATTACTCCTTGTACAATGGAGCGTACTATGTAACATATATAGAGAATATCTAAAGATAATACAATACTCAGAAGAGTGTGGAGCCCTGTGTATTAGTTAATTCATGGTTTTACAGAAGTGTCATTCCTCTTACACAGAGGGCAGATAATCCAATGGTGAGCATCTGAAGCAAAATGCATTTGTGTCATGAAATATAGAATTTTGTTACAACTCAAAACAAAACTTCTGACTTTGGAGTGTCATACCGTTTAATGCCAAATGTAAACTTGCAGCTTAACACTGTTAATCTGCATTAACAGTGCAGATCGATATTAACGGGTATGATATAGTAGCGATTATGGAGACATGGCTGCAGGGTGACCAAGGATGGGAACTGAACATCCAGGGGTATTCAATATTTAGGAAGGACAGGCAAAAAGGGAAAGGAGGTGGGGTAGCGTTATTAGTAAAGGAGGAAGTCAATGCAATAGTGAGGAAGGATATTGGCTCAGAAAATCACCATGTGGAATCTGTATGGGTGGAGCTAAGAAACACCAAGGGGCAGAAAATGTTTGTGGGGGTTGTCTATAGGCCCCCAAACAGTAGTGGAGATATAGGGGAGGGCATTAAACAGGAAATTAGAGACACATGCAAGAAGGGTACAACTATAATCATGGGTGACTTTAATCTACATACAGATTGGTCAAACCAAATTAGCAATAATACTGTGGGGGAGGAATTCCTGGAGTGTGTATGTGATGGTTTTCTAGACCAATACGTTGAAGAACCAACTAGAGAACAGGCGATCCTAGACTGGGTATTGTGCAATGAGAAAGGATTAATTATCAATCTTGTGTGGGGTCCCTTAGGGAAGAGCGACCATAACATGATAGAATTCCTCATTAAGATGGAGAGTGAAGTAGTTGAATCCGAAACTAGGGTCCTGAATCCAAATAAAGGAAATTACGAAAGTATGAGGTGCGAGTTGGCTATGATAGATTGGGGAACTTTACTAAAAGGGATGACGGTGGATAGGCAATGGCTAATAGTTAAATAACGTGTGCAGGAATTACAACAATTATTCATTCCTGTTTGGTGCAAAAATAAAACAGGAAAGGTGGCTCAACCGTGGCTTACAAAAGAAATTAGGGATAGTATTAGATCCAAAGAGGAGACATATAAAATTGCCAGAAAAAGCAACAAGCCTGAGGATTGGGAGCAGTTTAGAATTCAGCAAAGTAGAACAAAGAGATTGATTAAGAGGGGAAAAATAGAATATGAGAGTAAACTAGCAGTGAACATAAAAACTGACTGTAAAAGCTTCTATACATATGTCAAGAGAAAAAGATTAGTGAAGACAAATGTAGGTCTCTTACAGCCAGAAATGGGGGAAATTATAATGGGGAACAAAGAAATGGCAGAACAATTAAACACATACTTTGGTTCTGTCTTCACAAAGGAGGACACAAATAACCTCCCAGAAATGTTAGGGAACCAAGGGTCTAGTGAGAGGGAGGAACTGAAGGAAACCAGTATTAGTAAAAAAAAATAGTGCTAGGGAAATTAATGGGGCTAAAGGCTGACAAATCCCGAGAGCCTGATAATCTACATCCCAGAGTACTAAAGGAAGTGGCCCTGGAAATAGTGGATGCATTGGTGATAATTTTCCAAAATTCTATAGACTCTGGAACAGTTCCTACAGATTGGAGGGTGGCAAATGTAACCCCACTATTTAAAAAAGGAGGGAGAGAAAAAACAGGGAATTACAGACCAGTTGGCCTAACATCAGTACTGGGGAAAATGCTAGAGTCTATTATAAAAGATGTGATAACAGAACACTTGGAGGGCATTAACGGGATTGGACAAAGTCAGCATGGGTTTATGAAAGGGAAATCATGCTTAACCAATCTACTGGAGTTTTTTGAGGATGTAACTAGTAGAATAAATAGGGGAGAACCAGTGGATGTGGTGTACTTGGATTTTCAGAAGGCTTTTGATAAGGTCCCACACAAGAGGTTAGTGTGCAAAATTAAAGCACATGGGATTGGGGGGAATATACTGGCATGGATTGAGAATTGGTTGACAGACAGGAAACAGAGAGTAGGAATAAACGGGTCTTTTTCCGGGTGGCAGGCAGTGACTAGTGGGGTACCGCAGGGATCAGTGCTTGGGCCCCAGCTATTCACAATGTATATCAATGATTTGGATGAGGGACCTAAATGTAACATTTCCAAGTTTGCAGACAACACAAAGCTGGGGTGGAATGTGAGCTGTGAGGAGGATGCAAAGAGGCTCCAATGTGATTTAGACAAGTTGGGAGAGTGGGCAAGAACATGGCAGATGCAGTATAACGTGGATAAATGTGAGGTTATCCACTTTGGTTGTAAGAACAGAAAGGCAGATTATTATCTGAATGGTGATAGATTGGGTAAAGGGGAGGTGCAACGAGACCTGGGTGTCCTTGTACACCAGTCGCTGAAAGCGAGCATTCAGGTGCAGCAAGCAGTTAGGAAGGCGAATGGTATGTTGGCCTTCATTGCAAGAGGATTTGAGTACAGGAACAGGGATCTCTTACTGCAGTTGTACAGGGCCTTGGTGAGACCACATCTGGAGTATTGTGTGCAGTTTTGGTCTCCTTATCTGAGGAAGGATGTCCTTGCCATGGAGGGAGTACAACGAAGGTTTACCAGACTGATTCCTGGAATGGCAGGACTGACGTAGGAGGAGAGATTGGGTTGACTAGGCCTATATTCACCAGAGTTTAGAAGAATGAGAGGTGATCTCATCGAAACATATAAAATTCTAACAGGACTAGACAGACTAGATGCAGGGAGGATGTTCCCGATGGCTGGGGAGTCCAGAACCAGAGGTCACAGTCTCAGGATACGGGGTATGCCATTTAGAACCGAGATGAGGAGAAATTTTTTCACCCATAGTATGGTGAACCTGTGGAATTCTCTACCACAGAAGGTAGTGGAGGCCAAGTCATTAGATGTATTCAAGAAGGAGATAGATATATTTCTTAATGCTCAAGGGATCGAGGGATATGGGGAAAAAGCGGGAACAGGGTACTGAGTTAGATGATCAGCCATGATCATTTTGAATGGCGGAGCAGGCCCGAAGGGCCAAATGGCCTACTCTTGCTCTTATTTTCTATGCTTCTATGTTTCTCTTCTGCTAAATGCCATCCATCCTGGCAAAATACTCTGGTCCCTTCAGTGTCAGTTGCAGACACACGTACTGCCATTATGTGCCCATTTAGGTGTCACTGATGTTGTGTTTAGTATGCTGAAAGAAAGTTCAATTTGCATGCTCATTTGATGAAGCAGAAGTATTTTCCAAAGTTAAATAATCTGACCCCAATCAGTATGTATGAACCTTGTCTCGCCGACCCTGAATCACTCAAGCTTTAAAAAAACAAGGCTCCCTTTTCATGACTGATTCTTGTCCTTCCTTAGTTTGTACAACTGTGCAGCAGTTTTTCTTTCTTCACTTATCTTGGCCAGTTGAAGATAAATTTCGCTTTGTCCTCTCTCAAAGTGCATCATGTAGGATAGTATGTAATATAATAGGTTTATCGCTTGGCATAGATAAAAGGGTGTCATGGGATAACTAGCATAGAGGACTACAGTAAAGAAGGAAGTGTTGAAACCACAGACATACATTGGGCATGATTCGATAGTAAATTTAGAACATCTACGGTTGAGAAAGGCATGGATGTTAGGGAACTTGGGGAAATAAATAGTGATGTCTTGAGGAGTGTACATATTACAGAGAGGGAGGTGCTGGAAGTCTTAACGCGCATCAAGGTAGATAAATCTCCGGGACCTGATGAAATGTATCCCAGGACGTTATGGGAGGTTAGGGAGGAAATTGCGGGTCCCCTAGCAGAGATATTTGAATCATCCACCGCTACAGGTGAGGTGCCTGAAGATTGGAGGGTAGCAAATGTTGTGCCTTTGTTTAAGAAGGGCGGCAGGGAAAAGCCTGGGAACTACAGACCAGTGAGCCTGACATCTGTAGTGGGTAAGTTGTTAGAGGGTATTCTGAGGGACAGAATCTACAGGCATTTGGAGAGGCAGGGACTAATTAGGAACAGTCAGCATGGTTTTGTGAGAGGAAAATCATGTCTCACGAATTTGATTGAGTTTTTTGAAGGGGTAACCAAGAAGATAGATGAGGGCTGTGCAGTAGACGTGGTCTACATGGACTTCAGCAAAGCATTTGACAAGGTACCGCATGGTAGGTTGTTACATAAGGTTAAATCTCATGGGATCCAAGGTGAGGTAGCCAATTGGATACAAAATTGGCTTGACGACAGAAGACAGAGGGTGGTTGTCGAGGGTTGTTTTTCAAACTGGATGCCTGTGTCCAGCGGTGTGCCTCAGGGATCGGTGCTGGGTCCGCTGTTATTTGTTATTTATATTAATGATTTGGATGAGAATTTAGGAGGCATGGTTAGTAAGTTTGCAGATGACACCAAGATTGGTGGCATTGTGGACAGTGAAGAAGGTTATCTAGGATTGCAACGGGATCTTGATAAATTGGGCCAGTGGGCCGATGAATGGCAGATGGAGTTTAATTTAGATAAATGTGAGGTGATGCATTTTGGTAGATCGAATCGGGCCAGGACCTACTCCGTTAATGGTAGGGCGTTGGGGAGAGTTATAGAACAAAGAGATCTAGGAGTACAGATTCATAGCTCCTTGAAAGTGGAGTCACAGGTGGATAGGGTGGTGAAGAAGGCATTCAGCATGCTTGGTTTCATTGGTCAGAACATTGAATGCAGGAGTTGGGATGTCCTGTTGAAGTTGTACAGGGCATTGGTGAGGCCACACTTGGAGTACTGTGTACAGTTCTGGTCACCCTATTATAGAAAGGATATTATTAAACTAGAAAGAGTGCAGAAAAGATTTACTAGGATGCTACCGGGACTTGATGGTTTGACTTACAGGGAGAGGTTAGACAGACTGGGACTTTATTCCCTGGAGAGTAGGAGGTTAAGGGGTGATCTTATAGAAGTCTATAAAATAATGAGGGGCATAGATAAGGTCGATAGTCAAAATCTTTTCCCAAAGGTAGGGGAATCTATAACGAGGGGGCACAGATTTAAGGTGAGAGGGGAGAGATACAAAAGGATCCAGAGGGGCAATTTTTTCACTCAAAGGGTGGTGAGTGTCTGGAACGAGCTGCCAGAGGCAGTAGTAGAGGCGGGTACAATTTTGTCTTTTAAAAAGCATTTGGACAGTTACATGGGGAAGATGGGTATCGAGGGATATGGGCCAAGTGCAGGCAATTGGGACTAGCTTAGTGGTATAAACTGGGCGACATGGACATGTTGGGCCGAAGGGCCTGTTTCCATGTTGTAACTTCTATGATTCTATATCTGGTGAGAAATAATGAGGAAAAATAGCTCAACAATACAGAAGTCAGTACTAATACCTTAGTATTATGAGAATGTATTCCGTATGATAGAGGCTAACACATGGTTCAGATTAGGTCGTTTGGATTCTGCAGGTCAAAGCTAAGCAATCAGAAGCTGTTGTCAGTCTGCGTCTGCAGATGGCCTCTATGACGATTCTCATCCAGAATGGGTGGGATGTCAGCTGATGGAATTTAAATGAGGCCCAGATGGTAAAATAGCCCTGACCTCGTTTCTGGAGCAGTGGGTGAGTTTCTAATGCACACCACTACCGCCAGCCCAGAGTTAAAATCAGGGCCTTTGCCATTGTTAAATTTATATCATGAAGTAACCATAAGTGAAATAGCTAACGGAGGTGGAAATTAAGTTAATGTTGGAGTGAAGAATGTGAAAGAGTCAGTCAACTGAAACAATACAAGCCTTTTTTAGCTTTTCGTTTATCACTGTCAAAAATGTATAAGTTCTGATAGATCTCTCAATTGCTCATAGAGACTGGGGAGTTCTGAAGCACAATTGAGTCTGATTTGGATCGGAGGCCTGCTTTACATCTCGTCAGATTTTACTCTCCATTGAAGTCAGTGGAAAGTAAGATCGGGCAGGGTGTAAAGTGGGCATCTGACCCGAACCTGCCCTGTTCCCACCGGGGGGTTAAGTTAAAATCGGGGCCAGTGTTGTTCAATCAATTCTTTTGTGAGATTTTGGCTACACGGATTCCAAAAGAGGAAGGTTTATTCATTTCTTAATACATCTATTTTCTGCCTTGTTAAAATAACATGCAGGGTGAGTAATGCTTCTCTACATACTTACGTAAGGCTGAATCTACACCACAGCAAATGTTCCGTGCAATGCAGATGATTTTCTCTGCCTGTGACGAGATGTTGAGCATCATGCAGTCTTATTTTTAGCCGGCAAAAGCAGCATATAAAATGGGGAGCTGCTGTCATGATTAATGATGTGTTACATTCTAGTATACACCACAGATCTTGAGCATGTAATCAAGGCCAATACTCCAGTATGTACCGAGGGAGTTGCATGCAAGTTAGTGTTCAGAGTAAGTGGTGTAAGTGCAGTGGTGGTGCAGCGTCTGTAAAGACTGCAGCCTTCATTAGAGCACTTGGGCACAAGGGGAGGCTGCAGGGATTCTTTGCTCGATCCCTTTGCACTTTACCATCCACGGCATCTCCCACATTCATCTGAAGTGTCTCTTGCCATGACCATGAGCAATCACAGGCCAGCTGTGCCCACCAGACAACTTGACAGAGCTGCATCTTGTCAAAAGGCTGTACATTTTTCACAGGAAGGCCTACAAGCCCTCCTGGAAGAGGTGGAAGACAAGATGCACTAGGTGATGTTGCACAGATCTCCTGTAGCACCTTAAAAAAAATTCAGGCAGTGGTCACTTTCATAGCGACAGACAGCCATTCTGGCAGTGGAGCAAGGCTGAAGATCTGTGTGAAGAAGATTACACAGATGTGCAATGGCAGCCTTGGACAATCGCACCTATTGACTCCTTCAAGAGGTCCTCAAAGGATCTGTGCTGCCCATATACATGCTGCAGAGGGTAGTACCTGCTGGGCTGCTGTCTTCTACTATGCTGCCTTATTCTCCTCACCTCCACATACAGCTGGTCCTCCTCCATAAGAATGGCATGGAGAGGTGTGCCCATGGGGAATACCACACCTTCTCCAGACTGTTCTAAGTGTGGGGGCAGGGGGTGAGGGCTCATAAACTGCTGGGCTGGGGTGAGATTGTGACACTGTGGGAAGGTTCAAGTGCAAGTCTCATTGAGCCAAACAATGAAAAAAAAAGTGTTGATAAAATATCTGTGAAGCCAGAAATCAGTAAACAAAGTTCAGTGACTCTTCAAAGCTCTCAATCTCCTCACTTCCACATGAATCAGTGACTGGGGAAGCAGCTGCACCTGTTTTACATGGGACTAACTTTCCCAGAGAGCAGTAATAGTGTAAAAGCAGGAAATTCCTGGGTACAGTGCCACCAAAAACTGCCATAAAGTTTGAGGGAGTTCACGTCTCGCATTAACAGCAGATAAGGAACATAGGAACATTGAAACAGGAGCCTGGTCCACCATTCAGTTAGATCATAGCTGATCTGTATCTTAACTCCATCTACCCACCTTGGTTCCATAACCTTTAATACCCTTGCTGAACATGGATTTGTAAAGAAAAAGCAAAATACTGTAGATGCTGGAAATCTGAAATTAAAAAAATGCTGGAAAAGCTCAGCAAGTCAGGCAGCATCTGTGGAGAAAGAAACAAGGTTCTTAACTTATCCCATTACAACCCTTCTTCCTTGCACCATCATCCCTTTGGTCATTTAATCACTCTTGCCCTCTACCCTATCACAGACCATTCCTTTTGTTCGTTCCTCCCCTCCCCCCCCCCCTTCCCCTGGCTCTGTACTTGCTTAAAAACTTTAATTCTTTAAAATCTTCCAGTTCTAACGAAAGGTCTTCGACCTGAAACGTTAACTCTGTTTCTTTCTCCACAGATGCTGTCTCACTTGCTGAGCTTCTCCAGCATTTTCTGTTTTTATTTATGGATTTGTAAAGGGTAGGTCATGTCTAACAAACCTAATTCAATTTTTTTGAGGAAGTAACTAATGTAATAGACAGGGAAATGTCTATGGATATAGTTTATATGGACTTCCAGAAGGCATTCACTCAGGTTCCACATAAGAAACTGTTAGCTAAAATTAAAGCTCATGGAATTTGAAGGCAAATTATTGACCTGGTTAGGAGATTGGTTAGGCGGTAGACCAGAGACTGGGACAATGGGTATGTACTCGAATTAGAAGGAAATGACTAGTGGTGTCCCAGAAGGGCCTGTGCTAGGGACTCAACTTTTCACTATATTTATTAATGACTTAGATAACATAATAGAGAGCCATATATCCAAATTTACTGATGACACAAAGATCGGTGGCATAGTAAGTAATGTAGACAGGAGCATAACATTACAAGGAGACATTGATAAAGTGAGTGGGCAAAACTGTGGCAGATGGATTTCAATACAGTTAGGTGTGAGGTCATCCATTTTGGACCAAAAAAGGATAGATCTGAGTATTTTTTAAATGGTGAAAAGCTAGGAACAGTGGACGTCCAAGGAGATTTAGGGGTCCATATATACAGATCCCTAAAATGTAGAGATCAGGTATAAAAAATAATCTAAAAGACTAATAGACTGTTAGCCTTTATATCTAGGGGGCCAGAATGTAAAGGGGTGGAAGTTTTGCTGCAGCCATTAGTGGTTAGACCACATCTGGAGTACTGTGTACAGTTCTGGGCACCGCAAGTTAGAATGGACATACTGGCCTTGGAAGGAGTGCAGTGCAGATTCACCAGAATGTTACCAGGGCTCCAAGGGTTAAATTATGAGGAGAGATTACATAAACTAGGCTTGTTTATAAAAGGTTAAGAGGTGATTTGATAGAGGTTTTTAAGATTTTGAAAGGAATTGATAGGGTAGATAGAGGGAAACTTTTTCTGCTGGTGGGGGAGTCTAGGACAAGGAGCCAGGCCATTCAGGAGAGAAGGTAGGAAACACTTCTTCACGCAAAGGGTGGTATAAGTGTGAAACTCTCTCCCACAAAAAGCAATAGATGCTAGCTCAATTAATAATTTTAAATCTGAGATCGATAGATTTTTGCTAGCCAAGGGTATTAAGGGATATGGAGCAAAGGCGGGTGGATAGAGTTAGGATACAGATCAACCATGATTTAATTGAATGGCTGAACAGGCTCAATGGACTGAATAGCCTACTCCTGTTCCCATTATCCTTTGTTCCTAACATGAATCTATCAATCCCAGTTTTGAAATTTTTAATTGACCTAGCCTCAACGGCTTTTTGGGGGAAGAGAGTTCCAGATTTCCACTTCTCTTTGTGTGAAGAAGTACTTTCTGACATCACCCCTGAATTGTCAGGCTCTAATTTTAAGGTTATGCCCCCTTGTTCTGAACTTCCCCACCAGAGGAAATAATTTCTCTCCATCTACCCTATCAACTTCTTTAATCATCTTAAACACTTCAATTAAATCACCCCTTAATCTTCTGTACTCAAGGGAATACAAGCCTAGTCTATGCAACCTGCCCTCATAATTTAATCCTTTTAACCCCGGTATCATCCTGGTGAATCTGGGCTGCACCTTCTCCAAGGCCAATATATCCTTCCTGAGGTGCGGTGCCCAGAAGTGAACGCAGTACTCCAAATGGGGTCTAACCAGAGCTTTATATAACTGTAACATAACTTCTACCCCTTTGCACTCCATCCCCCTTTGAGATAAAGGTAAATTTTCCATTAGTCTTTTAAATTATTTTATGTACCTGTCCACTAGCTTTTATCGATTTCTGTACTAGGACCCCTATGTCTCTCTGCTCCTCCATAGCAGCATAAAGCATTAAATGCAAGTTTCCTTCATCATTTTTAGCGCATTAACAGCGTAATAGTGTAAGTGCTGAAGGTAACAAGAAAATTCAGGGCCATTGTTGATAGTTCAATAAAATGCTGAGGTATCTCAAGTTAATTTAAAAGATTGTGGATCACAGTATTTAAAGAAAAATCAGTTATAATGATTAACATTTTTTGTGACAATTTCTCTGGAGTTTCAAATGGTTAAATGGTCATCGCTGGTGAATTTACTGGTGGTACTGGCTTCAAAGGGTCACTGAAGCAGTTCAAGTGAGCTGAATGGATATATATGGTTAATGTTTAGTCATCCTAGGGTTTGTGACTGTCACATGTCCTCCCTGGATGTCCACTTGCAAGAACTCACCTCCCTCACAGCCTGCCTCAGTAACTCCTTTAAGCCATCAGCATTCACCATTTAAACAAAAACAATGTGGAGAGTGATAAATGTGGACAGAACAAAGAGGGTGTTAATCATAATTCTGTTAGAAAAGGGACTTGATAATGCCTCACTGTCATTTTTTCTGAATGCCAATGTCGATTTAAGATGGGAGTTATCATGCAGCTGTTAATCAGGGGGTTTAGTGGCATTAATTGGTAAAGGATGATTCAATATTAGATATGACTGCAGAAAAGGAAAGGCAGCAGCAACGTAGGGAGAAATTAGTAATGTTAAGGGCAGCATAATTATCTACTTGCAACTGCTATTGATTGCCAACTCGACATGAGTAGGTAGGAAGAAAGCCATTTAGGCAAGTAAAGAAAGCTGCAGGAAATGAGAATGTGTCAAGATGATTTCCATATCTCAGAGGTAAAATGGAGAGACCAGAGACAACTGGAAGGGAGCAATGTAAGTAGAAGTAATTTCATAGGGTCAATCATCGTAGCACAATATATAGAATCATAGAAAGATTAAAGCACGGAAGGAGGCCATTCGGCCCATCGAGTCCGCGCCGGCTAGTCCCATGCCCCCTATGTTGTATTAGATGGTAAAATCTGCAGTCATGATCCACAGGCTCAGCAGCACTTTAACCAGCAGTTAAGTACTAGTATTCTGCCTTTCTTTGATCACCTGAACACAGACAAGATTACTAGCACGCTCCGCACGTTAAACAGGATCATGATTAAAATCAAAAGGGCCCATAAGGCAGAGAAACATACCAGCAGACTGTAACAAATAACCCTATTTTGTAAGACCAGGGATCCAGGACCTAAAGTGAATTTTTGTTGTGCTTAAATCCTGGAAAACATACTTTATGTGGTAATTTCCATTACACAGATTCCCTAAATCAGCAATAAAGGAGTCCCTTCCAAAAAGGTTAAATTGATGCAAGACACTTGTACTAAAATGAATCCCTAGTCCCCTGTAGAGCATACCATTTATAAAGAAAAAAACTTGTATTTTATATGGTGTCTTTCATGACCTCAGGACATCCCAAAGGTCTTCAGCTACTGAAGTACCCTTTGAAGTGTTGTAATATAGGGAAATAAAGCAGCCAATCTACACACGGCAAGGCTCCACAATGAAATAAGTGATCAGATATTCAATTTTTAAAAATGTTAGTTGAGGGATAAATGTGGACCAGAACACTGGGAGAACTCCCCTGCTCATCTTCAAATAGTGTCATGGGACCTTTTATGTTCACCTGAGAAGGGAGACAGGGCTTTGGCTTAACGGCTCATTGGAAACATTCCAGTGAAGTGTCAGCCCAATTATGTGCTCAAGGCTCTGGAGTAGGGCCTGAACCCACGACCTTCTGACTTCGAAAATCAAGATGGTACCACTGAACTAAGGCTGAAACTACATCTGTGAAATACACACAAAACTCGTGTTCTAATTGTGAGAAATATAATACACAGCTTCCAAAGGAAGTAAAATACTTAAAAATACAATCAATCCTCCAACCCAAGGTATACAGAAATGGCTTGCCTTTGATTCACCATCAGCAGGACCCATCTCAATCTGCAGTGAATCAACCTGTCTAGAAGCATATCACCAATTCAAGTGCTCCTCTTCTGCAAGACATTCGTTTTTATGCTGGTGACAATTCCAGATACACATCATCCCCGATCTACCATTCTAAAGCAGGATACTTGAGGCAGCTACTATATTAGTATTTTGTAGTCCACCTGAACTGACTAGCAGAGTGGAAATAGATGAACATTTGGATTTGAGTGATCACTGGATAGTTAGGTGTGATATGGCAACCAAGGCAAGATAAAATAATAATACAGTTCTGACAGGAATTCAGAGAAGCAGGTTTTGGAACTGTGAGAAGAGAGGGTCAGGAGGGAAGTGGAATTAGAAAATAAAACAACAGAAGAAAACTGAATATTTTTAAGCCTATTTTAAGGTTTGTAGAAAAGAAGTGAGAAGATCCCCTTACTAACTGAACCATCGGAGAAACTTATGTCGTTTCCATCATTACTTTTTCCAGTTTTATATTTTATTCAGGTTACAGGAATGTTTGTTGTACATATTTAATAGTGTTGGGGAGGAGATCTACAGACTCTGCCAAACTATATGTCTTGGGAATGTGGAACTCGCTGCCATGTGGAGTGGTTGAAGCAGAGAGTATTGACACATTTAAGGGGCTTGATGCATACATGAAGGAGAAGGGAATAGAGGGATATGGTAGCAAGGTGGAAAGAGGTAATTAGAGTGGGAGGAGACACGTGTGGAGTATAAATACTGGCATAGGCCACGTGGGCCGAATGGCCTGTTTCTGTGCTGTAGATTCTATGTAACGCTATGCAACTCTATGAGGAGCATTGACAGAACAAGATCGCAGTGGTAAAATCTGCACGCCAGGCAGAAATATTTTAAAAGGTAGAAATAAATACGTATGAGAACAAGAGGGTAGAAACTGGACCCTGTTGCACCCGTTTTACAGTCCCAATTTTGAGGAACAAAGCCTTGTGACAAAAGGATGCCTGAAAAATGTCCAATCTGAAATGGCATATGTTAATGAGGGGCCTAACGCCAGTTTTAGGACCCCTCTGGGAAATTGGGCCGCTCTGAGTATAGCAGGAATCGGGCCTGCTCCACTCGGGTTCTCTAGACGTGGATGAGGCCTAGCCAGTGGCTGCCATTGAAAGGGTAAGTTAAATTTTTTTTAAAAAGTGATGTGGGGCTAGGATCAGCAGGAGTTCTGCTCCCGGCTCCACAGCACTCCTGTTGGCTGCTGCGGGCCAGGAAAGCCCCCCCCTCAACCCCCGGCAACGCTGCTCCTCCCCCCCAGCACTTACCTGAAGCCGCTGCCAGCAAGGCAAGCAGCCCATAATTTGTTTTACGAGATGGGTGAGCTGCCTATTGAGGCAGGTGCCAGCACTGTGGCGGGTATTGGTTGAGGGGGTTACAGGGAAACATATGTGCTGACATCCTGAGAAAGGGTAACACATACTGCTCCTATAGCCCACTGCCACTCCCACAGGGCAGGGGCTCATCACTCCCACTGAGCTGCAGGAGAGCAGACTTGAGGAGATCAGTGACAGACTGAAAACCCCAATCAATGCGGTCCATCTGTCTCTCCAAGCTGGAGCCCAGGTCCTGGATGGCAGCTGTTTGAACTTCCATCAAAGCTGTAAAGTCTGGTAACACAGACTCTTGTTGTGAGGGCCCGGCTGCAGCGTCCCTGGAGATGGCCACATGCTCCATAGACTGCAGAGTGGTGATGCCATGCAAGGTGACAGTACACAAGCTGAAAGCGAACTCTTCCATACTTTCAGCATTGATGTCGCAAATCCTTGGCAGACCATCCAATACCTAGTACAATTGCTTGTATGGTTCAAGGAATCTTCTTTTCAAGGCTGGACCCCTAATATCTGCATCTTGATCCTGATCAGCAGAGCTGGGAGGTGACCTTACCTTCTGGTGAACCATCTCCCTGGCACCACTACCTACCCGTGCTCACTTGTAATGGATGCTTCACCATGTCAGACCTCTCAAACTCAGTCTGTAACCCACCTGGAGTACCGGTCACTATGCTGTTGCTTGGGAGGGATGAGCATGTGACAGTGGCCTTCCATCAGGATCGTCCTCCTCCGAGGTGTCTTCCAGGTGCTGAGAAGGATCTAGAGGAAAGAGAAAGGGGATAAGATGTTAAAGGGGGTACAATTTTAAAGGGAGTGCGGAACAGAAAGACCTGAGGGTGCAAATACTCAAATCTTTGAAGGTGGCAGAACAAGTAGAGAAGGCTGTTAAAAAAGTATATATTTGTTTTATTCGTTCATGGGATGTGGCCGTCGCTGGCATGGCCAGCATTTATTGCCCCATCCCTAATTGCCCTTGAGAAAGTGGTGGTGAGCTGCCTTCTTGAACCGCTGCACTCTGTGTGGTGAAGGTTCTCCTACAGTGCTGTTAGGTAGAGAATTTCAGGATTTTGACCCAGCGACGATGAAGGAACGGTGATATATTTCCAAGTTGGGATGGTGTGTGACTTGGAGGGGAACGTGCAGGTAGTGGTGTTCCCATGTGCCCCTTGCCCTTGTCCTTCCAGGTGATAGAGGTCGCGGGTTTGGGAGGTGCTTTCGAAGAAGCCTTGGTGAGTTGCTGCAGTGCATCCTGGTGGATGGTACACACTGCGGCCACGGTGCGTCGGTGGTGAAGGGAGTGAATGTTTAGGGTGGTGGATGGGGTGCCAATCAAGCGGGCTGCTTTGTCCTGGATGGTGTCGAGCTTCTTGAGTGTTTTTGGAGCTGCACTCATCCAGGCAAGTGGAGAGTATTCCATCACACTCCTGACTTGTGCCTTGTAGATGGTGGAAAGGCTTTGGGGAGTCAGGAGGTGAGTCACTCGCCACAGAATACCCAGCCTCTGACCTGCTCTTGTAGCCACAGTATTTATATGGCTGGTCCAGTTAAGTTTCTTATCAATGGTGACCCCCAGGATGTTGATGGTGGGGGATTGGGTGATGGTAATGTCGTTGAATGTGAAGGGGAGGTGGTTAGACTCTCTCTTGTTGGAGATGGTTACTGCCTGGCGTAAATGTTACTTGCCACTTATGAGCCCAAGCCTGGATGTTGTCCAGGTCTTGCTGCATGCGGGCTCGGACTGCTTCATTATCTGAGGGGTTGCGAATGGAACTGAACACTGTACAATCATCAGCGAACATCCCCATTTCTGACCTTATGATGGAGGGAAGGTGATTGATGAAGCAGCTGAAGATGGTTGGGCCTAGGACACTGCCCTGAGGAACTCCTGCAGCAATGTCCTGGGGCTGAGATGATTGGCCTCCAACAACCACTACCACCTTCCTTTGTGCTAGGTATGACTCCAGCCAATGAAGAGTTTTCCCCCTGATTCCCATTGATTTCAATTTTACTAAGGCTCCTTGGTGCCACACTCAGTCAAATGCTGCCTTGATATCAAGGGCAGTCACTCTCACCTCACCTCTGGAATTGAGTTCTTTTGTCCATGTTTGGACCAAGGCTGTAATGAGGTCTGGAGCCGAGTGGTCCTGGTGGAACCCAAACTGAGCATCGGAGAGCAGGTTATTGGTGAGTAAGTGCTGCTTGATAGCGCTGTCGACGACACCTTCCATCACTTTGCTGATGATTGAGAGTAGACTGATGGGCCGGAGATTGGCTGGATTAGATTTGGCCTGCTTTTTGTGGACAGGACATACCTGGGCAATTTTCCACATTGTCAGGTAGATGCCAGTATTATAGCTCTACTGGAAATGTTTGGCTCGAGGTGCAGTTAGTTCTGGAGCACAAGTCTTCAGCACTGCAGCCGGGATGTTGTCGGGGCACATAGCCTTTGCTGTATCCAGTGCACTCAGCCGTTTCTTGATATGACGTGGAGTGAATCGAATTGGCTGAAGACTGGCTTCTGTGATGGTGGGGATATCGGAGGATGGATCATCTACTCGACACTTCTGGCTGAAGGTGTTTGCAAACGCTTCACCACTCACGTGCTGGACTCCGCCATCATTGAGGATGGGGATGTTCATGGAGCCTCCTCCTCCTGTTAGTTTTTTAATTGTCCATCATCATTCACGACTGGATGTGGCAGGACTGCAGAGCTTTGATCTGATCCGTTGGTTGTGGAATCGCTTCGCTCTGTCTATAGCATGTTCCTTCCACTGTTTAGCATGCATGTAGTCCTGAGTTGTAGCTTCATCAGGTTGGCACCTCATTTTTAGGTACACCTGGTGCTGCTCCTGGCATGCTCTTCTACACTCCTCATTGAACCAGAGTTGATCCTGGCTTGTTGGTAGAGTGAGGGATATGCCAGGCCATGAGGTTACAGATTGTGCTGGAATACAAACCTGCTGCTGCTGATGACCCACAGCACCTCATGCATGCCCGGTTTTGAGCTGCTGGATCTGTTCTGAATCTATCCCTTTTAGCACGGTGGTAGTGCCACACAACACGTTGGATGGTGTCCTCAGTGTGAAGACGGGACTTTGTCTCCACAAGAACTATGCAGTGGTCACGCCTACCAATACTGTCATGGACAGATCCATCTATGACAGGTAGATTGGTGGGGATGACGTCAAATGTTGGTTCACTCACCACCTGTAGCAGGCCCAGTCTGGCAGCTATGTCCTTCAGGACTCGGCCAGCTCGGTCAGTAGCGGTGCTACCGAGCCACTCTTGGTGATGGACATTGAAGTCCCCCACCAAGAGTACATTCTGTGCCCTTGCTACCCTCAGTGCTTCCTCCAAGTGGTGCTCAACATGGAGGAGGACTGATTCATCAGCTGAGGGAGGACAGTTGGTGGTAATCTGTTTGACCTGATGCCATGAGATTTCATGGGGTCCGGAGTCAATGTTGAGGACTCCCAAGGCCACTCCCTCCTTTCTATATAACACTGTACCACCACCTCTGGTGGGACTGTCCTGCCGGTGGGACAGGGCATAGATATCCTATATGGAGTCACATATAGGCCAGACCAGGTAAGGATGGCAGGTTTCCTTCCCTAAAGGACATTAGTGAACCAGATGGGTTTTTACGACAATCCAGTAGTTTCATGGCCACCATTACTGATACTAGTTTTTTTTTCCAGATTTTATTTAATTAATTGAATTTAAATCCCCCAACTGCCATGGCGGGATTTAAACTCAGGATTATTAGTCCAGAACTCTGGTAGTCCAGTAACATAACCACTATGCTACTGTACCCAACTATGGGATCCTGGGCTTTATTAATAGAAGCATAGAGTACAAAAGCAAGGATGTTATGCTAAACCTTTATAAAACACTGGTTAGGCCTCAGCTGGAATATTGTGTTCAACCTGGGCACCACACTTGAGGAAGGATGTCAAGGCCTTAGAGAGGTTGCTGAAGAGATTTACTAGAATGGTGCCAGGGATGAGGGACTTCAGTTATATGGAGAGACTGCAGAAATTGGGGTTGTTCTCCTTAGAACAGAGATTTAATAGAGGTGTTCAAATCATGAATGGTTTTGACAGAGTAAATAAGGAGAAACTGTTTCCAGTGGCAGAAGGGTTCAGTAACCAGAGGACACAGATTTAAGGCGATCGGCAAAAGAGCCAGAGGTGACATGAGGAAACATGCAGCGAGTTGTAATGATCTGGAATGCACTATCTGAAGAGTGGTAGAAGCAGATTCAATAGTAAGTTTCAAAAGGGAATTGGATAAATACTTAAAGGGAAAACATTTACAGGGCTATGGGGAAGAGCAGGGGAGTGGGACTAAATGGATAGCTCTTTCAAAGATCCGGCACAGGTATGATGGGCAGAATGGCCTCCTCCTGTGCTGTACCTACTATGATACTCTGAAGAGATAGGATGGCACTGACAGGCTTGACATTAACAGCTGATAGTCTTCAGAATGCAGCTTGAAGTTGTCAAACTGGATGAATATGCAATTTGCTGCGTTGAATGAAGGGAATACAAGTAATGGGCGGACACCCTGTTCAGATAAGCCTCCAGCCTCACCTTCCCTAATGCTCAACGCTTTTGCCATGTCACTAATCTCTCCGGCTTCCTGCTCATTTGGTTGAGGGCCATGATGCTCGGAGTTCCTTCCCCAGTCTTGGGTCTCTCCCTGGCAATGTGAACTGTTTTGTCCTGCAGAAAGAGAGTGCATGAGTTAGTAAGTGGCTATTGAAAAGGAAAGTGGAGATGTGAAGGGCTTCTGTATATCATGCATCTTCTGAACATAAGAACATTACAAATAGGAGCAGGAGTAGGCCATCCGGCCCCTCGAGCCTGCTCCGCGATTCAACAAGATCATGGCTGATCTTCTACCTCAACACCATTTTCCTGCACTATCCCCATAACCCTTGATGCCTTTAATATCTAGAAATCTATTGATCTCTGTTTTGAATGTACTCAATGACTGAGCCTCCACAGCCCTCTGGGGTAGAGAATTCCAAAGATTCACCACCCTCTGAGTGAAGAAATTTCTCCTCATCTCAGTCCTAAATGGCTTACCCCTAATTCTGAGACTGTGACCCCTGGTTCTAGACTCCTCAGCCAGGGGAAACATCCTCCCTGCATCTACCCTAGAGAATACAGGCCTAGTCTACTCAATCTCTCCTCATACGACAATCCCGCCATCCCAGGAATCAGTCTGGTGAACCTTCGCTGCACTCCCTCTATGGCAAGTATATCCTTTCTTAGGTAAGGAGACCAAAATTGGAAAAGAAGCAAGTTGGAATGAAGAAGGGGAGGAGATGAAAGGAAAGCCATGTGTGTGGAATGTGAAATGAGGAAGCAGTACTGAGAAAAGTTGCTGGTTCTGCCAGTGCTAAAATGTGAGAAAAGAACGGTGTTAGTCTGGAGTGAAGCTGTTAGTCTGTTTCGGTGGGTTTGATTGAACATAAGAAATAGGAGCAGGAATAGACTATCCAGCCCCTTGAGCCTGCTCCGCCATTTGATTGATGAGTCGACATTAGGATTTATCATGGAAGCCTTTTGTTCCAAACAGCTGGGAGATAATATAGGAAACAACTGAAAAGCAGAGTAGAACCAAACTTTCCCATCCCCATTCTATAATTATACAGATACTCTTGTATCCCATTGTACTACAGAGCCATTTTGTTCCAATTCCAGTTTCAAATTCTGCACATGGCTCTTCCATGAATGATCCAATTTTGTCTCTTCTGTTTTCCTAAACAAAAAAAAAATGGTTTATCGCACAGTTTTTCTCCAAGATTCCCCCTTTAAAAAGCCTGTGGACCTTTTAGCAGCCAGTCCAACGACAATACATCAGTGGCAGCTGGGTCAAGTGGCTATTGCAATGCACAATGTTTTCTGAATGGATATCTACAAATTTAAATGCTAAACTTTCAGTTACTTCAAGGATTTTTTTTGCATGAATAGGCTTCCTGTGATGTTATCCCCTTTTTTTTTGGAATGGGGACAAAAGGCTCAGCTGAAGTAAATAGTGAGAAAATACTATCAGAAGAGAAAGGGAAAGAAAGAGGCTATGCAGCAGTGAGAGAGAAAACCACAGTTGTGGAAGGGACAAAGCATATTGAAAAATTAAATGAGAAAACCAAGAAAAAAAATGAGTGAACATTCCAAAAATTAGATTCAGGATTGAGTGGTTTGTATGTGTAAAAAAATTGGGGAGTTAGAAGCATTAGTAACTATGGAAGGGTGTGATATAGTAGTTGTAACTGAGGCATGGCTTAACTTTGGACAAGACTGGGAACTTAATGGGTCATATTTTGCCGTGAGGCTAACAGTGCTCACTATTATTTATGCACAAATCGAACAGCATCTGCCGGGGAACGCACATGTGCAGTTAAACGCAGAAATCGGGAAGTTGCTGTCCGAGATGCGCTGCCCCTCTGCAAGCTGCGCGAAACTCGCCGTTTGGCTCCCCATTCAAATGAATTGAACAGCGTGAAGTTCCTGCATTGACGTTGTAGATATGAACTAAACTCGCCAGAAAAAGTTAGGGCTTGTCTGAACTGACCCGAGGAGCCTGTCTTGCCACCATTTAAAGATCATGCATATTTAATTAAGCCAGGATTCAGCCGGAGGCAGCTTTTTAGCTGTCAGAGACTTGTACAAAAAGTCTGTGAGAGCCGGGTGTCAGATTTTTTCACATTTTTTTCAAATTTATGTGACATAAAGAGTCCTGGAAGTGCTTAAAGAGGCCTGTGTGGAAAAAAAAAATGAAAAAATGCCTTTTCCACTTGGGATCCCACTGTTTATAAAAAGTTTTTAAAAGTTCATATACAGTTGAACTAACTTTCTATATTTAAGAGGTCATTTGAAGACTCTACTCATCTCTCTGTAAGACTCTTGGCTGAATTGGTGGGTGTGCCTTCTCTTCACTGTTTAGACCTTTCTTGCACGATTCCAAATGCTACTCAGAGGCTGCCGTGCTGTATTGAGCTCCCAATGACAGGAGCTTGCTGTGCAAAAGCCCATTGAAAATCTATGGACAAGTGCAAGTCTGACGAACGGCTGGAGTTGTTCGTTTGCCGCTCAGAGCAAAATCCGGCCCAATATCCCTGGTTGCAACTAAGGAGGCAAAAAGGAGTTAGGATGCCAGTGTTAACGAAGGATGCTATCACAGTGCTAGAACATAAGGATATCACATGGGGTTGCACTAAGACAGAATCCATATGGATAGAGTTAAGAAATAGAAAGGGAAATGGTCCAATGGTGGAAATAGTGTGCATTACAGACCAGCAATCAGTTGAGATGAGTTAGAGGGGGAGATCTACAAACAGTTCAGAGAGATGTGTAAGCAATGCAGGGCAATAATATTGGGTGACTTTAGCTATCCCAAGATAGGCTGAAATAAAGGTAATGATGTGGTCAAAGTGGGGAACACTTTTTAGAATGCATTCAGGACTGCAGAGAAGGCTAAGAGGAGATTTAATAGAGGTTTTTAAAATTATGAAGGGTTTTGATGGTGTGATTAGGTAAAGACTATTTCCTCTGGCTGGAAAGCCAGTGATGAGGAAGGTCAGCATTTTTGAATTAACACTAACAGAATGATACTTGCTGTATCTCTGTTCTGAGGAGAACAACCCAGCTTCTTTAGAATCTCCACATAACTGAAGTCCCGCATCCTTGGCGCCATTCTAGTAAATCACTTCTGCACCCTCTGTAAGGCCTTGACATCCTTCCTAAAGTGTGGTGCCCAGAATTGGCCACAATACTCCAGGTGGGGCCTAACCAGTGATTTATAAAGCCCAGGATCCCTTATGCTTTTTTAACAGCCTTCTCAACTTGTTCTGCGACCTTCAAAGATTTGTGTAAGTACACCCCCTGGTCTCTGTTCCTGCACCCCCTTTAAAATTGTACCATTTAATTTATATTGCGTCTCCTCATTTTTTCTACCAAAATGCATCACTTCACACTTCTCTGCATTAAATTTCATGTGCCATGTGTCTGCACATTTCACGAGTCAGTCTATGTCTTCCTGAAGTCTGTTACTATTCTCTTCACTGTTTACTGCATTTCCGAGTTTCTTGTCATCCGCAAACTTTGAAATTATGCCCTGTATACCCAAGTCTAGGTCATTAATATATATCAAAAAGAGCAGTGATCCTAATACTGATCGCTGGAGGTCACCACTGTAAACTTTGCTCCAATCTGAAAAACAACCGTTCATCACTACTCTCTGCTTTCTGTCTCTTAGCCAAGTTCATATCCATGCTGCCACTGCCCCTTTAATCCTATGGGCTTCAATTTTGTTAACAAATTTATTATGTGGTAATTTACTAAACGTCTTTTGAAAGTCCAAATATACAACATCAACCGTGCTACCTTCATCACCGTTATTTCATCAAAGAACTCATCAAAAAATGCTCAACATTTACAATTAGTTTTTTGATAGTAAAATAGTTAATATATTTTAAACATGGTATTTTGGCAGACCCTTTGTATGCCTCAACAATACCCTAAATTACTAACTTCGAGAGGAAGAGATCGAAAAGTTAAAATATGGCTCATATTTACATCAATTTGTGGCAGTTCCACCAACGACCCCCCCCCCCCCGCCCCACCTCAACCCCCTGCTTCCCTTGACAAAGAGTCACTTTAAAAGCCACGACACAGCAGACCCTAGGCTGTATCTAATGGTGCACACATTGGGCCCGATATTACCATGGCGGCGGGTTCGCGGCAGAGGGTAGATTGGGCGCGTGGGTAACGCTCCCGGTGAAATCAGTCTGCTCCGCACTCAATCGCAGGCTAATTGGATCCACTTACCTGGTCTTCCGGGTTCCCCGCTGCTAAGCTGCGCGGCGGGCGGACTGCGCATGCGCAGTAAGGTCTGTCAGCTGGAGGAGCCCTATTTAAAGGGGCAGTCCTCCACTGACTGATGCTGCAAGAAATAGGAAAAATTACAGCATGGAGCAGCCCAGGGGGAAGGCTGCTCCCAGGTTAATGATGCCTCACTCCAACTCTTCTTGGCGGGCGAGAGGAAGCGGCCTGCCTCTGCCACCAAGAAGGCCTGGCTCAAGGTGGCTGAGGAGGTCACCTGCACCACCAACATATCACGCACCTGCATACAGTGCAGGAGGCGCTACAATGACCTAAGTAGGTCAGCCAAAGTGAGTACACTTACTCATTCCCCTACACTCCGTCTGCCACATCACCGCCCCCACCCCACATCTCCTTCTGCACAGCCAATACTACTCTGTCACATCACCCCTCACACCCACTCAAACCTCATCCTCATCTTACCTGCACTTACTCACCTCGCCAGTACTCATCCCGCCACTACCACTCAACCCAATCCTCATACAATCTCATGGCTCTATCTCATACTCACCCTCTCGTGCATCTCTTTCACGGTCAGCCTCACTCAACCTGCCACTACCTGTGCTGCAGCCACAGGGCATGCATCACATATGTGCAGTAGGAAGCGTACGGCAAAGCATGAAGGGGATGCACAAGGGTGCTTGAGGGTTTATCATGGTTTTTACTTATATTTAATTTCTGACCAACTCACATCACATATTATATTGGCACCACTACTGCCACGCCTTTGCGAATCTTGTCTGGTTTGTGCAATAATGCCCTTTCCTGAGGATCACAATGAAGACCCACAACTGATGCCACCCATTGTGTCACTGCAGAGTGGGTGTAGGTGTATTTGCAGGGCTCTTTTGTGCAGACGACTGAGAGATGTCGGCGATGTCCCCGGTGGCACCCTGGAAGGATGCGGAGGAGAAGTTGTTGAGGGCAGTGGTGACTTTGACAGCGACAGGTAAGAAGATGGTGCTCGAGCCAGCTGGGAGCAGCTCAGCATGAAGGAGGCTGCAGATGTCCACGACTACATGTCGAGTGACTCTGAGCCTCCGTGTGCACTGCTGCTCAGAGAGGTCCAGGAAGCTGAGCCTTGGTCTGTGGACCCTGTGGCGAGGGTGGTGCCCTCTGCGATGCATCTCTCTCTGCGGTTGCCCTCCCTCCTGCTGTACAGGTGGATGTGTCACAGCACTGTGTTGTGGAGCTCCACGTGTCAGAGGTGGACGGCGTGGCCGGCGAGGCTGGTGAGGCTGTTCGCCCTCCGAGGAGGTCATGACTGCAGCTACGGCGGCCCCCATCCGGAAGATGTACATCTGAGGGGGTCCGCAAGGTAGGTAAATGTGTCTGGACCCCGGGGTAAGTGTGCAAGTTGGTGAATTTTGTTGTTAGGAGGAGGGTGGTGGAGGCCAAACTTTGTCCCAAGTGACAGAGTGGCCTCCTGCAATGAGTGAGGGTCGCCCCCCCCCCCACCTGTCAAATGGACCTTTGCAGCTGCCACAGGCTGATGGCTGCAACACGTCCATTTGAACTGGGAGTGTTCCCAGTACGGGAAACAGTCTCAGTCAGTTGCAAAATCCCATCCCTGCTAAAATAACAGGTCAATCAGGTCTGTAAACAACCTGAAGTACCTGTTCAAGTACTTTAAGTGGCACCCCGCTGGCTTTAATTGCCGGTGGGAGTCCCACATGCGGGAGCTGCGCGCGCATGTGAGCGTGTCAGTGGGGAACCCGGAAATGGGGCGGGTTGGAGCCGGGCTCCAGACCCTCCCCAGGAATCCCCAATTTTCACAGCTCCCCCGCCACGAACGCACCTGATCGCAGGTGCGAACATCGAGCCCATTAACTTATTATTTAAATATCTTGCCAAGCAGAAATTAATTCACAGTGCAGGATGTGACTGGTTACAGGGGACCTAGTTAATCTGTGGAACGTAGGTTAGTTACAGTCTAGTGCCAGCTGTACTGTTTACTTATCTGTTTGGATGTCTCCCTTGAGTGGTGTGCTTTGGAAATGAGATATAGAAAGCATAACAGGGAAGATATTTCAAACTAGGACTCATTGTACTTAGTTTATGTCTGCATGTGGCCAGATCCAACGTCTTCTTCCAAGATATTTTACCTGGTTTTTAAACACTGATGATCAAATTGATGTTACGATGCATTGTAGAGCGGTTCATACGAGAACAATAGAATGATTTTAGGACTAAATTGTGAGGATAACTTGATGAAAGTGACCTTGTTTTCATTGGATAAAGAATATGGAGAGTGAAAATGATCCAGGGCTTTAATATGCTGTTAGAATATATAATGTTCATGTAAGCAGTTTTTTTAATTGCATGACAAGAGGAAAATTGGAAAACATCAAGCAAAACTAGTGAGTAGGAGAATTGACTCCCAGCTAATGCAGATAATGTACTCTGATGAAGGATGACACTCAAACTTTGATCTGTTTTAGATTGTGATCCATTTATTGTACATTTCCATCATTTGTTGTGGTTAAGGTTAATTCTACGTTGATTACTTTGTTTTAAAAAGAGCTGATTTAATTTTTGATTAGATTCGGGATGAGGGTAATGGAGACAAGTGTCCACACTTTTGTTTAAAAGCACTGTGCAAGATCACAAGGTCAGTGTGAATATGGAAGGCAATTCGATCTGTCTTATTTCACCTATTGAGAAAGAACCCTATAGTCCTTCCAAGGCTGAGAATGTCAAATTTCTCTAGTATTTCCTCATACCTCACACCTTTCATGCTGGAGACCAGCTTTGTGGCTCTTTTCTGAACTGCCTTGAGGGCTTGAATGTAAGTCTTACGCCTCAATGATCAGAACTGGACACAGTACGCAATATGTGGTTGGACCAGAGTACTGTACAATTTGGGCATAACTTCCTCAAACATATACTCTATTGTTTTGGTCGTATAGTTTAGCACTCAATTTGCTTGGTTAACTGCTACTGTATAACAGTTGGATACATTGAGCATTGAGTCTACTAAAACCCCTAGATCTCTTTCAACACCATCCTTAGCTATTTCTGTACCATTGATGGAGTATTTATGTTTCTTCCTTGTGCATTAAACCGAAGCCCCGTCTGCTCTCTCAGGTGGATGTAAAAGATCCCATGACACTATTTTAAAGAGGAGCAGGCGAGTTCTCACCGGTGTCCTGGCCAATATTTATCCCTCAACCAAAATCACAAAAGAACAATTATCTAGTCATTATCTCATTGCTGTTTGTGGGACCTTGCTGTGTGCAAATTGGCTGCTGTGTTTCCTACATTGCACCAGTACCTACACTTCATAACTACTTCATTGGCTATAAAGCACCTTGGGGTGTCCTGAGATTGTGAATGTAACTATATAAATGTAAGTCTTTTTTGATTTCTGGCTACCTGCCACAAGTTTTTCAGTGGATCTAATGCAGGTGGGGACAGAAAATTGTTTGGCACATCTCTGCTATATCCCAGCCTTTGTGTGCCTTCCTCCCTCCCAAGTTCCTGGTGGCCAGCCCAGATGATGCAGAATACATGCATCCATGCATAATTGGGCAGGCATATATTAAACCTATGCAAATGAGGGAAATATACTCTCCGATGTATTTCACTCGATTTGCATCATTTGAATGCTGGACGCAAGAATTGCCGATCAGGCCCCAGGCATCCAGCGCTCTGATGTCAGCAGAGGGGGTCACAGAATCTTCTTTCACAGCCTGGGCTTGTGCTGGAGCGTGATCGAGTGCTGGCCTATGAGGAGGGTGACATTTTATTTAATTCTTTACCGTTACACCGGTAGTTCGGAGGCTGCTGATATTCTCCCTCTGAGGCCTTCCGCTGGAATGTGTTACCACAATTTCCACAGTTCCCCCAGTTAGAGGATAGGGGAGCCCATCTCCAACATGTAAATATCCCTGAGGCCAGAAATTTGACTGGGGTCCAGTGCATCTTTGAGGCAGGTGAAAATATACAATCGCTTAAATTAAGTTAAATTGAGGCGAATAAGGCAAGGCACAATTTTCTGTCCATGTAGGATGGGTTTGTGCTCGACACCCTACTCACCTATCTGTAAATGGGTGTAAAGGAGAACTCCTTGTGTGATGCACTTTTTTGTATAATAGGCTCAATTTTAGGGGGAAATTGCGGTTGCGTTCGGGGTGGGGGGGCTCCGAAAAATCGCAGAAATCCCGTTCGGGTTCAGAAGCCGGCTCCAACCCGCCGACTGCCAAGTTTCCCAGGGACCTACCTGTGTGCATGTGGGTGACCCGAAACCGGAAATCCTGACTGCAATTAAAACCGGTGAGATGATAATTAAAGAGTCAAATGTACCTCATTGAGGTACTTAAGGCACTTTACCAATGACAGATTAAGTGATTGTAACGATTTTTAACTTACCTGGGGAGCTTGCCCACTGCTTCTGAACCAGGTGTGAAGGGCCAGAAAAGGGAAAAAGAAATAAAATAAATTAAATAAAAAACCATAGAAGGAAGTTAAAACACAAAATCAACCTACCTTTCCATCCTGCTTCGATGTCCGATATCTCCTTCTCTGATCTCCTCCTTTTCACCCCCCCCCGATGTCCTCTCAATGTCCCCATCTTCACCGCCCGATATCCTCCCAATCTTCCACCTCCCCCCGATCTCTCCCCCGATCCTCCCCTCTCCCCCCTGATCTTCCCCTCTCCCCCTCGATCTTCACTCCTCCCCCGATCTTCCCCTATCCCCCTCAATCTTCCCATCTCCCCCCCTCCCGATCATCGACTCTCTATCCCCCCACCCCGACCTTCCGTTCCAGCGCCGGATGATGTCTCTCTTTCTCGCCCCCCCCCCCCCCCCCCCCCGTATTGCAGCTCCTGGCGGCAGTCAGCCTGTCAATCAGGCTGGCTGCTGGGCGCGAAACCCGAAGTGGACGTTAATCATCAGGAATCACCATGCGATCGTGTCGGAAATGGTAAGTTTTGTTTATTCGGGTTTGCCACATGCACCTTCACCCACTACGCTGCCAACTCGCCACCATTTCAAAATCGACCCCAATGTGTTTAATTTTCATTTTTGCAGTAACTTTTAGGTGTTTTTTCCCCCTCTTCTCTTAATTTTTTTAATCTTAGAGTATTTTTGTATTGCTCTTCAATTTATTTTTGGAATTTTTTTGTATCAGACAAATAGGGGATGTTTATGTTGAAACAAAAAGAACGGAACATCTACTAAATCACCGGAAAGCCAACTGCAATTGAAGTATTTACAAGACTTCACAGAACAGGAAGAGGTTAAAAAGGAGGTGACATATAAAGGGACTCTGATCATATAAACTTTCACAGGAGCTCTGGGAATGACGAGGATTTAACGGCAAGCTCTAGACTCCTGTGGTGGTCACAAAGTCAAATTAAAATTCATGATGGAGGTTCATTTTAAAGCATCCTGCATGAAGTATTTCAAGGCCAAAATGATACAAGATAAAATAAGGCTTGTCAGCAAGCACCACAGCGAGGCTACTGAGCCTATCACAATGGCACCATCTATATCTGTAAGCTCTGGCACTGACCAAGGGGAACTGCTTTCACAGGTTTTGGGTCAGCGAGGAGCCAGTTGCAGGCTCAGCCATCTGTTGCAAGGAGACCTGTGGACAATCTTGTACCATAGGGACAACACTGTCAGTGGCAGTCAAGTACATCGCTGCCCTCAATTTTTCTGCCTCAACCTGCTTCCAAGCTAGCATTGGGATCATTCGTTGTATACACGTTTATCAAACAGTTGACTGATGCATAGGTCACCAGGTCCAGTAACAGCAACAGGAGCATGACATGGGTGCCCAATGTCATCACTGCTACATTTCCAAAAGTACTGATAGTGGCCATGTGGACTTCAGATTGCTGCTTCTCCTCTGCCGCTGCCTCTTGCTCCTCTTGACCTGTAAGCTGTGACTTACATGATACTACCTCCTCCAGCTCATAACTGCCTTCTTTGCAATTTGTGCAGATATGCTGGTGCTTCCAACTGTTGATGTAAGAGAGAAGCAGGGTACTGTGAGAAGCAATCTTGTTCTGACCGCCTGACAGTGCTGTCTAGCTATTTTTCCAGGCCTGAAATGATAGAAAAGGAACAAATATTAGAATGCTGGCTCTGAAGACACACCTTGAAACCGATCTTGACTTGCATTATACTTTGTGTGATGTGTACGTTAGGTACGATGGCCGCTAAATTGGGCCATGTAGCACCCGTTGTTTCGGCGCTACACAGCCTCTCCGACGTCCAAGATGGCGCCTTGGATGCCCACGCACATTTCCTGCGTGACGTGTGCCAGACGCCATCTTGGTCTAGGAGTTAGTGCAGGCGCAGATAACGAATGCTGGAACCATGTAAAGTAGGGAGAAAATGGCTTCAATCAGTGTAGAACGCTGATTTAAAGTGATACACACCATTTTGGGACTTAACGCTCAACTGAACGCACAGTCTTAACCCCGACCATCTGAACGTGTCTTAGAGTGCCTGCAGGACCCCTCTTTGGCGCTATTTAAAGGGACCATGCAGGATTTACAGGTTAGTGGCTGGATTATTGCTTCTGGCTGCCAAGACATTTGTAACTGTTTTTGGAGGTCTCCTATACTTGAATACTAGGACGCTGGGACATAACCTAACATTTAGAGCCATGACGTGCAGGAGTGAAGTTAGGAAATGCTTCTACATGCAAAGGTTGAGAGAAGTTTGGGAAGCTCTTCTGCAAACGGCAGTTGATGCGAGCTCAATTGTGAATTCTAAATCTAAGATTGATAGATTTCTGTGAACCAAGGGTATTAGGGGATATGGGGCTAAGGCGGATATATGGAGTTAGGTCACAGGTCCACCATGATCTCATTGAATGGCGGAACAGGCTCGAGTAGCTAAATGCCACTGCCAATTGCTGCCTACTGATATGCGCTACCTTCTCCTGCAAGGAAGCGTGATGTGTGTCTGGGCAATGTGCCTGTCATGTATGAATAGCTGCCAGTGTGTGTGGTCAGCGGCTTGCAACAGTGGTAATGTGTGAGGGTGAGAGGAAATCTCTGATTGGAAGAGTTGAGAACTGATGGAAAAAGTTTGTTGGTAGGAGGGTGTTGGGGGGTTTAATGCGTGGAGGAGTGGATGCAGTTAGTGGTGCAGTTGGTAGGAGATGCCACCTGACAATTAACCTCACTCACCTTGACCACTCATGTCGAAGCATTGAACTTCTTCCTGTACTGCATCCATGTTCATGATGCTGTGCGCCTGGCATTGACTTCGTTCCCCGCTGCCTCCCACTGCCTTTTGGGCATATGTTCTGCAGAGCCTCTTGCTCCCCCCCCCACCCCCCCACCCCCGCTGATATAGGATGTCCCTCCTTCTGTCCACCTCTTGCACCAAAGCCTCTGATGCATCAGCAGAGAACCTTGGTGCACGGAATCTCGGGTCGGCCGATTGGTGAGGTCTGGCATGCAGATTGGAGGATGTGGGATTTAGTAGTGCGCAACCTTTATTCAATGTTTTAAAATAACTCTTCAGTATGTAAACATAGGGGTGGGACCTGCATCTGTGCTTTACGTGTGCGATGTCTGATCTCCGTTCAGATTCCGTGCAGGCAGCAGGCTGTTATATTCAGCAAATAACAGGTACTAGCTATCTTTAAGAGATTTCTAACAGACAGCCTGCCTTTAAGAGAATGGAGATCCCCCTGCTGGTGGAAAGTGTTGCATGGAATCCTCGTTCAACTCTGATTTCCAACGCAGATTGCAGGTGAGTCCTCAGGCCTGAAAAAAATCTCGCCCTGCCTGCGCAGGGACCAATGGGCGCGGGGTAATAGCGGATCATGATATTCCCGCCCAAAAACAGGCCCTATCCAATTTTCCCCCCGATATGTACATATGTGGTTATATATATATTTTTTTATTCGTTCATGGGATGTGGGTGTCGCTGGCGAGGCCGGCATTTATTGCCCATCCCTAATTGCCCTCGAGAAGGTGGTGGTGAGCCGCCTTCTTGAACCGCTGCAGTCCGTGTGGTGACGGTTCTCCCACAGTGCTGTTAGGAAGGGAGTTCCAGGATTTTATGGGGTACGGTAGCATAGTGGTTATGTTACTGGACTAGTAATCCAGAGTCATAAGTTCAAATCCCACCATGGCAGCTGGTGAATTTAAATTCAATTAATTAATTAAATAAAAATCTGGAATTAAAATACTAGTATCAGTGATGATGGCTATGAAACTACTGGATTGTTGTAAAAACCCATCTGGTTCACTAATGTCCTTTAGGGAAGGAAACCTGCTGTCCTTGCCCAGTTTGGCCTAAATGTGACTCCAGACCCACAGCAATGTGGTTGATTCTGAAATGGCCTAGCAAGCCACTCAGTTGTAAAATCTTGCTATGAAAAGTCATAATATATGCAAGATATGAATAGGAATGTAAATATCTTGAGCTTGAAGGAGGTCTTAGCTTCATTTTTCCCTACTGCCCTGATGCTCTTATATGCGTTCAGTTCTATTATGTGTCATCTTGTCATTCAATCTGAGAAATAGTCTTGACATGTTGAAGAAACACATATGCATGTACCTAACTTACACCCCATCCTATGTGTCAGTATGTGACCATGTATCATACAGTAAGTTTGTGTAACAATGATTCTATCTGTGAAGCCCTTTGGAGATGTTAGTATCCTAAGGCTTTCAATTGTAAGTTGTAGTTTGAATGTGCACCCTGTTGGAATATGAGTATACATGATAAGCAAAGAAAGAGACATAAGATTGTGTGATGGCTTGGCATGGTCCCATAGTAAATGTTTGTAGGTTGACAAGCAACATTTTGTGGCAAGTATATTTGGGCCATCGACCTGCCAATGAAACTGTTGTGTAGTTTTACCTTGGCAGCTTCCTTAAGGAGTACAGTCTTCTTCTGCATTTGTTTCTAGATCGTACAGGTAGTGTACACAAAACTGACCCTAGCCATCACACTATACTATTGTCATCTGGGAAAGGTGCCCTGAGTCCCAAATAGAGTAGCCCTTTATTAACATACAACAACACTTTCACTTCACCAGCCATCAAATAGGGGGTTTTGGGTCCTGTGCCCCTCCCATCATTTGTCCATATACTTTATTTCTTGCATCTCTTTTTGCTTTTGACATCTAGTGACTTTGGCCAGCTGCTTCTTTTGCCTCTTACAGTCTTTTGAAAGGCTGAAAAATAATTTATCTCTTCATGTGGTCACTTACCTTTAAGTGGCTACATCCCTTTAATTGTGTTACGCAGCCCTTTAAGGGCTGCTGATATTCACCATTTCCTTTCCTCCTCAACCCTCCACATTTTGCAATCCCGACCAGTAGGCTCAATCCAGGCTGAATGGTTGTCTTGCATAGTAAATCAAAGCTAACCTAAAAAAAACTGGCAGCTTTTCCCCTCAACAATTTCAGTGAGTGACCCTCAGCACTGGGGTCCTACTGTTTCAGCAGTGGGAGTGGAAAATAGGCCCTAAAATGTTTCTTATTTCCAATCCAATCACCATTTGAGTACAGTTTAATTAACCATAGAATTAAACTATAGTTAATTTAACTATAGTTAAACTATAGTTTATTTAACATTAGAACCACAATAGAATTTAGGATGTGGAATGTGCATTTTGGCAACTCCCCAATATAGTTATAGTACCGTATAACTATACTTTGCATAACTAATACAATACAAGAAGTTCACATAATCAAGACAGTTGAGTTCAAACAGTTCATTATCTGAATCATGTAATTGTGCTACAGTTTGGCCTCAAACAATTATGCCAGTCAGTTGTAGTTTGAAATATTTATGATCTTGTTATTTCTGTCACTTTCTGTCACTGCCTCCATCAAATTATACTGTTTGGGTTAGTTTCTTTCACTGTCACCCCCAGGTATTGTAATACAAGCCGACCTACAGAAGGCTGTCACAACAACTTCACATGACAGCTAGAAAGGGTGAGACACAAGTGTTATTTGTAGTGTGTTAGCAAGATATCAGTTTCCTTCAATGCTGTATGGAAAAGTAATTCTTCAAAATTAGGACTTGTTTATGATCTGTGGTTCAGTCAACTGTGAGCTCTTTTATTTTGGGTAATTATCAGCAAATTCGTAGCAGTAAAAGCTGTGAGATATCGCTTGGTTACAGACCATAATTACCTCTTCTGCTTAAAAGTGTTCAGCCTAGAATTTTGATACTGACAGCTATAAGGAGCAATGCGGCTTCCACCAGCAATTCCTCATTGTCATCCTGCTGTTCTCAGAGTTGCAACAATAACGTAAAAATGAGGGAATAGTGCAAATTGAACATTGGATATAATCACTGAGGCTCTGTGGTAAAATAGATGATTCTAACTCATGGGCTAGGGGGGCAACTGAATGTCTTGCACCCAACCTCACTTCTTGAGAATATGCCCCATGTGGACTGGATCCTAATTCTTCATTGGCTAAGATTTATTTTAGGTTCATTATTGATGGTACTAATGCTGATTAGCACTAACAAATCAAGCAACATATTATTATCCCTACGTGGCAACTGTAAATCCCTTCTTCCATTAATAACACTTTTTAAATTTTGAGTCATCTTACTATTGAAAGGGGCGGATTTGGAGGTACTGACAAAGTAATTTTAGTTTGCCTTTTTAAATGGCACATACAGTACTAGCGTCAGAGAAAGCTCCACCTGAAGATATCACTACACTGCCAGGGCATTTGTATGTTGGCCAAGAAGTACTTACCAGTTTATGGAACCCATGACTTGCTTTTGGTCTATTTGTTTTAAATCTATAAATCTGAATTCTTTACCCCAGAGGGCTGTGGATGTTGAGTTGTTGAGTATATTCAAGGCTGAGATGGATAGATTTTTGGACTCTAGGGGAATCAAGGGATATGGGGATCAGGCAGGAAAGTGGAGTTGAGGTTGAAGATCAGCCATGATCTTATTGAATGGCGGAGCAGGCTCGAGGGGCCGTATGGCCTACTCCTGCTCCTATATCTTAGGTTCTTATGGGGAAGGTAAAAATAACACCCATAGAGAATGGCATAGTTCCCATCAGTAATTCCTGCATTTACTAGGCTGTTCTTCCCAGGTGTTGTCAGCAGTGAGCCCTACCATTAAAGGAGTAGGTGAGAGTTGGGACTTTCCACCAAGTGAACAATTGGAAGGGGGATTCCCCACTAAGGGAGCAGGTCAAGTGTGTTAGGGAACATGTGCATGTAGGTCTAAATGTATTTTAGCAAACCTTAAATGGGCACTGTAGGAATGTTAAAGCCTGTACTCAACGATTCAATATTTGATAGAATAATAGGGAACCTGAAGGACTTTGGCCTCGATATTAACAGGGAGACGGAGAGGGTGCGGGGGAGCACAGTAGCCTGGGGAAAATCCAGCAAGGCCAAGGACGATTGGCAAGACCTCATTTAAATAATCTGTGGCAGACTCCTGCCTGCCTGACAGGTGAGAGCGGGAATTTGCACCGGAGGCTGCAGCCAGGGACCTATGGGAACAGTCCCCGGCAGTTAATGGGGGTGATGCCATGATCAGGGATTCTTGCTGTGATCGGGGGAAGGGTGGGACTTGCCGCCATCGGGGGGGGGTGGTGGTAGCCCGGTGCAAGGGAGTCCCAAGGCTTCCTTGTGAGGCCCAGATGAGCACTTCTGCCCCTTCAGGTCTACAAGAAAACATGAACAATAAATTTAAAACTTACTTTCTGGGCCTCCTCTGGCCAAGGATTCGGCTCCCGACAGCTTTACCTGACACTGCCCCCCAACCCTCCTCAGCTTGAAATTGGAGATCGGGTCCTCATGACATCATCGGACCCGATCTGTATAGTTAAAGTAGGACCCTGCTTCCTTCCTGTGAGTGTCCTGCTCAAAAGAGCAGGTTAATATTGGAACACAGCGGGAAGGAAGTGGGATCGGAGGGGGTAAGTGACTCCCATTATTTTAACTGCCACCTGCCCAGTTTCTGCCAGGTGGGGGCAGTTAAATTCAGCTGTGTTTAAAATGGCCTCTTTAAATATCGTAGTGAAGTTGCCAGCTCTCAGCTAAAGGTTTACACAGCTTGTAGAATCATAGAATCATAGAATCATATAGCACAGAAAGAGCTAGACAATTAGTCCCACACCCATGCTCTTTCCCCATTGCCCTGCAAATTTACCCTTTTCAAGCATATATCCAATTCTCTTTTGAAAGTTATTTTTGAATCTGCTTCCACCACCCTTTCAGCAATGCAATCCAAACCACAACTTGCTGCTTAAAAAAATTCTCCACACCTCCCCTCTGGTTCATTTGTCAATTACTTTAAATCTATATCCTCTGGTTACCGACCTCCCTGTCTGTGGAAACAGTTTGTCCTTATTCATCCCTAGTTACTGAGGGAAGTAAGGGTGGAAATTGCAGAGACTCTGGCCACAATCTTCCAATCCTCCTTAGATATGGGATGGTGCCGGAGGACTGGAGGATTGCCAAATGTTACACCCCTGTTCAAAAAAAGGGAGCAGTTGGAAAAGTATGAGCTAATAAATGAAAGTCAGCACGGATTTGTTAAAGGAAAATCGTGTTTGACGAACTCGATTGAGTTCTTTGATGAAGTAATGGAGAGGGTTGGTAAGGGTAGTGCGGTTGATGTTGTGTATATGAACTTTCAAAAGGCATTTGATAAAGTACCACATAATAGACTTGTTAGCAAAATTAAAGCCCATGGGATTGAGTGGACAGTGGCAGCATGGATACAAAATTGGCTAGGGGACAGGAAGAGGAGGGTAGTGGTGAACGGTTGTTTTTCAGACTGAAGGGAAATATACCGTGGTGTTCCCCAGGGGTCAGTATTAGGATCACTGCTCATTTTGATATACATTAATGACCTGGACTTGGGTATAGAGGGTATAATTTCAAAGTTTGCAGATGACACAAAACTCAGAAATGTAGTAAACAATGTGAAAGATAGTAACAGACTTCAGGAGGACATAAATAAACTGGTGAAATGGGCAGACACACGGCAGATGAAATTTAAGTGAGAAGTGTGAAGTGATGCATTTTGGTAGGAAGAATGAGGAGAGACAATATAAACTAAATGGTACAATTTTAAAGGGAGTGCAGGATCAGAGGGACCTGGGGGTGCACATACACAAATCTTTGAAGGTGGCAGGACAAGTTGAGAAGGCTGTTAAAAAAGCATATGGGATTCTGGGCTTTATTAATAAAGGAGTAGAGTACAAAAGCAAGGAAGTTATGCTAAACCTTTATAATACACTGGTTAGGCCTCAGCTGGAATATTATGTTCAATTCTGGGCACCAGACTTTAGGAAGGTTGTCAAGGCCTCAAAGAGGGTGCAGAAGAAATTTACTAGAATGGTGCCAGGGATGAGGGAGTTCAGTCATGTGGAGAGAACCATAGATCCATAGAACCATAGAAAAGATACAGCACAGAAGGGGGCCATTCAGCCCATTGTGTCCACGCCGGCTCGAAGAACAAACAGGTGTCCATTCTAATCCCACCTTCCAGCACCCGGTGGGTAGCCCTGCAGCTTACAGCACTTTAGGTGCAGGTCCAGGTACTTTTTAAAAGAGTTGAGGGTCCCTGCCTCTACCACCAATTCGGGCAGCGAATTCCATACACCCACCACCCTCTGGGTAAAAAAGTTTTTCCTCATGTCCCCTCTAATCCTTCCACCAATCAGCTTAAATCTATGTCCTCTAGTTCTTGAACTCTCCGCTAGGGGTAACAGGTACTTCGTGTCTATTCTATCTGGGCCCCTCATAATTTTGTACACCTCAATCAAGTCTCCCCTCAGCCTCCTCTGCTCCGAGGAAAACAACCCCAGCTTATCCAATCTCTCCTCATAGCTGCAATTTTCAAGCCCTGGCAACATTCTTGTAAATCTTCTCTGCACTCTCTCCAGAGCAATTACGTCCTTCCTGTAATGTGGTGACCAGAACTGGAGACTAGAAAAGCTGGGGTTGTTTTCCTTAGAACAGGCAAGGTTAAGGGGAGATTTGATAGAGTTGTTTAAAATCATGAAGGGTTTTGACGGAGTAAATAAAGAGAAATTGTTTCCAGTGGCAGATAGGGTTGGTAACCAAATTACACAGATTTAAGGTGATTGACAAAAGATCGAGAGGCCACATGAGGAAACACTTCTTTCCGCAGCTAGTTGTAATGATCTGGAATGCACTGCCTGAAAAGGTGGTGGAAGCAGATTGAATAATAACTTTCAAAAGAAAATTGAATAAATATTTGAAGGGAAAACATTTACAGGGCTATGGGGAAAGAGCAGGGGAATGGGACTAATTGGATAGTCCTGTCAAAGTGCTGGCACAGGCACGATGGGCCGAATGGCTTCCTCCTGTGCTGTACCTACTATGATACTATGAATTGAAGGAGCTGTAGCTCAGAGAGTGGATTCTTTTTTCATCAATTCTCTCCTTTCTCCTCCACCCCTTTTGAAAATATTGGCTCCTTGCCGTGGTACAATACAAGATCCTGATCACCTTCTGGTACATCACTCAAGTACCTTTTCTTCATGTGTGTCCTTGGCCATGTCATGAGATCATTTGAAAGGTGTTATTAGAGCTTCTCAGAACCAGATTGATTGGAAATGGGACTGGAATCAAACAATGTTACTTTCTGCCATTATATGTTGTGCACAAACTTGACAGAAAAATTTAAGATCAGCTGTTGGTTTCTGAGGGTTGCAATCATGGGTGTGTTTATTTAATGTTTGCCTCCAAAGAAACAAATCATCTGATAAAATGCAGCTTCTAAAAACATTTTATTTTCTTCCAAAGGAACTTTCTGGGACTTGCCTGGATGTTGTTTTATGTGAAAGTATAGGTCTAAAAAACTGGGCACAGGCGAAGATCCCTATGCTGGGACGTGTAGGTCCAAGGCCCATCCAATATTGGTGCTTATTTACATGAGGCCAGCAAGCTTCAGACACCTGCTAGGCATCCCCAGGCAGGTCTCTGGTGAAAACCATTTGAATTTTGGGCTCCTGCAGTGCTGGCAGTGGTCCACAGGTTGGTCTTAGATGGGGAGGAGCGATCGGAAGGGTGGGTTATGACTGGGAGAGGTGGGGAAGTAAGTGGGAGGAAAGGGGATGACCGTGAGAGGAAGGGGAGTCATTGGAAGGATAGGGTGTAAGTGGAAGAGCAGGGAAGTGAGCGGGAGGTAGGAGGACAATCATGAGAGGGATGGAGGCAGTGACTGGGAAGGGAGGGGGGAAGTGATCGGGAAAGGGAGGGAAGGAATGATCAGGAAAGGGAGGGAGGGAACGATCGGGAGAGGGAGGGAGGCAACGACCAGGAGGGGGTGAGCGGTGGCCAGCAGCGACCCGTGATTTTAATGTGGAGCCGGGAGGAGTACTGCTGCACCTTCTGGCTACATATTGAGGTAAGTATCTTTTTAAACACTTACCTTTTTGGTGGCGGCCTACAGCAATCCCTTTAAGGACCGTTAGCTAGACCGTACATAGACCTGGTTTTCCTGAAGGTAATTGGCCTGACACCGGCTGCGTCAGGGCAGCCCAATTTTACAAAGGGACCTCAAACAGACGTTAGGCCCCTGCTTTGCATAAGAAAAGGGCCTAAAGCCCTTTTGATGCCTATACCAACGTGGCAGGCGGCGCTATCTGGCTCAGAATGCACGCGTGCACGCCACCCACCATATTGGATGCTTTTGTGCTCGTTTTACACTTGTAAAACAGGCACAACGTCATCAAATTTCTAGGCCATATTTTCTTCAATACTGGTTGCATAAGAGATAAAGTGGATGTGCCCTGGTATGAATTCATTAACTGGCTTGATCTGACAATTCCTGTAAATGTACCTGTGTGATTGGCCAAGGTTTGGAAATAAAATCAGGAGTGAGGTTGGCAATTCACATTCACAATTACAGTAGGATGCAAAACGTCCATAAATGCACCCAAAGGCTGTCTGAGACAGCATGCCCCACAGAAAATAAATCTCATGCTTTTATCTCTCTACTACTAACTGTGATTTAGTGTACTACAATAAAAATTATTGAATATTGGGCATACTTGCACTATAGGTTATGCCAAGCTGATATCCCACTGCACTTTCAGTTTAACTCTTTGCCTTTATGTGTGATAGATTATATTCAAAGCTATTTTTGAGCTGTCAGCTTTTCTCAGGCTGTGTCAGAATCACAAATTTGAGGTCTGCGCGAGGTGTTCTCTTGTGTTCCATATAGCGGTCTCTCCCATTAGCATAGCCTCTAACCCCCCCCAGTCATGATCGGATGTTTACCTTCACTGCCCAATATCTAGTCAAGTGATAGTGTGACCTGGGGTTGTAACATTGAAGCCCTTTGTTGTGTGCACTTGATAGTGTAACCTCGTACTTGCGCCCACTTATCTTCCAGAAGACGGACTGATAAACACTCTAATGACACAGAGCCAATTGTAAACCAAGAAGCTGGTTTATTGTATTAGTAATATGTGAAAGAAGAGAATACAGTGTTCAGTAAAATGTTATCTATTTCCTATTGTTCTTTGTAACATCAAAAATATTTAATTATGCAAACTTAGCCCCTGCTGCAGGCTAAGCATCACCATTACAAGTCAGTATTCACTGAACTGACTGGCTCTAACCTTACAAGGAGTAATATCTCTATGACTGTTTTCAGTCCAAATTTCTTCAAATTGTCCTTTTTTAGCTGGACAGGAAATGAAAGACTTGACCTCTGACCTTCCACAGCTCTTTGGCGGATGAGCTTGCAATCAAACCAACTGGTGCTCCGCTGGCAGCCAATGAATGAGGCCATTCCAACATTGTATATGTGAATATGCTTAGAATGTATTAACAAACCCCATTGTCTCAAACTGATATTGTATGTAAGAAACACAATTTTGTCAGCCACTTCCCAGCTACTGAGTTAAATGCGTTGTATAGATTGATTTAACACCCTGTGTGCTGAATTTAACTTAATAGCAATATCTTGATATAAATTAACCCAAAATTCTTTCTAGGCCATATAGCCAAAAATCTTGAAATGTGACAGTCAGCTTTTTTAAAGCTGCTACTCAGCTTTTGCTGGTTTTCTGGGTTGACATGTATAGGGTAGCACTGTTTATCAGGAAAGATTTATACTTTGCTGAGAGGAAGGAACTGGAAATTGTCACAGAGCCTCCTTGGGTAGATCTGCAAGATAGAAAGGAAAAAATATTAATGGTCGGAATATTTTGTAAGCCACCACAAAATAAGAAGGGGCTGAATGTACTGCTGTGAGAAGTTATAAAGATAGTGCAGAGGTGTCAGTTGTAATGGAGTTTTCAGTCTTCCTGACACAAACTGGACCATATAGCGGAAACAATCTATATGCATGAGATGGTTTACTGAAGTACTTCAAGAATCTTTGCTTGAACAGCAGCTGAGAAAACTCATTAGGATTTGCTCCTAACTAATAATAATAAACCAACATTTGGCAACATTTGGTCTTTAAGAATTTCACAGGTATAGAGAATTTGGATCCAGGAATGTTCTTTAGGGCACAAAATTCAAGGATTAGAGGGGACAGTTAAGGTATCAAAAGCAAACAGGAAATTTAAGGAACATTTTTAAGTAAGAGGGTGATACATTTGTAGAACAAATTAAAACTACTGGGGGTGTATTAAAAAAACATAGCAAATTTAAAAAAGGACTCGATAAATTGCTGCTGGTGAATTGGATGCAGAGCTATTAGCTCTAGAATCACATTAGGGAACCTGACGGGAGGTCTAGATGGACCAATGATCTTCTCCTGACTGAAATATTACTATGTTATTATACGTCACTTTCCTGGGAAATAAGATCCAACTTTTTTTAAGGGTTTGTTTATAAGACATTTGGTAAGTCCAACCAGAATTCATTGTAATGTACGTCACAGACAGGATACAAAGTTAAGACAGAGACATTGGGCATGATTTTAACTGTGAAAAACGGGTGGTTGTGGGGGGACATTGAAAATTGTGACAATTTCAGACCCGCCCCCAACCCACCTCCAACCCGCCCGTTTCTGGTTTTCACCGGGGCAGGACAAAGGGTGGGCGACCAACCCGCTCCCAGGACGCAGGTTGGTCACTAAAACCTTCCAAGGAGGCTGCGGGCCTCCATTCATTCAGGTTTTGCACTTGCAACCCCTGGGGGCCAAGATTCCCGGGCCTTCTCCTTCATGCCGCGTGAGAGGAGGTGAGAAGGCCTGAAACTGCAGCTAAGTGCCTTTCTAGCACAGCTTGAGGCCTGGAGGAGCAGGAGTGCTTCCCCCAGGCCCAACAGGCCCCCCCCCACAACGATCACGACCCCCCACAACGATTACGACCACTTCCCAACGATCGCGACCCCCTCCTCCAATGATCACAATCCCCCCCCCAATAATCACGGACCCCCCCAACGATTGTGGACCCCTCCAAACTATCATGACCGCCCCAAACAAGTACGGACCTCCCAATGATCGTGGACCCCCCAAACGATCGTGGACTACCAACCCCAAAAGCCCCCCCCCACCTCGGTGACCGACCTCCCGGTGCCTGACACCCGACCCCCCCCTGCACCCCATGACTGACTCCCCCGGTGACTGACCTCCGATGACTGAGCTCCCCTCTCCCCCAATGACTGACTCCCCCCCTCCCGTGACCCCCATGCCCCACGGTGCCCCCAGGCCCATCAATGCCCCCATGCCCATTAATGCCCCCATACTCTCCATAACCCTCATGCCCACCGATGCCCCCGCCCCCCCCCCCCCCCCCATCCATACAATCTCAGACTTACCTAAAGACTTACCTTTTCACGTCCTCTTTCTTGCTCTGCTCCCGTCCGACTGAGGCCAGTCTGTCAATCAGGCCAGCCTGTAGGATGGGAAACCGACAAAAAAAAATAAAAGACGTCCTTCCCATCCACGATTTGACCCCCGCCCCCTTCCCGACTCCAAGTCAAAATCCTGGCCATTGTTTTATTAATTCAGTTCTTTTTTGTCTCCTCAGTGCGCGACCGAGTCAGATCAAAAATGGAGCGTGACATTTTGGCTGAAGTCAATCATCCTTTCATAGTAAAATTGCACTATGGTAAGTTTTGTGCTTTCAATTCAAACTTATCATTATCATTGGTTACCATCACTACCATTACCATCACCAACATGATCAAGATGAGCATAAAGGGTCAAAAAATAGCCAAACTGTATAGGCTAAGAATGGGCCTCTTTTCAGATTTTAAATCTTAATATATTACTTTCAGATCCATTTTGGATATTTGGATTCAGTCACAAAAGCCTGAATTTTGGCCTAATTTTAGTGAAATGGATGGTCTATCAGCCCCTTTGAGACAGATGATACAAGATATGCACAGTGGAACACTTTACTTTTTTTTTAGTCTAAATATGAGACAACTGTCAATCATCACTGGAGGGAGGGGAGAGAGAAATGCGCAGTTTGGACACAAGGACAGGTATTGAATCAGGGTAAATTTTCATCGCAGGACAAAAATTCATGGGCAGTACGCATTCTATTTTCCGATTTGTGCTCCTGGCATATGAACATCTCCATCGGTAGCACTAAAGATAAAAATTTACCCCAAGAAATGATACGAACAAGAAAAGAACAATTAGTTTGTTCTCTTTTCTTAGATCACCTCAACTAGAGAGTAAGTGTTAAGGGTTGCTACTCAGACTGGCAAAAGGTGGGAAGTGGTGTTCCACAAGGATCGGTGCTGGGACCACTGTTGTTTACAATTTACATTAACGATTTGGATTCAAGAATTGAAAGTACAATTCCAAAATAGCGGATGACCACCTAATTGGGGGTATAGTTAATACAAAGGAAGAATGAGTCAAAATACAAGAGGACATTAATAAACTTGCAGAATGGGCGTGTAATTGTCAAATTAATTTCAATATAGATAAGTGTGAGGTGGTGCATTTTGGTAGGAAGAATAAGGAGGCTGCATACTGCTTGGATAATAAGATGTGGAGATGCCGGTGATGGACTGGGGTTGACAATTGTAAACAATTTTACAACACCAAGTTATAGTCCAGCAATTTTATTTTAAATTCACAAGCTTTCGGAGATTTTCTCCTTCCTCAGGCAAATGTTTCAAGAGCTCCTTGAAGCCTACGCATTTATACATATTGAACAATACATGGTGTTTACAGACTGCCCCTGCAACTGCCCGTTGCCAAGGCAATCACCGTGTTCAGACAGAGAGCTGTCACCTGCAGAACCCCCGAATACACATTCAACAAAAAAACAAACAGGGAAAAAAAACAGAGAAAAAAAACAGAGAGAGGCAGAAACATCCGGAAGGCAGAGAGAGCCAGCAAATGACCCATTATATTAAAAACAGATAACATTTGTTCGCTGGTGGGGTAACGTGTAGCGTGACATGAACCCAAGATCCCGGTTGAGGCCGTCCTCATGGGTGCGGAACTTGGCTATCAATTTCTGCTCGACGATTTTGCGTTGTCGTGTGTCTCGAAGGCCGCCTTGGAGTACGCTTACCCGAAGGTCGGTGGATGAATGTCCATGACTGCTGAAGTGTTCCCCGACTGGGAGGGAACCCTCCTGTTTGGCGATTGTTGCGCGGTGTCCGTTCATCCGTTGTCGCAGCGTCTGCATGGTCTCGCCAATGTACCATGCTCTGGGGCATCCTTTCCTGCAACGTATGAGGTAGACAACGTTGGCCGAGTCACAGGAGTATGAACCATGCACCTGGTGGGTGGTGTCATCTCGTGTGATGGTGGTATCTGTGTCGATGATCTGGCATGTCTTGCAGAGGTTACCGTGGCAGGGTTGTGTGGCGTCGTGGACGCTGTTCTCTTGAAAGCTGGGTAGTTTGCTGCGAACGATGGTCTGTTTGAGGTTGGGTGGCTGTTTAAAGGCGAGTAGTGGAGGTGTGGGGATGGCCATAGCGAGGTGTTTGTCCTCATTGATGACATGTTGAAGGCTGCGGAGAACATGGCGTAGTTTCTCCGCTCCGGGGAAGTACTGGACGACAAAGGGTACTCTGTTGGTTGCGTCCCGTGTTAGTCTCCTGAGGAGGTCTATGCGATTTTTTGCTGTGGCCCGTCGGAACTGTCGATCGATGAGTCGAGCGTCATATCCCGTTCTTACTAGGGCGTCTTTCAGCGTCTGTAGGTGTCCATCGCGTTCCTCCTCGTCTGAGCAGACCCTGTGTATTCGCAGGGCCTGTCCATAGGGGATGGCCTCTTTGACGTGGTTAGGGTGGAAGCTGGAAAAGTGGAGCATCGTGAGGTTGTCCGTGGGCTTGCGGTAGAGTGAGGTGCTGAGGTGCCCGTCTTTGATGGAGATTCGTGTGTCCAAGAAAGAAACTGATTCTGAGGAGTAGTCCATGGTGAGCTTGATGGTGGGATGGAACTTGTTGATGTTATCGTGTAGTCTCTTTAGTGATTCCTTGCCGTGGGTCCATAGAAAGAAAATGTCGTCGATGTATCTGGTGTATAGTGTTGGTTGGAGGTCTTGTGCAGTGAAGAAGTCCTGCTCGAACTTGTGCATGAAAATGTTGGCGTATTGGGGTGCGAATTTGGTCCCCATGGCTGTTCCGTGTGTTTGGGTAAAGAACTGGTTATCGAAGGTGAAGACATTGTGATCCAGGATGAAGCGGATGAGTTGTAGGATGGCTTCCGGAGATTGGCTGTTGTTGGTGTTGAGTATTGATGCTGTCGCAGCGATGCCGTCATCGTGGGGGATACTGGTGTATAGTGCCGAGACGTCCATCGTGGTGAGAAGTGTTCCTGGTTCAACTGGTCCGTGGGTACTGAGTTTTTGTAGGAAGTCTGTAGTGTCACGACAGAAGCTGGGGGTTCCCTGTACGATGGGTTTCAGGATGCCCTCGATGTATCCAGAGAGGTTCTCACACAGGGTTCCATTGCCTGATACGATGGGACGTCCGGGTGTGTTGGCTTTGTGTATCTTTGGGAGGCAGTAGAAGTCTCCCACGCGGGGATTACGTGGGATGAGAATGCGTAGGATGCTTTGAAGGTCTGGATCGAAGGTCTTGATCAGTTTGTTGAGCTGGTGGGTGTGTTCTTTGGTCGGATCTGCGGGTAACCGTCTGTAGTGTTCCTGGTTGTCCAGTTGTCGGTATGCTTCTTTGCAATAGTCTGTTCTGTTCTGTATGACTATGGCTCCTCCTTTGTCCGCTGGTTTGATGACGATGTTGCGGTTGGTCTTGAGAGCGTTGATGGCGTTGCGTTGTGCTCGGGTGACATTCTGGACTGTCTTCTGAGTGCGGCTGATGAATCTGGCATTGACGCATTTCCTGACAGCTTGAGCATACATGTCCAGCTGAGGGCAGCGACCCTCCGGAGGAGTCCAGTTTGACTCTTTCCTCTTCGGTTGCTGTACCGCGGATCCCTCTGTCTGCTGTTCCGGATCGTCGATTGTCTCATTGGGTTCGCTGCTGAAATCTTGGGGTTTGTGGTAGAATTCCCGGAGCCTCATTCTCCTGATGAATTCCTCTGTGTCCGCCGCGAGACTAGTGGGGTCCATTTTGGTAGTGGGGCAGAAATTGAGTCCACATACAACTCGGATTACGCTGAGAGACTCTGCCGCCGTACCTCTCGCACACTCCGCAACCATCTCATACACTAACTCTACAGCAGACGCCACAACCTCGAAACCAAGATAGAGTCCATACTCTCAACCTGTACTCAGGACACAGCAGACCAGCTACGTTATACCGCCAAACAGACGAGGCAACGGAACTACGCTGCCTACATGAAAACCAAGAGCAGGAAGCTTGAGAAACTCGGCATCACCACCAGCAACGACCAAGCTTCCCCTGGTACCACGGTTGCAACCACAGGGAAGTCTATTGTCAATTTATCCGACCACACCCTTCAACCAGACGAAATCGAAGTTCTCAGCCGAGGGCTCAATTTCTGCCCCACTACCAAAATGGACCCCACTAGTCTCGCGGCGGACACAGAGGAATTCATCAGGAGAATGAGGCTCCGGGAATTCTACCACAAACCCCAAGATTTCAGCAGCGAACCCAATGAGACAATCGACGATCCGGAACAGCAGACAGAGGGATCCGCGGTACAGCAACCGAAGAGGAAAGAGTCAAACTGGACTCCTCCGGAGGGTCGCTGCCCTCAGCTGGACATGTATGCTCAAGCTGTCAGGAAATGCGTCAATGCCAGATTCATCAGCCGCACTCAGAAGACAGTCCAGAATGTCACCCGAGCACAACGCAACGCCATCAACGCTCTCAAGACCAACCGCAACATCGTCATCAAACCAGCGGACAAAGGAGGAGCCATAGTCATACAGAACAGAACAGACTATTGCAAAGAAGCATACCGACAACTGGACAACCAGGAACACTACAGACGGTTACCCGCAGATCCGACCAAAGAACACACCCACCAGCTCAACAAACTGATCAAGACCTTCGATCCAGACCTTCAAAGCATCCTACGCATTCTCATCCCACGTAATCCCCGCGTGGGAGACTTCTACTGCCTCCCAAAGATACACAAAGCCAACACACCCGGACGTCCCATCGTATCAGGCAACGGAACCCTGTGTGAGAACCTCTCTGGATACATCGAGGGCATCCTGAAACCCATCGTACAGGGAACCCCCAGCTTCTGTCGTGACACTACAGACTTCCTACAAAAACTCAGTACCCACGGACCAGTTGAACCAGGAACACTTCTCACCACGATGGACGTCTCGGCACTATACACCAGTATCCCCCACGATGACGGCATCGCTGCGACAGCATCAATACTCAACACCAACAACAGCCAATCTCCGGAAGCCATCCTACAACTCATCCGCTTCATCCTGGATCACAATGTCTTCACCTTCGATAACCAGTTCTTTACCCAAACACACGGAACAGCCATGGGGACCAAATTCGCACCCCAATACGCCAACATTTTCATGCACAAGTTCGAGCAGGACTTCTTCACTGCACAAGACCTCCAACCAACACTATACACCAGATACATCGACGACATTTTCTTTCTATGGACCCACGGCAAGGAATCACTAAAGAGACTACACGATAACATCAACAAGTTCCATCCCACCATCAAGCTCACCATGGACTACTACTCAGAATCAGTTTCTTTCTTGGACACACGAATCTCCATCAAAGACGGGCACCTCAGCACCTCACTCTACCGCAAGCCCACGGACAACCTCACGATGCTCCACTTTTCCAGCTTCCACCCTAACCACGTCAAAGAGGCCATCCCCTATGGACAGGCCCTGCGAATACACAGGGTCTGCTCAGACGAGGAGGAACGCGATGGACACCTACAGACGCTGAAAGACGCCCTAGTAAGAACGGGATATGACGCTCGACTCATCGATGGACAGTTCCGACGGGCCACAGCAAAAAATCGCATAGACCTCCTCAGGAGACTAACACGGGACGCAACCAACAGAGTACCCTTTGTCGTCCAGTACTTCCCCGGAGCGGAGAAACGACGCCATTTTCTCCGCAGCCTTCAACATGTCATCAATGAGTACAAACACCTCGCTATGGCCATCCCCACACCTCCACTACTCGCCTTTAAACAGCCACCCAACCTCAAACAGACCATCGTTCGCAGCAAACTACCCAGCTTTCAAGAGAACAGCGTCCACGACGCCACACAACCCTGCCACGGTAACCTCTGCAAGACATGCCAGATCATCGACACAGATACCACCATCACACGAGATGACACCACCCACCAGGTGCATGGTTCATACTCCTGTGACTCGGCCAACGTTGTCTACCTCATACGTTGCAGGAAAGGATGCCCCAGAGCATGGTACATTGGCGAGACCATGCAGACGCTGCGACAACGGATGAACGGACACCGCGCAACAATCGCCAAACAGGAGGGTTCCCTCCCAGTCGGGGAACACTTCAGCAGTCATGGACATTCATCCACCGACCTTCGGGTAAGCGTACTCCAAGGCGGCCTTCGAGACACACGACAACGCAAAATCGTCGAGCAGAAATTGATAGCCAAGTTCCGCACCCATGAGGACGGCCTCAACCGGGATCTTGGGTTCATGTCACGCTACACGTTACCCCACCAGCGAACAAATGTTATCTGTTTTTAATATAATGGGTCATTTGCTGGCTCTCTCTGCCTTCCGGATGTTTCTGCCTCTCTCTGTTTTTTTTCTCTGTTTTTTTTTCCCTGTTTGTTTTTTTGTTGAATGTGTATTCGGGGGTTCTGCAGGTGACACCTCTCTGTCTGAACACGGTGATTGCCTTGGCAACGGGCAGTTGCAGGGGCAGTCTGTAAACACCATGTATTGTTCAATATGTATAAATGCGTAGGCTTCAAGGAGCTCTTGAAACATTTGCCTGAGGAAGGAGAAAATCTCCGAAAGCTTGTGAATTTAAAATAAAATTGCTGGACTATAACTTGGTGTTGTAAAATTGTTTACAATGGATAATAAGAGTCTAAATGGGATAGAGGAGCAAAAGGATTTCGGGGTACAGGTACACAAATCACTAAAAGTAGCGACGCAGGTGAATAAGGCCATAAAAAGGCAAATTAAGCACTTGGGTTCATTTCTAGAGGGATAGAATTGAAAAGCAAAGAAGTTATGTTAAACTTGTATCGAACCTTGGTATGGTATAGACCACACATAGATTATTGTGCACCGTTCTGATCTCCATATTATAAAAAGGATAAAGAGGCATTGGAAAGGGTGCAAAAAAGATTCACAAGGATGATACCAAAACTGAGAGGCTATCCTTATCGGAAAGGCTGAACAGGCTGGGGCTCTTTTTTCTAGAAAAGAGAAGGCTGAGGGCTGACCTGCTTGAGGTCCTTAAGATAATGATAGGGTTTGATAGGATCGACATAGAGAAAATGTTTCCATTTGTGGGGGAGTCCAAAACTAGATGTCATAAATATAAAATATTTGCTAATAAATCCAATAGGGAATTCAGGAGAAACTTCTTTACCTACAGAATAGTTAGAATGTCGAACTCGCTACCACAAGGGGTAGCTGAGGCAAATAGCATAGATGCATTTAAGGGGAAGCTAGATAAGCACATGAGGGAGAAAGGAATAGAAGGATATGCTGATAGGGTTAGATGAAGTTGGGAGGGAGGAGGCTCATGTGGAGCATAAATGCCAGCATGGGCCAGTTGAGCCAAATAGCCAGTTTCTGTGCTGCAGTTTTGATGTAACCTACTTGCTATCTCATCACATTCCTCAATCCCTTCTTATTTCAGAATGCAACCAATCATCTCTTAAAATCAAAATATTGTACAATTTAATAGCCGCCCCTTTGTAACTTATTTCCCAAGTCTATTACCTTTTGAGTGAAAAGTTTCACCTGATTTCTTACTGTTAACTTCCTCATTTTTAACTTGGGCCTTGTGGTATTTGACCATAGTGGATAATTTGTCTTGATCAATATTATCAATTCCTTTCATCATCTTGAAAACTTCAAATCAGTTACCTCAGTTAATACCTTTCTCAAGAAAATGAGATCAACTTCCTTAACTATTTATTTTAATTTAAATCCCTGGTATCTGGAATCATCTTTGCCTGCTTGCATACCCTCTTAAGTGACTAGGTGACGAGAACAGCATAAGTTACTCCAAATAAGGTCTAACTAATGCTGTATACAGCAACGGTTGATGCATACTCTGGCCTCTGCTTAAACTTTATTTACTTTCCTTTTAACTGTAGATATGCACTAGGCTGATGGTTTCATTGATTTATCCACTTTAACTCCTAAAGCTCTCTTTTGATCAGCCGACTGTACCACTGTTACATTTAACACATTTCCTCTTTTGGAATTTTGCTTTTATACAAATTATTTTACACTAATCTACATTGAATTACATCAGCCACTTATTAACCCCATTATCGAAAAGATCTAGCGGAAAATTTGAATCTGAAACGCTCTCAGCTCAGAGCTTTGCGTGACAGGAGTACATATTGAGTATTGAGGCACAGAGGTCAGAGTGCCTAATTTGCAGGCAACTCAATTTCCCATCCATTAATTTAACACATGTAGGATCATATGGCTATGAATTGAATATGATAATCTCTGCACCTGAAATCCTAATATGCACAGCTCTGTGCTAGAAAGGGTGATCTAAAGCCTCGATTTTAACTTGGCATGTGTTTGGAGGGGGCGGGGTACCAGGTATCCCCTGCGGAGTGTTGAGCATGCGGCCCGGGCCATTTTAACTCCCAGGCCTCATTAGCAATTGGCAGACCTGTCTCCTGTCAAAACCGGCAGGAGTGACTTCAGGGCCGGCAGGCGGGAGCCGAGGACCCAAGGAAATGGTCCCGTCATAAAGTTAGTGCTTGGGGGAGGGGGGGGGTTTAAAAGGAGATGTCGGCACTGGAAGTGAGTGTCTAGCATTTTTTGTTATTGGGCCAAATTTTGCCGTAAAAATAACGGCGTATTAATGCACAAATTGGCCAGCAAGTGCAGGCGATTAAGAGATAGATGGGGAGTTGTGAATCTCCAGAAGTTGCTGGTCAGTATACGCAACTCCTTTGCTTCTCACAAATGGCATCTCGCCTCCCTGTTACTTTTAAGAACTTGCTGAACTTGCATGTTAATTGCCCATGAAACTCACCGTAGAAAGTTAGGGCAGGAACAGCGTAAGTACCTTTTTAATGACATACTAATTGTTAATGACTATCAATTAACTTCTCCGGCCCAGAAAGAGAACAATTGAAACTGTTCAATCTCATTCCTTCAGGTAGTAAATTGTTATAGATTTTAAAAATGTCAAATTTTAAATTTTAAATTTTTTTCTTACTTTTTCTTTCTGACTCTTTTCTCTCTCTCTCAATCCAATCTTTCTTTCCCTCTCTTTATTTATCTTTCTGTACCTGATTTGACTGTAATTTACCCTCCTTCTCTGTCATTCTTCTGTTCTTTCTCAATCCTTAAGGATCATTGGTTAGTGGAATAGACCATTGGTCCTGCCGTTCACTAAGGTCCCAGATGCCCTGTTTCCCTCACCACTCCATTATCAGCTCACACTTCCAGCAAGTTACAACGCAAATTTTTTTCGAGCTATAGGGCGCAGAAAAAAGTCTAACAGCCCACGCAGCGAAACGCACACACCAATAGGAACTGGCCCAATATTTCAGGTCCCAAGCACTGTGCAGCTAGATTTGCCTTATCAGCCTCATTACATACAATAACTGGTTCATTACAAAACATTGGATGTTCAACAAACTAAATAAGGAAGCAATCCTGCACCAACTCTAGAAATAAAAAAGGCAGAAAACTGAAAATATTAGAAATCTAAAATTAAAACAGGAAACACTGGAAAGACACACCAGGCCTGTCAGTATCTGAAAAGATAAGAAAATATAGTTGGTGTAGACCTCTCATCAGCTCAGAATGTTAATGGATCCGCTGTAAATTGCAAACATTTTCTGTTTGTATTTTAACATCTTGAGAAACATACACCCTTCTTTCATTGTTGTTCTGCTTTTTTCTCAATCAGTGCCTAGGTCATTGAATTACTCCCTCATTAATATTGTGATGCTGTTTCAGCCTCCATGATCTGCAGAAATATTTTCCTCTCTATCCAAACTTCCTGTCCAGTGCTCTACTTTGTCTTTGCTACCGGCCAATAAAACATTTCTTATCTTTTCTGTTGTATTTACTCCATATTTAGTAATTTTCCTATTTTTCTCCCTGTTTTCTCCATTTCTCCAGGGCTTTATTTCTTGCCTTAAGATCACTTTTTCTTGGTGCTGTTTCTATATTTGATACTATGAATCAAATAGTAAAATCAAGTAAGACGCCTTCATTTCTTTTTGTTTCTTCTGCAGCATTCCAGACTGAAGGAAAATTGTATCTGATTTTAGATTTTCTAAGAGGTGGTGATCTTTTTACAAGACTATCCAAAGAGGTACGTTGGTGAAATTTTATTGGCTCCATTATAGGAAAAATGCCTCATCTATACCAAGACTCAATTGTGTAGTCCAGGCCCAGAAGGGTGAATGTCCTTGGGTGGTTTAGTACAGCTACCAAATTTACACTAGCGAGTACCAAATACTGAGTTTTATTTAGAGATTTGTTGGTTAATTGCTTTTGAAAATTTTGCAATTTATTATTGTTACTAAGAAACTTTGAGGCCTGATCGAGTTTTCTGTGATGTGCATTGCAGTAAAGGAAATGCTATATTTCACTTGCATTTTAGTTTTTATTGCAATCTTACCACATTCTTTGTCTCAAAGAAGTTCACATACAATTAATTTCTTTTGAAGTGCAGACTGTTGTTATGTAGACAAATAGCAAAATCTGACAAACAGCAAATGAAGTGAATGATTCATTAATCTGTGTTTGGTGGTGTTGGTTGGGAGAGGCGTGTTAGTGAGGATATTAGAGAGCTCCCTGTTCCCCTTCCAATAGTGCCATGAGATGTTTTATGTCCCCCAAACCAACAGAACAGGTAGATGGGTTCCCGGTTTAACATCTCATCTTAAAGGTACATTTTATTGTGAGCATTGAAAAAGAATTTAGGATCAGACTAATCAACACAATGAATTTAAACCAGCTGAGGAATAAGAAACTAAAGAAAAACATATGCAGCTTTAATCTCTGACCGCAGCCGGGTCGCACAATGGGTTAATGCACTGTCCTTTCATCCCTGGAACCATGGGTTCAGAGCCAGCATGGCCTGATGTCCTCTCTTTGTTAGTTTTTAGGGTGTTAAATGGAATTAAACTGGATAATCTTAACATAGTTGGTGCTTCTCCCAGCTGGCTCTACAGTGAGTGCCAGTGGGTTATTAAACCAGGGGATATCACAATCAAATCTAATCCTGTCTACAACTATTGTCCACACATGCACTTTCCAGAAGGGGGTTACTGGAACAGTAATCCTGTATGATATTTCTCCTCCCTATCCTGGGACACTTGTTGCGTACAATCTCTAAATTTCTTACAATAATAAGATGTTACTTTGCTAATATTAACCTAGTGTGGACCAGCTATTTGTAAAAGGAATCCCGAGAACAGAGGAGGCGGAACCATAGGTCCTGATATTAATGGGTTGCTGGGGGTGGGAGCGGAGGTCCTGCTGTCATTATCATTTTAAAATTCCGTTTCCCGCCAGGCAGCCGGACAGATGGAAGGCTGGCCAGCTCCCAGGCAGGTAAGCCTACGGTAGCAGGCCGCAGCAGATTGTGGGGCATGGGGGGGGGGGTGGGGGGTGGGCGGACTGGCAATCGGGAGGGAGGAAAAGAGCGTGGGGGGGATCGGCAAAGATCGCGGGGCATAAGGAAGGGGTCGGCAGATTGTGGGGCAGAAGTCTTTCTTCTTTCTCTGGTGGTCTCTCTCCTTGGGCTCGGGCATGGTCTTTGGATGTTTCTTCCTTCAGAGAGTCCAGAGCTTGGCTCAATATATGCCCCACTTGTATATTACAAAATTCTGCCAACCTAGACAGTCTTAGCTGCTCTTCCTGAGAGTAGATAATATAGGATCAAATTATCACCATTTCAACAATGGGACTCAGCTCAACTGAGACATTCATAAGTGACCCAACCGTCTTCCTTGTTAGTCTTTCTCAAAGTTCCTTTAATTGAGTTCATTGCTAATTAGTTTTTCTTACAAGGTTGTTTCTAAAAAAGCTTTTGTTCCATTGGGGTTACCAGTTTCATGGATTCTCTGTCATTAGGGTTAGCAATCTTGTGGATTCTCTGTGAAGCAATTCAGGACTGATGTCTGGAAGCACTTCTTAGTACAAAGCCTCATTAATACCTAGAATTGTTTGGCTAGTGGAGTAGAGGCAAAACTCTGAAATCATTCAAGATGCTGTGATGGGGAAGTCCTTTTAGAAGGGTGAAATGGTTGGACTGCAGCTTTTCATTTGTCAGATCATAACTAACTCTTCCTGGGTGGGTGAGGCACATTAAAAAGTGCCATGATTTAAAAAGACTAGGCCTCATATATTATTCTCCCTAAAAATAATGTTTAGTTTTTTTTAATTTGTTCTTGGGGATGTGGGCTTTGCTGGCCAGGCCGGCATTTATTGCCCATCCCTAATTGCCCTTGAGAAGTTGGTGGTGAGCCGCCTTCTTGATCCACTGCAGTCCGTGTGGTGACGGTTCTCCCACAGTGCTGTTAGGAAGGGAGTTCCAGGATTTTGACCCAGCGACAATGAAGGAACAGTGATATATTTCCAAGTCGGGATGGTGTGCGACTTGGAGGGGAATGTGCAGGTGGTGTTGTTCCCATGTGCCTGGTGCTCTTGTCCTTCTAGGTGGTAGAGGTCGCGGGTTTGGGAGGTGCTGTCGAAGAAGCCTTGGTGAGTTGCTGCAGTGCATCCTGTGGATGGTACACACTACAGCCACTGTGCGCCGGTGGTGAAGGGAGTGAATGTTTAGGGTGGTGGATGGGGTGCCAATCAAGCGGGCTGCTTTGTCCTGGATGGTGTTGAGCTTCTTGAGTGTTGTTGGAGCTGCACTCATCCAAGCAAGTGGAGAGTATTCCATCACACTCCTGACTTGTGCCTTGTAGATGGTGGAAAGGCTTTGGGGAGTCAGGAGGTGAGTCACTCATCGCAGAATACCCAGCCTCTGACCTGCTCTTGTAGCCACAGTATTTATGTCGCTGGTCCAGTTAAGTTTCTGGTCAATGGTGACCTCCAGGGGGATTCAGCGATGGTAATGCCATTGAATGTCAAGGGGAGGTGGTTAGACTCTCTCTCTCTTGTTGGAGATGGTCATTGCCTGGCACTTGTCTGGCGCAAATGTTACTTGCCACAAGCCTGGATGTTGTCCTGGTCTTGCCGCATGCGGGCACGGAGTTCTTCATTATCTGAGGGGTTGTGAATAGAACTGAACACTGTGCAATCATCAGTGAACATCCCCATTTCTGACCTTATGATAGAGGGAAAGTCATTGATGAAACAGCTGAAGATGGTTGGGCCTAAGACACTGCCCTGAGGAACTCCCGCAGCAATGTGCTGGGGCTGAGATGTTTGGCCTCCAACAACCACTACCATCTTCACATACTGCTTGGAATTAATGGACCAAAATTACACGGTCCTTTCAGCGGAACAACGGCAGAAATGGGCAGGGTCCCAGGCTTTGTTGGGAGTTTCTGGGGTTGGGGGGGCCACCCCAAACATAGTCCCCTGCACCTGAGGGGCTGGAACCAGGGCTGGGGTAGGGAGTCCTCGTGCTGGGAGTTACACCTTCCTGGGTAACGTAGTGGGTTCTAGCGTAAGGTTGGAGGCCAGTACGCCCGATGAGATGAGGCCTACATAAGAACGAATATGGTCCCCTCCTGGTGGGGTCCAGGCCCAGGAAGCAGCCTGCACCCCTGAAGATTGTGTAAAAGAATTATCATTATCAGCACCAGCTGGGTCCATGCACATGAGGTGTTCTCCCGCTGACCCTGCATACCCTGGCACAGCCGGCGTGGATGGCACCAGTGGGCACAATCCCCATACAACTGCTGAGATCACTGCCTGTGCAATTTCAGGGTCAATAGCTTAGTATTATTCCACTTTACAATATCAAACTGCACAGAAAATCAGTTTTGCAGATGCTACGTGATTATGGATACTTTAAAAATGGTGAAGAACTCCTCAGATCAATTGAAACAAAATAATTTATCTGAAGGACTGTTATTCATTTCTGTATGACTGACATTTTAAATATCTTATACAGTGCTGAGGTTTTTACAGGATTTGGCTATTTAAGAAGAATGGGTACCTTAATGTGCCAAATAGCCAGTTAAATGCTGTTTAAAAGTATTGAATTAATTGGGTAACTTTCTTCCTGTAGGTGATGTTTACAGAAGAAGATGTCAAATTCTATCTAGCTGAGCTGGCCTTGGCTTTAGACCACCTCCACGGCCTTGGGATCATTTATAGGGACTTAAAACCGGAAAAGTAAGATATGTTTTTTCTTCTCCCCAAAAACAAAATAACACTCATGAAATGTGCAAAAGATTCTAATTTCCCCCATTCATGTCTTAATTTAACACAGGTGACAATGTAGTATTCATCTTAGTTTTGTTTTGTTTCAAACAAAGCCTTTTCTTAAGAAGCTTATTGAGAAATGTGGCTTGGTGTGTTTGCACGCAAGTATTTAAATATACATATATAACATACACACACACACACACACACACACACACACACACATAATATAAATATTATAAAACAACTAGTTACCAGCCTGTTGATTTGAGAGTGCTGTTGACAGCAGGAGGGCCTTGCGTTGTGTGTCACTGGTTCTCTTATCAATGTTAAAGTATCTTTGTAGTTTGTTTGTCAGCCTCGATTCTCAGCTTGTAATCAGCCTGGAACAGTGAGCATGCTACATATTTCGTTACTGTCTAAAGATCAAAGGGAAAAAGCTGAGCTATTTCTTTGTCAGGAGGTATTTTGACATTTAACAAAAATACTGAAGCATGAAGTAAATATCTTTACTGCACAATATCAATAAAAACAGGACAGCATGATATTTACTGTTTCAAAGCCTAATCCATCTCGTGAAACAGAGGAATTCACACAAAAGATTACATTCCCTTCCAAAATAGGCACCTTTTGCAAGACTTGAGAACTTTTCTTTTTTAACCAAATCTCAAATCCTAGCCTCACCAGAGCTGTAGCCAACACTGAGGCAACTCAAACTGCTGCCTCAGTAACATTTCTGTCCTGACCTATAAACACAATACTTTTCAGTTATGACTATGCAGAGAAAGTATTCTTCTTGTAGTGTAGAGTGACAGTATTATTTTCCAAATGTGTTGCTCTGTGTTTTTTCCTGATGGGGGGGAAAGAGATAGAAGAATTTGGCAGTACATTAAATGGACTAAAATTAAAAAGAAAAAAGAAAAACTTGTAATAATATAGCACCTTTCATGACCACAGGAAGTCCCAAAGTACTTTACAGTCAATGAAGTACTTTTGAAGTGTCGTCACTGTTGTAACATTGTAACTAGTAGAAGTTGGAAACACACAGCAGGTTTCTGCAAAGAGCAAAGCTGAGTAAATGTTTCAGGTGCAGATCCTCGATCAGATCTGAAGTCTTTTGCATTTCAGATGCTGATGGACCTGCCGTATTCACATATTTTGCTGTTTTTATTTCAGTGTTCGCAGTTTTAAAAAAATATTTTTATCTTTGTTAAATTGTCTAAGTAGTTATTTGGAGGTCCAAGAATGCATTATTTAAAAATGGCAGTTTGGCAAAGGTTAATCAATGAGGCGGACAAATTTTCATCATCAGGCACAGAGCTTCATGTGCCGAGAATTGGTGTCAGAAATTCTGAGATCCTTCCCCATAATTTTCTGTCCATTTAATGTTATGAGGGTCATGTGACCGAATGCCTGATTTGGGCATCCAGCATGTGAAGTTCTTTCACTAAAGATAAATTTACTGCAAGGTCATAAGAACATAAGAACATAAGAAATAGGAGCAGGAGTAGGCCAATCGGCCCCTCGAGCCTGCTCCGCCATTCAATAAGATCATGGCTGATCTGATCCTAACCTCAAATCTAAATTCATGTCCAATTTCCTGCCCGCTCCCCGTAACCCCTAATTCCCTTTACTTCTAGGAAACTGTCTATTTTTGTTTTAAATTTATTTAATGATGTAGCTTCCACAGCTTCCTGGGGCAGCAAATTCCACAGACCTACTACCCTATGAGTGAAGAAGTTTCTCCTCATCTCAGTTTTGAAAGAGCAGCCCCTTATTCTAAGATTATGCCCCCTAGTTCTAGTTTCACCCATCCTTGGGAACATCCTTAAAGCATCCACCCGATCAAGCCCCTTCACAATCTTATATGTTTCAATAAGATCGCCTCTCATTCTTCTGAACTCCAATGAGTAGAGTCCCAATCTACTCAACCTCTCATATGTCCACCCCCTCATCCGCAGGATTAGCCGAGTGAACCTTCTTTGTACTGCCTCGAGAGCAAGTATGTCTTTTCTTAAGTATGGAGACCAAAACTGTATGCAGTATTCCAGGTGCGGCCTCACCAATACCTTATATAACTGCAGCAATACCTCCCTGTTTTTATATTCTATCCCCCTAGCAATAAAAGCCAACATTCCGTTGGCCGCCTTGATCACCTGCTGCACCTGCAAACTAACCTTTTGATTTTCTTGCACTAGGGCCCCCAGATCCCTTTGTACTGCAGTACTTTCCAGTTTCTCACCATTAAGATAATAACTTGCTCTCTGATTTTTCCTGCCAAAGTGCATAACCTCACATTTTCCAATATTGTATTGCATCTGCCAAATCTCCGCCCACTCACCCAGCCTGTCTATATCCCCTTGTAGGTTTTTTATGTCCTCCTCACTCTCTACTTTCCCTCCCATCTTTGTAACATCTGCAAACTTTGATATGTTACACTCGGTCCCCTCCTCCAAATCGTTAATATAGATTGTAAAGAGTTGGGGACCCAGCACCGACCCCTGCGGAACACCACTGGCTATAGGTTGCCAGTCCGAGAATGTACCATTTATCCCAACTCTCTGCTTCCTGTTAGATAACCAATCCTCCACCCATGCCAGAATATTACCCCCAATCCAGTGATTCTTTATCTTGAGCAATAATCTTTTATGTGGCACCTTGTCGAATGTCTTCTGGCATAGAATACAAGAGCAAGGAGGTTATGATGGAGCTGTATAAAACACTGGTTAGGCCACAGCTGGAGTACTGTGTGCAGTTCTGGTCGCCACACTACAGGAAGGATGTGATCGCTTTGGAGAGGGTGCAGAGGAGATTCACCAGGATGTTACCAGGGCTGGAGCGCTTCAGCTATGAAAAGAGACTGGGAAGATTGGGTTTGTTTTCCTTGGAGCAGAGGAGGCTGAGGGGGGACATGATTGAGGTGTACAAAATTATGAGGGGCACAGATAGGATGGATACTAAGGAGCTTTTTCCCTTCGTTGAGGGTACTATAACAAGGGGACATAGATTCAAGGTAAAAGGCGGGAGGTTTAGAGGGGATTTGAGAAAGAACTTTTTCACCCAGAGGGTGGTTGGAGTCTGGAACTCACTGCCTGAAAGGGTTGTGGAGGCAGGAACCCTCACAACATTCAAGAAGCATTTGGATGAGCACTTGAAATGCCATAGCATACAAGGATACGGACCAAATGCTGGAATATGGGATTAGAGTAGACAGGGCTGATGGCCGGCGCGGACACGATGGGCCGAAGGGCCTCTATCCGTGCTGTATAACTCTATGACTCTATGACTCTATGACTCTATGACACTACATCCACTGGTTCCCCTTTATCCACCCTGTACGTTATATCCTCAAAGAACTCAAGCAAATTTGTCAGACATGACTTCCCCTTTGTAAAGCCATGCTGACTTTGTCCTATTAAATTATGTTTATCCAAATGTTCTGCTACTGTCTCCTTAATAATAGACTCCAAAATTTTACCCACCACAGATGTTAGGCTAACTGGTCTATAATTTCCAGCCTTCTGCCTACTACCCTTTTTAAATATTGGCAGTTTTCCAATCTGCCGGGACCTTTGCCGAGTCCAGAGAATTTTGGAAAATTATTACCAAAGCATCCACAATCCCTACTGCCACTTCCCTCAAGACCCTCGGATGTAAGCCATCAGGTCCAGGGGATTTATCCGCCTTGAGTCCCAGTCTCTGTGGCAAAGCTTTGGAGAATGAGGTGTTAATATATGTGGTGTTAAATATGCAATACATATTAACCTGCTGTACATCTGATTACAATTGGAGCTGGATGGTCTGTTAAGTGTCTTCTGTAAATGATGTTGAACAAGCTATAGTTGGTTTTACATTGGTGCCTGTTTAGTTTGGACCGAGGGAGAGTGGCAGCTGTGCACCAGCTCCCCACAGTTACTTTGCTAAATGCAACTCTTTTTTCCTGCTGACAGAATTAAAGATTCCCTGGATGTTGGTGCATTTATACTATGAAGTGCATCCAACAGACATGTCTTCCATCTGCTACATGTCTGTAATGTAAAACTTCCGTTTTGTTTGTGAGTGATTTGGATGATCATTGCTTTACTGTATTATAAATTAATAACAGGTATCAAACTGTAATCTAACTTCAGGATGATGATAGCAATATTGATAAGGGACACTATTACAGCATTGGAAAGAGGGGATATCAGTAAGCGTGAGCAGGCATTAGAAACGCTATGGGTAGAATTGAGGAATAGAAAAGGATGCAAGACTTTGGTGGGAGTTGTTTATAGACCTGCAGATAACAGTGATAAAGTAGCAGGATATATAAACACAGAGATCAGAGAAGCTTGTTGCAAAAACAGAGTAGCTATAACAGAGACTTTCATTATCACATAGACTGGGAGAAGCAGATGAGCTCGAGTCCCAAAGGTGGCGAATTTCTTGAGTGTATTCGGGACAGTTTTCTGGAACAATGGGATCGATTTTAGGATGGCCAAACGGGTGCATTGAGGGCGGGGGGGGGTTCGTAAAATTGGGGAATCCCGGAGCAGGTCCGGAGCCCGGCTCCAACCCGCCCACTTCCGGGTTCCCCAGTGATGCGTTCGGATGCGCGCGCAGCTCCCGCATGCGGGATTCCCACCGGCAATTAAAGCTGGCAGGATGACAATTTAAATACTTACTTACCTAGTTGAGGTACTTGACAGACCTCATTAACAGGAGATTTTGGCAGGGACGCAATCTTCATGGATCCTCAACGTGTTTCCTGTGCTGTGGGAAACACTCCCTGTTGGAGCAGACGTGTTTCAGCCAGCAGCCAGTGGGAGATGCAAAGGCTTTTTTGACAGTTGTGGGGAAAACCTCATTTATTGCAGCAGGGCACTCTGTCACGTCAGACAAAGTTTTGGCTGCAACACCTTTGTCTCTCCACTCAAAATTATTAATTTATACCCTAAACTCTGCTGTGCAAACACACTTACCTACTTTGAGAACCCCCTCAAACTCACACCGTCAGGATGGGGGGGCGCCATATCTGCATTCATCACTTCATCCGAGGACGAGCAATATCACCGGCCTCGCCAGGCACGCCGTCCACCTCCGCCACGTGGAGCTCCACAACACAGTGCTGCGCCACAGGCACCTGCACAAAATAGTCGTACAACTACACATACACCCACTGTAGGGTGACCCAATGGGTGGCATCAAGTGTGGGTGTTCATGGTGAACCTCATGAAAGGGACTTATTGCACAAGCCAGTCAAGAATGGCCAAAACGTGACAATATAATATTTAATGTGAGTTGAACAAAAATCAAATATAAATATAAAACATGACAAACCGTCAAACACCCTTGTGCATCCCCTTTATGCTCACAAAACCTTTGCCTTACGTTTCCTACTACTCATACGTGATGCTTCCCTGTGGCTGCAGCAGAGGTGGTGGTTGGGTGAGTGTGACTGTGAAAGAGATGCATGAGAGGGTGAGTATGAGACAGAGCCATGAGATTGTATGAGGATTGGGTTGAGTGGTAGTGGTGGGATGAGTACTGGCGAGGTGAGTAAGTGCAGGTAAGTTGAGGATGAGGTTTGAGTGGGTGTGAGGAGTGATGTGATCCAGTAGTGTTGGCAGTGCAGAAGGAGTTGTGGGATGGGGGTGATGATGTGGAAGATGGAGTTTAGGAGAATGAGTAAGTGTGCTCACTTTGGCTGACCTGGTTAGGTCATTGAAGCGCCTCCTGCACTGTATCCAGGTGTGGAATATGTTTCTGCTGCTGCTGACCTCCTCTGCCACCTCGAGCCAGGCCTTCTTGGTGACAGAGGCAGGCCACTTCCTCCCGTCCGCCGGGTAGAAGATCTCTCTCCTCCTTCTCACCCCATCCAGTAAGACCTGGAGTGAGGCATCATTAAACCTGGGAGCAGCCTTTCCCCTGGGCTGCTCCATGCTGTAATTTTGGCTGTTTGCTGCAGGAGCAGCATTGGAGGACTGCCCCTTTAAATAGGGCTCCTCCAGCTGATAGCCTGTGATGCGGGTGCGCAGTCCGCCCACTGGGCAGGTTTCCAATGGGAAACCCGGAAGCCAAGGTAAGTGGCTTCAATTTACTCGCGATCGCGTGGGGAACCCACTGATTTTACTGGGCTGGTTACCCATAACCCAGTCGACCCCCCGCTGCCAACCCACCTCCCTAGTAATATCGGGGCCAATATGTTCTTGAACCAACAAGAAAATAGGCCATATTAGATTTAATGATGAGTAATGAGCCTGAATTAGTCAATAATCTAATGGTAAGGGAACACCTGGCTAACAGTGACCATAACATGATGGAATTTTATATTAGGTTTGAGAGGGCACAGGGTGAGTCACAAACTAAGGTTTTAAATTTAGGTAAGGCTGACTTTGGAGGTATGAGGCAGAAATTGACCACAATAGACTGGGCAGAACTATTAATGGATAAAACTATAGATGAACAGTGGGAGGTGTTCAAAAAAGTATTTGGTAGAATATAAGACCTGTTCATTCTCCTAAAGGGCAAGAGCTCTATGTGTGTAATTAAACAACCTTGTTCAACAAGGGAAGTGAGAGATAGTATAAAACTAAAAGAAAGGACTTATATGAAGGCAAAGATTCCGTGGACTGGGAGAGATATAAAGAACAGTGAAGAGATACAAAGAAAGTGCTAAGAGCCACAAAAAGGAATACAAGATGAAGCTTGCGAGGGATATCAAGGACAACACCAAAGGTTTTTACAAATATATTTATATATATTATACACAAATATATGTTGGCATCACTCATTAACAAGTCACCCTGTCCAGATGGAATGCACCCTTGGTTGCTGAGGGAAGCAAGGGTGGAGATCACAGAAGCTTTGACCACAATCTTTCAATTCACCTTAGATATGGGAGTGGTGCCAGAGGACTGGAAGATTGCAAATGTTACACCCTGTTCAAAAAAGGGGAGAGGGATAAACCTGGTAACTACTGACCAATCAGTCTAATGTCAGTGTTGGGAAAACTACTGGAGACCATTATCAAGGTTAAAATTAATTCTCACTAGGAGAAGCATGGGTTAATAAGGGACAGCCAGTATGGATTCATTAAAGGCAAATCATGTCTGACTAACCTGATTGAGTTCTTTGATGAAATAACAGAGAGGGCTGATGATAGTGCAGTAGATGTTGTATATATGGACTTTCAAAATACATTTGATAAAGTACCACATAACCGACTTATTTGGAAAATAGTAGTACATGGGATTAAAGGGACAGTGGTAACTTGGGTATGTAATTGGCTAAGGGATAGGAGGCAGAGAGTTGTGGTGAACGGAGGTTTTTCTGACTGGAGAGAAGTTTGCAGTGGAGTCCCCCAGGGATTGGTATGAGGACCATTGCTTTTCTTGTTATATATAAATGACCTGGAATTGGGTACAGGGAGTACAATTTGGAAGTTTGGGGAAATGACGAAACTTGGCAATGTAGTAAAGAGTGAGCAGGATGGTAGCAGACTTCAGGAGGACATAGACAGACTGGTAAAATGGGCAGACTTATGGCCGATGCAATTTAATGCGGATAAGTGTGAAGTGATACACTTTGGGAGGAACAACATGGAGAGACAGTATAATCTAATTGGTACTATTTTGAGGAGGTGGAAGAGCAGAGGCACCCTAGGGTGCATAGTCACAAATCTTTGAAGTTGATAAGATGGTTAAGAAAGCGTATGGGATACTTGGCTTTGTAAATAGGGCATTGAAATCAAAAGCAAGGAAATCATGCTAAACCTTTACAAATCACTGGTTAGGCCTCAGCTGGAGAATTGTGAATAATTCTGGGCACCACACTTCAGGAAGGATATCAAGGCCTTGGAAATGGTACAAAGGAGGTTTACCAGGATGATACCAGGGATCAGGAACTTCAGTTATGTGGAGAGATTGGAGAAGCTAGGATTGTTCTCCTTAGAGCGGAGAAGGTTAAGGGGAGACGTAATGGAGGTATTCAAAACTATGAGGGGTTTTGATAAAGCAAATAGGGAGAAAATGTTTCCTCTGGCAAGTGGGTTGGTAACCAGAGGTCATAGGTTTAAAATAATTTGCAAATGAACTAGAGGGGAAATTAGGAGAATTTTTTTTCACACAAAGGGTTGTTAAGATCTGAAAGGTAGATAGAGAGAAACTATTTCTTCTGGTGGAAGAGTCCAGAATAAGGGGGCATAAACTTAAAATTAGAGCTAGGCTTTTCAGGGATGATATCAGAAAGCACTTCTTCACACAGAGGGTAGTCGGAATCTTGAACTCTCTCCCCAAAAACCCGTTGAGGCTAGGTCAATTGAAAATTTCAAAACTGAGATTGATAGATTTTTGTTAGGCAAGGGTATTAAGGTTACGGAACCAAGACGGGTAGATGGAGTTAAGAAACCGATCAGCCATGATCTAATTGAATGGCGGAACAGGCTCGAGGGGCTGAATGGCCTACTCCTGTTCCTATGATTAGAAACCATATGAACTTCATTCTTTCACTTTATGCCATCATCAAAACCAATGGATTCCTACCTTGTAATCACTCCCAGTTATCCATTACTCCCTATGTAAACTGTCTGAATCCCTCAATTGGATTCCTGCCTTGTAATCACTCCCAGGTATCATTATTTCTCTCTTTAACATTTTACTATTTCTTATTTTGAAGATTTATATATATAAGCACAGAATAACCGCACAACGTGGCCTTGGTTATAATCCTTGCCACATGCGTAAGGGGTTAAAATTGGGGAAATCCACTTACTGCCTCGTTCCCAAAACTCAGCCAGTGGGGGGGGGGCTGCTCGCAGAAGACCATACCCAACCTAAATGGTCTATGAGCCAAAAGTCAGTTTTCTGGCAATTTCGGAGAAGCAGTGCTTTAGGAGGCAGTGCTTCACCAGGCAGGTTTCATAAAACCTAGGGGTTGTCTGCGACTCATTTCTGACTAAACCCCTTCTTGTAGCAATGAAACAGCAAAACCACCCAGAAGGGAATGCACCCTCCCTTTGAGAGGTGCGTTCCTGCTTTAAATAGGACTCTGGCTAACCCACTGGAAATAGCTCCCCAGAAGTGGGTGGTTTTCTGGTCGGGTCAGCAATTCAGAATTAAACTCACTGGTGAGATATAATGAGGCCCAGGAGTTAAATTCTCTGAGTCTGTTTTTGGCTGAAACGGGTGTGTTTTAAACTGAAACGAAAACTCACCTGTCCAAAACTGACCCAGAATTAAAATCGAGGCTCGAGTTAAAATCGTGGCCCACATCATTCACACCCTCAGGATATTGCTCTTCACAGCCAGTCATTTAGTTTTTGAGATGTAGTCACTGTTTTATTAGCAAACGTAACAGCCATTTTGCACACAGCAAGGTTCCACAAACTGCAAATGAGATAAATAATCAACAGTGTTGGTTGAGGGAGAAATGTTGGCCAACACACCAGGATATCTCCCTGCTCTTCTTTCAATAGTGCCGTGGAAGTGTTTGCAAGGCAGAAATCCAATCCAGGGGTCCAGATAGTATAAATGGATATGGCCACCTGAATAAGCAGATTGGGCTTCAGTTTTAGGATTCATCTGAAAAGTGACACTTCTGATGATGCAGCAGTCCCTCAGTAATGTACTGAAGTTTCAATCTAGATTACGTGTTCAAGACCTGGAGTAGTGCTTGCATCCACAAGCTTCTGAACTGGAGGTGAGTGCCCACCTACTGAGCCAAGCTGACACTAATCAAATAACCATTCACTAAATTGAGATGTTTTTGCTCATGCGAGAAACTGAAGGAAGCTTGTGAATTACAACTCACTCACGCTCGCAACATATAATCCAAAATGTCTTTATTAGCCCTCAGTAATAAGTTACCCCCTGTTTAACAATGTGACAGTTGCTGACGATTCAGAATCAGTGAGCCATCAGTTTGCTGAAAGCATTGAAAGAAGACATTAATTACAACTGTCTCCATCTTCTGCCTACCATCAGTAATGGAAACAGAGTTAATCCTGTCTGGGAGCATTTCTATGTGCTGTTAGTGCATACTGATAATCACTTACACTTGACCTGACTTTGAAGTCCAGAATTGACTGTAAACCTCGAATGAAAAATCACTAGAATCTGTGATTGGTACTGACAACATTAATTATTTTAAGCCAGATAGTTCCATATTCCTGTTGACAACATTGTCAATGGAAAAATACTTTGTGAAATGTCTGAGTTTCAAATGTGGAGGTGGGCTTCAGTATTTGTCTACATAGAGGGATTTCTCATGCCATCTTCCTGCTGTTTGAATTTCAGTGTACTTCTAGATGAAGATGGCCACATTAAAATAACAGGTGAGTGCACTTTAGATTAATGTTGGTGAGAATCAAACCAAGCAGCATTGAAATTAAACGTTTGAGATCCACGCATCGTTTCTGACAGTTTTACAATATTTCAGCAATACTAAAAGTCGTTCTTGTTGCTCAGACTTTGGGCTCAGCAAGGAGGCTGTCGATCATGACAAGAGAGCCTATTCCTTCTGTGGGACAATAGAGTACATGGCTCCCGAGGTAGTCAACCGGCGAGGTCATGCGCAAAGTGCAGATTGGTGGTCCTTTGGCGTTTTAATGGTGAGTGAAATAATCTTCTGCCAATGATGAGAAAAGCGTTATGACCTTCTCTCAGGTCTGTTTCCATATAATTTCTCACAGGTGCATTACATGGTTGGCAGTATTTGACAGTCTTATTTATTAAAGAAAGACATTGCTGGTAGCTAACTTTCATTTTTGTCAAGGGAAGTTGGATGAGTAAATATTGGAGGCTGGAAGTGAATGCAAATGAGGTAAAATCAGCGTGTACCAATGACACGTGAGAATTGAGATCATTCTGCAAGCTGGAACTTCTGTATTGGTATGAATGAAATTAAATTGATGTTTTATTAAATTTACCATCTATATCCAAACTATCATTTTCTTGGTTACTGTTTTCTTTCCTTCCTCCTTCTCCGTGATGTAGTTATTGATTTAACAAGTATTAGAAACCATTTGCATTTTTGTTTTGAATTTTTTTAAGAATCTGACAGAATAGCAAATTGGTTCAGCAGAATAAATTTAGTGACACGTACAACAACATATCTGCCTGATTGATATATTTAATTATAATCCCTTGAACACCTTTGCAGAGACAGCAATGCCAATTACATCAGTATTTTGACAAGAAAATCCTGATTTGTTCAAGAAATTAAAATGGAAATTGCTATCTGTGTGACAGGCCTTTTAACTGTATTTGCAGTTGATGTATTTGTCTAAAACATGTCATATCCTAGCATTGGTTCCTCATTTACATCAGTCATTGTAGATGACAAGATTTGCTCCCTCCTAGGATTTATGGCCTAGAAATTGGGTCATGTAGCGCCCTTTTTTTCAGGCGCTACCTGGCCTCCTAAGGCCCCAAAATGTCGGTCAGTAAGCACGCGCGCACTGCCGACCGGAAGTGTGCGGTCTGCTGTAAGGACAAACAAGAGGCGCTAGCCTGCACTCAGGGAAACCAACCCTAAAGATAGCCTGGGAAAAAAAGATAGGTTACTTATCTATAAAGCAACTGTCATTTTTTTTAGCATTTTACCGTTTTGAAGTAATATGACACAAGCTTGAAGCTAATCCATAGAGGTACTTGCTTTTTGGTGAATTATTCTGGATATTTTTCTCAACCCTTTTCTCTGATTTTATGGCTAGGGGAACCTGCCAGTGTGGAGTGAGGGAGAGCTGACTTCAAATTTTGCTTCTTGTTGGGAAGCACTTGGCTTCTGATCACTGTGTCCCCAGGATAACTCATTGTGTGGAGAATGGTGGCAAGTTCCTACTGCCCCATGTCACAATGCACTGAAGTACCTATGTACTGTTCCACCATGCTACCTATCACAGGTACAGTTTTCATAGTAGATGGGCAAATTTGTAGGTGTAGTAAACTGGATTCGTAAGTTGATATGCTTAGCTTAGGGGATGGGACAATATTGTGTATAAGCAAGCAGCATGGGTCCTACTATGGGTATTTATTGGGCATCCCAGATGGTAGATATCATGGAGGTTGTTTGTAAAAAGAAATATAGTGCCTTTTTATGACCTCAGGACGTCCCAAAGCGCTTTACAGACAATGAAGTACTTTTGAAGTATAGTCACTGTTGTAATGTAGGAACGACACTGAATAACCTGAGAGAGTAATTTGAGTTTGATATTAAGTTAATAGTTTCCAGAAACCAAACTATGAGTATGGATGATTGTCAGTGTTTGAGGTGAAATCGCACTGTGCATTCACATGATATTTCTCTGCCTGTTATTTGAGCAAAGCTATTAATCCATTTAACCTTCATTAATATTGTGGACAGAGACATTCCACATGAGCACATTAACATGATATTGAAATCACATATCACAATTTAACACCAGTTGTGTCAATATGGCTTCAGTATGGTGTTCATAAAGATGTAAGAATGGGGCAGAACTTACTCAGCTCACGTGCCATTCCTCAGTGGCATCCTGTCCAACTGTCGTCATATCCATTGGAGCAAGTTTGCGAATGCACACATGCGCATTAAAACCCTGAAATCACAAACTTGCTCCGATTGGTTCACCGGCGTTTTGACAGTTACGAGTTAAAGGGCCACCGACTCTACAATCAATACAATCACCAAACAATCGTAAACCTGCCCAACTGGCCAGCTGGAACGAAGGTACTTACACCACGAGAAGGTGCGCTTGAAAATACCAACTCTACACTACTTTTTAAAAGCACAGTGACTTATAATGACTGCAAAACAACAAAAAAAATGTTTAAATGTGAAATGTCTAATTATTCTTATTTTTAATATTTTTTGATCATTAAAAAAAGTATTAAAATATTTTTAAAAAACTTTTAATTTATGTATTTCATAGAATCATAGAACTGTAGAAAGTTACAGCTGGGTCAAAGTCCTGGAATTCCCCACCTAACAGCATTGTGGCAGTACTTTCACCACATGGACTGCGCAGTTCAAGAAGAAATCTCACCACTACCTTCTCAAGAGTAACTAGGGATGGGCAATAAATGCTGGCCTTGCCAGCGACACCCACACCCTAAAAGATGATTTTTAAAAATGTGCACTATCTGGAGTCAACTGTAATTAATTTGAAAGGCCTCTAAACCTTTGCCTTACACTCATGTGTGGTGAAGGGGTCGCTTTCGAAATTGAAAGTTTTTTCTGTCACTGTTGCTGAATAATTATATTGTTCAGTCTTCACTTCAAATTCAATAATATATGAGACAGAACAATTTTACAAGAAATCAATTTTATTAAACTCAATTTAATTTATTTTTCAGCTGTAATGCAATCTGGATAAAGGAAACTGCAGAATAATCCTAGATTTTATCACACTTTCTGTAACATTTTTGACGGCAAGAATGTCATAATCAAGGTTACTGCGAAAGGCTCAGACTTGTCATGATAAACTGGACAGGCACCATCTGGTGTCAAGCAAACATGTTGTTAATGACATATGTAAATGCTTAACAAAGAGATGCAGCTCAGTCTGTACACTGTACATTGAGATAGACATTGGGCCGGAACTTGCTCCAACCGGTGTGGCAAGACTGTCCGCACATCCTGCGGATAAAAAGTATGAATGTACTCACTGTGTAGGCCATGACGTCCATTTGCTGAATTTTGAAACCTTCTCCAGTGGTGCGCTCCGAGAGCAGCGCAGGCCATGTGCGCGTGCAAAGACTGTGGGAGTGCAAGCCCTGCCCACAAGCTCTCCGTGTGTGTGATTTTCAGGAGAAATTGGAGGTGAACATTGTGCAATAATCAGCAAATAGCCACACTTCTGACCTTATAATGAATGTAAGGTAATTGATGAAGCAGCTGAAGATAGTTGGGCGTTTGTCTATGCCCTGAGAAACTCCTGCAGCGATGTCCTGGGGCTGAGATGATTGGCCTCCAACAACCACAACCATCTTCCTTTGTGCTAGGTATGACTCCAACCACTGGAGAGTTTTCCTCCAATCCCCATTGACTTCAGTTTTACTAGGGCTCCTTGGTGCCACATTCGGTCAAATGCTGTCTTGATGTCAAGGACAGTTACGCTCACCTCACCTCTGGAATTCAACTCTTGTGACCATGTTTAGACTAAGGCTATAATGAGGTCTGGAGCCAGGTGGTCCTGGCAGAACCCAAACAGAGCATCGGTGAGCAGGTTATTAGTGAGTAAGTGAAACTTGATAGCACTGTCGATGACACCTTCTATCACTTTTCTGATGATTGGGAGTAGGCTGATGGGGTGGTAATTAGCCGGGTTGGATTTGTCCTGCTTTTTATGGATAGGACATCCCTTGGCAATTTTCCACATTGTTGGGTGGATGCCAGTGTTGTAGCAGTACTGGAACAGCTTGGCTACATGCGTGTCTAGTTTTGCAACACAGTCTTCGGGGCCCGTGGTCTTTGTTGTGTCCAGTGACTTAGCCATTTATTGATGTCACGTGGAGTGAATCGAATTGGCTGAAGACTGGCACCTGTGATGGTGGGGACCTCGAGAGGAGACCAAGACGGATCATCCACTCGGCACTTCTGGCTCAAGATGGTTGAAAGTGCTTCAGCCTTGTCTTTTGCACTCATGTGCTGAACTCTGCCGTCATTGAGGATGGGGAAGTTCATGGAGTCACCTCCTCCCGGTAGTTGTTTAATTGTCCACCTCCATTCATAACTTGATGTGGCAGGGTTGCAGAGCTTTGACCTGTTTCTTTAGTTGTGGGATCGCTTAGCTCTATCTATAACATGTTGCTTTCACTGTTTAGCATGCATATGGTCCTGTGTTGTGGCTTCACCAGATTGGCACCTCATTTTCAGGTACACTTGGTGCTCATGATCTTCTCCTCATTGAACAAGTGTTGGTCACCTAGCTTGATGGTGATGAAGGAGTGTGGGATATGCCGGACTATGCAGTTACAGATTGTGGTGGAATACAATTCTGCTGCTAGCAGTTTGATACAACTGAGTGGCTTGCTGGGCCACTTCAGAGGGCAGATAAGAATCAACCATGTTGATGTGGGACTGGAATCACATATAGGCCAAACCTGGTAAGGATGGCAGGTTTCCTTCCCTAAAGAAAATTAGTGAATCATTTGGGTTTTTATGACAATCTGGCAGCTTCATGGTCACTTTTACTGATAGGAGCATTTGTTTCCAGATTTTTTTAACAGAATTCAAATTTTCAAACTGCCACGGTGGGATATAAACTATGTGTAACTTGGTATAAACATTCAGAGAATAAATTTGATGAGTTTCTGCACACAGACTGGAGCCTCACTGGTGGTGGGCACAGGACTAACCTCACTCACCTGATTCAATGCATGCCACATTTTATGGGCCTCATTAACATTGCATATTTAGTAACATTTGGCCCACACCATACTTCATAACTCCGGGTGAGGTTATATCCACAGTGCATACCTCACCCATATAAAAAGGGCACATTGGGAATCCTAGGACCTAGCCTGTTCAAATAGGCTTCTTAAAGGAAGATTATTGTTTGATTTGCTGGTAAAAGTTTTTTTACAGCATTTGTAAATACATTTTGTTCCATGCATTATTTGGCTCATCATTTGTGCACTAGTTCAAGGTTTTTTTCTGCCAGTACCTTCCTTCATTATTCTTGGTTGCTCTGCTATTTAAGTAGGACCATATAAAGTGGTGAGGATGGGAATTCCTTTGGGGGTTTCCATAATGTTGCATGATTTAGATGAGGGAAACGAGTTCATGAGGCAACAACACCTGATGTGCTTTGTTTACACTGTGACTACCGTAGGTCCTGCAGTTGTAGACCACTACACACATACCTGGGTGCGTTAGGGTTAGGGTATTTTTGTCTTTGCCACTTCTTCTTCACAAGACAGGCTATCACAGAATTAGACCATCTGCTTTACGATGACAACATCTGAACCGGAGATGATTCTTCCTCTATAGGTGAAGTTGACCACAGCATGAAGTTTTCATGCCCTTCCAAGTTTCAGCAAGGGATATGTGTCACATCAGGCTATTTGCAATGCACACATATAGAGTCATAGAGTCATAGAGTTATACAGCACGGATAGAGGCCCTTCGGCCCATCGTGTCCGCGCCGGCCATCAGCCCTGTCTGCTCTAATCCCATATTCCAGCATTTGGTCCGTAGCCTTGTATGCTATGGCATTTCAAGTGCTCATCCAAATGCTTCTTGAATGTTGTGAGGGTTCCTGCCTCCACAACCCTTTCAGGCAGTGAGTTCCAGACTCCAACCACCCTCTGGGTGAAAAAGTTCTTTCTCAAATCCCCTCTAAACCTCCCGCCTTTTACCTTGAATCTATGTCCCCTTGTTATAGTACCCTCACTTGCTTGGTATATATATATATATACCAAGCAAGTGATCAATGCTATGTTTGCAAGGACATTACTTTCCCTGTGGAAAGGAGGCATTAGCTAGATTGGGCACAGAGCTTTCACCCAATGGCTGGGTTCCCTCAAATGTATGACATTGTAAATGGCACCCAGGTGGGAATCAAGGCTCTTCATATCAACTCTGTGACCTATATAAACATAAAGGGTTTACATTCAATCACTGTTCATGTGGTATGCAACAACAGAAACATCATTATTCACATCAATGGCCTTTATCCCTCAGATAATGAAGCAGTCCGTGCCCGCATGCAGCAAGACCTGGACAACATCCAGGCTTGGGCTGATAAGTGGCAAGTAACATTCGCACAAGACAAGTGCCAGGCAATGACCATCTCCAACAAGAGAGAGTCTAACCACCTCCCCTTGACATTCAACGGCATTACCATCGCCGAATCCCCCACCATCAACATCCTGGGGGTCACCACTGACCAGAGACTTAACTGGACCAGCCACATAAATACTGTGGCTACAAGAGTAGGTCTGAGGCTGGGTATTCTGTGGCAAGTGATTCACCTCCTGACTCCTCAAAGCCTTTCCACCATCTACAAGGCACAAGTCAAGAATGTGATGGAATACTCTCCACTTGCCTGGATGAGTGCAGCTCCAACAACACTCAAGAAGCTCAACACCATCCAGGACAAAGCAACCCACTTGATTGGCACCCCATCCACCACCCTAAACATTCACTCCCTTCACCACCGGCGCACAGTGGCTGCAATGTGTACCATCCACAGGATGCACTGCAGCAACTCGCCAAGGCTTCTTCGACAGCACCTCCCACACCCGCGACCTCTACCACCTAGAAGGACAAGAGCAGCAGGCACATGGGAACAACACCACCTGCACGTTCCCCTCCAAGTCACACACCATCCCGACATGGAAATATATCGCCGTTCCTTCATCGTCGCTGGGTCAAAATCCTGGAACTCCCTTCCAAACAGCACTGTGGGAGAACCTTCACCACACAGACTGCAGTGGTTCAAGAAGTTGGCTCACCACCACCTTCTCAAGGGCAGTTAGGGATGCCAGCGATGCCCACATCCCATGAATGAATAAAAAAAAATCCAGGAATCAGCTATGATGCCTTCGTGGTCCAGCAATCCAACGTGTCCAAATTATTTGAAGCAGAAGAAACAATGTGGGGATGGTACTTAGTAAACCAGGGCTAACATCAACATTAATGTCTGCTGACCCCACTACGGAACCCTCAGTCGCTGCCTGCATCTGCAAGAAAACTCTGCATGCCAGCGATATGCAAAAGGACTGTGGTTGTCTGTAGTGCTTTAAATGATGCCTCCAGTCTTTTTTTGACTTGGTTCCAGCTCTGTTTAGCATATCCTCTTAATTGTTTCTGTAGAAAATGGATGTATTCTAGCTCCTTGGAGGAATTGTTCATAATACAAAATGACCATGTGTGCACACCTAGGATAAGGTGTCATATTGAAAGTATGAACTTTGTTTGCTTTAAAAATACACACGTGAATCTAAAGGCAGGTGGTGTCTGCATGTCAATGTTTGTGATTAGTGTGACATTTTAAAGCTCTGGGTGGCTTACTGTTTGCTGCCTCTTCACCACATAGAGCTCTAACATTGTCAGAAATCAGCAATTATCGATTGAAACAGAAATGTTGTTCGCTAGCATGTGTAAAGTGGGTACATAGAAAGGATAAAGTTAAAGGATTTAATGGAAGACAGAAACCAGACAAGAGTATTTTTCTCATTACTGTCTGTAACCGTTCCTTTGTTTACCCAGAAGTTGTTAATTTTGACAGATTGATTATGAAGTGTGTTAATGAACAAAAAAACTTTCTTCTGAAGGAAGGGAGTAACAGAAATTAACATTGGGCATAGCAAGGTTAATTATCACAAAAATACAACCACACAGAAAGTATTACTTAATGCCAAATATTCCCCTCCTGTCTGGGAGCACTGCACCATGCTCAGTGAGGTAGCAGATGCTGCTAGTTGACCACATGTAGTTTAATATCTCTATTGTCAATCCATCACATATCTGTCACTATTCACATATGGACAGCTTGTCAAAGATCATCTTTTGTACAATGAAATCTATTATCTTGATTCAATTTCAACATGAATGATTAAATGGGCCAAGATATAAATATTACCATGCTAATCATTGTTCTTTTTTATCAGCAGACTACAGAAATACTGATCCAAGTATTAAATATTATTAGCAATCTAGATTTATGATTGTCAGCATTCAGCTGAAGTGGGCATAGGCTGGGTAACAGCTGTTAATTTAGCACATGCCCAACTCAGGCTGCTGGTTCACTTTCCTGTGGCAATTAATGGGGTAAGAAAATGTATGTGGAAAACCACAGAGATGTGGGAATTGGTTAAAGAATTATGGATTCCTGACATTTTGGCCTTGCTAGTTTTTGATATGGGCAGAGGGAATAGCTAGAAGGTTGGTTTTTGGAATATAAATTGTTCAAGTCAGAACAATAGCATATTATATAGGGCTCCAAAGCTCTTTTAAAGGGATAGACCTCCCAACTAGTGCTTGAAATGAATACCCCACTCTCAGCAAAGGAAACTCTGGAACTCAAAAGGGAAGCAGAGGCATAACTGTGATGTGGCTGCAGCAATCTGGGTAGGGAAGGGTGAACAGGATATGATGGAATGTGTCAAATGCTTCCAGAGTGTGGTCTGTTTATAAGGACTGATTTTTTTTTGACTAGTTTCAGTACTGACTTTTCAAAAAAGAATCTTGTGTATTTTGCTCATTTCTGAATGTTTAGTAGAAAACTTTTTGCACTTTGGCACAGGAATGGTTTTGCACGGAAAGAGCAATAGTATTTTCTGTGATATCTGGTAGATTATGCCCCTCAGTGCTTTTTAATGACTGTCCATGAGTAGATGCATCTGTCCTTCTTGCCCCACTGAGGTTGTGCCCACTCATTTACCCATTGGTTCAATTAACATGTGATATTAGAAGCATCCATTTGCTGAGTTATCAACAGTTTACAATCTTGTCAGATTTTCACACTTATGAATTCTGTGCACTGTGGTTATCTTGGCTGTGTAGACATACCACAATACGGCAACAAAGAAGGAAAGGAAGATGGAAAAAGAACAGTTCAAAGAAAATAAGTTACTGTACAGAAATCGAACTGGAAAGGAGCTGAGTCTATCAGAACAGACTGTTGTACTCTCTTCTCCATTCCTTTAAATTTTATTGCTGGCACATGCTCCACATCTCATTGCAGCCCCCCACAAGAAATGCAATAAAAGTTGCTGATGAAAATATTATGTTTTTTTCAGATTCACCTTGGTACCTATGGGCATGATTTTAAATGAGAAAAACGGGTGGGTTGGGGGCAGTAAAAATGTAAAAAATCTAAAACCCACCCCCAACCCGCCCACTTCCAGTTTTCATGGAGGCAGGACGAGGGGTGGGTGACCAACCTGCTCTTAGGAGGTGGGTTGGTCAATAAAAGCTTTCAAGGAGGCTGCAGGCCTCCATTTTGACATTTTTTTGTTTTTAACTCCTGGTGGCCGGGAATCCCGGGCCTTCTACTTCACGCCACGTTAGAGGAGGCGAAATGGCCCGAAACTATAGGTAAGTGTCTTTATAGCACTGCTTGTGGGCCCGGAGGAGCAGGTGTTCTTCCCCCAGGCCCAACAAGCCTACCTGCAGCGACCTCCTCCACGATTTCCGACTCCCCCGCCATGATCTTCGACCCCCCCCCCACGAGCTCCAACCCCCCCCCCCCCCCACCCGCAAACTCCAACTCCCCGGCCACAATCTCCGACTCCACCCCCACGATCTCCGGCTCCCCCGCCACAATCTTCGACACCCCCTCCCCATGATTTCCAACCCCCCCCCCCCCCCCCGCAAACTCCGACTCCCTTGCCATGATCTCCGACCACTTCCCACGATCTCCGACCACCTCCCACGATCTCCGACCACCTCCCACAATCTCCGACCACCTCCCACGATCCCTGACCACCTCCCACGATCTCCGATCCCGACCCCCCGATGTCTGAGCCCCCTGATGATTGACCCCCCCCGATGATTGACCCCCCAATGATTGACCCCCCGATGACCCCTGATGGCTGACCCCCCCGATGACTGACCACCCCGCCCAATGACTGACCCCCCTGATGACTCATCCCTTCCCCTGATGATCCGGATGACTGACACCCCCCCCCCCCACTGCTGACTGACCCCCCCTCGCCAATGACTGAGCCACCCGATTTCTGACCCTCCCCCGTTGACTGACCCCTCTGATTAATGACCTCCCCTGCCCTGATATCTGCTCCTCTTGGTGACCTCTGAGCCCCTCCCAATGACCCCTGACCCCCCCCCATCTGACACTTACCCGTTCATGTCCTTATCCTGCCTCTTCTCCCTTCTGACTGAGACTAGCCTGTCAATCAAGCCAACCTGTCGGGCGGGAAACCGTCAAAAAAAAGACATTCTCATATCAAAATCGTAAGGACATCTGGGAAATCCGTACTTCTAGGTTTCATGACAGGAATTCCACTCCCCCCACCCCCTCAAGAAAATTATGCTCTATATGTCTATTTTACCTCAATAAAAAAAACTCTCCTCATTTCCTGTATCACTTCTATATTTTATATTTTCTTTTGCTGTTGCCTTTTCTTTCTTTCACACTTCTTTGCTGTTGCTTAATGGCAGCTACTTAATAATTTTTGAGTGAAGTTGAGGGATGTTAGTGTTGGGAAAGCAAATTCTTTCCCCATTTTTTGCCCCCAACTGTGGACATTAAGCACACCCAGGTTAAATGTTAAATTTCTTTTAATCTGCTCCAGCAGAGGGAGTCCCAACTTCACCAGGGTAATGGGGGTAATTTTAACTTAACCTGTCCTGCCGTTGATTTCAATGAAAAGTAAAATCGGGCAGGTTATAAAACAGGTGGCCGATCTGATTCTGTCAGTTTCCTGCTGGGTGAGTTAGGTTAATACTCCTCAGATCTTTTGGCATCTCTGGGTGAGATTGTGAAACAGCACCAAGTTATGGGCCGTTTTGTGCTGTGCATATTCATTCGGAACTAATCTGAGATTGGTCAGACAGGAAGAATTGATTGAAAGTCTATTAGAAGGCTGTAACTTGTGCAAAGAATTTTGTGTGTGTAGCAAACTGAGAGATTGAAACTTTACTTTGTGGATGTCATCTGGAATAATATGGGTTGAAAGAAAGAAATTCCGCTGGGGAGCTGATCCCTGCCTCCCCACTGCCATTTGCGTGTGGCAGGTGGAGGAAGGAGCAGGCAGCAGCGGCCCCAGCCTGAGCAGGAGAAAGGAACTCTCTGTCAGGATAGTGTGGTGGCAGTAAGCCTCACCACCCCATTTTCTTGCTGTTTCTGCCATGATCTTTGCATCTGTCTTTACCAAGGAAGAAGAAGCTGCCAGAGTCTCAGTAAAGGAAGATATAGTTGAGATACTGGATGGGCTAAAAATTGATAAAGAAGAGGGACTTGAAAGGATAGCTGTACTTAAAGTAGATAAGTCACCCAGTCCGAATGGGATACATCCTAGATTGCTGAGGGAAGTAAGGGTGGAAATTGTGGAGGTACTGGCCATAATCTTCCAAACATCCGTAGATACGAGAGTGGTGCCAGAGGACTGGAGAATTGCAAATGTTACACCTTTGTTCAAAAAAGGGTGTAAGGATAAACCCAGCAACTATAGGCCAATCAGTTTAACCTCAGTGATGGGGAAACTTTTAGAAACAATAATCTGGGACAGAATTAACAGTCACTTGGACGAGTGTGGATTGATTAGGGAAAGCCAGCATGGATTTGTTAAAGGCAAATTGTGTTTAACTCACCTGATAGAGTTTTTTGATGAGGTAACAGAGAGGGTAGATGAAGGCAATGCAGTTGATGTGGTGTATATGGACTTTCAAAAGGCATTTGAAAAAGTGCCGCATGGTAGGCTTATCGTCAAGATTGCGGCCCATGGACTAAAGGGGGCAGTAACAACATGGATACAGTATTGGCTAAGGGACAGGAAACAGAGAGTAGTGGTGAATAGTTGTTTTTCGGACTGGCGGGAGGTGTAAAGTGGTGTTCCCCAGGGGTTAGTGCTGGGACCACTGCTTTTCTTAATATATGTTAATGACTTTGACTTGGACTTGGGTGTACAGGGCACAATTTCAAAATTTTCAGATGACACAAAACTTGGAAGCGTAATAAACAATGAGGAGGATAGTGATAGAAATCAAGAGGATATCGACAGGCTGGTGGCATGGGCAGACATGTGGCAGATGAAATTTAACGCAGAAAAATGCAAAGTGATACATTTTGGTAGGAAGAACGAGGAGAGGCAATATAAATTACAGAGCACAACTCTAAAAGGGGAAAAGGAACAGAGGGCAGGTTGAGAAAGTGGTTAAAAAACATATGGGATCCTGGGCTTTATAAATAGAGGCATAGAGTACAAAAGTATGGAAGTCATGATGAACCTTTATAAAACACTGGTTCGGCCACAACTGGAGTATTGTGTCCAGTTCTGGGCACCGCACTTTAGGAAAGATGTGAAAGCCTTAGAGAGGGTGCAGAAGAGATTTACTAGAATGATTCCAGGGATGAGGGACTTTAGTTACGTGGATAGACTGGAGAAGCTGGGGTTGTTCTCCTTGGAACAGAGATGGTTGCGAGGAGATTTGATAGAGATATTCAAAATCATGAAGGGTCTAGACAGAGTAGATAGAGAGAAACTGTTCCCATTGGCAGAAGGGTCAAGAACCAGAGGCATAGATTTAATGTGATTGGCAGAAGAACCAAAGGTGACATGAGGAAAAACTTTTTTACACAGCGATTGGTTAGGATCTAGAATGCACTGCCCGAGGGGGTGATGGAGGCAGATTCAATCATGGCCTTAAAAAGGGAACTGGGTAAGTACTTGAAAGGAAAAAATTTGCAGGGCTACGGGGATAGGGCGGTTGAGTGGAACTAGCTGGATTGCTCTTGCATAGAGCCAGCGCGGACTCGATGGGCCGAATGGCCTCCTTCCGTGCTGTGATTTTATGATCCTATGATCCAGCCTGACTTCAAATGGGATCTTGGAGGGAATTTCTCACCTCCACCACCTTTATCTCTCTGAAGATATCTGCACCACCTCATTGAGCCACGCATAGAGCTACTCAATTAATCTTGCTCCAGTTATATAGGGCTCTGGTGAGACCACATCTGGAGTACTCTATACAGTTTTGGTCTCCTTACCTAAGGAAGGATATACTTGCCTTAGAGGGGGCGCAAGGAAGGTTCACTAGATTGATTCCTGGGATGAGAGGGTTGTCCTATGAGGAGAGATTGAGTAGAATGGGCCTATATTCTCTGGAGTTTAGAAGAACGAGAGGTGATCCCATTGAAATGTATAAAATTCTTAGTGGGCTTGACAGGGTTGATGCTGAGAGGCTTTTTCCCATGGCTGGAGAGCCTAGAACTAGGGGTCATAGTCTCAAGATAAGAGGCCGTTTAGAACCAAGATGAGGGAAAATTTCTTCACTCAGAAAGTTGTAAACCTTTGGAATGCTTTACCCCAGAGGGCTGTGGATGCTCAGTCATTGAGTATATTCAAGATTGAGATCGATAGATTTTTGGACACTAAGGGAATGAAGGGATATGGGGATCGGGCAGGAAAGTGGAGTTGATGTAGAAGATCAGCTATGATCTTATTGAATGGTGGAGCAGGCTCGAGGGGGCCGTATGTCCTACTGCTGCTCCTATTTCTTATGTTCTTATCTTAATAACGTGAGCTGTGCGTAACGGAAAAGCCTCGCTCTCAATTTATACACCCAGTTTATGTCTTATTCCAAAAGCTTCTATAATGGTGCTGATTTCCCATTGCCAGCATAAATTAGGCAAATGAAAGTGAGTTGCTGGCCTGCACAGGTGGCCTGCGAACTCAGTCTGTCGGTAGCTGGAATCAAACATGGTGGATCTAAGGCAATTGTTGCAGGAGGTTGGTTTTTACAATTGATAGTGGCAAATTTGGTCTAGGAGGCACCCAGCACAACCATATCCTGAAGAGCTCTTGGTGCATCTAAAGGCACTGCTGCCAGGCTGTTTACATCACGTTAGAATGGTTTTCCATTGGACACAACCCTGCAAAGTAACTTGGAAAGAGAACATTAAAGTGGCTGTACAAGGATGTAGAATTAAACAGATTATAGTGACACCACAAGAGTCTGTTGTGCCCAAGACAGAGTCTTTTGTTTATACTAGAGACTTAAAAACTGATGCATGTCAACATTTTGTATTAATTCAAAACAAAACAGCAGCAAAGCTTAACCCATTGCTTGTCCTGCCTGTGAAACCATTGAATTCTGTACCTTGTGTGCAGAATGGACCGTCATTGACTGAACCTGGATTGTTGGCCCATGAATTAAATTATTGGTAATTTGAGACTCGCCCTTTGATGTACTGTACAAATTCCTTCAAGCTTTTCCAAATCCTCTCAAAAGCCTCAGTGGTTAAGTTGATAAGATATCTTGTTTGTTATTGTTGTCCCTGGCTCCACCCAATTGTTAATCACCTAATATCTAAAAAAAAGAGTTGCTTGGAAGAGAAGGACATTCATTTGTACAAACCATACTGACTACTTTTGATGCTCCAACAGGATGTGCTGGTTGGTTAACAACTTCACTTCTACCACTGAATGGGATGAATAATTTGAATAGTCAAATGATTCATGCAGATGGTGTTGGCTATTAAAACGATGCATGGCAGATTTATCTGTATTATATATCTTGGCAAAAGAACCAAAGTTAACATGAGGAAAAACTTTTTTACGCAGCAAATGGTTATGATCTGGAATGCACTGCCCGAGGGGGTGGTGGAGGCAGATTCAATCGTGGCCTTCAAAAGGGAATTGGATAAGTACTTGAAAGGAAAAAATTTGCAGGGCTACAGGGATAGGGCGGGGGAGTGGGACCGGTTGGATTGTTCTAGCATAGAACTGGCGTGGACTCGATGGGCCAAATGGCCTCCTACTGTGCTGCAACCTTTCTGTGATTCTATGATTCTATATGGACAATTGAATTTGTCACCAAGTACACAGGTGATATCTGTAACATATTTGTTTTGATTTTATTTCCTAGTTTGAGATGTTAACAGGGTCACTGCCTTTCCAAGGCAAGGACAGGAAGGAAACCATGGCACTTATCCTCAAGTGAGTTTTTTTTTTTGAAAAATTGTAAGATTCATTCACATGCTTAAAGCATTTAGTCACTATGCATTATGGGTATCCTATTTCAAATAGCACATTGTATGAGAGAAGGGCTGGTGATACTTTTGGAGAAAGGGGCTGCTTAGCTCATCTTTCTAGTTACAAGTTTACATCCTAGCCTGGGTCAATATTCCAGTCTTCCTACTGCATTTGTGATGAGAAGCTTCAATAGTTTTCTTTTAACCAAGCTGTATGGTAGGATTGTAGTAACCCAGGTGGTTAAATGGGGTTGGATCATTCATTTTGCCCATCCCTGCCTCCATACGTGCATATGTCTGTACTAAAATTTGCCTTTCCACTTGGCCTACTAGCCAATGCTAAAGGTTCACGTTTAAGAGAGATATCTGCATGGCAGCCTTGATGCTCGAACTCATTGCATCAAAAGCAGTCCAGTGATTATCTCAAAAGGTGAATTCTTTATCTCAGATGTAATATGAAGAGGAGGCATTGAATAGAGTTTAAGCACCTCAACACAGGTAGGGAGGGAAGGAAAACGAGAGTTGAGTCACTTATATGTGACACCATTGTTACCAAAATTATACATAGAGCCTCTAGCTCCTCTACCCTTGCCAAACAGAAAAAAAAGTGTTGTCAGGCAGACTGTGCCCCTTTAACTTGTAATAAATAATCTACCCCATTCCCTGGGATTCTGTATAGACTGTATTGATTTTTGACGTATTTTACTGCTTCTTCCGCAGATTCTCAGGCTGTGTTTATACTGTATCTAGAAGTCTGAGACTGCTTCAGTGCAAATACATTTAATCTGAGGCAGAAAAGGAAAGACAGGAAGAGTTCAGTTGGGATGCCCACTATAGTTGACCAGTCTGTTGATATTCACTCTCTTGGCCCTCAGTTACCAAATGGCCGCTTAGCAGAGGTACCAGTAGGTTCTGGTACCTGTGGGGCCATATATGAGACACTGCTTTCAGGAGAGAAGGTGAAAGTTAGGAAATTAAATAATCTGAGGGGAAAAAGAATAGATTTCCCCATAACGCTTTTAAATAACTTTTGTTTGTTTTATTCACTGAAAAGTATTCATTGTGTGTATATCTTCTAGAGCCAAACTTGGAATGCCACAGTTCTTAAGCCCAGAAGCCCAAAGCCTTTTGCGAGCACTTTTCAAGCGGAATCCTGGCAACAGATTAGGTAGGTATGTTTTACATCTTCTTGGAAAACTGCACGACCAACTATAAATGTGATTATTAAACTAAGCCATCTTTATTACCTGATCTTAATCTATGTGTTTTCCTGGGTAACTCAATGAATTTGTTCACCGGTAATAAAGCATGGATTGGCTACAACATTAGGGGTCTGTGAAAGCAATAAAGTGTATATTTTGAGATACTTGTGATTCTCAGCTCTCCCCATATCAAAGACTTTTCTGCTGGCATTGAGGATAAGGAAACCTTCAGGCTCTGATTTGGCTGCTGGATGTTTTCTCCATTGTAAAGGAGCACAGGTTTTGAAGTCTAGTTGACTGGTTTCACAGTTCATGCAAGTTTTCTCCAAAGCGGAATTATTTCACAGTAAATATTTCTTCAACTTATTTTTTCTTCACACAACGTTGTACAAAGAAAGAAAAGCATCCATCATGCAGAGAAAGTGTTATTTTGAGAAAAGTAATGCAATATTGTAATCAAAATTAATTTTTAAAACTGGCAGAATAAGGAGGCCACATACTTCTTGGAAAATAAGAGTCTAAATGGGGTAGAGGAGCAGAGGGATCTGGGGGTACAGATACACAAATCATTAAAAGTAGTGACACAGGTTAATAAGGCCAAAAAAAAAAGAAAAACAAGCACAGGGGTTCATTTCTAGAGGGATAGAATTGAAAAGTAGCGAAGTTACATTAAACTTGTATAGAACATGGTTAGACCACACCTGGAGTACTGTGCACAGTTCTGTTCTCCATATTATATAAAAAAATAGAGACACTGGAGAAGGTGCAAAAAAAAATTACTAGGATGATACCAGAACTGAGAGGTTATACCTTTCGGGAAAAATTGAATGGGTTGGGGCTCTTTTCTCTAGAAAAGAGTGAGACTGAGGGGTGACGTGATGGAGGTCTTTAAGATTATGAAAGGGTTTGATAGGATAGACGTAGAGAACATGTTTCCACATGTGGGGGAGACCAGAACTGGGGGCCATAAATATAAGATAGTCACTAATAAGTCCAATAGGGATTTCAGGAGGAACGTCTTTACCCAGAGAGTGGTTAGAATGTGGAACTCACTGCCACAAGAAGTAGTTAAGATGACTAGCGTAAATGCATTTAAGGGGAAGCTAAATAAACACATGAGGGAGATATAAATAGAAGGATATGCTGATAGGGTTGAATGTAATAGGGAGGAGGAGGCTCCTGTGGAGCATTATCACTGGCATGGACCTGTTGGGCTGAATGGCCTGTTTCTGTGCTGTGCATTATATGTAATTCTATGTAAATGTAACAGAGCTATTGACTGGTTCCTTAAAAACACACATCAGATCTGAGCGATCAATTGGGAATAGTTGGTTTGGAGTGTGTCAAACTCCAAGTTTATGTTGTTGCCTTTAACTCACTTTAACACAACTACTCTTTTATATGCAGAATATAGCAATTGAATTTATAATTTTTTGGAGTCCCAGAGTAAGCTGTAGTTTTACAATTCACCGTAACCAACTTCAAAAGAGGATGCTGGTTTTGAGATCGCATAGCGGGAAGAAAAATAATTGAGTGTATGATGAAAGCCTTCAGCTTTGTCACATTACATGACCAGAAGAACCAATGACACAAATTCCATGTAGTGTGCTGCATACATTATAGGTTAGATTTATGTGCCTTTATGTAGCAATGACTTTTCAGAAGCATTGATTCCTTAGTTTGTATTTTTATTTTCGTTTTAAGGTGCTGGACCTGATGGAGTTGAGGAGATAAAACGACACTGTTTCTTTGGAACTATAGACTGGAATGTAAGTGCATCACTGCTGAGCTGTAGTTCAGCAGTTTGAATTTTTCTATAATTAATGAGATTCAATATTAATGAACGAGATTCTGTACCCCTGATCAGCTTCTTTGAAGTTAAAAAAATGTTTCCCTTGTTTATGTTGTGGAGATGCATTGTAATGTGATTGACCTTTCTGGCTGCTATTGCCCTGTTTATACTGCGGGATAATTTCAACAGCTGGAGGGACAAGAAAATGACTGCATTGGTAAATGACATGGCGAAAACAGCCACTTTACATCTGTCTGCAGTTAAGGCTGTTTTCATGAGGTCTGTTTCAAAAAGCTGAGCTAAAAATAATTGTGAAAAAAGTAACAACTTAGGTTGTGCTAACTTGCTAAATTCTGGCAAGCGAGTAGTTTTCTAGTTACATTTGTTGATCTTTCACACATGTCGAGTACAGTTTTTATATATTCAGTATCTGTACTCAGTGACTTTTTAAATGCTCACTGTCAGTACTTTCAGTACATTTTTATAAACTCCGTATTGGTACTGTGAGTTTTAATATTCACTATTAGTACGCTCAGTGAGGGTTTATATACTCAATGTTAGTATATTAGTACTTTCAGTGAGGGTTTATATACTCACTATTAGTACGCTCAGTGAGGGTTTATATACTCACTATTAGTATATTAGTACTTTCAGTGAGGGTTTATATACTCACTATTAGTACACTCAGTGAGGGTTTATATACTCACTATTAGTACGCTCAGTGAGGGTTTATATACTCACTATTAGTATATTAGTACTTTCAGTGAGGGTTTATATACTCACTATTAGTACACTCAGTGAGGGTTTATATACTCAATGTTAGTATATTAGTACTTTCAGTGAGGGTTTATATACTCACTATTAGTACGCTCAGTGAGGGTTTATATACTCACTATTAGTATATTAGTACTTTCAGTGAGGGTTTATATACTCACTATTAGTACACTCAGTGAGGGTTTATATACTCACTATTAGTACACTCAGTGAGGGTTTATATACTCAATGTTAGTATATTAGTACTTTCAGTGAGGGTTTATATACTCACTATTAGTATATTAGTACTTTCAGTGAGGGTTTATATACTCACTATTAGTACACTCAGTGAGGGTTTATATACTCACTATTAGTACGCTCAGTGAGGGTTTATATACTCACTATCGATACTTTCAATGAGGGTTTATATACTCACTATCAATACTTTCAGTGAGGGTTTATATACTCACTATCAATACTTTCAATGAGGGTTTATATACTCACTATCAATACTTTCAATGAGGGTTTATATACTCACTATCAATACTTTCAATGAGGGTTTATATACTCACTATCAATACTTTCAGTGAGGGTTTATATACTCACTATTAGTACGCTCAGTGAGGGTTTATATACTCACTATTAGTACGCTCAGTGAGGGTTTATATACTCACTATTAGTACGCTCAGTGAGGGTTTATATACTCACTATCGATACTTTCAATGAGGGTTTATATACTCACTATCAATACTTTCAATGAGGGTTTATATACTCACATCAGTACTCTCAGTGAAGGTTTATATACTCCATCAAAAGCAAAATACTGCAGATGCTGGAAATCTGAAATAAAAACAGAAAATGCAGGAAATACTCAACAAGTCAGGCAGCATCTGTGAAGAAAGAAATAGAGTTAATGTTTCAGGTCGATGACCTTTCGTCAGAACGGTCTTTCTATACTCAATATTAGTACTTTCAGTGAGGGTTTATATACTCATTATTAGTACTCAGTGAGGATTTATATTCTCCCTATCAGTACTCTGTGAGTTTTTATACACTCGGTATTACTATGAATTCTTATATACTCAGCATCAGAACTCCTAAGTTTTTATATACTCAGTATTAGTTTCCTCATGTAATTTTTATAGAACCTGAATATTGGAACCTGGCAGGAAAGCTGTAGTCTCACTGGATGTCCGTCATTTTCGGGAGTTTCTTCTTTGTCTTTTAAGGTGCTTCCATCTACCCCTTACAGGGAACCGAAGACAGGGGTGGGGACTCCCGACTGCTCCTCATTGTAGTAGTAGCAGTCAGTACTCAGGGTGAGTGGAGATGTCCTGGCCTGTACAAGGGCGGATATAGGCTCCATCGGTGGGAACCAGGCCAAGCAAAAAGTCTGAACCCCCGAAGAACTTAAAAAAAATACTGCAGATTGTTACTTGTTACTTGTATGTATTTCTATATATAGCACATTCAGTTGGGGGAACTTTCAACTTGGGAATGCCTGTTTTACCTCCAAACAATGAGCTCTAATGCACTGAAAGGTGAGTCTCAATTTTGCATTCCCGCTTCGCACAGAAAATGCACCCGTCACCATTTTGAATTGGGGCTTCTTTTAGGCATCTATCATGCTTGCCTGTAAGCGGCTGGCATCTATTTACATGTGCTAGTGAGGGTCCTGCACTTGTTTCAGGGCCCAAAAACCCTTTTCAACAGCTCAGGCGTCCTAGTCACCAACTCTAAATCAGTCATACAAATCCTGGCTGGGAACAGTGTGGAGGGTGCCATTTCTAGTGATATTCAAAGAGATCATCAGCTGCTCTCAGGCAGGAACATAAGAAATAGGAACAGGAGTAGACCATATGGCCCCTCAAGCCTGCTCCGCCATTCAGTAAGATCATGGCTGATCTTCTACCTCAACTCCACTTTCCCACCCTTTCATCATATCCCTTGATTCCCTTAGTGTCCAAGAATCTATCAATCTCAGTCTTGAAAATACTCAACGTCTGAGAAACCACAGCCATCTGGGGTAGAAAATTCCAAAGATTCACAACATTCTGAGTGAAGAAATTTTTCCTCATCTCGGTCCTAAATGGCCGACCCCTTATCTTGAGCCTATGGGATCAATTTTGGAATGAAATAGCGGGTGTGTTGGGGTTGAGTGGGCTCCAAAAATTGCGGAAATCCCGAGCGGGTTCGCAACCCAGCTCCAACCCACAGACTTTCGGGTTCTCCATTGATGCATCTGGGTTCGCGCGCCTCCCAAATGCCGAAGTCCCACTGGCAATTAAAGCCGGCAGGATGACAGTTAAGAGACTTATGTACTTACTTGAAGTATTTGAATTACTTAATTTTGTCCACATTAAGGCAGGGGTACGATTTTGAAACATGCTCAGCATGTTTCCCATGCTGTGGGAAACACTCCATGTTCTACCAGACGTGTTTCAGCCAGTTGAACATTCAAATGCTTGTTTGACAGATGGGGAGAAAAGGTGAGTTCTTGCTGCAGGGCACTCAGTTCGTTCACACAAACATTTGGCTGCGAGTTCTTTGTGTTTTCACTGAAAATTCTTACTTTCCACTCACAATTCTTCTGTTCATACATATATAACAACCCCCTCAAACTCACACCATCAGGATGGGGGGGCGCCATGGCCGCATTCACCACTACATCTGAGGGTGAGCAACATCACCAGCCTTGCCAGGCACGGTGTGCACTTTTGTCACTTGGAGCTCCATAACACAGTGCTGTGCCACAGGCACCTGCACAAGAGCACAGAGGGCAACAACAGAGAGAGCGACGTCGCAGGAGGCACTACCCTCACAACAGGGTCTACAGACCGAGACTCAGCTTCCTGGACCTCTCTGAGGAGCAGTGCATAAGGAGGCTCAGAGTCAGTCACCAGGTAGTCACAGACATCTGCAGCCTCCTTCATGCCGAGCAGCCCCCGGTTGGGTCAAGCGGCATCTTATTACCCGTTGCTGTCAAAGTCACCACTGCCCTCAACTTCTTCGCCTCTGGATCATTCCAGCTTGCCACCATGGGCATCGCCGGGGTCGCTCAGGCGTCTGCACACAAGTGCATAAGGCAGGTCACCGACGGCTTGTTTCGCAGAGCCTCGCAGTACGTTAATTTCCCCATGGACGAACTCAGCCAGACGGAGAGGGCAGTGGGATTCCCACGAGTACAGGATGTAATCAGTTGCACCCATATAGCAATACGAGCACCTCTACACGAGCCAGGACTGTTCATCAACAGAAAAGGGTTTCACTCCATCAACAGTCTGCTCATTTGTGACCACTGCAAAAGATTCCTTCATGTGTACGCCAGATTCCCTGGCAGCTGCCACAATTCCTTCATCCTAAGAGAATCCATAATCCTGCCCCCCTTCTACGCATCGAACGCCCTTAAGGGCTGGCTCCTCGGGGACAAGGGATACCCCCTGCACACATGGCTCATGACTCCTCTGAGGAACCCCACCACCGAGCAACAGCATCGATATAACGTCAGCCACTTCGCTACCAGGTCTACAATTGAGCATGCTATAGGGCTGCTCAAGATGCGCTTCAGGTGCCTTGATCGTTCTGGGGGAGCGCTTCAATACGCACCAGACAGAGTGGAATGCATTATAGTAGTGTGTTGCGCCCTGCACAACATGGCACAACAGAGAGGGATGCCGCTTGAGGAGGCCCCATCCACATCTGCCACCCACATTGAGGAGGAGGAGGAACCCATGGGCAGAGCAGCAGCTCACCTGGCTGCTCGTGAGGCCAGAGAGTCAGGGAGTCACTGATTTGTGAACGGTTCTCCTAACATCAGAAAGTGTGAAGAGTCCAGTCGTCACACCACCTGAAAAAGCAGAGCCCACACCAGGCCGTCCATCCCTCCCTGCACAAAACAGTCCTGCAACTACACATGCACCCACTGTAAAGTGACTCAGTGGATGGCATCAAGTGTCGCCATTCATGGTGAAACTCATGAAAGGGCCCTATTACAAAAGCCAGTCAAGAATGGGCAAGACATGACAGTAGTGGTGAGAATGCTAACATTTAATGTGACTTTAACAAAAAGCAAATATAAATGAAAAACATGACCATTTGTCAGACATCCTTGTGCATACCCTTCGTGATCACAAATCCTTAGCCTTCCTCTTCCTACTGCTTCTACATGGTGCACCCACTTTGGCTGCAGCAGAGGTAGTGGCAGGTTGCTCATGTTCATGCCCTGACTATTTAGATCCTCTGGGTTTTGGAGCCCATGAGGGCCCCGCCAAAGACTGCTCCACCTGCACCTGTGCAGATGCAGACTTGACCACCGAGAGAGAAGGCGGCATTGCGGGTACTGGTTGAGAGGGGGACAACAGGTGAGACGTGCGAGTGCTTTGAGTGGCGCTTCCGTGTCCCCTTTCGCCATCATCCGTCCCCTGGGCCAGGCCCACATCATTCCTACCACCCTTCTGGAGAACAGTGTGGTGGACGTGTGTGATGCGTCAGAAGGCCACTTCTAAAGTATCCATCAACCTGTTTAAGGTGGCAGAATGTTGTTCACCCTGAGTCCGAACAACCGTTGTCAAGGCCTGAATGGACTCATTTGTGAGCCGTGCTTGAAGCTCAACGGAGGCTAGCCTTCTCTCCATCGCAGACATTCCCGCACTTACCTGTGACACTATCTCAGGGAGTTGCTCACGTCCCTGTGACATTATCTCAGAGATTCCCTCACGTCCCTGTGACACTATCTCAGGGATTCCCTCACGTCCCTGTGACACTATCTCAGGGATTCCCTCCCGTACCTGTGCCTCCATTCCACTCATGCAGGAGGTGGACTCCTCCGTCTTCTGTGCTATTGTGGAGAGTGTGCGTGGCACCTGTTCCAGCACCTCACAAATGTGCTGCTGTCCCTCGATCATCTCCTTTTAAAGGATGGCCCCCGGGGTTCAGCATCTGTGTCCAGCTGAGCAGAGCCTGGAGAGGAGTGCTACCACTGACACGGACTCTCCACTGCAGCCCTTGCCACCAGTGTCTGCTCGTGCTCACGTGTGTGGTGACTCACCAGGTGCCAACCCAACTAACTGAGTACTAGGACCCACCGAGATGTGAGTATCTCACTGGTGGATGGCTCACTAACGTATGACAGTGCACCTTTAGAGGCCGACAGGTCCTCTGAGGAATCGCCCTCTGCCGTCACAGCGGTGGCTGAAGGCCCTGTAAGAGAATAGAAGACAATATTAAGCATGATCACAGATGTGTCATTTTGCGATGAGCATACTGAGGTGTCGAAGATGGCAAAGCATTGATAACATTCACTCATGTTATGTGTGATGTATGTTAAAGTTGTGTCACCAAATGTATGTGGGGTGCCAGTCTCACCGTCCCCAACGGTCAGGCATTCAAGGGTGTGGCTCAGCTCCAACGCATCCTGCTCCGCGTCTGGTGACCTCCTCTGCCACCTCGCGCCAGGCCTTCTTGATGGCAGAGGCGGGCCACTTCCTCCCGTCCGCCAGGTAAAACACATCCCTCCTCCCCCTCACCCCATCCAGTTGCACCTGGAGTGAGGCATCATTGAATCTTAGAGCAGCCTTGCCCCTGTGCTGCTCCATTGTGATCTGTGGGTGTTTGCTCCAGCAAAAGCCTTTGGAGCAACGGCCCTTTAAATAGAGCTCGTCCAGCTGACAGCTGTGATGCGGGTGTGCAGTCTGCCTGCTGCGCAGGTTTCAGACGGCAAACCCAGAAGCCACGTTAAGTGGCAACAATTGAATTACGATCTCATGGGAAACGGATATTTTTTATTGGCCGGGTTACCCACGCATCCATTCACCCCCCCGCTGCCATTCCACCTCCATTCTAATATCGGGCTATGACTCCTAGTTCTAGACTCTCCAGCCAGGGGAAACAGCCTCTCAGCACCTGTCAAGCCCTCTAAGAATTTTATACGTTTTAATGAGATCACCTCTCATTCTTCTAAACTCCAGTGAGTATAGGTCCGTTCTACACAATCTCTCTTCACAGGACAACCCTCTCATCCCAGGAATCTATCTAATGAACCTTGGTTGCACCCGCTCTAAGGCAAGTATATCCTTCCTTAGGTAAGGAGACCAAAACTGTACACAGTACTCCAGGTGTGGTCTCACCTGAGCCCTGTATGATTGCAGTAAGACTGGCTTACTCTTATACTCCAACCCCCTTGCAATGAAGTCGAACATACCATTTGCCTTCCTAATTGCTTGCTGTACCTGCATGTCCCTAATTGCTTGCTGTACCTACAAGGACACCCAAATCCCTCTGACTAACAATATTTCTTAATCTCTCACCTTTTAAAAGCTTTTCTAGTCTTCCTACCAAAGTGGATAATTTCACATTTCCCCACATTATACTACATCTGCCACCTTCTCGCCCACTCACTTAACCTGTCTATATCCCTTTGCAACCTCTTTACATCTTCCTTACAGCTTACTTTCCCACCTAGCTTTGTATCATCAGCAAACTTGGATACATTACAATCGGTCCCCTCATCTAAGTCATTGATATAGATTGTAAACAGCAAGAGCCTTGCTCGCAAGTGAAGGCACCTTCTGGTCGGAGGTGCAGAGAGGGATGGTGATTGTTGATCTGCTGGCAGAGTCCAAGGGGTGGGGCGAGCAGAGCGGGAAGGAGGTGGGCACTTCAGAGAATCCTGAGAGAGGCACAGAATGAAGCTGTGGGCTTTTTTTTTATTCGTTCATGGGATGTGGGCGTCACTGACAAGGTCAGCATTTATTGCCCATCCCTAATTGCCCTTGAGATGGTGGTGGTGAGCAGCCTTCTTGAACTGCTGCAGTCCGTGTGGTGAAGGTTCTCCCACAGTGCTGTTAGGAAGGGAGTTCCAGGATTTTGACCCAGCGACGGTGAAGGAACGGCGATATATTTCCAAGTTGGGATGGTGTGTGACTTGGAGGGGAACGTGCAGGTGGTGTTGTTCCCATGTGCCTGCTGCTCTTGTCCTTCTAGGTGGCAGAGGTAGCGGGTTGGGGAGGTGCTGTCGAAGAAGCCTTGGTGAGTTGCTGCAGTGCATCCTGTGGATGGTACACACTGCAGCCACTGTGCGCTGGTGGTGAAGGGAGTGAATGATTAGGGTGGTGGATGTGGTGCCAATCAAGCGGACTGCTTTGTCCTGGATGGTGTCGAGGTTCTTGTGTGTTATTGGAGCTGCACTCAGGCAAATGGAGAGTATTCCATCACATTCCTGACTTGTGCCTTGTAGATGGTGGAAAGGCTTTGGGGAGTCAGGAGGTGAGTCACTCGCCGCAGAATACCCAGCCTCTGACCTGCTCTTGTAGCCACAATATTTATATGGCTGGTCCAGTTAAGTTTCTGGTCAATGGTGACCCCCAGAATGTTGATGGTGGGGGATTCAGTGATGATAATGCCATTGAATGTCAAGGGGAGGTGGTTAGACACTCTCTTGTTGGAGATGGTCATTGCCTGGCACTTGTCCGGCGCGAATGTTACTTGCCACTTATCAGCCCAAGCCTGGATGTTGTCCAGGTCTTGCTGCATACGGGCTCAGACTGCTTCATTATCCAAGAGGGAGTCAAGACTGGAACAACGGCAGGAGAGTAGGAAGGCAGGAGGAATGAAAGATAAGAGAAATGGATGGTTATAGGAGCAAGCGCCATGTGGCATTCTTCCTCCTCCCAAGACCTTCTGCAACAGCTCAGGCAGCCCCCCCTGCCCACATTGTTCAAAGTAGCCTCTTCAACAGATGAGAGCACGTGTAAGGAATAGAGTCCCTACTCCTGTGTGGGTCCTCTCCCTGGTATTGTGCACTAGTTTGTTCTGCAAAAGGAAAGGGAGTGTGTTAGCAAGTGGCGTACTGAAGAGTTCTGAACATCTGTGTGTTAGGGTAGTCTAGTTTGCCTGGTGTTATGAAGATGCATCAGGTGTGTGGAAGGTGGAAGAGAGGGCATTAACAGTGACAGTAGTAGAAGTGCCAGAGTTTGGAAGTAGCAGCAGGAAGGTGTTATACTGATTGGATGAGAGGAAAGTGAAGCGAGGGAACTCAAGATTTTCATTGATGCTGTTACAGTGAAGTGGTGCAGGGCTGTGCTGGCAACGACAACAAGACTGAATGAGTGTCTTACCTTAACAGCCCAGGTCAGGAGCTTCTTCTTGAACTGCTTCCAGGGTCTTTGGGGCTAAACTGCAGGCATTGACACACTCAACCACCTCAGACTATCCTTCTCTGGTAGTGTGGTGAGGCATCCTTCTCCCATCTGCAGGAAGTAAGACATTCCTTCTCCTTCCTACTTCCTCCGCTAAAGTCTCCCAGGCATTACACCAAAATCAGCTTCAGCTCAGCTCCACAATGAGCACTCCACCTCCCCTTAAAGAGGTGCAGGCCACCAAGAGCTGATGTTGGACCAAATTCCATCCCCGCAATGGGTGAGATGTCCAACTACCAACACGATTCATACTAACAGCTCATCCACCAAATTTAAATGAAGCACGAACCACCTTGTGCTGGGTCTTTGAACGAGCTATCCAATAAGTCCCACTCCCCTGCTTTTCCCCATAGCCCTGCAATTTTCTCCCCTTCAAGTACTTATCCAATTCCCTTTTGAAAGTTACTCTGCCTCCACCACCCTTTCAGGCAGTACATTCAAGATCCTGTTTTGGGTGCGGGTTGACAGTTGCCCCCCACCCCTGCCTACAGTGAATTTTCTGAAGTTGTTGCGTATTTTCCTCTTAGTTTGGAAACATCACATGAGTTCTTAAAAGGTTAATACTTTCAATTACTACCTGAGATCTCTCACAAGGATGAGCATTATTCCCAGTGCAGAGTATTTAAGAAGCAGATAGCCAGGAATGCCCTGAGTCATACACATTCTATGTGTTGAAAGGATATCCTTCCACAGCTTTCCCCAAGATCAATTCCTTTAACCTTGATCAATTCCTGTGTATGATAATATCATCTATTAGTGCAACATCAGTTTCTTTGGAACAATTAATTTATAGTTTAATCGTTGTAACTCATTACTGTTGCTTTGTGACTATGATAAGCTTGGATGCTACCATAGTGTTGTCATGGTCAATTAACTGAGCATGTAGCATGAAGGGTTTTGATAGAGTAAATAAGGAGAAACTGTTCCAACTGGCAGAAGGGTCAGTAAGATTAATATAAGTGGCAAATGAGCCAGAAGTGAGATGAGGAAAAAAAATTTACCCAGCGAGTTATGATGATCTTGAATGCACTGCCTGAAAGGGTGGTGGAGGCAGAGTAACTTTCAAAAGTGAATTGGATAAGTACTTGAAGGGGAGAAAATTGCAGGGCTATGGGGAAGAGCAGGGGAGCGGGACTGATTGGATAGCTTGTTCAAAGACCCAGCACAGGAACGATGGGCTGTGTGATTCTATGATTCTGTGTCTAGGCGCAGTCATTATTATTTAGATTAATTTTGTGAACATTACAGCACCAATCTTTTGCACTTAAATATAAACAAAGCATCAAGGTTACAAATGTGAGACAGGCTGGATGGACCAGAGGGTCTTTTCCTGTTCGTCATTCTTTGTATGTTCATAAAAGTGCCAGGCAATGACCACCTCCGATAAAAGAGAATCTAACCACCTCTCCTTGACATTCAACGGCATTTTCATCGCCGAATCCCCCACCATCAATGTCCTGGGGTTCACCATTGACCAGAAACTTAACTGGACCAGCCATATAAATAACGTGGCGACAAGAGCAGGTCAGAGGCTGGGTATTCTGCGGCGAGTGACTCACCTCCTCACTCCCCAAAGCCTTTCCACCACCTACAAGGCACAAGTCAGGAGTGTGATGGAATACTCTCCACTTGCCTGGATGAGTGCAGCTCCAACAACACTCAAGAAGCTCGACACCATCCAGGACAAAGCAGCCCGCTTGATTGGCACCTCATCCACCACCCTAATCATTCACTCCCTTCACCACCGGCGCACCGTGGCTGCAGTGTGTACCATCTACAGGATGCACTGCAGCAACTCACCAAGGCTTCTTCGACAGCACCTCCCAAATCCATGACCTCTACCAGCTAGAAGGAGAAGGGCAGCAGGTACATGGGAACAACACCACCTGCACGTTCCCCTCCAAGTCACACACCATCCCGACTTGGAAATATATCGCCGTTCCTTCATCATCGCTGGATCAAAATCCTGGAACTCCCTTCCTAACAGCACTGTGGGAGAACCTTCACCACACGGACTGCAGCGGTTCCAGAAGGCGGCTCACCATCACCTTCTCAAGGGCAATAAATGCTGGCCTTGCCAGCGACACCCACATCCCATGAACAAATTTTTTTTTAAATGGAAAATACTGTCTGTTAGCATCTGAAAAGAGGAAATAGAGGTTTAAATATTTCAAATAAAGACCCGAAGGCAGATTTTCACTTTTGTTGCATCTGGGGAATGCTCCGTTCCTAGGTGCAGGGAAGAGGAAATGGGAGTGGAGGCCTGTTACCGAAGGTCTCTTTCTCCATCAAACTGTCCTGTGATATCTGAGGCTTCCCCGATTAGTTATAACTCGGCCTGTACATCTAGTGGATACAGGTCCAGTGTGAGCATTCCCAGTCTCCTGCCTCACTTTCCTCTCTGTCTGCATGGGGAGACCGAACAGAGGAGCATCCCAAAATGGCCGGGGGAAGAGTAGGGAAATGGGGCTAATTGGATATCTCTTTCAAAGAGACCAGCACAGGTACGATGAGCCGATGGCCTCCTCCTGTGCTATACCTACTATGATACTATGAAAAGACCTGGCGCAGGCCGTGGGGGTCCTGGAAGCACGCAAGTGATTGAAGGAGCCACAAGTTTCCTGAAGGTATATTATCCTGTTTTTACTGCTCTTTGGCAGCAGCCAGAAGGCTCCAATGCTGGCGGCCATGAGCGCAGAGGTAGGTCCCTTCTTCCGCCCCTCCCAGCTTCTCTACAATACTAACGCAAGGCCCCTCAAAGGCGCAGTTCACTCCTGGGATGCTGCACCTGGCAGCCATCCAGAGGGGACTAGAGAGGTACATTGGTTGGTCTTTGTTGGAGCTGAATTCAGATGAAGGGTCTATACTTGAATCATTGGCCTGCCCCTTTTTCCATATGCTGATCATCCTGCCATGAGTTGCTAGCCTTTTCTGTTTTTATTTCAGATTTTCAGATTCTTTTTATGCCAAGATTACCATGTTGGAACATGTACTGAATAAGTTCACACATCACTAAGCTCCGAAGTAAATATCATTAATGGTCTTGTAAAAATCATGAGACATGTAATCGCTTCAGTTATGATTTGACAGGAAAGACACAGCCACACTGTTCTCACACAACCCTGCTGCCGATGACTTCACAACCTCCAGGCAATTCTCACTCACTCGTAACTCTTTGATACCCCCTTACTATGACCACAAAATGTTTGTGTTTTATCGCTTGTTTAACATTTAGAAGACTTTTTTGGTGCTGAACAAGGAGAGGGATGGTGTCAGTGTCAAGCACTCACAGGTGTAACATGGGCAAGGCAGAGTAAAGCTCCCTCTGGTCTGGCTCAACCTCCACTGTACTGGCATGTCATTTTCATTTTCCACACCAATTATCTTTGTGGTCTCTGAATGAGGCTATGTAAGAAAGGTATAAGTTACTAAATAACACATAGCATTTCTTTATTTTCAGCTTTTTTCTCCCTTAAAGGTGTTGATTCTAGCTAGGGTACAGTTCCAGTCCCCCAGCACCTTGCCCTAGTGGCCATTCTTTGTGTGAGACCAGAGAATGAAAATTAGTTGGCTGTTCACCTGTGGAGGGCAACAGAGACAAGCTGATACTTTCTTTAACAATGTCCTCAAGGGCAGACTGGAGTCACTGGATAGTAATCAGGAGTGGGAAGCCTGGCTGATTTTCCTCTCCATTTCCAAGGGGCACTAAGGCCAACTTTAGCACTCCCAACGATTACTCTGGCAGAGACAGGCAGTATCCATCTGAACTCTGTGGATTTAATGCTACATCGGGCAGTACCTTTACCCACTGAGCCATTGGGGGAACTATGCAGCATATCTGTAGTTAAGCACATTGTACCTATTGGATGAAGAATTCTGTTTTGTCCCCCTGCCTGTTCTTCTCTATTGAATTCAGTGGTTCCGCCCGCTACCTCCTTCCATCAGGAAAGTAGTATCATAGAACCATACAGCACAGAAGGAGGCTATTTGGCCCATCGTGTCTGTGCCAGCTCTTTGAAAGAACTATCCAATTAGTCCCTGCTCTTTCTCCATAGCCCTGCAGATTCCGCCTTTTCAAGTATTTATCCAATTCCCTTTTAAAAGTTACTATTGAATCTGCTTCCACCACCTTTGTATAAGTAATGCATTCCAGATCATAACAACTTGCTGCATAAATAAATCTCTCCTCATTTCCCTGCTGGATATTTTGTATGGGCTGGCCCGAGGATTAGTTGCCTGATATTTGTACTATAAAATATTTCTGTTTCTGACCCTTGATTGAAATGCTGATCTTTTACTTCAGTGAACGTTACGTACTAAATAATCTCTAAATATTGTGTCAGCGATACCTAGTTTAAGACACCTGATCTATGAGAAGAGGCTGAAGAACCTGGGATTATTTACTGTGGAGAAGAGAAGTCTCAGGGAATGTATTGTACAAGATTCCTAAGTTAAATCGAATCCTGATTTTTTTTTTCAAAAAATATACTTTATTCATAAAATTTGCAGCAATACATACAATACAGTTGTCATATCACATTCCAAACGTACACAATACAGATTATGCAATTTTCAGGTTACATCAAGTGCAGTTCAATGAACACATTGGACATAATTACAGTTCATGACACTCTCGGGTGCCTCATTGCATTACACTCAATACAGATTATTGATAACAGGTACGTTACAGATTCTTTACAGGTTCATTACAGATTCATTACAGTTACATGACATCAATTAGAATTTTACATTCTGCCCGAGGGGGATTTTCCCTGATTGCAGCCCCTCGGTGTACAATGGCGGGAAGGCTCTAAACGGTTGCCTTTCCCCACAGAGCCTTTGCGGCGGCCTCACCCGTCCTCAGTGCGTCCCTGAGCACGTAGTCCTGGACCTTGGAATGTGCCAGTCTGCAACACTCGGTCGAGGACAGCTCCTTGCACTGGAAGACCAGCAAGTTTCGGGCAGACCAAAGGGCGTCTTTCACCGAGTTGATGGTCTTCCAGCAGCAGTTGATGTCCGTCTCAGTGTGCGTCCCCGGGAACAGCCCGTAGAGCACAGAATCCTGTGTTACGGAACTGCTCGGGACGAACCTGGACAGATACCACTGCATCTCTCTCCAGACCTTCTTTGCAAAGGCACATTCCAGAAGGAGATGGGTGACGGTCTCGTCTCCACCGCAGCCTCCTCTGGGACAGCGCGCAGTGGCACTGAGAGTCCGGGAGTACATGAAGGATCTGACGGGAAGGGCCCTTCTCACCACCAGCCAAGCTTGGTCTTGGTGCTTGTTTGTCAGCTCTGGTGATCGGAAAGCTTCCTGATTCCCACCCGTTGATTGAAACTGCACTACTGATGTCTGTGTAGAGCAGTTGGATCCAATTGCGGATTCCCTCCCCAAACCCCATTTTGGAGAGCACGTCCATTATGTACGTGTGGGATATTCTGTCAAAGGCCTTCTCCTGGTCCAGGCTGATCAGGCAGGTGTTCACCCCCATGTCCTGTACGTGGGCGATCGTATCCCTGAGTAGCGCTAGGCTATCAGAGATCTTCCTGCCGGGTACAGCGCAGGTCTGATCGGGGTGGATCACCACCTCCAGGGCTGACTTGACCCGATTGGCGATGACCTTGGACAGAATTTTGTAGTCCGCGTTAAGTAGTGAGATGGGTCGCCAATTTTTGATTTCTTCCCTCTCCCCCTTCCGTTTGTAGATGAGGGTGATGATGCCTTTCCTCATGGAGTCTGACATGCTGCCTGCCAGGAGCATATCCCCGTACACTTCCAGTAGGTCTGGGCCTATCCAGTCCCTCAGAGCAGAGTACAATTCCTCCGGTAAGCCGTCGCTTCCGGGAGTCTTACTCTTCTTGAAGGAACGGACGGCCTTTGTCAGTTCGTTCAGAGTTAGTGGGTGATCCAGACTCTCCCGCTTGCTGTCGTCTAGAACCTCCGTGATAGACGACAAGAAGGACTGGGAGGCCGCGCTGTCTGTGGGCTTCGCGTCGTACAGTCCGGCGTAAAAGGATTTGCAGATCCTCAGTATGTCGGGCTGCGAGGACGTGACCAAGCCATCCTCTTCCTTCAGGCTGCTGATCACAGAGCTCTCTCTGTGCACCTTTTGGAAGAAGAAGCGCGAGCAAGTCTCGTCCTGCTCCACGGAGCGGACTCTGGACTGGAAGATCATCTTGGAGGCCTCGGAGGCAAAGAGCGAGGCTTGCTGGTCCTTCACCTGAGTTCCTCCCCGACATCGATCCCCATCGACTGAAGCAGGAGAAGATTCTGCATGCTTTTCTGGAGTCGGGACGTTTCCCTCTGCCTCTCTCTCGCCTTCTGAACACCTTTGAGGATGAAGAACCTCTTGATGTTCGCCTTGATGGCTTCCCACCAGTGCACTGGGGAATCAAAGAGGGGCTTTACAGTTCTCCAACCTTTGTAATCCCTCGTCAGTTCCTCAATGTTTCCCGGGGTCAACAGTTTCACGTTCAGCTTCCATGTCCCCCTGCCCACTCTCTGATCGTCCTGTAGGTGACAGTCGGCCAGGAGGAGGCAGTGGTCAGAGAAGAACACCGGTGTGACCTTGGTGGATCTGACCTTGAGCTTCGGGGACACAAACAGGAAATCTATCCTGGAACGGACGGACCCGTCTGGTCTGGACCAGGTGTATTGACGCGCCGCCCCGTCTGCAGGGTGGCTGAAGACGTCGCACAGCTTGGCGTCTTTCACCGCTTCCATCAGGAGTTTGGACGTGGTGTCCAGTTTGCTGTCGGCTCTGCCGGATCGTCCAGCCACACCGATGATGCAGTTGAAGTCACCGCCGAGAATGACCGGCTTGGACGTCACCAGCAGCAGTGGAAGCTGCTGGAAGACGGCTAGCCGCTCGCTCTTCAGAGCTGGGGTGTACACGTTGGTCAGCCGGAGCGGAGCGTTTTTGTACATTACGTTTGCTACGAGGAGACGACCCCCCACCACCTCCTTTACCTCGGTGATGGTGAAGTTACCTCCCCGCAGCAGAATCCCCAGGCCGGAGGCATGGCAATCGTTGCCTCCCGACCAGATCGACGGCCCGTGGGCCCACCGCTGCGACCATTGCCGGTAATTGCTGAGATTTGGCAGGCCGCACTCCTGCAAGAACAGCAGGTCGCTCTTGACCTTGGCCAGGTAGTCCAAGGTCGACACACATCGCGTAGTGCATTTAACGCTACGCACGTTAATGGATGCGACTTTCAGACCCATTTTAACAACAGTTTAAAGTCTCACCCGACAGTCCGTTTGCAGTTTCCAGCTCTTTGCCGTGTCCCTGCATCCAGGTGATCTGTGCAAAGTGTTCCACGCTCCCTGAGCTGAGGTATGAGTTCTGTTCTGCCTCAGAGAGGGGGTCGTCGTTCCACCGGGGTGACATCGGCGGTGTGCTGTCGGGTGAAGAGTCCGTGCGATCCTCGATCGGTTGGGGCTCCTGATAGTATGTTTGAGATTGCCACAAACTTTAGCACAAGGAACATAGGCTCAAGCTTAGAAGAATGGTGGTGTACAGTTTATTTAACTCCTTTAAACAGAGGGTAGTAAACATATTGAATGCGGTGCCCAGGGAGGCAGTAACAGCAGGTAGTGTGGAACAATTTAAGGGTGAACAGGATAGGTATTTGAGGGAGTGGCTGATTGAGGGGTGTTAGTTTTTGGGACCGCTCAGCTGAACGGCAGAGTCTTTTCCAGTCCTGTACTTTCCTACATTCAAATGAGGTTTCGACTCATCCAAGGATTCTGCTTGGATAGCGTCTGAATCGAGGCACAATCCGCATGCAGCGTGCGTCTATCAGGGTCTGCATCAGGACCATGGCAAATTGGTCCACCAGCCTTGTTCGTACAGTACCAGCGAGCTGCGGGCAACAGTTACGGCCCCAAAGGAAAATCGCCGGTTGTAGGGAGGTAGCAAGATCGGCCGGCTGACAGTAGTGAGGGAGGGCAGTGAGCAATGGCCAGCAGTGGCCCGCAGTGTTGTGTTGGAGCTCCTACTCCTCCTGGCTCCACATTAAGGAAAGTATAATTTAAGAAATAAGGTCCCTTTAAGGACTGCTGGTTAGGCCACATGTAGACTAGATATTTCTGAGTGCAGCAGGCCCAACATCTGTTACGTTCACGGCAAACCAATTTCCAGTTCGGCTCCTAAAACAGGCTCCTGCTGATCATTGCTAGCCACATGAGGGGGTCGAGAGTTTGGTGGGGCTGGTAGGGTGGCATTTGGCTCCATTCAGAGCCAGAGGTTTCATTTCAGGCAACAATGCCTGGAGTTGGGCTGCCCAGCAGTCGTGGAAGATTCAGTCCGCAGTTGGGGAGTTGAAGCCATCTCAGTGTATCGTGGGCTGTTTTCCTACCAAAAGGTCTCTGCTGATGTGCTTGTCAAGGTCCTGGGATTGTTGTGCTGGGATGCAAATGTCAAACATGTAGAGAAGGCTCAGGAGCACATTCATCTTTATAATGCTCATTTTCCCCAGCAGGAAGATGAATGTGCTGTTTCTAATGTTCAAGTCAACACATATGCGGGAAAGGAGTTTTTTTTTTCTTTGAAGAGCTGGAAGTTTGGATGTAACTAATATCCCTAGGTACTTAAAACCCATTTATCTCCAGACAAAGGGGTAGGCCTTCTATATTTTAATTGGGATATCCTGAGCAAGAGGCATGCCTTGAAGTAGTTGAGCTTATAGCCCAATGGTTGCCCAAATTCTTTGATGGTCTGCAAGATGCTGGGTTTGGTGACACTGAGCAAGATGTCATCCACATCGAGGAATATTTTCTGTTCCACTCCATTGGCCTGCATTCTTTGGGCGAAGTTTATCTTATGATTGAGGCCCGGGATTCTATGGTCAGGGCAAAGGGGTGGAGTGGGGTAAAAGGTACACTGCTGCCTGCACCCTTACTGGAGGGAAAATGCTGGTGTGGGGAAACCATTAGTTTTCACAGAGCATAAAAGGTGGGAAAAGAGGATTTTATACAGTAATATTTTTGTAGCCTTCATATAGTGATAGACAGGGAGCACAAAGAACTGCTTGAGCACCTCTTGAGTACAGGAACATGTTACTGAAAGTTGCTGAAGAAAAAAAGCAAAGAAATAAATGACATTTCAGAAAGTGAGATGAATGAGAGGACTCAAACTTAAATTTGCAGTGAAGGAAAATCTACAGGAAGAATTGATGGAAAACTGTGAGAAAAGAAACGGATATTTAGGAGAAAAAGTGCATAAAGTTTATGCGCAGGATTACAACATTTTAAGTTGACCTGACAGACATCAAAGTAACATTCCAACAAGCATCAATGAACCATTTCTAGGATACTTATGAGCAGTGCTCAGATTTTTTTCAATAAAAGAAGACAGCAATTTATGATGGAGGTGCTAGTTCCCTGAGTTACATGCTTAGTAAATTAGGGTATTAGAAATTTTCCACTATAATTGGAGTTTCACTGGGCCTGAATTCATTCTATGGGGGTACAGCTGTAATATGTATTGTAGTTGCATAACGTGTAACTGAACACCAGAGGGCCCCTTAATGGGAGCAAGCATATTGCTGCAATTACATTTCAGGATCTCCTCTTATTATGTATATCTAGAAGAATGTTTCAGAGTGTCTGAAATAAAAGCAGCCATCACCAACATGTGTGTCTATCTGACACAAGAAGTTACATTTGGTTTATTTATTAGTGAGGAGCCTATATATATACATATATATGTGTGTATGGTTTATAATAAGGAACTATTTGGGGAAAATGTCTTTAGTGCAATCTGAATGACCCATTAATAAAGAACATATTTATAACTTTGTTACACATAGTGCACAGGAGAAATCTCCCCCCTTGTATTTACTTACTGGTATACATGTATCAAAATCAGAGACAGAAAGGAAAACTAAAGCATTAGGGATAAGAATTCTTCTGGGTGCCATTGGCATAGTTCTACAAATTTATATCCCAGGCAGGGTCTTTGCCTGTCAACGGTGTCCATCAGGGATTTGGACACACAATTTGCTGTCCATTTGTAAATGAGACCTTATGTGTAGTGATGTTGTAAATGAGTTTGTGAGGATTTCCTCTGTTCTTAGTTATTTTAGAAAATGTTACAATTTCACAAGAAATAGTGAAGAGAAAACATCACCAAAGATTCATTGACAATGATGCTGTCATTGGAATTTTTACCCCTAGGTGCGGCGTTAATGTTACTGTGTATGTAGGAACATTAGCTCAGTTCCGCCACCGGATTCAGTCATGTTACCTTTCCTGATCTAAGCAGCAGTTTCATCTCCTGACTTATACTGTACTGGATGAAAGATCCTGCATCACCCTCTCTGATATGTAGTACAGTACTTTTGTATGTCTTTATGTTTAGCAAAAAATTGCAACATTTTCCTCCCCTTTCTTCCTCTGTGCTTGACATCCTGAGGAATTGCAGTGGTTGCCTCTCCATGAAATGTGGTTTGATTTCTCGGAAAAAGACCAGCTGGATCACTTTTGAGTGACAAATGCTTGAGTGAACTACAGGCAGTTTTGTGCAGCATGGAGCCATTTAGTAATCTCCACATGGCATTCTTAAAAGCTTGGCTTTAAAAGTAAATTATTTTCAGAGGAATTGTCTTTTGTAAGGCTAGAAAACTGGGGTAGACAATACTTTGACCGCATTTTTTTTTCTGCACTTTAAAGCCTGCATAAAAGCAGCAGCTTAGCTCAGTAATAGCACTCTTGTCTCTGAGTCAGGAAGGTAGTAGGTTCAAGCTCAATCTCAGGACTTGAGCACATAATTTAGTCTGACACTTTGGACAACACATTAAACTGAGGCCCCATCTGCTTGTTCAGGTGAAGTTCAAGAACCCATGGCATTATTTGATAAAGTTCTCCCAGGATCCTTACCAACAACACCCACCTCAACCTCCATCACCAAGAATAGATTAACCGATCATTCGTGTCATTATGTTGGTGGGACACTGTTATACGCAAAATGGCTGTCACTTTTGCTTACATAACAACGGTGATTGCACTTCACAGCAATCCATTGATGTTGAGTAGCTCACACATTAATTGTGCTCTAAGGTCAGTCATTTTTTTTTGGTAGCATTGATGAAGCCGATGCTAGCTTTTGCCCATCCTCCTAAAATTGCTGCTGGGAGTAAACAGGTGTAATATGTGCTAAAGGATTGACCCAGCATTTGTGTTTTTTTTTCCTTTTTGAGTATTTGTTAAGCAGCAACAAGAAACTTGCAGATTTATTCAGGATTTACTTGATTTGCACAATCAAAACTAGTACAAAGGTACAAGAGAGAACATGCAGAGTTCGAAGGGTGAGTAGAGGAGGAAATAGCTTACAGAGATCATCAAAGGAGTTGAATACAGCGTGGATGTAGTATGAAGTCTCCCTCCCTGAGGATGCAGATTTCCTATAGCCTGTCCATCAACATAGCTCAATGCTGCCAAGTAACTTTGGTGACTTTTACTGAATTTAATTTCTTGGATCAAAGAATGACTACAGATGATTTTATATTACCATAATGTAGCTGATGGGAGCTGTGCAATTCTCCAAGTCAGCTGCATATTATAGTATAAACGCCCCATTGCTTGGGGAACATAGTTGGTCAGGTGCTGTAGGATAGTAAAGTAAATGTAAGCAGCTGATCCCCTGTTGAAATTAAATTGAAACTGGAAGAAAGCATAAAATTCATCAACTCCAAGCAGTTGCCAGAGGCAAATTTAAAGGAACAATGTGTACAATGCCATATCATTCCCAATGTACAGGCACATCGCTAGTAAATGTACATGATGATAGGAGAACAATTAGAACAAGAACATTATTAAGGTTTGAATAATTCTACACCTACAGGTAAATTTCTTGGTTTTGGTCTTATGTTTATAATATTATAAACATATTATTATAATGTTTATAATATGAGCCAAGATGACTGCCTAGGGAGTAAAAGCAGAGTGGTACATGGAGATCACGCTCCCTAGATAGGAAGAGTACAAATAGGCAGTGTAAAGCACTTAAAATACCCACTAATCTTTATTCTTTATTTAGTCTACCATTTATTTCAAGACAGCAAGGTTCATTTTCAAGTTTACTTTCGTTATAGAGAGGATGTGCTGAGTGCAATGAAATGGATGAAGTCATAATGAAGATAGTGTTGATGTTGGATCTGACAGTATCTGGCTCTATAGTAATACATCACCAGTACCTTTCTGCAATGAATTAAGAGTAAATATTCAGGATAATATAATAAATAATGAGGTTTGCAATGTTGTGTCATAACTTGGTATGAAACATATAGAGGTTTAGTTTTTTCTGTGCACTATTTTACTGCACTGGTTAATGCATATTTTAATGGATCAATGGCTATGCTAAAATGGCACAGACAGGAATTTAATGTAAAAGCATTAACCAGTGCACAAAGAACAGAGGAAACTAAAGCTCATCCTGTTTAGTTCTGAGTGACTGAAATATATTATTTCCCAACAGAAATTATACAGGAAAGAAATTAAACCGCCATTTAAACCAGCTGTGGGAAGACCAGAGGACACATTCCACTTTGATCCTGAATTCACATCAAGGACACCGACTGGTCAGTGGTTTTTTTGTAGTTCTCTGAATGGCTCAGTTTAACTCCATTCATTAAACATTGGAAGGGTAATTTTGACTTTGCACGATGGTGTGAAATGGGTCTTAGCGAATCGGCAGCTGTTTTATACAGTGGGGGTAAATTAAACTTGACCCGCTGGGCAGAATCAGGTTGTCCATTGAAATCAATGGAGAGTAAAATCGGACCGGGTGTAAAATAGCCATCTGACTTGAACCCAGCCGTTACCCTCCCAGTGGGTTAGGTTAAAATGACCCCCTAAGATCTGAACCCATACCTTCAAGACCAGTGCTGTTCCACAGCATTATAGTAAACATGTGAAGAATACATGAACTCAACATTTTGACAGATTAATGATGTTCCTAGGACCACAAACTGCTGTCATTTTTGTTGCAGTTTATGGCCCTGAGGAAGACACGTAATTTGCTATATTGATGAAATAAAGGCCTAGAAATTCGGGCACATCCCTATTTGGACACAGGGTACAATCCCTGTACCTCAATGTTGAGGTCCGAGGCACCTCCAATATTGAGCCTCAGGCCTCATTTCCATGGAGCCAGCAAGCTGCGCAAAGCGTAACTGAAGATTGGGCCATTGCTGGTGTCACAGCGGCCCTTAGGTAAATGAGGAAGGGTGGGCGATTGGGCCGGGAAGGGTGGGCGATCGGGCCTTGGGGTGGGAGAGGACATTCGGTGGTTGGGGGGTGGGGGGCGATCAGTGGTCGGGAGGGACATAGCTCCATACAGCTCCACATTCAGATAAGTATGGCGACCTTCCTGCCATGTAGCACTACAGTGTGCTGTGCGAGTTCATCATGTGACGTGTGAAGCACAGGGGCATTCGAGAATTGAAAATGGGTCCTGCAAGAAGTGCAGGACCCTAATTTGAATAAATTATTTTGATCTTTAAATGTTCCCAACATGTCCTCCTGCAACCAGCGCATCTACCTTATCCTCCCAATATGGTAGGCGGCACACTTCCAGCTCGAAATGTACGTGCACTTCCTGCCCGCCAATTTAAGAGCATAGTAGGCTGGTCAGCAGCTGTATTTCTGGGCCAAAATGTTCTTGGACATTTTTGTGATGGTGCGCACACAAACACACTGAATATTTTCAGTCAAGTCTTGCTCTTCAGAATAAACCTTTAATTATAACAACAATATGAAATAGATACAACAAAAACATAGAATCCTTGGTATGTACATTGGGATAGATTTTCTGATCGGATCTCCAATTGGGCATTACTTGGCCATATGTAATTAGTACCTGTCTGACTCTTTGTGCACTGACTCTGCCTAATTTTACGGAGTGAGCTTCATTTACATGTCAAGGATGAGCTCCTGCTCCAAATTAGGCCTGGCGTTGGAAGCTTGCGATGGGGAAGGAAGGCCTGCTTACAAAGAATCATGGGTACTTTTAAAGGGATGTAGCCACTTAAAGGTAATATATATTTCGGCCTTTTCAAAGGTTACTGGATAGCAAAAATGCCTAGAAAAAACCTCTTTTCGGAACAATAAATGTGGAGGCAGGTAACCCAGCCTATGTCTAAATTAGGGAGTGATGCAACACACCAACCCCCTGTTTAATGGCTGGCAAAGTGCAGCTGGTACAGAATGACGTGGTAGCAAGGAAGGTGGTCCTGCCTATAGGAGCATGCCTGAAGGAAGCAGCACTTGCAAGCACAGCCACTAGTAGTGTCGGCCCTACCGTGTTTGTTAGCTGCAGATGTCACAGCTCTGCCTATGGCTGTCTGCTGAACAGATGCCTGAATAGTGAGTTTTGCATGGCCAATGCCAGATAGATATGCCTGTAGATATGTCAGGTAGATATGTCTGCAAATGCAGATGGGGAGGGGGATATCAGCAGGTGGGTGAAGTCTGCCTCTGGTGCATTCTGACCTGCCTGGCATTTCTCCATAAGCTCCTCTGCTTTGTTCTCCAAAATTCAAAAGTAAAAGGGGATTCCCATTGGGAAATCCATTGTCCCAATATCATGGACATAACAAATAAAAATAGCCATACATTATAGAGTGACTGAACACCTTGAAAATTTTCAGCTAATCAGAGAGAGCCAGCATGGATTTATAAAGGGTAGGTCATGCCTGATGAATCTGATAGAATTTTTTGAAGAGATGACTAAAGTAGTGGACAGGGAAGTGTCTATGGATGTTGCTTATTTGGACTTCCAGAAAGCATTCAATGAAGTCCCTCATAAAAGACTATTAGCTAAAGTTGAAGCTCATGGAATTGAGGGCAAATTATTGACCTGGTTAGGAAATTGACTGACTGGCAGGAGACAGAGAGTAGGGATAATGGGCAGGTACTCAAATTGGCAGGATGTGACTAGTGGTGTCCCACAGGGATCTGTGTTGGGGCCTCAGCTATTCACTGTATTTATTAAGACTTAGATGACAGGATAGAGAGCCACATATCCAAGTTTGCTGATGACACAAAGATAGGCAGCATTGTAAGCAATGGAAGTGTAAAATTACAGAGAGATATTAATAAATTAAGTGAATGGGCAAAACTCTGGCAAATGGATATCAAAGTAGGCAGGTGTGAGGTCATCCACTTTGGACCTAAAAAGGATAGATCAGAGTACTTTCTAAACGGTGAAAAGCTCAAAACATTGGAGGTCCAAAGAGACTTCGGGGTCCATGTACATAGATCATTAAAATGTCATGGACAGGTACAGAAAATAATCAAAAAGGCTAATGGAATGCTGGCCTTCATATCTAGAGGACTAGAATACAAGTGGGTAGAAGTTATGCTACAGCTATACAAAGCCCTGGTTAGACCACACCTGGAGTACTGTGTTCAGTTCTGGGCACCGCAACTGAGGAAGGACATATTGACCTTGGAGGGAATGCAGCGTGGATTTACTACAATGATACCTGGACTCCAAGGATTAAATTACGAGGAGAGATTACACAAACTAGGGTTGCATTCCCTGGAATTTAGAAGATTATGGGTTGATTTGATCGAAGTTTTCAAGATATTAAGGGGAGCTGATAGGGTAGATAGAGAGAAACTATTTCCGGTGGTTGGGGAGTCTCGGACTAGGACTAGGGGACATAGCCTAAAAATTAGAGCCAGGACTTTCAGGAGTGAAGTTAGGAAACACTTCTACATGCAAAGGGTGGTAGAAGTTTGGAACGCCCTTCCGCAAACAACAATTGATGCTCAAATAGTTGTTTATTTTAAATCTGAGATTGATAGATTTTTGTTAACCAAAGGTATTAAGGGATATGGGGTTAAGGTGTGTATATGGAGTTAGGTCACAGACCAGCCATGATCTCATTGAATGGCAGAACAGACTCGAGGGGCTAAATGGTCTACTCCTGTTCCTATGTGTCAGAACACTTTACACAAAGCCTCCTGACCAATTAACGAGAAACAGGAAAAAATAAGGAAATGGTTCAGAAATAGCCTCAAAAATGAAAATGCTGCTATGAAAGGCTCTTTAAATGCAGTTCCATAAACAACATACCTTAGAAGTCCTGGATACCCATTTGATGCCTGAGCAGTACACCAGCATAGATACCAGGGAATAGCATGAATATTAAATAATGTCAATGTTAGATAATTCTAATATAATTAATCGCAAACTGGTGGACACTTCTAGTTCAGTACAAAACCCATCTTGACAAATGAATGGGTGCTGAATGGATGGAAGTTTGACATAACAGGTCTCCATCCATTTTTGCAATCAGTTATGTCCACTTTTAATTGGTCGTGTCCAACCCTAATGTGTTTTCAGGAGCACTGGTGTGTATTTTACAGTTCACTTTAAAATTAATACTTAGTGCATGAGAATATCACTTACATCCTTACTACAACAACAACTTGCATTTATATAGCACCTTTAACATAGTAAAATGTCCCAAGGCACTTCACAGGAGTGTTATCAAACAAAATCTGACACCGGGCTACACAACTAGATATTAGGACAGGTGACAAAAAACTTGGTCAAAGAGGTAGGTTTTAAGGAATGTCTTAAAGGAGGAGAGAGAGGTAGTGAGGTGGAGAGGTTTAGGGAGGTAATTCCAGAGCTTAGGGCATGGGAAGCTGAAGGCACGGCCGCCAATGTTGGAGAATGAAAATCGTGGATGCGCAAGGGGCCAGAATTGGAGGAGCGCAGAGAACTCGGTGAGTCGTAGGGCTGGAGGAGGTTATAGAGATAGGGAGGGGAGAGGCCATGGAGGGATTTGTAAACAAAGATGAGAATTTTAAAATCGAGGCGTTCCTGGACCTGGAGCCAATGTAGGTCAGCGAGCACAGGGCTGATGGGTGAATGGGATTTATAGAAGGGAAATCAGGTATGTGTGCTGGTGTGGTCTTCAGATATCAAATGGGTATATTTAGGTTTAGCAGTTTTTCCAACACTTACATTAAATGTAGTACAGTACTTAGAGTATTATTGGCCATACTATTAAAAGAAAAACTTGAGGAATATATGTTTCACCTGATAGAGATATCTTTGATTTACTCATTCACTTTCAACCCACATTTTCTGCTCATTCTACTTCACGTACCACCTGTGGCTGAGGGGACCTAATATCGTCTATGCCCAAGCCCCCGCCACTATTGTTTTGCAATCACTGTTGAGAGTGTGCATGGGTGACTATCATCTGATTTTTTTTCTTGCCTTCCTATGAGGATATGCTTGGCTTATGGTTGTAACCACCTTACAGGCACCTGGCTGAGAGGTAATCTGTGATAATGTGCTACGGATTGATTTATGTGACATGTAAACACATTCCTTCCAGGATTTTTAATCAGTATGCCCAGGTCAGCAATCTAGCATTATTACTGAATAAATCTGTGATCATTTTGTACTTTGTTACATCGAAGACTACGGGCTATAAATTGGGCCATGTAGCGCCCATTTTGTAGGCACTATACAGCCTCCTAAGGACCCAAAATTACATCCAGACTGCACGCACACTCTTCTAGCGTGACATGCGCCGATGCCATCTTGGTAAAGCCGTTCGTGCACACGCAGATAACGAACCTTGGCAGCATGTAAAGTATGGAGAATATGCGTTAGATCAGTATGCAGCACTGATTTAAATGGACAGATATGATTTTGGAACTCAACGCTCCAGCCAATTGTTGGCCAGGGGCTGCAGAAACTACTGAGTTTATTCCAAACTGCTGACACACAGGCAAAAGCAACTTTTGAACTGAAGTAACCTGAGATTCCGAGCGTATAAGCTATATGTATATGATCTAATGGCGTTAATAAGGCGAATTGAGAGTTAAGAGAGAATTGACTCTTCTCCTCTTTGTACTAAGCCAATAACCATAACCGGTAACCTCCGGTCAACACAATGCACTGTCTTAACCACACACAGCTGAACAGGTCGTAGATGGCCCGGAGGACCCCCCCCCCACCAGTGCTATTTAAAGGGATAATGCAGGTGTTGCAGGTTAGTTGCTGGATTATTGCTTCTGGCTGCTTATGCATTTGAATATGTTTTTTAAAGTTTCCTATACTTGGAGAAAGTTGCAATATTATATAGAGAGTGGTCTGACAGGTCCTGCATTACTGTTGGTGGCATTTACAACAGTGTTCTGAACAAGATTTCTGGCAACTATGGGCGGTCTGGTAGGGCTCCCACTGGGCATTGAACACGATTGGGAGCATGCAGAGAGACCGTGCAGAGCAGGTCGAGCTGCGAGGAGAGGGAGGAGGAAAAGGAGGCGCAGGGCACTCAGCAGGAATCCATATCCAATTAGGTCCTTCAGGGAACAATACTCTTACCTCAACCTGAGCGACAATCAGTGCATCCGATGGCTGCGGTTCACCAAAGAGGTCGTGATGGAGATTTGTCAACTGCTGCAGCCACGACTGCAGCCTCAGAGCAGGGTAAGGACAGCATTGCCTATGGCTGTGAAGGTAACCATGGCACTAAACTTCTACGACTCTGGATCCTTTCAGGCCTCTGCTTGCAATATGTGCAACATCTCGCAGTTTGCAATGCACTGCTGCATAAGGGAGGTCACGGAGGCTCTGTACAAGCTGCGCAACAAGTAGATCACGTTCCCTCTTGACAGAGAGAATGAGTGAGCATGAGGGTTTGCTCGCATTGCAGGCTTCCCCATGGTGCAGGGTGCCATTGACTGCTCTACATCTCAACTCGGCCATCTTCATGAACAGAAAGGGGTTCCACTCCCTCAATGTGGAGCTGGTGTGTGACCACATGCAGCGCATCATGCAGGTCAATGCCCACTACCCTGGCAGCAGTCATGGCACCTTCATTATGCGGCAGTCCAACATCCCACCTTTCTTTCAACTGGCACGGCAAGTCGAAGGCTGGCTACTGGGTGACAAGGGCTACCCCCTCATGAGGTGGCTCATGACTCTGGTCAGGAACGCACACACACGTGCAGAGCCGGCCTACAATGAGAGCCATGTGGCCATGCGAAACATCATCGAGCACACCCTAGGCATCCTAAAGCAACTCTTCTGCTGACTGGACAGTGCAGCACTCCACTGAGCGGGTGTCAAGATTCGTTGTGGTATGCTGCGTGCTGCACAACCTCGCCATTATGAGGGAACAGCCCTTACCACTGCCTATCTGGCAAGATCCTGAGCCAGAGCCAGAGGCAGAGGAAGAGGAGGAGGAGGAGACGGAGGAGGAAGTGGAGGAAGAAGCAAAGAGGCAACAAGGTGCACAGGCCCTCTCTGTCAGCGCTCTGCATGCTCACCTTATTCATGAGTGATATCAGTAACCTCAACGACACCACCCCATTCACCAACAGTCCTACACTCCTCACCTTTCCTCTCCCACAAGACCATCAAATCGTCCTCCTTATGACACCCGCAGCTCATCGCATAAATAAAAATCACCACTAACTGCGACTTCAAATCCAAATTTATAAACTTACACATGAAATCATGTATACAACATTACACTATTCACCCTTGTGCATTCCCTCAGTGCCTGTCGTTCGTGTGCTTTTTCCTTTCCTAGTGCTCCTACGAGGTGCTTCCCCAGTGACTGGAGCATGGGTGGTGGAAGGCTGCTGACCTTCAATTGAGGAACATGCAGATGGCCGTGGAGGACGAACTCAAGCAGCTCTGGACTGGGAGGGCCCGGCTTCAGATTGCACCATCTCAGCTTGGGCTGCAGCAGTCTGGCCTGGCTGGCTGACAAGCAACAGCAAGGGCACTGATGGAGTGGCAGGGTTGGGAGCAGGAATGCTGTCATCCTGAGAGACGACAGCAGATCCAACTGCCGTGGTGCCACTGCCACTCTCCTGGGGCGGTGCCTCAGCAATCCTGGTGATCTGCTGGAGAACAGATTGTTGGTGTGCTGTGATGTCCTGGAAGCCCCGTTCCATAGAGGTACCTAAAGGCACGATAGCTGCAGTCTGAGCTCCAAATGAAGCATGCAGACCTTTGATGGCAGATGTTTGTGCTGCAATGGAAGCTGTGACATTGGTCATCAGACGCTGTATCATGGTGGGTTCTGCAGGTGTGCTGATGGAGGTGACCACCCGTTCTATGTGGGGAAGGATGGGCTCCAAGTCCTGCGCAAAGCTCTATGCCAAGTTGGAATTGGCCTCCTCCATGCCCCTTCTCATTGTGTGCAGGCTTTCTGGCAGGCTTTCCAGTGCCCCAAGCATTTGCGTGTACGCCCATCAGCCGTCTTTCGTAACCTGGCCCATCGAAGTCAGCATCTGACTCCTCTGCAGCAGAACTGGTGAGCAACCTCCACCCTCTGGTGAGCTGGTATCCGATCCCCACCCCCCGGCTCCTGCGCACTTGTGCTCGGTGTCTCACCACGTGCAGATCCATCTTCTAACCAAACCTATAAAGGACGCGCAGTGTCAGTGTCTGAGCTGGTGGATGTGAGTGTCAGATCAAGTGACGGTGTGGCTTTAGTGCTAGTGTCCTCCTCCTCCTCCTCCTCCTCGGACGGTGCCGGCTCCAGTTCTTGGGTATCTGCAATAACAAAGGAAAACAGGTTGAGTTGTGGAGTGGGGAGAGGAGCAAGTAAGAAGTGTGTGCTGACACCTTCTGCAGCTTGAGAGTCAGAAAAGGTTGTGGGATGAGGGAGATATGGGAAAGAAGGAGGATTAGGAATGCAGAGACCCTCATTATTGATACCTCCAGTGCCGCCAGTGGCCATGGCCGCAGCGACAGCCTGCCGAATGATCCCCAGCACGGTTTCCTCCATGGCAGTGAGGTCGTGTTGCCGTGCCTGTCCTCTGTCCGTTCTTTCCTGCTGCCAGCTGTTACACGCCACCTTCTCCTGTAAGACAGAGGGAAGTGCATCAGTGAGTGTCCTGCAAGACGTTTGGGTGATGCGCCTATCGTGGTTGAATAGCTATCAGTGTGTGTGACTTGTGAGTTGTGGGTGTGTGGCTTGCAAGTGTGATACTATGTGAGGGTGAGATGCAGCATCCAAAGTGCAGCATTGCGTATGGATGGGAAATGTTTGTTGGTGAATGGGTGATGGGGAGTGTGATGCGTGGAGCAGTGGAGCATTTGGTAGGATGTGCCACTTGACACTGGCATTCACTCACCTTGATCGCTCATGTCAAATTATTGAACTTTTTCCGGCATTGCATCCATGTGCGTGGTGCAGTGCTCCTGCCATTCACCTCCAGGACCACTCCCTCCCACTGCCTCGCAGCTGGTTCCTGGAGGGCCTCCTGCCACCGTGCGGGTACAGGCTGGCCCTCCGTGTGTCCACCTCCTCCTCCAAAGCCTCCAGTGTGTCATTGGAGAAACTCAATGCATTTGCAGGTCCAGCCACTCCACTTGTCTTCCTCCACCGATTGCATTGATAGTGTACCTCCCCTTTCAGAGGTGGAGGCTGCCTTTAAGTAGTGCTGGCCATGCCCCATATTGGGCCCCCTGCTGGTGCGTGCAGCCACTCAACAGTGCAGGAAGCGCTGGCTGCTCGCAGCAATCATGGAGATGTGCCGACAGCACGAATCTCACATACTGCCTGCATCTCAACGACTGGGGGCGGGTTAATCGCGCACCGTGACCCCCGCAACCAGATTTGGGGATTATCAAATTTAACCCCCTCTCTGTTTTGGGCAAAAATAATAACAATATCACAGGCATGACATTGCAGCAGGATTTTAAATAAATGCCATATGAGTACAAAGTAAACATTTAGCTCCCAATAGCTCAGAGTTTATCTGGCATGCAACTGACCAATAAGGACCAGGAAGGTCCCAAATTTGATGCTGATTTGCACAAAGTCAGCTGAACTCAGCCAGGTCAATGGTGGAGGTGCTACAGCTGACCTCTGTCCCACCCGACACCAAAAGTACTATCAGTCAGCATTCCTACTCCTGATCGCTATCCAGTGGCTCATGCTGGAAGTACATGTGTATTGATGTTGAATGAGACAGGACCAAATTTTACTGTGCCCCAACAGTCGAATAGCCAGACAACACTCACCAATCATACAAGAGTAATGGCTATTTGGGTGAGTTACCCGAAGGAAAATTCCCCCATAAAAAATAAATTAAAATGAGATTTTAAAAAAGTAATGGATAAATAACTACTTAAAAATATTGTACGTTGAGTAAATAGCCCCTGCTGGGTTTTTATTGTAAAAGATCTTGTTACTTTACTCAATGCTGAGGGGAAATTTGAGTTACTTCAGAGTTGTTAACACATGTGAAAGCTTCAATTGGCATTCCCTATCGGGAAATTATCCCGGTTAGCTCAATTGTAACAAGCACTGAACTAAGTTCAAAATTCTCCCAGTTTGTGACATCACTTAAGGATTTGTAGTGTTTCTCTGCATCCTTTCAGCTAAGAAAATGCATCGCAAAGACACAAAAAATAATTGTCGGAACCTATGCAATATAGAGAATGTGGTAAAGTATTTAATTCATCCAATCCTTTGAAACAGTAGGAGAATGAATAATATAGAGCAAGCAAGTTATTTCATTTAAATCTCAAGTGCAGAACTAAAAGATAGAAACACAGTATTAGCAAACCTCAAACAAGATTTGAAATTAGAAGTCCCCCACCCCGGAATGCTGGATCTGTGGAATAGACTGCAAGCTAAAGCAGTTGATGCTTTTAATCATCACAGCCTCAACAGAAGAGCTGGATGAAAATCTGGTTAGGAACAGGACTGAGGGTGATAAAGACCTACAGCCATGCTGTGTGGAGTGACATGGTTCCTGAGCGCATGACACCATGCAAATATTACAGCAAGAACTCTGAGAGAAGTATAGGAATTTGCTGGTACAAGTTGAAAAGTTCACTAATGGTTCCCCTGTTGCCTTAGCAGGTTTATTCTGTTAAAGGTTTGATCCCAGTCACAACAACACTGCAATTAGCCCTGGGCTAGGACTTAGGGAGAAGAAAATTGGCCAGGATTCCCACTCTGGATTACAGTCCAGTGACCCTTGCTGGAAGCGTGTGCTTGTGGATGTTGGTTGAAGGCAGAATTGAATTTGGTTGTGATGCCTCACACTGTTGAATAGATTGCCAATACTTAGTGTCAAGACTCAAACGTGAATGGCAGGCACTTGGAGGGCAGGTGGCAACGTTTCACTGTTCTTTATCCATAAATGTACTACTCTATATTTCTCTGCATTGAACTGTATCTGCAACCGTATCTGTGTACTGTGCTAGCCTATCTATGTTCTCTTGCAATTTCCGGCGTTCTTCCTCACAGTTGGCCATGATATCACTAGTATCATTGGTAAACCTTGTTATCATTCTTCTTACACCAGTGTCCAGATCATTTATGTGACTGGAAAACAAAATCGTCGCAACACAGATCCCTGGGGCAGATCACTACCTTTATACCGTCAATCTGAAAAGCATCCAATCATTCATACTAATTCTGTCCCCGAGCCCCGTCTCCATACATACCTGCATTCCCTTCAATACCATGTGCTTCAATTCTCATAACAAGCCTCTATGTGGCATCTTCTGAAAGAAATTCCAATGGCACAATTGCATTGTCAGAACTAAGGTGGAGCAGTACTGCCACTCACCTTTAGGTAATGGCATTAACCCTGCCATCACTTGCAGTGTTAATTCATGTAAGTAGGCAAAGGCAAGTGAGATGTGTAAATACAGCCTGCAACACCTCAGATATACTGGGAGGGAGGTGGGGGATAGTACAGGAGCGGGAATTAGGCCCCAAATGGATAGGAAGGGTGGGGAGGGGGAGTAGGGAAGTGGGTGTCAGAAAATACTTGGATGAGAGGTAGAGATCTGGTGCAGCTGCAGGATATAAAACTACTTAAAGTGGCAATGACAGCACTGGAGGAAGCAGATAACCCAGAAGAGAAGGATGGTGGCCAGATAAAACAAACAAGCGGTAACCTTCATAGAGCTGGAGCTGCAAGGTTCTCAAAAACGGAGATACAGGAGCAGGACGGTTGGTCTGTTTGCGGTCGGGAATGTTGTGTGCACTTTGTGGAGGGAGATGGCTGTGGCAATCAATGCCACCTTCTTGAACTCTGGGACTCTTTTGCAGTGCAAGAAGTTTAATGACCTCACCAGAGCAGACAATGTAAGCTACCTACTCCCCCTGACCCTTCTTGCAGTCTCTTTAAATGTGTGACTTCTTCATTCATTACCCTCAATGTGTCTGAGGTGAAAGTAGGATATGACAGTGAGAAGCATAGGCTCGACATAAGTGAGCAGACTTTTATCTCTGGAGGCCTGCTTTAAAAAGGATGCATGATGAGCATCACCGTCAACTGGAGACACTGAGGATCATCTCAGAGACATATGGCAGGGGTCATAATGAAGTCTAATGCCATCCTCAGCACCATTATTCTAGAAGCTGGAGTGGTTGGCAATACCATGAACATCTGCATCTGCATCCACCCCTCCCCCCCAACCCCAACAGAGAGAGCCCCAGACCAGTCAGAGCCTCCAAAATGGATGCTTTGACCACTGGCCTTCAGGCCTTGGGGGACCATTGGGAAAGAATAATGGAATGCAGCTTCAGGGTGACATCTCTCAGGGTATGCAGATCTAACTGATACCGTCAGGTATTCCCTCTCACTGATCAGTGGGCACGCAGATCCAGGACACGGTACAAGTGGCATGGCTAGAGTCTGCCCTCATGATGTTGTCCTCTCTACTGGTGACAGCTTTGTGACATTTCTAGCCAACACCCTCATATACCTGCTCTTGTAGGTGTCAGGATACAGGATCAGGCTGCCCACACGCCTGATGAGTTCTCTGCAGTTTGTGTGACCTTGTGTGTAAATTGGCCACTGCATTTGCCTGCATAACAGTGACTACACTTCAAAAGTAATTCATTGGCTGTAAAGTGCTTAAGGGACATCCTGTGAAGGAGCTATATAAATAAAAGTTTACCTGATGAAGGAACCTTTTTTTATCCTAAAATCCTAAAAGCTTGTGCAATTCCAATATATCTAGTTCATCTAATGAATATAATTGTACATGGTAATGAAAGTTGTTTTTGCTGGACCAAAACAGTTGATTCTTATGTAAATATTACTGAAATATGAATATGTTCTTTGTGACGTGTTTGCATGATATATGTAACTAATACTGGGAGTTCTATTTCTGTCAAACATGAACTATTGATTTGAGCATTCCATATTAATCCATAAGGTCTGCATGGAAAACTAACATTTTACACACGGCCTATCCTGCCTTTGGAGCTCCATCTCAGATAATTGTGTCTCCTGGAAATCTGTCCCATAAATGCAGAGTTAACCATTACTTCAATCAGAGTTGTTGGAGTATATGTTACACTATAGAAAGGCTCTAAACTTAATTCTTGGCACCCATCATCAAATTCTCCAGACCTTCTCCACTTTCTACAACTGTAAACAATTTTACAACACCAAGTTATAGTCCAGCAATTTTATTTTAAATTCACAAGCTTTCGGAGGCTTCCTTCTTCCTCAGGTGAATGTTGTGGAAATGAAATCCTCGAAATGAAATCGCATTTATAAATCACAGAACAATGCTTGGTGATTACAGACAGTTTTTTCAACTGCCCGTTGCCAAGGCAATCAGTCTGCAGACAGACAGGTGTTACCTGCAAGGTCTCCGAATATACAAATCACCAAAAAAAACAGAGATAGAGAGGTAGAAACATAGAAAAGACAGCAACTGACCCGTTATATTAAAAACAGATAACATTTGTTCGCTGGTGGGGTAACGTGTAGCGTGACATGAACCCAAGATCCCGGTTGAGGCCGTCCTCATGGGTGCGGAACTTGGCTATCAATTTCTGCTCGACGATTTTGCGTTGTCGTGTGTCTCGAAGGCCGCCTTGGAGTACGCTTACCCGAAGGTCGGTGGCTGAATGTCCTTGACTGCTGAAGTGTTCCCCGACTGGGAGGGAACCCTCCTGTTTGGTGATTGTTGCGTGGTGTCCGTTCATCTGTTGTCGCAGCGTCTGCATGGTCTCGCCAATGTACCATGCTCTGGGGCATCCTTTCCTGCAACGTATGAGGTAGACAACGTTGGCCGAGTCACAGGAGTATGAACCATGCATCTGGTGGGTCATGTCCTCTCGTGTGATGGTGGTATCTGTGTCGATGATCTGGCATGTCTTGCAGAGGTTACCGTGGCAGGGTTGTGTGGTATCGTGGATGCTGTTCTCCTGAAAGCTGGGTAATTTGCTGCGAACGATGGTCTGTTTGAGGTTGGGTGGCTGTTTAAAGGCGAGTAGTGGAGGTGTGGGGATGGCCATAGCGAGGTGTTTGTCGTCATTGATGACATGTTGAAGGCTGCGGAGAACATGGCGTAGTTTCTCCGCTCCAGGGAAGTACTGGACGACAAAGGGTACTCTGTTGGTTGCGTCCCGTGTTAGTCTCCTGAGGAGGTCTATGCGATTTTTCACTGTGGCCCGTCGGAACTGTCGATCGATGAGTCGAGCGTCATATCCCGTTCTTACTAGGGCGTCTTTCAGCGTCTGTAGGTGTCCATCGCGTTCCTCTTCGTCTGAGCAGAGCCTGTGTATTCGCAGGGCCTGTCCATAGGGGATGGCCTCTTTGACGTGGTTAGGGTGGAAGCTGGAAAAGTGGAGCATCGTGAGGTTGTCCGTGGGCTTGCGGTAGAGTGAGGTGCTGAGGTGCCCGTCTTTGATGGAGATTCGTGTGTCCAAGAAAGAAACTGATTCTGAGGAGTAGTCCATGGTGAGCTTGATGGTGGGATGGAACTTGTTGATGTTATCGTGTAGTCTCTTTAGTGATTCCTCGCCGTGGGTCCATAGAAAGAAAATGTCGTCAATGTATCTGGTGTATAGTGTTGGTTGGAGGTTCTGTGCAGTGAAGAAGTCCTGCTCGAACTTGTGCATGTAAATGTTGGCGTATTGGGGTGCGAATTTGTTCCCCATGGCTGTTCCGTGTGTTTGGGTAAAGAACTGGTTATCAAAGGTGAAGACATTGTGATCCAGGATGAAGCGGATGAGTTGTAGGATGGCGTCTGGAGATTGGCTGTTGTTGGTGTTGAGTATTGATGCTGTCGCAGCGATGCTGTCATCGTGGGGGATACTGGTGTAGAGTGCCGAGACGTCCATCGTGGTGAGAAGTGTTCCTGGTTCAACTGGTCCGTGGGTACTGAGTTTTTGTCGGAAGTCTGTAGTGTCGCGACAGAAGCTGGGGGTTCCCTGTACGATGGGTTTCAGGATGCCCTCGATGTATCCAGAGAGGTTCTCACACAGGGTTCCGTTGCCTGATACGATAGGACGTCCGGGTGTGTTGGCTTTGTGTATCGTTGGGAGGCAGTAGAAGTCTCCCACGCGGGGAGTACGTGGGATGAGAGTGCGTAGGATGCTTTGAAGGTCTGGATCGAAGGTCTTGATCAGTTTGTTGAGCTGGTGGGTGTGTTCTTTGGTCGGATCTGCGGGTAACCGTCTGTAGTGTTCCTGGTTGTCCAGTTGTCGGTATGCTTCTTTGCAATAGTCCGTTCTGTTCTGTATGACGATGGCTCCTCCTTTGTCCGCTGGTTTGATGACGATGTTGCGGTTGGTCTTGAGAGCGTCGATGGCGTTGCGTTGTGCTCGGGTGACGTTCTGGACTGTCTTGTGAGTGCGGCTGATGAATCTGGCATTGACGCATCTCCTGACAGCTTGAGCATACATGTCAAGCTTAGGGCAGCGACCCTCCGGAGGAGTTCAGTGTGACTCTTTCCTCTTCGGTTGCTGTACCGCGGATCCCTCTGTCTGCTGTTCCAGATCGTTGATTGTCTCATTGGGTTCGCTGCTGAAATCTTGGGGTTTGTGGAAGTATTCCCGGAGCCTCATTCTCCTGATGAATTCCTCTGTGTCCGCCGCGAGACTAATGGGGTCCATTTTGGTGGTGGGGCAGAAATTGAGCCCTCGGCTGAGAACTTCGATTTCGTCTGGTTGAAGGGTGTGGTCGGACAAATTGACGATAGACTTCCCTGTGGTTGCAACCATGGTACCAGGGGAGGCTTGGTCGATGCTGGTGGTGATGCCGAGTTTCTCAAGCTTCCTGCTCTTGGTTTTCATGTAGGCGGCGTAGTTCTGTTGCCTCGTCTGTTTGGCGGTATCTCGTAGCTGGTCTGCTGTGTCCTGAGTACAGGTTGAGAGTATGGACTCTATCTTGGTTGCGAGGTTGCGGCGTCTGCTGTAGAGTTGGTGTACGAGATGGTTGCGGAGTGTGCGAGAGGTACGACGGCAGAGTCTCTCAGCGTAATCCGAGTTGTATGTGGACTTGAGTGGGTTCGTGATCTGTAGTCCTTTCAGGATCTTGTCTGCTTTCTTGCAGCTCTGTAAAAACTTGATGTCTGTGTCTATATGCGCGATCTTCTTGGATATCCTTTCCACTGTGAGCCGACAGTTTGTGGTGTCGATGGTAGGCATGATGTGGAAATGCCGGTGATGGACTGGGGTTGACAATTGTAAACAATTTTACAACACCAAGTTAGAGTCCAGCAATTTTATTTTAAATTCACAAGCTTTCGGAGGCTTCCTCCTTCCTCAGGTGAATGTTGTGGAAATGAAATCCTTGAAATGAAATCACATTTATAAATCACAGAACAATGCTTGGTGATTACAGACAGTTTTTTCAACTGCCCGTTGCCAAGGCAATCAGTCTGCAGACAGACAGGTGTTACCTACAAGGTCTCCGAATATACAAATCACCAAAAAAAACAGAGATAGAGAGGTAGAAACATAGAAAAGACAGCAACTGACCCGTTATATTAAAAACAGATAACATTTGTTCGCTGGTGGGGTAACGTGTAGCGTGACATGAACCCAAGATCCCGGTTGAGGCCGTCCTCATGGATGCGGAACTTGGCTATCAATTTCTGCTCGACGATTTTGCGTTGTCGTGTGTCTCGAAGGCCGCCTTGGAGTACGCTTACCCGAAGGTCGGTGGCTGAATGTCCTTGACTGCTGAAGTGTTCCCCGACTGGGAGGGAACCCTCCTGTTTGGTGATTGTTGCGCGGTGTCCATTCATCCGTTGTCGCAGCGTCTGCATGGTCTCGCCAATGTACCATGCTCTGGGGCATCCTTTCCTGCAACGTATGAGGTAGACAACGTTGGCCGAGTCACAGGAGTATGAACCATGCACCTGGTGGGTCGTGTCCTCTCGTGTGATGGTGGTATCTGTGTCGATGATCTGGCATGTCTTGCAGAGGTTACCGTGGCAGGGTTGTGTGGTGTCGTGGACGCTGTTCTCCTGAAAGCTAGGTAATTTGCTGCGAACGATGGTCTGTTTGAGGTTGGGTGGCTGTTTAAAGGCGAGTAGTGGAGGTGTGGGGATGGCCATAGCGAGGTGTTCATCGTCATCGATGACATGTTGAAGGCTGCGGAGAACATGGCATAGTTTCTCCACTCCGGGGAAGTACTGGACGACAAAGGGTACTCTGTTGGTTGCGTCCCGTGTTAGTCTCCTGAGGAGGTCTATGCGATTTTTCGCTGTGGCCCGTCGGAACTGTCGATCGATGAGTCGAGCGTCATATCCCGTTCTTACTAGGACGTCTTTCAGCGTCTGTAGGTGTCCATCGCGTTCCTCCTCGTCTGAGCAGACCCTGTGTATTCGCAGGGCCTGTCCATAGGGGATGGCCTCTTTCTACAACAACCAGGATCAATTATGTTGCAGTGGCCTCTGGCTGGATTCTATTGCTGTGCTGTCTAATGGAAAAAATAGCACCAATAATTTGACAAGCTGCTATTTCAATTAACTTTGGATTGATAAGCTCGCCTGCCCTGTTACTTGGTTCTGAAATTATTGATACAATTTTAGAACACTAATGTAATTAAACTTGTCCCTAACTTTCAAAACTCTGAAATTCATTTTGCTGAAGCCACGACATCTTTTTACTAAAATAAAAACAAAAAGTGCTGGAAACACTCAGCAAGTCAGGAGAGAAACAGAGTTAACGTTTCAGGTTGATGACCTTTCACCAGAAATATTCTGATGAGTTCTGACGAAAGGTCATTGACCTTAAATGTTGGCCACAGTATTAACGGGGAGCCGGGTGGATGTGGTGGAGGCCGAAATTGGACAAAGAATCTGGCAAGTCCGGGGACGTGGAGGCCCTGCTGATCTTATCGCAGGGTGAAGGGGGAGGCCTACAATCGGGGGGGCCGTGGGGGGGCAGGCCTGCAATCGGGAGGGCCAGGGTGCGGGGGGGGGGAGGCCTATGATTGCGAGGGCCGGGGGGGAGGTTTGAGGGCGGGAGGAGGTTTGAGATCGGGAGGGGCGGGGGGAGGTTTGAGAGCGGGAGGGCCGGGGGGAGGTTTGAGAGCGGGAGGGCCGGGGGGAGGTTTGAGATCAGGGCTGGGAGAGGACGAAGGATTCCTTGAGGGGCCTGGGGCAAGCACACCTTCTCCTCCTGGCCCACAAGGAGTACTAAAAGAGCCACTTCCCTTCAGGTGCTGCCAGCTCCCTATTTGGATCAGCTGCAGGGAAACCCCTAACTCGGGCCTCCCTCTCATTTACTATTAAATTTAAGGCGCGGTGTGGATGATGTCATCAGGCCGCGACTTTGGTATGTTACTCAGGCCCCTGCCTGCCTGCCTTTTTGCGGGATCCTCATCCATGGCCTGATTTCTGCATTTCAAAATTTAAAGAAGCGGAAATGGGGTTGGGTTGGGATCGGGTTGCCTGATCCTGGTATTTAAACCACTGACTCTCCCCACCCCCACCCCCGACCCTCTCCTGCCTGTTGGTGGCGGGGAGAGTGGGGGAGGCTAAAATCAAGGCTGTTAACTCTGTTTCTCTCTCTACAGATGCTGTTGATCTGCGGAATGTTTCCAGCATTATCTTTTTTTATTTCAGAATTGCAGCATCTGCAGTATTTTGCTTTTACATTTTTTACTAATCCACTCATTAAATAAATATAAACCATTAAATATAAAAAGCCTTTGGATTTTTTGCAATGAGACACAGTGCTGGTCCAAGAGTTGAAAAACACTGACTGTTGTCATGGACATTAGTATTTAGATAAGAACCTCCTTTGTCCCAAAGAACAACGTGTTAAATAAATGAATTGAAATCATGTATTTTGCAACAAAGTATAGCTTGTACAGTGTCTGGGAGTCAGAGTGCCCAGAGTTTCAATGAAGCACTTTATTTCAGGAGCTTCAGAGCACCAATACCATCAAATCCATGAAAAGGAGACACGGGGGGAGTTTGAACCCCCCCCCCCCCCCACACCAAGCCGACAGGTGGAAGAGGGTCGGGGTGGGGGGGTTAAATTTGTAAATATGTGAAACCTGCCGCGAGCGCGCCTACTACTGGTTAAACCGTGAAGGGTTTGGGGGCGCCGAGTAACCCACTCTGGAGAGGCGGGTCAGTAATTTTAATATTTAAATGAGACTCCTTTCCTCACATTTTGACAGCCATCTGAATTTAATGGCTGCGGGACGGGTTTCCCAGGGCTCGGGAAAACCGGCAGCTGAAGGGAGGTGGGAGCTGTCGGCTCCAGCAGATAAGTGCTTTTCCAGCAATGCCTGTGGGCCAGGAGGTGCAGGATGCTTTCCCCAGCCCCTCGAGCAAATTGTTTGCCGCAATCTCTGCCTCCATCCCTCCGATCTTCCTTCAGACACCCCCGCGACCTTTAGACCCCCCCCCCACCGTATTCAGCCTCCGCCCCGCCCTCTGCGATCTCTCCCTCCTCGCGATCTCTCTCTCCCACTGTCCCTCCTTGTTGCTGCGTTCTGAGCGCCCCCACCCCACCAATCCACTGATCTCTGCTTGCCGGGGACCGCCTCAGCAGTTCCTGGCTGCGGCCTTCTACCGTTGGCTTTCCCGCCCGGCAGCCGGTCAGTCTCTCAATCTGGCCGGCTGTCAAGCGGGAAACAAAGTAAAAAAAATGTTAATGAGGTCCTGCCGTTAAATTTGGCTGGACCTCCGCCTTCCTGGGATTGCCGGGTTTCCTGGCCGCAGACACACGCCCCCGCTCCCTCCCCGCCTCCCTATCAATAGCGGGGCCACAATGTCAGAGATCTGAGCAGTATTAGAACATAATTAGCGTGAGATAGCAGATAAAGCCCATTCTGGCTCGGCCCTACTCCTGTTCTCTTTGTGAAATTGTACACTGGCAGTGATCCAGATTATAGCGGTGCATCCATTCCGCACCATTGTCAGACTGCAGTTTTATTTGATCTCCACTTTCTGCCCAAGGCATGACTATGGCTTCGACATATGCTTACATCCCTCCATGTCAAAATGTACAGATGCACATTTGCCCATGGGTTTAATGGAGTTAATGTATTCTGCAAATAATTTAACCAAGCTGGAAGGCACTGTAAGGTGGCAAGAGTATCTGCAGTCACGTTCCTTGAAATAGTACAACTTTTGGTTCTTATTTGAAAGCATATTGGAGAGCTTCCCTTCAGAAACTATCAGAAATTCAGATGATTCCTAAAAGTAGCTTTTAATTTCTTCAGTCCATTACCAGGAATGAGATTTTATGAACATAGAATCAAGCAGATTACAAGTCCCTTTAAATATAGCCAAACCTTATTACCCAGAGCTGAGCTCATTATCAGGCCTTCATTGTGTTGAGGGTTGAGCTGCTCCGGGGAAAGGGTTTGTAACGACAAACATTGATGCATTGATGGAATTTTTAAAAAATTGATTTCTGGTCAAATTCTGTTCTCTTACCCTCTCCCATCTTCCTATCAAACACGTTATTTGCATTGTCTCTTTAAAGAGAGGCAGAGGCAGTATTAATGCAGCACGTTAATTTTTGTTAACTGTTTCTTGTAGACCAGGACTTGGGTTGACACTGCCCAAAATGTTTTTCGCTCAAGACTCTTCAGCCAGGATTTTTCCAATCAGGTCTGTCTGATTCACGCTCCAAGATAGACTGCAGTGTGCTGGTGCCGTGCAACAGGATGCCAACCAAGCTGAAAGTGGACTCCTCCATGCTTTCAGCCATGTTGTGTCAACTCCACGGCAGGCCTTCCAATACCATATATACGAGGGGTTTTCTTTTCAAGGCTGGGCTCCTGAAACCGTATCTCTGTCCTGCTCAGTAGAGCTGGGAGACAACCTTACCATGGCAAGCCATTTCCTGGGCAGTCCCTGCCACCACTCCCTGCTCCTGCTCAATTTTGCTGGGTGCTTCACCAAGCATTGACCCCTCTAACTCACTGTCTAACCCACCTGTGGTGCTTCTCTCTCTGTGCTGTTTGGGAGGGATGGAGCATGTGACAGTGCATCCTCAGGTGGATTGTCCTCCTCCGAGGTGTCATCTTTAAGGTCTTACTGTTAAGAACCTAGAGGAGTTAGCATAGCACTGACGGGCTGTACAGTAGCAGATGACAGGCTTTACAATGCAGCTGGAAGTTGTCAAGCTGGCTGAATGTGCAATTTCTTGAGGTACAAGTAATAGGCAGACACCCCTGCTCAAATGAGGCGCCAGCCTCACTAGCTCCAATGCTCATTGCTCTTGAAGGGCCTCTGATTTCCAGTGCTTGCTGCTCCATCTGGGTGAGGGCCATGATTTTGGCTGGTCGCACCCAGTCTTACTTCACTCCTTGTATTGTGTGCTGTTTTCTCCTTTAGAAAGATAGGAGGAAAGTTAGTGAGTGGCTATTGAAAAGGAGAGTGTAGATGTGTGGGGCTTGTACTGGTAGCCCATCTGCTGAGAGATGGAGAAGAAGCAAGAGGCAAGCAGGATGGGAGCTGTTGCATGGATAGCAAGTGGCTGGAGTGTGGCCAGCCAATGCTGAAAATCTGAGATGGTTTGGGTCTCAGATCAAGCTCTGAAATGAATCTTGGTCAACCCAGAGTCCAGGCACATTGGCTAAGTTTGAGACAGAAAGAAATATTTCAAATGTTCACAATCTAAAATAAAAACAGAGAATACTGGAAATATACGGCAGTTGTGACGAAGGGCCCCAATCTGCTGCTGACTGATCAGCTGTGCGTTTCCAGCCTTTCCTCTCTTTTTAAAAATTTTGGCTATGTTTGAGTCACTTGGGGGAGGAATTGGTTAGCGCCTGACTATAGACTCAAAATGGGCCACATGGACCACGACGACTAGATCCTCCCTCTCATGCTCCAAGTTCTTTTCCAACCCTTAACCCTGGCACCAAGCAGGCAACACAGCCTTCGGGACTTTCGGTCACAGCTGCAGAGAACAGTACCTATCCCCCTGACTATACTGTCTCCTACCACTGCTGCATTCCTTTTCACTCCCCCCACTTGAATGGCCCCCTGTACCACAGTGCCATGGTCAGTTTGCCCATCCTCCCTGCAGTCCTTGTTCTCATCCATGCAGGTAGCAAGTACCTCGTACCTGTTGGATTAGGTCAAGGGCCAAGGCTCCTCCATCACTACATCCTGGGTCTCCACACCTGCCTGACTTGCAGTGCCACTGCAACAAGGTCGGCCCAAGGATTGCCCGAAATTAGTCCTAGAGTATAATTACCATGACACCGGCAAGCGGCAGGTGCCAATCGGACGTCCCAATGCAGCTCGTCTGTTGGGCCCAGCGCAAAATCGACCAGCTCAGATGCCGGCAGCGATCCTGGGGTAGGTCCTGGGAGGTGATCAGGAGGGGGGCAAGCACAGTCCCACAGCAGCTCGCAGTAGTGGAGCCAGGAGGAGCACCCGTTCTCCTCCTGGCTCCATATTAAAGTAAATGATAAAAAAGTTCACTCACCTTGCCTTCAACGATCCCTTTAAGGACCTCTGGTTAGGCCGCTGTAAACCCGGAAAAACTAGTCACAGCTTGGACAACGCAAGTTCCACCTAGTATTTGACCAAATTTCAGATCGGGGTCCTAAAAAGGCATTAGATCCATGGTTATGAAAGGGGGCCAATAGCTGCTTCAGATGGGCACCATAGATGCCTAAATACCACCCAATTCAATTTTCCATTTGGCCCAGATTGGGGGTGAGTTCAGGACATAGCGCCCTGAAATTGGTAGGTTGTGCACTTGTTTAATGCCTGAAAAATGGGCGCAATGCATAACGATTTCTCCCCATTGGTTTCCCAAATGGTCTCAGATTCAGCAAAATTGCCATGCAGAGCGAACATCGCTTTGGAATACAAGATGAATTGTAAGAACAGGTGGTGCACCAATGTTTAGAAACCATTTCCGTAGTAAAGTCAAAGGTCATTCACTATTGCTGAATATTTGTTAACTAAAATGTGCCATGTCTGCACAATCCTTTGGTTCTTAACGCTACTCCATCAATGGTTGAAGACATGAAGACTAATACCCTTTTGTCCTTGAGGAATGTGAGAAGTGATCAAATTGTTCTCAGTCCAAATTACACTGTGTGCAAAGAGTAATTAGACAGTGCTTGAATCAAGATGACCTGGATCTGGAGGATTATGATGTAGGGAAACAGGAATATATGAGACAAACTGATTAGTATTTGTCACAACATATTATGAAAGTCCATCTTTTTAAAAGTTTGAGCCCTCTGCTTTCAACTTGCATTTGAAACATTTATAATCAGTCTGTAACTCATGCAAGCTTACTCCATGACTGTAATATTGATCGTTATTAGTGTCCTGCTGAACAGCACACTACAAGGTCTCACCAGTCAGAACTTTATTTTTTGTTTTGTCCCAACTATCCCATTTGATCTAATGAATTTCTCTTTACAGACTCACCTGGTGTGCCTCCAAGTGCCAATGCACACCAGCTTTTCCGAGGCTTCAGTTTTGTCGCAACCAACCTTGGCCAAGAGCAGACACAGCCTGATCCTCGCCAGCTCATTGAGCATTCAATTGTGCAGGTCAGACAGTTCTTAAGATCTTAACACTAAAAACACTAGAGCTACTTAAAGGGGAATTCATTCTCTGATGCTATCACATTTTCAGTCAGCAGAATGTTTCACATGAAGTTTATAAAAAGGTTTATAGATCAGTAACAGAGGCTAGGTGTTGTGGACGCTGGATCTTTTACAATGCATGCGTTGGTTTGATTGTGTTCTTTCCTAAGGTTATGTGTGTAACCAAATCCTGTAGAAGCAGACCAATGGCAACAATCTCAGAGCATTCTTAAAGCAATATTAGCAAGATATATTACACAGAGCAGTATTTTGTGCCTGGAATAAGTACCCCTGCTTATTCCATACAGTAGCTATTAAACATGCATATAAATGAAGCATAATATGTATCTTTGGAAACCTCAACTAAAGGTGCACCCAAACATTGACAAAAGTAAAGGTTACAAGCAGCCATCTTTAAATAAAAAGCAAAATATCAATTACAAAATTTGCATTTTCAAAATCTCAACCATTCATTTTTTAAAATCACAAAATTAGCCTGGAAACTATTCAACATGCAATGAAAATGGACCCTGCTTTTCTATATGGTAGCAGCATCTTCAATAATAACTTAAATATTAACAGTTAAACAGTTCAGTAAACAAATACTGACATAACATCCTTGCTATGATTGGTTGCAATGGTTTTCTAAATATGTAATAGTGCAAAAATTATGAACACTTTTATTACAGTGAAATCCTTTAATAGTGAAATCTTGTTTGTTAGAATTCCCATTAAGTGGAGCTGGAGTGTTAACTATTATAGATGAACTATCCATTGCTGACAGAAGTTTGATAGACTGGATAAAACACGAAGGTCAAACTCAGTTACATTAAGCAATTGCTTTATCTTAAAATCACTGCTTTTAACATTGACCCAGAAGCTCTCTAATTCAGAGCAATTGCTACATTCTCCGTTTCTTCAGATTGGTAAGCTGACTTGAACCTGACAGCATTTTTCCAAAAAAAAGCAATCATGATCCTCTCCTATTATTTTTTCCTGTAGTTAAACTGAAAAAAACATTTTTTTTAAGGTGCAGTCAGTTATTTGTGCCCGGATAAACCCTTTAAGACATTGAAGTTCCATTGTTCTGTGAGACACAATAAGGTGTTTAGATCTTTACTGTAATTGGACAATAGTTTTACTATAGGTTCAAGTGAGAATTCAATTTTTCACAATAGCCAGGTTTTACCATATCCAAGTTCACTCTGTGTTCTAGTGCATCATATCATCAGAATACACTTTATTGGTATTTTGTTACGGTTTCCTTTTGATTAAAGGAGGATAAAAGTCTAAGGAGAATATCTCTAATATAAAATGCTCCCCATCCAGTTCTTTTGATAAATATAGTTACAGCAATATATAGTATCTCATATAAAATATCAAATTTGTTGTGTCACAGAGAACAACCATTAGGCATCTCCTTTCCCCACACCGTAACATAAGTTATGAAGCTGTATGTGCCCCTGAATGGCTTCATTCACTTCAATTTACTTATAAGTTTCATTTAAAAAGCATTTGAATCACCTAGAACATCATTGTGCCAATAACTATTCTATTTTTTTCAACTTTAACTCTTTCAATCCAACATGGGACTCCTAGGTTCTAACTGTGCACAGTTCTGGTCTCTATATTATAAAAAGGATTTAGAAGCACTGGAGAAGGTGCAAAAAAGATTCACAAGTATTATGCCAGAACTGAGAGGTTATACATATCAGGAAAGGCTGAACAGGCTGGGGCTCTTTTCTCTAGAGAAGAAAAGGCAGAAGGGTGACCTGATAGAGGTCTTTAAGAATATGAAAGGGCTTGGTAGAGTAGACGTAGAGAAGATGTTTCCACTTGTGGGGGAGTCCAAAACTAGAGGTCATAAATATAAGATAGTCACTAATAAATCCAATAGGAGAATCTTCTTTACCCAAAGAGTGGTAAGAATTTGGAACTCACTACCATATGGAGTGGTTAAGGCAAATGGCATAGATGCATTTAAGGGGAAGCTAGATAAACACATAAGGGAGAAAGGAATAGAATCATAGAATGGTTACAGCACAGAAGGAGGACATTTGGCCCATTGAGCCCATGCCGTCTCTTTGTAAGAGCGATCCAGTTAGTCCCATTACCCTGCTCTTTCCCCATAGCCCTGCAAATTTTTTGTCTTTAAGTATTTATCTAATTCCTTTTTGAAAGCCACGATTGAATCTGATTCCACCTCCCTTTCAGGCAGTGCATTCCAGATCATAACTACTCGCTGCGTAAAAAAGATTTTCCTCATGTCGTTTTTGTTTCTTTTGCCAATCACCTTAAATCTGCGTCCTCTGGTTCTCGACCCTTCCACCAATGGGAACAGTTTCTCTTTATTTACTTTATCTAAACCCTTCAAGATTTTGACCACTTCTATCAAATCTCCTCTTAACCTTCTCTGCTCTAAGGAGAACATGGCCAGCTTCTCCAGTCTAGTCACGTAACTGAAGTCCCTGGAATCATTCTAGTAAATCTTTTCTGCACCCTCTCTAAGGCCTTCACATCCTTTCTAAAGTGCAGTGCCCAGAATTGGACACAATACTCCAGTTGTGGCCGAACCAGCATTTTATATAGCTTCCTTTTGTAATCTATGCCTCTATTTATAAAGCCTAGGATCCCGTACGCTTTTTTAACCGCTTTCTCAACCTGTCCTGCCACCTTCAAAGATTTATGAACATATACCCCCAGGTCTCTCTGCTCCTGCACCCCCTTTAGAATTGAACCATTTAGTTTATATTGCCTTGCCTCATTCTTCCTGCCAAAGTGTATCACTTCGCACTTCTCTGCGTTAAACTTCAACTGCCAATTGTCTGCCCATTCCACCAGTCTGTCTATCTCCTCTTGAAGTCTATCACTATCCTCCTCACTGTTCACTGCACTTCCAAGTTTTGTGTCATCTGCAAATTTTGAAGTTGTGCCCTGTACACCCAAGTCCAAGTCATCAATATATATCAAAAAAAGCAGTGCTCCTAGAACCGACCCCTGGGGAACACCACTGTATACCTTCCTCCAGTCTAAAAAACAATCATTCATCATTACTTTCTGTTTCCTGTCACTTAGCCAATTTCATTTCCATGCAGCCACTGCCCCTTTTATTCCATGGGCTTCAATTTTGCTGACAAGCCTGTTATGCGACACTTTATCAAACGCCTTTTGAAAGTCCATATGCACAACATCAACTGCATTGTCCTCATCAATCCTCTCTGTTACCTTATCAAAAAACTCGGTCAAGTTAGTTAAACATGATTTGCCTTTAACAAATCCATGCTGGCTTTTCTTTATCAATCCACACTTGTCCAAGTGTCTATTAATTTTGTCCCATGATATGCTGATTGGGTTAGATGAAAATGGGTGGGAGGAGCCTTGTGTGGAACATAAATGACCAGTTGGGCCGAATGGCTTTAGACTCTATGTAATTCTATGTAATGTAACTGTATAGTCTCTCAGGAAAATTAAAACTGCCATTGTAACATTTAATGAAATAACAAATAAATTAATTGCCAGTGTCAGGTGGTTCCCTTTTCAAGTTTGTCCCTCTCTTGGTGTGAAAGTGCCTGGGGTCACAGGGAATGGACTTCCAGTTAGAATAGAATCATAGAATCATAGAATGGTTACAGCACAGAAGGAGGCCATTCGGCCCATCAAGCCCCTGCCGGCTCTTTGTAAGAGCAATCCAGTTAGTCCCATTCCCCCGCTTTTTCCCCAGAGATGAAAGTAGTGGAGGTGAGAACGTTGGGATCTTTTAAGAAACAATTGGATGCTGCAATATTGGGATTTTAGGATCCTTCTGGATGGATGAATTAAGATGGGCCAAATGGCCATCCTCATCAGAAATTATCTTGTAATCTTATGACTCTCCCTGGTATTCTTCCCTAAAGGCCTTTAAAGTAATTAATTCTATCATTGGGAAGTTACAGGTCTGTGCCTGTGACCTAGGTCTTGAAATCCATGAAGGTTCCCCCAATCCCTCTCCATAACTTTGGTGGGAGATCAGCGGAACCCGCAGAGAAATGGCATAAAGGGTCATTTTCAGCCATTGTTTTTATGGCATATTGGAACTCTGGAGCTTCAGTCACCAGCAGATCTTAAGGGACAATATCAGCATAAAACTTTACCACATTTGAACAAAGAAAAGTTCACAATGGCAGGCATTGTGGGAATAATGTTATTGTATCTGCTACTACAGATTTATTAATTTAAATTAAAATGAAGATAAAATATGAAGCTTGTTCTTAAATACAGGAGCCCATTCTGATTACTATCATTGCTCTTATTATTTTCCACTTTTCACTCTCAATTCTGTTCCAGCAGTTACACGGGAACAGTATTCATTTCACAGACGGCTATGAGTTGAAAGAGGACATTGGTGTTGGTTCATACTCGGTATGCAAGCGATGTGTTCACAAAGTCACTTCCGTGGAGTACGCTGTAAAGGTAAGCATTTATGTGTCGGCACAGGAAACGGACTATGTTCATTCAAAGCACATGGAAAAGGTCCACGCACCAAGCTCTCTGCTACAGTAATACAGGATAGCAAAGAAGAATTGACAGGTTGTTATTGGAGTGCACATTCATTTTAACACCCCCTCTCGCCACTCACCGCCCCCCCCCCCCCCAGTTTTCTCCCCTCCTCGCCTAAAGATACTGACATATACAAGGATAGGGTTGCACGGCACTGGCTGCCCACTGATACCATGCAAAGCTCCCATTCTTTGTCTATAAGCCTAGATGGTGAATGTTGGCAGACGATTTCAGCACACGAGCCAACATAATTAAGTCTGATCCTATCTTTACGCGAGAACTGCATCCAACATCTACACAGGTGCACTTTTCAACAGCAGTGACTGAAAAGCAGTCAGGAGCGGATACCTTGGTTGACAAGAACGTCAACATCTTGGTGCAGATGGTGCTATTTGTATCTAGTTAATGTAAACACATTGAAAGAAGAAAAGGGTTTGGATATAATTACAGTTGCCACCGCTCACAGCGGGCGTGTTCGTGCAAATGTGATTTCCCCGCTATACAGATGGCCGGTATAACGTGATACAGTATGAGATTAGAAGAGCAGGACTGTCATTTTAAGGATTCTTTAAAGCTGGATCCTAAGAAAGTGGTGAGATATGGAGCGCAGCAGGGGTACAATATGATTAATAAGGTGTGAATGGGCTTGTAATGAATATTTAGAATTGTCAAAAATGTTATATTTTAACTGGGGGTTTAATTGGTGCAATACACACCTAGAAAGAATCTCAGTTTCTGTTTCAATCACTCTCCCGTTATACCACCTTTCAATTAATTTGATTTTTTTTGAACGAGAAAGCCCTCGCCAATCGTGTTTTTATTTATCATTTGTTGTCCTTCTCTATATTTTCAGCCTGAGGAACATGCCCATCTGTCCCTGTTCCAAGGGCCCCTCGGTGATTATTAACAGCCTCAGCTGCACATGCACATCTAATCCCCAGTAAAAGCAGGTTTTTGTGTAATTGAATTTGGAACTTAGGATAATTTGATGATAAAGATCCTACACAGGAAGTTACAGGTCACTGGAGTAAGAGAGTTAGCTTCATCCTAGAAACGTCACTAACAGGAAACAGGCAGTAACGCGCCAGGCTGCAGCTGATCTTCAGAAGCAAACCCGGGATTGAAATATTCTCTCAGTTCTTTGAAATACAATACAAGAATATAGCAAGAATATTGTATATAAATGGAGCATTTAAGACGCAATCGTCTTTAACCGGCAACTTTGAAATTGACGTTAATGCAAATGGCTGATGGTTAGTGCTTTTTGGCCTATTTAAGCAACTGCCCATTTTAAATGTGGACATTTTAAGTGATGGGGACTGTACTGATCATTTGCTAACCGTATGTAGTCAACAGATTAATCAAGTATTGAGACACATCATTTGTCTGTAAGTCAAAGTAAGTTATTATAACTATTACCAGTGAACTTAGGTTTGGAATATTGTGTGTAACTTTGGCCACTGTACCTTCAAAAGGACATTGATGCATTGGTGAGGGTTCAGAGTGACTACGACTGAATTTTAAGCAGAGGCGCACAGAGCTAAATTCATTTTAATTAGAGAAAGATGATTAAACGAAAACATGAGTCAGGCCCTTAAAATATTTAGAGGCATGAATGATGTAGAAATAAACAGAGTACTTGACTTGAATGGTGAACATAAGAACATAAGAACATAAGAAATTGGAGCAGGAATAGGCCAATCGGCCCCTCGAGCCTGCTCCGCCATTCAATAAGATCATGGCTGATCTGATCCCAACCACAAATCTAAAGAACACAAGAAGTCGGAGCAGGACCCGGCCACATAGCCCCTGGGCCCTCTCCGCCACCCACAGGGCATTGACCGATCCGAACTCAGCTTCATGTCCAATTTCCTGCCCGCTCCCCATAACCCCTAATTCCCTTTACTTCTAGGAAACTGTCTATTTCTGTTTTAAATTTATCTAATGATGTAGCTTCCACAGCTTCCTGGGGCAGCAAATTCCACAGACCTACCACCCTCTGAGTGAAGAAGTTTCTCCTCATCTCAGTTTTGAAAGAGCAGCCCCTTATTCTAAGATTATGCCCCCTAGTTCTAGTTTCACCCATCTTTGGGAACATCCTTACTGCATCCACCCGATCAAGACCCTTCACAATCTTATATGTTTCAATAAGATCGCCTCTCATTCTTCTGAACTCCAATGAGTAGAGTCCCAATCTACTCAACCTCTCCTCATATGTCCGCCCCCTCATCCCCGGGATTAACCGAGTGAACCTTCTTTGTACTGCCTCGAGAGCAAGTATGTCTTTTCTTAAGTATGGAGACCAAAACTGTATGCAGTATTCCAGGTGCGGTCTCACAGATTTAAAGTTAACATCCCTTAAGTGAGACTAGTCATTATAAGACATTTTTCCCACAGAGTAGTAGATATGTGGAACTGAAAACATAACTAATTTTGTATAAGTTAACTATCAAAAAGCAACTGGAGAAATGTCTGGTTGAGAATAGGATTGGAGGTTAAAGGGATTATATATGGACTGAGTGGTCAAATATTGCATGGGATATGATAGTTCCCGTGCTTCTCAGTTGGAACGGGAAATGTCAGTGAAGGAAAGTGAGTCATAATAATTGTGGAGATAGATGAATGTTCTGAAGTTTTGTTTGATTATTTTTGGGAACTAGGGTATATTTCTGCAGAATTTCCCTTCAGGAGATTACATAGTTGGTTTGGTTACATGGTCCGTGGTTGGGTTGTTTGTACACCGCCTCTAAGAATTGCAGCTGTGTGCCAATTCCCACCTCCCTCTCCCTGCAGATGAGGTCCTCATTTAACCTCCTCATTTCCATACTGTGGAGCCTGAGCCTGTCTAAGCTTCCCTCACTGTTTCAATCCTATTACAATTGGTGTCTGTGCGACCTCTACAGTGTATGAATGTTTTTTCTGTGCTGAGTTGAGCAGATTTGAACGCAGTATGCCATGTAGTGAGTAGGATTTTTTAAAATTAGAAGCATTGTCATGTTAGATTAATAAGATTTAGTCATCTTTTTCAATTATTCAGCCCCCTTGCCTCCTCCCTTGCTCTGCAAGAAGTAAGGCTGGGAGGCTTAGGAGGTTTTACTTACTCTGATCATAGGAACTGTAGAAATTTCATCACTATGGATACCAACAGGTTCTTGCTGCTGAATTTACAGTGAAGCCATTCCCGAACATGATTGCACTCCAGGGAGCAACAGTGTAAAGGGAGAAAATCTGAAGGAAAATAAGAGGAGAAAAAAAAATAAAGTGCACGTTGCTCACACAGAGGGTTTTATGAAATTTTAAGTGGCTGTGATTAATAACACTGCTTTCACTGTGTTACTTCCAGATTATTAATAAAGGCAAAAGAGATCCATCAGAGGAAATTGAAATTTTGCTGCGATATGGACAGCATCCAAATATTATCACCTTGAAAGATGTGAGTTGATCAGACTGATTGTTAGCCTGCAGAATGGGGTACATCTGTCATTTGGCAAATGTTGTTATAACAGAAATGACACAGATTGATGTGGACATTTGTTAAACTTTATGGAAAATACTTGATCAAGCTTTTACTTTGATACGTCCCACCTCACTTCCTCTTCATAAGGATTTGTTAGAATTTCTAAATGTGGGATATGACACTGGATTTTGATTGGTTCTTTAGTTACAATACATGGACATGTATTGCCTTCATTGTACACAGTTTATCTTTCTTGGAGAAGTAAGTTGGGTCTCTTTGAGGTGAGTTTGCTGCAAGATGACAAGCCAGGCCAGGAAAAATGGAATCGAGTAGTCCTGGTAATCTGGTGCCTGAGCCAGACCGATCCACAGCACTCCAGGGCTCTGCTGATGATTGACGAGCTTGGCTCACTAATGAAACCTGGAAAGATAGACCTGAATTCTTCCCGCTCTGCAAGCTAATACACTAATGGATAGAGTGTCCTAGCTGGACAAGTAGCTCGGTAATGGTAATCTGTGTGTTTCTTACTGCAGCAGGATGGGAAATGTCATGAGCCTTGATTCTTTCCAAGTTGTGCATATGTTCTGTGGGCTTGGGCAAGTGGAGTGTGTCCAAGTGGGGAGAGAGTGTGCCCTGCATATCAGGCAGACAGAAACGATTTATGTGGATTTCTTGGCAGTTTGATTTGGAAACTCTTGAAGCGTGGTGATGGGCTTCTGTCTGTGACAGAAACCTGGATTACAAAAAAAAGTATACAGTTTAAATAGTATAATACATATGTAACATGTTGCAGTCAATGTGCTTTACAGAGTAGCTTCATCCATAGATGATCCTGGAGACTGATATGCGAAATGTCTGTGGCATTAGTGTGTACATCCACTAAGAAGCAGAATGCTATTGATACCACACGGAATGCACGATGATAGGACACAAACTGTTGTAACCGCACAGACTAAATAATGATGATATGTATTATACTATTTAAACTGTATACAGTTTCTTTCCTCGTTCTTCCTACCAAAATGCATCACTTCTCATTTTTCTGCGTTAAATTTCATTTGCCACGTGTCCGCCCATGCCACCAGCCTGTCTATCACTATCCTCCTTGCTGTTTACCACCCTTCCAAGTTTTGTGTCATCTGCTATTGTTTCCACTCAGAGTGAATGATGATACCACACAAGCTACTGTTACCACATGGAGTAAATAATGATACTACACAAACTATTATTACCACACAAATTGAATGATGCTACTATACAAACTATTGTAACCACTCAGACTGAATCATGATACTACACAAACTGTTGTTACCAAATGGACTATATGCTGATACTACACAAACTATTATTACCACACCGACTAAATGATGATACTAAACAAACTACTATAACCACACAAATTGAATGATAATTCTAGACATTCCTATGTCCCCCAGCCCACAATCAGAGAGGGGTAATATGAGTGTCAGGAACCTTCTGTGTCCCTTTTGCGGCAAAGGCGGAGAACTGGGAGCAGGTTATCTGGCTAATATCTTGACACCTGAAATAGTGCAGAGGCACCAGAAAGAGAGAGAAAATGCTTTAAAAATAGAGACAGCAATCCCAATTGGATTTAAGTACAGTTTCTGAACTAATTAAGGGTCAGAACTATTATTTTCTGATTTACACCAGAAAGGATTGGTCATCAAGGATATTTAGAAGTTAATACAGCATCCTTCTTTCTTTATTAATAACAAATGTTAAATATATAAATTAATTCGATAGGAAAGTTGAACTACTACCTCATCAGGTTGGAGTCATTAATTTTTGCATTGGTACCGAGCTACCATGTTTTATACATCATGATTTTAAAGTTATCGCATCAACTGGATGAGTTAGGTAACTGAATTGAAGCATCTATTTTATGAGTCCTTGGTCCTGGCAAGGAACCTGGCCTCCTGCAAGTGAAGGTTGGACATTTAGGAACATAGGAACAGGAGTAGGCCATTCAGCCCCTCGAGCCTGCTCCACCACTTGATAAGATCATGGTTGATCTGTGATCTAACTCCATATACCTGCATTTGGCCCATATCCCTTAATACATTTGGTTGCCAAAAAGCTATCTATCTCACATTTAAATTTAGCAATTGAGCTAGTATCAATTGCCGTTTGCGGAAGAGAGTTCCAAACTTCTACCACCCTTTGTGTGCAGAAATGTTTTCTAATCTCGCTCCTGAAAGGTCTGGCTTTAATTTTTAGACTGTGCCCCCTACTCCTAGAATCCCCAACCAGCGGAAATAGTTTCTCTCTATCCACCCTATCCGTTCCCCTTAATATCTTACAAACTTCGATCAGATCACCCCTTAATCTTCTAAACTCGAGAGAATACAACCCCAATTTCTGTAATTTCTCCTCGTAACTTAACCCTTGAAGTCCATGACAGTATTGGTAGGAGTGACCACCGCACAGTCCTCGTGGAGATGAAGTCCCGTCTTCGCACTGAGGACACCATCCAACGTGTTGTGTGGCACTACCACCGTGCTAAATGGGATAGATTCAGAACAGATCGAGCAGCTCAAAACTGGGCATCCATGAGGCACTGTGGGCCATCAGCAGCAGCAGAATTGTATTCCAGCACAATCTGTAACCTCATGGCCCTCATATTCCTCACTCTACCATTACCAACAAGCCAGGGGATCAACCCTGGTTCAATGAGGAGTGTAGAAGAGCATGCCAGGAGCAGCACCAGGCGTACCTAAAAATGAGGTGCCAAACTGCTGAAGCTACAACTCAGGACTACATGCATGCTAAACAGCGGAAGCAACATGCTATAGACAGAGCTAAGCGATTCCACAACCAACGGATCAGATCAAAGCTCTGCAGTCCTGCCACATCCAGTCGTGAATGGTGGTGGACAATTAAACAACTAACGGGAGGAGGAGGCTCTGCAAACATCCCCATCCGCAATGACGGCGGAGTCCAGCACGTGAGTGCAAAAGACAAGGCTGAAGCGTTTGCAACCATCTTCAGCCAGAAGTGCCGAGTGGATGATCCATCTCGGCCTCCTCCCGATATCCCCACCATCACGGAAGCCAGTCTTCGGCCAATTCGATTCACTCCACGTGATATCAAGAAACGGCTGAGTGCACTGGATACAGCAAAGGCTATGGGCCCCGACAACATCCCAGCTGTAGTGCTGAAGTCTTGTGCTCCAGAACTAGCTGCGCCTCTAGCCAAGCTGTTCCAGCAGAGCTACAACACTGGCATCTACCCGACAATGTGGAAAATTGCCCAGGTATGTCCTGTCCACAACAAGCAGGACAAATCCAATCCGGCCAATTACCGCCCCATCAGTCTACTCTCAATCATCAGCAAAGTGATGGAAGGTGTCGTCGACAGTGCTATCAAGCGGCACTTACTCACCAATAACCTGCTCACCGATGCTCAGTTTGGGTTCCGCCAGGACCACTCGGCTCCAGACCTCATTACAGCCTTGGTCCAAACATGGACAAAAGAGCTGAATTCCAGAGGTGAGGTGAGAGTGACTGCCCTTGACATCAAGGCAGCATTTGACTGAGTGTGGCACCAAGGAGCCCTAGTAAAATTGAAGTCAGTGGGAATCAGGGGGAAAACTCTCCAGTGGCTGGAGTCATACCTAGCACAAAGGAAGATGGTAGTGGTTGTTGGAGGCCAATCATCTCAGCCCCAGGACATTGCTGCAGGAGTTCCTCAGGGCAGTGTCCTAGGCCCAACCATCTTCAGCTGCTTCATCAATGACCTTCCCTCCATCATAAGGTCAGAAATGGGGATGTTCGCTGATGACTGCACAGTGTTCAGTTCCATTCGCAACCCCTTAAATAATGAAGCAGTCCGAGCCCGCATGCAGCAAGACCTGGACAACATCCAGGCTTGGGCCCGTAAGTGGCAAGTAACATTCGCGCCAAACAAGTGCCAGGCAATGACCATCTCCAACAAGAGAGCATCTAACCACCTCCCCTTGACATTCAACGACATTACCATCGCCGAATCCCCCACCATCAAAATCCTGGGGGTCACCATTGACCAGAAACTTAACTGGACCAGCCATATAAATACTGTGGCTACGAGAGCAGATCAGAGGCTGGGTATTCTGCGGCGAGTGACTAACCTCCTGACTCCCCAAAGCCTTTCCACCATCTACAAGGCACAAGTCAGGAGTGTGATGGAATACTCTCCACTTGCTTGGATGAGTGCAGCTCCAACAACACTCAAGAAGCTCGACACCATCCAAGATAAAGCAGCCCGCTTGATTGGCACCCCATCCACCACCCTAAACATTCACTCCCTTCACCACCGGCGCACTGTGGCTGCAGTGTGTACCATCCACAGGATGCACTGCAGCAACTCGCCAAGGCTTCTTCGACAGCACCTCCCAAACCCGCGACCTCTACCATCTAGAGGGACAAGAGCAGCAGGCACATGGGAACAACACCACCTGCACGTTCCCCTCCAAGTCACACACCATCCCGACTTGGAAATATATCGCCGTTCCTTCATTGTCGCTGGGTCAAAATCCTGGAACTCCCTTCCTAACAGCACTGTGGGAGAACCGTCACCACACGGACTGCAGCGGTTCAAGAAGGCGGATCACCACCACCTTCTCGAGGGCAATTCGGGATGGGCAATAAATGCTGGCCTCGCCAGCGACGCCCACATCCCGTGAACGAATTTAAAAAAACCTACGCTGCACTCCCTCCAAGGCCAATATGTCCTTCCGAAGGTGCAGTGCCCAGAACTGCTCACAGTACTCCAGGTGCGGTCTAACCAGGGTTTTGTATAGCTGCAGCATAACTTCTGCCTCCTTGTACTCCAGTCCTCTAGATATAAAGGCCAGCATTCCATTAGCCTTCTTGATTATTTTCTGCACCTGTTCATGACACTTCAATGATCTATGTACCTGAACCCCTAAGTCCCTTTGGACATCCACTGTTTTTAACTTTTTACCATTTAGAAAGTACCCTGTTCTATCCTTTTTTGATCCAAAGTGGATGACCTCACATTTGTCTACATTGAATTCCATTCACCTAATCTATCAATATCCCTTTGTAATTTTATGTTTTCATCTACACTGCTGACAATGCCACCAATCTTTGTGTCATCGGCAAACTTAGATATGAGACTTTGTATGCCTTCATCTAAGTCGTTAATAAATATTGTGAATAATTGAGGCCCCAAGACAGATCCCTGCGGGACTCCACTAGTCACATCCTGCCAATGTGAATACTTACCCATTATCCCTACTCTCTGTCGCCTTTCGCTCAGCCAATTTCCTAACCAAGTCCGTACTTTTCCCTCGATTCCATGGGCTTCTAACTTAGCTAACGGTCTCTTATGTGGGACCTTATCAAATGCCTTCTGGAAGTCCATATATATAACATCCATTGACATTCCCCTGTCCACTACTTTAGTCACCTCTTCAAAAAATTCAATCAGGTTTGTCAGGCACAACCTACCTTTCACAAATCCATGCTGGCTCTCCCTGATTAACTGAAAATTCTCGAGGTGCTCAGTCACCCTATCCTTAATTATAGACTCCAGCAATTTCCCCACAACAGATGTTAGGCTAACTGGTCTATAATTCCCCGGTTTCCCTCTCTCTCCTTTCTTAAAAAGCGGAGTGACATGTGCAATTTTCCAATCTAGAGGGACAGTTCCTGAATCTGGAGAACTTTGAAAGAATAATGTTAGGGCATCTGCAATCTGATCACCTACTTCCTTTAAAACCCTGGGATGGAAACCATCTGGTCCTGGGGATTTGTCACTCTTTCGTACTGCCCACAATCCCAAATTTCTGATCTGCATTCCCATTGGGCAAGGCTCCATACTGGACGCATGACCTCATAAAATGACCCACTTAAATGTAAGCACTTAATAGTTGTCATCATTATCTCCTACAGGGTTACTGATGATTAGTAGTGGGCTACAAGACATCAGCTGCAGTGAGCACACCAGCAGAGCCCTTGATTATTTGCAATGTATTTGTTGTTCCTTATAATATATAGGGAGCAATGAGATGAGTCAGCTCTTGCACACGGGAGTCTCACCTACTAGAAGGGCATTACAGATAATCGGGTGCTTACTGCTCATAATTTTCCAACCAAAATGCATGGACTCATAAAATGACTACCATAGTGTATCATTTAATTTTTCTAAAATGTGTTACTTTTTGGTGTTATGTAGCAGACATACTAAGCTCAGTAGAACTGACATTACACCAGATGAAATGATAATAGCAATATACGTGACATGGGGGTGGTAGGCATATGGCATCATATATTATTATTGCATCAATACCAGTCTCTATTCTCCTAGAATAATAACAGAAAACATATCGTAAACTGTATATTAAAAATGGCTCTATGCAAGGAATATTAGCTTGAGGCTCCGAAGTGTGCCATTTGGCCTATGAACGTTTGCTGCATTGTGTAGTTATTGTAAAGAAATATATCTTGCCTGGCCCTGATTTTGTTTGTGTTGATTATTCAGGTATATGATGACGGAAAATATTTGTATCTTGTCATGGAGCTAATGAGAGGAGGAGAACTGCTTGATCGGATTCTACGGCAGAAGTGTTTCTCGGAGAGAGAGGCCAGCGCAGTACTTCACACAATCACGAAGACCATAGAGTACCTACATTCACAAGGGGTATGTTCTATTTGTTAATCTGGCAGGTTTCAATTTCACAATATTTTAAAAGTGATGACTAACAAAAGCACGGAATTGCACAATATGCACACATATAAAAAATAGACGACTAAGAAAGATGTAGATTTTCCTGGGGAGCATTGTGTCTGGGCACTGTCCAGGCTATGGAACACCCACCTTTTCTGGGTAGGTTATTATCATGGCCTGGTTGCATCCCCAATGCAGGCCTGTTCCCTGGAAGTAGAACAGGAAAGTCTACAGCTGCTGCAGGCCTGAGAGGTTGAGGAACAGCATCCAGAAGGCCCGAAGATCACTGGGGAGGCTGCAAGCATCTTGGCACCCAATTGGTTAAAAACAACAGGAAATTAAGGCAGAAGGGCTAGGAACAGACCTGCCCACCTCATTTAAATGGGAATGCTTGGCCTGTTACTTTCGCAGCCCAGATTCTGTTCCAATGGGAGATGTTCCATAAATCGCTGGGCGGTGGAGGCCCAGTGCTGACCCTAGAAACAATAATCCCTTAAACTCTACAGAATCTGTGATTGGGTATGAAGTAAATGCAACCAGCAAAGAGGGATCAAAAACTGTTCAAAGCCTCAGCTGTGATCATGGAGAGGATAAAACAAGGCTAATGGGTACAGAGGGTGAACAGTGGGCACTAATGGAAAGTAATATCTGTGTTCAGGGGATAATTTCTTTTGGGGGCTGTAGGATGTGGGACAATTGTACAGCTCCATACAGCGTCCAATCTCTTTTACTCAATCTGACCTCAATTTTAATACCACCTCAAAGGTGGTAATCTCAGGATTATTACTCGAGCCATGTGCTAATTGACATAAGGACAAACAGATCAGGAAGGTGAACACGTGGCTGAAGGAGTGGTGTGGGAAGGAGAGGTTCCATTTCATGGGATACTGGCATCAGTACTGGGACAGGAAGGAGCTGTACTGTTGGGATGGGCTGCACCTGAACCAGGTTGGGACCAGAGTCCTAGCAGAAAGGATGGTAAAAAGGACTTTAAACTAATAAATTGGGTGAGGTCTCAGTCAGAAACAATAGTAAAAATGATAGTTTAAAGATTTAAAAATGGGATAAGAGCAGAGTTCAAGTCACAAACAGTGATATAGATATTCCAGGTGAAGGGAATGCTAAAATAACTAAAGTAGTTACAGCAGGAGTGACAAATAAGAAACGTGTTAAGTTAAATGGTGTGAGAAAGACAGCAGCAGGGCAGAAGGACAGGTTAGAGTCTCTTGCCCAAATAAGAGTTTCATATACTAATACATGGAGTATAAGAAATAAATTGAGTGAATTAGAGGCTCAAAAGCAGCTTAGAAATGGCTGCAAGCTGGTCATGATTGGGAGTTAAACATTCCAGGTTATAAGGTCATTAGAAAGGATAGGGAAACTGGAAAAGGAGGAGAGGTAAACTTATTGATTAAAGATACTATTACAACATTAGTAAGAGAGGATATTGAAGAAATTGATAAACAAAGGGAAAATAGAATGAGAGTAAACTAGCGAGAAACATAAAAATGGACTGAAAGCTTCTATAGGTATGTAAAAAGGAAAAGATTGGCAAAGGCAAATGTGGGTCTCTTACAGACAGAGAAGGGAGAATTTATAATGGGGAATAAGGAAATGGCAGAGAAATTAAACAAATACTTTGTGTCTATCTTCACGGAAGAAGACACAAAAATCCTCCCAGAAATATTTGAGAACCAAGGGTCTGGAAAGAATGAGGAACTGAAGGAAATTAGTATTAGTTAAAAAAAAATAATGCTAGAGAAATTAATGGGACTGAAAGTCGATAAATCCCAAACATCTCAGGGTTTTGAAAGAGGTGGCTGTAGAGATAGTGGATGCATTGGTTGTCATCTTCCAAAGTTCTATAGATTCTAGAATGGTTCCTGCAGATCGGTGTGTAGCAAATGTAACCCCACTATTTAAGAACGGAGAGAGAGAGAAAACAGGGAACTCCAGACCTGTTAGCCTGACATCAGTAGTAGGGAAAATGCCAGGATCTGTTGTAAAGGATGTGATAACAGGACACTTAGAAAATAATAATAGGATTTGGCAGAGTCAACATGGATTTATGAAGGGGAAATCATGTTTGACAAACCTATTGGAGTTCTTTAAGGATATAACTAGTAGAATAGACAAGGGGGAACCAGTGGATGTGGTGCATTTGGATTTTCAGAAGGCTTTCGATGAGGTCCCACACAGGAGCTTGGTGAACAATGTTAGAGCATATGGAATTGGGGATAATATACTGGTATAGATTGAGAATTGGTTAACAGACAGAAAACAGAGAGTAGGAATAAATGGGTATTTTTCAGGTTGACAGACTTGTGACTAGTGGGGTACCACAGGGATCAGTGCTTGGACCCCAGCTATTCACAATTTATATCAATGATTTGGATGAGGGGACCAAATGTAATATTTCCAAATTTGCTGATGACACAAAACTAGGTGGGAATGTGAATTGTGAGGAGTTTGCAAAGAGGCTTCAAGGGGATATAGACAGGCTAACTGAGTGGACAAGAACATGGCAGGTGGAATATAATGTTGAAAAATGTGAAGTTATCCACTTTGGTAGGAAAAACAGAAATGCAGAGTATTTTTTAAATGGTAAGATATTGGGAAATGTTGATGTTCAAGGAACCTGGGTGTCCTTGTACTTGAGTCACTGAAAATTAATATGCAGGTACGGCAAGCAATTAGGATGGCAAATGGTATGTTGACCTTTATTACAAGAGGATTTGAGTACAGGAGTAAAGATGTCTTACTGCAATTATATAGGGCCTTGGTAAGACCGCACCTGGAGTGCTGTGAACAATTTTGGTCTCCTTACCAAAGAAAGGATATATTTGCTATAGAGGGAGTGCAATGAAGGTTCACCAGACTGATTCCTGAGATGGCAGGATTGTCGTATGAGGAGAGGTTGAGTAGACTAGGCCTGTATTCTCTAGAGTTTAGAAGAATGAGAGCTGATCTCATTCAAATATACAAAATTCTTACAGGGCTTGACAGGGTAGATACAAGGAGGATGTTTCCCCTGGCTGGGGAATTTAGAACCAGGGGTCACCGTCTCAGAATAAGGGGTAGGCCATTTAGGACTGAGATGAGGAGAAATGTCTTCACTCAGAGGGTGGTGAATCTTTGGAAATCTCTACCCCAGAGGGTTGTGGAGGCCCAATCATTGAGTACATTCAAAACAGAGATCGATAGATTTCTAGATATTAAAGGCATCAAGGGATATGGGGATGTTGCAGGAAAGTGCAGATCAGCATGATCTTGTTGAATGGTGGAGCAGGCTGAAGGGGCCGGATGGCCTACTCCTGCTTCTATTTCTTATGTTCTTATATAGTAAAGGAAAGCAGTCAGTGGAGACTCTATGGCTAGAATTGAGGAATAAGAGTTGTCGGAGTTGTCTACAGGCCTCTTGATAGCAGCAATGAAGAGGCAGGATGTATTAATTCAGAGATTAGAGAAGCTAGTAGCAAAAGCAGAGTTTTAATTGGAGACTTCAATTTTCATATAGATTGGGAAGAGCAGAGTAGCTCAAGTCAGAAAGATAGTGAATTTCTTGAGTGATTTCAAGATAGTTTTCTGGAGTAATATGTTCTCGAACCAACAAGATGGCAGGTCATACTAGATTTAGTAATGAGTTATGAGACAGACTTAGTTAATGATCTAACAGTAAGGGAACATAAGTGTTCATAATATGATCAAATTCAAAGTTAGCTTTGAAAAGGAGAAACATAACACAGTTACTAAGATTCTAGATTTTGGTAAGGCCAACTTTAATGGGATGAGACAGAGACTGATGACAGCAACTGGTCAAAACTGTTATTGGGTCAAACTGCAGATGAACAGTGGGAGGTGTTAAAAAAAGAATTTAGCTTAATACAGGACCAGTATATACCTCTAAGGGGCAAGAGCTCTACTTACAAAATAAAACAGCCATGGTCAACAAAAAAGGTGAGAGATAACATAAAACTAAAGGAAAGTGCATTTAAAAGTGCAAAGAATAATGCAGATTCAGGGGATTGGGAGAGATATAAAGAACAACAAAGGAAGACAAAAAAGATAGTAAGAGCTGCAAAAAGGGACTACAAAAAGAAACTTGCAAGGGATATCGAGATTAGCACAAAAAGTTTTTACAATTACATTAGAAGAAAAAGGGCAGTCAAGGATAATGTGGCCCTTTAAAAACAGATGCGGGTGATATTGCAAATGAAAATAAGGAAATGGCAGACTTGATGAATAATTATTTTGTGTCAGTCTTCACAGTAGAGGAAGAGGATAATATACCTGACATTCCAGGGAAACTAATAATGAATCAAGGACTGGAACTCACTAAAGTTAATGTAAGCAAGTAAACAGTATTAGAAAATATAATGGCACTAAAGACTGACAAATCCCTGGGACCTGATGGTTTCCACCCCACGGCTTTAAAGGAAGTAGGTGAGGAAATTGCAGCTGCTTTAGCCACAATATTCCAAAGCGCTTTCAATTCAGGAATTGTCCCTTTCAGATAGGAGAATTGCAAATGTAACTCCATTATTTAAGAAAGGTGAGAGAAGCCAGGAAATTATAAACCTGTTATTCTAACACCAGTTGTGGGGAAGTTATTGGAATCTATAATTAAGGACAGAGTGACTGAGCACTTAGAGAAATTTGAGCTGATTAGAGAGAGCCAACATGGATTTGTAATGGGTAGGTCATGTCTAATGAACCTAATTAAATTTTTTGAGGAAGTAACTAAAGTAGTAGACAGGGGAATGTCTATGGATGTAGTTTATATGGACTTCCAGAAGGCATTCGATAAGGTTCCACATAAGGGACTGTTAACTAAACTTAAAGCTCATGGAATTGAAGGCAACTTATTGACCTGGTTAGGAGATTGGTTAGGCAGTAGAAGAAAAGAGAGTAGGGATAATGGTATGTACTCGAATTGGAAGGAAGTGACTAGCGGCGTCCCACAAGGATCTGTGCTGGGGCCTCAACTACTCAGAATATTTATTAATGACTTAGATAATACAATAGAGAGCCATGTATTTAAGTTTTCCAATGATACAAAGATAAACGGCATAGTACATAGTGTAGACAGGAGCATAACATTACAAAGAGACATTGATAAAGTGAGTGGGCAAAACTGTGGCAGGTGGATTTCAACATAGGTAAGTGTGAGGTCATCCATTTTGGACCAAAACAGGATAGATCTGAGTATTTTTAAAATGGTGAAAAGCTAGGAACAGTGGAGGTCCAAAGAGATTTAGGGGTCCACGTACACAGATCACTAAAATGTAATAGTCAAGTACAAACAATAATTGAAAAGGCTAATGGAATGTTAGCCTTCATAACTAGAGGGCTAGAATATAAAGGGGAGGAAGTTTTTCTACAGCTATACAAAGCCCTGATTAGACCACATCTGGAGTACTGTGTACAGTTCTGGGCACCGCAAGTTCGAAAGGACATACTGGCCTTGGAAGGAGTGCAGGTGCAGATTCACCAGAATGTTACCAGGGCTCCAAGGGTTAGATTATGAGGAGAGATTACATAAACTAGGCTTGTCTTCCCTGGAATATAGAAGGCTAAAGATTTGGTTGAGGTTTTTAGGATTTTGAAAGGAATTAATAGGGTAGATAGAGAGAATTTTTTCCACTGGTGGGGGAGTCTAGGACAAGGGGACATAACCTTTAAATCAGAGCCAGGCCATTGAGAGAAGTTAGGAAACATTTCTTCACAAAGAGTGGTAGAATTGTGGCTCTCTCCCATAAAAAGCAGTAGATTCTAGCTCAATTAATAATTTTAAATCTGAGATTGATAGATTTTTGCGAGCCAAAGGTATTAAGGGATATGGAGCCAAGGCTGGTGAGTGGAGTTGAATGATGGAACAGGCTCAAGGGGCTGAATGGCCTATTCCTGTTCCCATGTTCCTAATACTAAAGAGAACCACTAGTAATTAGAAATATCCAGCAGAACTCGGTGAAGATGTTGACATCCAGGACTAAAGAATACCTTTGCACACAATTGTGAGGGTGGAGAAAACTCAATAAAAACTTGTTGCTCGGCCTCCTAAAGGATGCTGAGAAGCATCAGCCTAGGGTGGAGAGGCGCATGGATATTGGGCATTTGAGGAGCCACTCATCTCCAACCAAAAGCAAGTGCCATGGGGGGATTCTCATAGGATATGCAGGAAGGAGCCACTGCTACCACCACTTCTCATGAATACCACTGCCCATCCTGAAGATTTAAGTGCACCTTAATTAGGATTGTGAATTTTCTCAATTTCAGTTAGACCCAGGAAAGGACCAGCACGTGCAGCTGCAGATTTTCTGGCAGTGACAGGGGGGAGGTACACAAGGACCATGCTCAGAGACTACAGGAGTTAAATTTCTCCTCTATATGGTTTTAGCAAAAGCTGTGTGAGTACAAACTAGGATTTCCTATCTTTTATCCCCACTGACTTGTTCACTGAAATTATTGACGGGAAAAATTTTGTCCCATACATTATTCCAGAAACCTGAGAAAAAAAGAATGTGCATTCATATAGCCGCTTTCATGACCTCAAGATGTCCCAAAGCGCTTTACAGCCAATTAAATACTTTTGAAATGTGGTCAGTGTTGTAATGTAGGGAAAAAAGGCAGCCAATTTGCGTACGGTAAGGTTCCACACACAGCCATGAGATAAATGACAAGATAATCTGTTTCATTGATGTTGTTTGAGGGATAAATGTTGGTCACGACACCGGGAGAACTCTCCTGCTCCTCTCTGTATAGTGTCATAGAATCATAGGATCATGCAATACAGAAGGAGGCCATTCGGCCCATCACATCTGTGTCGGCTCTCTGAAAGAGCTATCTAAATAGTCCTACTCCCCTGCATTTTCCCCATAGCCCTGCAAATTTCTCCTTTTCAAGTATATATCTAATTCCCTTTTGAAAGTTACTATTGAATCGGCTTCCATCACCTTTCAGGTCGTGCATTCCAACTCGCTGCGTAAAAAAAAATTTAATTTCTCCCCTGAAATCATGGGATCTTTAAATCCACTAGGCTTCGCTTTAATGTCTCATGCAAAAGACACCACTGACATTGCAGCATTAAAGTGCTAGCCTAGATTATATGCTCACATCTCTACAGAGGGGCTTGAGCCCATATTCTTCCGGAAGAGGCGAGAATGCAACCATCAGCTGAGCCAAGGCTGACACTTGTAGGTTTCTTAGTGGGAACCTTACATTCTGTGAGTTCCTTTACATCATTGATGTTCTATTGAGGAGCAGAAGGCTACACAAACTATATTTAATTTCACATAGCAGTACAAGAGTAGTCTATACTTTCACAAAGAAGAATCATTTTGTACTACTTTAGAAACCATTTACAATACAAACATTTTCTTTATAGGACAGAGGACTTCCAATCATAACTATATAAAGTACATTGTGTGGGATATACCTTTACAGAGGTTTGCAAGCCTGGCAATGTGAATGATGCAACAGTGTGATTGAGATTTGAATGGTCACGATGGGTTTATTTCTTCAAGTAGTGCTCCAGTTAATGCATTTGCTAAAGTTCTTTTGCATGCTATTTTAACATAGGCGTTAACAATATTTATGGTCATTGGGTTAATTGCAACATTAATATAATGAATAAAGGAATTTTATGCAAATGTATTAATCAGTGCACTACCGGAGAATTTTTTGCCCTTTTTAATCCTATCTGGCCTCCCTTGTTCACCCTTATCCACAACATCAAAATCCTGCCCTGCCTCCTGTCCCTCCGCTCACAAGTATTTTATTCAGTTTAGCTGATCTGTCTTGGTTGACAGTATTTTACAGAGACACAATGAACAAGCATTTAACAACTGTTTACAGTATTATTAAAGTAGTGTCTTTCATAATGAATGTTTGTTTGTGTGATATGCCTGAAAAACAGACAGAGACATCTCTTGTTTCAACAGTAAACATGTTGGAACATTCATACTAGGTTTGTGTTTATCTCAACTTTCCAATGCATTCTTAGAATGAACTCACTCGTTTACATCTGCTAAGAGTGGAGTCTCAGAACACTCGTTAATACCAGGCTAGTGACACTGATCTTTGGGGCACTAATTATTTCATCATAAAATAGGAGGGCATACGTTCAGTTTCCCACTCCATTCAATTCCTGGCCTGAGTTGTGCAAGAGAGGAGCTGGGGGAAGCCAAAATAGCTCCCTGCAAGGAGAAGGAAATATCAGTCGTGGTGTTGTCACTGGTTCATTATGGTATGGCTTCTGGTGGCCTTGAGATCTGTTTTGGCCCATCAAATAGCTTCTTTGCATTAAAATTTATAACGTGGATGGTATTGTTTCGTACACAACCTTACAACGAAGCATCTATAGAAGATAAAGAAAGACACCATTCAACTTTTCACTCACTTTGCATTTTAAAGTACACTACCAGTAGGTTTCCCACTTTGGATGGTGCTAGTACATTGTCCTTTCACATTTCGGACCTGGGTTTGAATTCAGCACAAACCAGGAAGAAAATCTCTTGTCTCAGCCATTGAGGCTGGGATTCTTCCCACTAAGCTCCAGATAATCCTGCAAATCAATGCCCTAACACATAGGATGATCCTGGTTGGTTAAGCATTGGAAAGCTTGGTCAATGCTGGTCAGTTGTGGCGTTTTATTTGGTTAAACATCAGCAGTACCCCAATGTGCAAGTGGGGTCTCTAAGCCTCAGCTTTGCAAACTGTACCTAAGCTTTCCAGACTTAGGTAAGTTGGGATATGCGCCTATAAGAAGAGAGTAGTTTTTTTTAACCCTACCAGACCAGTGAAAACCTCGTAGGTGGGCAGTTAAAATGCCCCGGGTTACTTACCTGCCGAAAAGCCGCCTGAATCCCACTGTTTCTGATGTTGTCGGATGCTTGCTAAGCTGCCCGCCCAAAGCCAACTGAGTCCTAATTCACATATGCTAATTGAGGTCCGATGATGTCGTTGACTCCCAACAGCAACTTTAACTTTGGCCTGAGCGGGGAGGCCCCCGAGGCTTTCCCACCAGTTGAAGGCCAGTGTAAAGAGGATCGGGAAGGTGAAGAGGCCCTGCAAATAAGTTTTTACTTTTCTTTGTAGCGATAGTACCGGGCGCCACAAGGAATGTTATGCCTCCTCTTCCCCCGGCCTCTCCCCCCACAACCTTCCCTACTGCAAGACACTCCCTGGAACTCTCTGCCCAACACTTACCTGAGTACCGGCAGGAGGCCAAAGTCAGCCTGAGTTTCCAGAGGCTGGCAGCCACTACCCGCCCACTTCCTGCCCGGAATGTTAATGAGACCTGCCGGTTAAAATCATCGTGGCCTCGTACTGCGGGTGGGAAACGAACTGAAACCAACAGTTTCCCGATGGAAACCCACTGGCAGTTAAAATCCTCTCCCCCCTACCCCCCCCCACCCCCCACAGTGTGCACTCTATATCGAGCAAACAGAAATTGTGTGGATTTACGGTGTCAGTCGTGGCTCAGTGGTAGCACTCTTGCCTCTGAGTCAGAAGGTTGTGGGTTTCAGTCCCACTCCAGAGACTTGAGCACAAAATCTAGGATGAGGCTCCAGTGTAATATTGAGGGAGTGCTTCACTGTTGGAGATGCTGTCTTTTGGATCAGCTTTATGTACAAGATCCCAGGGCACTATTTGAAGAAGAGCAGGGGAATTTCCCCATTGTCCTAGCCAATCCCTCAATCAACATCACTAAATCAGATTATCTGGTCATTATCACATTGCTGTTTGTGGGACCTTGCTGTGTGCAAATTGGCTGCTGCATTTCCTACATTACAACCGTGATTACACTTCCTTGGTTGCAAAGCACTTTGGGACGTGCTGAGGTCATAAAAGGCACTATATAACTAGGCACTATATGTCTCCTAGCTTAGAGGGTGATGGGTTTCTATGCAAGTCAGACATCAGCTGACCAAAAAAAAATCTCTACTGACTACAAAAGTGAAATGAGGATGGAAAGTCTCTACTTACTTCCTGCTAAATATCATCATAGGAACATAAAATTGCTGTAATTTGGTACTAACTGATAATTTCACTCAGAGGGCCAGGACGATGCCTAATGTGAAGATTTGAAATGTCACACTGGTGTAGCAGGGAGTGCTCTTCTCAGGTCAGCGTTATTTTTAGGGTAGGCCAGATGGAGCTTCATTCTATATCTCGCCCATGCTACACTTGACCTGGGCCTCTTTGATGCTGATGCTGACACTAGGTGGTCAAAATGAAAAGTACTTCATTCTCTGGAACTGACATCCCCTTACCTTGATAATCACAAGACCGGTCAACAAAAACAGTATGGGGTTGAATTTCCTAGAGGGTTGAAATTCCTCCATCTGCTCTTTTCAGCACACTGGTTAATGCATTTATATACAATTCTTCTATGCACTATTTTTAAATGTGTCATTAACCCATTTATTTTAAAAGTCACCCACAATGCTTGATGCAAACATGTTGAGGGTAATTTTCACCTTCATTGCCTGGGATGCAAATTGAATGGTTTCCATAGGGGACGGGTGATCTGCTCCACCAGATTACTGCCCAGACGGTGAAGGTGCAAATTAATAAACTAATACTTTAAAAATAGTGCACTTATGAATTTTAACTCTTAACTGACTGCAGACGCTGTACAAGACTGGCTAGCACAATGTATAAGAGGTGATTATGGAATCCAGCACTCTCAGTAAGGAGCAACACTCACAGGGAGCACACATCAGGAAATCCCAGGCCTGAAGCTAGATTTATAGTTGATTTGATCATTTGTGATTTATCGTTGGTGATTCAGTACTGCTTTCTCACTCCTGTTAGGTTGTTCATCGAGACTTGAAACCAAGTAACATCTTGTATGTGGATGAGTCGGGAAATCCAGAATCCATTAGGATATGTGACTTTGGTTTTGCGAAGCAGCTTCGAGCTGAGAATGGCCTTCTAATGACTCCGTGTTACACCGCCAACTTTGTAGCGCCTGAGGTAAGCAGCTTCACACTTCCATATGCTGTTTATCTGAAGAATTTAACAGGAACCCAGGAATACTGGAAACTGATGCATGTTTCAAATGGCATTTTGTCCAACCCTGTTGATACTCCAAACATATTCTTCAAAATGTGTCCTATTTAGAAAAGATTGACGCATTCGTGCGCAACGTATCAGAACAATAATAACGTTCTTACCCTATTGAGGTCTTTTACAAAGTGCACTATCAGATGCTTTTTCTGGAATACTCTGTGGGAGTCAGTTGCTGGATAATTGCCCGGAATAATGAGTCGAGTTTATAACATTTCGAAAAAAGGTACAAAAAAAGGTACTTTTTGTGGCCTGAATGAAAAACAAAAAAAAATGATCTTTCAAATATTTTAAAGGCCAGGGGTGCCAAATTATATTGAATGCATTGGAAAAAGTTGCATTTTGGGATTTTCAAGCATTTTTCCATGGAAAGGATTTGGTTATGAGTAATATGAAGTGTTACTATTAAGCTAATTTGAGTTCTGATAGTCACATGCTGGAGCGGCAGGGACCAAGAGGGGATTGGTATGTTGATAAGTTTATCCAAGAGCTAATGAGAAGCCATTGAAACTGTTACCCATAATGATCTGGAACAAATTTGATTGAGTTTTTTGAAGGGGTAACCAAGAAGATAGATGAGGGCTGTGCAGTAGACGTGGTCTACATGGACTTTAGCAAAGCCTTTGACAAGGTACCGCATGGTAGGTTGTTACATAAGGTTAAATCTCACGGGATCCAAGGTGAGGTAGCCAATTGGATACAAAATTGGCTTGACGACAGAAGACAGAGGGTGGTTGTAGAGGGTTGTTTTTCAAACTGGAGGCCTGTGACCAGCGGTGTGCCTCAGGGATCGGTGCTGGGTCCGCTGTTATTTGTTATTTATATTAATGATTTGGATGAGAATTGAGGAGGCATGGTTAGTAAGTTTGCAGATGACACCAAGATTGGTGGCATTGTGGACAGTGAAGAAGGTTATCTAGGATTGCAACGGGATCTTGATAAATTGGGCCAGTGGGCCGATGAATGGCAGATGGAGTTTAATTTAGATAAATGTGAGGTGATGCATTTTGGTAGATCGAATTGGGCCAGGACCTACTCCGTTAATGGTAGAGCGTTGGGGAGAGTTATAGAACAAAGAGATCTAGGAGTACAGGTTCATAGCTCCTTGAAAGTGGAGTCACAGTTGGATAGGGTGGTGAAGAAGGCATTCGGCATGCTTGGTTTCATTGGTCAGAACATTGAATACAGGAGTTGGGATGTCTTGTTGAAGTTGTACAAGACATTAGTAAGGCCACACTTGGAATACTGTGTACAGTTCTGGTCACCCTATTATAGAAAGGATATTATTAAACTAGAAAGAGTGCAGAAAAGATTTACTAGGATGCTACCGGGACTTGATGGTTTGACTTATAGGGAGAGGTTAGATAGACTGGGACTTTTTTCCCTGGAGAGTAGGAGGTTAAGGGGTGATCTTATAGAAGTCTATAAAATAATGAGGGGCATAGATAAGGTAGATAGTCAAAATCTTTTCCCAAAGGTAGGGGAGTCTATAACGAGGGGACATAGATTTAAGGTGAGAGGGGAGAGATACAAAAGGGTCCAGAGGGGCAATTTTTTCACTCAAAGGGTGGTGAGTGTCTGGAACGAGCTGCCAGAGGCAATAGTAGAGGCGGGTACAATTTTGTCTTTTATAAAGCATTTGGACAGTTACATGGGTAAGATGGGTATAGAGGGATATGGGCCAAGTGCAGGCAATTGGGACTAGCTTAGCGGTATAAACTGGGCAACATGGACATGTTGGGCCGAAGGGCCTGTTTCCATGTTGTGACTTCTATGATTCTATGATAATAGGAAATTCTTCATCTCACTTCAGATGCTTCCAGTGGGCATTTACAATTAAGGAAACTGGCCTAGGATTAGATTGGTGGTCAGGTTTCAGCGAAAAAGGAAAGTGAATATATTTTAGCCCACAAGAGAGGGTCGGTGTGGCATATTTTCTAATTTTACTGACTAAAATAAAGCAGTTTAACAATTGGAATCTGGCCTTGTCTAACTGTAAGTGTTACTCCTTCTGCCTTTCGGAAGATTGGGGAAGTGCATGTGAGGCAACGTGTGGGGATCATGGCATCCTGTTCATACAAGTGTCTCATTGTTGCACCTCCGCCCCAGGTTACGCTATCATATGCTTAGATAGTGGGCAGCAAAAGTAAACTTTGATCGTCAGGGATGCATGTTCATTTACGGGAGGGACTGGTGATGCTATCGGAGAGAATATCTAAAGCAGACCCAAAATTTGTAGCAGGATTCACCAGCCATTTTTACAAACACACTGTTACAATACTTTCTGGTGTCTCAAAAATGTGGTGTGAGCATAGGGTCACAGTTGCAATTCCCATATGACCATGCTCAGTACCACACCACACAGTACATGAACCCACTGAGCCATCAGGAGAGCTCCATGTTATACTTTTATACAGGACGAATAATTGTATGAAATTCATCCGTTTCCAAATTTAAAACCCAATAGATTTCTCTTATATCCTCTGCATTACTAATCACCTTCTGAGAGATTTCTTCAGAAACATGACAGGTGATATAAAGGGGCTTCCAAAGAAATGATAGCAAGGGGTCAAACAATATTTCCATAGATTTTTCTGGAACAGTGTTCATCACAAAGCCATTCCTTCAATTAAACATAGATTCATACATTCTGATGATGCATCATGGTTTCCCTAGCAATTTGACTTGAGTTAATTGAAATGAAACTTTTATTATTGATCCATTGTATCACCATAAGCTGAGTAGTAAATCATTTCTTATAATATTTCTGCTATAGGTACTAAAGAGACAAGGATATGATGCAGCCTGTGACATCTGGAGTTTAGGGATTCTACTCTACACTATGCTGGCGGGGTAAGGCAGCTGTTGTTTTCATCAATAGGATGTATGATTGGCTGCCAGGAGGGTGAAACGAACAGCATGAGTTTTCTTTCTCTCTCCTTCCCCCTTCCCAAAGTGCATTGTTGCACTATCATGAGGCCCTCAAGTCTCATCACCCTTACCATGAACTGCAGCTGAGACATAGAAGTGACAGGCAGCAATGGAACTCAGATCTGTAACCTCATTGCGCAGCTCTGGGCATCACTAGCAGAGGGATTGTATGTACACAGAACCCGAATGTTCGTAAATTAATTTAGAGGCTACATGTGTCTTTTAAAAGAGGATTGGAGGTTCATGTAGAGGCATTTAGGAGATGTACAATTGACCCTTCAATGTATGCAATATGACTGTCCATGAACAGGTGTGATCCAGTTACCCCACTGATTTGCTCTCATGAGTTTTTTGTCTTGTAAATCTTTTTTGCAAATGACACAAAATGTTTAAAGGGATAGGACCATTATGAATGTGTTTGCCAAACTATTTTTGTTAGAGAGGATGAAGAACCATGCACCATTGTGATGTCACACACAAATGGCAGGCTGGTACATTACAACCCAAATTACAATTGTGTAAAAATTAAATTACCTAAACATTTTATTATAAAGGAAATGATGCCCTTTTTAGCTTCTAATGTGTGAGAAATTTTTCTGCAAATTATTGAGGCTGCTTTGAAATGCTTCCAAGTGTTCTTTATTGGATTATCTGACAAGAAGTTTCTAAGTGAAGAGTAAATAACAGGAGCGGAGTCCAGTATACTCATGGGATTGACTGTTTATACCTTATTTATTCAGTGGAATTGACTTTGTGATCATTGCTTGTAGTGATCATATGGAGTTAGTACTCCAATCATAACTATTAATATTAACTGTACATTTTCCCATCATTTGTATTGTGCTAGACTCCCCATAGAGCTACAGGACATAGATGCTTAGAAGCTGTCTCTGGCACGTTAAACAGCTCATCATTAAACCTTGTAACAGTGCCATCTCTGCTTGGTTTCTCCTTCCCCATGTGCTGCACAGCCACCCATCTCCCATGTGGTGCTAGGGGTCTCCTCTTCCAAGTGCTAATTGGTGCATCCTCACCCATGTCCTGCTTGGCTTTTCTTTCCCACGTCCTACTCGGCTTTTCTTTCCCACGTCCTGCTCGGCGCCCCCTCTCCCACGTCCTGCTCGGCGCCCCCTCTCCCACGTCCTGCTCGGCGCCCCCTCTCCCACGTCCTGCTCGGCGCCCCCTCTCCCACGTCCTGCTCGGCGCCCCCTCTCCCACGTCCTGCTCGGCGCCCCCTCTCCCACGTCCTGCTCGGCGCCCCCTCTCCCACGTCCTGCTCGGCGCCCCCTCTCCCACGTCCTGCTCGGCGCCCCCTCTCCCACGTCCTGCTCGGCGCCCCCTCTCCCACGTCCTGCTCGGCGCCCCCTCTCCCACGTCCTGCTCGGCGCCCCCTCTCCCACGTCCTGCTCGGCGCCCCCTCTCCCACGTCCTGCTCGGCGCCCCCTCTCCCACGTCCTGCTCGGCGCCCCCTCTCCCACGTCCTGCTCGGCGCCCCCTCTCCCACGTCCTGCTCGGCGCCCCCTCTCCCACGTCCTGCTCGGCGCCCCCTCTCCCACGTCCTGCTCGGCGCCCCCTCTCCCACGTCCTGCTCGTTGTCTCGTCCTCCTGTGCTGCTCAGCCTATCTACCTACCGTGACTGCTCTCTGACCAAAAGTAACAGAGTCCAGCACTGTAGGAGAACCTTCACCACATGGAATGCAGCAGTTCAAGGCCTTCTCAAGGGCAATTAGGGATGGGCAATAAATGCTGGCCTTTCCAGCTACGCCCACATCCCATGAGTGAATTAAAAAAAAAATCTGAAATCTCCTCTTTTAGTGTATCTCCCACCTTGCCTTTTTCACTTACTGTTCAAAGAATATTATTTTGCATTTATGACTGGTGGGATCCTTGTGTGGATGCACTGAAAAAGATTCCCCATGGTGCAAAGCAGCACCAGTTATAGATGGGGCATTTTCTTTACCATTCTATAGGTAGAGCATCTTTAGGGCCACTGTGCATTATGGGAATTCAGATGCTCCATTAACTTGATGTTGTACTGATGAGGCAGACGGGTGGGAGATTGTGGTCTCATGCATTGAATTCTGACAGGGGTACATAGAAGATCTACACGGTTAATCTCAGAACTGCAGGGAATGATGCATGCTACTCCCCAGCTGTTTTCGGGCGGGAGTAGCGTGATGCGCTAGTACCCTGTGCCAATTGGTCCCTACGAAGGCAGTACATGAACTTCGTGCTGCCTGCTACTTACCATGATATCTCTGTGTGGGCAGCGCTACCCAGGCTGCTGAGAGGCTGCACGGAGAATGAGGAAATGGGGCGTGCACAGCGCACGTCATCAGCAGCCTTCACCTCTTAAAGGTGCAGGTGCACATTTCAAAGGGCATGCACAGCTTACATGGAGAAGGGAAAGATGGCCACGAGGATAGCAGGACCGGCATGAGAGAGGGCTCCATGCTTCTCCGATGATGCAGTGGAGGCCCTGGTGGAAGGGGTGGACGAAAGGAGGGCCAACATGTACCCGCAGGGTGGCAGGAGACCCTTCAGACTGCAGCTCCGCAGGCATTGGCAGGCTGTGGCGCAGAAAGTCAACGTCAGGAGCATTGCACCACGCATGTGGGTGTAGTGCCAAAAGAAGTTCAATGATTTGACATGAGTGGTCAAGGTGAGTGAATGCAAGTGTTAAGTGGCATATCCTACCAACTGCACCACTGCTCTACGCATCACACTCCCGTCACCCACCCATCAACAAACACTGCCCATCCATACGCAATGCTGCACTCACACAAACTGGCAGCTATTCGACCACGACAGGCACATCACCCACACACCTTGCAGGAGTCTCACTGACACACTGTCCTCTGTCTTGCAGGAGAAGGTGGCGCATACAGCCGGCAGCAGGAGAGACCTGAGGGTGGACGGGCACGTTTACACGTCCTCACCCCCCTAGAGGAGACAGTGCTTCGGATCATTGGGCGGGGCGTCGCTGCAGCCGTCACAACGTGCCATGCTGGAGGTCCCGATGAAGGGGGTCTCTGCATATCTAATGCTCCTTCTCTTTTTCCAAATCTCCCTCCTCCCATAATCTTTTCTGACTCACGTGCTGCACATGCTGTCAGCACACAAGTCTTATTTGCTCCTTTCCCCATTCCACAACTCAACCTGTTTCCCTTTGTCATTGTAGATACCCAAGAACACATGGCGGCACTGTCCGAGGAGGAGGAGGAGGAGGAGGAGGGGGATACTGAAGCCACTGAAGTCACTCAATCTGACACTTGCTTCCACCAGCTCAGAGACTGACACTGTGCGTCTTTTAGAGGTTAGGTTAGAGGAGGGATCTGCATGTGGTGAGACACCGAGCACAAGTGCGCAGGAGCCGGGGCAGGGGGAACGGATACCACAGGTGCCAGCTCGCTGGAGGGCGAGGTCGCTCACTAGTTCTGCTGCAGAGGAATCAGATGAGGACTTCGATGGGCCAGGCTACAGAAGATGGCTGATAGGCGTATATCACCAAATGCTTGGGGCACTGGAAAACCTGCCAGAAAGCCTGTGCACAATAAGAAGGGGCATGGAGGAGTCCAGCTCCAACTTGGCACAGGGCTTTGCGCAGAGCTTGGAGCCCATCCTTTCTAACATGGACTGGGTGGTCTCCATCAGCGCACCTGTGGAACCCACCATGATGCAGCGTCTGATGACTGATGTCACAGCTTCCATTGCAGCACAAACATCTGCCATCCAAGGTCTGACTGCTGCATTTGGAGCTCAGACTGCTGCTATCGTGGGTCTTGGGACCAGTGTGGAACGGGGTTTCCAGGGCATCACAGCACTCCAGCAATCCGATCTCCAGCTGAGCACCAGGATTACTGAGGCGCCGCCCCGGGAGAGTGGCAGTGGCGCCATGGCAGTCGGACCTGCTGCCCTCTCTCAGGATGACAGCCTTCCTGCTCCCGCCCCTGCTACTCCGCCAGTGCCCCTGTTGTTGCTATCGGCCAGCCAGGCCAGACTGCTGCAGCCCATGCTGAGATGGTGCAGTCTGAAGCCGGGCTCTCCCGGCCCAGAGCTGCTCGAGGTCCTCCTCCAAGGCCATCTGCACAATCCTCCACTGAAGGTCAGCACTCTCCCACCACCCATGCTCCAGCCACCGGGGAAGCACCTCGTAGGAGCACTAGGATAGGTAAAGGCAGACGAACAAAAGGCACTAAGGGAATGCACAAAAGTGAATAGTTCTGTTATGTTTGCATAATTTCATTTATTCATTGATAAATGAGACTTTGATTTTGCATGTGGTGGTGGGTTTTATTTATGCAATGAGCTGAGAGGGACACCAATGTGTAATCAGATGGAAGGCGATTTGATTGTCTTGTGGGAGCGGAAAGGTGGGGAGTGTAGGACTGTTGGTGAGTTGGGGGATGTAGTTCACATTATTGATAGCGGGCACGGTTCAGGCGAGCACGCAGAGCTCTTGCAGACAAGGCTGGTGGTTCCTGTTGCACCCTTGCGTCTTCCTCCACTTCCTCTTCCAGCTCCACCCCCTCCTCCTCCTCAGCCTCTTCCTCCTCCTCAGTGTCTTCCTCCTCAGCCTCCTCGGTTGTCGAAAACGGCTGAGTTGATATGCGGGGCACGCAGGGCAATATGTGTGCAGTCAACGGCACCCCCGTGCTCGCTCATTCTGCTTGTCTCTGTGGAGAGGGAAGGCGATGAACATGTTCCTCATCTGGTACAGTGCATCTGTGACCTCCCTTATGCAGCGGTGCACTGCATACTGCGAGATGTTGCACATGTCACCAGCAGAGGCCTGAAATGATCCTGAGCCGTAGAAATTCAGCACCACGGTGACCTTCACAGCCACAGGCAATGTCCTTGCCCTGCTCTGAGGCTACAGTTGTGGCCACACCAGTTGACAGATCTCGGTCACTGCTTCCCTTGGTGAACCTCAGGCGTTGGATGCAATTCTCCTCGGTCATGTTGAGGTAAGAGAATTGGTCCCAGAAGGCCCTCATTGGGTAGGGACTCCTGCTCAGTGCCCTGCGCCTCCTCGTCCTCCGTCTCCTCGCAGCTTGACCTGCTGTGCGTGGCCTCTCTGCATGCTCCCAGTCATGCTCAATGCCCAGCGAGAGCCCTAGCAGACTGCCCATGGTTGCCAGGAATGTTGTTCAACCACGGTTGTAACTTCACGACCTGTAAGGCAGTACCTACCAAAGCACTCTCAAATGTAGTCTGGGATCTCTCAATAAGAATTGGAAGCTTCAAAAAACACTTCCTACTCTACCAGCAGCCAGAAGCAATAATCGAGCAACTAACCTGCAACATCTGCATGGCCCCTTTAAATAGCGCTGGTGGGGGTCCTCCAGGCACTGTAAGACACGTTCAGAAGGTCGGGGTTAAGACTGTGCGTTGAGTTGAGCGTTAAGGTCCAAAATGGTGTCTATCACTTTAAATCAGCGTAGCACACTGATTGCACGCATTTTCTCCCTACTTTACATGCTGCCAGTGTTCAGTATTTGTGCATGCACTAACTCCTGTACCAAGATGGCGTCCGGCGCACATCACGCTGGAAACATGCGTGCACATCCAAGATGCCATCTTGGATGTCAGAGAGGCCATGTAGCACCAAAACAACAGGCGCTACACCGCCCAATTTACCGCCCATGCTCTTGTTCTTCATTAATGTCAGTGGATGGAAAATTGTAGCCAAACTGCCTGTGATTTTCCAATGATTTGCCTGCTGCACGTGAGCCTCCATCGGTGGCACACGGACCTTTGAGCTATCCGTTTAGAAATCTAGTCAATGTAAATTCAGGAAATATGGAATGGATTGTTTGTTAATTGCTTGAGACTCTCTACCGGGTTACACTTACTCCGATTATTGTGCTGATGTCCGTAGAATAAAACTATGAGGGAAATTCAAAGATTGAGTGATTTTCTTCCTTCTCAATTAGGTTCACACCGTTTGCAAATGGGCCTGATGATACTCCTGAAGAAATCCTGGCACGTATCGGAAGTGGGAAATATGCCCTCACTGGAGGAAACTGGGACACTATTTCTGATGCTGCCAAGGTGAGTAGGACTAATATAGGTAAACAAGCAAGCCACTGAGCCCTGTTTTCCATACACAATGGGCTCGATTTTCGAGTGAAGTAGCGGGTGTGTTGGGGGCGGGGGGCTCTGAAAATCACAGAAATCCTGAGCGGGTTCGGATCCCGACACCAACCCGCAGACTTCCGGGTTCCCCATTGACGCGTCTGGGTGCGCGTGTGCCTCCCAAACGCGGAAGTTCCACCGGCAATTAAAGCCGGCGGGTTGACTATTTACACAGTTGTTGATAGTTGAAGTACTTGAAGAACTTAATTTTCTCCACATTTTGGCAGGGGTGCGATTTTGAAGGATCCTCAGCGTGTTTCCCGTGCTGTGGGAAACACTCCACGTTGCAACAGACGTGTTTCAGCCAGCAGCCAGTGAGAGATGCAAATGCTTATTTGACAGATGGGGAGAAAAGATCACTTATTGCAGCAGGTCACTCTGTCACTTCAGACAAAGTTTTTGCTGCAAGATCTTTGTGTTTTTTCACTCAAAATTCTTACTTTCCACTCAAAATTCTGCTGTTCAAAAATATTTAACTACTTTGCGGACCCCCTCAAACTCACACCGTCAGGATGGGGGGGTGCGGGGGGCACCATGGCTGCATTCATCACTACGCCCGAGGACGAGCAACATCACCAGCCTCGCCAGGCACGGCATCCACCTCCGCCACGTGGAGCTCCACAACACAGTGCTGCACCACAGGCACCTGCGCAAAAGCAGAGAGGGAAACAACACAGAGGGGCGAAATTTGAGAAGGCCCCATCCATATCTGCCACCCACATTGAGGAGGCGGAGGAGGAGGAGGAGCAGGAGCGGGAGCAACCCACAAGCGGAGCAGCGGCTCACCTGGCTTCTCGTGAGGCCAGGGAGTCACTGATATGTGAACGGTTCTCCTAACATCAGAGCCCAGTCCTCACACCACCTGGATCGAGCAACAACCACCCTCCCCACCCCCCCCCACCCCTCCCTGCACAAAACAGGCCTGCAACTACATATACATCCACTGTAGAGTGACTCAATGGGTGGCATCAAGTGTCGCCGTTCATGGTGAACCTCATGAAAGGGCCCTATTACAGAAGCCAGTTAAGAATGGCCAAGACATGGCAGTAGTGGGAACAATAATAATATTTAATGTGAGTTTAACAAAAAGCTAATATAAATTAAAAAAACATGACCAACGTCAAACACCCTTGTGCATCCCCTTCGTGTTTACAAAACCGTCGCCTTTCTCTTCCGACTACTTCTATGTGGTGCATCCCCTGTGGCTGCAGCAGAGGTAGTGGCAGGTTGCTCTTGTTCATGCCCTGACCGATTAGATGCTTTGGGCCTACGCACTCTGGGTTTTGGTGCCCACGAGGGCCCCTCCAAAGACTGCTCCACCTGCACCTGTGCAGGGGTAGACTCGGCCACCTGGAGTGGAGGCAGCATTGCGGGTACTGGTTAAGAGGGGGTCAACGGGTGAGACGTGGGAACGCTTTGAGTGGTGTCCCCACTTCCATGTCATCATCCGTCCCCTGGGCCAGGTCCACATCACTCCTACCACTCTGCTGGACAAACGTTTGGAGGACATGTGTGAAGCCTTGTGCGGCCAGTGCTAGTGTACCTACCTGCCTGTTTAAGGCGGCAGAATGTTGTTCACTGCGAGTCTGAACGGCCATTGTCAGGGCCTGAATGGGCTCATTTGTGAGCCGTGCTTGAAGCTCAATGGAGGCTAGCCTTCTCTCCATCGCAGACATTCCCGCACTTACCTGTGACAGTATCTGAGAGAGTTGCTCATGTCCCTGTGACACTATCTCAGAGATGCCCTCACATCCCTGTGACAGTATCTCAGGGAATTGCTCAGGTCCCTGTGCCACCATTCCACTCATGCAGGAGTTGGACTCCTCCATTCTCTGCGCTATTGTGGAGAGTGTGCTTGGCACCTGTTCCAGTACCTCGCAAATGTGCTGCTGCCCCTCGATCATTCTCCTTTTAAAGGATGGCCCCCGGGGTTCAGCATCTGCGTCCAGCTGAGTAGAGCCTGGAGAAGAGTGTGCCCATCGCCGCGGACTCTCTGCAGCTGCCCCTGCCACCAGTGTCTGCTCGTGCTCACGTGTGTGGTAACTCACCATGTGCCAACCCAACTAACTGAGGACTAGGACCCACCGAGGTGTGAGTATCTGTGCTGGTGAATGGCTCGCTCAGATGTGTCGGTGCCCCCTCAGAGGCTGGCAGGTCCTCTGAGGAATCGCCCTCTGCCATCACTGCGGTCGCTGAAGGCCCTGTAAGAGAACAGAAGTCAATATTGTGCATCATCACAGATGTGTCATGTTGCGATGAGTATACTGAGGTGCTGAAGATGGTAATGTTAACATCAATTCATATTGTGTGTGCTGAATGTTAAAATTATGTCACCAGTCATTTGTTGGATGCCAGTCTCGGCATCCCCGACGGACAGGCACTCGCGGGTTCGGCTGAGCTCCAGCACCTCCTGCTCCGCGTCTGTGAGGATGACGATTTGTTGCGGCCCCCCTTCTCTCTGCATTACCTTACTGAAGTGGTCGTTCTACACGTGTGATCCTAGTTAGTGAATGTTCATAGACTATTTTACCATAGAGATGGGGATGATGGGCATCACTGCTGAACTCAATCCTGTTTTCATCCAACATTTACACACATTCACTGTCCAGTAGAAATCACCAGACAGTAACCAGCTGCAAACGCTGTACTAACTGAGATCAAATACTCAACACAGATCATTACCACTCTATGTGCTGCACTTACCCACTGAGTCCTTAGGAGAGCCTCTTTCTGCAAATGAGAGTTTGCTGAGATTTTACAGATTTGCTCTGGGTCAGAAGTCGTGAGTTGAGGACTCACTCGAGACTTAAGTATAAAGGGGTGGAATTTCCATGGGGTCCTCCTGACCGGCTGCCGTAACTTTGGCCGAGGATCAGCCATTTCTCTAGCGTTTCTTCAGATCTTCTGCTGAAGTTACGGCAGCCAAACAGGTGAACCCCTGTGGAAATTCATCTCAATAATCTAGGCTGTCACTTCAGTGCAGTATTAAGAGTGCGGCACTATCGGAGTTGCCATCTTTCAGATGAGTTGTTAAATCGAGGTCCTGCCTGCTCCCCTGGCATTATTTGAAGACGAGCAGGGGAGATGTCCTGGCCAACATTTATTCCATAACCATTACCACCAAAACAGATCATCTGATCATTTATCTTATTGCTGTTTGGAGGAGCTTGTATAAATGGGCTGCCAACATTAAACAGTGAATAGGCCCTAAGCCCTGGAATTCCCTCCCCAAAACTCTCCACCTCTCTCTCTCTCTCTCCTCCTCTAAGACGCTCCTTAAAACCTACCTCTTTCACCTGTCTTAAAATCTCCATATGTGGCTCTGTGTCAAATTTTGTTTGATAATCGCTCCTGCGAAGCGCCACAGGACGTTTTACTAGGTTAAAGGCACTATATAAATAGAAGTTGTTATTATATACTTCAAAAGTAATGTGTTGGCTATAAAACATTTGGGACGTCCTAAGGATGTGAATGGTGCTAGTTCTTTTTAAATGGGTTGATGCCTTTGCTAAAATAGCAGGCAAAGAAGTTTTGTACAGATACATTTGCACATCTGTTTTTAAATTTTGCATAATACAATTTCAACAACAACAACTTGTGCCTTTAATGTAGACACTTCACAAAAATTGACACCAAGCCAAAGAAGGAGATAATGTAAATATAAAATATTTTAACATTTTTAAAAAGATGCTGCTTGTCTAAAGTATTGTGATTTCCGCCACAGGACATGGTATCTAAGATGTTACATGTAGATCCTCATCAAAGGCACACAGCAGCGCAGGTTCTTCGACACCCCTGGATAGTGAACAGAGAATACCTGTCACAGAATCAGCTCAGCAGACATGACGCCCATTTGGTCAAGGCAAGTTCCAGATACCTTGGTTAAATATAAGTCTTGTTTTTACCATTGTGCCCTCGATTCCCCCTATCCTGTAGTCCCCGCCACTTGGCTGTGGAGAGGTGCTCATAGAGAGGAATGGAGTTGCTCAAAGGGACAGGCCATTAGCAAATGGTCTCAAAGGGCTCCTGACAGTGGCCTGGATGGTCCTCGTGACCATCACTGAGATGGACAGGACATTCCATCTCTAGCCTCTGCCTTTGCTACTCTGTAACCAGCCTGTAGGAACTATGCATGATCGGCTGAACTCTGATTTCCCTCCATCCCAGTAGAGCAGCGTATCACATCCTCTCAGCATCTCCTCCTCATGACTTGGCGAAAATCAGGAAACTACCACACAAGGAGCATGACAGATGTAGAACATAGTGTTCTGTGCTGCAGCATGTTGGCATTCCAGTAGCATGGGCACAGATTAAAATAATTTAATCCTGGCAGCCTAACGTAGAAATTGTTAGATCTGTCATATATGTCAAAGGTCTGATTGCTGTGTTGTACGGGGAACTCACAGAAATGGACAGTGGGACAATCGCAATGCTGTTTTCTGTTGTGAGCTGAAGGTTTGATGTGGCAAAACCATATAAAAAAAAATCATAGCAACTCTGGAGGAAAGAGTTGTAAACGTTGAAGGATACTGATCTTTTTCTTTTGCTGTTGGATTTGTACAGTTTAGCCGTTGTACTCAACTCTTGTATTCTGGATTGCTGGATTAGTGTTAGTTTCCTGCAGGATTTATCAAGGAGACCAGTGAGTAAGGGAGTCCAATGCAGACACTGCACTTTGACGCATTGCTACTGACTGATAAGTTACACTACAGTCATCAATAAAACTAAAAACATAGTTAATAAAAACACAGTTCAGGCAGACGACCATGATTAAAGATTCCCTGTAATAAGGCCATGGGCAATATTTCCACTTGGGATCACAGCAAATGTCGTGTTCTGGGTTTGGCTCTTGTACAAAGGACCTACGCCTGTATCAGTGATATGGGTAGTTTCACCTCTGGCCAGCCACAATGTGAGGGAGTGAGCAATGTGTGTGGCTGTGCAATGAGGGTAAGTCAGGTAGCAGAGGGGCTTAATGGGTGACAGTTGAGAGCTGGTAGTACTGTAATTCAAGGCTGGAAAACGTGAAGTTTAGAAAGGCTGCTTTGCTAGCGGTCACAGGAGATTTGGGCTGAGTTATTTAAACTGGGAATGCAGCGACGAGAGTCGATTTGTGGAATCACAGGATAGTTGTGCCACTGCTGCATACACAAAGTTGATGCAGTACGTGAAACACTGATTGCATGATTTTGATTTGAAAATACAGAATGGCACCTGATTTTGTGCTCAACCCCTCACACTACCTCTGCAGAGAGACACAATATTACCACTTACTTAAAACTTGTTTTTCTTTTAACTTGCTGACCTCTGACTCCAGTCAGCAGGTCATGGGTTCACAGAAGCCGTTTTCTTCTGTATTTTGGTTATTACAAGACCAGGGAGGAAGTAATCACTTTAATTTTCATATGCTCTGTGAGGTCATTTCCTCGAAGATGCTTAAGCGCCAATGTACTCTTAACAAGATTACTATATTTTTTGGCAAGGAAAGAACAGCTATTCACAAGGAAATCTGTCTTTATCAGTGAAGCTTCTAGATTTACAATATTGGAATATATCAAGAGATTCTAAAACTTAGTGATTTCTTCCTTTCAATTAAGTTGCAATGGTAAAATAGCACAGTCAAAAATGAGGGGACATTCTTTGGCTCTGTGACTTCCTTAACAGAAAACACAGTAATTACAACAAAGAGGTTGGGTGCTGGCCATCCCTTCCTCGGCCACCACATGTATGTTATGCTCCTGCAGCATCCTGTTTAAATGTATAGCAAGTGAGCTGTAAATGCTGCTCACTCCTAGTTTACTACATTTCTTTTGAACTGGTTTAGAGGCCAATTAGAACCAACCTTTGATAATGGTCTAAGCTTCTTAAAGCTCCGGATACGGCTCGAGGTTTTTTTATTTTATGAGGCAGGACTCCAGCCACAGATTTTTCCTACAATTAAATTATTTCTTAAAAGCCCACTTACCCTGAGCTTACACTCTGAGCCAGAGACCTGATCTTGGATTCAGTGCTGGAGGAGAGCACAATTTCACCCCTTCAATGTCTGATGCCCACCAGCAGTGAGTTAAAATATTTAAGTACATGTCTTTTGTCAATCAATGGAAAACAACGTGGGCAGAGAACCTGATGAGTTCCTTATACCTGACTAGTGGAAAATTACCTGTTCAGCAGTTAAGCAGGACTACCAACAAGGGTACAATTTTTTTAAAGCAAATCTCTGTCTTAGCACTGTTAGGCTGGGGAGGTGGATAAATCAGCCATGGTTCCAATTCCTAATCATCATTCAGGGTTTATTGCTGCTACGTTCATGTATGTGGACACTAGCTGAGAACCCAGGGATTGGGCTTGGATGTGATGCCCTCCAGTGTCAAATAGCCTGCCAACATTCACTTCTAGCCTCACACACAAAGAATGGTCACTTGGGTGGGGTACTGGAAAGCTGATGGCATCTGTATTCCAACAAGGGAAAAGAAGAAGAGAGAAAATTTTATAAATCATGTGCTCTAGTTCAGCAGTTGGAATCTAAATTGTAATGCCCATTTTTCAGATTTTGTTTTAATTCTTATTACAGGGTGCAATGGCTGCCACCTACTTTGCTTTAAACCGTACACCTCAGGCACCAAGACTAGAACCTGTATTGGCATCAAACCTGGCTCAGCGAAGAGGAATGAAAAGATTGACTTCTACAAGACTATAACATCTATCGTGCACCAACTCTAGAAAGTTTTCTTTTCATTATATGTAAAAATATATGGACCTCTCTTAGCCAATGCAAGAGGCCACAAAAGACCCAAAGTATTCACAGAGGTTGGGCCTAGTTTCAGGCTCCAGTTATTCAGTGTTTCCAGAACAGACAAAGTATCATTCACCTAACTTGCTGCACTGTAAAGGATAAGAGATGAACAAGAGTTAATTCCTTTTCTAAATTAACAAGAGAGTCTTTGTTTTTTGCCTGATGATATTTGAAAAGAACAGGCAAACACTGAACGTGAAAGCTAGACTTAACCTCTTTCATAAGTGGAAAAGGATAAACACACAAGTGCTTTGAGGAAACACTTGTGCTCGGCACTCTGTAAAAAGTGGAGCAATGTTCTTACCTCTTAATTGTTTAAAAAAGAATAAGGTGGGGGGGGAAGAAAAGAGAACAGATTGAAGCAGACAAATCTCTACCCTGAGAATCCTGCTTGTCTAGGCCTACGGAGTCTAAACTCTTAATTTTTGTTCTTTTTTTGTTTGTTTTGGAGGCAAACAAACAAATTCAGTTCCAGTGAAATGTTTGTGAGCCAACCAAGCATCCTCATTGATGTTTTCATATTTTATCATTACAATTTTTTTTAAATGTCCTGAGATAATGTGAAGTAGCACTAAGCATAATGTACTTCCAAAGTGTGGAAAGACACTAGACTTGTAAGCTCTATCTTTTCAGTGATGGGTGCATGTGGAGTACTGTGATGAGACAGTGCTATAGCAGCTAAATGTTGACTAGTTTTGACATAATTCTGTTTCTAACCACCATACAATAGTTTGCACTAGATTTAGCTTTAACCTGTGGTATTTTATAATGTACTTACATTGAAAGGAATGGCATGCCTTAATATGGCATTATTAGTGATAGAATCAGCAAAGTTGTGATTCTACTCATAATAATCAGTAAGATGCTAAGAAAATGATTTTTCTTCTTACCCGTTTTCTTCCTGTCTCTCCTCTCCTGAAGATGTCGACCTCCTGCTGGGGTATGGCTCAACGATCACCAATCCTCACTCAAAAGGTCATTACTCACGTGTGAGCCTTGACTGTGAGTGTAAATAGGTTGTTCAATCACTGGTGGAACCATAGCCAAGCCCGATCCTGTCCTCATCCAACATCAATATAAACAACAACACTTCCAGTAGGATTTGCAGATAGCAATCAGGAGAAGGAACCCTGGCCAATTTTGCCCTCCCTAATCCACATATGCTGAAGCTAAGTGTCGTGCCCTTACGCCACTGTGGCTGAGATCAGCCAACTCAGTAGTCACATATTTTGTGAATTCATTGTTCAGTTTAGTCACATGCTACACACAGGAGAATACCCTGGTACTTTGGAACTGTTGTGCACATGAGCTATTGGATCAAAAGCATTTGGTGACAATTCATGGCATTTGCCTACATCACAAGGACATCAAGCAGTGGCCGTCAGCGGCCCGCGGTTTTAATGTGGAAGCGGGAGGAGCCTGCTTCTCCTGGCTCCACAATAAAATAAGTAAAAAAATATGTAAAACGTACCTTTTGGGCGGCAGCCTCTACCAGTCCCTTTAAAGATCCCGCCAAACCCCCCATACAGGCAGTCACGCCCGGTAGCGAGTGAGAGGGCCTGAAGAAACTGACCACAGTAGGCACGGCGCATGCTGCAGTCATTCAAGAACCAATTTGGCAAACGGGCCTGAAACAGGCGTTCGGTCCTCAATTTGGATATGCAATGAGCCTAACACCAGTTTCAGGTGCATCCCCTGGACTCCTACTGAGCAGACCAAACCAATATGGCAGCTAGCGCACATCAAGCGTGGAATGAGCGCGTGCACACCACCCACCATATTGGACCATTAGGCGGCTGTTTTACACCTGTAAACCGGGCGCAGCACAATCCAATTTCTAGGCCATTTTCTTTCAGCTATCAGTGATAGTTGTGCTGGCTTATGTGTTGCAGTGGATGCTTGCCCTCAACTGGGAAGACCCAGCAAACTCAGGCTGGATCTGCAGGAATCGTGTGGCTCCTTATGTTCTTTCTGACTTCCTGGACTGCTGCCTAAACTTGTTGAATGCAGAACATAACCAGAACTCATGTTACCATCTGCGTGTCTGACTCCAGCCCTTCTGACAACAATCCCCAGAGAGATGGGGATTTGTAAAGTAGCTGTAGTATGCTGAATATGTAATCTTGAGCTGACCCTCTTGCATTCTGCTGCTGGTGGTTAGTTGAGAGTCTGCTTCCATATTTGAGAATGATTGTCCTAACTGTATTTTAATGAAGGTTAAAGGACCACTCTGGGAGGGGGTGAAATTTCTTTATGCACGATAGTTAATGCAGTCATGCCAAATTGCTGAATTTTAACGATGCAATGACCCATTTAAAGGGTTAATAACAGCAGGACTGGAATTTGATGCAAACGTGTTAGAGCACTGAAAATACCACACAGAGGAATTTCACTCTCTGTTGTCCTGCCAGGGATATTGTGGTCAGATTGAGAACTGCAACAATGGCCAGGAAATTCCTTGGGGTTTCAGCCTCTCTTCCAGGGAAGTAACACTGGCGAAGAGGGAGGAATTTGCCAGCCTACATGTTGCCTGAGCCCTGAGGCAGCAAGTGTTGCAGAGACAGACACCATGAGGTAAACGTTGCCAGACTCCTTGCTGCCAGCGAAGGCTCGCACACGGCCAGAGCCGCAGTAAAGATTTCATGGAGTCCTGGGCACGAACAACATTCGGCGGCTCCCCCACTCCCACAGTACAACCCTCCCCCCTCCATTAAAACTTTTCAGCAGCGTCAGTGTCCACATTGGACAAACTGACACCTTGAGGCGGATCATTACCATCGCCCTCTCCAGCCCCTATACCGCGCCCATCAGCAGGAGTGACGGACACACCTGACCTGCTCACAGGCCCCGGCCGTGTCTTCGCGCCACCGGGAGCACATGCCGGCAGCATGGCGCAGGCGCGACCTTCTTTGGCAGGGCCTGGTGCGGCCTGGGCCTCCATTCAGTTAACTCAACCCCGGCAGGCAGTGCTGGTTAAGATGGAGCTCTGTTAATGTGGCCCCCGCACACAGCCAGTAGGGATTCCAGAATCGCAGGTACAGTTTCCTATCCACTGAAATCCAGCAGCCCATGCTGCTACTAGATTTCACATTGCATCCAACATCATAACTGAGCTGGAGACAGCGCAGTGGGAGGTGAGGATAAACAATTAGCACAAATAATTTTCAAAAACTGCTCCTCTGAGCAATGCAACTAATTTCATTAAAAGCAAATTATACGTTGCACCCATCCTCAAGGAGAAACTCCAGGAAACAACCTAGGAAGCCTGTTACTAAAACTCACTTACACTCTGCTGAGTACAAAACAAAAGACAACTATTGTTTCAAATATAAAATTGATTTTTTTTCCCCCATCCCCTCAAGCAATCTGTTCCATGACAGAAGAGGACAATTGGTAATCAATGAGTAATTAACCTGTAATTGACTGCATTGAGCTGGTTCAAACAAGGAGCTGTCTGCCCCTACTCTGAATCTTTCTGTCTGTTGACCCTTTTTGTATTACAGAAACACTTCCATTTTAGTTAGATCTGATGATGCATTTTGTGCATAAGCAGCTTGTCAAAGTGATAACTTTCCCTAATGTCAGGCAAAGGCCAGCATTGACTAATAGAAGGTGCAGTAGTGGGTAGTGAGTGCCAATTGACCAGATATGATAAATACTTGGACTTTCTTGTTAAAGCATGTTTTATTAGATTGCATTAAGATTTCTGAACCCTAAATATGCTAGTCTGTTTGAACTGTTTTCACAGTATGTGGGAGGGAAACCTTTACATAAATTGGCTATGATGACCAGTCACAACTGCTGGTGTAAGAACCATTGGGTGCAGCCACTTAATCTGTCTGTAATAATCCAGTATGTATATTTAGTGGAAATTAACAGAACAGATAATTTACATATGCAAAGCATTGCTATGTTGAGAAATATTTATTAATTTACAGATTTTATTTTAAAGTGATATCAATAAAAATTAATAACTTATTTGAGGTAAAAAGAAAAACTACAAATGCTAGAATCTAAAGTAAAACCAGTAAATGCTGGAAATGCACAGCAGTGCTTAAAAAGGAAAAGATGGATTCTGCGCTTTCTCTTTTCAGATGTGTATTCCCAACATTTTTTGTTTCTATGTAATAACTTACTTGGAGCTGCCAGTTTTTAAAATATTTAACACGTATTTATTTGCTGTATTTTGTACATACAGAATGAATGGATCTGCCTGCACTGCTGTTGATGTTACTGAGCAATGATCTGGGCATTAAAACAGTCGCCATATCCTAAATATCCTGACATGAGTAATTTAATTCAACATCATTTTGTTATGTTTTGATATGAGAGTTTTTCAATGTATGATGCAGAGCTGATTATTGGATGTGTTGAATATGGTCTTTTAACAGGAGCACTGATTGCAGGTATAAACACTGTAATGTGATCAGTATTTTGCTTGTTCACAGTAATTTAACAGTTACAAAACCTGAGTCAAAAAACTTGATGGAACACAGTCTGTAATTTGAGATAGATGTAAGGTCACTGAAATGGATTCTTTCACATCTGCAAAATCCTGCAGATAGGGCCTTTCTCCTGTGGTATGGTCAAACTGGGACAACTATCTTTTATTTAAACTGAATGTCAGGGATTGTTGAGTAGAACATTATGAATCTATATACCTGATGATATGTGCTTCAAATTTTGATTAGCCCATATATCAGACCGAATAGTTATATTTCACTTTCTGTTCAATGTAAGGGCCTGTGAATTAGTGTCTGGCCATGGTTTTAGGGGCATTAAAAAGTAATGTTAATGAGCTGTCAATGCAGTTCATGCCAGCTTGGCTCCTTCTGTTTGACAGTAGCAATGTTATCACTGAGTTAGCATTGTGTTAACAGTTTTGTGTCACCGTTTATTTTGTTGCTCCATTGGAGCATTTTCAGCACAAAAGCATACTTGCTGCTGATAGGACAGTAGCCTTGCCCAAATGTCACACAATGATCCACAGTACCTGGCCTGGGTGCGGGTGGATGAGAATAGTCTGGGATTTATCAGAGCTGTGTGTAGCCATTTGATTCGATGCTCCACACTCAAACTGGTGGTAGCAATGCATAAAGTTGCCACTCAGTCCTTCTCTCTGCTGTGGGAACTGCTTGGGACACTTTATTATATTAAGGTGCTATACAGATGCCAGTTGTTGTTACTCGGCTCCAGAATTAACGTCAGCCCCAGAATTGAGTTGAGTAACAACAATGACATTCACTGAGTTGGTCACTGATGTTACCTGAGAATGTGTTTCTCTTAACAAAAAGAAACATCCATGTATGGGAGTTACAAAGTATTTTCCCCCTATAGTCCTGTTCCTCCTTAAAATTTCCAAATGGAAAAATAGGAAAAACAGTTACAAATAGACATTATTTATTCAATCTTTGAGGTATATTGTACCAACTGGTAGAATTGCTTCAATTAATTTGACTTTCACTTGATGAAGGATCCATCTCATTCTGAAAACCTTCCTAAAGTTCTGGTAAAAGGTAGTGAGAAACTTTTCTTGCCGGAGGGAGAAAACGACAAAGTGAATTGTGGGCAGATAATTGTCAAGACATGTACAAGAGATCAAAAAAACATTTGAGAGGAACACAATACTCAGACATGTTAATCAGGTTATATGAACAAGATCTGATCACCTCCCTGGCATAACATTACTATGGTAACCTGACATCACTGGCCAGTTTCCTCAGGTTTGATCTCTGATCTGTTCTGAATTAGTCAGCTAGGGCTATCCAGTGACTTCTGCTGGAAAGTTCACCTATGTGGACATGTCTAATGTCACACTAGAGGAGGACATGTGCTGATGAAGGGCTAGAGTACCGATCAAGGTACCTGTAGGAGCTGCTGCAGTCCCTCCTACAGGCCTCTCTGCAGTCTTACTCCTAGTGAATTGAAGTCAGCCCTAACAGCTTCCTGTATTTTGTCAACAAAGGCTCCCATAGTTGCACAGACATAATGGATGTCTGGCCTTACGCACCAGTGCATCAGCCTGGCATATCTAGAGATTCTGAGACCATCTGTATCATTTTTGTTGCTGCCCCGGTTGAGATCAGCCAACTCAGCACAGACCAGCGCTGTTTAGTATGTGGCACTGATAGGAACCTCCCTGGACAACATATGCGCCTCCATCATGGACAGAAGGCTATTTCTGAGCCCACACACAAGGTTCCAGGGTCGTTGGTGCGAGTGGCAGTCAGTCTTCGCTGAACCTTCCACTCTGCCTTCTGTCTCCTGCAGTGATTCAAGACAGTACAAATTGCTCAACATTTCCTCGGAGATACAATAATTACATCAGGGGCTATGGGCACCAGTGGAGAACTACTGCACTGAGCAGAAACAGCCCTAGTGGGCATTAAGAGTCACCAATAAACCCTTAGTTGGCAATATTAACCAAAGGGGATTAAAGTAATGTCAGAATTTTAGTGCTTTTTTTCATAAAGCAGAAAATATGTCATTGCATTAAATCTACTAAAGGAGGCTGCTGAGGCCTTTCTGCCCCATCAATGTGCCAGCAGTGGAAAACATACCTTAGCATGCCCACTACATAGATATATTTTTTATTAAAAAAGAAAACTAGCTTTCACAACTTGGAAAAGAAGTCAACATTTTACGAAAATTGAGCTACTAGTTGTTATTGCCCGAGGTTATTGGGCCAGTCCCCGCAGTGAAGCCATTCTCCACATTTAAGTTGCTATTTCCACTCACCTTGGTGTAATAGTGGGGTGAAACTGATTAAACCACAGACAGCGTATTGCTTTCAGTCAGATCTTTGCTCCACTACAGAGATCTAAAGGGACAGTTGTAATGCTGAACAGGAAGGTTGGAATATATAGTCTTGGTGAATGATTGAAATGTGATGTCAATCAGGGACACAAGCCTTCTACTCTTACGTTTTGCTCTCTGGGAGTTTTGAAGCTGTCTAATTAATTAATATACATGTTCGGCTTTGTTGGCGTTTTTCCAGCACCTTTAATTTGCAATTTTTTAAAATTGTGTCATAAATTATTCTTATAATTAATAATTTGTTTTGTATTCGAAACGTTGCTGCTCGTATGCTTAAGTTTGGCAAATGGTACTTTGTGCAGTATCAGTAGATGGAAATGAATTCCTTGAATATGTTTATTAAGCTTATTTGACATGACAAAATACATTTTGTAATGTAAATGGGTTTTATGAAGTGTAATATTTTTATAGCACTATGATAAACATAGGACTTTGTATATTAAAACGGACTGCTCCACAAGATGAGTGCGCTGCCTTTTCTCAGACTGTCCTGCGGGTTGACCCTGCAAATTGCTCCAGCCGTTTCCAAGGTGGCGAGTAATCTGATTCCAGCTCTGGCAGGGTCAGCAGGGCCAGGCCCCGGTCACTAGCCTCAGCTAGCATGCTTGTACTGTTCTTGGTCCGGCTGCATTGTGGGGTCCTTAAAGGAAAGAAGCTGAAAGAGCACTTGCTTGTGACGAGTGCCCGGCCGCTGCGAGCTGAGGAGCTTTCCCTGCAGTCTATTGAAAATAATCTTTTCATGTTAACTCCATTCATTTGTCTCAGCCGCGTGGATTTCTATAGGAGAGGGAAAAAACTGCAAAATACATCATTTATGGATAATCATTTGTACTCTGCCATAGCTTTGCATGTCATTTTACATTATGTCTTTATACAGAAGAAATAAAGAATCCTGGAAAATAGTTTTCTGGATTTTAGTTTTCACTATAATTTGTTTTTTCAAAACCACGGCAGTTCTTGTGGTGATGGTGCTCCCACAATGCTGTTGGACATATTGGAGGAGCTGTGTATTTGGCGCTTATGCTTCACCAGGGAGGCAGTTAGGGAACTTTGCCGAGCCAGATCTCCGAACCTCCATGACTGACACAACTGAACCTGTAATCGGGAAACTTCTCTGCCACTGGCTCCTTTCAGGCTGCAAATGAAAAGCAAAAAAACTGCAAATGGTGGAAAACTAAAACACGAACAGAAAATCCTAGAAACATGCAAAAGGTTAGCCACCATCTGTGGAGAAAACAGACAAGTTAACATCTCAGGAGTACAGCCCTTCAGAACTAAAAAAATGAAAGATGAACAACCATTTTAACAGAATACGACCTGTGATATGCTTATAAGAAAAACAGGAGATTTTTAGATGGCTGTGATGATCTTTACATCAGAAAATGGAAAGACGCGTTAAAGAAATTAAAGACATTAAAGAAACAAAGATGCTAGGGCAATGGGAGGCAAAATGAGGAAAAGATGAGACGATGGATTGAAAGCCTGTAGATTAGGTTTGAAATTAGAACGAGAAGCTGGTAAGATAGGGTGGGGTCAGCTGGGAAATAGAAGAGCAGACCAACACTAGAAGGTGCAGAATCTCCCACCAATGCTGTGTTCTGACAAAGGGGCTCTATCCCAAGGGCCAACCCACATTCCCTTCCCCCAGCACCCATTAGACCCATCTGACATCACCAGCACCCCCTGATGTAAAGGAAATGGAGGCTGTAGTTATGGCTCTGAATTTATTAGATGGTAGCCATGATGTGGAGATGCCGGTGATGGACTGGGGTTGACAATTGTAAACAATTTGACAACACCAAGTTATAGTCCAACGATTTTATTTGAAATTTACAAGCTTTCGGAGGCTTCCTCCTTCCTCAGGTAAATGTCAGGAACTCCTCGAAGCCTTTATAAATCACAGAACAATACATGGTGATTACAGATAGTCTTTGCAACTGCCCGTTGCCAAGGCAATCACCATGTTCAGACAGAGAGGTGTTACCTACAGAGCCCCCGAATATACAGTCAACAAAAAAAAACAAACAGGAAAAAAGAGAGGCAGAAACATCCGGAAGGCAGAGAAAGCCAGCAAATGACCCGTTATATTAAAAACAGATAGCTTTTGTTCGCTGGTGGGCTTACGTGTAGCGTGACATGAACCCAAGAGGTATCCAGAGAGGTTCTCATACAGGGTTCCGTTGCCTGATACGATAGGACGTCCGGGTGTGTTGGCTTTGTGTATCTTTGGGAGGCAGTAGAAGTCTCCCACGCGGGGAGTACGTGGGATGAGAGTGCGTAGGATGCTTTGAAGGTCTGGATCGAAGGTCTTGATCAGTTTGTTAACATCGAGGGCATCCTGAAACCCATTGTACAGGGAACCCCCAGCTTCTGTCGAGACACTACAGACTTCCTACAAAAACTCAGTACCCACGGACCAGTTGAACCAGGAACACTCCTCACCACGATGGACGTCTCGGCACTCTACATCAGTATCCCCCACGATGACGGCATCGCTGCGACAGCATCAATACTCAACACTAACAACAGCCAATCTCCAGACGCCATGCTACAACTCATCTGCTTCATCCTGGATCACAATGTCTTCACCTTCGATAACCAGTTCTTTACCCAAACACACGGAACAGCCATGGGGACCAAATTTGCACCCCAATACACCAACATTTTCATGCACAAGTTTGAGCAGGACTTCTTCACTGCACAGGACCTCCAACCAACGCTATACACCAGATATTTCAACGACATTTTCTTCCTATGGACCCACGGCGAAGAATCACTAAAGAGACTACATGATAACATCAACAAGTTCCATCCCACTATCAAGCTCACCATGGACGACTCCTCAGAATCAGTTTCTTTCTTGGACACACGAATCTCCATCAAAGACGGGCACCTCAGCACCTCACTCTACCGCAAGCCCACGGACAACCTCACGATGCTCCACTTTTCCAGCTTCCACCCGAACCACGTCAAAGAGGCCATCCCTTATGGACAGGCCCTGCGAATACACAGGGTCTGCTCAGACGAGGAGGAACGCGATGGACACCTACAGACGCTGAAAGACGCCCTAGTAAGAACGGGATATGACGCTCGACTCATCGATCGACAGTTCCGACGGGCCACAGTGAAAAATCGCATAGACCTCCTCAGAAGACTAACACGGGACGCAACCAACAGAGTACCCTTCGTCGTCCAGTACTTCCCCAGAGCAGAGAAACTACGCCGTGTTCTCCGCAGCCTTCAACATGTCATCAATGACGACGAACACCTCGCTATGGCCATCCCCACACCTCCACTATTCCCCTTTAAACAGCCACCCAACCTCAAACAGACTATCGTTCACAGCAAATTACCCAGCTTTCAGGAGAACAGCGTCCACGACACCACACAACCCTGCCACGGTAACCTCTGCAAGACATGCCAGATCATCGACACAGATGCCACCATCACACGAGAGGACACCACCCACCAGGTGCATGGTTCATACTCCTGTGACTCGGCCAACGTTGTCTACCTCATACGTTGCAGGAAAGGATGCCCCAGAGCATGGTACATTGGTGAGACCATGCAGACGCTGCGACAACGGATGAACGGACACCGCGCAACAATCGCCAGACAGGAGGGTTCCCTCCCAGTCGGGGAACACTTCAGCAGTCAGGGACATTCAGCACCAACCTTCGGGTAAGCGTACTCCAAGGCGGCCTTCGAGACACACGACAACGCAAAATCGTCGAGCAGAAATTGATAGCCAAGTTCCGCACCCATGAGGACGGCCTCAACCGGGATCTTGGGTTCATGTCACGCTACACGTAAGCCCACCAGCGAACAAAAGCTATCTGTTTTTAATATAACAGGTCATTTGCTGGCTTTCTCTGCCTTCCGGATGTTTCTGCCTCTCTCTTTTTTTCCTGTTTGTTTTTTTGTTGACTGTATATTCGGGGGCTCTGTAGGTAACACCTCTCTGTCTGAACATGGTGATTGCCTTGGCAACGGGCAGTTGCAAAGACTATCTGTAATCACCTTGTATTGTTCTGTGATTTATAAATGCGTAGGCTTCGAGGCGTTCCTAACATTTACCTGAGGAAGGAGGAAGCCTCCGAAAGCTTGTAAATTTCAAATAAAATCGTTGGACTATAACTTGGTGTTGTAAAATTGTTTGCAATTGAATTTATTAGAGACAATGTTAAAGCAATAAGGCTGTAGAGTGCCCAGGAGAAAGATAAGGAGCTGTTCCAGGAGCTTGTGTTGAGCTTCATTTGAACAGTTATAAGACCAAGCATGAAGAGGCCTGAGTGGGAGTGGGTCAGGGAATTAATGTGGTGAGTCACAGGGAGCTCAGAGTCACACTTGCAGACAGAACAGAGGTATTCAGCAAAGCGGTCACCTAAACTGCATTTGGTCTCACCAGTGTAGAGGGCATCGCACCGTGAACAGCGAATACTAAATTACAGGAAGCACACTTAAATTGCTATCTCACCCAGAAGGAGTGCCTGGGGCCTTGGACAGTGGTGTGGGAAGAGGTGAATGGTGTATCTCCTGGGCTTGCACGGAAAGGTGGCAGAAGGGCAGCTGGAGCCAGGGATGGTGGAAGTGTGAACCGGGATGTCCTGGAGGGAATGGTTCCTGATGAAGGGCTTCACTCCTGAAATGTTAACTAATCTGTTCTCTTCACAGATGCTGACTGACTTTCTGTTTGTTCCCGGCATTTTCTGGTTTTTGTTCCTTCCAGGTTGCCAAGGGTGCCATCTGTCAGATCAGCCATGTATGGTGTACAATGCTGAACATAGCAGGTCAATGAGGTATTATTTGTCAGGGCTATTGATTGTAACACTTTTCCTAAGGATGAGGAACATCAACAAATGGAACACACAATAGGACTGCTGATTGCACTGTCTGGATGGGTACATTGGGGTGTGTTGTACATCTCTAAAAAGATCTTTAAAATTACAGCCGTCAGCTGCATGATGCACAATTCTGTTGTCAGCGTGCAGCTGGGGCAAGAGGGGGGGTCGGAAGGAGCCGAAGAAGATAGAGAAAATGAGGCTGAGCCTCAGGAGTTGCCAACTCCATTGGAGCAGCAACCTGGCCGTCAAATCTGGCAACATCCACCGGAGAACCAATTTTCTAAAAACTTGGAAGACTTCTAGCACAAACATTTCTGCATCATATTCTCAATAAACTATCACACAACCTCACATAACATTGTGACCCCATATGACACCTCCTGCTCCATGTATGCACAGCGAGTCATATGTTTAAGCAGAAAGCCGAGCGATACTAACGAATTTCCATCACAAATTTCAAGTGCAAAATATCCACAATTTATGAGAAACAGGAGTCTCTTGTGCGATGTTGTTCCCTCCTCTGGTGCTGCCCCTTTGTGACAATGTACGATGAGGAACTTTTGCTAATTACCTGAATGCTCTTCTAGGTGCTATGGCAATGGGAGAAGAAAGTGAGGTGGCTGGATGCTGGATGTTGTTGTCAGAAAATGTTCCTGCAACTGCATGCATTCCAATCCGCCTAATTTTCCAACATTCACTGCGCTCAGGTCATCCAGCACGTATGGGAAAATTTCCCCTATTGACTCCATCTTCCTTGACCCTACCCTGATCCTCCTCTTCCCCCTGCTGCATGCTGAATGCTGAGCTCTCTCCTGAAATCACAATTGTGCAACATGAATGACAACACATTACCTGCCCAATTCCATGGACTCCACATGCAGCGGTGAGAAGCCGTTCCCTGAGTGTGAAGTCAGAGAATTGTCCTTATAGCCTCAACTATAGACCAATATTCAGGGAATCAGCTTTATAGTCTTAACTACAGACCAATATTCAGGGAACTGAACTGATCGGGAGTTATATTGGATAATCCCTGAAAAAGGGCGCTGGGATCGCGGTAAGCGATTAACCCACACCCGGTCATGGCAATACAGGTAGCACAATGCATTCGTGCTGCCTGATGATTTCAATGATTGCTGCGTGCAGACAGCGCTACCAATGCCGTTGATTGGTTGCACGTACCAGCAGGGAGTCCTGATACTTTGAGTGGCGAGCTCAACTTAAAGGTAGCCTGCACTTCTTAAAGGGGAGGTGCACTGTGGCTGCAACTGGGAGACAGCTGGCACCAAGGTTCTCAGATAGTGCACTAGAGGCCTTGGTGGAAGAGATGGGTGCAAGGAGGGCATCCTATATCCACGGCGGCGGGGGGGTGGGGGGTGCAGGGCAGGATGCTGCATCTTTCCCTCACACATTACCTCCCTCACACATTACCACCCTTGCAAGCCACACACCCACAACTCACAGGTCACACATGCTGGAAGCTATTCAACCACAACAGCCACATCACCCAAACATCTTGCAGGACACTCACTGATACACATCCCTCTTTCTTGCATGAGAAGGTGGTGCACAATAGTAGGCAGCAGGAAACATCTGAGGGAGGACAGGCACACCTAAACGTCCTCACCCCCATGGAGGAGACAGTGCTGTCCATGTTTGAGACTGCTGGCAGCGCTGGAGGTATCAATGATGAGGGTCTCTACATATCTAATCCTCCTTCTCGCTTCCCACTTCTCCCTCAGCCCACAATCTTTTCTAACTCACGTGCTGCAGATGATGTGAGCACGAACATCTTACTTTCTCCCCTCTCCGCACCACAACTCAACCTGTCTCCCTTTGTCATTTCAGATACCCAAGAGCTGCAACTTGCACAGTTGGAGGAGGCAGAGGAAAATGACAGTGATGATGAAGCCACATCAACACTCGATCTTACACTCACAGCCACAAGCTTAGATACTAACACAACGCGTAGTTTAGACGCTAGGATAGAAGAGGGATTTGCACGTGGTGAGACACCATGCGCAGGTGCTGGGGCGGGGGATCGGATACCGCAGGTGCCAGCTCGCCAGAGGGAGAGGTCACACGCTTTCTGCTGCAGAGGAGTCAGATGATGACTTCGATGGGCCAGGCTGCAGAGAAAGGCTGATGGGCGTACACTACCAAATGCTTGGGGCACTGGAAAGCATGCCAGAAAGCCTGCGCACAGTGTCAAGGGGCATGGAGGAGTCCAGTTCCAACTTGGCACAGGGCTTTGCGCAGAACGTGGAGCCCATCCTTTCCCACATGGAACGGGTGGTCACTTCCATCAACACACCTGTGGACCCCACCATGATACAGCGTCTGATGACCAATGTCACATCTGCCATTAAATGTCTGACTGCTGCCTTGGAAGTTCAGACTGCTGCTATCGTGGCTCTGGGTTCCACTGTTGTGTCAATATCTGAGCTGGTGGCTGCGAGTGTAAGATCGAGTGATGTGTGTCTGCATCATCACTGCCGTCTTCCTCTGCCTCCTCTAATGATGCCAGTTCCAGTTCTTGGGTATCTGAAATGACAGAGGGCCACAGGTTGAGTTGTGGTGCGGGGAAACGATCATGGCTGATCGACTAAACTCAGTACCCTGTTCCCGCTTTTTCCCCATATCCCTTGATCCCTTTAGCATTAAGAAATATATCTATCTCCTTCTTGAATACATCTATTGACTTGGCCTCCACTGCCTTCTGTGGTAGAGAATTCCACAGGTTCACCACCCTCTGAGTGAAGAAATTTCTCCTCATCTCTGTTCTAAATGGCATACCCCGTATCCTGAGACTGTGACCCCTGGTTCTGGACTCCCCAGTCATCGGGAACATCCTCCCTGCATCTAGTCTGTCTAGTCCTGTTAGAATTTTATATGTTTTGATGAGATCACCTCTCATTCTTCTAAACCCTCATATGTCAGTCCTGCCATCCCTGGAATCAGTCTGGTAAACCTTCGTTGCACTCCCTCCATGGCAAGGACATCCTTCCTCAGATAAGGAGACCAAAACTGCACACAATACTCCAGATGTGGTCTCACCAAGGCCCTGTATAACTGCAGTCAGACATCCCTGCTCCTGTACTCAAATCCTCTTGCAATGAAGATCAGCATACCATTTGCCTTCCTAACTGCTTGCTGCACCTGAATGCTCGCTTTCAGCGACTGGTGTACAAGGACACCCAGGTCTCGTTGCACCTCCCCTTTTCCCAATCTATCACCATTCAGATAATTTGCCTTTCTGTTTTTACAACCAAAGTGGATAACCTCACATTTATCCACGTTATACTGCATGTGCCATATTCTTGCCCACTCACCCAACTTGTCAAAATCACATTGGAGCCTCTTTGCATCCTCCTCACAGCTCACATTCCACCCCAGCTTTGTGTCGTCTGCAAACTTGGAAATGTTACATTTAGTTCCCTCATCCAAATCATTGATAGTTATTGTGAATAGCTGGAGCCCAAGCGCTGATCCCTGCGGTACCCCACTAGTCACTGCCTGTCACCCGGAAAAAGACCCGTTTATTCCTACTCTCTGTTTCCTGTCTGTCAACCAATTCTCAATCCATGGAAGTATATTCCCTCCAATCCCACGTGCTTTAATTTTGCACACTAACCTCTTGCGTGGGATCTTATCAAAAGCCTTCTGAAAATCCAAGTACACCACATCCACTGGTTCTTCCCTATCTATTCTACTGGTTACATCCTCAAAAAACTACAGTAGATTTGTTAAGCATGATTTCCCTTTCATAAACCCATGCTGACTTTGTCCAATCCAATTAATGCCCTCCAAGTGTTCTGTTATCATATCTTTTATAATAGACTCTAGCATTTTCCCCACTTCTGATGTTAGGCTAACTGGTCTGTAATTCCCTGTTTTTTTCTCTCCCTCCTTTTTTAAATAGTGGGGTTACATTTGCCACCCTCCAATCTGTAGGAACTATTCCAGAATCTATAGAATTTTGGAAGATGATCACCAATGCATCCACTATTTCCAGGGCCACTTCCTTTAGTACCCTGGGATGTAGATTATCAGGCTGTGGGGATTTGTCAGCCTTTAGCCCCATTAATTTCCCGAGCACTATTTTTTTTTACTAATACTGGTTTCCTTCAGTTCCTCCCTCTCACTAGACCCTTAGTTCCCTAACATTTCTGGGAGGTTATTTGTGTCCTCCTTTTGTGAAGACAGAACCAAAGTATGTGTTTAATTGGTCTGCCATTTCTTTGTTCCCCATTATAATTTCTCCCATTTCTGACTGTAAGGGACCTACATTTGTCTTCACTAATCCTTTTCTCTTGACATATTTATTGAAGCTTTTACTGTCAGTTTTTATGTTCCCTGCTAGTTTCCTCTCACACTTTATTTTTCCCCTCTTAATCAATCTCTTTGTCCTCCTTTGCTGAATTCTAAACTGCTCCCAATCCTCAGGCTTGCTGCTTTTTCTGGCAATTTTATACGTCTCCTGTTTGGATCCAATACTATCCCTAATTTCTTTTGTAAGCCACGGTTGAGCCACCTTTCCTCTTTTATTTTTGCGCCAGACAGGAATGAATAATTGTAATTCCTGCACACATTTTAAAAATATTAGCCATTGCCTATCCACCGTCATCGCTTTTAGTAAAGTTCCCCCATCTATCATAGCCAACTCGCACCTCATACTTTCGTAATTTCCTTTATTTAAATTCAGGACCCAAGTTTCGGATTCAACTACTTCACTCTCCATCTTAATGAGGAATTCTATCATGTTATGGTCGCTCTTCTCTAAGGGACCCTGCACAACAAGATTGTTAATTAATCCTTTCTCATTGCACAATACCCAGTCTAGGATCGCCTGTTCTCTAGTTGGTTTATCAATGTATTGGTCTAGAAAACCATCACGTACGCACTCCAGGAATTCCTCCCCCACAATATTATTGCTAATTTGGTTTGACCAATCTATATGTATATTAAAGTCACCCATGATTATAGTTGTACCCTTCTTGCATGCGTCACTAACTTCCTGTTTAATGCCCTCTCCTACATCTCCACTACTGTTTGGGTGCCTATAGACAACCCCCACCAACGTTTTCTGCCCCTTGGTGTTTCTTAGCTCCACCCATACAGATTCCACATCGTGATTTTCCTAGCCAATATCGTTCCTCACTATTGCATTGATTTCCTCCTTTACTAACAACGCTACCCCACCTCCTTTCCCTTTTTGCTTGTCCTTCCTAAATATTGAATACCCCTGGATGTTCAGTTCCCATCCTTGGTCACCCTGCAGCTATGTCTCCATAATCGCTACTATATCATAACCGTTGATATCTATTTGCGCTGTTAATTCATCTAGCTTATTGCAAATGCTCCGTGCATTAAGACACAATGCCTTTAGAATTGTCTTTTTAAGATTGCTAGTCATCTTAGTTTTATTTTGCACTATGGCCCTATTTGTTTTTCGCCCTTGTTTTCTCTGCCTTCCACTATTGCTTCTCCCCTTTCTGTCTTTTGTTTCTATCTTTGTTTCCCCCTCCTCTGTCTCCCTGCTCAGGTTCCCATCCCCCTGCCGTTCTAGTTTAAACTTTCCCCAACAGCACTAGCAAACATCCCCGCGAGGACATCGGTCCCAGTTCTGCTTGGGTGTAACCCGTCCCACTTGTACAGGTCCCACCTTCCCCAGAACCGATCTCAATGTCCCAGGAATCTAAATCCCTCCCTCCTACACCATCCCTGCAGCAATTCATTCATCTGGTGTATTCTCCTGTTCCTATACTCACTAGGACGTGGCACTGGTAGTAATCCTGAGATCACTACCTTTGAGGTCCTGCTTTTTAATTTATCTCCTAACTCCTTAAATTCACCTTGCAGGACCTCATCCCTTTTTTTACCTATGTCGCTGGTACCGATATTGTCCACGACTACTGGCTGGTCACCCTCCCCCTCCAGACTGCCCTGCAGCCGCTCCGTGACATCCTTGACCCAAGCACCAGGGAGGCAACATACTATCCTGGAGTCACGTTTGCGGCCACAGAAACGCCTATCTGTTCCCCTAAATGTAAGACGTGCGTGCTCACACCATCTGCAGCACATGAATCAGAAAAGACTGTGGGCTGATGGAGAAATGGGAAGTGAGAAGGAGGATTAGATATGCAGAGACCCTCATCGTCGATACCTCCAGCACAGCCAGTAGCCACGGCCTCAGCAATGGCCCTTCCAATGATGGCCAGCACGGTCTCCTCCATGAGAGTTAGGACGTGTAGGCACGCTTGTCCTCCTCCAGTTCTTTCTTGCTGCCTACTATTATGTGCTACCTTCTCCTGCAAGAAAGAGGGAAGTGTGACAGTAAGATGTTTGGGTGATGTGGCTGTCATGGTGAATGGCTGCCAGTGTGTGTGACCTGTGAGTTGTGGGTGTGTGGCTTGCAACAGTAGTAATGTGTGAGGGTGAGATGAAGCATCTGACTTGAAGGGTTGAGTGCTGATTGAAAGAGATTGTTGGTAGATGGGTGATGGGGGGGGTGTAGTGCATTAAACAGTTGATGACGCTAATGGTGCAGTTGGTAGGAGAAGTCACTTGAAAGTTGAACTTGCTCACCTTGACAACTCATGTCAAATCATTGAACTTCTTCCTGCACTGCATCTATGTTCTTGGTGCTATGCTCCTGGCATTGACCTCGAACACTGCTTCCTCCCACTGCCTCTTTAGCATATGTCTGGAGGGCCTCTTTGCACCCTGCAGATATGGGATGCCGTTCCTTCTGTCCACCTCTTCCACCAATGCATCATCAAAAACCTTGGTGCACGCTCTCTCTCAGGCGCAGCCCAGGATTCACTTCTCACACCGCTCCTGCCACTTCCTGCAGCCACAGTGCACCTCCCCTTAAAGAGTTGTAGGCTAAGTCGAGCTAGCCACTCCCGATATCAGGGCCCCCTTGCTGATGCGTGCAGCCGATCAACAGCACAGATATTGCTGGCCTCACGCAGCTAACATTCAAATCATCAGGCAGCACGAGTGTTACGTGCTGCCTGCATCGCAACCAACAGGCACGGGTTAATTGCACACCACAATCCCAGCGCCCGTTTTCGGGGGTTATCCAATATAACCCCATAGTCTTAACTACAGGCCCATATTCAGGGAATCGGCCTTTTAGTCATAACTACAGACCAATAGACTAAACAACATTCTTTGACCAGGGAGATAAAGTGAGCAAGTTGCTAGTTAGACACCGAAATAGGCAGAAGCAGTTACAACTATTCCATTGAGTAAGAATGGCAAGGGAGCTCGAGATAGCCCCAGTAAAATTTTATACCTTTCTGTCTCAATCAAAATTCCAGCCAGGAATGTTTGGATATTGTTCATCTTTTTGAAGGTCTTATGATTTCAAAATCCCTCTGCAATCAATTGGGGCACCCTAAATAGCTAACTTGGAGCCCTCCAAAGAGCTAGCTAAGGTGCAAAGCATAATAAGAGACATGTAAGTGAGTAAGTCACATGGCTTTAATAGGCACACAGTAGTATTCTACAGCTGGGGTCTGCATTTCTGAAGGTTTTTAACAGATATCCCTGGATGGAAAAACTCTCTCAGTAATGTTCTTATTTCAGTGTCATTAAAAAAAAAATGGGAAGGACCCTCCCTACCCACAACAATAGGTACAGGCCTACCTCAATGTTAAATTTTCAATTCAAAATACTTGCACTTCAGACAGAATCAGTGTTTTTGCACCTGATACGCAATGATTGGGGGAGATTTATATAAAAAAGATCATTACTCCTCTGACACTATTTCAGTTGGTCGGTTGCACAGTAACAATGTCCACTTTCCCCATGACAATTTGTAGTGGTTTGGATTGCCATAGGCATCCCAGCATTCCCCCCTGGAACCCACTGATGTCTTAATTTATTGATTCGCCAGTGCCAATTGCTCCATTATTTTTTTAATTTACGAGTGTATCAACTGCTGTCTATAATTTATTAAGTTGCTAGTGCCTATTGCTCTCTGAATTTATTGATTCACTGTGTTGGTTTCTTTGGGTACAGTTTTTCTGTTGTGATATACAATCAAAAAAAACAGTGGCCCCGATTTTAACTCCAGGTTAGTTTTGGGAAGGTGAGTTTTGAGCCCCGATATTAATGGAGAAGTGGGGAGGGTGTCTGACAACCATCCAAATTAACAGCCTGGCCGGCGGGTGGCAGCGCAAACATGTGGCAGGAGGCCGCAGCCGGAGACCCGTTGGGATGATTCCCGGCAGTGAGTACAGGATGGAAGCTCCAGGCCGCCATCAGGAGGGAAGGGGGAGAGAGAGAGAGAGAGGACAATGGGGCCACAATTGGTCATGGGGTGGGCTGTGCAGAGAGAGAACAACGGAGCCACGATTGGTCATGGGATGGGCTGTGCAGAGAGAGAACAACTGGGTCATGATTGGTCGTGGGAGGGGGGGTGTGGAGAGAGAGAAAACAATGGGGCCATGGTTGGATTATTGGGAGGGGAAGGGGAGAGAGGACAATGGGGCCATGGTCGAGTTATTGGGAGGAGAGGGGGAGAGAGGACAACGGGGCCACTGCTGGGTCATCGGGAGCGGAGGGGGAGAGAGAGAACAACAGGGCCATGGTCGGGTCATCGGGAGCGGAGGGGGACAGAGGACAACGGGGCCATGATTGGTCATGGGGAGGGTGTGGAGAGAGAGAACAACGAGGCCACAGTCGGGTCATCGGGGGGGGGAAGGGGGGAGAGAGGATAACGGGGCCACAACCTGGGCTGCATGGGGGAGCTGGGGAAGGACGAAGGCTTTCTTGTGAGGCTTGGGGGGTACACTCCTGCTCCTCCTGGCCCAAAAGGAATGCTAAAAGGAGCAGATCCTAAACATTTACCTTGGCCATGGGCACCTCTCATCTCAGATCTGCTACCGGGAATCCCACAGCTCGGGCCTCCCTCTCACTGTTAAATTTAAGTTGTGGTGCCGATAATGTCATTGGGCTACGACTTTTGAATCTTACTTAGGCTCTCCCCGCCTGATTGACTTTGTTAAATTTTAAACAGGAGGGAATGGGGTTGGGTTGCTCGATCCCTATATTTTAATCACCCCCCCACCCCACCACGCCCCTCTCCCCCCGCCCTGACGTTCTCTCGCCAGTCAGGGAGATTAAAATTGAGGCCATGATTTCAGTTTAAAACTCACACGCTTCAGCCAAAAATAGACCTGGGATATTTTAACTTCTGTGCCTGATTATAATCTCACCGGCTGGAAACCCACCCACATCTGGGGAACAATGTCCAGCGGGTTAACCAGAGGCCTATCTGAGCATCGGGAGCAGCCCCAAGAGCTCAGGACAGTAAGTGGGTGGCCATCTGGCAGGGTAGGAAGAGGCAGGCAGTGCAGAAATCCTCCAGGAGTGTGTTACTCACTAACCGGTTTTCAGTATTAACGGCACCTCGAAGCAGTGCAGTCCAAAGCACGGCACTGTGGGGCAAAGGACTGCACAGTGGAGCACAGTGAAGTATAGGAATGCAGTGGTTATAGAAGATTCAATAGTCTGGAACAGACAGGTGTTTCTGCAACCGTTGATGTGAGTCCCGCATGGTGTGTTGCCTCCCTGGTGCCAGGGTAAAGGACATCACTGAAAAGGTGCAGAACATTTTGAGGGGGGAAGGGGAACAGCCAGAAGTCATGGTCCACGTGGGAACCAATGACACAGGAAGGAAAAGGATTGAGGTCCTCCAGTCAGAGTTTCAGGAGTTAGGGAGGAAGTTAAAAAGCAGGATTTTTCTTTATTTGTTCATGGGATGTGGGCGTCGCTGGCGAGGCCGGCATTTATTGCCCATCCCTAATTGCCCTTGAGAAGGTGGTGGTGATCCGCCTTCTTGAACCGCTGCAGTCCGTGTGGTGAAGGTTCTCCCACAGTGCTGTTAGGAAGGGAATTCCAGGATTTTGACCCAGTGACGATGAAGGAATGGCGATATATTTCCAAGTCAGGATGGTGTGTGACTTGGAGGGGAACGTGCAGGTGGTGTTGTTCCCATGTGCCTGCTGCCCTTGTCCTACTAGGTGGTAGAGGTCGCAGGTTTGGGAGGTGCTGTCGAAGAAGCCTTGGCGAGTTGCTGCAGTGCATCCTGTGGATGGTACACACTGCAGCCACAGTGCACCGGTGGTGAAGGGAGTGAATGTTTAGGGTGGTGGATGTGGTGCCAATCAAGCGGGCTGCTTTGTCCTGGATGATGTCGAGCTTCTTGGGTGTTGTTGGAACTGCACTCATCCAGGCAAGTGGAGAGTATTCCATCACACTCCTGACTTGTGCCTTGTAGATGGTGGAAAGGCTTTGGGGAGTCAGGAGGTGAGTCACTCACTGCAGAATACCCAGCCTCTGACCTGCCCTTGTAGCCACAGTATTTATATGGCTGGTCCAGTTAAGTTTCTGGTCAATGGTGACCCCCAGGATGTTGATGGTGGGGAATTCGGCGATGGTAATGCCGTTGAATGTCAAGGGGAGGCGGTTAGACTCTCTCTTGTTGGAGATGGTCATTACCTGGCACTTGTCTGGCGCGAATGTTACTTGCCACTTATCAGCCCAATCCTGGATGTTGTCCAGATCATGCTGCATGCGGGCTTGGACTGCTTCATTATCTGAGGATCTCAAAGGTAGTAATCTCTGGATGACTCGCCATGCAACACGCTAGTGAGTCTAGGAATAAGACAGGTCAATGCGTGGCTGAAGAAATGGTGCAGGAGGGAGGGCTTCGATTCCTGGGGCATTGGGACCAGTTCTGGGGCAGGAGGGATCTGTTCAAGACGGACAGGTTGCACCTCAACAGGGCCGGGAACAGTGTCCTCGCGGGAGGTTAACTGGTGCTGTGGGGGAGGGTTTAAACTAATTTGGCTGGGGGATGGTCACCAGGATGAAACATTAGAGAGGAGAAACAAGGTGCACAGAGGACTGGGAGAGATAAATAGCAGAAGAGTAAAGAATAGTTCAGAAATAGGAAGGATCAGACAGGGGGCAAATGCAAAGCAATCTAAGATGAGTTTCGAGTGCATGTGTGTCAATGCACATAGCGTGGTAAATAAGTTTGGAGATCTGTAGACTCAAGTTGCCATATGGGACTATGATATAGTGATAATAACAGAGACCCAGCTCAGAAAAGATATGGAAGGAAAGAAAGGAGGGGGGTGGCAGTATTGATCAAAAAAACTATTATAGCATTGGAAAGGGATGATGTAGTTGAGGGCTCAAAGACAGAATCTATTTGGTTAGAATTAAGGAACAATAGAGTAGCTGTTATCCTATTGGGTTTATACGAGAGGCCACCAAATAGTGGGAAGGAGATAGAGGAGCAAATTTGCAGGTAAATTACAGAAAGATGCAAGAACAATAATTAAATTATCCCAATATAGGCTTGGATAGTAACAATGTAGAGGGCAAAGAGGGGGAGGAATTCCTGAAATGTGTACAAGAGAACTTTCTTGATCAGTGTGTTTCCAGCTCAACAAGGAAGGAAACAGTGCTGAATCTAGTTCTGGGGAATGAAGTGGGGCAAGTGGAGCATGTTTCAGGGTGGGGAATTTGGGGAGCAGTGATCATAACATCATCAGGTTTAGTATAGTTATGCAAAAGGACAAGGAACAATCAAACGTAAAAATATTTAACTGGAGGAGGGCTAACTTCAGTGAGTTTAAATGGGATCTTGCCTAAGTGAATTGGAATCAAAAATTGGTAGGCAAACAGTTACTGAACAATGGGAGGCCTTCAAGGAGGAGGTGGTTCAGATACAGAGTAGACACAATAGAGGAAAAGGAAGGGCATTAAAGCTAGAGCTCCCTTGATGACTAAAGTCTTTTATAGACATATAAATAGTAAAAGGGTAGTCAAAGGAAGGGTCGGGCCAATTAGGGACAAAAAAGGCGATCTTATGGAGGCAGCGAGTCTGGCTGAGGTACATAATGAATACTTCACATCAGTCTTCACTAGAGAAGGGGATTCTGCCACTGTAGCAGTAAAGGAGGAGGTAGTGGCAATGCTTGATGGGATAAAAATAGATAAAGTGGAGGTACTTCAAAGATTGGCAATACTCAAAGTAGTAAAGTCACCTGGTCCAGATGGGATGCATTCATGGTTACTGAGGGAAGTAAAGGTGGAAATTGGGGAAGCTCTGGCCACAATCTTCCAATCCCAATGAGCCACATAAGGAGATATTCGGACACAGAGGTAGGTTTTAAGGAGTGTCTTAAAGAAGGAGAGAAAGGTAGAAAAGTGGAAAGGTTTACGAAGGGAATTCCAGAGCTTAGAGCCTAGGCAGCTGAAGGCACTGCCACCAATGGTGGAGCGAAGAAAATCGGGGATGCGCAAGAGGCCAGAATTGGAGGAGCACAGAGATTTTGAGGGCTATAGGGCTGGAAGAGATTACAGAGAAAGGGCGGGGCGAGACCATGGATAGATTAGAAAACAAAGATGAGAATTTTAAAATTGAGGCGTTGCTGGACCAGGAGCCAATATAGGTCAATGAGCACAGGTGTGATGTGTGAACAGGGCTTGATGCGAGTTAGGATATGGGCAGCAGAGTTTTGGATAAGCTCAAGTTTACGGAGGGTGCAAGATGTGAGGCCAGCCAGGAGAGCATTGGAATAGTCAAGTCTAGAGGTAACAAAGGCATGGATGAGGGTTTCAGCAGCAGATGAGCTGAGGCAGAGTCGAACACAGCGATGTTACGGAAGTGGAAGAAGGTGGTATTGGTGATGGTGAGGATATGAAGTCGGAAATAGGATGCCAAGGTTGCGAACTGTCTGCTTCAGCCTCAGACAGTGGCCAGGGAGAGGGATGAGGTCGGTGGCTAGGGAATGGAGTTTGTGGTGGGGACCGAAGACAATGGCTTCAATCTTCCCAATATTTAATTGGAGGGAATTTCTGCTCTTCCAATACTGGATGTCGGACAAGCAGCATGACAAATCGGAGGCAGTAGAGGGGTTGAGAAAGGTGGTGGTGAGGTGGAGCTGGGTGTCGTCAGTATACATGTGGAATCCCTGAAGACTTCTGAGGTGGCAAAAGTTCAGCCCTCTTATAAAGGGGTCTAATTTCTACAGTGTTTTGAATTTTCAGCCAATTACCCAGCTTCTGGCCTCAGCGACTGTCAAATGCTGCAACTTGCAACCTCCCCCTAGTGGCGCCCAATCTTGCACAAGCGCAGCCCGACTTATTTATATGTGGTGAGCCTGCCCTGACCCCGAATACTCCAGCGGGGTCAGGAGACGGGTCGACAGCAGAGAGGAATGTGGAGTTTCAGCCCTCGTGTTACCATAGTCACAGCTCCTATTGTCCACGGTTTCAGGATGTATGGTTATCACATTCCTTGGGAACATCAAGGTAAAACTATTCAACTAGTAATCATTAGTCATTGTGGAGGTTGAAATTTACAAACAACTTACTGACTTCTAATTGATCTCACTTACAATTACAAATATCTATAACTGTCTGTATTCCCATTGGAAGTGCTTGATCAGTGGCCGTAAAGGGACAGGCCAGATTAGCAGTTCAGTATCCCAACTGTGCTCCAGCCCTCAGACTACCTATCAGCCACATTACAGCAGATCCACGACTGCTACAATAATAATAAAAACCTGCTAGATATTGTAAAGAACTGACTGTGCTGATCTTAACCTCCATCTTGTCTAACGTCTCTCTGTAGCATTACATCTCAAAGATGTCACACGTCCATAGGCTGGAAAACTGTGACTGGCTCAAATCTGTCAAGTTAACCATCTGATTGGTTCATATTTATTGAATTGGATATTTGAGCCAATCAAGTTTAATTCCCTAGAGAAATAGGAAAAGCTTGCCAGTCACCAACAAACAACCAAAGGAAAAAGACATGAACAATGCAGCTTTAAGAGATGTCACATGATCCCCAAGAACACCTGATTTGCATTGGATCATAATTTAAAATAAAGCTCTTGTGCTCTCAGTACGAGGGAGGACACCATCGGCAGGCCAACCAGTCAGGAAATGTGGGCAAAACACAAAGTCGGCAGAAAGAGTTCCTAAACTGGTGATTTTCCATGCCCAGTTCACACAATTTGCAGTAGCACTTCTGCTGGTAGAAATCTACAGGTTCTGACAGTGGATCAGCTACTTTTGACATTATTAAGACTAAATTTTGAATTTGCTCCAGTCAACCTTTACAAGAACTTGACACAGGACTGAAGCTGAATATGACTCATTGTTCATTTTTGACCAAACATCTGGAGGTCCATCTTTCACAGATTGGTAAAGGGCCAGACTAGAGCCAAGGTGAAATGAAAGTTTGATTCCCTATTTCTGTCAGTTTCAAGTCTAAGCTACTTCTCTGATGCTTATGAACCATACGTTCTATGCATTTTTCTTGAAATGCACTGAATTCTACAGACAACCTCTCGTTGTCAAAGTGTTGGAGATATGAGGGGAGCGAAAGAACCATATTCTTTGGGTACCTATAGTTACAGGTGGATTGAACTAAAATTCTTTTGCCCATTGCTTCTCTACTCCCCCACATTGTGCATTATAAGTGATCTTGATTGCATGACAACCCCAGCTCACAAGTTCTGTTTCCTTCTCCTCAGTTAAGTACCCTCAGGCAATAGCTTATTGTATGCCAGGGGAAGGGGTTCTGTGATAGGATCTGGATTGGCAGCAATATCAGAACAACTACACACATGGAGCTGCTCTAAAGTAACGTTCACAACTTTACAGTATTGGCAAGGGACCTCGCCTGATGTTGGGGGAAGTAGTTTTCCTCTGTTTACTTACTACAGCTTTACCAGTAACTGCTAGAAACAGAGGTACATTCTTCTCTCAGACTACTGGCCTTTAAGCACTCAAGATGATCAACAGGTGTCATTGCGTCACTTGTGTATGATGCCATTATATACGGCAGCTTTAACTGGTCCATCTTCTTGTGATGAAGATGGGGAGGGCTCTTTTTAGATACTATTATACTTACAGTGCTGATGAGTCGATGTAGATAGTACATTTTGGGGGAAACAACAGTGAAAGGAAATATATCCTAAACTGTAGGATTCCAAACAGAGTGGAGGTTCAAAGAGTTGTAGGACTGTAGATCTTTAAAGGTGAGAGTGCAGATTGAAAAGGTCATAAAAAAGCAAATAGGATTCTGGGTTTCATAGGTAGGGCCATTGAACATAAACACAAGGAAATTATGTCATTGTGATTGTAAATGCCAATTATCAAAATGTACTATTTCCAGAGCATTAACTGAGGCAGTTCTGGGAACAGAAAATGACTCCTGTATCATTATGCAAATGAGACCATTGAATAACAAAAACATATGTACACCCACACAAATGGTGTAAATAGCGTAATGTACTCTTACTCTTCTATAACCTTATATAATATAACCAATTCCCAAATAAACTGTTGCCACCAAATTGCATTCATGTATCAGGAGTTCACAGTGGATTATTAGCAAAATATTTCTTGCGCACATACTTTTGACTGTAACAAAACATTTCCTAAATGTCAAATATGTAATCTATTTTAAATTGCTATCATTCGTTAGAGGGAAGAAGGTATTTGCCAGGAAGCCTGTGAAATCTACTTACACTGGACATGGAATTCTAGAAACTGCAACACAATCAGAGGACATTGGCCTGTGCTGGTGCGAGTGCTTTGATTGGAACTAACTACTCTTATCTCATTTCCCTGCCCTTTTCTTATATCCATTTTTTTTTTGAAATACATATCTAACTCCCTTTTAACCTTATTACCTTAATAGCCACTGAGGAAAACCATTCAATGTTTTAATAACCCTCTGTGTGGAAACATGTCTTCTAGTAATGATCTTGTGTCCATGTCCCTCGTAGCCAACTTGCCAACTAGTGCAAACAATTTTTTACTGCTTCCCTCTCAAAACACCCAGATTTCTCCATTCCTCCACTCTGTTAAGAATTTTACCATTTAGCGAATATTGCATTTAAATGTTTGCTATAAATAGCTAACATAGTTTGCCTGTTGGTTGTTTTAAGTGCCTTTTGATAGTCTGAAATACTATAATATGCAAGAGATTTTTTTTAATTGAGAAGCCTAGAGGAACGACCAAGACCCATACTGCAGGACACCAACCAGCTGTGAATGAATGCAGTTACATTTATATATAGAGGCAACATAAAATCTATAAGCTTATCATCCAAGTACATCTCTTTTGTCCTCCCTCCATGTACTTGAGATCCTTCCTAAAGTAGAGCACGCAAAATTCAACACAAAGGGACAGAAATTGCTGGAAAAATAATGGCAAATAAACGGCGCCTGCTATTATTAGTTCGTAAAAAATCCAACAATTTGTGGCAAAGATGTTCCGAGATCCAATTATCCACAAATTGCTGAACGATTTGAACCACTCTGCTAGTTAGCCTCGACAAAACCGAAAATGTTACCATCTTGCGTGAGCCTCTCCATTGAAATTTATTGCGTGTCATGAAATTGCTGAATTTACGCCAAAAATGCAAATTAATCTCGCCCCAGCCATTTAGGGCTGGTAATTCATTTCATAAGGACCCTGTTAATGACATGATTTATGGTCCTGATATGACACTGAACCTTGGTGGCCCAGAAAGGGAACAATGAAGCTGTGGAGTCTCACTCTTGCAGGTAGTGAATTGTTCCTATAGGTTTTCAAAACATTTTGGATCTTTGGCTGTCAAAGCTCTCCACCACTGGAGCTATCCTCACCTCATGTCTGAGTCTGTTGTAGGCTGATTGATAGAGATTGATTGCCGTGATTAGTCAATAACTCCATTATCATTGTACCATGCAACTACCAGGATGGTAGAAGGCGAACTAGATGGATCTTTTCTCATCTAGCAATTCCTATGTTCTTATGTAAGCAGTGAAATGGCGTACCCACTGGGTGATCCACTGTTTTTTATTTGTTCATGGGATGTGGGCGTTGCTGGCAAGGCCAGCATTTATTGCCCATCCCTAATTGCCCTTGAGAAGGTGATGATGAGGCGCCTTCTTGAACCGCAGCAGTCCGTGTGGTGAAGGTTCTCCCACAATACTATTAGGTAGGGAGTTCCAGGATTTTGACCCAGCGACAATGAAGGAACAGCGATATATTTCCAAGTCAGGATGGTGTGTGACTTGGAGGGGAACGTGCAGGTGGTGTTGTTCCCATGTGCATGCTCTCCTTGTCCTTCTAGGTCATGGAGGTCACGGGTTTGGGAGGTGCTGTCGAAGAAGCCTTGGCGAGTTGCTGTAGTGTATCCTGTAGGTGGTATGCACTGCAGCCACAGTGCGCCAGTGGTGAAGGGAGTGAATGATTAGGGTGGTGGATGGGCTGCCAATCAAGTGGGCTGCTTTGTCCTGGATGGTGTCGAGCTTCTTGAGTGTTTTTGGAGCTGCACTCATCCAAGCAAGTGGAGAGTATTCCATCACACTCCTGACTTGTGCCTTGTAGATGGTGGAAAGGCTTTGGGGAGTCAGGAGGTGAGTCATTCGCCGCAGAATACCCAGCCTCTGACCTGCTCTTGTAGCCACAGTATTTATATGGCTGGTCCAGTTAAGTTTCTGGTCAATGGTGACCCCCAGGATGTTGATGGTGGGGGATTCGGCGATGGTAATGTCGTTGAATGTCATGGGGAGGTGGTTAGACTCTCTCTTGTTGGAGATGGTCATTGCCTGGCACTTGTTTGGCGCGAATGTTACTTGCCACTTACGAGCCCAAGCCTGGATGTTGTCCAGGTCTTGCTGCATGCGGGCAAGGACTGCTTCATTATCTGAGGGGTTGCGAATGGAATTGAACACTACAATCATCAGCGAACATCTCCATTTCTGACCTTATGATGGAGGGAAGGTCATTGATGAAGCAGCCGAATATGGTTGGGCCTGGGACACTGCCCTGAGGAACTCCTGCAGCAATGTCCTGGGGCTGAGATGGTTGGTCTCCAATAACCACTACCATCTTCCTTTGTGCCAGGTATGACTCCAGCCAATGGAGAGTTTTCCCCCTGATTCCCATTGACTTCAATTTTACTAGGGCTCCTTGGTGCCACACTCAGTCAAATGCTGCCTTGATGTCAAGGGCAGTCACTCTCACCTCACCTCTGGAATTCAGCTCTTTTGTCCATGTTTGGACCAAGGCTGTAATGAGGTCTGGAGCCAAGTTGCCCTGGCGGAACCCAAACTGAGCATCGGTGAGCAGGTTATTTGTGAGTAAGTGCTGCTTGATAGCACTGTCGACGACACCTTCCATCACTGCTGTTGTTCCTGATCACAATGGACGGGGCTGCTGGTTCTATATTTCATGTGTCAAGAATGTTTATACATTTTGCACACCTACCCTGCCATTCACTCATTAACTTCTCAAGGATCAATACAACAATTATCAAGCACAATTGGGTTACAGTCCTCTTCTTCTGCTTGTTCTTTTTAATTCTTTTCTTACTTTTCCTTTTTGTCTCATTTTTATCCACTCTTGTTCTTTTCCTTTATTTCTCTTTCTGTCTTTAATTTGACTCTAATTTACCCTATTTTCTTCTCCAACATACACTCTGTTTATTTCTCTATCTTCTTTCATTGGTTAAGGAGATAAGCCATTGGGCATGACATTCATAAAGTCCCAGATGCGACATTGACATCGCTGTGCCATTATCACTTCGCACTCCAGAAATTTGCGGTGCAAATATGGTGCGATCTGAACAGTGAGGTTAAAAATCCAATTAACATTGCTCGCCGTGAGATGTGCTATTGCAGAAATTTCTGGACCATTATTCTAATTGCGGCCTAGTTTCACTGAACTCTTTATGTTTGGATCTCTGTGCTGAATGATGGTGTGTATAATGTAGCTTGTTAAACAATGTTGTAAATGATAGAAGTACTACTGCTTTGTCAATATTGTGTTGCTTGTATAAACAACAGATTTTGTTTTAATTGTTCTCGGGTTGTCTTTGGCAAGGCCAGCATTTTATTGCCCATTCCTGTTGCCCTTGAGAAGGTGGTAGTGAATCTGTTTCTTGAACCACTGCAGTCCATGTGGTGAAGGTACTCCCACAATGTTGTTAGTACAAATATTTTGACATTTGTTCCTCAAGTAGATGGCCATTGATTGGCTGTCACTCAGATTTTCCAGGGATGCAAAGGCAAATCTGTTTTTTTGGTAGGGTAGTGGGAGGGCAGTTATGTTGTCAAAGAACCAGTGCAACTTTGTTTCCGAACTAATAGTCGTCTAAAAGTGCCTGTAGTGCAACTATACAAAGAAAATTAAAGTCAATAAAGAGCCTAAAGTCTGACTCTATTTCTCTGCAGGATGACCTTTTGAAACACTCCTATCCGTGACAACACAGGGAAGGGTAAACCAGAGATGTTCTGCTTCATGTTGCTTTAACTGCACATGTTGATTGTGGATCACAGAACTAGCAGTTAGAAAGCACCACATTGGGCCAAATGGCCTGTTTCTGTGCTGTAAATACTATGTAATACTATTTAATCCAGTGCTGCTTTGTTCTCACGGAATATGTCAGGGTGAGAAGACATACAAAAAAACAAAGCAACTGGAAACAATTGCCAAATAATTGTTAGAAAGTGTTTGTTGTTCATTATTATGAAGTGGAACAGGAGAAATATAACAAGTGTTAATTAACTTGGATAATTGCCTGATTAAATTCAAAGCAATTCTACTCTTGTCACTGAAGAAATTGTACAAAATCAGTTTACTGTTCAAATCCCTAGTCTGCACTGTACATAAATCTGTTTTCAAAGTTCCATGTTCCTATTTCTATTCTATTTCATTATTCATAGCACCCAAGACCATTAACACCTAATTATATTATTAATATTATGGTACAAATTATCTTTCACACAAATGTATTGAGTTTGATAACTTAACATGCAGTTAGGTGTTTTCTTTAAACTGTCTTGAATGAGGCTGTCTGCAACAATGTGTTCACCCAAAAAAACTATTGTTTGATTTACTAATGTAGAGTGCCAGTGTTTGCTGACGGAATTCAGAGAAGAGCCTTAGTTTTGAAAGTTCCAGACAGATGTATGATTTATGCTATAACTGTGGGCAATGGTCTGGCAATACGAAAGTCACCTTTGTACTGTTTTTTTAAACTCTTTGGAGTAGATCTTCAATGGGAATAAAAATCGGGAGAGATGTAAAACGGGCTGCTAAAGCTATCACCCGTTTTTCACTATCGCACAAATTCAAGATTTACCCTTAAGTTTGAAGTCAGTGTAGTGTTAAGAATTTCATGTCCAATTTGGCTTTGCCTTTTCAAGTAACATGGGAATGTGATCACATTAATGGAATGTCATTAATGTCATCTGTCCAGGATTCCTTCCTTTTATTGAGTGGGTACAGTATGTAAGGCTGGACTCTTATTTATAATTGTAAACAATTTTACAACACCAAGTTATAGTCCAGCAATTTTATTTTAAATTCACAAGCTTTCGGAGACTTCCTCCTTCCTCAGGTAAATGTTCAGGAGCTCCTGAACATTTACCTGAGGAAGGAGGAAGTCTCCGAAAGCTTGTGAATTTAAAATAAAATTGCTGGACTATAACTTGGTGTTGTAAAATTGTTTACAATTGTCAACCCCAGTCCATCACCGGCATCTCCACATCTTATTTATAAAGTAGCAATGGAGATTTACGTGTCTATAATACACACATTCATAAGTGAGATCAAGGAAACTACATGTGTCTCCAGTTATTCTGGATACTTGGCTACTTGGTAACCTAACAGATATGATGGTATAATATGCATTACTTTGTTATTTCAGTGTATTGGAACTGCTCACAATTCATGGGTATAATTAACATAATACACTAATAATGCAATTCTGCAGTCTTTTAAAGGTAAGTGTTTATTTAGATAAAAATTACCTTAAGATTTGTTGAACTTTCTGTGGGTGATGTGAAAGTGTGCTTTCTTATTGATTTTCCATGTTCTCACTGGGAGAGGTGCATGGTACATGAGCTAATATATTTGACCAGTTTGTACTATGATTTTTACTCTCACTTGTGAAGTAACATGAATGACCATATAAGTAGAGTGTGATATATGGCAACCTACAGGGTAACCCACATTCGGGAATGTGTTGAAGGGTCATAAGACCTTCAGATGATGTCATAAACTGCAAGAGTAAAATGCGGGAGGATGAGCTGACTTCGATAGACAACGACAATCTACATTTAAATACGCCTTTAACATCATTAAACGGCCCAAAGCGCTTCACAGGCGTGTAATCAGACAAAATTTGACACCGAGCTAAAGAAGGAGACATTAGGACAGGTGACTAAAAGCCTGGTCAAAGAGGTAGGTTTTAAGGAGCATCTTAAAGGAGGAGGGAGAGGTGGAGAGGTGGAGAAGTTTTCGCCTCTTGTGCATCTCTTGGCCTCCCGGTCCAGCATCGCCTCGATTTTAAAATTTTCATACTCGTGTTCAAAACCCTCCACGGCCTTGCCCCTCCCTATCTCTGTAACCTCCTCCAGCCCTACAACCCTCCGAGATCTCTAAGCTCTTCCAATTTTGGCCTCTTGTGCATCTCTCACTTCAAAATTGGAGGATGGAAATTTTAAAATCGAGGCATTGGTGGACTGGGAGCCAATATAGATCATCGAGAACAGGGGTGATCAGGACTTGGTACAAGTCCGGATACAGGCAGCAGAGTTCTGGATGAGCTCAAGTTTATGGAGGGTGGAAGATGGGAGATCAGCCAGGACAGCATTGGAATAGTCGAATCTGAGGTAACAAAAGCACGGGTGAGGGTTTCAGCAACAAGAGAGGCTGAGGCAGGAGCAGAGACAGGCGATATTACGGAGATGGAAACAGGTGATCATGGTGATTGAGATTATATGTGGTCAGAAGCTCAGGTCAGGGTCGAGAGAGGTGGTGGTGAGGTAGAGCTGGGTGTCGTCAGCGTACGTGTGGAACTTGACGTCATGTCTTCGGAGGATGTCACCGAGGGACAGCATGTAGATGAGAAATAGGAGGGGGCCAAGGATGGCGTGGTCAACCATATCAAAGACTGCAGAGAGATTGAGATGAGGAGGGATAGTGCACCACTGTCGCAGTCACAGAGGTTGTAATTTGTGACTTTGATTAGGGCCGTTTCAGTGCTCAAGCCATAGCCTGCCCGGCTGAGGGTAGTTGCTGGAGCTGTATACAGGAGCAGAGACTTGGACTGTCAAGGACTGCAGATAAAAGAAAACAAGGTTCCCTGTCTCTTATAAAATGTATATTTTGCATATCAATGCATTTCTTTTATGTCATTAAAGGCTGCAGTACATCATCTGTGCCACAAGATGGAGTCATGGTGTGCATAGTTTTCCGATGAAAGCAAGCAGCACAGTGATAAATGTTTGCATCTTGCCTGCACATATATCCACATTGTTTTACAATTTATTTTATTAAAACGTGGCTTCTGCCTATGCTAAATGTGGTGGGTCTCCAACTGTGTCAGACAAGAGTAATCGGAGAATTTTTTTGTCATTTTTTGACGCTTTTGGCCCACCATCAGAATGTCCCAACATGTATAGGTATGCGCAGATAATATTTAGGTGTGCACTGTCTGAATACCACAGCAGTACGTTAAAATACCTAAATGAATGTCAAATATACCCATAGCAGGGCTCACTGTTAGCTGACCTAGGTTGTTTCTATTGTGAATGAACACACCTGTGCTTCTGCTGCAGATGTACCTGGTTGATGTGTGTGTGCTTCAACCTCTTGTTCCTCTGGGCCATCCTGAGCCCTATCTGTTCTTTTGACTTAGAAGCCTCATTGTCAGAAGCCATATTGGGGTGGGGAGGGGGTAATGCAGCATGTTGGTATAATCCCAAAGGCCTTTCAGGGTTTAGATTGGAAGTTCCTCACCCAACCCCCTCCCTTCACACAAAATCTAAACGATACATTTTTAATACACTGAAGCAACACTTTTGCAATACAGCATCTAGAACTGCTTTGTCCTTTGCATGGAGTTTGTTAACTGGGGCCTTTTAGTCTGGCTCACTCACCACAGTCAGTATCACCTAAGTGGTGATGGTGCTGGAGGGACTAGAAAGAGATCAATCTCAAAAGCAGGTGTCACACACCTGGTTTCTGCTGCAGAATTTCACAGGCAAGTTCAACTCATATTTTCCTATATTTTAACAATAAATGCCTGTGCCTCTGAAGCTCGACCAATTTGTTGATCCTCAAGGCCGATTCGCAATTTACTGGGCTTCAAGTTACACAAGCAGTTCGATGAATGCAAAGTCGTGCCGATCAAAATGAGAATCCTTTCTTTACATACCAAATTTGAGTCATTTCTGGTGAGAAGCCAGCACAAATCTCATTTAGGAGAGAGAATTTCTAAATGTCAAGTACATAATATCATAAATTTACCCACATTAATGAAGATGTAAGAAAATAGGAATGACTATTCAGCATATCAAGCCCACCCCGTCAGTTGGATCTTTTATGGAAAAAAATAATTTTTCAGAACAGCAAAAGGTTAGTTAGCCAAACAAGCCCATCTTTGCTTTAGGACCTCAAATGATTATTTATATCTAGCTCTGGCACAAGTCACATCCTTTTGTTTCCTGTTAAAACTGGAATCAGTCACATTCATTTTGGACAGCAGTAACTGAGGCAGCATTTGCTGTGCTAAATAGCAGTTTATTCTATAAGTTAACTCTTTTAAGTGTGAAAAAAAATTCTCCATCACTTGCATTTAATTTTAGCTTTCTTAGCTTAGGTTCACAGGGTAATTTTTCCAAATGGATGGACCATCATGGAGAGGTCATGCTCGGATTCTTGATATACGCTCCTGCCAGGTGAAGCTCCACGCTGTGAGGGCAAATTCATAAAATTACCCCCATAGGTTTCATCTTTGGCTGCCTCTTATTTCTCATCAATACACCGGGCGACAACACCTGCAACCATGAGGTCAGATTTCATATTTATACTGACGAAAACCAGTTCTTGACCATCACTGTGCTGTTCCACTATCCTTCTGGATGAGCTAGATGTTTCTTCAGCTAGACATCAGAAAGACCAAAGCAATCTGTTCAACACCCACCAGAAATGTTGCACCTCAGGCACTCATTCCATATCCCATCCTTGCTGCTTCTTTAGACTGAATCCCATGTGCAGGACTTCAGTGTCCTGTTTGACCTTAAGCTGAGCTTCAAACCTCACACTTTGTCCATCCACTAAGAAAGCCACGGAATATCGTTCAGCTTCACTCCCATCTCACGCCCTCTGCCAGTGAAATCCTCAGCATTGCCTTTGTCGCTTCAATGCTCACCCTGCAACTCCACCCAACACAAACTCCAAATCACCCAAGTTTTGGTCAGGTGAATTTGAAAGATTATTTCCTCTGGTTGAGGGGTCACTGGACACTGAAGGGTGGGGGGGGCGTCATCATGAAAAATTGTCGCTAAGGGTGAGAAGGGAGGTTAGAAGAGATTTCTTTAGACAGAGGATTGTTGGAACGTGGAATGCTTTGTCACACGGAATAGTTGAGGCAGAGACCATTGCACCTTTAAATGTAAAAGTATATAAATACTTGAAGCAGAAATAGGGCAATATGGAGAGAGGAGGGCTATGGGAATAATTTTAGATTGCTCTAGCAAATAACTGGTATGGACATAATGAGCTGAATGGCCTCCATGTGCGCTGTAAACTTCTATGGTTCTAACTGCAGCCTGAATCCTACCCTACACATCCATCGCCCCTGTTTCCACTGAATTCCACTGACTCCTTGGGCTCGATTTTAGGGTCGGGTTACCTGCGGGTTTCCAGCGGGGGGGCCCCGAAAATCCCGATCTCCGATCACGTGACCGGATTCGGACGAAATCCCGGCCACTTCCGGGTACCGCGCTGACGTGCGGGGCTGCGCGCGCAAGCCCCGCTGGTGGGAATCCCGCAGGCAATTAAAGCCAGCGGGGTTCCACTTGAGAGCACTTAACTTGCTCGTTGTGGTCAGTTAATGAGCTGAAGCAGCTGTCAAAAGAGGAAGTGTGGGATTTTACGGTCAAAGCAGTCAGTTTCCCACACTGGGGGAAACAGGACCCTTCAAACCAGGCGTGTTGCAGCCAGCAGCCTGTGCCAGGTGCCAAGGTGCGCTCCACGGGGGAGCGCCCTCACCCACGCAGGAGGCCACCGCGTCACATAGGGCAACCCCTGCCCTCCACCAACCCCCGCCAAGCCAGAGGACAGACCGACACGAAACCGCAGCCCCAGTCCGAGGACCCACCCACCTACCCTGCACAACCCCTCACACCAACACCTGCCAGATGGGTGGTGCGTTGACATCGTCGGAGGACGAACAGGATGACCAGCCCCAGCAGCCTCGCAGTCCACGCCGTCCGCCTCGGAGAGGTGGGGCCCCCCAACACGGTGCTGCGGCACACCCACCTGCACAGCAGGAGGGAGGGCAACCGCAGAGAGAGATGCGTCGCAGGAGGCACTACCCTCCGCACAGGGTGTACAGAGCGAGGCTCAGCTTCATGGACCTCTCCGAGGAGCAGTGCATACGGAGGCTCAGAGTCAATCGCCAGGTAGTCGCCGACATCTGCAGCCTCCTTAACGACGAGCTGCTCCCTGATGGACCAAGCAGCATCTTCTTACCTGTCGCCGTCAAAGTCACCACTGCCCTCAACTTCTTCGCATCCGGTTCCTTCCAGGGTGCCACCGGGGACATCACCGGGGTCTGTCAGTCCTCTGCACACAAGTGCATAAGGCAGGTCACCGATGGGTTGTTCCGCAGGGCCTCCCACTACATCAACTTCGCCATGGACGAGCGCAGCCAGATGGAGAGGGCGGTTGGATTCCATGCCATGGCCGGCTTCCCACGGGTGCAGGGTGTAATCGACTGCACCCACATCGCAATACGGGCACCTCCGCATGAGCCAGGGCTGTTCATCAACAGGAAGGGGTATCACTCCATGAACGCCCAGCTCATCTGTGACCACCGCCAGAGATTCCTACACGTGTGCGCCAGATACCCCGGCAGCTGCCACGATGCCTTCGTCCTCAGGGAGTCCGCCGTCCCGCCCATCCTGCAGGCACCCAACGCCGGCAACGGCTGGCTCCTCGGCGACAAGGGGTATCCCCTCCACACGTGGCTCATGACACCTCTGAGGAACCCCATCACCGAGCCGGAGCGTCGGTACAATGACAGCCACACTGCTACCAGGTCTACAATTGAGCAGACCATAGGGCTTCTCAAGATGCGCTTCAGGTGCCTTGATCGTTCTGGGGGAGCGCTCCAATACACACCATTCAGAGTGGGACGAATCATAGTTGTCTGCTGTGCCCTGCACAACATGGCCCAACAGAGAGGGGTGCCGCTGGAGGAGGCCCCATCCACACCCGCCACCCACATTGAGGAAGGCGAGGGCGAGGAGGAGGAGGAGGAGGAGGAGGAGGCGGAGGCGGAGGAGGAGGACGCGCCCGAGGATGTTGGACGACCCATGCGCCGAGCCGCGACTCACCGGGATGGTCGCCGGGCCAGGGACGCACTCATACGTCAACGGTTCTCCTAGAGTCAGACACTGCGAGGCGCTCGCATCTCCTCACCTGCACATGCGAGCGGCCATACCAGCCCCCTCCACTGAAGAGTGCTGCCAGTAATCCTGCACCCACAGCAGTGTGCCCAATGGGTGGCAGCAGGTGTTCGCCGTCATGATGGCCTCCACGGAACGCAACTACTGCACAAGCCGCGGAAGAATGGACGAGAGGTGGCAGGAGTGGTGAGAATAGACTATTTAATATGTGGAATGTGACATCATTTAAGAAACAAAGTACAAAATAATAAACACCCTGGTGTATTCCCTTTGTGATTATAAGGCCTTTGGAATTCTTCTCCGGGAACCCCTACGTGGTGCTACCCCTGTGGCTCCAGCAGAGGTAGTGGCAGGTTGCTCGTCTTCTTGCCTTGACCGGGTAGATGCTTTTGGCGGACGGCCCCTGGGTTTCGGTGCCCGTGAGGGCACCTCCACAGACTGCTCCTCCTGCACCGGGGCAGGGGCAGACTCGGCCACCTGGAGAGGAGGCACCATTGCGGGTGCTGGTTGAGAGGTGGGCGACGGGTGGGACGTGGGGACGCCTTGAGAGGCGTCCCCGCTTCCATGTCCCCGGTCACCATCATCCCTCTCTTGGCCTCGGCCCACATCACCCCTTCCACCCTGCTGGACGGCAGTTTGGATGGCATGTGTGAGGCCTTGCAAGGCCACCCCTAGTGTATCCCTCAGCCTGTTGGTGGCGTCGGAATGTTGCTCACCCTGAATCCGTACAGACGTTGTGAGGGCCTGCAAGGACTCGAAGTGGAGCTGTGCGTGACGCTCGAGGGAGGCCAGCCTGTCCTCCACCGCAGACAGTCCCGCACCTACCCGCGACACTGTGTCGCCGGTACCCTCCTGTGCCTGCGCCACCAATGCCCACATGCAGGAGGTGGACTCCTCCATCGCCTGCGCTATTGTGGACAATGCGCGCGGCACCTCTGCCAGCACCTCAGCAATTAGCTGGTGGCCCTCGACGACTCTCCTTTTCTCTGGTGGCCCCCTGGGTTCAGCATCTGGGTCCGGCTGAGCAGAGCCTGGAGATGAGTGCTCCCTCCGTCGCGGACCCTCCGCGGCTGCCCCTGCCACCAGGGTCTGCTCATGCTCACTCGTGCGCAGTGACTCACCAAGTGCTACCCCAACTAGTTGGCGAGGGGGACCCACCGAGGTGCGTGTCTCTGCGCTGGTGGATGGTTGGCTCTGATGTGACGATGCACCCTCAGAGACCGCCATGTCCTCTGAGGAATCGCCCTCCATGCTCGCTTGATCCAAAGACGCACCTGCAAGAGAACAGAGGGCACTTTGAGGCATGTGGACCAACTTGACAGTGCGCCTGATGGCAGGTGATGATACGGTCACTCGCGATCATGGGTGTTGAGTGTCAGCTTTCCCTTACCGGCCGTTTCGGCAGCGACACACTCGCCATCGGCCACCGACAGGCAATGTCGCGTGCGGGCGAGGTCGAGCGCCTCCACCTCTGCGTCGGTGAGCTCCACCACTTGCGGCGGCCCACCTCCGGTGCGTGCCCTTTCGCGGTTGTTCTTGCTCCTCTTCTCCTGTGAAGGCAAAACACAGATGTGTGAGTGGGTGCGTCTTGCATCGTGAGACGCATCGAGCATCGGTGTGGTTGGGTTGAGCGTGGCGCGGAACGGATGGGAGGAAGTGTCGGCCACGTGCCCATCCCATTGCATGGGGATTGGGGTGTGTGGTAGTGTTCGGGTGGGGTCAGGGACGGTGGGTACTTGCGTGCACGGCGAGGATGGTGAATGAGTGGCTGTGAGGATTGCTGATGGAGCGCAGTGGTGGCTGTGCAGGAGGGGGTTGTGATCTGCTTGGCGTGATGGTGGGGACGGGATGTGGGAGGGTGCGTTGGTGTACTCACCTTGCCAGACCTAGTCAGGTCATTGAAGCGCTTGCGGCACTGCTCCCAAGTCCTTGGGGTGTTGCCCCTGCTGCTCACCTCCGCTGCCACCTCTGCCCATGCCTTCCTGGTTGCGGCGGCAGGGAACTTGCGCCCATCCTCAGGGAAGAGTGTTTCCCTCCTCCTCCTCACGCCCTCCAGCATCAGCTGCAGTGCCAGATCTGAAAAACGGGGCGCAGCCTTTCCCCTTGGTTGAGCCATTCTCCCAGACCTCTTGCTTGCAGCAGGAGGGGCTTTGGGAGACTGCCCCTTTAACTGGAGCTCCTACATCGCGTCGACGGTACTGCGCATGCGCAGCCGGCCGGCACGCAGCTGGGGAGCGCAGAACCCGGAAGCAGGCCTTAATGGGTCCAATTATCCCGCGATCGCGTGGGGGACGCACACAATTACCCGTCCGCGTTTTCGACGCTCCCGGAGGACCACCCGCTGGGAACCCGCAGGCCTGCTAAATTCGAGCCCCTTATCTCATTTTCAAATCCCCCCATGGCCTCACATCCCTAACTCTGTAATCTTCAAATAAAAAAATCAGACCTGCAGGACAAATCAAACCTGGCACAATAGCAAGCATTTTGCTAGCAGGACACACTTGTTGGGATAGCTATTGCAGTTAATCTCTTGGTCTTTTTCTGAATGACCTGGTTAATAAATTAATTACTGCCATCACTGGGTGGGATTTTCAACTTATGACACTTTACAGGCATAACATATGATCTGGTCCTTAACGACTGTTGTGTGTTTGATAGAAAACTCCAAAATGGTAAAGCATTGTTATACAAATAACCCATAACTTGGTTAGCGGCGTTCAAAGGTTTCTGGGTTATCCACAGCCAGGAGAAGATTTCTTATGCCATGTAACACGTAAGGGGAAATGTTGGATAAGGGCTGTTTTTGGGCGTAGGTAGCGTGATATGCTAATACCCCACGCCCAATGACCCCTGCGCAGGCAGGGCACAAGTTTCAGCCAGCCTGTGGACTCACCTGCAATCAGCATTCCATTCTGGGCCTTGCACATGGAATCAATGCAATTCCATCACCAGGGGGAGCTCAATCTCTTAAAGGGAGGATGTTGCTTAGAAATCTCTTAAAGGTAGCTGGTACCTGTTATTTGCTGAAAATAACAGTCTACTGTTATTTTCAGCAAAGTCTCAATGGAGATCAGACATCGCACATGTAAAACACAGATGCAAGTCGCATCCCTATGTTTACACACTGATGAGTTATGTTAAAACATTGAATAAAGGTTGCGCACTACTAAATCCCACATCCTCCAATCTGCACGCCAGACCTCACCAATCTGCTGATCTGAGTTGGTACCAGGCCTGCGAGAGTGCGTGCACCAAGGTTCTCTGCTGATGCACTAGAGACCTTGGTGCAAGAGGTGGTCAGAAGGAGGGACATCCTACATCTGCAAGGGGAGTGGGGGGGGCAAGAGGCCCTCCAAGCATATATCCAAAAGGCAGTGGGAGGCAACGGGGGACAAAGTCAATGCCAGGCGCACAGCATCGTGACCATGGATGCAGTGCAGGAAGAAGTTCAATGCTTTGACAAGAGTCAACTGTCAAGTGGCTTCTCATACCAACTACACCACACACTACACCCCCCATCACCCACATACCAACAAATTCTTTCCATCAGTACTCAACTCTTCCAACCAGATGCTTCCTCTCACCCTGACACATTGCCATTGTTTCAAGCCGCCCACCCACAACTCACAGGCCACACACACTAGCTATTCAACCAGGACAGGCACATCACCCAGACACACATCTCACTTTCTTGCAGGAGAAGGTGGCGCATATCAGGAGGCAGCAAGTGCCAGTGGCATTTAGCCCCTCGAGCCTGTTCCACCATTGAATGAGATCATGGTGGACCTGTGACCTAACTCCATATACCCGCCTTAGCCCCATATCCCTTAATACCCTTGGATCACAGAAATCTATCAATCTCAGATTTAACATTCACAAGTGAGCTAGCATCAACTGCTCTCTGCAGATGAGTGTTCCAAACGCCTCCCACCCTTTGCGTGTAGAAACATTTCCTAACTTCACCCTTGCACGTCCTCGCTCTAACTATTAGGCTATGTCCCCTAGTCCTAGTATTCAACTCTAGGAGACCTCCAAAAACAGTTACAAATGTCCTGGCAGCCAAAAGCAATAATCCAGCCACTAACCTGTAAATCCTGCATGGTCCCTTTAAATAACACTGGTGGGGAGTCCTCCAGGTACTGTAAGACATGTTCAGATGGTTGGGGTTAAGACTGTGTGTTGAGTTGTGCGTTAAGTCCCAAATGGTGTCTATCACTTTAAATCAGCGTTGCACACTGATTGAAGCCATTTTCTCCCGACTGTACATGATTCCAGCTTTCGTTATCTGTGCCTGCGCTAACTCCTATACCAAGATGGCGTCCAGCGCACATCATGTTGGAATCGTGCGTGCGCATCCAAGACACCATCTTGGATGTCGAAGAGGCCGTTTAGCGCCGAAACAACGGGCGCTACACGGCCCAATTTAGTGCCCTCTGCCCCTTCCTGACACACTCTGCTTGTTTTTACCCAAATTGCTACTCTGATCTACAGCCTTGACTTTTCTCTTTAGACTTATAAATTTACCCTTTCCTGAAACCTCCCCCGCCCCCCCCCCCCAAACTTATTAGTTTAAAGCCTTATCTACCGTCCTAGTTATTCGATTCGCCAGGACACTGAGCCCATTCCAACGGAACAGTTTGCCCTTTCCCCAGTACTGGTATCAGTACCCCATTAATTGAAACCCCTGCTTCCCACATCATTCTTTCAGCCACACATTTAACCATCTAATCTGTCCCTGTGCCAATTTGCACGTGGCTCGGGTAGTAATCCAGAGATTATTACTTTTGAGGTTCTGCTTATTAATTTGGACCCTAGCTCCTCAAACTCCCTCAGCAGAACCCCATTCCTAGTTCTGCCTATGGTTCCTACGTAGACCAGGACAACTGGATCCTCCCCCTCGTACTCCAAGTTCTTCTCGAGCCGCGAGGAGATGTTCTTAACCCTGGCACCGGGCAGGCAACACTGCCTTCGGGACTCCTGGTTGCGGCTGCAGAGATCAGTATCTATCCCCCTGACTATACTATCCCCTACCACTACCACGTTCCTTTTCGCTCCTCCCACTTGAATGGCCATGATGCTGTGGTAAATTTGCCCTTCCTCCCTGCAGCCTTTGTTCTCATCCATAGAGGTAGCAAGTACTTCATACCTGTTGGACGAGGACAATGGCTGAGGCTCCTCCATCACTGTATCTGGGGTCCCCTTAAATGCCTGACTCGCAGTCACATCCTCCTGTCCCTGACCACTAACCAAATCTAAGGGGTGTGACTGCCTCCTGGGTCAAAGTGTCCAGGTAAATCTCCCTCTCCCTGATGCTTTGCAATATCTGCAGCTCAGACTCCAGCTCAAGTTCCTCTAGTTGCAGACACTTATTGCAGATGCCTGGGATCACGCTGCTCTGCACAAACTCCCACATTCTGCAGTTACGGCACACCACCTGCACTGCCATTTCTATCTAACCTTGTTTTATTTATTTACTTAAAGATTTTATGTAATTAATTCACTTGGTTTATTTTTAGTTACTTTTTGAACTAATCAAATTATCTAGTTTGAGCTATTAATTTAATAAAGTATCAGCAAGTTCTAGGTTCCTAGTTTAAACCACTCCCCTAGCTTAGGGAGCAATAACATGTATTACTCACCAACCAGTCACCAACCTGCTGTTCTCTGATGTCACTCTTTCAAACTTCTGCCTTTGTTTGAGTTGGTCTCAGCTTTATGTCCCCGCTCTGCTCTCGGTCACTGGTCCCCGCTCTGCTCTCGGTCACTGGTCCCCGCTCTGCTCTCGGTCACTGGTCCCCGCTCTGCTCTCGGTCACTGGTCCGCGCTCTGCTCTCGGTCACTGGTCCGCGCTCTGCTCTCGGTCACTGGTCCCCGCTCTGCTCTCGGTCACTGGTCCGCGCTCTGCTCTCGGTCACTGGTCCGCGCTCTGCTCTCGGTCACTGGTCCCCGCTCTGCTCTCGGTCACTGGTCCCCGCTCTGCTCTCGGTCAGTGGTCCCCGCTCTGCTCTCGGTCACTGGTCCCCGCTCTGCTCTCGGTCACTGGTCCCCGCTCCTTCTGCTCTCGGTCACTGGTCCCCGCTCCTTCTGCTCTCGGTCACTGGTCCCCGCTCCTTCTGCTCTCGGTCACTGGTCCCCGCTCCTTCTGCTCTCGGTCACTGGTCCCCGCTCCTTCTGCTCTCGGTCACTGGTCCCCGCTCCTTCTGCTCTCGGTCACTGGTCCCCGCTCCTTCTGCTCTCGGTCACTGGTCCCCGCTCTGCTCTCGGTCACTGGTCCCCGCTCTGCTCTCGGTCACTGGTCCCCGCTCTGCTCTCGGTCACTGGTCCGCGCTCTGCTCTCGGTCACTGGTCCCCGCTCCTTCTGCTCTCGGTCACTGGTCCCCGCTCCTTCTGCTCTCGGTCACTGGTCCCCGCTCCTTCTGCTCTCGGTCACTGGTCCTCGCTCCTTCTGCTCTCGGTCACTGGTCCTCGCTCCTTCTGCTCTCGGTCACTGCTCCCGCTCCTTCTGCTCTCGGTCACTGGTCCCCGCTCCTTCTGCTCTCGGTCACTGGCCCCCGCTCCTTCTGCTCTCGGTCACTGCTCCCGCTCCTTCTGCTCTCGGTCACTGGTCCCCGCTCCTTCTGCTCTCGGTCACTGGTCCCCGCTCCTTCTGCTCTCGGTCACTGCTCCCGCTCCTTCTGCTCTCGGTCACTGGTCCCCGCTCCTTCTGCTCTCGGTCACTGGTCCCCGCTCCTTCTGCTCTAGGTCACTGGTCCCCGCTCCTTCTGCTCTCGGTCACTGGTCCCCGCTCCTTCTGCTCTCGGTCACTGGTCCCCGCTCCTTCTGCTCTCGGTCACTGCTCCCGCTCCTTCTGCTCTCGGTCACTGGTCCCCGCTCCTTCTGCTCTCGGTCACTGGTCCCCGCTCCTTCTGCTCTAGGTCACTGGTCCCCGCTCCTTCTGCTCTCGGTCACTGGTCCCCGCTCCTTCTGCTCTCGGTCACTGGTCCCCGCTCCTTCTGCTCTCGGTCACTGGTCCCGCTCCTTCTGCTCTCGGTCACTGCTCCCGCTCCTTCTGCTCTCGGTCACTGGTCCCCGCTCCTTCTGCTCTCGGTCACTGGTCCCCGCTCCTTCTGCTCTCGGTCACTGGTCCCCGCTCCTTCTGCTCTCGGTCACTGGTCCCCGCTCCTTCTGCTCTCGGTCACTGCTCCCGCTCCTTCTGCTCTCGGTCACTGGTCCCCGCTCCTTCTGCTCTCGGTCACTGGTCCCCGCTCCTTCTGCTCTCGGTCACTGCTCCCGCTCCTTCTGCTCTCGGTCACTGCTCCTGCTCCTTCTGCTCTCGGTCACTGGTCCCCGCTCCTTCTGCTCTCGGTCACTGGTCCCCGCTCCTTCTGCTCTCGGTCACTGGTCCCCGCTCTGCTCTCGGTCACTGGTCCCCGCTCCTTCTGCTCTCGGTCACTGGTCCCCGCTCCTTCTGCTCTCGGTCACTGGTCCCCGCTCCTTCTGCTCTCGGTCACTGGTCCCCGCTCTGCTCTCGGTCACTGTTCCCCGCTCCTTCTGCTCTCGGTCACTGTTCCCCGCTCCTTCTGCTCTCGGTCACTGCTCCTGCTCCTTCTGCTCTCGGTCACTGGTCCCCGCTCCTTCTGCTCTCGGTCACTGGTCCCCGCTCCTTCTGCTCTCGGTCACTGGTCCCCGCTCTGCTCTCGGTCACTGGTCCCCGCTCCTTCTGCTCTCGGTCACTGGTCCCCGCTCCTTCTGCTCTCGGTCACTGGTCCCCGCTCCTTCTGCTCTCGGTCACTGGTCCCCGCTCTGCTCTCGGTCACTGGTACCCGCTCTGCTCTCGGTCACTGGTCCCCGCTCCTTCTGCTCTCAGTCACTGGTCCCCGCTCCTTCTGCTCGCGGTCACTGCTCCCGCTCCTTCTGCTCTCGGTCACTGCTCCTGCTCCTTTTATCCCCAGTAACCACTAATAACCACAACAACCACTAATAACATTCACCAATGAACTAAATACTTACTGACTTACGCTCGGCTCACCTCCTTGTCTTGTGACGTCACTTTTTGACTTTTTCTTGATTTTTGATTCCTCGTGATCCCTTTATGCTCTGTTCAGTCTTAGTCTCTAGTTCTTTGGTTTAAATCACTTAGCACCTCCTTCCCCCTCTGTACCTAATTCCCACTCTCACCAAATTCCCAATTGAACGTCCTCATTGTGTTAGCAATTCACTCCATTAGAGGTTCACTCTGTCTTTCCTAACCTCTATGCTGAAGCTGGATACAGGCTGCTCCACCTCATTTCACATTTCACATAGGGCAGTTACAGCCATCAGTGAGAGGAGACTTGATTTTCTTTTCCTCTTCACATGTCCTGAAGGTGCTGACTCTTGCTGGCTCGCTGTTCCAAAGACACCATTAACCCTCTGGTCCTCTGTAAAGCTCCCTGGTGACTCATCCAAGTGGATATTCATTATGTGTGAGCCTGGGCAATGAGTGATGGCTGATGACATGCACATGTGTCGCGTATGAAACACTCTACTCTTAAATGACTAACTTTTAAAATTTGCTTATGTTGACAAAGCTCATGCCGAAAAATTAAAATGGTCCCCAAAATGTCGACATAAGTGGATAGGACTGTTTACAAAGTGCAATTTTAACCCATTACAATCTGATCCTAAAATCAAGCTTTCTGTGAGCCCTCAAATATCAGAAACCCAACTCAAAAAAGAAGAATCACTTTCATACCTGTACGTTCCATCTATTGCTCCGATAAGTGATTCAACGTATTTATTAAGAACCCTCTTCTTGGTGCGTGCCTGTTTATCTGTAACTTTCCTGAATGCATCATCAAACATAATGTGAACTTCAAAATCAAAGCTGTCATCACTTTTGTCTGAAGTCTTCCAATGTTTTTCCTTGAATTTGTCCAACCTGTTAGCAAATAAACAAATACAGTCACAAATATGTCACAATCATCAGATCTCCACTAGCAGATTAAGGAACAATAATTGTTAATCCTAAATCTATGAAAATCACTGGTTTGCACGATAAATACAGCAAAATGTATTCTACCCAGGCAAATACTTGGTATCCTGGAGGAATTCAGCTTGGTTTTAATTATTTTGCTAATTCAGAGATAAAAATACCAGCAAAACAATAAGGCTGCATGATAAATGTGTGTGTAGGAGATAAGAATCTAACCAGAGCTCCACTCCTACAAACCATTGGCATATAAAATGAAATAAAATGAATCAACGGTGTGCTGGCTCTCGGCAGTATCGAGTGCCAGCTGTAAACCGAGGAACTGCTGCCAAGTAGCCGCTTTTGTGGCATTAATATCATTCACAAAGGGAGTTGGTGACACACAGCTGAAACTGCAACAATAAGGCACTATCACACTGCCACCCTGCTTCTACAGACATCCTGCCACCATTCACTGCTTTAGTCAGTTCTGTGCAAGAAAAAAGAGATTAAAACCCCACCAACTAGCAGGCAAGTTTATTTTATGTTTTTAACAACATAACATGAAACTCAGTTCCCCTGATAGCTCAGGTCATTTAACTCAGCACAGATGTAGGACCTTCTTGACCTGTATCACATATTCTGCCACGCTGATCAGGAGAGTCATACGTCTATGCTGAATTAAATGGCCTAAGTTGTGGGGTCGGGGGGCTGCTGCGTGGTGGGTATTCTACAACTGACCACATTGTCCCTAGCTAGACAAGGGAAAAAATGAAAGTCCTGATCATTATCCACTGACCCTTGTTGAAAAGTACATATGTGTTGATGTCACGTAGAGATGTCATGTTGGCATCTACTGTGATGGCCTGTCATGGTCTAATAGCTTGCTGACTCTCTACTATCTAGGATAACACATAAAAAATAGTCCCTTGGCCTAAGTATTACAGAGGGTCTGGCATCTGTGGAACTATAATCCAAGATGAGTCAGCACCTTTAAGAGGGGAGGAAAGGAAATTGACCCCCCCCCTCCCCCGCAATCCAATAGCATAGGCAGTTGGTTACACTGCTTGTTCACAAGGGAAAAGCATATGTAAAACTCACAACTCCATTGCTTGTAAGTTATACAGCTCTCCTTTACTGATAGAAAATTGGGGGCTAAATTAGGCCATGTAGCGCCCATTGTGTAGGGTTACATAGACTCCTAAGCCCTGTAAATGGCGTCCGCGATGCATGCGCACACTTCCGGCGTAATGTGCGCAGGACGCCATCTTGGTCATGCCGGCAGCATGTAAAGTGGGGAGATTATGATTTTGATCATTGAGCAAAGTTAATTTGAAGCAGCCAGCGGCATTTTCGAAGTCCCCGCTCCAGCCAACGCACTGCCTTGACCTCACACAACTGAACAGGAGTTAAAGGGCATGAAGGATCCCCAACCAGTGCTATTTAAAGGGAGCTTGCAGGGGTTAGAGGTTAGTTGCTGGATTAACTTTTCTGGCTGCTGGTGCAATTGTGGGTGTTTGTGGAAGTTCTCTATCCTTAGAGAAAGTTGTATTGTATAGAGAGTGGTCTGGCTGGTCATGCAGTACTGTTAGTGGCATTTAAAATAGTGTGCTGAGCAAGGTTGCTGCCAGACATGGGTGGCCTGCTAGGGCTTCCTCTCGGAATTGAACATGACTGGGAGCATGCAGAGAGGCCACGCAGAGCAGGACAAGCTGCGAGAAGAGGGAGGAGGAGGCGCAGGGCACTCAGCAGGAGGCCATATCCAACAAGGGCCATCAGGGACCAATTCTCTTACTTCAACTTTAGCGATGACCAGTACATCCAATGGCCACAGCTTATGAAAGAGGCTGAGATTTGTTAACTGCTGCAGCCACAACTATAGCCTCAGACAGGACAAGGATAGCATTGCCTGTGGCTGTTGTCGAAACTTAACACTATACCAATGCACTAACACACTCAGACCAGTATCACAAAGGGAAAAGTTTTATTTTAATTGACTTGTATACAAGGGAAGCTGTACTCTGAACAATGGTCAGAATAACCTCTTCACTGAACAAAGGAAACAGTTCACATTTATACAGTTTGATTAGTAATGTCCACCTGTCATAGAATATGGGCATACATGTACATTCTTTATTGGTTCAGGTAGTTGGTCAATCAAGTAGTGAGCCTGCCCCTCTGGACGTCCATAGCTCATTCCTGTTTTGGCACGTAGGCCTCGTAGGCCTGAGCACATTATCCTCCCTACATTCTTGAGCTGGTTATCAGTAGGGCTGAAGTCAGTCTCAAGGCCACATGGCCTCTCAAGAAACTGTATTCTCATTATATTTTATAGTCAGCAATACCCTTATCTGCTCGGGGGGCCAGACGGTACTAAGCACCTGCACAGCCAACTTAATTATCAACATACCAAGGCTTAAACGTAATTACACAATTGTGTCTTTCTGTGTGTGTGTGCTGTAGCTACCCCATTATGGGAGCCAAAGAGTTAACATTGGTCAAATATCCATCATGCATTTCTTCTTTAATATGGTCAAGTAACTGTTCACGCATTTCTACATTTCCCCCTTTTGTCCTATATAAAGGACAATATTCTAGTGGAGCATCACCTTAGTTAACCGTTCAAATTCTTCCCGCACCTCGTCTCCTCCCATCTCTACTTGTACCATTAAATTAGTGGGTGTTATATTTGTACCCAAATTGGACATCATAGCACAGCAACATTTAAGTAAGCAATAAACTATAAGAATTAAAACAACGAATATGACTAACCCTTGAACTGGAGAAGTCCCAATAGAACCCAGCCATCCTGTTGCCCAGCCCCAAAGAGTGAACGGAGGGGGCTGCTTAAGTTTCTCAATTTGCTTTTGAATGTGATCAGCCAAATTAGTAATCTCTTCTGAACTATCAGGTATATAGGTACAACATTCAGATCCAGTTAGTGCGCATGTCCCCCCTTTTTCTGCCAATAGGTAATCAAGGGCCATACGGTTCTGTAAAGTGACCGTTTGAATGGCTATCATCTCTGCGCTCATTTTCTTTAAGGCTTCTGCCATATCGTTAGCAATCTCTTCCAAGATTTTGGCCATATTTCTCTGGTGACCTTACCCATTCCCCACCAAGGGAAAGCAATGGCCCAGAACCGGTCGGCGTCAGTAATTACACTTTTTACTCGTTGCCAGGCAGGACGTTGAGGCAGGGACAATGAGTGTCGGACATATGGTATTACATAATCCCAAGTAAGGTGATCCTGACCAATTTTGGGGCAACCATGGATATGCCTTGTGGCCACAAATAAAGTAAGTGCCATTGTACACAGTCGTTGCAGGAAAACTTTCTTCATGTATGAGGTCTGTGGAATTTTGGCCGCCTGTGCAATGTTCCCATGTGATGCGGTTGCCGTCGCTGTCTGTGGTCATATTCACATACTGAGTGCAATTACTCCATCCTACCATATCTCCTTCTGTAGAGTTCGTGCTCAAACATATTGTTCCATTAGGTCTTGATGTATTTGTGAGGATTAAAAATGAGGGTTTATGGGCCCGATTATAATTGGGTTGGTACCACCCCTGAAATTTGGTTTCACATTTTGTTTTGTTTGAAAACTCCTTCCACATTCCTCTCGTATATACCTGATATGATCCTCCGGTAGTGCTCGCCCCCTCCCTGTATCCGTCCTTGTCAGTTCCATTTTGATTTAATACCCATTCTGCCATTTCTGGGGAAGTTAAGGGGACTGGTTTGAGGGGAATGCCTCCCTTGGAATGGATGGGGATATGGGAGCACACCCAGCAAGTAGAAATATTCAGGCGTTTTGCATAAATATAGGACATATATAAGAAAGCATTTACGTGTAATTCCCTTGAAGCGCGACTGGTCCTACTTGCAGCGGGGGTAGTAGCAGGTCCTACGTTAATTCCCACCCGTAGGATCAGGCATGCAAAGCCAATCATTCCCAAATGATTTAACAGTTTAGGACATGCCATGCTGCAACAGTCTCTTATGATAGTTTAATTAATCAGTCTTTTCCTTCGGTTCGGCTGGTTCGCCACCGCCGGGGTCCTTGTATGGGGATTTTTTACAGTGGGAAGCGTGTATCTACGTAGGTCGTTCCTTCACTTTCACGGCGGTGTTTGTTGTGAGGAGCACTTGATAAGGTCCTTCAAACCGGGGCTGGAGCCCGTTCTTTCGCTTAAAGATCTTTATGTAGACAGTATCTCCTGGTTCGATACTGTGACACTTCTCTCCCGTGGGTTTGAGTTGTGCTTGTTTGACCTGCCAGTGAAAACTAGAAATACAGTTAGTTAACGTGACACAATACTGTAGCATGTCCTCCTCCATTGTATGTATATCCATCTGTTTTACAGACAGGGGTGCTGAGAACGGCAGACGTTGTGGCCGTCCCATCACAATCTCATGTGGTGACAGTCCTGTCACCCTGCTGGTTGAGGACCTCATGACCATGAGCGCTAAAGGTAGTGCATCTACCCTCTTAAGCCCCGTTTCCTCACAAAGATTAGACAATTTGTTTTTTAACATGCCGTTGTATCGCTCTACTGTGCCTGATGACTGTGGGTGATAACTACAGTGAAAGTGTTGATCAATCTGTAGTCCTTTACACAGTTCCTTTACAACAATCCCTGTAAAATGTGCCCCGTTGTCGCTTGACAACTTATGGGGTATACCGAAGCGCGGTATAACTTCTCTAAGCAAACATTTAGCCACAGCTGTAGTATCATTCTTTCTACATGGAAAAGCTTCAATCCATCTAGAAAACATGTCAATTATTACTAATATATATTAATATCCCATTCATGGGGATAATTCAATAAAATCCATTTGCAAGTGTGTAAAGGGTCCTTCAGGATCCGGATGCACAGAACGTACTGTCTTTTCAGTTTTACCAGGATTCATTCGGTGACAGATGGTACATTGGTCGCTAATTTGTGTGAGAGCCTTGGTTAGACCTGGCGCAAACCATGTTTGATTCACATAGTCGGTCATTCCGGTCTTACCAGCGTGCGTAAAGGTATGAACACATCTAGCGAGCCAGGGTAAAAGTTGGCGAGGAGCCACCACGCGGCCGTCGTGGTGGACCCATAAACCTTCCTAGTTCTTTGTACAATTATGATTAACCCATTCCACCACCTCGTTTTCCCCCGCTCTAGACTGATGTTCAATGACATCGTTTAATGATGGGGGTACCGATTCTGGATCTTTCTCTCTGGAAACCATAAGGGAGACCAGAGGTCCTGTGTCAGAAAGTGCTGCTTGTTTTGCTGCTAAATCAGCTCTTTCATTGCCCAAGGAGACTTGGTCTCGTCCTCCGGTATGGGCTTTACATTTTACCACAGCCACTAAAACAGGTTCCATTAGTGCTAGCAAGAGATGGTTGTTCCATTTGATGTCAGGAATCCACGCAATTTCCAAATCTGTCCATAATCATGTGCAACACCGAATGCATATCGTGAGTCTGTGTAAATGGTGGCTGTTTTCCCAGTAGCAACAATACAGGCTCGTGTGAGGGCGAATAGTTCTGCCTGTTGTGCTGAAAAGGTGGGTGGTAGTGAATAGGCTTCTGTAGCAGAATGGTCATCAACAATCGCGTAACCTGCACGAGGGGACCCTCCTCTGTCTCGCAATGCTGACCCATCAACATAGAGGTTTAATTCACAGTTTGAAATAGGTTGTTCGAAAAGGTCAATTCGTGGCTTGGTTACTAGCTGAGTTACTGCCTCGCAGCAGTGTGGTGAGCCGTCTTCTTCAGTAGGCAGTAGAGTAGCTGGATTCAGGGTAGTATAGCGTTGTATGGTAAGATTAGGATTTGACAACAGTTCCACTTCGTACCTGCTGCTTCTAGCAGTAGTGTTGTGTTGGGTAGCACATTGTGTCAGCAGGATTTCCAGCGAATGGGGCACATACAAGGTGGTTCAATGATTGAGGGTAATAGTCTGTGCTTTCTGCACTGCATATGAGGCAGCAGCCAATGCCGGAAGGCAGCCGGGTAGTCCCCTAGCGACTGGGTCCAGCTGGACACTAGTATGCTAACGGTCTCTCATGGTCACCGTGAGATTGGGTGAGGACTGCTTGTGCAAACCCAGCTTTATGATGGACATACAGATGGAATGGTAGCTCATAATTGGGGAGTCCGAGTGCAGGTGCAGATATTAATGCCTGTTTCATCTGCTCGAAGTGGTCTCGTGCTTTATCGTTCCATATAAGATTGACTGGTTTGTCGTCACCTATCATGTCCAGTAGAGGTCTCGTTATTTCAGAATAACCCATTATCCATTGCCTACAGTATCCTGTCATTCCAAGAAAATGTTTCAATTGTTGTTGGGTCTGTGGGACAGGAGCCTCACAAATAGCTGTGACTCTTTTCTTCGATAATCGTCGAGTGTCTTTATATAATTCGTGTCCCAAATACTCTACAGTTTCCGAAACAAACTGGAGTTTAGATCTAGAGACCTTGTGCCCTTTTTTTGCCAGGGCACATAACATGGTAATAGAGTCAGCCTGGCAGGCGGAAGAATTAGGTGAGGCTATTAACAGATCGTCTACATACTGGATCAGAGTGGAACCTGCTTCTAAGACCATGTCCTGCAAGTCTGCTTTTAAACACTGTGAAAATATGGTTGGGCTCTCAGTGTAGCCTTGAGGCAATCGTGTCCATGTATATTGTCTTCCCTTAAATGTGAAAGCGAAAAGAAATTGGGAGTCGTGATGAATTGGGATACTGAAAAACGCTGAACATAAATCAATCACTGTGTAATGGGTGGAGCCGCAAGGTATACTGGTGAGAATTACAGCAGGGTTGGGAACAACAGGGTAAACAGGGAGAACAGAGGCATTCACTTCCCGTAAATCTTGTACGAGCCGCCACTTGCCTGTTTGCCTCTTTTGAACAGGCAAAATAGGAGTGTTGCAAGGACTTTTAGTTGGTATAATGATTCCCTGATTTAACAAGTCCGAGACCACCATGGAGATGCCTTCTTCTGCCTCTGCTGACATGGGGTATTGAGACACTCTAGGGAAGGGCACTCCAGGTTTCATAGTAACCCTGTATGGCTGAGCAGTTAGCATTTTTCCCACTTCATTCGAATGTTGGGACCAGAGTTGCTCCGGGACCCCTTCTAACAAATTCGCTGCTTCCGTGGTACATACATATTCACTCCAGTTTCCGAGGAAGTCTCTGTCTAACACCTTTCGTTCAAAGGTTGCGTGATTGTTTACAGAAGGATATATGAAAATGGCAAAGCCAGCTCCTTCATCCAGCCGTACTACGATACCTCCTCGGATATCCTCGACTTTAGTCCACGTTAAATGGTTTAAGCGCTTGACCATGGGTCCAAGGTCCTTTTGACTATGGCCTTCTGCAACTGCCAAAGTGCTGTGGGGTGCACTGTTGGCTACCTTAAATAAGGGTTTTACATCACTGGGTAGTATGATTGACACAGCTATGCCAGCCGGACCTATCAGGATCGTATCCCAGGTGAGATTAAATTCGCGTCCTTCAAATGTTTGATAAAAACGTTTTTCACAAATATCGTGTCCAGTTTTATCAAAGTTGGCTGTACAGTGTAAATTGTATTTCCAAGAGGTTAAATTAAGGAATGCTAGGTAGTCAGATGCCGCCCTAGATACGTACTGCAGGGACCCCACCAATCTTCGAAGTTTTGTGGCCAGAGAGCCACTGTTGTTCATTGACCATTTATAAATGACGGGTGACTCAAATTCTCGGAGGGAGTACATTCCATAAGTTTCTTCGGGGATAGACACTTCTAATCCCTTATCCGTACATATGATGGTGGCTCTCATTCTGCATAAGAGATCACGTCCGAGTAAATTAACGGGTGCGCCCTTTGATAGTAGGAATGCATGTTGTCCGTGGAATACTTCTGATTTTATGTCTAATGGTTCTGACCATTGCATGGCCAACACATTGTACACTTTTATCCGTTTTGGGGGCTTCTTTTGCCATTTCTTTGGTCAATAAAGAGTTAGTAGCACCCGTATTAACAAGGAAGGGCACTTGTTTTCCCCCCATGTGTAGATAGAGGCATGGTTCTTGACCAGCGTTCACAGAGACTATCGGCATTTGACAATCAGGTTTCTGACACAGGGGGGTTCGAGGGCGTCATGCGGGATAATTTCCGGGATCGTTATGATTTGAATTACGCCATGGATTCCCAGTCGAAAATTGAGCTTGGGGTCGAGTGGTGGGTTGATCAGCATAATTTTGCGGTGGACCATTGGCAGACCTTCTGTTGGGCTGAGGACAATTCGATCGCCAATGTCCACTTTTTCCACAATTAAAACACAGACCATAAAAAGGTTTCTGAGGATTTCCAGCACCGGAATGCTTAAAACCTCCTGGTTGAGGTGGGCCTGATCCGCGTCCGCGTTGTGAGCATCCCCTCCCTCTATTATGTCCCACAAAATACAAGGTGAGCGAGTCATTTGGAGTCACCTTTATTTCTGCGTACATGGAAGTTTTACTTTTATTCTCTTTGCTTTCTCTACTATGATCCTGGACATTCTTTAGAATGGACGTCAATTGGGGCACAGTTTTGTGTCTCCAATCTAGGCATATTAAGGTCAGTGGGTCCTTTAATTCTGGTCTAAGTCCGTTAATGAGGGCGTTAACGAGCGGCACTTGGTATGCATCTTTAGCCATACCAGAACATTGGTCAAAAATATTCTCCATTCTTTCTATATAATCCTCAACATCCTCATCTTTCTTTTGACTGGTTTCTGTAATCTTAGTCCAATCTGTTTTCTTTAGGAATTTTACGTGCATTACACCACACAAACTTTGGCAGAATGCATCATCTGCCACTGTCTCGTCCGGTTTGTTAGTTGCCCTATGTTCTCGGATAAGGGCAAAGCTATCATCGCCCTCACACAGTCTTTTATATTTATTATCTTTCAACCATGCGCGTAATAATTGATCCATATCTACTATAGTTGGTTGGTGACAAATGACTATCGTTTTCAATTGGTCAATAGATTTTTCTAAGTCTTTGGAGAGGTAAGTCCTGAATGATTCCTTTCAATTCAGTGGCTGTCCATGGACGGTGGATGGAAACTGGGTCTCCGTCTGCGACATGGACATTGGGGAAACGTCTTAAGGGCAGTTGTGTTCTGGCTGGGGTGGGCCTAGACTCCCCCTCGTCTCCCTCCTTCGGCTCTCTACGTCTTATGGCGCCCCGGGTACCCTGACTTGGGTTCGTAGTCTGGGAGGGCGTCTGGGCAGCTATCCCACCAGTAGCGCCGCCCTCCAGATTAAGTGGAGATGAGGGATTTGAAGGGTTAACAGGGCCCCCTTTGTTCTCAGGCAGTGCGGGTGCCTCCTCCTGATAAGCCGGGGGGTTTCGCGGGGCTCGCATCTGTCCTGTGAAATAATCATCATCATCATCATTCGGGGCAGTGGGTATTGCAGGATATAATGGCACAGCTAATGGCGGCTGTTTCTTCATTATCATTTGTTTAATTTTTATATCTTGTTTAGTATTGGCTGTACTGACTGCCTTACTTTGTTCGTGTCTTGATTCGGCTTCTTTCTTCCAATCTGAGAATGCCGCCCACTTAACCCTTTTTTTACCTTTCCTACTCGGGTCTCTGTTCTCTAAACATTCCTCTAAACATTTGATTCTATCCATATTAAATGTACCGTCTTCGGGAAAGGGATATTTCTTAGTTTTGGTCCATTTTGACCAAACTATCAACTCGTCAGTTGTTTCTTTCCCAAAGTTTTTGTACATGTAAGCAGCAGGTGTTCCCTTTGGAGGGACTTTGCTAGTGTTGGCGCCCATGGTTTATAGTTTATACAATCCTTCACACTATAATTACACAATAATCAAGACCTATCTTAACTATCACAATTCTATACTTGATAATTCAGCTGATTGGACAAGACGTCATGTGCTCTCTACACCTACTTTAGGGTCCTGGCCTTCACGTGGGGTTAAAACCCTCTTAATAACCAGCTCAGGCTAGGTGTGTGAGAGAAACGTCTGCAATTGGTTGGATCAGCTGACTTACACAAGTTTCTTATATACTTTAACACTGCGCGACATTAACACCAGCCTGCATTTGTCTCCACTACAGACTTGTTCAAATTACAATTTCACACTTAAAAAAAATTTTTTTTTTCTTTACAAGTCCATAATCTGGTTACCTTTCTCTTTTCCTGGCGCCTCTTTTTTTTTCACTTGCAGCTGACCGTCTGTTGGCTCTATACAGCAGCCTCAATGTCACTCTAGTAATCACCGGTATCACAGATCTACTCCGTTATTGCTCTCTCTAAGCCCGTTACTACAACACCGCAGCTGACAATATCGAGTAATCTGACAAGTTCCTTTTCCCCTTGTTTATACGAAACACATTTCTTATGATCGCCTTCCAATTCCTAAAGGCAAACAGAAGAATTAGTCACGTCAGTTAATGCATATATTTACAGATTGCAGTGTGTCTGCGGCTTGCACAGAACACCTAGTTGTAATAACAACATGTGTCCGTACTTACTGGGGATCACAAGCGATCTCGGTGGAACCTCCAAGAAACTGTCGAAACTTAACACTATACCAATGCACTAACACACTCAGACCAGTATCACAAAGGGAAAAGTTTTACTTTAATTGACTTGTATTCAAGGGAAGCTGTACTCTGAACAATGGTCAGAATAACCTCTTCACTGAACAAAGGAAACAGTTCACATTTATACAGTTTAATTAGCAATGTCCACCTGTCATAGAATATGGGCATACATGTACATTCTTTATTGGTTCAGGTAGTTGGTCAATCAAGTAGTGAGCCTGCCCCTCTGGACGTCCATAGCTCATTCCTGTTTTGGCACGTAGGCCTCGTAGGCCTGAGCACATTATCCTCCCTACATTCTTGAGCTGGTTATCAGTAGGGCTGAAGTCAGTCTCAAGGCCACATGGCCTCTCAAGAAACTGTATTCTCATTATATTTTATAGTCAGCAATACCCTTATCTGCTCGGGGGGCCAGACGGTACTAAGCACCTGCACAGCTAACTTAATTATCAACATACCAAGGCTTAAACGTAATTACACAATTGTGTCTTTCTGTGTGTGTGTGCTGTAGCTACCCCATTATGGGAGCCAAAGAGTTAACATTGGTCAAATATCCATCATGCATTTCTTCTTTAATATGGTCAAGTAACTGTTCACGCATTTCTACACTGTCAAGGTAACCATGGCGCTTAATTTTTATGGCTCTGTCTCCTTTCAGGCTGCTGCTGGAAATATGAGCAACATCTCGCAGTTTGCAGTGCACTTCTGAATAATGGAGGTCACTGAGGCTCTGTATTCACTCCGAAACAGATTCATCACATTCCCTCTTGACAGAGACAAGCAGCATGAGCGAGCGCAAGGGTTTGCTCGTATTGCAGGCTTCTCCATGGTGCAGGGTGTCATTGATCACACGCATATTGCCATGTGTGCTCCTCATCTGAACTCGGCCATATTCATGAACAGAAAGGGATTCCACTCCCTCAATGTGCAGCTGGTGAGCGACCACAGGCAGCACATCATGCAGGTCAATGCCCATTATCCTGGCAGCAGTCAGGACTCCTTCGTTCTGCGGCAGTCTAACGTGCCACCTATATTTCAACAAGCACGGCGAGTCAAAAGCTGGCTACTGGGTGATCAGGATTAGCCCCTCATGGAGTGGCTCATGACTCTGGTCCGGCATGCGCACACATGTGCACAGCAGGCTTACAATGAGACCCATGCTGCCACATGGAACATCATTACGCACACCATAGGAATCCTCAAGCAACGCTTCCACTGCCTGGACCGTTCTGGTGGAGCCCTGCAGTATTCAGCTGAGTGGGTATCAAGATGAGTAGTTGTATGCTGCACGCTGACCAACCTCGCAATTATGAGGGTCCAGCACTTGCCACCGCTTATCCTGCGAGAGCCTGAGCCAGAGGAAGAGGAAAAGGAGGAAGAGATAGAGGAGGGAGTGGAAGAGGAGGAGGAGGAAGTGCAGAGGGAAGTGGAGGAAGAGGCAGGGAGGCAACAAGGTAGACAGGCCCTGTCAGTCAGGGCTCTGCATAATCAGCTGATTAATGAGCGATACCAGTAACCTCAACAACATCTCCCCATTCATCAACAGTCCCACACTCCTTACCTTTCCTCTATCACATGACCATCAAATCGTCCTCCTTATGCTTACACATTGCTTCCTCCCTCAGCTCAACACAGAAATGAAAACCAACACCAAATACAAATTCAAATCCAAATTTATAAATTACACATGTAATAATTCAAATAAAACGAGACTATTCACCCTTGTGCATTCCCTTAGTGCCTGTTGTTCATGTGCCTTTACCTATTCTAATGCTCCTACACTATGCATCACCAGTAGCTGGAGCATGGGTGGTGGAAGGCTGCTGACCCTCAGTTGAGGAGTGTGCAGATGGCCTTGGAGGGTGACCTCGAGCAGTGCTGGGCCGGGAAGGCTCGGCTTCAGACTGCACCATCTTGGCATGGGCTGCAGCAGTCTGGCCTGGCTGGCTGACAGACAACAGCAAGGACACTGGCGGAGTGGCAGGGTGAAAGCAGGAATACTGTCATCCTGAGAGAGGACAGCAGGTTCATCTTCCTTGGTGTCACTGCCACTCTCCTGGGGTAGCACCTCAGCAATCCTGATGATCTGCTGGAGTACAGATTGCTGGACTGCTGTGACACCCTGGAAGCTCCGTTCCACAGTGGAACCCAAAGCCATGACAGCAGTCTGAGCTCCAAACACAGCAGTCAGACCTTGGTTGGCAGATGTTTGTGCTGCAATGGAAGCAGTGACATCAATCATCAGACGCTGTATCATGGTGGGTTCCACAGGTGCGCTGATGGAGGTAACCACCCGTTCCATGTGGGAAAGGATGGGCTCCAAGCTCTGCGCAAAGCCCTGTGCCAAGTTGGAGCTGGACTCCTCCATGCCCCTTTTCATTGTGCGCAGAACTTCTGGCAGGCTTTCCAGTGCCCCAAGCATTTGGCTGTGTACGCCCATCAGCCGTCTTCAGTAGCCTGGCCCATCAAAGTCATTATCTGACTCCTCTGCAGCAGAACTAGTGACTCCAGCGAGTTGCCACCTGCGGTATCTTCAACCACCCCAGCTTCTGCGCACTTGTGCCCAGTGTCTCACTATGTAGATCCCTCCTCTAACCAAGCCTCTAAACTATGTGCAGTGTCAGTCTCTGCTAGTGGCTCTGACTGTAAGATCAAGTGACGGTGTGTCTGGATCATCACTGTCATCTTCCTCTGCCTTCTCTGACGATACCTATTCCAGTTCTTGGGTATCTGCAATGACAAAAGGTGATGAGTTGAGTTATGGAGAGGGGAGAGTAGAAAGTAAGACATGTGTGCTTACATCATCTGCATTGTGGGATTCGGGAGAAATGGGGAGTGAGAAGGAGGATTAGGTATGCAGAGACCTTCATCATCGACCCCTCCAGCACCGCCAGTGGCCATGGCCGAAGCGAAGGCCCATCCAATGATGGACAGTATGGGGATGAGGACATGTAGGCAGGCCAGTGCTCCCCCAGGTCTTTCCTGCTGCCTGTTGTTATGCGCCACCTTCTCCTGCAAGAAAGAGGGAAGTGTATCAGTGAGTGTCCTGCAAGATGCTTGGGTGATGTGGCTGTCATGGTTGAATAGCCGCCAATGTGTGTGACCTGTGAGTTGCGGGTGTGCAGCTTGCAAGAGTGGTAACGTGTAAGTGTGAGAGGAAGCATCTGATTTGAAGAGTTGCGTGCTGATTGAAATAGTTTGTTGGTAGGTGGGTGATGGGGTGGTTGTAGTGCTTGGAGCAGTGAATGAGGTTAGTGGTGCAGTTGGAAGGCTTAGCCACTTGACAGTTGAAGTCACTCACCTTGGCCACTTGTGTCAAATCATTGAACTTCTTCCTGCACTGCATCCATGTGCGTGATGCGATCCTCTTGGCATTCACCGTGTGCGCCACTTCCTTCACTGCCTCTTCAGCATGTGCCTGGAGGGTTCCCTGCCCTCCTGCGGATAAAGGATGCCCCTCCGTTCATCCACCTCTTGCACCAAGGCCTCTAGTGCGTCGTCGGAGAACCTTGGTGCACGCTATCTCTCAAGCTCAGCCATTGCTAAGTATATTGCAGCACGAGTTAGTTGCCACACCAATTCCAGGTCTCTCTGCAGCCACAGTGCGCTTTCCCTTTAAAAGGTGCAGGCTGCCTTTAAGTGGCGCTAGCCAATCAACAGTGCAGGTAGCACAGGCTGCACGCAGCAATCACTGCAACCACGAATGTTACGTGCTGCCTGCATCTCAACGATTGGGCATGGGTTAATCACGCACCGCGATCCCAGCGCCCATTTTTGGAGGTTAACCAATTTAACCCCCATTGTTTTCAGCAATTTCCTAAGCAATGTTCATCATACATTCCATTGTTCTTTACTTATTATAGAATGCGATTGAATTTAGATAAGCAAATATCTCATCCCAAGTATAGTTCTGATGTAAATATAAGATTCCAATTTGCTATTCCCATTCCAGTCAGTTACCTGAACAGTGAAGTTATCATTCGTAACATTTCTTCTACTGTTTCATGCCACAGCATAGCACACACATAAATCATCAGATTTTCTCTTTTCCTTTTCCTGCCAAATAAAAGAATTTTACAATAAAATGGTCTGAACAGAGTTTTAACTTCAATTTAGTATTCTAATGAACTAGAAATACTTTTCTTGTACTATTTAAGGTTTCTGCTTGGCTCAGTTGGTAGCACCTTTGCCTCTGTGTTAGAAGCATTTGGATTCAGATCACTACAATGCAGTAGTTAGGTACAAAAAATAATCAAAAAGGCTAATGGAATGTTAGCCTTTATAACTGGAGGGCTAGAATATAAAGGGGAGGAGGTTTTACTACAGCTATACAAAACCCTGGTTAGACCACATCTGGAGTACTGTGTACAGTTCTGGACACCGTGCCTTAGAAAGGACATACTGGCCTTAGAAGGAGTGCAGGTGCAGATTCACCAGAATGTTACCAGGACTCCAAGGGTTAAATTATGAGGAGAGATTACATAAACTAGGCTTGTATTCCCTGGAATATAGAAGGTTAAAGGGTGATTTGATTGAGGTTTTTGGATTTTGAAAGGAATTGATAGGGTAGATAGAAAAATGTTTCTAAGGCAAGAGGACCTTAAATTCAGAGCCAGGCCAATCAGGAGAGAAGTTAGGAAACACTCCTTCATGCACAGGGTGGTAGAAGTGTGGAACTCTCTCTCACAAAAAGAAATAGATGCTAGCACAATTAATAATTTTAAATCTGAGCTCGATAGATTTTTGCTAGTGAAGGGTATTAAGAGATATGGAGCCTAGGCGGGTGGATGGGGTTAGGATACAGATCAACCATGATCTCACTGAATGGCGGAACAGGCTTGAGGGACTGAATCTCCTACTGTTCCTACATTCCGATGTTCCTATGTAAAAGGCACTACGTAGGAACATTTATATTTGACAAACTTATTAGAGTTTTTTGAGGATGTAACTAAAGGTTAGATAAGAGGGATCCAGTGGATGTAGTATATTTGGATTTTCAAAAGCATTCCATAAGGTGCCACATAAAAGGTTGTTACACAAGATAAGGGCTCATGGAGTTGGGAGTAATATATTAGTATGGATAGAGGATTGGTTAATGGACAAAAACAGAGAGTTGGAATAAAGGGGTCATTTTCAGGTTGGCAGGCTGTTACTAGTGGGGTGCCACAAGGATCAGTGCTTGGGCCTCAGCAATTTACAATCTATATTAATGATTTAGATGAAGGGAACAACTGTAATGTATCCAAGTTTGCTGAAGCTGTGAGGAGGACACATTGGGAATGATTTTAAATGGGAAAAACGGGTGGGTTGGGGGCAGGGGGGGCAGTAAAAATTTTATAAATCTAAAATCTGCCTCCAACCCGCCCATTTCCGGGGTGTGGGGGGGTCAGTAAAAGCTTTCAAGGAGGCTGCGGGCCTCCATTTTGACTGGTTGTTTTTAACCCCTGGGGGCCAGGATTCCCGGACCTTCTACTTCACGCCACATGGGAGGGGGCAAGAAGGCCCGAAGCTGCATGTAAGTGCCTTTATAGCACAGCTTGTGGGCCCGGAGGTGCAAGAGTGCTTCCCCCAGGCCCAACAAGGCTACCTGCAACGACCACCTCCCCACAATCTCCGAGCAACCGCCCCCCCCCCCCCCACCACCGCCACGATCTACAACCCCCCACGACCTCCAACCATCCCCTACGATCTCCAACCCCCCTCCAACAATCTCCAGTCCCCCTCACAATCTCCGGTCCCCACGATGACCCCTGACTCCGAACCCCCCCGATGACTGACGCCACCCCCCCCCCCGATCATCCCCGATGACTGACCCCCCTCCAACCTGGTGACTGACCCTCCCCGGAGAATGAGCTCCCGATGGCCCCGATGACTGATCCCACCCCCCAGTGACTGATGCCCCCCCCAACCCCGGCGATTGAGCCCCCCAATGACTGACCCTCCCGATCACCCCTGAAGACTGACCCCCCCCACCAACCTGGTGATTGACCCTCCCTGGAGACTGAGCGCCCCCCGATATCCCCTGGTGACTGATCCCACCCCCTGATAATTGACCCCCTAGATGACCCCCGATGACTGACCCCCCCCCTCCCCCCACCGGTGACTGAGCTACCCCAATGACTGACCCCCTCCCCCAACAGCCCTGGATGACTGACACCCCCTGGGACTGAGCCCCCCCAATGACTGCCCCCCCCCCGATGACCCCGATGACTGACCCCTTCGTGACTGGCCCTCCCCCCCGTGACCCCTGATGGCTGACTACCCCGGTGACTGACCCCCTCCGGAGACTGAGCTACCCGATGACTGACTCACCCCACACCCCGCAGTTGACTGAGCCCCCCCGATGACCTCCGATGACTAACCCACCCCTCTATGGGTGACTGTCCATCCCTCCCCCGATGACCCCCGATGACTGACTCCCCTCACCCCCCCCCCCCCCGGTGATTGAAGAGCCCCAATTACTGACCCCCTCCCCGACTTCCCTGAATGACTGACCCCCCCGGTGACTGATCCCCCCAACCATGACTGACCCCCCGATGACCTCAAATGACTGACCCCACCCCTGATGACCCCCAATGACTGTCCCATCCCTCCCCGATGACTGAGCAGCCCCAATGACTGACCCCCTCCCCGGATGACTGACACCTCCGGTGACTGAGCCCCTCCCCCCCAGGTGACTGCCCCCCCCACAACCCCCAATGACTGACTCCCCCCAGAGACTGAGCTCCCCGATGACTGACCCACCCCCCGATGACTGACCCCCCCGCCGATGACTGAGCCCACCCCCCCCACCCCGATGACTCCTGATTACTGACCCCCGCCGTACTTCCGGGTTTCCCATCAGGAATTCCACCCCCCTCCCGTCCCCTCGATAAAATCATGCCCAAAAGGTATGCAAAGGGATGTAGACAGGTTAAGTGAGTGGGCAAGAAGTTGGCAGATGGACTATTATGTGGGGAAATGTGAAGTTATTCACTTTAGTAGGAAGGATAGAAAAAAAGAATATTTTTTAAATGGTGAGAAACTATTAAATGTTGGTGTTCAAATGGATTTGTATATAAAACACAGAAAGTGAACATTCTGGTACAGCAAGCAATTAAGAAGGCAAATAGTATGTTGGCCTTTATTGCAAGGAGGTTGGCGTACAAGAGTAAGGAAGTCTTGCTGCAATTGTACAGGGCTTTGGTGAGTCCACATCTGGAGTACTGTGTACAGTTTTGGTCTCCTTACCTAAGGAAGGATATACTTGCCTTAGAAGGGGTGCAACAAAGGTTCATTCCTGGGATGAGAGGGTTGTCCTATGAGGAGAGTTTGAGTAGAATGGGCCTATACTCTCTGGAGTTCAGAAGAATGCGAGGTGATCTCATTGAAATATATAAGATTCTGAGAGGGCTTGACAGGGTAAATGCTGAAAGGCTGTTTCCCTTGGCTGGAGAGTCTAGAACTAGGGGGCATAGTCTCAGGATAAAGGGTCGGCCATTTAGGACTGAGATGAGGAGGAATTTCTTCACTCAGAGGGTTGTGATTCTTTGGAATTCTCTATCCTAGAGGGCTGTTGTTGCTGAGCCATTGAACATATTCAAGACTGAGATCGATAGATTTTTGGACTCTAGGGGAATCAAGGGATATGGGGATCGGGCGGGAAAGTGGAGTTGAGGTCGAAGAACAGCCATGATCTTATTGAATGGCAGAACAGGCTCAAGGGGCCATATGGCCTCCTCCTGCTCCTATTTCTTATCTTCTTATGGTCTTACTATTCGATAAAAAGCAAGGGAGTTCTCCCTAGTGTCCTGGCCAATATTTATCACTCGACCAACATCACTAAGGCAGATCATCTGGTTGTTATTTCATTGCTGTTTGTGGGACCTTGCTGTGTTCAAATTGGCTGCTACGTTACAACAGTGACTACACTTCAAAAGTATTTCATTGGCTGTAAAGTGCTTTAGGACAACCTGAGGTTGTGAAAGGCGCTATATAAATGCAAGCTCATTTGTTCGTTCATGAGACTTTATTTTAAATGTATGTTAAGCATACTTTGTGCATCATCCTCATTGAGGTGCTCAGAATATCCTGAAAATCCTTTTGTGTTGTTAGAATCATATAATCATAGAAAGGTTACAACATGGAAGGAGGCCATTTGGCCCATCGAGACTGTGCCAGCTCTATGCAAGAGCAATCCAGCTAGTCCCACTCCCCTGCCCTATCCCCGTAGCTCTGCAAATTTTTTCCTTTCAAGTACTTATCCAGTTCCCTTTTGAAGGCCATGATTGAATCTGCCTCCACCACCCCCTCTGGCAGTGCATTCCAGATCCCAACCACTTGCTGTGTAAAAACGTTTTTCTTCATGTCACCTTTGGTTCTTTTGTCAATTACCTTCAATCTGTGTCCTCTGGTTCTTGATCCTTCTTTCAATGGGAACAGTTTCTCCCTATCTACTCTGTCTAGACCCTTCTATCAAATCTCCTCTCAACCTTCTATATTCCAAGGAGAACAGCCCCAGATTCTCCAGTCTATCCATGTAACTAAAGTCCCTCATCCCTGGAATCATTCTAGTAAATCTCTTCTGCATCCTCCCTAAGGCCCTCACATCTTTCCTATAGTGCGGTGCCCAGAACTGGACACAATACTCCAGTTGTGGTCGAACCAGTGTTTTATAAAGATTCATGATGGCTTCCTTGCTTTTGTACTCTATGCCTCTATTTATAAAGCCCAGGATCCCGTATGCTTTTTTAACCGCTTTCTCAACCTGCCCTGCCACCTTCAACGATTTGTGTACATATACCCCCAGATCTCTCCGTTCCTGTGCCCCTTTTAGACTTGCGCACTCTAGTTTATATTGCCTCTCCTCGTTCTTCCTACCAAAATTTATCAATTTGCATTTTTCTGTGTTAAATTTCCTCTGCCACGTGTCCACCTATGCCACCAGCCTGTCTTTATTCTCTTGAAGTCTATCACTATCCTCCTCATTGTTCACTACACTTCCAAGTTTTGTGTCATCTTCAAACTTGGAAATTGTGCCCAGTTGTTGCCTTAAAATAATTAAAATTTCCACCTTACCATATGGTGCAGTTCCCTTGTTTGCATAGCTGCCAATCTGTAGTGTTCACACTGGTAGCTAAAAATGTCATTATGTGGACTAAACATGTGTAAATGGTGAGTCACTTTTGATTTACTTGACTTGTAACTAAGATGATACCATGCACTATTTTATTGAATGGGATTTGCAGAAGCTTAAATGCATTAGAACAGGTATAAGGAAGTTTCAGTCAGTGCACCCACAATAATACTGCTTAGCCGTTTTGGTACAGTGCTAATAGTGCATTTGAACTGAAATCTGTAAAGAAAGTAACATTTTGGGATACAGTATATGAATAATTTGAGACATGATGTAATAAGTGTAGCATGTTTGGGAGGAACAGGTGACTTTGGATCTATGGTCCCCCAAGCTCTCCACCACTGGGGTTTTCCTCATGTCATTTCTGGGTCTGTTGTAGACTAATTGATAGAAATTGATTGCTATGATTAGTCAACAATTTCAAAATCGTTATATCAGGCGACTACCAGGATGGTAGAAGGTGAACTAGATGGACCTTTGTTTCTTTCGTCCAGCAATTCTTGTGTTCCTAAAGCTTTGTTAATGCTGCTGCAGTATGCCCATCTACAGTGCTTCTTGTTCTAAATGCCTTAGATGAATCTATGAAAGGAAGGCTCTCCATTCATGTGGCTCCTGAAGAACAAACCATCAATCATTTATAAATGAAGCACTGCAGCATGCGTTAATTGTTTCTTGTTGCAGGAATGCACTCGATGTCGATTTGAAAAGTCGCAGCTGCAGTCCACTGATGTCTCAATTGACAAAGTGAAGAATGTGGGGCAAGGAAAGAAAAAGTGTTCAATTTAAATTCAAAACAGAAACATTTTCATTTAAGAGTTCAAAACCTCAAGGTACTAAGAGTGTAAAATATTCAATGGAGTTACTTATTTTGTGGAATATTTGTAAAAACTGAGAGTTATGGAGCCATGATCCCTTGACCAAAATCACCAAATATAAATTAGAAAGGTTCTTTAGAATTTATTTATTTTCTAAATTTGCCACAGACTGTTCCACTAAAAGTAAACACTCAGAATGACTTACTGTTATCAGGCTGTATATGGAGACCATGGATTCAGTCTGAATGCAAGTTTCCACAGACACTTTGCAATGGTCAGAATGCTAGGGATTAACAGTGTGCAGCCCAGTATAAGATGACTGAAGGGTTTGTTAGTAAAATGTGCTGAATCATCATCTGTGGCAGAAATCAGCAGGAGAAGAGAAACCTAGAGAAAATCGGATAGTAAATATGCTAGTAGGAATGCGATAAATGGGGCTTATAATGTATCCAGTGGTAAATTATATATTACCTAGCACCTATTATAATAGTCTTATTGTGAATATAAACAGCCCTCTGAGATGCACTCGTGTGCTGCACTGTTGCAGTACTTTGTTTCTTCCATAAGATGCTGCTGTTGAGATATCTAACTTCTTGTGGCCTCTAAAAATTATGGTAAAAATAATGCACTGTTACACCACAATTCACAACAGTGGAGATAAAAAAAAACTGGAAATGCTGCAAACCTGACACAAAAACAGAAAATGCTGGAAATACGCGTGAAGTCAGTTAACATCAGGACGGAGAAAAGTTAGGTTAATGTTTTGGGTATAGACCCTTATCAGAACTGAAACTTGGGACATTAGGAAACCTCTTTGTTGGACTGAAGGGGCAAGGAAGAACAACAAGTAAAAGTCAAGAAACAAAAACAGAAAGTGCTGGAAACACTCAGCCTGTCAGGCAGCATCTATGGATAGAACAGAACAGACAAGTTAATCTTCCAGATCTTGATCCTTCATCACAACTGATGTGGACAATTTAAAAAAATTAATTCATGGGATGTGGGCGTCATTGGCAAGGCCAACATTTATTGCCCATCGGTAATTGCCCTTGAGAAGGTGGTGATGAGCCGCCTTCTTGAACCGCTGCAGTCCGTGTGGTGAAGGTTCTCCCACAGTGCTGTTAGGTAGGGATTTCCAGGATTTTGACCCAGCGACGATGAAGGAATGGCAATATATTTCCAAGTCGGGATGGTGTGTGACTTGGAGGGGAATGTACAGGTGGTGTTGTTCCCATGTGCCTGCTGCCCTTGTCCTTCTAGGTGGTAGAGGTCGCGGGTTTGGGAGATGCTGTCGAAGAAGCCTTGGCGAGTTGCTGCAGTGCATCCTGTGGATGGTACACACTGCAGCCATGGTGCGCTGGTGGTGAAGGGAGTGAATGATTAGGGTGGTGGATGTGGTACCAATCAAGCGGCTGCTTTGTCCTGGATGGTGTCGAGCTTCTTGAGTGTTGTTGGAGCTGCACTCATCCAGGCAAGTGGAGAGTATTCCATCACACTCCTGACTTGTGCCTTGTAGATGGTGGAAAGGCTTTGGGGAGTCAGGAGGTGAGTCACTCGCCGCAGAATACCCAGCCTCTGACATGCTCTTGTAGCCACAATATTTATATGGCTAGTCCTGTTAAGTTTCTGGTCAATGGTGACCCCCAGGATGTTGATTGTGGGGGATTCGGCGATAGTAATGCCGTTGAATGTCAAGGGGAGGTGGTTAGACTCTCTCTATTTGGAGATGGTCATTGTCTGGCACTTGTCTGGTGTGAATGTTTCTTGCCACTTATCAGGCCAAGCCTGGATGTTGTCCAGGTCTTGCTGCATACGGGCACGGACTGCTTCATTATTTGAGGGTTGCGAATGGAACTGAACACTGTGCAATCATCAGCGAACTTCCCCATTTCTGACCTTATGATGGAGGGAAGGTCATTGATGAAGCAGCCGAAGATGGTTGGGCCTAGGACACTGCCCTGAGGAACTCCTGCAGCAATGTTGAGATGGTTGGCCTCCAATAACCACTACCATCTTCCTTTGAGCTAGGTATGACTCCAGCCGCTGGAGAGTTTGCCCCCTGATTCCCATTGACTTCAATTTTACTAGGGCTCCTTGGTGCTACACTCGGTCAAATGCTGCTTTGATGTCAAGGGCAGTCACTCTCACCTCATCTCTGGAATTCAGCTCTTTTGTCCATGTTTGGACCAACGCTGTAATGAGGTCTAGAGCTGAGTGGTCCTGGCGGAACTCAAACTGAGAATCGGTGAGCAGGTTATTGGTGAGTAAGTGCCGCTTGGTAGCACTATCGACAACACCTTCCATCACTTTACTGATAATTGAGAATGGACTGATGGGACGGTAATTGGCCGGATTAGATTTGTCCTGCTTTTTGTGGACAGGACGTACCTGGGCAATTTTCCACATTGTCGGGTAGACACCAGTGTTGTAGCTGTACTGGAACAGTTTGGCTAGAAGTGCGGCTAGTTCTGGAGCAGAAGTAAAAGTCAAGAGTCAGGTAAGGTGACCCCTTCACACGAGGCAGTTAATCGGTTTATTAAAAAGCTGGATAAAGGTGAGTAACATCATCACAGGGAGGCAGTGATAAGGCATTTAAAGAACAAAGAGGTGTGATAATAGTATGGCAGTGAGAAGGAATAGAAATAGCTCCAAAATGCAGATGAATGATGTGATCGGGAGAAACAGAAACAAAATGGGGAGACAGTTAAGGTCAGATGTTGCTAAATTCAATGTTCATTACAGAGTACCAAGGAAAAATATGAGATATTGGCCCTGAAATTCCATAGCCCATGATCCGGGCACATATACAGGGATTGTATAGTGCTGATCCTACCAAAGTTTGGGGGCTCAATGAGTTAACACCTAATTAACATTGGGACAGGAAGTGCCCACTCCACTCTGGGCACATCTCTGGCCCCTGCCTGCACCAAGCTGGCAGGAAATCCAACCTCTGCTGCCAGGTCTGGGGAGATCTCCCCCAAGACACACTCAAGATTGACCCCAAGCTGTCCCCTGGGAGCCACAATAACCACAAAAAAAAACTTACCACAAATCTTTGGGGGTCCACTACTAGCCGCATCCACTGCTCCACGCACTACATCCCCCTTTACCCACATACCAACAAACTCTTTCCATCAGTACTCAACTTTTCCAATCATATGCTTCCTCTCACCCTTACACATTACCACTGTTGCACACCCACAACTCACAGATCATACACACTGGCAGCTATTCAACCATGACAGGCACACCACCCAAACATCTTGCAGGACACTCACTGACGCACTTCCCGCTAACAAGAGGCAGCAAGTGGCAGTGACTCCATGGAACAGGAACCTGCTGGCCTGTCTCAGGATGACAGCATTCCTATCCCACCCCTGCCACTCTGCAGTGCCCTTGCTGTTGCCTGTCAGCTAACCAGCCCTCTCCCTGTAGAGTATTGAAACTTTATTATAGAAACATAGGAAGGTAGGAACAGGAGTAGGCCATTTAGTCCCTCGAGCCTGTTCCACCATTCAATGAGATCAGCTGACCTGTGACCTATTTCCATATATCCTCCTTAGCCCCATATAGAAACATAGAAAATAGGAGCAAGAATAGGCCATACGGTCCTTCGGGCCTGCTCCGCCATTCAAAATGATCATGGCTGATCATCTAACTCAGTACCCTGTTCCCGCTTTTTCCCCATATCCCTTGATCCATTTAGCATTAAGAAATATATCTATCTCCTTCTTGAATACATCTAATGACTTGGCCTCCACTGCCTTCTGTGGTAGAGAATATCCCTTAACACCTTTGGTTAACAAAAATCTATCTATCTCAGATTTAAAATGAACAATTGAGCTAGCATCATTTGCCGTTTGCAGAAGAGGGCTCCAAACTTCTACCACCCTTTGCGTGTAGAAGAGTTTCCTATCTCCACTACTGGCTCTAATTTTTAGGCTATGTCCCCTAGTCCTAGTCTCCAAGTATAGGGGACCTCCAAAAACAGGTACAAATGCATCAGCAGCCAGAAGCAGTAATCCAGCAATTAACCTGTAACTCCCGCATTATCCTTTTAAATAGTGCTGGTGGGGTGTCCTCCATGCTGTTTAAGACCTATTCAGCTGTGCGAGATTAAGACAGTGCGTGGCTCAAGCGTTGAGTTCCAAAATTGCATCTGTCCCTTTAACTCAGCGTTGCACACTTATCTACCGCATTTGCTCCCTATTTTACATGCTGCCAACGTTTGTTACCTGCGCGAACGCAAACACCTTTATCAAGTTGGCGTCCTGGCGTTATTAGTTAACTAATTTTTTGCACCGTATCTTGCTGGAAGTACGAGCTGATAATGACACGGGGAGGGCAACGGGGCATCTGGGACCTTCGTGAAAGGTGGGACCAACAGTCTGACTCCTTAACCAATGAGATTTAAGGACTGAGAAAGAAACAGAGGAATGACAGAGAAAGGAGTGTGAATTAGAGTCAAATCAGGTAGAGAAAGAGGAATAAAGAGAGAAAGAAAGATTGGATTAAGAGAGAGAGAGAAAGAGAAAAGAGACAGAAAGGAAAACTAAGAAAAAAAATTTAAAATTTTACATTTTTTAAATTTCTAAGAACAATTTACCACCTGAAAGAGTGAGACTCCACAGTTTAAATTGTTCAATTTTTGGTCCAGAGAGGTCGATTGGCATTGTATTAACAATTATCATGTTGTTAAAAACACTATTAATTACCAGACTTAACTTTCTATGGTGAGTTTAATGGGCAATTAATGTGCAAATCCAGCAAGCTTTTTTCAAGTAACGGGGACGCTAAGGATGAGATGCCGTTTGTGCGAAACAAATGGCAGAGCGGCATAAATCAACCAACACGTTCTGGAGATTCTCAATACATGGCATATCTCTTAATCTCCTGAACTTGCTGGCCGATTTGCATGTTAATAATGGCTTGTATCGTTAACACGCCGTTATTTTTACAGCAAGATCCAACCCATTAGACTGCAACAACAATGACAACAACTTGCACTTATATTGCGTATTTAACGTAGATAAACATTTCATGTGGTTCACAGGGGAGTTATCAGTCAAATACTGACATCGAGCTAAAGGAGACATTAGGACAGGTGACCAAAAGCTTGGTCAAAGAGGTAGGCTTTAAAAGGAGGAGAGAGGTGGAGAGGCGGAGAGATGTAGGGAGGGAATTTCAAAGTGTAGGGCCTAGATAGCTGAAGGCATGGCTGCCAATGGTGGGATGAGGGAAGTGGGGGTGAACAAGAAGCCAGAATTGAAGGAACTCAGAGTTCTCAGGGGGTTGTCGGGCTGAAGGAGGTTACAGAGATAGGGTGGACCAAAGCCATGGAGGGATTTGAACATGGGAATAAGAACTTTAAAATCAAGGGGTTGTTTGGTCATCCGGGTACCAATGTAGGTCAGTGATGGGTGAACCATCATTCCCTAGATTCTGGAACAGTCCCAGTGGATTGGAAGATAGTAAATGTAACCCCGCTAATCAAGAAAGGAGGAAGAGAGAAGACAGGGAATTACAGGCCAGTTAGCCTGATTTCAGTCATCAGGAAAATGCTGGAATCCATTATTAAGGAAGTGATAAGAGGGCACTTAGCAAATCATACTATGATTAGGCAGAGTCAACGTGGTTTTATGATAGGGAAATCGTGTTTGACAGATCTGTTAGAGTTTTTTGAGGATGTAACTAGCAGGGTAGATAAAGTGGATGTAGTATATTTGAATTTTCAAAAGGCATTCGATAAGGTGCCACTCAAAAAGTTGTTACACAAGATAAGGGCTCATGTGTTTGGGGGTAATATATTAGATTGGATAGAGGATTGGTTAATGAACAGAAAGCAGAGAGTTGGAATAAATAGGTCATTTTCAGGTTGGCAGGCTGTAACTAGTGGGGTGCCGCAAGGATCAGTGCTGGGCCTCAGCTATTTACAATCTATATTAATGACTTAGATGAAGGGACAGAGTGTAATATATCCAGGTTTGCTGATGATAAAAGCTAGGTGGGAAAGTAAGCTGTGAGGAGGACACAAAGAGTCTGCAAAGGGATACGAACAGGATAAGTGAGTGGGCAAGAAGATGGCAGATAGAGTATAATGTGGGGAAATGTGAGGTTATTCACTTTGGTAAGAAAAATAGAAAAATGAAATATTTTTTAAATGGTGAGAAACTATTAAATGTTGGTGTTCAGAGGGATTTTCTTCAATATCACATTTGCTTTCTTCCAATCCACTGGGACTGTTCTAAAATCTAAGGAATTTTGGAAGATCACAACCAATGCATCCACTATCTCTGCAGCAACCTCATTTAGAACCCCATGTTGTAGGCCATCAGCTCCAGGGGATTGATTGGCTTTTAGTCTCACTAGTTTCTCCAGTACTTTTTCTCTACTGATATTAATTACTTTAAGTTCCTCACTCTCATTAGGCCCTTGGTTCCCCACTATTTGATATGTTTTTTGTATCTTCTACTGTGAACATAGATACAAAATATTTGTTTAACGTCTCTGCCTTTTCTGTATTCCCTTATAATTTCTCCTGTCTTAACCTCTAAGAGACCAACATTTACTTTCACTACTCTCTTCTTTTTTACATACTTGTTGAAACTCTTACAATCTGTGTTTATATGTCTTGCTAATTTACTTTAATATTCTATTATCTCCTTTTTTATCAATTTTATGTTGTCCTTTCCTGGTTTCTAAAACTCTCCCAATCCTCAGGCTTACTAATCTAATACTATCCTTAACTTCTTTAGTTAGCCGCAGATGAATCACTTTTCCCGTGGAGTTTTTATTTCTCAATGGGATCGGGCTGGAAAAAGGAGTTGAGATCGAAGATTAGCCATGATCTTATTGATTGGCAGAGCAAGCTCGAGGGGCCATATGGCCTACTCCTGCGCCTATTTCTTATGTTCTTATGATCTTATGAATGGAACTTGATGTGAGTTAGGATACAGGCAGCAGAGTTTTAAATGATCTCAAATTTATGGAGGGTGGAAGATGGGCAGCCAGCCAGGGGAGCATTGGAATTGTCGAGTCTGGAGGTAACAAAGGCAGTAGATGAGCTGAGGCAGGGGCAGAGATGGGCGATATTATGGAGATGGAAGTAGGTGGCTTGGTGATGTAGGGGATATGGGTTTGGAAGCTCAGCTCAGGGTCAAATAGGACACCAAGGTTGTGAACCGTCTGGTTCAGCCTAAGATAGGGAAGCGGATTGAGTTGTTGGCTAAGGAACGTAGCTTATGGGCTTATGGTGTGGGCCGAAGACAATAGCTTTGGTTTTTCCAATGTTTAATTGGAGGAAATTACGGCTTATCCAGAACTAGATGTCGGACAAGCAGTCTGACAACATAGAGACAATGGAAGGGTCGAGAGAGGTGGTGGTGAGGTAGAGCTGGGTGTTGTCAGTGTACATGTGGAACCTGACATCATGTCTTCGGATGATGTCGCTGAGGGGCAGCATGTAGATGAGAAATAGCAGGGGGCCAAGGATAGATCCTTGGTGGACTCCAGAGGTAACGGTGCGGTTGTGGGAAGAGAAGACTTTGCAGGTGGTTTTCTGGCTACAACAGGATAGGTAAGAGTTGAACCAGGTGAGTGCAGTCCCACTCAGCTGGATAACAGAGGAGAGGCGATGGAGGAGGATGGTGTGGTCAACCTTGTTGAAGGCTGCAGACAATATGGGAAGAATGAGAAGCAGTTGGAAATTGTTATTTCTCATGGCAGGAATGTTTGGGATCCTGGAAAATGTGGGAAGAAACAAATGACAGGTGTTGAATTCCGCTATTATTGCGTGGCAAGGTAGCAGATGAAAGGCAGCTGGTAGTTTGGGTAATACAGAAGTGAACAAGGGTATCCAGAAGGAAATAGTACCTTTGAAAAGCAGAGACTAGAGGTGACGATCTGCTTGATGTTGGGATAATGTTGTAGTGGTAGATATGGTGGAAAATGATCTGGCAAATGCGGAGGCTAATAAGGTGGAAGGTGACAACAAAAGGAGACCTGTTGCTGTTGTACCTCATTTTTTTCTGGCAGTGATAGAGAAGTACTTTTTAATGGGTCTTCTGAGCTGCTGCCATATTCACCCCACCACTGGCCTGGGTTGAGATCAACCTGTTATGTTTACGAGGTTTTTACTTGGACATTTTCCTCATACTTAAGGCCTGATTTTAACTCACCCTGCCTGGTGGAAACTGGGTGGGGGGCAGTTAAAATGAGGACAGTGACTGCCTTCCTGCCGCGTCCCGTTGTTAGCCTGCTCTTTTGAGCAGGACACCCGCCCCAATCTGCCAGGGTCTTGTTTAAGTATGCAGATCAGGGCCACATGACATAATCGGGAGCAGTGACGGCTTCCTCGTCAGGCCAGACCTGCCAGGAGGGGTATCGTGGGCCAGACGAGGAGCAGCCAGGTAAGTTTTAAACTGTTATTATAGGATCTTGTGGGCCAGGAGGAAGCCCAGGGCTTCCCCCCTCCCCCCCACTACAATCGAGTCTCGAGTTTCCTTCACCATTTATTTGTCTGCTGGGAATCGATTCGGCAGGTTCACGGCTGTGGCCTCCTGCCACCCGAATTCCCCACTCCTGCCCGCCACCAGGTTGTGGATCTGGCCTGGTTCGAGCAGGAGTCGGAGGACATTTATGGAAATAAGTCCCGGTCATTAAAATTGGCCGGGCCTCCACGTCCTTGTACTCCCTGGGTTCGCTGCCCACTTTGGGGCTCACACAATTCGGGGCCTCAGTGTCAGAGATCACTCCAATAAGTGAACCCTCACTTCCTATGAGCAGAGTGGGGCTTTATTCGCACAACATCTTGTAATGTAGCATACCCAGAGGTTGATCAGAAACCCTTGCTGCTGTCTTCAATATACTGGATATATCACAAGACCTCTTGGGATCTCCTGGTTTCAGAAAGCAATAGAATAAACTTCTATTGGACTGTGGCTTAGGTTATAAATTATAGAACAGATTTATCAACAATAAATAGATAACTAATAGTATGCAGTAGCAAAAACAAACCATAGATTTATGTTAATATACAGAACATACATATTCCCTCTCAAATAAAGAAAATAATAGAGATGCATCCTTGCACTAAAACTCAAAGTAAAACTGGGCCTAAGATAAAACTGGACCTATGATAGTGTCCCTTGATGATAACTTTATGTTGGGTTCATGGCAAAACTTCCCATGGAGTCTCCTAACCCTCTCTCAGATGACCTCAGAAAGACTACTGAAGAGCATTGGAGATCATCTTGGAGATATAATTTGGGTATCCTTTGAAGTTTGACCATGTATCTTTCACAATTGCATCAGGCTGCCAAATATACACAACACACAAGGGAGGCTTGTGGATGAGGGCATGTGTCTTGAACCTTTGCATTCAGACTGAGGATGCAGGATTCCAACTATTAACTGAGATAAGTTGTTATATCATTCGACTTCATTGTATCATAGTAGGTACAGCACAGGAGGAGGCCATTCGGCCCATCGTGCCTGTGCCGGCTCTTTGAAAGAGCTATCTAATTAGTCCCATTACCCTGCTGTTTCCCCATAGCCCTGTAAATTTTTTCCCTTCAAGCGTTTATCCAATTCCCTTTTGAAAGTACTATTGAATCTGCTTCCACCACCCTTTCAGGCAGTGCATTCCAGATCATTACAACTTGCTGCGTAAGAAAAATGTTTCCTCATGTTGCCTCTGGTTCTTTTGCCGATCAGCATTAATTTTGTGTCCTCTGGTTACTGACACTTCCGCCCTGGAAACAATTTCTCCTTATTTAATCTGTCAAAACTGTTCATGATTTTGAACACCTGTATCAAATCTCCCCTTAACCTTCTCTGTTCTAAGGAGAACAACCCCAGCTCCTCCAGTCTCTCCACATAACTGAAGTCTGTCATCCTTGGCAGCATTCCAGTAAACCTCTTCTTCAACTTCTCTAAGCCCTTGACATCCTTCCTAAATTGTGGTGCCCAGAATTGAACACAATACTCCATCTGAGGCCTAACCAGTGTTTTATAAAGGTTGAGCATAACTTCCTTGTTTTTGTACTCTATGCCTCTATTAATAAAGCTCAACATCCCATTTGCTTTTATATTAGTCTTCTCAACTTGTCTTGCCGCCTTCAATGATTTGTACGTACACCCCCAGGTCTCTCTGTTCCTGCACCACCTTTAAAATTGTACCATTTAGTTTATATTGCCTCTCCTCATTCTTCCTACCAAAATGCATCACTTCACACTTCTCTGTGTTAAATTTCATCTGCCATATGTCTGCCCATTTCCTCTGTCTATGTCCTCCTGAAACCCGTTACTATCCTCCACATTGTTTAATACATTTCCGACTTTCGTGTTATCTGCAAACTTTGAAATTACACCCTCTATATCCAAGTCCCAGTCATTAATATATATCAAAAAGAGCAGTGGTCCTAATACTGATCCCTGGGGAACACCACTGTATACTTCCCTCTAGTCTGAAAAACAACTGTTCACCACTGTTCTCTGCTTTCTGTCCCTTAGCCAATTTTGTATCCACGCTGCCACTGTCCCTTTAATCCCATGGGCTTTAATTTTGCTAACAAGTCTAATATGAAGTACTTTATCAAATGCCTTTTGAAAGTTCATATACACATCAACCGTACTACTCTCATCAACCCTCTCCGTTACTTCATCAAAGAACTCAATCAAGTTAGTCAAACATGATTTTCCTTTAACAAATCCGTGCTGACTTTTATTTATTAGCCCATACTTCTCCAATTGCCAATTCATTTTGTTCCTGATTATTGTCTCTAAAAGTTTCCCCACCACCGACGTTAAGCTGACTGGCCTGTAATTGTCGGGTTTATTCCTCTCCCCTTTTATGAACAGGAGTGTAACATTTGCAATCCTCCAGTCCTCTGGCACCATCCCCATATCTAAGGAGGATTGAAAGATTGTGGCCAGAGCCTCCGCAAATTCCATCCTTAATTCCCTCAGTAACCTAAGATGCATCACATCTGGACCTGGTGACTTTTTTTTAATTCATCCATGGCATGTAGCAAGACCAGCATTTATTGCCCATCCCTAATTGCCCTTGAGAAGGTGGTGGTGAGCCGCCTCTTGAACCGCTGCAGTCCGTGTGGTGAAGGTTCTCCCACAGTGCTGTTAGGAATGGAGTTCCAGGATTTTGACCCAGTGACGATGAAGGAACGGCGATATATTTCCAAGTCTGAATGGGCTCTCTCGTACCCCCCCTCCGGATTGCGGGCTCGGGCTCTCTCACCACCCCCCCCCCCCACCCGGGATCGCGGGCTCTCTCGCCCCCCCCCCCCCAACTCCGGATCGCGGGCTCTCTCGCCCCCTCCCAATTGCTGGGGCCTCCTGCCGCTAATGTTCCTTCCTGCACACCAGCGAGGCTGTCTATTTGGCCGGCTGCCAGGCAGGAAACGCAGCTAAAATATGTTATTGATGTCCTGCCGTTAAGTTCAGCAGGACCTCCATGTCCCCGGACTTGCTGGTTTCTAAGGCCGTTTTCAACCTCATCCACACCCTCTCTGCCTCACTGTATATATGGGGGTCAATGAATTGGATGGATCTTAGTACACCATAAGATAGGAGTGTGAGTTTGGGTTTTGGAAGGTTTGGTTTCAAAGGCCCTTAAAGATTTGTAGAGATGAAGTCTTGCCTGATAATGGAGTTGCTTTGTTATCTTCCCTAGAAAATAAATAAGCAAAATTGATAGGAGCAATCCCTTTCATCATACTACAGCTGCATGGAATATTGACACATACTCACCACTTGATCACCAGGGAATGTAGTCACATCCCTGCCCATTAGTTCGTAAGGATCAGATATATACATACTTCACATACTTCCTCTACTCCAGTGGGCTGTGGATGCTCAGTCGTTGAGTATATTCAAGGCTGAGATTGATAGGTCTTTGGACCCTAAAGGAATGAAGGGATCTGGGGATAGGGCAGGAAAGTGGAGTTGAGGTAAAAGATCAGCCATGATCTTATTGAATGGTGGAGCAGGCTCAAGGGACCATATGGCCCACTCCTGCTCCTATTTCTTATGTTCTTATGAACTACCTAGATTAACATGACTACAAGAACTCCGGCACACAAATTCACAACTAGTCTTCAAGGGAAATTCTGCACATATCTTGTCAACAAATCGACAAATGATCATCTCCTTACTTGACCACTGACTAAAATTCAAAAACAGTGGGTGTGAAATTGATCTTGGGTGCTAAGGCCAAACGGGTGATGGTGAATCGACAGCCATTTTACACCCTGCCCAATTTGTCTTTTCATAGAAGTTCACTTGTGTGCAATGCTCCTCTGAACACTCAGCTAAGCACACCTGATGCTCTATTTGGTTACCAATTATACATTTCCCATCATTAAGGACAATAGTAACTGGCAAAATGGTATCTGGTACTTTTTGTTTCAAACAATGTTTAGATTTGTTCTTATTTTAAGAACCTTTGGCTTAATTTGTTGGGGAGAGGGGGAATCCAATTGTTGGTGGGCTAGTGAGGAAAGGCATCCAATTTGGCTGACTGTTTCCAACAGTGTACTAATTTCTATGTTTCAATACTCTGTCAGAGTGGTCCAGGGAGTGCTATGTACAGTCGTGAGTGGAGGGTAGAAATTATGTTATTGTACAAATGCTTAATAGTTCATATCAAATTCCTTTCGTCTAAATGAAAGTGCTAACATGGTTAAATGGGTTAGTTCTTCCATTAAATTAATGGAGAGGGGAATTTGATATGAGTGCATTCTGTATTTATAAAATAACATCACCAACAGTAAATTCTACCCTAGTGTTTCCAGTCATTGATAGTCTGGTGGTTGAAGTACATCTGTGATCTATCCTAGTCTGAGTAGTAAATAAGTTAAATAAGGTAGGTAAATAAGTCCCCAGTCTCTTATAAACTGGTGTGGGGAATGCATCCAGGTTCAGTGACAGTCAAGGGAAGTTTGTATGTCTTGGAAGGGCTTCTGCGTTTAGCTTATGCAAGCTGTTAAATGAGTACTAGTGGAAAAGTAAATAAAATGCCCGAAGAACTAGGGACTACATACTCTAAAACAATTTAGAATGAATAAGGAGTTGAAGATTGAAAACTTTAACACTAAATAATAGAAGGGAAATTTCTTTTGGGCAGATCCAGCCTTTCATGATATGGATGTAGAGTCTTCATTTTGCAAATTTAGTGAAGATATTCACCCATTTAAATTAGTGAGCTGAGTATTTGTACAATAACACAACAGGCACTGATTTCTACTCTCAGATCATGTAACTTTTCGCACAATGTTTACAAATGAGGGTGGGAGGCTAATAATTAGATTAGTGATATCATAAATTGTAAAGATTTCCTCAGTTTGAGCATGTTTATAATTCTATTAGAAATACCAATCACCCAACAGAAAATCTTTACAAATACGTTTACGATGTCACAGCACATAGCAACCACAGGAAATCTTATCACGTGTGAATAATAGTGCAAAACAACAAGACCTCTTTACATGTTACAGAATTCTTATTTCTTTTCAAAATTATTCATTACTCACCATATTTCTTCTTTACTTTGGGCAGCACTGTCCATGTTGCCTTAGTAGGCTTTTCCATACTCAAATATTTCCATCCGTTGGCTGTAAGTGAGAACAAGCACTGTATCTGGATTGACAGTCTTTGGAATTGACTGAGTTCTTGCTACGATTCAGTTATAATTTGTGTGGCACACCCAGTGGCACATTTTGACAAGATCGGGTGCACTCTTATTAAAAATATTCTTGTGTCCAATCAGCTCAGTCTGATTTTTATAACCATTTTTGTAAATTAAATATTCTGATGAAGTGACCACCCAAAACCTTAAAATATCTCCTCTTATTGGGAGTAGAACTTTCAAGGTGTGCTTTCTTTAATAAATTGGATGAAACTTTTGTTTATTAACAAAGTTGTTTATTTTGACAGCTTTTTTCAAAAAATCACACAGAAGGATTTCTGTCCTTGATGCTGGCTGACCTGTTGTGCATTTATTTCTTAAATTGCAATTTAAATTATTTCACCAAATTAATTTGCCATGTATTTCAACACAAACGAGAAGAATTTTAATCATCTGTTATTGGGCATAAGGGCTGGTCAACAAATCAATTTGTCAGAATTGTCATGGCTCAGTGCATCAAATTTTGAGTCTGCATTAGACACATACAATAAAAAGAGAGAGGACAAAGTGTTCAAGTGTCGAAGAATCAGATGTGTTTTCCGTTTTCCTATTTGAAAGTTGAGTGGGGGTTAAATTGGTTAACCCCCAAAAACAGGCGGTGGGATCGCAGTGCGCAATTAACCTGCGGCCATTGGTTGCGATGCAGGCAGCACGTAACATTCCTGCTGCCTGATACTTTGAATGATTGCTGCGTGCAGCCAGCGCTACCTGCACTGTTGATTGGCTGCACGCATCAGCAGGGGGCCCTGATATTGGGAGTGGTTAGCACTACTTAAAGGTAGCCTGCACCTCTTAAAGGGGAGGTGCACTGCGGCTGCAGGAAGTGGTGGGAGTTGTGTGAGAAGTGATTCCAGGGCTGTGATACTTGGAAGAATGGCTGTGCCTGCGAGACAGCATGCACCAAGGTTCTCTGATGATGCACTAGAGGCCTTGATGGAAGAGGTGGACAGAAGGTGGGGCATCCTGTATCAGCAGGGGGGCAAGAGGCCCTCCAGACATATGCTTGAGGCAGTGGGAGGAAGTAACGGATGAGTTCAATGCCAGGCGCATAGCACCAAGAACATGGATGCAGTGCAGGAAGAAGTTCAATGATTTGAAAGGAGTGGTCAAAGTGAGTGAGTTCAACTTCCAAGTCGCATATCGTATGAACTACACCACCAGCGTCATCGACTGTTCAATGCTCTACACAACCCCAACGCCCCCCATCACCCACCTACCAACAATCTCTATCAATTAGTACTCAACCTTTCAAATCAGATACTGTATCTCACCCTCACCCATTGCCACTGTTGCAAGCCGCACACCCACAACTCACAGGTCACACACGCTGGCAGCTATTCAACCATGACAGCCACATCACCCAAATATCTTGCAAGACACTCACTGTTACACTTCCCTCTTTCTTGCCAGAGAAGCTGGCGCACAACAATAGACAGCAAGAACTGGAGGAGGACAAATGCGCCTACATGTCCTAACTCCCATTGAGGAAACAGTGCTGGCCATCACTGGAAGGGCCAGCGCTGAGGCCGTGGCCACTGGCGGTGCTGGAGGGATCGATGATGAGGGTCTCTGCATACCTAATCCTCCTTCTCACTTCCCACTTATCTCTCATCCCACAATCTTTTCTGACTCACGTGCTGCAGATGATGTATGCACCCACGTCTTATTAGCTTCTCTCCCCTCATCACAACTCAACTCGTGTCCCTTTGTCATTTCAGGTACCCAAAATCTGGAACCTGCCCATTCAGAGGAGGCAGAAGAAGATGACAGTGATGATGAGGATACACCATCACTCGATCTTACACTCACAGCCACCAGATCAGAGAGTGAGACTGCGCATAGTTTAGAGGCTAGGATAGAGGAGGGATCTGCATGTGGTGAGACACCAGGCACAAGTGCGCAGGAGCCAGGGTGGGGGGGTTGCAGATACCGTAGGTGCCAGCTTACCAGAGGGCGAGGTCACACACTAGTTCTGCTGTCGAGGAGTCAGATGATGACTTTGATGGGCCAGGCTACATAAGAGGGCTGATGGGCGTACACAGCCAAATGCTTGGGGCATTGGAAAGCCTGCCAGAAAGGCTGCGCACAATGTCAAGGAGCATGGAGGAGTCCAGCTCCAACTTGGCACAGTGCTTTGCGCAGGACTTGGAGCCCATCCTTTCCCACATGGAACGGGTGGTCACCTCCATCAGCACACCTGTGGAACCCACCATGATACAGCGTCTGATGACCAATGTCACAGCTTCTATTGCAGCACAAACATCTGCCATTCAAAGTCTGACTGCTGCCTTGGAAGCTCAGACTGCTGCTATCATGGCTCTGGGTTCCACTGTTGAAAGGGGCTTCCAGGGCATCACAACAGTCCAGCAATCTGTTCTCCAGCAGATCACCAGAATTGCTGAGGCCCCGCCCCGGGAGAGTGGCAGTGGCACCATGGCAGTAGCACCTGCTGTCCTCTCTCAGAATGACAGCATTCCTGCTCCCACCCATGCCATTCCGCCAATGCCCTTGCTGTTTGTTGCCTGTCAGCCAGCCAGGCCAGACTGCTGCAGCCCATGCCGAGATGGTGCAGTCTGAATCCGGGCCCTCCCGGCCCAGCGCTACTCGAGGTCGTCCTCCACGGCCATCTGCACGTTCTTCAATTGAAGGTCAGCAGCCTTCACCACCCATGCTCCAGCCACTGGGGATGCACCTCGTAGGAGCACTCGGATAGTAAAGGCACACGAACAACAGGCACTGAGGGAATGCACAGGGATGAATAGTCTCATTTTGTTTGCATCATTTCATGTGTTAATTTCTAGATGTGCATTTGGATTTGCATTTGGTGATGGTTTTTATTTCTGCGATGAACTAAAGAAGGAAGCATTGTGAAAGCATAAGGAGGATAACTTGATGGGCATGTGAGAGAGGAAAGGTGAGGAATGTGGGACTGTTGGTGAATGGGGAGGAGTCGTTGAAGTTACTGGTATCGCTCATTAATAATCTGATCACACAGAGCCCTGGCAAACAGAGACTGTACCTTTTAGCCTCCCTGCCTCTTCACCACTTCCTGCTGTATTTCCTCCTCCTCCTCCTCTTCTTCCTCCATTTCTTATTCCTCCTCCTCTTCCTTTGCCTTTTCCTCCTGCTCATATTCTGGCCAGATAGTCTGTGGCAAGGGCTGTTCCCTCATAATGGCGAGGTTGTTCAGCATGCAGCATACCACGACAAATCTTGATACCCATTCAGCTAAGTGCTGCAGGGCTCCTCCAGAACGGTCCAGGCAGTGCAAGTGTTGCTTGAGGATGCCTATGGTGCGCTCGATGATGTTCCATGTGGCAGCATGGCTCTCGTTGTAGGCCTTCTTTGCACGTTTTTGTGCGTTCCTGACCGGAGTCATGAGCCATTTCATGAGGGAATAACCCTTGTCGCCCAGTAGCCAGCCTTTGACTTGCCATGCTGGTTGAAATTTAGGTGGAACTGACGACTGCCACAGGATAAAGGAATCGTGACTGCTGCCAGGGTAGTGGGCATTCACCCACATGATGGGCTACGTGTGGTCATACACCAGCTGCACAATGAGGGAGTGGAATCCCTTTCTGTTCGTGAATATGGCCAAGTTCAGATGAGGGGCACACATGGCAATGTGCGTGCAGTCAATGGCACCCTGCACCATGGATAAGCCTGCAATACGAGCAAACCCTTGCGCTCGCTCCTCCTGCTTGTCTCTAACAAGAGAAAATGAGACGAATTTGTGTCTCAGTGTGTAGAGAGCCTCGGTGACCTCCGTTTTACAGAAGTGCCTTGCAAACTGCAAGATGTTGCTTATATCCCCAGCAGCAGCCTGAAAGGAGCCAGAGCCGTAAAAATGAAGCGTCACAGTTACCTTGACAGCCACAGGCAATGCCTGTTTTGAGGCTGCAGTCGTGGCTGCAGCAGTTGACAAATCTCAGTCACGATCTCTTCAGTGAACCGTAGACATCTGATGAACTGGTCGTCACTGAAGTTGAGGGCGAAAGACCCTTCTTGGATATGGCCTCCAGCTGAGTGCCCTGCTCCTCCTCCCTCTTCTGGCAGCTTGTCCTGCACTGCGTGGCCTCTCTTCATTCTCCCAGTCATGTTCAATTCCCAGAGGAAGCCCTACGAGGCCACCCATGTCTGGAAGCAACTTTTTTCAGCACTATATTTTAAATGCCACTAAAAGTACTGCAAGACCAGCCAGATCACTCTCTATAGAGTATTCAAACTTTAGGCAAGTATAGAAAACCTCCAAAAACATGTACAATTGCACCAGCAGCCAGAATAAATCATCCATCAACTAACCTGTAAGTACTTCATGATCCCTTTAATTAGCACTGGTAGAGGGTCTTTCATGCTGTTTAAGTCCTGTTCAGCTGTGCAAGGTTAAGACAATGCATTGGCTGGAAAGTAGCACTCCAAAATTTCATCGGTTGCTTCAAATCAGCGTTGCACACTGATCCGCGTCATCATCTCCCTATTCTACATGCTGCCAGCGGTCATTAGGTGCGCGAGCGTAAACCTCTTTACCAAGAAGGCATCCTGCGCACTTCCTATTGGAAGTGTGCTCGCGCATCTCAGACACCATTTTCAGGACTTAGATGTCCGCATAGTGCCTACAAAACGGGTGCTACATGGTCCAATTTCGCCCCGTAGCTTCAAAAAACTGTACTTTTGACTTTTGCAATGAGTCTTTCTAAAAGCAGAAAAAATTGGGAAGCTGTATAAAGTACCTGCTCCATTCTCTAACTCTGGTTCCTTAAAGTACAAAGCAATTGCCATTTCATCTTTTAAATTTGAACAAAACTATCATATATGACATTTTCACCCTTTGTCAAAAGAGAAAACTGGAGGGGGAGGGTGAACAGCCAGTTGTCGTGGTGCATATAGGCACCAACGATATAGGTCAAAAACAGGATGAGGTCCTACAAGCTGAATTTAGGGAGTTAGGAGTTAAACTAAAGAGTAGGACCTCAAAGGTAGTAATCTCAGGATTGCTACCAGTGCAACGGGCTAGTCAGAGTAGGAATGACAGGATAGCTAGGATGAATACGTGGCTTGAGAGATGGTGCAAGAGGGAGGGATTCAAATTCCTGGGCCATTGGAACCGGTTCTGGGGGAGGTGGGACCAGTACAAATTGGACGGTCTGCATCTGGGCAGGACTGGAACCAATGTCCTAGGGGGAGTGTTTGCTAGTGCTGTTGGGGAGGGTTTAAACTAATGTGGCAGGGGGATGGGAACCGATGCAGGAAGTCAGTGGGAAATAAAGTGGTGACAGAAACAAAAGGCAGTAAGGGAGAGTGTACAGAACATGACCGGACAGATGGTCTGAGAAAGCAGGGCAAAGACCAAGGGAAGTCTAGATTAAACTGCATTTATTTCAATGCAAGAAGTCTGATGGGCAAGGCAGATGAACTCAGGGCATGGATGGGTACATGGGACTGGGATGTTATAGCTATTACTGAAACATGGCTAAGGGAGGGGCAGGACTGGCAGCTCAATGTTCCAGGGTACAGATGCTAGAGGAAAGATAGAGCAGGAGGTAAGAGAGGAGGGGGAGTTGCGTTCTTGATTAGGGAGAACATCACGGCAGTAGTGAGAGGGGATATATCCGAGGGTTCGCCCACTGAGTCTATATGGGTAGCACTGAGAAATAAGAAGGGAGAGATCACTTTGATAGGATTGTACTACAGACCCCCAAATAGTCAATGGGAAATTGAGGAGCAAATATGTAAGGAGATTACAGACAGCTGCAAGAAAAATAGGGTGGTAATAGTAGGGGACTTTAACTTTCCCAACATTGACTGGGACAGCCATAGCATTAGGGGCTTGGATGGAGAGAAATTTGTTGAGTGTATTCAGGAGGAATTTCTCATTCAGTATGTGGATGGCCCGACTAGAGAGGGGGCAAAACTTGACCTCCTCTTGGGAAATAAGGAAGGGCAGGTGACAGAAGTGTTAGTGAGGGATCACTTTGGGACCAGTGATCATAATTCCATTAGTTTTAAGATAGCTATGGAGAATGATAAGTCTGGCCCAAAAGTTAAAATTCTAAATTGGGGAAAGGCCAATTTTGATGGTATTAGACAGGAACTTTCAGAAGTTGATTGGGAGAGTCTGTTGGCAGGCAAAGGGACGTCTGGTAAGTGGGAGGCTTTCAAAAGTGTGTTAACCAGGGTTCAGGGTAAGCACATTCCTTATAAAGTGAAGGGCAAGGCTGGTAGAAGTAGGGAACCTTGGATGACTCGGGAGATTGTGGCCCTAGTCAAAAAGAAGAAGGAGGCATATGACATGCATAGGCAGCTGGGATCAAGTGGATCCCTTGAAGAGTATAGAGATTGCCAGAGTAGAGTTAAGAGAGAAATCAGGAGGGCAAAAAGGGGACATGAGATTGCTTTGGCAGATAAGGCAAAGGAGAATCCAAAGAGCTTCTACAAATACATAAAGGGCAAAAGAGTAACTAGGGAGAGAGTAGGGCCTCTTAAGGATCAACAAGGTCATCTATGTGCGGAACCACAAGAGATGGGTGAGATCCTGAATGAATATTTCACATCGGTATTTACGGTTGAGAAAGGCATGGATGTTAGGGAACTTGGGGAAATAAATAGTGATGTCTTGAGGAGTGTACATATTACAGAGAGGGAGGTGCTGCAAGTCTTAACGCGCATCAAGGTAGATAAATCTCCGGGACCTGATGAAATGTATCCCAGGACGTTATGGGAGGTTAGGGAGGAAATTGCGGGTCCCCTAGCAGAGATATTTGAATCATCCACGCTACAGGTGAGGTGCCTGAAGATTGGAAGGTAGCAAATGTTGTACCTTTGTTTAAGAAGGGCGGCAGGGAAAAGCCTGGGAACTACAGACCGGTGAGCCTGACATCTGTAGCGGGTAAGTTGTTAGAGGGTATTCTGAGGGACAGGATCTACAGGCATTTGGAGAGGCAGGGACTAATTAGGAACAGTCAGCATGGTTTTGTGAGAGGAAAATCATGTCTCACGAATTTGATTGAGTTTTTTGAAGGGGTAACCAAGAAGATAGATGAGGGCTGTGCAGTAGACGTGGTCTACATGGACTTCAGCAAAGCTTTTGACAAGGTACCGCATGGTAGGTTGTTACATAAGGTTAAATCTCACGGGATCCAAGGTGAGGTAGCCAATTGGATACAAAATTGGCTTGACGACAGAAGGCAGAGGGTCGTTGTAGAGGGTTGTTTTTCAAACTGGATGCCTGTGTCCAGCGGTGTGCCTCAGGGATCGGTGCTGGGTCCGCTGTTATTTGTTATTTATATTAATGATTTGGATGAGAATTTAGGAGGCATGGTTAGTAAGTTTGCAGATGACACCAAGATTGGTGGCATTGTGGACAGTGAAGAAGGTTATCTAGGATTGCAACGGGATCTTGATAAATTGGGCCAGTGGGCCGATGAATGGCAGATGGAGTTTAATTTAGATAAATGTGAGGTGATGCATTTTGGTAGATCGAATCGGGCCAGGACCTACTCCGTTAATGGTAGGGCGTTGGGGAGAGTTATAGAACAAAGAGATCTAGGAGTACAGGTTCATAGCTCCTTGAAAGTGGAGTCACAGGTGGATAGGGTGGTGAAGAAGGCATTCGGCATGCTTGGTTTCATTGGTCAGAACATTGAATGCAGGAGTTGGGATGTCTTGTTGAAGTTGTACATGGCATTGGTGAGGCCACACTTGGAATACTGTGTACCGTTCTGGTCACCCTATTATAGAAAGGATATTATTAAACTAGAAAGAGTGCAGAAAAGATTTACTAGGATGCTACCGGGACTTGATGGTTTGACTTACAGGGAGAGGTTAGACAGACTGGGACTTTTTTCCCTGGAGAGTAGGAGGTTAAGGGGTGGTCTTATAGAAGTCTATAAAATAATGAGGGGCATAGATAAGGTAGATAGTCAAAATCTTTTCCCAAATGTAGGGGAGTCTGTAACAAGGGGGCATAGATTTAAGGTGAGAGGGGAGAGATACAAAAGGGTCCAGAAGGGCAATTTTTTCACTCAAAGGGTGGTGAGTGTCTGGAACGAGCTGCCAGAGGCAGTAGTAGAGGCGGGTACAATTTTGTCTTTTAAAAAGCATTTGGACAGTTACATGGGTAAGATGGGTATAGAGGGATATGGGCCAAGTGCAGGAAATTGGGACTTGCTTAGTGGTATAAACTGGGCGACATGGACATGTTGGGCCGAAGGGCCTGTTTCCATGTTGTAACTTCTATGATTCTATGATTCTATAACCTATTCCACAAGGTGTACTTATTCAAATCTACAGTCCCCTACTATTCTACTTTTCTGGGGCCACGGGGATAGCAGAATGAATTCTACAGTTAGTCTTTTTTCTGGGTCTTGTAAATCTTAGTCTTCTTAAATATGATGGCAAAATTTTGATGAACTTCATTCTCTCTAGATCATTCTTCATCCTTCTCACATCTTTCAGCGATGTTGTCTAATGTAATGGAACTAGAAGCAATTCATCACGAACATGGTTGCTCTTTCCTTTAGAATATCTAAGTTAATACTAGACATCTTGCAATTGCAGAGCTCAATGAACCAACCTTGTTGAAGAGTCGGGATTATTATCCAAGCTAAAGCTGAGCTGTCCAGTAATCATTTTCAAAAATTTACTCTGATTCCCCTTGGAACTAAACATTGCTGAACACTCCTTTCCGAGTTCACTCTGGTGTTTTAGAGCCACGTACATACTTCTGCTGGCAATGTACTTATCTACCTATGAATACCATCTGGCCACCATTAAGCAAAGCTCCTTGTTGTCATTGTTGATGTTGGCATCTCTATGGTCACTTTGCTTGGCCTCGAGTTCAGTCAGACCATGGAATGTCTCTGATATTAACTGAAAGGATATTATGACAGAACTGTTGACGTTCTTAGTGCTGCTACCATTGGCATTAGTTTGCTCTCTACTGCTCTACAAGTGTGTATAAGTTATTTCTGCTTTATTCCTGCTGAGCTGGACAATATGCAAATAACACATTTTAAGACTGTAAAAAGGTTAAATGCTTAAAGTAGTGGCACATTTTGAGGGTGTTCGACCATCTTTTCACTGAGAGGATTTGGAAAAAAAGTTATTTTTAAATGTCAACCTACTGATGTAGGGAAGGAAGTGCAGCCTTTTTATTATTTTGTACTTTTGCACAAAGACAAGTTGTACTGAATGAAATAAGTGAATCTGATCATAACTGTTTCTCTGTATGTTCACTTGCTTTTGAAATAAAGTAGCTTAATGATTTGTATCTGGCCTTGTTTCACCAAGTATTTTCTCATTATTAGTAAAGTTAGTGAAGCTTTAACTGATATTTTTGCACATACCCTAAATTCAGGAGAGTTTCCTGAGTATTGTGAAATGGCTCATTATTTTTTTAAAAATCAAGAGGCATACGTAGAAACCATAGACCAGTAGATTGAACATTTGTTATAGGGAAGCCATCTTGAGAAATCTAGTGGATGACACCTAGAAAAGCATACCTTATTAAAGGGCAGTCAGCTTGGATTCAGGAAAGGGAGGTCATGTTTAACTGACCAGCTGTAGATCACTGACACGATGCACAAGGGAAATACAGCCAATATTATACACTTGGTCTCTCAGATTCTTTTTGACAGAGTCCCACATATAAGGAAACACAGAACAGAAGGTGACGTGTGGCACTGGATGGAACATTGGTTAAAAACAAGAAACAGAGAATGACCATACATAGGAACTATTCAAGCTGGGAAGAGGTTGTAAATTGGATATCCCAGGAATCAGTCTTGTTATTTTTAATATATATTAATGACTTGGACAAGGGTTCTGTAAGTGAAACCTTAAAGAGGAAACTTCAGGCAGCTTTAGCAATGGAGGAGATTTGGGAGCTTCATTTGAGGTCAGAGGAAATAGTGAGGCAAAAAATGTCAATAAATGAAACAGTTAAGGGTGGAGCATTCAAATGTGAATGAATTACTGGTTTGTGCATTGGTATGTGTATTTTGAATAATTTGATTTACTAAAACCTGTTACTGAGTGGATATAGAATGGATGGAATAATACCAAGGCCTAACTTGATGATCCTTCGAAGGGCAACTGTACATGGCCTATCACGAACACTACCAATTTATTTAATCTCTCAGACTAACCATCGGTGAAGCTTCCAAAAAGTAAAGCTCTCTGTAATTTCCTCTGACTCTCTAAGATAACTTCAGGATATCAGTTTAACGTCATAGCTTTCAATATTCAAAACTTACCAGCTGCATTCCACTGATGTACTTTTAAGATCTTGGAAAAGTTAAGAATGATCATGTTCCATACAATATTGATTATCTCTGACTATATAATGAAGAAACAAAGTTTAGGGGGAGTTCTCTTTATCCAAAGTGATTTCCCAATGTTTATTGGAAAAAAAATTATGTTGAGCCTACCAGAACGAAATTTGCACAGTCTTAATTCAGTGCTGAGTAGGCACTATCTATCACCCTCTTTGCCTTATTATTTCCTCTGACCTCAAATGGAGCTCCCCAATCTCCTGCTCTGCTAAAGCTGTCTCCAAAAAGCTAGTTTTCCTTTTTGGGCCAAACACTTATGTTTCCCTCAACAACTCCTGAAGTCTGACAAAGACTTAAATAATGCACCGATCTTTACTCTTCTGGTGTCTCTCCAATGTTCCTGGTCGGGATACAAGTCAAAGCTCAAAATTTGACAAGCAATTTTTCCCTCATCTTTAGCCTCCAACCTCTCTCTTTTCATCACAACCTTTCCTGCCTTTCAATTTGATTGACGCAAAACTTTACTTTCTCCCATCCCAATATTTCCCCCTGATGTAGGCCCCATCTTCACTTCCTCAAGTTTAAGGGGTGCAGATTTGAGCATATCTAAAGCACAACTGGTTCAGCCTTGAAGTGTTATGGGCCTTATTCTCCTCTGCCAAACACCGCCCACTTTTCGAGGATCATTCTGGAAAGCAAAGATAACCCTAAGCTTTTCCCCACCACCAACTGTCTCCATAAGCTCACCAAACCAAACCTCTGCCAGGTCTTCTGTCTGCCCTAGCCCTGAACTCATATCATCCATGAGGCCCACTTACTACTCCCTTGGCCTCATTCCCACTAAACTGCTAATCATTCAATTTCCCCTTCTGGGCCCCATACTAGCTGACATTGTAAACTGTTCCCTCTTCTCAGGTACTGTTCCCTCTCCCTTTCAAAACTCCCATCGTCACTCATCCCTCAAAAAACCCATCCTTGATCCCTCTGTACTTGCAAATTATCGTCCCATCTTGATCGTGTTGTCACTTTTCAAATACTTCTCCATCTTTCCTGCAATTCTATGTTTCAGTCTCTCCATTCACGTTTCCACCTGTGCCTCAGCATCAAAACTGTCCTAACCAAAGTCACAAATGGCATCCTCTGAGACTGTGTTATCTCTCCCCATCCTCCTCAATCTCTCTGCAGCCTTTGACACCTTTCTCCCCCAACACCTCTCCTCAATCAGTCTCAGTTCCTTTGCTTGGTTCCACTCATTCCTATCTGATCATAGCCAAAGCATTCTCAGCAATGGGTTCTCTTCCCAATCCCGCTCCCGCACTGTTACTTCTGGAGTCCCTCAAGGATCTGTCCTTCGTTACCTCCCTCTTTTTTATCTACATGCTACCCCTTGGCAACATTATCCTCAGACATAAAGTCAGCTGCCACATGTACGGTGACGCCATCCATTTCTACCGCTCCATCGCTGCCTTTGTCTGACAACCAGGCTTGAATGAGCTGCGATTTCCTCCATTAGGCCCTGGTCACAAAGTCCATAACCTTGCCACCAATTCCATCGCTCTCCTCGGCCAGTCTACCAAAATACCCCACCTCACACTTATCTATATTGAAATTCATTTGCCAATTACACGCCCATTCTGCAAACTTATTAATGTCTTCTTACATTTTTATGTAGATTAGATTGTTCACAACCTTGGCACCCTATTCGACCCCAAGCTGAGCTTCCGACCCCATATCCTCGCCATCACGAAGACCATCTACTTGCTCTGCCATAACAGCACCTGTCTCCACCCCTGCCTCAGCCCATCTGCTGCTGAAACCTTCACCCATGTCTTTGTCACCTCCATATTCACTATTCCTGTGGTTTCCTCATCAGCTTCTCATCCTCCACCCTCCAAACCTCTGTTCCTTATCCTGTCCCACTCCTCCATCATCCCACTGCTCGCTGTCTACATTGGCTCCCAGTTCCCCAGTGCCTCAAATTTGAAATTCTCATCCTTGTGTTTAAATCTCACCATGGCCTACACTGCTCCTTATCACTGTAAACTCCTCCAGTCCTACAATTCCCCTCAAACTCTCCATGCCTCTGACTCTGGCCCCCAAAAATCTGGTACAAAATGTAATCAAAAATGCTAATGGACTGTTAGGAACAGGAGTAGGCCATTCAGCCTGCTCTGCCATTTGATAAGATCATGGCTGATCTGTGATCTAACTCCATATACCTGCCTTTGGCCCATATCCCTTAATACCTTTGGTTGCCAAAAAGCTATCTATCTCACATTTAAATTTAGCAAGTGAGCTAGCTAGAGTTTGCGGAAGAGAGTTCCAAACTTCTAGCACCCCTTATAATCTCACTCAGGAGTGAGATTATAAATGTTTTCTAATCTCACTCCTGAAAGGTCTGGCTCTAATTTTTAGACTGTGCCCCCTACTCCTAAAATCCCCAACCAGCGGAAATAGTTTTTCTCTATCCACCCTATCTGTTCCCCTTAATATCTTATAAACTTCGATCAGATCACCCCTTAACCTTCTAAACTCTAGAGAATACAATCCCAATTTGTGTAATCTCTCCTCGTAACTTAACCCTTGAAGTCCGGGTATCATCATCTTGGCCTTTATCTCAAGGAGGTTGGAAAACAAAAGTGAGGAAGTGATGTTTCAGTTGTACAGAGCCTTGGTCAGACCCTATCTAGAGCACTAGGTTCAGTTTTAGGGACCACATCTCAGGAAGGATATATTGGCCTTGGAGAGGGTACAATGCAGATTCACCAAAATGATACTGGGGCTTAAAGGGTTAAATTATGAGGACAGATTGCATAAACTTGGTTTGTGTTCCCTTGAGTTTAGAAAGTTGAGGGGTGATCTAATCAAGGTGTTTAAAATGTTAAAGGGATTCAATAAGATTGAGACAGAGCAATTATTTCCTTTGGTGGACAAATGTAGAACATGGGGGCATAATCTTAAAATTAGAGATAAGTCTGTTGGGGGTGAAATTGGGAAGCAGTTTTTCACACAAAGGGTAATGCAGATCTGAACTCTCTCCTTAAAGGCTATCGATGCTGGGTCAATTGGAATTTTCAAGATTGAGATCAACACATTTTTGTTAGGTAAAACTATCAAGGGATATAGAGAAAAAGTGGCTAAATGGAGTTGAGGTACAGATTATCCATGATTTAATAGAATGGAAGCACAGGCTTGAGGAGCTAAATGGCCTACTTCGGTTCCTATGTTTCCTCCTTTACTCCACCATCATGGTCAGCTGTCTAAGCTCCATGCTCTGGAATTCCCTTCTTAAATGCTTCCAACTCTCCAACTCCCTCTCCTCATTGAAGACACTCCTGGAAACCAAACTCTTCAACCAAGCTTTTGGTCACCACTCCTAATATCTCCTTTTTTGACTCAGTGTCCATTTTATTTTGATTAGGCTTCTGTGAAGTGACTTCAGGCATTTTTTCTACTTTAAAGGTCATATATAAATACAAGAATGATGATGATGATGATGACTCTACTACTAATGGTCATAGCTTCTCTGGACTTTCTCTCCCTTATTCTCCCTAAGCTTCAAGCATATTATCGTACATACCTTTCCTCCTTCCTGCCCTCATTGTGTTCAAATCTGAACTCAACGCACACCCAGATTATGCTGACATCACAAATGAGGAAATTTAGCTCCAAACTTGTTAACAAGATAAGTGGTCATGTATTCTATATTGAAACATATGGGCCCTGGTGGGAGAGGGATGGATTTGGGGCAGAGTGTAACTTCTGCCTGCCCACTTTCAGTGCCCCGACCCATCAGAAATCCTGGGGTCAGGCTCCCTTGAATATTTTGAATGGCTACCTGCACCGTTTCTATATATCACAATTTGGAAGTTTGTTTGCTTTTCCAAATTATTTAAAAACAGCTGGAGAATGAAATTTATTTTAAAAATTGAGTTAGAAGTTTCAGAGGAAAGCTATTTTGTAGTGCTTATATTTTACTTTGGAAACAATCTAACAGCTGATAGAGGGAGTCAAACATGGAGATAGAAACAGAGTGATGATTAGAATAGATTTGCTTTATTTGAAACTGAGAATTCAATAACAATTATTATTTTTCCATTGCAAAAACTGTTATCAAGAGCTTATTTTTTACTTCAGATAAAGACACTGGCTCAGAGAAAGAGAAATAAATGAACGGGAGTGATTAAAGCATTTGTGCTTTATTCTGTTTATAGTGAGAATTCAAAAAATAGGCAATGTTTACACAAAAATGGGTCTATACGGCTGTGTTGGCTATGTATCCAGCTGCAGTGAGTAAGGAAAACACTAATGAGTTATTTTCTAGAAACCAATTGAAAAACATTGGCCCAGAAATTACTTACCTTGGATGCCGCTCCGTAATGGCGTCCATCCCAACCGCCATTGAATCCATCGGAACAAGTTCACAAACACAAACATGCACTGTAAAACCCGGAAATCACAAGCTTGCGATTGGTTCAACGGCATTTTGACAGTTCTGAATTAAAGGGCCACCTATTCTATAATCAATACAATCACCAATCGTAAACTTACCCATCTGCCCAGCTGGAACAAAGACACTTACACCACGAGAAGGTACGCCTGAAAATACCAGCCCTACACTACTTTTTAAAAGCACAGTGACTCGTAATGACTGCAAAACAACAAAAAAATTACATTTTCAAAATGTGGAACGTCTAATTATTCTTATTTTAATACTTTTTGATCATTAAAAAAATTTATTGAAAAATATTCTTTTTTAATTTTTAACTTCTGTATGTTTCAGTACATTAAATCATTTTCTTGCATTTTTATAATAAGGTAAGTTAAATTTTTATTTAGACTAACACAGGGAATGTCACTTTAAATGAATGAGCTTTACTTGCCTGCGTGTGGGCGGGGCTTGCACTCCCACAGTCTTTGCATGCGCACGTGGCCTGCGCTGATCTCGGAGCTCACCACTGGAGAAGGTTTCAAAATTCAGCAAATGGACGTCGTGGACCACGCAGTGAGTACATTCAAACTTTTTATCCGCAGGATGTGCGGACAATCTTGCCACACCGGTGGTAGCAAGTTCCAGCCCATTTACTTCAATGGGCCAAATCTTGTTGGAGCAAGGCATCTCACGCTTTCATGCACCCTTCAGCTCGAAATTCTTTTGCGTCGTAACTTGCTGGAAGTGCGAGCTGATAACATTGTGGCGAGGGCAACGGGGCATGTGGGGCCTCAGTGAACAATGGGACCAACAATGTATCTCCTTAATCAATGAGATTTACGGATTGAGAAAGAAACAGGAACGAAGGTAGGTTAATTAGAGTGGGTAAATCAAATCAGGTACAGAAATAAAGAGAGGGAAAGAAAGGTTGGATCAAGAGAGAGAGAGAAAAGAGACAGAAAGGAAAAGTAAGAAAAAAATTTTTAAAACTTAAATTTAAAATTCTTTAAATCTCTAAGAAGAATCTTGCATCTATGCAAGATGAGACTCAACAGTTTAAATTGTTCCCTTTCTGGGCCAGAGAAATTAATTAGCTTTACATTAACAATAATCACATCATTAAAAGGGTACTTATGCTATTAATTATGAGCCCTAACTTTCTGTGGCGAGTTTAATGGGCAATTAATGTGCAAATCCACCAAGTTCTTAAAAATAACAAGGAGGCTAAGGGCGCGATGTCGTTTGTGAGAAGCAAACGGAGGAGCGGCGTAAATCGACCAGCAAATTCTGGAGATTTGCAATTCACATCATATCTCTTCATCCCCTGAACTTGCTGACCGATTTGCGCATTAATAACTGCGTGTGTTATTAACACAACATTATTTTTCCAGAAAAATTTAGCTCATTATCTTTGAATTGAAGTCTTAGAAACTTTTCCCCTAATTCTTTCACTGGAGATGGCACCCTGACCCATTTCTTCACCTCAGTAGCCACAGGTTGCATAAAGCATGAACTTTTGAATGTTTTATGAGATCATTTTTGATGCATAAAACATTGGAGCCAGTTTTTATCCCCTTTTTCTGGCAGGAGCAGGGCAGTAAAGAGCCAAAAATTGCGGCACAGCACTTACCAACCCATTCCCGCCAACTCTGGCACACTGCAATTTTGGAGCAGGTCAGGAATCAGGTGATCAACGTGAAACAGGTGAGAGCCTATTTAAATATGCAAATCAGAGTGACTACGCCGCAAGTAGAACCCTGATGCAATTTTGGTGTTCTGCTGAGTGGATCACATGCATTGCCCAGAGGAACTGAGCCTTGAGCGGCCGAACCAGCAGTCCCTAAATGAATCACTAAAAGCCACTCCAAAACGAGGTACAAAAAGGTGTGCCACTGATCTTCCCATCCACTGCCAGTCTCTTCATGCCCCCCCACCAGGTTGATTTCCCCCTCCTTTAATGTCCCACTTCTGGCTTGGCTCTGTGGAGGAACAGCTGGATTTCCTACCCCTCCCCTCCACACCCCTTAATCCACAAGTTGCCTGTCAGCACTTGTTCAGCGCTCGCAACTCGCCGATATTATTGTCATGCAGCTCAAGCATGAAAATGGTTCAGGCCTCTCCTTGACGCACATAGGGTTGGGGGGGGGGGTGCACAATCGCTCCACCCGCTGCCTGCCTGAAGTGCACCCAAAGTTAAAATCAGTCCCAATGTATGTGCTAAGGGTTGTGTATATGTGCAGTTTATATTTATTAAAGCAACCATGTATTTATTTACCATTAAACACAGATTTATTTCTTTATTTTCTCAAACCATCTAAGAACCTTTTTCACCATCTCAAGGGGACTTTTTACAAACCTCTTTCACAAATTGTCAGCCCCCCCCCCCTCCCAACTCCCACCACAATGCTGGCAGACCCCACATTCCACCCCCATCTCTGTTCTGCCAAATCCCTGGACTGCTCCCAATGCTGCCACATCTTAGGAATGAACCCCTTCCTGTGCTGCTAACTCTCAGGATCTCCACCACAGTGCTGCTAAACTCTATTACTCACACTCCAATTCTGCCAAATCTCAGGATCCCCAATGTTGCTGCGAGCCCTTAGGATCTAAGCGCAGTGTTCCCAAGCTCTAAGACTAGCCATTACTGTTCCAAACTCCCCTTACCAGTGTTGCTATAAAACAGTGGGCGCTAAATTGGGCCCGTTGTTTCAGCGCTACGTTGCCTCCCGAAGTGCCAAGATGGCGTCTTGGCTGTGCACGCACGTTTCCAGTGTGCCGTGCGCCGGATGCTATCTTGGTATAGGAGTTAGCGCAGGCGCAGATAACGAACGCCGGAAGCATGTCTTTACAAAGAGAAAATAGATACCATCATTGTAAAAAGCTGATTTAAAGTGATAGACACCATTTTGGGTCTTAACACTCAACTCAACGCACAGTCTTAACCCCGACCATCTGAACGTGTCTTAGAGTGCCTGGAGGACCCCCCACTAGCGCTATTTAAAGGGAATATGCAGGATTTACAGATTAGTGGCTGGATTATTGCTTCTGACTGCCGAGACATTTGTAACTGTTTTTGGAGGTCTCCTATACTAGGACTAGGGGACATAGCCTAACATTTAGAGCCAGGACATGCAGGAATGAAGTTAGGAAATGCTTCTACACACAAAGGGTGGGAGATGTTTAGAACGCTCTTCTACAAATGGCAGTTGATGCTAGCTCACTTGTGACTTCTAAATCTGAGATTGATAGATTTCTGTGATCCAAGGGTATTGAGGGATATGGGGCTAAGGCGGGTATATGGAGTTAGGTCACAGGTCCACCATGATCTCATTGAATGGTGGAACAGGCTCAAGGGGGTGAATGCCACTGCCACTTGCTGCCTCTTGATATGCGCTACCTTCTCCTGCAAGAAAGTGGGACGTATGTCTGGGTGATGTGCCTGTCATGGTTGAATAGTTGCCAGTGTGTGTGGTCTGTGAGTTGTGGGTGGGCAGCTTGCAACAGTGTTAATGTGAGGGTGAGAGGAAGCATCTGATTGGAAGAGTTGAGTACTGATGGAAAGAGTTTGTTGGTAGGTAGGTGATGGGGGGTGTGATGCGTGGAGCAGTGGATGTGGCTAGTGGTGCAGTTGGTAGGAGATGCCGCTTGACATTTGACCTCACTCACCTTGACCACACATGTCAAAGCATTGAACTTCTTCCTGCACTGCATCCATGTTCATGATGCTGTGCGCCTGGCATTGACTTTATCCCCTACTGCCTCCCACTGCCTTTTGGGTATATGTCTGGAGGGCCTCTTGCCACCACCCCCCTACAGATATAGGATGTCCCTCCTTCTGTCCGCCTCTTGCACCAAAGCCTCTGGTACATCAGCAGAGAACCACTCACCTGACGAAGGAGCAAAGCTCCGAAAGCTTGTGATTTCAAATAAAGCTGTTGGACTATAACCTGGTGTTGTGCGACTCCTTACATTTAACATAACTCATCAGTGTGTAAACATATGGATGGGACCTGCATCTGTGCTTGTCTGATCTCCGTTCAGACTCCGTGCAGACAGCAGACTGTTATTTTCAGCAAATAACAGGTACCAGCTACCTTTAAGAGATTTCGAAAAGACAGCCTGTCTTTAAGAGATTGGAGCTCCCCCTGCTGGTGGAAAGTGCCAATTGCATGGAATCCTCGTTCAACTCTGATTTCCAACGCAGATTGCAGGTAAGTCCTTAGGCCTGACTAAAGTCTCGTCCTGCCTGCGCAGGGGCCGTTGGCGTGGGGTAATAGCGGATCGTGCTACCCCCGCCCAAAAGCAGGCGTTATCCAATTTTTTTCCCCCCAGTATCTTTCAACGCACCATGATCCACATATACAAAAAAGAGTCTTGTATCCAGTGTGCGTTTGTCACATTGTTAGTGTGTGTTTGTTACTTTGCTAAATATGCAAAATAATCTTACAAAACAGAGAGAAAGCTGATCATTAATCTGGAGCCTGAAATTTGCAAGCAGGTGCTTAACAGAATAAAGAACAGGTGCTCTAATCTGTCTCTGCCCTCAGTGTATCTCCTTCTCTCTGAACCAGCGTCTCTCTCTGAAGTAAAAATATAAACAGCTGATAGCAGTTTTTCTCTGACCTCAGCAGTTTACAGTTAGTGTCAATTACCTGGATTTGCTTATTTAGAGCAGTGGCTAGGTTAACAACTAAACATCACAACTGTGCTTCAGATATGAGATTACCCACAAACAATGCCTTGGGAGGTGCACTGCCATTATATACTTTGACAGCAGTGAAATCATGGTCAAATTTACATTTCCATGCTTTTACTTTGTATAGATAGAGAGACAGACAGGTTGACCTCAATCAGAAATTATGAAAATAGTTTGAGCTATAAACTGCCTTCCTATTTTTACATTTACATTTAGGCTAATAATGGCCTTATCTTTAATACCTACCTTCGATAATCCATTTTAATTTTTTAACCCATATTAAAACCATACTTATTAAAAAAAACACAATCATTTTGACAAAATGAATGTCTGTGAACCTAAAAATGTATTGTGACAGTCAACCTGGAATCAGAATCATAGAATTTTACGGTGCTGAAGGAGGCCATTTAGGCCTTCAAAGACTGTGATGGCTCTCTGAAAGAGCTATTCACTTAGTCCTCTTCCTCTGCCCTTTCCCCACATCTTTTAAATTATTGTTATCTGTATTAAAACTGCCATATGGATATTTTGAAACAAATTTTAATGCCTTCACATTACATAAATATGTATCGCTGAATTGAGCCTCTACACAATCTGTAGATTGAAAATGAGAGTTATAAAACAGATTTATACACAAAGTTCAGTTCAGGACCTTTACATTGCATCACATTTATTACCATATAATTAGTTAACATTAAATAATGAAGTAAATTCACCGGTCCTGAGCTCCCAGCAATAGAGTCATAGAGTCATAGAAGTTTACAACATGGAAACAGGCCCTTCGGCCCAACATGTCCATGTCGCCCAGTTTATACCACTAAGCTAGTCCCAATTGCCTGCACTTGGCCCATATCCCTCTATACCCATCTTACCCATGTAACTGTCCAAATGCGTTTTAAAAGACAAAATTGTACCCGCCTTTACTACTGCCTCTGGCAGCTCGTTCCAGACACTCACCACCCTTTGAGTGAAAAAATTGCCCCTCTGGACCTTTTTGTATCTCTCCCCTCTCACCTTAAATCTATGTCCCCTCGTTATAGACTCCCCTACCTTTGGGAAAAGATTTTGACTATCTACCTTATCTATGCCCCTCATTATTTTATAGACTTCTATAAGATCACCCCTTAACCTCCTACTCTCCAGGGAAAAAAGTCCCAGTCTATCCAACCTCTCCCTATAAGTCAAACCATCAAGTCCCGGTAGCATCCTAGTAAATCTTTTCTGCACTCTTTCTAGTTTAATAATATCCTTTCTATAATAGGGTGACCAGAACTGTACACAGTATTCCAAGTGTGGCCTTACTAATGTCTTGTACAACTTCAACAAGACATCCCAACTCCTGTATTCAATGTTCTGACCAATGAAACCAAGCATGCCGAATGCCTTCTTCACCACCCTATCCACCTGTGACTCCACTTTCAAGGAGCTATGAACCTGTACTCCTAGATCTCTTTGTTCTATAACTCTCCCCAACGCCCTACCATTAACGGAGTAGGTCCTGGCCCGATTCGATCTACCAAAATGCATCACCTCACATTTATCTAAATTAAACTCCATCTGCCATTCATCGGCCCACTGGCCCAATTTATCAAGATCCCATTGCAATCCTAGATAACCTTCTTCACTGTCCACAATGCCACCAATCTTGGTGTCATCTGCAAACTTACTAACCATGCCTCTTAAATTCTCATCCAAATCATTAATATAAATAACAAACAACAGCGGACCCAGCACCGATCCCTGAGGCACACCGCTGGTCACAGGCCTCCAGTTTTGCTTGGTTTCAATGAATTGCAGTTGAAGGGAAAGCGGGTCAGAGACAAGGCTACAACACTGTAGTCCCAATTCTCTGACCTGTGCTCCCTTCGAGAAGCTGACCACCGGGAGTGTGGGATCAGTGAATTTATCTTGATATGATTTAGCAAATTATTATTTATACTAAACAGTTCAGTAGAAAGGATTAGATATAGAAATAGTAGAATTTAAATGTCAATAATTGATAAAACATTTCAGTGCAGTTTTTTAATAGCATATGTTTAAAAGTGATGTAGTAAAATAATTGGTGCAGGAACCGTCATCCCAACAGATGTTTTGTGCAGCTAGTTATGTGAAATAGTTCCAGAACTACAGAGCAATAAAATGTAATTATGAAAGAATGACCATTTTAATATTGCATTTGAAATTATTTTCTTATTCAATACATTATAAATGTTATCCACAGCAATAATACATCTATAATTATCTGGAAAAAGTTATATGCATGTTAGGAATTAAGGTACAGTAAAATTGGTTTGTAATGCTGTATTTGAGGCTATGGGAAGGCTTGATTTGGGATTTATGTTCAGACTTAATTTGTTTTGGTGAAATCAAGCTTTAAATCAAGCAACAAAAGCAGCTCCATTAAGAAGAATAATCACTGAATACAGGAGCCCAAGTCATCTATTACCTCAGAGACTCAACACGAGGAATCATGTATTTCAAAACAAAACTAATCATTCATTTTATACACCATATAGAATATTATGATAGAGCCACAGTATTACATGAGGTTAACAGGATGACAATATAACAGGATCTAATTTCTGTAATCAAAGCATACACCTGAAGAACAATGTGTACATATAGTTCAAAGAGAGTTCTGGCCTCAGAGCTGTAGGGGCAGTGGCGACGGATAGTTTGACTGCATAGCCTGATGTATAAATAAGAATGCAATTTCTTACAGCCTTTTTCTACTTTCTGATTCTAAGCTCTGTCTGTCCTTCTTTCTCTATCTATACCAAGCAAAAGCATCTATAGTACTGCAAGATGCAAAGATAGGCAATGGCTGGAGGAGCAAGCAATCCATCCACCCAATGTACTAATACAAATGTGTTTTAAGACCATTGAACTATCTTTCTAGCTGCTATGATGCAGAAGAATCTATGTTACCTTGTAATCAGTGCATCTAAAGTCTTTTTACTCAGCAGTTTTCTCTCCTTTCATCGTCCCCTAAGACTTTGACTCCTTGCTGAGATATGGTTGGCCTCTAGTGGCTCACCTGACAAGCCATTGTTACTTGTGAAACTTGACAGCATCATTGCTGGTCCTGACCCTGTCCTAACCTGACATCTGCACATGCACACTTTCTGTCAGGAATTACTAGATAGTGATCAGGAACTGGAACCCTGGCTGATAGTCTCCTTCCTAATCCAGGAGCTCTGAGTAGCATCCCTGCCCTTGCCCCATCTAACCTTTCTGAGCGCAGACTGGAGATCAAACCTGGGACCCTCTATAAAGCTGGTTCAGTTGCTACTGGAGAAACTCATTGAGCCATGGAGGAAGCGCTGTTGAAGATACTTTATTCTTTCCATCTAATGGTGTTGTTTTGTCTTCTCTGATCATGATGAGCCACAACAGATTTTTATTGAAAGAGACAGGGTGGAAAATAAATCCTGAATCTTGTCTTGAAAAGACAATGGTGTAAACTTTCATCTTCACTTCATAGATGATAATGTAGCAGTGTGGATTGCCCACCCATTATAGAACCCATTCAAATTGAAATCAACAGGTTGAAAATTGTGTGAATTCTATAATGGGTTCGGGTGAGCTGCTCCACCAGATTACCACGCAGGTGGTGAAGACTAAAATTTATCCCAATCAAATAAAACTCCTTTCAATAAATTAGTGCAGGAGTGAAGTATCACACCAATGCATAAGTGGGAAACATCTTGGTTAACAAGGGGAGAATGTCAACAAGCCAGAAGAGTGGAGATGTGCAATATGGGAGTGGAGAATGCGTGTGTACCTTAAGCTGTTATTAGATCCTTTGGTCATTTATAATCAACAGCTTTACTTTCAGGCTGTCAGAAAATCCAATTAAGCACTTTAGAAGGTAATATAAACCTCCCTGTTCTTTGGCAGTCTCTCAAACTTTTGACAAGCTTGTTTGTTATAATTCATAAAGCCCTTCAAGACATTCTTGCCCAATAATGGTGCTTAATGGTGATTTAGTCTATTATGCTGCTATTGTGAATGTAATTGTTAATTTACATCCTTATACCGGATGATTTTTGTTATGATTCTGTTTCAAAGAATGTTAACAATCTTGTAATTAGGACTTGGTGAAATTTATTTGACCAGCAAAAGAAGTATTTGACCCTGTAAAACTGTTTCTAATTTAATCCCTAAACTGCCAATATAAGACAAAACATAAGAATTTTTAGGAACAGCAAAATTCCATTAGGCCCTTTATCAGAGATCAACCCCACTTAGCCAGCTTCTAACCATAAAAGTGAATCAATAATTCTAAACATCACTCAATTCATCAATAATATTAAAATAATAAGCAATATAGTTTCAACTCTACAAAGTCACACTAATGAGGCTGCTTCATCCCGATTCCCATTAATGACAAAACCACAATCCATGTCAAATTAGAGTGCTTTGAGGAGGGACTAGAGTTAAAAATACTTTGGAAGCAGTATCCAAACCTAAATAAAACCTTTCTGATGAAAGATCATTTACCTGAAATGTTAATTCTATTTCTCTCTCGACAGATGCTGCCTGACCTGTTGTGTGTCTCCAGCATTTTCTGTTTTAACTTCAGATTTCCAACATCATCAGTATTTTGTTTTTGCCCAAATAAAACCAATTGTTTATTCCTACAAGATGTGATCAAACATGGTTAAATGGTGCCAAATTCTTTTCACTAATCATTCTTACATAGAATTGCATAGAATTTACAGCACAGATGCATGCCATTCAGCCCAATTGGTCCATGCCGGTGTTTATGCTCCACACGAGCCTCCTCCCTCCCTACTTCATCTAGCCCTTTCAGCATACCATTCTAATCCATTCTCCCTCATGTGCTTATCTAACTTCCCCTTAAATGCATCAATGCTATTGACCTCAACTATTCCATGCGGTAGCAAGTTCCACGTTGTAATCACTCTTTGGGTAAAGAATTTTCTCTTAAATTCCTTATTGGATTTATTAGTGACTAATTTATATTTATGACCCCTAGTTTTGGATTCCCCCACAAGTGGAAACATCTTCTCTACATCTACCATGTCAAACCCCTTCATTATTTTAAAGACCTCTATTAGGTGACCTCTCAGTCTTCCCTTTTCTCAAGAAAAGACCCCCAGCCTGTTGTTATTTTTGCATTGTAAGCTTTAGTAGTCTGACTGGTACGTGTTCACCAGTGTCGAGTATCTCCTGATGCCTGTGATTGTCTCGATGGACAGTTCTTTCTTCAGACTGACTACTTCTAAAAAAAAATAAAATATTGTTTAATTGATTAGATCTTTGTTGTGTAGAGAATTTACAGAAATAGCAGTGAGGATTTTCATTCATATTATATACTAACGACAGTTCCAAAGCACTAGTGTAACTAATAATGGATCTTTAAAGGTAAATTAAAGGTAAAGGTAAATTCTTTTGATTCATTGAATATTAATACACTCCACATCCCATCAGTAGGTTGCCTATCTGACTAAAAAAATCCAACAGGGATTGCTTCAGGAACTTCTTGGATGCACTTTCTCCTCCTGCATTATTAAGATGCCACTCAGTGACTGCCTTCAGTTCTACTATGAGCAAGTAAAACCAGAGCAACATACTTACACAATTGATGAGCAAGACAGTACAAAGCCAACCTGAATTATCTTCAACATAAACCAAACTACCTTTATTGGGTCTTTTTAGTAGGTATCAGCCTTGGCTCAGTGGTAGCATTGGTGCCTCTGAGGCAGAAGGTTATGGGTTCAAGCCTCTCTCTGGAGACTTGAGCACATAATCTAAGCTAATACTTCAATACAATACTGAGGGAGTGCTACACTGTCAGAGGTGCTGTCTTTCAAATGAGACATTAAACTGAGGTTCTATCTGCCCTCTCTGATGGATGTAAAAATGATATTATGGCACGATTTTTGAAAAAGAGCAGGAGGAGGTCTCCTGGACCTAGAAATTAATTTGCGCCCGACTTCGGCAATGGACCCAGTGGAAAACGTGAACCGCCACACTGAAACTGATGAGCAAGAGAGCCACGCAAAATTGGTCCTCTTGCATCATCAGGATATGCCCGGCATGTTTAGGATGCCAATCGCACCAAAGGGACAGAGCATCAGTCGTGAAAAGAATGAAAATCGACCTGTGAAGACACTTGCACCAAGCAACCATGGGGTTGGCGGGGAGGCGGTTGGGAGGGTTGACAAGCAATGGCAGGCAGTGGCCGCCAGTTTTAATGTGGAGTCAGAAGGAGCACAATCAGGCACCAACTAATTTTGGGAATGGCCCAGAAATAGTTGTTAAATGACAAGAAGAGGTTTTTTTGGCAAGGGGAATGGAAGATGCCTTCTTAGGGTATTTTGCCATTCTCTACATTCTTAGGTTTCCTATAACACAAATCATCCCCAGATGAGAGGGCCGAAAGGCCACCTAAAAAGTAGATTTGAAAGTAACCATGGGAGCTGCACATGAGTAGCCTGAAGTGCGTATCCTTTCAATTTTCCCATTTTTTCCTAGTGGTTTCTTATTACAGTGTCATGGGGATTGGGAATTCAACACATGGGGATCATTGGCATGAATCTGCATCCAGCGCCTCTGGTGAGCTTCACTGCACAGCCACCTTCCATCAATTTATTAAAAGATGAACACTGCAATTTCCGTACTTAGTCAAGTCCCAAACTTGGGCAGTTCACCAAGAAGATGTAGCAAGCTGAAGCGATGCCGTAATGAGGGAGAGGAAAACCTCGTACATAACAACTGGCAGCTCTGTACAGTTGGCAAAGGGCAGTGTTAGGAAAGGGTTAATCAGATGGGACTGCTATTGATTTCTCTTTATATTACTTTATTTATATTAACTGTGTTCAATAACTTTCCAATTGTAACTGTTAAATGATCGAGACTAGGTATAGAATCCAATTTGTAAGTAAAGAATGCATTTTGTATTAAACCTCTAAGGTTAAAAGTTTGCAGAGTCTTGCACAGAATTCAGAAACAGCTTGGTCTCAAGGTTAAACAATGCATTGATTACATTTATATCTGGACATTCTCACAAATACTTGTATGCTTATAGACTAACTTATCTATAGCATAGCCATAATAGAATCCTAAAACCAGTAGCTCCTGCTAGCCTTCGGGACCATGTTTGTTAGATAGAAAGCCCAAGATGACTTATGTGTAGAAAGCCTGTATTTTCTTGATAAAGGCTGATTTTCTTGATAAAGACTGATAAGGTACAGAATGTTTAAGGGTTATGGAATATAAGTGAAGGAATGCAGATGGACACTTAAACAAAGAGTGAGATCCACAGAAGTGAGGAGGAGAAGAAGAAAATTTAGAAAGTTGGGCTTAACAGCTGTAACACGTGATCTCCTACATCCCTTTGTGTTCTGAGGTGTTGTCTGTGAGTATTTTTATTTGATTCCTAATAAACTTGTAAAGTGTTTGGGGGCTTAAATTGGGCCAAATGGTGCCCATTTTTCAGGCGTTACTTGGCCTCCTAAGGCCCTAAATGGCATGCAGGAAGCATGCGCACACTTTCAACATAGAAACATAGAAAATAGGAGCAAGGGTAGGCCATTCGGCCCTTCGGGCCTGCTCCGCCATTCAAAATGATCATGGCTGATCGTCTAACTCAGTACCCTGTTCCCGCTTTTTCCCCATGTCCCTTGATCCCTTTAGCATTAAGTTGATCCCTTTAGCATTAACAACCATGCGACGCCCGCCATTTTGGGTAAGGACAACAAGAGGCGTCCTTTATCCATGCTTGTATATGCAAATATGTGCTTTAGGCACCTGTTGCATCATCGGTTTGCCCCTAGGTAGCGCTGCTGCGGAGAAAACAAACTTTAAACATCGCATAAGTAAAAAAAATGTAAATTCTTACCACAGTAGCCACCGCTCCTGATCCCTGACCTCCAGGCCCTGGCCCCAGCCCCGATCTCCAGGCCACCCCAATCTCACTCCCTCCCCCCCAGCCCTGACCTCCAAGCCGATCTCACTCCCTCCCCCCTAGCCCTGACATCCAGGCCCCCCCAATCTCACTCCCTCTCCCCAGCTCCAAACTCCAGGCCCCTCCAATCTCACTCCCCCCCAGCCCCAACCTCCAGGCCCCTTGATCCCTTCCCCCTGGCTCCTGATATTTTCTCTGAGGCCCCAATCCTCCCCCACGGCCCCCGTCATCTGACCCGACCACTTACCTGTGCGGCCTCCCATCACAGCGCCATCTTCATTATGATGACGTCTAAAGCCCAATATCCAGGGATCCTCAGACCTCACCATTTGTGCGCGGGATACTAATGCTAAGCAGAGGGTCACCCAAAAGTAGGCGCTCCTGAATGTAACCTCCTTTGACTCCTGCATCTCAAACTTTCATTTCTAGTACATAGAGAAGGACTGCAGCATTCGTATGCAGGCAAGTTATGAAGAGTCTTACTTTTCTTGTGGCTGGTCAGATGTTCATTGTGCTGTGATGGAGTTGGTTCTGTTACAGCTAATGACGTCAAATGGATGAAAGCGTAGATTCTGTAAATTAAATAAAAATATCATTTTGATTTAAAAAATGTGAATCATAGCCATCATTATCTGGTAACTATTGTGCAGAATTTGCAAAGCAGCCTAAGTGAATCCTTTCCATTAGGTCAAGACTTGTAAATAAATATAAACAGTAGTAACGCATTGAAAGGATTATCAGGACAGTTACTGTGAATCAGTCTGACCAATGTGACAATACATATTACATATTATACAGAATTTTACAGCACCAAAACAGGCCATTCAGCTTAACAGGTCTATGTCAGTGTTTATCCTCCACACGAGCCTCCTCCCACCTTACTTCATCTCACCCTATCAACATATCATTAACCCAAGCATTTCTAAATGCTCACTTATTTTATCTTGAATTGTGGATTCTAAGAGTTTGTCTCCAACTCCTGCCTCATCCTTGCCAACTCCAACATGGCATCTTACCTGTCCCAGCACCAGCCCAAATACACCCATTTGAGAGGAAGTAATTAGTGAGTTAGAAGAGTTTTCACCGGGTCAGGCACTGAACATTATTAAGCTTTAGGACCTGGGAATCCTAATGCAATGAAATCTGTACTAGAGATATATTCATGATCCAGGCTTGAATGTGCTTTCGAATATCATATTTCTAAGTGATAGCACTTCCACCTTTGAGTCAGTAGGTTGTGGATTCAAGTCAAACTCCAGAGATTGAGCACAAAATCCAGGCTGACACTTGGCAGTGCTGCATTGTCGGGGGTGCCGTCTTTTGAATGAGACGTTAAACCAAGGTCCCAGCTGCCCTCTCAGGTGGGCGGTAAAGACCTCATGGCACTGCTCGAAGAAGAGCAGAGGAGTTCTGGCCAATATTTAGCCCTCAACCAACATCACTAAAACAGGTTATCTGGTCATTATCACACTGATGTTTGTGGGACCTTGCTGTGCGCAAATTGGCTGCCGCGTTTCCTATAGTACAATAGTCACTACATTTTAAAAGTACTTCGTTGGCTGTAAAGCACTTTTGGATGTCCTGAGGTCATGAAAGGCACTATATAAATGCAAATATTTCTTTCTTTCTAAGAGACCACTTAAATCAGAGGCGACATGAAGAAACATTATTTTATGCAGAGAGTTGTTATGATTTGGAATGCACTGCCTGAAAGGGTGGTGGAAGCAGATTCAATAATAACGTTCAAAAGGGAATTGGATAAATACTTGCAGGAAAAGAAGTTACAGGGCTATGGGGAAAGAGCAGAGGAGTGGGATTAATTGGATAGCTCTTTCAAAGAGCCAGCACAGGCACAATGGGCTGAATGGCCTCCTTCTGTGCTGCACCATTCTATGATACTATGAAATCAGCCCTGAAGGTGATCACTCTAAAAATGGGTTCCTTTGATTGTATTTTCTGCCTGACACTCAATATTTTTGATTATTAATTTTCCTTTTTATTTTTCACTGTGTATATAGAAAAAGTAACAGAAGAATATTATTAGTAGAATAAAAAATTAAGAATTATATACCTGTGGTACAGCAATGTGAAAAATTGAATAAGAATAATAATCGCAAAGGAGATTAGAAACATGAATCCAAGTGGTTCTATCGCAATGTACTGTCCAAATGCATACTCTCCGTTGTTAAGAATCTTTGGAATATAGATTCTAGTAGTAGAGGCAGCAAGCTGTAGGATAAAAGTTCCTCCTAACCATATCAAGTTAATTATGATGAATGCGAAAACAGCCTGGTGAAAAAGATGGCAAAACGTCAGTGTCATTTAATGTTCATATATTCTATTATCAAATAAAAAGACAATGATCCTAATTTAAGAGTTTATTAATTGAAATTTTCTTTAAGGCTCTCCACAATCTTTTGTTGCCACAGAGAAAATCCCACATTTATTTCTCAATTCACTTTGATATTTGATTCTGCCAGCATGACGATTAAAAAGCTGACTGATTTGACCTCCCTTGTCTCAGTAGGAGTGGCCCTTTTTTGGTCACCTAAGGCTTTTTTTTTTGCCTCCTCCCTGCTTTAAGAAAATTGTCTCTTGGTACAGGAATCGGACAGTTTGCAATCCAACTCAAGCCGGAGTTTTTCACTTCTGCATTTACAAGCCTGCAATTTCCCATCCGTTAAAATGAATGGAAGGGAAAAAGCACGGACTGGTGAGTGCAGAAGAGGAAAACCCCGAACATTACCTGGAATTCTTTTTTAAGCATTTCTCAAGGGTCCAACATGGCTGTCACTGTTACCCATCTCTGAATTTCCCATTGAGACAAGAGGCAATCAAATGGCCATCAGTTGGTAACCACATGGATATCAGTTGTGGCCGTCAGAACTTGGGGAGACCTTTCTACACTAAAGGGACATTTTGAAGTTTACGCTTAGCATACAGCCATTATAATTAAAAGAAAATTTTTCTACTAACAAAAAATAAGTCAGGCACAGTTCTCCCAATGGTTCAGTAGGTAGATGCATTGTGTAGTCTGGTATTGTACCATAATGACCAAGAAGATCTCAGGTTTGACCCCCCCACCCCTTCCCCCAGGTTTGTAATGAATTAGCAAATCTCAGCTGTGTTGGCAGTGGGGGCTGTACAATTGGTCGGAGTATCCATGTAAAGACAAGAAAAAGCAGCTAGGCTTCCTGCTGTTGATCACTATGCAGTGATCCCAGCTATAAGTGTACGTGTGTGGATGTCACGGTGGAATAGCATGCCAATGCTTAATATCTTGTCTAACGTGTAACAGATGGCTACTTGGATGAGTTGGCAAAATGTCAGTGACATTGGTGAACTGTACTCCAGCATAAACCACTCTCTTCAGGAGACAGAGTGAGGGGGAACAGTAGAAGAAACAGAATTGAAGCCCAGAAGCTGAGTAGGTAATAATTGTAAGCACTGAGCTCTGAGTAATGGCCACTTCAAAGTAGGAAGAAATGGAGGGAAAATCATAATGAAACTAGCACTGAGAGTTTCATTTAGTAATAGACTACAAGTGTCAATCTCAATTATTATTCATTCTGACCCGACAGAACAGAAAGCAGAAATTCTGCTGAGCCTACCTTGTTCCTCAAAGATAAGAGATCGTGTTTAACCTGCTCCATTTGGACTTTATCTTCTTTGAGAGGTTTCAGGTATCCCTCAATCATCTCACTCCAAAATAAGGTTTCATCCTTCAGTGAGAGAAAGGTATACTATGTTCTCCTTGATATTTGTTTGCATAATCTACTTTCAAATGACTCATTGTTTCTCTGGAGGAATATCACTAAGCTTTTACACAACGAATAATTCCTAACGGGATGATCATAGGTTTGACTTTGTGGGCTGCCAGCCATTCAAGCCCCCATTGCAACAATCGGGATGAGTATCACTAATTTCTTACCAAGCATGAGCTGGACACCTTCTGATGAGATAGAATGTCTTTTTATTTATGGAAAGAAAACTGACATTGCTTATTCCATCCCTATTACAGGCGGAGAAGTTTAAAAAGAGCCCAGCAACAGCAGAACCCGGCACAGTAAGCTCAGGGAAAAATCTGAAAAAGTGATGTCATACACTGCACAGAGGGAGGAACGGTGCATCAGAAGGAATTTAAGCTGTGTTTAATTTAACCTTATCAAATTTTATCAACATTAAATAAATAGTTACATAAATAAATAATCAGAGTAATTAATTACTAATTAATTTGAAATCAAGCTAAATCCATCTATTAAATATCATCTAGACTTTAAGTGATTCTATTAGTTCTGGAAATAAATTACTGATAACTAATAAATAAATAAAGATCAGAAATGGCAGCACAAGCAATGTGCCAGGACTGCAGTATCTGGGAGCTTGTGGACAGTGAGACTGTCCCAGATTGCCACATCTGTAGGAGATGTCTCTGCCTTGAACCACTCCATTGAGCTGGAATGCAAGTTAGACACCCCAATACATAAGGGAGGGGGAAGAATATCAGGATAGTTTTCTCCAGAGTACAGTCACACCTCAGAGGAAAGCACCAGTTCAGGAAGGAGAATGTGTGACTGGCAGTTAGCCAGGTAGGAGGAACCTAGAGGAGGTAGAGAAGGAGGTCCCGCAACCACTGGTTCTATCCAACAGGTTCAGTGCGAGGATAAGGAGAAAGGCTGCGGGAAGGACAGCCACAATGCTGACCAAGGCACTGCGGAGCAGAGGGCTGTCCAAAGGGGGGAGAGCAGAATAGAAATGTGGTAGTTATAGGGGATTCAATAATTAGGGGATAGATAGCATCCTCTGCAGTCACGATTGAGAGTCCTGAAGGATGTGTTGCCCACCTGATGCAAGGGTATCTCAAAGCGGCTGGAAAGGAGCCTAGAAAGGGAGGGGAAAGATCCAGTTGTCATGGTCCATGTCGGGACAAACGACATAGGAAAGAACAGGGAGGAGGACCTGCTGAGGGGTTATCAGGAGCTAGGTGCTAAATTAAAGGCAAGACCTCATGGGTAATAATTTACCCAAGCCACGTGCAAATTGGCATAGGGACAACAAGATTAGGAAAGTAAACACGTGGCTGAAGAATTGGTGTGAGAACAAGAGGTTCCATTTCATGGGACACTAGCACCAGTACTGGGACAGGATGGAGCTATACAATTGGGACTGACTGCATGTGAACCAGGATGAGGCCAAGGTCCCAGCTGAAAGGATAAATAGGGATGCAGAAAGGACTTTAAACCAATAAAAAGAGGGAAGGGCTCAGGCAGAAATAAAAATAAAAGTGAAAATAGCCTAAAGATAAGAAAAAGGGATGAGAGCAAAGCCCAGATCATCAATGGTGTTAAAGGTAATATAAATACTTCCTCTTCAGAAAAAATATGGGAAATAATAATAAAATAACTGATAAAGATACAACAGGAGTAATGAAAAATAAGGAGTTAAAATATGTGAGAAAAACAGCATCAGGGCACTGGGGCAGGGTAGGGTCTGTTGCCCAAATAAGAGTTCTATACACAAATGCACGTAGCATAAGGAATAAAACAAATTAATTAGAAGCGCAAATTCAGTTTAAAGGATATGGCATAGTGGCCATCACTGAGACCTGGCTACGAGCTAGGCATGAATGGGAGATAAATATACCAGGTCTTTAGAAAGAACAGGGAAATTGAAAAAGGAGGAGTACCAATATTGATAAATAACACTATTACAGCATTAGAAAGAGGATAGTTAAGGAAAAGATGGGACCTATCAGGGATGACAAGAGGATAGTTAAGGAAAAGGTGGGACCTATCAGGGATGATAAGGTTAACTTGTGTGTAGAAGCAGAGGATGTGGGTAGGGCTTTAAATGAATATTTTGTCTCCGTATTCACAAAGGAAAGGGATGATCCGGATATAGTAGTTAAAGAGGAGAGGTGTGAAATATTGGATGAGGTAAACATAACGAGAGAGGAAGAACTAGAGGAACTGGAATCCTTGAAAGTTGGTAAGTCACCAGGGCCAGATGGATTGTTTCCTAGGTTATTGAAGGAAGCCAGGGAGGAAATAGCAGATGCTCTGAGGATCATTTTCCAATCCTCACTAGATACAGGTGAGGTACCAGAGGACTGGAAGACTGCAAACATAGTACCATTGTTTAAAAAGAGTATGAAGGAACGGCCGAACAATTATAGGCTGGTCAGTCTTACCTCGGTGGTGGGCAAACTATTAGAATCAATACTGAGAGATAGGATAAACTGTCACTTGGAAAGGCATGGTTTAATCAGGGATAGTCAGCATGGATTTGTTCAGGGAAGGTCATGCCTTACAAATCTGATTAAATTCTTTGAGTAAGTGACAAGGAGGATTGATGAGGTTAGTGCAGTGGATGTTGTCTACATGGATTTTAGTAATGCATTTGACAAGGTCCCACGTGGCAGACTGGTCAAAAAGGTAAAAGCCCATGGGATACAGGGAAATGTAGTGATTTGGATCCAAAATTGGCTCAGTAACAGGGAACAAAGGGTAAAAGTTGATGGATGTCTTTGCGAATGGAAATCTATTTCCAGTGGTGTGCCACAGGGCTCAGTGTTGGGTCCCTTGCTGTTTGTGGTATATATTAATGATTTGGACTTGAATGTAGAGGGCATGATTGGCAAATTTGCAGACGACACAAAAATTAGCCATGTAGTTGATAGTGAAGAGGATAGCTGTAGACTCCAAGAAGATATCAATGGGTTGGTGGAGTGGGCGGAAAAGTGGCAAATGGAGTTCAGCCTGGAGAAGTGTGAAGTAATGCACTTAGGGAGGGCGAACAGTAAAAGGGAATACACAGTAAACAGGGAATATATTGAGAGGGGTAGAGGAAGTGAGAGACCTTGGAGTGCATGTGCACAGGTTCCTGAAGGTAGCAGTACAGGTAGATAAGGTTGTGAAGAAAGCATACGGAATGCTCTCCGTTATTAGGCAGGTATAGAATACAAAAGCAGGGATGTAATGATGGAACTGTATAAAATGCTGGTAAGGCCACAGCTGGAGTATTGTGCGCAGTTCTGGTCACCACATTACAGGAAGGACGTAATTGCTCTGGAGAGAGTGCAGAGAAGATTTACAAGAATGTTGCCAGGGCTTGAAAATTGCAGCTACGAAGAGAGATTGGATAGGCTGGGGTTGTTTTCCTTGGAGCAGTGGAGGCTGAAGGGAGACTTGATTGAGGTGTACAAAATTATGAGGGGCCTAGATAGAGTAGACAGGAAGTACCTGTTTCCCCTAGCGGAGAGTTCAAGAACTAGAGGACATAGATTTAAACTGATTGGCGGAAGAATTAGAGGGGACATGAGGAAAAACATTTTTACCCAGAGAGTGGTGGGTGTATGGAATTCACTGCCCGAATTGGTGGTAGAGGCAGGGACCCTAAACTCTTTTTAAAAAGTACCTGGACCTGCACCTAAAGTGCTGTAAACTGCAGGGCTACGGACCGGGTGCTGGAAGGTGGGATTAGAATGGGCACCTGGTTGTTCTTCGAGCCGGCACAGACACGATGGGCCAAATGGCCCCTTTCAGTGCTGTACCTTTTCTATGGTTCTGTGGTTCTATGGGATATCAGTGGACTGAGCGGGCAGTAGAAACTCTCTGGGTAGAATTGAGGAATACAGAAAGATGTAAGATTTTGGTGGGAGTTGTCTACAGACCTCCTGATAGCAGTGATAAAGTAGCATGATGCATAAACACGAAAATCAAAGAAACTTGTTGCAAAAACATAGTAGTTATAATGGAAACACTTGGCTAACAGTGACCATAATATGATAGAATTCGATATTAGGTTTGAAAGGGAGAAGGGTGGGTCATGAACCAAGATTTTAAATTTAGGTAAGGCTGACTTTGGAGGGATGAGGCAGAAATTGGCCACAATAGACTGGGCAGAACTGTTAATAGATAAAACTATGGATGAACAGTGGGAGGTGTTCAAAGAAGTATTTGGTAAATACAAGACCTGTTCATACTCCTAAAGGGCAAGAGCTTTACTTGTGTAATTAAACAACTGTGGTCATCTAGAGATGTGAAGATAATATAAAACTAAAAGAAAGGGCTTACACGAATGCAAAGAATATTAGAGATCCCTTGGACAGGGAGAGATATAAACACAGCAAAGGGATACAAAGGAAGTGGTAAGAGCTGCAAAAAGAAATATGAGATAAAGCTTGCGAGGGATATCAACGACAACACTAAAGGTTTTCACAAGTATATTAAGAGACAGGGAGTGGCTAAGAGTAATGTTGGCCCCCTAAAATGGGACAGACGCAGGTGATACTGTAATTGAAAATCATAAATCGGCCATAGATCCTGGCAAGGCTGGTGACTTGGAGGTCCTGCCGAATTTAACAGCAGGACCTCATTATCATTTTTTAGTTGTGTATTCCGCCAGCAGCCGGCCAAATAGACAGCCTGGCGGCGGCCAGAAGGGAATACCAGCGGCAGGAGGCCACAGCGGGGGACCTTTGGGGATGGTCCCCGGCAATCGGAAGGAGGGGAAGGTCGGCTATCGGGGCTGGGGGGAGAGGCCATCTGGGCTGCGGAGGGGGAGGTCGGCAAACATGGTGGGGGAAAGGCCGTGATTGGCAGGGGTGAGGCCGAAGGCTTCCTTGACGGGCCGGGAAGAGCACTCCTGCTCCTCCTGGACCACAAGGTGTGCTGTAAACTTACTTTGTGCAGTTCCCACCTCCCTTTCACTGCTGCGTTCCCTGACCCCTAGGAAACCCGTGCAGCAGCAGTGAATTTTAAATCAGGCTCTGTTGAAGCCTGATTTAAATGTATTGATGAAGTGTCCTGCCTCTCCACGGCTGGTCACTTGGATGCCCTGATATCCACCGCCGTAAAAAAGACGGCGGGTGCTTGCATGATGTGTTGGGGACACATTCCCTATATTTAAGTCTTTAGCTCTCGCTCCCCTGACCCTCTCCCACCCATCGTTGGGGGTTAATATTGAGGCCAGCGAGTGCGGATAATGGGTATGTACTCCAATTGGCAGGTTATGACTGGTGGTATTCCCCGGGGATCTGTACTGAAGCCATAGCTTTTCAAAATATTTATAAATGACTTGGATGAAGGAGTAGAGAGCCGTATATCCAAGTTTGCTGATGACACCAAATTAGGTGGCACAGTAAATAGTGTTAATGGGAGCAGAAAGTGTCAAAGGGACATTGATAAATTAAGTGAGTGCCAACATGCCTTTCCATCCCTACTGCACGCATGTCTCTGCATCACTACTGCAAACATCCTTCTCTATCCCTACTTCAAGTATGCCTCAAAGGCTTTTTGAAAGTCTATATACACCGCATCCACTGCATTTCCTCCCTCCACCATATCTGTCACCTCCTCAAATAACTCTATTAGGTTTGTCAAGCACAATCGTCCTTTCTGAAATAATTGTTAGCTGCTTCTAATTATTTTCTCTTCATATTTGGAGAGGTGACCAAAAGATTGGTCAAAAAGGTGAGTTTTAAGGAGGGACATAAGGGAGGAGAGGGAGGTGGGGAGGTGGAGGGGTTTAGCGAGGAAACTCCAGAAAGTGGGACTAGGCAGCTGAAGGCATGGCCACCAATGGTGGACAAATGGAGGGGGATTGAAACTAATGGATGGAAAACTCAGCAAGCTCTGTAAGCTTTTCTACATGTTCACCCACTACATTTCAAAATTGTTCAATGGATTTCCCTACAACAGATGTTCAACTTATTGGTGAACTTTATAGGTGTGTCCTTGACTACTTTTTAAAAATAATATGGTTATGTCAGCCATTTTCCAGCACTTAGAAATATCTCCTGAATTTAGTGAATTTACAAAAGGTTTCAGTCCCCATCTCCCTTAAGATTCATTAATGTTGCATTTGAAGATAATAAATATCTTCTGGATAATCAATTACTTTCACAATGGCATATTTTAGACTGCAGCTGCAATTTTTAAATTTATTTATGTAGTTGAGGAAAAGCTATAAAAAGAACAATAGGCTTATAAAGGTGTTTCTTCTGACTGCATTTGCCAGTGAGGATTTGGTAAATGTGTTGCATCTGTTAGGAAAAGATGAATTCAGAGCTCCTGTTAACCTGGACAGCTAATCAGTTAAGGCCACTGTAGTTGGTTACACTGCTGGTAAAACTCATATAAATCTTAACAGAACACTGTCGTACCTCTTCCATTACATCTTCAGTGAAATGTATACTTGGCTTTGTGTTTGTTAATTCAGGAATCCAACCTGGAAAATATAACAGTAAAAGAAAGCTTCTGCACATTCTGGATTACCAGGACCATTTACGTTCCACCATAGTGCCAGACAGGGTAACATTATTTGCTACCTACAGGATAACTAGAAGGCACACTCTCTTTGCCTATACTATTAGTTTAGTAAAGTAAAACACTTGGATTGTACTTTGCTGAGTTACCTGGGCTTTACACAGATGTTATTAATATCTTGCCCATGATATAGAATGACTCATGGATGGAAGGCTTTGGCATCTATTTGACACAGACTTGAGTTGGTCATTAATCAGCTGTAGACTTTAGTACTTAATTTCATTCGCGTCATAAATCTTGAAATAAGTGTGGTACCATAAAAAACTGATGGGAAATGTGTTTAAAATCAATATCTATGGTCTGGTCAAAGTGGCCTTAACATCAGAAATAATCTCTATAATATACAGGTGCAACTTAGGTCATTAAAGGGCAGCACAAAGGTGAAGTGTGATAGATGTTTACCCTACATGTATGAGATTACTCCCACTACAAGGTCAGTTAGAAGTGCTAAAAATATTTAATGTGCTCTTTACTCACAGTCTTCCAGAGGTGGATCTTCTTCCACTGGATATTGGATTGCATCTTTATTTGTACTGGGAAAGTAAGACAATATGTTAATCAAAAATATTTGTAAAAAAACAGCTAACTGCAAGCATCATAGCATTTGACTTATTCTATTTACATGATTCAATATAAAACACAAAGGGGATAATTTTAACTTTGTGCAATAGTGTAAAATGGGTGCTGTCGGATCGGCTGCCCGATTTTCATTTCCAATCTGTGGGTGAGGGCTGAGGCGGACAGGAAGCCGTTCATATTGTGAGGAGATTGTAATTCCTGGTCTCATTGCATGGGTCCTGTCAGTCTCTCAGCCTTCCCCAGCATTGACATCCTTTCTCTTGATGAGCACAATTCACCACAAATGGTGTTTTGTATATATCAAATTTTAAAGTCAATTTGCATACCTTATCATTGGAGGTTTAGAAATGCTTGCTAAAATTTACTTTTTGAACACTGATTTTTTTAAAATTTACAGATGGAGTATGAGAGCTGATGAAGTGATGAACTTGCTTATATTGGTGCTTTGACCATAACAGTGTTTGTATTGGTTAATCATTGGTGTAGTCAAATTCTGAATACATACACACCTTTGCATTTATTATTGTTCAATTAGATTATGAGAAAAATACAAAGCAGAGGTTTGACTAGTCTAAGTCTTCTAAATCTCCTGAAAACTTTGACATAGTATCAAGACCTTTCATTGAATCAAACCAATTGTAATGGACTCAAGGGATTCTGATACACAGACTGAAATTTTAATAATGGGTCAAGACACAAATGAGCTTAACCTACCCTGGGTGTGGTCCTTTCAGTTCATTAATGGGTTATTGTGAAGGAGAGATCCACTTGCCCAAAGGGGTGGCACTAATGTGCCACAAGAAGTACGATTATTACTGATGATAACAGTAAACATTCCAGCTGATTTTATGCTAAAATAAAGCACCTTGAGCAGATGAATCAAATTTGCTGTGTCTAGCTTTTATCAGCTCAGTCCCTAATTCCACTGTAAAACATACTGTAAGATTCATTATTACTTTTAGCCATTTCAGAATTGTGCAATAGGCAACCCAATAATTTTGACCATGGAATATACAGTCCAGAATATAGAAATGCTTTGAGCTGAGAACTTCTCTAGAATATTAAATTATGGTAGAACATAATTGGGCTCATAATCAGACTGTTAGGTACTTTTATCCCCAATTGCAGCCATGCTAGAAATGCTAGGAGTTTAAAGCTATTCTGGGCAATATCAATTATATTTTGTAAATTTTCATGTAAGTTTAATATGTTGGCAAATGTTTTATGCTGGGGCCCAAAATCTCTAATTGAGACGATTATTGAGGGGGTTGGTGGAAGGAAATTAATTTCAAGAGAAGAACTACTTGTGAGGCTTTCTATTAACTACATAACGTCAGTGGTAGCACTCTTGCCTCTGAGTCAGAAGGTTGTGGGTTCAAGCTCCACTCCAGAGACTTGAGCACATAATCCAGACTGACACTTCATTACAGTACTGAGGGAGTGGTGTATTGTTGGAGGTACTGTTTTTTTGGATGAGATGTTAAACCGAGGTCCCATCTGTCCTCTGAGGTGGATGGATAAAATCCCATGGTGCTATTTTGAAGAACAGGGGAGTTCTCCCCAGTATCCTGGCCAATATTTATCCCTCAACCAACATCACTAAAACAGATTATCCAGTTATTGTCACATTGTTGTTTGGGGGCCTTGCTGTACACAAATTGGCTGCCACATTTCCTACATTACAACAGTGACTACACTTCAAAATGACTTAATTGACTGTAAAGCACTTTGGGACTTCCTGAGGTCGTGAAAGATGCTGTATAAATGCAAGTTCTTTCTTTTTATTAACCCTTGCAATGAAGCTGACAAGTTATTATTGTCTGGACACCATTGTGCTGCTGAGGTCACCAGCAAGATTACTCATGGTACTGTGGTTCTCCCTGGGTGATGCATGAAAATAAAGCTAAAAATTGACCTGGTTGTGTCACAGATTGGATTATGTGTCTCAAACCGTACACTGATGACAAATGACAAAAAAAAGATCGGAGTTGGCGTTCAGTCAATCAGAAGTGAGGTCTTACAATGTATGTACTGTATGTTTGTCTAAAATAGATGTTGTGAGCCTTGAGGTAGAGCAAAGCAACTATGGAAGGAGTTCATAGTTCAATTGGGGGGGGAAAACATAACACCTAGAGTCAAGTATATTCATTCTCAATAAAGTAAAAAGAAAAGCTAAATAATAAAATTAGTAGAAAGAGAGAAAGATGGGGAAGAAGAAAGACTAGGAGAAATGGGAGGGCATGACAATGAGATGTAGAATCTCTATTTTTTTCTCAGTATTTTTGCCTCTCCCAGGAGATTACAAGGGTTGGTGGGGCGGGGGAGGGGGGGGTGTGTGAAGGAAGGGAGGAAGTGTTTAATCATGATGCTCCGGCCATCATGAGAGTGGGGCAGGCTTGATGGACCAGCTGGTTGTTTCCTGCTTGTCAGTTTCGTATGTTCATATTGGCATTCTAAGGGTTCAGTCGTAAGGGAGTGAGGATGCTTAACCTGCCTGATCAATAAACAGGAATCTGCATGTCTGCACATGAAATATGATGAAAAGTGTATAAATAATAAGTACCTTTCTGGAGTTTGCAGGAGAATGAATTCAGTAGGTTTCTGGACAGTTCGATTATGAACTATACAATGAATATACCAGGAGCAGAATTTCCACTGCTTGTGGATTTTTTCTTTAATTGCTGAACCATTGTCTTCTGCATCTTTACTTTGGGTCTTTACTACAGACTCTCTTGTGCCCCAAGAAGTGACATTCAAATTTACAAATGTATAAATGGATAGGATAAGCGAGCCACAGGGAATACATATCAGGTAGAGTGGACCATATGCCACAAGTGAGAACTCAGTGGGGTGCAGTAGTGCAGTGATCAAATAAACAAGTATCATCGATGTAACAAAAATACCAGTTGGCGAGATAACTGTTCCTTCCGCAACTATTTGACCTATAATAGCAAAAAAAGTTTATGTTAAAAAGATTTTTGTGCATAGCAATGTTCCACAAACAGCAATGAGACAAATGACCAATTCTACTGTTTTAGTGATGTTGATTAAGGGATAAATATTGTCCAGCACACTAGGAGAACTCCCCTGCTCTTCTTCGAATAATGCCATGGGATCTTTTACATCCACTTGAGGAGGCAGACAGGACCTCAGTTTAACGTCTCACCAAATGTACCTTTGACAGTGCAGCATTTGCTCAGTACTGCACTGAAGTGTCAGTCTAGATTATGCACTCAAGTATCTGAAGTTAGGCTTGAACCCATGTCCTTCTGACACAGAGGTCAGTGTGCTACCACTAAGCCAAGGCTAATCCTACTGCCCTGCTTCCTTCCCATATCTCTGTATCTTTCTCTGCTTCAAATATTTATCCACTTTTCCCTTGAAAAGTGTAATGGTCTCTGCCTCTACCATTCACTGTGACAAAGCATTCCACACCCCTACAACAACATTTCTCCTATCCTCACTCATCACTCTCTGAATGACTATTTTAAATTGATGACTTCCCAGCCAGAGGAAGTAGCCTTTCCCCATTTGCTCTGTCAAAACCTTCACAATTTTGAAAACCTCTATTGTATCTTCTATTTGTCTTCTCTGCTCCAGCGGAAATAGTCTCAGGATCTCAAGTCTCTCCTCATACTTTCCCATTCCTGTATCATCCTGGTGAATCTATGCTATATGTTCTCTAAGGCTTTAATGTGCTTTCTATAATGGGGCGCCCAACACTGCACGCAATACTCTTATTGTGGCCTAACCATTAACTTGTACAAATTTATCATAACTTCTTTACTCTCCTACAAAGAGTATTTGTACAAAGGCTAAACGCGTTTGTATAACATTACTTTGGCCAGTATGTTAATGGGGCCACGAATTGTTTTGAAATATTGGAAGCACAGGGCTGAAATTCCTGGGATCCCCTCCAAAGGTTGGAAGTGCAGTGGGGCAGGACCTCCAGCCACCGACTGCTGAGGATGACAACCTGATCCCAAATCCCAGGCACCAGGTTATTCTAATATTCAGGGCGAGCACAAGCACACACCTATAGAGGTGCTTGCCCTGAAGAAATGCTAGGGTATTGGAACGATACTTTGGAATCAGAGACCCCAGAGGTAAGTTAAAGTTAAAATAAAATCTTATTCCCCCACAGAAAAACAAAATTGACATACTGAGATGATTGATATCCTCTGGGATCGATTACCTTTGTTCCTTAAGATGTCTGGGGCCTTCTGCAGGCCATGTATGATACCCACACCTGGTCTCAGTAGATATGGCCTCTGCTAGGTGTATGGAGGGCATGCTGGGCAGAAATCCCAGAGTAGCCCAGAAACACCCACAGACATGCTTCCAAATCTGACTGTGGAAGTAGGGAGTAGGTGAGAGAATTATTCGCCACACCCCTTGCCAATTACTATTTCAGACGGATCTTAAATGGGGCAGAAATCCGGAAGATCTGGGTCTAACCCCATATTCCTGCTCCCCACCACCCCCCCCACCTCCTGAGGTACGCCGTCCCCCACCACAGCAATTTCGGCCCAATAGAAATTTCAGCATGAATGATCAATTCAGCCTATCCTGCCTGAGCTGGTGCTAACTCCGCATTGGAGCTCTCTACTCTAGTCTGCTCTTTCCCCAGATGGTTTGATTTTTATTTTCTTCAAGTGTTTATCTAATTCCTTCTTAAATGCTGTATTTGCCTGAGCTTCAATAGCCATTTGCATTTCATATTCTAATTACGCATTACATGAAAAAGACATTTCTTTCCCTCCTCCATTTATGTTCTTCGTACTAGCCCTAATTTGATGCCCTCTTGTTACCAAGAGTATTAAAAGGTTCTCAGGCTGTTGCATGATTGCAAATATATTCAAACTTTGGCCTATAAGGCACTTACTAACAGAGAAATCTAATCTTATAAGGTAGTGCAGTGGAGTAACTTGTTGGGGCTCCCGCATTCTACGTTACAAGTCATAGGACTTGTACTGTCTTCAGAGTGTTCTTACAATCTGAGTGTTCTTACAATCTGAGTTCCTGATCTTGGCATGCTCTCTAGGGAGGTAAAAAGCAAAGATGGAAAGGGAGTTGAGTTGAGCAAGCAAGCTGTATGAGATTTGGTACTTATGGAACTGACTTAAAGACTTAAAGAAATGTTCATACTATGTCCTCTTGAACTGTGAAAAACACCAGCAATTATAACTGACTTAAAGACACAAGATGAAATGATTTGTAGGAAATAAAATGAGAAATGGAGTGAAAAAATTGCATTTAAGCTGCACACTCACCAATTATAGTGAATAACGATGAAGTCATTAAAAAGGCATACATCACGCCTAGAACTGCTCCCACAATGATCTGTATATCTGGCTTTGTCATGTAGCAGATAATTATGTAGAATATAGGAACGATAATTGAAAATATCATAGCACCAATAGGATTCCAGTGAAACACATATGTCATGACAGCTGCAGAGTCAAACAAGAATAATTACTGAGTGTCGGGAAAACATTTTAAAGCAATTTCTCCTCAGTGTTGGAATCTGCACAGATCCACCTAATTGCCTCGCACACTGACTTTCTCATCCCGAATCTGCCCTTTATATGCACATGCATATGGCCTTGATTGCTGCACAGTTTAAACCTTATGATGCACACATTGCATAGTCAGTGTGAATGTACAAAATAAATTGGACAAATAAGGTAGTTTGCATCTTGTAATCGTTTTGCCATCACTTTCTTCCTTTGTATACAATGTGTTTGCTGATTATACCCAGAAGAACCCAGGTCTAATATGTGCCCTGTTTTTAAACCCAGACTCATTTATTGGAGAATGTCAACACATCACAGGTAATTCTGTCACACTGTGCCATAAGCAGCCAATTCAATACTTGCCTTCTGTAAATTAGTAGCTTGTTGCATTTTTGACAGCTTAGAACCATCAAGGTACCATAAATTGAGACCTCTCCTCAACAAAAATAAAACCCATGTCAGTGTTATTGCTAGGATTTCAGTAAAACATAATGATGTGCAAGTGAAATGTTCATACTGTGTCCTCTTGAACTGTGAAAAACACCAGCAATTATAACTCTTGTCCTTCCTATCTCGGGTTGTGTCCATTGTGTAGCATTGTCGAAGGTGCTATCCTTTGATTAGATGTTAAAGATCCCTTGGCACTAATTGAAGAAGAGCTGAGAGTGCAGACCAAGATTCCTCCTTCATGTGGCCAGAGAGATCATTTTGAGGCATACAGTATTAGTGTGAAGTATTGGTTACAGGTTTATTATTAGAGTCAGTAGAAAGACTTGCATTAATGCAGGAACTTATTACTTATTGCATCTCTCAGCAGTATCTAAAAAGTGCTTCACATACAATGAATTACTCTCAGAGTGCAAAGGTAGCAGCCATTTTTCACATAGCAAGTCCCCACAAGCAGTAGTGAGATGAATGACCAGTCAGTAAGGTTTGGTCTGCACTCTCAGCTCTTCTTCAATTAGTGCCAAGGGATCTTTAACATCTAATCAAAGGTTAGCACCTTCAACAATGCTACACTTCTTCACTATTGACCTGGAATGCCATCTAAGATTATGGCCCCGATATTTATGGGGAGATAGGGAAGGGAGCGGGGGAGCGTGGTAGCACGGGGGAAACTGAGCAATGCCAGTGATGCAAAGGTCCTGCCGAATTTGCGGCAGGACCTCATTATAAACTTTTTCTTCTGTTTCCCTCCCGACAGCCGGCCAAAAGGACAGGCCGGCCGGCTGCCAGGCAGGAAAACCAGTGGCAGGAGGCCACAGCCAGGAACCCTTGGGAACAGTCCCCAGCAGACACGACAATAAATCAGGCATCAGTTGGGGGTGGGGGTCGGCGTTCGCAGGTCAGGCATCAGTTGGGGAGGGGTCGGCAAATTGCAGGTCAGGCATCCGTTGTGGGGGGGGGAGGTCGGCAGATTGTGGGGCAGGCATCAGTTGTGGGGGGTCGACAGATTGCGGGTCAGGCATCAGTTGGGGGGGGTCGGCAAATTGCGGGTCAGGCATCCGTTGTTGGGGGGGGGTCGGCAGATTGCGGGTCAGGCATCCGTTGAGGGGGGGGTCGGCAGATTGCGGGCCAGGCATCCGTTGAGGGGGGGGTCGGCAGATTGCGGGCCAGGCATCCGTTGAGGGGGGGGTCGGCAGATTGCGGGCCAGGCATCCGTTGAGGGGGAGGTCGGCAGATTGCGGGCCAGGCATCTGTTGAGGGGGGGGTCGGCAGATTGCAGGCCAGGCATCCGTTGATGGGGGGTCGGCAGATTGCAGGCCAGGCATCAGTTGAGGGGGGGTCGGCAGATTGCGGGGCAGGTGTCAGTTGGGGGGATCGGCAGATTTTTTAAAATCGTTCATGGGATGTGGGTGTCGCTGGCGAGGCCAACATTTATTGCCCATCCCTAATTGCCCTTGAGAAGGTGGTGGTGAGCCGTCTTCTTGAACTGCTGCAGTCCGTGTGGTGACAGTTCTCCCACAGTGCTGTTAGGAAGGGAGTTCCAGGATTTTGACCCAGTGATGATGAAGGAACGGCGATATATTTCCAAGTCGGGATGGTGTGTGACTTGGAGGGGAACGTGCAGGTGGTGTTGTTCCCATGTGCCTGTTGCTCTTGTCCTTCTAGATGGTAGAGGTCGCGGGTTTGGGAGGTGCTGTCGAAGAAGCCTTGGCGAGTTGCTGCAGTTCATCCTGTGGATGGTACACACTACAGCCACTGTGCGCCGGTGATGAAGGGAGTGAATGTTTAGGGTGGTGGATGGGGTGCCAATCAAGCGGGCTGCTTTGTCCTGGATGGTGTCGAGCTTCTTGAGCTGCACTCATCCAGGCAAGTGGAGAGTATTCCATCACACTCCTGACTTGTGCCTTGTAGATGGTGGAAAGGCTTTGGGGAGTCAGGAGGTGAGTCACTCGCCGCAGAATACCCAGCCTCTGACCTGCTGTTGTAGCCACTGTATTTGTATGGCAGGTCCTGTTAAGTTTCTGGTCAATGGTGACCCCCAGGATATAGATGGTGGGGGATTCGGTGATGGTAATGCCGTTGAATGTCAAGGGGAGGTGGTTAGACTCTCTCTTGTTGGAGATGGTCATTGTCTGGCACTTGTCTGGCGTGAATGTTACTTGCCACTTATCAGCCCTAGCCTGGATGTTGTCCAGGTCTTGCTGCACGTGGGCTCGGACTGCTTCATTATTTGAGGGGTTGCGAATGAAACTGAACTGATTGCGGGGCAGGCATCAGTTGGGGGGGGAGAGTCGCCAAATTGCGGGGTAGACATCGATTGGGGTATCGGAAGATTGCGGAGTAGGCATCGATTGGGGGGGACGACAGATTGCCGGGCAGGCATCGATTGGGGGGGTCGGCAGATTGCGGGGCAGGCATCATTTGGGGGGGTCAGCAGAATGCGGGGTAGACATCGATTGGGGGGGTCGGCAGATTGCGGGGCAGGCATCAGTTGGGGGGGTCGGCAGATTGCTGGGCAGGCATCAGTTGGGGGGGTCGGCAGATTGTGGGGCAGGCATCAATTGTGGGGGTCGGCAGATTGCGGGGTAGGCATCGATTGGGGGGGTCGGCAGATTGCCGGGCAGGCATCAGTTGGGGGGGTCGGCAGATTGCTGGGCAAGCATCAGTTGGGGGGGTCAGCAGATTGCGGGGCAGGCATCAGTTGGGGGGTCGGCAGATTGCCGGGCAAGCATCAGTTGGGGGGGTCGGCAGATTGCGGGGCAGGCATCAGTTGGGGGGGGTCAGCAATTGCAGGGCAGGCACAGATCGGTGCTGGAAGTGGAGGAGTTCACTGATTTATTTAGCAAGTTGGCACCAATATACTACGAGGTGGTGGCAGGGGCAAGACTGAGGCCAGGATCGGCACAAGGACGCCGAAGGTTTGGTTGTTTGAGGGGCCAGAGAGGGCACTCCTGTTCCTCCTGGCCCCAAAAAGCACTTACCTTCTGGAGCCGACTGCTCCCATCTCCATTTCGTTGCTGGATTTCCTGAGCAACCGTTAAATTCAAATCAGATGCCCAATTGCACCATGGAGCCTGATTTAAATATGATAATGAAGTGTCCCGCCTCTTCAAGATGGGCATTCACACGGCAGGAAGCCTACCGCTGTAAAAAACGGCAACAGGTGGGTACGCATCTGGTTGGGGATGCGGTCCCCATTTTTTAGTGTTTAGCCTCCCCCTCCATAACCACCTCCCACCCATTTGGGGGTGGGGGGGCTTAATAGCGAAGTCTTAGACCCATTTTTATCTGGGTCTACAAGTTGCTGCCAGTCAACGGAAACCAGATTTAAAAGTCAGAATACAGGGAACTGGCTTCCGAACACCGCCTCCTGGAATTTGATTAAAGGAAGACCAATATAATAGGCCATTAAGAATCTCACACATTAAAACATATTGGTTTAAGTTCAGTTTTTCCTATAGCATATTGGTGCCAACTTGCTAAATAAATCCACTTGTGACAACATTGTATGTTACAAAATTAAATGGATAACACTTACCTGCTACCATCAAACAGACTGTAGCTGGCCCTATAAGAGTTGCTATCATATATATAATTTGATACAGGAGAAATAGTCTCGAAATACATGGGTTTTTTCTTGATGTCTGCAATCCATTTTCTAACAGGTCAATGGTATTTGCTATTTTTGATGGATCCCAGCGCCGCCGTTGGTTGAAAAACTCCTTGAATTCCTGAGGGGCATTGGTGTACGAGTCTGATCCTGCACAGTATTCGATTCGCCAACCTTGCTGCAGCATCAAGAGACAAAGCCACCTGTCTTCACCTGTAAGGCACATTCAAGTCACATTATGATAACAGTAAAGACCAAACTAGAATTGATAAGAAAGAAAGAACTTGCATTTATATTGCGCATTTCACGATCTCAGGGCATCCCAAAGCATTTACTGCCAAGGAAGTACTTTTGAAGTGTAATCACTGTTGTAATGTAGGAAATGTGGCAGCCAATTTGTGCACAGCAAGGTCCCACAAACAGCTATGTGATAATTACATAGAATTACATGGAAAATACAGATAGAAACAGATTATTCGGCCCAACAGGTCCATGCCGGTGTTTGTGCTCCAGATGAGCCTTCTCCCTCCTGACTTCATCTAACCCTATCAGGATATCCTTCTATTCCTTTCTCCCTCATGTGTTTATCTAGCTTCCTCTTAAATGCATCTATGCTAGTTGCCTCAACTACTCCTTGTGGTAGCGAGTTCCACATTCTTACCACTCAATGGGTAAAGATATTTCTCCTGAATCCCCTATTTGATTTACTAGTGACGATCTTATATTTATGGCCCCTAGTTCTGGTCTCCCCCAAAAGTGGAAGCAACTTCTCCATGTCTAATCACTGGATTGGGGGTAATATTCTGGCATGGGTGGAGGATTGGTTATCTAACAGGAAGCAGAGAGTTGGGATAAATGGTTCATTCTCGGACTGGCAACCAGTAGCCAGTGGTGTTCCACAGGGGTCGGTGCTGGGTCCCCAACTCTTTACAATCTATATTAACGATTTGGAGGAGGGGACCGAGTGTAACATATCCAAGTTTGCGGATGATACAAAGATGGGAGGGAAAGTAGAGAGTGAGGAGGACATAAAAAACCTACAAGGCGATATAGACAGGCTGGGTGAGTGGGCGGAGATTTGGCAGATGCAATACAATATTGGAAAATGTGAGGTTATGCACTTTGGCAGGAAAAATCAGAGAGCAAGTTATTATCTTAATGGCGAGAAACTGGAAAGTACTGCAGTACAAAGGGATCTGGGGGTCCTAGTGCAAGAAAATCAAAACGTTAGTTTGCAGGTGCAGCAGGTGATCAAGAAGGACAACGGAATGTTGGCTTTTATTGCTAGGGGGATAGAATATAAAAACAGGGAGGTATTGCTGCAGTTATATAAGGTATTGGTGAGGCCGCACCTGGAATACTGCATACAGTTTTGGTCTCCGTACTTAAGAAAAGACATACTTGCTCTTGAGGCAGTACAAAGAAGGTTCACTCGGTTAATCCCGGGGATGGGGGGGTGGACATATGAGGAGAGGTTGAGTAGATTGGGACTCTACTCATTGGAGTTCAGAAGAATAAGAGGCGATCTTATTGAAAGATCAAAGATTGTGAAGGGGCTTGATCGGGTAGATGCGGTAAGGATGTTCCCAAGGATGGGTGAAACTAGAACTAGGGGGCATAATCTTAGAATAAGGGGCTGCTCTTTCAAAACTGAGATGAGGAGAAACTTCTTCACTCAGAGGGTAGTAGGTCTGTGGAATTTGCTGCCCCAGGAAGCTGTGGAAGCTATATCATTAAATAAATTTAAAACAGAAATAGACAGTTTCCTAGAAGTAAAGGGAATTAGAGGTTACGGGGAGCGGGCAGGAAATTGGACATGAATTTAGATTTGAGGTTAGGATCAGATCAGCCATGATTTTATTGAATGGCGGAGCAGGCTCGAGGGGCCGATTGGCCTACTCTTGCTCCTATTTCTTATGTTCTTATGTCTACCTTACAAAACCCTCTCATAATCTGAAAGACCTCTATCATATCACCCCTCAGTCTTCTCTTTTCTAGAGAAAAGAGCCCCAGCCCATTCAATCTTTCCAGATAGGTATAACCTCTCAATTCTGGTATCATTCGAGTAATACTTTTTGCACCTTCTACAGTACTTTTTATAATATGGAGACCAGAACTGTTCACAACACTCCAAGTGTGGTCTAACCAAGGTTCTATTCAAGTTTAACATAACTTCTCTGCTTTTCAATTCTATTCCTCTAGAAATGAACCCTAGCGCTTGTTTTTTTTTATGGCCTTATTGACCTGCTTCACTATTTTTAGTGATTGTATATCTGTACCCCCAGATCCCTCTGCTCCTCCACCCCATTTAGACTCTTATTTTCCAAGGAGTATGTAGCCTCCTTATTCTTCCTACCAAAATGTACCACCTCACACTTATCTATATTGAAATTCATTTGCCAATTATTTGCCCATTCTGCAACTTTATTAATGTCTTCCTGTATTTTGTCACAGTTTTCCTCAGTATTAACTATACCCCCAATTTGGTTTTGTCCACAAATTTTGAAAGTGTACTTCTGATTCCCGAGTCCAAATCACTTCTATAAATGGTGAACAACAGTGGTCCTAGCACGATCCTTATGGAACACCGCATCCCACCTTTTGCCGGTCTGAGTAACTACCCTTAACCCCCATTCTCTGTTATCTGTTTTGTAGTCAGTTTGCTATCCATTCTGCTATTTGTCCCATGACCTTCGGACTCAGAGTTGAGAGTGTTACCACTGAGCCAAAGGGAGAAATTTTAACTGCACGAATGGGTGGGTTGGGGGCGGGTGGGAAGGTAAAAATTATAACAAAACCAAAACCCGACTCCAACCCGCCCACTTCCAGTTTTAACTGAGCTGGGTCAAGGGGCTAATGACTAACCCGCTCTCAGGGGGTTGACCTTCCCTCCATCATAAGTTCATAAATGGGGATGTTTGCTGATGATTGCACAGTGTTAAGTTCCATTCGCAACCCCTCAAATAATGAAGCAGTCCGTGCCCACATGCAGCAAGACCTGGACAACATCCAGGCTTGGGCTGATAAGTGGCAAGTAACATTTGCACCAGACAAGTGCCAGGCAATGACCATCTCCAACAAGAGAGACTCTAACCACCTCCCCTTGACATTCAACAGCATTACCATCGCTGAATCCCCCACCATCAACATCCTGGGGGTCACCACTGACCAGAAACTTAACTGGACCAGCCATATAAATACTGTGGCTACAAGAGCAGGTCAGAGGCTGGGTATTCTGTGGCCAATGACTCACCTCCCGACTCCCCAAAGCCTTTCCACCATCTACAAGGCACAAGTCAGGAGTGTGATGGAATACTCTCCACTTGCCTGGATGAGTGCAGCTCCAACAACACTCAAGAAGCTCGACACCATCCAAGACAAAGCAGCCCGCTTGATTGGCACCCCATCCACTGCCCCAAACATTTAACCCGGAAAAGTGCGAGGTGATGCACTTTGGAGGGACTAACAAGGCAAGGGAATACACAATGAATGGGAGGACCCTAGGCAAGACAGAGGGTCAGAGGGATCTTGGTGTGCAAGTTCACAGATCCCTGAAGGCGGCGGAACAGGTAGATAAGGTGGTAAAAAAGGCATATGGGATACTTGCCTTTATTAGCCGAGGCATAGAATATAAGAGCAAGGAGGTTATGATGGAGCTGTATAAAACACTGGTTAGGCCACAGCTGGAGTACTGTGTGCAGTTCTGGTTGCCGCACTACAGGAAGGATGTGATCGCTTTGGAGAGGGTGCAGAGGAGATTCACCAGGATGTTACCAGGGCTGGAGCGCTTCAGCTATGAAGAGAGACTGGGAAGATTGGGTTTGTTTTCCTTGGAGCAGAGGAGGCTGAGGGGGGACATGATTGAGGTGTACAAAATTATGAGGGGCACAGATAGGATGGATACTAAGGAGCTTTTTCCCTTCGTTGAGGGTTCTATAACAAGGGGACATAGATTCAAGGTAAAAGGCGGGAGGTTTAGAGGGGATTTGAGAAAGAACTTTTTCACCCAGAGGGTGGTTGGAGTCTGGAACTCACTGCCTGAAAGGGTTGTGGAGGCAGGAACCCTCACAACATTCAAGAAGCATTTGGATGAGCACTTGAAATGCCATAGCATACAAGGCTACGGACCAAATGCTGGAATATGGGATTAGAGCAGACAGGGCTGATGGCCGGCGCGGACACGATGGGCCGAAGGGCCTCTATCCGTGCTGTATAACTCTATAACTCTCTATGACTCTATGACTCCCTTCACCACCGGCGCACTGCGGCTGCAGTGTGTGCCATCCACAGGATGCACTGCAGCAACTCGCCAAGGCTTCTTCGACAGCATCTCCCAAACCCGTGACCTCTACCACCTAGAAGGACAAGAGCAGCAGGCACATAGGAACAACACCACCTGCACATTCCCCTCCAAGTCACACACCATCCCGACTTGGAAATATATCGCCGTTCCTTCATCGTCGCTGGGTCAAAATCCTGGAACTCCCTTCCCAACAGCACTGTGGGAGAACCTTCACCACACGGACTGCAGCGGTTCAAGATGGCAGCTCACCACCACCTTCTCAAGGGCAATTAGGGATGGGCAATAAATGCTAGCCTCGCCAGTGACGCCCACATCCCACGAACAAATAAACAAAAAAGGAGCCGGGTCAGTCAGAGAAAGCTTTCAAGGAAGCTGCGGGCCTCTATTTTTTACAGATTTCTTGTTTTTAACTCCTGGGGGCCTGGATTCCCAGGCCTTCTGCTTCATGTCACGTGAGAGGAGGTGAGAACGCCCGGATCAGCAGGTAAGTGCCTTTATTGCGCTGCTTGTGGGCCCAGAGGAGCAGGAGTATTTCCTCCCGGCCCAATAAGCTTACCTGCCGTGATTCCACACACGCAACCGACCAACACACCCCCCCGCCCGCCATGTCTGACCCCCCTCCCATGATCTCCAAACCCCTCCATGATCTTCGACCCCCCCATGATCTCTGACCCCCCCCACGATATCCGACCCCCTGATGACCGCCCCCCCCCATGACTCCCACTGATGACCGACCCCTCCCCCGATGACCCCTGATCCCCCTCTCCAGATGACTGACCCCCACCCCCCCCAATCTTAGGCTTACCTGCTGGCATCAACTCCCTGGCTCTTCTCCCGTCTGACTAGCGGCCAGCCTGGCTGTACACAGTGGGTTGGGATCGCATTTCACAATATTTAATTTTTAACTCCCGACCTTCTCCCGCCCATCGTGGGGGAATTTATGTTCACCCCACTAACTCAGAACAATTGTTACATTTATTCCTGAGCCATTGTAGCCCCAGAATTTAAGATGAATAAACTATTTATAAACCTCGGTGCATGAATTCTTCACAGGAACAAAGGTTTACTTCTATGACATTCTCCTTGTGGAGGCAGAGGGCACGAGGGAGGTACTGAATGAATACTTTGCATCTGTCTTCACAAAAGAAGAGGATTAAGTTAATGTTGCAGTACAGGAGGAGGGAGTAGAGATATTGGATACGATAAATGTAGATAGAAAGTAGGTGCTAAATAGGTTGACATCACTCAATGTTAACAAGTCACCGGGTCCAGATGGGATGCACCCTACGTTGCTGAGGGAAGCAAGGGTGGAAATCGCAGAAGCTTTGACCACAATCTTTCAATCTTCCTTAGATATGGGAGTGGTGCCAGAGGACTGGAGGATTGCAAATGTTACACCCCTCTTCAAAAAAGCGGAGAGGGATAAACCTGGTAACTACAGGCAGTCAGTCTAATGTCAGTGGTGGGAAAACTACTAGAGACCATTGTCAAGGACAAAATTAATTCTCATTGGGAGAAGCATGGGTTAATAAGGGACAGCCAGCCTTTGTTAAAGACGAATCGCGTCTGAATAACCTGATTGAATTCTTTGATGAAGTATCAGAGAGGGTTGATGAAGTAAATATTTATATGGACTTTCAAAAGGCATTTGATAAAGTACCACATAACGGACTTATTCGGAAAATAGAAGCACATGGAATTAAAGGGATGGTGGTAACTTGGGAATGTAATTGGCTAAGGAATAGAAGTAGTGGGTGAACGGATGTTTTTCTGACTGAAGAGAAGTATGCGGTGGAGTCCCCCAGGGATCAGTATTAAGACCATTGCTTTTCTTGTTATATGTAACCTGGACTTGAGTATAGGGAGTACAATTTTGAAGTTTGCAGATGACACAAAACTTGGCAATGTCGTGAATAATGAGGAGAATAGCAGCAGACTTCAGGAGGACATTGACAGACTGATGAAATGGGCAGACACATGGCAGATGCAATTTAATGCAGTTAAGTGTGAAGTGATGCACTTTGGGAGGAACAACGTGGAGAGACAGTATAATCTAAATGGTACTAATTTGAGGGGGGTACAAGAGCAGAGGGACCCGAGGATGCATATTCACAAAGCTTTGAAGGTGGCAGGGCAAGTTGATAAGGCAGTTAAGAATATGTGTGGGATATTTAGCTTTGTAAATAGCGGCATTGAATACAAAAGCAAGGAAGTCATACTAAACCTTTACAAATCACTGGTTAGGCTTCAGTTGGAGCATTGTGTACAATTCTGGGCACCACACTTTAGGAAGGATGTCAAGGCCTTGGAGAAAGTATAGAGGAGGTTTACCAGGATGATACCAGGGATGAGGGATTTCAGTTATGTGGAGAGATTGGAGAAGCTGGGATTGTTGACCTTAGAACAGAGACGGCTAAGAGAAGACCTGATAGAGGTATTTAAAATAATAATGGGTTCTGATAGAGCAAATAGGGAGAAACTGTTTCCTCTGTCAAGTGGTCACGGATTTAAAATAATTGGCAAAAGAACTAAAGGGGAAATGAAGAGAAATTTTTTCACAGAGAGGATTGTTAAGATTTGGAATGCACTACCTGAAAGGGTGGTGGAATCAGATTCCACAGGAACTTTCAAAAGGCAATTGGAACATGTACTTGAAGAGGACTAATTTGCAGGGTTAAGGGGAAAAAGCTGGGGTGTGGGACTAAAATTGGACAGCTCTTTCAACGAGCTGGCACAGGCATGATGGGCCAAATGGCATCCTTCTATGTTGTAAGATGCTATGATTCTACGATTCACTTTTGCTTTTCTGATTACTAAATTCTTTGTGCCTCGTTTGTTCAGCGGAATGAAATCAAGCGGCGAGATATTTGCAAATGAATATGTTGATTTTTTTGAATGAAACCCCTCCCTCTGCTATTTTAATGAAGATGTTGACTTGGAATGGTTAGTGAGTCCGTTGAAGTAAAACTTTCATAGAAGCACATTAGCACCATCATATGCAAATATTGTTTATTGTGCTTTCACTGTGTAACTTTTTTAAAATTCTGTTTTTCTGACCATTATTTTTATTCCATTCCACTTAACTCTTCCTTTCTTTCTCTTTCAGTCTTTGTGTTTTTAGCTTTAATTTTCTTTCCCCTCCATTATCATTTGTTTTTTCACTTCTCAATTTCCCTCACTTAATTTTCATTTTTTTTGGTTTACCCTCTGGCACATTTTCTTCCCGGTTCCATTGCTTCCTTTTCTAATACAAACAACTTAGTGGATAATGAAAATATTGGAGCTGGGAGGGATTGTGGGACTAGGGTAATCAAAGTAACAAAGCCAGAATCAGATAAAAATAAACCCCAGTGACGAATAGAATTATGGGTGGGGAACCAAATCGAAACAAACCAAACAGCTGAATCAGACAATATGTGGAAGGTTACAAACAATGTGCAGAAGGTTATAATGTGCAGAAGGTTATAATGTGCAGAAGGTTATAGACAATGTGCAGAAGGTTATAATGTGCAGAAGGTTATTGACAATGTGTAGAAGGTTATAATGTGCAGAAGGTTATAGACAATGTGCAGAAGGTTATAATGTGTGGAAGGTTATAATGTGTGGAAGGTTATAATGTGCAGAAGGTTATTGACAATGTGCAGAAGGTTATAATGTGTGGAAGGTTATAATGTGTGGAAGGTTATAATGTGCAGAAGGTTATTGACAATGTGCAGAAGGTTATAATGTGCGGAAGGTTATAATGTGTGGAAGGTTATAATGTGCGGAAGGTTATAATGTGCGGAAGGTTATAATGTGCGGAAGGTTATAATGTGCAGAAGGTTATTGACAATGTGCAGAAGGTTATAATGTGCAGAAGGTTATAGACAATGTGCAGAAGGTTATAATGTGCGGAAGGTTATAATGTGCGGAAGGTTATAATGTGCGGAAGGTTATAATGTGCGGAAGGTTATAGACAATGTGTGGAACATTACAGACATTGGGTGCTAAATTGGGCCATGTAGCGCCTGTTGTTTCGGCACTATCCGGCCACTCCAACATCCAAGATAGCGTCTTGGCTGTGCACACACGTTTCCAGCGTGACGTGCGCTGAACGCCATCTTGGTATAGGAGTTAGCACATGTGCAAATACCAAACAGTGGAAGCATGTAAAGTGAGGAGAAAATGGATACAATCAGCATGCAACATTGATTTAAAGTGATAAGTCCCAAAACGGTGTCTATCACTCAACTCAACGCACAGTCTTAACCCCGACCATCTGAACGTGTCTTTGAGTGCCTGGAGGACCCCCCACCAGCGCTATTTAAAGGGACCATGCAGGATTTACAGGTTAGTGGCTGGATTATTGCTTCTAGCTACCGAGACATTTGTAACTGTTTTTGGAGGTCTCCTATACTAGGACTAGGGGACATAGCCTAACATTTAGAGCCAGGACATGTGGGAGTGAAGTTAGGAAGCATCACAAAGGGTGGGAGAAGTTTGGAACACTCTTCTGCAAACGACAGTTGATGCTAGCTCACTTGTGAATTCTACATCTGAGATTGATAGATTTCTATGAACCAAGGGTATTAAGGGATATGGGGCTAAGGCGGGTCTCTGGAGTTAGGTCACAGGTCCTCCATGATCTCATCTTGAGAGGCTAAATGCCACTGCCACTTGCTGCCTCCTGATATGTGCCACCTTCTCCTGCAAGAAAGCGGGACGTGTGCCTGGATGATGTGCCTGTCATGGTTGGATAGCTGCCAGTGTGCGTGGCCTGTGAGTTGTGGGTGTGTGGCTTACAACAGTGGTAATGTGTAAGGGTGAGAGGAAGCATCTGATTGGAAAAGTTGAGTAGTGATGGAAAGAGTTTGTTGGTATGTGGGTGATGGGGGGTGCAGTGCGTGGAGCAGTGGATGCGGCTAGTGGCGCAGTTGGTAGGAGAAGCCATTTGACAGTTGACCCCACTCACCTTGATCACTCATGTCAAAGCATTGAACTTCTTCCTACACTGCATCCATGTATACAGTTCTGTGCGGCTGGCATTGACTTCGTCCCCTGCTGCCTCCCATTGCATTTTGGGCATATGTCTGAAGGGCCTCCTGTCTCCCCCCCTCCCTGCGGATATAAGATGCCCCTCCTTCTGTCCACCTCTTACACCAAAACCTCTAGTGCATCAGCAGGCATACACTCTCGCAGGCCTGGTACAAACTCAGATCGGCAGATTTGTGAGGTGTGGCGTGCAGATTGGGGGATGTGGGATTTAGTGGTGCGCAAACTTTATTCAATGTTTTAACATAGCTCATCAGTTTGTAAACATAGGGAAAGAGCTGCATCTGTGTTTTGATCTCCATTCAGATTCCGTGCAGACAGCAGACTGTTATTTTCAGCAAATAACAGGTCCCAGCTACCTTTAAGAGATTTTTAAGAAACAGCCTGCCTTTAAGAGATTGGGGCTCCTCCTGCTGGTAGAAAGTGCGAATTGCATTGAACCGTAGTGTCAACGCTGGTTCGGAACGCTGCTTGATGTTAAGTCCTCAGGCCTCACAAAAGTCTCGTCCTGCCTGCGCAGGGGCCATTGGGCACGGGGTAATAGCGGATTGCGCTACCCACACCCAATAATAGGCCCTATCCAATTTTTTTTTTTTGCCCCCAATGTGTGTAATGTTACAGACAATGTGTAGAAGGTTATAATGGGTGCAACGTTACAGACAATGTGTGGAAGGTTACAGACAATGCGTGGGAGGCTACAGACAATGTATGGAAGGTTATGGACAATGTATGAAAGGTTACAGACGATGGGTTAAATTTTAACACCGAAAAACAGGTGGGTTGGTTCGGGTGGAGAGTGAAAATTCTCTGATTTCGGAGTGGGGCCACATCCCGGCTCCAACGCGCTGACTTCTGGGTTTGACCCAGACGTGTCTGGTTGCACACGTGGTTCTGAAATCTGGAAGTCCTGGCAACACGTAAAACCAGTGGTGCAATATTTAAAGGGCCAGTTGAGGTACTTAAAGTACTTAAAGATGTAATATTTTTGTGGTTTGACCTACATAAGCTATTTTAACTGCTTCTGAACTGACCTCTGAAAGAGACCGTGGAAACGGAGGTGAGTTGCAGCCAGCACCCATTTGGACTTTTAAACCAGTGGTCGACACGTGAAGAAAAGATGAGTTTTTGCCGCAGGGCAATCAGCTCGCTCAGACAAACCTTTGGCTGTGAGTTTAATGGGGGGGAGGAGAGGAAATCGATAGGGCCCATTATTGGGCGCGGGTAGCGTGATCCGCTATTACCCTGTGCCCAATGGCCCCTGCACAGGTAGGACGAGACTTTCATGAGGCCTGAGGACATAACTGCAAGTTGCGTTGGAAATCAGCATTGACACGAAGATTCGATGCAATTCACACTTTTCACCAGCAGAGGGAGCCTCAATCTCTTAAAGGGAGGATGTCTCTTTAAATCTCTTAAAGGTAGCTGGTACCTGTTATTTGCTAAAAATATCAGTCTGCTGTCTGCACGGAATCTGAACGGAGATCAGACATCGCACACATAAAACACAGATGCAGGTCCTGTCCCTTTGTTTACACACTGATGAGTTATGTTAAAACATTGAATAAAGGTTGCGCACTACTAAATCCCACATCCTCCAATCTGCATGACTGACCTCACCAATCTGCCGATCTGACTTTGTACCAGACCTGCAAGACTGCGTGCACCAAGGTTCTCTGCTGATGCACTGGAGGCCTTGGTGCAAAAGGTGGACAGGAAGAAGGACATCCTATATCCGCAGCAGTTGGGCGGGGGGGGGGGGGGGGGGCAAGAGGCCCTCCAGATATATGCCCAAAAGGCAGTGGGAGGCAGCGGGGGACGAAGTCAATGCCAGGGGCACAGCATCATGAACATGGATGCAGTGCAGGAAGAAGTTCAATGCTTTGACACGATTGGTTAAGGTGAGTGAGGTCAACTGTCAAGCGGCATCACATACCAACTACACCACTAGCTGCATCCACTGCTCAACGCAGTACACCCCCATCACCCACATTCCTAACAAACTCTTTCCATCAGTATGTCCCTGCGTCCTAGTATTCAAATATAGGAGAAACAGTTATAAATGTATCGGCAGCCAAAAGCAATAATCCAGCCACTAACCTGTAAATCCTGCATGGTCCCTTTAAATAGCACTGGTGGGGGCCCTCCAGGCACTCGAAGACACGGTCAGATAGTCATGGTTAAGACTTTGCGTTGAGTTGGACATTAAGAGCGAAAATGGTGTCTTTCACTTTAAATCGGCGTTGCACACTGATTGTATCCATTTTCTCTTTACTTTACATGCTTCCGACATTCGGTATTTGCGCATGCGCTAATACATATACCAAGCGCCCTTTGTGTGTAGTCTGAGACTTCTTGGTTCACACTGAGAATTCTTGTGTTCAGACATATTTACCTACATTTTGGACCCCCTAAACTGATAACATCAGGATGGGGGTGCAATGAATTTATTCTACAGGACATCTGAGGAGGAGGCCTACATTCTAGGGTTCTAAAAGAGGTGGCTGCAGAGATAGTGGATGCATTGGTTATGATCTTCAAAAATTCCCTAGATTTTAGAACGGTCCTAGCGGATTGGAAGGTAGCAAATGTAACCCCACTATTCAAGAAAGGAGAGAGAGAGAAAACAGGGAACTACAGGCCAGTTAGCCTGACACCAGTTGTCGGGAAAATGCTGGAATCCATTATTAAGGAAGTGGTAACAGGGCACTTAGAAAATCATAATATGATTAGGCAGAGTCAACATGGTTTTATGAAAGGGAAATCGTGTTTGACAAATTTATTAGCGTTTTTTGAGGATGTAACTAACAGGTTAGATAAAGGGGAACCAATGGATGTAGTATATTTGGATTTGCAAAACGCATTCGAGAAGGTGCCACATAAAAGGCTGTTATGCAAGATAAGGGCTCATGGGATTGGGGGTAATATATTAGCATGGTTAATGTATTAGTTTGGTGAGACCTCATCTGGAGTACTGTGTACAGTTTTGGTCTCCTTATCTAAGGATGGATATACTTGCCTTTGAGGCGGTGCAACAAAGGTTCATTAGATTGATTCCTGGGATGACAGGGTTGTCCTATGAGGAGAGATTGAGTAGAATGGGCCTATACTATCCGGAGTTTAGAAGAATGAGAGGTGATCTCATTGAAACATACAGGATTCTGAGGGGGCTTGTCAGGATAGATGCTGAGAGATTGTTTCCCTTGGCTGGAGTGTCTAGAACTAGGGGATATAGTCTCGGGATAAGGGGTCGGTCATTTAAGACTGAGATGAGGAGGAATTTCTTCATTCAGAGGGTTGTGAATTCTCTACCCCAGAGGGCTGTGGATGCTGAGTCGTTCAATATGTTCAAGGCTGAGATAGATAGATTTTTAACTCCGGGGGAATTAAAGGATATGGGAATCGGGCGGAAAAGTGGAGTTGAGGTCGAAGATCAGCCATGATCTGATTGAATGGCGGAGCAGGCTCAAGGGGTCGTATGGCCTACTCCTGTTTCTATTTCTTATGTTCTTATAGGAACATAGGAACATAGGAACAAGAGTAGGCCATTCAGCCCCTCATGGCTGATCTGTGATCTAACTCCATGGGCTCGATTTTACCGTCGGGTTTCCTGTGGGTTTCCAGCGGGGGGGCCCCCGAAAATCCCGATATCCAGTCACGTGACCGGATCGCGCCACGATCCCGACCACTTCCGGATTCCCCGATGACGTGCGGGGCTGCGTGCGCGGCCCCCACTGGTGGGAATCCCGCAGGCAATTAAAGCCAGCGGGGTTCCACTTGAGTGTACTTACCTTGCTTGTTGAGGTCATTAAATGAGCTGAATCAGCTGTCAAAAGATAAGTGTGGGATTTTACCTTCAACGCAGAGCGTTTCACACACTGGGGGAAACAGTCTCCCTCCAACCAGGCGTGTTGCAGCCAGCAGCCTGTGGCAGCTGCCAAGGTGCACTCCACGGGGATGGGGGGGGGGACGGGGGGGGTGGGGGAGAGCCCTCACCCACGCAGGAGGCCACAACATCACATAGAGCAACCCCTGCCCCCACCACCCCCCGCCAAGCCAGAGGACAGACCGATGCGAAACTGCAGCCCCAGTCCAAGGAACCACCCACCTACCCTGCACAACCCCTCAGACCAACACCTGCCAGATGGGTGGTGCGTGGACACCCTCGGAGGACGAACAGCATGACCAGCCCCAGCAGCCTCGCAGGCCACGCCGTCCGCCGCAGAGACGTGGAGCCCCCCAACACGGTGCTGTTGCACGCCCACCTGCACAGCAGGAGGGAGGGCAACCGCAGAGAGAGATGTGTCGCAGAGGGCACTACCCTCGCCACAGGGTCCACAGACCGAGGCGCAGCTCCCAGGACCTCTCCGAGCAGCAGTGCACACGGAGGCGCAGATTCACTCGACATGTAGTCGTGGAGATCTGCAGGCTCTTTCATGCCGAGCTGCTCCTGGCTGGCCCCAGCACCATCTGCTTACCTGTCGCTGCCAAAGTCACCACTGCCCTCCACAACTGTGGGGTGGGGGCAGTGTTGTGGCAGACGGAGTGTAGGGGAAAGACTACGTGTCCTCACTGTGGCTGACCTACTGCGGTCATTGGAGCGCCTCCTGCACTGTATGCAGGTGGGCGATATGTTGGTGGCGCAGGTGACCCCCTCTGCCACCTCGAGCCAGGCCTTCTTGGTGGCAGAGGCAGGCCGCTTCCTCCCGCCCGCCCGGTGGAAGATCTCTGTCCTCCCCCTCCTCCTCACCCCATCTGATGATACCTGGGGTGAGGCATCATTAAACTGGGAGCAGCCTTCCCCCTGGGCTGCTCCATGCTGTAATTTGTTCTATTGGTTGCAGCATCTGCCAGTGGAGGACTGCCCCTTTAACTAGAGAGCCTCCAGCTGACAGATCGTACTGCGCATGCGCAACCCGCCCGACGCGCAGACCAGCAGCGCGGACCCCGGAGGAGCAGGTAAGTGGCTCCAATTAGTGGATTGCCTGCTACGATCGCGCGGGCAACCCACTAATTTCACCGGGCGCGTTACCCGTGTGCCCAGTCGACCCCCTGCTGCCAACCCGCCTCCTTCCTAATATCCGGCCCAATGTGTGGGAAGTTACAGACAATGTGTGGAATGTTACAGACAACGTGTGCAAGGCTACAGACAATGTGTAGAAGGTTACAGACAATGTGTAGAAGGTTACAGACAATGTGTAGAAGGTTACAGACGAAGTGTAGAAGGTTATAATGTGTGGATGGTTACAGACAATGTGTGGATGATTACAGACAATGTGTGGAATGTTACAGACAACGTGTGCAAGGCTACAGACAATGTGTAGAAGGTTACAGACAATGTGTGGAAGATTACAGACAATGTGCAGAAGGTTACAGACAATGTGTAGAAGATTATAATGTGTGCAGGGTTACAGACAATATGTGGAAGATTACAGACAATGTGCAGAAGGTTACAGACAATGTGTAGAAGATTATAATGTGTGCAGGGTTACAGACAATGTGTGGAAGCTTACAGACAATGTGTGCAGGGTTACAGACAATGTGTAGAAGGTTACACACAATGTGTAGAAGGTTATAATGTGTGCAGGGTTACAGACAATGTGTGGAAGTTTACAGACAATGTGTGGAAGTTTACAGACAATGTGCATTAGGTTATGTATGGGAGGTTACAGACAATGTGTGGAAGTTTACAGACAATGTGTAGAAGGTTACAGACAATGTGCATTAGGTTATGTATGGGAGGTTACAGACAATGCGTGGAAAGTTACAGACAATGTGTGGAATCATAGAATCATAGAATGGTTACAACAGAGTAGGAGGCCATTCGGCCCATTGTGTCCGTGCCAGCTCTTTGAAAGAACAATCCAGTTAGTCCCATTCCCCCGCTCTTTCCCCATAGCCCTGCAAATAGTTTCCCTTCAAGTGTTTTGAAAGCCATCTTTTCAGGTAGTGCATTCCAGATCATAACTACTTGCTGCGTAAAGAAAGTTTTTCCTCATGTCACCTTTGGTTCTTTTGCCAATCACCTTAAATCTGTATCCTCTGGTTCTCGACCCTTCCACCAATGGGAACAGTCTCTCTTTATTTACTTTATCTAAACCCTTCATGATTTTAAACACTTCTATCAAATCTCCTCTCAGCCTTCTCTGCTCTAAGGAGAACAACCCTAGCTTCTCCAGTCTATCCACGTAACTGAAGTCCCGCATTCCTGGAACCATTCCAGTAAATCTTTTCTGCACCCTCTCTAAGGCCTTCACATCCTTTCTAAAGTGCGGTGCCCAGAATTGGACACAATACTCCAGTTGTGGCCGAACCAGCATTTTATAAAGGTTCAACATAACTTCCTTGCTTTTGTACCCTACGCCTCTATTTATACAGCTCAGGATCCCGTATGCTTTTTTAACCGCTTTCTCAACCTGTCCTGCCACCTTCAAAGAATTGTGCACATATATGGAATATATGCATGGGCAATGTTTGCCCTGAGAAACCAAAACAGAGGACAGTGACTACAAAGTATAATAAGGAACAAATCAAGTTTGCATGCACAAGTAGTTCTCTCTGCATATAAACTCATCACTGGTTTGACATTTTAAATCCTTGAGAGAAGTAATGTGACACTCTTGTAGGAGGAAGACAGTGCTCCCAATAGGCCTTGGGTGTCACTCTCCTGAATTAGCTGCCCTTTAAGATTTTCATGGTGACTCAGCCAGTTTGATGAGAGACCTCCAGGACAATAAGCTGACAAAATGTCTATAGAAGTACATGTGCCCCTGAGGCAAGAGATGCAGGAAACTAAAAAATCAAATCTAAGGGCAGCTAATTGAGGAGAGTGACACCCAAGGCTTATTGGGAGCACTGTCTTCCTGCTTTGAGTTGGCTATCAAATACAGACTATAGGTGAGAACATTTATCTTACCTTGATCATACTGTAAGTGGTCCATTGCTTTAATGGGCTTCATTGTATATCTTCTCAATACATTATCATCCATTAGGGCTGCTGCTCTGAACAAAGTGAAGCATCCTGGACTGCACAGTACGCACCCTAACACGTGTTCAGCTGTTTTCTGTAGCCAGTGACCAACAGCATACTCAAACTTCTGGTACCAGATCATAGGACCTAAGACATATAAAAAGAAAAGAATGAGTGTTTTATATTCATGTGCCATCCATTTTGTTGAGACAAGTTATGGCCAGTGTTAGTAAAACACAAATACAGTGAGCATTGCTGTTTTTATTAAAGGTAATACTTCCTTACTGGTCTGATGTGTAGACCAAGGCGCGTAGATGAAGTTAAGATACAGATCAGCCATGATCTAATTGAATGGTGGAACAGGCTCAAGGGGCTGAATGGCCTACTCCCATTCCCACATTCCTATGTTGCTTCCTATGTTCCTATGCGTGACCATTCATCCCCAAGGAAATTTTCCATTATTTTAAATAGGAATTACCAACCACCCTTGGCAGCAAACGATCTGCACCTGCACCCTTCTTACTTAATTATGCTCTACGTACCTAGGCTAATTTTCTGATTATAGTCCCTCACAGGGAGGAGGGAGAACCCATGTGCCTGGAATACACACAGCTATTCCAGATTTCACAGCTGTTTTAGCTCTAGACAGCAGTATAAAAAAAACATTAAAATCCTGACAGTACCATTCGGTGGGTTCGTTTGGCTCAGTGCAAGTAGCTGTCTTGCAGATATCTTGAAATGCTGACTTACCCGAAGTTAGTTGCCACTATTCATGTAGAGTTAGAGATACTTTAACTTCCTGAGTCATAGCCAACTTTAGGCAGAAACTTCAGACATGGATTCAGACGTTGATTTGTCCTCATGCCAAATTGAAGGTAGGGTGACTTAACCACCAGTGAATGTAGCTCACTGATACAGCTCAGGCAAATGGCAAAAGCAGCACTATCTTCCAATATTCACTTGAAGAATATAATAACCATATACTTAACAGAGAGCATACCAGCTTGTATAGTTGCACGGAATCATAGAATCATACAGCACCAAAGAAGGCCATTCAGCCCAACGTGCCTATGCCAGCTCTTTGTAAGAGCTATCCAATTAGTCCCACTCCCCTGCTATTTACTCAAAGCCCTGCAAATTTTTCGTTTTCATGCATATATCCAATTCCCTTTTGATAGATACTATTAAATCTGCTTCCACCACTATTTCAGGCAATCCATTCCCGATCATAACAACTCGCTGCGTAAAAAAAATTCTCCTCATCTCCCCCCTGGCGCTAGTGCCAATGATCTAAAATCTGTGTCCTCTGGTTACTGACCCTCCTGCTAGTAGAAACAGTTTCTCCCTATTGACTCTATCAAAACCCCTCATAATTTTGAACACCTCTATTAAATCTCCTCTTAATCTTCTCTGCTCTAAGGTGAACAATCTCTAGTCTCGCCACATAACTGAAGTCCCTAATTCCTGGTACCATTCTAGTAAATCTCCACTGCACCCTCTCCAAAGTCTTGACATTGTTCCTAAAGTGTGGTTCCCAGAACTGGACACAATACTCCAGCTGAGGCCTAACCAGATTTATAAAGGTTTACCATAACTTCCTTGCTTTTGTACTCTATGCCTCTATTAATAAAGCCCAGGATCAGATCAGCCATGATCTTATTGAATGGCGGAGCAGGCTCGAGGGGCCGATTGGCCTACTCCTGCTCCTATTTCTTATGTTCTTATGTTCTTATGATCCAATATGTTTTTGTAACAGCCTTATCAATTTGTCCTGCCACCTTTAAAGATTTGTGTATGTGCACCCCCAGGCCTCTCTGTTCCTGCACCCACTTTAAAATTGTACCATTTATTTTATATTGTCTCTCCTCATTCTTCCTTCCAAAAAGCATCACTTCACATTTCTCTGCATTAAATTTCATCTGCCATGCATCTGCTCATTTCACCAGTCTATCTATGCTCTCCTGAAGTTGTTTACTATCCTCTTTTTTGTTAACTACATTTCCAAGCTTTGTGTCATCTGCAAACTTTGAAATTAGCAGACTCAGGTCCTTCATCGGATCAATAGACTTGTTGAGCACTTAAGTTTTCAGGACCCTTTTCATCAACAACTAATGCTGTCCTATTAGCATGAATAGCAGGGAAAACGGCAAAGAATTCCAGAGATTACTTTTCTTACCATGGAGCAGATTATGCTTGCAACTATGCTGCCCTCAGGTAAAAGGAAGTGACGTGTATGCCTGTAAGAGAAGGCTTATAGGGTGTGGTAAAGACTTTCCTATTTGCAATGCTTTGCGTCCCCTGTATATTCAAAGTCACATTCTTGGTATGAATCTTACGCCAGTAGGAATATTGTGCATAAAATAAAGCCCATAATTCATTTCTTTTTAGAGAAATTTATATTGCTATGGATACTATAAACCTAGTTCATTGGGTATTTTCATTGGTCGGATTGTTTTAAAGGTACAAAATATGTGAGGCATGCAGATGAAGATAGTCTTAAAGGAGCATTGCTTAAGAAACACTTTGGAGGTAATTTTAACCTAACCCGCCTAGCAGGAAACTGATGGGATCACATCTACCACTCGTTTTACACCCTGCCCGATTTTGCTCTCCGTTAAAATCAGTAGAGAGTAAAATCAGATCTGATTCCATGAGTTTCCCATCCGGCTGGTTAGCTTAAAATTACTCCCTTTGTAATAAAACAGCCATGGACAACGAAAGAGGTAAGGGACAGTATAAGACATAAGGAAAGGGCATACAAAAAGGCAAAAAATGGCAAAGATCCTGGCAAACGGGAAAGATACAAAGATCAACAAAGGGTCACAAAACAGATAGTAAGAGCTACAAAAAGAGAGTATGAAAAGAAACTTGCAAGGGATATCAAAACCAATACAAAGAACTTTTATAGTTATATTAGGAAAAAGAGGGTGGTCAGGAGCAGTGTTGGCCCCTTAAAAACTGAAAGTGGGGATATTGTCATTGACAATGGGGAAATGGCGGACGTATTGAATAATTACTTTGCGTCAGTATTTACAGTAGAAAAAGAGAATAGCATGCCAGAAATCACAAGAAAACTTATACTGAACTGGGGACAGGGACTCAATAAAATTAACATAAGTAAAACAACAGTAATGAAGAAAATAATAGCACTAAAGAGTGACAAATCCCCAGGACCAGATGGTTTCCATCCCAGGGTTTTAAAGGAAGTAGGTGAGCACATTGCAGATGCCCTAACTATATTTCAAAGTTCTCTAGATTCAGGAACTGTCCCTCTAGATTGGAAAATTGCACATGTCACTCCGCTTTTTAAGAAAGGAGAGAGAGGGAAACCAGGGAATTATAGACCAGTTAGCCTAACAACTGTTGTGGGGAAAATGCTGGAGTCTATAATTAAGGATAGGGTGACTGAACATCTCGAGAATTTTCAGTTAATCAGAGAGAGCCAGCATGGATTTGTGAAAGGTAGGTCGTGCCTGACAAATCTGATTGAATTATTTGAAGAGGTGACTGAAGTAGTGGTCAGGGGAATGTCAATGGATGTTATTTATATGGACTTCCAGAAGGCATTTGATAAAGTCCCACATAAGAGACTGTAACTAAGACAGAATCCCATGGAATCGAGGGAAAAGTACAGACTTGGTTAGGAAGTTGGCTGAGCGAAAGGCGACAGAGAGTAGGGATAATGGGTAGGTACTCACATTGGCAGGATGTGACTGGTAGAGTCCCGCAGATATCTGTCTTGGGGCCTCAATTATTTATAATATTTATTAACGACTTAGATGAAGGCATAGAAAGTCTCATATCTAAGTTTGCCGATGACACAAACATTGGTGGCATTGTAAGCAGTGTAGATGAAAACATAAAATTACAAAGGGATATTGATAGATTAGGTGAATGGGCAAAACTGTGGCAAATGGAATTCAATGTAGACAAATGTGAGGTCATCCACTTTGGATCAAAAAAGGATAGAACAAGGTACTTTCTAAATGGTAAAAAGTTAAAAACAGTGGATGCCCAAAGGGACTTAAGGGTTCAGGTAAGTAGATCATTGAAGTGTCATGAACAGGTGCAAAAAATAATCAATAAGGCTAATGGAATGCTGGCCTTTATATCTGGAGGACTGGAGTACAAGGGGGCAGAAGTTATGCTGCAGCTATACAAAACACTGGTTAGACCGTACCTGGAGTATTGTGAGCAGTTCTGGGAAGGACCTATTGGCCTTGGAGGAAGTGCAGCGTAGGTTTACTAGAATGATACCCGGACTTCAAAGGTTAAGTTACGAGGAGAGATTACACCATTTGGGGTTGTATTCTCTGGAGTTTCGAAGGTTAAGGGGTGATCTGATTGAAGTTTATAGGATATTAAGGGGAACAGATAGGGTGGATAGAGAGAAACTATTTCCACTGGTTGGGGATTCTAGGAGTAGGGGACACAGTCTAAAAATTAGAGCCAGACCTTTCAGAAGTGATATTAGAAAACATTTCTACACACAAAGGGTGGTAGAAGTTTGGAGCTCTCTTCCGCAAACGGCAATTGATACTAGCTCAATTGCTAAATTTAAATGTGAGATAGATAGCTTTTTGGCAACCAAAGGTATTAAGGGATATGGGCCAAAGGCAGGTATACGGAGTTGGATCACAGATCAGCCATGATCTTATCAAATGGTGGAGCAGGCTCGAGGGGCTGAATGGCCTACTCCTGTTCCTATATTCCTATGTTCCTAAAATAAATGTTTACTTATTACCTGGTCCTTAATGCACCTGCTTCGACCCTTCCTTTTGACAGTTTCTATTTTTAAGAATTACCTCGTGGATCATGTGCTATAAAGAAATAAATGGCTCTCCAAATGAATAGTTGAGTCATATAGACCAGGAAAATCCCAGGCTCAATGCCCAGCCTGTGCTGATTTAGTTGACCCACCAAACCCAGTTGGGTGTATTCGACCACATGCAGCTCCTACTTCAGGGTATCGTCTAAGTTTGTCAATCAGCAGAGTTACAGCAGATGGTTGGAATTCAGTGTCTCCATCCAGTGCCAAAATGTAGGTGTTAAATTTCTCTGTCTGAAAAATACAAAAGGGATCAACATTATTAAATCCAAATTTCCTATATTTTTCTCTCCCCTTTCCTGAAGGTTGTGCTCATTCTGGGGTCCGGTTCCACAGGCACCAGCAGAACTTCGGTTCTTCACCATGTGAGCCTTGAGATTTAATATTCTATGTTCTGGGTGTCAGCCTAGGCTCAATGGTAACACTCAAGCCTCTGAGTCAGAAGGTCATGCCCTACTCCATAGACTTGAGCACATAATCTAGGCTGACACTTTAGTGCAGTGCTGAGGGAGTGCTGCACTGTTGGAGGTGATGCCTTTCAGATGAAACATTAAATCGAGGCCTCATCTGCCCTCCCAGTTGCTTATATATGATCTTGTGATACTACGTGAAGGAGAGCAGTGAGGTTCTCCCAGAGTCCTAGCCAACATTTATGTCGATACCACCAAAATCGGATTATAGAATCATAGAAGGTTATGGCACAGAAGGAGGCCATTCACCCCATCGTGTCCGTGCCGGCCGAAAAAGAGCTATCCAGCTTAATCCCACTTTCCAGCACTTGGTTCGTAGCCCTGTAGGTTACGGCACTTCAAGTGCTCATCCAAGTACTTTTTTAAATGAGTTGAGGGTTTCTGCCTCTACAACCCTTTCAGGCAGTGAGTTCCAGATCGCCACCACCCTCTGGGTGAAAAAATTTCTCCTCAGCTCCCTCTAATCCTTCTACCAATTACTTTAAATCTATGCCCCCTTGTCACTGACCCCTTTCCTAAGGGAAATAGGTCCTCCCTAACCTCTCTATCTAGTCCCATCATAATTTTATATACCTCAATTAAATCTCCCCTCAGCCTCCTTTGTTCCAAAGAAAACAATCCCAGCCTATCCAATCTTTTCTCATACCTAAAATTCTCCAGCCCTGGCAACATCCTCATAAATCTCCTTTGCACCCTCTCTACTGCAATCACATCTTTCCTGTAATGCGGTGACCAGAACTGTACGCAGTACTCAAGCTGTGGCCTAAACAATGTTTTATACAGTTCTAGCATAACCTCCCTGCACTTATATTCTATGCCTTGGCTAATAAAGGAAAGTATCCCGTATGCCTTTTTAACCATCTTATCTACCTGTCCTGCTACCTTTAGGGATCTGTGGACATGCACTCCAACATCCCTTTGTTCCTCTACACCTCTCAGTATCCTCCCATTTATTGTATACTCCCTTGCCTTGTTTGCCCTCCCCAAATGCATTACCTCACACTTCTCTGGATTGAATTCCATTTACCACTTTTCTGCCCACTTGACCAGTCCACTGATACCTTCCTGCAGTCTACAGCTTTTCTTCTCACTATCAACCACATGGTCAATTTTTGTATCCTCTGCAAACTCCTTGATCAAGTCCCCACATTCAAGTCCAAATCATTAATATATACCATAAAAAGCAAGGGACCTAGTACTGGGCCTTGTGGGATCCCACTGGAAACAGCCTTGCAGTCTCAAAAACACCTGTCAACCATTACCCTTTGCTTCCTGCCATTGAGCCAATCTGGATCCAACTAGCCACTTTCCCTTGGATCCCAAGGGCTTTTACTTTTCTGACCAGTCTGTCGTGTGGGACCTTGTCAAAAGCCTTGCTAACATCCATGTAGACTACATCAAATGTGTTACCCTCATCGATCCTCCTTGTTACCTCCTCAAAAAATTCAATCAAGTTAGTCAGACACGACCTTCCCTTAACAAATCCACGCTGGATTTGTATACGTTATCTGGTCATTTATCTCATTGCTCTTTGTAGGACTTTGCTGTACACAAATTGACTGCTGCGTTTTCTTACATTACAACAGTGACTACACTTCAAAATACTTCATCGGCTGGAAAGCGCTTTGGGGCGTATTGAGGTCATTAAAGGCACCATATAAATGGAAGTTCTTTCTTTCTTTTCTATTCCAACAGGAAAGCATTACCACCAAGCCCAATCCTATCCTTAGCCCATGAATCATGCACACCTTCAAGCAGGGTGACTAAACAGCACTTAGGTGCAGGAGCTCTTCCTGTTTCTTTCCCTCCCTAGCCTGCAGATGCTTAAGACTAATTGCAGCATTTTCATTGTCCCTGATAAGAACATAAGAAATAGGAGCAGGAGTGGGCCGTACGCCCCCAAGCCTGCTCCGCCATTCAATAAGATCATGGCTGATCTTCTATATCAACTCCACTTTCCCACCCTATCCCCATATCCCTTGATTCACTTAGTGTCCAAAATTCTATCGATCTCAGTTTTGAATATACTCAACAACTGAACATCCGCAGTCCTCTGAGGTAGAGAATGCCAAAGATTCACAATCCTCTGAGTGAAGAAATTTTTCTTCATCTCAGTCCTAAATGTCCGACCCCTTATCCTGAGACTATGACTCCTAGTTCTAGACTCTCCAGCCCGTGGAAAGAGCCTCTCAGCATCTACGCTGTCAAGCCCTCTAAGAATTTTATATGTTTCAATGAGATCACCTCTCATTCTTCTAAACTGCAGAGAATATAGCTCCATTCTACTCAATCTCTCCTCATAGGACAACCCTCTTATCCCAGGGATCAACCTAGTGAACCTTTGTTGCACCTCCTCAAAGGCAAGTATATCCATCCTTAGTTAAGGAGACCAAAATTGTACCCAGGTGTGGTTTCACCAAAGCCCTATATAAGTGCAGCAAGACTTCCTTACTCTTATACATCAACCCCCTTGTAATAAAGGCTAACATACCATTTGCTTTCCGAATTGCTTGATGTACCTGCATGTTAACTTTCTGTGATTCGTGTACAAGGACACCCAAATCCCTCTGAATACCAACATTTACTAGTCTCTCATCTTTTAAAAAATATTCTGCTTTTCTATTCTTCCCACCAAAGTGAATAACTTCACATTTCCCCACATTTCCCCATCTGCCACCTTCTTGACCAATAACTTAATATCCCTTTGCAGCCTCTTTGCGTCCTCCTCACAGCTTACTTTCCGACTTAGTTTTGTATCTTCAGCAAACTTGGATACATTGCACTCGGTCCCCTCATCTAAGTCATTGATATAGATTGTAAATAGATGAGGCCCCAGCACTGATCCTTGCGGCACCCCACTAGTTACCTGCCAACCCGAAAATTACCCGTGTTAATATATTACCCCCAACTCCATAAGCCCTTATCTTGTGTAACAAGATTCTTGTGACGATCATTGATGAACTCAGCCCCGACAAAGAGCATATCTAGAAGAGTCTTTGTTCGGAAGAATTGCTCGCAGCATTAAATTTGCTGGGGGAAAAAGATTCGATAAGGGCCATTTTCGGGCGTAAGTATCGTGATGCGCTATTACCCTGCGCCCGATGGCACCTATGCAGGCAGCACGTGAATTTCGAGCTGCCTGCTACTTACCGTGATATCTCCGTGCAGCCTCTCAGCAGCGTGGGTAGCGCTGGCTACCTGCTGGAGAATGAAGAAGTTGGAAATGGGGCGTGCTCAGCGCACGTCATCAGCAGCCTGCACCTCTCAAAAGTGCAGGTGCACATTTTAAATGGGACATGCACAGTTCACTAGGAGGCGGGAAAGATGGCCGCAAGGATGGAAGGACCGGCGCGAGAGAGGGCCCGATGACGCACTGGAGGCCCGGGTGGAAGGGGTGGATGAAAGGAGGACCAACATGTACCTGCAGGGTGGCAGGAGACCCTCCTGACTGCAGCTCTGCAGGCATTGGCAGGCTGTGGAACAGGAAGTGAACGCCAGGAGCATGGCACCATGCATGTGGGTGCAGTGCCAAAAGAAGTTTAATGATTTGACACGAGTGGTCAAGATGAGTAAATGTAAGTGTCAAGTGGCACATCCTACCAACTGCACCACTACTCCACGCATGACACACCCTGTCACCCACCCACCAATAACCACTGCCCAGCCATACACAATGCTGCACTTGACATGCCACACAAAGTCCCATGCTTGCAGGCCACAAAATCATCACTCACAGGTTACAGGCACTGGCAGCTATTTAACCACGACAGGCGCATCACCCACACACCTTGCAGGACACTCACTGACACACTGTCCTCTATCTTGTAAGAGAAGGTGGCGCACAACAGCCGGCAGCAGGAGGGACCTGAGGGTGGACGGGCACGTTTACACGTCCTCACCCCCCAGAGGAGACAGTGCTTCGGATCATTGGGCGGGCCGTTGCTGCAGCCGTGACAACATGCTCCGCTGGAGGTCCCGATGAAGGGGGTCTCTGCATGTCTAATGCTCCTTCTCCTTTCCCACATCTCACTCCTCCCATAATCTTTTCTGACTCACTTGATGCAGATGCTGTCGGCACACATGTCTTGCTCCTCTCTCCACTCCATAACTCAACCAGTTTCCCTTTGTCACTGTAGATACCCAAGAACACCTGGTGGCATCGTCTGAGGAGGAGGAGGAGGGGGACACTGAAGCCTCACCGTCACTCGATCTGACACTTGCTTCCACCAGCTCAGAGACTGACACTGCGCGTCCTTTAGAGGCTAGCTTAGAGGAGGGATCTGCACGTGGTGAGACACCGGGTACAAGTGAGCAGGAGCCGGGGGGTGGGGAATGGATACCACAGGTGCCAGCTCGCCGGAGGGCGAGGTCGCTCACTAGTTCTGCTGCAGAGGAGTCAGATGAGGACTTCGATGGGCCAGGCTACAGAAGACGGCTGATGGGCATACACCACCAAATGCTTGGGGCACTGGAAAACCTGCCAGAAAGCCTGTGCACAATGAGAAGGGGCACGGAGGAGTCCAGCTCCAACTTGGCACAGGGCTTTGCGCAGAGCTTGGAGCTCATCCTTTCCAACATGGAATGCGTAGTCACCATCGCAGCACAAACCGATGTCATCAAAGGTCTACAAGCTACGGTTGCTGCTCAGACTGCTGCAATGCAAACTCAGACTGCTGCTATCTTGGCTCTGGGGACCACTGTGGGACGGGGCTTCCAGGGCATCACAGCACTCCAGCAATCCTTTCTCCAGCTGGTCCCCAGGATTGCTGAGGCGCCACCCTGGCAGTGGCGCCATGGCAGTCAGATCTGCTGTCCTCTCTCAGGATGACAGCATTCCTGCTGTCACCCCTGCCATTCCGTCAGTGCCCCTGTTGTTGCCTATTGGCCAGCCAGGCCAGACTACTGCAGCCCATGCTGAGATGGTGCAGTGTGAAGCCGGGTCCTCCCAGCCCAGAGCTGCTCGAGGTCGTCCTCCAAGGCCATCTGCACGCTCCTCCATTGAAGGCCAGCAACCTCCCACCACCCATGCTCCAGCCACTGGGGAAATATCTCGTAGGAGTACTAGGATAGGTAAAGGCACATGAACAACAGGCACTAAGGGAATGCACAAGGGTGAATAGTTCTGTTCTGTTTCCATAATTTCATTTATTCATTGCTAAATGTGACTTTGAATTTGCATTTGGTGCTGGTTTTTATTTGTGTGATGAGCTGAGAGGGAAATCAATGTGCAATCAGATGGAGGGCGATTTGATTGTCTTATGGGAGCGGAAAGGTGGGGAGTGTAGGACTGTTGGTGAGTTGGGGGATGTAGTTGACATTATTGATAATGGGCATGGATGATTTCTCTGTGCAGCCAGTGCTACCTGCGCTGCTGAGAGGCTGCACGGAGATATCATGGTAACTAGCAGGCAGCTGAAAATTCACCTGCTGCCTGTGATGGGGCCATCGGGCACGGGGTAATAGTGCATTGTGCTACCCGTGCCCGAAAATGGCCCTTATTGAATTGTTTTCCCCCAAGGTATTTGAGGGGAGGACATGATTCAGTTGCTTGAAGTGTTGGGAGTCATAGATACTGGAGATGTAAGCAGTTATATAACTTGAAATGTGAGTGTTGATTTAGAAAACACAAGTACAAGATTAACAAGTATCAATCGAGACAATATAGGAAGACAAATATCTAGTCAGAAATGTCACTGAAGGCTTGGGGCTAAGTATAGATGGATTTAATAATATTTCATGGAACATGATGGTTCCTATGTTGAGGCAGGTCCTTGGTGGATAAGTGAACAGGAAAATTCACTTGTGGAATGTCAGGTTTGAATAGTGGAGTTGTGTGGATTCATCAATATGCTGGGGTTTTCCTTATTACCTTTGGAGGTCAGTCAGAGAGAAATTATATCAGTGATCAAGTCTCAGACTGTCCTCCAGACTTGTAAATCTCCCCACCTTCACACCACACAGGGCACAATTACTTATTCATTGACTTGTCTGGTTATGGGAGTGAGCTTCACCTCTTCAGGTTTCCTATAAAATTTTCACTCATTCACAACACTTTTCTTACCTCTAAATATGTAAGAAGTTTGTCTTTGATCTCTGGATGCAGTTGTTTGGTAATAAAGTGCTTCCTGTATAGCTTCCAACCCAGAAGATAATACATATACATCACCTAAATGGAAAATGTGTCAGTTAAAATGGGACACGGTTGCAAATAAGCAAACAATAGTTTCTATTTGAGCACATACAGGAGTATCTGCCTATAGTGTCTATCACTGGAACTGAATTCAGGACCTATTTATAGTAGGGCCTCAACTCTTGACCAAACTTTTACCGAGTGCTCTTGTGTTTCCAAGTGTAGTTTTAAACACTTTCCTCTGTACTACCAAAACCTAAAACACAGTCATAAAAATCGGACCAACATTGCAGCTTTGGTGCTGTTCTGCTTTTTAACAACAGTTAACGCGTCTGTTCAAAAGTAATGTCATGTGAATGCACTAAGCAATTATGCGTTAATGTTGCACACAGTTAGGTTAATAAGTACTGTTTCATGAGGGTTTACTGTTCAAATTATAACAAATTATAACGTACAAAGTATCAGTGTGATAAGACATCCTGGGAGATACTTGATTTTGAAGAAAATAAACAGCATTTTCTATTTTCAAAAATAAATGGCTAAAGCTGTGTAATGTTTCATTCATTATAGATTTTACTTTGAAGTGTTCAAAGTAATTAATGTGAAAATGTCTTGTTCCATTTTAAACTGGAGATTTGTGTAAGGCTTGATTCATTGTACTTTTCAATGTGAGGTATTCATTAATACGGCTGTTAGGAATTATAAAATAATATATGTTTTAAGCACACACCACATCAGTGTATTCTTATTGGTTAAAAGAAAAATAACAAAAAAAACCTATATTACTTTCCACCCTTTTCCTGTGAATGTATTTCTGAGGCACTGCCACAGGGAGCAGGAAATTCCCCAACCAATCTAGCTATTGCTTTGTTTCTCATTCCTCTTATTTTCTGCCTGTGTTCTCTCTCTCTCTCTTTCAGCTGGCAGGGTAGTAGCAGTTGGCTGCAAGAAAGTAATTTTCTGAGCAGAATTTGAGGACCTGGGCTTGGTCAGCACCACCATGATATATTGGTCTGATTGTTATTGATTTGCTGACTCAATATTACATCAGTACAATAGTAGTCATCTTTGAATGGAACACGGAGTAATAAATGAGTAAGGAAAATCCTGGTTTTGCCAGTTTTTAAGGAAACCCCATCCAAATAGAGTTTCATTAGTAATCTGGGAGCCTTATTGCTGATTGGTGGTTTCCTAATCATCTGTTTAATACTGAGAATATCATTAGGTAGTTATTAACATGTTTTACTCTGCCTCAGCAACACCAAATACTACTGGTAAGGGAGGGCAATGATAGACTGTCTTTTAGATCAAATTAGTGTAACAGCAGAGTAAATTGCACCAACACACACTTACATGGTATGCACAAAACCATTCAGGAATTAAATATTATTAAGTTGCACAGAAGTATTCATAACAAATTAAAAAGGAAGAGAAATAAATGAGAACACAAAAGGTTAAAAATTAGGCAATCCCCTCATTTTATTAATCCATTCTCTGGGCTGACACTCCAGTGCAGTACTGAGTGAGTGCTGCCCTGTCAGAGGTGGTGTCTTTCAGGTGAGACATTAAACCGATATTACCAGGGAGGCGGGATGGCAGCGGGGGAGGGGGGGGATGATTGGGTGCATGGGTAACCCGCCCAGTGAAATCCGTCTGTTCCCCACGTGATCGCAGGTAAATTGAAGCCGCTTCCGGGTTTCCTGTCATCAACCTGTGCAACGGGTGGACTGTGCACCCGTATCACAGGCTGTCAGCTGGAGGAGCCCTATTTAAAGGGGCAGTCCTTCAATGCTGCTCCTGCAGCAAACAACCAAAAGTACAGCATGGAGTAGACCAGAGGAAAGACTGCTCCCAGATTTACCAATGCCTCACTTCAGGTCCTACTGGATAGGGTGAGGAGGAGGAGAGATATTTTCTACCCGGCGGACGGGAGGAAGTGGCCTGCATCTGCCAACAAGAAGGCCTAGCTCGAGGTTGCAGAGGAGGTCACCAGCAGGAGCAACATATCCCACACCTGGGTCTAGTGCAGGAAGCGTTTCAATGACCTAACTAGGTCAGCAAAAGTGAGTACACTTACTGATTCTCCTACATTCTGTGTTGCACATCATCACCAACCCCCACTACCCTGACACCATTCTGCACTGCCAAGACTACTCCATCACATCACTCCTCACACCCACTTAAAGCTCATCCTCAACTTACCTTCACTTCCTGAATACTTCCTCACCTCCCCATTTGTGACCTCGCCACTATCACTCAACCCAATCCTGATCCAATGTCATGGCTCTGTTTCATACTCACCCTCTGATGCATCTTTTTCACAGTCAGCCTCACCCAAACCATTGCATTCAGTGGTTGGCCACATCACCATCCCTCACTCACGCCTCTCTACTTTCTCCCCTTATAGGAGAAGTGAGCCCAGAATGCATAGGAGAGGGCGAAGACGGGAGGGGGGCCGCAACATCTGGTCATCCTCACGGACGCGGAGCAGGAGGCTCTTGAACTGAGCCACACCCTCGAGTGCCTGTCCATGGGGGACGCCGAGACTGCCACCCGACAAACGGCTGGTGACAGAACTTTAACATTCAGCACTCACAATAGCAAATGATGTTAACATGCCTTGCCATTTTCAGCACCTCAACATCTGTCATCATGCTTAATATTGCCATCTGTTCTCTTACAGGGCCTTCAGCGACTGCCGTGATGGCGGAGGGCAATTCCTCAGAGGACCTGCCAGCCTCTGAGGGGGCACCGTCACATCTGAGTGAGCCATCCACCAGTGCAGATACTCACACCTCGGTGGGTCCCCGTCCTCGCTTAATTGGGGTCGCACATGATGAGGCACCACACATACGTGAGCACGAGCAGACACTGGAGGCTGGGGCAGCTGTGGAGAGTCAGCGTCGGCGGGAGCAAACTTCTCCAGGCTCTGCTCAGCTGGACACAGATGCTGAACCCTGGGGGCCATCCTTTTAAAAGGAGAATGATCGAGGGGCAGCAGCACATTTGCGAGGTACTGGAACAGGTGCCATGCGCACTCTCCACAATCGCGCAGAGGATGATGGAGTCCAACTCCTGCATGAGTGTAATGGTGGCACAGGTACAGGAGGGAATCTCTGAAATACTGTCATAGGGACGTGAGGGCATCTCGGAGATAGTGTCACGGGTAAGTGCGGGAATGTCTGCGATGGAGGGAAGGCTAGCCTCCATGGAGCTTCAAGCACGGCTCACCAATGAGTCCATTGAGGCCCTGACAACGGCCCTTCGGACTCAGGGTGCGCAATATTCTGCCGCCTTAAACAGGCAGGCAGATACACTAGCACTGGCCTTACAAGGTTTCACACATGTCCTCCAAACTATCGGTCCAGCAGGATGTTAGGAGTGATGTGGGTTTGGCCCAGGAGAGGGATGATGACGAAAGGGGACATGGAAGTGGGGACGCCGCTCAAAGCATTCCCACATCTCACCTGTTGCCCCCCTCTCAACCAGTACCCGCAATGCTGCCTCCTCTCCAGGTGGCCGAGTCTGCCCCTGCACAGGTGCAGGTGGAGCAGTCTTTGGAGGGGTCCTCACGGGCACCGAAACCCAGAGCATCTAATCGGTCAGGGCATGAACAAGAGCAACCTGCCACTACCTCTGCTGCAGCCATAGGGGAAGCACCATGTAGGAGTACTCGTAAGCGTACGGCAATGGTTTTGTGAGCACAAAGGGGATGAACAATGGTGTTTGACGGTTTGTCATATTTTTTATTTATATTTGATTTTTGTTAATGGCACATTAAATATTATTATTGTCACCACTACTGCCACGTCTTGACCATTCTTGACTGGCTTGTGTAATAAGTCCCTTTCATGAGGTTCACCATGAACACCCACACTTGATGCCACCCATTGGGTCACCCTACAGCGGGTGTATGTGTAGTTGTACGACTATTTTGTGCAGGTGCCTGTGGCGCAGCACTGTGTTGTGGAGCTCCACGTGGCGGAGGTGGATGGCGTGCCTGGCGAGGCTGGTGATGTTGCTCGTCCTCAGATGAAGTGATGAATGCAGCTATGGTGCCCCCCCATCCTGACGGTGTGAGTTTGAGGGGGTCCACAAAGTAGGTAAATGTGTTTGCACAGCAGAGTCTAGGGTATAAATTAAGCATTTTGAGTGGAAAGACAAAGGTGTTGCAGTCAAAACTTTGTCTGAAGGACAGAGTGCCCTGCTGCAATAAATGAGGTTTTCTCCCCACCTGTCAATTAACCTTTGCATCTCCCACTGGCTGCTGGCTGAAACATGTCTGCTCCAACAGGGAGTGTTTCCCACAGCACGGGAAACACGCTGAGGATCCTTCAAAATTGCATTCCTGCCAAAATCTCCACTCAATGAGCTCTGTCAAGTACCTCAAGTATCTAAATATCTATGTAAAGCAGCATCCCGCCGGTTTTAATTGCCGGTGGGAGTCCTGCATTTGGGAGCTGCGCACACACCCAAACGTGTCACTGGGGAACCTGGAAGTCAGCGGGTTGGAGCTCCAAACCCGCTCCGGGATTCCGCCATTTCAGGAGCCCCCAACGCACCCACTCGGCCATCTGCCTGCTGAAGGTGGACGTAAAAGATCTTTTGGTACCAACTGAAGAAGAGCAAGGGAGTTCTCCTGGTGTCATAGCCAACATTTATCCCTCAAACAACATCACTAAACAGTATTATCTGGCAATTTATCATATTGCTGCTTGTGGGACTTTACTGTGCATAAATTGGCAGCCACATTTCCCTATATTACAAAAGTGACTACACTGCAAAAGTAATAAATTGGCAGTGAAGCACTTTGGGACATCCTGAGGATTTGAAAGGTGCTATCTATATGTATATAGCCAACTTGTGTTCTTTCTTTCTTTAAATTAAATTTGCATTTGTTAAGCAACAATAACATAAAACAGTTTTGCATCTAACCTGTGACCATCTTTTACGATTTTGGATAAGCTGTTTGTCTTTCAGATGAACATGTAAGCCACTTCCACAAGGTAATATGTAAGAGAGTCTTCCTCCATAAGGAGTCGAGATCACTTTTGTTACTGAAGCCCCTTTTTCATCAGGAGAAACCATTGAACTGTGATCTTGAAAAACCCTATGACACAAAAGAACGTTGTTACTCATTTAATATTTGCCTTGTATAAACACCTCTGTTGCAGAATGACCAAGTAGCTGATTTTTTGAGTAGCAGTAATTTTTACACCCATCTTATTGCAATGCCGTAACTGGCAGACCACAGGGTTAAGTGGCAAATGTGGAAATTGTGACATAGATTTAAGGAGAGCAATTCTCCTCCATAATCCTGTCTGCAATCGGATGGGATTGCAGTGGAGAATGTCAGGCGGCCTAATCTGTCCCTGCAGACTAAAGTCAATCCAGTTGAAATCATTAATACTTTTCAAAATGTACCAGTTAAAATGCCTGTGTCTACCATTCTGATATATGTGGAAACATCATGCACTAATATTACTGAGTTGTGCCTATATTGGTGCACTGTGCATTATGTACAACAAACCCCTTTTGGATTACAGCATGTTAGTACTTTATTGTCAATGCACACATTCAATATGGATATAAATGTTTGCATTGAGGTAAAGGTAACATTTCTGGCAGAAGTCAAGCCATCGTCAAGATGAATATATTAAGGATAAAAGGTTCATGGGTTAAAGGGACATCACGGGGTCTGAGCATTCCAGGTACAGATGCACCGACTGGTGAACAAGAAGTAAAAAAACACTCCAGTCTATGTATGAACTGCCATCAAAAAAAAAACTGGAGGGGGAAGAAGACACCAGATGCATAAGTGAGAAAAATAAATTACTTTACAGCCAATGAAGTACTTTTGAAGTGTAGTCACTGTTGCAATGTAGGAAACACGGCAGCCAATTTGCACACAGCAAGGTCCCACAAACAGCAATGTGAAAATGACCAGATAATCTGTTTTTTTTAGGTGTTGGTTCAGGGATAAATATTCGATAGGACACCAGGGAGAGCTCTCCTGCTGTTCTTCAAAATAGTGCCATGGGATCTTTTACATCCACCTGAAAGGGCAGATGGAGCCTCAGTTTAATGTCTCATCTGAAAGACAGCATCGCCATTGGGGAGTTCTCCCTCAGTACTGTCCTGAAGTATCAGCCTAGACTTTTTACCCAAGACTCTAGAATGGACTCAAACCCACAATCTTCTGACTCAGAGGTGAGAGTGCTACCCACTGAGCCATGGCTGACAGGGGAGTGCAGTTCAAGGTGGACAGTTCAAAGGGGGAGGGGAAGCAATGGGATTGCAGTGCTAGTAGGAAGGGAAGGAGGTAGTCAGAACAGAGGGGTAGGGGATGCAATGGAAGTGAGGGAAAAGGCATGGCTAGGCACAGGAAATAAGCTGCTCAGAACTGTAGGCCTCACTTTCCCTACACTCACGACCAGGATTTAATCAGTTCATTTACCTGCATTTTTCTATTTAGACAACTTACCCAAAGGGGAAAGTTTAGCTCCTGAGGTTAAATTGAGTCTTTGTAAGAATAAAGGTTGAAGCGAATAGTAGACTATAGCAGCTCACGTAGCACCATGCATCATTGCAAGAGGGCTGATGTTAAAAGGAGGATGGAGTTCATCTTCTCTGTGGGAAGGATAACTTACAGAAACCCAGGAGGTCATTAAAAGAATGCTGAGGTATTAGAATGATGAAAACAACCAAAAGTCATTAGACAGCTCATAGAGATAGTTGCTAAAGAAACCACATACCAAGACCTAATAACAGTGAAAGGCTGCAAATAGTATGGCCATCCTTGGTTGTGTTTCACAGAGTCAGCACAGTGGGATGTTTACAAACAGGAGATAAGGACAGAGATGTGTACGTGCAGAACAACACAGCCAAATAATATAAAGATAGGGCATGCTCCCTCCTAAAAGTTAGAGCTCTCGAGAGGGGACAGTCAGACATCTATTGCCACAGGCTGTCCACGGAGGTCAGGTCTGATCTCCTGAATTCATGGAGAGATCAGGTTGTATTGATTGCTTGTGATGTAATGTAATCTGAAGACAGTTGTACATGTTGTGAATCAATCTATTAAAGCTTGCTATTTATAACCAGTTGGGCTAAAATCAAGTGGAAGTTATTGTTGAAGGATTAACAACCCATAGTTGCAACAGTAACAGGGAAAATCCACTAACATATGGCATCCCTGGATGGGCCTGAGTTTTAAAGGTTTGGAGTAGCTAGTGTTAAGCGATTGACAGAGTAATTCTGATGAGACGGCGAGGAATAATAAGTGGTTGTGACTGAGTGAGCTAAAGATAGCCACCCCTCAACCCCATAAAAGAAGACGGGGAGAAGGAATAAGTAGTTAGAAGCAGCCAACAAGCCCGTGAGAGAATAAACCATGGCGAGTGCACCGAATTGTTTATGTTCGACAATCCACGTATATGTGGAAAGGTCATTAGAATCCTACATGTCCTTGAGAAAAGAGAAAAGAAATTATGCAGGAGGATGAGGAGTTAAAATAGCAACTTGTTCTGTAAGATCTGTCAGACTTTGTGTGAGGTGGAGACTAAGATTAAGAAACTGGTAAAGGAGAAGGAAATTAAAGAGGAGGATTGGAAAGCGGGAGCTTTGTTGTTTCAAACACAGGAGTTAGGGAGGTTGAGAGAAGAAGTTGAAATTCAGAAGGATAGGTTGAAAGATGAGGAAGAAAGAAAAACATAAAGAAAGATGGAGGGACCTTCACCACACCAGGCTTGGGTAAGGACACAGATTGTGAACTTGAAACTACGAGTCGGTGCAGAATAGGGTTAAGTCACAAATATCAGAAATTGAAATTTGGTTTAAATAAAAAAAGGGTAGTCTATGATGGAATCAAGAAGGAGAAATGGAGAGGATCACAAGCTACAAAATGTGTCTTTTGTTTTCAGTGTACTGTCTCTTTAAAAAGCCTATCCTCACTGTGAGTGCTTTCTTTTCGCTGTTGCGGGCTACGCCTCCTATTTAATGCTTGTTATGTGTTTTCCTCCTTTGTGTAATGTAACAAAGATTTTGTTTAGCTTTGAAAGCAGTTATTTCCAGTATTTTCACAGTTTGTGGAAAGGCCCACCTGAAGAAGAACAAAATAAAAGGTGGTGTAATTTAATGGGTTTTAGTAAGTACATGCTAAATTGATAATTTTATCTGTTCTGTCATACAATCCTAGAATCATAGAAAGGTTACAGCATGGAAGGAGGCTGTTCAGCCCATCGAGTCCACACCAGCTCTATGCAAGAGCAATCCAGCTAGTCCCACTCCCCCGACCTATCCCCGTAGCCCTGAAATTTTTTTCCTTTCAAGTACTTATCCAGCCCCCTTTCAAAGGCCATGATTGAATCTGCCTCCACCACTACCTTGGGCAGTGAATTCCAGATCCTAACCACTCACTGTGTAAAAAAGTTTTTCCTCATGTCACCTTTGTTTTTTTTGCCAATCACCATAAATCTATGTCCTCTGGTTCTTGACCCTTCCGCCAATGGGAACAGTTTCTCTCTATCTACTCTGTCTAGACCCTTCATGACTTTGAATACCTCTATCAAATCTCTTCGCAACTGTCTCTGTTCCAAGGAGAAAAACCCCAGCTTCTCCAGTCTATCCACGTAACTAAAGTCCCTCATCCCTTGAATCATTCCAGTAATTCTTTTCTGCACCCTCTCTACGGCCTTCACATCTTTCCTAAAGTGCGGTGCCCAGAACTGGACACAATTCTCCAGTTGTGGCCGAACCAGTGTTTTATAAAGGTTCATCGTGACTTCCTTGCTTTTGTACTCTATGCCTCTATTTATAAAGCCCAGGATCCCGTATGCTTTTTTAACCGCTTTCTCAACCTGCCCTGCCACCTTCAACGATTTGTGCACATATACCCCCAGATCTCTCTGTTCATGTACCCCTTTCAGAGTTGTGCCCTCTAGTTTATATTGCCTCTCCTTGTTCTTCCTACCGAAATGTATCACTTCACATTTTTCTACATTCTTCATCTGCCACTTGTCCGCCCATGCCACCAGCCTCTTTATGTCCTCTTGAAGTCTATCACTATCCTCCTCACTGTTTACTACCCTTCCAAGTTTTATGTCATCTGCAAATTTTGAAATTATGCCCTGTACATCCAAGTCCAAGTCATTAATATATATCAAGAAAAGCAGTGGTCCCTGCACTGACTTCTGGGGAACACTACTGTACACCTCCCTCCAGTCCAAGAAACAACCAACCATTCACCACTACTCTTTGTTTCCTGAACCTTAGCCAATTCTGTATCCATGTTGCTATTGCCCCCTTTATTCCATTGGGCGCAACCTTGATAAGCCTACCATGCAGCACTTTATCAAATGCCTTATGAAAGTCCATATAGAACACAACAACTGCATTGCCCTCATCTATCCTCTCTGTTACCTCATCAAAAAACTCTATCAGGTTAGTTAAACACGTTTTGCCTTTAACAAATCAATGCTGGCTTTCCCTAATCAATCCACACTTGTCCAAGTGACTGTTAATTCTGTCCCGGATTATTGCTTCGAAAAGAGGTTAAACTGACTGGCCTATAGTTCCTGGGTTTATCCTTCCACACTTTTATGAACAATGGTGCAACATTTGCAATTCTCCAGTCCTCTGGCACCACCCCCGTATCAAAGGATGTTTGGAAGGCAATTTCCACCCTAACTTCCCTCAGCAACCTAGGATGCATCCCATCCGGACTGGGTGACTTATCTACTTTAAGTACCTCTTCTTTATCAATTTTTAGCCCATCCAGTATCTCAACTATATCTACCTTTACTGAGACTCTGGCAGCATCTTCTTCCTCGGTAAAGACAGATGCAAAGTACTCATTTAGTACCTCGGCCATCCCCTCTGCCTCCATGAGTAGATCTCCTTTATGGTCACTAATCGGCCCCACGCCTCCTCTTACTACCCGTTTACTGTTTACATGCTTGTAGAAGACTTTGGGATTCCCTTTTATGTTGGCCACCAGTCTATTCTCATACTCTCTCTTTGCCCTTCTTATTTCCTTTTTCACTTCCCCACTGAATTTTCTATATTCTGCCTGGTTCTCACTTGTGTTATCAACCTGACATCTGTTATACGCCTCTTTTCTCCGTTACATCTTACTCACTATCTCTTTTGTCATCCAGGGAGCTCTGGCTTTAGTTGCCCTACCTTTCTGCCTCATGGGAATGTGCCTAGACTGTACCCAAGCCATCTCCTCCTTAAAGGCCGCCCATTGTCCAATTTACCCGGGCCAGATCTGTTCTCATCCCATAGAAATTGGCCCTCCTCCAACTGAGTATTTTTACTTTAGAGTGGTCCGTGTTATTTTCCATAGCTTTTCTAAACCTTATGATACTATGATCGCTGCTCCCTAAATGCTCTCCCACTGACACTTGCTCCACCTGGCCCCCCTTATTCCCTAGAACCAAGTCCAGCAATGCCTCCTTCCTCGTTGGGTCGGAAATGTACTGGTTAAGAAAATTATCCTGAACACATTCCAAAAATTCCTCCCCTTCTGTGCCCCTTATGTTATTATTGTTATCCCAGTCTATATTAGGATAGTTGTAGTCCCCAGTTATCACTATTCTGTAGCTTTTGCACCTCTCTGTAATTTCCCAGCAAATTTGCTCCTCTACATCCTTCCCACTACTTGGTGGCCTATAGAATACACCCAGTAATGTATTGGCTCCTTTTTTATTTCTTAACTCTAAACAAATAGATTCTATCCTTGACCCCTCCAGGACATCCTCTCTCTCCAGTACTGCAATACTCTCCTTAATCAATACTGCCACTCCACCCTCCTTTCTTTCCTTCCCTATCCTTCCTGAACACCTTGGGGGCAAAATTCACTAAGGGCCGTTTTCGGGCGGGGGTAGCGTGAAGCACTAATACCCCGCTCCCGATGGCTCCTATGCAGACAGCACATGAACTTCGTGCTGCCTGCTACTTACCATGATATCTCCGTGTAGCCAGCGCTACCCGCGCTGCTGAGAGGCTGCATGGAGAATGAGGAATTTGGAAATGGAGCGTGCACAGCGCACGTCACGTCAGCGCATGTCGCCAGCAGAGGTCTGAAATGATCCTGAGCCGTAGAAATTCAGCGCCACGGTGACCTTCACAGCCACAGGCAATGCTGTCCTCACCCTGCTCTGAGGCTGCAGTTGTGGCCGCACCAGTTGACAGATCTCGGTCACGGCTTCCTTGGTGAACCTCAGGTGTTGAATGCAAATCTCCTCGGTCAGGTTGAGGTAAGAGAATTGGTCCCGGAAGGCCCTCATTGGGTAGGGCCTCCTGCTCAGTGCCCTGCGCCTCCTTGTTCTCCGTCTCCTCGCAGCTTGATCTGCTATGTGTGGCCTCTCTGCATGCTCCCAGTCATGCTCAATGCCCAGCAGGAGTCCTAGCAGACCGCCCATAGTTGGCAGGAATGTTGTTCAACCACGGTTGTAACTTTCCGACCTGTATGGCAGTACCTGCCAAACCACTCTCACATGTATTCTAGGAACTCTCAGTAAGAATGGGGAGCTCCAAAAAACACTTCCGACTCCACCAGCAGCCAGAAGCAATAATCCAGCAACTAACCTGCAACATTTGCATGGCCCCTCCTTTAAATAGCGCTGATGGGGAGTCCTTCAGGCACTGTAAGGCACGTTCAGATGGTCGGGGTTAAGACTGTACATTGAGTTGAGCGTTAACGTCCAAAATGGTGTGTATCACTTTAAATCAGCGTTGCACACTGATTGCACGCATTTTCTCCCTACTTTACATGCTTCCATCGTTCGGTATTTGCGCATGCACTCACTCCTATACCAAGATGGCGTCCAGCACATGTCACGCTGGAAACATGCATATCCAAGACGCCATCTTGAATGTCAGAGAGGCCGTTTAGCACCCTTTTTTGAGCCAGGTCTCCGTTATTGCCACAACATCGTATTCCCATGTGGCTAATTGCATCTGCAACTCACCAACCTTGTTTACCATGCTTCGTGCGTTTACACACGTGCACTGCAAACCAGTCTTAGACTTACTTGTACTCTCTCTTAGTCTGATCCCTTAGTCTTTCTCCCCCGATCCTTTGTGACCCTTGTTTCTCCTTTCCATTGCTACATCCTGGTGCCCATCCCCCTGCCAAATTAGTTTAAACCCCCCCCTACAGCACTAGTGAACCTCCCCGCGAGGACATTGGTCCCAGCCTGTACAGGTCCCACCTTCCCCAGAACTGGTCCCAAGGCCCCAGGAAGCTAAAACCCTCCCTCCTGCACCATCTCTTCAGCTATGCATTCATCTGCTTTATCCTCCTATTTCTATACTCACTAGTGTGTGGCACCAGGAGTAATTCAGAGATTACTACCTTTGAGGTCCTGCTTCTTAATCTCTTTCCTAACTCCTTAAAATCTGCCTGCAGGACCTTATCCCTCTTTCTACCGATATCATTGGTACTGATATGGACCACGACCTCCCCCAGAATGTTTTGTGTTTAATTTTGATATTGCTGAACTAAAATTGGACTTATTGGGGTTAACTAACTTATCAAATTGTGGAAACCAGACTTTTATTGTGGCCACAGTAAAATTCTGGTTCTTATAAATTTAAATGTGAGAATCTCAAATTCTGGATATGAGATTGTCACATATGAAAATTAATCTGATTGGAGTTGTGTTGAGTATTGGTGAGTGTGAATTGATCTGATTGGAGTTGTGTTGAATATTGGTGAGTGTGAATTGATCTGATTGGAGTTGTGTTGAATATTGGTGAGTGTGAATTGATCTGATTGGAGTTGTGTTGAGTATTGGTGAGTGTGAACTGATCTTATTGGAGTTGTGTTGAATATTGGTGAGTGTGAATTGATCTGATTGGAGTTGTGTTGAATATTGATGAGTGTGAATTGATCTGATGGATGTTGTGTTGAATATTGGTGAGTGTGAATTGATCTGATTGGGGTTGTGTTGGGTATTGGTGAGTGTGAATTGATCTGATTGGAGTTGTGTTGAGTATTAGTGAGTGTGAATTGTTCTGATTGGAGTTGTGTTGAATATTGGTGAGTGTGAATTGATCTGATTGAAGTTGTGTTGAGTATTGGTGAGTGTGAATTGATCTTATTGGAGTTGTGTTGAATATTGGTGAGTGTGAATTGATCTGATTGGAGTTGTGTTGAATATTGGTGGGTGTGAATTGATCTGATTGGAGTTGTGTTGAGTATTGGTGAGTGTGAATTGATCTGATTGGAGTTGTGTTGAGTATTGGTGAGTGTGAATTGATCTGATTGGAGTTGTGTTGAGTATTGGTGAGTGTGAATTGATCTGATTGGAGTTGTGTTGAATATTGGTGAGTGTGAACTGATCTGATTGGAGTTGTGTTGAGTATTGGTGAGTGTGAATTGATCTGATTGGAGTTGTGTTGAGTATTGGTGAGTGTGAATTGATCTGATTGGAGTTGTGTTGAATATTGGTGAGTGTGAATTGATCTGATTGGAGTTGTGTTGAATATTGGTGAGTGTGAATTGATCTGATTTGAGTTGTGTTTAATATTGGTGAGTGTGAATTGATCTGATGGATGTTGTGTTGAGTATTGGTGAGTGTGAATTGATCTGATTGGAGTTGTGTTTAATATTGGTGAGTGTGAATTGATCTGATGGATGTTGTGTTGAGTATTGGTGAGTGTGAATTGATCTGATTGGAGTTGTGTTGAGTATTGGTGAGTGTGAATTGATCTGATTGGAGTTGTGTTGAGTATTGGTGGGTGTGAATTGATCTGATTGGATTTGTGTTGAATATTGGTGAGTGTGAATAGATCTGATTGGAGTTGTGTTGAGTATTGGTGAGTGTGAATTGATCTGATGGATGTTGTGTTGAGTATTGGTGAGTGTGAATTGATCTGATTGGAGTTGTGTTGAGTATTGGTGGGTGTGAATTGATCTGATTGGAGTTGTGTTGAATATTGGTGAGTGTGAATTGATCTGATTGGAGTTGTGTTGAGTATTGGTGAGTGTGAATTGATCTGATTGGATTTGTTTTGAATATTGGTGAGTGTGAATTGATCTGATTGGAGTTGTGTTGAGTATTGGTGAGTGTGAATTGATCTGATTGGAGTTGTGTTGAGTATTGGTGGGTGTGAATTGATCTGATTGGAGTTGTGTTGAATATTGGTGAGTGTGAATTGATCTGATTGGAGTTGTGTTGAATATTGGTGAGTGTGAATTGATCTGATTGGAGTTGTGTTGAGTATTGGTGAGTGTGAATTGATCTGATTGGATTTGTTTTGAATATTGGTGAGTGTGAATTGATCTGATTGGAGTTGTGTTGAGTATTGGTGAGTGTGAATTGATCTGATTGGAGTTGTGTTGAATATTGGTGAGTGTGAATTGATCTGATTGGAGTTGTGTTGAGTATTGGTGAGTGTGAATTGATCTGATTGGAGTTGTGTTGAGTATTGGTGAGTGTGAATTGATCTGATTGGATTTGTGTTGAATATTGGTGAGTGTGAATTGATCTGATTGGATTTGTGTTGAATATTGGTGAGTGTGAATTGATCTGATTGGAGTTGTGTTGAGTATTGGTGAGTGTGAATTGATCTGATTGGAGTTGTGTTGAATATTGGTGAGTGTGAATTGATGTGTAAGGAGTTAATGTGTGTAACAGTAAATCGAACAACGATATCTTGTTATCTAGTACAGGGCATCAAATTTGAGATAATCATCTTGGTTGTACTGAAATGTGATCACTGTTAGCAAACTGACAGCACCTCTTTTATCTTGTGGTTGGCTGTGGTCAGAAAAAGTGACAGAAGAAAGAAAAGATTAAATAAAGGATATCTCGTATCTCTGACAAGAATTGGGAAATGTCGTGTCGTCGGACTATCTAAGAGTTAATAAATCTCCTTGATAGAAAAAGCAGAAAACCTAGAACAGCTAGGAGAGTTGGTTAAGGTACCAAAGAAAACAAAACCATGTGAGAAGGGAAAAGTGGAAAGCTACAGTCGTGTTAGGGCAAGGACAGCAAATTATAAAACTTGAGAAAGAATTAGAAACCAAGGAAGACCGCAACAAAAAGTTGACGGAACAAAAATTAGAGGTGGAAAATCAATTAGCTCATATAACTTACCTTCAAATCAAAGGTGCAAATAGAGCCAGAAAATTAGTAGCATGTAATGCCGAACAGGAAGGTCAGGATAAAATGTGGAAAAAGAAGGTAAATGAGTTAGGTAGTGCCTTACGAGGAGTCCTAGGTCAAAAACAGGATGACCAGCGTAGTGTAGCAGGAGTGGGAGATCATACCCACTGTCAAAAGAAAATGCAGGAGCTGGGGGAAAGATTAAAATCCGAGACAGACACTCTGAGACAGGAGATCGAATTCTTGAACAAGCGCTTAGATCATTCCAATCCTCCCCTTTACCAGTGTGGAAGCATAAACAGCTCAGCACTGCCCTATGAAGGTCAGGGACAGATAAAATGATGGTATGAGGCATCTCCGGTCAATGGAGCCCTTTGCGCATTGCACCGGGACACTTACGGAAGACCCCATACCGAAGCACGGGTTGGAGGCTGCCCAAAAACATTGCTAGTAGATACCGGCGTGTCACATACCATGGTATAGGGCACACTTGACCAACAATTTGAAATTCAAGGCACAATAGTCTAGGGGGCTTTTGGAAGAGGAGGCGATACGAGGAAGATGATAGAGATGGAAGTCACAATAAGAGATATAAACACTCGTAATGTGGATTCAAAAATGACAGGAGACGAGGATGGTATCTTAGGAGTAGATTGAATGGAGAAGAACAATGTGGTAGTGGACATGGTAAATATGTGTTTGTGGCAAATGGGTGCAGACTCTCCACAAGGAGAGCTACAGTTCTACCAGGACCGGACAGGACGAATTTGGTCAATAGGGATACAAGGTCAATATGACCTAGCAGTGTGCCTCCTATAGCCTCGCAGCGATTTCACAACTCACCCTCCATTTTTCATCAGATGTTGAAGGACATCTTGACCAAATTTTCTGACAAATCGGCAATAGTACAGTATGTGGGTGATAGTTTGCTACATCCTGACACTATGGAACAACATTACGATCAGTTAAATGAACTGTTCAAAGTGATCACAGTGAGTGGATTAAAATTAAAACCAAAAAAAGGCACAAGTTGCCTGTGATCGGGTAGACTTTCTAGGAGTGACTAACTCCAGGGCTCAGAAAAATTAGTTTTAAAAGTAGCTGCAACAGCCATTTTACTTGTTTGCCACTGTCTGATTATTTACCTATCTGGGAGAAACAATGGTTTACCTCAGCAGATGGAAAGCCATTACCCACTGCTGACCCCTTTCAAAAAGTTTGGAACTGGCCTGAAATCAAACACTTATGGTAGCTGTTGTAAAAGCAAAGGCACATTCTAAAACACGCCATGGGTGGCAGAAAATGGAAAAGCTGATTTACTGGCTAAAGCTTTCCAGCAGAGTGGTGAAAGGTGCACCCCCCCCCCCCCCCCCCCTTAGCAAATGACCTCAGATGGTTTCTGTCCAAATGGCTTGTGAACAGTTAAATTTGATAGATCGGGACCATGCAGGGGGAGATAAGCAAAGATCTCCAGACACCCCACCAATCTTTTGATAAGATAACCTGAAAGCCCAAGAATGGCATCAATGGTCAGGAAAAGTACAAATTGCCATCAATTGGAAATGGAGACCAGGATGAAGAACATGATTACAAAGGCCTATAGCCTGGTGAGCTATTGGAACCACTATTTAAACAGAGCAGTTGCTCTTACAGGATTAAATCTTACTGGACATATGGTGTGTGCCATGGAAAACACATTCGGAAATACCATGAAGGAAAAGAAATTGACCAGCAGAAAGTTAATATTCCTGTGATATGTTGCGTGTGAGGCAACTAGTATGTGGAAATATGTGATAAAAATGCACTGAAGAGCAGGACTCAGACATGCTCAGTTACTGAACATCAGCATGATATGAAATGGTTAATGTGGCTGAGGAGAGTGAGAAAACCTTTTAAACAAGGCACTGAGGCATGCTCCATATAGAAACCAACTAATTAATGAAACAATCAGCAAACACTGGTACCAATCAGAGGGATTGAAATTAAAGTAAAGAGGGACATAGTAATTTGAATTTCTAAAATTCAAGGTTAGGTTCCTTTCAGTTAACAATGAAATTGGGCTAGAGAGAAAAATACTTAGCAAAAATATTCACAAGCTGGATATTAGTAAAAGGAAAACAGGAGAATCTTTTAAGTCCATCGTTTCTTGATAATATGGTATACTGTAGGTTTCTGTATTAACCAAATGAAACTTAGAAGCAATATGTATATGTTTATGTGTACTTATATAAACTGAGGATGATCTTAGGTAAGACCAAGAAGAGAGTTGAGGGATAGAGTGAAAATTGAACCAGAGTGGTTTCACTCAGGTTCAAGAGGAGGAAGATGTAAGAATATGGTTTGAAACGAATAGTAGACAATATCGGCTCGCATAGCGCCATGCATCTTAGCACGAGGGCAGATGTTAAAAGGAGGGCAGAGTTCATATCTCTGTGGGAAGCATAACTTCCCCAGAGGGCTGTGGATGCTGAGTCGTTGAGTACATTCAAGGCTGAGATCGATACATTTTTGGACTCTAGGGGAATCAAAGGATATAGGGATCAGGCAGGAAAGTGGAGTTAAGGTTGAAGATCAGATTGAATGGCGGAGCAGGCTCGAGGGGCCATATGGCCTACTCCTGCTCCTATTTCTTACGTTCTTAACTTACAGAAACCCAAGAGGTCATTGAAAGAAGGCTGAGGAATTAGAATTGCGAAAAACAACCAAAAGTCATGAGACAGTTCGAGGAGATAGTTCTAAAGAAACCACATAAAGAAACCACACAAGACCTAATAACAGTGAAAGGCTGCGTAAAAAAGTAGACATTGCAGAAGCCATTCAAGGCTGACATGGAACAAATTCTTTATGCAGCAGAGATAAGGGATAAGGCAGCCACACTAACATAGTATGGTCATCCTTGGTTGTGTTTCACAGAATCAGCACAGTGGGATGTTTACAAACAGAAGACAAGGACAGAGATGTCTACATGCGGAACAACGCAGCTGAATAGTATAAAAATAGGGTATGTTCCCTCCCAAAGGTTAGAGCTCTCGAGAGGGGACGGTTGGACGTCCATTGCCACAGGCAGGCCGCAGAGGTCAGGTTTGATCATCCTGAATTAGTGGAGAGATCAGGTTGTATTGATTGCTTATCATTTAATGTAATCTGAAGACAGTTGTATTATAACTATAATAGTGTTGTGAGTCACTCTATTAAAGCTTGCTATTTTATAACCACTCGGGCTAGAATCAAACAGAAGTTATTGTTGAAGGGTTGACAACCCATAGTTGTGTCAGTAACAGGGAAAATCCGCTAACACTCTTGTGCACCCAAAGTAAATCGAGAGAAGAATTTGTTCATTTCTACAGCAATCGGTCAAGCATTTGTTGCACACGGTGCTGGGACCTGAAAGAGTGAATTTCAAGGATAACTACTAACGCCATACCTGTACGTTTCATCTATTGCTCCAATAAGTGACTCAACATATTTATTAAGAACCCTCTTCTTGGTGCGTGCCTGTTTATCTGTAACTTGCTTGAATGCATCATCAAACATAATGTGAACTTCAAAATCAAAGCTGTCATCACTTTTCTTTGCAGTTTGCCTACGTTTTTCCTTGAATCTGTCCAACCTGTTTGCAAATGAACAAATACAGTCACAAAAACTTCACAATCATCAGGTCTCCACTGGCAGATTAAGATCTTCAATAAACTGGAACTGTAAGTAACATGAGAAATGTGACTTCTAATACATCTAGAGCATAGTAAATATATGAAATTACTAGTCAACCTCCTGTGGCATTGCACACAGGGAGTCAAGATGATGTGCAGTTTTCAGGTTAAGTGGACTGAGAGGGTAAGGGATAATTGCAACAGGGTCAAGGGAGAGCTGTGATACTGGAGACCAGAGAGGGGGAGGTAGAGCAGAGTGCAGGGGAGGAGAAGGTACAGTGAGGTTAAATGCCAGAGAGGGGGGAGGTAGAGTTGGGATGGAGGGGTGGGAGGAAGGAATTCAGGTGAGACACAGGTTGATGAGATAGTCATGAACCACTCTTGCTGCCAGTTGCTGTTGTTCGGCAGGTTGACCTTCATCATCGAGCTCCTCTTCGCCCTGAAGCTAACAGGTCTGGATGATCCTCCATCTCAAGTGGCTGGCCACCCTGCAAGGCAAAATTATGTAGGATGCAGCCTGCCACCACCATGCACAACAATGTATGGGGGCTGCATTGGAGGGATCCCCCATACCTGTCTAGGCGTCCGAGGCATTGTTTCAATATGCCGATAACCCACCCTATATTGGATCTTGTACTGCCATGGCTCTGATTATATCTCTATTCAGCGGGCGAGTGAGAGTTTTATCCCCCAGGTGGCAGGAGGGTATCCCGTATCCCCCAACAGCCACCTGCGCACCGGGTGCTCCTGGTCGAACAGTGCTTAAGTCGACGAATGCGGCAGTATGGAGGCATTATGGCTCCTCCCCAGAAAGTGCGCACACACTTGCATTATGCACATGGCATGGTCAATTATCAGCTGCATGTTAAGGGAATGAAACCCCTTTCGGTTGAGCTATGCTGCCAGCACATGGGGAGGTTCCCAGATGGCTACAAGTGTGCAGTCTATTACTGCCTGGACTTGGGGGAAGCCCGCTATGGCTACAAAGCAAACAGGCTGCTCATGCTGGCTCCTGCTGTCCATAGGCACGGAGAATGATGTGTTGGCCCTGCGACAAAGGACGTCGATGGCCGGTCTTATTTAGGGGTGCATGGCAGACTGCCCATTGTGCACCATAATACCGGCTGCAGCCTGAAAGAAGCCTGAGACAAAAGAGTTCAGAGCTATAGTCATCTTTCCAGCCGGAGGCGAGGCATGTCCACCTTTCATTGTTGGCTCGAGGACTTGCTGCAGCAGGTGGAACAGGGCAGTCACAACCTCTCAGCCAAAATGTGGCCTCCTCAGACATCGCACCTTATTGAATTTGAGGTAGGTGACTCGGGTTCTGTAAAGCATTTGTGGTGGGTAGCCTCGCTTTCATACTGCTCCCCTCCCCCCCACTCCCTCCAGCCTCCAGTGCAGCTTCCCAGGCTCGCTGCAACTGCTGCTGCTCTTTCTCCTCCTCCTGCACTCACATTTCTAGAACATTCTCAGTCTCACAATCTACCAATGCTGTGGAACAAGTCAGGCTTCTTTCCACCTAGATTCACTGATCCAACAAGTTTCAAGTGAGTGCCCATTTAAATAGTGCTCCAAATGACCTCTCTGCGGCTGTACCGCCCACTTTGCTGGGGGATGCTGCACTCAGCGGAATTCTGCTATTTGTTATTAAAGTCACATCAGGGTCCTACCTACATCATAAGACCCAAGTTTACACAATGAAATGAGGCTGCCAACGTAAAAAGGCAGGTGCCAGGGCTAAACTGGTCAGAACCCAATCCAAAATGCCGTTGGCCACATAGTCAGTGTAAATGCGCCGATAATTATACTGACACGATTTTCAGGACATTACCGCCACATTTATGCCAGGTGGGCTGAGTTAAAATTGGCCCCCTCATACGCAACACCACAACAGATCAACTAGTATGAAGAGAGTATGAAAAGAAACTCACAAGGGATATCAAAACCAATACGAAGAACTTTTATAGTTATATTAGGAAAAAGAGAGTGGTCAGGAGCAGTGTTGGCCCCTTAAAAACTGAAAGTGGGGATATTGTCATTGACAATGGGGAAATGGCGGACATGTTGAATAATTACTTTGCGTCAGTATTTACAGTAAAAAAAGAGGATAGCATGCCGGAAATCCCAAGAAAACTTGTATTGAATCGGGGACAGGGACTCGATAAAATTAACATAAGTAAAGCAACAGTAATGAAGAAAATAATAGCACTAAAGAGTGACAAATCCCCAGGACCAGATGGTTTCCATCCCAGTGTTTTAAAGGAAGTAGGTGAGCACATTGCGGATGCCCTAACTATAATCTTTCAAAGTTCTCTAGATTCAGGAACTGTCCCTCTAGATTGGAAAATAGCACATGTCACTCCGCTTTTTAAGAAAGGAGAGAGAGGGAAACCGGGGAATTATAGACCAGTTAGCCTAACATCTGTTGTGGGGAAAATGCTGGAGTCTATAATTAAGGATAGGGTGACTGAACACCTCGAGAATTTTCAGTTAATCAGAGAGAGCCAGCATGGATTTGTGAAAGGTAGGTCGTGCCTGACAAACCTGATTGAATTTTTTGAAGAGGCGACTAAAGTAGTGGTCAGGGGAATGTCAATGGATGTTATTTATATGGACTTCCAGAAGGCATTTGATAAGGTACCACATAAGAGACTGTTAGCTAATTTAGAAGCCCATGGAATCGAGGGAAAAGTACGGACTTGGTTAGGAAATTGGCTGAGCGAAAGGCGACAGAGAGGAGGGATAATGGGAAGGTACTCACATTGGCAGGATGTGACTAGTGGAGTCCCGCAGGGATCTGTCTTGGGGCCTCAATTATTCACAATATTTATTGACGACTTAGATGAAGGCATAGCAAGTCTCACATCTAAGTTTGCCGATGACACAAAGATTGGTGGCATTGTAAGCATTGTAGATGAAAACATAAAATTACAAAGCGATATTGATAGATTAGGTGAATGGGCAAAACTGTGGCAAATGGAATTCAATGTAGACAAATGTGAGGTCATCCACTTTGGATCAAAAAATGATAGAACAGGGTACTTTCTAAATGCTAAAAAGTTAAAAACAGTGGATGTCCAAAGGGACTTAGGGGTTCAGGTACATAGATCATTGAAGTGTCATGAACAGGTGCAGAAAATAATCAAGAAGGCAAATGGAATGTTGGCTTTATATCTCGAGGACTAGAGTACAAGGGGGCAGAAGTTATGCTGCAGCTAGACAAAACCCTGGTTAGACCGCACCTGGAGTACTGTGAGCAGTTCTGGGCACCGCAACTTCGGAGGGACATATTGGCCTTGGAGGGAGTGGAGCGTTGGTTTACTAGAATGATACCCGGACTTCAAGGGTTAAGTTACGAGGAGAGATTACACAAATTGGTGTTGTATTCTCTCGAGTTTCGAAGGTTAAGGGGTGATCTGATCGAAGTTTATAAGATATTAAGGGGAACAGATAGGGTGGATAGAGAGAAACTATTTCCACTGGTTGGGGATTTTAGGAATAGGGGGCCAGACCTTTCAGGAGCAAGATTAGAAAACATTTCTACACACAAAGGGTGGTAGAAGTTTGGAACTCTCTTCTGCAAACGGCAATTGATACTAGCTCAATTGCTAAATTTAAATGTGAGATAGATAGCTTTTTGGCAACCAAAGGTATTAAGGGATATGGGCCAAAGGCAGGTTTATGGAGTTAGATCACAGATCAGCCATGATCTTATCAAATGGCGGAGCAGGCACGAGGGGCTAAATGGCCTACTCCTGTTCCTATGTTCCTAGTAATATATAAAGGTTCACAACAACAACAACAACTCGCAATTATATAGTGCCCTTTACATAGTAAAACACCCAAGGTGCTTCGCAGGAGCAATTATCAGACAAAACTTGACACCAAGCCACAAAGAGATATTAGGACAGGTGACCAAAAGCTTGGTTAAAGAGGTAGGTTTTAAGAAGCACCTTAAAGGAGGAGGGAGAGTTTTAGGGAGGGAATTCCAGAGCTTAGGACCGAGGCAGCTGAAGGCACCGCCACCAATGGTATAATGAAGGAAATCAAAGATGCACAAGAGGCATCAACTGGAGGAGCACAGAGATATCGGAGAGAAGGTTACAGAGATAGGGAAGGGCTTGGCCATGGAGGGATTTGAACACAAGGATGAGAATTTAAAAATCGAGGCATTGCAGGACCGGGAGCCAATGTAGGTCAGTGAGCACAGGGATAATGGGTGAGCAGTACTTGGTGCGAGTTAGGATATGGGCAGCAGAATTTTGAATGAACTCAAGTTTACAGAGGGTGGTAGGTGGGAGGCCGGTCAGGAGAGCACTGGAATAGTCGAGTCTGAGGTGAGAAAGGCACGGATGAGGGTTTCAGCAGCAGATGGGCTGAGGCAGGTGCGGAGATGGGTCATATTATGAAGGTCTTAGTGATGGAGAGGATATGGGGTCAAAAGCTCAGCTCAGCTGAGGGTCAAATATGATGTCGAGGATACAAACAGTCTGGTTCAGCCTCAGACTTGGAGTTGGTGGCCAGGGAACGCAGTTTGTGGCAAGGACCAAAGACAAAAGCTTTGGTCTTCCCCATATTTAATTGGAAGCAATTTCTGCTCCCCCAATACTGAATGTCGGACAAGCTGCTTGACAAATCAGAGGCAATGGAGGGGTCGAGAGAGATGCTGATTACAAGAATTAGCTTTAAACAGATTAAACCCTCTCGGTGCCATAGTCTCACTTTGACTAAAAATATAACTATGAAAAGATATTGGCCCAGAATTTGCTGGAGCAGGGTATCTCACTTCATGCCCGGTTAGTTAAACTTATTCCTGCACCCTTCAGGTCAAAGATTTTTTGTCCACAAAGTTGCTGGAAGAGCAACAGGACATCTGGGACCCTGGTGAACAACAAGACAAACAGTGTACCTCCTTAACCAAGGAGATTAAAGAATTGAGATTTAAATAGAGGAAGGACTGAGAAGGAGAGCGAATTAGAGTGGGTGAATTCAATGTCAAATCAGGTACAGAAATAAAGAGAGGTAAAGAAAGACTGGATTAAGAGAGAAAAGAGACAGAAAGGAAAAGTAAGAAAAAATATTTTAAAAATTAAAATTTTGACATTTTAAAATCTCAACAACAATTCACAACCTGAAGGAATTAGACACCACACTTTTAATTGTTCACTTTCTGGGCAAAAGAGGTTGATTGGCAGTCATTAATGATTATCACATCGTTAAAAGGATACTTACGCTGATAATTACTGGGCTTAACTTTCTGTGCCGAATTTAATGGGCAATTAATGTGCAAATGCAGCAACTTCATGAAAATCACAGGGAGATTAAGGGCAAGATGACAAACTCACGAAGCTAACGGCAGAGCAATGTAAATCGGCCAGCAACTTGTGGCGAATCGCAATTCATGGGCAATCTTTTCCTCGCCACAAGTTGCTGGCCGATCTGCACATTAATAACGGCATGCATCGTTCACACCGTTATTTTTTCAGCAAATTGTGGGCCATTAAAAACTCACAGGCTAATCGTTACTGTGGATAATAATTGATCTAAACTTGTAAATATTAGCTATGGTAATATCACTGATACAAAGAGACACAAATTCCAAAGGTGTTTACCTGAACAATGAAGATATTACTCGTATCATTTCCTCCCCTGTTTCATGCCACATAGTCGCACACACGTAAATCATCATCTTTTCTTTTTTCCTTTACAATTAAACAGAACCATGACACTAGTCAGCAGTATAGCATTAAACACTGCAGGTTGCTAAGCGATCATGTTCACCCATAGTTTGTGTAAAAGTCTGAAATTTCATTAGGAATTAAACATGCGCTAACTGGTGTAGATAATCAATATAACAGCAACAACAAATCATTAGGGCCAATTGATTTGTTGTTGCTCGGATCTGTTCAGAAACTAACATGATCACTGCCATCAGGATTTTTTATGTGAAATTGCAGCAATGGGGCAGCAACGTGCAGTGTTTATTGTGGGACGTCACATAGTATTAAAACACTTGCCCTAACCATCTTAAACCAGAGTATTAAACAATTCCATTTTACAGTTTGAGTCTGAGTTATTCAGTGCTTTGTGTATATTGCATAGAGAATAGCCAACACCAGGGACTGAGTACAAGGCAGTAATCCAATTGAGTGACTCAAGTGATGTCACAAAGAGTAACCAGCATTTGAACCACGGTTAGATTACAAATTTGAAATCACTCCATAATAGTCTGCTATTATTTGTAATTATTTAAATTGATGTGAAACTTTTATCTATCCTGAGTCATTTGTAAGCTGCCAGCAGCTGACACTGCAGAAGGCAAACATATGTTTCTGTATATCCTGTATTTTGGTTTTATGCTGGGCTAGAAAACAGAATTATGAACATTCAAGTTAGCAAATAAATTGGAATATCTTGATCAGAATGACAATATGGGAATCTCCTGCTAATTAAACATAAAACATTCCATTATGTCTGTACCTTGGATCACTTTCCTCTGTGCAATGTGGACTAATGTGAATTCTTTTGTTAAGCAGCATGGATTGTTCTAGAAAGGCAGCTTCGTACGTCCTCCGAACAAAGATCTCTGATGTCCGTTGTATTCTGTTGATGTTCTGAATCCACACGTAGATTGTTGTAAAAATTAGCCCAGTCCACCAGCATGCCCCAGCTATCCCTACTAACCAGAGACTGGCCTGATTTGTTGTATCTCCCTGGCTGCAGATGCTGTGAATGATTTCTGAAAAAAGGATCTCCACACTAAGTGTATTATTGGCACTGTTTGTGGAATTAGCACAGAAATATGAGAGATTGAAATTGTTATTTGTTTGTAAAAACTCATTGTAGCGAATTCTAAAAATCAACAGAAAAAAAGTGAGAACCACAGGAGTATTTAAAACCAAAGGAAGGGCGAAACTTCGTCTCAACGCATGGATTTTACATGCAACCCCCCCAAACCAGGAACAAAGTACTGATGCCCCAGCCTGCACCGCAAAAAGACTCAGGATTATTCTGATTTCATGAGAAGCAACATTACTGACAGTTGCCCACTCCAATTCTTTAATAGGAATCCTAGCTCCCACTACAAAAGCTGTAATAACAATTCTCACTATACTTGTCCAGAGGTTCACCATATTCCTGGATTTATCCAATTCAGACCGTAGACGTTTAAATATTGGATACTTCCAATTTGAGATAAAATTTTCCCACCAGGTCAGAGATGTTAAAACAGAGAAAAAACCGATGAGTCCCAAGTATACACCATCATGTTCCTTTAGATCCAAGCACTGACCAACTAGAAAGAATATGTAACCACACAAGAGGAGAAGCAACCCTGTCAGAGGTCCTGCCACAATGAGCTGAAGGCTGGTTTTCTGAGAGACCACTTGCAGAATGGATGGGATTAAACAAATACTGTTAGAAATGAACACATTTGTCAATATGTCATAGTGGGGCAGGCAGATGACAACCAGTGATGCTGTACCGAGGGATCCAAATGCTTCCAGGATGCAGACCTGAAAGAAAAGCAAGAGGCTGGTTAACTTTTAATGTGAGTATTTCAAATAAATTCCAAATGATTTAGTAGCGGCAAAACATATGCAACTCCTCCAAGCCAGATTCTTCTGTTAATGTCTTGATTTCTTGTTAATTTGCCAATAATGATTATGTTGGCAATATTGGCCCAGATTTTCCTGTCAAAATAATGATGAGGTTAATGGCGCTCGCCATTATTTATGCGCAAATGGTACAGCAACTTCAGGCAAGGAGGAGATGTGTGGGTAAGCTCAAATATCCAAAAGTTGCTGCCTCTCCGCCGTTAGCTTCGCGAAAACGGCATCTCGCTGTCTGCCTTCCCATTGAAATGCATTGAATGGTGTGAAGTTGCTGTATTTGCGCAGTAGTTACGAACTAAACTCGCCAATCTTGTCCATTCCAGTCTAAGTACAGTTTTAACAACATGATAAGTGTTAAATACTGCCAATCAACCTCTCTGGCACTGAAAATAAACTATGTCAAGTGTGGAATCTCATTCCTTCAGGTTTTAATTGTTGGAGATTTTTTAAATGTCAAATTTAAAATTAAAACATTTTTTAAAACTTTTCCTTTCTGTCTTTTTTCTCTCTCTTAATCCAATCTTTCTCTCCCTCTCATTATTTTTCTTTCTGTACATGATATGACATTGAATTCACCCACTGTAATTTACACTTCCTTCTCAGTCCTTGCGCTGGCAATTTCACAATCCTTAAATCTCATTGGTTAAGGAGATACACAGTTGCTTGCCCTGTTCACTCAGGTCCCAGATGCCCTGTTTCCCTCACTGTGACATTATCAACTCGCATGTTCAGCAACTTGTCATGCAAAATATTTAAAAACCTAAATGTGCAAGGGCAAGTCCAACTAATAATAAATGCCGTTAGATGCCCTGCTACAGAAGAATTTGGCCTACTGACATTGTTATGATCTGGAATTAAAGAATGGTAGAAGCAGATTAAATAGCAACTTTCAAAAGGGAACTGGATATATACTTGAAAAGAAAACATTTGCAGGGCTATGGGGAAAAAACAGGGAGGTAGGACTAATTGGATAGCTCTTTCAAAGAGCTGGCACAAGCACAATGGGCTGAATGGCCTCCTGTGCTGTATGATTTCATGATAATAGTAACATAGTAACAGTTTCAGGCAGGAGAAGACCTACGATCAATCTACCCACCTATCCACAGTTTTCCTTTTCTAATAACGCAATATTTCTAATAACTCTGAATCTCTTTTGTTGACAAGAACCTGTCTAATTCCTTTCTGAAACCCATTAAAGTCTCGTGTTTGACCACTGGTACCAGTAATCTGTTCCACAGACTTACCACCCTTTTAGTAAAAAAAGTTGCTCCTTCATTTCGTCTTTTCTTTTGCTGTCCTCGATTTGTAAATATGACCCCTTGTGCTTAAATTCTGTACACGATAGTAAAGCTTCTTTGGATCCAATTTGTCCAAACCTTTCTTAATTTTAAACATGTCTATCATAAACCCTCAGTCATCTCTTTTCAAAAGAGAAAAGACCCAGGATAGTCAATCTTCCCTCATACTTCTTTCTCTTAAGTTCTGGGATCTACCACGTAGACCCTCTCTGTACCCCCTCCAATAACTGAATATCCTTTTTGAATTAGGAACACCAGAACTGCAAACAGTACTCCAGATGTGGTAAATACTGTTTGAAAATTACCTCCCTCGATTTGTATGTTACACCCAACATTTTGTTTGCATTTGGAACAGCCTGGGAACATAGTGCTGATGGTTCTAGTCACCTGACCACAAAAACCCCAAGATCTCTCTCATGTTCCAATACCTCAAATTCATTCACAAAAATTATATAATCCACATCAACCTTCCCTCTGCCAAATCTCATAACCTTACATTTCCTTGTATTAGGCTGCATCTGCCATTTCTCCGCCCAATGATCAAACTTGACAAGACTTTGAATTTATGCGCAATGATATTCATCATTTGCCACTGTTCCCAATTTGCCATCATCTGCAAATTTGGACACTGTGGGCACAATTTCTTCCTCTAAATCATTTATACAAATCAAAAACAACAGCAGCTCCAACACTGAACCTTGTGTCACTCCACTGCCAACTATTTACCTGCCCATGCACAACTACTCATTGTCTACCAACCATTCACCAGTCCATTTATATACATTTGCATCTACCCCATAAGCTTGTACCTTATGTACTAGTCTATTATGTGCGACAGTAGTAACCTGAAAAAAGTCAATAAGAACATAAGAAATAGGAGCAGGAGTAGGCCAATCGGCCCCTCGAGCCTGCTCCGCCATTCAATAAGATCATGGCTGATCTGATCCTAACCTCAAATTTAAATTCATGTCCAGTTTCCTGCCCGCTCCCCGTAACCCCTAATTCCCTTTACTTCTAGGAAACTGTCTATTTCTGTTTTAAATTTATTTAATGATGGAGCTTCCACAGCTTCCTGGGGCAGCAAATTCCACAGACCCACTACCCTCTGAGTGAAGAAGTTTCTCCTCATCTCAATTTTGAAAGAGCAGCCCCTTATTCTAAGATTATGCCCCCTAGTTCTAGTTTCACCCATCCTTGGGAACATCCTCACCGCATCCACCCGATCAAGCCCCTTCACAATCTTATATGTTTCAATAAGATCGCCTCTCATTCTTCTGAACTCCAATGAGTAGAGTCCCAATCTATTCAACCTCTCCTCATATGTCCACCCCCTCATCCCCGGGATTAACCGAGTGAACCTTCTTTGTACTGCCTCGAGAGGCAGGAAAGTCCGAGAGGTGAGCACAGTATAGAAGGGGAGACCTAGAGTGGGACGAGAGTCTGAGAGTCTAAGGCAAGTCATGGCAGCAGAGCTCGCACCCGTGATATGCTCCTCCTGCACTATGTGGGAAGTCATGGACACTACCAGTGTCCCTGGTGACCATGTGTGCAGGAAGTGTGTCAAGCTGCAGCTACTGGCTAACCGTATTTCGGAGCTGGAGCTGCGGGTGGATTCACTGTGGAGCATCCGCGATGCTGAGACAATCGTGGACAGCACGTTCAGTGAGGTGGTCACACCACAGGTAAAGATTACGCAGGCAGAAAGGAAATGGGTGACCGCCAGGCAGAGTAAAAGGACTAGGCAGGTCGAGCAGGAGTCCCCTGGGGCCATCTCCCTCTCAAGCAGATATTCTGCTTTAGATACTGTTGGGGGAGATGGCTTATCAGGGGAAAGCAGCAAGAGCCAGGTACGGGGCACCACGGGTGGCTCTGCTGCACAGGAGGGGAGGAAGAAGAGTGGCAGGGCTATAGTGATAGGGGATTCGATTGCAAGGGGAACAGATAGGCGTTTCTGCCGCCGCAAACGTGACTCCAGGATGGTATGTTGCCTCCCTGGTGCTAGGGTCAAGGATGTCACGGAGCGGCTGCAGGGCATTCTGGAGGGGGAGGGTGAACAGCCAGTAGTCGTGGTCCATATTGGTACCAACGACATAGGTAAAAAAAGGGATGGGGTCCTGCAAGGTGAATTTAAGGAGTTAGGAGATAAATTAAAAAGCAGGACTTCAAAGGTAGTGATCTCAGGATTACTGCCAGTGCCACGTGCTAGTGAGTATAGGAACAGGAGAATAGACAGGATGAATGCGTGGCTGCAGGGATGGTGTAGGAGGGAGGGATTTAGATTCCTGGGACATTGGGACCAGTTCTGGGGAAGGTGGGACCTGTACAAGCGTGACTGGTTACACCCGGGCAGGACCGGAACCAATGTCCTCGCGGGGGTGTTTGCTAGTGCTGTTGGGGAAGGTTTAAACTAGAGTGGCAGGGGGATGGGAACCTGAGCGGGGAGTCAGAAGAGAATAAAGTTGAGAGCAGCAAGAGAGGGGAAGACCCAGGGGAAATCTACAATACAAATAGTACAAACAGTTGTTCAAGAACAAGTGAAAGGGAAAAGCGTAGAGCAGCGGAAAGAAAGTGTACTTTAGGCACGACAGATAAAATAAAAACTAGAAGGCGTAAGGCGATTAACCCAGCATCAAAGCTGTGGCAGGGGGTTGGGAACCTGAGCAGGGAGACAGAGGAAAGTGTGTCAGGACGGGACAGAAGGTATGGAGTAAAAGGTAAAGTGTTAAAAAAGGAAAAAGCAGGAACTAAGTGTCACAAAACATATTTGAAAGTTCTTTATCTGAATGCACGTAGCATTCGCAACAAAATGGACGAGTTAACGGCACAAATAACTACGTATGGGTATGATCTTGTGGCCATTACAGAAACATGGCTGCAGGGTGACAACGACTGGGAATTAAATATGCCAGGGTATTTAACAATCAGGAAGGACAGGCAGGAAGGAACGGGAGGTGGGGTAGCTATGTTAATAAAGGAAGGAATCACTGTAATACAGAGAAATGATATTGGGACAAAGGATCAGGATAATGAAACAGTTTGGGTAGAGATAAGGAATAATAAGGGGAAAAAAACACAAGTGGGCGTAGTATACAGGCCTCCTAATAGTTGCAACTCTGCTGGAAGAAGTATTAATCAGGAAATAGTCGGGGCATGTAATAAGGGAACAGCTATAATTATGGGGGATTTTAACTATCATATTAGAATCATAGAATCATAGAAGTTTACAACATGGAAACAGGCCCGTCGGCCCAACATGTCCATGTCGCCCAGTTTATACCACTAAGCTAGTCCCAATTGCCTGCACTTGGCCCATATCCCTCTATACCCATCATACCCATGTAACTGTCCAAATGCTTTTTAAAAGACAAAATTGTACCCGCCTCGACTACTGCCTCTGGCAGCTCGTTCCAGACACTCACCACCCTTTGAGTGAAAAAATTGCCCCTCTGGACCCTTTTGTATCTCTCCCCTCTCACCTTAAATCTATGCCCCCTCGTTATAGACTCCCCTACCTTTGGGAAAAGATTTTGACTATCTACCTTATTTATGCCCATCATTATTTTATAGACTTCTATAAGATCACCCCTAAACCTCCTACTCTCCAGGGAAAAAAGTCTCAGTCTATCCAACCTCTCCCAATAAGTCAAACCATCAAGTCCCGGAAGCATCCTAGTAAATCTTTTCTGCACTCTTTCTAATTTAATAATATCCTTTCTATAATAGGTTGACCAGATCTGTACACAGTATTCCAAGTGTGGCCTTACTAATGTCTTGTACAACTTCAACAAGACATCCCAACTCCTGTATTCAATGTTCTGACCAATGAAACCAAACATGCTGAATGCCTTCTTCACCATCCTATCCACCTGTGACTCCACTTTCAAGGAGCTATGAACCTGTACTCCTAGATCTCTTTGTTCCATAACTCTCCCCAACGGCCTACCATTAACGGAGTAGGTCCTGGCCCGATTCGATCTACCAAAATGCATCACCTCACATTTATCTAAATTAAACTCCATCTGCCATTCATCGGCCCACTGGCCCAATTTATCAAGATCCCGTTGCAATCCTAGATAACCTTCTTCACTGTCCACAATGCCACCAATCTTGGTGTCATCTGCAAACTTAATAACCGTGCCTCCTAAATTCTCATCCAAATCATTCATATCAATAACAAATAACAGCGGACCCAGCACCGATCCCTGAGGCACACCGCTGGTCACAGGCCTCCAGTTTGAAAAACAACCCTCTACAACCACCCTCTGTCTTCTGTCATCAATCCAATTTTGTATCCAATTGGCTACCTCACCTTGGATCCTGTGAGATTTAACCTGATGTAACAACCTACCATGCGGTACCTTGTCAAAGGCTTTGCTAAAGTCCATGTAGACCACATCTACTGCACAGCCCTCATCTATCTTCTTGGTTACCCCTTCAAAAAACTCAATCAAATTCGTGAGACATGATTTTCCACTCATAAAACCATGCTGACTGTTCCTAATCAGTCCCTGCCTCTCCAAATGCCTGTAGATCCTGTCTCTCAGATTACCCTCTAACAACTTACCCACTACAGATGTCAGGCTCACCGGTCTGTAGTTCCCTGGCTTTTCCCTGCCGCCCTTCTTAAACAAAGGCACAACATTTGCTACCCTCCAATCTTCAGGCACCTCACCTGTAGCTGTCGATGATTCAAATATCTCTGCTAGGGGACCCGCAATTTCCTCCTTATCCTCCCATAACGTCCTGGGATACATTTCATCAGGTCCCGGAGATTTATCCACCTTGATGCGCGTTAAGACTTCCAGCACCTCCCTTTCTGTAATATGTACACTCCTCAAGACATCACTATTTATTTCCCCAAGTTCCCTAACATCCATGCCTTTCTCAACCGTAAATACCGATGTGAAATATTCATTTAGGATCTCACCCATCTCTTGTGGTTCCGCACATGGATGACCTTGTTGATCCTTAAGAGGCCCTACTCTCTCCCTAGTTACTCTTTTGACCTTTATGTATTTGTGGAAGCTCTTTGGATTCTCCTTTGCCTTATCTGCCAAAGCAATCTCATGTCCCCTTTTTGCCATCCTGATTTCTCTCTTAACTCTACTCCGGCAATCTCTATACTCTTCAAGGGATCCACTTGATCCCAGCTGCCTATGCATGTCATATGCCTCCTTCTTCTTTTTGACTAGGGCCTCAATCTCCCGAGTCATCCAAGGTTCCCTACTTCTACCAGCCTTGCCCTTCACTTTATAAGGAATGTGCTTACCCTGAACCCTGGTTAACACACTTTGAAAGCCTCCCACTTACCACACGTCCCTTTGCCTGCCAACAGACTCTCCCAATCAACTTCTGAAAGTTCCTGTCTAATACCATCAAAATTGGCCTTTCCCCAATTTAGAATTTTAACTTTTGGGCCAGACCTATCATTCTCCATAGCTATCTTAAAACTAATGGAATTATGATCACTGGTCCCAAAGTGATCCCTCACTAACACTTCTGTCACCTGCCCTTCCTTATTTCCCAAGAGGAGGAGAAGTTTTGCCCCCTCTCTAGTCGGGCCATCCACATACTGAATGAGAACTTCCTCCTCAACAAATTTCTCTCCTTCCAAGCCCCTAATGCGATGGCTGTCCCAGTCAATGTTGGGAAAGTTAAAGTACCCTACTATTACCACCCTATTTTTCTTGCAGCTGACTGTAATCTCCTTACATATTTGCTCCTCAATTTCCCGCTGACTATTTGGGGGTCTGTAGTACAATCCTATCAAAGTGATCTCTCCCTTCTTAATTTTCAATTCTACCCATATGGACTCAGTGGGCGAACCCTCGGATATATCCCCTCTCACTACTGCCGTGATGTTCTCCCTAATCAAGAACGCAACTCCCCCTCCGCTCTTACCTTCTGCTCTATCTTTCCTATAGCATCTGTACCCTGGAACATTGAGCTGCCAGTCCTGCCCCTCCCTTAGCCATGTTTCAGTAATAGCTATAACATCCCAGTCCCATGTACCCATCCATGCCCTGAGTTCATCTGCCTTGCCCATCAGACTTCTTGCATTGAAATAAATGCAGTTTAATCTGGACTTCCCTTGGTCTTTGCCCTGCTTTCTCAGACCATCTGTCCGGTCATGTTCTGTACACTCTCCCTTACTGCCTTTTGTTTCTGTCACCACTTTACTTCCCACTGACTTCCTGCATTGGTTCCCATCCCCCTGCCACATTAGTTTAAACCCTCCCCAACAGCACTAGCAAACACTCCCCCTAGGACATTGGTTCCAGTCCTGCCCAGATGCAGACTGTCCAATTTGTACTGGTCCCACCTCCCCCAGAACCGGTTCCAATGTCCCAGGAATTTGAATCCCTCCCTCTTGCACCATCTCTCAAGCCACATATTCATCCTAGCTATCCTGTCATTCCTACTCTGACTAGCCCGTGGCACTGGTAGCAATCCTGAGATTACTACCCTTGAGGTCCTACTCTTTAGTTTAACTCCTAACTCCCTAAATTCAGCTTGTAGGACCTCATCCCGTTTTTTACCGATATCGTTGGTACCTATATGCACCACGACAACTGGCTGTTCACCCTCCCCCTCCAGAATGTCCTGCAGCCGCTCCGAGACATCCCTGACCCTTGCACCAGAGAGGCAACATACCATCCTGGAGTCTCGGTTGCGTCCGCAGAAACGCCTGTCTATTCCCCTTACAATTGAGTCCCCTATCACTATAGCTCTGCCACTCTTTTTCCTGCCCTCCTGTGCAGCAGAGCCAGCCACGGTGCCATGAACCTGGCCGCTGTCACCTTCCCCTGGTGAGCATCCAAAACGGTATACCTGTTTGAGAGGGGGATGGCCACAGGGGACCCCTGCATTACCTGCCCACACCTCTTACTCTGCCTGGTGGTCACCCATTCACTTTCTGCCTGTACACCCTTTACCTGCGGTGTGACCAACTCGCTAAACGTGCTATCCACGAGTTTCTTTGCATCGCGGATGCTCCACAGTGAATCAACTCCAGCTCCGAGATACAATCGGTCAGTAGCTGCAGGTGGACACACTTCCTGCACACATGGTCGGCAGGGACACTGGTAGTGTCCATGACTTCCCACATCTTGCAGGAGGGGCATATCACGGGTGCGAGGTCTGCTGCCATGACTTGCCTTAGCTTAGTTACCACTTTTAAATAACGTTCAAATTAGAAAATGTTAACTATACTAGGGACCTAGGTTCACTAAAAAAAACACTACCTGCTATAAAACCTGCAGACCTTAAGGTTAGTTAATTAGTTAATTATAAATGTGGTTATGTTACCTGGTTTTATTGTAACTTAGCCCACAGTTCTAAGAAAAAGAAATACTCACCACCAACCACCCTCCTGCTTTACCTGTGACGTCACTCTTTGATTTTTTTTGATCAGAACCCGGTTGGTCCGCTCTCGCTCTGCGCTGTTTTTATCCCCGCTCCGCTCTCGCTGTTTCCCACCGCTCTGGTCCGCTCTCGCTCTGCGCTGTTTTTATCCCCGCTCCGCTCTCGCTGTTTCCCGCCGCTCTGGTGAGCTCTCGCTCTGCGCTGTTTTTATCCCCGCTCCGCTCTCGCTGTTTCCCACCGCTCTGGTCCGCTCTCGCTCTGCGTTGTTTTTATCCCCGCTCCGCTCTCGCTGTTTCCCGCCGCTCTGGTGAGCTCTCGCTCTGCGCTGTTTTTATCCCCGCTCCGCTCTCGCTGTTTCCCGCCGCTCTGGTGAGCTCTCGCTCTGCGCTGTTTTTATCCCCGCTCCGCTCTCGCTGTTTCCCGCCGCTCTGGTGAGCTCTCGCTCTGCGCTGTTTTTATCCCCGCTCCGCTCTCGCTGTTTCCCACCGCTCTGGTCCACTCTCGCTCTGCGCTGTTTTTATCCCCGCTCCGCTCTCGCTGTTTCCCACCGCTCTGGTGAGCTCTCGCTCTGCGCTGTTTTTATCCCCACTCCGCTCTCGCTGTTTCCCGCCGCTCTGGTGAGCTCTCGCTCTGCGCTGTTTTTATCCCCGCTCCGTTCTCGCTGTTTCCCGCCGCTCTGGTGAGCTCTCGCTCTGCGCTGTTTTTATCCCCACTCCACTCTCGCTGTTTCCCGCCGCTCTGGTGAGCTCTCGCTCTGCGCTGTTTTTATCCCCGCTCCGCTCTCCCTGTTTCCCGCCGCTCTGGTGAGCTCTCGCTCTGCGCTGTTTTTATCCCCGCTCCGCTCTCGCTGTTTCCCGCCGCTCTGGTCCACTCTCGCTCTGCGCTGTTTTTATCCCCGCTCCGCTCTCGCTGTTTCCCACCGCTCTGGTGAGCTCTCGTTCTGCGTTGTTTTTATCCCCGCTCCGCTATCGCTGTTTCCCGCCGCTCTGGTGAGCTCTCGCTCTGCGTTGTTTTTTATCTCCGCTCCGCTCTCGCTGTTTCCCGCCGCTCTGGTGAGCTCTCGCTCTGCGTTGTTTTTATCCCCGCTCAGCTCTCGCTGTTTCCCACCACTCTGGTGAGCTCTCACTCTGCGCTGTTTTTATCCCCGCTCCGCTCTCGCTGTTTCCCGCCACTCTGGTCCGCTCTTGCTCTGTGCTGTTTTTATCCCCGCTCCGCTCTCGCTGTTTCCCACCGCTCTGGTCCGCTCTCGCTCTGCGCTGTTTTTATCCCCGCTCCGCTCTCGCTGTTTCCTGCCGCTCTCGTCCGCTCTCGCTCTGCGCTGTTTTTATCCCCGCTCCGCTCTCACTGTTTCCCGCCGCTCTGGTGAGCTCTCGCTCTGCGTTGTTTTTATCCCCGCTCCGCTCTCGCTGTTTCCCACCGCTCTGGTGAGCTCTTGCTCTGCGTTGTTTTTATCTCCGCTCCGCTCTCGCTGTTTCCCACCGCACTGGTGAGCTCTCGCTCTGCTTTGTTTTTATCTCCGCTCCGCTCTCGCTGTTTCCCACCGCACTGGTCCGCTCTTGCTCTGCGTTGTTTTTATCCCCGCTCCGCTCCCGCTGTTTCCTGCCGCTCTGGTCCGCTCTCGCTCTGCGCTGTTTTTATCCCCGCTCCGCTCTCGCTGTTTCCTGCCGCTCTGGTCCGCTCTCGCTCTGTGCTGTTTTTATCCCCGCTCCGCTCTCGCTGTTTCCTGCCGCTCTGGTGAGCTCTCGCTCTGCACTGTTTTTATCCACGCTCCGCTCTCGCTGTTTCCCGCCGCTCTGGTGAGCTCTCGCTCTGCGCTGTTTTTATCCCCGCTCCGCTCTCGCTGTTTCCCGCCGCACTGGTCCGCTCTCGCTCTGCGCTGTTTTTATCCCCGCTTCGCTCTCGCTGTTTCCCGCCGCTCTGGTCCGCTCTCGCTCTGCGCTGTTTTTATCCCCACTTCGCTCTCGCTGTTTCCTGCCGCTCTGGTGAGCTCTCGCTCTGCGCTGTTTTTATCCACGCTCCGCTCTCGCTGTTTCCCGCCGCTCTGGTGAGCTCTCGCTCTGCGCTGTTTTTATCCCCGCTTCGCTTTCGCTGTTTCCCGCCGCACTGGTCCGCTCTCGCTCTGCGCTGTTTTTATCCCCGCTCCGCTCTCGCTGTTTCCCGCCGCACTGGTCCGCTCTCGCTCTGCGCTGTTTTTATCCCCGCTTCGCTCTCGCTGTTTCCCGCCGCTCTGGTCCGCTCTCGCTCTGCGCTGTTTTTATCCCCACTTCGCTCTCGCTGTTTCCTGCCGCTCTGGTGAGCTCTCGCTCTGCGCTGTTTTTATCCACGCTTCTCTCTCGCTGTTTCCCGCCGCTCTGGTGAGCTCTCGCTCTGCGCTGTTTTTATCCCCGCTTCGCTCTCGCTGTTTCCCGCCGCTCTGGTGAGCTCTCGCTCTGCGCTGTTTTTATCCCCTCTTCGCTTTCTCTGTTTCCCGCCGCTCTGGTGAGCTCTCTGCACTGTTTTTATCCCCGCTCCGGTCTCGCTGTTTCCTGCTGCTCTGGTTAACTGGACAAATCAAATTGGGCAGGGCAGCCTTGAGGATGAGTTTATTGAGTGCATTAGGGTTGGATTTCTTGAACAGTATGTAACTGATCCTACAAGGGGGCAGGCAACCTTGGACCTGGTCCTGTGTAATAAGCCAGGATTAATTAATAATGTGCTAGTTAAGGATCGCCTTGGAATGAGTGACCATAACATGGTTACATTCCATATCCAGTTAGAGGGTGAGAAGGTTGGTTCTCAAACAAGCGTACTGAGCTTGAATAAAGGAGGCTATGATGGTATGAGAGCGGAATTGATTAAAGAGGACTGGGAAAATAGATTAAAGGGTAAGACGGTACATGAACAGTGGTGTTCATTTAAGGAGTTATTTTACAACTTTCAAAAAAAATATATTCCACTGAGGAGAACAGGGTGTAAAAGAAATGACAGCCATCCGTGGCTAAGTAAAGAAATTAAGGATAGTATCCGACTAAAAACAAGGACATATAAGGTAGCCAAACTTAATGGGAGGATAGAAGATTGGGAAGTCTTCAAAAGACAGCAAAAAGTAACTAAAGGATTGATTAAGAAAGGGAAGATAGATTATGAAAATAAATTAGCAAAAAATATAAAAACAGATAGCAAGAGTTTCGATAGTTATATAAAAAGAAAAAGGGTGGCTAAGGCAAACGTAGGTCCCTTACAGATTGAGACCGGGAAATTAATGGTGGGAAACATGGAGATGGCAAAAATGCTGAACAAATATTTTGTTTCAGTCTTTACGGTAGAGGACACTAAGAATATCCCAACACTGGACAAACAGGGGGCGCTAGGGGGGGAGGAGCTAAATATGATTAAAATCACTAAGGAATTGGTACTCAGTAAATTAATGGGACTCAAGGCGGATAAATCCCCTGGACCTGATGGCTTACATCCGAGGGTCTTGAGGGAAGTGGCAGTAGGGATTGTGGATGCTTTGGTAATAATTTTCCAAAATTCTCTGACTCGGCAAAGGTCCTGGCAGATTGGAAAACTGCTTATGTAACACCGTTATTTAAAAAGGGTATTAGGCAGAAGGCTGGAAATTATAGACCAATTAGCCTAACATCTGTGGTGGGTAAAATTTTGGAGTCTATTATCAAGGAGACAGTAGCGGAACATTTGGATAAACATAATTTAATAGGACAAAGTCAGCATGGCTTTACGAAATGGAAGTCATGTCTGACAAATTTGCTTGAGTTCTTTGAGGATATAACGTACAGGGTGGATAAAGGGGAACCAGTGGACGTAGTGTATTTAGACTTCCAGAAGGCATTCGACAAGGTGCCACATAAAAGATTATTGCTCAAGATAAAGAATCACTGGATTGTGGGTAATATTCTGGCATGGGTGGAGGATTGGTTATCGAACAGGAAGCAGAGAGTTGGGATAAATGGTTCATTCTCGGACTGGCAACCAGTGGCCAGTGGTGTTCCACAGGGGTCGGTGCTGGGTCCCCAACTCTTTACAATCTATATTAACGATTTGGAGGAGGGGACCGAGTGTAACATATCAAAGTTTGCAGATGATACAAAGATGGGAGGGAAAGTAGAGAGTGAGGAGGACATAAAAAACCTACAAGGGGACATAGATAGGCTGGGTGAGTGGGCGGAGATTTGGCAGATGTAGTACAATATTGGAAAATGTAAGGTTATGCACTTTGGCAGGAAAAATCAGAGAGCAAGTTATTATCTTAATGGCGAGAAACTGGAAAGTACTGCAGTACAAAGGGATCTGGGGGTCCTAGTGCAAGAAAATCAAAAAGTTAGTTTGCAGGTGCAGCAGGTGATCAAGAAGGCCAATGGAATGTTGGATTTTATTGCTAGGGGGATAGAATATAAAAACAGGGAGGTATTGCTGCAGTTATATAAGGTATTGGTGAGACCGCACCTGGAATACTGCATACAGTTTTGGTCTCCGTACTTAAGAAAAGACATACTTTCTCTCGTGGCAGTACAAAGAAGGTTCACTCCGTTAATCCCGGGGATGAGGGGTGAACATATGAGGAGAGGTTGAGTAGATTGGAACTCTACTAGTTGGAGTTCAGAAGAATGAGAGGCGATCTTATTGAAATATATAAGATTGTGAAGGGGCTTGATCGGGTGGATGCGGTAAGGATGTTCCCAAGGATGGGTGAAAGTAGAACTGGGGGGCATAATCTTAGAATAAGGGGCTGCTCTTTCAAAACTGAGATGAGGAGAAACTTCTTCACTCAGAAGGTAGTGGGTCTGTGGAAATTGCTGCCCCAGGAAGCTGTGGAAGCTACATTATTAAATAAATTAAAAACAGAAATAGACAGTTTCCTAGAAGTAAAAGGAATTAGGGGTTACGGGGAGCGGGCAGGAAATTGGACATGAATTTAGACTTGAGGTTAGGATCAGATCAGCCATGATCTTATTGAATGGCGGAGCAGGCTCGAGGGGCCGATTGGCCTACTCCTGCTCCTATTTCTTATGTTCTTATGTTCTTATGTCTTTTCTTAAGTATGGACACCAAAACTGTCTGCAGTATTCCAGGTGCGGTCTCACCAATACGTTATATAACTGCAGCAATACCTCCCTGTTTTTATATTCTATCCCCCTAGCAATAAAAGCCAACATTCCATTGGCCTTCTTGATCACCTGCTGCACCTGCATACTAACGTTTTGATTTTCTTGCACTAGGACCCCCAGATCCCTTTGTACTGCAGTACTTTCCAGTTTCTCGCCATTAAGATAATAACTTGCTCTCTGATTTTTCTTGCCAAGGTGCATAACCTCACATTTTCCAAAATTGTATTGCATCTGCCAAATCTCCACCCACTCACCCAGCCTGTCTATATCCCCTTGTAGGTTTTTTATGACCTCCTCACTCTCTACTTTCCCTCCCATCTTTGTATCATCTGCAAACTTTGATATGTTACACTCGGTCCCCTCTTCCAAATCGTTAATATAGATTGTAAAGAGTTGGGGACCCAGCACCGACCCCTGCGGAACACCACTGGCCACTGGTTGCCAGTCCGAGAATGAACCATTTATCCCAACTCTCTGCTTCCTGTTAGATAACCAATCCTCCACCCATGCCAGAATATTACCCACAATCCAGTGATTCTTTATCTTGAGCAATAATCTTTTATGTGGCACCTTGTCGAATGCCTTCTGGAAGTCGAAATACACTACGTCCACTGGTTCCCCTTTATCCACCCTGTACGTTATGTCCTCAAAGAACTCAAGCAAATTTGTCAGACATGACTTCCCCTTCATAAAGCCATGTTGACTTTGTCCTATTAAATTATGTTTATCCAAATGTTCTGCTACTGTCTCCTTAATAATAAACTCCAAAATTTTACCCACCACAGATGTTAGGTTAACTGGTCTATAATTTCCAGCCTTCTGCCTACTACCCTTTTTAAATAAGGGTGTTACACAAGCAGTTTTCCAATCTGCCGGGACCTTTGCCGAGTCCAGAGAATTTTGGAAAATTATTACCAAAGCATCCACAATCCCTACTGCCACTTCCCTCAAGACCCGAGGATGTAAGCCATCAGGTCCAGGGGATTTATCCGCCTTGAGTCCCATTAATTTACTGAGTACCAATTCCTTATTGATTTTAATCGTATTTAGCTCCTCCCCCCAGAGCCCCCTGTTAGTCCAGTGTTGGGATATTCTTAGTGTCCTCTACCGTAAAGACTGAAACAAAATATTTGTTCAGCATTTTTGCCATCTCCATGTTTCCCACCATTAATTTCCCGGTCTCAATCTGTAAGGGACCTACGTTTGCCTTAACCACCCTTTTTCTTTTTATATAACTGTAGAAACTCTTGCTATCTGTTTTTATATTTTTTGCTAATTTATTTTCATAATCTATCTTCCCTTTCTTAATCAATCCTTTAGTTACTTTTTGCTGTCTTTTGAAGACTTCCCAATCTTCTATCCTCCCATTAAGTTTGGCTACCTTATATGTCCTTGTTTTTAGTCGGATACTATCCTTAATTTCTTTACTTAGCCACGGATGGCTGTCATTTCTTTTACACCCTGTTCTCCTCAGTGGAATATATTTTTTTTGAAAGTTGTAAAATAACTCCTTAAATGAACACCACTGTTCATGTACCGTCTTACCCTTTAATCTATTTTCCCAGTCCACTTTAATCAATTCCGCTCTCATACCATCATAGTCACCTTTATACCAGCTCAGTATGCTTGTTTGAAAACCCACCTTCTCACCCTCTAATTAGATATGGAATGTAACCATGTTATGGTCACTCATTCCAAGGGGATCCTTAACTAGGACATTATTAATTAATCCTGGCTCATTACAGAGGACCAGGTCCAAGGTTGCCTGCCCCCTTGTAGGATCAGTTGCATACTGCTCACGAAATCCATCCCAAATACACTCAATAAACTCTTCCTCAAGGCTGCCCTGCCCAATTTGATTCGTCCAGTTAATATGATAGTTAAAATCCCCCATAATTATAGCTGTTCCCTTATTACATGCCCCGGCTATTTCCTGATTAATATTTCTTCCAGCAGAGTTGCAACTATTAGGAGGCCTATCTACTACGCCCACTTGTGTTTTTTTCCCCTTATTATTCCTTATCTCTACCCAAACTGTTTCATTATCCTGATCCTTTGTCCCAATATCATTTCTCTGTATTACAGTGATTCCTTCCTTTATTAACATAGCTACCCCACCTCCCGTTCCTTCCTGCCTGTCCCTGATTGTTAAATACCCTGGCATATTTAATTCCCAGTCATTGTCACCATGCAGCCATCTTCCTGTATTGGCCACAAGATCATACCCATACGTAGTTATTTGTGCCGTTAACTTGTCCATTTTGTTACCAATGCTACGTGCATTCAGATAAAGAACTTTCAAATATGTTTTGTGACACTTAGTTCCTGCTTTTGCCTTTTTTAACACTTTACCTTTTACTCCATACCTTCTGTCCCGTCCTGACACGCTTTCCTCTGTCTCCCTGCTCAGGTTCCCAACCCCCTGCCACAGCTTTGATGCTGGGTTAATCGCCTTACGCCTTCTAGTTTTTATTTTATCTGTCGTGCCTAAAGTACACTTTCTTTCCGCTGCTCTACGCTTTTCCCTTTCACTTGTTCTTGAACAACTGTTTGTACTATTTGTATTGTAGATTTCCCCTGGGTCTTCCCCTCTCTTGCTGCTCTCAACTTTATTCCCTTCTGACTCCCCGCTCAGGTTCCCATCCCCCTGCCACTCTAGTTTAAACCTTCCCCAACAGCACTAGCAAACACCCCCGCGAGGACATTGGTTCCGGTCCTGCTCGGGTGTAACCAGTCACGCTTGTACAGGTCCCACCTTCCCCAGAACTGGTCCCAATGTCCCAGGAATCTAAATCCCTCCCTCCTACACCATCCCTGCAGCCACGCATTCATCCTGTCTATTCTCCTGTTCCTATACTCACCAGCACGTGGCACCGGTAGTAATCCTGAGATCACTACCTTTGAAGTCCTGCTTTTTAATTTATCTCCTAACTCCTTAAATTCACCTTGCAGGACCCCATCCCTTTTTTTACCTATGTCGTTGGTACCAATATGGTCCACGACTACTGGCTGTTCACCCTCCCCCTCCAGAATGCCCTGCAGCCGCTCCGTGACATCCTTGACCCTAGCACCAGGGAGGCAACATACCATCCTGGAGTCACGTTTGCGGCGGCAGAAACGCCTATCTGTTCCCCTTGCAATTGAATCCCCTATCACTATAGCCCTGCCACTCTTCTTCCTCCCCTCCTGTGCAGCAGAGCCACCCATGGTGCCCCGAACCTGGCTCTTGCTGCTTTCCCCTGATAAGCCATCTCCCCCAACAGTATCTAAAGCAGAATATCTGTTTGAGAGGGAGATGGCCCCAGGGGACTCCTGCTCTACCTGCCTAGTCCTTTTACTCTGCCTGGCGGTCACCCATTTCCTTTCTGCCTGCGTAATCTTTACCTGCAGTGTGACCACCTCACTGAACGTGCTATCCACGATTGTCTCAGCATCGTGGATGCTCCACAGTGAATCCACCCGCAGCTCCAGCTCCGAAAGACCGTTAGCCAGTAACTGCAGCTGGACTCACTTCCTGCACACATGGTCGCCAGGGACACTGGTAGTGTCCATGACTTCCCACATAGTGCAGGAGGAGCATATCACGGGTGCGAGCTGTGCTGCCATGACTTGCCTTGAACTCTCAGACTCTCCTCCCGCTCTCGGTCTCTCCTTTTATACTGTGCTCACCTCTCGGATTCTCCTGCCTCACCTGTGACGTCGCACAGTAGTTGTCTCTTGTTGCAGGTCTGCTGCTGCTTTTATTCCCCAATCTCAGTCTTCTACTCTCAGGTCCACTGCCGCTCTGGTGAAAAAGTTAGGAAAAGCAAGGCAAAGCAGCACCTCCTTCCCCCACTTCACCGAACTCCCACACTCACCAAACTCTCAGCAGTTCACACCGTGAACTTTATTTGCTTTTAAAAGGAATTCTGATGTCAAGCCGGGGGTATAAAGATGTGAATTAGCAGGCGTTTTGCATTCCGTCCAATTTCATGTTCAATGAAAATAAAATTGGATGAAGTGCAAAGATGGGCCATCTGGTTTTTGCCCGTTTTTGCTCCACTGCCCAAGACTAATTTATAACCCATGGTCCGTTAATAACACTGAGATTTATTCTTTGACGTAAAGTTGACTTTGGTGTGTGGTTGACATCCCATAATGTTTTATGTATCCAAATAGATTCGCCACCCAATACAAAAGTGCATTAAAAAATGCTGAAGATAAAAACAGAAAATGCTGGAGAAGCTCAGCAAGTCAGGCAGCATCTGTGAGAAAGAAACAGAGTTAACGTTTCAGTTCGAAGACCTTTCATCAGAACTGGAAGATGTTAAAGAATTAACAGTTTTTAAACAAGTACAGAACCAGGGAAAGTGGGGGAGGGAGGGGAGGGGAGGAAAGAACATAAGGGAAGGTCGGAGATAGGGTAGAGGGCAGGAGTGATTAACTGACAAAAGGGATGATGGTGCAAGGTAAGCGGGTAATAGGACAAGTTAAGAAACAAAAGATGGGTCTAGAGGAGCTGTAAATGGCAACAGCAGAAGCATTACCAGCAGCTGCAATCCAACATAAAAAAGTAATGGGAGCAGTGGTTATGGTCTGAAGTTATTGAAATCAATGTTGAGTCCGGAACGTTGTAAAGTGCCTAAATGAAAGATGAGGTGCTGTTCCTCGAGCTTCCATTGAGTTTCATTGGAACAGTGTAAGAGGCCGAGGACAGAGAGGTAAGAGTGGGAGAGGGACAGGGAATTAAAATGACAAGACACCGGCAGGTCAGGATCACACTTGTGGACAGAGTGGAGGGGTTCAGCAAAATGATCACCTAATCTACGTTTCGTCTCCCCGATGTAGAGGAGACTGCATCGTGAGCAGCAAATACAGTATACTAAATTGAAAGAAGTACAAATAAATCACTGTTTCACCTGGAGGAGTGCTTGGGGCCCTGGACAGTGGGAAGGGAGGAGGTGAAAGGGCAGGTGTTGCATCTCCTGCGCTCGCATGGGAAGGTGCCGTGGGGAGGGGAGCGGGGTGTTGGGGTGATGGAAGAGTGAACCAGGGTGTCGCGGAGGGAGCGGTCCCTTCGGAATGCTGAAAGGGGAGGAGACTCTGCCGACTCTTTCGACTCTTCTGACACCCTCCGCCACTTTAACAGTTTCCAGTTCCCCGGCCCTAACTGTCTCCTTTTCACCATGGACGTCCAGTCCTCATTCACTACCACCCTCCTCTGCCCGGCTGAACTTGTTCTTATGTTGAACAACTTCTCCTTTGACCCCACTCACTTCCTCCAAATAAAAGGTGTCGCTATGGGAATCCATATGGGTCCTAGCTATGCCTGCCTTTTTGTGGGACACGTGGAACATTCTTTGTTCCAGTCCTACTCAGGTCCCCTCCCTCACCTCTTTTTCCAGTACATTGATGACTGTATCAGTGCCGTTTCCTGCTCTCGCCCCCAACTGAAAAATTTCATCAGCTTTGCTTCCAATTTCCACCCTTCCATCGCCTTCACCTGGTCCATCTCCAACTCTTCCCTTCCTCGACTTCTCCATCTCCATTTCTGGGGATAGGCTGTCAACCAATATCTATGAGAAGCCCACCAACTCGCACAGCTACCTTGATTACACTCACTCCCACCCCGCTTCCTGTAAGGGCTCTATTGCTTTCTCCCAGTTTCTCCGTCTCCGTCATATCTGTTCTGATGATGCTACGTTCCACACCAATGCTTCCGATATGTCTTCCTTTTTCCTCAACCAAGGATTCCCCTCCATTATAGTTGACAGGGCCCATGCCTGTCCTATTTCTCGCACTGCTGCTTTCACCCCTTCCCCTCCCTTCCAGAACCATGATGTGGAGATGCCGGTGATGGACTGGGGTTGACAAATGTAAGGAATCTTACAACACCAGGTTATAGTCCAACTGTTTTATTTGCTCACCTGACGAAGGAGAAAGCCTCCGAAAGCTTGTGATTTTCAAATAAAACAGTTGGACTATAACCTGGTGTTGTAAGATTCCTTACATTTCCCAGAACCATGATAGGGTTCCCCCTTGTCCTCATCTTCCACCCCACCAGCCTCCACATTCAACGTATCATCCTCCATCATTTCCGCCACCTCCAGCACGATCCCACCACCAAACACATCTTCCCCTCCCCTCCCCTCCCCTTTCAGCATTCCGAAGGGACCGCTCCCTCCGTGACACCCTGGTTCACTCTTCCATCACCCCCAACACCCACTCTCCTCCCCACGGTACCTTCCAGTGTGAGCGCAGGAGATGCAACACCTGCCCTTTCACCTCCTCCCTTCCCACCGTCCAGGGTCCCAAACACTCCTCCCAGGTGAAACAGCGATTTACTTGTATTTCTTTCAATTTATTACACTGTATTTGCTGCTCACGATGCGGTCTCCTCTACACTGGGGAGACCAAACGCAGATTGGATGATCACTTTACTGAACACCTCCGCTCTGTCCACAGCGTGACCCTGACCTGCCGGTCGTTTGCCATTTTAATTCCCCTTCCCACTCCCACTCTGACCTCTCTGTCCTCGACCTCTCACACTGTTCCAATGAAGCTCAATGGAAGCTCGAGAAACAGCACCTCATCTTTCATTTAGGCACTTTACAATCTTCCAAACTCAACATTGATTTCAATAACTTCAGATCATAACCACTGCTTCCATTATTTTCTTTTTGTGGCACCACAGCTGCTGATAATGGTTCTGCTGTTGCTATTTATAGCACCTCTAGACCCATCTTTTGTTTCTTAACTTGTCCCATTACAACCCTCCTTGCCTTGCACCATCATCTCTTTTGTCACTTAATCACTCCTGTCTTCTAACCTATCACAGACTTTCCCCTCTTTCCCTGGTTCTGTACTTGCTTAAAAACTGTTAACACTTTAACATCTTCCAGTTCTGACGAAAGGTCTTCCACCTGAAACGTTAACTCTGTTTCTTTCTCCACAGATGCTGTCTCACTTACTGAGCTTCTCCAGCATTTTCTGTTTTTATTTCAGATTTCCAGCATCCACAGTATTTTGCTTTTGATATGCTGGAGATGCCTGCTTTAGAAATTGCAGTTTCTGGTTTAGTCACAGTAACGGAACAACGTAAGAAATACATGTTCCCTGGCAATACATCTACTGCCTTTTTTATTCTAAAATGTCCAGGTTTGCTGATTAACTCAATGAAAATACCTGCTCTATCACAGATACACATGGAATTGCTGACATTGGTGTTGAAGTGTCTCCTTTATATTGTATTTATATTCACACTTTGCTACCAATGACACCCTCCAAAGTTGCTGGAACAAAGGGGTGCTGTGGCATTTCCAACGCCAACCCAAACGATTTCAGTGGCAGCCAAGTATTTTGGCTGTCGGCATGTTGAGCAGCTGAGGTGCTCATTCTCTTCAGCCACTAGATATGGTACTGGCCCCAGCAAAATAGCTGTTGTTGATGGTTTTAAGTTAACTGTGCAAGTGCAGTTTCTTTTAAATGATATGTGGCCAGTGTAGAAATTATCCCGTCAACATGAACAGGTGGTTTCTGCAGCAGTGGAAATGCAAATCAGTATTGGCAACAGTTTGCCAATATAAGTGCCACATTAGATGAAAGATGAACAGAATGCCATTGAGTACCTGTCCTAATATCTCCTTATGTGGCTCAGTGTCAAATATTATCTGATAACACTTCTGTGAAGCCTCTTGGGACTCTTTACTGTGTTAAAGGCACAACATACATGCAAGTTGTTAGTGTTGTATCAATGAAAAAACATCTGTTTAATGCTTCATGTATTGCACGTTTCCTAAACTACACTTAAGATTAAAATTACTTGTGTATCTGAGATAGAGCAGGTGTTTTCATTGAGCTAATCAGGAAACCTGGACATTTTAAAATAAAAAACGCAGTAGATGGATTCTTAAGTAAAATATAATCTATTACTCTCCATACAGGCAGGCACAAAACCTTCTGAGTCAAACTTCACAGTGAAAGAGCTGAATTATTCTTTGATTTTGAGGTTATCTTTTTCAAACCCCTGTCTAATATTTTTTGCTCTAAGACCTATTGGTACCATGTGGCCTCTCCCTGTTGGAGATGGTTGGGTTAGTGGGTTTCCAAGGAGAGAGTTACAAACTGATCTGAGCAGTATATACTGATTTGCTACTGATAGCAAGTATGGGATGTTTAGAGAGCATTCCACAACTGCTATGGTCACATCATGGGCCGATCTGAAAGCTGTTACTGCAAACTTTTACAAAGCATTGAATTTTTCCTTTGAATTTCTGCTGCTATACCCCACCTCTTGTACAGTGGTAGGGCTCTAGAGTGACAGTATCTCAATTACCTTACCAAAATGGACAAACTCCTAGTATGGATGTGGACAATTTGTCAGTACTTGACCATAGTGGCTATCAAATCGAGCCCAATCTTATCCTTACCCCAAATCCCCCCCACCACCACCATTTCCTTCCTGACCTGATCGCTGCCCCTTCCCAGTCACCCCCCCTTCCCTGTTGTCCCCCTTCCCGGTCACCCTCCTTCCCGGTCGACCCCCCCTTGCCGGTTGCCCGTCCCCCCCTTTCCTGTTCTCCCCCCCCCCCCCCCCCCCGTCAGTCGCCTCCCTTCCCGGTTGCCCCTCTTCATTACTTACCTGAGGGCCAATGCCGGGCCCAATTTTCAATCCCACTTCGCCGCGCGCTGCCTGTTGCCTGTCCGCAGCTCATCGGCAATGAGGCCCGAGGCCCAATAATAGGTGCGCCTCCAGCCTCACCATTCAGGCGCACTGTAACCCCGGCAACCACAAAAATGGGCATGCCCAAATTTCTAGGCCAAGGACCTTTTTGTTTGTTTGCTAGACGTGTAATGTTATGTTTAGTTACAAAAGCTCAACTGGGCCACTTGCACATAGGACTAATACAATGAAAATAAGAACCTGCTTCCTCCCATTCATAAAGATAATGTCAATTTAATACAAATTGCTCTATAAATGTAAATACTCTGCATTTACTTACTGTTATCAGGCTGTATGTGGAGACCATAGATTCAGACCTAAATGCAAGTTTCCACAGACACTTTGCAATGGTCAGAATGCTAGGAATTAACAGTGTGCAGCCCAGTATAAGATGACTGAAGGATTTGTTGGTAAAATGGACTGAATCATCATCTGTGGCAGAAATCAGCAGGAGAAGAGAAACCTAGAGAAAATCGGATAGTAAATATGTTACAAAAGGTAATAAAATTACACTGTTAGTAATTAGAGAGTGTAAATGCATTCAAGCATATAACACCTCTGAAGTCAGATGCAAAATATAAACATACAGCAGCCTACCTTCCGCAGTCCTCCAACATAAATGAACCATTAGATATTTAGAAGAAAAACAGGCTTATTGTGGATGTTTGCAACACTGGGATAATGTTGTCAGTGAACTAATAGATAACATGCTGGCCTTTTAATACTGTTCTACTGTATAATGTGTTGGGGTGCTCCAAGGTGCTGTGCTATATTCCACCCAACTCGTTCCTGCCGCTCAAAAAGAGGTCACATGCATTACAACGACTCCTAAATTAACCATACAGCTTATGTCTTGCTATACACTGTACAGCATGTATTAGATTCAGCTTTCACCAGCATGTGCATTTAATTATTATTTATTTACCTGTATCTGGTACCAGCAATGAGGGAATTCAGTTACGTGGAGAGACTAAAGAAGCTGTGATTGTTCTCCTTAGAGCAGAGAAGGTTAAGGGGAAATTAAGGGAGATTTAATAGAGGTGCTCAAAAATTATGAGGGGTTTTGACGGAGTAGATTGGAGAATTTTGTTTCCATTGGCAAGAGGCTTGGTAACCAGAGGAGACAGATTTAGGATAATTAGCAAAAAATCCAGGGCGGAAATTAGGAGAATTTTTTTTTATGCAGCGAGTTGCTATGAACTGGAATGCACTTCTTGAAAAGATTATGGAAGCAGATTCAGTAGTAACTTTCAAAAGGGAATTGAATATATACCTGAAAAGGAGAAATTTGCAGGGCAATGAGGAAAGAGCAGGGAAGTGGGACTAATGGGACAGCTCTTTCAAAGAGTCAGCACAGACATGATGGGCAGAATGGCCTCCTTCTGTGTTGTATGATTCAATGATCTACCCAACAATTTGGAAAAGGTATGCCCTATCTACAAAAAGCAAGATAAATCTAACTAAGCCAATTACTGCCCTATTAGCCTCCTCCCAGTTAGCAGTAAACAACAACAACTTGCATTTATATAATGCCTTTAATATATGGCGAATCATCCCAAGGTGCTTCACAGGAGCATTATCAAACAAAATTTGACATCGAGCCACATAAGGAGATATTAGGACAGGTTTTAAGGAACGTTTTAAAGGAGGAGAGAGAGGTAGAGAAGCGGAGAGGTTTAGGGAGGGAATTCCAGAGCTTAGGCAACTGAAGGCACAGCCGCCAATGGTGGAACAATTAAAATTGAGGATGCGCAAGAGGCAAGAATTGGAGGAGCGCAGAGATCTCGGAGGGTTGTAGGGCTGGAGGAGGTTACAGAGATAGGGAGGGGCAAGACCATGGAAGAATTTGAAAACAAGGATGAGAATGTTAAAATCGTGGCGTTGCCGGACCGGGAGCCAGTGTAGGTCAGCGAACAGAGGGGAGATGGGTGAACAGGACTTCGTGCGAGTTAGGATACGGGCAGCAGAGTTTTGGATGAGCTCAAGTTTATGGAGGGTGAAAGATGAGAGGCCGGCCAGAAGAGCATTGGAATAGCTGAGTCTAGAAGTAACAAAGGCATGGATGAGGGTTTTAGCAGCAAATGAGCTGAGGCAGGGACGGAGACAGGCGATGTTATGGAGTTGGAAGTAGGTGGTCTTGATGATGAAGCGGGTATGTGGTCAGAAGCTCGTCTCAGTGTCAAATAGGACGCCAAGGTTATGATTGGTCTGGTTCAGCCTCAGACAGTGGCCAGGGAGAGGGATGAGGTCGGTGGCAAAGGAACGGAGTTTGTGGCGGGAACCAAAGACAATAGCTTTGGTCTTCCCAATATTTAGTTGGAGGAAATTTTCACTCATCTAGTACTGGATGTCGGACAAGCAATGTGATAAATCATTGAGAGTGGAGGGGTCAAGAGAGGTGGTAGTGAGGTAAATCTGGGTGTCAGCATACATGTGGAACCTGACTTTCTATTTTCGAATGATGTCGCCGAGGGGCAGCGTGTAGATAAGAAATAGGAGAGGCCAAGGATAGATCCTTGCAGGACTCCAGAGATAACAGAATGGGAGTGGGAAGAGAAGCCATTGCAGGTGATTCTCTGGCTACGACTGGATAGATAGGAATGGAACCAGGAGAGCGCAGTGCACCCAGCTGGACGTAGGAGAGGTGCTGGAGGAGGATGGTGTGGTCAACTGTGTCAAAGGCTGCAGACAGGTCGAGAAAGATGAGGAGGGATAGTTCACTATCATCTGTGTCACACAGGATGTCATTTGTGGCTTTGATAAGGGCCCTTTCAGTACTGTAGCAGGGGCGGAAACCTGATTGGAAGGATTCAAACACGGAGTTGCAGGAAAGATGGGCACAGATTTGGGAGGTGACAACACGTTCAAGGACTTTGGAGAGGAAAGGGAGGTTGGAGATCGGGCGATAGTTTGCAAAGACGAAGGGAACAAGGGTGTTTTTTTTGAGGAGGGGGTTGATGACAGCAGATTTGAAGGGGGGGGGACAGTACCTGAAGAGAGAGAACCGTTAACAATATCAGCTAACATGGGAAGGGAAGTTGGGTGGTCAGCAGTTTGATGGGAATAGGGTCGAGGGAGCAGGAGGTGGGTCTCATGATCAAGATGAGCTCGGAGAGGGCATGAGGGGAAATAGGAGAGAAACTAGAGAAAGATCTGAGTTCAGGGCTAGGGCATGTGGGAACCTTAGGGGAAGTTTGGCTTGGTCGGCTGGGGAAGGGAGGGAAGCGGCAGAGGCAGCTGAGCGGATGGTCTCAATCTTAGTAACAAAGAAGTCCATGAGCTCCTCACACTTGTTATTGGAGGTGAGGGTGGAGGAGGCAGGGGATAGGGGTTTAGGAAGATGGTTTGTAGTGGAGGAGAAGCCCAGGGTTATCTTGTATTCCAGGATGATCCTGGAGTAGTGAAAAGTTTTGGCAGAGGAGAGCAGGACCCAATAATGCTTTATGTGGTCTAGCCAGATCTTGCGATGAATGGTTAAACCAGTTGTCCATCATAAACGTTCAAGTCTGTGTCCCTTGGACTTCAGGGAGCAGAGATGAGGGCCGTGCCAGGGGGAATGACCAGGGTGAGAGAGAGTAATGATTTTAATGGGGACAAGGGCATCAAAGGTGGAGGTGAGAATGTGATTGAGCAGATCGGTAGCTGCAGAAATGTCGTGGTGAATGGAGGGCAAAAGGTTGAACAGTTGGGAATTTGAAGTGACTTGGTGGAGAGTTTTTTCCAGGGGTAGACACAGAGGAAGTGGGGTTGGAAGGGGGAAGGGGGTTGTGAGTGGAGAGGGATACAAGGAAGTGATCAGAGATGGCCTTATCTGTGATTGACACCATGGAAGTTGGGAGGCCACGTGAGATGACAATGTCGAGGGGGCGACCGTGAATGTGGTTAGGGGAATTTAAATGGAGGGAGAGATAAGGGGAGGATCGGAGGGCAGTGAACTCAGAGGGGAGAGGGCATGATGAGTTGAGATGATGGTTGAAATCATTGAAGATGAGAAGTCGCTCGGTGTAGAGGCTGCGGGAGGAAAGCAGTGATAATATCTCGGTCAGAAGCTTGGTGTTGTACTTGGGTGGGCGGTAGAGAGTGAGGATTTTAAATGACAGGTGAGAAGGGTGGAACAAGGTGAGATGCTCAAAGGAGGAGAAGGTGCCAGAGGAGTGGGGGACAGACCAAGATGTGATTTGGTGATAAGGGTCACACCGCCACCACGGCGGTCTGGGTGGGGCAAGTGGTGGAAGATATAGCCAGGCAGGGAGGCTTTATTAAGGGGAAAGGTGTCATCATCCATCAGCCAAGTTTCCATCAAGGCCATGATGTCAATGTAATCATCCACAATAAGCTCTTGGATGGCAAGGGTCTTGTTCACAAGTGAACGGACATTCAGGAGGGAGATGCGGAGAGGGGGGGATAGCTGATCAGCTGGCAGAGTCCACAGGATCAGCGCTGGGAAGGATAAGTGGGACGGGAAGGAGATTGGCAAGGTTAGCTCCCAGCAGGCGCGCTGGGCAGGTAAGTCGGTGAGAGAGTAGGATGGGGCAATTGGGGTTGCTGTTTGTAAGGAGGCAGTGACGAGTGCCTTGATGGACCCTACAGAGGATGCCAAGAGAGGCACAGAGGGAAGCTGGAGGCTTATTTAAGAGGGAGTTAAGCCTAGGACAGCAGCAGGAGAGTAGGAAGTTTGAGGAGTGCTGAAATATTGGGGTAGGGATTTGGGGAAAAGGGTACCCAAGAGGGGAGAAATGAAAGGAGGCATGATGACAGGAGAGAGGGGCCTAGGAGGGGTAAAGAGAAAAGAAGGAAAAAGGTGAAGAAAAGGGGAAATAGAAGTGATGGGTTTGGGTCTGGAGCGGCAGCCAAAATGTGCATCTGAATGGACACAGGGAAACTCAAGTTACATAGGTGTGGTTATATAGCAAGATTGGGATATATATGTTCTGGTAATAAACAGGGACTAGCAGAGAGTCTAAAGTTAAAGTCAGAGGTCCCGTGGTGGGATAAAGTTGACATAGATAAGGTAGAGTCAGCTTAGAGCATCGACGAACTCATGTCCAGGTTTGGAGACAAGTGTTGAGGGCGAGTGAGTCCAGAAGCTATTTGAAGTGTAGAGTATCGAAAGACTCTCTGCTCGAGGTATTTCCATAGGAATGAAGAGACAGGAGGTCTGCAGAATCGATCGCGGAGCAAAAAAACGGTGGCAAGGTTGGAGATCACTATAAGATCCAGAAGCAGCGGAGAAATGGACTACAGCCCAGGAGAGTAAATTTCTGGCCAGGAACCACACTGTAACAAAATAAAGCTGAAAAACCAGTAGGACCAGTAGGACAGTCACAGGCTCAGCAGGTAACAGCAGTGATGGGGGATGGGCTATACGCCAGACAAAGTTATCTTAAAACTTAAGCAACTGAATAGCAGATCAGAGTCACAGCAGTTGAGTCTTTGCAGTGTAGTCCACTGGAGTAGCGTAGTCTTGACAGCAGAGAAGTCCATGTATTTGGAAGGCAAATTTGAGCAAAGATCCAGTGCTCACTGATGAAGACAAGAGCAGGCACGGTTGGGGGATGGGCAGTGGGCCCAGGTAACTTTAAACTTGCAGTTTGAACTTGTAGTTAGGACTAAAATGCACCTACTATTAGAGCCAGGAGAACTTATACAGTAGAAGAGAGGAGATTTGGGGAGAAATGGCAATAGATGGCCAAGGATAGTGTTGCACAGCAAAGTAGCTCCCGAGGGAGCTGCCAGCCCGGGAGCCATCTAATGGAAGTGAGAATAAGTCACAAAATTGCCCATATTTTGGGATAGGCTCAGAATCAGAGGGCTCAAATTATGAAATTAATCTCTGAGGCCAGGTGAGAACTATTTGGGAGATATACACAGTCAAGAAGATCATGACCAGGTGGGCTAAAGAATAGTAGTTAGATTTTATTGCAGATTAATGCAAGGTAATAAATGTTGGACCAGGAAACAGTAAACACGTGTTAAGGGGCAGAATGGCCATATGGGAAATCTGTACATTTCCCGGGTGCCCCCATGAATAGTTCTACAGCGCTGTATGATAGGTGCCCCCCTTTCTCCTTGAGAATCTTAAAGAACCCTGCGGAACCAGTCCCCCCCGTATGTGACCATTACCAAAAGTGGAGAAAGAAAACCATTTAGGGGTGGGTTTGTTTGTACATGTGGAGTTTAATTGGAGCTAGGGTATTTGGTCACCACCTTTGTCCCTTCCAAGATGATGTGTTTGGCCAGCTCACCTGGCATCAGGAGGGGCACTGTGGGCTGGAGCTCCCTGGAAGCAATGCTGCAGTGCTTGTGACGGGTAGGAAGCTTTGGTCACACTGCAGTCAAAACTTTAATTCACAAAGGAGTTTGTGATGCACGTGGCCTTAGAGGAAATGCAGGTGTTGGAGCGAACCTGCTTCATCATTTTCGACACGTGTAATCTTGTTTAAATCACCGGTGAGGTGACAATTGAGTGCATCTTTCAAAGGCTTAACTTCGGAGAGTGTTAAAAAAAATGTAAGGAATCTTACAACACCAGGTTATAGTCCAACAGTTTTATTTGAAAATCACAAGCTTTCGGAGGCTTTCTCCTTCGTCAGAAGGGCAAGGCTGGTAGAAGTAGGGAACCTTGGATGACTCGGGAGATTGAGGCCCTAGTCAAAAAGAAGAAGGAGGCATATGACATGCATAGGCAGCTGGGATCAAGTGGATCCCTTGAAGAGTATAGAGATTGCCGGAGTAGAGTTAAGAGAGAAATCAGGAGGGCAAAAAGGGGACATGAGATTGCTTTGGCAGATAAGGCAAAGGAGAATCCAAAGAGCTTCTACAAATACATAAAGGGCAAAAGAGTAACTAGGGAGAGAGTAGGGCCTCTTAAGGATCAACAAGGTCAGCTATGTGCGGAACCACAAGAGATGGGTGAGATCCTAAATGAATATTTCACATCGGTATTTACGGTTGAGAAAGGCATGGATGTTAGGGAACTTGGGGAAATAAATAGTGATGTCTTTAGAGAGTATTACAGAGAGGGAGGTGCTGGAAGTCTTAACGCGCATCAAGGTAGATAAATCTCCGGGAGCTGATGAAATGTATCCCAGGACATTATGGGAGGTTAGGGAGGAAATTGCGGGTCCCCTAGCAGAGATATTTGAATCATCGACAGCTACAGGTGAGCTGCCTGAAGATTGGAGGGTAGCAAATGTTGTGCCTTTGTTTAAGAAGGGCGGCAGGGAAAAGCCTGGGAACTACAGACCGGTGAGCCTGACATCTGTAGTGGGTAAGTTGTTAGAGGGTATTCTGAGAGACAGGATCTACAGGTATTTGGAGAGGCAGGGACTGATTAGGAACAGTCAGCATGGTTTTGTGAGAGGAAAATCATGTCTCACGAATTTGATTGAGTTTTTTGAAGGGGTAACCAAGAAGATAGATGAGGGCTGTGCAGTAGACGTGGTCTACATGGACTTTAGCAAAGCCTTTGACAAGGTACCGCATGGTAGGTTGTTACATAAGGTTAAATCTCACGGGATCCAAGGTGAGGTAGCCAATTGGATACAAAATTGGATTGACGACAGAAGACAGAGGGTGGTTGTAGAGGGTTGTGTTTCAAAATGGAGGCCTGTGACCAGCGGTGTGCCTCAGGGATCGGTGCTGGGTCCGCTGTTATTTGTTATTTATATTAATGATTTGGATGAGAATTTAGGAGGCATGGTTAGTAAGTTTGCAGATGACACCAAGATTGGTGGCATTGTGGACAGTGAAGAAGGTTATCTAGGATTGCAACGGGATCTTGATAAATTGGGCCAGTGGGCCGATGAATGGCAGATGGAGTTTAATTTAGATAAATGTGAGGTGATGCATTTTGGTAGATCGAATCGGGCCAGGACCTACTCCGTTAATGGTAGGGCGTTGGGGAGAGTTATAGAACAAAGAGATCTAGGAGTACAGGTTCATAGCTCCTTGAAAGTGGAGTCACAGGTGGATAGGGTGGTGAAGAAGGCATTCAGCATGCTTGGTTTCATTGGTCAGAACATTGAATACAGGAGTTGGGATGTCTTGTTGAAGTTGTACAAGACATTAGTAAGGCCACACTTGGAATACTGTGTACAGTTCTGGTCACCCTATTATAGAAAGGATATTATTAAACTAGAAAGAGTGCAGAAAAGATTTACTAGGATGCTACCGGGACTTGATGGTTTGACTTATAGGGAGAGGTTGGATAGACTGAGACTTTTTTCCCTGGAGAGTAGGGGGTTTAGGGGTGATCTTATAGAAGTCTATAAAATAACGAGGGGCATAGATAAGGTAGATAGTCAAAATCTTTTCCCAAAGGTAAGGAGTCAAAAACGAGGGGGCATAGATTTATGGTGAGAGGGGAGAGATACAAAAGGGTCCAGAGGAGCAATTTTTTCACTCAAAGGGTGGTGAGTGTCTGGAACGAGCTGCCAGAGGCAGTAGTAGAGGCGGGAACAATTTTGTCTTTTAAAAAGCATTTGGACAGTTACATGGGTAAGATGGGTATAGAGGGATATGGGCCAAGTGCAGGCAATTGGGACTAGCTTAGTGGTATAAACTGGGCGACATGGACATGTTGGGCCGAAGGGCCTGCTTCCATGTTGTAACTTCTATGATTCTATGATTCATGACCTCAGGATGTCCCAAAGCAATTTACAGCCACTGAAGTACTTTTGAATTGTAATCACTGTTGTAATGTAGGAAAAGTTCTAAGAAGAGATTTACAAAGCTTTAAGTGAAGAAAAGAAGACTGAGAGGAGACATGACTGTGGGTTAAAAATACTGAGAGACATAGATGATGTAGATGTAATCAGGCTATTTGACTTAGACAAAGAGTAGAGGAGCAGAAGATACTGGTTTTAAAATCAATGAGATTCAAGTGATAAGAAGATGAATAGCGAATGCTAGAAATCTGTAATAGAGAAAATACTGGAAATGCCCAGCAATGAGTTAACATCTTCAAGAAAAAGGTAGGTTAGCCTGTTGGGTGGAACGCTGCATCAGAGCAGTTCTGAAAAATGATATAATAAATAAAAACCTGTAATAGTGTAATCTGGAAGATTAGGCATACTTGACAAACTTTGGGTCAAAAATTCAGACAAATGTTCTTAGTTCTTAATATAGTAATAAGTGCTAAATCGCATGGAGAGGCCAACTCACCTTGCTTAAGAGGGCAAGACCAAGCATTAAGATGGCAAGCACTGTGCAGCAGAAGAACTGGATTATGGTCATACATACTGTGGTGGTTTCTTCTTCAGTGTTAACTGCAGTGGCAACAAACTGATCCCAGATTTTCCTATTTAATAATAATATATCATTTAAAACAATCACGTGCATAAAGTTCATAGATTTCAGACAATGACAAAAAATTCACAGGAATGCTCTGTGTTGTCCTCGAGGTAACATATAGCACACCACTCTGCATAGCAGCAGCAAAATGCTATTAAAGCTTGTATAGCATCAACAAGAACAAGGGCATTACTTCAAAATTCATAATCCAGATTTTCTGTTGAAAACATTTGGATGTAGCACTTTATGTATGTCGGTAATTCTGGCTCTTATTGCTGAATTTATCAAAGTTTCACTCTTCATGGATGGGTTTGGAATTCACACACATATTTTCCATTTGATGCATTAGCTGTGTATACACGTTTAACAACTTATTATAAATCATGATCTCATTCTTGTCCCCGTCAAGTTAATTTCAGATCACAAGACATGCAGCAATCTGCCAGAGCTACTCCCAATAGTAGCCAGTAATCACTGGTTTCACACTAGTTTGGTGCAACTATTACTGGTGAGAAAATCCAGACCAAGATATGTTGAGAAAAGAAAGAGAGACTTGCATTTATATAGCGCCTTTCACGACCTCAGGATGTCCCAAAGCGCTTTACAACCAATGAAGTGCTTTTAAAGTGCAGTCACTGTTGTTGCATAGGAAACGCGGAAGCCAATTTGTGCACAGCAAGCCCCATAAACAGCAATGACAAGATCATCTGTTTTAGGTATTGTTTAAGGGATAAATGCTGGCCAGGATTACCGAGAGAACTCCCCTGCTCTTCTTGGAATAATGCCGTGGGATCCTTTATGCCATCTGGGAAGACAGGTGGGGCCTTGGTTTAACTTCTCATCGAAAAGACGGCATCACCGACAGTGCAGCACTCCCTCAGTACTGTACTGGAGTGCCAGCCTCGATTATGTGCTCAACTCTATAGAGCGGGACTTGAACCCACGACCTTCTGACTCAGAGGTGAGTGTGCTACCATTGAGTCATGGCTGACACATGTTAGGGCTGATTTTCCCCTCTGGACTCCCAGCTGGGCACCAGACAGTTACAGCTTACTGGAAGTGTGCTGCACAAGTGCGGGCAGTGGTACCTACAATTGGAATGGCCTGGGGGCACACCTGACAGGGCCTTGCACCAGTATCAGGGAGCAGAAACTCCTGGCCATCAGTATTAGTGCCTTCCGGTTACTGTTGGAGAGGCCCAAAGATTGTCCAGGTGGAGGAAAGTACTGCTGAAACATCAATACCGTAATGTCTCCTTTTATCTTCAGGTTGTCCTTGGGCCCCCCACAGATCCTCCGATCCTCTGCTCTGGATAAAATGAAGTGGGACTCCGGGAACATCCCCCCTCCTTACCATCCAATTGCAATATGTATGCTGGGCTCGGGCCTACAGCAGGCACAAGCCCAGTGATGTATGTCTGGGGACACCCAAGGAATCCCAGGGCAGTGTTGTGGGAATGGAGACCTGAAGTAACATGACTCCACCCTCTTGCCTTCTTCACTGCACCTGACAATTCCCCAGGTGCAATGAAGAGGGAATTCTCCCCTGTGGTCCTTCATCCAATTTCACAAAACTTTAAACACCCGGGTGATGCCTGAATTCATGTCATTATGGAGGACCAAAATCCACTTTGAAATTGTTTTGATTGGAACCACGTAAGACCTGGCTGTTACATACCATTATTACCAATACCATTATTCATGTATGGTACTACAAGTCTTTTTGCTTACATTAGGAGGACAGTTTCAAAGGGGATTAGTGTTTAACATGAATCTAAGCAGTTTCTGCATCACTGATTACACAACATTAAAAAGATTTTTTTTACATTAAAAGTCCAACATTTCACCACCTGTGTAGGCAATGACTTCAGAAGTACCAAAACAAGTGAGGTCAGCTGTTAATGGCAAAAAGCAGTGCTTTAAAAAAACTACAGATCTAATAGATTGCAAATTAACAAAAACCTTGAGGTGTTACAAATTACATGCAGCAAGAAAATCAACAAGTTAACAAAACCCTACGAGATGTGTAAGACCCCGAGCTGACCATAGTATCCTACTCCCAATAGTAGCAAGCCTGGCGTCTATTCAATCCATTATGAGGGTGGCATAGCCAATGTTGAGACGGGGCATCATCTGCAGATCTGGTTGTCAACCATAGATACGATTTGAGAAATAAGGTTGTCTAATGGTCAGCTCCCACAGACCATGCCTTGCAGGAAGTTCATAATCTGAAATTTGATGAAGCCAAATTGATCGTTCCCGCTCAATTTGAATTGAAGTAAAAACTGTAAGAAGCCACATAAATCCTAAAGACCACTTAGTTCTCAATTCCAAAGGTGGACTTGTCTTTAATGACAGCTGGCTGCATATAATTGAAGTTACCTGGGCAACAGTTTAAAGGTTCTTGTTAATTGTTTTTTCTGGATGTTTGTAAATTAGGTTAAGCAGCTGCTTAAGAGATTTTCTAATTTGCAAACTATTGCTGTTTAATAGGCCTTCCTTTTGCCATTATTTAATCATTCATCTCAATAATTTTCAATGACAGTTTTTAATTTTTAACAGAAAAAATCAATTTGAATGATCAGCAGGTGGGATTTCACCCCAGAATTTTCAAAAAGTGTTGAATTCTCTGTAGTATTCTTGAAATTAATTGGTATTATTAGTTAAACAAAAAGAACCAGGATATTTGTATGATGGTGCTTCCCTTGCTAAGACCAGAGTTAATTCTCTATGCCACAGAATCATTGAGGTACAGTAGCTGTGGGTGAGCACAGTACAATTATATTGACTTACTTCAACAATACCTTAACTTTACTGCACTTTGAAATGTACAGCAGAAAGGAGATCTGAAATGAGTTGATCTATTACAAATTCAGATCGGCCGTGGATATTAAAGAAAGACAGCACTCATTCAGTACTCACTGAAGTATCATTCTGGATTTTGTGTTCAAGTCTCTGGAGTGGGACTTGAACCCACAACCTTCTGACTGAGAGGCAGTGTTACCACTGAGCCAAGGCTCTTCTTAATTAATTAGAGTTATTCACTACTCACCTAGTTTCTTCTTTATTTTTACTAACCATGATACCTCTGTCCAGATTCAGACCTTCACTAGTGTTCTTAAGACAACACGCGGGTACATCATCATTCTCAGTTGTGACAGGAGTTTGTTGAGTTTCTGGTTATGTTGTGACACACCCATACAAAATGATTAGGATGAGTGTGACGTTCCACCAGTGTAGTTAAATTCCTTGCATATGAATTAAGATTGAAAAAATGTTGACGGACGTAAGTTCAAACCACTTTCATAACCAGTTTTGTTATGAGTAGCACACATCCCAGACAATGATAACTACTTTGTACAAAGCACTGGTCTATCCACAACTACAGCAATATGTATAGTTCTGGGCACTGCACATCTACACTGCACTTGGAGGGAGTACAAAGAGAGGAAAATAAGTTGATAAATGGGATGGGCACCTGTGGAATGAGGAAAAACTATGCCTATTAAGAATGTTTACATGAAGAAAATAAATGTTTAGAGGTCAACTTATTGAGATATTGATGATTTTAAAGGAAGTAGATCTACGGGATCCCAGAGAGATGTTCAATATTGACACAAGCTCTAGGGCAAGGGGACATTCAAGCTTAGATGAGAAAAGGTGACAAACAGGGTTAAGATATAACAGGGCATTTTTTTCCTTACACTTGACCCTGGGGACTCCCATTCTTCTGGGTGCAAAGGTCAGGAAAAAGAAATAGAGACCCTTTTACTTTGCCCTATGTATCCAGGGCATTTATGAGAGGGCAGAGGTCAGCCTGTACCTGCCGACTTCAGGCGGGTGTCCTTGCCACCTGCTCACAAGAGCAGATTAAAATAGAAGACGGCAGGATTGGTGTGGGACATGTGCAGGTAGGTCGCCCAGCTGATTTTAACTGACCGCCCAGTTTCCGCCGGATAATGGGAATACATGATGTAATATACCTCTTGTCAAGTCAACCTCAGCAGTACTGGGTGCAAGGTACATTCCTGGCATCCAACGTTGCTGTAAGTGGCGGATAGCTGGATTTCCCTCAAAGGTAGCTACATTGATTCAATTCAATAGGCTGCAGCAGGTCTCTGATGCCTGCCATGGCCATTGGGCAGGCTCCCCAGTGCAGACTGGGAAGGCTGGCTAAATCATGCAAAACAGCCCAAGCCTGGAAAATCACCGGGGGTTGGGGACTATCCTTGTGGGGGTGGAATTCCCACTCTACCATAGATACACATGATTCAGCAAAAATGGAAAATCCTTGGCTTTCACGTAGGGGCCTAGGAATTTGTTGATGTCGCGTCCATTTTCTAGGCATAAAACGGGCGTCTAAGCGTCCAATATGGCGGGCAGTGGCACGCGCACATTCCATGCCAGAAATGCACCCCCCGACATATTGGTAAAGGCTCCAGTTTAGGAGTCTAGGTCCCACACCTGAAACAAGCGTTAGGCTTTTTGCTATGCAATTAGGGGGCCTAACAGTTGTTTGAGACCCCATTCCCGAGATTAAACTGCCCTGAACGCAGCCGGCGCTGGGCCTGCTGCATTCAGGATAACCATGTCGACATCCAGTGGTCCTTAAGTATTTTTAAAAACACTTATCTATATGTGGAGCGGAGAGGAGCAGGAGTGCTCCTTTCGGTTCCACAGCAGTCTCAAAAACCATTGCCAGCCCTCCCTCAGCTCCCTCACGATCGCTCCCTCTCCACCCACCTGTCACTCCCTTTTTCCCGATCACCTCCCCTGGAATCAGTGAGCTGCCTCTGCATGCTGTCCTCAGCTTGCCGGCAGTATGTTGATGAGGACCAAGGCCTAAATTTGGCTATTTCAGGCCCAAAAATGGGCCAAAACTAATTTCCACTCCAAAGTGTCCTCTGCACTGAGGGACTCCTCATCCTCAGTGATTTCAATATCCATCTCAACTCACCTTGCCGCTTTCCTCTCTCCTCTGACTTCACTGTGTTAGGGAATGGATGTTCTTACTGAAGTTTATAAGTTATTCCACAAGATAATAGAGTTCAACGGCATTCATCGGCTTATACAGGAAATAAGTATACAATGATAACTAATATTAATAATAAATACACATATACTTAACATACATATGAAATAAGTTACCGGAGAATTCACACATTACAGTTCTCCAGCTCGAGGGGAACGGTTGATTAGGCCTTGTTGAATTCTGAAGTATCTGTTCTAACATCTCTCTTTACATATTTTTTCTCTAGTGCGGATTTATATGTTATCAAAGGTTTATCTCGTTCCGTTATTAACTTAATTAATTTTAGTTTTAACAAGAAGGCCTCCCATATACCTTATCAAGGCTTTATCTTGACTAGGTTGTCAATCAGATCATTTAACTGCAGACAGTTATAGAAGCCCAATATTTTAGTTATCATTTGACCATATTCCTGAACAACATTCTCGGGGGAGTTGGCCATCCGAGCTATAATTTCCCAAAAGGATGGCACCATTAACCTGTCAACTATCTCACAGCTGCACGACCTATGGAAGTCGTTGCAGCCATCCAACAAAGAAAGTGGGTGCTAAATTGGATGGTGTAGCACCCATTGTTTCAGCGCTACATGGACTATCTGACATCCAAGATGGCACACGCACGTTTCCGGCATGACGTGCGCCGGGCGCCATCTTGGTATAGGAGTTAACGCAAGCGCAAATATCGAACGCTGGAAGCATGTAAAGTAGGGAGAAAATGCGTACAATCAGTGTGCAACGCTGATTTAAAGTGATAGACACCATTTTGGACCTTAACGCTCAACTCAATGCACAGTCTTAACCCCAACCATCTGAACCTGTCTTACGGTGCCTGAAGGACCCCCCCGACCAGCATTATTTAAAGGGGCCATGCAGGTGTTGCAGGTTGGTTGCTGGATTATTGCTTCTGGCTGCTGGTGGAGTAGGAAGTGTTTTTTGGAGCTCCCCATTCTTACTGAGAGTTCCTAGAATACATGTGAGAGTGGTTTGGCAGGTACTGCCTTACGGGTCGGAAAGTTTCAACCGTGGTTGAACAACATTCCTGCCAACTATGGGCGGTCTGCTAGGGCTCCAGCTGGGCATTGAGCATGACTGGGAGCATGCAGAGAGGCCACGCATAACAGGTCAAGCTGCGAGGAGACGGAGGACGAGGAGGCGCAGGGCACTGAGCAGGAGGCCCTACCCAATGAGGGCCTTCCGGGACCAATTCTCTTACCTCAACATGACCGAGGAGATTTGCATTCAACACCTGAGGTTCACCAAGGAAGCCTTGACCGAGATCTGTCAACTGGTGTGGCCACAACTGCAGCCTCAGAGCAGGGCGAGGACAGCATTGCCTGTGGCTGTGAAGGTCACCGTGGTGCTGAATTTCTACGGCTGAGGATCATTTCAGGCCTCTGCTGGCGACATGTCTAACATCTCGCAGTATGCAGTGCACTGCTGCATAAGGGAGGTCACAGACGCGCTGTACCAGATGAGGAACAGGTTCATCACGTTCCCTCTCCGCAGAGACAAGCAGAACGTGTGAGCACGGGGGTTCGCTTGCATTGCTGGCTTCCCCATGGTGCAGGGTGCCATTGACTGCACACATATTGCCCTGCGTGGCCCGCACATCAGACTCAGCCGTCTTCATCAACCAAAAGGGCTCGTCATCGTGAAGGACCAGCCTTTGCCACCAATGATTGGAGAAGACCCTGAGCCAGAGGTGGAGGAGGAGGAGGCTGAGGAGGAGGAGGAGGAGGAGGAGGAGGTGGAGCCGAAATAGGAAGTGGAGGAAGACGCAAGGGTGCAACAGGAACCACACGCCTTGTCTGCAAGGGCTCTGCGTGCTCACCTGATCCGTGCCAGCTATCAATAATTTGAACTACATCCCCCAACTCACCAACAGTCCTACACTCCCCACTTTTCCACTCCCACAAGACAATCAAATCGCCTTCCATCTGATTACACATTGGTGTCCCTCTCAGCTCATTGCATAAATAAAAACCACCACCAAATGCAAATTCAAAGTCACATTTAGCAATGAATAAATGAAATTATGGAAACAGAACAGAACTACTCACCCTTGTGCATTCCCTTAGTATCTTTTGTTCATGTGCCTTTACCTATCCTAGTGCTCCTACGAGGTGCTTCCCCAGTGGCTGGAGTATGGGTGGTGGGAGGCTGCTGGCCTTCAACTGAAGAACGTGCAGATGGCCGTGGCGAACGACCTCGAGCAGCTCTGGGCCGGGAGAGCCCGGCTTCAGACTGCACCATCTCAGCATGGGCTGCAGCAGTCTGGCCTGGTTGGCCGACAGGCAACAACAGGGGCACTGGCAGAGTGGCAGGGGTGAGAGCAGGAAGGCTGTCATCCTGAGAGAGGACAGCAGGTCCGACTGCCATGGCGCCACTGCCACTCTCCCGGGGCGGCACCTCAGCAATCCTGGTGATCAGCTGGAGATCGGATTGCTGGAGTGCTGTGATGCCCTGGAAGTCCCGTTCCACGGTGATCCCCAGAGCGACAATAGCAGTAGTCTGAGCTCCAAATGCAGCAGTCAGACCTTGGATGGCAGATGTTTGTGCTGCAATGGAAGCTGTGACATCAGTCATCAGACGCTGCATCATGGTGGGTTCCACAGGTGCGCTGATGGAGACCACCCAGTCCATGTTAGAAAGGATGGGCTCCAAGCTCTGCACAAAGCCCTGTGCCAAGTTGGAGCTGGACTCCTCCGTGCCCCTTCTCATTGTGTGCAGGCTTTCTAGCAGGTTTTCCAGTGCCCCAAGCATTTGGTGGTGTACGCCCATCAGCCGTCTTCTGTAGCCTGGCCCATCGAAGTCCTCATCTGATTCCTCTGCAGCAGAACTAGTGAGCGACCTCACCCTCCAGCGAGCTGGCACCTGTGGTATCTGTTCCCCCTGCCCCGGCTACTGCGCACTTGTGCTCGGTGTCTCACCACATGCAGATCCCTCCTCTAACCTAACCTCTAAAGGACGCGCAGTGTCAGTCTCTGAGCTGGTGGAAGCAAGTGTCAGATCGAGTGACGGTGTGGCTTCAGTGTCTCCCTCCTCCTCCTCAGACAGTGCCGCCATGTATTCTTGGGTATCTGCAATGACAAAGGGAAACAGGTCGAGTTGTGGAGCGGGGAGAGGAGCAAGTAAGACATGTGTGCTGACAGCATGTGCAGCATGTGAGTCAGAAAAGATTATGGGAGGAGGGAGATGTGGGAAGGGAGAAGGAGCATTAGATATGCAGAGACCCCCTTCATCGGGACCTCCAGCGAGGCATGTTGTGACGGCTGCAGCGACGGCCCGCCCAATGATCCGAAGCACTGTCTCCTCTAGGGGGCTGAGGACGTGTAAACGTGCCCGTCTACCCTCAGGTCTCTCCTGCTGCCGGCTGTTATGCGCCACCTTCTCCTGCAAGATAGAGGACAGTGTGTCAGTGAGTATCCTGCAAGGTGTGTGGGTGATGTGCCTGTCGTGGTCAAATAGCTGTCAGCTTTTGTGACTTGTGAGTGGTGGTTGTGTGGCCTGCAAGTGTGGTACTATGTGTGGGTGAGATGCAACATGCCGAGTGCAGCATTGTGAATGGATGGGCAGTGTTTGTTGGTGGATGGGTGACAGGGTGTGTGATGCGTAGAGCAGTGGTGCAGTTGGTAGGATGTGCCCCTTGACACTCGCATTCACTCACCTTGACCACTCGTGTCAAATCATTGAACTTCTTTCGGCACTGCACCCAAGTGCGTGGTGCAATGCTCCTGGCATTTACTTCCTGCGCCACAGCCTGCCAATGCTTGCGGAGCTGCAGTCTGGAGGGTCTCCTGCCACCCTGCAGGTACATGTTGGCCCTACTTTCGTCCACCCATTCCACCAGGGCCTCCAGAGCATTTTCCCTCCTCCAAGTAAGCTGTGTACCTGCCACTTGAAATGTGCACCTGCATCTTTAAGATGTGCAGGCTGCTGATGACGTGCGCTGTGCACGTCATCAGCAGCCTGCACATCTCCATGCAGCCTCTCAGCAGTGCGGGTAGCGCTGGCTACATGGAGATATCATGGTAAGTAGCAAGCAGCACAAAGTTCACGTGCTGCCTGTGTAATGTCCATCGGGCGCGGGGTACTTACACATCACGCTACCCCCGCCCGAAAGCGACCCTTATTGAATTTCTCCCCATTCTGTTTTTGCCTTTGCTGAACTCTTATCAGCTACTTGTCCCTGTCTTTGCTTTTCATTTCACTGGAAATGAAACTGAAACTGACATGTCCAGCCTTCTAACGGACACTCACTTAGCAGGCAAAAGCCAGAAATTAATATAAAAAAGAATCAATATTAACCCACTCATTACAACTGCCCCCATGTTAGCTGTCATTATAAATCCTTTAGCCTCTCCCTCCATATAAATTCTCCCAGCCATAATCAGGGCCATTCCCTTGACCTTGCCATCTTATGTGGCCTCTTTACTCCCATTGTCTCTATCGCTGACAAGGCCATCACTGATCACTTCCTTGTACTTCTCACCACCACGATACTGCAGCTGTCAATCTGCTCAATCACTCTCTGATCTCTGCCTTTGATGCCCTTGTCTCCAGTAAAACCCTTACTCTCTCCCACTCTGGTCGTTCATGCTGGTACTCCCTCGTCCAAGAAACGCAGACTTGAACTTATCTGGCCCACAACTGGTTTGGACATCCATCACCTGATCTGGCTGGACCACATCAATACTGCTTGATGTGGTCCAGCCAGATCAGATGATGGATGTCCAAACCAGTTGTGGGCCAGATAAGTTCAAGTCTTGATCTCCTCTGCCAAAATCGTTCACTATTCCAGGATATTCCTGGAATGCAAAGATAACTGCCTGGCTTCTTTTCTCCACGACAAACCATCTCCTTAAACCCCAATCACCTGCCCCCTCCACCCTCACCTTCAACAACAATTGCAAAGAGTTCATGGACTTCTTTATCACTAAAATTAGGTCCATCCCATCAGCTGCCTCTGCTGCTTCCTCTGCTCCCCTTTGCCCATCAAGCCAAACTTCCCCCAAGGTCCCCCCCCCCCCGGTTTTAACCCTCTTCTTCCTTTAGCTTCTCTCTATGCCCTCTCTGAGCCTATCTTGTCCATGAGACCCATCTCCCGCTTTTTTGACCCCATTCCCACTAAATTGCTGATCACTCATCTTCCTTTCCTGGACCCCATGCTAGCTAATACTCTAAATGGTTCTTTTTCCTCAGATTCTGACCCCTCCCCACTTCAAAAGCATCGTCATCACTCCCGTACTCAAAAAACTCAACCTTGACCCTTTCCTTGCAAACTACCACTGCATCTTCAACTCCTCTTTCTTCTCAAAAGTCCTTGAAAGTATTGTCGCATCCCAAATCCGTTCCCACCTTTTCCAGAACTCCATGTTTGAATCTCTCCAATCAGGTTTCCACCCCTGCGACAGCACTGAAACAGCTCTAATCAAAGTCAGAAATGATACTGTCTGTGACTGTAACCATGGTGTACTATCTCTCCTTGTCCTTCTTGACCTCTCTGCAACCTTTGACATGGTTGACCACATCATCTTCCTACAATGTCTCTCCTCCACTGTCCAGCTGAGTGGGACTGCCCTTGTTTGGTTCCACTCTTACCTACTAAATTGTAGCAAAAACATCGCCACCAATAGCATCTCTTTCCACTCCCACACCATTACCTCAGGAGTCCCCCAAAGGATCTATCCTTGGCCCCCTCCAATTTCACATCTACAAGCTGCTCTTCGGCGACATTATCCAAAGACATGACGTCAGGTTCCACATGTATGCTGACAACATGCAGCTCTACCTCAGCACCACCTCTCTCGACCTCTCCACTGCCTTTCTATTGTCAGATTGCTTGCTTGACATCCAGTCATGGTTCAGCCGCTTTTTCCTCCAGTTGACTTTGGGAAAACCGAAGCTCTCGTCTTCAGCCCCCACCACAAACTCCATACCCTTGATTCCATCCCCCTCCCTGGCCACTGTCTCAGTTAAAGCCAACTACCTTAGCATCCTATTTGTCCCAAGCTGAGCTTCCAACCCCACATCTTTTCTATCACAAAGACAACGTGCTTCTACCTCCATAACAATCACCTGTCTCCAACCCTGGTCCAGCCCATCCACTGCCGAAACTATCACCCATGCCTTTATCACCTCCAAACTTGAATATTCCAATGCTCTCCTGGCCAGCCCCACATCCTCCGTCTGCCATTAACTTCAGCTCATCTAAATTCTGCTGCCCATATCCTAACCCGTACCATGTCACGCTCACTCATCACCCTGTGCTCGCTGACTTACATTGGCTCCATCTTCATGTTTAAATTCATTCATAGGCTCCCTCATCCCTATCTCTGTAACCTCCACCAGCCCTACAATCCTCCAACTCTGGCCTCTTGTGCATCCCCCGCTCCCTTTGCCCCCAGCCGTGACTTCAGCTGTCTCGGCCCGAAGCTCTGAAATTCCCTCACTAAACCTCTCTGCCTTTCCACCTCTCTCTTCTCCTTTAAGACCCTTCATAAAACTTACCTCTTTGACCAAGCTTTTAGTGGCCCCATCTAATATTTTTTTGGCTTGGTGTCAAGTTTTGTCTAATCACACTTCTGTGAAGTGCCTTGGGCTGTTTTCCATGTTAAAGATGTTATATAAATTCTAATTGTTATTGTGTCACCAAACTGGAATTGCTTCTTCTCAATCAACAATATTATATTTCTATTTGTATGCGGAATTAGTATAACTGAAGAGAAATATTGTATAATTTGAACGTTGATAAAGCTAGTTAATGTGTTCATTCCACAAGTGGGTGGAACAAGTCAGAGCCTGCAGTTCCTCCAGGATTACTATAGCAATAACACACCATCAGGAGGGAAAAACTAACCTGTCGCACAACAGTCTAACCCAAGCTCATGTTCCCTATTAGTGGGTGAACAATGGTTGGTGAATCCTGCATCACGATGAAAGGTCATTGACCTGAAACGTTAACTCTGTTTCTTTCTCCACAGATGCTGTCTGACTTGCTGAGCTTCTCCAGCATTTTCTGTTTTTATTTCAGATTTCCAGCATCCGCAATATTTTTCTTTTCAACAGCAATGGCCTAGAAATCATGCCAGGTAGCATCCATTTTTTAGGTGCTATGTAGATTCCTAAGGCCCCAAAATGGCAGGCGGGAAGCATACACGCACTTCCGACCAAGTGCGCTGCCTGCCACATTGGGTAAGTACAAACAAGAGGCATCCTCTACCCACACCTGAAGCAGGCGTTAGACCTCCAAGCTCCCCTCCCCCCCGATCTCCCACCCCCTCTCCTGGCCCGACCTCCAGGCTTCCCTCCCTCCCGATCTCCTCCCCAGGCACCGACAGCACCCCAACCGAGGTCTGCAATCCCCTCCGAGGCCCACGATCTTCCCCAAGGAAGTAATGCCCCGAGGCCCACAACACCCCATCCCCGCGAAAGCCACCGATGTCCACGACCCCCCCTCGGGGCCTGCGATCTCCACCCCCAAGGCCCGCGATCCTTCACTTACCTGAGGGCCGCTGTGCTGCTAGCAGCAACCCAATCTTTGTTCCTTCTTCCCGGAGGCCTTCACCCTGGCCTCATGGTAATGATGTCCGAGGCCCAATATCTGGAGCACCACGTACCTCTCCATTCTGGTGCAGGGTACTGAGTAAAAATTTCTAGGCCAATCCGTTTTAGTGATATTGGCCAGGACACCAGGGAGAACTCCCCTGCTTTTCTTTGAAATAGTGCTATGGAATAATTTTACGAGAGGGCAGACAGGGCCTCGGTTTAACATCTCATCCGAAAGATAGTGAAGCATTCCCTCAGTACTGAACTGGAGTGTCGACCTAGATTTTGTGCTCAAGTCTCTGGAGTGGGATTTGAACCCACAACTTTCTAACTCAGAGGCCAGAGTGATACCACTGAGCCAAGGCTGGTAGGTACTGGTCTCAGCAGAAGAACAAATACAGAGGAGAGATTTTATTCTTCTTTTTAACAGCTTTGACCATACACGATACATTTCAGCGTCCAGTAGTTTATGCAAAAATTCAGAGTGGTGCTGAACTCAGAAATGTGCGAATTGAAAGCAAGGAGCATCTGTGCATGCTGGGTGCAATTATAAAGAACAGAAAACTTACACTTGTACAGCACCTTATCACATCTCATAGAAATGTTTCAAAGAACTGACGAATATATGAAACTGACAAGCAGGAAAAGACCAGCTGCTCCATCAAGACTGGAGCATCATGACTGGACACTACCCCCCACCCCCCACTGCCCTTCCACAGCTTTGTAACCCTCCTGAGAGAGGCAAAAAAAGAGAAAAAACCCAGGGCCAATAAGGGAAAAAATACTCTGGAAAATTCCTCTCTGCCCCCCCCCCCCTCAGGTGATCGAAACCAGTCCAGGAGATCACATGGAACAAGTGTTATCTATAAAGACACACTTATCTTCTATATGATGCAATCTCGGCCTCAGTCAAGAACCGGTTCAGCTCCTACTTGAAGGCATGCAGAGAGTCAGCACCCACCACACCAGCTGACAATGTATCCCAGAGGTTCAATACTCTGTGAAAAGAAGAACCACCTAACATCCAGTCTATTCCTACTCTTACATAGTTTAAACTCATGTCCCCTGGTCCTCCCCAATCTGTTAAACTGGAATAATCTATCAATAGAGAGATGAAGTGGATAGGTAGAGTCCATGAAAGAGTAAACTGTGAAAGGAACAGGCATGATAGGTCAAATGTTGTTTTTTTTAATGTTCTGATGAATATACTAGAATCATGTGAATACTACAGATTAGCATCAGCTGTTATCTTCCAGTAATCTCTTTGTTGATGTACACACAATTCACACTTAAAACAGCACTGTATTGGGGAAGTGGTATTTGGCAAACCTTTCTTGTTTGGAGTGGATCAAAAGCCAGGACAGTAATTTTCGTAGCACCTGTACATGATGTGAGGATGCATTTGAATGTGATTTATGTTGCTGCACCAGATGCTGCGAAACAAGTATTGAAAGATTGGCCAAACACTTTTTCATGAAGACAGTGTTCCTTTACAGCCTGTGTTATAGCAACATAGCGGCGGCGGACCTGAACGGGGGAGCAGAGGAGAGAGACCGAGAGCGGGGATAAAAGAGCGGTGGCCCGAGGCCCGAGACCAGAGCAGCGGCGGACCTGAACAGGAGCAGAGGAGAGAGACCGAGAGCGGGGATAAAAGAGCGGTGGCCCGAGGCCCGAGACCAGAGCAGCGGCGGACCTGAACGGGAGCAGAGGAGAGAGACCGAGAGCGGGGATAAAAGAGCGGTGGCCCGAGGCCCGAGACCAGAGCAGCGGCGGACCTGAACGGGAGCAGAGGAGAGGGACCGAGAGCGGGGATAAAAGAGCGGTGGCCCGAGGCCCGAGACCAGAGCAGCGGCGGACCTGAACGGGAGCAGAGGAGAGGGACCGAGAGCGGGGATAAAAGAGCGGTGGCCCGAGGCCCGAGACCAGAGCGGCGGCGGACCTGAACGGGAGCAGAGGCGAGAGACTGAGAACGGGGATGTAAACAGCGGCGACCCGAGGCCCGAGACCAGAGCGGCGGCGGACCTGAACGGGAGCAGAGGAGAGAGACCGAGAGCGGGGATAAAAGAGCGGCGGCCCGAGGCCCGAGACCAGAGCAGCGGCGGACCTGAACGGGAGCAGAGGCGAGAGACCGAGAACGGGGATGTAAACAGCGGCGACCAGAGGCCCGAGACCAGAGCGGCGGCGGACCTGAACGGGTCAAAAACAACAACAGAAAACCAAGGAGTGACGTCACAGGACAGCAGGTAAGTGATTGGTTGGTGAGTATTACTGTTTTTTTCTCTAAATTAGGTCATTGGTTTAAACTAAGAGCTGGGAAACTAAGCAGGTTTTATAGCAGGTAGTGTTTTTTTTAGTTAACATTTTCTAATTTGAACGTAATTTAAAAGGGGTAACTAAGCTAAGGCAAGTCATGGCAGCAGACCTCGCACCCGTGATATGCCCTTCATGCAAGATGTGGGAAGTCATGGACACTACCAGTGTCCCTGCCGACCTTGTGTGCAGGAAGTGTGTCCACCTGCAGCTACTGACCGATCGTATCTCGGAGTTGGAGCTGTGGGTGGATTCACTGTGGAGCATCCGCGATGCAGAGAAACTCGTGGATAGCACGTTTAGCGAGTTGGTCACACCGCAGGTAAAGGGTGTACAGGCAGGAAGCGAATGGGTGACCACCAGGCAGAGTAAGAGATGCAGGCAGGTGGTGCAGGGGTCCCCTGTGGCCAGCCCCCTCTCAAACAGGTATACCGCTTTGGATACTGTTGGGGGAGATGGCTCACCAGGGGAAGGTGACAGCGGCCAGGTTCATGGCACCGTGGCTGGCTCTGCTGCACAGGCGGGCAGGAAAAAGAGTGGCAGAGCTATAGTGATAGGGGACTCGATTGTAAGGGGAATAGACAGGCGTTTCTGCGGACGCAACCGAGACTCCAGGATGGTATGTTGCCTCTCTGGTGCAAGGGTCGGGGATGTCTTGGAGCGGCTGCAGGACATTCTGGAGGGGGAGGGTGAACAGCCAGTTGTCGTGGTGCATATAGGTACCAACGATATAGGTAAAAAACGGGATGAGGTCCTACAAGCTGAAATTAGGGAGTTAGGAATTAAACTAAAAAGTAGGACCTCAAAGGTAGTAATCTCAGGATTGCAACCAGTGCCACGGGCTAGTCAGAGTAGGAATGACAGGATAGCTAGGATGAATACGTGGCTTGAGAGATGGTGCAAGAGGGAGGGATTCAAATTCCTGGGACATTGGAACCGGTTCTGGGGGAGGTGGGACCAGTACAAATTGGACGGTCTGCATCTGGGCAGGACTGGAACCAATGTCCTAGGGGGAGTGTTTGCTAGTGCTGTTGGGGAGGGTTTAAACTAATGTGGCAGGGGAATGGGAACCAATGCAGGAAGTCAGTGGGAAGTAAAGTGGTGACAGAAACAAAAGGCAGTAAGGGAGAGTGTACAGAACATGACCGGACAGATGGTCTGAGAAAGCAGGGCAAAGACCAAGGGAAGTCTAGATTAAACTGCATTTATTTCAATGCAAGAAGTCTGATGGGCAAGGTAGATGAACTCAGGGCATGGATGGGTACATGGGACTGGGATGTTATAGCTATTACTGAAACATGGCTAAGGGAGGGGCAGGACTGGCAGCTCAATGTTCCAGGGTACAGATGCTATAGGAAAGATAGATCAGGAGGTAAGAGAGGAGGGGGAGTTGCGTTCTTGATTAGGGAGAACATCACGGCAGTAGTGAGAGGGGATATATCCGAGGGTTCGCCCACTGAGTCTATATGGGTAGAACTGAAAAATAAGAAGGGAGAGATCACTTTGATAGGATTGTACTACAGACCCCCAAATAGTCAACGGGAAATTGAGGAGCAAATATGTAAGGAGATTACAGACAGCTGCAAGAAAAATAGGGTGGTAATAGTCGGGGACTTTAACTTTCCCAACATTGACTGGGACAGCGATAGCATTAGGGGCTTGGACGGAGAGAAATTTGTTGAGTGTATTCAGGAGGAATTTCTCATCCAGTATGTGGATGGCCCGACTAGAGAGGGGGCAAAACTTGACCTCCTCTTGGGAAATAAGGAAGGGCGGGTGACAGAAGTGTTAGTGAGGGATCACTTTGGGACCAGTGATCATAATTCCATTAGTTTTAAGATAGCTATGGAGAATGATAGGTCTGGCCCAAAAGTTAAAATTCTAATTTGGGGAAAGGCCAATTTTGATGGTATTAGACAGGAACTTTCAGAAGTTGATTGGGAGAGTCTGTTGGCAGGCAAAGGGACGTCTGGTAAGTGGGAGGCTTTCAAAAGTGTGTTAACCAGGGTTCAGGGTAAGCACATTCCTTATAAAGTGAAGGGCAAGGCTGGTAGAAGTAGGGAACCTTGGATGACTCGGGAGATTGAGGCCCTAGTCAAAAAGAAGAAGGAGGCATATGACATGCATAGGCAGCTGGGATCAAGTGGATCCCTTGAAGAGTATAGAGATTGCCGGTGTAGAGTTAAGAGAGAAATCAGGAGGGCAAAAAAGGGGACATGAGATTGCTTTGGCAGATAAGGCAAAGGAGAATCCAAAGAGCTTCTACAAATACATCAAGGGCAAAAGAGTAACTAGGGCGAGAGTAGGGCCTCTTAAGGATCAACAAGGTCATCCATGTGCGGAACCACAAGAGATGGGTGAGATCCTAAATGAATATTTCACATCGGTATTTACGGTTGAGAAAGGCATGGATGTTAGGGAACTTGGGGAAATAAATAGTGATGTCTTGAGGAGTGTACATATTACAGAGAGGGAGGTGCTGGAAGTCTTAACGCGCATCAAGGTAGATAAATCTCCGGGAACTGATGAAATATATCCCAGGACGTTATGGGAGGCTAGGGAGGAAATTGCGAGTCCCCTAGCAGAGATATTTGAATCATCGACAGCTGCAGGTGAGGTGCCTGAAGATTGGAGGGTAGCAAATGTTGTGCCTTTGTTTAAGAAGGGCGGCAGGGAAAAGCCTGGGAACTACAGACCGGTGAGCCTGACATCTGTAGTGGGTAAGTTGTTAGAGGGTATTCTGAGAGACAGGATCTACGGGCATTTGGAGAGGCAGGGACTGATTAGGAACAGTCAGCATGGTTTTGTGAGAGGAAAATCATGTCTCACGAATTTGATTGAGTTTTTTGAAGGGGTAACCAAGAAGATAGATGAGGGCTGTGCAGTAGACGTGGTCTACATGGGCTTTAGCAAAGCCTTTGACAAGGTACCGCATGGTAGGTTGTTACATAAGGTTAGATCTCACGGGATCCAAGGTGAGGTAGCCAATTGGATACAAAATTGGATTGATGACAGAAGACAGAGGGTGGTTGTAGAGGGTTGTTTTTCAAATTGGAGACCTGTGACCAGCGGTGTGCCTCAGGGATCGGTGCTGGGTCCGCTGTTATTTGTTATTTATATTAATGATTTGGATGAGAATTTAGGAGGCATGGTTAGTAAGTTTGCAGATGACACCAAGATTGTTGGCATTGTGGACAGTGAAGAAGGTTATCTAGGATTGCAACGAGATCTTGATAAATTGGGCCAGTGGGCCGATGAATGGCAGATGGAGTTTAATTTAGATAAATGTGAGGTGATGCATTTTGGTAGATCGAATCGGGCCAGGACCTACTCCGTTAATGGTAGGCCGTTGGGGAGAGTTATAGAACAAAGAGATCTAGGAGTACAGGTTCATAGCTCCTTGAAAGTGGAGTCACAGGTGGATAGGATGGTGAAGAAGGCATTCAGCATGCTTGGTTTCATTGGTCAGAACATTGAATACAGGAGTTGGGATGTCTTGTTGAAGTTGTACAAGACATTAGTAAGGCCACACCTGGAATACTGTGTAAAGTTCTGGTCACCCTATTATAGAAAGGATATTATTAAACTGGAAAGAGTGCAGAAAAGATTTACTAGGATGCTACCGGGACTTGATGGTTTGACTTATAGGGAGAGGTTGGATAGACTGAGACTTTTTTCCCTGGAGAGTAGGAGGTTTAGGGGTGATCTTACAGAAGTCTATAAAATAATGAGGGGCATCGATAAGGTAGATAGTCAAAATCTTTTCCCAAAGGTAGGGGAGTCTATAACGAGGGGGCATAGATTTAAGGTGAGAGGGGAGAAATACAAAAGGGTCCAGAGGGGCAATTTTTTCACTCAAAGGGTGGTGAGTGTCTGGAACGAGCTGCCAGAGGCAGTAGTAGAGGCGGGTACAATTTTGTCTTTTAAAAAGCATTTGGACAGTTACATGGGTAAGATGGGTATAGAGGGATATGGGCCAAGTGCAGGCAATTGCGACTAGCTTAGTGGTATAAACTGGGTGACATGGACATGTTGGGCCGAAGGGGCTGTTGCCATGTTGTAAACTTCTAAACTTCTAAACTTCTATGTTTACTAGTTGTTGAGCTCCATACACAGATCAGTTCAAAGAGACCAGTAGAAAAATTGCCACACTCTCACACCATTGCTGACACTGCACCTAGTGACATACGCGGGAGTCCAGTACCAACAGGTGGTTTCATTGTTACCTCTGGATATTGGGCAGTAAAGGTAAAGTCCTGATCGTAACCGAAGTGGCGTCTGCTAATGGGAGAGACCCAAAATATCTCGTGCAGGCACAAAGTTTTTCTTTTTTTATTCATTCATAGGTGTGGGCGTCGCTGGCAAGACCAGCATTTATTGCCCATCCCTAAATGCTCTTGAACTGCTGCAGTCCATGTGGTGACTGTTCTCCCACAGTGCTGTTAGGAAGGGAGTTCCAGGATTTTGACCCAGCGACGATGAAGGAACGGCAATGTATTTCCAAGTCAGAATGGTGTGTGACTTGGAGGGGAACGTGCAGGTGGTGTTGTTCCCATGTGCCTGCTGCTCTTGTCCTTCTAGGTGGTAGAGGTCGCGGGTTTGGGAGCTGCTGTCGAAGAAGCCTTGGCAAGTTGCTGCAGTGCATCCTGTAAATGGTACACACTGCAGCCACGGTGCGCCGGTGGTGAAGGGAGAGAATGTTAGGGAGGTGAATGGGGTGCCAATCAAGTGGGCTGCTTTGTCCTGGATGGTGTTGGAGCTGCACTCATCCAGGCAAGTGGAGAGTATTCCATCACATTCCTAACTTGTGCCTTGTAGATGGTGGAAAGGCTTTGGGGAGTCAGGAGGTGAGTCACTCGCCACAGAATACCCAGCCTCTGACCTGCTCTTGTAGCCACAGTATTTATGTGGCTGGTCCAGTTAAATTTCTGGTCAATGGTGACCCCCAGGGTGTTGATGGTGGGGGTTTCAGTGAAGGTAATGTCGTTGCATGTCAAGGGGAGGTGGTTAGACTCTCTCTTGTTGGATATGATCATTGCCTGGCACTTGACTGGTGTGAATGTTACTTGTCACTTATCAGCCCAAGCCTGGATGTTGTCCAGGTCTTGCTGCATGTGGGCACGGACTGCTTCATTATCTGAGGGGTTGCGAATGGAACTGAACACTGTGCAATCATCAGCGAACATCCCCATTTCTGACCTTATGATGGAGGAAAGGTCATTGATGAAGCAGCTGAAGATGGTTGGGCCTAGGACACTGCCCTGAGGAACTCCTGCAGCAATGTCCTGGGGCTGAGATGATTGGCCTCCAACAACCACTACCATCTTTCTTTGTGCTAGGTATGACTCCAGCCACCGGAGAGTTTTCCCCTGATTCCCACTGACTTCAATTTTACGAGGGTTCCTTGGTGCCACACTCGGTCAAATGCTGCCTTGATATCAAGGGCAGTCACTCTCACCTCACCCCTGGAATTCAGCTCTTTTGTCCATGTTTGGACCAAGGCTGTAATGAGGTCTGGAGCCGAGTGGTCCTGACAGAACCCAAACTGAGCATCGGTGAGCAGGTTATTGGTGAGTAAGTGTCGCTTGATAGCACTGTCGATGACACCTTCCATCACTTTGCTGATGATTGAAGTAGACTGATGGGGCGGTAATTGGCCGGATTGGATTTGTCCTGCTTTTTGTGGACAGGACATACCTGGGCAATTTTCCACATTGTCGGGTGGATGCCAGTGTTGTAGCTGTACTGGAACACCTTGGCTAGAGGCGCAGCTAGTTCTGGAGCACAAGTCTTCCGCACTACAGCCGGGATGTTGTGGGGACCCATAGCCTTTGCTGTATCCAGTACACTCAGCCGTTTCTTGATATCATGTGGAGTGAATCGAATTGGCAGAAGACTGACTTCTGTGATGGTGGGGATATCGGGAGGAGGCCGAGATGGATCATCCACTCGGCACTTCTGGCTGAAGGTGGTTGCAAACCCTTCAGCCTTGTCTTTTGCACTCACATTTCGGACTCTGCCATCATTAAGGATGGGGATGTTCATGGAGCCTCCTCCTCCCGTTAGTTGTTTAATTATCCAACACCATTCACGACTGGATGTGACAGGACTGCAGAGCTTTGATCTGATTCGTTGGTTGTGGAATGGCTTAGCTCTGTCTATCGCATGTTGCTTCCGCTGTTTAGCATGCATGTAGTCCTGTGTCGTTGCTTTACCGGGTTGGCACCCCAATTTTAGGTATGCCTGGTGCTGGTCTTGGCATGCTCTGCTAAACTCCTCATTGAATCAGGATTGATTCCCTGGCTGGTTGGTAATGATAGACTGAGGAATATGCCGGGCCATGAGGTTACAGATTGTGCTGGAATACAATTCTGCTGCTGCTGGTGGCCCACAGTGCCATATGGATGCCCAGTTTTGAGCTGCTAGATCCGTTCTGAATCTATCCCATTTAGCACGGTGGTAGTGCCACACAACACGATGGATGGAGTCCTCAGTGTGAAGACGGGACTTCGTCTCCACAAGGACTGTGCGGTGGTCACTGCTACCAATACTGTCATGAACAGATGCATCTGCGACAGGTAGATTGGTGAGGACGAGGTCAAATAGTTTTTTCTTTCATGTTGGTTCGCTCACCACCTGCTGCAGGCCCATTCTGGCAGCTATGTCCTTCAAGGACTCGGCCAGCTCGGTCAGTAGTGGTGCTACCGAGCCACTCTTGGTGATGGACATTGAAGTCTTCCACCAAAAGTATATTCTGTGCCCTTGCTACCCTCAGTGCTTCCTTCAAGTGGTGCTCAACATGGAGGAGGACTGATTAATCAGCTGAGGGAGGGCGGTAGGTGGTAATCAGCAGGAGGTTTCCTTGCCCATGTTTGACCTGATGCCATGAGATTTCATGGGGTCCGGAGTCAATGTTGAGGACTCCCAGGGCCAATCCCTCCTGACTGAGTAAGGAACTGAGTGAAGGAACACTCCTAGCAGAAATTTGGAGATGTATAGGGCACTCCATTAGCTTGCGAGCCTTCCTGGTAAGGATTCTAAGTACTTTAAGACAGTGTGAGGGGGAGGTAATTGTTACTCCCTGTGAATAATCTGATAAAGGATCGGTCCCAACGAGACTGGAGGGTGTTTTGTTCCAAATTATAAAGCTTTTGTAATCGAGAAGGGCACTTCAAATCTCTTTGCCCACTTTCCTGCGACATTGTTCAGTTTCACCATCACCTCATCCCCCACTTCAAGAACCTTAACATAAGGGCCAAGCATGTGCCGGCACTTATTATTGTGGCCAATGGATTGGGCAGAAATTAGATACACCTGTCGTAAATAAACCTGTAACTGCTCCATATATGTGTCCAGGGTAACACTCTTGTATTGAGGTCCAGTGAGGGCACCTCCCAGTCAAAGCTCTGGCAACCGCATCCGGCATCCAGTCATGACCTCAAACAGAGTATGTCCCGTTGCCCAGGACGGGTTACCCCAAATGACCATTAATATAAGAGGCAATACAACATCCCAAGCATGGTAAATAAGGTTGGTGAGCTGCAGGTGCAGATTGCCACATGGGAACATGATGTAGTGGTGATAAAGGAAACCTGGCTCAAAAAAGGGCAGGATTGGCTACTAAATATTCCTGGATACAAGGTGTTCAGGAAAGTTAGGGAAGGAAATAAAGGAGGGGAGCGGGGAGGTGGGGGGCAGTATTGATTAAGGAAAATATTGCAGTGCTGGAGAGGGAGTATGTCCTTGAGGGGTCAAGAACAGAATCTATTTGATTAGAGATAAGAAATAATAGAGGTGCCATTACACTACTGGGTGTATTCTATAGGCCGCCAACTCGTGGGAAGGATATAGAGGAATAAATTTGCAGGGAAATTACAGAGAGGTAATCTTTGAAAATAGATTAATCACCAGGCCCGGATGAAATGTATCCCAGGCTGTTAAGAGAAGCAAGGGAGGAAATAGCAGAGACTCTGACCATCATTTTCCAATCCTCCCTGGCTACAGGTGTGGTGCCAGAGGATTGGAGGACTGCTAACGTTGTACTATTGTTTAAAAAGGGAGAAAGAGATAGACTGAGTAATTATAGGCCAGTCAGTCTAACCTTGGTGGTGCGCAAATTATTGGAATTGATTCTGAGGGTCAGCATAAATTGTCATTTAGAAAGGCACGGGTTAACCAAGGACAGTCAGCATGATAAGGGAAAGTCGTGTCTGACTGACTTGATTGAATTTTTTGAGAAGGTAACAAGGAGGGTCGATGAGGGTAATGCCTTTGATGACGTGTACATGGATTTTAGCAAGGCTTTTGACGAGGTCCCACATGGTAGACTGGTCAAGAAAGTAAAAGCCCATGGGATTCAAGGGAAAGTGGCCAGTTGGACCCAAAATTGGATGTTTGGCAGGAATCAAAGGGCAATGGTGGATGGGTGTTTTTGCGACTGGAAGGCTGTTTCCAGTGGGGTTCCGCAAGGCCCAGTACTAGGTCCCTTGCTTTTTGTGGTATATATGAATGATTTGGACTTGGATGTGGGGGGGCTTGATCAAGAAGTTTGCAGATGATACAAAAATTGGCCGTTTGGTTGATTGTGAAGAGGAAAGCTGTAGATTTGCAGGAAGATATCAATGGACTGGCCAGGTGGACATAAAAGTGGCAAATGGAATTCAATCCAGAGAAGTGTGAGGTAATGTATTTGGGGAGGGCAAACATGACAAGGGAGTGCACAATAAATGGGAGGATACTGAAAGGTGTAGAGGAACAAAGGGATCTTGGAGTGCATGTCCACAGATCCCTGAAGGTAGCAGGACAGGTAGATAAGGTGGTTAAAAATGCTTACGGCATACTTTCCTTTATTAGCCGAGGCACAGTATATAGGAGCAGGGAGGTTACACTAGAACTGTATAAAACATTGGTTAGACCACAGCTTGAGTACTGTGAACAGTTCTGGCCACCATATTACAGGAAAGATGTGATTGCATTAGAAAGAGTACAGAGGAGATTTCCGAGGATGTTACCAGGGCTGGAGAATTTTAGCTATGACAAAAGATTGGATGGGCTGGGATTGTTTTCTTTGGAACAAAGGAGGCTGAAGGGAGATTTAATTGAGGTGTATAAAATTATAACGGGACTAGATAGAGTGGTTAGGGAGGACCTATTTCCCTTAGCAGAGGGATCAGTGACCAGGAGGCATAGATTTAAAGTAATTGGTAGAAGGATTAGAGGGGAGCTGAGGAGAATTTTTTTCACCCAGAGGGTGGTGGGGGTTTGGAACTCACTGCCTGAAAGGGTGGTAGAGGCAGAAAACCTCAACTCATTTAAAAAGTACTTGGATGTGCACTTAAAGTGCCGTAACCTACAGGGCTACGGACCAAGTGCTGGAAAGTGGGATTAAGCTGGGTAGCTCTTTTTCAGCCGGCGTGGACATGATGGGCCGAATGGCCTCCTTCTGTGCTATAACTTTCTATGATTCTAGGTGTAAAACCTTATTGTAGTGATAATGGGGGGACTTCAATTATCCTAATATATACTGGGATACAAACAGTGTAAAGGGCAATGAGGGGGAGGAATTTCTGAAGAGTCTTCAGGAGAACTTTCTTGATCAGTATGTTTCTGGCCCAACGAGGAAGGAGGCATTGCTGGATCTGGTTCTGGGGAATGAAGTGGGTCAAGTGGAGCAAGTGTCAATGGGAGGACATTTAGGGAACAGTGATCATTGTATCATAAGGTTTAGATTGGTTATAGAAAAGGACAAGGAGCAATCTAGAGTAAAAATATTTCATTGGAGGAAGGCCAATTTCAGTGGGTTGAGAACGGATCTGGCCCGGGTAAATTGGAATCAAAGATTGGCAGGCAAAACTGTAACTGAACAATGGGCGGCCTTTAAATGGAGATGGTTAAGGTACAATCTAGGTACATTCCCACGAGGGGGAAAGGTAGGACAACCAAAGTCACAGCTCCCTGGATGACGAAAGAGATCGAGAGTAAGATGAAGCAGAAAAAGTATGACAGATGTCAGGTTGATAATACAAGTGAGAACCAGGCTGAATATAGAAAGTACAGAGGAGAAGTGAAAAAGGAAATAAGAGGGGCAAAGGCAGAATACGAGAATTAACTGGCGGCTAACATAAAAGGGAATCCAAAAGTCTTCCATAGGCATGTAAATAATAAACGGGTAGTAAGAGGAGATTCAAAAAGGAATTGGATAAATACTTGAAGGAAAAAAATTTGCAGGCTAAGGGGAGAAAGTCGAGGAATGGGACTAACTGGATTGCTCTTACAAAGAGCCGGCATGGGCTCGATGGGCCAAATGGCCTCCTTCTGTGCTGTAACCATTCTATAATTCTATGATATGCTTAGAGAAAAGACATTAATTAAAATTCTTAAAATACTTCCAACATCAAAGACAAGACTACAGAGGGATAAACTGCTTTTAGCTCTCTGAAAAGAGGGTGGAGCTGACACCGAAAAAAAACAACACACAGACAAATTTTAAGAGAGACTTCTAAACAAAAGAAATGCTGTAGCTTGATGTTGAGCCATCAGCAAACTTCCATACATTCACACATTAGAAAAAATGGACACTAAGTCAAAAAAGGAGATATTTGGAGGAATAGTCAAAAGCTTTGTCAAAAAGATGGGTTCTAATCCTCTGTAAGCATTGCCGAGTCTAAGGAGGGTTTTAAAAGAGGGGAGGGAGGTGGTGAGGCAGAGGGGTTTAGGGAGGGAATTCCAGAGTGGGGGGGCCTAGGTGGCTGAAGGCACATCTGCCAATTGTGGGGTGAAGTGCGAGTGTTGGGGGGGAGGGTATACTAGAGTCTAGAGTCAGAGGAAAGGAGACCTGGTGGAGCTTACATGGAGAGCAATGTGAGGCCAAGAAGGGATTTAAACACATGGTTGAGAATTTAAAATTTGAGGTGTTGGAGGACTGGAAGCCAATGTGAGCAGGATTTGGTGTGGTATAGGATATGGACAGCAGATTGGGATGAGCTGAGATTTATGGAGGGTGGAGGATGGGAGGCTAGTCAGGAGACCACTGGCAAAGTTAAGTCTGGAGGGGACAAAGGCTTTTATAACGGTTTCAGCAGCAGATGGGCTGAAGTAGGGGTGGAGACAGGCAATGTTATCGAGATGGAAGTAGGTAGTCCTTGTGATGGAGAGGATATGAGATTGGAAGCTTAGCTCGGTATCAAATAGGATGCTGAGGTTGCAAACAGCGTAGTGCAACCTGACAGATTGGCTGGGGAAGAGGGTGGAATCGGTGATGGGGGTATGAGGTTTGTTCTGGGGGCCATAGACAGTGCGTTTGATCTTTCCAATGTTTAGCTGGGGGAAATTGCAGCTTATCCAAAACTGGATGTGGAATAAGCAAGCTGACAACGCAGTAGTGGAGGGGCAGAGAGAGGTAATGGAAAAGTAGGGTGGGTCTGGAAGAGATTATGGAGATAAGGAGGAGTGAGGCCATGAAGGAGTTTAAACACAAATGAGAATTTTAAATTTGAGGCGCTGAGGGATCGAGAACCAATGTAGGTCAGCGAGCACAGGGCTGATAGGTAAGCAGGACTTGGTCCATTAGATGGTGAAGAAACCCACATGGAGCCTGGAAGGAACCAGTGGCATTAAAGGGCCATGGTTACTTTTGCTGTGACTGGTGGCGCAGTGTCTCTGGTAGAGGTTAGCTCCAGGTCCAGGGCAAACAGCTGGCGCAACTCAGTAATTGTCTCTGGAGCTTTCACAAGCATTGCCAAGTCATAAGGTTAAAATACGATCATCTGGACACAGAGGTGTGAGTAACTGTGGATAGGGGGCATCATGAGGTAACAGAGAGTGTTGATGAGGGCAATGCAGTTGATGTGTATATGGACTTTCAAAAGGCTGTAGCACCAGCGTTCTGGCGATTTTTATGAATCATATTTTAAATCCAATACCCCCAAGAAAGAACTGTTGTTTGGCAAGCTTGTGGGAGTGGCTTAGAGAACAGGATTGATTGACAGGAGTTTCGAGCCAGGCTAGCCTGACTAAGGTGCAAACGGACATTTCACACTGACAGGCTGGGTGGAAGGGAACCCAGGCTGATTGACGTCATCACCATTTAACATGATTACTGGAAACAATACGCCGAGAGGTAACTCAGAGGCACTCAGTCTCCTGGTGGAAGGCAGGAGATGGCCGGGCCATTGTCTTCCAGGAGAGAAGCCAGGAGAGAAGCAAGATCAGTTTGAGATCAAAACCCATTACATGCTAATGGGGGCCATCAACTGAGGAAACAACAGGCACCCAGTAATCAGCACCCATTGTCTCTCCAGGTGCAAGGCTTGGGAGAGGGATAACGAAATAGCAATTTTCACAAAGATTTCAAAGGTTATGAGTTACTCCAGGCCACGGTGGGGGGGTGGTCCAGACAGATCAGCTGAGTCATTACATCGATCAATATAGGATCTGCTGGGCTCAGCTCTCTTCTCTCTTCTCTCCTCAGCATCAATCTACAGCGAGTCTCCCGAGTGGGGCTCCGCTCGATTCAACGGAACACCGCCAGAAGCAGAGTGCTGCTCTTCATCCCTCCTCAACGGACCTCGACTCAAACTGGAACTTGGATACTGCGTCGGCGGTATGGAACCAGGAGCGAGATGTGCAGGAAGGAGCTGCAAGCAAGACAACGGGCAATCGGGGCGAGCACATTGCCTGGGTCTACACATCCACAAGAGCACTTAGCTGTGTGAGGGGCTGATTGTAAGTCCCAACCAAACCTTAGAGGGTTTTAGTGCTGGGGGGGGGGGGTCCTGTGTCAGTTTATTTCACGGTGAGGGGGGGTTTCTCTTATTAGGCCGTGGTAATTTATACAGTAGGGCTTATTGGACAAGCCAGGGTTGTGCGGTTTGTACTGGTTACTAGTGTCATTGTTCATAGAATCATAGAAAATAGGAGCAAGAGTAGGCCATTCAGCCCTTCGGACCTGCTCCGCCATTCAAAATGATCATGGCTGATCATCTAACTCAGTACCCTGTTCCCGCTTTTTCCCCATATCCATTGATCCCTTTAGCATTAAGAAATATATCTATCTCCTTCTTGAATACATCTAATGACTTGGCCTCCACTGCCTTCTGTGGTAGAGAATTCCACAGGTTCACCACCCTCTGAGTAAAGACATTTCTCCTCATCTTGGTTCTAAATGGCATACCCCGTATCCTGAGACTGTGACCCCTGGTTCTGGACTCCCCATCCATTGGGAACATCCTCCCTGCATCTGGTCTTTCTAGTCCTGTTAGAATTTTATATGTTTCGATGAGATCACCTCTCATTCTTCTAAACTCTAGTGAATATAGGCCTAGTCGACCCAATCTCTTCTCATACATCAGTCCTGTCATCCCAGGAATCAGTTTGGCAAACCTTTGTTGCACTCCCTCCATGGCAAGGACATCCTTCTTCAGATAAGGAGACCAAAACTGCACACAATACTCCAGATGTGGTCTCACCAAGGCCCTGTAAAACTGCAGTAAGATATCCCTGTTCCTGTACTCAAATCCTCTTGCAATGAACGCTAACATACCATTCGCCTTCCTAACTACTTGCTGCACCTGAATGCTCGCTTTCAGCGACTGGTGTACAAGGACACCCAGGTCTCGTTGCACCTCCCCTTTTCCCAATCTATCACTTTCAGATAATAATCTGTCTTTCTGTTTTTACAACCAAAGTGGATAACCTCACATTTATACACGTTATACTGCATCTGCCATGTTCTTGCCCACTCACCCAACTTGTCTCAATCACATTGGAGCCTCTTTGCATCCTCCTCACAGCTCACATTCCACCCCAGCTTTGTGTTGTCTGCAAACTTGGAAATGTTACATTCAGTTCCCTCATCCAAGTCATTGATATATATTGTGAATAGCTGGGGCCCAAGCACTGATCCCTGCGGTACCCCACTAGTCACTGCCTGCCATCCGGAAAAAGACCCGTTTATTCCTACTCTCTGTTTCCTGTCTGTCAACCAATTCTCAATCCATGCCAGTATATTCTCCCCAATCCCATGTGCTTTAATTTTGCACACTAACCTCTTGTGTGGGACCTTATCAAAAGCCTTCTGAAAATCCAAGTACACCACATCCACTGGTTCTCCCCTATCTATTCTACTAGTTACATCCTCAAAAAACTCCAGTAGATTTGTTAAGCATGATTTCCCTTTCATAAACCCATGCTGACTTTGTCCAATCCCGTTAATGCCTTCCAAGTGTTCTGTTATCAATCCTTTATAATAGACTCTAGCATTTTCCCCACTACTGATGTTAGGGTAACTGGTCTGTAATTCCCTGTTTTTTCTCTCCCTCCTTTTTTAAATAGTGGGGTTACATTTGCCACCCTCCAATCTGTAGGAACTGTTCCAGAGTCTATAGAATTTTGGAAGATGACCACCAATGCATCCACTATTTCCAGGGCCACTTCCTTTATTACTCTGGGATGTAGATTATCAGGCCCTGGAGATTTGTCAGTCTTTAGCCCCATTAATTTCCCGAGCACTATTTTTTTACTAATACTGGTTTCCTTCAGTTCCCCCCTCTCACTAGACCCTGGGTTCCCTAACATTTCTGGGAGGTTATTTGTGTCCTCCTTTGTGAAGTCAGAACCAATGTATGTGTTTAATTGTTCTGCTATTTCTTTGTTCCCCATTATAATTTCCCCCTTTCTGACTGTAAGGGACCTACATTTGTCTTCACTAATCTTTTTCTCTCGACATATTTATAGAAGCTTTTACAGTCAGTTTTTATGTTCCCTGCTAGTTTACTCTCATATTCTATTTTTCCCCTCTTAATCAATCTCTTTGTTCTCCTTTGCTGAATTCTAAACTGTTCTGAATCCTCAGGCTTGCCGCTTTTTCTGGCAATTTTATACGTCTCCTCTTTGGATCTAATACTATCCCTAATTTCTTTTGTAATCCATGGTTGAGCCACCTTTCCTGTTTTATTCTTGCGCCAGACGGGACTCAATAATTGTTGTAATTCCTGCACATGTTTTTAAAATATTAGCCATTGCCTATCCACCGTCATCCCTTTACTAAAGTTCCCCAATCTATCCTCGCCAACTCACACCTCAAACTTTCGTGATTTCCTTTATTTATTGTTAATCTTATTAAACACAATACGGTTGAGCCCGAGTCTGATCTGTCCTTATAATCCCTATCGTTCCAGAACTTATAGTAAGAGACGTGTTTTCGGTACGCCCGAGAAGGCCACTTAAAGGCGTTTGATAAAATGCCACATAATAGGCTTGTCAGCAAAATTGAAGCCCATGGAATAAAAGGGGTAGTGGCAGCATGGATATGAAATTGGCTTAGTGACAGATAACAGAGAGTAGTGGTGAACGGTTGTTTTTCGGACTGGAGGAAGGTATACAGTGGTGTTCCCCAGGGGTCAGTGCTAGGACCACTGCTTTTTTTGATATATATTAATGACTTGGACTTGGGTATACAGGGCACAATTTCAAAATTTGCAGACGACACAAAACTTAGAAGTGTAACAAACAATGAGGAAGATAGTATTGGACTTCAAGTGGACATAGGCAGGCTGGTAGAATGGGCGGACATATGGCAGATTAAATTTAATGCAGAGCAGTGCGAATTGATACATTTTGGCAGGAAGAACAAGGAGAGGCAATATAAACTAAATGGTACAATTCTAAAGGGGGTGCAGAGAGACCTATGCCAACCACAATGTTCTGCCATAGAGTCAAAGTTCTCTTGTTCTACATAAAGAAAGGACTTGCAATCACACAGCACCTTTCATGACCTTAGGATGTTGCAAAGTGCTTTACAGCCAATGAAGCGTAGTCACTGTTGTAATGTAGGGAAATGTCTCTGGAGTCAGACTTGAACCCACAACCTGCTAACTCAGAGATAAGAATGCTACCTGCTGAGCCACAGCTGACACCCTACATGCTGCTGTCCATAGGGAAACTGTTGAAGGCCTCTGTCGCCTGCTAGGTGCATTTTTACATGGCTGGTTGGGTGATTTGGTAGATATTTTCCAATGCGGGGGAAGCAACTCATTATGCAAAAGTTCACGGTAGTGCTCACCTTGATAGCCACTGGCAGAGCTGTCTCTGGCATGGAACTATTATGAATTTTTGGGTGCAAGAGGATTGCATATTTCTACTAATGTATCACTCAAAAGTCATAGCCTCAATAGGCAGACTTCCTCTGACATGTGAGAGGCAGGTGCATGTTGTTCTGTGGTTGGATAAGGGGTATGCTATGACCACTGACGATGTAAACACATCTCCATCATACATCCTCAGATCCTCCTCTAGAACCAGCGAATATATTGATATACCGAGTGGAGCATCCATGGTTAGAATTGCACTTGGCAAATATCTACTGATAGGGTTCCAACAGAAAATGGGAAAATTCAATGAAGATTGACGCCCCCAGGGAACCATGGGAACAGTCTCCGGCATAAGGTTAGTGCTGGGAGGGTGGGTCTCCAGACTGCTGTCAGCAGTGGGAGGGAGGAGGAAGGCTTGGGCTGAGGAGGCACAAGGATTCCTTGTGGGTCCCAAAGGAGCTCTCTGCTCCTCTTCATCCACAAGGAATCTTCACAAAAATGTTAAAAATATACTTGGTCTCTTCTGGCCACTCTTCTGCCTCCTGCCGGTTTCCGCTGGCGGATTTAGCGCCATGTGGGCCTTCCAATTTCTGCGCAATTACATCACCGGGCCACGATCTTCACATTTTAATTAGGCCCCCTGTAGCAGGTGGCTTCCACCCTGCCAGAATCCCAACAGTTAAAATGGCAAGGACACAGCGCGGGTTAAATTGGATAACCCCCAAAACGGGCACAGGGATCACGGTCCGCAATTAACCCATGTCCGTTTATTACGCTGCAGGCAGTACATTAAATTTGTGCTGCCTGCTGATTTTAATGATTGCTGTATTCTGCCAGCACTACTGGTGCTGTTCATTGGCTGCACGCATCAGGGGAGTGTTCCCGTAATGGGGAGCGGCTAGCGCTACTTAAAGACCACCTGCATCTCTTAAAGGGAGGTACATTGTGTTGATAATCGTTTGTTAACTGAAATGGCTGAACCTGCAAGAGAGCATACACCAAGGTTCTCTGATGCTGCACTGGAGGTCTTGGTGCAGGAGATAGAGAGAAGGAGAGACATCCTCTATCCACAGTGGGGCAGGAAGTCTTCACGACATATGATGAGGAAGCAGTGGGAGTAAATCACAGTGGAGGTGAATGCACGGAGTGTGGCTCCAAGAATCTGGATGCAGTGGTGCAAAAAGTTCAATGATCTGACAAGAGTTGTCAAGATAAGATCAATCTTCAAATGGCATTTCATAACAGCTGCACCACTAGTCTCATCAACTGCTGAATTCACATCCCCCATCCCCCACCTACCTACAATCCCATCAATCAGTACTGATCACTTCAATTCATATGCTTAATCTAACCCTCACACACTCAGCACTATAGAAAACTTCACATCCACAATTCACATCTCACACACACACTGCCGACTGCATGACAGCCACATCACCCAAACATATCCCTCTTTCTTGCAGGAGAAGGTGGTGCATAATAGGAGGCAGCAGACTGCAATTGGTGGAGACGCAGCACACATCCACGTACTCACCTCCGTGGAAGAGACAGTCCTTGCTATAATGGGAAGGGCCATTACAGAGGTCGCGGCCACTGATGACGCTGGAGGAATCGATGATGATGGTTTCTGCTACCTAATCCTCCTTCTCTATTCTCACTTCTAGCTCACCCCACGCATTCTGAATGAGAAGCTCCTCTCCCTACACCACAACCTAACCATTGTCCCTTTCTCATTTCAGTGGCAGCTCCTCAGCCAGTGGAAGAAGAAGAGAGCAATGATGAAAATGCACTGTCACTTGATTTCACTCTGGCAGCCACCAGCTCAGAGACTGATACTCTTTTGAGGCTAGGATAGAGTAGGGATCTGCATGTGGTCTGTCACTGGGTACATGTACGCGGGAGCCAGGGTGGGGGAATCAGAAATACAATTTCAAAATTTGCAGACGACACCAAATAGCGGGGTATAGTTAATGCCGAGGAGGACTGCAACAAAGTACAGGAGGACATTATTAAACTTGCAGAATGGGCGCGTAATTGGCAAACGAATTTCAATATAGATAAGTGAGGTGTTACATTTTGATAGGACAAACAAGGGGGCCACATACAGCTTGGATAATAACTCTAAATGGGGTAGAGGAGCAGAGGGATCTGGGGGTACAGACACACAAATCACTAAAGTAGCGACACAGATTAATAAGGGCATAAAAAAGCAAACCAAGCACTGGGGTTCATTTCTAGGGGGATGGAATTGAAAAGCAGAGAACTTATGTTAAACTTGTATAGAATCTTGGTTACACCACATTTGGAATATTGCAAACAGTTCTGGTCTCCTTATTACAAAAAAGGATATAGAGGCACTGGAGAAGGTGCAAAAAAGATTTACTAGGATGATACCAGAACTGAGAGGTTATACCTGTCAGGAAAGATTAAACAGGCTGGAGCCCTTTTCTCTAGAAAAGAGAAGACTGAGGGATGACCTGATAGAGGCCTTTAAGATTATGAAAGAGTTTGATAGGGTAGACGTAGAGAAGATGTTTCCACTTGCGGGAGAGATCAGAACTAGGGGCCATAAATATAAGATAGTCACAAATAAATCCAATAGGGAATTCAGAAGAAACTTCTTTACTCAGAGAGTGGTTAGAATGTGGAACTCACTACCACACGGAGTATTTGAGGTGACTGGCATAAATGCATTTAAAAGGAAGTTGGGTAAACACATGTGAGGGAGAAAGGAATAGAAGGATATGTTGATAGGTTAAATGAAGTAGGGAGGATGGAGGTTCGTGCAAAGCATAAACACTGGCACAGATCTGTTGGGCAGAACGGCCTGTTTCTGTGCTGTATATTCTATGTAATTCTATGAAAGGACGCCACTGATGCCAGCTTGCTGGAGGGCAAGGTCGAACACTGGTTCTGCTGCCTAGGACTCAGATGATGACTTCAATGGGCCAGGGTACAGAAGAAGGCTGATGGGTAAACACTGCGAAATGCTTGGTGCACTGGGAAACCTGTCGGAAAGCTTGCGCACAATGTCAAGGAGCATTGAGGAGTCCAGCTCCAACTTGGCGCATGGCTTTTCGCAGAGCTTGGAGCCCATCCTTTCCAACGTGGGACGGTTGGTCATCTTGATCAGCACAGCTGTGGAACCCCACCATGATGAGCGTCTGATGTGTGAGGTATATTCTCATCTTTACTACCTGGGTGGTAATCTGGTGGAGAGGATCACCAGCTCATTATAGAACCTGCCCGATTTTCATTTCAATTTGTTTTTTTTTTATTCGTTCATGAATGTGGGCATCGCTGGCGAGGCCAGCATTTATTGCCCATCCCTAATTGCCCTTGAGAAGGTGGTGGTGAGCCACCTTCTTGAACCGCTGCAGTCCGTGTGGTGAAGGTTCTCCCACAGTGCTGTTAGGAAGGGAGTTCCAGGATTTTGACCCAGCGACGATGAAGGAACGGCGATATATTTCCAAGTCGGGATGGTATGTGACTTGGAGGGGAACGTGCAGGTGGTGTTGTTCCCATGTGCCTGCTGCGGTAGAGGTCGCGGGTTTGGGAGGTGCTGTCGAAGAAGCCTTGGCGAGTTGCTGCAGTGCATCCTGTGGATGGTACACACTGCAGCCACAGTGCGCCGGTGGTGAAGCGAGTGAATGTTTAGGGTGGTGGATGGGGTGCCAATCAAGTGGGCTGCTTTGTCCTGGATGATGTCGAGCTTCGAGTGTTGTTGGAGCTGCACTCATCCAGGCAAGTGGAGAGTATTCCATCACACTCCTGACTTGTGCCTTGTAGATGGTGGAGTCACTCGCTGCAGAATACCCAGCCTCTGACCTGCTCTTGTAGCCACTGTATTTATATGGCTGGTCCAGTTAAGTTTCTGGTCAGTGGTGACCCCCAGGATGTTGATGGTGGGGGATTCAGCGATGGTAATGCCGTTGAATGTCAAGGGGAGTTGGTTAGACCCTCTTGTTGGAGATGGTCATTGCCTGGCACTTGTCTGGTGCAAATGTTACTTGCCACTTATCAGCCCAAGCCTGGATGTTGTCCAGGTCTTGCTGTATGCGGGCAAGGACTGCTTCATTATTTGAGGGGTTGTGAATGGAACTGGACACTGTGCAATCACCAGCGAACGTCCCTGTTTCTGACCTTATGATGGAGGGAAGGTCATTGATGAAGCAGCTTAGTTGGTTGGGCCTAGCACACTGCCCTGAGGAACTCCTGCAGCAATGCCCTGGGGCTGAGATGATTGGCTTCCAACAACCACTACCATCTTTCTTTGTGCTAAGTATGACTCCAGCCACTGGAGAGTTTTCCACCTGATTCCCATTGACTTCAATTTTACTTGGGCTCCTTGGTGCCACACTCAGTCAAATGCTGCCTTGATGTCAAGGGCAGTCACTCTCACCTCATCTCTAGAATTCAGTTCCTTTGTCCATGTTTGGACCAAGGCTGTAATGAGGTCTGGAGCCGAGTGGTCCTGGCGGAACCCAAACTGAGCATCGGTGAGCAGGTTATTGGTAAGTGCCGCTTGATAGCACTGTCGATGACACCTTCCATCACTTTGCTGATGATTGAAGTAGACTGATGGGGCGGTAATTGGCCGGATTGGATTTGTCCTGCTTTTTGTGGACAGGACATACCTGGGCAATTTTCCACATTGTCGGGTGGATGCCAGTGTTGTAGCTGTACTGGAACACCTTGGCTAGAGGCGCAGCTAGTTCTGGAGCACAAGGCTTCAGCACTACAGCCGGGATGTTGTCGGGGCCCATAGCCTTTGCTGTATCCAGTGCACTCAGCCTTTTCTTGATATCACGTGGAGTGAATCGAATTGGCTGAAGACTGGCTTCTGTGATGGTGGGGATATCGGGAGGAGGCCGAGATGGATCATCCACAATTAGTTCTCGACTTTTGAATTCTACACTTGTCGTAAAATCCAACAGCATTTTTATGGCCTCATTCACTTGAGGTGCTGCTTTTTGTGAATCTGAGCCCCCTAAATCCCTCTGCTTCTCCACATCACCCAGCTTTCCACATTCAAAGTAGTACTTTTATTTTACAGCAACAATGCTGGGAGTATTTATGAAGGTTCACCAGGGAAATGTAGACAGGGTCAAAGCGTTGTAACGTGCAATCCCAGCAAACGGCTGGTGGTCAATGGGCCAAGCAGTTAAATCTAGACTGACAGCTCCAAGAATGAAGCTTGGACATAACTTTTAAATATTGTTCCTTTTCCTTGAATTTCTCACCACTGTAGGAGCACGTAACATAAACTGTTTCATTGAACAAAAGAAACATAAATGCAGGCTGTCTGAGGTAAATGCAGAGAATTTCTGTGCAGGTGAACAGAGAGAACAAACAGATTGACATGCCACCTTTGCCTTCACTGTATGGGCAGGCTGAGAGCTCAGCCGTGGGCACTTGCAACATGCGGCACTTGGCAGACCCCCTTTGCAAGTTTGCGTTCTATACCTTTGGAATCGTGTAAGGAATCTTACAACACCAGGTTATAGTCCAACAATTTTATTTTAAAATCACAAGCTTTCGGAGATTATCTCCTTCGTCAGGTGAGTAGTGAATCGTGTACAGCATTAAAGTAATATTACGATGTAATACACCCGTGAGATATGGCGTGCTGAATGCAAGGGCTTATCAAGGAGTAATCCTCATGCAGTGGAGATGGAGGGTGTGTCATGTATCTTCAAATCTATGGGAATGGAGGAGGAATTTGCACGGCTGATCTGATCTGTGTTTTCCATTGTCCGCCGCTCCTTCCCGGTCGCCCCCTCTCTGTCCCCTCACTTACCCGAGGGCAGTGACGCGCCAGCGGGGCCCGATCTTCAATCACTCTCCGCTGCTCGCTGGAAATGAGGCCGGAAATAATATGGGCGCGCCCGAATTCTTGCTTAGAATATCCTTCGGGTGAAATGCTTCAATTTAAATTTCATCTGATAATGACTCCATAGTATTAATCCCACCAAATGTAACTGACAGCCACTTGATTATTGAATGTTTACCATCACACCCCCATACACATCACCAGCATCAGGCCGAGCTACCAATTCAACTGACTGTTGTAACCGCTCATTGTAAAATTGTCATGGAATGCAGAATTCTTTAAAAAGCAGGGTTCACTTCTGGCCGGCCCTTTCCCCACTCACCACCTGCTAATTTCCTTCCATTCATCCCCTTACTGCCACATCTTGAGACTTGCAGGAGAAAGGTGGCCGTAGCCCCAGGGTTGCGGCAGTAATGGTCCCAAAGTCTCCTGATGGCGGGGGGGGGGGGGGGGGGCGGGTGGTGGGGGGCTACTAGAGGCCTCGTCTCCCTCCAATTCAGCGCTCATCACAATGCCAGGGTCTACAAAGCCGGTAAGTTTGTTCATCTTTCAGGCTCTTCTCACCATGCCTTCTAATGCTCCGGTGCCAGTCTTGCTGCAGCACTGTCTCTTCATTAGAATCATAGAGTCATACAGCACAGAAGGAGGTCATTGGGCCCATTGTGCCTGTGCCATCTTTCTGAAAGAATTACCAATTAGTCCCACTCCTCTGCTCTTTCCACATTCTGCTCCAGAACTAGCCGCGCCTCGAGCCAAACTGTTCCAGTACAGCTACAACACTGGCATCCACCCAACAATGTGGAAAGTTGCCCAGGTATATCCTGTCCACAAAAAGCAGGACAAATCCAATCCGGCCAATTACTGTCCCATCAGCCTACTCTCAATCATCAGCAAAGTGATGGAAGGTGTCGTCGACAGTGCTATCAAGCGGCACTTACTCACCAATAACCTGCTCACCGATGCTCAGTTTGGGTTCCGCCAGGACCACTCAGCCCCAGACCTCATTACAGCCTTGGTCCAAACATGGACAATAGAGTTGGATTCCAGAGGTGAGGTGAGAGTGACTGCCCTTGACATCAAGGCAGCATTTGACTGAGTGTGGCACCAAGGAGCCCTAGTAAAATTGAAGTCAATGGGAATCAGGGGGAAAACTCTCCAGTGGCTGGAGTCATACCTAGCACAAAGGAAAATGGTAGTGGTTGTTGGAGTCCAATCATCTCAGGAGTTCCTCAGGGCAGTGTTCTAGGCCCAACCATCTTCATCTGCTTCATCAATGACCTTCCCTCCATCATAAGGTCAGAAATGGGGATGTTCGCTGATGATTGGACAGTGTTCAGTTCCATTCGCAACCCCTCAGATAATGAAGCAGTCCTTGCCCGCATACAGCAAGACCTGGACAACATCCAGGCTTGGGCTGATAAGTGGCAAGTAACATTTGCACCAGACAAGTGCCAGGCAATGACCATCTCCAACAAGAGAGAGTCTAACCACCTCCCCTTGACATTCAACGGCATTACCATCGCCGAATCCCCCACCATCAACATCCTGGGGGTCACCATTGACCAGAAACTTAACTGGACCAGTCACATAAATACTGTGGCTACAAGAGCAGGTCAGAGGCTGGGTATTCTGCAGCGAGTGACTCACCTCCTGACTCCCCAGAGCCTTTCCACCATCTACAAGGCACAAGTCAGGAGTGTGATGGAATACTCTCCACTTGCCTGGATGAGTGCAGCTCCAACAACACTCAAGAAGCTCGACACCATCCAGGACAAAGCAGCCCTCTTGATTGGCACCCATTCCACCACCCTAAACATTCACTCCCTTCACCACCGGCGCACTGCGGCTGCAGTGTGTACCATCCACAGGATGCACTGCAGCAACTCGCCAAGGCTTCTTCAACAGCACCTCCCAAACCCGCGACCTCTACCAGCTAGAAGGACAAGAGCAGCAGGCACATGGGAACAACACCACCTGCACGTTCCCCTCCAAGTCACACACCATCCCGACTTGGAAATATATCGCCGTTCCTTCATCGTCGCTGGGTCAAACTCCTGGAACTCCCTTCCTAACAGCACTGTGGGAGAACCTACACCACACGGACTGCAGCGGTTCAAGAAGGCGGCTCATCACCACCTTCTCAAGGGCAATTAGGGATGGGCAATAAATGCTGGCCTCGCCAACGACGCCCACATCCCATGAACGAATTTAAAAAAAACATAGTCCTGCTACTTTTCATTTTTAAGTGTACGTCTAATTCCCTTTTAAAAGTTACTTGCACCACCTTTTCAGACAGTGCATTCCATATCATAACAACTCGGGTAAAAAAATTCTCCTAATTGCCTCCCTGTATTTTTCGCCAATTACATTAAATCGGTGTCCTCTGGTTACCGACCCTCCTGCCAGTGGAAACAGTTTATTCTTTCAAAACCCCTCATCATTTTGAACATATCTATTAAACCTCCCCTTAACCTTCTCTGCTGTAAGATTTTTAGCCTCTCCACATAAGTGCTTCATCCCTTGTACCATTCTGGTAAATCTCCTTTACATCCTCTCCAAGACCTTGACATCGTACCTGAAGTGTGGTGCCCAGAATTAGATACAATACTCTAGCTGAGGCCTAACCAGTGAATTACAAAGGTTTGCCATAACTTCCTTGCTTTGGTACACTATGGCTCTTTATAAAGCCCAGGATCCCGTATGCTTTTTAACAGCCTTTTCAACTTGTCCTACCACCTTTAAAGATTTATATATGTGAAACCCCAGTTCTCTCTGTTCTTGTACCTCCTTTAAAGTTGTACCATTTAATTTATTTTGCCTCTCCTCATTTCTCCTCACTTCACACTTCATAATCATTGTTAATTCAAATAAAAGGACCAGTTGAGAAAGAAAAATTATTACTTCAACCCAGGGAGGGTGATACAGTGTGTGTGTCTGTTTTCTTATTAAGGAACCTTGGTAAAGGGCACAAGGTCGAAAGTATAGAACACCACTCTGATTAAAAACATTAGTGGACTGGTTGTGTGTCCATCTTTTCTCCATTTTTTAGTGCAATGTCACTGCGCCACCTTGGAGATTGAATGTATTGCAACCAATGCACAACTATTCAGCCAATGGAAACAAATGCACAATAATGGTGCATCGGTCCAGGTGTGAGTGAGTAAATTGGAGTGCTGATGGAGGGAGTAAGGTATCGAAATGTACATTTCCCAGTTGAGGCTGTACAAGTCACTGTGGACTGTGTGACAGAATTACAAAAATATCCTCAATGGGTTGGAAGGTCAATCCACAAATAAACAGCAAGCCTAGCAGGCGTGGCGGGCAGTCACATGTAAAGTAAACATAGTGGGGGTGAAATTGGGTCGTTTAACGCCCATTTTTTAGGGACGACGCAGCCAACTAAGCCTTGAAAATGGGGTCCAAGATGCATGCGCAGGATGACATCATGGTGAAGGGGTTTGCGCCACGCACCTAATGACCTCTGGCAACATTCAGAGTAAGGAGAGTATGACACGAATCAGTGTGCAACGCTGATTAAAGGAACTGCTGCTATTTTGGAACTCCACGCTCCATCTTAACCTCGCACAGCTGAATACGACTCAAAGAGCATGAAGGACCCCCCACCAGCGGTATTTAAAGGGATCATGCAGGAGTTACAGGTTAGTTGCTGGATTATTTCTTCTTGCTGCTGGTGCAATTGTATATGTTTTTGGAGTCAATACTCTACAGGGAGTGGGCTGGCTGGCTGATAGGCAACCGCAAAGACACTGGTGGAGTGGCAGGGGTGGGAGCAGGAATGCTGTCATCCTGAGACAGGACAGCAGGTTCGTGTTTCATGGAGCCACTGCCACTTGCTGCCCCCTGTTATGTGCCACCTTCTCCTGCAAGAAAGACAGAAGTGGGTCAGTGAGTGTCCTGGAAGGTGTTTGGGTGATGTGGCTGTCAAGGTTGAATAGCTACCAGTGTGTCTGAACTGTGAGTTGTGGATGTGTGGCTTGCAACAGTGGTAATGTGTGTGAGGGTGAGATAAAGTTTATGATTTGAACGGTTGAGTACTGATTGAAAGAGATTGTTGGTAGGTGGGTGATGGGGGTGTAGTGAATTGAGCAGTGGTGCAGTTCGTACGATATGCCACTTGAAACTTGAACTCACTCACCTTGACAACTCATATTAAATCATTGAACTTCTTCCTGCACTGCATCCATGTTCTTGGAGCTATGCTCCTGGTATTTATCTCCTCCCCTACTTCCTCCCACTGCTTCTGGTACAGCAACTGGGTGTTTTAAACCAAAGCTAACTGATTAAAAGTGTTACAATCAAAAGCCCCGCTCGTGTCAATGAATCAAAACAATGACATGTCTCTCTATTTATAACATACCTGCTTTCTGTCAGCTTTCCATTATAACTTCCTACATCCACATTCATAATGAAAACTGCCGATCCAGAACTGGCAAGCTGTAATTACACTCTCCCCCACTGTAGATGCTGCAGCACCACCACTGATAGCAGGGTGTAATTACACTAAGTTAAATGGCACAGTAGTGTCGATGGGAACAGAAAGTTGCAAAGGGACATTGATCGATTAAGTGAGTGGGCAAAACTATAGCAAATGGAGTTTAATGTGGGGAAGCGTGAGGTCATCCACTTTGGATCTAAGAAAGATAGATCAGAGCATTTTCTGAATAGTGAGAAGTTGGGAAATGTCGAGGTGCAAAAAGATTATGGGGTCCAAGTACAGAAATCACTAAAAGTTAGTGGACAGGTACAAAAAATAATTAAAAAGGCTAATGGAATGTTGGCCTTTATCTCAAGGGGGCTGGAATACAAAGGGGTGGAAGTAATGCTACAGCTGTACAGAGCTCTGGTTAGACTCCATCTGGAGTACTGTGTTCAGTTCTGGGCACCGCACCTCAAGAAGGATATATTGGCCTTGGAGGGGGTGCAGCGCAGATTCATCAGAATGATACTGGGGCTAAAAGGGTTAAATTATGAGGGCAGGTTGCATAGACCAGGCTTGTATTCCCTTGAGTATAGAAGATTAAGGGGTGATCTAATTGAGGTGTTTAAGATGGTTAAAGGATTTGATAGGGTAGATAGAGAGAAATTATTTCCTCTGATGGGGGAGTCCAGATCAAGGGGGCTTAACCTTAAAATTAGAGCTATGTCATTCAGGCGTGATATCAGGAAGCACTTCTTCTTGCAAAGGGTAGTTGAAATCTGGAAGTCTCTCCCTCAAAAAGCTGTTGAGGCTAGGTCAATTGAAAGTTTCAAAACTGAGATTGATAGATTGTTGTTAGGCAAGGGTATTAAGGGTTATGGAACCAAGATAGGTAGGTGGAGTTAAGATACAGATTAGCCATGATCTAACTGAATGGTGAAACAGGCTCAAGGGGCCGAATGGCCTACTCCTATTCCTATGTTCCTACAGCATGACCAGTTTACACAGACTGGGGGTAATTTTAACTTTTGGTGATGGTGTAAAATGGACGATATCTAATTGGCCGCCCATTATATGCCCCATTCAATTTTCACTTCAACTGACTTCAATGGAAAAGAAAATCGGGCGTGATGTATAACGCGTGACTAATTGGATATCATCCTTTTTACACCATCGCCCAAGGTTAAAATTACTCCCAAAGTTCCCATCATAAATGTGGACATAAGAATTTATGACAGCAACATATAAAAATAAGGACAGGATATATTCCATTAAAATAGAGACTGAACGATATCTGCACATCCTGGGCCAATTGTGCCTTGACCTCTAACTCAGCTTCACCTGAAGACGACGCTTGTTCTTTACTACTTGTGTGCAACACCAACAGAGACCAACTAATACATTATTAAAATTCTTGTGCTGCTTCCTGAAATGCTTTTTTATGTCAGTATTTATAATGGAACTTTACTATTTAAAAATTTATAATGGGTTTCTGCATGTAATGATTTTATAATGATAGAACTGTAAATAAACATTTTACTATCATGGTTTGTGCATGAACCAATTGAATCACTCAAAATGCTTTTTAAAAAATATTTCATCTGTCATTTTTTCTCAGTAATTAATATCAGCAAGTATAAATAGGCAGTAGAAACACACTGGGTAGAATTAAGAAAGAAAGATCTTGCATTTATATAGCACCTTTCACAACCTCACAACGTCCCAAAGTGCTTTACAACCAATGAAGTACTTTTGAAGTGTAATCACTGCTGTAATGTGGGAAACACAGCAGCCAATTTTCCACAGCAAGGTCCCACAGACAGTAATGTGATAATAACCAGATAATCTATTTTTGGAGGTGTTGGGTGAGGGATACATTTTGGTTAGGACACCAGGAGAACCCTATAATCATTACTTACAATCACCTTTACAATCATCAAGCCCTCTAAGTGTCCAGTCTTGCGATCAATCATCAAAATGTCGAGACATTGTAGACGCAGGTGCATGCTGGGAACTGTAGGCTCCTAACATGAGACTCTTCAATTGATTTTGATACATTTGGGAACTGGCATGAATTGAGGCTTAGGCTTCTCACATAAACACAGGCCCGTGACAAAAAACATTAATGGAGGCATTTCTAACACTGAATATCCTTTTACAAGTAAGTTTCATGGCGCCCCCCAACCTGATGGTGTGAGTTTGAGAGGGTCCAAAAAATTGTTAAATATGTGTGAACAGAAGAATTTTGAGTGGTAAATAAGAACTTTCAGTGAAAACACAAAGATCTTGCAGCCAAAAGTTTGTGTGAAAGTATTGAGTGCCCTGCTGCAATAACTCACCTTTTATCCCCATCTGACAAACAAGCATTTGCATGTCCAACTGGCTGCCGGCTGAACCACGTCTGTTGCAACATGGAGTGTTTCCCACAGCGCAGGAAACATGCTGAGGCTGAATGAAAATCAGTCCCCTGCCTCAATGACCATAAAATTAACTAGTTCAAATACTTCAACTAACTAACTGTCTTAACTGTCGTCCCGCCGGCTTTAATTGCCGGTGGGACGTCTGCATTCGTGAGGTGCGCGCGCACACAGACGCATTGGTGTGGAACTCGAAAGTCAGCGGGTTGGAGCCGGCTTCCGAACCCGCTCAGGATTTCCCCGATTTTCAGAGCCCCCCGCCTCCAACACACCAGCACTTTGGTTCTAAAATCGGGGCCATAGAGTCTACAGAACAGAAACAGGCCATTTGGTCCAACTGGCCTATCCCAGGCGTTTATGCTGCACACGAGCCTCCTCCCACCCCTCTTCATCTAACCCTATCAGCATATCCTTTTATTCCTTTCTCCCTCAAATGCTTATCTAGTTTACCCTTAAATGCATCTATGCTTTTCACCTCAACTACTCCTTGTGGTAGCATGTTCCACATTCTTACCACTCTTTGAGTAAATAAGTTTCTCCTGAATTCCCTATTGGATTTATTAGTGACTATCTTATATTTATGACCTCTAGTTTTGGACTCAAAACATTTTCTCTACATTTACCCTATCAAACCCTTTTATAATCTTAAAGACCTCTATCAGGTCATCCCTCAGCCTTCTCTTTACGAGAGAAAAGAGCCGCAGCCTGTTCAGCCTTTCCTGATAAATATGTCCTCTCAGTTCTCATCCTTGTGAATCATTTTTGCACTTTCTCCAGTGCCTGTAAACCCTTTTTATAATATGGAGACCTGTGCACAATACTCCAAGTGTGGCCTAACCAAGGTTCTATACAAGTTTAACATTCTTCTCTGCTTTTCAATTCGATCTGTCTAGAAATGAACGCTAATGCTTTGTTTGCTTTTTTTATTGCCTTTAAACCTGCATCACTACTTTTAGTGATTTATGTATCTATAACTCTAGATCCCGTTGCTCCTCTACCCTCTTTAAACTCTTATTATCCAAGTATGTGGCTTCCTTATTCTTGCCACCAAAATGCACCACCTTACACTTACCTATATTGAAATTAATTTGCCAATTACATGCCCATTCTGCAAGTTAATTAAAGGTTTCTTGTATTTTGTCACATTTTTCCTCAGTATTAACCATGTCCCCCAATTTGGCTTAGTTCGCAAATTTTAAAATTGTACTTCCGATTCCCAAGTCCAAATTGTTGATGTAAATTGTGAACAACAGTGGTTCCAGCACTGATCCCTGTGGAACACCATTTCCTACCTATTACCAGTCTAAGTAACTATCCTTAACCCCTACTCTCTGTTTTCTGTTTTGTAACCAGTTTGCTGTCCTTTCTGCTTCTTGTCCCCTGACTCCACATGCTCTGACTTTAGTCATGAATCTACAATGCGGTACCTTATTGAAAGCCTTTTGAAAATCCAAATATATTACATCTACTGCATTACCCTTGGCTACTAGTATAATAGTATCATATTATGATACAGCCCAGAAGGAGGCTATTTAGCCCAATGTGCCTGTACTGGCTCTTTGGTAGATTTATCCAATTAGTCCCACTCCCCTGCTCTTTCCCCATAGCCCGTGGATGCAATCCATCCAGTCCAGTGGTTTTATCCTCTCTTAAGTTTGACTAGTTAATCAATTATTTCCCTCCTTTCTATCTTAAATGTCTTAATATCTTTTTTGATCTCTTCTTCTAATGTTGGTCTCTGTGGTAAATACTGAGGCAAAGTAACTATTCAGTATTTCTGCCATTTCACTGTCATTCCCTGTGAGTTTATCTTGTGCATCCCTCAGTGGCCCTATCCCTATTCTGATTTTTCTTTTGATATTTATGTGTCTGTAGAATACTTTACTATTTCTTTTTATATTCCTTGATAATTTAATTTCATAGTTGCCCTTTACTTTCCGAATTGTTTTTTTTAATTCTTTCCTAACCACTTCATAGTCCCTTTTGTCATCATCTCCTTAATTGTCCATGTACTTAGATTATGCCTTTTTCTTTAGTTTCAATTTTACCCTTATCTCTTTATTCCTCCCTGGTGTTTCATTATTGGTTAGTTCGTTCTTGCTTTTTAGCAGAATATATTTCTCCTGAACTTTATTGATCAATGTTTCAAATATTTCCCACTGCTGTTCTATCTGTTGTCATTTTTTCCAGTTTACCTTCCCTAGTTCCATTCTCATCCCCTTCTTGTAATTTTTGTAATTTTTACGGCTTTAGTATGTAACATGGTTTATAAATGCTCAGCTTAGTGGAGAGCCCAAAATGGAAGCTTAACGGATTTTCAAAAAGTGTTGTCAGTGATTTGAATGGTTCGCCGTCTTCTTTTTGTGTGGTAGTTGTTGCTGACTGCTCGTTTTTGATTTGTATTTGTTTGAACTTCATTCTTGGTCGTTTTCAGTCCTGCTTTGTTATTGCTGGCATTAAGCTGGAGGAAATTTCGGTGCTTCATGTCTTAATGTTGGACATAATGTTGTACAGTTTTAGGATCAATGGAAGAGGTGGTGAGATAGAACATAAGAACATAAGAAATAATAGCAAGAATAGGCCATTCGGCCCCCGAGCCTGCTCCGCCATTCAATAAGATCATAAGAACATAAGAACATAAGAACATAAGAAATTGGAGCAGGAGTAGGCCAATCGGCCCCTCGAGCCTGCTCCGCCATTCAATAAGATCATGGCTGATCTGATCCCAACCACAAATCTAAAGAACACAAGAAGTCGGAGCAGGACCCGGCCACATAGCCCCTGGGCCCTCTCCGCCACCCACAGGGCATTGACCGATCCGAACTCAGCTTCATGTCCAATTTCCTGCCCGCTCCCCATAACCCCTAATTCCCTTTACTTCTAGGAAACTGTCTATTTCTGTTTTAAATTTATCTAATGATGTAGCTTCCACAGCTTCCTGGGGCAGCAAATTCCACAGACCTACCACCCTCTGAGTGAAGAAGTTTCTCCTCATCTCAGTTTTGAAAGAGCAGCCCCTTATTCTAAGATTATGCCCCCTAGTTCTAGTTTCACCCATCTTTGGGAACATCCTTACTGCATCCACCCGATCAAGACCCTTCACAATCTTATATGTTTCAATAAGATCGCCTCTCATTCTTCTGAACTCCAATGAGTAGAGTCCCAATCTACTCAACCTCTCCTCATATGTCCGCCCCCTCATCCCCGGGATTAACCGAGTGAACCTTCTTTGTACTGCCTCGAGAGCAAGTATGTCTTTTCTTAAGTATGGAGACCAAAACTGTATGCAGTATTCCAGGTGCGGTCTCACCAATACCTTATATAACTGCAGCAATACCTCCTTGTTTTTATATTCTATCCCCCTAGCAATAAAAGCCAACATTCCGTTGGCTTTCTTGATCACCTGCTGCACCTGCATACCAACTTTTTGATTTTCTTGCACTAGGACCCCCAGATCCCTTTGTACTGCAGTACTTTCCAGTCTCTCGCCATTAAGAAAATAACTTGCTCTCTGATTTTTCCTGCCAAAGTGCATAACCTCACATTTTCCAATATTATATTGCATCTGCCAAATCTCCGCCCACTCACCCAGCCTGTCTATATCCCCTTGCAGGTTTTTTATGTCCTCCTCACTCTCTACTTTCCCTCCCATCTTTGTATCATCTGCAAATTTTGATATGTTGCACTCGGTCCCCTCCTCCAAATCGTTAATATAGATTGTAAAGAGTTGGGGACCCAGCACTGACCCCTGTGGAACACCACTGGTTACTGGTTGCCAGTCCGAAAATGAACCATTTATCCCAACTCTCTGCTTCCTGTTCGATAACCAATCCTCCACCCATGCCAGAATATTACCCCCAATCCCGTGATTTTTTATCTTAAGTAATAATCTTTTATGTGGCACCTTGTCGAATGCCTTCTGGAAGTCTAAATACACTATGTCCACTGGTTCCCCTTTATCCACCCTATACGTTATATCCTCGAAGAACTCAAGCAAATTTGTCAGACATGACTTCCCCTTCATAAAGCCATGCTGACTTTGTCCTATTAAATTATGCTTATCTAAATGTTCCGTTACTGTCTCCTTAATAATAGACTCCAAAATTTTACCCACCACAGATGTTAAGCTAACTGGCCTATAATTTCCAGCCTTCTGCCTACTACCCTTTTTAAATAACGGTGTTACATTAGCAGTTTTCCAATCTGCCGGGACCTCTCCTGAGTCCAGGGAATTTTGGAAAACTATCACCAAAGCATCCACAATCCCTACTGCCACTTCCCTCAAGACCCTAGGATGGAAGCCATCAGGTCCAGGGGATTTATCCGCCTTGAGTCCCATTATTTTACTGAGTACCATCTCCTGAGTGATTTTAATCGTATTTAGCTCCTCCCCCCCGAGAGTCCCCTGTTTGTCCAGTGTTGGGATATTCTTAGTGTCCTCTACTGTAAAGACTGAAACAAAATATTTGTTCAGCATTTTTGCCATCTCCATGTTTCCCACCATTAATTTCCCGGTCTCATCCTCTAAGGGACCTATGTTTGCCTTAGCCACCCTTTTTCTTTTTATATAACTATAGAAACTCTTGCTATCTGTTTTTATATTTTTTGCTAATTTCTTTTCATAATCTAACTTCCCTTTCTTAATCAATCCTTTAGTTACTTTTTGCTGTCTTTTGAAGAATTCCCAATCTTCTATCCTCCCACTAAGTTTGGCTACCTTATATGTCCTTGTTTTTAGTCGGATACTATCCTTGATTTCTTTACTTAGCCACGGATGGCTGTCATTTCTTTTACACCCTTTTTTCCTCAGTGGAATATATTTATTTTGAAAGTTGTAAAATAACTCCCTAAATGAACACCACTGCTCATGTACCGTCTTACCCTTTAATCTATTTTCCCAGTCCACTTTAATCAATTCCGCTCTCATACCATCATAGTCTCCTTTATTCAAGCTCAGTACGCTTGTTTGAGAATCAACCTTCTCACCCTCTAATTGGATATGGAATTCAACCATGTTGTGGTCGCTCGTTCCAAGGGGATCCTTAACTAGGACATTATTAATTAATCCTGACTCATTACACAGGACCAGGTCCAAGGTTGCCTGCCCCCTTGTAGGATCAGTTACATACTGCTCAAGAAATCCATCCCTGATGCATTCAATGAACTCGTCCTCAAGGCTGCTCTGCCCAATTTGATTTGTCCAGTTAATATGATAATTAAAATCCCCCATAATTATGGCTGTTCCCTTATTACATGCCCCGACTATCTCCTGATTAATACTTCTTCCAGCAGAGTTGCAACTATTAGGAGGCCTATATACTACGCCCACTAATGTATTTTTTTCCCTTATTATTCCTTATCTCTACCCAAACTGTTTCATTATCTTGATGCTTTGTCCCAATATCATTTCTCTGTGTTACAGTGATTCCTTCCTTTATTAACATAGCCACCCCACCTCCCCTTCCTTCCTGCCTGTCCTTCCTGATTGTTAAATACCCTGGCATATTTAATTCCCAGTCGTTGTCACCCTGCAGCCATGTTTCTGTGATGGCCACAAGATCATACCCATACGTAGTTATTTGTGCCGTTAACTCGTCCATTTTATTACGAATGCTACGTGCATTCAGATAAAGAACTTTCAAATCTGTTTTGTGACGCTTAGTTCCTGCTTTTTCCTTTTTTAACACTTTACCTATTACTCCATACCTTCTGTCCCTTCCTGTTACGCTTTCCTCTCTCTCCCTGCTCAGGTTCCCAACCCCCTGCCACTTTAGTTTAAACCCTCCCCAACAGCACTAGCAAACACTCCTCCTAGGACAGCGGTCCCGGCCCTGCCCAAGTGCAGACCATCCGGTTTGTACTGGTCCCACCTCCCCCAGAACCGTTTCCAGTGTCCCAGGAATTTGAATCCCTCCCCCTTGCACCATTCCTCTAGCCACGTATTCATTTGAAATATCCTCCTATTTCTACTCTGACTAGCACGTGGCACTGGCAGCAATCCTGAGATTACTACCTTTGAGGTCCTATTTTTTAATTTACCTCCTAACTCCCTATATTCTGCTTTTAGGACCTCATCCCCTTTTTTACCTATATCGTTGGTGCCTATGTGCACCACGACAGCTGGCTGTTCGCCCTCCCCCTCCAAAATGTTCTGTAGCCGCTCCGAGACATCCTTGATCCTTGCACCAGGGAGGCAACACACCATCCTGGAGTCTCGGTTGTGGCCGCAGAAACGCCTGTCTATTCCCCTTACAATTGAGTCCCCTATCACTATAGCTCTGCCACTCTTTTTCCTCCCAGCCTGTGCAGCAGAGCTACCCGTGGTGCCAGGAAGTTGGCTGCTGCTGCCTTCCCCTGATAAGTCATCCCCCCCAACAGCATCCAAAGTGGCATATCTGTTTGAGAGGGGGATGGCCACAGGGGACCCCTGCACTACCTGCCTGCATCTCTTACTCTTCCTGGTGGTCACCCATTCACTTCCTGCCTGTATACCCTTTACCTGCGGTGTGACCAACTCGCTAAACGTGCTATCCACGAGTTTCTCTGCATCGCGGATGCTCCACAGTGAGTCCACCCGCAGCTCCAGCTCCGAGATACGATCGGTCAGTAGCTGCAGGTGGACACACTTCCCGCACACATGGTCGGCAGGGACACTGGTAGTGTCCATGACTTCCCACATCTTGCAGGAGGAGCATATCACGGGTGCGAGGTCTGCTGCCATGACTTGCCTTAGCTGAGTTACCCCTTTTAAATTACGTTGAAATTAGAAAATGTTAACTATACTAGGGACCTAGGTTCACTAAAAAAAAACACTATCTGCTATAAAACCTGCAGATCTTCCCTTTCTTATTACTTTACTTACAGTAAAATGGTAGAAATACTCACCTGAACCTACTCACCAATCAGCTGCCTCCCCTGTGCCGTGTCACTTTCTGACAGGTGACGTCACCCCGAACTGCCGCTGGTCTCAGAGTCTCGCTCTCAGAGTAAGCTCTGGTCTCGCTCTCTCCGCGCTGTTTATATCTCCGCTCTGGTCTCGCTCTCTCCCGCCGCTCACCGACTGGACTCTCGCTCTCTCCGCGCTGTTTATATCCCCGCTCTGGTCTCGCTCTCTCCCGCCGCTCACCGACTGGTCTCTCGCTCTCTCCGCGCTGTTTTTATCCCCGCTCTGGTCTCGCTCTCTCCCGCCGCTCACCGACTGGACTCTCGCTCTCTCCGCGCTGTTTATATCTCCGCTCTGGTCTCGCTCTCTCCCGCCGCTCACCGACTGGACTCTCGCTCTCTCCGCGCTGTTTATATCTCCGCTCTGGTCTCGCTCTCTCCCGCCGCTCACCGACTGGACTCTCGCTCTCTCCGCGCTGTTTTTATCCCCGCTCTGGTCTCGCTCTTTACCGCCGCTCACCGACAGGTCTCTCGCTCTCTCCGTGCTGTTTATATCCCCGCTCTGGTCTCGCTCTTTACCGCCGCTCACCGACTGGACTCTCGCTCTCTCCACGCTGTTTTTATCCCCGCTCTGGTCTCGCTCTTTACCGCCGCTCACCGACTGGTCTCTCGCTCTCTCCGCGCTGTTTTTATCCCCGCTCTGGTCTCGCTCTTCACCGCCGCTCACCGACTGGACTCTCGCTCTCTCCACGCTGTTTTTATCCCCGCTCTGGTCTCGCTCTTTACCGCCGCTCTGGTCTCGGTCTTTACCTTGCTGTACCTGATCTTCGACCTCAACTCCACTTTCCCACCCGATCCCCATATCCCTTGATCTCAGCTTTGAATATACTCAATGACTGAGATAATTCCACAGCCCTCTGGGGTAGAGAATTCCAAAAATTCACAACCTCTGAGTGAACAAATTTCTCCTCATCTCAGACCTAAATGGCTGACCCCTTATCCTGAGACTATGCCCCCTAGTTCTAGACTCTCCAGCCTTTCAGCTTCTATCCTGTCAAGCCCTCTCAGAATCTTATATGTTTCAATGAGATCACCTCTCATTCTTCTAAATGTCAGAGAGTATAGGACTATTCTACTCAATCTCTCCTCATAGGGCAACCCTCTCATCCCAGGAATCAATTTAGTGAACCTTCGTTGCACTCCCTCTCAGGCAAGTATCTCCTTCCTTAGGTAAAAAGACCAAAACTATACACAGGTGTAGTCTCTTCAAAGCCTTGTACAATTAAGGTACTCCAACCCCCTTGCAATACAGGCTAACGTACCATTTGTCTTCCTCATTGCTTGCTGTACCTGCACTTACCTGTAACTTACTGTGTTTCTTGTACAAGGACAGCCAAATCTCACTGAACATCAACATTTAATAGTTTCTCACCATTCAAAAAATATTCTGTTTTTCTATTCTTCCGACCAAAGTGAATATCCTCACATTTCCCCACATTATACAACATCTGCCACCTTCTTGCCCACTCACTTAACCTGTCTCTATCCCTTTGCAGACTCTTTGGGGCAGAACTTACTGAGTCGGGATGCCGCTCCGTAATGGCATCCTCTCCGACCACCAATGAATCTAACGGAGCAAGCTTGCGAATGCGCACATGCGCAGTAAAACCCCGAAATCGTGAACTTGCTCTGATTGGTTCACCGGCGTTTTGCCAGTTATGAATTAAAGGGCCACCTATTCTATAATCAATACAATCAGCAAACAATCGTAAACTTACCCATCTGCCCAGCTGGAACAAAGATACTTACGCCACGAGAAGGTACGCCTGAAAATACCAGCCCTACACTACTTTTTAAAAGCACAGTGACTCGTAATGACTGCAAAACAACAAAAAAATTACATTTTCAAAATGTGGAATGTCTGATTATTCTTATTTTTAAAATTTTTGATCATTAAAAAAAATTATTAAAAAATAAATCATTTCCTTGCAATTTATCATAAGGTAAGTTAATTTTTTATTTAAACTAACATAGGGAATGTCACTTTAAATGAATTAATTTTACTTGCCTGCTTGTGGGTGGGGCTTGCATTCTCACAGTTTATACATGCACATGAGGGCCTATGCTGATCTTGGCGCACACCACTGGAGAAGAATTTAAAATGGAGCAGGTGGACGTTGTGGGTGACACAGTAAGTATCTTCATACTTTTTATCCGCAGGATGCTCAGAGAGCCTTGCCACGCCGGTCGGAGCAAGTTCCGGCCCGCTGTGACCTCCTCACAGCTTACCTTCCCACCTAGCTTTGTATCATCAGCAAACTTGGATACATTGCACTCGGTCCCTTCATTAAAGTCACTAAAATAGATTGTAAATAGCTGAGGCCCCAGCACTGATTCTTGCAGCACCCCATTAGTTACAACCTGCCAACCTGAAAATGACCCGCTTATTCTGTTTTCTGTCCGTTAAACAATCCTCTATCCATGCTAATATATTACCCCCAACCCCATGAGTCCTTACCTTGTGTAACAACCTTTTGTGCGGCACCTTATCGAATGCCTTTTGAAAATCCAAATATACTAGATCCAGTGGTTCCCCTTTATCTACCCTGCTAGTTACATCTTCAAAAAACTAATAAATTTGTCAAACACAATTTCCCTTTCATAAAACCATGTTGGCTCTGCTTAATCATATTGTGATTTTCTAAGTTCCCTGTTACCACGTCCTTAATAATGGATTCTAGCATTTTCCTGATGACTGATGTCAGGCTAATTGGCCTGTAGTTCCCTGTTTTCTTTCTCCCTCCTTTCTTGAATAGTGGTGTTACATTTGCGACCTTCCAATCTGCTGGGACCGTTCTGGAATCTAAGGAATTTTGGAAAAACACAACCGATGCATTTACTACCTCTGCAGCCACCTCTTTTAGAACCCTAGGATATACGCCATCAGTTCCAGGGGATTTGTTGGCTTTTAGTCCCATTAATTTCTCCACTACCTTTTCTTTACTAATATTAATCACTTTAAGTTTATGTTTTTTGTGTCTTCTACTGTGACGACAGATACAAAATATTTGTTTAATGTCTCTGCCATTTCCATATTCCCCATTATAATTTCTCCTGTTGAGAATCCCTACGTGGTCAGTTTTTAGTAAAATATTAAAATGTCTACGTGGCAAAGAAGCAGAATGCAAAATGGTTAGAAAGGGTTAATTAGTTAGTAACTGAGATTGATACAAGTGGCCTGGCCCTCCTGCTGGGCCATATGGTTGCTTAGTCAGCAGGCCTGCATTGTCTTATCAATGATAGGTCTTTGATGTGAGTCAAGGACTGGTCTGAATGTCTCCATGTTTATGGCAGATCAATATAGGTAACGAGCTTAGCCAAAGTTGAAAGACATTCCAGGTTGGGAGATAAGGAACAGAAGGAACAGGGAAGAACATTCTAAGTTGGAAAGTGAGGAAGTTATCCCCTTTGATGTCTAACAGCAGCATGATCAGCACATGGACGATTTATGATTGGCCGGAAATAATGTAACCTCGCATGGCAACCTATGCCCGGCTTATGATTGGTGTTGACCCTCGTTAAGTATGTTCCAACCCTATTGATTTGTATAAAAACGTGTGGATTTCTGTATGTTTTTGTTCTTGCTCTGCCAGCATAGAGGGACTCTATCAGGAGTCCAAATCAATGCTGCAGACTAAGAACCCTGCTATTAAAGATGTGTTGAACTTTAAAATGTATTCGACTGCAGTTATTACTGAACCAGACTGAGGGGAAAGAATCCGGATCATCATTTGGTGGCAGCGGTGGGATCTTAACGGTCGTTCACAGAGAGTTCGCGGAGTAAGAGGCGGATTATCTCAGACACGGAGGAAGGAAATGGCGCCCCGATGTAAGTAGTCTTAATTTACTATGTCGGTTTTCCTCCAATCCGTCAGTCTGACGACGAATCGTCCAATCGCTAACACTCGTGTGGCATCCTTACAAGATTCAGGTCAGTCTGGCGAATACACAGAAATAGCAGGTAGGTCAGTGGTTAATATCACTGAGGGAATAACTTGTAAGCGGTAGGTCAGTGGTTAATATCACTGAGGGTAGTCAGGGTTTAAGTTCCTGGTGATTGGCTATAAACAGGAACTATTGATAAAACTTAGATGCGGAAAAAAGGCTCAGGAATTAATTTGGAAAAATAACAGAGGTACCACAGCCAAAGAACTAATTGCTTTATGGAGACAGTACTGTAGAAAATATGGATAGAATTAAGTGACTAGACAAAGGTTTAAAAGACAGAGACCCGAAAAAGAAAGGTTTTGTTGTTTAAGTGTACTGTCCCTTTAAAAAGCCTGTCTTGATCAGTGTTTTTTTTGTCGGTGTTGTGGGCCACGCCCCCTTCTTACTGTGTCTTATGTGTTTTCTTCCTTTGTGTAATGTATCTGTCTTGTCGTGTGTTTAATTCTGATACTGCCGAATTAAAATTGGAGTTATTGAGGTTAAGTGACCTATTAAATTCTGGTTCTTATAAAGTGTGGGAATGTTAAATTCCAGACATGGGATCTTAAAAAAATTGGCATTTTGAATGTTTATTTTGTGATTGGCTGTGGTTTAAAAAGAGGTTAAAAATTAATGGGATAGATTAAAAAACTCAGGATCATTGTGATAGGAAAAGTCAGAAAGCTGGAACAGCTCGGAGCGTTGATTATAATCACATCCACTAAAAGTATGTGAAAAAATAGTGTGCAAAAATATAGTATAAAGCAATCCACAAATGTGAGAAGTAAAAAATCAGTCAAACCTGTGTGAAGTGAAATTTTGAAGGTGGGAACTTAATCTCAAAAGGGAGAAGGATCAAGTTACTCCTACCACAAGAGCAAGTTAATATTAACCCCTTCCATCCCAAGAAGCCAGACTGTCATGCCAAGACCAGTTCAAACAGATAGAAATGACCCAGTCGGTTGAGAACTGTCTGAGGCTAACCATTACACAGGTGAACATGAGGTAATAATTGGTATAGGTTGTATTAGTAAAATTGTCCCAATTACTCGGAAATGCCAAAGGCTACAATTGACTGAGATATAAGTTTTCACGCTACAGTGAAAAATTGATTAGAAAGGAATGTAAAACAAATCATATGAAAAGGAAGCATAGGTTAGACAATTGGAAGTCCATTACTTGAGCTATGTACTGACACAGGGTACTAAACGCCTATCAGTTTTACCCTGCCACAGTATGATAAGGAAGTTTTGACAAGTTCTGGGGCTATTCAATTTTATTTGAAATTAATAGTAGAATACAAGATCTGACCAAAGAGGGGAGACCTTCCCTGACAAATTATATAACTCGCATTGAGACTGCTAAGAAAACTCAACAATTAGATCAACACCTCCTAACTCAAGTGTTAAAACAAAGAGCGACATGGAATGGAGGTGGACATCGTAAAAAGAGATAGGCAAATATGGAGACGTAAAGATCTGTGATAAGTGATATAGCAACTGCCTTTGCCTTAGTTGTTAACACCATTGATTTGACAACATTAGATCAAAAGGTCAGAGATTTAGGGTCTCGCATTAAAGATATATTAAAAAATAAATGAAAATACAGATAAGGAATTGTCTGAGGATCAAATGCTGACCATATATTTGCAAAGGATAGCTACAGTGCTAGAAACACATGCCCAAACCATTAATAAATTAATAAAAGAGGAATATAACGTATCTTAGCAGACGGCTGCTAATGATATCTGCTTAATGTGGTTACATCTTGAAAACACAGAGATCAGGACTTGGAGTTAGAAATTCCAGTCTGCAGCCCTGCGTACATCTGCATGTGGAAGAGACAGTGTTTATTTCAGACAGGCTGCGTGCTTCAGAGAGAGGGAGAGAGTGGAAATAGGCAAATTCTCTCTCCTGTTTTGTTTTCTAAATTTGTTTCGGGTATAGGGATTATTCCTTTGGATAAATAAATAATAAATGAAGATTTGACAAATTAATCACTTGGGCTCTCAAGAAGAGCCGCAATGGATTTTCTGTGTTTCTTTTAAAACAGGTGACCCTGGTTTTTTTTTTGGGACCACGTAAGTGTTGATGGTGCAGGATTACCAAGAGTAGTTACAAAGTTACGGTGCAACCTTTGCTGGAGAAATTTGGTGCAGGAAACGATCCAGTGGTGTTAAAGATTTAAGACTTTAGCTGCAGACATCAGCAGATACCAAATGTCACAGCATGGTGATATCAACCTGATTCTCTTCTTTTGAAAACATTTTGATTTGTTTTGTTTTAACCTATTTGTTGTCTTCCGAGACAGAGTGCTCGAGGTGGGGAGATATGGGAATTTCTCTAAAGTCATTGAATTGGGCATGATAAAAAAATCAATCTGGCATAAATACACAATCTAGTGGAAGTCAGGAAAGTGTAGTTGAGAATAGTAAATTGATAGCTTTCTCGTGGAGATATTTGTGTCCTTGCCTATAATGAATAATGAGAAAACTACACTCAATAGCCTGGCCACTACCCTGACATCGGGACCATTCAGGGGGAGATAAGCACTCTAGATACCCCTGATCTTCTTGATAAGATAACCTGAAAACCTAAGAATGGCTACAGTGGACATAAAAGATACAAATGTATGTTGCCATCATCTGAAATGGAGATCAGGATGAAGAACATGATTACAAAGGCCTATGGCCTGGTGAGCTATTGCAACCACTCTTTAAACAAACCAGTTGCTTTTACAGGACTGAATCCTACAGGACATATGATGTGTGCCATGGAAAATGTTCGGAAATACCATGAGGAAGAAGAGACTGGCCAGCAGAAAGTTAATATCCAAGAACACTAAGCTCATTCCTATGAGATGCTGCTAGTATGCGGAGATACATGAAGAAGATACATTGAAGAATGAGTCTCAGACAGGCTCAGTTACTTGACAACAGCACAACAGGAAAATGGTTAATGTGGTCCAGGCGAGTGAGAAATCCTTTTAAACAAGGCACTGACACACGGTCCATAGAGAAACCAACTAATTAATGAAACAGTCAGGAAACACTGGTATCAATCAAAAGGACTGAAATTAAAGTAAAGAGGGACACAGTAATTTGGATTTCCAAAATTCAGGGTTAGGTTCCCATCAGTTAACAATAAAATTGGGAGAAACAATATTTAGAAGATATCCGCACGATGGATACAAAATTACAAAATTATGAGGGGCCCAGATAAAGTAGACTGGAAGTACCTGTTTCCCCTATCAGAGGGTTCAAGAACTAGAGGACGTAGATTTAAGCTGATTGGCTGGAACAAAATTAAAGGGATGTGTTACTAGACATGCTGTCACTGTGTGTCCACATAGTGTTGGACACAGCCTAGAAGAACAGTGTGGGTTTAATAATACCGGTACCAATCCGGATATTAACTGTACCATGGAGGCCCTAGAGGCGGATCTAAAACCCACTTAAGTGGTATATGCCGGAGAGGGCGAATACTGTGTTACAACTAATTTGAAAACGTTTAAATATGCCAATCTAACTTGTGATATTTTAAGTCCAGAATTCTACTCCATTTCTGAAGTCCTGGTTCGGATTGGACCCGAGGAACTGGTAGAGATACACCGGCATAACCTCACCACCTTACAAGTTTCTGAGAATGTCAGAAAGGACTTAAAAGAATATCAGGACACATTTGGGTATCTGACACCCCTGTTGTCTAAATACTTGGAAGCATTGCGAATGGAGATACGCCTCTCCCAGAAGGTTTATTATAACCTACAACAGGACAATAACAACATTAAGCATGACACTGACCAAATTAAAGTCACCACCTGGTGAAATGACCTCTGGAATTTGGGACTGAATATACAGATCCATCTTTGGATTAGATTAATTTCATATGTATTAGTCGTAGTGCAGTTTGTTGTAATGTGCTTCTTGATTTCCATTGCATGTAATAAATGTAAGTAGAGGATGAAGGGTTTGGCAAAGATAGTAAAACAGAGCCTGGGTGAGAATGTCCCCATTGTCTCTGTGGTTTCAACTAAGAACACATCTTAATGGTACTGGGATTAGCACCCGCTGGGGTAAGGTGCATGTAAAAGGGAAGACAATTATAGTTCGATAGGATTATCAGATGCTCTGCCTCTCTTCCACCCGGACTGGTGGCCAACACGAAGGGAACCTGGTTAAGATGAGGTACAGCATCTAACGGGATATTGTAGGGAGAATTTGGATTAAGGGATATAATGGGGAGGGCACCAATTCACAGGTGTAAAATGGTCTGAAAGGTACCATTCAGTCTAGTTAGGCTGGAAACAAAATATAAATCACCATAGGATATTTGACTATGTTAGCCTTTTCAAACTAACATGAATAGGTTTAGCTGACCAAGGACGTTCGCAACTTACTTGAGAGATGTTTAGAAGGAGTCTGTTCCTGAGAACAGATAAGAGTACAAAGGCGTATTGATGAAACATGTCTGTGTTCTATTGGGACTTCTCTAGTTCAAGAGCTAGTCATATTCATTGTTATAATTCTTATAGTTTATTGCTTACTTAAATGTTGCTGCGCTGCAGAACCTGCAGAACCAGTGAGCACCGTAATAATTGGTTATCATAAAATGATAAAAGGGGGGAATGAGAATCCCTACGTGGTCAGTTTTTAGTAAAATATTAAAATGTCTACGTGGCAAAGAAGCAGAATGCAAAATGGTTAGAAAGGGTTAATTAGTTAGTAACTGAGATTGATACAAGTGGCCTGGCCCTCCTGCTGGGCCATATGGTTGCTTAGTCAGCAGGCCTGCATTGTCTTATCAATGATAGGTCTTTGATGTGAGTCAAGGACTGGTCTGAATGTCTCCATGTTTATGGCAGATCAATATAGGTAACGAGCTTAGCCAAAGTTGAAAGACATTCCAGGTTGGGAGATAAGGAACAGAAGGAACAGGGAAGAACATTCTAAGTTGGAAAGTGAGGAAGTTATCCCCTTTGATGTCTAACAGCAGCATGATCAGCACATGGACGATTTATGATTGGCCGGAAATAATGTAACCTCGCATGGCAACCTATGCCCGGCTTATGATTGGTGTTGACCCTCGTTAAGTATGTTCCAACCCTATTGATTTGTATAAAAACGTGTGGATTTCTGTATGTTTTTGTTCTTGCTCTGCCAGCATAGAGGGACTCTATCAGGAGTCCAAATCAATGCTGCAGACTAAGAACCCTGCTATTAAAGATGTGTTGAACTTTAAAATGTATTCGACTGCAGTTATTACTGAACCAGACTGAGGGGAAAGAATCCGGATCGTCACTGTCTCAGCCTCTAAGGGACCCACGTTTACTTTCACTACTCTCTTCCTTTTTACATACTTGCAGAAGCTCTTACAATCTGTTTTTATATTTCTTGCTAGTTTACTCTCATATTCTATTTTCTCCCTCTTTGTCAATTTTTTGGTCATCCTTTGCTGGTTTCTAAAAGTCTCCCAATCCTTAAACTTGCTACTTTTCTTGGCAACATTATAAGCCTCTTCTTTTAATCTAATACTTCCTTAACTTATTTAGTTAGCAACCGATGGATCACTTTTCCCGTGGAGTTTTTATTTCTTATAGGAATGTAAATTCGTTGAGAATATGAAATATTTCTTTAAATGTTCGCCATTGTTTATCTACCATCATATCTTTTAATCTAATTTCCTAATCAACCTTAGCCAACTTGCCCCTCATACCTATGTAATTGCCTTTGTTTAAGTTTAAGACTCTAGTTTCGGACTTAAGTACGGCACTCTCGAACTCAATATGAAATTCTATCATATTGTGATCACTCCCTTACTATGAGATTACTAATTAACCCTGTCTCATTACACAAGACAAGATCTAAAATAGCCTGTTTCCTGGTTGGTTCCACGACATATTGTTGTAGGAACATGTCTCAAAAGCATTCCATGAACTCATCCTCCAAACTACTTTTGCCAATTTGATTTGCCCAGTCTATATTAAGATTAAAGTGCCCCACAATTATTGCATTACCTTTGTTACTAGCTCCTCTTATTTATTGATTAACACTCTGTCGGGTGTCATTGATATCCTTGCTTCTGAATGAAGATACTGTGGAATAATATATAAATAATGAATAGAGGGGATCAAAGATGGCACCAAGATACATCAGAGATGACCATGGGGACATAGGAGAGATGGAAGATGTGATTCTACAATCCGGCATTCTTATTAGGAAATGGTACTCACAGAAAGCAGACCTTGGGAAATTATGGTCTCTAAAATTAATGGACAAAAAATAAATCACGGGCCCCCTGAAAATACTGCTACCCGCTACGAGCATCAGGTGGTAGAATGATCTCTGTAATGCCTACAATATGGCAGCTATGGAACCATATAAGAGCTGTGCCGCAGAGATGGATTCAGAGCAGAAGCACAAAACATAAAATGAGGACATCAGTTCTGGGATTTGGAGCAGCAGGCATGGCGTCTCCTCCAAAGGAGTCAGGTGCTTGGAATTTCTGGAGTAGGACCTTGAAATTACAAGCCTTGGCCTCCTTTGGATAAGTCTGGCTGGGACAATCTTGCTAATAAGAGTATGAAGGGAGAATCTGGACGTGAAGCCAGAAGCTCCCCCAAAGCTTACATCTAGTAGCGTCCTGCTCTTGTTGTTTTGTCTCCTTTCTCATTCACTGACATCACATAAAGTATCTTGCAATGCAAGTTTTACTTGAAGATGGACATTGCAGCCAGCATTCTAACATTTGTTCCTTTTCAGTATTATAGACCTAGAAGAGCAGCCTGTTAGCACTGTCAAGGCAGCACCTGACTACACCCTTGATCTCCCTCACCAAAGTTTGCAAGCACCAGCACTGGTAACCTAGCTAGCCAGGGACTATTTTGATCCTGTTTAGCATTCTGCAAAGAAATCCTACATCCCTCTACTGGACTCAGTTCAGTCCTGAGACATGCCGACTAGCAGACCTGATGGTGATGGTTTACAGCATGCCAGAGACAGCCCTCTACAATGTCTTACAGCACATTTTTCAGCCAGCTGGCCAGCTTGGTCCCACTAACAAAGAACCACATCAATCCTGTTCTTGCTTTTTCTTCTCCCCCTCTGCCCACCAGTGCCACTCTCAGGCTTTTCTCTTTCCCATTCTCCATACCACTGCTGCTCTCAGGCATCCCACCATTTCCCCCCAAGCAGTGCTCTTGGCTTCCCTCTATAGCATTGCTCTGGGCCTTCTACCTTCTTTTATCACTGCTCTGATTTTAAATGCTGTTCCACACTGTGTTAGGGTCTCCAAATCTCATGAGAGTTCCTGGGACAGTGAATGAAGACATTCAAAATGGCAGCAACAACATCAGGGAGGAGTAACGTGAGCATCACTGTGGAAGGAGGCCAAGAGTGGCACCTGATTTTCATCTGCAAATATGGATGAACAGAAAATGCCCATGAAATGATGAATGTTCACATCAAAAATGGACAATTAGCATGTATGAATGAAGCATGGAAAACATTGGCATAATCCAGATCAATCTAACCGTTATAGTAGTATCAATTTATCCCTCTACCAACATCACTGAAAAGACAGATTATCTGGTCTTTTATCTCATTATTATTTGGGGGACCTTGCTGTGTGGAAACTGGCTGTCACATTTCCTACATTACAACAGTGACTACACTTCAAAAGTACTTCATTGGCTATAAAGCACTTTGGGACGTCCTGAGGTCATGAAGGTGTTATATAAATCCAAGTTCTTTCATTCTATCAAAACAAAATCCCTTCAAGACTGTATAGAAAAAGTCCCAAAATGTTACAAGCAGTCCTGGTGGCACATAGCCAGCAGCTCAAATACACCTACCTCGAGGGAATTGGAAAGAGAGGATTGGCAAAGAGCACCTGATGAAGTATGCAGCACAAGTGAAAAGGAGCAGGTTGGGGCGGAAGCAAAGGAGCATGCAATGGGAATGGAAATCAGAACTCACAGATTCATATCTACACAAAGAAGGAAACTAATTAATGAGCAGAGTGCTTCATGCAGCCCTTTGAGAATGTTCCAAGGTGCCTGCATGGTATGTCGCCGCTATGCAGAAGTGCAGCTCTGATACCTGTGCAGTCATGGGAAAGTGTAAGGGAAATCTTCAGTTCAACGTGGAGTGAGTGGGAACTCTACAGCCATCTGCAGGAGGGCCCCTGAGAATAGAGGTCCAAAATGTGAACATTTCCTCGCGATTAAACTGAGACTTGGGGGTCCAGTTTACAGGAGGCTGTCATTTCTGGCCTGAAGAGGCTCGGGGATCAGCTTGAAGGAACCTTGATTGCAGGTTTCACAGTTCTAAGTGGTGGCCCAGGGTCTGTTCCCACACAGATCCCTGTTTATTTACAAGGGTTACCCAGCAGCTAGGAAATGGCAGAAGGTAGCACAATGAGGCAGTTACCTCTCAAAACAATACCGCATCTGCCCAAGTCACTAGTTCTCCCCTCAGAGGGCTGAAGAAGTGACAGATAGACAGCAGGAGGAGCCAAACAGCACAGGGACCGAAGTGCTGACTGTAGCTCTCCGGCCATCTGATGACAGCACTGAAAGATGTAGCACCATAACCGTGTGACCAGGATCCCATTGAGGAGCAACAGCCTACCATCACACTTACTCCTCCCACTGAGGTAGCACTTAGAAAGAGAGCAAGTCTAGGTAGGAGACATCACACACCATATACTCTCAGCAAGGGCAAATACCAGGGAAGCAAACAGTAAAGCACATATACAATAAATGGTAGTGGAGAAATAAATTGAACATTCCTTGTAATGTAGTGTGTAGATTTTGTGTCAGAAGGGACTTATTAATGTTGCACGTGGTGGTATATAGATAGTGATGATCTGGCAGAGCGTGCTACTCATGGGGCCACCATATTATAATGTAAGGTTACATTTACAGATTGAAACAAAATCCTATCAATTAATGACTGATGCACCAATCTCCCTAGCTGAATGTCAGCTTCACCCATTTCTGCTTCCTCCTCTAACATCTCCTCTGCCAAGGCATCAGGCTGACCTTCATGATCTTCTTGCTAAAGCGTTCCCCTCTCTAGACAGAAAAATTATGCAGCAGACACTGATAATTGTATAGACATAGCTGTACTACCCCTTCCCCCTGACCTGTCCACACAGCTGAGTCTCTACTTCAGCACGCCTGAAGTATGTTGTACCAGAATTAAAGTGTAGGCACAAGCTTTACCGTAGTTCTGTTCTGCTTCTGTTTGGGAGTTCCTCAATGGTACCAATAGCCAAGGCTCCATGGGCAACCTTGCTCCTCTAGCAGCCAGCTGTCTGGTCCTTCTTCTGTTATATAGTGATGGCACAACAGGCTCCCGCAAAATGAAGGTATTGTGGTTGTGGCCAGGGTATCATAATCAACTTGCATTGTTCTGTTCCTGTGGTCCAACATCACCTACACACCAATGAAATGGAAGACATATCTCATCATATGGGCCTTGAAGGGTAAATAAGACCCTGTATTTTTGGAAAGCCTTCTTCTGCTTCCCGCACTTCCCAACATCAGTTTGGGGGATTGTCGGGGGTAGGGTGCTGGAATACCCTGGGAGTCCTGACAGATACACCTCCACTAGGAAAATGGCCATGGTTGTCGGAGACCGGTCATCATCGACCCAGGACGGTACTGCAGGAGTTATTCGGGCAGCTACAACAACATTCAAGAAGCTCAACACCATCCACTACAGAGAAGTTCACTTGACTTATGCCCTTGTTGGTGGATTCACAATCCACCACCTTCATCATGTGCACTGTGGCTGCAGTATATGCGATTCTACAGGATGTCTTGCAGCAACTCACCAAGGTTACTTCAACAGCATCTCCCTCCCCTGTGATATCTGCCACCAAGAAAGACAAGAGCAGCAATGCCACCAAATTTCCCTCCAAGCCACATACCATCTTGACTTGGACATACATCACTGTTCATTAATGATCACTGCTTCAGAAACCCGTAATGTCCTACCTAACACTGCAGTAGTTCAAGGAGAAGACCACCACCAAATTATCAGGGCAACTACAGATGGGAATAAATGCAGCCTTGTTCACGTGCCCACATCTCAAGAACAAATTAAAAAAAGGCCCAGGGGTACCTCAGTCTGCAGAAAGGTGGCATAGACTGGATTCGCATATTGGATCAGCAGGGTGCCAGTCTGAGATTCGGACTCCTCCGCTGGGTGGACACTCTTCCTGCGCCACTACAGATGTGAGTGCCTACCCCCAATATGTTAATGACTCTCATCCCTGGTATTTGGGACTGGGCCACAATGGGAGAAAAATGATAGCCAGAATGTCGACCTGGTCAACGGTGCAACATTCGGTGATGTCATTTAGGTTTTGTCCCTTAGGTCATTATCAGCTAGAAATTGGGCCTTCTAGCGCCCGTTGTTTTGGCACTACGCGACCTCCCAAACATCCAAGATGGGGACTTGGATGCGCAAGCACACTTCTAGCGTGACGTGCATCAGATGCCACCTTGGTAAAGGGTTTAGTGCATGCACAAGTAATGAACGCCAGCAGCATGTAAAGTAAGGAGAAAAAACATTTGATCAGTGTGCAATGCTGATTTAAAGTGATAGACACCATTTTGGGACTTAGCGCTCCACTCAACATGGGGATTCAATGCCAGGTACATAGCACCATGAACATGGATGCAGTGCAGGAAGAAGTTCAATGCTTTGACACGAGTGGTCAAGGTGAGTGAGGTCAACTGTCAAGTGGCATCTCCTACCAACTGTACCACTAGCCGCATCCACTGCTCCACGCACTGCACCCCCCATCACCTACCTACCAACAAACTCCATCAGTACTCAACTCTTCCAATCAGATGCTTCCTCTCACCTTTACACATTACCACTGTTGCAAGCCACATACCCACAACTCACAGGCCACAAAGACTGGCAGCTATCCAGCCATGACAGGAACATCACCCAGACACATGTCCCGCTTTTCTACAGGAGAAGGTGGCGCATAACAGGAGGCAGCAAATGGCAGTGCCATTTAGCCCCTCGAGCCTGTTCCGCCATTCAGTAAGATCATGGTTGATCGGTGACCTAGTTCCATATACCCGCCTTAGCCCCATATCCCTTAATATCCTTGGTTCACAGAAATCTATCAATCTCAGATTTAAAATTCACAATTGAGCTAGCAACAACTGCCATCTGCAGAAGAGCGTTCCAAACTCCTCCCACCTTTTGCATGTAGAAGCATTTCCTAACTTCACTCCTGCACGTCCTGGCTCTAAATGTTAAGCTATACCCCCTCGTCCTAGTATTCAAGTATAGGAGACCTCTAAAAAGAGTTGCAAATGCATCAGCAGCTAGAAGCAATAATCCAACAACTAACCTATAAGTCCTGCATAGTCCCTTTAAATAGCGCTGGTGGGGGGTCCTCCAGGCACTCGAAGACATGTTCAGTTGGACATGGTGAAGACAGTGCGTTGAGTTGAGCGTTAAGTCCCAAAATGGCGTCTATCACTTTAAATCAGCGTTGCACACTGATTGAATGCATTTTCTCCTTACTTTACAGGCTGCCGTTATTCGTTACTTGCGCATGCGCTAAACCATTTACCAAGATGGCGTCCGCGCATGTCACACTAGAAACGTGCGTGCGCATCCAAACATCATCTTGGATGCTCGAGAGGCCACGTAGAGCTGAAACAACGGGCGCTAGAAGGCCCAATTTCTAGCCCCATGAGTTTTAGGAGACTCAGCACTTAGTACGTCCAGTCACCGTGGAACATAGAATCATAGAATCAAAGAAAATAGGAGCAAGAGTAGGCCATTCGGCCCTTCGGGCCTGCTCCGTCATTCAAAATGATCATGGCTGATTGTCTAACTCAGTATCCTGTTCCCGCTTTTTCCCCATATCCCTTGATCCCTTTAGCATTAAGAAAAATATCTATATCCTTCTTGAATATATTTAATGACTTGGCCTCCACTGCCTTCTGTGGTAGAGAATTCCACAGGTTCACCACCCTCTGAGTGAAGAAATTTCTCCTCATCTTAGTTCTAAATGGCATACCCCGTATCCTGAGACTGTGATCCCTGGTTCTGGACTCCCCAGTCATCGGGAACATCCTCCCTGCATCTAGTCTGTCTAGTCCTGTTAGAATTTTATATGATTCGATGAGATCATACCTCATTCTTTTAAACTCGAGTGAATATAGGTCTAGTCGACCCAATCTCTCCTCATACGTCAGTCCTGCCATCCCTGGAATCAGTCTGGTAAACCTTTGTTGCACTCCCTCCATGGCAAGGACATCCTTCCTCAGATAAGGAGACCAAAGCTGCACACAATACTCCAGATGTGGTCTCACCAAGGCCCTGTATAACTGCGGTGAGACATCCCTGTTCCTGTACTCAAATCCTCTTGCAATGAAGGCCAACATACCATTTGCCTTCCTAACTGCTTGCTGCACCTGAATGCTCGCTTTCAGCGACTGGTGTACAAGGACACCCAGGTCTTGTTGCACCTCCCCTTTTCCCAATCTATCACCATTCAGATAATAATCTGTCTTTCTGTTTTTACAACCAAAGTGGATAACCTCACATTTATACATGTTATACTGCATCTGCCATGTTCTTGCCCACTCACCTAACTTGTCTAAATCACATTGGAGCCTCTTTGCATCCTCCTCACAGCTCACATTCCACCCCAGCTTTGTGTCTTCTGCAAACTTGGAAATGTTACATTTAGTTCCCTCATCCAAATCATTGATATATATTGTGAATAGCTGGAGCCCAAGCACTGATCCCTGTGGTACCCCACTAGTCACTGCCTGCCATCCGGAAAAAGATCCGTTTATTCCTACTCTCTGTTTCCTGTCTGTCAACCAATTCTCAATCCATGCCAGTATATTCTCCCCAATCCCATGTGCTTTAATTTTGCACACTAACCTCTTGTGTGGGACCTTATCAAAAGCCTTCTGAAAATCCAAGTACACCACACCCACTGGTTCTCCCCTATCTATTCTACTGGTTACATCCTCAAAAAACTCCAGTAGATTTGTTAAGCATGATTTCCCTTTCATAAACCCATGCTGACTTTGTCCAGTCACATCCTTTATAATAGACTCCAGCACTTTCCCCACTACTGATGTTAGGCTAACTGGTCTGTAATTCGCTGTTTGCATCCACTATTTCCAGGGCCACTTCCTTTATTACTCTAGGAAGTAGATTATCAGGCCCTGGGAATTTGTCAGCCTTTAGCCCCATTAATTTTCCAAGCACTATTTTTTTACTAATACTGATTTCCTTCAGTTCTTCCCTCTCACTAGACCCTTGGTTCCCTAACATTTCTGGGAGGTTATTTGTGTCCTCCTTTGTGAAGACAGAACCAAAGTATGTGTTTAATTGGTCTGCCATTTCTTTGTTCCCCATTATAATTTCCCCCATTTCTGACTGTAAGGGACCTACATTTGTCTTCACTAATCTTTTTCTCTTGACATATTTATAGAAGCTTTTACAGTCAGTTTTTATGTTCCCTGCTCGTTTACTCTCATATTCTATTTTTCCCCTCTTAATCAATCTCTTTGTTCTCCTTTGCTGAATTCTAAACTGCTCCCAATCCTCAGGCTTGCAGCTTTTTCTGGCAATTTTATATGTTTCCTCTTTGGATCCAATACTATCCCTAATTTCTTTTGTAAGCCACGGTTCAGCCACCTTTCCTGTTTTATTTTTGGGCCAGACAGGAATGAATAATTGTTGTAATTCCTGCGCACGTACTTTAAATATTCGCCATTGCCTATCCACCGTCATCTCTTTTAGTAAAGTTCCCCAATCTATCATAGCCAACACACATCTCATACTTTCGTAATTTCCTTTATTTAGATTCAGGACCCTAGTTTCGGATTCAACTACTTCACTCTCCATTTTAATGAGAAATTCTATCATGTTATGGTCGCTCTTCCCTAAGGGACCCCACACAACAAGATTGTTAATTAATCCTTTCTCATTGCACAATACCCAGTCTAGGATCGCCTGTTCTCTAGTTGGTTCCTCAAAATATTGGTCTAGAAATCCATCACGTACACTCTCCAGGAATTCCTCCCCCACAGTATTATTGCTAATTTGTTTTGACCAATCTATATGTAGATTAAAGTCACCCATGATTATAGTTGTGCCCTTCTTGCATGCATCTCTAATTTCCTGTTTAATGCCCTCCCCTACATCTCCACTACTGTTTGGAGGTCTATGGACAAACCCCACCAACATTTTCTGCCCCTTGGTGTTTCTTAGCTCCACCCATACAGATTCCACATGGTGATTCTCTGAGCCAATATCCTTCCTCACTATTGCACTGATTTCCTCCTTTAGTAACAACGCTACCCCACCTCCTTTCCCTTTTTGCCTGTTCTTCCTAAATATTGAATACCCCTGGATGTTCAGTTCCCATCCTTGGTCACCCTGCAGCCATGTCTCCGTAATCGCAACTATATCATACCCGTTAATATCTATCAACCCCAGTTAATTCATCTAGCTTATTGCGAATGTTCCGTGCATTAAGACACAATGTCTTTAGACTTGTCTTTTTAAGATTGCTAGTCATCTTAGTTTTATTTTGCAATATGGCTCTATTTGTTTTTCGCCCTTGTTTTCTCTGCCTTCCACTATTGCTTCTTCCCTTTCTATCCTTGTTTCCCCCTCCTCTGTCTCCCTGCTCAGGTTCCCATCCCCCTGCCATTCTAGTTTAAACCTTTCCCAACATCACTAGCAAACACCCCCGCGAGGACATTGGTCCCGGTCCTGTTCGGGTGTAACCCGTCCTGCTTCCGCAGGTCCCACCTTCCCCAGAATCGGTCCCAATGTCCCAGGAAGCTAAATCCCTCCCTCATACACCATCCCTGCAGCCACGCATTCATCTGGTCTATTCTCCTGTTCCTATACTCACTAGCACTAGCACATCAACCAGTATATCCGATAGAATGTTGAACTAATCTGTTTGAGTACAAGTCAGAGGATGTCATGCTGACACTGCACAGTGCTCCAGTCAGACCATATCTTGAATACTGTACCCAGTTTTGTTCACTAAGGCTAAAGGGAGATATTGACCCATTGGAGATAATGTAGAAAGAGCCACAAGGCTGATCCTGGACATTACAAGGGACATGTAAAAATATGATTTCTAGACCAAATCATGGTCATGTATCCCATCCTGCATAGCTTTAGGTGCTTGGCTAAAAAGCGAGGCTGTGGGCAGGCCTTGTGTCTGTGAGAATACAAAGGGAGCCAGCATCCCACAGGAAATGATATGCCTGACATCCGGCAAAGTGATTGAGAATATTGCAGAGACAATAGAAACTGTGAAACAGACACATTGAAGACCAATTGTCTGAAACAGATAATAAAATGCCCCGAGGCATAATATAAGACACAGGACCTGGACACAGACTAATTCTGTTATGTTAATTGCAGGAGCTTTGTTCAGATAATTAGATCACTTTTGTGATTGGCATATACAGGATGAGACACCTTAATCTCTGCATCTGAACAATCAAAATACACAGAAAGATAAGGGGATGTCCCTCCCCCATAAGATAGATTGAATGTTGTAAACAATTTTACAACACCAAGTTATAGTCCAACAATTTTATTTGAAATTCACAAGCTTTCGGAGGCTTCCTCCTTCCTCAGGTGAATGTTGTGGAAATGAAATCCTCGAACCCTTCGCATTTATAAATCACAGAACAATACCTCGTGATTACAGATAGTCTTTCCAACTGCCCGATGCCAAGGCAATCACAGTGTGCAGACAGAGAGGTGTTACCTACAAGGCCACCGAATATACAAACAACCAAAAAAAAAACAGAGAGAAACATAGAAACATCCGGAAGGAAGAGAAAGACAGCAAATGACCCGTTATATTAAAAACAGATAACATTTGTTCGCTGGTGGGGTAACGTGTAGCGTGACATGAACCCAAGATCCCGGTTGAGGCCGTCCTCATGAGTGCGGAACTTGGCTATCAATTTCTGCTCGACGATTTTGCGTTGTCGTGTGTCTCGAAGGCCGCCTTGGAGTATGCTTACCCGAAGGTCGGTGGCTGAATGTCCTTGACTGCTGAAGTGTTCCCCGACTGGGAGGGAACCCTCCTGTCTGGCGATTGTTGCGCGGTGTCCGTTCATCTGTTGTCGCAGCGTCTGCATGGTCTCGCCAATGTACCATACTCTGGGGCATCCTTTCCTGCAACATATGAGGTAGACAACGTTGGCCGAGTCACAGGAGTATGAACCATGCACCTGGTGGGTGGTGTCTTCTCGTGTGATGGTGGTATCCGTGTCGATGATCTGGCATGTCTTGCAGAGGTTACCGTGGCAGGGTTGTGTGGTGTCGTGAACGCTGTTCTCCTGAAAGCTGGGTAATTTGCTGCAAACGATGGTCTGTTTGAGGTTGGGTGGCTGTTTAAAGGCGAGTAGTGGAGGTGTGGGGATGGCCATAGCGAGGTGTTCGTCATCATTGATGACATGTTGAAGGCTGCGGAGAACATGGCGTAGTTTCTTCGCTCCGGGGAAGTACTGGACGACAAAGGGTACTCTGTTGGTTGCGTCCCGTGTTAGTCTTCTGAGGAGGTCTATGCGATTTTTCGTTGTGGCCCATCGGAACTGTTGATCGATGAGTCGAGCGTCATATCCCGTTCTTACGAGGGCGTCTTTCAGCGTCTGTAGGTGTCCATCGCGTTCCTCCTCGTCTGAGCAGACCCTGTGTATTCGCAGGGCCTGTCCATAGGGGATGGCCTCTTTGACGTGGTTAGGGTGGAAGCTGGAAAAGTGAAGCATCGTGAGGTTGTCCTTGGGCTTGCGGTAGAGTGAGGTGCTGAGGTGCCCGTCTTTGATGGAGATTCGCGTGTCCAAGAAAGAAACTGATTCTGAGGAGTAGTCCATGGTGAGCTTGATGGTGGGATGGAACTTGTTGATGTTATCCCAGTCGGGGAACACTTCAGCAGTCAAGGACATTCAGCCACCGACCTTCGGGTAAGCATACTCCAAGGCGGCCTTCGAGACACACAACAACGCAAAATCGTCGAGCAGAAATTGATAGCCAAGTTCCGCACCCATGAGGACGGCCTCAACCGGGATCTTGGGTTCATGTCACGCTACACGTAACCCCACCAGCGAACAAATGTTATCTGTTTTTAATATAACGGGTCATTTGCTGTCTTTCTCTTCCTTCCGGATGTTTCTATGTTTCTGCCTCTCTCTCTCTGTTTTTTTTTTGGTTGTTTGTATATTCGGTGGCCTTGTAGGTAACACCTCTCTGTCTGCACACTGTGATTGCCTTGGCATCGGGCAGTTGGAAAGACTATCTGTAATCACCAGGTATTGTTCTGTGATTTATAAATGCGCAGGGTTCGAGGATTTCATTTCCACAACATTCACCTGAGGAAGGAGGAAGCCTCCGAAAGCTTGTGAATTTCAAATAAAATTGTTGGACTATAACTTGGTGTTGTAAAATTGTTTACAATTGTCAACCCCAGTCCATCACCGGCATTTCCACATCATGCCTACCATCGACACCACATCTGCCGGCTCACAGTGGAAAGGATATCCAAGAAGATCGCGCATATAGACACAGACATCAAGTTTTTACAGAGCTGCAAGAAAGCAGACAAGATCCCGAAAGGACTACAGATCACGAACCCACTCAAGTCCACATACAACTCGGATTACGCTGAGAGACTCTGCCGTCGTACCTCTCGCACACTCCGCAACCATCTCGTACACCAACTCTACAGCAGACGCCGCAACCTTGAAACTAAGAAAGAGTTCATACTCTCAACCTGTACTCAGGACACAGCAGACCAGCTACGAGATACCGCCAAACAGACGAGGCAACGGAACTACACTGCCTACATGAAAACCAAGAGCAGGAAGCTTGAGAAACTCGGCATCACCACCAGCATCGACCAAGCTTCCCCTGGTACCACGGTTGCAACCACAGGGAAGTCTATCGTCAATTTGTCCGACCACACCCTTCAACCAGACGAAATCGAAGTTCTCAGCCGAGCGCTCAATTTCTGCCCCACCACCAAAATGGACCCCATTAGTCTCGCGGCGGACACAGAGGAATTCATCAGGAGAATGAGGCTCCAGGAATTCTTTCACAAACCCCAAGATTTCGGCAGCGAACCCAATGAGACAATCGACGATCCGGAACAGCAGACAGAGGGATCCGCGGTACAGCAACCGAAGAGGAAAGAGTCACACTGGACTCCTCCGGAGGGTCGCTGCCCTCAGCTTGACATGTATGCTCAAGCTGTCAGGAAATGCGTCAATGCCAGATTCATCAGCCGCACTCACAAGACAGTCCAGAATGTCACCCGAGCATGTCGGCGAGGGAAAAGAATCAGCTACTATCAAGTGGTGTCGGATGAGTGCGAACACCAGTAAGGACAGTGACCTGGTGCCTTTTGGCATGCTCTATATAGGGGACACTAAGGACACCTTTGTGTTCCCTAATGGGACACGAGCAATGACAAGCACTCTGAATTCCCTCAGGCCTGGAAGCGACATGCTGATTGCTATGGTTGCCTACTCAGAGAAGAAACCAGAATGCTGTCATCCTGGTCCTTCTGTTTTAAAGTAATTGAGAATGCAAAGTTGTCAGAAGCAACTGTCCATTCAGCCTCCACCAGGTGCCCAGTTGCAGACAAAGGTCCCAGCAATGGCTTATTGGTTTTCAATACATATCAGACCCTATACAATGATGTGAGATTTGACATCTTCCCTGTTCTGTTTGAATTTTCAAAAGTTGCTCTGTTACCAGGTTTGTGTAATGAAACTTATGACAGATGTTGTCCGAGAAATTTAGACAGCTTATGGAGAGAAACTCAGGTCGGGACATAGACAAAGTCTCTAGGAATAACCCCACACCCCCCAGGAGACAGAAAGGAAAACGGGAAGTGGCTGAATGGTTGGGTATAGGGGCTATAACAGGAACCACCACTTGGAACAGGATAGACATAGAGGGCATGTGGGAACACGATGAAGCCATGTGAAAGCAATTAAAAGGCATTATGAAAGGAGAGAATAGGATAGTGACAGGGTCATCGTATGAACAGCAACAAGTTTTAGTGTCTCTGAAGGAAATGGTCGACAACTTTTGACAGACTCAGGAAAAAGTTAATACAATGATCAGTGACATGGAGGCATCTAAGATTCAGATCTCCAAAGGAATCACGTGCAGCATGTGTGGCGGGATTATGCTGTCTCAGGTGCAGAAGGGATTGGAAGACATTGAGGAAAATCACATCCCTTCTTTTATAATGGACGAACAGCTAGATGGGGAGAATGGAGGAAACCATTGTAATATCAGGCGCCAGGGATCAGTATACCCAGTGAAACACTCCTGTGAAGACAGAAAAGACAGACATGTTTTCGCGGTGACTACGGCCATTCCACGCCTTTCACCCAATCAGAAGCCTTCAGAGGTTTTTAAGGTGGAGTCCATAGGCATCCTTGAAGGAGACATACATAAGGAATTTGTCAGCTATCCAAAGGTATTTACAAAGGATGGTGAAACCTGTGTGGCACCAGATTTATCTTGCTGTACTCAGATCAAGGGCACATGGATGTGTCGATGTGATGTCACCCAGAATAGTATCCCAGCTTGTGGTTTCACCCTAGATGAGCACTCCCCTAACTGTACTGTTAGTATTAGAAGATGGAAATCGGGACAGGCAAAGCACGGATACATGGGAAGAGGTCATTACTGCGTGACGACATCAAACTTGGCAAACCGCCATGGGAAACAGGAGTGTCCTGTACTAACTCCATCATTTTGCTTTATCCCTGAGTTATCCACGGGAGTTGTGAGTTCTGTCCTCATCCCAGTGAACATTCATAATGCTACAGAAATTCAGGTGGAAATCGGTTTAAGAGAAGCTCAGAAGGCGATTATACAATTCGGACATCCAATCCCACTTTCACTGAATCTTGAAACTGTACTCGACCGGACGTCACCTCAGTGCATCACCTAATTGACCTACAACAAAATGCGGCCATAGAAAGTGACACAGGACAGCTAGGGGAACCTAAATAGTATATAACATAGGACAACATCCGTGGGCCAGAATTCTCTCACAGGTTTTAATCCTTGCTCAGTTTGTTCTGATTATAATTGTTGTTAAAATGTTTTGTGTAGTATTTCCAACGTATAAAAAGCTGATTTTGAATTTCTTTGTCCATCCGCGGACAAGAATGGTGGTACAACTATTAGTTATTTTTCAATGCTATGTATTGTGGATAGTGATTATGTTGTATGTATTGATTGGGCGGGCCTTTATTGACAAACGGGGCCCGCTGAAGCAATATGTATACATATATGTCTATGTCTGTTTATGTGAACATAATATTGATAAAATGTAAACCCAGGGTGATCTTAGGTAAGACCATGACAAATGTTAAAGGGGGAGGTAAGGTGAAATATGACCCAGAACGGTTGCACTCAGGGTCAAAAGGATGGAGATGTAAAAAATATGATTTCGAGACCAAATCATAGTCATGTATCCCATCCTGCATAGCTTTAGGCACTTGGCTAAAAAGCGAGGCTGTGGGCAGGCCTTGCGTCTGTGAGAATACAAAGGGAGCCAGCATCCCACAGGAAATGATATGCCTGACATCAGGCAAAGTGATTGAGAATATTGCAGAGACAATAGAAACTGTGAAACAGACACATTGAAGACCAATTGTCTGAAACAGATAATAAAACGTTCCACGGCATAATCAAAGACTCAGGTCCTGGATACAGACTAATCCTGTTATGTTAATTGCAGGAGCTTTGTTCAGATAATTAGGTAACTTTTGTGATTGGCATATACAGGATGAGACACCTTAAATCTCTGCATCCGAACAATCAAAATACACAGAAAGATAAGGGGATGCCCCTCCCCCATAACAATTGACAACAGTTAACACCATAGAATGGATAAAGATGTCTGGAACAATGGGCACCCTGCGGGGGGGGGGGAGATGTCCGGGACAGATGACATCATGGGACTAATATCGTTAAGCTACCAGAAGCAAATATGGTTCAGAAAGATATATAAACTGAGGCACGGTTCCACTAAAGGGAGAAGCAGCTTCTGGGGTGACGGAGGCCCACACACCGTACGATACCAGGCCTGATCAGCTTGAAACTTCCTAGGGACAAGTTGTGTCTATAATAAAGCTTGCATGTTCGGTCACACTCGGGCCTGAATCATTGTGGAAGTTATTATCAAGAAGGATTAACAACCCTTGGTAGCATTAATAATGGCATATTTCCAACAGGACATTAATGAACATTACAGGACATTACTGACTTGTCAGAAGGGATCTTGTAGGGATATTTGACATAGTTAATGATATAGGAAAAGTAAATCCAAAACACAACTTCAAATTAAACTGTGACAGTAGCACAAGGGGCTTGGGTTCAAACTGGCAAAAGACAAATTTAGTCCAGAAAGTTTTTCACACAAAGAGTGATCAATATGTGGCATTGACCTCTGGGTAAGGTAGCGAAGGCAAAAACCTTGAGATTGTTTAAGAATCAGTTTGATGCTGTGATGGGTGACTGTAGGTTTTTCCAAATGAATGTGCTACGATAGGCTTCCTGACCTCTGTTAAAGAATTGTAAACAATTTTACAACACCAAGTTATAGTCCAGCAATTTTATTTTAAATTCACAAGCTTTCGGAGGCTTCCCCCTTCGTCAGGTGAACGATGTGAACGGCCTGACGAAGGGGGAAGCCTCCGAAAGCTTGTGAATTTAAAATAAAATTGCTGGACTATAACTTGGTGTTGTAAAATTGTTTACAATTGTCAACCCCAGTCCATCACCGGCATCTGTTAAAGAAAGCAGTAGAAAGATTATGCAAACTGGAATCATCATCTGTGGCAGGCTGTGTGGCAGATCTCTGAAACCATGAGAGCTGCATCTGCTGTTTCTCTTATTGTTTGCTGTTGTACCACTACATGAATTGTTAGGCCTGGTTCAGAGATCAGCAGATCTTCAGCATTCCCTTTTCACAGTTAGTCTACCTGTCCACAAGATGTAAGGAGTCGTACAACACCAGGTTATAGTCCAACAGCTTTATTTGAAATCACAAGCTTTCGGAGCTTTCCTCCTTCATCAGGTGAGGAAGGAGGAAAGCTCCGAAAGCTTGTGATTTCAAATAAAGCTGTTGGACTATAACCTGGTGTTGTACGACTCCTTACATTTGTCCACCCCTGTCCATCACCGGCATCTCCACATCATGTCCACAAGATGGCAGCTTTATACACTGTACCAAGCCAAAGAACTGAACTTTTCCAACTCCTCCAACCCTCCAACCCTCCAAGATCTCTGCGCTCCTCCAATTCTGGCCTCTTGGTCATCTCCGATTTTCATTGTTCCACCATTAGTGGCAATGCCTTCAGCTGCCTAGGCCCTAAGCTCTGGAATTTCCTCCCTAAACCTCTCCACCTCTTTCTCCTCCTTTAAGACACTGCTCAAAACCTATCTCTTAGTCCAAGCTTTTGGTCACTGTGCTATTATCTTCTTATGTGACCTGGTGTCAAATTTTGTTTGATAACACTCCTGTGAAGCGCCTTGGGACATTTTACTACTTTAAAGGCGCTAAATAAATGCAAGTTGTTGTTGTTGAAGAAGAGAGTTTCCAGTCCTTATAGAATAGAGATAACTGGGTAGCATCATTGTTATATATCTTGTCTAAGTCCATTGGGTGGATCTCAGCAGAGTGCTGTGGAGAAAGAGCGGTGAAGTGGGACTAATTGGATAACTCTTTCAAAGAGCTGGCATGGGCACAATGGGCCAAATGGCCTCCCTCTGTGCTGTAAGAAACTGTTGGACTATAACCTGGTGTTGTAAGATTCCTTACATTTGTCAAACCTGTTGATGGCAGTGATCCAGACAGGCAACTGCATAGTGTATCTAGGAGGTTTTCCCCACAGTCTTGAGTCAAGGCCAGCACAGGTGATCTGGGAACCGCCCAGCAAACTTACAAGATATAACAATAGTACGACTCATTTACTTCTTTCCTAATCAATGTTTCCAATGGATCAGGAGCTTATAAGATACATCAGGGTGGATTTCACAAACTAGCATTCCTGATGGAGAGCTTTGCAACAAGAATCCAACCTCTGCACTGGACAGCTGGTTCCTAAAATCTACCCCATACTGTTTGTCTTATCCAACATTTATTATTTTCAACGCTGAAAACATTCATTGGTTGATTGACGTATGTTCAGTTCTGCCCATCTCAGCTTTTGGTGATTTAATCACTGCTTGACTTTGGGGAAAGACCGGGGGAGTGGGACTAATTGGACAGCTCTTTCAAAGAGCTGGTACAGACATGATGAGCCAAATGGCCTCCCTGTGTGGGGTATGATTCTATGATTGACCTCAAGCTGAGCAAGTGGAAGGAAAATCCAGGGGAAGTACTTTTTTTTTTCAAAATATTCCCTGTTTTTAAGGAAAAGAATGATATATAATAATCTACATATACATATTTTGTAAAAATCTCCATTTTATTGCTGGCATGGAAATTCTCACTTGGGAGCCTGTGTTCCCGACAGAAGCATCCCCAAGTTTGACAGAGAAGCTGCCTAGTATGCAGTGGGAAGCGTCACTGTGGCCCAGCCTGTGAGCCATTTCTGTGGCTGTGAGGTCAGACCTGCCCTGTAATACGTGGCATGTGTTAGTGGAGCAGCCTGGCAGGGAGGGAAGAGTCTCTGCTGCTAAGAAAATTGGCACTTACCAAGTAACATGATAACCCATTTATATTGATCCAAAAGCACTCCTCCCAATGCCATTTCTATACTGATGTTTTGATTCCAGGAGACCAGTATCTGTTAACCTATTAAATCTACCTCCCTTATCCTAGCAATGACCACAAAAAGCAGACTCGACAAATATACCACCAGGTTAAGAGATCCAGATTTACCAGTGGTCACGTTTCTTCCTTTCTACTACTACTGATACTACCACTACTACTACAACAACTTGCATTTATATAACACCTTTATCGTAAAAAAATCCCAACGCGATTCACAAAAGCATAATCAGACAAAAATGGACGCCAAACCAAAGAAGGAGGTATTAAGAGGGGTGACGGAAAGCTTGATCAAAGAATTGGGTTTTAAGGAGGGTATTAAAGGAGGATTGTGAGGCAAAGAGGTGGAGGAGTTTAGAGAGGGAATTCCAGAGCATGGAGCTCAGGTGGCTGAAAGAATGGACAACAATGATGGGGCGAAGAGAAAGGTGGATGAGCAAGTGGGCAGGGTTGGAGGAAGGGAAAGTCCTGGGGTGGCTGTAAGGCTGGAGAAGGTTACAGAGATAGGGAGCAGCAAGGCCATAAGGAGATTTAAGCACAAGGATGAGATGTTTAAATTGGAGGCATTAGGGGACCGGAAACCCATGCAGGTCAGTGAGCACAGGGGTGTGGGTAAGTGGGATTTGGTGCGGTATAGGATATCGGCAACGTAGTTTCGGATGAGCTGAGGTTTACAAAGCATGGAGGATGGGAACCCAGCCAGGAGAGCATTGGAATAGTCGAGTCTGGAGGTGACAAAGGCTTCGATGAGGATTTCAGTTGGCTGAGGCAGGAGTGGAGGCAAGCAATGTTACAGAGGTAGAAGTAGGTGGTCTTTGTAATGGAGAGGATATGAGGTTGGAAGCTCAGTTCAGGGTTGAATAGGACACTTGCCACTATTATGTCTGTACTCACGGAAATGTCTCAAGTATGTTATTGAGTCACGACTGAAAATGCACACCTAAGATTTTCCCAATGTTGACAAGTCTGCTAAAATCTTACATTTAGTATCTCAGCTCAAATCCTATAATTATAAAAATGTTTTATTGAGATTCCTTAAGATGCCCAACACATTATTAAATGTATATAATGTTCCCGGCAAGTTGTCAATATACATTCATTTTTCTTGCGCTCATGTTCTCAGGCAATTTTCAATCACTCTTCTGGTTATTTCTGATCTTTATACTTTACAGTCCAACACCTGTTGTTTCACTGCAGTTGTCATTATCATGATGTTTCCAGGGTTTGTGGCCGATAATAAGTTGCTATTTTAAAACTTAGCTGTAAACGTAAGTAACATCCCGTACATGTGTCCACTCAGTAACTTGAGGATTGTGAAACTTGACTAAGAACTTGGAGGAGAATCCCGGCCAGTTGTAGAAAACATATCCAACAGGCTGCCTCAACCAAATTGTGCTGCTCTTTAGGAGAAATATCATTGTTATCTAATGTCGAAGCATTCTAAAAAGGCCCTGTCTAATGTAAGCTGTCCTTTTACAAAGGTAAACAATTTTACAACACCAAGTTATAGTCCAGCAATTTTATTTTAAATTCACAAGCTTTCGGAGACTTCCTCCTTCCTCAGGTAAATGTACAAAGGAGCAGACATTGCTCAGGGCGGCAAAGTAACGTCACCCCTGCTCTATAGTTTTAAATTAACGAACTTCCTTAACGCGATCTTTACTTCGGGCACTTCCTCTAATAGGAAGTGGAGAAGAGCCGAGTGTTAGCTCCAGTGAAGCAAGAGGAGCACACTCTCCCCTTGACCAATCGGACTGCTGCATTTTTGACAAGTTGCGAAACTGTTTCTGCAGGCTTGGAACGTAAAAGCCAGGAAGTGAAAGGTACAACATTAAAATCATTGTAAAAACAGCTATAGACAATGAAAAAACAAGAGGGTGAGAAATAATCAAATTAAATAAAAGAGACAGAAGGGAAAAGTTAAAAAAAAGTTTTAATTTTTTTAATTTTTAACAAATTTTTTCTTAATGAACAAAAATGATTAAAATAAGGAGTAATTAGACTCCACATTTTTAAAAATTAATTTTTAGTTGAGAATCAACCAGGGGTTTATTACTTTTCTAACTATTGGTTTTATTAACATTAAATACAACAAATATTACAGATGGAGATTCATACAACCTTTACAGCAGTAGCACAACTCGAAACTCAGAATTGCCAATTCTTCGGCTTCAGGAGACGAAGAGGTTAATTCTCCATCAACATCCTGCATGGTGCTCTTCTGGACGATATCTGGCCTGTCTCTGGTTGGTCTCATAGATTGTCTCCTCAAACTTACTAAAATGGTTGGTTTTATACCCTTCTTGCTGGTGCAAAACAAGCCTCTAGTACTTACCCATGCTTTAAAAGAAGTTGACACTACAGCATCTAATGTTTACAACATTTTCTCATAGACTTTCAAGGTCTCACAGCTGTCTTCTCTTTAACCTTCTAGACAGTCTGCTGAATAAGACTTTTTGAATGAGGCCAACCTTCCCAGCATGCCATATTAAATAGTCAATTTCAAATTTAAAATTTATTTTTTTTTACTTTTCCTTTCCAACTCTATTTTCTCTCTCTCTTAATCCAATCTTTCTTTCCCTCTCTTTATTTCTCTTTCTGTACCTGATTTGACATTGAATTCACCCACTCTAATTTACATTTCTTTCTCAGTCCTTGTGCTGTTAATTTCACAATCCTTCAATCTCATTGGTTAAAGAGATACCCAGTTGCTTGCCCTGTTCACTCAGGTCCTAGATGCCCTTTTTTCCTCTCTGTGACATTATCAGCTCGCACTTTCAGCAACTTGCCACGTAAAAAATTTGAAAACCTAAATGTGCAAGGGCAAGTCTAACAAACGGCAGATGCCGTGAGATGCCCTGCTGCAGCAAATTATGACCCATTGAAGAGTCCAAAATTCTTCAGCCTCTTATTTCCTATTCCTTTCATTAGTTGAAAACCAACTATTGAGGATATCTTTCCAGTCAGTCAGAAGCTCAGAGCTTGAACTGTGACATGCAACTATCAGATCAATCCTGATATGCCAAAAACATTTTCTCAATGTGTGGCACAATGGAACTCATATTTTGTCATTCATCAGTTAGTATATCAGTCCACTCTTGGGAGACAATTCATTTATCCCATAGTCCCCCTTCAGACATCCTCTCTAAAGCCTGGAGATTTTGCTTTGTGTACTAACTGTGGGCAAACTGAGTGTTACTACAGGTTTCTGGCAACATATAGTCTTACAGGTTCACCCTTGATTTTGCTATCCACATTTTCTGGTCATCCCCAAAGTTCCAGCTGTATTGGCAAAATTGCTATGTGACATTGAAAAGATCAGAAGCAGACATTGGATCCAGACCTGGGACAAACTAGCCCTTCTTTTATAACCTGACATGGATAAACTCCTATCTGACCACATCTGAAGTGGCAGCAGGAGGACCCCTGCTAGCACAAATCATGACCATTACAACTGATGGCAAGTTCACAGAGTTAATATAAATAGGTTTTGGCAATTTGAACATTATAAAGGTCATTTTATCAATTTGTGCTCTTGGCATGGAGCATCTATTGGGAATTCGGGCACATGCGCCCCACGATTTTCCATCCATTAAAATCAATGCATGAAAAATCATAGGGAACACACATCTCCATTCCCAATAGCCGATCCCAATGCATGATAATTCGTGTTGGGAGGGCAAATTTGTAAAATGGCTCCTTAAATCAGCATGATTCCTAAGCGCAGTGATCACTAAAAGATGTTAACACCGTTTGTTAGTTGGTCGGGATGTATATTTTCTACATCGTGATGAGAAAGCAGGAAAACTGCATTAACAGGTTCAATCGGTGGTTTCACTGGTATTCTGGGCTATAAATGGGGCCGCGTAGTGCACGTTTTGTAGGCACTACGCGGCCTCCTAAGGACCCAAAATGGCGCCCGGAATGCGCGGGCACACTTCTAGCGTGACGTGCGCCGGACGCCATCTTGATAAAGGTGTATGCACATGCGCAGGTAATGAACGCCAGCAGCATGTAAAGTAAGGAGAATATATGGTAGATCAGCATGAAACGCTAATTTAAAGGGACAGATACGATTTTGGAACTCAACGCTCCAGCCAACGCACTGTCAACCTCGCACAGCTGAACATATCGTAAACAGCATGGAGGACACCCCCACCAGCGCTATTTAAAGGGATCATGCAGGAGTTACAGGTTAGTTGCTGGATTATTGCTTCTGGCTGCTAATGCATTTGTACCTGTTTTTGGAGGTCTCCTATACTTGAATACTAGGACTAGGGCACATAGCCTAAAAATTAGAGCCAGGACTTGCAGGAGTGAAGTTAGGAAACACTTCTACACGCAAAGGGTGGGAGAAGTTTGGAACGCTGTTCTGCAATTGGCAGTTGATGCTAGCTCAATTGTTAATTTTAAATCTGAGATTGATAGATTTTTGTTAACCAAAGATACTAAGGGATATGGGGCTGAGGCGAGTATATGGAGTTAGGTCACAGATCAATCATGATCTCATTGAATGGCGGAACAGGCTCGAGGGACTAAATGGCCTACTCCTGTTCCTATCTTCCTATGTTCCTATAATAAAGTTTCAATACTCTACAGGGAGATGGCTGGTTCGCTGACAGGCAACAGCAAGGGCATTGGCAGAGTGGCAGGGGTGGGACAGAAATGCTGTCATCCTGAGACAGGACAGCAGGTTCATGTTCCATGGAGTCACTGCCACTTGCTGCCTCCTGTTATGCATCACCTTCTCCTGCAAGAAAGCGGGAAGTGTGTCGGTGAGTGTCCTGCAAGATGTTTGGGTGATGCGCCTGTCATGGGTGAATAGCTGCCAGTGTGTGTGACTTGTGAGTTGTGGGTGTGCGGATTGCAACAGTGATAATGTGTGAGGGTGAGAGGAAGCATCTGATTGGAAGAGTTGAGCACTGATTGAAAGAGTTTGTTGTTATGTGGGTGATGGGGGGTGTAGTGTGTGGAGCAGTGGATACGGCTAGTGGTGCAGTTGGTAGGAGATGCCACTTGACAGTTGATCTCACTCACCTTGACTACTCGTGTCAAAGCATTGAACTTCTTCCTGCACCGTATCCATGTTCATGATGCTATGCGCCTGGCATTGACTTTGCCCCCTACTGCCTCCCACTGCCTTGGGAGCATATGTCTGGAGGGCCTCTTGCCCTCCTGAGGATATAAGGTGCCCCTCCTTCTGCCCACCTCTTGCACCGATGCCTCTAGTGCATCATCAGAGAACCTTGGTGCACGCTCTCTCACAGGCCCAGTACAAACTCAAATTGGCAGATTGGTGAGGTCTGGTGTGCCGATTGGAGGATGTGGGATTTAGTAGTCCGCAACCTTTATTCAATGTTTTAACATAACTCAACAGTTTGTATATATAGGGACGGGACCTGCATCTGTATTTCACGTGTGCGATCTCTGATCTCCGTTCAGACTCTGTGCCGACCCATATCTTATATTTTGCAAATAAGAGGTGCAAGCTGCCTTTAAGAGATGCAGGCTGCCTTTCAGTGGTGCTAGCCACTCTCGATATCGGGGGCCCTGCTGGTGAGCAGCCACTCAACACCGCAGCTAGGCCTGGCTGCTCGCAGCTATCAGGTAAATCAGGCAGCACGAATGTTACATGCTGTTACATGCTGTGTTTTCTGCCCTGTGAAAGAAACAACTTATTATCACCAATGTTTTGTTGTGACTGTAGTGTTCACTGGTTAATAGTGCCAATTAAGCATTTGCTCGTAGCCCTTAATAACAATCACTGCAGAAAGTTTCAATTGACATTGATAGATTAAGTGAGTGGGCAAAACTATGGAACATGGAGTAAGGTCATCCACTTTGGACATAAGAAAAATTGATCAGGGTATTTTCTAAATGGTGAGAAGCTGGGAACTGTGGAGGAGCAGAGAGATTTCGGGGTCCAAGTACAGAAATCACTAAAAGCTAGTGAACAGGTACAAAAAGTAATTTAAAAGTCGAATGGAATATTGGCCTTTAGCTCACGAGGGCTGGAATATAAAGAGTTGGATGTTATTTAACAGTTATATAAAGTTCTGGTTAGACCCCATTTAGAGTACTGTGTTCAGTTTTGGACACCACATCTCAGGAAGGATATGTTGGCCTTGGAGGGAGTGCAGTGCAGATTCACCAGAATGGTACCTGGACTAAATAGTTAAATTATGAGGACATGTTGCATAGACTAGGCTTGTATTCCTTTGAGTATAGAAGATTAAGGGATGATCTAATTGAGGTGTTTAAGATGATTAAAGGAATTGATTGTGTAGGTAGAGAGAAACTATTTCCTCTGGTGAGGGAGGCGAGAATAAGGGGGCATAACCTTAAAATTAGAGCTAGGGCATTCAGGGGTGATGTCAGAAAGCACTTCTTCACACAAAGGGTAGTGGAAATCTGGAACTCTCTCCCCCAAAAAGCTGTTGAGGCCAGGTCAATTGAAAGTTTCAAAACTGAGATAGATAATTTTTTGTTAGGCAAGGGTATTGAGGGTGACAGAACCAAAGCGGTTAGATGGTGTTAAGATACAGATCAGCCATGATCTAATTGAATGGCGGAACAGGCTCGAGGGGCTGAATGACCTACTCTTGTTCCTATGTTCTTATATATGATTCTATGATTCACAAGAGAATAGCGGGAAATGTCCCCATCCCAAATGAATATTAAAATGAATAATGAGGTGGGCACTTTGGACACCGGTGTACCCACTCTTTGGAAAATGGGATGCAATGCAAACCCACTGGGTTGCTGTTGGGACTTGGTCTCCACTGATTTTCCACATTCAGCCACCGCAATACCAGCTTGAAATCAGTAGTACAAGTGAAGAAAATCTAAGCTCTGGACCAGTTACCTATGAAAAGAGCACAGGGACATGAGTAATGAAGAGCCTGCTATTATGGATCATCATGGAAATGCGGAGTACCAGGATATATTTCTTTAATGCCCGCATGCTGATACCACAATACGATGTTCAGCACGCGGCAGTTTTTTTTTATTCGTTCATGGGATGTGGGCGTCGCTGGCGAGGCCAGCATTTATTGTCCAGCCCTAATTGCCCTTGAGAAGGTGGTCGTGAGCCGCCTTCTTGAACCGCTGCAGTCCATGTGGTGAAGGTTCTCCCACAGTGCTGTTAGGAAGGGAGTCCAGGATTTTGACCCAGCGACAATGAAGGAACGGCGATATATTTCCAAGTCGGGATGGTGTGTGACTTGGAGGGGAACGTGCAGGTGGTGTTGTTCTCATGTGCCTGCTGCCCTTGTCCTTCTAGGTGGTAGAGGTCACGGGTTTGGGAGGTGCTGTCGAAGAAGCCTTGGCGAGTTGCTGCAGTGCATCCTGTGGATGGTACACACTGCAGCCATGGTGTGTGCCGGTGGTGAAGAGAGTTAATTTCCTAGTTTTGCTGGCCATCCATCTGTGGGGACCTAATTACAAAAGGAGCTTCTGCCTAAACTACTTTACTAAATGTGACTTCCAAAGCAGCATGATCTTCTTCTAAAATCTTTCCAAATCAGTGCCATGCTTGGCTCTACTGTTGTAGAACCTAGAAAATGCAAGAATGTATAGTTATATAAAATGACACTGGTAGTGTTTAATAAGCACACTAGATTCACAAGCTAACACTTACGCTCTGCTGTGCTAAATCATACATAAAACCCACCCATTCATTTGCAGCATTTAAGCACAGGGTGTGAAAGAGAGTAGGCACTTTAATACTGTACAATTATTTTTTCTTATTTGTTCAGGTGGTGATGTTCCCATTTGCCTGCTGCCCTTATCCTTCTAGGTGGTAGAGGTCGCGGGTTTGGGAGGTGCTGTCGAAAAGCCTTGATGAGTTGCTGCAGTGCATCCCGTGGATGGTACACACTGCAGCCACAGTGCGTCGGTGGTGAAGGGAATGAATGTTTAGGGTGGTGGATGGGGTGCCAATCAAGCGGGCTGCTTTGTCTGGATAGTGTTGAGCTTCTTGAGTCTTGTTGGAACTGCACTCATCCAGGCAAGTGGAGAGTATTCCATCACACTCCTGACTTGTGCCTTGTAGATGGTGGAAAAACTTTGGGGAGTCAGGAGGTGAGTCACTCACCGCAGAATACCCAGCCTCTGACCTGCTCTTGTAGCCACAGTATTTATGTGGCTGGTCCAGTTAAGTTTCTGGTCAATGGTGACCCCCCAGGATGTTGATGGTGGGGGATTCGGCGATGGTAATGGCATTGAATGTCAAGGGGAGGTGGTTAGACTCTCTCTTGTTGGAGATGTTACTTGCCACTTATCAGCCCAAGCCTGGACGTTGTCCAGGTCTTGCTGCATGCGGGCACAGACAGCTTCATTATCTGAGGGTTATGTCCTTACATTTCGTAAGGAATAACTGCCTTTATATGACAATGAATTTATTTAATAAATATGCTTTTACAATGGAAGTCAGGTTGATTTGCAGGTCTGTATTATTTATGACCCATTTGCAGATTAATTTAAAATGTCACACCAAATTTGACCCCTATTCTGACAGTTAGATTACACACAGCTTCTAAAATATGTGTACTGTCTGAAGCAGCATCATGATCCCCTGTGACCAAAAGCAGGGATGTAATTATTAAATAAATTACATGAATTGATCTATCAATGTTTATGAGTTGCAGTTCCTTTGCCATTTGGGAACAGACCTTCAAGATGAGCTTAGTCAGAATTACAACTTTTTCTGAAATGAATGGAGTGACCTGGGGCACAGGCAGAACCTCATCACTAACATCACCAGAGCAGCTAAAGACAGAAGGTGCCCTAAGAAGGGGGTCACCCTGAGGCCATTGGATCATATTCATGCCTGGATTCAAGATTTTTATTGAGTATCGTGGATCCTTCTCTGTCATGCATGCACATGAAGACTGTCCTTGGCCCAAACATTTTTCATTAATGACTATCCCTCTGTCATAAGATCAGGAGTGGGATTGTTCTCTGACAATCTTACAGAGTTCAACTCCATTTCTCCAAAAATGAAGCAGCCCATGCCAGCCTACAGCAGGAACTGGACAATATCCAGGTCTAGGCTGACATATAGGAAGGAACATATAGGAGCATAGGTACAGGAGTTGGCTCTTCATGTCTGTTCCGCCATTCAATTTAATCATGGATGATCTGTACCTCAACTCCATTTACCCGTTTTTGTTCCATATCCCTCAATACCCTTACCCAACAAAAATCTATTGATATATAAACAAGAGGCAGGTAACATTTGTGCCACTTAAGCACCAGTCAATAACCATTTCCAACAAGAGAAAACCCAGTCATCTCCAATGATGGGTGAGCCTCAGGCCTTCCGGTTGGAGCATGCACAGTCTGCACATCATCGACTCTGTGCCTAAAAATGGGCCATAACCAATTTCTACCCCAATCTTCCGTTCCCAGGTCAGTTACAGCAAGCATGTACAGGGTAGATTCATAGACTGTCCATGTAAAGATGTAACAGTTGAGCCACATTCCATGTCAGCTTGCATGCATTGTGGGCCTGCTGATCAAACAACTTTTGTTTGAAAGCAGGCCAACTAAGGTCTGTGTCCTCATACAACTCAGTGATCCTCATCATTGTACCAGATGGCCCCTTATCAATTACCAATGCTGCCGTCTTTTCTTCACCAATGCATCATCCTCACCATCACTATGTACCTCTCCCATTGAGCTACCCAATCCCATTGGACTGCTGGCTTTCCTCAATTACATGTGGTAATTGATGGCACACATGTGGCCACCCAACCCCAATCTATAATTCAATTGCCTGCACAAACAGAAAGAACTTCAACTCCATCATTGCACAGCTTATCTGGGATCACCAGCACCATGCAGGTTAATGCCCACTTCCTAGGCAGCATCCATGATGATATAATTTTGCACCAGTATTCTGTGACAGGCCTATTTGGAGCTGAAGGGAGACTGGAAGAAATTCTCTTAAGAGAACAAGACTACCCTTCCCTGCCCTGCCTAATGAAACATGTGCAGCAACTACAGACAGAATCTGAACACCAAATCAATGAAGCACAGGAGCACTGAGCATTTCACAGGCATCATTAAGCAGTGCTCTCAGATGCCTCTTTTCAAAAACCCATATTCCCAGATTTGCTTATAAGTAACTGGCAGAATTAACTGACAAGCATTTTCAGGGCTTAAATTTCTTTAGACTTTCCTCATAACTCAGACCTGTAAGTCTAGAGGTCTGCCTTGTGGCTCTTCTCTGTACATCTCCAGTGCTTCAGTGTCTCCCTTGTGTCTCAGTAACCAGAACTGGATGCAGTACTCAAGGTGTGCTCTGACCAGAGCACTAGACAATTTGATCATGTCTTCCTCAGACTTGTATTCTACTGTTTTGGTTATCTGGTTCAACCTTTTATTGGCTTTATTGATTGCACCACTGCATTTGGTTGGATATATTGAATTTCAAGTCTATTAAGGATATATTGATCACTCTGTGAAGAAGAACTTCCTAATATCCGTCCTAAACCTGTGGCCCTTTGTACTGCTGCATCCTTAGCTATAACACCATTCATGGAGTACATATGAACATACAAACATATGAAAACTTTGACAGGAAAAGACCAGCTGATCCATCTAGCCTGTTCCATACAGGTGTGATGCCTTATGCATCTAGTCAAGAGACTGCCTGCTCCATAGGTTGCAAATAGTCGCCTGGGAGAGGTGAAAAACCAGTTCAAAAACCTAAAGTCAATTAGCGGGGGAAAAAATTCCTCTCTGATCCCTCTAAGTGATTAAAACTAGTCCAGGAGACCACATTGCCTGTTACTTATATTATTTGGTACCTACCTCTTGTATGAACCGGTCCAACTCTCTTCTTAATACAGTAAACCGCTACTCAGCCTTATTCTTACTTCTGCCACTCCGCGGGTCAGTTCACTGTGCAGGCATTATAACACACATTTTACTCCTGCTACTGAAATCAGCAATATCAGAGCTTAAGGAGCAGATGTTAATTCTTTCAAAAACCCACAGCTAACCCCTTTATAATGCATGGTCGATTTTGAGGCAATACTGTGTATGCTAGTGGCAATATTAACAATTGCAAAGGGAAGTTTCTTATTAAAACCCATCTGCCATATCTGGCCAATAATAGAAAAAGCAAATGGAAACACTGAATTTAATACAAGACCAGTTTATTAAGTAAGCAACAGTTTCACACATCAGTACATTTACAGATGTACGTTCACTGCAATGATTAGGTATCTAGAAAATGAGCCTAAACATTTACCCTGTCATTTGCAATAATGTAATTTTATGAATACAGTTATTAGTGCAGGCATCACAGGCTATCCACAATAATATTGGTCATTTTCACAATGGCATCAACAAGTATGGAACAAAAATGAAAGCACCGTTGAAGAATCATAATAAACAGATTGCTAAGAAGGGTTCTTTGGACCAAATTCATGTTTAGTTGAGGATTTCAATAAGTGATATACAAATCTAGTCAATTTGAAAATGTGTGCACTACAGCTCATTTAGTTATTCATTCGGTAAATCAGTCCTAAAGCAAAAATCCACAAGGAGAGCATATAAAAGTAAATCCTCTGTTTCTAAAATATACTGCTCGTCTCCAGTTGAAAATGGATTGTCAGCAGTCTGTGAGTGGAACATTAGAAATGGTTAATAGGGAACATCTTATGATCATGTTCGGATTCTGTGTTTAAGTTTTTGTTTGGATGAGGAAATCTATGAACTGGAGACAACAGGAAGTGTTAGTACTTTAGAATTCTGCACAGAAAGTGAAAAAGAAAGGGTTTGATACATTGGAGTTCTATATTTGAACCAGAACTATGTGATTGTATATCAAGCATGCATATCTGCAGAGTCAACTGTATTTTATAAAGTGAAAAGTGCACAGACAAAACATATACCAAACAATTGTAATTTAAATGTAAATAAGTAACAAGTCACATCTGATAGATGATACATTCAATAGGTAATTTTATTGTGTAATAAATTAATATTTTTATTTGCATTAAACATTTGCAGCTACAAGATAATTGTAAACAGAGACTGGAACAACTGACCATTTTGTGCAAAGGTATAGAGATGTAAGAATTCATGATCATTTGTAAAGTATTATAATTGCACATTAATAATTATTTATGTTTGGCATGATGCTCAGTGTGTGTGTCTATGTGCACATGAATGTGTATATACAAAATTATCTTTATCTTCTTTTGCATGTGTACATTTTAGATGTATCAGTTGGTATTCATTGCGCATACAAGAGAATATTACAATCCCTTTTACATATCCACTGATAATCTTTAGCTCTTGGCTATAGGTAAATTCTGTTCACTAACAAATCTTGGGTATAGCGATTGTCATCACAGGAAAATGGTACATCTTGGTAGGAAGAATAAGGAGTCCACATACTCCTTGGAAAATGAGTATCTAAATGGGGTAGAGGGATCTGGGGGTACAGATGCACAAATCACGAAAAGTAGTGATGCAGGTTAATAAGGCCATAAAAAAAGCAAACCAAGCACTGGGTTCATTTCCACAGGGATAGAATTAAAAGCAGAGGAGTTATGTTAAACTTGTATAGAAACTTGGTTAGACCACACTTGGAGTACTGTGCACAGTTCTGGTCTCCATATTATAAAAAGGGTATAGAGCACTGGAGGAGGTGCAAAAAAGATTTACTAGGATGATAGCAGAACAGAGAGGTTATACCTATTAGGAAAGATTGAACAGGCTGGGGCTCTTTTCTCTAGAAAAGAGAAGAATGAGGCGTGATATGATAGAGGTCTTTAAGATTATGAAAGGGTTTGATAGGGTAGACAACAATGACAATGACAACGACAACTTGCATTTATATAGCGCCTTTAACGTACTAAAACGTCCTAAGGCTCTTCACAGGAGCGTATTAAACAAAATTTGACACCGAAACGCATAAGGAGACATTAGGACAGGTGAACAAAAGCTCGGTCAAAGAGGTAGGTTTTAAGAAGCGTCTTAAAGGAGGAGAGAGAGGTAGTGAGGCAGAGAGGTTTAGGGAGGGAATTCCAAAGCTTCGGGCCTAGGCAGCTGAAGGCACGGCCGCCAATGGTGGTGCGATTAAAATCGGGAATGCGCAAGAGGCAATAATTGGAGGAGCACAGAGATACTCGGGTCACGTACTAGACATAAAGAAAATGTCTCCACTTGCGGGGGAGACCAGTATTAGGGGCCATAAATATATGATAGTCACTAATAAATCAGGAGAATTCAGGAAAAAGTGGTTAGAATGTGGGATTTGCTGCCAGAAGGAGTAGTTGAGGTGACTAGTATTAATGCATTTAAGGGGAAACTAGATAAACACGTGAGGAAGAAAGGAATAGAAGGATATGTTGATGGAGTTAGATGAAGAGGAGTTGGAGGAGGCTCGTGTGGAGCATAAACACCGGTATGGACCTGTTGGGCTGAACGGCCTGTTTCTGTGCTGTACATTCTATGTAAAAATATGTAAAAATATGTTCCAATGCAAAGGTTGACGACTGTCCCGACAACAGATGTCCAGAATGGCATCAGTGGGCCAGGTGTTCAAAAAAAACAGGAACAGTACAGGAGGAATGAAGACTAACTGCTGCACCTCTGCATGTCCCCTTGGGGAAAGGTTTCCTTTGTGCCCCATGTGTAACAAAATTGTAAAACATTTATAATATATTTACAGTTTTGCAATACTAGCACACGGAGGAAATTATCTCCCCATTTCTCCAATTTAGTGAGTGTCATAAATAGAATATGTCCTAGATTGATGAGTATCACGATTACTATTTACAGTCATGAGGCTGCTCAAAACCTATTCATCCCTGAGTTATTTGGTCAGTCTAACTTGTGGAGATGTTTATCTTATTAAAAATATTCTCTACATGTTGAGTTAAGTTCAAAATGTAGGGAGGATTAACCAGATCTGATAATATTGGTGCGACAATATTTCAGAAAGGTTCATTCACTTGAAATAGATGTTTATATTAATTTTATAGCCTAGAAATTGGGTTGCTCCTGAATCGGGGCGTGATCCAGGTGCAGCGCAAGCTGCTCGTGCCTGATGAGGCTGTTGGCTGGACCACGCAAAATTGGTCCACTGGTCTCATTTGTTTACTACCGACGAGCTGCAGGCACCAGTCACGGCCTCAAAGACAGCTCGTCGGTCCCGGGAAGAATGAAGATCGGCTGGCTTGGACGCCGACCCAATTAATGAGCAAAGTCCAGGATGGGGTGAGGGGGGTGTGAATCGGGAGTGGGGCATGCATAGAATGTGCTCCCACACGGCTCCCGCCATATTGGCACTTAGGCGCCCTTTTTACACCTGTAAAACGGGTGCAGAGCCAACGAATTTCTAGGTTTATTTGTATTGAGGCTTTTGTTGTGCATTGAGAAATAACTATATCCCACTGTATAAATATCCACTTTGTAACATGAGCAACAGATCTTTGTCATAATATCCCTGAGTAGTTGTCAGTTGTGTTTCACACAGGTAATGGTAGTATAAGCGTGAAGCTTATGAAAATTGATTCTTCTGGAGCTCTGATGGTTTTCCTTCTGTAGAATGTCAAACCTCATGGTCTTTATACTAAAAAAAGGAGAAAGATAAATAATATTCAATTTCCATTCTGGCTTTTGTGCCTAAAAAGACAATATTGCTTTCATGTATATTAGAAATAAAAGCCAAATTGCAGAATAAGTCTCCTGTGACATGCAAACAGTTACCAATCATTTACTCAGGGCCACTGCTTCATCTCAGTCCTACAATACTGTAAATCATAGAATCATAGAAAGTTACGGCATAGAAGGAGGCCATTCAGCCCATCGTGTCCGTGCTGGCTGAAAAAGAGCTATCCAGCTTTCCAGCAATTGGTCCGTAGCCCTGTAGGTTACAGCACTTCAAGTGCACATCCAAGTACTTTTTAAATGAGTTGTGGGTTTCTGCCTCTACCACCCTTTCAGGCAGTGAGTTCCAGACCCCCACCACCCTCTGGGTGAAAAAATTTCTCCTCAGCTCCCCTCTAATCCTTCTACCAATTACTTTAAATCTATGCCCCCTGGTCACTGACCCCTGTGCTAAGGGAAATAGGTCCTCCCTATCCACTCTATCTAGTCCTGTCATAATTTTATATACCTCAATTAAATCTCCCCTCAGCCTCCTTTGTTCCAAAGAAAACAACCCCAGCCTATCCAATCTTTTCTCATAGCTAAAATTCTCCACCCCTGGCAACATCCTTACAAATCTCCTCTGTACTCTCTCTACTGCAATCACTTCTTTCCTGTAATGTGCCCTAACCAATGTTTTATACAGTTCTAGCATAACCTCCCTGCTCTTATATTCTATGCCTCGGCTAATAAAGGAAAGTATCCCGTACGCCTTTTTAACCATCTTATCTACCTAAAGATTAAAACTTTTTCAATTCTTTAGGTGTAATGGGAGATTTTCCTCTGTCCCACACCTGGATTTTCCATCTAATAAAAGTAATGATCAAGGAATCAGATCATAAATAAAATATGTGTCATGGCCACCCACAACATACATTAACTAAATCCACTGTTCTTTCCACAATTAATTACTAACTAGTAAATTTTCCATGGGGCTATTCATGGTGAATTGGAAGATACAAAATTTTACAACAGCACAGATTTTGCTGGAGTGGGGTATCTCATGGCATGCTCCGTTAGTCAGACTTTTTCCCTCACCCTTCAGCTCGAAAGATTTTTGCCCTGTAAATTGCTGGAAGTGCGAGCTGATAACAGGGCATCTGAGACCTTGGTGAACGACGGGACTAACAGTCTATCTCCTCAACCAATGAGATTTAAGAATTGAGAAAGAAATAGAGGAACGACAGGAAAGGAAATAGGGTGAATGAGAATCAAATCAGGTACAGAAAAAGAAATTAAAAAAGAGGGAAAGAAAGATTGGATTAAGACAGAGTGAAAAAAAGACAAAGGAAAAGTAATAGAAAAATGTAAAAATTTTTAATTTAAAATTTTTTAAATCTCTAAGAACAATTTACATCCTGTAGGAATGAGACTCTACAGTTTCAATTGTTCCCTTTCTGAGCCGGAGAAGTTGAATGGCTCTGCAGGAACATAAATCTCATCATTAAAAAAGGTGCTTACGCTGTTAAGTACTCTAACTTTCTGCAGTGAGTTTAATTGGCAATTTATGTGCAAATGCAGCAATTTATTGAAACTCACAGGAGGTTGAGGTCGAGCTGCTCTTTTCGCGAGGCTAATGGCAGTCCAGCAACTTGCGATTCACAATTCACGGGATATCTCTTCCTTGCCACAGGTTGCTGGACGATTTACATCTTAAAACACTGTGCGCATTAAACTCGCTGTTATTTTGGCAGCAAATTCTGAGCCAGCATTTGGGCAGTCATGCCATGTGATGCATGATGTACTAAAAGGACCATTGGTTCCTCTAGCAGCTTTCCTTGCTTTTGATATGTAGGGTCCCTGCATCTTCAATTCTGATTTGCTGCTGTTTAATTTGAGCCAAGCAACATTGTGCGATGGCTTAAGTGTGACAGGAGGAAAGTGTGGCAGGAAATGTGAAGCTTACAGGAAGTTGGCACTAGATGCAAGACTTTTAGTATATTATAGATAATTTTATGTCTTTCAATAAACTGCATAGTGATATTTGCCAGTCCTTACCATTTTGTGATACTTTCCAACACTCTGTTGAGGTTTTATCTCAGTTCCTTTATATGCTATAAAATGGATGAGTGTGTTAATCCTGAAAAAAAGTAAATAAAATTGTTACCGCTTTTGTAATATTGTATTAATTGTTTTTAAAACAGAATACATTTTTATTAATACCTGTGGTACAACATGGCGATGAACTGAATTCCCAGCAGCCCAGCGAACGATACCAAGAACATAAAACTGAGTGGTTCGATGTTTAAAACTTCATCATTTGAAAAGTTTCCATTTGAGAGGATTTTGGGGATCTTGATGTGTATATCAGGACCAATTGTTTGTAGGAAAAATGTTGAAACGATCCACAGAACATTAATAATGAAGAACAGAAAGGTGGCCTGGAAAGAATGGAAGGGATTCTTTATAATATGTCTTTATAATGTACACAAAAAGCAGTGTTCTCATTGAATACAATGTGTGCGCATACACATTTCCCAGCAATATGATTTTCACACAGCTCTCTCCATGTGAGAATAAAAGTAAACCTAATTAATCAGCGCAGGTGCTCATTGGGACCACAGGTCAAAGACTTGAGGATAGAAGTCTGCATGCTCAATTTGTGGTGCTCCTGATTTACTTTAATCACTGAGAAAGCAGGAACTGTATGAATTGGGTGTGCTGACCTCCACCCATGGTGATTAACAGTCTTATCGAGTGAGGTTTCATCCTGGAAATGAAGCCTCACAAAATTTACACTTTAATCCATTAGCTTGATGGCACATGCATTTTGCTTTTTTTTTCAATTAAAAGGCGTTTTGCATAATGGTCAAGCATTGGCAAGATAGTGTAGAAATAATGGCTGGTCTGTCACATTCAGAAAGTTAAACAGATCAAGAGAAAGGTTGGCAATCCATTTCTAATGTTGGACCTTGAAACCCGTTGACTTTCTCTGTGCCTTCTGTACCTCTCTCTTTACTTCCTCATTCCACCCCCAAACATAAATCAACATGGTTCCCCTTTTGAGATTGAACAAGTGATCAGAATCAGAACAGACAACTGTAAGCAGTGCTTACCTTGTTTCTGAGAGATTTCAGCTCCTTCGCAATCTCTGCCTGCCTCTCTTTATCTTCTTCAATTGGTTTAAGATATAGGTTGATTAGATCATTCCAGAATGGGTTTTCTACCTGCAGATAAGAAATATAGAACATTAAGCTCAACAAAAATGTTTTATTCCAATGGCCTATCTGAGTGGCACATTTTGCTTTATACTACAGGTGAATAACTACAAACAACAGAAGAGTTCTTATTGCTCATTCAAAATGTACAGGAGTACACAAGGAAATTAAGAAAAATGTCATTGGCAACAACTTACTTCATCAAGCTCTTCTTCAACAAGCAGTATATGGAGTGACTGCTCTTGCAATCTGCTTAACCAACCTATGTAATGAAAACACAAAAAAAGATAATTCACTGGCTCACTGCGTTCAGAGCAGTTGAGCAATAAAATATCTTTCATTTTGACCTTTCAACTGCTTGAGACCCAAAACTCCATTTGAATATACAGCATGCTATGGGTTTCTCTGCCAGCATATTTCCAGCAGTTCAAACAAGATAAAGAAAGAAACAATTTGCATTTATATAGCACCTTTCACAGTCTCAGGATGCCCCAAAGTGCTGCAAAGCCAATGAAGTTCTTCTTTTGAATGGTTGTAATGGAGAGAAAAACAGCAGCCAATGTGCGCACAAAGTCCCAAAAACAGCAATGAGATAAATAACCAGATAATCTGCTTTTAGTAATGGTGGTTGAGGGATAAATATTCGCCAGGACACTGGGGAGAACTCCCCTGCTCTTCCTAGAATAGTGCCATGGGATCTTTTATAAATCAACCTGAAAGGGCAGATGGAGCCTAAATTTAACATCCCAAACGAAAGACGGCACCTCAGACAGTGCAGCACTCCTTCAGTACAGCACTGGAGTGTCTGCCTAGATTGTGTGCTCAAGTGTCTAGAGTGAGACTTGAACCTACAACCTTCTGACTTAGATGCAAGAGTGCTACCACTGAGCCAAGGATAACATCAGCATTTTACAAATGATCCCAGTAATAAGTCTCTTTCCCCACCCCTTCTCCTCGCCATCACTATGCAGCATTACAAACCCAAATATCACCCAATAATTGGACTGGTAAAGCAACAAATTGTGTGGTCCTCTCCTCTGTCTTTTCAGCCTGCACTATTTGCAACTTCTTTTGTCCTTTTTGTATCTCTGCATCACTTTACTGTTGATCTTTTTTATTATCTAACTGCTCTCTAATAAACAGTTTGCATGTCATTTAACCCACCCCCCGACCCCTCTCCCTTCCCCTTTTTTGCTCTTTATTTTTTCCAACCTTACTAAAATGCCCGTCTACCTTTCAGTCTTCAGTTCTGATGAAGGTTACACTCATGAAATGTCTTTTCTTTTTACAGATGCTGACTGACCTAACGTGTGTTTCCAGCATTTTCTGTTTTTTTATGGTAAATGTACAGAGGGTGCCTCTGACTAACATTCTTGTTCCCAACCAGTGGAACTAGTCTTAGTCCTTCTAGAAAAAAAAAGGGGAGTCCAGAACAAGGGGCATAACCTTAAAATTAGAGCTAGGCCATTCAGGGGTGATGTCAGGAAGCACTTCTTCACACAAAGGGTAGTGTAAACCTGGAACACACTCACCCAAAAAGCAGTGAGGTCGATAGACTTTTGTTATGTAAGGGTATTAAGGGACATAGAACCAAGGCAGGTAAATGGAGTTAAGATATAGATCAGCCATGATCTAACTGAATTGCTGAACAGGCTCGAGGGGTTGAATGGCCTACTCCTGTTCCTAATGGGTTTGTACATGAACACACATATGGGGCTCAAATTTAGCAGGCCTGCGGGTTCCCAGCGGGTGGTCCTCCGGAAGCGTGGTCAACACGCTCGGCGAAATTAGTGGGTTGCCCACGCGATCGTAGCAGGCAACCCACTAATAGGAATCAATTACCTGCTCCTCCGGGGTCCACGGCGCTGGCCTGCGCGTCGGTCGGGCTGCACATGCGCAGTACGATCTGTCAGCTGGAGGCTCTCTAGTTAAAGGGGCAGTCCTCCACTGACAGATGCTGCAACCAATGGAACAAATTGCAGCATGGAGCAGCCCAGGGGGAAGGCTGCTCCCAGTTTAATGATGCCTCACCCCAGGTATCATCAGATGGGGTGAGGAGGAGGGGGAGGACACAGATCTTCCCCCCGGTGGGCGGGAGGAAGCGGCCTGCCTCTGCCACCAAGAAGGCCTGGCTCGAGGTGGCAGAGGGGGTCACCTGCGCCACCAACATATGGCCCACCTGCATACAGTGCAGGAGGCGCTGCAATGACCGCAGTAGGTCAGCCGCAGTGAGAACATGAAGTCTTTCCCCTACACTCCGTCTGCCACAACACTGCCCCCACCCCACATCTCCTTCGGCACCGCCAACACTATTCTGTCACATCACCCTTCATACCCACTCAAACCCCATCCTCATCTTACCTCCACCTACTCACCTCGCCAGTACTCATCCTGCCACTAACACGCAACCCAATCCTCATACAATCTCATTGCTCCATCCCATACTCACCCTCCCGTGCATCTCCCTCACGGCCAGCCTCACTCAACCTGCCACCACCTGTGCTGCAGCCACAGGGCATGCATCACATATGTGCAGTAGGCAGCGTAAGGCAAACGTGTCGTCAGCATGAAGGGGGTGCACAAGGGTGTCTGAGGGTTTGTCATGGGTGTTACCTATATTGAATTTCAGAGCAACAAACAGCACACATTATATTGACACCACCACTGCCATGTCTCTGCGAAACCTGTCCGTTGTGTCCAATAATGGCCACTCCTGGGTATCACTATGAGGACCCACCACTGATGCCACCCATCGTGTTACTGCAGAGTAGGTGCAGGTGTATTTGCAGGGCTCGTCCGCGCAGACGACTGAGAGACATCGGCGGTGTAGCCGGCTGCACCCTGGAAGGATGCGGAGGAGAAGGTGTGGAGGGCAGTGGTGACTTTGACAGCGACAGGTAAGCAGTTGGTGCTGGGGCCAGCCAGGAGCAGCTCGGCATGAAAGAGGCTGCAGATCTCCACGACTACATGTCGAGCGAATCTGCGCCTCCCTGTGCACTGCTGCTCGGAGAGGTCCGGGGAGCTGCGCCTCAGTCTGTGGACCCAGTGGCGAGGGTAGTGCCCTCTGCAATGCGTCTCTCTCTGCGGTAGCCCTCCCTCCTGCTGTGCAGGTGGGCGTGCAACAACACCGTGTTGGGGGGATCCACGTCTCTGCGGCGGACGGCGTGGACTGCGAGGCTGCTGGGGCTGGTCATGCTCTTCGTCCTCCGAGGGTGTCCACACACCACCCATCTGGCAGGTGTTGGTCTGAGGGGTTGTGCAGGGTAGGTGGGTGGTTCCTCGGACTGGGGCTGCGGTTTCGTGTCGGTCTGTCCTCTGGCTTGGCGGGGGGTGGTGGAGGGCAGGGGTTGCCCTATGTGACGCGGTGGCCTCCTGCGTGGGTGAGGGCTCTCCCCCGTGGAGCGCACCTTGGCACCTGCCACAGGCTGCTGGCTGCAACACGCCTGGTTGAGGAGGGACTGTTTCCCCCAGTGTGGGAAACTCACTGCCTTGAACCGAAAATCCCACACTTCCTCTTTTGACAGCTGCTTCAGCTCATTAACTGACCACAACGAGCAAGGTAAGTACTCTCAAGTGGAACCCCGCTGGCTTTAATTGCCTGCGGGATTCCCACCAGCGGGGCTTGCGCGCGCAGCCCCGCACGTCAGCGCGGTACCCGTAAGTGGCTGGGATTTCGTCGCGATCCGGTCACGTGACCGGATATCGGGATTTTCGGGGCCACCCCGCTGGGAACCCGCCGGAAACACGATCCCAAAATCGAGCCCATGGTAAAGACAGAATTGAACTCAGAGGGATATGGTCAGCCAGCCTGCTGACACTGAATGTCTTGGTTGACAGATCTAAAGGGCACTTGGACAAGATAATGGAAGGCCTGGTAGCATCGGGAGAACTATAAAGCAACATGAGTCAGTGCTTTCAGGAGAGGAGGAAGAAACCTGTAGAAAATGATTCTGGCCTAAAAAAATCCTACAGTACTAATATCAGTTATGCTTGTGTTGGACATTTATTTAAAATAAAAAAACTGTTTTTCCCTTTCTAGACAGGTCTGTCAATTAGCAACAAGCCATGATTTTTTAAACATTATTAATACTCACTGTCTTTTACTCTGGGTTCCATTTCTTCTTCTTTGTCAATTACACTAAAGGAAAAAAAAAATCAAAAACCATCTAAATAAATGATTTTTTTCCCCAATTGAAATAGTTTGAATAGAGGGCATCAAGAAAAATAATGATACAAGAACGTAGAAAATATACAAAGAGAAAAAGCCACAAGTGAGTCATGTCAATCTTTGGAATTCAATGCAATGACTCAATAAAAATGACCAACGGAAGAACTCCCTCCAGGGACAAAACATGCCAAAGATGCACACAAAACTCGCAAGAACGCAGCAAAATATAGAATAGAAAGGTGGGGATAATGGGAATTTATTTAGATGCTTGCAAGTATGCTTGAATTGAATATTAATTGGCACAATGTCAAGAAGAATTTGCCCCTGCGAATTTTGCATAGTTTTGATAGTGTGCTCAGACTTCTGTCATCTTAGTTGATGGGAAAGTGTGTAGCTAATCTTTCTGATGCTTAAAAATGGAAGAAGAAATAGTCAGAATCCCCCTTGGAAACAAAATTTTCCCTCCCATTCCCACCCCACCCAAAAATATAGCTGAAGGAGTATAAACCCATAGAACAGTCAGGATACCAACCTCAATTTATGAAACTAATCAAAAAGAATCCCTTTGCCTCATGGATGACAAATTGTGTACCTAGGAGGACTGAGACTCAAGCACCAAGTAGCAAGCTCCAGAGTCAGGACAACTCCTAACAAATCAACCCTGTGTAAAACTTGGGCTTCCAACCAGCCTGGCAGCCATCCCCTTCCCCTCCATACCAAGTAGAGAGAATCGAAAGTCCTAGAGATCCTGAGAAACTTTATAAAGAGGCCTGTGATAAAGTCTGAGCTCTCTCAAGGAGCGGGAAGATCTAGAAACTCTATATCATCTAGCCTTGTGAGCTTGTAAGGAACAATTTGAGGGGGAAATAAACTTTTTAATTGAAGAAAATTACTGGAGAAAAATAAACCAAAAGAAAATGTATCAAAAAACAATAACCAAACCTATAGATCAGAACAAAGAAATTGAAAAGAAATACAGGTAATTGGGAGATGGTACTGTTACATGCTTTTCGAATGTTATGTGGAGACAGCACCAAGTTACACTGCCCTTTAATATTACAAATCACTTCAAAAGTTACCTGTCTGCATGTTGAATTAGTTCCTTTTTATCCTCTTTGACAACAAATTCAATATCCCAACAGATGCATCTGCATTTCTTTTCATAGCGCATAACCTGCGGCAGCTTCTTTTTGTCCAGTATCTTTGGAGCAGCTGTTTCACGAGTCCCCCATGAAACGTTATTCATGTTTACCATTGAGTAAATTGGCAACAACAAGAACCCACTGGGGATACAAATTATGTACAGCAGTCCATATAAAACGAGGGGAAATTCCTGGGGATGCAACATTGCTGTCGAGAAGTAAAGGATCATCATGGAGATGAAGAACAAACCTGTTGGAGTAATAAAGGTGCTTTCTTTGACCATTTCACCTAAAAAGTACATAACATGATGTTAGCATTTTTACTGTAAAGAAGGAGCTTATGACTCATATTTTCTTGCCTGTACAGTATAAATGAATGTGAGTGTATGGAAATGAGCTTATGTTCACATGAAGCCCCTTGCCTAGCTTTTTAAGGACCTCTGGTTAGGCCATGCTCTGCCCATTTGTACCAGAATTTTCCAATCAGAGTCCTACAACCAGTGTAGGATCTTTATTTGCATATTTAAGCGGTCTTACACTTTTAGGCTTGCCCATTTACAGGCCTGCCTAAAACAGGTGGGCATTGGGTGTTAAAGGGGCGTCCAAGGTGATTCCCCCCCCAATGATTTTCAGGTGCTGTCTGCCCATTTTTCAAGGATGAAATGGGCAGTCGCGAGTTTAATTTCTCCCCTGTATTCTTATCTGTGTAATCAATGGTTCTCTTGTTGTAATGTCACCTGTTCATTCCCCTTCTTAGAGTGGGTACTTTGTTCTTTTTAATTGAAAGGCCCCTTGACATTTAGAGTAATCATTTTAAGACTGTCACACCCATTGGTTTGGTAATTAAATACTGATATGGTTACACCTTCTAATAAAGGCCTAGGCACCAGAAGGAAGAGGGATCAGAAGCAACTTGCAATACATTTAAAGTCTGGTAGTGGCAAAATGTTTTAAAAATGTAAAGAGAGTAATGCAGCTGGTCTGCATATTGGGAGGAGGTACAGTATTAACAAATATTAGCAGATGTTAAAAAAAATCAAAATTGGACAAACTCTCACCAAAGGGGTGGCTTGAGCCCCTAATCCCAAATTCATACTATAACTCAAACTCAAATTATTCCTGTAATTCAGTCCACCTCTCCCCTTCCCTGGATAAGGGGCAGAAGGAGGAAAGCAGATCTTGAAAAAGTAGGAAATAGGGAATATAACTCCTCCCACCAGTTCAGCCTTGATACAATTGTTCTATCATCGTGTTACTTTTTTGATCAACGCCACTTAAAGGAGCCCATTTAGGATCCAGCCAAGTGCTATGGAAACATAATATTAGAAGTAAAACTAACACTGAAGGTCTCTATGAATCACCATTGGCATCCACGTTTGGAACATAAGTGTAGATTTTTTTCCCCCGCTCTCAAATAGCATCCGAAAAACAGGTGAAATGCAGAGAAAAAAATGGGCACTATCCTTTGTCCCCGTTCCATGTCTAAACAACGCTGCACCCAAATTTCCTTTATGGCTTTTCTGGTGGCTGCACCTGACCGTGCTTGAACAGTGCGCAGCAATGTAAATCGCATGCACATGCTGCTGCATTGTAAAAGAGCCAGGTGTAAACAGGAGCAGTCTGCCCCACATAAACCTAGTGCTATTGCTGCCTTATCTGTCCTAAAGGAACAAGGTGATATTGTCAAAAAATGAGGGCTAATGAAAGCTTTGGGAAAGCTGGAAGTGAATTTCATCCATTTCAAAAATGCAGCAATAGCTGCAATATAATTCCTGGTTCCAAAATGGCAGAAAAATCCACATTTTCAGCAGCAGCAACTTCTGTCCTGGACCTTCTCCTGCCCTTTTAATCTTGATGCTTCTCACGATACCTATGTTTTTCACTAGCAAAACTGACAATATTAATTTCTCTCAGTAAAGCATAGCCCTCAAATTCTACACAAATATTTCCTTTACTACAGCAGGAAAGGTACCTTGTTGGAGAGTACAGTGCTACTACTAATAATATAAAATTAAGTTGCAACTCAAGCTACTAAAATCTGTGCGAAGTATTTTAAGTCACCATCCTAACTCCCTCTTTGTGTTGACCCTACCAAACAGTTCTGAGTTTATTTTCTCTATCACGTTTTAGCTTCCAAGCTTTTTAAAAAAAACATATTAATAACTATCATAAAAATTGGTGGTGAGTGATAAGGACAATTGCACATATCACAAAACACAATATTACAAGAACTCAACTTTGCGAATATAATGGCAGTGTACAAGTGCCCGGACTCTGTGTGTGTGTGTGTATATATAACTATATATATATCTACAATTTAATATCAGATGTTACCAGATTTGACAACATTTCATTAAATTCACTCGTCAATCTCACATGGCATTTCACACAGGAAGTTAAGACCAAGGGTAGTCTTCAGGTGAATTAAGGTTAGAGGGCAAAGGTTAATTGGACCAGAGCACACAGTTGTAATTCAGTCCCCAGTTTAAAATCATATGCTTCACTGACAGGAGGATGTCATCACAGCCTCACAAGTCTACATAGGCAGTCTCCAGTATAAGTGTGGACATAGGAATTTATAATGAAAAAGATAACAGGAAGTGTGCAAAGAGTAAGGTTTTTAATATATTATTGATTTATGAAGGTCCAAAAATGACTTAATTGCTCAAAACAGGGAAGAGCAATATATTTGGAGGACTATTAAATGAGTACAATAGTTTGGAACCAAGGCACATAGATGGAGTTAAGATACAGATCAGTCATGATCTAATTGAATGGTGGAACAGGCTCGAGGGACTGAATGGCCTACTCCTGTTCCTATGTTCTGTATAACTTTGCATTGCATTTTTATGTTACATTCCACTATCTCATCTGACAAGTTCACTTTGATTTTCACTGTTAAAGTTTTAATATGAATACTAATGGTGATTCATGGTAACATTGAGTCAACATGAAAAAGTAATCAATATTACAAAGTTTTAAAATGATTAATTCCAAAGCTTTGCATTGATAAAGATAGTTGCTGTACAATATAAATTTTATTTCTATAGAAACCTAAAAGTGTAATCAATGAAACACTCACCAATGATCGACATTATTGTTCCAATCATTAGAAAGGCATATAAGATGCTCAGAACTGCAGCAATATTGATCTGGGTATCTGATTTGACTTTGTAACAGATCAGTATGTAGATAGCAGGAGGAACGACTCCAAGAGCCAGAGCAACATTTCCATTCCAGTTAAACACAAAGGTAAATGCTCCTGTAAAAGTTATTGAATAGCAAAAAATCATCCACATAGTATTAAAAAGAAAATTTGTGTTAAGATTGGATGAAACAATGAACAAATTTATCCTATAAGTTTTCCGTTACCAGTCTTATGAATTTAGTATTAATCAGTGTTTGAGATGTCATAGTTGGAGATGTTTCTGCTTTTCATTCACTGATGCCAAGTACAGCCTCCTCAAGATCTACTTGTTAGACCACAGCTGGAAATTTCCTGCTGGGCTGCCATAACTTTGCCGCAAACAAACTATTCGCTCCACTTCCAGCGAGCAGGAGCAACTCCAAGAAAAAGTTGCCAGCCCATGTCTTTGATCACCATCCCTAATTTTTCCACTATTGCTGCTTGCTGTCCATTCTTGCCCCTCTCTGCGATACTCCTTGGGATATTTTTCTATATTAAAGCTATTGTATAAGTGAAAGTTGTTAGTGTTGTTGTAGACCTGGTTCACACTGCTGCACCAATGTGTTTCAGCTCTCACATTCCAAAAGTTCACCCCATACTGCATTGATGGGATACACGACATCAGTGTGAGTGAAATTGTTTAATAAGTGCTCGGGAGGCATTATCTTCATGAAGATGTATTTGGTAAACATTTTTTGTTTGTTGAGAATGAAAAGCCATGATGATGACGACAGGTACAAATGACACCGTTATGTATTTCAGTCTGATGTATGTCACCATATCACAGGGTAAACTAGGCAATCCGACGCTCCCTTTTGGGAGCCTTGCTCAATGGAAATGGAGGGCTGATGATTCAGTGCTACAGTGTTGTAGGCCATCTGCGCTCCCATCAAGCAACACTTTCTGTTGGGAGCACAGGATTGCTGAATTTACCCTCGTGTTTGTAAGCAAATGGAACATGGTAGTCCAAACACTTTTTTTTAATGAAAACGGCGAGCTTTTGTTTGATTCTGAATGCTGGATAGTTTGAGGTGAGCCTCCTACTGTGATGCTGTACAGCAATATCACAAAGCTGTTATTCACATGATGGTGTCATTTCTGCGACTGGAGCCTGAAGCCTGAAGCCTGTCTGGCATCCAAGATACTTTATAATTATGTTGACAGATCCTGATGTGGCACATTAATGGATGACTGGGTGTCAGCACACCCTTAATATTGATGCAGAAACCTGCACTCTCACGAATGGAGGCAAAAAAAAGCTTGTCTCGCTTCATTTGTGTGCAGCTAAATATAATCACTATTGCATTTGTGGCACTGGTACTATTTTATGATAATGCTGTAGAAATTAAATCATTTTTATAGTTGCAGTATATCATCCCAATTTATAGGCAAAAAAATATTACAATATGGTTTGGAAAAGCACAGTCACCTGCTATCATCAAAATCACAGTGGCGGGACCCAGAATCGATGCTGCTGTTCCAATAATCTGGTACAGAATGTAGAGTTTTGAAATGGATGGGTTTTTCCTGGATGTTTGTGCTCCACTGTCTAGAAGGTCGATTGTATTTGCCAAAGTTGAAGGCATCCAGCGGCGTCGTTGATTGTAAAATTCCTTGAACTCCTGCGGTGCGTTTGTGTAGGCATCCGAAGCTGCATTATATTCTACACGCCAGCCCTGCTGTAGTAATAACGTACACAGCCAACGGTCTTCTCCTATTGGAAGTGATTGGTGCATATTACTGTTAAAGGTGCTTACTAGCCTGTTGTACTAAGACCAATCAAATCATTCAAAAATGTGAGATTCTCTTGGTACAAAGAATATCCCTGCCTTCAGTGATATATGCATCCAGGGTGACCCATACACTAGATGGTGGCTATGGAATCTTGTACACGCTTACATATGGTTATAGTTGGTCCTTTTTGATTAATTGTTCCTGATTGTAGCTTGTTATTACTATGTAGCATTAAATGGTGGCTATGAAATCTTGATGTTTACATTAGCTTTACCTATTGAAAAAAGTTCACTGATTATTCTTTCCAAATAAAGGTTTCCCTGTCACACTGAGACACTTCCTTTATACACAGGGGTAGAATTACCTTAGGGTTTGCCCAATCTCCCATAGCAACACTGATGGAAGAACAGCAGAAACCTTTCCCAAATGACATAAACAGCCATTTGCGCCGATTGCTGAATTTACCCTCGTGTTTGTAAACAAATGGAACAAGGTTTGCCAAACACCGAGGTTATGGTGGGAGATCGGGAGACCTTCTCCGGAAATTCTAGCCCATTGTAGAAGAGAAAGTCAGCAAGTTACCAGAGGAAGGCAAACATATGTTAGTTTTACCTTGATCGTACTGGACAAAATGATATCCTTCAGTTGCTTTGGTGGTGTATTTTTTCACAACATTATCATCCATTAGGGCTGCTGCTCTGAACAAAGTGAAGCATCCTGGACTGCACAGTACGCACCCTAACACGTGTTCAGCTGTCTTCTGTAGCCAGTGACCAACAGCGTATTCAAACTTCTGGTACCAGACCATCGGACCTTTGAGAGGAAGGGGGAAAAAGGTACATTTTACTGTTCTACACATATTTGCTGAGTTTCTAAATTCAATGACTTACCATAAGAAAATATGAAACAAGAAAAGGACATTTGGTCGATCAAGCCTGCTTGTTCTATAGGGCAAGTTAAAGTGATTGGTAGAAGGATTAGAGCGGAAATAAGGAAAAAAATTTTCACCCAGAGGGTGGTGGGGGTCTGGAACTCACTGCCTGAGAGGGTGGTAGAGGCAGAAACCCTCAACTCATTTTAAAAATACCTGGATGTGCACCTGAAGAACTGTGACCTGCAGGGCTATGGACCAAATGCGGGAAAGTGGGATTAGGCTGGGTGGCTCATTTCTCAGCCGGCGGGGATATGATGGGCCGAATGGCTTCCTTCTGTGCTGTAAATTTTCTCTGCTTCTATGTACAATTGACCTTACCATTCTCACCTGCCTCATTAATCTCCTGGGGACAAATTTTGCATCCAGCATGTTGGTACCTGTGTAGGCTTAAAAATGTGTTTATTCTCAATGTTTTTTTTAAGTAACCAGTTGTCCGATTCGAGGAAAGAATGGTAACAAAGGCAATAGCAGGAAGTAGACTGCCTGGTGTTTGTTTTCTCTATTTAGTGAAGCTGCCCTGCGGTATAAACGAGGAAGTTTCCAACATGCTGCCTCCCATGCTTCAATTCACAACGTGGATTGGCTCCAAGCACGAAACAAGCTGTTGGTTTAATATTCATGCCAAAGTAAACTAGAAGTTTTCACGAGAATTGCTCAAGCAATGTTTCTTCCTCATATTCCTTTGGTCACTAGAGTTAGCAACTTCTTTGTGAATTGGAACTCCCTTGAGACAATTAATAATGATAGGGTTTAAATATTATGATATTAAACAAATTCTGGCCATTCTTCTAATATAATGGGGCAGAAATTGCTTGCAAAATAACGGTGAGTGCTTGTTGTTAGCGGCAAAGTTGAGGAGCACATGCATTCGTACATGCGCAGTGAAACACGGAAATCCGCGAATTGCTCCTACTGGTTTGCCGGCAATATGTCAGCTTCAAATTAAAGGTATATCGCCGGCTGGAATAGTGAAAAAGTGATTTTCACTAGAAAAAGTGGCAACTTGCTCGTCTTCCCAGCTGGAAAGTAACTAATTATGCCACAAAACAAATACGTTTAAAAATGCAGGTCTAAACTAAGTTTTAACAGCGTGGTAAATCTTAATGACAACCAAACAACTAAAAATTAACCTTTTAAAAATATGGAGTCTCATTACTCCTTATTTTAATAGTTCTTGGTCATTTAAAAAAAAGTTAAATTAAAAAATTATTTTTTTTAAATTTTCCCTTCTGCCTCTCTTTTTTTGTTGTTTATAATTGTTTTTTCAAAGATTTTAATGTTGTACCTTTCATTTCCTAGTTTTCATGTTGGAAGCCTGCAGAAATAGTTAACACAGCTTGTCAAAAATGCTGCAATCTGATAGGTCAAGGGGAGAGTATAATTCTCTCGCTTGTTCCACGGTCCTAGTTTCACTTGAACTGACACTGGGCTATTCTCCACTTCCTAGTCGAGGAAGTGCCCAAAGTAAAGACCGCGGTAAGTTAGTGAATTAGGATAAATCTATGGAGCGGCAAGCATTGTTGGTTCGCTGCTCTGAGCAATTTCTGCCCCAATGTTTGTATGTACGAATGCAAAACCAGACTTTTTTCAATATAATAACTTGCAAATGCCTTGTGATGAAACTTAGAATTTCAAAATACTTTTTTAGTTAACTTTTTTGCTCATTTCCTGCCATTTATTATATGGATGGGAGATAACCGACGGTTGATTATTTTAAATAAAAGTTTTAAAATGAGTGTAGTGAATTAAAACACAACTGACAGTGCCAGCACCATTTCCTTTGTCTCATGATCACAGAATTGATATTCATGATAAGTAGCAATCTATGATCCTGTCTTGTGTTTGTTTTTTCCGTATTATGTACACTGCCAAGAAGTAAAGATACATAAATAAGAGAGAGCTAAATATAACTTCATACCAGTTCCAGTTGGATGTATTCTACCACATGCAGCCCCTACATGTGGATATCTTCTCAGCCTGTCAACTAATAAGATCATAGCTGAGGGTTGGAAGTCAGTGTCCCCATCCAAAGCCAGAATGTAAGTGTTTTCCTTCTCAGTCTTTTAAACAAAATTTAAAAAAATGTGAGATATATAATGTTCTTGAATAGAGAGGTCTAGAAATTACTATGCGTGATAAAAGCATGCAAGTGCTTAGCGTGTTTGTATGACATTCCTGTTTGCTATTTTACCAGAGACATTAACTGTTTAACACAAACAGGTTAACATCTCAGTTAAAATGCCAAACAGAGCGATGTCACATGAACACACTAACTGTCTGTACGCTGCTATCACACATTGTCATTTTTAGGTACCAGAAATTGAAACACGTTCCTTACCTTTAAGGCATTTTCAGTAGACGTTTCATCTTCAAATTTCCCTGATAAGGTAATGTACTTCCGATTTAACTTCCATCCCAGCAGATAATACATGTACATGATCTGAAAAGAGACATGCAAGATTTTTAATTATCTGAGCTAGCATGTACTGCTTTTTATGGGAGAGAGTTCCACACTTCTACCACACTTTGTCCGAAGAAATGTTTCCTAACTTCTCTCCTGAATGGCCTGGCTCTGATTTTAAGGTTATGGTCTCCTTGTCCTAGACTCCCCTACAGCGCAAAAATGTTTCTCTCCATGTACCCTATCAATTCCTTTCAAAATTCTAAAAACCTCAATCTAATCACCTCTTAACCTTCTATATTCCAGGGAATACAAGCCTAGTTTGGGGAAAATGCTAGAGTCTATTATAAAAGATGTGATAACAGAACACTTGGAAGGCATTAATGGGATTGGACAAAGTCAGCATGGGTTTATGAAAGGGAAATCATGCTTAACAAATCTACTGGAGTTTTTTGAGGATGTAACTAGTAGAATAGATAGGAGAGAACCAGTGGATGTGATGTACTTGGATTTTCAGAAGGCTTTTGATAAGGTCCCACACAAGAGGTTAGTGTGCAAAATTAAAGCACATGGGATTGGAGGGAATATACTGGCACGGATTGAGAATTGGTTGACAGACAGGAAACAGAGAGTAGGAATAAACGGGTCTTTTTCCGGGTGACAGGCAGTGACTAATGGGGTACTGCAGGGATCAATGCTTGGGCCCCAGCTATTCACAATATATATCAATGATTTGGATGAGGGAACTGAATGTAACATTTCCAAGTTTGCAGACGACACAAAGCTGGGGTGGAATGTGAGCTGTGAAGGGGATGCAAAGAGGCAAGTTGGGTGAGCGGGCAAGAACATGGCAGATGCAGCATATCGTGGATAAATGTGAGGTTATCCACTTTGGATGTAAAAACAGAAAGGCAGATTATTATCTGAATGGTGATAAATTGGGAAAAGGGGAGGTGCAACAAGATCTGGGTGTCCTTGTGCACCAGTCGCTGAAAGCGAGCATTCAGGTGCAGCAAGCAGTTAGGAAGGCGAATGGTATGTTGGCCTTCATTGCAAGAGGATTTGAGTACAGGAGCAGGGATGTCTTACTGCAGTTATACAGGGCCTTGGTGAGACCACATCTGGAGTATTGTGTGCAGTTTTGGTCTCCTTATCTGAGGAAGGATGTCCTTGCCATGGAGGGAGCACAACGAAGGTTTGCCAGACTGATTCCTGGGATGGCAGGACTAACGTATGATGAGAGATTGGGTCGACTAGGCCTATATTCACGAGAGTTTAAAAGATGAGGGGTGATCTCATCGAAGCATATAAAATTCTAACAGGACTAGACAGACTAGATGCAGGGAGGATGTTCCCGATGGCTGGGGAGTCCAGAACCAGGGGGTCACAGTCTCAGGATACGGGGTATGCCATTTAGAACCTGGATGAGGAGAAATTTCTTCACTCAGAGAGTGGTGAACCTGCGGAATTCTCTACCACAGAAGGCAGTGGAGGCCAAGTCATTAAATATATTCAAGAAGGAAATAGATATATTTCTTAATGCTAAAGGGATCAAGGGATATGGGGAAAAAGCGGGAACAAGGTACTGAGTTAGGCGATCAGCCATGGTCATTTTGAATGGCGAAGCAGGCCCAAAGGGCCGAATGGCCTACTCTTTCTCCTATTTTCTATGTTTTCTTTTCTACGTTTCTAGCTTATGTAATCTCACCTCATAAAATAACCCTTGGAATCCTGGTAACATTCTGGTGAATCTGTGTTGCACTCATTCCAAGGCCAATATATCCTTTCTAAGGTGCGGTGCCCAGAACTGTACACAGTATTCCAGATGTGGTCTAACCAGGGCTTTGTATAGGTGTAGCAGAACTGCCTCCCCTTTATATTCTAGCCCCTCTAGTTATAAAGGCTAACATTCCATTAGCCTATTTGATAATTTTTTGTATCTGACCACTACATTCTAGTGATCTGTGTACATGGCCAAATCACCAAACAGCATGCCCAATAAACCTCCTGGGAATCAGACCCCCCTCTGCAGCTAAAGCACTGTTAATTGGACACTGTCACACAAAATGATCTGAATAATAAAAGGTTAATTGGCAAAAGAACCTGAGGGGAGATGAGGACAACATTTTTTTTTACACAGGAAGTTGTTATGATCTGGAATGCACTGAAAGCATGATGGAAGCAGATTCAATAATAACTTTCAAGGAATTGAATATATGCTTGAAAAAGAAAAATCTGCAGTGCTATGGAGAAAGATCAGGGGAGCGGGACTAATTGGATAGCTCTTTCAAAGAGCCGGCACAGGCACAATGGGCTGAATGGCCTCTTTCTGTGCTGTATGATTCTATAATTTTATAAAAGGTCAACCTTGATTGTTATAACTCTGTAGCCAGCTGGAAGGCATTTACCATGATATTGAAAGTGGCATTGTCCATGAACAGATGGACATTAAGAATATATAGCACAAAAAAAGTTAACGTGCGAACCAAAACTAGTGCTTTTCAAGTTGGCAACATTTAGGTATTATCTTTTGAACCTGAAATGTTCCAATTGGCATAACTTGAGGTTATGAGTTTGATTTACATTATCCAAACCTGCCCAAGTCTTGCACATTTTTATTGTTTACTTCTCAGTGAGTCATGGGGGTCGATTTTCCAGTGAAGTAGCAGGTAGGTTGGGGGGCGGGAGGGCTCCGAAAATTGCGGAAACCCCGAGCGGGTTCGGAATCCAGCTCCAACTCGCAAACTCCGGGTTCCCCACTGATGCATCTGGGTGCGTGTGTGCCTCCCGAATACAGAAGTCCCACCGGCAATTAAAGCTGGCGGGATGACAGTTAACAGACTTATGTAGATACTGGAAGTACTTAATTTTGTCCGCATTAAGGCAGGGGTCCGATTTTTAAACATCCTCAACGTGTTTCCCATGCTGTGGGAAACACTCCATGTTCTACCAGATGTGTTTCAGCCAGTTGAACATTCAAATGCTTGTTTGACAGATGTGGAGAAAAGGTGAGTTCTTGCTGCAGGGCACTCAGTTCCTTCACACAAACTATTGGCTGCGAGTTCTTTGTGTTTTCACTGAAAATTCTTACTTTCCACTCACAATTCTTCTGTTCACACATGTTTAACAACTTTTCAGACCCCCTCAAACTCACGCCATCAGGATGGGGGGGTGGGGGGGCACCATGGCTGCATTCACCACTACATCCGAGGATGAGCAACATCACCAGCCTCGCCAGACATGGCATCCACCTCCGCCACGTGGAGCTCCACAACACAGTGCTGTGCCACAGGCACCTGCATAAGAGCACAGGGGGCAACAACAGAGAGAGCGACGTCGCAGGAGGCACTACCGTCGCAACAGGGTCTACAGACTGAGGCTCAGCTTCCTGGACCTCTCTGAGGAGCAGTGCATATCGAAGCTCAGAGTCAGTCGCCAGGTAGTTGCAGACATCTGCAGCCTCCTTAATGTCGAGCTGCTCCCGACTGCACCGAGCGGCATCTCATTACCCGTTGCTATCAAAGTCACCACTGCCCTCAACTTCTTTGCCTCAGGATCAACCCAGGGTGCCCCCGGGGATCTCTCAGTCATCTGCACACAAGTGCATAAGACAAGTCACCGACGGCTTGCTTCACAGAGCCTCACACTACATCAACTTCCCCATGGATGACCTCAGCCAGACGGAGAGGGCAGTGGGATTCCACTCTGTGGCTGGCTTCCTACGGGTGCAGGGTGTAATCGATTGCACCCATATAGAAATACGAGCACCTCCACACAAGCCAGGACTGTTCATCAACAGGAAGGAGTATCATTCCATCAACACTCAGCTTGTTTGTAATCACCACAAAAGATTCCTTCCCGTGTGCACCAGATTCCCTGGCAGCTGCCACGATTCCTTCATCCTGAGGGAATCCAACATCCCATTCCTCTTCCACGCACCGAACACCCTTAAGGGCTAGCTCCTTGGGGAGAAGGAATACCCCCTGCACACGTGGCTCATGACACCTCAGGGGAACCCCATCACCGAGCAACAGCATCGATATAACAACAGCCACATTGTCACCAGGTCTACAATTGAGCATGTTACAGGACTGCTCAAGATGCGATTTAGGTGCCTTGATTATTCTGGGGAGTGCTTCAATACGCACCAAACAGAATGGGACGCATTATAGTCGTGTGTTGTGCCCTGCACAACAAGGCACAACAGAGAGGGGTGCCGCTTGAGGAGGCCCCATCCACATCTGCCTCCACATTGAGGAGGAGGAGGAACTAATGGGCAGAGCAGCGGCTCACCTGGCTGCTCGTGAGACCAGGGAGAAACTAATATGTGAACGGTTCTCCTAACATCAGAAAGTGTGAAAAGTCCAGTCATCACACCACCTGGATAGAGCAGCGCCCACGCCTCCCCACACAAAACAGTCCTGCAACTACACATAAACCTACTGTAAAGTGACCCAATGGGTGGTATCAAGTGTCGCTGTTCATGGTGAACCTCATGAAAGGGCCCTATCACAAAAGCCAGGCAAGAATGGGCAAGACGTGGCAATAGTGGTGACAATAATAACATTTAATGTCACTTTAACAAAAACTAAATATAAATGAAAAATATGACAGTCAGTCAAACACCCTTGTGCATACCCTTCGTGCTCACAAAACCTTTGTCTTTCTCTTACGACTACTTCTACATGGTGCTTCCCCTGTGGCTGCAGCAGAGGTAGAGGCAGGTTGCTATTGTTCATGCCCTGATCAATTAGATGCTTTAGGCCTATGCCCTCTGGGTTTTGGAGCCCATGAGGGCCCCTCCAAAGACTGCTCCACCTGCACCTGTGCAGGGGCAGACTCGGCCACCTGGAGAAGAGTCTGCATTGCGGGTACTGGTTGAGAGGGGGGCAATGGGTGAAACTGGGAGCGCTCTGAGTGGCGTCCCCACTTCCATATCCCCTTTTGCCATCATCCTTCCCTGGGCCAGGGCCACGTCACTCCTACCACTCTGCTGGACAAGAGTTTGGAGGACATGTGTGATGCCTTGTAAGGCCAGTGCTAGTGTATCTGTCTGCCTGTTTAGGGCGGCAGAATGTTGTTCACCCTGAGTCCGAATGACCGTTGTCAGGGCCTGAATGGACTCATTTGTGAGCCGTGCTTGAAGCTCAACGGAGGCTAGCCTTCTCTCCATCGCAGACATTCCCGCACTTACTTGTGACACTATCTCAGAAAGTTGCTCACGTTCCTGTGACACTATCTCAGAGATTCCCTCCCGTACCTGTGCCACATTCCACTCATGCAGGAGTTGGACTCCTCCATCCTCTGCGCTATTGTGGAGAGTGTGTGTGGCACCTGTTCCAGCACCTTGCAAATGTGCTGCTGTCCCTCGATCATCTCCTTTTAAAGGATGGCCCCCGGGGTTCAGCATCTGCGTCCAGCTGAGCAGAGCCTGGAGGGGAGTGCTCCCACTGACGCGGACTCTCCACAGCTGCCCCTGCCACCAATGTCTGCTCGTGCTTACATGTGTGTGGTGACTCAGCAGGTGCCAACCCAACTAACTGAGTACTGGGACCCTCCGAGGTGTGAGTATCTGCGCTGGTGGATGGCTCGCTAACATGTGACGGTGCACCCTCTGAGGCCAGCAGGTCCTCTGAGGAATTGCCCTCTGCCGTCACAGCGGTCACTGAAAGCCCTGTAAGAGAACAGAAGGCAATATTATGCATCATCACAGATTTGTCATGTTGCGATGAGCATACTGAGGTGTTGAAAATGGCAAGGCATGTTAACATCAATTCATATTGTGTGTGATGAATATTAAAGTTGTGTTGCTAGATGTTTGTCAGATGGCAGTCTTGCTGTCCCCGACGAACAGGCACTCGAGGGTTAGGCTCAGCTCCAGCACCTCCTGCTCCGCGTCTGTGAGGACCACTATTTGTTGTGGCCCCCCTCCGGTCCTCGCCCTCTCACGTGCATTTTGTACTCTCTTTTCCTTGAAGGGGAGAAAGAACAGACGTGAGTGAGTGATGGTGAAGTGGCCAACCCATGAATGCATTGAGGCTGACCATGAAAAAGGTGCATCAGAGGGTGAGTATGAGACAGAGCCATCACATTGGATGAGGATTGGGATGAGTGGTAGTGGTGGGGTGACTAATGGGGAGGTGAGGAAGTGAAGGTAAGTTGAGGATGAGCCTTAAGTGGGTGTGAGGAGTGATGTGATAGAGTAGTGTTGGCAGTGCAGAATGAGTTGGGGGATGGGGGCGGGGCGATGTGGAACACGGAATGTAGGTGAATCAGTAAGTGTACTCACTTTTGCTGACCTAGTTAGGTCATTGAAATGCTTCTTGCACTGGATCCAGCTGCGGGATATGTTGCTGCTGCTGGTGACCTCCTCCGCCACCTCGAGCCAGGCCTTGTTGGTGGCAGAGGCAGGGCACTTCCTCCCATCTGCCGGGTAAAACACGTCCCTCCTCCTCCTCACCCCATCCAGTAACACTTGGAGTGAGGCATCGTTAAACCTTGGAGCAGCCTTGCCCCTGTGCTGCTCTATTGTGGTCTGTGGGTGTTTGCTCCAACAAAAGCTTTGGAGCAATGGCCCTTTAAATAGAGCTCCTCCAGCTGACAGCTGTGATGCGGATGCGCAGTCCGCCCGCTGCGCAGGTTTCAGATGGCAAACCCGGAAGCCACGTTAAGTGGCACCAATTGAATTGTGATTGTGTGGGAAACGGACATTTTTTATTGCTCGGATTACCCATGCGCCCATTCACTCCCCTGCTGCCATCCCACCTCCATTCTAATATCGGGGCCATGATATCCAGGAAATGTAATAGCTGAACAGCTACATATTGAAACAGAACTGCACTGAAAACACTGTTAGCAATATGAATGTTTATTACCAGAGGGTACTTTCTTAGTAGTAGCAGCGCACTCCTAAATGAAAAGCTTAATAAGCTTTTCTTTATTTATAAAGTGACAGTCATGCCCTGAAATTCAAAAGTATTGTAAAGCTCACTACAAAATTGTCATGGTATTGTATTATTGTACTAAGATCGTGCTAAAGAGGAAATGGTTTGTCAATATAATTATAAACAACCAGAATTACAAACACTGCCCATTGTGCTATTAGGTTAGATTACAGGGGGAAAAAATACATTTCAGATTTTGTGTTATGTTTATTTTTGTGTCAGTCATATTTCAGTGAAGAACTTTCTTTAACATACCTCTCAGTCACATTAAAAAATGGGTTTAATAAGATCTTTAAGTTAACATACTGCTTCAGGCTACATTTCCTGCACAAAGAAAACTTTATCTCTTTCTAAAATAAAAGAAAAACGAGGTTCAATAATGTGAATAGGAGTACAGTACATGAAGGGAACCTGGTACACAGTCTCAGAGCACCACTCGAAATTCTGCTTTAAAACACAGGCAATCATATATTTAACACCTTGCTATTTCATATTTAATAAGAATGATTTCTGCTTCACATTTCTATTTGTACGGCCTATTTTAATTTCATGCTATGTTTACTATTTAAACATACTTGAGACCACCTCTTCTTGTGCCGGATTTTCTGCTTATCTTTCAAATGAATGTATAGATTGTTTCCATATGGAAGGGTGTAGTTGATTCTTCCACCGTATGGTGTATTCATTATAGTTTGCTTTACAATGTCATCGTCTTCCTGTTCATCCTTGGAAGTCTGTTTTTCACGTGAAAATATCCTGTATAATAAAATGTTTGAGTGCAAATGTTTAACTGCAAGTCCCTTCTTGAAATTGGAATCCATGCTATTTTATTCCTCAGCAGTATGATAGCACTGCATTAGATACAAATTACATACACCTGTAGTGCTGGTGCAGTCTTGCCATTGCAACTGCATTTTAGCACAGCACCTTAAAACTGTCCAAATCACCTAATGGAAAGTTCCCCCTCCCACCAATAATTCCACCTGCTTAAACAAACAAAATTTCAGTAGACAGGGCTGATGGCCGGCGCGGACACGATGGGCCGAAGGGCCTCTATCCGTGCTGTATAACTCTATGACTCTATGACTCTAAAATTGGCACCAGTAATCAGAAACAAACCAATGTATAATACGTATTTTTGTTGCATTAATCACATTCTTTGTAAGTATTTAGTTTTTAAAAAGTATAATAATGAGGACACTTTCTTTTTAAATGGATAAGAACATAAGGAATAGGAGCAGGAGTAGGCCATACGGCCCCTCGAGCCTGTTCCACCATTCAATAAGATCATGGCTGATCTTCTACCTCAACTCCACTTTCCCGCCCTATCCCATATCCCTTGATTCCCTTATTGTCCAAAAATCTATTGATCTCAGTCTTAAGTACTGAGCATCCACAGCCTTCTGAGGTAGAGAATTCCAAAGATTCACAACCCTCCGACTGAAGAAATTTTTCATCTCGGTCCTAAATGGCCTTATCCTGAGACCATGAACCCCAGTTCTAGACTCTCCAGCCAGGGGAAACAGCCTCTCAGCATCTACCCTGTCGCGCCGTCTAAGAATTTTATCACCTCTCATTCTTCTAAACTCCGAGAGTATAAGCCCAATTTACTCAAACTCTCCTCACTGGACAACACTCTAATCCCAGGAATCAATCTAGTGAACCTTCATTGCACCTGCTCTAAGGCAAGTATATCTTTCCTTAGGTAACTGTAACTGTACACAGTACTCCAGATACTTGTGCAAGGCTAGGCAAGGCTTGCAGTTTTTATTTCTATCATGTTTGTTTGATCCAACATTTAGCTGAAACTTTATTCAGATTTGAATTGTACAATTCTACAGTTGACAGCTATTATTGTAAAATACTATCAGAATGCACTGCTGAATAATATAGTTATTATAATAATTTCAAAACCATAAACAATTTTTTATATGTTCTATTACTGGAATAATTATTAATTCAACTTGCTTTATGGAGTAAATGTATCCATTTTGTAATTATGAACTATATTAGCTTATAATTGAAAATGTTATTATCCATGTTTTATGAATTTCTGTACACTCAGAATAAATATTTTGCTTTGGTTCAGACATTTTACTATTTGAATGAAATCTCAGAATCTAGCACATAATTTGGGGGTTTTTTAATCATTTTTTTCCCTCACCGAGAGGATTTGAGATTGAGTTATGTTTTAGAACAAAATAATTTTTTATGAATTTAATAACGGCACTGCCACAAGCTTTGAAGGTTTGTATTAAAGCTAGATGAATCAGTTTATGAAATGTCATGGCTCACAATCTATTTGAAACTGACATGAGGGTCTATTGTCTCACCCTAGGCCTATTAGTCAGGATGGCCTCTTTCCATTTTGAGAATAGCAGAAGATATTTTCTTTAACTCATAACCCAAAGGCAGGAGGGAGAAGTAGCTGATTTTATTGACAGGCTTTCTGGTGAATTACTGAATGGGGAGGAAGTTATTGTCACAGTCCTCACACTGGCCAGGACATAGAGGAAAAAGATAAAGGGACACGGGGGCAGTTATATTTCAAACAAAGGACTGCAAATGACAATTTTTAGTTTGGGGCTGGAAGCTAAAATGCAGGTCAGCTTTTCCAGTTAGAATTTGTTAAGAAAGAAAGGTATTCTAAAAATAGGTAAGTCAGCCCACAAAAGGAATAGGGTGCACAGTTAATTTTTCCCCATTTTTCAAGGAGAGAAGTGAGATTGAGTGAAAACAAGTGGAATTCGCTTTGACTATTATTCTGTATGTTCACTGGCTGTCTGTAAAATAAAGCAGATTAACAATTCACCAAATGTTTCAGTCCTCCTTCAAAGAGATTGGAGAAGCATGTGTGAGGTCACAAGTGAAAGACACATTATCAGGCCGGATTACAAGGGAGTCCTTTCATTACATCCTGAGGTTACACTATCACATAATTAGATATTAGACAGGATGGGCACAAACCTAAACTTAAGACCCTCAACCACTTACTTAGAGTGACTAGTATCACTGTCACCAAGAGAATGTCTCAGGATGACCTGAAACTTGTAACAATAGGTTATATCTATTTTTCAAGCTCATTTTCTAGCATGATGTGCAAGTGGTAGTCAGGGACTTATTGATATTATTGAGTTTTATATACAGTCCAATGAATTCATAATGAATGTAAGATAGTTCCATGACCTGTAAATGTCCTCCATTGTGTAAACAAGGCTCTTCACATATTCATTCACAACTCTTTCCTGCACATTATCATCTGGATTGGTGAAGTGAAAAGCATCATCAAAATAAATGTGCGCTTCAAAGTCAAAATTGTCTTTATGTGATTTTGAAGAGCTTGGTTTGTATTTGTCCAACCTGCAGAAAAAAGTAACATTGGCTAAATGAGGTTTAGATGTACCAAAGCAGGCACAGTACATCGTGGAAATAGTTAATACGTGATCTCTTATGTCGGTATCTGATGGCTAATAACAGTTACATCAACCGTTATCTTCATGAACATATATTCAGGTAATATAATAAGACTGCCTAGAAGAAAAGTCACTACAAATTCGAGCACTAGACTTCTAATTCACTGGTTTAGATTTCAGTGCAGCATGCCCCGTGACTCCATCTGCTTTTGTTTGCTGAGTTTTGTCAGTGCTTAGCTGGGTTATCAGATGGAGTGCCATATAGAAATGAGAAGTCCTATCTTCAGGAAATAAATGAAGGTTTATCTTCACCTTTTGGCTCACCTGCTTTGGAATATGCCCCTTCTGCTTGTTAATCCACAGAATAGAATTGGTGGGGAACAGGGTGACATGGCTCCCTCCTCACTGATCAAGGGTAGTGAACAACCCACAATAGAAATGTGATAGAAAATTGATAACCAATGCATATTAGCGTAGTAATGCTCAGAGCCACAGAATGAGGAAAAAGCTCAAGTTTGAACGATGTTAAGTGGGATGGAGGAGTCAGAGGAGTCAGATCTGGGCAGTCCCTAGCACTTTAGTTGGACAGACACAGAGGCGCTGGTGGCAACCTCAGAGCTGGTCATTCATCTGACCTGAAGGCAGCACAGTGATCACGGTCAGGAAGACTGGAGATGGGAATAATTTACCAGAGAGAAAAATATTAGAGAAATACACTGTTACCTGGACCACTTCTAATTTTATTTTGTTCCCCCACCATAAGTGATAGGCCATAACTTGGGGTGGTCTACCTCCTCACAGGCAGTTTCCCCTCACTACCACTATTAAGGCAGCTGCCAGATATGCAATAACTGCTCAAGTGCCTGGATGTCAATATTCCCTCCTTGTTTGCAGGGATGGATCAAACCTTCGCTCGATGTATTCTCCAGCAGCACAGCCAGGATTGGAGAGAAAATATCATGGGCAAAGAAACCCTCATCCTACCGGTCAATCGCACTGTAACACAAACACACTCCATACCATTTGAAGAAGCAGAAAAAAATCTTAGGCCGGGAATTTACGCTTGCACATCTGGCGAAGTTACGGCAGCGCAGAGGGAGCAGCTCCGAGGAAATTGTCGGAAAGCCGCGCAACGTGGTTAGACGTGGTTCAAACTGTCACCATACCAGATGAAAGAATTCAGCTGCATAAACAACTTTAGCAAGAACATTTAATTATTGTTATTAATACTTTGCTATACAGACTGTACAACATTTGACAGTAATTTATCTGCATGGTTAAGAACCTTGAAGAGAAACTCCCATATTATCTTTGATTTCAGTGAGGTCAGAAGCTGGTTCCTCTGGATTTACCTGAATATTGAGGTAAGCATCGTTGCCATTTCATCCACTCTTTCATGCCACATTGTTGCACATAGATATATCATGACATGGTCCGATTTCCTATTCAAAAAAATGTATTCATTTGTTACTAATATCAAGTCTGTTCTAAATGATGTATAATGCTAGGAATTCATAGTAAAGTATAACTGTGATATATAATTATATTTGGGTCAGTCAAACTTTAAGGAAATTATTTTAAATTCCAATTATTTGTAAAACATTTTCTGGGGCCAGTTTTCCTAATCTTTGCCCCCAGGAAATGCCTGTGCAAAAGTCAGGAAAAGGGAGAAGAAACCTATTACACCAGGACTTCCTATACACCATCCCTGCCCTCCCACCATCCCATCCCCTTAACTGGGCCTGGGTCTGCATTAGGCACAGACTCAGCATTCAGATGTTAAAGCTAGCACTGATACTGGAGTTGCATTGCCCCTCATATCAGAAGGTAAGGGAAGCCAAAGAGGACCCCCAAATTAGGAGCAGTATTTTTTTTAAAGTACCTGCCATGTCTTTGGGTATTAGTGTTGCCAACTCTGATTGTAAGTATTTCTGGAGATTTCATCACATGACCTCCCGTCTCCAAGCGCCCTGTCCCCATACTCCTACCATTGGTCGCCTGACACATTCATCTTCATGGCGTCCCACCTTCCCACACCAATTGGAAAGCAAACAGACAATCCATCATCTGATTGATTAACAGCCAAGATTCATCCAAACAGCCTTTTTGCCTATTGCCAATATTTTTATAAAAAAGTGTTCAAAGAAAATGAAAAAAACACAATTCCTTTTAATGCCCCTATGACTTTTCTCCTGGGTTGCTCACAGCAGTGTCCTGGGGATTAACCTGTAATTCCTAGAGACTCCAAGACAATCCTGGAGTTTTGGCAACCCTATTGGGCATTGGGGCCTTTTGGCTGCTGCTGACTAACAGCACCAGAAGGCCCCAAGGCTAGCGACCAGGCCCGAAGCTACAGGCCCCTGCACCAGCACACCTTTTTCCTTACTAGTGCAAGGCCCTGCCAGAGGGCAGGCCTGTACCATGGGTATGACTGGACAGACACACTGCACCTGTCCAGCACCAGAGCGGAGGGTAGCACCAGGAAATCAGGCCCTCTATGTATGAATGAACAGGAACATTGTAATGTGCTCAGTCTTCTAAATCCCACTGGAAATGATGAGCATGTAAGATTCGTTCTATTTAGCATCAGAAAAATAAATTTACTTGTGTTAATACACTACAGGATTGTCTGTCGTTCATAGCTGCCTGCTACAATTGGGTTAAACGAAATTAGTTATCAGCTGAGTTACAGGTTAGACTACAGCTTCACACAATATCAGAGTATTTTATTGAGGAAGAGTGAAAAACTTGATACTGAACATTGTTTTTATCCAACCAGCCCCGAGCAGCTCGTAAACTCCCCACCATCCATGCTGATGGTGTCTTGAGAAATCTACAAAGGGGAATGTGTTACCATCCCATCTAAGGCTAGTCCACTTGGAAGCAACAGACCTGGTGGGGAACAGAAAGATGTCATTTCAAACAAAAAAGAACTGGTCATCCAATACTGCACTGCACTTTCAGCACAGCATTGCACAGAGGATCTCTGCAGACTTGGCTGTGAATTGTTCAAAAGGAATTTCCCTCAGGGTAAAGGATAACAGAGCCAGGGAATGAGATATTTTTTCTACTTGGCACCTACTGTTGTCATTTAATAAATGTAAGGAATCTTACAACACCAGGTTATAGTCCAACAGTTTTATTTGAAAATTACAAGCTTTCGGAGGCTTTCTCCTTCGTCAGGTGAGTGAAGTCACCTGACGAAGGAGAAAGCCTCCAAAAGCTTGTGATTTTCAAATAAAACTGTTGGACTATAACCTGGTGTTGTAAGATTCCTTACATTTGTCCACCCCAGTCCATCACCGGCATCTCCACGTCATTTAATAAGGCAACAAGCTGCTGAAACTACCTCCACAATAGAACGGTAACAGTAAAGTCAAGTGTGCTGCATGTGGACCCCTTGTACTAAACAACTTTGGAGAAAGATATCTTTCTATTAAAATATCGGTGAAAAAGTGTAGCAGAGGGTTGTACCTTTTAATTTTCTCATCTTTCTTTTTCTGGACCCGTGTGTTGAGCAGCATTGATTGTTCCATGAAGGCTGCTTCGTATAGCCTTCGAACAAAGAGCTGGGTCGTCCTTTCAATCCTTTGAACATGCTGGCCCCACACGTAGAATGTTGAGAACAACAGTCCTAGCCAAAAGCATATAGCCGAAGAGCCAAGCAGTGCCAAGCCAACTCTGTTGGAATCTAATATGCAAAGGCTGCGAGGGATTTCTAAAAGCAGGATTTGCACAGAGTCGCTTTCGTTGACAGTTTTAAAAATGTGGCACAGGGAGGTCAAGTTAAAGGCGGCCTCTTTGCCGTACTTGCTAGAACTGTCATACAGCACAATTAAAACAGCAAAAAGCACTACCGGAGTGGCTAAAATGGAGGGCACAATGAAGCTGCGTCTGACCGCATGCATTTTGCACACCATAACCCCGAACCAGTGGCAAAGTGCAGAAGAAACCGCCTGTGTTCCAAAGAGGCTCAAGGTCATTTTTAAATCGAACTGCGAGATTGTTTTCACATCTTCCCAGTTATACCCCTTCATTGAGATCCACGTTGCCACTACAGCACCAGTGACTAGAATTCTAACTGTACTGGTACAAACATATGTGATGTTTCTGGTGTGTCGCAAGCTTTCCCTTATATTTTCCATCAATCCAATTTTACAGTACAATGTAAAGTTTTCCCACCAATTGAAAGATACTAGTATTAAGGCAACTATTGCAAGGGCCACGTACAGTTGAATGTGTTTAACCTCCTCTGAATGCTGCTGAGGGTTGTGGGCTATGATAAAAAGCAATAGGCCCAGGAAAACAAAGCCAAACCCTACCAATGGGAGTAACATAGAAGGTTTGAGGGGTTTCAGCTGAAACGCTACTTGTAGAAATGAGGGAAGAAGGCAAACGCCATTCAAAAGGAATAGATTGCTTATAATGTCAAAGTGAGGCATGCAGACCAGCACCAGGAGTGAAGTGCCAAAAGCAACAAATCCTTCGATCAAGCAAACCTGGCAAGACAGAGGAGAGGAAACAAAAAGAAACTCAAAAGTGAAATTATAATGTTGCAATACACTTAAACAAAGTCAAATTTTGGAATAAAGTGTTGGACGGATAAGGTTCTTCATTCACATTGTTAGTTTTATCACATTGATATATAAGTTCTGTATTTTATTCCACAGGGAAACCCCTCTCCTACTGGACTGGCTGGTTTGATACATTTTCAGATCATGCCCTTTGACGCTGAGGAAAGCACTAAACTTACAGTAATAAAGCTAGTCAAACATCAGGAGTAGCTTCAGTACTGAACTGTGAACCCTAAGCCACAAAACTAAATGTAATAATCAATTCAAAGTGATATTTAAGCATCTTACCTGCACTCACCCTGTTCCTCCTATTCTCCCTTCTTTATTCTCTGTCATTTTTAATTTTACTCTTTGTTCTAATATACTCAATTCTAGTTTTAATTATTATATATAACACTACTGGTTCCCTTATGACTTTGCCCACGGAAAATTACGACAAAGCAAATTTCTGAGTGCATTAGTAATGCTGTAGATATCAATATAGGGATCTGCAGCTTCCGGAGTTTATGAAGCTCCATCTAGTGCTAGAAATGTGCAGCTGCAGGCATGCCTTTTGTCACAGAATGGTGAGATCAAATTAAGGAGTGTGAGAAGCACTTGACATATTTAATATATCACAGATTAAATATTCAACCTAACTTATTTTCTTTTTTGCTGCTTTGCTTCCAATGTGCGTTTTGAGAAATAATTTTGAAAAATATTGCCACTTTTTAGCTAAAAGTGGGTCCAAACGAACAATTAAGTTGCTCCTACAAGAAGAGCACACCTGGATGAGTGAACTCGGTGCACTGACATTAAAGTTGTCTCTTTTCAGGTTTTAATGATTAGATAAAGCAGATTTTAAAGAAAAGTTTTAACGCTCAGATAAAGCAGATTTGCCAACAATTACCATTTCCTCAAACCTCCTGCTTTGTGTTTGTCAACTCCTTGCCAATACATTATCAAAAAGGTACAAAAATATTTGTGTAACATAAACAAAGAGACATTTAAATTAGAAAAACTTGTTTTTAAAAATACAGAAGCAATTGAAGGAACTAAGATGTTAAAATAGCTCTGTGGGATATGTGCTAAATGTGCTAAATTCATCTGTCTCAAATTCCTCTCTGCCATTTTAGCAGATTAAACATTTATATTTCTCATTTATTACTATGTAATTTCAGATTCTAAATACAAAACAATGCAAAGTGATTGATGAATTTGCTCTATCCCAATAATTTCACCTAGAAAAATAGCATTGATTTTTCTCCAAGTTTATTTTTTTTAAGAAAACAAAAATTCCCATGGAAAGTTTTTAAAAATTGAAAACTAAAGGCCAGGAGATTCAACTTACCATTCCTAGAATACTCAATGGGGGAGCATTGGATGATCCAAATGATGTTTTCCATAAGGCCTTTGCAAATACCAGAAAATTAGGCAATAGTAATGCACAAGCTAAAACAAGGTGAGTGAAAGGTTTGTTTTCAAAGGGTGAGTGAGTGTTTGAAGTGCTGATCAATAAAAGAAGACTGGTCTGCAAAACAGAAAAGTATATGTTCTTCAGTACTAACATCACTCAGTTCAACATGTCAGAAAGGTACAAAATGGTGACTCTAATCTCCTAAGATATTACCACACTAGGTGCAGCATCAAAAGTGACAAGCTCCCTTTATAAGAAAGCCAATCAGGAAACGGTAATGGAACTATTTCCAACATCTTCCAGGCCAGGACCCCAAGCCTGGTGACCCCAATGGGCCCCACTTCTCCCCTTAGTTGACCTGAACACCAAGTTCATCCCTGCCCCAGGTCGCTGGGCAGAAAAGAGACTGCTGCTGAGGAAATTCCCAGCTTGAAAATCCCTCCAGTCAGCCCCGAATACTTCTGTCATAGTCCATATTTGGGATGGAAATCAATTGGAAATTGCTGGTCCAGACAGAGGCCTGGTATGCCCAAATTTCCTGAGTTTATGCTGCACCCTGGACAACGTACATCAGGAGTGCGCCTTTGGCCCTGAGGAAGTTCGGGGCCATTATGTCTCCATAGGCTATTTAATTGCACGTGGTATCACAGCTCAGCCTGATCCTGTTTTCAACTAACATCAACAACAACAACTTGCACTTATATAGCACTTTCAACGTAGTAAAACATCCCAACGAACTTTATAGGAGCGTTATCAAACAAAATTTGACACTGAGCCACATAAGGACAGGTGACCAAAAGCTTGGTCAAAGAGGGAAATTTTAAGGAGCATCTTAAAGGAGGAGAGAGCAGTAGAGAAGCGGAGAGGTTTAGGGTGGGAATTACAAAGCTTAGGGCCTAGGCAGCTGAAGGCACGACCGCCAATGGTGGAGCGATTAAAATCGGGGATGCACAAGGTACAAGAATTGGAGGAGCGCAGAGATCTCGGAGGGTTATAGGACTGGAGGAGGTTACAGAGATAGAGAGGGGCGAGGCCATGGAGGGATTTGAAAACAAGGATGAGACTTTTAAAATCAAGGTGTTCTCGGACCGGGAGCCAATGTAGGTCAGTGAACACAGGGCTGATGGGTGAACGAGACTTGGTGCGAGTTAGAATACAAGTAGCAGAGTTTTGGATGAGCTCAAGTTTATGGAGGGTGGAAGATGGGAGGTAGGCCAGGAGAGCATTGGAATAGTCAAGTCTAGAGGTAAAAAAGGCATGGATGAGGGTTTCAGCAGTAGACGAGCTGAGGCAGGAAAGGAGATGGGCAATGTTACAGAGGGGAAGCTTGTCTCACGGTCAAATAGGATGCCAATGTTGCAAACGGTCTGGTTCAACCTCAGACAGTGGTCAGGGGGAGGGATGTAATTGGTGGTTAGGGAACAGAGTTTGTTGCGAGGACCGAAGACAATGGCTTCGGTCTTCCCAATATTTAGTTGGAGGAAATTTCTGCTTATCCAATGCTGAATGTCGGACAAGCAGTGTGACAAATTAGAGACAGTGGAAGAGTCAAGTGAGGCAGTGGTGAGGTAAAAATGGGTGTCATCAGCGTACACGTGGAATCTGACGTGTTTTTGGATGATGACAGCAAGGGGCAGCATGTAGATGAGAAATAGAAGGGGGACCAAGGATGGATCCTTGGGGGACTCCAGAGGAAGAGAAGCCAGTGCAGGTGATTCTCTGGCTATGACTGGATAGATAAGAATGGAATCAGGCGAGAGCAGTCCCACCCAGCTGTATGATGGACACGAGGCTTTGGAGGAGGATGGTGTGGTCAACCATATCAAAGGCTGCAGACAGGTCGGGAAGGATGAGGTGGGATAGTTTACCATGGTCACAGTCACATAGGATATCATTTGTGGCTTTGAAAAGAGCGTTTTCAGTGCTGTGGCAGGGGCAGAAAACTTATTGGAGGGATTCAAACATGGAGTTGCGGGAAAGCTGAGCACAGATTTGGGAGGTGACAACATATTCAAGGACTGGAGAAGAAAGGGAGGTTGGAGATGGGGTGGTAGTTTACAAAGACAGAGGGGTCAAAGGTGAGTTTTTTTGAGGAGGTGAGTGATGATGGCAGATTTGATGGGGAGGGGGACAGTACCTGAGGAGAGGGAACCATTAATGTCAGCTAACATGGGGGCCAGGAAGGGAAGTTGGGTGCTCTGCACTTCAGTAGGAATAGAATCGAGGGAGCAGGAGGTGAGTCTCATGGTCAAGATAAGCTTGGAGAGGGCATGAGGGGCGATAGGAGAGAAACTAGAGAAAGATCCGAGCTCAGGGCTAAGGCAGGGGGGAATCTTAGGGGAAGTTTAGCTTGGTGAGCTAGGGGAAGGGAGGGAAGCAGTAGAGGCAGGCTGAACGGATGGTCTCAATCTTAGTGACAAAGAAGTCCATGAGCTCCTCACACCTGTTGTTGGAGGTGAGGGTGGAGGGGGCAGGGGAGAGGGGTTTAAGAAAACGGTTTGTAGTGGAGGAGAAGCCCAGGGTTATCTTCGCATTCCAGAATGATCCTGTAATAATGAGCCATTTTGGCAGAGGAGAGCAAGATCCGATAGTGCTTTATGTGGTCCAACCAGATCTGGCGAGGAATGGCTAAACCAGTTGTCCACCATAAACTTTCAAGCCTGCGTACCTTGGACTTAAGGGAGCAGAGATGAGGCCGTAACAGGGGGGATGACCAGGGTGAGAGAGCGGAATGGTTTTAATGGGGACAAGGGCATCAAAGGTGGAGGTGAGGGTGTGATTGAGCAGATTGGTAGCTCCAGGAATGTCATGGTGAATGGAGGGCCAAAGGCTAGACAGTTGGGAATTTGCAAGTCCCGTTGTAAGTGACTTGGGAGAGTTTTTTCCAGGGGCGAACACAGAGGAAGTGAGGTTGGGAGGGGAAAGGGGGATGTGAGTGGAGAGGGATACAAGGAAGTGATCAGAGATGGCCTTATCCACAATTGACACGATGAGAGTAGAGAGGCCACGTAAGATGGCAAGGTCGATGGGGTAACTGTGAATATGGATAGGGGAGTTTATATGGAAGGAGAGATTAAGAGAGGATAGGAGGGCAGTGAACTCAGGAGAGAGGCCATGATGAGTTGAGATGGAGGTTGAAATCCTGAGGATGAGAAGTCGCTCGGTGCAGAGGCTGAGGGAGGAAAACAGTGAAGATATCTTGATGAGAAACTTGGTGTTGTACTTGGGTGGGTGGTAGTGAACAAGGATTTTAAAGGAGAGGTGAGAGGGGTGGAACAAGGTGAGATGCTCAAAGGAGGAGAAGGTGCCAGAGGAGTGGGGGACAGGCAAAGATGTGATTTGATGATAAGGGTCCCGCCGCCACCGCGGCGGTCTGGGTGGGGCAAGTGGTGAAAGATATACCAGGCAGGGAGGCTTCATTAAAGGGGAAGGTGTCATCACCCATCAGCCAAGTTTCTGTCAAGGCCATGATGTCGATGCAGTCATTTACAATAAACTCATGGATTGAAAGGGCCTTGTTCACAAGGACATTCTGCAGGGAGATGCGGAGAGGGGCGGTGATAGCTGATCTACTGGCAGAGTCTACAAGGTCAGCGCTGAAGGGATGAGTGGGACGGGAAGGAGATTGGCAAGATTAGCCCCTAGCGGCACGCTGGGCGGGAAAGTCGGTAAGAGATTAGGATAGGGCAGTTGGGTTTGCTGCTTGTAAGAAGGCAGCAATGAGTGCCTTGATGGGCCCTTCGGAGGATGCCAAGAGAGGCACCAAGGGAAGCTGTAGGCTTACCTAAGAGGGATTCAAGCTTGAGACAGCAGCAAGAGAGTAAGAAGTTCAAGGACTGCTCAAAGGTTGGGGTAGAGATTTGGTGGGAGGGGTGCAGAGTACCCAAGAGGGGAGGATTGAAAGGAGACATGACGACAGGAGAGAGGGGAAAAGAGAAAAGAAGAAAAAAGGGGAAAGGGGAAATAGAAGCGATGGGCTCGGGTCAATAGTGGCAGCCAAAAAACGCACGCAAATGGACACGGGGAAACTCAAGTTTCTTGTGCTAACCCTCCCGAGTTCAGACAACACACAATGCTAACACTCCCAACAGATCAAACAATACACAGTGCCAACATTCCCTGCAGTTCAAATATCCACACACTCACTTTCTAACACAGATAACTAAATAACAATCTGCATCAAGAACTCCAACCGATTGTTACTCTCCCAAGTTAGCTCCGGAACATCGAAGGTAATTGGAGCAACTGCACTGTGTCCTCTTCCTCCTTAGCATTTGAGATTAGCACAGAAAAGAGAATGAACCTGGGGCCTCTGGGTCTGTAAGACTCAGTACCGAGCTAGAAGCATTTTGGTGGTAGTGATCATAATTCAGTTAGATTTAGTATAGTTATGGAAAAGGACAAAGATAGAACAGGAGTAATAGTTCTAAATTGGGGAAAGGCCAATTTTACTAATCGAAGTGATTTAGCAAAAGTAGACTGGAAACAGCTACTTGAAGGTAAATCAGTGTCAGAGCAGTGGGAGGCATTCAAGGGGGAGATTCAAGGGGTTCAGAATAAACATGTTCCCACAAAAGAAAAGGTTGGGACTGCCAAATCTAAAGCTCCCTGGATGACAAGGAGGCAAAAAGGGGAAGCTTATGTCAGACACCAGGAGCTCAATACTGCAAAAAGCCTAGAGGAGGAAAGTGCAGGGATGAAATTAAAAAGGAAATTAGGAAAGCAAAGAGAGGGCATGAAAAAATACTGGCAAGTAAAATTAAGGAAAACCCAAAAATGTTTTATAAATACATAAAGAGCAAGAGGATAACTAAGGAAAGAGTAGGACCAAAAAGGTAACATATGTGTGGAGGCAGAAGATGTGGGTATGGTTCTTGATGAATACTTTGCATCTGTTTTCACAAAAGAGGGAGACGATGCAGAGATTGTAGTTAAGGCGGAGGAGTGTGAAATATTGGATGGGATAAACATAGTGCGGGAGGAAGTATTAAGGGGATTTGAAAGTAGATAAATTGCCAGGCGCGAATGAAATGTATCCCAGGCTGTTAAGAGAAGCAAGGGAGGAAATAGCGGAGGCTCTGACCATCATTTTCCAATCCTCCCTGGCTACAGGTGTGGTGCCGGAGGATTGGAGGACTGCTAACGTTGTACCATTATTTAAAAAGGAGGAAACAGATAGATCGAGTAATTATAGGCCAGTCAGTCTAACCTCGGTGGTGGGGAAATTATTGGAAACAATTCTGAGGGACAGCATAAATCATCATTTAGAAAGGCATGGGTTAATCAAGGACAGTCAGCATGGATTTGTTAAAGGAAAGGTCGCATCTGACTAACTTGATTGGACTTTTTGAGCAGATAACATGGAGGGTCGATGAGGGTAACACATTTGATGTAATATACATAGATTTTAGCAAGGCTTTTGACAAGGTCCCACATAGCAGGACGTCAAGGGTTAAGCTACGAGGAGATTACACAAATTGGGGTTGTATTCTTTGGAGTTTTGAAGTTAAGGGGTGATCTGATCGAAGTTTATAAGATATTAAATGGAACAGATAGGGTGGATAGAGAGAAACTATTTCCGCTGGTTGGGGATTTTAGGAGTGGGGGCACAGTTTAAAAATTAGAGCCAGACCTTTCAGGAGTGAGATTAGAAAACATTTCTACACACAAAGGGTTGTAGAAGTTTGGAATTCTCTTCCACAAACGGCAATTGATACTAGCTCAATTGCTAAATTTAAATCTGAGATAGATACCTTTTTGGCAACCAAAGGTATTAAGGGATATGGGACAAAGGCAGGTATATGGAGCTAGATCACAGGTCAGCCATGATCTTATCAAATGGCGGAGCAGGCACGAGGGGCTGAATGGCCTACTCCTGTTCCTATGTTCCTAGCAGACTGGTCAAAAAAGTAAAAGCCCATGGGATCCATGGGCTCCAAGGGAAAGTAGCTAGTTGGATCCAGACTTGATTCAGTGGCAGGAAGCAAAGGGTAATAGTTGACGGGTGTTTTTGCGACTGGAAGGCTGTTTCCAGTGGGGTCCCGCAAGGCTCAGTAGTCCCTTGTTTTTTGTGGTATATATTAATGATTTGGACTTGAATGTGAGCGGCTTGATCAAGAAGTTTGTAGATGATACAAAAATTGGCTGTGTGGTTGATAGTGAGGAGGAAAGCTGTAGACTGCAGGAAGATAACAATGGACTGGTCAGGTGGGCAGAAAGTGGCAAATGGAATTCAATCCAGCAAAGTGTGAGGTAATGCATTTGGGGAGGGCAAACAAGGCAAGGGAGTACACAATAAATGGGAGGATACTGAGAGGTGTAGAGTAACAAAGGGACCTTGGAGTGCACGTCAACAGATCCCTGAAGGTAGCAGGACAGGTAGAGAAGGTGGTTAAAAAGGCATACGGGATACTTTCCTTTATTGGCCAAGGCATAAAATATAAGAGCAGGGAGTTTATGCTAGAACTGTATAGAACATTGGTTAGGCCACGGCTTGAGTACTGCATACGGTTCTGGTCACCACATTACAGGAAAGATGTGACTGCACGAGAGAGGGTTCAGAGGGGATTTACGAGGATGTTGCCAGGGCTGGAGAATTTTAGCTATGAGAAAAGATTGAATAGGCTCGGGTTGTTTTCTTTGGAACAAAGGAGGCTGAGGGGAGATTTAATTGAGGTGTATAAAATTATAACGGGACTAGATAGAGTGGATAGGGAGGATCTGTTTCCCTTAGCAGAGGGGTCAGTGACCAGGGGGCATAGATTTAAAGTAATTGATAGGATTAGAGGGGAGCTGAGGAGAAATTTTTTCACCCAGAGGGTGGTGGGGGTCTGGAACTCACTGCCTGATAGGGTGGTAGAGGCAGAAACCCTCAACTCATTTAAAAAGTACTTGGATGTGCACTTGAAGTGCTGTAACCTACAGGGTAACGGACCAAGTGCTGGAAAGTGGGATTAAGCTGGTTAGTTCTTCTTCAGCCGGCACGGACACAATGGGCCGAATGGCCTCCTTCTGTGCCGTAACTTGCTATGATTCTATGATACCCATGGACCTTATTGGGTGGTGGGAGCTCAAGTCCCACTCCAGATACTTGAGCACAAAAGCTAGGCTGACACTGCAGAGCAGTACTCAGGGAGTGCTACACTGTCGAAGGTGCCGTCTTTCAGATGAGACTTTAAACTGAGGTGAACGTCAAAGATCCCATGATACATTCGAAGGAGAGCAGGAGAGTTCTCTCAGTGTCCTGGCCAACATTTAGCCCTCAATCAGCACATAAAACAGATCATCTGGTTATTTAGTTCATTGCTGTTTGTGGGACCTTGCTGTGTGAAAATTGACTGCCGCGTTTCCTACATTACAATAGTTATTATGCTTCAAAAAGTACTTCATTGGCCATAAAGTGCTTTGGGACGTCCTGAGGTTATGAAAGGCGCTATATAAACGTAAGTTCTTTCTTTCTTTATAATGTGCTCCACAAATCAGTAGCAAAATTGCACCACAGTACTAGTTCTTAACAAACTTAGTAAATGGTTTGCAATATAACAAAACATGCTAAGAAGTGATTCAAGGTTTTTTAATTTCCAGTACTGTTTCTTCAAGAGTTTACTGACCTTGCTGAGAAATGCAAACCCCAGCAAACAAACTCCAAAGATAAAGCAGATTATATACTGCAAGAACAGCACAAATTTCCTGGTGACTTCTTCTTCGTCATTTATTGTTTTTAACATAAAGGGATCCCATGTTTTCCTGAAACTAAATTAGATATATATATACATAAATAATATATATAAAAATATTGCAACTGCTATGCATTGGATTTTGAAGATTAATCACTGTGAATTTAAGATTTAACATTTACTGTTTTAAGTAGAATTGGCCAAGTTTTCACATAACATTTAAAATATTGCACAATTATGACAATTATTAATACATGAAGCACAGAAGATATTAAGTCAGACAGTGAAAATCAGAATTTCTTTACAGTACAGCATCCATTATACATCCTTCAAAGCTACAGGATTCAACTTGACAGCACTCATTGTAATTAATTTGATTTTAAAAGAAAACCAACAATCACATGACTAAATGTCAGGGTTTTTAGTTACTTCGATGTTTTAAACAGGTTTTATTTCATATTGTTCTGTAGTTTTTCTATTCCTTAGTTCTTTTTATTCACGGACGTTGCCCCTCCTAGCAATGCATCCAAACCTTTCAACTTTCATGTTAGCAAATAAGCATGGTGCTCTAAGATTTACAATTACGCTTTTAATTTACCAAACCAGCTAGTAGTTATGTGGTCCAATATCAAGTATTTACTTTTCAAATATTTAATGGAATTATTTATATGTCTTTGTGTATTAGTTTTGAAAATGATAAATTAATACAAACAATCCCACTTGTGAAATTTTAAAACGTTTACCTGCTTCTGTGCAGTCTTTTCGCCTCATTGATATCTTGATCCTTATTCTCCATTTCTTTTTCAATAGTTAGTAGAGAAATATCTTATTTACAAGTGTATTCAGCTAGATTCTGAAGCCAAGTACACTGAATGCTATCTGTATTTATGCCTTCAGTTTGTCCATATAGGTGTCGTGTTCAATTTACATAACCAGCCACACCCATGATCATTTTTTGAAGTGAACAATTTTAATGCAGCCACAGTTACGTGGAATTGATTTCTTGCCATTCCCTTAAATAATGGCAAATCATTTTACTACTTAAAATATTTAAGGGGTGTGTTCAATAACTATTACTAAGCACTCAAAGACAGTGGGATAAGAATAAAAATTTCAATCAGCATTTTTACTGGCCACTAAACAACCTGACTGAAGCAAGAAGTATATATTTACTGGGGCTGCACAGATCTTTTTGTTAACAGTTTCATTGAGTAGTCACCCAGTTCAATCCTTTTCATGTCTATTGCTAATCTGAAATCCAGAATTTGAGTCTTAGGAATGTCTATCAAATTCACCTGCCATGGCTCAGTGAGTTTCGTGAAGCTTTAGCCAGGTTGCTACACAATGGCTTTTTACCAGTTTCTTTGTATAAACTGGATAGCTGATGTGTGACACCATTTTTCACATCTGTTGGGCCAGTGCTATGAATGTGTTATTGTGGCTGGGCCATCTGTTAACCTCCAGATCCAAACTGTGGTCATAAATAAAGGGCAATCGCAGAAGTGATTCTACGAGTGAGGAAAATTGGATGTCTCACTCATAACATTGTTATCCAAAGTCTCTCTCATGACTGAAATAAATTCTATATTTCACAGAAATGTGAACTATATTGTGTACTATATTGAGACCACAAGTTAAAGTTACAATGAAAATTTATGATTTTATTTTGTTTTAATCCCTCCAGTTAAGTTCAGGAGAAATGATAAGAACACGCAGAGGGCTTTCAAGCAGTTCACACTCGTGAAATGCCTTTCGTCTGTCTTTACCTTGAGCACCTTGCAAAAATCCTGAAGCATGGGTGTAGTTTAAGCAACATGAGCTGTTACACCCAACCAGCAAGAGGAAACATTTCATTCTGCAATTAAATGATGCTTTTACAATCCAAATGTTTATTCTAAATTTTGTTCATTTATTCTGTCCCTGATTTTAGAGCAAAATACATACGATTGGTATAAAAGCAGGTGTCTGTCTTCTTCCAACTGTTTTTTTTTTAAGAAGTTTTTATTTGTTTCATAAATTTTTTAACTCATGTGCTGCTCCTTCTGTAACACATTCAGGAAGGGAGCAAGCAAGAGACCTCCTCCAAAGCCTGTGCCAAGGTCACTGTGACTAGAAAGTGCAGAGGAGTGGCCTGAAACATAGGAACAGGAGTAGGCCATTCAGCCCCTCGAGCCTCTTCTGCCATTCATTGAGATCATGGCTGATCTGTACCTTTACTCCATTAACTGGCCTTTGATCCATATCCTTGATGGCCTTATCTAACAAAAATCTAACAATCTCAGTCTTGAAAATTTCATTTGACCCAGAATCCACAGCCTTTTGGGGGAGTGAGTTCCAGATTTCCTACCTTTGTGTGAAAAAAAAGACAAAATGAGCGAGAGAGAGATAAACAACAGATAGAGGGAAAGAGAGAGAGACACGAGAGAAGCAGCAGATAGAAAAAGAAACAGAGAGCAAACCAACAGATAGAGAAACAGGCGAGCGATAAACAACAAAGAGAAACGACAGAAATAAAGAGAAACATCAGATAAAGTTATTAGTAGCACTGTGTGGATACAAGAACGTTTGACTCCAGTGGGTTGCTACATCACAACTTGGGCGGCTCACCAGATGGGCATTAGATTTCCCTTTTCCCTTTATAGGCACAAGGAGAAAAATTGTTTCGCTAAATTCAAATAGTCATACCAGGAACCTTCTGGATTTAAACAGTCAGTACAACACCACCGATTTGTGAAAGTTTTCCCTTTTCACACACAAGTTATTCTACGACTCGTCTGAGACAGATTTCCAATTTACTACAGGCAAGTCATGATGCAAACCACTGTGCAACATTGATTTGAATCACTGCTGACCTTTTGGAACTGCACACTCCATCCAACACCCTGTCTTCACCTCGCACTGTTCAACAGGACGTTAAACGGCATGAAGGACCCCCACCAGCTCTATTTAAAGGGATCATGAAGGACCCCCACCAGCTCTATTTAAAGGGATTATGAAGGATTTACAGCATTTCTTCTGGTTGCTGGTGCAATTGTACACATTTTTGGAGGTGTCCTATACTTGGCTAAATTTTCAGTACTCTACAGGGAGTGTCTGGCTGGTCTTGCAGTCCTTTTTGTATCATTTAAAATATTGTGCGGAACGAAGTTGTTCCCAGACATAGGTGGCATGATAAGGCTTCCTCTGGGAATTGAACATGACTGGGAGAATGAAGAGAGGCCACGCAGAGTAGGACAAGCTGCTAGAAGAGAGGGGTGGAGGAGCGGAGCAGGGCTCTCAGCAGGAGGCCATATCTGTGAAGGATCTGTGGGGAGCAATTCTCTTACCTCAACTTCGGTGAGGAGCAGTGCATTGAACGTCTTCAGTTCACAAAAGAAGTTGTGACTGAAATCTGTCAACTGCTGCAGCTTCAATGCAGGGCACGGACAGCATTGCCTGTGGCTGTCAAGGTAACCATGGCTCTTAATTTTTATGCCTCTGGCACTTTTCAGGCTGCGACTGGAAATATAAGCAACATCTCGCAGTTTGCAGTGCACTGAAATATAAGGGCGGTCACTGAGATTCTCTATACAATGAGAAATACATTCATCTCATTGCCTCTTGCCAGAGACAAGCAGGAGGAGCGAGCATGAGGTTTTGCTCGGATTGCAGGCTTCCCCGTGGTGCAGGATGCCATTGACTGCACGCACATTGTCTTGCATGCTCCTCATCTGAACTCGGTCATATTCATCAGCAGAAAGCACCCTCTCGATGTGCAGCTGGTGTGTGACTACAGATAGTGCATCATGCAGATGAATGCCTGCTACCCTGGCAGCAATCATGACTCTTCCATTCTACGGCAGTCCTCTGTTCTACCTGTATTTGAACCAGAACAGCAAGACAAAGGACGGCTACAAGGGTCATCCCCTCACAACATGACTCATGACTCGGGTCAGGACCTGCACACATGTGCACAGCAGGCCTACAATGAAAGTCATGCTGCAACAAGGAACATTATAGAGCACACCATCAGCATCCTCAAGCAACGCTTCCACTGACTGGACCACTCTGGAGGAGCCCTGCAGTATTGGGCTGAGTGGGTATCGAGATTTGTGGTAGTATGCTGCAAGCTGCACAACCTGGCTATTGTGAGGGAACATCTCTTGCCACCACCTATCAGGCGAGAAGCGGAGAAGCAGGAGGAGGAGGAAGTGCAGGAGCAGCAGGAAGTGGAAGGGAGGCCATAATGTAGACAGGCCCATTCTGCCAGGGACCTCAACTACACCTCCCCAATCACCAATAGTCCCACATTCTTTACCTTTCCTCTCTCACTGACCATCACATCATCCTCTTTCTGATAAGACTTATTGGTCCCTCCCACAGTTCACCACAGAAATAAAAACCACCACCAAATGCAAATTCAAATTCCAAATTTATCAATTCACTCATAGCATATAAAATGAAACTAGTCACCCTTGGGCAGTCCCTTAGTGCCTGTCTTTCGTGTGCCTTTATCTTTCCTAGTGCACCTATGAAGTGCTTCCTTAGTGGCTGCAGCATGGGTGGTGGAAGGCTGCAGACCTTCAATTGAGGAGAGTCCAGATGGCCTTGGAGAACAACCTCGAGCAGTTCTGGGCCTAGAAGGTCCGGCTTCAGACTGTACCATTTCTGCCTGGCCTGGTCTGTGGCAGTCTGGGCTGGCTTGCTGGCACGGGCACTGGCAGAGTGGCAGGGGTGGGAGCAGGAATGCTGTCATCCCGAGAGAGAACAGCAAGTTCTTGTTCCATGGGGTCGTTGCTACTCTCTCGTGGCGGTGCCTCAGCAATCCTGGTGATCAGTTGGAGAACAGATTGCTGGAGTGCTGGAAGTCCCTTTCAACAGTGGTATCCAGAACCAAGATGGCAGCAGTCTGAGCTTGCAAGGCAGAAGCCTGAGATTCCAATGCAGCAGTCAGAGATTTGATGGAAGCAATTTGTGCTGCAATGGAAGCTGTGACATCGGTCATCAGATGCTGCATCATGGTGGGTTCCACAGATGTGCTGATCGAAGTGGCCACCCGTTCCATGTTAGAAAGAATGGGCTCCAAGCTCTGCACAAAGTCCTGTGCCAAGTTGGATGTGATATTCTCCATACTCCTTGACATTGTGTGCAGGCTTTCGGGCAGGTTTCCCAGTACACCAAATATTTGGGAATCGGGGCAGGTCTCCCAGTCGCCAGGATCTGCGCTATTTTTTGCATTTTTGTGTGCTTTTTCTCTTAGTTTTATGTTTACCTTACCTCTTATCATCCATGGCTTTTTTTTTGGCAAGTGGAGATCTTACCCCTTAGTAGAATAAACTGATTCTGTATCACGTTAAATTCTTTTTTGAACACCTCACACTGATCGTCTGTCGTTTTACCCATTAACAGATTTGTCCAGTTTACTGTGGACAGTCTCTGTCTCATCCCGTTGAAGTCGGTCTTACCTAAATTTAGAATCTTAGGAGCTGATACAGGTTTCTCTCTTTCCAGCACAACACTGAACTCGGTCATATTATGATCGTTATTAGATAAACATTTAGTCCCCGTTAGGCTGTCAACTAAATTTGTCTCATTACTCTTTATTAAATTCCTGCTAATTCCCCATTTTACTGCTGGTTTTGGTGAGGGATGAGGCTCCAACTCCGGACTCTCGCAAGAGCCTCATTAATAAATGCAAATCGAGGTCCCATCACATACAAATAGCATTTTGACCTGCTCCTGATCAGGGCACCTGCTGGGGCTGCCCCACCAGGTAAAGCTGACAAGAATCCAGCAAGGCCACTAAAGGTGTGTCAAAAAACATTCCTTAGTGAGGCCACGAGGAGTCGGAGTGCTCTTCTGGGCCACACAAAGAAAGTCTGGGCCTCTGATACTCTGGGCTTCTCCCCTTCCCATTTAAAGTGTACCGGACCACTGATTCAAACTCACACGCAGGAATGCCGCCCACTCCCACCGGGCTTAGAATCATAGAATCAGAAGTTTACAACATGGAAACAGGCCCTTCGGCCCAACATGTCCATGTCGCCCAGTTTATACCACTAAGCTAGTCCCAATTGCCTGCACTTGGCCCATATCCCTCTATACCCATCTTACCCATGTAACTGTCCAAATGCTTTTTAAAAAGACAAAATTGTACCCGCCTCTACTACTGCCTCTGGCAGCTCCCGCCATGAGTTAAAATCAGGCCTTCCTTTTCTGAAGCAATAGGAACCCTGGAAATTGCATTCCGTGCATTTTAAAATTCCTTTAAAGTCATGTTGTAGAAATTGTAAAAATGCAGTCTGATATGTACTATCCAAAATGGGCTTACAGGGTACAGGTAGGGAATTATACAAATTCTGTTCTTGCTATAGGAGAAAACATTCAAAAACCACCTTACAGGCTGGTAACATTCCTGATGAGTATAACGAGCAGGAAACGCCTATACCTACTGTACCCCACCCCACACTGATCGGCCCAGCCTTCCCCTATAAGTCAGAACTCCCAGTTCAGCTCAACGGATGATCTAAGGTTGCCAACCCTCCCGCTTTCGGTGGTAGTTTCCCGAAATCGGCAATTCCTCTCTCAAGCGCTGCCTCTAACAACCCGAGAGATCGGCGCTTTAAATTTCCCGCCGTAGTGCGACCCCCTGACCCCCTACCCTCTGCTCTGTGACATCACCGGCATCATGGGGCTCAGGAATCAGGGTGGTGCCGGCAATTGGAGGGGTGTCTGAGAGGCGGTGGGGCTCAGGAAGGGAATAGGGCATGGGGCTTCTAGGAGAGAGATGGAGAATGGGGAATGGGGGTTTGGGGAGAGAGATGGAGAATAGGGACTTTGGTAGAAAAGGTGACTGGGAAATGGGGGCTCAAGGAGAGAGATGGAATCTGGGAAATGGGGGCTCGATTGAGGAAGAGTGGGAAATGGGGGATCAGTGGATGTGAGGTCAGGGGAGAAAAGGGGACTGGAGAATGGAGGAATGAAGGGGACTGGGGGTCGGTGGATTGGGGCTCAAGCAGAGAGGGGGGAGAATGGCTTTTTACCAGTTTCTTTGTATAAACTAGATAGCTAATGTGTGACACCATTTTTCACATCTATTGGCCCAGCCACTTTAACACATTCATAGCACTGGCCCAGCTGTTAACCTCCAGATCCAAACTGTGGTCATAAATAAAGGACAATTGCAGAATTGATTCCACGAGTGAGAAAGATTGGATGTCTCACTCATAACATTATTACCCAAAGTTTCTCTCGTGACTGAAATAAATTCTATATTTCACTGTTCTCCATTGTGTACTGTATTTAGACCACAAGTTTAAAGTTACAATGAAAATAATGTTTTTATTTTGTTTTAATCCCTCTAAGTTTGGGAGAAATAATAAGAACACGCAGAGGACTTTAAAGCAGGTCACACTCATGAAATGCCTTTCATCTGTCTTTACCTTGATTATCTTTCTAAAATCCTGAAGCATAGAATCATTGAAAGGGTACAGCACAGAAGGAGGCCTTTCGGCCCATCGAGTCTGCGCCGGCTCTATGCAAGAGCAATCCAGCTAGTCCCACTCCTCACCACCACCCCCCACCGCCCCCCGCCCTTTCTGCGTAGTCTTGCAAATTGTTTCCTTTCAAGTACTTATCCAGTTCCCTTTTGAAGGTTATGATTGAATCTACCTCCACCACTCCCTCGGGCAGTGCATTCCAGATCCTAACCACTCGCTGTGTAAAAAAGTTTTTCCTAATGTCACCTCTGGTTCTTTTGCCTATCACCTTAAATCTATGGCCTCTGGTTCTTGACTCTTCCGCCAATGGGAAGAGTTTTTCCCTATCTACTCTGTCTAGACCCTTCATGATTTTGAATACCTCTATCAAATCTCCTCACATGGGTGTAGTTTAAGCAACATGAGCTGTTACACCCAACCAGCAAGAGGAAACATTTCATTCTGCAATTAAATGATGCTTATACAATCTAAATGTTTATTCTAAATTTTGTTCATTTATTCTGTCCCTGATTTTAGAGCAAAATACATACGATTGGTATAAAAGCAGGTGTCTGTCTTCTTCCAACTGTTTTTTTTTTAAGAAGTTTTTATTTGTTTCATAAATTTTTTAACTCATGTGCTGCTCCTTCTGTAACACATTCAGGAAGGGAGCAAGCAAGAGACCTCCTCCAAAGCCTGTGCCAAGGTCACTGTGACTAGAAAGTGCAGAGGAGTGGCCTGAAACATAGGAACAGGAGTAGGCCATTCAGCCCCTCGAGCCTCTTCTGCCATTCATTGAGATCATGGCTGATCTGTACCTTTACTCCATTAACTGGCCTTTGATCCATATCCTTGATGGCCTTATCTAACAAAAATCTAACAATCTCAGTCTTGAAAATTTCATTTGACCCAGAATCCACAGCCTTTTGGGGGAGTGAGTTCCAGATTTCCTACCTTTGTGTGAAAAAAAAGACAAAATGAGCGAGAGAGAGATAAACAACAGATAGAGGGAAAGAGAGAGAGACACGAGAGAAGCAGCAGATAGAAAAAGAAACAGAGAGCAAACCAACAGATAGAGAAACAGGCGAGCGATAAACAACAAAGAGAAACGACAGAAATAAAGAGAAACATCAGATAAAGTTATTAGTAGCACTGTGTGGATACAAGAACGTTTGACTCCAGTGGGTTGCTACATCACAACTTGGGCGGCTCACCAGATGGGCATTAGATTTCTCTTTTCCCTTTATAGGCACAAGGAGAAAAATTGTTTCGCTAAATTCAAATAGTCATACCAGGAACCTTCTGGATTTAAACAGTCAGTACAACACCACCGATTTGTGGAAGTTTTCCCTTTTCACACCCTAGTTATTCTATGACTTGTCTGAGTCAGATTTCCAATTTACTACGCAATTAAGGGCAGTTAGCCCATATCTACCAGGAACTGGCTGACCCATTTCACATAGGGCCCTTACAACCTGATGACTGAGGAGACTTTCTTTATGGTCAGTCTGGGCACATTTTGAACGCAATTTCCTATAGGTGAAACAACTGTGCCGAATTGATTTCACATACCAGCCAACTTTGTTTTCTTGCACTGTTTTTGCAAGGTGTCGGACAGCAGGTGACAACAGGAAGGGCCTGTTTAATTTACTTCAGGTCACTTCAAAACTTCTTGATTGCACAATATGCATTACATTAGGTGTGCAGTTCATCCATGACTTGTCTCAGTCAGATTTCCAATTTACTACAGGCAAGTCATGATGCGAATCATTTCAAATCAGTGTTACACAGCCACATTTTAGAACTCCACTCTCCATCCAACGCCCTTGTGAAGGGATTTGGGGACAAGTGGTACCTACTTTTACTCATTTGAAGATCTTTTACGACAAACTTTTAACATTTTTAAATAATCATTTGAAAATACTTTGCAGTAAGCAAAATGCTGAACACCAGTCAGCTAAATCATGATCGATTTCATCAAGGGGACATACCTTTGACAAGTAACTGATAAACCCTATATAATGGGACACAAATAAGCACATGATGAAGAAAGCAGCTATGGTCAAGAGGGCCTACCTTAGAGCATTCCTTACTAACCCTACGCAATGGGACTCAGATAAGCAAAAAGCTGAAGACAGCAGCTGGCTCAAGGGCACCTACCTTTAACCAGTACTTGAAATAACTCTTTACAATTAACATAGGTTGAAGAAAAACAGCGATCAGCTAAAATGTAACTAGTTTTGATTAATACTAACAAGTAAGAATTGAAACTAAGTTAATCAACAAGAGCCTTGACAACAAGAGTGCTCACAGCCAAGATGAAGTAATCAGAAAAAATGGTATAAATTCTGAGAGCTCAGCTCAAGTTTTTTAGATTTGCTTAGAAGGGCTGAAGCGTCTCTCGACTATCAGAGTAAGGTAACTCTATAGTCTTCTACTACTTGGGGATTTAAGGTAAAAGCTACCTTGATAATTGATGAATAGTCTGTCTAAATACTTTTAAGAATTATAACTTTTACCTTTTTAAGAAACTGTTAATGTTGCAATTCGCTGGTCTCACCAGCTGTAGATTGCAAATTGTTTCATCAATAAACCTCTGTATAGTTTTTTTATTGTCTCTCATAGTCTTCTGTATCACTAACTCGTGAACCCCAGCCATGTACACTCTTCTGGTGAAGAGGTACATTACTGAGGAGAGCCCCCCGGACCCTCACAATATTCGGGATATTACAATCTAGGTGGAACTTGCTAAAAACGCCATCTGGAGGACGGTAATATTCTCGGGTGATCCCTTTCCCTTGGGAAGAGATGGACCAGACCTTCAGACCCATTCAGTGTTTTAGGATTGGGCTACCTCGACCTTAGGTTGAGAGTGAATGCCTGAGAAGTAGGCCTGATCTGGGATAGTCCCAATGGGACTAGGATTGTAAAATCACCACACCCTGTCTTAACCTCGCACAGTTGAACATGACGTTAAACGGCATGAAGGACCCCCATCCCCCGCCCCCCGCCCTCACACCAGCTCTATTTAAAGGGATCATGACGTATTTAGAGGCTAGTTGATGGATTATTTCTTCTGGTTGCTGGTGGAATTGTACACGTTTTTGGAGGTGTCCTATACTTGGCTAAATTTTCTCTACAGGGAGTGGTCTGGTTGGTCTTGCAGTCCTTTTTGTATCATTTAAAATATTGTGTGGAATGAAGTTGCTCCCAGACATGAGTGGCATGATAAGGCTTCCTTTGGGAAATGAACATGACTGGGAGAATGAAGAGAGGCCACGCAGAGTAGGACAAGCCGCTAGAAGAGGGGGGGGAGGAGGGGGGGAGCAGGGCACTCAGCAGGAGGCCACATCTGTGAAGAATCTGCAGGGAGCAATTCTCTTACCTCAGCTTCAGTGAGGACCAGTGCATTGGACGTCTTCGGTTCACAAAAGAGGTTGTGACTGAAATCTGATAACTGCTGCAGCCACAGCTGCAGCCATAACTGCAGCCTCAAAGCAGGGCGAGGACAGCATTGCCTGTTGCTGTCAAGGTAACCATGGCTCTTAATTTTTATGCCTCTGGCTCTTTTCAGGCTGCTGGAGATAGTTTGCAGTGCACTGAAGTATAAGGGAGGTCACCGAGGCTCTCTATACAATGAAAAACACATTCATCTCATTCCCTCTTGCCAGAGACAAGCAGGAGGAGGTTTCGCTCAGATTCCCCATGGTGCAGGATGCCATTGACTGCACACACATTGCTTTCCATGCTCCCCATCTGAACTTGGCCATATTCATCAGCAGAAAGGGATTTCACCCTCTCAATATGCAGCTGGTGTGTGACCACAGCATGCAGATGAATGCCTGCTACCCTGGCAGCAATCATGACTCTTCCATTCTACGGCAGTCCTCTGTTCTACCTGTATTTGAACCAGAATGGCAAGTCAAAGGACGGCTACTGGGCGACAAGGGTCATCCCCTCACGACATGGCTCATGACTCGGGTCAGGACCTGCGCACACGTGCACAGCAGGCCTACAATGAAAGTCATGCTGCCACAAGGAACATTATAGAGCACACCATCAGCATCCTCAAGCAACGCTTCCACTGACTGGACCTATAATGTGCTATATAATGTTCCTTGTGGCAGCATGACTTTCATTGTAGGCCTGCTGCGCACATGTGCGCAGGTCCTGACCCGAGTCATGAGCCATGTTGTGAGGGGATGACCCTTGTCGCCCAGTAGCCATCCTTTGTCTTGCCGTTCTGGTTCAAATACAGGTAGAACAGAGGACTGCCGTAGAATGGAAGAGTCATGATTGCTGCCAGGGTAGCAGGCATTCATCTGCATGCTGTGGTCACACAATGTGTTTTTCATTGTATAGAGAGCCTCGGTGACCTCCCTTATACTTCAGTGCACTGCAAACTATCTCCAGCAGTCTGAAGGAGCCCTGCAGTACTGGGCTGAGTGGGTATCGAGATTTGTGGTAGTATGCTGCAAGCTGCACAACCTGGCTATTGTGAGAGAACATCTCTTGCCACCACCTATCAGGTGAGTAGCGGAAAAGCAGGAGGAAGTGCAGGAGCAGCAGGAAGTGGAAGGGAGGCCATAATGTAGACAGGCCCTTTCTGCCAGGGACCTCAACTACACCTCCCCAATCACCAATAGTCCCACATTCTTTACCTTTCCTCTCTCACTGACCATCACATCATCCTCTTTCTGATAAGACTTATTGGTCCCTCCCACAGTTCACCACAGAAATAAAAACCACCACCAAATGCAAATTCAAATTCCAAATTTATCAATTCACTCATAGCATATAAAATGAAACTAGTCACCCTTGGGCAGTCCCTTAGTGCCTGTCTTTCGTGTGCCTTTATCTTTCCTAGTGCTTCCTTAGTGGCTGCAGCATGGGTGGTGGAAGGCTGCAGACCTTCAATTGAGGAGAGTCCAGATGGCCTTGGAGAACAACCTCGAGCAGTTCTGGGCCTAGAAGGTCCGGCTTCAGACTGTACCATTTCTGCCTGGCCTGGTCTGTGGCAGTCTGGGCTGGCTTGCTGGCACGGGCACTGGCAGAGTGGCAGGGGTGGGAGCAGGAATGCTGTCATCCCGAGAGAGAACAGCAAGTTCTTGTTCCATGGGGTCGTTGCTACTCTCTCGTGGCGGTGCCTCAGCAATCCTGGTGATCAGTTGGAGAACAGATTGCTGGAGTGCTGGAAGTCCCTTTCAACAGTGTTATCCAGAACCAAGATGGCAGCAGTCTGAGCTTGCAAGGCAGAAGCCTGAGATTCCAATGCAGCAGTCAGAGATTTGATGGAAGCAATTTGTGCTGCAATGGAAGCTGTGACATCGGTCATCAGATGCTGCATCATGGTGGGTTCCACAGATGTGCTGATCGAAGTGGCCACCCGTTCCATGTTAGAAAGAATGGGCTCCAAGCTCTGCACAAAGTCCTGTGCCAAGTTGGATGTGATATTCTCCATACTCCTTGACATTGTGTGCAGGCTTTCGGGCAGGTTTCCCAGTACACCAAATATTTGGGAATCGGGGCAGGTCTCCCAGTCGCCAGGATCTGCGCTATTTTTTGCATTTTTGTGTGCTTTTTCTCTTAGTTTTATGTTTACCTTACCTCTTATCATCCATGGCTTTTTTTTTGGCAAGTGGAGATCTTATCCCTTAGTAGAATAAACTGATTCTGTATCACGTTAAATTCTTTTTTGAACACCTCGTCTGTCGTTTTACCAACAGATTTACCCAGTTTACTGTGGACAGTCTCTGTCTCATCCCGTTGATGTCGGCCTTACCTAAATTTAGAATCTTAGGAGCTGATACAGGTTTCTCTCTTTCCAGCACAACACTGAACTTGGTCATATTATGATCGTTATTAGATAAATGTTCACTCACCGTTAGGCTGTCAACTAAATTTGTCTCATTACTCTTTATTAAATTCCTGCTGATTCCCCATTTTACTGCTGGTTTTGGTGAGGGATGAGGCTCCAACTCCGGACTCTCGCAAGAGCCTCATTAATAAATGCAAATCGAGGTCCCATCACATACCAATAGCATTTTAACCTGCTCCTGATCAGGGCACCTGCTGGGGCTGCCCCACCAGCTAAAGCTGACAAGAAGCCAGCAAGCCACTGAAGGTGTGTGAAAAAACATTCCTTAGTGAGGCCACGAGGAGTCGGAGTGCTCTTTCGGGCCACACAAAGAAAGTCTGGGCCTCTGCTGCTCTGGGCTTCTCCCCTGCCCAGATAAAGGCCCAAATTGAGTAACCAGCCAAATAAAAAATGTCCGTTTCCCATGCGATCACGGGTCAATTGGAGCCACTCAACATGGCTTCCGGGCTTGCCGTCCACAAGCTGCGCAGCGGGCGGACTGTGCACCTGGATCACAGGCTGTCAGCTGGACGAGCTCTATTTAAAGGGGCAGTCCTCCAATTGCTGCTCCTGGAGCAAACACCCACACACCATAATGGAGCAGCACAGAGGTAAGGCTGCTTCAAGATTTAGCAATGCCTCACTCCAGGTGCTACTGGATAGGGTGAGGAGGAGGAGGGATGTCTTCTACCCAGTCCACTGGAGGAACTGGCCTGCCTCTGCCACCAAGAAGGCCAAGCTCGAGGTGGCAGAGGAGGTGACCAGAAGCAGCAACATATCCCGCACCTGGGTCCAGTGCAGGAAGTGCTTCAGTGACCTAACTAGGTCAGCCAAAGTGAGTACACTTACTGATTCTCCTACATTCTGTCTTCCACATCATCACCCCCCCTCCCCAACTCATTCTGCTCTGCCAACACTACTCTATCACATCACTCCTCACACCCACTTAAGGCTCATCCTCAACTTACCTGCAATTCCTCACCTCCCCATTACTCACCCCACCACTACCACTCAACCCAACTTCATACAATGTCATGGCTCTGTCTCATACTCACCCTCTGATGCAGCTCTTTCACGGTCAGCCGCACCCAAGCCAATGCATTCATCGTCCTCACAGACACCGAGCAGGAGGCGCTGGCTGAGCCGCACCCTCGAGTGCCTGTCCATCGGGGACACCGAGACTGGCACCCCACAAACGTTTAGTGACAGAACTTTAATGTTCAGCACACACAGTATGAATTGATGTTAACATGCCTTGCCACCTTTAGCACCTCGGTATGTTCATTGCAACATGACACCTCCGTGATCATGCTTAATATTGCCTTCTGTTCTCTTACAGGACCTTCAGCGACCGCTGTGACGGCAGAGGGCCATTCCTGAGAGGACCTGCCGGCATCTGAGGGTGCACCATCACATCTAAGTGAGCCATCCACCAGCACAGATACTCACACCTCGGTGGGTCCTAGTCCGCAGTTAGTTGGGGTCACACATGGTGAGTTACCACACACGTGAGCACGAGCAGACACTGGTGGCAGGGGCAGCTGTGGAGAGTCTGCGTCAGTGGGAGCACTCCCCTTCAGGCTCGACTCAGCTGAACATAGATGCTGAACCCTGGGGGTCATCCTTTAAAAGGAGAATGATCGAGGGGCAGCAGCACATTTGTGAGGTGCTGGAACGGGTGCCACGCACACTCTCCACAATAGCGCAGAGGATGGAGGAGTCCAACTCTTGCACAAGTGGAATGGTGGCACAGGTACGGGAGGGAATCTCTGAGATATTGTCGCAGATACGGGGGGAGTCTCTGAGATAATGTCACAGGGAGGTGAGGGCATCTTTGACATACTGTCACGGGTAAGTGCGGGAATGTCTGCGATGGAGGGAAGGCTAGCCTACATGGAGCTTGAAGAACGGCCAGCAATTGAGTCCACTGAGGCCCTGGAAACGACCGTTTGGCCTCAGGGTGACAACATTATGCCGCTTTAAACAGGCAGACAGATACACTAGAATTGGCCTTACAAGGCTTCACACATGTCCTCCAAATTACTGATGCAGGTGGAGCAGTCTTTGGAGGGGCCCTCACAGGCACCAAAACCCAGAGGGCATAGACCCAAAGCATCTAAAAGCATGAACAAGAGCAACCTGCCACTACCTCTGCTGCAGCCACAGGGGAAGCACCACATAGAAGTAGTCGGAAGAGAAAGGCAAAGTTTTTGTAAGTACGAAGGGGATGCACAAGGGTGTTTGACGGTTGGTCATATTTTTTATTTATATTTGCTTTTTGTTAAACTCACATTAAATATTATTATTGTCACCACTACTGCCACGTCTTGGCCATTCTTGAATGGCTTCTGTAACACACAACTATAATACGTCCCACTCTGTCTGGTGCGTATTGAAGCGCTCCCCCAGAATAATCAAAGCATCTGAAGCGCATCTTGAGCAGCCCTCTAGCCTGCTCAGTTGTAGACCTGGTAGCGATGTGGCTGTCATTATATCGATGCTGTTGCTCGGTGGTGGGGTTCCTCTGAGGTGTCATGAGTCACGTGTGCAGGGGGTATCCCTTGTCCCCGAGGAGCCAGCCCTTGCGGGTGTTCGTTGCACGGAAGAGGGGCAGGACGTTGGATTCCCGGAGGATGAAGGAATCGTGGCAGCTGCCAGGGTATCTGGCACACACATGAAGGAATCTCTTGCGGTGTTCAGAAAGGAGCTGATTGTTGATGGAGCTGGCTCGTGTGGAGGTGCTCGTATTGCTATATGGGTGCAATCGATTACACCCTGCACCCGTGGGAAGCCAGCCACACCATGGATTCCCACTGCCCTCTCCGTCAGGCTAAGGTCATACATGGGGAAGTTGACGTAGTGCGAGGCCCTGCGAAACAAGCCGTCAGTGACCTGCCTTATGCACTTGTGTGCAGTCGACTGAGAGACCCCGGCGAAGTCCCCGGTGGCACCCAGGAATAACCCGGAGGCGAGGATGTTGAGGGCAGTGGTGACTTTGACAGCGACAGGTAAGGAGATGCTACTCGGCCCAGCCAGGAACAGCTCGCAGATATCTGCGACTACCTGGCGACTGACTCTAAGCGTCCGTATGCACTGCTCCTCAGAGAGGTCCAGGAAGGTGAGCCTTGGTCTGTAGACCCTGTGGCAAGGGTAGTGCCTCCTGTGATGTCGCTCTGTCTGTTGTTGCTCTCTGTGTTCTTGTGCAGGTGCCTGTGGTGCAGCACATGGCGTAGATGGACGCCATGCCCGGCAAGGCTGGTGATGTTCCTCGTCCTCGGATGTAGTGGTGAATGCAGCCATGGCGTCTCCCCATCCTAATGGTGTGAGTTTGAGGGGGTCCGCAAAGTAGTTAAATACGTTTGAACAGCAGAGTTTTGGGTGGAAAGTAAGAATTATGAGTGAAAACACAAAGGACCTCTGGAGGGCAATTAGGGATGGGCAATAAATGCTGGCCTCACCAGCGACGCCCACATCCCGTGAACGAATAAAAAAAAAGCCAAAACTTTGTCTGAAGAGACAGAGAGCACTGCTGCAATAAATGACCTTTTCTCCCCACCTGTCAAATAATCATTTGCATCTCTCACTGGCTGATGGCTAAAACACCTCTGTTGCAACGTGGGGTGTTTCCCACAGCACGGGAAACATGCTGAGGATGCTTCAAAATCGCACCCTTATCAAAATGTCCAGATAATTAAGTACTTCAATTAGCTGGCAAACTATACAAAGTATCATCCCGCAGGCTTTAATTGCCGGTGGGATTTCCGCACTCGGGAGGCGCGCACGCACCCGGACACGTCACTGGGGAACCCGGAAGTCGGCGGGTTGAAGCCGGGCTCCGAACCCGCTTGGGATTTCAGCGATTTTCGGAGCCTCCCCACTCCCAACGCAACTGTTCCTTCACCCGAAAATCGAGCCCAAAGAGTACCGGATCTCTGACTCAAACTCACACGTGGGAATGCCGCCCACTCCCACCGGCTTCCTGCCAGGAGTTAAAATCAGGCCTGCTAATTCCCCATTTTACTGCTGGTTTTGGTGAGGGATGAGGCTCCAACTCCGGACTCTCGCAAGAGCCTCATTAATAAATGCAAATCGAGGTCCCATCACATACCAATAGCATTTTGACCTGCTCCTGATCAGGGCACCTGCTGGGGCTGCCCCACCAGGTAAAGCTGACAAGAATCCAGCAAGGCCACTAAAGGTGTGTCAAAAAACATTCCTTAGTGAGGCCACGAGGAGTCGGAGTGCTCTTCTGGGCCACACAAAGAAAGTCTGGGCCTCTGCTACTCTGGGCTTCTCCCCTTCCCATTTAAAGTGTACCGGACCACTGATTCAAACTCACACGCAGGAATGCCGCCCACTCCCACCGGGCTTAGAATCATAGAATCAGAAGTTTACAACATGGAAACAGGCCCTTCGGCCCAACATGTCCATGTCGCCCAGTTTATACCACTAAGCTAGTCCCAATTGCCTGCACTTGGCCCATATCCCTCTATACCCATCTTACCCATGTAACTGTCCAAATGCTTTTTAAAAAGACAAAATTGTACCCGCCTCTACTACTGCCTCTGGCAGCTCCCGCCATAAGTTAAAATCAGGCCTTCCTTTTCTGAAGCAATAGGAACCCTGGAAATTGCATTCCGTGCATTTTAAAATTCCTTTAAAGTCATGTTGTAGAAATTGTAAAAATGCAGTCTGATATGTACTATCCAAAATGGGCTTACAGGGTACAGGTAGGGAATTATACAAATTCTGTTCTTGCTATAGGAGAAAACATTCAAAAACCACCTTACAGGCTGGTAACATTCCTGATGAGTATAACGAGCAGGAAACGCCTATACTTACTGTACCCCACCCCACACTGATCGGCCCAGCCTTCCCCTATAAGTCAGAACTCCCAGTTCAGCTCAACGGATGATCTAAGGTTGCCAACCCTCCCGCTTTCGGTGGTAGTTTCCCGAAGTCGGCAATTCCTCTCTCAAGCGCTGCCTCTAACAACCCGAGAGATCGGCGCTTTAAATTTCCCGCCGCAGTGCGACCCCCTGACCCCCTACCCTCTGCTCTGTGACATCACCGGCATCATGGGGCTCAGGAATCAGGGTGGTGCCGGCAATTGGAGGGGTGTCTGAGAGGCGGTGGGGCTTAGGAAGGGGGAGAATAGGGAATGGGGGCTTGGGGAGAGAGAGATAGAGACTGGGCCATGGGCGTTTGGGGAGAGAGATGGAGACTGGGTAATGGGCGTTTGGGGAGAGAGATGGAGACTGGGGAATGGGCGTTTGGGGAGAGAGATGGAGACTGGGGAATGGGCGTTTGGGGAGAGAGATAGAGACTGGGGAATGGGCGTTTGGGGAGAGAGATAGAGACTGGGGAATGGGCGTTTGGCGAGAGAGATAGAGACTGGGGAATGGGCATTTGGGGAGAGAGATAGAGACTGGGGAATGGGCGTTTGGGGAGAGAGATGGAGACTGGGGAATGGGCGTTTGGGGAGAGAGATGGAGACTGGGCAATGGGCGTTTGGGGAGAGAGATGGAGACTGGGGAATGGGCGTTTGGGGAGAGAGATGGAGACTGGGCAATGGGCGTTTGGGGAGAGAGATGGAGACTGGGGAATGGGCGTTTGGGGAGAGAGATGGAGACTGGGGAATGGGCGTTTGGGGAGAGAGATGGAGACTGGGCAATGGGCGTTTGGGGAGAGAGATGGAGACTGGGGAATGGGCGTTTGGGGAGAGAGATGGAGACTGGGGAATGGGTGTTTGGGGAGAGAGATGGAGACTGGGCAATGGGTGTTTGGGGAGAGAGATGGAGACTGGGCAATGGGCGTTTGGGGAGAGAGATGGAGACTGGGCAATGGGCGTTTGGGGAGAGAGATGGAGACTGGGGAATGGGCGTTTGGGGAGAGAGATGGAGACTGGGGAATGGGCGTTTGGGGAGAGAGATGGAGACTGGGCAATGGGCGTTTGGGGAGAGAGATAGAGACTGGGGAATGGGCGTTTGGGGAGAGAGATGGAGACTGGGGAATGGGCGTTTGGGGAGAGAGATGGAGACTGGGAAATGGGCGTTTGGGGAGAGAGATGGAGACTGGGCAATGGGCGTTTGGGGAGAGAGATGGAGACTGGGCAATGGGCGTTTGGGGAGAGAGATGGAGACTGGGCAATGGGCGTTTGGGGAGAGAGATAGAGACTGGGGAATGGGCGTTTGGGGAGAGAGATAGAGACTGGGCAATGGGCGTTTGGGGAGAGAGATGGAGACTGGGGAATGGGCGTTTGGGGAGAGAGATGGAGACTGGGCAATGGGCGTTTGGGGAGACACATGGGGAATGGTGGCTTGGGGAGAGAGTTGGTAAATGCGGGCTTTGGTAGAAAGGGAGACTGGGGAATGGGGGCTCGGGGATAGAGATGATGACTGGGGAATGGGGGCTCGGAGAGATTGATGGAGACTGGGGAACAGGGTTAACCCATCACTGAGGATTTAGCTACGGTCCTGTATTTGCACAGGGAATCGCTGGCTTCTTAAAGGGACAGTGCCCTTAGCGGTGTCCAGCTGATGTCTGGTGTGAATCTTCAGTGAGTGACACAAGGGACAATGGAATTGTGAGATACCTTTAATTCACAGAACTCCAAGCAGGGAGACTCTAAACTGGACATTTAGAACAATCCTGGCCATTAACAGGACATTTCAAATACACAAAGTCAAATCTGAATGGCTGACTGGTAATAAATGATTGTTTAATAGAATGATGCTGCCTATGATTAGGGATTGTTACAGGGAGTGGTCACTGGATCTGTACAGGCTTCACGGTTCTATATAGCATTCATGTCAGCCGTGGCTCAGTGGGGAGCACTCTCTTGCCTCTGAGTTAGAAGGTGGTGGGTTCACATCCCACTCCAGAGACTTGAGTATCTAATCCAGGCTGACATGCCAGTGCAGTACTGAGGGAATGCTACACTACCAGAGGTTCAGTCTTTCAGATCAGTTATTAAAGCGAGGCCCTGTCTGTCCTCTTGGGTGGACATAAAAAATCTCATGACACTTTTTGAAGAGCAGGGGAGTTCTCCCCAGTGTCCTAGCTAATATTTATCCCTCAACCAACATCACTAAAACAGATTATCCGGTCATTATCTCATTGTTGTTTGTGGGAGTTGCTGAGCGCAAATTGGCTGCAGCGTTTCCTACACTTCAAAAGTACTTAATTGACTGTAAAGCACTTTGAGACGTCTGGAGGTCATGAAAGGCACTATATAAATACAAGTCCTTACCTTACCTTAAATATATAACTTCAACCTTTGGAAACAAATGGGGAAACAATGTGCGTGCCCAAACTGCTCCCTGCCTTACTTAGAGGCAGCCAAAACTAATGCGACCTGCAAGATGTGCAATTTTTTAAACCCTGCTGAGGATTCAATGGAGGGCTGGGGGGGTGGGGAAGTGGGGAGAACTTTAATTAAACTGTTCCCTATCCCCAAATTATCACTGACTGATTTGACAGCTGTTTTGTATTTCTGACTCAATTTAAAAATTCTGATTGCACACAATTTATTTCTGTTTGAATCAGAGTCATTAAGCTGATTCAACAAAAAGCTGATTGGAATCGTTCCCATCAGATAATTTTTAATGAAATATAAAAAGACTGGTCTGCTCAATCCTAGTGCAACTTAAGAAACCCATTTCATAAGTTATATAAATTTATCAACCAATATACCATTAAATTGTAATAATTATTCATTAGTTTGTACATGTGTTCTGTTTGTTATTTACCCTGAATAATGTTTTCTAAAAAGATTTTCTATTTAAAGTTGTGATTTCTTTTTACGGTGACGCACACAGCCTTTATATCGGTGCACAAACCCAAATTCATTCTGCACCTCGCTGAAAAAAATTAGAGGGAACCTTAGTAAAAGGGTAAGTGAAACTTGGGGACTACTGTGGGTAAATAGTGAAAGATTGTTTCCACTGGTGGGCACATGAGGTCTAGAGAATTGAAACCAAGGATTGTCAGTGGAAGAATCAAGGAGGAAGGGCGGAGGAAGGTTCTTGAACTGAGGGCTTTTAGACCACAGGATCCTTCACCACAAGTGGCTATTGAGGTAGAGACTAAAACTTAATTTAAAAGGGAAGGGGTTAAATATTTGAAAGGGAGGGATATAAAAGGATCTGGGGGGAAATGGGTTTACAGGAGAGAATGTCAGCACCAGGGGCCAAATGGCCTCCTCCTGTTCTGTAATTTCTATAGTTCTATGAAAACTTTCCTTTATTGAGTCCGAGCCCAGCGAGCGGTTTAGAAATGTTTGTGGTGGATCTCCTTAGCGGATGAATTGTTAGGTCACTTCAGAAAGCAGTTAAGATTCAATCACATTAGTGTGGGACTGGAGTCACATATTGGCCACCAGGTAAGGACAGCAGGTTTCCTTTCCTAAGGGATATTAGTGAACTAATTGGATTTTTATGACAATCTGGCAACTTCATGCTCACTTTTACTAATACCTGCTTTTAAATTCCAGATTTTTTACACTGAATTCAAATTCTCAAACTGCCATGGTGGGATGTGAACTTACATCCTCTGTATTATTAACATAACTACAATACTACTGTACCCAATCTTACATTTATGCCCTTTTGGTTACTAATTCACTGACCAGTGGAAATAGTTTTTACCAATTTACTTGATGAAAATGTTACATAGTTGTGAACACCTCTACCAAATAGCCTCTTAACATTTTTGTTCTAATATAAAGAACTTCAGTTTCTCTAGTCCCTTCTCACAATTAAAGCTTTTATCTTCCTTGGTATCATCTTAGTGAATCTCTTCTGCACCCTCGTCATAGTCTTGACATCCTTCCTGAAGCACCCAAAACTGGACCCAGTTGGGGAGGTTTTCCTTTGCCCTGTGCCTGACAATTTGCCATTCCCCAGGTCTCCATCCCCCTCACATCACCCTTGAATTTCCTGGGGCTTCCCCATGAAGCATTACTGGGCCTTCAGCTGTAATAGGTGTAGGTCCAGCATTGTTATTTTGATTTGATGGGAGGGGACATTCCTGGTCTCCAGCCTAATTTTCGGTCAACTCAGTCAGTGCCCCAGCGTAAGGATATCCACGAAGAACTGGTACTAGAGCCCATTCCAAACTTCCTCAAACCAGCAAGTTTGTGGAATTCCTGCAATGCAGGTTGAAGTCATGAGGTAAGGTAAGGAGTCTTCATTTATTTCCTCTCCCAGAATGATTTGAGGCACTTATTGCCTTCTCCATCACCAGCCACAGGTATAATTCTATGATGATTTGATGATTGGATGATGATTCTATGATTCTGTGATGATTCTACAATTTGATGATTTGATGATGATTTTGTGATTCTATGATTCCATGATTGTATGATGATTCTATGATGATTTTATGATTCTATGATGAGTCCATGATACTATGATTCTATGATGATTCTTTGATTCTATAATGATTCAATGATTCTATGATTATAAAATTGTATGATGATTCTACGTTTCATGATTGTATGATGGTTCTATGTTTCGATGATTCTATGATGATTTGATGACATGATGATGATGATTCAATGATTCTATGGTGATTCTATGATGATTCTATGTTTCTATGATGATTTGATTATTAATCTATGATTCTATGACAATTCTATGATGTTTCTATGATTTTCTGATTCGATGATGATTCTATGATTCGATGATGAGTTTATGATTCAATCATGATTCCATGATTCTATGATGATTCCATAATTCTATGATTCTGTGTTGATTCTATAATGATTCTATAATTCTATTATTCTATGAAGATTCTGTAATTTTAAGAACACTGACCCCTAGGAGACACCACTGTTAACATCCCTCTGTCCAAAAAAATCCATCAACCACTACTCTCTGGTTTCTGACCTTTAAGCAACTTCCTATCCATACTATCACACTCCCTTTAATATCACAGGGTCGATTTTCTTTTGCTGACATCTGCTGGGCAGTGGGTAGGAAGGCCCAATCAATTTTCCGGATTGGGCCTCTAACTATAACCTTTCAAAGTTCTCTAGATTCAGGAACTGACCCTCTAGATTGGAAAATTGCACATGTCACTCCCCTTTTTAAGAAAGGAGAGAGAGGGAAACCAGGGAATTATAGACCAGTTAGCCTAACATCTGTTGTGGGGAAAAGGATAGGGTGACTGAACACCTCGAGAATTTTCAGTTAATCGGTGAGAGCCAACATGGATTTGTGAAAGATAGGTCGTGCCTGACAAACCTGATTGAATTTTTTGAAGAGGTGACTAAAGTAGTGGACAGGGGAATGTCAATGGATGTTATTTATATGGACTTCCAGAAGGCATTTGATAAGGTCCCACATAAGAGACTATTAGCTAAGATAGAAGCCCATGGAATCGAGGGAAAAGTACGGACTTGGTTAGGAAGTTGGCTGAGCGAAAGGCGACAGAGAGTAGGGATAATGGGTAGGTACTCACAGTGGCAGGATGTGACTAGTGGAGTCCCGCAGGGTTCTGTCTTGGGACCTCAATTATTCACAATATTTATTAATGACTTAGATGAAGGCATAGAAAGTCTCATATCTAAGTTTGCCGATGACTCAAAGATTGGTGGCATTGTAAGCAGTGTAGATGAAAACATAAAATTACAAAGGGATATTGATAGATTAGGTGAATGGGCAAAACTGTGACAAATAGAATTCAATGTAGACAAATGTGAGGTCATCCACTTTGGATCAAAAAAGGATAGAAGAAGGTACTTTCTAAATGGTAAAAAGTTTAAAAACAGTGGATGTCCAAAGGGACTTAGGGGTTCAGGTACATAGATCATTGAAGTGTCATGAACAGGTGCAGAAAATAATCAAGAAGGCAAATGGAATGTTGGCCTTTATATCTAGAGGACTAGAGTACAAGGGGGCAGAAGTTATGCTGCAGCTATACAAAACCCTGGTTAGACCGCACCTGGAGTACTGTGAGCAGTTCTGGGCACCGCACCTTCGGAAGGACATATTGGCCTTGGAGGGAGTGCAGCGTGGGTTTACGAGAATGATATCCGGACTTCAAGGGTTAAGTTACGAGGAGGGATTACACAAATTGGGATTGTATTCTCTGGAGTTTCGAAGGTTAAGGGGTGATCTGATCGAAGTTTATAAGATATTAAGGGGAACAGATAAGGTGGATAGAGAGAAACTTATTCCGCTGGTTGGGGATTTTAGGAGTCGGGGGGCACAGTCTAAAAATTAGAGCCAGATCTTTCAGGAGCGAGATTAGAAAACATTTCTACACACAAAGGGTGCTAGAAGTTTGGAACTCTCTTCCGCAAACAGAAATTGATGCTAGCTCAATTGCTAAATTTAAATCTGAGATAGATAGCTTTTTGGCAACCAAAGGTATTAAGGGATATGGGCCAAAGGCAGGTAAATGGAGTTAGATCACAGATCAGCAATGATCTTATCAAATGGCAGAGCAGGCACAAGGGGCTGAATGGCCTACTCCTGTTCCTATGTTCCTATGTTGCTATTTACATTTGAGCGGTGAGCTGCTTGCACTAGTCACGCTGCTTATAGGCTGCTGACCATTTGGGAGGGCAGGAAATCTGCCAGGCCTGCACTTTCTTAAAGCTAGACTGTGCCTCTAAAGACGAAATGGTGTTTTAATTGTTGGTGTGTAGGAACTGTGTTTCTGCAGCAACAGGTACAATGTTAATGGCCAGGGCAACCCAATTTTTGGATACTGCCATGGAGGGACTTATTGAACAACTTAGGGCTAGAAAGGAGGTTCTGTTTCCCTCAAGTGGCAGCCAGGTGCCATGCCAAATATGTCAGCAGGCATGGAGAGAAGTGGCAGAGTGAGTCAGTGCCAGCAGCAATGTTCCCAGGACTTGGCCACAGTGTTGAAAAAAATGTAATGACCTTACCTGGACTGCCAAGGTAAGAGTCCTCCACACCTCTCTTACTCTGAATACTGCAATGCAATACCACACTTTTCTCACAGCACTACCATTCCTTCCCTCCTCTACTGCACAAGCCTCTCCTCCAATCACAATGAAACACTGCACCTCTTTCTGCTTACACTCACTAACTCGACAGCTGTTGTTGCCCTAAAAATTGGCACAAATAACATTCTGCTTTTATTTTGTTTGGACTTAAATTATTTCTCATATTTCAGTTGAATTCGATAATATTTCACACTAGATACACTTTCATCCGATGACTTCAGCAAAAAAGGACAAAGAGATTGATTAAGAGGGGAAAAATAGAGTATGAGAGTAAATTTGCAAGGAACATAAAAGCGGACTTTAAAAACTTCTACAAGTATGTAAAAAGAAAAAGATTAGTGAAGTCAAATGTCTCACAGTCAGAAACGGGAGAATTTATAATGGGGAACAAGGAAACGGCAGAACAATTAAACAAATAATTTGGTTCTGTCTTCACGGAAGAGGACACAAATAACTTCCCAGAAATGCTAGGGAACCAAGAATCTAGTGAGAAGGAGGAATTAAAGGAAATTAGTATTAGTAAAAAAATAGTGCTGGAGAAATTAATGGGACTGAAAGCCAATAAATCCCCAGGGCCTGATAATCTGCATCCCAGAGTACTAAAAGAGGTAGCCATGGAAATAGTGGATGCATTGGTTGTCATCTTCCAAAATTCTATAGATTATGGAACAGTTCCTGCAGATTGGAGGGTGGCAAATGTAACCCCACTATTTAAAAAAGGAATGAGAGAGAAAACAGGAAACTACAGACCGGTTAGCCTCAGTAGTGGGGAAAATGCTAGATGACAAACATACTGGAGTTTTTTGAGGATGTACCTGGCAGAATAGATAAGGGAGAACCAGTGGATGTGGTTTATTTGGATTTTCAGAAGACCTTTGATAAAGTCCCACATAAGAGGTTAGTGTGCAAAATTAAAGCACATGGGATTGGGGGTAATATACTGGCATGGATTGAAAATTGGTCAAAAGACAGGAAACAGAGAATAGGAATAAATGGGTCTTTTTCGGGGTGGCAGACAGTGACTAGTGGGGTACCGCAGGGATCGGTGCTTGGGCCCCAGCTATTCACAATATATATCAATGATTTGGATGAGGGAACCAAATGTAATATTTCCAAGTTTGCGGGTGACACAAAACTAGGTGGGATTGTGAGTTGTGAGGAGGATGCAAAGAGGCTTCAAGATTTAGACAAGTTGAGTTAGTGGACAAATACTTGGCAGATGCAGTACAACGTGTGTAAATGTGAAGTTATCCACTTTGGAAGGAAAAACAGAAAGGCAGAGTATTATTTAAATGGTGATAGATTGGGAAATGTTGATGTACAAAGGGACCTGGGTGTTTTTATGCACCGGTCACTGAAAGCAAACATGCAGGTGCAGCAAGCAGTTAGGAAGGAAAATGGCAAGTTGGCCTTTGTTGGAAGAGGATGTGAGTATAAGAGCAAGGATATCTTACTGCAGTTATACAGGGCCTTGGAGAGACCACACCTGGAGTGTTGTGTGCAGTTTTGGTCTCCTTATCAAGAAAGGATATACTTGCCATAGAGTGAGTGCAGCAAAGGTTCACCAGAATGATTCCTGGGATGGCAGGAATGTCATATGAGGAGAGATTGGGTCGACTAGGCATGTATTCACTAGAGTTTAAAGTCTAGAGTGAACTACAGTTTATCAGAATGAGAGGGGAGCTCATTGAAATTCTGACAGTGCTAGACAGACTGGACGCATGGAGAATGTTTCCCCTGACTGGGGGGTCTATAACAAGGGGTCAGAGTCTCAGGATACGGTGTAGGATAATTAGGACTGAGATAAGGAGAAATTTCTTCACTCAGAGGGTGGTGAACCTGTGGAATTCTCTACCACTGAAGGCTGTGGAGGCCAAGTCACTGAATATATTTAAGAAGGAGCTAGATAGATTTCTTGACACAAAAGGCATCAAGGGGTATGGGGAGAGAGCGGGAATATGGTATTGAGATAGAAGATCAGCCATGATGGAACTTTCAGTAGTTGACTGGGAGAGTCTGTTGGCAGGCAAAGGGACGTCCGGTAAGTGGGAGGCTTTCAAAAGTGTGTTAACCAGGGTTCAGGGTAAGCACATTCCTTATAAAGTGAAGGGCAAGGCTAGTAGAAGTAGGGAACCTTGGATGACTCGGGAGATTGAGGCCCTAGTCAAAAAGAAGAAGGAGGCATATGACATGCATAGGCAGCTGGGATCAAGTGGATCCCTTGAAGAGTATAGAGATTGCCGGAGTAGAGTTAAGAGAGAAATCAGGAGGGCAAAAAGGGGACATGAGATTGCATTGGCAGATAAGGCAAAGGAGAATCCAAAGAGCTTCTACAAATACATCAAGGGCAAAAGAGTAACTAGGGAGAGAGTAGGGCCTCTTAAGGATCAACAAGGTCATCCATGTGTGGAACCACAAGAGATGGGTGAGATCCTAAATGAATATTTCACATCGGTATTTACGGTTGAGAAAGGCATGGATGTTAGGGAACTTGGGGAAATAAATAGTGATGTCTTGAGGAGTGTACATATTGCAGAGAGGGAGGTGCTGGAAGTCTTAACGCGCATCAAGGTAGATAAATCTCCGGGACCTGATGAAATGTATCCCAGGACGTTATGGGAGGTTAGGGAGGAAATTGCGGGTCCCCTAGCAGAGATATTTAAATCATCGACAGCTACAGGTGAGGTGCCTGAAGATTGGAAGGTAGCAAATGTTGTGCCTTTGTTTAAGAAGGGCGGCAGGGAAAAGCCTGGGAACTACAGACCGGTGAGCCTGACATCTGCAGTGGGTAAGTTGTTAAAGGGTATTCTGAGAGACAGGATCTACAGGCATTTGGAGAGGCAGGGACTGATTAGGAACAGTCAGCATGGTTTTGTGAGAGGAAAATCATGTCTCACGAATTTGATTGAGTTTTTTGAAGGGGTAACCAAGAAGATAGATGAGGGCTGTGCAGTAGACGTGGTCTACATGGACTTGAGCAAAGCCTTTGACAAGGTACCGCATGGTAGGTTGTTATATAAGGTTAAATTTCACGGGATCCAAGGTGAGGTAGCCAATTGGATACAAAATTGGATTGACGACAGAAGTGGTTGTAGAGGGTTGTTTTTCAAACTGGATGCCTGTGTCCAGCGGTGTGCCTCAGGGATCGGTGCTGGGTCCGCTGTTATTTGTTATTTATATTAATGATTTGGATGAAAATTTAGGAGGCACGGTTAGTAAGTTTGCAGATGATACCAAGATTGGTGGCATTGTGGACAGTGAAGGTGGTTATCTAGGATTGCAACGGGATCTTGATAAATTGGGCCAGTGGGCCGATGAATGGCAGATGGAGTTTAATTTAGGTAAATGTGAGGTGATGCATTTTGGTAGATCGAATCGGGCCAGGACCTACTCCGTTAATGGTAGGGCGTTGGGGAGAGTTATAGAACAAAGAGATCTAGGAGTACAGGTTCATAGCTCCTTGAAAGTGGAGTCACAGGTGGATAGGGTGGTGAAGAAGGCATTCGGCATGCTTGGTTTCATTGGTCAGAACATTGAATACAGGAGTTGGGATATCTTGTTGAAGTTGTACAAGACATTAGTAAGGCCACACTTGGAATGCTGTGTACAGTTCTGGTCACCCTATTATGGAAAGGATATTATTAAACTAGAAAGAGTGCAGAAAAGATTTACTAGGATGCTACCGGGACTTGATGGTTTGACTTATAGGGAGAGGCTGGATAGACTGAGACTTTTTTCCCTGGAGAGTAGGAGGTTTAGGGGTGATCTTATAGAAGTCTATAAAATAATGAGGGGCATAGATAAGGTAGATAGTCAAAATCTTTTCCCAAAGGTAGGGGAGTCTATAACGAGGGGGCATAGATTTAAGGTGAGAGGGGAGAGATACAAAAGGGTCCAGAGGGGCAATTTTTTCACTCAAAGGGTGGTGAGTGTCTGGAACGAGCTGCCAGAGGCAGTAGTAGAGGCGGGTACAATTTTGTCTTTTAAAAAGCATTTGGACAGTTACATGGGTAAGATGGGTATAGAGGGATATGGGCCAAGTGCAGGCAATTGGGACTAGCTTAGTGGTATAAACTGGGCGACATGGACATGTTGGGCCGAAGGGCCTGTTTCCATGTTGTAAACTTCTATGATTCTGTGATTATATTGAATGGCAGAGCAGGCTCGAAGGGCCGAATGGCCTACTCCTGCTCCTATTTTCTATGTTTTTATGTTTCTATGACTTCCTCTTCTTGTACATACTTGCTGCGTCTTCCTCTCAGCATGTACATTTTGCTCAGCTGCCTCACTCATCTTCACAACCCTTTCACAGGCCACATATCAACCCACTCCTACTCTTCTTGCAGGACAAGTTGGCACACAGCAGAAAGGAGACTGCAAGAACCAGGGTAGGTGTAGCCACAATGCGTACTCTCACTCCAATGAAGGATGCCGCCATAGACATTATTATTGGAGGGAGGAAATGCTGCATCAGAGATGGCAGGGATGAAGGCTACATGCAGCAGGGCGTTTGGCCATTTTCCCTTCCTTTTCTCTGTCCGCTTAACTCTCTAGCTCACATATTCACACAGCGTATGGCAACTTGGGGCTGCGCTGCCACTCATCTGCTACTCCTTACCCTTGCCATTACGTCCCAACCCTCTCAAGGTCGTTCCAATGACTCAGGCCTTGCAATCATGCAGATGGAAAGGGGGAACCTCCTTCCCAAGGATATACTCGCTCACAGGCACCTTGGGTGGTGTAAATAGTGAGTTAGAGGGGCATGCACAAGGTGAGCAGGATACTGCCTGGAACCAATAAAAACTCAGTGAGTAACATTGATCTGTCTGTAAGCCTTATTTCTGCTAAAGTGGAACTATTGCTGTCGTTGGTAGGAAGAAGAGTAAATAATTAAAATGACAATGCTGTATTAATATTCAACAATTCAAATGGCGCTGGATTTTCCTCTGATTGAAAGATCAACAGCAGGGCTGGACTACCGCCCACCCATATGACTTTGCCACTAACCCGCTGGTTTTTGCACCCAGGCCCAGGAAGTGAGGGTCAGAAGAGCAAAACTGTTGAGGACAGAGGGCAGGAAGCTCCTTAAGAAGGTGGTTCAGTCAATATGGACGGTGGTCCTAAACTCAGTCAGTGCAACCTCCACTACACTAAGAACTGCCACACAGTGCAGAAAGAGGTTCAGTTACCTCACAAGGGTAGCCAAGGTAAATCAAGTCACTATTGCCAATCCACATTGTCCAACACTGAGTGCGCCCAGGAAGCTCACTGATGCAAAGGCAGCCTTTGCAAACACTCAAGCGCTATCTTTACTCAAAACCACTCCGTCAGCTCACATAGCTTGCCACAAGGGGTCTGCCAGTCTTCAAGGATTAATAGGGGCTGCACCTCTCAGCACCATGGGATGCTTGTATTCATAAGAACATAAGAACATAAGAGATAGGAGCAGGAGTAGGCCATATGGCCCTTCGAGCCTGCTCCGCCATTCAATCAGATCATGGCTGATCTTCAACCTCAACTCCACTTTCCTGCCCGATCCCAATATCCCTTGATTCCCCTAAAGTCCAAAAATCTGTCTATCTCAGCCTTGAATATACTCAACGACTCAGCATCCACAGCCCTCTGGGGTAGAGATTTCTGAAGATTCACAACCCTCTGAGTGAAGAAATTTCTCCTCATCTCAGTCTTAAATGGCCAACCCCTTATCCTGCGACTGTGCCCTCTAGTTCTAGACTCTCCAGCCAGGAGAAACAACCTCTCAGCATTCAACCTGTCAAGCCCCCTCAGAATCTTATATGTTTAAATGAGATAACCTCTCATTCTTCTAAACTGCAGAAAGTATAGGCCCGTTCTACTCAACCTTTCCTCGAAGGACAACCTTCTTATCCCAGAAATTAATCTAGTGAACCTTCGTTGCACCACCTCTAAGGCAAATATATCCTTCCTTAGATGAGGAGATCAAAACTGTACGCAGTAGTCCAGGTGAGGTCTCACCAAAGTCCTGTACAATTATAGCAAAACTTCCTTATTCTTGTACTCCAACCCCCTTGCAATAAAGGCCAACATGCCATTTGCTTTCCTAATTGCCTGCTGTACCTGCATGCTAGCCATTTGTGTTTCTTGTACCAGGACACCCAAGTCTCTCTGGACACCAACATTTAATAATATCTCGCCATTTAAGAAATATTCTGTTTTTCTATTCTTCCTACCAAAGTGAATAACCTCACATTTCCCCACATTATACTCCATCTGCCACCTTCTTGCCCACTCACTTAACCTTTGTGTCCTCCTCACAGCTTACTTTCCCACCTAGCTTTGTATTGTCAGCAAACTTGGATACATTACGCTCAGTCCCTTCATCTAAGTCATTAATATAGATTGTAAATAGCTGAGGCCCAAGCACCAATCCTTGAGGTACCCCACTAGTTACAGCCTGCCAACCTGAAAATGACCCATTTATCCCTTCTCTCTGTTTTCTGTCCTTTAACCAATCCTCTATCTATGCTAATATATTACCCCCAATCAGATGAGCCCTTACCTTGTGTAACAACCTTTTATGTGGTACCTCATATGAGAGAAGTACCCATGCCAGTCACATGGTTTTAACAACTACAATTTTTCTCCCAAAAAATATGATGATGGGGATCAATTTCTCCCCCCCCCCCCACATCCCGATGTCTCTCTTTCCTGTCTCTGTCCTCTGTGTTACTGTTTCATCATTTTCTGCTTTTCTGAGTGGGAGATTGTGGGTAGTGTGGCATAGGAAGGGAACAGCTATCCTTTGTTTTGCCATTTATGCTCAAATCTTAAACCTTTGGTTTTGCCCTATAGCCTTCCAGTTCCTCCACTTCCCCCTCCCCCTACCTTTGCCTGAGTCCCGTTTTCGATGCTGCCTTTCTTTAGCCATTGACAGTCCACCTCACACAGCTTTTGCACTAAAATTGCTGTCCCATGCCTAATCACCTGCACCTTTCTTCATGACCTATCAATTCCACCAGTTCACTCATCCCCCAATACCACCCATCACATATCAGTCCCACCCTAATACCTCATTGCCCCCTCAATGTCCTCAATTTCCTACCACCCATTGCCCTTACTGCTTACACCTGAAACACAATCCCTACAGACCCCAGCATCATGCCAAGGTTTTACAGTATGATTGATCCCCTCCCTGCGGCTGCTAACTAATCTTCACAAGTTTCACTGGTATAGATCCCTGGGGAATAATCCCACCAATGAGAGTGCATTCCCATTAGTATACTCTCCTACTTCCCAATCAATTACCAACCTATGTCACAAGGTTATCTCCAATTCCATTATTTTTGCTAATAATCCCTTGTGCGAAACATTATCAAATGCCTTCTGGAAATCCGTAAAGACGACGACGACGACGACGACGAGAACAACAACAACAACAACAACAACTTGCATTTATATAGCACCTTTAATATAGTAAAATGTCCCCAGGCGCTTCACAGGAGCATTATCAAACAAAATTTGACACCTAACCACATGAGATATTAGAACAGGTGAACAAAAGTTTGGTCAAAGAGCTAGGTATTAAGGAGCATCTTAAAGGAGGAGAGGGAGGTAGCGAGGTGGAGAGGTTTAGGGAGAGAATTCCAGAGGTTAGGGCCATGGCTGCCTGTGGTGGAGCGATGAAAATCGGGGATGTGCAAGAGGCCAGAATTGGAGGAGTGCAGAAATCTTGGAAGGTTGTAGGTCTGGAGGAGATTATAGAGGTAGAGAGGGGCAAGGCCATTGATGGATTTGAAAACAAGGATGAGAATTTTAAAATCAAGACGTTGTTGGACCAGGAGCCAATGTAGGGTTAGGGAACATGGGTGAACAGGACTTGGTGTGCGTTAGGATACGGGCAGCAGAGTTTTGGATAAGCTCAAGTTTATGGAGAGTGCAAGGTGGGAATCTGGCCAGGAGAGTATTGAAAAAGTTGAGTCTAGAGGTAACAAAGGCATGGATGAGGTTTTCAGCAGCAGATGAGCTGTGGCAGGGGTGGAGACAGACGATGTTAAGGACGTTGTAGTTGGCATAGCATCCATTGACACTCCCTATATTAGTGAATAGATTCATCAGACATGGCCTACCCTTCATAAATCATTGCTGATCAGCCCATACTTCTCCAGGAGCTTAGTCACTCTGTCCCTGATGATAGGTTCCAGTAACTTCCCCACAACTGACGTTAAACTGACAAGTCTATAGTTTCCCATATTCTCCCTCCATCTTCTCTTAAATAATGGACTGACATTTGCAATTTTCCAATTCAAAGGTACATTCTGAGAATTGCAGAAGTGGAGCAGTTAAAAATAAATATTGTAAACAATTTTACAACACCACATCGTTTTCCACATCGTTCACCTGAGGAAGGAGGTAGCCTCCGAAAGCTTGTGAATTTAAAATGAAATTGCTGGACTATAACTTGGTGTTGTAAAATTGTTTACAATTGTCAACCCCAGTCCATCACCGGCATCTCCACATCAAAAATAAATATAGCAATGTACTGTATCACTGCTTCCTGTAACAGGGATGGCAGCTGGAAAAAAGATACTTTGCAAGGCTTGGAATTGTGGTTCTTAGATAGTGCCCTGAAACGAAAGAAAAGACTTGCACTTATATCCCTACTAAATGGGCAATATAAGGGCAAGATTATTCTTATTTATGACACCCGTATCTCTCATTTGCCTGCAATACAGTTAGTTTGGTATAACTAGCACACTATCACATACAACTTTTCAAAAACTGAATGTGCATAATAATTAGAATAACGACACATTAAACCTCCAAAATAATTGATGATTGTCTGCACCTTCTTTTGAAATTAAATACGTTGCCAAATTTATGCTCAGCTACATTGTGCTCTGTCATGGGGTGTTTCATTGTTTACTTCTGGCTCAACATTGTTCCTTCTCATTTGATCTTTCCTTGTGATCTTGACTTCTAAACCTGATGTATTGGGACTCAGCCTTTCCATCTGCTGCCGATTGCATGTACCTCTCAATCTAAGTCTCCCTGTTCTGATGCTCAATTTCTTTTCACTGGTTTTCTATCTTCATTTTTAGTTTATTCCATTTCTCTTTTCTCTTTAACTTAATCTATCTGTCTCAAATTCCAGCCTGCACATCCTGCTGACAGTCTCACTTAAAAGTTTTCAGTTTGTTCAAGTCTGCCCTTGTTCTAATTAGAAATTATATTCACCTCAGTGGAAATAGTCTCCTTAGTTTACTTTTATATTTGGACTCCTAACAGTTCATGCTGCCTTTAGTCAGTTCTTGTCTTTGCTCAATTTTCATCAGTTGGGAACATTTCTCAAGTTTCTCACAGTGATACCATTATTTCAGACATTGCTTTCCTTTCACCAGACTTCTGTTCAGCTGCACTTCAGCAAAAACTTTTACACCTCTCCCTTTGTACTTCTTTTAACAGCTGTGCAAAGCAGGAGTTCAATGCAGTCTTGAAGTAAACTGCAACGTCATACTACATATTGATTAAGAATACCAATTAAAATAATCACTGGGGGCAAATCTTATTAAAGAAAACCAGACTAATACTTGGGGATGCCAAATGTGTTCCATCTGGGTCTCATTTGAAATAGCGATTAATAGCTCACATTCCTTACACATTCATAAATGTTCCACAGTTTTAAAGCCAATTATGAATATGTTGTGAGTCATACAACTCGAAAGCATCATTACACTTCAGTATTGTACAATAATTGATGCATCTTAGGTTCTGACATATTCAGAAACAATCACTTATGATTATAAAACAGGGCCGATTGTTGGAATGTTCACTGCTGGCATGGAGCCTTGCCTGCTGGAAATCACAGGTGTGTTCCTCACAATTCTTCATTAAGGGATGGAAAACCATGGGGAGTAAGATTGATGTTGTTATATTACTGCATCGACTTACACACGTCAGAAACAATGAAACAGTGGATTTTTTGATAAATATATGTTCTATAGATAATATCCATTGACACTCCCTTATCTACCTTATTAGTAACTGCCTCAAAAAATTCAACTGGAATGGTCAGACGTGATTTACCGTTAACAAAGCCATGCAGGCTCCCTCTGATCAGCTTATATTTGTTTAAGAGCTCAGTCACTCTATCTCTAATGACAGATCCTATTCACTTCCCCACAAACTGGTTTCTCTCTCGCATCCATCTTAAATAGTGGAGTGACATTAGCAAATTTCCCATATAATGGCACAATTCCGGAATCAAGAGAACTTTGAAGGATTATGATGAACCCTTTTGCAATTTCCTCACCTACTTCTTTTAATACCTGGGCTGGAAATCAGCAAGTCCTGAAGATTTATTTATCCTAAATCCCCTTATTTTCTCCCTTACCATTTTGTTACTTATATTGAATCCAATAAGTTCCTCTCGTTGATTTATTTTTAGTTTCCCCTCTATCACTGGTGTTTTATCCTCTTCCTCTACTGGGAAAACACATACAAAGTATTCACTTAAGAAATCTGCCATTGCGTATTGTTTATCACCGTATAACCTGGGTCTGTTTTTAATGGACCCACATCTCCCTTAGCCAATCTATTACTCTTAGTAAAAGGTTTCATAAATATATTATCAGCCTTTCTATTACTGTATTTCATCTGGGCTGTGGGTGCTGAGGATTTCTAGCTATGGTGGACAAATGGATCGTGGGAGATGTAGTTTTTAATCCTGCTCCTGTGGAACTACAATGCACCTTGATAACCCATGTCACATGACAATCAAGCATAAAGTTTTCAAACAACAACTGAGGCACAAGCACAATTCTCATCAAAAGCACATTCAAAAGAGGGCTTTAACAGTGTGGTGCTAATTCTCTACCTCACTTTGACTGCCTCGCTCTGAGCAAAGGGTTGCTGAATTTAGACTTTAGTGTCAATCCTTACCTGTGATACAGCAACAACTTGCATTTACAGTACAATCCGGAATTAAGGAGTAATTTCTTTATTTTGTGCTCCCAGCTGCCAAGAGTGTATATTGGAAATGTGGACGCACATTGCCTGTGTTGTTCTGACCATTATTTAAAATGGCTAGAACATCGTGAGCAATATGTATTCACTATTTAATATGTACTCTTGATAGGCAAGGCCTCCCGCCGGGAGCACAGAATTGGAAAATTAGTCCCTAATATTCAGATTGCACTGTAAATACAATTTTGTTGTCATTGCTCTTTAGGTTAATACTCTGTTGTCAGAGCCAAAATAGTTTTTAGCAGTGCAACCAATCTGCAGTGAGCACTGGAACATAGCTTTTAATACAATTTAGGTATCAGCCTTGGCTCAGTGCTAGCACTCTTGCCTATTAGTCACAGTGTCATGAGTTCAAGCCCACTCCAGAGATTTGAGCAAATAATCTAGGCTGACACTTCTGTACAATACTCAGTGATTCTGAGATGCCGTCTTTTGGATGAGATGTTAAACCGAGGTCTCATCTGCTTTCTCAGCTGGACGTAAAAGATCCCATGGTACTATTCGAAGAAGAGCAGAGGTGCCCTGACCAACATTTATCCCTCAACCGCTAAAAAACAGATTATCTGGTTATTTATCTCATTGCTGTTTGTGGGACCTTGCTGTGTGCAAATTGACTATCACATTTCCTTACATTACAACAGTGACTGCACTTTAAATGTACTCCATTGACTGTGAAGTGCTACATTTCAAGATGGCTACTACCCAGATAACTTTTGCCCATATTTCAGGTTTGCCTGCATATTTTGGGAAAATGTTTTTTCCTTGGGGAGAAACTGAGGAGGACTTTAAACAGACAGTGCAAGAGACACTGCTTGCTTGCAAATTTATGATCCCAACTCACAGTAAAGGTTATTATAGATCAGTATGAGTTTCTTTTATAGGGATTCCTCTGTATTCAATCTTGATGAAGGGGGATAGGGAGGAGGCCAGAGAGAGCAAAGGAGATAGTAGTAGCATTGAAGAAGTAGGAGGCCAACCCATACCTAACCCACCCGTCCTGTGAGTCTGCAGGAAATCTTATGAGGGAATGAGTAAAGAGCTATGCCGTCGCAGACTTTAATTCACAAAGGAAACCCTGGATGATCTGTGCCAGCTTTTACACATGGGCTTGCAGCCCAACTCAACTGCCTGAACAGATCAGAGATCCTGTGATGAAACCTCCAGAAATACATCTGACCAGAGTTGGCCACCCTAGCCTCCACCCATCATAGGCTCAGAAATTCCTCGGAGCTGCTCCCGCTCTGCTGGCGTTACTTTGCCTGTAGTGCATCGGAAACCCCGTTCATGCTATAAAAGGGGTTTCTGCCACATTTCCGGCAAAGTAAGAGCGGGAGTAGGACCGAGGAATCTCCCAGTCTTAAGTACATCAGTAAAGGAACATATGTGAGAGCCATACAAAGACATTAGAAGAAATACAGAAGAGACAGCAGACAGAAAGAAAGAGCTGTGACAAAAAGAGTCACATGCAATAAGAGTTACAGAAATCACCATAAAGAAAGTGTGTGACAGCCTTAAAAAGAGAGAAATAGAATGGCAAGGAAAGACATATAGGGAGTATGAAAGAAAACAGTTACAAGAGAGACACACTTCCTTTTGTCTGTGCGCAATGTCACAGGGGATCAACCAGTAGCATCATATAAAATGGATCATGCGCAATAACTCCAGAATAACGGCGGAGAGGGCTATCTACACCTTTTACTTCAGGGTTTCTGCTGATCTACTTCCAAAGTTATGCCAGACAGTTGGAGGGAACAGAGGACGATCTTTAGCAGACATGTCAGGTATCTTGTTGGGAAACTCAGCAATTATATTTTTTACGCCTTTACATTGATTGAGATATTGGCCTATAAAGGGTGGAGGCTAGGTTTTGATGACAGGATGTTTCTGGGATATTTTAACGACGGGGACTGATTTTCATGTCATTTTGTATGCACCGGGATGTAATGGCTCAGAAAAAGGGATGGGAACTAGTAATGCCAGGTCAAGAGCTTCATTATAATATAATAATGATACAGAAGTGATGTACTATCAGCTGCGTCATTTCCTGGTCATCATGTGGAATCCATGCAACTTCCCATTCCCACGTATTTCACTTTTTGGTCAACTTTGTGGGTCAGGGAGCTTTGCAGGACTGCTTTGGGGTTACTCGTTGCTGCTCCCACCATACCCATGTAGGGTGTTTTGGGGTTGTTCTCACCCTATTGATCAGTGCAGATATCTGGTCCCCCAAGGAACACTTATACCTCACGGATCGGGGGTTCAGGAAAACGGGAATTATGCTAACGCACCAGGTGATGGATCACGTAGCCGAATAGCACAGAGACCACACAAACTCGGTGTTTGAATTGAATTGTAATGTTGGTTTTATTATACCGTCAACACGAAGAAAATAACGATACAAACGTTCCTACACAGTACATTGAGTTACACACACACTACAGTACTTTATCACTCTAAACAAGAGGTTGGTGGGGACCCTGGAGATACCTATCACACACACACACACACGTATGGTCGAGGCTCATCAATCCTTTGCACTTGCAGGTCTGGCTGACAGGTTCTCTCACGTAGGGTTTGTTGGTTTCGCTGGAAGCTGCTCTCCTCCCTGGAGAGCTCGGGTGAAAAAAAGAGAAAGAAGAGCAGGAACTAAGAGGAAGAGAGAGAAAGAGAGAGAGAGCTGGAAAAAAAAGATAAGAGCTAAGAGAGCAAGAACCAGAGACAGCAAACAAGAGCAAGAGGGCAAAACAAGAGAGAAAGGGGTTTCGAGCTTCCACTTATATACCCCTCTCTTACAATGGTCTTCGTCGTTAAATGAGGCACTTCATGTCTGTTTAAACAGTTCTTACAAAGTCCTTAAGAATCTTTGATGGCTTTTGATGGTCTCTCATCATGTTGTAATTGCTTCTCTCGATGGGCCATTGTTCTACGAATTCATTCTGATTGTTGAGCACTTGCCACACAAGGCTTCCTTTTCATCCCACGTCCTAGATTGGTTTTGCATCTCTACCGAGGCATGGCCCCGCCATGTCTGGAGCAGTTGCCTCTCTCACTGGCCAACTGCCTCTCAAATTAGTGCTGATTGTTGACCACCTGCTGTAGGTTTTGCATTAAAACAGAGACATGTCTGAAGCAGTAATTCTCCCACATTCCACTGTGTGTGTTGTGGATTCGTCTGGTGACCTCTCACCTATCCTTCCATCTTAGGATTTTGGTCAATGGCCAAAGTTTTACATATTCAGGGAAAAGGTGGAATTCCCAGAATTCTTACAATCGCCCCTACGAGGAAGCGAGTCCCTTAAAGGACGTGGATTCCTTGAAAAATACTTTTCCTTGGTTGATGCTTCCTGGTGCGGCGCGTGTGTGTGAGACGGCTCTCCCAGCGATGCCAACCAAGCTCTCCCTCCCCCGTTACACTAACTCGGGGAGGCATTGCCTCATCTATTCCCCCCCTCAGTTACATACACATTTTCAAAATCAACTTAGCTGTACATGTGAAACATTACATCACGTGCTATCAAGCGGCACTTACTTACCAATAATCTGCTCACCGATGCTCAGTTTGGGTTCCGCCAGGACCACTCTGCTCCAGACCTCATTACAGCCTTGGTCCAAACATGGACAAGAGCTGAATTCCAGACGTGAGGTGAGAGTGACTGCCCTTGACATCAAGGCAGCATTTGACCAAGTGTGGCACCAAGGAGCCCTAGTAAAATTGAAGTCAATGGGAATCAGGGGGAAAACTCTCCAGTGGCTGGAGTCATACCTAGCACAAAGGAAGATGGTAGTGGTTGTTGGAGCCATCATCTCAGCCCCAGGACATTGCTGCAGGAGTTCCTCAGGGCAGTGTCCTTGGCCCAACCATCTTCAGCTGCTTCATCAATGACCTTCCCTCCATCATAAGGTCAGAAATGGGGATGTTCGCTGATGATTGTACTGTGTTCAGTTCCATTCGCAACCCCTTAAATAATGAAGCAGTCCGTGCCGGCATGCAGCAAGACCTGGACAACATCCAGGCTTGGGCTGATAAGTGACAAGTAACATTCACGCCAGACAAGTGCCAGGCAATGACCATCTCCAACAAGAGAGAGTCTAACCACCTCCCCTTGACATTCAACGGCATTACCATTGCCGAATCCCCCACCATCAACATCCTGGGGGTCACCATTGACCAGAAACTTAACTGGACCAGCCATATAAATACTGTGGCTACAAGAGCAGGTCAGAGGCTGGGTATTCTGCAGCGAGTGACTCACCTCCTGACTCCCCAAAGCCTTTCCACCATCTACAAGGCACAAGTCAGGAGTGTGATGGAATACTTTCCACTTGCCTGGATGAGTGCAGCTCAAGAAGCTCGACACCATCCAGGACAAAGCAGCCCATTTGATTGGCACCCCATCCACCACCCGAAACATTCACTCCCTTCACCACCGGCGCACAGTGGCTGCAGTGTGTACCATCTATAGGATTCACTGCAGCAACTCGCCAAGGCTTCTTCGACAGCACCTCCCAAACCTGCGACCTCTACCACCTAGAAGGACAAGAGCAGCAGGCACATGGGAACAACACCACCTGCACGTTCCCCTCCAAGTCACACACCATCCCAATTGGAAATATATTGCCATTCCTTCATCGTTGCTGAGTCAAAATCCTGGAATTCCCTTCCTTACAGCACTGTGGGAGAACCTTCACCAGACGACTGCAGCGGTTCAAGAAGGCGGCTCACCACCACCTTCTCAAGGGCAATTAGGGATGGGCAATAAATGCCGGCCTCGCCAGCGACGCCCACATCCCATGAACAAATAAAAAAGAACAAACACCGGCATCTGACCTTACGTTACAGAAGATGCCCTTTGGTCAAACTTTTGTCTATACAGGATTGTACAAGCTTTTGGACTTTTCATTACAGAGAACTGAAAACCTTTAATTGCAGAGTTTAAAACAACTCATCATAGCTTGTTGTGCATTTCATGGGCTGTATATCGGAGCCCCGATGGGTCTTTCCAGCAACCGGTCCCATCTGTGCCGGAGAATGTCTCAATTCCCCGCGCCAGCTTTTCGTATCCGGTACAGAATCATGAGAAGCTGTAACACAACTAGAACATGTGAAATTATTTGGATCCACGGTGGGATCTCTATATTTAAACGGTGGCGATACCACATCCAGGATTGCTGTCCCTATCTCTCTGTGCTGTTCCAGTTTGTAAAAATGAGCTGGAACCAGTTCCACTGCTTTAACCAAGGCTTGAGGTGATCAGTTAGAGGTGGGATGTCGTACCCAAACGTGGCCAGATACCTCTGCAAGTCCCCCACAGAATCATTGATCTCCAACTGTAACTGCTTCCCTGCGATCGGAAGCAGTTGTTCATTCCCAATCTGTACTTTGGTGCTGGGCTTAAAGCAGAAGTTGCTTTCGGTCACAGGACACCACGTGTCCTCGTGAACCCTGTACCTGTCAACCCCCGCGGTGACACAATACGTGCTGTTCCCGGAGTATGCCACCTGAGGCGATACGTGATCCCCATCCATCGCCTCCATGGTACAACTTAATGGCTCAGTTCCCGCTGATTTAAACCCACACACCAGTTGATCAAATGGGTCCAGATGCTGAGGGCACAAAACAAGGTGCTCCCCATGCATCTGACATCCCTGCAGGTCACTCCCACCTATACCGTGCTCCCACCGGGACCTCCCAGTGTCGCACATGGACACCGTTCCTTATTACCCCAATGTTCTCAACTCGGTATACCGGCGCAGGCCTCTGACCCCTGCTGAGGACCGGTAACAGTAACACTATCCCCATAATTGTGTGGTTCGACCGGCCGCAGTCCATCGGAACTGGGAATGTTTCCTAGGCCGACCGAAGCTGACACAAACTCAGCTGACTGTGGTACGGACTGATCGCTGCGAGGTGCCTGTTCGTGACCCATGAAGGGATGCAACCTTCCCTAAGGTCTTCCAAATTACTGCGTCCTTCATTTAACAGCCAGTCGCCGTAAAACACACAAGCGTCATTCCACGCCGCCTGAGCAGAGGCATTCTTCTCTTCCATCATTAAAGGGTTTATGGTACTAGCATGAGACTCAAGCTGGGCGATCACTTCACACAAGTGGATGGTCATTGTTTGGTCCTCATGCAACTCATTCGTAACAATCTCGTTCCCGTCTCCCAGGACCTTTCACAACTGGTTCCTGAGGGTGTTTATCTGAACCTGTAACTCAGCATTATCCAGACTGTTAATCACCGACGTTCCCTTACTGAACGCAGTCGCCGCATTGTTTATCAGTCCACGCTTGGACCTACTAGAACCGGCGCCTTCCCTGGCGCTTCTCTCAACACTTGAGTGATCCTCACCGTAGCTTAATTCATAGAACTGATGGTACATGGTTCTGAGCAATGTTTCGTACAATTGCTTCGTCTCTACCGGGCACCATGATGGTAACTGGACTCGCATGAGGTTCAGAATCACTGAGGCGATCTGATGGTGTACCTCATGGTATAATACCCTTCCCATGGGGACTAACACTAACCCATTCCCGGGACCCGGTGTGGTGTGCGGACTTGCCTTCAGCTACCCTGACCCTGTTGGCGACTATCCGAGTCCGGAGACATGGCACGGATGCTTCCCCGAAGGTTTACCCAGTCTCATTCAGGTAGCGCGTCGAATTCGACCCTACCCACCCAGGCCACCTCCCCACATGAGAAAACTGCCCCTGTCCGTCCACTGTCCCCGCGCCCCCTTTAGTCACCATCGGTCCGAGTCCTCCCGTACATCTGTACACGAAGGATGCTTCGGTATCTCCCTTCTTCACGCTCCCGGTCTGGAGCATTCCCAGGATGAATGCCATTGTCAATATGGCGCCGTGTGCTGCCCTTTTCCACTGGGCCTTCATGCTCTCTGAAACCCAAAAAACAAACAAACTCCACCATAATCCTCGGTGCGAGGCGATTACCTCCACAGGTCCGTGATTATAAAACAAACATTATTGTGAAACTGTACAACACAAACTGAAACTACTTTATTGTTTGTCGACAAAGCCACCCATGACTACAGGGAAACTAGCCGGAATTTTTGCGACGCCACGGGGGTGAGTTTGGTGGCGTCCACTGCTCCGGTGGCTGACGCACCCGGTCGCTCCTTCTCACCCCTACCCTGGCCTCGTCCTCGCCATCCCACATGATCGGTGGGAGACCACGGCTCACCAACGAGGACACCTGACCTGTGCCGTCCTTCACCTTGGCTGCCCTTCTCTCCTCCCTATGAGTATGTAGCTTGCACTGATTGATGTGCAGCCATCTCGTCCTCCTGGGGAGCTTCACTGCATAAACCATGGGGCTAGCCTTATCTACGATGTTAAATGACCCCATGTACAGTGGCCCGAATGCCCCTACGCGGGCGTAGTTAAGGACCATCCATTCCTGGCAGCGCTGTGGCTCCAGCAGTAACTGATTCTGCCTGTGCTGCCTCCCTATATTACCTGCAGCTTGCAGGTAAATCGCCCGCAGCGCCTCGTGAAGGTTACTGACAAATCGGTCTCGCTTCACTTCCCTGAGCTGCGTCTCATTCAAGCCTGGCGCTAACAAATGCGTGGGGGTCCTCATCTCTCTCCCCGTCATTAACTGGTGTGGGGAATGTGGGGAATACCCGGTGCTCTGGGACGGGCTGGCCCGTACCCCCATGAGGATCGTAGGAAGGGCCTCATCCCACCGCTTGAGAAAAGCGCCAATCTCCTTCCTTAATCTCTCCTTCAGGGTCCGGTTCATGCTTTCCTCAATTCCCGATGACTGGGGATTGTGGGACACATGCCACTTCCCCAGTATCCCCAAAAGCTGAAGCACAGCCTGCATTACCCTTCCGGTAAAGTGGCTCCCCTGGTCGGACTCCACCACATGTGGCAACCCCCACCAGGTGAACACCTCCCACACCAGCAACCTCGTGGTTGCTAATGCTGTGGCCGACTTGCAGGGGAACGCTTGCACCCACTTCGAAAACTCATCTACCACCACTAGACAATGCCTGTGCCCCGACCTCGTGGTCAGCAGCGGCCTGATGTAATCGATTGGCAGGGACCGCCATGGCCCCTCTACCCTTCTAACGTGGCCCAAAATTGCCTTCCTTCGCTGGGGATTGGAGTTGTTCGCCATGCACACCAAACAGTGCGTGCAGAACTCCCGTACGCCCCCTCTAAGTTGAGGCCACCATCCGGCCTCTTCTATCTGCTTCCCCGTTGTCTCTGGCCCGGGGTGCCCCGCTCCTGGTCCCTCGTGTGCCAGCTGGAGGAAATCCTCCCGGTGCTGCTCCGGGACTACCCATTTGTCCCCCTTAAACAGCATTCCTTGCTTCAACATTACATCGGCCGCTCCATACGGCCCTTGTACATTCTTTCCTTCTTTCAACGCCCCTATGACCGCCTCAATCTCAGGGTCCTGCTCCTGCACCCAGTGCAGGTCTGGGGCTAACACTACCCCCTGTCTCCCTCCTTTGTCTCAAATCGCCCCTACCGGGCTTATCGGATAGGGGTCCCAATCTTCTCCCTCTCTGGCCCCGTTCTTGGCCAGCTCATCTGCCCTAGAATTCCCCTTCCATCGGGGCTCATTCTTTGAGTGGGCCTTAACCTTATGGATATAAAACCCTTCCTTCCCCTCAACGGCGCTCAGGATTCTCGTTAATAATGGTGCTGTTACTGGAGGCTTCCCATCCGCTGCCCTGAAACCACGGCGGCTCCAGATCATCAGATACTCAGTACACGAGTTACACGTGAACATCGAGTCTGAGCAAATGGTGTAAGGATGGGGAAACGGCGTGGGGTACATGACCACGTAAGCTACCGTCGCGAATTCAGCTTGTTGGCCGCTCAACTTTGCTGGGAGTTTAATCGCCCTTTCCACCTGGTTCTCAGGGTCATAAATCCCGCAACCTGTGAGCCTCTCGCCCTTCACCACCGAACTGGACCCATCAACATAGATATCCTGGCCGGTAGGACAAATACCGGCCTTGAAACCTATGTCCTGGTCCCAAACCCCCTCGACCGAGCACCTATGGGGCTCTCCTGCATAAAGGAGGTTCAGCACCAAGAGGGGCTCCGTGAGTCCCTGCACTTTCAGATTTAGCTGAGACGGAAGCAAGGTCCAGCGCGCAATGCGAGCACTGCTCACTGTGCTGTCCTTGATCCTGCTGTCCAGCAGCATCTGAGTGGGGGTGTGATGGGTTAATAGAGTTATCTGGGATAACTCCGTGAAGAGCTGGAAGCCCAATGCGTGGCCAAGAGGTGCCGCTCGCAGTTGGAGTACCCCCGCTCTACATCCATGAGGACTCGGGAGGCGTACACTACGGGCTTCAGCTTGCCATGCCGCTCCTGCAGCAGCATGGCCCCCAAGCTGTCCTCGCCCGCAGCCACCTCCAGTGAGAAGTCCTCCCACCTTTTCACAGCCCATAGTGCTGGCGTTGTCAGGACATCCCCTTTGAGGCGCTCAAACGCTGCCTTGCAGTTGGAATCCCACTCCCATTCGACTCCCTTGTGGAGGAGCCGAAGTAGAAGGGCTGCTGTGGCGCCATAGCCCTCAATAAAGTCTCGGCAGTACCCAGTGAGTCCCAGAAAAGACCTTACCCCCATAATGTCCTTTGGCTCCGGCAACTCCCGTACCACCTCCTTCCTTGCCTCATCTATCGCTCTCTCTCCTGCCCGGATGGTCAGACCCAGGAACTTGACCTCCTCCTGACCAACCTGGGCCTTTTTGGGGTTAACCTTCAACCCCGCCTCCCTGAGCAACCCGAGTAACTCGTCTAATAGGGCCCCATGCTCCTCCTCCCCTTCTGAGAAGAGCAAGAGGTCATCTACATACTGTACCAACTAGTGGGGTTGGCTGAACGCCTTCAGGGCTTCAGCCATGCTCTGGTGGAAAATGGAGGGGCTATTGTGAAAACCCTGGGGTAGGCACGTCCACGTGTACTGCTGTCCCTTGAACATGAACACGAACTTGTACTGCTCCTCCCCTTTCACGGGTATGGACCAGAACCCATTGGAAATGTCCAGCACCGTAAACACTGTAGCGGTGGCTGGAATTCCCCCATCAACTCAGCTCCGGCTGCGACCGTGAGTGCGCACGCTAGGATATTTTTGTTGAGGACGCGATAGTCCACCGTGGCTCGCCACGACCCGTCCGGTTTCTTAACCGGCCACAATGGCGAGTTCACGTGGGTGGCTATCGTTCTCAACACCCCCTGCTCTACAAGGGATCCCGGTGCTGTCTCCAGGTCCGCCTTGGCTTCCTTAGGGAAGCCGTACTGCTTTTGTGGGCGTGACATCGGGTCCCCCTCAACCCGGACCTCCATTCCCGTCATTCGGCCACAGTCATGCTTGTGTGAGGCGAACGCTGCCGGATTCGCCTGCACAATCCCTTGGAACGGGGCCGGGGTGCTTGCGACCAGATCCCCCAGATCGTAGCTCCCCTTCTGCCGCAAGGTGCAGCAGCTCCCCTCCCTGTCCCTAGCCCTTGGGATAACTAACACTTCCCCTGCCTTCTCGGAACCCCCTGCTCCCCACAAGCAGTGGTTCCGGAGATCCACTATCACTCGGTGCGCCAACATAAAGTCGGCCCGGAGGACACCAGATCCCGGCTGCTTCCACCTGAGAAGCACCACCTTCCACGGTGTGCGAAGGGCTCCCATGTGGACCTCTAGTGGCTTGGAAATCGCGCCCACCTGCTCGTCTCCTGTGAAGCCCACTAGTTCGAATGGCTTCCCGCTGGACAGGGGTGAAATGACCGGGTTATCTTCCTTGATCACCGTGCTCGATGCCCCGGTGTCAATCAGATACTCCCCCTTGACCCCCTCCACCTCCATGTCCATGCAGGGTCTGCCCCATTCATCATAGTGCAACGGACGCAGGAGCATGGGCTGGGCACTCTCTAGTCAGGGCTGTGGGGGTGCAACAGGGGCTTCAGGGGCTGTGCTGGGCACGGCTGCATCCAGCTTCCCCTACCCCTGCACCAGGACCTGTCTCACGGCAAGCATCAACAGGGCGAGCTCCTTAGCATCGTCCTCCTGTGCGCACTCCTGGTGGGATCTCTGCACCGGCCGATCCGGCCGAGGGCAGTCCCTCCGGTAGTGGCCCATCTTCCTGCACCTGAAGCATGTTACGTTCGAGGGCCCACTACCCCCATCGGTGCGCCACTCCTTTTTACGCTCTATCGGGGGCCCACTACCCCCTTTGTGATGCCATTCTCTCCTTTTCTCCCCGTGATGAGCCTCATGGAGTTTCCTCTTGCCCTATGGCTCATCCCCGGTGTCATTCCGGTACGCCGCTGTGAGCCGGCACACCACCACTTCCTCGGTAAGATTGGGGTCTTCCCCATCGAACCAGTTGTCAATGCGCTGTCGCATCCTTGGTAGGCAGTTCGCCACCAAGAGTCGCAGCCAACGACTCCTCACATCCCCTGCGAGCTGGAACCTGTCTCCCACTATTCCTACCATGGCCCGGCTATACACCGGCCACAACCGAATCACGAAGGCTTCCAGTGGTTCATCCAGTAGCTGCTTCATCCTTTTTACCTGGGCAAACGGACTACCCTTATGATGACCCATGGCTCTGACGATGTCTTTCTTCAACTCTTCTGTACGTCTGTCCCCGTGCTTAATGGCGGACGGGAGGCTTCCGTACAGATGCCCATCGAGGGAGAACAACAAGAGCTTGTTGATCTCCTCCTCATTACACCCGTGGAGCCCACCCACCTGCTCTATGGTAGCAAAATGGATGGAGGTATCCCCTTCTCTCGTTAGGTGCGGTTACCCCGCCACCATTGCCTGTAACTGCTGCATGTCGAATGGAATCACATAGTCACTCTGCAACTGCCCTCGGTCCCCGTTATCTGCCGGCGGGCCAAACTTCTGCTGTCGCAGAGGGCACATGGGTCATAGAGTCATAGAGTTATACAGCACGGATAGAGGCCCTTCGGCCCATCGTGTCCGTGCCGGCCATCAAGCCCTGTCTACTCTAATCCCATATTCCAGCATTTGGTCCGTAGCCTTGTATGCTATGGCATTTCAAGTGCTCATCCAAATGCTTCTTGAATATTGTGAGGGTTCCTGCCTCCACAACCCTTTCAGGCAGTGAGTTCCAGACTCCAACCACCCTCTGGGTGAAAAAGTTCTTTCTCAAATCCCCTCTAAACCTCCCGCCTTTTACCTTGAATCTATGTCCCCTTGTTATAGAACCCTCAACGAAGGGAAAAAGCTCCTTAGTATCCATCCTATCTGTGCCCCTCATAATTTTGTACACCTCAATCATGTCCCCCCTCAGCCTCCTCTGCTCCAAGGAAAACAAACCCAATCTTCCCAGTCTCTCTTCATAGCTGAAGCGCTCCAGCCCTGGTAACATCCTGGTGAATCTCCTCTGCACCGTCTCCAAAGCGATCACATCCTTCCTGTAGTGTGGCGACCAGAACTGCACACAGTACTCCAGCTGTGACCTAACCAGTGTTTTATACAGCTCCATCATAACCTCCTTGCTCTTATATTCTATGCCTCGGCTAATAAAGGCAAGTATCCCATATGCCTTCTTTACCACCTTATCTACCTGTTCCGCCGCCTTCAGGGATCTGTGAACTTGCACACCAAGATCCCTCTGACCCTCTGTCTTGCCTAGGGTCCTCCCATTCATTGTGTATTCCCTTGCCTTGTTAGTCCCTCCAAAGTGCATCACCTCGCACTTTTCCGGGTTAAATTCCATTTGCCACTGTTCCGCCCATCTGACCAACCCATCTATATCGTCCTGCAGACTGAGGCTATCCTCCTCGCTATTTACCACCCTACCAATTTTTGTATCATCAGCGAACTTACTGATCATACCTTTTACATTCATATCCAAGTCATTAATGTAGACCACAAACAGCAAGGGACCCAGCACCGATCCCTGTGGTACCCCACTGGCCACAGGCTTCCAGTCACAAAAACAACCTTCGACCATCACCCTCTGCCTTCTGCCACTAAGCCAGTTTTGTATCCAAAATGCCAAGGCACCCTGGATTCCATGGGCTCGTACCTTCTTGACCAGTCTCCTGTGGGGGACTTTATCGAAGGCCTTACTGAAATCCATGTATACCACATCCACTGCGTTATCCTCATCCACACGCCTGGTCACACTCTCAAAAAATTCAATCAAATTAGTCAGACATGATCTTCCCTTGACAAAGCCATGTTGACTATCCCTGATTAATCCTTGCTTCTCCAAGTGGAGACTAATTTTGTCCTTCAGAATTTTTTCCAATAATTTTCCTACCACTGATGTTAGGCTCACTGGCCTGTAGTTCCCCGGTTTTTCCCTACTCCCCTTCTTGAATAATGGTACTACATTAGCGGTTCTCCAGTCCTCTGGCACATCCCCTGTGGCCAGAGAGGTTCTGAATATATGTGTTAGAGCCCCCGCAATCTTCTCCTTTGCCTCACACAGTAGCCTGGGATACATTTCGTCCGGGCCTGGGGATTTATCCATTTTTAGGCCTGCTAAAACCGCCAATACCTCCTCCCGCTCGATGTTAATATGTTTGAGGATATCACAGTCCCCCTGCCGTATTTCTATGTCTACATCGTCCTTCTCCATAGTGAAAACAGATGCAAAAAATTCATTTAGAACCCCTCCTATATCTGCCGGCTCCACACACAGATTGCCATTTTTGTCCCTAATGGGCCCTATTTTTTCCCTGGTCATCCTCTTACCCTTAATATACTTATAAAACATCTTAGGATTTTCCTTTATTTTGCTCGCCAGTGTTATTTCATGGCCCCTCCTTGATCTCCTAATTTATTTTTTAAGTATCCCCCTGCTCTTTTTGTACTCCTCTAGGGCTTCCTCCGTCTTTAGCCTTTTGTATCTGCCAAAAGCCCTCCTTTTTTTCCTAATCCATTCTCGTATATCCCCTGACATCCAAGGTTCCCTGGAGTTCTTGGAACCACCCTTGACCTTTACGGGAACATGTTGCCATTGTATGGTCTCAATCTCCCTTCTGAAAGACTCCCATTGCTCCGATGCGGATTTTCCTACAAGCAGCTGATCCCAGTCCATTTTGGCCAGATCCTGCCTTATCCTATTAAAATCAGCCTTCCCCCAATTTAGAACCTTTATTTCCGGCCCCTCCCTGTCCTTTTCCATGACAACCTTAAATCTCACCGAATTATGGTCACTGTCACCAAAGTGCTCACCTACTAGCACTTCTTCCACTTGGCCGGCCACATTCCCTAGAATTAGGTCCAGTACCGCCCCCTCTCTTGTAGGACTTTCTACATGCTGGCTCAAAAAGCTCTCCTGGATGCACGTTAAGAATTTTGTACCCTCTAAGCATTTTACACTCTGAGTATCCCAGTTAATATTGGGGAAGTTGAAATCCCCCACTATTATTACCCTATTATTTGCACAATTTTCTGAGATTTGCCTACATATCTGTTCCTCTATCTCCCCCTGACTGTTTGGGGGCCTATAGTACACTCCCATCAAAGTGCTTGCCCCCTTTTTGTTTTTAAGCTCCACCCATAAGGCCTCATTAGAGGAACCTGCTAATATATCATCCCTCCTTATGGCAGTAATTGATTCTTTAATTAATATTGCGACCCCCCCCCTCCTCTTATACCTCCCCCTCTGTCTCGCCTGAAGATTCTGTACTCCGGAATATTGAGCTGCCAGTCTTGCTTCTCCCTCAACCATGTCTCTGTGACAGCAACAATATCATACTTCCATGTGTTTATCAACACCTTCAGTTCATCCACCTTATTTGCAAGACTCCTTGCATTAAAATAGATGCCATCCAGCCTTGCCCTCACGTATTTGCCCTGTCTTCCATGCTGACTTGTTTTTTCTCTATACTTGGCTGCACATCACCCCCTATTGTAGCTCCACTCTGTATCCCATCCCCCTGCCAAGTTAGTTTAAACCCCCCCCAACAGTGCTAGCAAACCTCCCCGCAAGGATATTTGTCCCGCTCTGGTTCAGGTGCAACCCGTCCGGCTTGTACAAGTCCCACCTTCCCCAGAAGCAGGCCCAGTGATCCAGGAAACTGAAACCCTCCCTCCTGCACCAACTCTTTAGCCACGCATTCATCTGTTCTATCCTCTTATTTCTATACTCACTAGCCCGTGGCACTGGGAGTAATCCAGAGATTACAACCTTTGAGGTCCTGCTCTTTAATCTGCTACCTAGCTCTCTAAATTCTTGATGCAGGACCTCATCTCCCTTCCTACCTATGTCGTTGGTCCCAATGTGGACCACGACCTCTGCCTGCTCACCCTCCCCCTTGAGAATGCCCTGAAGCCGCTCAGTGACATCCATGACCCTGGCACCAGGGAGGCAACAAACCATCCTGGAGTCACGTTTACGGCCACAGAAACGCCTGTCTGTTCCCCTTACGATAGAATCCCCTACCACTATAGCTCTTCCACTCTTTTTCCTCCCAGCCTGTGCAGCAGAGCTACCCCTGGTGCCAGGAAGTTGGCTGCTGCTGCCTTCCCCTGATAAGTCATCCCCCTCAACAATATCCAAAGCGGTATATTTGTTTGAGAGGGGGATGGCCACAGGGGACCCCTGCACTGCCTGCCTGCTCCTCTTACTCTGCCTGGTGGTCACCCAATTACTTCCTGCCTGTACAACCTTTACCTGCGGTGTGACCATCTCACTAAACGTGCTATCCACGACGTTTTCAGCATCGCGAATGCTCCTTAATGAATCCATCCGCAGCTCCAGTGCCGCAATGCGGTTTGTCAGTAGCTGCAGCTGGATACATTTCCCGCACACATGGTCGTCAGGGACACCGGAAGGGTCCCTGATTTCCCACAAAGAGCAGGAAGAGCATAACACGGGGATGGGCTGTCCTGACATGACTTACCCTTTAACTAATTAATTCAAATTAAATGAATCCCACCAATTTCACTTCAATTAAAAGGTATACTCAAGGGCCCTTGCTGAACAGCAGTCCCCCACTACACAACAGAGACCCGAGAATCCACAAACTCTAACCTTAGACAAATTCAGCAGGAAAATACTCACCAGCCAATCACTTACCTCTTCCTTGGTGACGTCCCACTTGGATTACTTTTTGCTTATTATTTATCTTAGGTCCAGGAGTTAAGTCCCTGTGATGTCGCACAGTCGTTGTCTCTTGGTGCAGGTCTGCTGCTGCTTTTATTCCACAATCTCAGTCTTCTACTCTCAGGTCCACTACCGCTCTGCAGGAAAAGCAAGGCAAAGCAGCACCTCCTTCCCCCACTTCACCAAACTCCCACACTTACCGAACTCTCAGCACACTGTGTATATCCGCACACCGTGTAGGGTCCGGTCGCCTAGGCCTGACCGGACCCTACAGGCTTCCCTTTCCCGGGAGGTCCCCTTCTCTCACTGGACCCACCAGGGGCCTCCCTCTGTTCCCAACGGAGCATCCAGACCAATTCGGGTCTTCCAGACCTCCCCTACCTCGAGCCTCCCCGGACCCTCCGGACTTCCCATGTCCCCGAGATTCCCTGGCCTCACCGAACCATCGGGGTCTCTCGCATACCCGGGGTTCCCGGACCTCGTCGGGCTTTCCAGGTTCCCCACACCTATGTGATACTCAGGCCTCCCTGGCCCCATCGGACCATCGGGGATGCTCAGCACCGTCTTTTGGGGTAGACTCCGCCCGTCAGTCCCACCCTGGGACCCTATGGCCACCCTCACCTCGGGTTCCGCTATGCTACCTCCCCATCGTCTCCCATCCCTGGCCACCGAGGCTGCCCCCGACGCTACCAGACACACCATTCCTCTGGCATTGGACAGAGATTGGGTTAACTCCTGAATCCTTTCCTGGCACAGACTGTGATCTGTCCCTCCCTGGGTCACTTCTTTCATCACCACATACACACCCCTCGTATCCCTGAGGCGCTCTTCTAGCTCTGCATTCTCATACTCTAATGCCTGTATTTCATCCTGGCTGTTCCTAACCAGGGTTCTTGCCTCGGTCAGCTCACCCCTTAGGAATTCTACCTCAGTCCGGCAGGCTTTTACTTGGTTCCTCATCTCACACTCTGTATAGTGGAGCCTTTCTAACAACTGGCTCGACACTACACTCCTTGCTTCTGCTTCCCTATCTGCCTATCTGCCTATCTGACCAAAAACTATTAAAATAAGGAGTAATCAGACTCCACATTTTAAAAGTTAATTTTTAGTTTTTTAACAATCATTAAGACTTAGCTTAGATCTGTATTTTTAAGCATACCTATTTGATGGTGTAATTAGTTACTTTCCAGCTGGGCAGAGAAGCAAGTTTGTACTTTTTCAATGATTTCTCTGATTGCAGAGTGCGATGTCCCTTTAATTCGAAGCTGTCATATCGCTGGCGAACCACTAAGAGCAAGTTCTGGATTTCCGTGTATCACTGCGCATGTGCGAACACCATTTTGCTTCTCCATTTTGCCACTAACAATGAATCATAGAATCATAGAAGTTACAACATGGAAACAGGCCCTTCGGCCCAACATGTCCATGTCGCCCAGTTTATACCACTAAGCTAGTCCCAATTGCCTGCACTTGGCCCATATCCCTCTATACCCATCTTACCCATGTAATTGTCCAAATGCTTTTTAAAAGACAAAATTGTACCCGCCTCTACTACTGCCTCTGGCAGCTCGTTCCAGACACTCACCACCCTTTGAGTGAAAAAATTGCCCCTCTGGACCCTTTTGTATCTCTCCCCTCTCACCTTAAATCTATGCCCCCTCGTTATAGACTCCCCTACCTTTGGGAAAAGATTTTGACTATCGACCTTATCTATGCCCCTCATTATTTTATAGACTTCTATAAGATCACCCCTTAACCTCCTACTCTCCAGGGAAAAAAGTCCCAGTCTGTCTAACCTCTCCCTATAAGTCAAACCATCAAGTCCCGGTAGCATCCTAGTAAATCTTTTCTGCACTCTTTCTAGTTTAATAATATCCTTTCTATAATAGGGTGACCAGAACTGTACACAGTATTCCAAGTGTGGCCTCACCAATGCCCTGTACAACTTCAACAAGACATCCCAACTCCTGCATTCAATGTTCTGACCAATGAAACCAAGCATGCCGAATGCCTTCTTCACCATCCTATCCACCTGTGACTCCACTTTCAAGGAGCTATGAATCTGTACTCCTAGATCTCTTTGTTCTATAACTCTCCCCAACGCCCTACCATTAACGGTCCTGGCCCGATTCGATCTACCAAAATGCATCACCTCACATTTATCTAAATTAAACTCCATCTGCCATTCATCGGCCCACTGTCCCAATTTATCAAGATCCCGTTGCAATCCTAGATAACTTTCTTCACTGTCCACAATGTCACCAATCTTGGTGTCATCTGCAAACTTACTAACCATGCCTCCTAAATTCTCATCCAAATCATTAATATAAATAACAAATAACAGCGGACCCAGCACCGAACCCTGAGGCACACCGCTGGACACAGGCATCCAGTTTGAAAAACAACCCTCTACAACCACCAAGCACTGTTGAGCTCGCCATTATTTCGCGAGCGATTTCTGTCCCATCATTATCATTTCAGAACATCTAAACTTCAAACCTCATGAAATAATTATGTAACCCTGGAAAACATGCTGTGCGATATTATCATATGAGTGCTTAAAGCATTCCTGTCAAACACCTTGACCCACTATTTGAACAGTAGCATGAATTTTTTTATTTTAAGTGGATTAGCGGCTCCATTAAAATAGCAGGCAAAGCAATTTGATACAAACAAGATAAATGTTCGTACAGAGCAGTTTCCAGGCTGTAGGGACATAGGTACAGGTGTAGGCCATTCATCCCCTCTTGCTTGTTCCATCATTCAATCAGATCATGGCTGATCTGTACCTCAATTCCATTTACCCGTCTTTTCTCCTTATCCCTTGATACCTTTACCTAACTGAATTCTTTCAGTTGACTCAGCATCCACAGCCTTTTAGGGGAGAGAATTCCAGATTTTCACTACCCTTAGTGTGAAAAGTGTTTCCAGATTTCACTCCTGAATGACCGAGTTCTAATTTTAAGATTGTGCCCCCTTGTTCTGGATTCCCTCCCAGAGGAAATAGTTTCTACCCTATCAAATTGCTTTATCATTTTAAACACCTCAATTAAGTCACCCCTCAACCTTCTAAACTCAAGGGAATACAAGGCAAGTTTATGCAATCTGTCCTCATAATTTAACCCTTTTAGCCCTGGTATCACTTTGATGACTATGTGCTGTACACCCTCCAAGACCAATATATCCTTCGTAAGGTGCGGTGCTAAAAACTGCACGCAGTACTCCAGGTGGGGTCTATACAACTGAAGCATAACTTCCTCCCCTTTTGTATTCCATTCCTCTTTAGATAAAGGCCAACATTCCATTTGCCCTTTTGATTATTATGTGTACCTGTGGACTACCTTTTCGTGATTTGTGTACCTGGAGACCCAAATCCTATTGCACCTCCACAGTTTCTAGTCTTTGGCCATTAAGAAAATATTCCGATTTGTCTTTCTTGGACCCAAAATGGATGACCTCACACTTCCCCACATTGCACTCTATCTGCCACAATTTTGCCCACTCACTTAATCTCGACATTAATCTTATCTGTTCCTTTGTAAACAATTTACTGTGCCTCCTCATTTAGTACCATCTGAAAACTTGGATAGACAACTCTCTATTCCTTCATCAACTCCTTGACATACATGGTGAAAACCTGATACCCCAGTATAGATCCCTGGGGAACGATCCCACCAATGAGAGTACATTCCCTTTAGTACACTCTCCTACCTCCCAATCAATTACCAACCTGTGACAAAAGGTTATTTTTGCTAATAATCTCCATGGGCGAACCTTATCAAATGCCTTCTGGAAATCCATAAAGACAACAACAACAACTTGCATTTATATAGCGCCTTTAATGTAGTAAAACATCCCGAAGAGCTTCACAGGAGCGGTATCAAATAAAATCTGACACCAAGCCATGTAAGAAGATATTAGGACAGGTGAAAAAAGCTTGGTCAAAGAGCTAGGTACTAAGGAACACCTTAAAGGAGGAGAGAGAGGTGGAGAGGCAGAAAGGTTTTGGGAGGAAATTCCAGAGCTTAGGGCCGATGCAGCTAAATGCACAGCTGCCAATAGTCGAGCGATGAAAATTGGGGATGTGAAAGAGGCCAGAATTGGAGGACTGCTGAGATCTTGGAGGATTGTAGGGCTGAAGGAGGTTACAGAGAGAGGGAGGGGTGAGGCGATGCAAGGATTTGAAAATCAATGATGAGAATTTTAAAATCGAGATGTTGTTGGATCGGGAGCCAATTTAGGGTCAGAGAGCACAGGGGTGATGTGTAAATGAGACTTGGTGCGAGTTAGGATACGGGCAGCAGAGTTTTGGATGAGCTTAAGTTAATGCAGGTTGTAAGGTGAGAGGCCAGCCAGGAGATCATTGGAATAGTTGAGGCTAGAGGTAACAATGGCATGGATGAGGGTTTCAGCAGCAGGTGAGCTGAGGCAGAGGCAGACGTGGACGATGTTATGGGCGTGGTAGTAGGCACAACATCCGTTGACATTCCCCATGTTAGTAACCTTTTTAAAAAATTCAACGAGATTGGTCAGACATGACCTACCCTTCATAAATCAATGCTGATCAGCCCATATTTTTCCAAGTGCTTCTTCACTCTGTACCTCATGATAGGTTCCAGTAACTTCCTCACAACTGACGTTAAACTGACAGGTCTGTTGTTTCCTGGTTTCTCCCTCCTTTCTTAAATAATGGACTGACATTTGCAATTTTCCAATTCAAAGGTACATTCTGAGAATTGCAGAAGTGGAGCAGCTAAAAATAAATATAGCAATGTACTGTATCACTGCTTCCTGTAACAGGGATGGAGCTGGAAAAAAAGATACTTTGCAGTAAGTGGATTGTCCCTTGAGCCCTGCTTGGAATTGTGGTCCTTGGCCAAAACTTAGGTAGTGCCTCTGAAAAGAAAGAAAAGACTTGCATTTTTGTCCCTAAACTAAATGGGTAATATAAGGGCAAGATTATTCTTATATACGACTCTCGTGTCTCTCATTTGCCTGAAATACAGTTAGTTTGGTATAACTAACACACTAACTAGTTAAACCAAGCTAACTGCATTGCATACAACATTTCAAAATTTGTGAATGTGCATAATAATTAGAATAACTACATGTTAAACTTGCAAAGTAATTAATTATTGTCTGCATCTTCTGTTGCAATTAAATACATTGCCAAATTTATGCTCAGTTACATTGTGCTCTGTCATGGGGTGTTTCATTGTTTACTTCTGGCTCAACATTGTTCCTTCTCATTTGATCTTTCCTTGTGATCTTGACTTCTCAACCTGATGTATTGGGACTCAGCCTTTCCATCTGCTGCCTATTGCATGTACCTCTCAATCTAAGTCTCCCTGTTCTGATGCTCAATTTCTTTTCACTGGTTTTCTATCTTCATTTTTAGTTTATTCCATTTCTCTTTTATGTACTATTAATTTGATCTATCTGTCTCAATCTCACGCCTGCACATCCTGCTGACTTAAAATGTTCTTAAAAATGTTCAGGTTGTTCAAGTCTGCCCTTGTTCTAATTAGCAATTATATTCACCTCAGTGGAAATAGTCTCCTTAGTTTACTTTTATATTTGGACTCCTAACAGTTCATGCTGCCTTTAGTCAGTTCTTGTCTTTGCTCAATTTTCATCAGTTGGGAACATTTCTCAAGTTTCTCACAGTGATACCATTATTTCAGACATTGCTTTCCTTTCACCAGACTTCTGTTCAGCTGCACTTCAGCAAAAACTTTTACACCTCTCCCTTTGTACTTCTTTTAACAGCTGTGCAAAGCAGGAGTTCAATGCAGTCTTGAAGTGAACTGCAACGTCATACTACATATTGATTAAGAATACCAATTAAAATAATCACTGGGGGCAAATCTTATTAAAGAAAACCAGACTAATACTTGGGGATGCCAAATGTGTTCCATCTGGGTCTCATTTGAAATAGCGATTAATAGCTCACATTCCTTACACATTCATAAATGTTCCACAGTTTTAAAGCCAATTATGAATATGTTGTGAGTCATACAACTCGAAAGCATCATTACACTTCATTATTATACAATAATTGATGCATCTTACGTTCTGACATATTCAGAAACAATCACTTATGATTATAAAACAGGGCCGATTGTTGGAATGTTCACTGCCAGCGTGGAGCCTTGCCTGCTGGAAATCACAGGTGTGTTCCTCACAATTTTCCATCCTTTGGAAAACCATGATTGATTTTGTTATATTACTGCATCGATTTAAACACGTCAGAAACAATGGATTTTTTGATAAATGTATGTTACATAGATAATATCCATATAGCCTCCCATATCTACCTTATTAGCAACCTCCTCAAAAATTTCAACTAGATTAGTCAGACATTACTTACCATTAGCTCATATTTCTTTAAGTGCTCAGTCACTGACATCCCACAACTGACATTAAACTGACAGGCTTGTAGTGAACTGGTTTCTCTCTCCCACCCTTTTTATATAATGGATTTATATAATGAGCAAATTTCCCATCTATTGGCACAATTCACAAATCAAGAGAGCTTTGAAAGATTACAACAAACGCTTTTGCAATTTCCTCACCTATTTCTTTCAATATCCTGGGGTGGAAACCAGCACCATGTTGTTACTTATATTGAATCCAATAAGTTCCTCCATTTGATTTATTTTTAGTTTCCCCTCTATCACTGATGTTTTATCCTCTTCCTCTACTGTGAAAACACGTACTAAGTATTCACTTAAGAAATCTGCCATTGCGTTATTGTTTATCACCGTATCACCTGGGTCTGTTTTTATTGGGCCCACATCCCACTTAGCCAATCTCTTATTTTATATAGTTATAAATTTTTTTACTATCAGCCTTTATATTACTGCATTTCATCTGGGCTGTGGACACTGGAGCTAAGGTGGCCAAATTTGATGTGTGTGTAAGAGAGAGAGAGAGAGAGAAATGGATCGTGGGAGGTGAAGTTTTTATCCTGCTCCTGTGGAACTACAATGCACCTTGATAACCCATGTCACATGACATCCAAGCATAAAATTTACAAACAAGTGAGGCACAAGCACAATTCTCAACAACAGCACCCTCGGAGGGAAAAGAGGGCTTTAACAGTGGGCCAATTCTCTACCTCACTTTGACGGCCTCGCTCTGAGCAAAGGGTTGCTGAATTTAGACTTTAGTGTCAATCCTTACCTATGATACAGCAACAACTTACATTTACAGTACAATCCGGAATTAAGGAGTAATTTCTTTATTTTGTGCTCCCAGCTGCCAAGAGTGTATATTGGAAATGTGGACGCACATTGCCTGTGTTGTTCTGACCATTATTTAAAATGGCTAGAACATCGTGGCAATATGTATTCACTATTTAATATGTACTCTTGATAGGCAAGGCCTCCCGCCGGGAGCACAGAATTGGAAAATTAGTCCCTAATATTCAGATTGCACTGTAAATACAATTTTGTTGTCATTGCTCTTTAGTTTAATACTCTGTTGTCAGAGCCAAAATAGTTTTTAGCAGTACAACCAATCTGCAGTGAGCACTGGAACATAGCTTTTAATACAATTTAGGTATCAGCCTTGGCTCAGTGCTAGCACTCTTGCCTATTAGTCACAGTGTCATGAGTTCAAGCCCACTCCAGAGATTTGAGCAAATAATCTAGGCTGACACTTCTGTACAATACTCAGTGAGTCTGAGATGCCGTCTTTTGGATGAGATGTAAAACCGAGGTCTCATCTGCTTTCTCAGCTGGACGTAAAAGATCCCATGGTACTATTCGAAGAAGAGCAGAGGTGCCCTGACCAACATTTATCCCTCAACCGCTAAAAAACAGATTATCTGGTTATTTATCTCATTGCTGTTTGTGGGACCTTGCTGTGTGCAAATTGACTATCACATTTCCTTACATTACAACAGTGACTGCACTTTAAATGTACTCCATTGGCTGTAAAGTGCTACATTTCAAGATGGCTACTACCCAGATAACTTTTGCCCATATTTCAGGTTTGCCTGCATATTTTGGGAAAATGTTTTTTCCTTGGGGAGCAACTGAGGAGGACTTTAAACAGACAGTGCAAGAGACACTGCTTGCAAATTTATGATCCCAACTCACGTAAAGGTTACTATAAATCAGCATGATTTTCTTTTATCAAGATTCCTCTGTATATAATGGTTAGCGTATTTTTCCCGTTACTGTCGCAACTATGAATTGTTAATCCCTCAACAATAACCGTCACTTTTTTCTAGCCCGAGTGATTATAAAATAGGAAGTTTAATAGATTGACATACAACAGAATTGCACTACAGCTGTCTTCAACATTACATTCAACAGTACTAATATTTAAAATACATCTGTCCACAGATTACATTAAATGTCAAGCAATCAATACAACCTGTCTGTGAATCCAGATAGATCGGATCTGACCTTCGCAGTCTCCCTGTGGCAATGGACTTCTGATCATCCCCTCTTGAGAATCTACTTTTGGGAGGGAGCATGCCCTATCTTTATACTATTCGGCTGTGTTGTTCTGTACATAAGCACTGCTGGTCTTATCTCATTGTTGTAAGTTCTTCCACCATGCTGACGCCACGTTAGCAACTCAAGATAAGTTGTTTTACATAATGTAGCTAACGATCTCAACATCCATCTCTGTTTACAAGCTGTTATGTTCCTCTGAGGAATGCGTAGTCCTTCTTATCTGAGTACAGACCAGCTCATGACCATGAACGGCCATACCAATGTCAGTTTCTTAGCAACCACATCTCTTGTTTTGGTACAAATCACCTTCTGACATTATAACATCTAGAAATGGGCCATCTCTTGCCTTTTGGGTGTTCATAGTTCTGAAGTTTCAGCATTCTCTGTCTTTTACAAACTGTCTTTGTTCACATACACCAAGACATGACTTCGCCCCCCACCCCCCTATTAACATCTACCCTTTTGCTAAAATGCTTGGGAGCTTTATGTGAGCTATGCGAGTTGGGATATTGACCATGCTTGGCTTTAAACCATATTCTTACATCTCCCTCCTCTTGAACCTGAGCGGAACCACTCTGGTTCAATTTTCACTTTATCCCTCAATTATCTCCTTGGTCATGCCTAAGATCATCTTGAGTTTACATTTTATCAACATCAGGTTTACATAAGCACACATATTGCTTCTAAGTTTTATTTGGCTGATACAGAAATCTACAGTGTATCATAATATCAAGAAACTATGGACTTAAAAGATTCTCCAGATCTCCTTTTATTAATATTTATTTTGTGAATATTTTTGCTAAGTATTTTTCTCTCTAGCTCAATTTCATTGTTAACTGAAAGGAACCTAATCCTGAATTTTGGAAATTCAAATTACTATGTCCCTCTTCACTTTAATTTCAATCTCTCTGATTGGTGCCAGTGTTTGCTGATTGTTTCATTAATTAGTCAGTTTCTCTATGGAGCATGCCTCAGTGCCTTGTTTAAAAAGTTTTCTTACTCTCCCAAGCCATGTTAACCATTTCATGTTGTTCTTTTGTCAAGTAACTGAGCATGTCTGAGACCCGCTCTTCAGTGCATCTTCATCACACATTTCCACATACTAGTTGCCTCACACGCAACATATCACAGGAATATTAACTGTCTTCTGGCCAGTTTCTTTGTCCTCATGGTATCTCCAAATGTGTTTTCCATGGCACACGCCATATGTCCAGTAAGATTCAATCCTGTAAGAGCAATTGCTCTGTTTAAAGAGTGGTTCCAATAGCTCACCAGGCTATAGACCTTTGTAATCATGTTCTTCATCTTGGTCTCTGTTTCCAATTGATGGCAACATACATTTGTATCTTTTTTATCCACTGTAGCCATTCTTGGGCTTTCATGTTATCGTCTCAAAAGATGGTGGGGGGGGTGTCTGGAGGACTTTGCTTATCTCCCCCTGCCTGGTCCCAATGTTTTGGGTAGTGGCCAGGCTATCAAATGCAGTTTTCTCATTGTTCAGCATAGGCAAGGACACAAATATCTACAAGAGAAAGCCATCAATTTACTATTCTCAATTACACTATTCTGACTTTCACGAGATTGTATATTTATAAAAGATTGATATCTTTTGGTAAATCATGCCCAGGTAATTTATTTACCCATAATTACCCAGGGCGATGACTTCAGCAAAATTCCCATTTGGTGGTGTAATTTCCCTGTTTCTATACTTTGATTCTCAATCATTTCTCCTCATCCAATTTTACACATCCCATTATTTTACCATTTCATCTCATTCATGAGCCCTGGAGAAACTTTACTGTCCAATACAATATTTACAGCCTAGTCCAGTGTCTTAATACATTTTTTGTTTATTTTACTTAAATTGTTCTTGGACCGTTTTGCATTATCCCAATTCGAGAGCAGTATCGGTAGACAGACAGGACTTGTCAATGTGCAATTTTATTTCCACCCACAAAATACTTTTTTCCTTGATGCATGGCTTTGGACAGGAACCATTTAGACTGCACTCCTATAATTTGATTATCCCCTTAAACTACAGGTAAATTTTCCCTTTGAATGCTTGAACAGTAACTCATATCAATTTATCTTATCAATTCCAATTTCAGAAACAAATTATGTCCAGGCTTTGTGGTTTTACAATAGAGACAGAAGTGCTTGTAATTACTCTTGGATAGTAATCCTCCCCCCCCACCACCACCCCCCAAAGCCCATAAGCACTCTGCCCATAAAGCAAAACAAATCAAAACGTCTTCAAAAGAGGAAAAGCAACTTGGTATATTCTTAGCCAAGAATAGAGAGTTTTGATCAAAGCTGATGATTGCTTTTCCTTCTCTATATAATTCTGAATTTTCAAAATCCAAGTCTTCAAACTTAGTCCAAAATGTCACCATGCTGTGACATTTAACATCTGACGATATCTGCAGACAAGGTCTTAAAGTCTTCACATCACTGGATGTTTCCTGCACCAACACTTTTCCAGCAAAGGTTGCTCCGTAACTTTGTGAAGCCATTTTTATATCAAAGAACTACTCTTGGTAATCCTGCACCATCAACACTCATGCGGTCACAAAAACCATGGTCACCTGTTTTAAAAGAAACATGGAAAATCCATTGTGGCTCTTCTTGAGAGCCCAAAGGGTTAATTTGCCAATTCATGATTCTATGATTTCATTCTGTCACCGTGAGGACAAAATTAGTCTCCACTTGGAGAAGCAAGGATTAATCAGGGATAGTCAACATGGCTTTGTCAAGGGAAGATCATGTCTGACAAATTTGATTGAATTTTTTGAGGGGGTGACCAGGCGTGTGGATGAGGGTAACGCAGTGGATGTGGTATACATGGATTTCAGTAAGGCCTTCGATAAAGTCCCCCACAGGAGACTGGGCAAGAAGGTACGAGCCCATGGAATCCAGGGTGCCTTGGCACTTTGGATACAAAACTGGCTTAGTGGCAGAAGGCAGAGGGTGATGGTCGAAGGTTGTTTTTGTGACTGGAAGCCTGTGGCCAGTGGGGTACCACAGGGATCGGTGCTGGGTCCCTTGCTGTTCGTGGTCTACATTAATGACTTGGATATGAATGTAAAAGGTATGATCAGTAAGTTCGCTGATGATACAAAGATTGGTAGGGTGGTAAATAGTGAGGAGGATAGCCTCAGTCTGCAGGACGATATAGATGGGTTGGTCAGATGGGCGGAACAGTGGCAAATGGAATTTAACCCAGAAAAGTGCGAGGTGATGCACTTTGGAGGGACGAACAAGGCAAGGGAATACACAATGAATGGGAGGACCCTAGGCAAGACAGAGGGTCAGAGGGATCTTGGTGTGCAAGTTCACAGATCCCTGAAGGCGGTGGAACAGGTAGATAAGGTGGTAAAGAAGGCATATGGGATACTTGCCTTTATTAGCCGAGGCATAGAATATAAGAGCAAGGAGGTTATGATGGAGCTGTATAAAACACTGGTTAGGCCACAGCTGGAGTACTGTGTGCAGTTCTGGTCGCCACACTACAGGAAGGATGTGATCGCTTTGGAGAGGGTGCAGAGGAGATTCACCAGGATGTTACCAGGGCTGGAGCGCTTCAGCTATGAAGAGAGACTGGGAAGATTGGGTTTGTTTTCCTTGGAGCAGAGGAGGCTGAGGGGGGACATGATTGAGGTGTACAAAATTATGAGGGGCACAGATAGGATGGATACTAAGGAGCTTTTTCCCTTCGTTGAGGGTTCTATAACAAGGGGACATAGATTCAAGGTAAAAGGCGGGAAGTTTAGAGGGGATTTGAGAAAGAACTTTTTCACCCAGAGGGTGGTTGGAGTCTGGAACTCACTGCCTGAAAGGGTTGTGGAGGCAGGAACCCTCACAATATTCAAGAAGCATTTGGATGAGCACTTGAAATGCCATAGCATACAAGGCTACGGACCAAATGCTGGAATATGGGATTAGAGTAGACAGGGCTGATGGCCGGCGCGGACACGATGGGCCGAAGGGCCTCTATCCGTGCTGTATGACTCTATGACTCTATGACTCTAAAGGTTGTTGCTTGGTGAATTAAAACAGATGGGGTTAACTTCTTTGCAGAAATAAAACGACAGAGCCAGATATCATCAGACGCATGCACCATACTCAGTGTACCTCAGCGTCGCTTTCACATAATTTAATAAAAAACATTGTGTCTGGAGATGGATTTCAGTTCATTCATCTTAGTTAGTCCAATATTTCCAGATTGTTGTCATAGAGACAGAAGATTAAGTTTCATTTCTTCTACTTTAACCTTCATGGCTAAACAAAATTACTTTTGGCAAAACGTTTTCAAACCTTTTTATTTACAAACGTTGCAGATCCAATTGTTGTTAAAGGCTTTAGCATTTATTTAAGATAATACTTATTCAAGCGGACGGTGGACCAAGCTCTCTCTTCTCTGATGTCCGCTGGACCTATGTGTCCATTGGACAATCTCTTTTCTGAGTTCTGCAGGGGTGATCATTCGGTTCTAATAACATGCCAATTTATTGGCATCTAGGGTGATGTCTTCCCCATTTTTAGGACATCCCTGAGGCCACGAGCCTGTGCTCTGAACGGCAGCCTGCAGCTACTGGATCCAGCGATCCTTTATTTGCAAATCTTTCAAATGTGCCTTTACTTTTACAATCGCTACCAAATGTTTTTCAAATTCGGGACAGTTCCAAAGTTTTTTGTAAGAGGTCAGCGGTGGGTAATGGCTTTCCATCTGCTGAGGCGAACCCTCGTTTCTCCCAGGTAGGTAAATAATCAGTCAGTGACAAACAAATAAAATGGCTGTCGGAGAAAATGGTCAGGGCTCGTTCCCCTACATCCATCTGGAGGACATAGTCCATTGTGGCTAATTCAGCTTGCTGTGCTGATCGGCCTCCAGTTCAATCTTTTAATACACCGAACAGTAACAACTTGGTGAGGGTGTGGACAGTCATAAGTATGACTTCATCTAATCCGGTGATATAGGCAAATTTGTTAGTGGCCCAATAGACAGGTAAAAGGTGTTTCTCACAGGCAGTGAATGTCTGTTCCGCCCATGACAGTGTTTGAGAGGCATATGCCACAGCACCTGAACACCATGTCATTCTTGGAGCAAAACAGCCGACACCGCAATGTCGCTGTTCACTACTTCGAGCCAGTATGGTTCATCAGCCTTTGGGGTTTAATTTTAATCCATTCACTGGGCATGAATTTAATTGGGAAAAATGGGTGGGTTGGGGGGCGGCAGTAAAAATTTTAAAAATCTAAACCCCACCCACTTCCGGTTTTAACAGACGTGATGAGGGGCGGGCGACCAACCCACTCTCAGGAGGCAGGTCGGTCACTAAAAGCTTTCAAGGAGGCTGCGGGCCTCCATTTTTACAGATCTTTTGTTTCTAACCCCTGGGGGCCGGGATTCCCAGGGCTCCTCCTACATGGCATGTGAGAAGAGGCGAGAAGGCCTGAAACTGCAGGTAAGTGCCTTTATAGCACAGCGTGTGGGCCTGAAGGATCAGGAGTGCTTCCCCCAGGCCCAACAAGCCTCTCTGCAGTAACCCTACAAATGCGATCGACACCATCCCCCTCCCCATGATCTCCAATCCCCCCGCAATCTCCAACCCCCCATGGTGACCCCTGAACCCCCCGATAACTGAGCCCCCCAATGACTGAATTCCCACCCCCCGATGACTGCCTTCCCCCCCGATGACTGACCCCCCTGATGATCCCCGAGCCCCCCTCCCGATGATTGAGCCCCCCGATGACCCCTGACCCCCCAATGTCAGATCCCCGATGACCCCCAACACCCCCCATGACCGACCCCCCCAATGACTGACCCCTCCCGATGACCCCCGACCCCCCCCCCGATGCCCCTCGATGACTGACCCCCCCCACGTCAAAATCAAAGTACCATCCACATACAGTACTATTGCCGATTTGTCAGAAAATTCGGTCAAGATATCCTTCAACATCTGTTGAGAAATGGAGAGGGAGTTGTGAAATCCCTATGGTAAACAGGTCCAGGTATACTGTTGCTTCCTTAGGGTGAAAGCAAATTTATACTTGCTCTGACTGGTCAATCTGTGCTACTCGGTGTATTCTGCCACACTCATTCTTGTGTTATTCCCAACAGAGGGCGGTCTTTAGCAGTTGACCAAATTCTCTCTGTTCGTGTCGGAGGCACACTGCTAGGTCAAATTGACCTTGTATCCCTATTTATCAGATTCGTCCAGTCCAGTCCTGGTCTATCAGCAGCCCCATACCACGGTATGTGACACACCAGTACCTATTAGCAATATTTTTGGGCAGCCTCCAACTTGTGCTTTGGTATGGGGTCTTTCGTAAGGGTCCTGGTGCAACACGCACAAGGATGCCTTGACCGGAGAGGCTTCACACCATCATTTTATCTGTCCCTGACTTTCATGGGATGACATTGAACTGTTTATGCTTCCACACTGGGGGGAGGGAAATGCTGGGAAAGGGTAGGAATTGTGAAAATGCTGGAAATAACTGCTTTCACAGATAAACACAATCTTTGTTAGATTACACAAAAGAGGAAAACACATAACAAGCATTAAACAGGAACCATAGCCCGCAATAACGAAAAGAAAGCACTCACAATGGGGACAGGCTTTGTAAAGAGACAATATGCTGAAAATAAAAGAATACATTCTATAGCTTGTGACACTCTCCCTTTCTCCTTCTTGATTCCATCATAGACTACCCTTTTTTTTACTTCAATTTATGATATTTTTGACTTAACCCCATTCTGTACCAACTCGAAGTCTCAAGCTTACAGCCTGCATCCACACCCAAGCCTGGTGTGGTGAAGGTCCCTCCATCTTTCTTTTTGTTCTTCTTTCTTCCTCAGCTTTCAGCCTACCTTTCCGAATTTCAACTTCCTCTCTGAACCTCCCTAACTCTTGTGGCTGAAGCAACAAGACTCCCGCTTTCCAATCCTCCTCTTTAATTTTCTTCTCCTTTACCAGTTTCTTCATCTTAGTCTCCACCTCACACAAAGTCTGACAGATTTTAACAAGTACCATACAAGCTACTCCTCATCCTCCTGCACAATTTCTTTCCTCTTCTCTCAAGGACGTGCATGATCCTAATTTTGACTTCTCCATGTATGTGTGGATTGTCGAGCATGTACCATTAGAACATAAGACATAAGAGCAGGAATAGGCCATATGACCCCTTGAGCCTGCTCCGCCATTCAATAATATCATGGCTGATCTTCGTCCTCAGCTCCACTTTCCTGCCCAATCCCCATATCCCATGATTCCCTTAGAGTCCAAAAATCTATTGATCTCAGTCTTGAATATACTCAATGACTCAGTATCCACAACCCTCTGCTGTAGAGAATTCCAAAGATTCACAACCCTCTGAGTGTAGAAATTTCTCCTCACCTCAGTGTTAAATGGCCGACCTCTTATTCTGAGACTGTGCCCCCTAGTTCTAGACTCTCCAGCCTGGGGAAACAGCCTCTCAGCATTTATCCTGTCAAGCCCTCTCAGAATCTTATATGTTTCAATGGGGTCACCTCTCATTCTTCTAAACTCCAGAGAGTATAGGCCCATTCTACTCGATCTCTCCTCATAGGACAACCCTCTCAACCCAGGAATTAATCTAATAAACCTTCATTGCACGGCCTCTAAGGCAACTATATCTTTCTTAGGTAAGGAGACCAAAACTGTACACAGTACTCGAGGTATGGCGTCACCAAAGCCCTGTACAATTGCAGCAAGACTTCCTTACTCTTGTACTCTGAACCCCTTGCAATAAAGGCCAACATACCATTTACCTTCCTAAATGCTTACTGTACCAATATGTTAACTTTCAGTGTTTCGTGTACAAGGAAACCCAAGTCCCTCTGAACACCAACATTTAATAGTTTCTCACCATTTAAGAAATATTCTGTTTTTCTATTCTTCCGACCAAAGTGAATAACCTCACATTTCCCCACATTATATTCCATCTGCCACATTCTTGCCCACTCACTTAACCTATCAATATCCCTTTGCAGAGTTTTTGTGTCCTCCTCACAGCTTACTTTCCCACCCAGCTTTGTATTGTCAACAAACTTGCATACATTACACTCGGTCCCTTCATCTAAGTCATTAATATAGATTGTAAATAGGTGAAGCCCAAGCACTGATCCTTGTGGCACCCTACTAGTTATAGCCTGCCAACCTGAGAATGACCCATCCGGTGCACTCGCCACAGTTTATTCTCTCACTGGCTTGATGTGTGGCTACCTCATTCAGTCACAACCTTTTATTCTTCCTCCCCGTCTTCGTCAGAATACAATCAATTCTCTTAACACTAGCTACCCCAAACCTTTAAAACTCGGACCCACCCAGGGACGCCATATGTTAATGGATTTTTCCCATTACTGTCTCAACTATGCGTTGTTAATCCTTCAACAATAACTTCCGCTTGATTCTGGCCTGAGTGATTATAAAATAGCAAGTGTAATAGATTGGCTTACAACAGAATTGCACTACAGCAGTCTTTAACATTACATTCAACAGTATTATAGTTATAATACAACTGTCTACAGATTACATTAAATGTCAAGCAATCAATACAACCTGATCTGTCCATGAATTCTGTAGATCAGACATGATCTTTGCCATCTGCCTGTGGCAATAGACATCCGACCATCCCCTCTTGAGAGCTCTACTTTTGGGAGGGAGCATGCTCTATTGTTATACTATTTGGCTGTGTTGTTCTGTACATAAACATTGCTGATCTTATCTTATGGTCATAGGTCCTCCCACTGTGCTGACACCACGTTAACAAGATAAGCTGTTTTATGTAACAGAGCTAATGACCTCAGACTCCATCTCCGTTTGCAAGCTGTTATGTTCCTCTGAGAAATGCGTAAGTCCTTCTTATCTGGCACAGACCCACTCATGGCCTTGCTCGGCCCTCCCAATGTCAGTTTCTTAGCAATCACATCTCTTCTTTTGGTACAAACCACCTTCTGACGTTATAGCATCTAGAAACTCTTGTTCTTTGGGTGTTTATAGTTCTGAAGTTTCAGCATTCTTTGTCTTTTACAAACTGTTTTTGTTTAGACACACCAAGACACGATTTTGACTTTAAACCATATTCTTACAACAATCTTGATGAAGGAGGATAGGGAGGAGGCCAGAGGGAGCGAAGCAAAAAGTTGTAGCATTGAAGAAGTAGGAGGCCAACCCATACCTAACCCAGCCGTCCCGTGAGTCTGTAGGCCCAGAAAATCTTAAGAGGGAATGAGTAAAGAGCTATGCCATTGCAGATTTTAAGTCACAAAGGAAACTCTATATGATCTGTGCCAGCTTTTATACATTGGCTTGCAGCCCAGATCAACTGCCTGAACAGCTCTGCCAGTGGCTGACAAAGTCAATTTAACTGTAAACTTTTATGCCATCGACTCAATCCAACAGCAGATTTCTGTAATATTACCTCGGGTGCAGTCTGGTCCTGCATTTGCCAGGTCACCAATACTATCTTCATGAATTGGGCAAGTCATCTATTTTGGGTTAAGTACAAGGCAGGTTTGTTCAACGCTCAGTGGTAGGATTCCCAAAGCTACCGGAATGACCAGAAATGTCCTGAAATTGGGAGAGATCAGCAATTTAAATTTCCCGCCACAGTGCACCCCTTCGTGACATCACCGACTGCTATCGGAGAAGCATCCGGCTCGGTGATATCGCCTGCAGCAAGCCGGGAGGGGGCTGGAGAGTTGGGAATCGGGGGGGGGAATTCTTAGCAATCGGGGTGTCTCAGCAATTGGCTGTCTCAGCAATCGGGGGTATCGGCAATCGGGGAGTCTCGGCAATCAACATGTCTGGGGAATCGGGGGTATCAGCAATCAAGGGTATCGGAAATCGAGGGTATCGGCAATCAGGGAGTCTCTGCAATTAGGGAGTCTCGGCAATCGGGGAGTCTCGACAATCGGGGAATCTCTGCAGTCGGGTTTTGGTAATCCGGGGAATTGGCAATCAGGGTGTCTCAGCAATCGGGGTGCCTTGGCAATCAGGGGTATCAGCAATTGGGTGTCTCAGCAATCAGGGTTATTGGCAATCAGTGGTATCAGTAATCGGGGAGTTTCGGCAATTGGGGGTATCGACAATTGAGGGTATCGGCAATCGAGGAGTCTCAGCAATCGGGGGTATTGGCAATCGGGGGAGTCTCGGCAATTGGGGATTCTCGGCAATTGGGAGTATCAGCAATCAGGGTTATTGGCAATTGGGGGTATCGGCGATCAGGCTGTCTCGGCAATCAGGGAGTCTCGGCAATCGAGGAATCTCAGAAATCGGGACTCTCAGGTATATCGGCAATCGGGTAAATGCAATAACATTTTTAGAAGTCATGTGATCAGATGTCATGATCAGAATGTCATGTGATCAAATTTCCAGGAATGCCTCCAACCAACTGTGGCAAAGCAGCTGTTGACAGCCACTAGTGGCATTTTACATGTCGTTGACTGATGTTGTAACCATTCAAGGAACAGGTAATACAATTCAGTTATAATCTTTCTGGTGAGCCCGAAATTCCTCAACTATTGTTTCTGCACCATACTCACGTAAGCCTGCACATCCATCTGCACCTCCTTCACCACAATATGCATTATTGAGCTAAGTGGCCCCATAACCAACAAATCAGAGAAAAGCTCTGTAGCCCTATTGCATCCAGTCAAGAATGGTGGTGGACATCATTGCCGGAGTTCCTCAGGGCAGCATCCTCAGCCCAACCATCTTCAGCTGATAAATCCTATCATCATAAGGTCAGGAGTGGGACTGTTTGCTACCACTGCGTCAAGCTGACGCTTCGACAGTGTACCACTGCATTAAAGAGTGAAGTGAAACCCCATATTGTCATGCACCTACTACATATATTTCAGCACCAGCAGCATTGGCAGCAACACTCTATCGAAAATGGCATCACCAAAGTACAAGGAATGTGTACATGTGTAGCCATTTGTCAGCCACAATTAATTTAGTAGCAACCCTAAGTAGCAAGGGATTTGACTTTATCAATGTGCAAATGGCATCCAACCCTTGCTTGAAAATAATTAATCTGAAGCACGGTTGGGGGGCGGGGTTCATGACTCATTCGTTCAGAGGTGATCAACATGATACAGTCTTTGAAGGAGAAGGAAGGATGGGAGACTGACTCCTCTATGCAGTGCAATCATTGATGTTCACCACTTCTACAGAACTCCCAAACCCAATAAAGATCACATAAACAATATACATGGATGAACAGGGATGTAATACTGTGCAGAGATGGTAATGTTTGTGGAGTATGTATTTTCAAAAATGTGGAGCCCTGACTGAATTTAATACCTGAATCCATCTGCAATACATTGAAATACACCTGAGAGGGCAGTTTGACATCTCATTTGAAAGACAGCTCCTCTAACAGTGCAGCACTCCCACAGTACTGCATTGAAGTATCAGCCTAGATTATGTGCTCAGTCTCTGGAAGAGTGAGTAAGTCTGTGACTGAATGATATCTGCAACTGTGACTGAGTGAGTCTCTGAATGAGTGATATCTGTGACATTGAATGAATCTGTGACTGTGAGTGATATCTGTGATAGTGAGAGATATCTGTGACTATGGCTGAGTGAGTGAGTCAGTGACTGAGTGATGTATGTGATTGTGGCTGTGTGAGTGAGTCTGACTGTGAATGATATATGTAACTGTGGGTGTGAGTGAGTGAGACTGTGACCGTGAGTAATATATGTGACTATGGCTGTGAGTGAGTGAGACTGTGGTTGTGAATGATATCTGTGACTGTGGCTGTGAGTGATTGTGACAGTGAGTGAGTGAGTCTGTGACTGTGAGTGTGAGTGATTGTGACGGTGAATGAGTGAGTCTGTGACTGTGAGTGATTGTGACGGTGAGTGAGTGAGTCTGTGACTGAGTGTATCTGTGACTGTGAGTGATATCTGTGACTGTGGGTGTGTGTGATTGTGACGGTGAGTGAGTCTGTGACTGTGAGTGATAGTGACAGTGAATGATATCTGTGACTGTGACTGTGAGTGATTGTGACGGTGAGTAAGTGTGTCTGTGACTGAGTGATATCTGTGACTGTGAGTGATATCTGTGACTGTGGGTGTGAGTAATTGTGACGGTGAGTGAGTCTGTGACTGTGAGTGATTGTGACAGTGAGTGATATCTGTGACTGTGACTGTGTGTGATTGTGACAGTGAGTGATATCTGTGACTGTGACTGTGTGTGATTGTGACGGTGAGTGAGTGAGTGAGACTGTGGCTGTGAGTCTGTGGCTGTGAGTCTGTGGCTGTGAGTGATATCTGTGACTGTGAGTGTATCTGTGACTATGACTGTGAGTGATTGTGATGGTGAGTGAGTGAGTCTGTGACTGTGAGTGTATCTGTGACTATGACTGTGAGTGATTGTGATGGTGAGTGAGTGAGTCTGTGACTGTGAGTGTATCTGTGACTATGACTGTGAGTGATTGTGATGGTGAGTGAGTGAGTCTGTGACTGTGAGTGTGTGTGATTGTGACGGTGAGTGAGTGAGACTGTGGCTGTGAGTCTGTGGCTGTGAGTCTGTGACTGTGAGTGTATCTGTGACTATGACTGTGAGTGATTGTGATGGTGAGTGAGTGAGTCTGTGACTGTGAGTGTATCTGTGACTGTGACTGTGAGTGATTGTGATGGTGAGTGAGTGAGTCTGTGACTGTGAGTGTATCTGTGACTGTGACTGTGAGTGATTGTGATAGTGAGTGAGTGAGTCTGTGACTGTGAGTGTATCTGTGACTATGACTGTGAGTGATTGTGATGGTGAGTGAGTGAGTCTGTGACTGTGAGTGTATCCGTGACTGATTGACATCTGTGACTGTGGCTGAGTGAGTGGGGGGAATTTTAACCCCCCCCCACCAACGACGGGCAGGAGAGGGTCGTGGGAGAGGTTAAATGATCAAATTCACAAAACGCAACCCCAACTTGGCACAAACGCGCCTGTTTCCATTTCAACCGCGGCGGATATTGGGGTGTCCGAGTAACCCGCTCAGGAGTTTTTGGCAACGATTTAAAATTAACACCTCCAGCACGGCTTTCCCGGGGTTTGGGAAATTTGTCATTGAAACAGATCGAGATTGAGCAGCACTTCAGGGGGACGGTTAAAGATCAGGAGTCCTGATATGAATAAAGGTTCAGTGCTCACAGCTGCTTTCTCAGTTCCTTCTGGGATAAAGTTTGGTGAGAGTACTTGTTGTGACACTTATTTGTACAGTTTGGAGGTGTTGACACAGAGAACTTCAGGATGGGTGGCATCATGGCTGCTTTTGATTGGATTTCAGGTGAGGAAGACAGTCAGTATCCACAGCAGTGAGGGCATGCTGGGGAGGGAGCTATAGGTGGACAACAGAGAGGGGAGCAACAGAGGGGTCGAGTTTGCAGGAGGCACTACTCACTTAACAGGGTCTACAGACAGAGGCTCAGCTTCCTTGACCTCTCAGAAGAGCAGTGCTTCCAGAGGCTGAGATTGTCACATCAGGTGGTTACAGACATCGGCAGCTTCCTACAGGAAGACCTGCTCCCTGCTGGGCCTGGTGGCCACACGTTATCAGTGGCTGTGAAAGTCACCATTGCCCTCAATGATTTTGCCTCTGGTTCCTTCCAGTGCGAGACCAAAGACATATTGAGAGTCTCACAGTTGGCTGCACATAAGGCAAGTGACTGATGGATTGTTTGCTGGGATTCAGAGCTACCCCTGTGATGACAATAGCCAGAATGAGCAGGAACTCAAATTCGTGTCTCAGGCTGGCCTCCCACAGGTGCAGGATGGCATGAACTGCTCACACGTGGCAAGCCGAGCACCATCAGATCAACCAGGAACATCTCAACCACAAGGGAATTCATTCCATCAATGTGCAGCTGGTGTGCAACCACAAAAAAAGGTTCTTGCAGGTCTGCGCCGGATTCCCTCGGAGCTGCCATGATGCTTTCATACTGCGGCAGTCCAACATGCCCAACATGTTCAGACTGGGAACCAACCTTAAGAGGTGGCTACTAGATGTTAAGGGTGTAGGGGGTGGTGGTATGTGTCAGCTTCACCTCTGACTACTGAGTGGTCCGAATCGCTCCCACTCCCTGGGTTCTAGACCTTGGACTTATTTGGGGGTTGTGACAAAAAATGCAGCAGACAACTGGTTTTTGTACAAGGAAAGAAAACTGGGTTTATTGAAGTCACAAATGAACTTATAACATTAGGATAACACTGAGATACAAAGTACCCTTAGTTAAGAATGGGGAACACACGGCATAACGAGGGAAAATCACTCTACTAATCCCCTTACCCTTGTCCCACCCCCAAAACCTAACTAAATTGAACTAGGAGAGGTCAGGAATCATGCTCACCGAACCAGGGTTCCTTGACAGTTCGAAATCCAGCCAGGTAAGCCGGTTGCAGTTTTGCGGTACGCTCTTTGTGTCCTCTGGGCCCTGCCGTCCCCACGTGGTCCTGGTCTGTGGAATCTGCGAAGGTTCTTCTGTTGGATAGAGTCTGTTGGTACGGTAAGGCGCAGTTGTGGGTGGACGATCTTCGTGTAGGGCTGCTCCAAAACTGCTTAGAACCTGCTCCAAAACCCATCTTCCTGCTTCGTAACTGGTCCCCAGTTATACTGTTTTTCGAATTTCTTATCTGATTCCCAAAACAAGGTTAGTTCTTTGTCTGATTATGGTGGGCTTCTTCCGGTGATTGTTGGTTTCCTGTCCCCATGACTAGGCTTGAACTGAAAGCCATGGTATTGATGGGTTTGCATAATTGCATTGATTGATTTATGCAAGGTTTTGATGGGCTTTAGTTTCGTGTAAGCTGAAGTCTTTCTCTGGGTTGATTGTTTTAAAGGGCTACTCTCATTGTCTGGTTTTCAGGAACAATCCACACTGTCCCAACAAGCCCAGGCATGTCTGCAGGGATCCATTTTTAACCCAGCAGTTGGGTCTTCTGCCATAAAAGTCCAAAAGTCATATCCTTGTTGATGATATGAAAAATGTGGGAATTTTGAGAACCCTTCAGTCCCCCCTGTGATACTTAAACCTTGCTTCAAGTATCATACTGGAAAAAGGTGAGCAAAATTCCTGATACTCCATAGTCAATCTTCCCCTGTAATTACCTATCTAAGATCTCATGACACATACATTCCCCATTCTATAAAAAAATGTGGGATACGTAAGCATGCAAAGGCAAAATACAGTTATTTACATACATCCAAACATGGAGGGGGGTCCAACACCCCACTTGGTGCACATACATCTTTATTAAAAGAAAACAACACGTAAAAGTCTTTCTTAAAAATAACCCAACACAAAGAAAACAACAATCTTTATTCAGGAACACAAAAAAAGTTCAAACAGGTGTGTCTCTCTCCACCTTAGCATAATGCTTCTTCCAGGTCCTTTCGTTTTGGAACTCTAGGATTTTGCCTTTTCCCTTGCACTGAGAGCACAACAAGTACAACACTATTCCCAGCTGGCAAACCACGAGGATGTGGGAAGCCATTCTGACCCATGAAGGGACCTCTATGTTTTCGAAAATGTCCCACCAGGGCGGGACTGTGATATCTTGAATCTCTCCCTCTATCTCGTGTGTTTTCTGTTCCAAAGTATAGAAATGCTTTTGTGATAACTACAGCTTTTAGTAGTTTAGTAAGATGTTCTGGTAGAGGGGGAATTTCGTAACCGAAATGTGTGACATAGCTCTGCAGGTTGGTAATGTTTTCCCTAACAGTGAGGTGAACAGTGGAGGGTTCAGGAATGGGGACAATCCGTTCCTGGGCCACTTGAACTTCTGCCTCGGGTTTAAAACAAAAACTGCTGTCACTCACCGGACACCAGGTGTGCTGTCCAAGCTGGTAGTGGGGCGCACTTGTGGTGACACAATATGTCCCACCCCCTATATATGCTACCTGTGGGGGAACATGGCCTTGTGCCATTACCTCCATGGTACAGTTTATAGGTCGTGCACCAGCAGTTTTAAACCCGCACTGTGGTCTAGAATAGGCATTCAAGTGCTGAGGACACAGTACTACGTGTGAACCCCGGCTCTGGCACCCAGAGAGGTCAGTAGCTGTCATCATGTGCTCCCACTTTATGACATAAGGTGGGACCGCTGCGAAACGGACGTGTGCACCCCCTTGAATGACTCCAATGTTCTCCACCCTATATATCGGTGCAGGTCGGGCTGTCCCACCCATGACCGGCATCCTCACTACGATACCCATGATGGTGTGGTTGGAGCGCTCACAATCTACTGGGACAGGGTATGCTTCAGAGGCTAGGCGGAACTGACACGGGCTTAGTGAATTCTCAAATGGGTGGAGGGCTGCGAGGTGCTTGTTGCTGATCCAGGAAGGGACTAAACCCTGCTTTAAATCCTCCAGGTTGCTGCGGCCCTCGCCCAGCAACCATGCCCCGTACAGCATGCACACCTCATTCTGTGCAGCCTGGTCTGATGCATTCCTATCCTGTCGAATGAGTGCATTCACTGTTTTGGCGTGCCTTTCCAACTCAGCAATAATCTCCTTTAAATGGACCGTCATGGCCTGGTCCTCGTGTAGCTCTGAGCCTACCACTGTGTTTTCCTCTGTTAAGATTTTTCGTAATTGTGTTTTTAAACCGTTTATTTGTGTCTGCAATTCTATGTCATCCAGACTGTTTATCACAGAGGATCCTGTATTATATGCTGTGAGAACATCATTCCAGGTTCCCCTTCTTTGTCTCCCCGCATTGCTAAAGTACTCAGTGTAGGTAGTGTACAGTTCTGTTTTGTCCACATTGGCAAAATCGAACTCGTAGAATTTCCTGAACATTTCTCTTAACAGGGCCTGGTATAGCTGTTCTGTCTCCTTGGGGCACCACTCAGGCAAGTGTACCTCTGTGAGGTTTAGAATCACGGAAGCTACCACGTAGTGTACCCCCTGGTATAGCACCTTTTCGGTTGGCACTAGTACCAGCCCATTCCCTGGTCCCTTGGTGGTGGCAGGGCACTTCTCCATATGTGTCCTTACTGTCGGAGCCGTGGGCAGGGGCTTTCGGGCGCGTGCCACGAGTTCAGTGGCCTTAACTGAGGCTGAAGAGGATGGGGTTATGCAAGTGTGTAGGTGGGAATCCCATTCCACCCCCTTCCCCTTGTCCAGCCATGCTGCGGAAAAGATAATGGATATGCCCATGGGGCAGATCTTCCGCGACCCCCACATGCAGACATAGATACCCTGTTCCGATTTCCACCACTTGTCCCAGCACACGCTTACCCCCCCATGGTTCCCTGTAATGGTCCGATGGGTGTCGTTCCCCAGTTGCTCCCAGTCAGCTGTACGGTTCCCCCATGTCTCTGCTCAGCTTCCTGAGCCACCACCACCTTCCCAGGGGAATCTGTCCTCTGCAGGTCAGGCACACGCGTTTCCCCTCAGTGACCCCGACCTGTGAGGCCACAACCTGTATGCTGGGGCAGGGGAGGGAGGCCTCCCCGTAGGTGAACCTGGTCTGACTGGAGTATCGGGTGGAGTTAGATCCCAGCCACCCTGGCCATCTTCCCTCATGGGACTAGGTGGTGATCTCCTCCACGTTACCTTCGCTGCCCCCCCGCAGTCACAACCGGTGCTCTCTCCCCTGAGCACCCAAAAATGTGGGAGTCCTCCACGTCACCTCGTCTCCCAGCGTCCATTCCTATCAGGGCGAGTAGGAGTATGCCCCCCATCCTATCGAAATCCCTTCTGTAGGGAGACATAAGAGCATATAGCCAGGTCCCAAACAGATTCGCTGGCTTGGGTAAAGCATAGTCGAGTCTTGCGACCTCGACTCAATACAAACATTCTTAAACAATAATACTTAAACTACCAACCACCTTATTTAAAATTTAACTAAAACACCCAAACTTAACAATCTCAAAATTAAATAACAGAAGCTATGTACATCCGCCGCCCATCCCCGGGCGGCCAGGCTAATCCCTGTTCGGGTTACAGCAAACTACTCCCTTCGGTGTGGCTGCCCTGTCCTGTACCTTTGGTCCCTCGCAGCCTGTGGCCGCTGGCTGGGGACCCCTGTGCTCAGATCGATCCCTGACTTGAGGGGCTGCCCTTTTAAACTGGGGAGCCGGTGACCACGGTTTCTTTGGCCGTGGCGTTCGTGGGGGCCTTCTAGGGACTCTCGCTGGTCGGGGTTTTCTGGCTGGTGAGTCTTTAACTCGAGCCACTGTCCCCTCTTGTGCGGTCTGTGGAATCTCCACTGCCGCTGGCTGGGGATTTCTATCCTCAGGCTGTACCTCTTCTAAACCTGTGTCAGGGGCAGGTAACTCTCTGCCCTCAGGTCCCACCTCGTCTGAGTCCCAGATGAGCGGGGGAGTGTCCCAAACGGTGGGTGGGATGGCCCTTCCCTTAAAACAAGCCACTGCACCCGCTTGTGCAGTCTGGGAGTTTGCTCCTGCTGCAGGCTGAGGATGTTTATCCTCAGACCTTGCCCCAACTGGCTGTTCCCTTCTCTCGGATTTAAACAACTTACATTAGTTAATGTGGAACCATTTGGTGCGCCTAGGCAGCTTTATGGCGTATACCATGGGGCTTGCCTTATCTACAATGCTGTAGGGCCCCATGTATAATGGTTCTAGACTGCCTACCCGAGCAAAATTCCTAACCATAACCTGATCCCCTATCTCCCACTCGTGGTGCGTACAGGGTTCTAACAGCAGTCGGTTACTCCGATGTTGTTTTCCCATGTTGTTAGCAGCCTGCCAGTGAACCTGTTTAAGGTGTTCAAACAGATTCCTGACGAAGCTGTCCCGGTTCACCTCTCTGAGCTGACCCTCCATGAGCACCGGGGCTAGCACATGGGTGGGGGTCCGCATAACCCTACCAGTCATGAGCTCGTGTGGGGTATACCCCGTGCTTTTTGACTGGCTGGCTCGGATCCCCATTAGGACCAACGGTAAGACTTCTACCCACTTTCGAGGTGAGTCTACCATCTCTTTCCTCAGCCTTTCTTTCAAGGTTCTGTTCATCCTCTCTACAATCCCTGAGGACTGTGGGTTGTGTGCAATGTGCCATTTCCCCTCTATGCCAAGTACCATAAGGGTATTCTGCATGACCTGCCCAGTAAAGTGGCTCCCTTGGTCGGACTCCACGTACTGTGGTAGCCCCCATCGTGAGAACACCTCCCTGACCAGGATCCTGGCTGTACTCATAGCCGTGGCTGTTCGACAGGGGAAGGCTTCTACCCACTTTGTGAACACATCCACCAGGACTAGGCAGTACTTATAGCCTCCCTGGGCGGTGGGGAGGGGCCCGATGTAGTCGACCTGGATCGACTGCCATGGTCCCTCTACCCTCCTGATGTGTCCCATAGGTACTTTCCTTTTGTGGGGGTCAGGGTTGTTAGCAGCACACACCAGACAGCTGGCACAGAACTCGCGGACATCTTCCCTGAGTCCTGGCCACCATCCTGCCTGTTCCACCCGCTGCCAGGTGGTCTCAGGCCCGGGATGCCCTGCTCCTGGACCCTCATGGGCCAGTTGAAGGAATTCCCTCCTGTGCTGCTGCGGTACTACCCATTGCTCTCCCTTAAACAGCATGCCCTCCTTTACAGAGAGGGCTGCTGTGCTGTAAGGGCCCTCTACCCTTTTCCCTTCTGCCACTGCACTGAGGACTGCCTTGAGGACGGGGTCTTGGGTTTGGACCTTCTTAAGGTCCGGGGTTAAAGCTACCCCTTAACTCCCCTGTGTCCCATTCCTACCCGTGACTGCTGCTATAGGACAGGACCCAAATGGGTCCCAGAAAGTGCCTGTGCGGGCATCCTCCTTAGCTAGCACGTCGGCCTGCCGGTTGCCCTCACTCCGGGGTTCTGCGGAGGAATGGGCTTTCACCTTATGGATGAAAACCTCCCCTTCCTTCCCCAATGCTGCTAAGATTTTCTCCAGCAAGGGTTTCACTGTGAGGGGTCTCCCGTCAGCGGAGGTGTATCCGCGGCGGGACCAGATGGCCAGGTACTCCGTACACGAATTGCATGTGAACATGCTGTCCGAGCAAATCGTGTATGGGGTGGGGAAGATCTCGGGGTGTGTAACCACGTACACTACCGCAGCCAGTTCAGCCTGCTGGGCGCTCATGGTGCTGGGGAGCTTAATTGCCAGGGCAAGGTCTGCCGCTGGGTCATAAACTGCACACTCCGTGAGTCGCTCACCAGCAGATACTGTGCTGGAGCCATCCACATAGATTTCATGGCCTGTGGGGTGTATCCCGGCCCGTAAACCTATGTTTACTTCCCAAACCCCTTCTATGGAACACCGGTGGGCTGTTCCAGGATATACCAGGTTAGCTGCGAGCTTTGGCTCGCAAAGCCATTTTACTTTCAGGTCTATCTGTGAGAGAAGCAGGGTCCAGCGAGCAATGCGGGCACTGCTCACTGTCCCATCCTTGATTCTCCCGTCCAGGAGCATCTGGGTGGGGGTGTGATGGGTGAGGAGGGTGATGGGAGAGGTGCCTGTGAAGATCAGCGATCTTTTCACTGCCCAATGTGTGGCCAAGAGGTGCCTTTCACAATTGGAGTAGCTCTTCTCCACATCTGTGAGTATCCTGGAGGAGTAGACCACCGGTCTCAGCTTGCCATGCCGCTCTTGGAGCAGCACAGCACTCAGGCTGTCCCCGCTGGCTGCTACCTCCAGGAAGAACTCTTTCCCTCCATCTATGGCCCCTAGAGCTGGTGCGGTCTGCAGATCTTTCTTGAGCCTGACAAATGCTGCCTGGCAACCCTCATCCCAAACCCACTCCACTCCCTTATGCAGGAGTCGGAGCAGAGGGGCTGCTGTGGCTGCATAGTCCTCAATGAAGTCTCTGCAGTACCCAGTTAGCCCCAGAAATGATCTCACTCCCATGACTGTGTTGGGGACTGATAACTCCTGTCCTGCTTCCCTTCTAGCTTTATCTATGGCCCTTTCCCCAGCGCGTATTGTCAGGCCCAGGAATTTCACCTCCTGCTGGCCAATCTGTGCTTTCTTTGGGTTCACTTTAAAACCTTCCTGCCCGAGCAGTTCCAGCAGTTCGGCCAGAAGTGGGCCATGCTCCTCTCTCGCATCGGTGAATAGGAGCAGGTCATCCACGTATTGTACCAGCTGCCTGGGCTGGCTGAAGCCCTTCAAACTGTTTGCCATGCATTGGTGGAAAATGCTGGGGCTATTGTGGAAGCCCTGAGGCAGACAGTTCCAGGTGTACTGTTGCCCTTTAAAGGTAAAGGCAAACTTGTACTGATCCTCTCTCCTTAAAGGGATGGACCAAAACCCGTTGGAGATATCCAGCACCGTGAAAGTGGTCACGGATGCTGGGATACTTCCTATCAGGTCGGCAACTGCTGCTACCGTGGGTGCACAGGCTGGGATGTTACTATTGAGCACCCAATAGTCCACTGTGGCCCTCCAGGAGTTGTCCGGTTTTCTAACCGGCCACAGTGGAGAGTTCACGTGGGTGGCTATCGGTCTCAGGACGCCCTGTTGCGCTAAAGAGGACATGGCTGCTTCCATGTCTGGCTCCGCTTCCCTGGGGAAGTTATATTGCTTTTGTGGTCGGGCCATAGGGTCCCCATCTACACTGACCTCGAACCCGTTGACCCTCCCACAGTCGTGTTTGTGTGTGGCAAATGTGGCTAGGTGGGCTTGCACAAATGCCTGGAACTCCCCTGGGGTATTGCTGACCATGAGTTCGAGGTTATAACCCTCTTAAGGCTTCATGGTGCACAGGGTCCCCTTCCCCTGTTTCCCTGGGATGACTACTACTCCGCCTTCCTTTCCTGTATTTGCTCCCCACAGGCAGTGATTCCTCAAATCCACTAGGATCCCGTGGCCTACAATAAAGTCGGCTCCCAGGATCCCTTTTCCACCCTCCACTTCCCACTTCATTCGGATACAGGTCCACTTAGAGCGGAGTGTTCCTAAACAAATGTTCAGCGGGATGGAAAATGAGCCAGCCTGTTCTTTACCTGTGAATCCCAACAGACTGTATGGGACCCCGTTAGATAGAGGTGAGGTGGTGGGGTTAGTTGAATGGATCACGGTACATGATGCTCCCGTGTCCGACAGATAGGTTCCCTTTACCTCTTCTACCTCCATCTCAACGAGGGGTCTCTTCCATACGTCATAAGTAAGGGAACACAGGTAAACAGGCTGCGCTGGCTCTAGTCAGGGTTGTGGGTTAGATGGGGCTGATGGGGTCAGAGTGCCGGTGGTGGCTGCTTCCTTCCCTGGGCCAGTCAATAGGGTTCTCATGGCATCCAAAAATGACTCGACCGTGGCGGGAGGGATTCCTGTCTCTGCCTTTTGGGCTGGGGTTGAGGAATTCTTTCCCTTGTTATCTTTCCAAGGATTCTTACACTCCTTCCTCCAGTGACCATCCTTCCCACACCCATAACAGTTGAACTTTGTGCTGGAAGGGTTATTCCCTTCCTGATGCCACTCCTTCCTACCCTGGCCGGGTTTCATTTCATGCACTTTCCCTTTAGGTGGGTGTGCATTGGTTCCTTTACCATTATGGTAAGCTATGGTCAATTGTCTGACCACTGTGAGTTCGGTAGTCAGGGGATTCTTTGGGTCAAACTACATTCCTGCCGCGGCCCTGACCTGTGGCAAGCTGTTTGCCACCAGGCAACGGAGCCAGTGGGCCCGCTGATCCTGGTCCAGGTTAGCTCGGTTCGGCGTCCCACTGCATGCGCTCCTATACACCGGCCACAACCTGTCTGCAAAAGCCTGCGGGGTTTCTCCTACGAGCTGCACTGTTTTTTCCACCCGGGAGAAAGGACTTCCCTCATTCATCCTCATGGCCTCAAGAACTTCCTCCTTGAGCTCCCCATAATCACACTGTCCCATCTTACATTGGTCAGAGAGGGACTGGAAGAGCTTACTCTCCAGGGAGAATAGCAGCATTTTGGCCTGTTCAGCATCATTGCACTCGTTGATGCTGCTTGTTCCACTTCCCTGAAGTGGACCGAAGGGTCCCCATTTGCAGCAAGTTTAGTTAAATGGCTTACCAAGGCCCTAAGCTGTTGGGTGCCGTGAGGAATTACGAACTGGTTTTGGAGGGGTCCCTCATCCCCGTTATCAGCGGGCGGGCCGAACCTTTGCTGCCGGGCTGGGCACATCGGCCCCGGTCCCAGCCTCTCTTGCTGGGGGTTTTCCTCCTCAGCTTCTGCCCCTAATTCCACCCCCCTCTCCTGCCAGATTTCGCTAAAGCTTGGCGCTACGGGTGGTGGTCGTGGGCCCTCCTGCTCCTCAACCGGGTCGTCCCTTGGCACTACCTGTGGTGTCTGAACCGTTCTCCCCAGGTTCCCTGTGAATTCGACCTGGGCTGCACTAGGGCTTATGAGGCATACCATGCCTTTTGCCGTCCTCAGAGCAAGGTTCAGACTCTCTATCTGCTTCTGGCAGGGGCCATGGTCTGCATCCTCAAACCTCTGTGCACTCACTATCTTATAGGCTGCCTGTAAGCCTTTTACTTTCTCCTCCTGCTCTCTTACTTGACTTGCCAGGCGGGCATTCTTTTCCCGCAACCTCAGCTCGTTGTTCTTGGCCTCAGTGACCTGACACTGTAAATATTCCTGCTGGGTCTTATGCTCCCCCACTAACTGCACCCTTTCCTGGTTCAGAGTCTGCAATGCTAACAGTAACTTCTCCCCTGCTAGGGCCTTCGTTTGGACTTCAACGGCTGACTGCCGGATCTCAGCTGCCTGTGCTTCAACGAGCCTGTCCAAAAGCTGGATCTGTTTCTTGAAGCACATCAGCCAGACTGCCTTTTCTATGGATTTCTTATGATCCTTCCCTCCTGTCCATTTAGCTGCAGCATCTACCGGGCGCCCAGCCTTTAACAGATTAGTGACCCATTTTTTTTCCATATTCACCTTACTGAACACATAATTTGAAATCCTCTCTTCCATTACAGTTCTCTCTTCCAAATCAGTGTCCACTGTGTCACATCCCTTTTGCCAAAGTCCCATCTGGGTCGCCATTTTGTAGGGGGTGGTGGTGTGTGTCAGCTTCACCTCTGACTACTGAGTGGTCCGAATCGCTCCCACTCCCTGGGTTCTAGACCTTGGACTTATTTGGGGGTTGTGACAAAAAATGCAGCAGACAACCGGTTTTTGTACAAGGAAAGAAAACTGGGTTTATTGAAAGCACAAATGAACTTATAACATTAGGATAACACTGAGATACAAAGTACCCTTAGTTTAGAATGGGGAACACACGGCATAACGAGGGAAAATCACCCTACTAATCCCCTTACCCTTGTCCCACCCCCAAAACCTAACTAAATTGAACTAGGAGAGGTCAGGCATCATGCTCACCAAACCAGGGTTCCTTGACAGTTCGAAATCCAGCCAGGTAAGCCGGTTGCAGTTTTGCGGTACGCTCTTTGTGTCCTCTGGGCCCTGCCGTCCCCACGTGGTCCTGGTCTGTGGAATCTGCGAAGGTTCTTCTGTTGGATAGAGTCTGTTGGTACGGTAAGGCGCAGTTGTGGGTGGACGATCTTCGTGTAGGGCTTCTCCAAAACTGCTGTTTAAAGCTGAACTGCTGAGAACCTGCTCCAAAACCCATCTTCCTGCTTCGTAACTGGTCCCCAGTTATACTGTTTTTCGAATTTCTTATCTGATTCCCAAAACAAGGTTAGTTCTTTGTCTGATTATGGTGGGCTTCTTCCGGTGATTGTTGGTTTCCTGTCCCCATAACTAGGCTTGAACTGAAAGCCATTGTTTTGATGGGTTTGCATAATTGCATTGATTGATTTATGCAAGGTTTTGATGGGCTTTAGTTTCGTGTAAGCTGAAGTCTTTCTCTTGGTTGATTGTTTTAAAGGGCTACTCTCATTGTCTGGTTTTCAGGAACAATCCACACTGTCCCAACAAGCCCAGGCATGTCTGCAGGGATCCATTTTTAACCCAGCAGTTGGGTCTTCTGCCATAAAAGTCCAAAAGTCATATCCTTGTTGATGATATGAAAAATGTGGGAATTTTGAGAACCCTTCAGTGATAACCCCTTCAAACCTGGCTGATGACCTCTGAGAACCCCACCGATGAACCCCAAGAGTGGTACAACGAAAGCCATGTGACAATCAGATGTATCATTGAGCAAGCCATTGGCATGCTCAAGTTGTGCTTCAGGTACCTGGAGAGGTCTGAAGGTCCCCTTCAGTACTTGCCAGTGAGGGTCTCTCAGATAATCGTCGTGTGCTGCGTTCTGCACAACAAAGCACAGCAGCGGGGACTAGAGGTGGAGGAGGGACAAGCCGCTTAGCACTCGTCATCTGATGAGGATTCCAATGACAAGAAGGAGGAAGAGGAAGATGAGCCCCCAACGTCAGACCAGCCGATCACATACTGTAAGATTCTCAAAATCCACAGATCCCCCAAAACTCGGAGAAAAACCCTAAAGAAAAGGACTTTGAACTCTTTTCTAACCATTTCAGGGTGATAAAATGTATTGGGCCGAACAGAGGGTGATTCAAGGTCAAAAAACAAGATTTGGTATTTTTTTTAAAAAGGCATGTTTGGGCTTGTAAAGGAAAAGGCTGCAATAGGAGTTGGGATCAACCTCTGTAATAGATGGTTTGAGTATTGGAGTTAATCAAACTGTCTGTGGAACTGTGTGACCTCACTCAGCCCCTATCAGACATTTAAATTCAGACAATAGACCCATGGAAGAGCAGTCCCCGCCCAAATTACAGGACCCATCCAAAACATGCATAAAACAAATCCAATCACCCCACTCCATAGAAATCTCAGGCCCAGTCAGGAAACTCGAAACCTGAGCACAACGACCACAATCAAGCAAAAGCTCAACAACTCATGAAACCATCCCGAAACCACTTCACACATTCACAAACAAGTTACTCTTAACGAGCCCGCCAAAATCTTACAATAAACCGGGTCAGATTTAGCACGCAGATAAGGAGGCTTCAATTAATATAATTGAAGGCCCGTTTTCTCAAGAAGGCAGTTCAGCCAGGAGTTCGACAGTTCAACAAGACGAGGGGGCAACAGAAAGAAGTTCAACAGAGAAGGTCAGCAGCTCTAGAAGCAGGCCGACACACAAAAAGAATCCAGAGCAACAGCCTCTGTGACCATCAGACACCTCGTGGCAACAAGGGCCTTACAAAACAACCAACCGAATATTACCACCAACCAACCACCGGGTAATATTGGGCCACCGCGACCAAAGAAAACCAACTTGGGAGAAAACCGAAGATCCGCAAAGTTTCCACTCTACAATCTATTCCTGACTTACCCCTGGGTAAGTTTTCCATTCAAAAGATCCCTTTAGTGGGTACTCACCCGATAGATCCAATACGCACCCTACCGCATCAGCGGACTCGCGAAGACTGACCAGCTATGCAGTTGAAGTCCTCTACCGCATCCGGGGTGCGGCAGACACCAACCAACACATACAGTGAACCCCGAAATCGCGAACCAGCTCAACTGTCAAGGATTCGTTTGGTGAGCATTATCCCTGGTCCTTTAGAGCCCAACTTAGCTAGTAAAGTGGGATTGGGAGGGGTGAGGTATCTTTCTACTGTAATTTCCCTCGTGTGTATCGAAATGTTCCCCATTTTATTAGAGTGTTAAGATTGTTGTGTTGTATTTTCTCTCTTGAGTAAAGATCAAAGTTTTTTGCACCAAAACCAGTTGTCTGCTGCACTTTTGTCACAACCCCCAAATAAGTCCAAGGTCTAGAACCAAGGGAGTGGGAGCGATTCGAACCGCTCAGAAGTCAGAGGTGAAGCTAACACACACCACCACCCCCTACATAATGTCGAACGCGGCAGGACCTTGGCAAAAGGGATGTGATGCAGTGGACACAGTTTTTGAGGAGAGAACCAAGATGGAAGAGAGGATTTTCTCTTATGTGTTCAGGAGAGTAAATATAACAAAGTAATGGGTACCCAGCCTGTTGCACGCTGAGCGTCCCATGGACACTGCAGCCAAGTGGACTGAGAGCAAGGACCACAAGAAATCTGTGGAGAAAGCTATCTGGTTGGTATGCTCCCAGCGATAGATCCAGCTTTTAGACAAACATGTTGAGGCACTGGCAGAAGAGCTGCAGGAATCAGCTCAACTGTCTCACGCAAGAGCTGTAGCAGGGGAAAGATTATTGGCAGAACTAACCGCCCAAACTCAGGAAAAAATGCAGGTAGTAGAGAAACATAGAAACAGACAGGAATACTTACGGTGTCAGGTCACCGAAGTGAACTGGTGTTGCGGGAAGAGAACGCCCGCCTTGCCAAGCAAGTAAGAGAACAAGAGGAGAGGTTGAGAGACGTCCAAGCAAGATAGCAAGCACTAGAGGGTATGAGGTGGGAGATCACGGCCCCGCCAGAAACAAATCGAGAGTTTGAACCTTGCTCTGTCCAGGGCAAAAGGCATGGTATGCCTAATAAGCCCGGGTGTGGCCCAGGTGGACCTGAAAGAGGAAGGGGAAACTGTTCGGACGCCACCTGTGGCGCCGGGGAACGACCCGGTTTGGCAGCAGGGTTTTAACTTGGTTTGGCAGCAGGGAGGGGTGGGCGAACCAATGCAGGAAAGGTCGGAGCCGGGGCCGATGTGCCCGGTCCAGCAGCAAAAGTTTGGCCCGCCCGGCAGTGCTGGGGGTCAAGGACCTCTTGAAAGCCAATTCGTGGCTCCCCATGGCACCCAACAGCTTAGGGCTATGATAAGCCACCTGAGTAAGCTCACCCAAAAAGGGGACCCCTCGGTCCACTTCATGGAAGTGGAACAGGCAGCGGGTATAAACGACTGCGCTGACTCCGAGATGGCAAAACTGCTCCTTTTCTCCCTGGATAGCAAACTCTACCAGTCCCTCTCTGCGGAGAGTAAAAAAGAGCAGGGCGGATACGCTGCTATCTGGGAGGAAGTTCTGGAGGCCATGGGTATGAATGATGGTAGTCCCTTCTCCCGGGTGGAGAGAACAACACAGCTAGCAGGGGAGACCCCACAGGCTTTCACAGACCGACTGTGGCCTGTGTACAAGAGTGCCTGTAATGGGGTTCTCGACCGGGCTCACCTGACTCAGGACGAGCTGACCCACTGGCTCCGAAGCCTGGTGGCAAACAGCTTGCCCCGGATCAGAGCCAAGGCTGAGCTGTGGTTTGACCCGAAAGACCCCCGGGTCACCGAGGAGACAGTGGTCAGACAACTGACCCTGGATACCGGAATGGTAGAGGGACAGAAGAGCACCCACCAAAAGGGAAAGTACATGAAGTGAAACCTAGTAATAAGAAAGAGTGGCACCAGGAAGGGGGTAGTCCTTCCGACACGAAGCGTAACTGCTTCGGGTGCGGGAAGAATGGGCATTGGAAAAAGGACTGTCGGAATCCGTGGAAGGATAACATAGGAAAGAACTCCCCAGCTCCTGCCCCAAGAACCGAAACCCCGACCTCTACCCCCACGTTAGACTCAGTCGTAGCTGCGATCCGAACTTTATTAAATGGCCCAGGGAAGGTAGCCACCGCCACTGGTGTTTTCACCCCATCTGCCCCACTCAACACAGACCTATGACTAGAACCAGCGCAGCCTGTCTACCTGTGCCCCCTGGAATATGATGTATGGAAGAGACCGTATGTTAAGATGGAGGTGGAGAAGGTGAAAGGAACTTATCTGTTAGATACTGGAGCATCGAGCACCATTGTCTATTCAGCTAACCCCGCTGCCTCACTTCTGTCTAACGAGTCCCGTACAGCTTAGTGGGGTTTACAGGTAACGAGCAGGCTGGCTTGTTCTCCATCCCGCTGTCCATTCATTTAGGAGCACGTCACACTAAGTGGACCTGTGTCTTAATGAAATGGGAGCAGGAAGGGAAGGGGATCCTGGGGGCTGACTTTATCATAGGCCACAGGATTCTAGTGGATCTTAGGAACCACTGTCTGTGGGAGGCATGTACCAGCAAAGAAAGTGAAGTGGCAGTCATCCCAGAGAAACAGGGCAAGGGGACCTTGTGCACTCTGAAACCAAGGGAAGGTTATGACCTCGATCATTTACTGATCATTTATGAACAAATGATCAGTAACACTCCGGTGGCATACCAGGCATTTGTGCAAGCACACCTCGCCACATTTGCCACTCACCAGCACGATTGTGGGAGGGTAAACGGGGTTGAGGTTAGTGTGAGTAGGGACCCATGACCCGACCACAGAAGCAATACAATTTCCCCAGGGAGGCGGAGGCAGACATGGAAATGGCCATGGCTTCTTTAGTAAAACAGGGGGTATTGAGATCAATAGCCACCCATGTAAACTCTCCACTGTGGCTGGTTAGAAAACCGGACAACTTCTGGAGGGCCACAGTGGACTATCGGGTACTCAACCGTAACATCCCTGCCTGTACACCCACGGTCGCAGCCGTCGCCGACCTCATTGGAAGTATCCCAGCATCTGCGACCACCTTCACAATGCTGGACATTTCCAACGGGTTTTGGTCCATCCCTTTACGGAGAGAGGACCAGTACACGTTTGCCTTCACTTTTAAAGGCCAACAGTACACCTGGAACTGCCTACCTCAGGGCTTCCACAACAGCCCAAGCATTTACCACCAATGCATGGCAAATTGTTTGAAGGGCTTCAGCCAGCCCCGGCAGTTGGTACCGTATGTGGATGACCTGCTCCTATTCACCGATGAGGGAGAGGAACACAGCCCACTACTGGCTGAACTGCTGGAGCTGCTCAGGCAAGAAGGCTTCAAAGTAAACCAGAAGAAGGTATAGATCGGCTAACCGGAAGTAAAATTCCTAGGGCTGACTGCGCGCTGGGGAAAGGACTATCGATAAAGCTAGGAGGGATGCAGTGCAGGAGTTACCGGCCCCTAACACAGTTACAGGAGTGAGATCTTTCCTACGGCTAACAGGGTACTGCAGAGATTTCATTGAAGATTACGCAGCCACAGCAGCCCCTCTGCTCCGACTCCTACACAAGGGTGTAGAGTGGGTATGGGACGAGGGTTGCGAGGCAGCATTTGCCAAATTAAAGAATTAAAGACCGGGCCGGCTCTAGGGGCTATTGATGGGGGAAATGAGTTTTTCCTGGAGGTGGCAGCCAGCGGGGACAGTTTGAGTGCTGTGCTGCTCCAAGAGCGGCACGGCCAGCTGAGACGGGTGGTTTACTCCTCCAGGATACTCACCGATGTGTAGAAGGGCTATTCCAACTGTGAGAGGCACCTCCTCGCCACTCACTGGGCTGTGAAAAGATCATTGATCTTCACAGGCACATCTCCCATCACCCTCCTCACCCATCACACACCCACCCAGATGCTCCTGGATGGGAGAATCAAAGACAGGACAGTGAGCAGTGCCTGCATTGCTCGCTGGACCCTACTTCTCTCCCAGATGGACCTAAAGGTGAAAGGTCTCTGCAAGCCGAAGCGCGCAGCGAACATGATTTACCCAGGGACTGCCCACCGGTGTTCCATTGAAGGGGTATGGGAAGTTAACATAGGTCTTCGGGCCGGGATACACCCCACAGGCCGCAAGATCTATGTGGACGGTTCGAGCACAGTATCTGCTGGTGAGCGACTTACCGGGTGTGGAGTTTATGAACCAGAAGCAGACATTGCCCTGGCAATTAAACTCCCCAGCACCATGAGCGCCCAGCAGGCTGAACTGTCCGCGGTAGTGTACGTGGGGTCACACACCCCAAGAAATTCCCTACCCCGCACACGATTTGCTCGGACAGTATGTTCACATGCAATTCGTTACAGAATACCTGGCCATCTGGTCCCGTCGCGAATATACCTCCGCTGACGGGAGACCCCTGGCAATTAAGCCTCTGCTGGAGAAAATCATGGCGGCCGTAGGGGAGGAAGGGAAGGTCTATATCCATAAGGTCAAAGCCCATTCAATGACAGAGCCAAAGTGGGAGAGCAACCGAAAGGCAGACGAGCTGGCCAAACAGGGGGCCAGGGAAGGGGTATTCTGGGATCCATACCAAGCAGGTTCGGTAGCCACAATCCGGGACATGGGAGGCACATAGGGGGTAGCTTTGGCCTCAGACTTAAAGCAGGCCCAAGCCCAGATACCGTCCTCAAGACCATCCTGAATGCACTTACAAAAGGAGAAAAGGTAGAGGGCCCGTTAAGGAAGGCATGCTGTTCAGAGGGGAGCAGTGGGTGGTGCCGCAGCAGCACCAAAGGGAATTCCTCCAACTGGCCCATGAGGGTCCAGGAGCGGGGCATCCCGGACCTGAGACCACCTGGCAACGGGTGGAACAGACAGGATGGAGGCCAGGACTCAGGGAAGATGTCCACCAGTTTTGTGCCGGCTGTCTGGTGTGTGCTGCTAACAACCCAGACCCCCGAAAAGGAAGGTATCTATGGGACACATCAGGAGGGTAGAGGGACCATGGCAGTCGATCCAGGTCAATTACATCGGGCCCCTACCTACCGCCCAGGGAGGCTACAAGTACTGCTTAGTCCTGGTGGATGTGTTCTCAAAGTGGGTAGAAGCCTTCCCATGCCGAACAGCCACAGCATTGGGTACGGCTAGGATCCCGGTCAGGGAAGTCTTCTCACGATGGGGACCACCGCAGTATGTGGAGTACGACCAAGGGAGTCACTTTACCGGGCAGGTCATGCAAGAGACCCTCAGGATACTCGGCATTGAAGGGAAATGGCACGTCGCCTACAACCCGCAGTCATCGGGTCCTGTGGAGCGTTTAAACCATACCATTAAAGAAAGGCTGCAGAAGGAGATGGGAGACTTACCCAAGAAGTGTTACCGTTGGTCCTAATGGGGATCCGAGCCAGCCAGTCAAAAAGCACGGGGTATTCCCCACACGAGCTCATGACTGGTAGGGTTATGCGGACCCCCACCCATGTGCTAGCCCCAGTGCTCACGGAGGGTCAGCTCAGAGAGGTGAACTGGGACAGCTTCGTCAGGAATCTATTTGAACACCTTAAACAGGTTCACTGGCAGGCTGCTAGCAACATGGGAAAACAGCATCGGAGTAACCGACTGCTGTTAGAACCCCTCAAGCACCATGAGTGGGAGATAGGAGATCAGGTCATGGTTAGGAATTTTGCCCGGGTAGGGAGTTTTGAACCACTGTACATGGGGCCCTACAACATTGTCGACAAGGCAAGCCCCATGGTCTACGCCATACCGATGCCCCGCCGCACGAAGTGGTTCCACATTAACCAGTGTAAACTGTACACACCCGAGAAAGGGGAACAGCCAGCAAGGGTGAACCGCCCTAAACATAGAGATCCTCAGCCAGCAGCTGTGGCAGATTCACAGACCGCACCGGTGGGGGCAGTGGCTTGTGTCACTGGAGGGCCCATTCCTCCAATTGTTTGGGACTCGGACGCACCCCCGGTAGCTGGAGCCCAAAGAAGGTCTCCTCGCACACCACAGCCAAAACTACCGTGGTCACCTCAGTTTCAATGGTTCAGCCCCGGAAGGGCCGCAACCCGTAAAAGAATGCCCAAGGTCAGGGATCATTTTAAGAAGAGGGGTCCCCAGCCTGCGGCCTCAGGCTGCGAGGAACCCATAGGACAGTACAGGGACTCAGCAGCCAGACCAAAGGGGGTAGTGTGCTGTAGTACAGGAAGGAACACTCCCCCGATCATCTGGAATTCAGGGAAACCCCCAGTTGTTTTAAGAAGGACTCTCTGGGTCCGGCAGTACAGGCCACCTTACACCCAGGTGTACAGGCTGCCCAGAAGCCGCCCAAGACGGAGGCCAAATGGGAATTAGCCTGGCCGTCCGGAGACGGGCGGGGGGTGTACATAGTTTTTCTGATGAATGTTAAGTTCTTTTTTACAGTTTTGGTAGTTTTAGGTTTATTATTATTTAATTATTTTACAATAAGTAAGTTTAAATTTCGAGACTCGATCACCTGTCAAGCCAGAGAACCTTCTCGGGAAATAGCTATCTGTTCTGTGTGTCCCTACAGAGAGGAAATCGGCATGAGGAGGGTTCTGCTCCTGCTCGCCCTGGTAGGGGTGAGCATCGGTGACTGAGGTGACGTGGAGGACTCCCACATTTATGGGTGCTCGGGAGAGAGAGCGCTGATCGTTATTGCTGGGGGTGGCGAACCAGGTGTGGAGGAGCTCGCTATTTACTTCCATGAGGGAAGGTGGCCAGGGTGGCTGGGGTCTAACCCTACACAATACTCCAGCCAGGCTGGGTTCACCTACGGGGAGGCCTCCATCCCATGCCCTAGGGTACAGGTCGTTGCTACAAGGGTCAGTGTCACTGAGGGGAAACGTGTGTGTCTTACATGCAAGGGACGGATTCCCCTGGATAGGTGGTGGTGGCTCAGGAAGCTGAGCAGGGACATAGAGGAACGTACAGCTGACTGGGAACGACTGGGGAACGACACCCACCGGACGATCACAGGGAACCGAAGAAAAGTGAGTGTGTGTTGGGATAAGTGGTGGGAGTCGGAACAGGGAATCTATATCTGCATGTGGGGATCAGAGAGAGCCTGCCCCACAGGCATATCTATCATCTTCTCCAGACAATGGCAAGATACCGGGAAAGGGATGGGGTGGGATTCCAGCCTGCATGCGTGCGCGCTCCCACACTCCCCGATCCCAGTCAACTCCACCGAACTCGTAGCACGCACCCAAATGCCCCTACCCATGACCCCAACATCACGGACAGTAATAGAGAGGTGTCCTACCACCACCAAGGGACCAGGAAATGGGTTAGTGCTAGTGCCGACCGAAAAGGTACTATACCAGGGGGTACACTACGCAGTAGCTTCAGTTATCCTAAACCTTACCGAAGTACACTTACCTGAATGGTACCTAAGGAGACAGAACAGCTATACCAGGCCCTACTAAAAGAAATGTTTAGGAAATTCCACGAATTCGACTTTGCCAACATAGACAAAGCAGAGCTGTACACATTACATGCTGAGCACACTATGGGTGCAGGGAGACAAAGAAGGGGAACCTGGAACGATATTTTCACAACCTACAATTCAGGATCCTCGGTAATAAATAGCCTGGACGATATAGAACTGCAAACACAAATAAATGGTCTAAAAACCCAACTACGAAAGATCCTAACGGAAGAAAACACAGTGGTAGGCTCGGAGCTACACGAGGACCAAGCTAAGACGGTCCATTTAAAGGAGATCATTGTTGAGCTAGAAAGACACGCAAAAACAGTAAATGCACTCATATGGGAGGATAGGAATGCTTCGGATCAGGCTGCACAGAATGAGGTGTGTGTGCTACACGGGGCATGGTTGCTGGGCGAGGGCTGCAGCAACCTGGAGGATTTAAAGCAGGGTTTAGTCCCCTCCTGGATCAGCAACAAGCACCTCGCAGCCCTCCACCTGTTTAGCAATTCGCTGAGCCCGTGTCAGCTCCGCCTAGCCTCTGAAGCCTACCCTGTCCCAGTAGATTGCGGGTGTTCCCATCACACCATCATGGGGATAGTAGTGAGGATGCCGGTCATGGGTGGGACAGCCCGACCTGCACCGGTATATAGGGTGGAGAACATTGGGATCATTCAAGGGGGTGCACACGTCCTTTTCGCAGCGGTCCCACCTTATGTCATAAAGTGGGAGCACGCTATGACAGCTACTGACCTCTCCGGGTGACGGAGCGGGGGTGCACACGTAATACTGTGTCCCCAGCACTTGAATGCCTATTCTAGACCACAGTGCGGGCTTAAAGCTGCTGGCGCACAACCTATTAACTGTCCCATGGAGGTAATGGCACAAGACCATGTTCCCCCACAGGTAGCATTCATAGGGGGTGGGACATATTGTGTCACCACAAGTGCACCCCACTACCAGCATGGACAGCGCATCTGGTGTCCGGTGAGTGACAGCAGTTTCTGCTTTAAACCCGAGGCAGAAGTTCAAGAGGTCCAGGAACGGATTGTCCCCATTCCTGAACCCTCCACTGTTCACCTCACTGTCAGGGAAAACATAATCAACCTGCAAGACTATGTCACATTCTTCGGCTATAAAGTTCCCCCTCTACCCGAACATCTTACCGTCCTACTCAAAGCCGTAGAAGTATCTCAAAAACATTTCTATACTCTAGAACAAAAGACAGTCGAGATAGGGGCCGAGATTTCGGATATCATAGTTCCACCCTGGTGGGATATTTTCAAAAGTATAGAGATCCCTTCCTGGATCAGAATGGCTTCCGATATTTTAGTGGTCTGCCAGCTCAGTATAGTCTTCTACTTACTGTGCACAAAGTGCAAGGGGAGGGACAGAATGCTCCGATCCCGACATGAGATAGCATGGGACGAGCACGAGCCACAATCATTATTAAGATAAAGTTTTGTGACTGTGTATTATTTTTCTATATATGTACCATATTTTCCAAGTGGTGCAGGGGTGTTGGACCCCCTCCGTGCTTGGATATCAATGTAACTGAATTCTTACCTGTGTCTGCATCTGAACACTACACCTCAAGGGGAATGTATGTTTTGGGTCTTAGATAGGTAAACTATAGGGGAAGGTTGGCTCTTGAGGATCGAGAATTTTGCTCACCCAGCATGATGCTCCAGCAAGTAAAATATCACAGGGCGGACTGTAAGATTCTCAAAGTTCACAGATCCCCCAAAACTCGGAGAAAAACCCTAAAGAAAAGGACTTTGAACTCTTTTCTAACCATTTCAGGGTGATGAAATGTATTGGGCCGAACAGAGGGTGATTCAAGGTCAAAAAACAAGATTTGGTATTTTTTTTTAAAAAGGCATGTTTGGGCTTGTAAAGGAAAAGGCTGCAACAGGAGTTGGGATCAACCTCTGTAATAGACGGTTTGAGTATTGGAGTTAATCAAACTGTCTGGGGAACTGTGTGACCTCACTCAGCCCCTATCAGACATTTAAATTCAGACAATAGACCCATGGAAGAGCAGTCCCCGCCCAAATTACAGGACCCATCCAAAACATGCATAAAACAAATCCAATCACCCCACTCCATAGAAATCTCAGGCCCAGTCAGGAAACTCGAAACCTGAGCACAACGACCACAATCAAGCAAAAGCTCAACAACTCATGAAACCATCCTGAAACTACTTCACACATTCATAAACAAGTTACTCTTAACGAGCCCGCCAAAATCTTACAATAAACCGGGTCAGATTTAGCACGCAGATAAGGAGGCTTCAATTAATATAATTGAAGGCCCGTTTTCTCAAGAAGGCAGTTCAGCCAGGAGTTCGACAGTTCAACAAGACGAGGGGGCAACAGAAAGAAGTTCAACAGAGAAGGTCAGCAGCTCTAGAAGCAGGCCGACACACAAAAAGAATCCAGAGCAACAGCCCCAGTGACCATCAGACACCTTGCGGCAATAACGGCCTTATGAAACAACCAACCGAATATTACCACCAACCAACCGGGTAATATTGGGCCACCGTTACCAAAGAAAACCAACTTGGGAGAAAACCGAAGATCCGCAAAGTTTCCACTCTACAATCTATTCTTGACTTACCCCTGAGTAAGTTTTCTACTCAAAAGACTCTAAATCCTATCCCTTTACGAAGAAAAGTAGGTACTCACCCGATAGATCCAATACGCACCCTACTGCATCAGCGGACTCGCGAAGACTGACCAGCTACGTTGTTGAAGTCCTCTACCGCGTCCATGGTACGGCAGACACCAACCAACACATACAGCGAACCCTGAAATCGCGAACCAGCTCAACTGTCAAGGAATCGTTTGGTGAGCATTATCCCTGGTCCTTTAGAGCCCAACTTAGCTAGTAAAGTGGGATTGGGAGGGATGGGGTATCTTTCTACTGTAATTTCCCTCGTGTGTATCGAAATGTTCCCCATTTTATTAGAGTGTTAAGATTGTTGTGTTGTATTTTCTCTCTTGAGTAAAGATCAAAGTTTCTTGCACCAAAACCAGTTTTCTGCTGCACTTTTGTCACAACCCCCAAATAAGTCCAAGGTCTAGAACAAAAGAAGTGGGAGCGATTCGAACTGCTCAGAAGTCAGAGCTGAAGCTGACACACACCACCACGCCCTACACATTGCTGCTCGGGATGCCAGGGATGCCTTAATACCTCGAAGGTTCAGTTAGTCACTCACGGTGGACCAAAGTAACTATCACATCCCCCACTCCTTCCCTCCCCCCTCCCCTGCCACTTACACAAAGCAGTCCTGTAACCAATCATCCACCCACTGCACATGCACCAATTGGTCACAGTCAATTCTATGCCTTCACATTGATCAACAAGCAACTGAAAACCCGAGCTGGCACTCGCCAGGCAAGATTGGTGAACACGGGAAAGTGGTGCAAAGTATTACATTTTATGTGAATAAATAAATAAATGAAACTTAGTAACATAATATTTTCAGAAACACCCTTGTGCATACTCTCAGTGAACTACAAAGCCGTTCTTTGCTCATGTGGCTTCAGCAGAGGTAGAGAAAGGCTGCTCTGATCTCTGCTCTGACTTCTGAGATGCTCGTGGCTGATGACCTCTGGGTGTTGGAACCCATGAGGACCCCGCCAAAGACTGCACCACCTGCACCTGCACAGGGGCAGACTTGACCATCAGGAGAATAGACAACATATCGGGTACTGGTTGGGGGGGCGGGGGCAACGGGTGAGACGTGAGAACGCTTTGACTGGAGTTTCCACTTCCATGTCCCCTTTCACCATCATCCCTCTCCTGGGCCATCATTCCTACATCTCTGCAGGAGAGCAGCTTGGAGCAGATCAGTGAGGCCTTGTAAGACCACGGCTAATGTATCTGTCATCCTGTTTAAGGCGGCAGGAATGTTGGGGTCCACAGTTTACACGGCCGTGGTCAGGGCCTGCAGGGACTGATTAGTGTGCCGTGATTCAAGTTCCACTGAGGAGGTCACTCTCTCAATGGAAGACATCCTCGCAACGGCCTGCGACATCAATCCACAAATGTTTGAGACGGACTCCTCCATCCTCTCTGATAGGATGGAGAGTATGCCTGGCAGGACTGCCAGTACCTCACATATTTGACCCTCTTTCATTCTCCTTTTCATTGATGGCCCCCGGGGTTCAGTATCTCTGTCCATCTGAGCAGAGTTTGGAGAGGACGGTGCCTTCCGATGTGGACTTTCCACAACTATCCCTACCACCACTCTCTGCTCGTGCTCACTGATTCACCAGGACTCACTGAAGTGCTCATGTCTGTGCCGTGCCCGGTTTCGCATGCGTTCTGTGACTGTGCACCCTCAGAAGGAATCAGCTCCTCTGAGGTAATGTTGTCAGGAAGGGGCCATGATGGCCATGGAGGAGAGAAGAGACAGATGTGATTTAGCCATGGGAATGTAAAAATGTTGAAATTCAGCATGATTTAGGTGATCATATTTCACTCGGTGCTGAAATCAAGTTAACGTGAGTCTTGTATGAGAAGTGGGTCGGAGATATTTAATGCTGTCACCATGAGCAGTGAAGTCCGAGTCTCTCCATCGCCAATGATCAGGGACACTGGTATGCCACTTATCTCCATGGCCTCCTCCTCTGCAGGTGTCAACAGTATGATCTGCGGTCCTCTCCTTCTCCCTTGTATTTTGAGCTCTCTTCTCCTGCAAGGGGGCACTTCAGACCTATGAGTGTCTATAAGGTATGTGTGCATCCGATGGATGCCACGCATTTGGTGAGGGTGACTATCACATATTACGAATGCCACTGGCACCCATTTGAGGATGTGTGCTGAGAATTGGATGAGCTTACTGAGCTGGGAATCATATTGCATAAAGGTTGGGGTAAGTGGCAGTGGTAGATGGAGAAAGGGGTGAGGAAGTGCATTGAAAGGGAATGATGGGTGCTGCTGAAACTTAAGTGGCTGTGAGGAGTGATGTGATGAAGTACACTTGACAAGACAGAGTGGGGGGGGGGGGCGGGGGGGAGGTGCACTACAGGATGTAAGTGAATCTGCAACCGCGCTCACCTTTCTTGACGTGGTTAGGTCATTAAACTGCTTCCTGCACTGGATCCAGTTATAGGGTATTATACTCCTGCTGCTGACCTCATCAACCACCTTTAACCACGCCTTCTTGGTCGCAGCAGGTTTCTTATAGCCATTATTGGGGAACAGTACCTCCTTCCTCTCCCTTAGTGTACCTAGCAGTATGTCAAATGTTGCTTCATTTGAAGCAGGACGCAGCTTTTGACCTTCCTTACTCCATCTGTTCATTTTTCCCTCTCTCCTAAAATGCTCCCAACTCCTCCAAATTCTATCTTTGCATTGGCCCTTTAATAGTCGAGTGCACATCACGTCCGGTCACGTGCATTGGAGATGCGAAACCTGGAAGTAAAATGATAATGATGCATCCCTGTTGAAATTGGACATTCCCACGTGTCCCACGATCCTCCACGTTTCACGCCCAATCACCCCCTCCCCCCACCACCCTGCTCAGATCCTGCCTCTGCATTATTATTGACCCCAGAGATTCAGTGATATGTGAATGTGGCTGTATCTGAGTGAGTGAGTGACTGTGAGTCTATGACTATGAATGATACCTGTGACTGTGGCTATGAGTGAGTGAGTCTGTGACTGGGAGTGAATGAGTCTGTGACTGTGCATGGTTAGGTGTGACTGAGTGAGTCAGTGACTCTGTGTGGATGAAGGGAGGAAGAACAGGAAAAGCATGGCACTGCCTCTGAGCTTGAGGGAGGCTCAATCTTCATCCGTTCACACTCTCTGTATAATGTCAAACCTATAAATTTTAGCGTTGTGTATTTATTAAGTACTTAAGGGCAGAAAGTTCTGGGGCCCTCCTCCTCCTCCCTTATCTTGACCTGTATGTGCTGCTTTGGCCTGCCAGAAGCAACGTTGTTTTTAATATTGGGGGCAAAATTCAACTTCGGCAGGGACGTAAAAATGGTGGCATTGGATCAGCCACCTGTTATATGGACTACTTAATCTTCCTTTCCATTGACTACCACCTGTTCTGTGCCTCTGCTGAAATTGAATTTTGCCCCCATTGTAAATTTGAAGAGCACATACAGGAGCTAATTTTCCAAGGAATCTCTTCCATTACCAACACATATTGAAAACTTGCACTTGGGCTTCTCAGGATTGCCTGAGATCATAGAATCATAGAATCATAGAGCGCAGAATGAAGCCATTCAGCCCATCGGCCTGTGCTGGTTCTCTGAAAGAGCTACCAAAGCTACCAATTAGTCCCACTCCCCTGCTCTCTCCCCATAGCCCTGCAATATTTTTCCATTTTAAGTAGAGATCCAATTCCCTTTTGAAAGTTGCTATTGAATCTGTTTCCACCACCCTTTCAGACAATGCATTCCAGATCATAACAGCTGGGCCGGTATTGGGCAAGATTACCCATACCAGCGTGTACTTGGAAAATGACTCCCACCCAAGTTCCCAGTGGCATATAATAAAACCTGAAATAGAATGATTACTGCTGCAGGGTACAAGTGTATTATCCAGAACTTTATTCTATCCTCTACCTCTCCTGTCTGCCCATATAAATTCCATTGCTTTACCTCTCTCTGTCCCCGGCTATAGAGGAAGTTAAGAACTGGTGTTGTTGCCAGCAAAAGAGGCGGGCAACAGAAACTCCAGGAATTACTTGCACAGTCCATGCATGCATGAGATCACGATTCTCAGTAGGGAGCTTGTGATCTCATGTGGGAATCTCCCACCAAACACAAGAATGACAGCCATAAGCGTAACCAGAATGGAACTGTCACAAGAAAGTAAATCACCCTTAAACAAGTATAAATTACACAATATATAATTTTATGATAGGGATACAACTTTCTGGCAAGGGCTTGTATAATACAGTATACCCCCCTTATCCTACCTACACAAAACAAAACTAATTCCATTTGGCATTAATAGCACACTCTACTTGGACTTGTTACTAAATCAAGGGCAATGTTTACCATTAAGGTCAAACATTGCATATATCAAGAACAAACTGGATCAGGGTGCCATTAATGTGACTATATGATAAATTTGCAGGTTGTACCTAATGCACAAAATATGATTATTCACGTCTTTGCCAACTTCCCAAGTTCAGCCAACTACTCTTTTGTTTTCAATCAATTCACCTTTGAGATGACATCCTTGTTGACTGGCTCCTGGGTCACCACAGTTGTGGCCAAAAACAATGGGTTATGTGAATCAATAATCTACAAAAGTCCAGGGGAATATTGGTAAAGAAGGTACAAACATTTACAAGGAAGGAATAAAAATGAGGGAAAAAAAACTAAAAACACCTGAAACTTCGAAAAAAATAAACAGCTAGAAATATCCAGCAGGTCCATCAGTATCTGAAAAGAGATACCACAAGTTAATGTTTCAATTTTAAACCTTTTCTCAGAAGAAATGAACAAAAACTGAGGAAATGTTTACACCTGAATTGTTGACTATCTTCTCTCTTTCTAGATGTTGGTGAACATGCTGGGTATTTCCAGTATTTTCTCATTTTGTAATAGAAGGAACATCTGGAGTTTGGACCGTTCCAGAGATAACAGCAGCGGAGAATGAGCAGTTCCAAGGAAATTCCGGGCCATAGGCTGGGATTTTCTGCTTCACCAAACTACCAGCACATCTTCAACAGGATGGGAGTTCTACATGTCCCAATGGCCCACACCTGACTGACTGATTTTCTGAGGTAATTTTTTACACATTAACAGCACAGAAACAGGCCACTTGGCCCAACTGGTCTATGCAGGTGTTTATGCTCCACACGAACCTCCTCCCACTCCTCTTCATCTAACCCTATCAGCATACCCTTCTATTCCTTTCGCCCTCATGTACCTATCTAGCTTCCCCTTAAATGCATCTATGCTATTCAGCTCAACTATTCCATGTGATAGCGAAGTTTCTCCGGAATTCCCTATTGGATTTATTACTGACTATCTTATATTTATGGCCCTTAATTTTGGACTCCCCCGACAATTGGAAACATCTTCTCTACATCTACCTTATCAAACCCCTTCATAATTTTAAAGACTTATATTAGGTTGCCCCCTCAGCTTTCTCCTTTCTAGAGAAAAGAGACCCAGTCTTCGAACGTGTGAGTCTCTCTTTGTCCTGCTCACTGCCCTCACAATTTTACTCACTCCACAATAAAGAAATAAGAAGGGAAAAAAAGAAGTTAGAAAAACAAAGAAGTTTTTTTTAAAACAAAAATTCAATTCTTCTCGATTTGAATTCAAATTATTTGGTCAACCAATAGTTACAAGGAACCCAAGGTTGACATCACCAGCAAGTCAATAAGAACTGATCAAGCCAAGTACATCTGCCCCTAGTGGCCAGCACAGAAAGCTGGGCACACATGCAGATGTGGAGAAATAAAAAGGAATCATAGAATCATAGAATGGTTACAGCACGGAAGTAGGCCATTCAGCCCGTCGAGTCCATGCCGGCTCTCTGCAGGAGCAATCCAGCTAGTCCCATTCCCGTGCTCTTTCCCCTTAGCCCTGGAATTTTTTCCCTTTAAGTACTTATCCAATTCTCTTTTGAAAGCTATGATTAAATCTGCCTCTACCACCTGCTCAGGCAGTGCATTCCAGTACTTAACCATTCACTGTGTAAAAAAGTTTTTCTTCATGTCGCCTTTGGTTCTTTTGTCAATCGCTTTAAATCTATGTCCTCTGGTTCTTGACCCTTCCGCCAATGGGATCAATTTCTCTCTATCAACTCTGTCTAGACCCTTCATGATTTTGAATACCTCTATCAAATCTCCTCTCAACCTTCTCTGCACTAAGGAGAACAACCCCAGCTTCTCCAGTCCATCCACGTAACTGAAGTCCCTAATTCCTGGAATCATTCTAGTAAATCTCTTCTGCACCCTTTCTAAGGCCTTCACATCCTTCCGAAAGTGCGGTACCCAGAACTGGACACAATACTCCAGTTGTGGCCGAAACAGTGTTTAATAAAGGTTCATCATGACTTCCTTGCTTTTATACTCTATGCCTCTATTTATAAAGTCCAGGATCCCGTATGCTTTTTTAACCGCTTTCTCAACCTACCCTGCCACCTTCAAAGATTTGTGCACATATACCCCCAGATCTCTCTGTTCCTGCAAACCTTTTAGAATTATACCCTTTAGTTTATATCGCCTCTCCTCATTCTTCCTACCAAAATGTATCACTTCACATTTTTCTGCATTAAATTTAATCTGTCACGTGCCTGCCCATTCCACCAGCCTGTTTATGTCCTCCTGAAGTCTATCACTATCCGCCTCACTGTTTACTACCCTTCCAAGTTTTGTGTCATCTGCAAATTTTGAAATTGTGTCCTGTACACCCAAGTCCAAGTCACTAATATATATCAAGAAAAGCAGTAGTCCTAGTACCGTCCCCTGGGGAACACCATGTACACCTCCCTCCAGTCCGAAAAACAACTGTTCACCACTACTCTCCCTTTCCTGTCACTTAGCCAATTTCGTATCCATGCTGCCACTGCCCCTTTTATTCCATGGGTTTCAACTTTGATGACAAGCCTATTATTTGAATGATATTGGCAGGCTCCCAATAGGAAATCCCCTATCCTGGGGATATTCTGGCCACAGTATTTTGCCTGGGAGCATTTTCAAGCTTGTGCATTGATCATTTGCCAAGGCTCTTTTGGTTCCCTGGTGCTGCACAATCATTACTTTGCTGTACTAAAACTTACATTTGAAGTGGCAAATAGTTGCAGCAGTGCAAGTAGTACCGAGAAAGGTCAGGAGGATGAGAGTCACTCTCGATTTTAGCCCCCTCCCCCCCACCCAGCCTGGCGGGAAGGGTGCATGGGAAAGGTTAAAATTGAGCAGGTGGACTTACCAGCCCGATGTCGCTTCATTTTATCTTTGCCAACTTTCTAGGTGGCAGAGGCTCCCACTACAGACAGACAGGGGCTTCATCAATATTTAAGTGTTGGTATTCGATGATGTGAATCAGACCCCGACGCGATCTTAACTGCCAATAGTGACATGTAGTGCGGGACCTGACTGGGGAAACCTGACGGGGGGCTGGATCTTGGCCAGAAACAGCCCAGTTAAGCACAAATTTTATGTTTTCAAGGTTTCCCAGTGGGCAAGAAGAACCCCGGCACAGATTGTGCACAGCAAGGTCCCACAAAGAGCAATATGATAATGATCAGATAATCTGTTTCTTTTTAGTGATGTTGGTTGAGGGATAAATATTGGCCAGGTCACAGGGAAGAACTCCCCCGCTCTTCTTCAGCCCACCTTAAGCTGAAACCCTCCTCCATGACATTATCACCCCAAGACTTGACTATTCCAATGCTCTCCTGGCCAGCTTCCCTTCTTACAACCTCTGTAAAATGCAGCTCATCCAAAACTCTGCTGCCTGTATCTGATCCCATACTAAGTCCCACTCCCCAAAAACCCCTGTGCTCTCTGACTTACATTGACTCCTGGTTCCCCCATGCTTTTAAATTAAAATTCTCAACCTCGTGTTTAAATTCATTCATGGCCTCGCCACCCCCTATTTCTGTAACCGCCTCCAGCCCTACAATCCCCTACTAAACTCTCCATTCCTCTGACTCTGACAGAAAGACTTTCACGACCTCAGGACATTCCAAAGCACTTTGCAGCCAATGAAATGTTTTTGAAGTTGTAGTCACTGTTGTAATGTAGGAAATGTGGTAGTCAAATTGTGCACAGCAAGGTCCCACAAAGAGCGATATGATAATGATCAGATAATCTGTTTCTTTTTAGTGATGTTGGTTGAGGGATAAATATTGGCCAGGACACAGGGAAGAACTCCCCCGCTCTTCTTCAAAATAGTGCCAGGGGATCTTTTACGTCCGCCTGAGAGGGCAGACAGGGCCTTGCTTTAACGTCCCATCCAAAAGATGACACACATCCAACAGTGCAGCACTCCCTCAGCACTTTACTGAAATGTCAGCCTAGATGATGTGTTCAAGTCTCTGCAATGGAGTTTGAACCCACAACCTCTGACTCAGAAGCAAGAATACTACTACTGAGCCACAGCTGACGCCTAGAATCATAAAAATTTATGACACAGAAGGAGGCCATTCGGCCCATCGTATCTGTGCCAGCTGAAAAAGAGCTACCCAGCCTAATTCTGCTCTTGGTCCGTAGCCTTGTAGGTTATGGCACTTAAAGTGCAAATCTAAGTACTTTTTAAATGCAATGAGGGTTTCTGCCTCTACCACCCTTTCAGGCAGTGAGTTCCAGACCCCCACCACCCTCTGGGTGAAAAAAATTCTCCTCAGCTTGATTCTGGTCTCTTGTGCCTTTCCCCTCCTTTTGTCCCACAATCCTTCCCTAAAGCCCTCTAATTCTCTCTCCTCCTTTAAGACCCTGCTTAAAACCTCTTTCACCCCTCCTAACATTTCCTTCTCTGGCTTAGTATCTATTCTTTTAATTAAGCCTCTGTAAAATGCTTTGGGAGGTATTTCTACATTAAAGATGCAAGTTGTTGCTGTTGTTGTTATTACGAGGAAGTGGCACCAGCTGATTCACAAAACTCAAAGGAGCTAGAAAAGTGCAGAGTGAGGATGTTCCCCCTTCTCAGTGGAGACTAAGGATAAAGCTGCCCATGGCTTCGGAGTCGTGGAACCCAGAACTCACAGGTGCTCACCTGAATAGAATGGGTTCAAGGAATATTATACCTACATGCAGACTCTGAGGATTTGTGGCAACTGACAGGTGTGACAAGTCTATAGCTCATTGCAGCAACATCAGGGAAGCTTTTTCTTTGTTGCAGACATCAATGGAGCATGTGGCAGTTGCATTGGAATCTGCAGCTGACCTTAAAAGCAGTCAGGGACCAGTCGGTGCCTTCACTTCCATAGAAGCACAGGTTGCAGCTCTGGTGGCAATAGGAGAGAGAACCGATAGCACCACGATACTTGTGGCTGTCTCTCAGAGCTTTCAGGACTTGATTGCTGCCATTAGACCAGCTATCTCGTTGATCAGTGGGGACACAGCTCCAGGTCCCAGTGGGGAGGACAGTAGGCCAGGTCTCCGGGCTTCCCCCTCAGAGTACCACACTACTGGAACATAGGAGACGATGCCAGGCTACCCAGGAACAAGCTCCAGAGATGCAGGCAGCAGCAACTGCTGGCATTGAGAGGAAGGCCTCTTCAGTCCCATTACTGTTTTATAGAACATGATCAACTAGCCACCTTTTGCAATACTGGCCCTCAACTTGTACCTGGGAGAAGTATTAGAACAGGTGAAAGAAAGGCACCCAGGTGAAGCTAGAGATGGGGAAGGATCAAAAAACCCACTGCTGGCACACTCAGAAACAAGTCCAAGTCCATCTAGGCAGAATGTCAAAAAGGAATGCAAAAAATCTTTCTCAGCTTCAGAAACCATCATTGAAACTCTTTACACTCTTCAGGTTCACCAACTCCACACTTCCACCCACCTCAACTGACCCTGGCAAAGGCTGTGCCTCATATCACTCAGCCTAGCTTCCCCTGAGTGAATTACATGAAAAAGCAGGAAACTTGGTGCTGCAGCACCACTGGCCCACAATACATGTAACTGAGCTGACTTGGAACTCAGCAGGCGGATTGTGGGAAGGGCCAAAAAGCACAATAGAATTTGAGGGGGGTCAATTTTGGGGTGGAAATGGCTTCCACCCCATTTTGCTGCCAAAAAAGACTTGCTCCCATTATACACTGAAGTTACATCGAAAACATACGGAATTTCTGGGTCCAAATGACTCCTGCATGCTGCTAGGTCACTCTGTGATGTCACGAACATGCAGTATCCCAGCAGAAAAGAAAAAACTTTTCCTTATATAGCACCTTTCCATGTTCTCAGGACATCTTAAAATGCTTCACATCAAATGAATTACTATTGAAGTGCAGTGACCATTGTTATGCAGGCAAGACTAGCTTCATTGAAAGCAATGGAGGTCGTGACTTCAGACTGACATGAGAGTTGACCCAGAAACACCCAACATCAACAAAGCTCACGACTGACTGTGTACTCTGCATCCTTAGCCCATAGCAAGAGTTCCGAGTCAGACCACTTGTGACTTGCCTTCAGGGAAGTCCAAAGCTGTGGGCCTAATTTCTTTCAATAAAGTTGCTCCCCACAGAAGTTACAAATATTTTTTTCAGCATAAGATGGGAGGGTTCTTTCTTCCCTTTAACCATAGCCAAACCCTTTCTCTGACAAACATGAGCAAGATGCACATGGGACACATGCTCATCCAACAATTAATATATGGGCTGTGCCTGCAGCTTGAAAAGCACCAAAAATACATGGGCACATTCCTGCAGCCTTGCTCCACCTAAAATAACTGGAGTTTAATTTTATGATACATTAAAAAATTTTCATTACATCACAAAGATTTCACCGTTTTTTTTACTTACAACCACATACTATTCAAAGACAAACTGATGACAAAAGTCCTAGTGTCGTGAATGCATTCTTCCTCTGAGAATCAATTACTGAGAAATATTCATGTGAGTTCTTTGCTGCAGAGTATTGCAAGTTGAGTACAACATGGTTCACAATCAACATCATTTTGAAGAATTTCTGTTCCAGGCTCTTCATATACAAGCATTTTATCTCAATTCTGCTGGTTAGATTGTTTAGCACAATTTTACACTAAACAGCATTTCGAATTTGACCCGTCCCAGCTTTGTTTTTGCTAAAATGTTGCTTTGAAGCAGCAATAAGCTTGTGAATGATATCAAAAAGATTTTGATGACTATCAAGAAACTCCTGATGAAACAATAGTCTGTAATATCATAATTACATCTTTTCCAAAAAAACTACATCTATCATTTTGGAAGTTTTAGTTAAATATAAGGTTAACTGGTTGATGGAGCTGCTGAATTCACCATAGTGGTGGACGTTTAAACATGCCTTTCCAACTGTGGGAGTCTGCAACCTAGAGAGAGAGAAAAAGAGAGGTCACTAAAATCTCTTGAGAAACACTACAAAATAGGACACTACAAATGTAAGGCTGTTGGTATGCTTACATCTTGAAAAACATAATATATTTTGATTAAATTATAGAAACCAGAATTCAAGCATTGATTGCTTTGAAAATGTCCAAATTGCAACATTTGTCCCTCAGCCTATTCAAAGCTACTTATTCTGTAACTTAAGAATGAGTATCACCAACACCATGGTCTCAATATTAACCCCCTCAAGACGGATGGGAGAGGGTGGGGGGGTTAAAAATTTTAAAATGGGGAACACGTCCCCAACCCACTGCTTACATGCCTGCCACCATTTTCACGCCGGCGGGTAGCGAGGCGTGCGAGTGACCTGCTGCGGACACCTAAGTCCAAAAATGGGGTCCGAGATTCGCGCATGTGCCTAATGACTGTTGGCAGCATGCAGAGCAGGCAGATTATGACATAACTCATTGTACTAAGCAGATTTGAAGCCAATGCTGACATTTTGGAACTCCACACTCCAGCCAACACCATGTCTTAACCTCATACAGCTGAACACGATGTTAAATAGCATGAAGGACCCCCATCCCCACCGACTCTATTTAACGGGATCATGAAGTACTTACAGGTTAGTTGCTGGATTATTTATTCTGGCTGCCGATGCAATTGTATGAATTTTTGGACATTTCCTATACTTGTCTAAAGTTTGGATACTTTACAGGGAGTGATATGGCTGATCTTGCAGTACTTTTAGAGGCGTTTAAAATATAGCGCTGAGAAAAGTTATTTCCAGACATGCGTGGCCTGGTAGGGCTTCCTCTGGGAATTGATCATGACTGGGAGAATGAAGAGAGGCCACGCAGAGCAGGACAAGCTGCCAGAAGAGGGAGGAGGAAGAGGGGGGCTGGGCACTCAGCAGGGGGCCATATCGACAGAGGATCTTCAGGGACTGATTCTCTTACCTTAACTTCAGCGACGACCAGTGCATGAGATGTCTTTGATTCACAAAAGAGAGTGTGACTTAAATTTGTCAACTGCTGCAGCCACAACTGCAGCCACAAAGCAGGGGAAGGACAGCATTGCCTGTGGCTGTATAGGTGAACGTGGCTCTTAATTTTTATGCCTCTGGCTCCTTTCAGACTGCTACTGGAGATATAAACAACATCTCGCAGTTTGCAGTGCACTGAAGTATAAGGGTGGTCACTGAGGCTCTCTATATAATGAGAAACATTCATCTCATTCTCTCTTGCCAGAGACAAGCTGGAGGAACAAGCACGAGGTTTTGCTCGGATTGCAGGTTGCCCCATGGTGCAGGTTGCCATTGACTGCACACATAGTGCCTTGCATGCTCCTCATCTGAACTCGGACAGATTCATCAACAATGTGCAGCTGGGTGAGCGACCGCAGACAGCGCATCATGCAGGTGAATGCCCGCTATCCTGGCAGCAGTTGTGATTCGTTCGTTCAGCAGCAATCCTCTGTTCCACCTATATTTCAACCAGAACAGCAGGTCAAAAGCTGGCTACTGGGCGACAAGGGTTATTCCTTCATGACTCAGGTCAGGAACCCATGCACATGTGCACAGCAGGCCTACAGCGAGAGCCATTCTGCCACAAGGAACATCATGTAGCACACCATAGATGTCCTCAAGCAGCGCTTCCGCCGCCTGGACCACTCTGGAGGAGCCCTGCAGTACTCAGCTGAGTGTGTATCAAGATTTGTCGTTGTATGCTGCATGCTGCACAACCTGGCCATTATGAGGGGACAGCCCTTGTCACCGCGAATCAAGCAAGAACCTGAGGAGCATGAGCAAGAGGAGGAGATGGAGTCCTTGAGCTGGAGTGCGAGTTGGAGACACTCCGACACATAATTCAGCAGGGTAAGGGGAACCAAGGGGAGATAGAGAAGGGGGTCCCGCAGACACTGGTCCTGTCCAACAGGTACAATGTACTTTCTCCTGTGAGGATAATGATGTAGGCTGCACGGAGGATAACCAGAATGCTAACCATGGCTCCGTGGAGCAGGAGGCAGTCCAAGGAGCGGAGGTGCAGAATGGAAAGGTTGTAGTCATAGGGGATTCTATAATTAGGGGGATAGATAACGTCCTATGCAGTTGCGACTGAGAGTCCAGGAGGGTGTGGTGCCTACCAGATGCAAGGGTAAAGGATATCTCGGAGGAACTGGAGAGGAACTTGGAAATGGAGGGGAAAGATCCAGTTGTCGTAGTCCATGTTGGGACCAATGACATAGGGAAGAAAAGGGAGGAGGTCCTGCTAAGAGAATATCAGAAGTTAGGAACTAAAGTAAAAAGCAGGATCTCATGGGTGGTAATCTTGGGATTACTACCCAAGCCACATGCTAATTGGCATAGGGATAAACAGATCAAGTAGGTGAACATGTGGCTGAAAGAGTGGTGTGGGAAAGAGGGGTTCCATGTCATGGGACACTGGCACAGTACTGGGACAGGAAGGAGCTGCACCGTTGGGACGCGCTCCACCTCAACTGGAATGGGACCAGTATCCTAGTGGAAAGGATAAATAGGGCCATTGATAGTACTTTAAACTAGTAAGATGGGTGGGGACAGGGAGAGATCAGGGGAAGATAACAAGTTTGAAGAAAAAAGAAATAGAAAATGAGAATAAAGGTCAAACCAAGTTAAGGAATAAAGGTAAAATAAATGGTCAGGAAACAAATACAGTTATAGAACATAAGTACAAAATGACTGTTAAAAACAAAGGGAGGGGGGCAATTACTAACAACAAATTAAATTGCCTGTACACAATGTGCACAGCATCTGAAACAAAACGGGGAAAATGGAGGCAATATATTATCGCTAGGAGCCAGATGTGGTAGGGATAACTGAAACATGGCCTAATAAACAACAGGACTGACAGTTAAATATTGCAGGATATAATGTATTTAGAAAGAATAGGGAAGCAAGAAAGGAGGGTGGGATAGCTGTACTAATTAGAGATACCATAATGGCTATAGAAAAAGGGGACATAAGTAACATTAAGATAGAAACAGAATTCATATGTATTGAGACAAAGGATAAGAAGAGATCAATCACGTTAATAGGAGTATTCTACAGGCCATCTAATAGTGGAAGGGAAGTGGAGGAAGAAATATGTAGGCAAATCTATGAAATGAGTAAAAAACATTGAATAATAATCATGGGAGATTTCAACTACTCCCAAATTAACTGGCAAGAACAGGTATGGAAAGGGAAAAGAGAATAGAGTTTTTACAGTATTTCTTACCCAGTATATGAGAAGCCCAACAAGACACAAATCACTGCTAGATCTAGTAATGGGAAATGAACTACAACAGATAAGAGCAGTAAGAAGAGGGAAACATCAAGGCAATAGCGATCATAACATAATAAGGTTTAAAATAATGATTGAGGAAAACATAAGTAAGACAAAGACCAAAGTAATAGATTGGAAGAAAGCTAATTTTGATGGGATGAGAATGGAACTAGGGAAAGTAAACTGGAAAAAAAATTGACAAAGAAATAGAACAGCAGTGAGTAATATTTAAAACAGTGACCAATAGAGTTCAGGAGAAATATATTCCCCTCAAAAGCAAGAACAAACAATCCAATAATGAAACACCATGCATGAATAAAGAGAAAAGAGTAAAATTGAAACTAAAGAAAAAGGCATACACTAAGTACATGGACAATAAAGGAGAGGATGACAGGATATGAAGAGGATGGGAAAGAAGTCAAAAAAACAATTAAGAAAGCAAAGAGGAACTACGAGATTAAATTATCAAGGAATTTAAAAAGAAAAAGTAAAGTATTCTACAGACACATAAATAACAAAAGAAAAATCAGGATAGGGATAGGGCCACTAAGGGATGCACAAGATAAACTCACAGATAACGATTGCAAAATGGCAGAAATATTGAATAGTTATTTTGCCTCCATATTTACCAAGGAGGCTAATAAGGTGGGCAGGACATTAGAAGAGATCAAAAAAGATATTTAAAACATTTAAAATAGAAAGGGGAGAGATAATTGATAAACTAATCAAACATCCGCAAATATTAAAAGAAGTTAGGGAGGAAATAGCAGAGGCACTATTACATAGAAATAAAATATTCATTAGAAAAGTTAAATAGTACCAGAGGACTGGCAGACAGCTAATGTTATTCATATATTATAAAAGGGAGATAGAACAAGTCCAGGGATCTATATACCAGTTAGCTTAACATCGCTGGTAGGAAAAATAATGGAATCTTTACTCAAAGATGTAATAGAAAAACATCTAGAGAATGAAAATATAATAAAGAATAGTCAGCACGGATTTCAGAAGGGAAAATCATGCTTGATCAACCTTATTGAATTCTTTGAAGAAGTAACAGAAAGAATAGACAATGATAATGTTGCAGATTTGGATATATTTGGATTTTCAAAAGGCCTTCGATAAGGTACCACATTATGGACTCATGGCTAAGATCAGAGTATGTGGAGTCAAGGGACAGGTAGCAGAATGGATAGGAAGTTGGCTACAAAACAAAAAACAGAGAGTAGGGGTTATGGGTAGCTCCTCAGACTGGCAAAAGGTGAGATGTGGTGTTCCACAAGGATTGGTGCTGGGACCACTGTTGTTCATAATTTACATTAACGATTTGGATTCGGGAATCGGAAGTACAATTTCAAAATTTGCGTACAACACCAAATTGGCGGGGGGGGGGGGGGGGTGTACTTAACACAAAGGAAGAATGCGTCAAAATGTAAGTTAATAAACTTGCAGAATAGATGTGTAATTGGCAAGTGAATTTCAATATAGATAAGTGCGAGGTGGTGCATTTTGGGAAGAAGAATAAAGCCACATACTGTTTGGATAATAAGAATCTAAACAGGATAGAGGAGCAAAGGGATTTAGGAGTACAGATACACAAATCACTAAAAGTAGCAACGCAGGTTAAAAAGGCCATAAAAAAGGCAAATCAAGTACTAGGGTTCATTTCTAGAGGGATAGAATTGAAAAGCAAAGAAGTTATGCTAAACTTGCTTAGAGCCTTGGTTAGACCACACTTGGAGCACTGCGCACAGTTCTGGTCTCCATATTACAGGAAAGATGGCATTGGAGAGGGTGCAAAAAATATTTACAAGGATGATACCAGAAGTGAGGGGATATCCTCAGGAAAGCTGAACAGGCTGGGGTTCTTTTCTTGAGAAAAGAGAAGGCTGAGGGGTGACCTGATAGAGGTCTTTAAGATAATAAAACGGTTTGATAGGGTAGACGTAGAGAAAATGTTTCTACTTGTGGGGGAGTCCAAAACTAGAGGTCATAAATATAAAATAGTCGCTAATAAATCCACTAGGGAATTCAGGAGAAACTTCTTTACCCAAAGAGTGGTAAGAATGTGGAATGCACATTCTCTCTTCCACTTCTCCCTCATCCCACAATCTCTTCTGACTCACAAGCTGCAGATGGTGCAAGCACTCACTTCTTACTTTCTCCTCTACCCTCACCACAACCCAACCCTTGTCCCTTTGTCATTTCAGATACCAAAGAATCGGAACCTTCCCAGGCAGAGGAGGCAGAGGAAGAAGACAGTGATGATGAAGAGATACCGTCACTCGATCTTACACTCGCAGCCACCAGCTCAGAGACTGACACTGTGCGTAGTTTAGATGACTGGTGTGAGTTCCACACATTTCTCGGGCCCCGATTGCTTATGCTGATTTCTGCTTGTTTAAATCGAATTTTGCATTCCAGCATAGGCCAATGAGGTTGTCAGGAAATTTCGGTGCGAATTGCTGTCAGCAAAATGGGTGTGACAACGGGCATACATTTCAGTCTAACTTTCCAATTACATCCCCACAGGAAATTCCAGGCCAACATTCCTTCAGAAGTGAAGGAATTGCCTCACTCATAAGTTATAAAACTCTCCTTCATGAGAAAAACATACATCTGGATCAAAAAACATATGGGCCTTCTAGCACAGTTCCGCCGTAACTCTACCGAGAGTGCAGTGAAGGCTTTGGAAAGAGGCCAGAACCTAGATACACCAGGTCCTGGTCTGTGTTAGTAGTTTCCAGGGAGCCTTGTCTCCATCCACCCCTGCATTGCTGGGCGGTGGGGGGAGCTGGACACGTACATTGTGCTGGGAGTTCCTGCTTCCCCAGCCTCAACGAGACTTGCTATAAGTTTGGAGGCCAGTAGGCCACAAGTGAGATGCGGTGTACTGGCCTCCTGAAGGGACAAGTGGCCCCACCAGGAGGATCCAGGCCAGGCAAGAAAACTGGACCTCCGAAAACTTCAGTAGAATTTATTTTTGTAACTACAGGTACGGACCCAAAATGTGCCTGTTGTGGCATGTGCCTATTGGTCCCTCCTCCTGACCTCATATATTCCAGTGGTGTCAACGCTGAAGGGCACAACTGGGCACAAACTTGGTGTAACTGCCAGGATCCCGACCTGTGCAAATTCAGACACCTGTATCCAACAACTTCTTATGTAGTATTCTGTTTTCATGACATTAGTGTAGGATGCTTAAAAATGAATAATCTGCATTGGATAGTCAGAGATTTTGTATGGAGCAGCAAATCATAGTACTTTAGAATACTTGTAAGCACCATAATGACATGCCCTCAACATCAGATGGCATTTGGTCATCAGAGATGCAGTGTTAGTTTGTGAGTACTGGTTATTGTAATTTAACCTTCCTGGGCAAATTTGGTTTAATTTTATTTATTTGCCAGCCTAGTGTAAGTATTTGTTGTGGCCTGTATACATTTTTTGATTAGTTCCTCTTCCCCACACCACATGCAGGAATACACACTGCAGATGCTCCAGATTTCTTGGCAGCTGTCATGGTGAGTAAGTTGCTATAGTTTTGGCTAAAGGTCAGAGTGACCAAACTTATTTTCAACTGCCAGTGTTTTGAGGGAAAGTAGTCCTGGTCAGTTACCTCACATACACAAAATAAATCCATTATCAAGCAATCACTATTTAAGATATGTGCATTGTATGATCAAAACCAGTTGTTTTCTTTTTGTTAATTCCCTCCTCCTCTTCTGTTGGGCCATCTTTCTTAAGAATGCTTGCACAAAAGTTACCATGAAACTTCAACTGATTTTTTTTCTTGCAAATTCTAATTTTGGATAAGTAGGGCTATATTTTCCTCTTTTTATGTATGAAATACAATTATTTTGTATAATTTAATAAATCAAAATCAAGATAGTGGGTTTTCCATTTTGTTTCAGAAGGTTTCAGGTCTATTGGCATTAAAGAATATAAACTGGTCAATCAGGAGGCATCTGTAAAAATGCTGTTTTCAAACTTCTGAAGCAGCTAAATTGGCACCTCACTGGCAAAATTGGTGATTTCTCTATCTTGGCCTCATTCACTTGCTAACCTGACATCTGCCATCATCTCGACCTGACTGATTCCTACCATCAAGGTGGACCCGGCCCAACCACCACTGTCAAATCACATGCACTTTAATGTCACAACCTGTAGCTAGGTTATCAGGCACTGTTTATATGGATGGTAATATATGGGAGATTCCAAAAATTTGTTTTGCGGTGATATCAATGAAAAATACAAATATTCAAATCAATAAACTTGGTAAAATGGTAAAAATAATTCCTTTCTCCAAGATTATAATTTTCACTTAATAAGATCATACACTGTGATAATATTAGCACCTGCAATTCATGTACAGTTTATAATTTATACTAATGTCCAGTATCACCAATAATTCATTTCAGTTATCAGATTTAACCTTTAACAATGGTTAAATTTAACAATAGCGGGAGGCCTGTCTTTTATAGAGCCCACCCCATTTTCCAAGACTCTTGTTATTTTGCAGCTTCCCGTTTCAACATTTCTAACGGGAATGCCCGCTGCTTATTGTTTTCTTCTGCTGCCTCATGAGCTAGCTCTAGCTCTTTCTGAGCTCTTATCATCATAGGGTAGATTTTTGTCTTCAGGTGCTAATCTGGCAGAATGGATCGCCCGGCCATTATAGAACCTGCCCAATTTTTATTTGTTAGCTTATATTGAGGGATAAATTTCTGGAAGTGGTTCCAATTGATCTAATGATATGACTGCTTGATCAAAAATGTCCCAAGACTCTCAAGTGGCTGGGTGAGCACGCCAATAATCTTATGGCCTTGCAATCGCCAGTAAACAATTGTACACTGTGAAGGTAATTCGCAACTTCGCTGCCTGGGCAGTAACCTGGCGGAACGAATTATCCTTCCATTGTAAAACCCAGATGATTATTGTTCCATTGATTTCAATGGGTGGGTTCGACAACGGGAGGGCAACCTGTGTCACCCTGCCAGGTTATCCCCTAAGCAGTGAGGTTGTAAATTAGCCTTATGAGTCTGTGTCGGAGCAGGTGAATTGAACACAGATGGGCGAGGATAAAAAAATAAGGTGTTTTAAATGCAGCAAAGTAGGTCACAAAGCCAATGGGGGTTAAATTGGATAAGGCAACAAACTGGGCACGGGTACTGCGATCCGCGATTAACCCGGGCCAGGTGCTTCCATCGCAGGCAGGACGAGACATTTGTCCTGCCTCAGCACTTACCTCAGCCAAGTGTTAAAAAGCTGCACTGACATGAGGATTCAAGGACATTCGCACTTTCCACCTGCAGGAGCCCGAATATCTTAAAGGCAGGCTGTCTCTCTAACAGCCAGCCAAAATCTCTTAAAGGCAGCCGGTACCTGTAATTTGCTAAAAATAACAGTCTGCCGTCTGCACGGAGTCCGAACGGAGATCAGACATCACATACGTAAAACAAAGATGCAGGTCCCGTCCCCATGTTTACAAATTGTTGAGTTATTTTAAAACATTGAATAAGGGTTGTGCACCACTAAATCCCACATCCTCCGATCTGCATGCCACACCTCATCAATCTGCCAGTCCGAGTTGGTACCAGACTTGCGAAAGTGCGTGCACCAAGATTCTCTGCTGATGCACTTGAGGCCTTGGTGCAAGAAGTGGACAGAGGAGGGACATCCTATACCCGCTGGGGGGGTGGGGGGGGGGGGAAACAAGAGGCCCTCCAGACATATATCCAGAAGGCAGTGGGAGGCAGCGGGGGAGGAAGTCAATGGCAGGCGCACAGCATCATGAACATGGATGCAGTGCAGGAAGAAATTCAATGCTTTGACATGTGTGGTCAAGGTGAGTGAGGTCAACTGTCAAGTGGCGTCTCCAACCAACTGCACCACTAGCCGCATCTGCTGCTCCACGCATCACACCCCCCATCACCACATACCGTCAAAATCTTTCCATCAGTATTCGACTCTTCCAATTAGATGCTTCCTCTCACCCTTACACATTACCACTGTTGCAAGCCGCCCTTCCACAACTCACAGGCCACAAACACTGACAGCTATTCAACCATGACAGGCACATCACCCAGACACAGGTCCCGCTTTCTTGCAGGAGAAGGTGGCGCATATCAGGAGGCAGCAAGTGGCAGTGGCATTTAGCCCCTCGAGCCTGTTCCGCCATTCAATGAGATCATGGTTGATCTGTGACCTAACTCTATATACCCGCCTTAGCCCCACATCCCTTAATACCCTTGGTTCATAGAAATCTATCAATCTCAGATTTGAGATTCACAGTGAGCTAGCATCAACTGCCGTTTGCAAACTCTCCCACCTTTTGCGTGTAGAAGCATTTCCTAACTTCAATCCTGCACATCCTGGCTCTAAATATTAGGCTATGTCCCCGCGTCCTAGTATTCAAGTATAGGAGACCTCCAAAAACAGTTACAAATGCATCAGCAGCCAGAAGCAATAATCCAGCAACTAACCTGTAAACCCCGCATGGTCCCTTTAAATAGCGCTGGTGGGGGGCGGGGGGCGGGGGGGGGTCCTCCAGGCACTCTAAGACATGTTTAGATGGTCGCGGATAAGACAGTGCATTGAATGAAGCATTAAGTGACAAAATGGTGTGTACCACTTTAAATCAGCGTTGCAGGATGGTTTGGCCAAAGGACTAAATACAGGCAATTCAATGCCAGCCTGGAATATAGGGGACCATTGCAAAAGCAAGGTGCTAGAGATGCCAGGTGTAGGAGTGGCACGTCTGTTGGGCAGGTTTCCATGTATCCCGTGGAATCCTGAGACCTGTAAGAATCGGCAACCATGGTGGGATGCCTAGCACAATGCACATGGTCCTCACAGGCGATCCATTGAACTTGTATGTGAGGGGCCTTTTTAAAATCGGAGGGAGTGTTGTGACAAAAATATATTTTATTTTTGTGTTGGATTTTTTCTTGTATAATCTTATCACTATAAGCAATACACGCAGAGTTACTTGAGACTTTCTGTGAGCTACAGTCAGCAATTGCAAAGAAAATACACATTGCATTACAGCAGATAAAGATCAGTTAGATCATTGGGGTGGTGGTCTCTGTAAAGCAAAGTTGTTCTCACATGTAAATACAGGCTGAGTGCAGAGACATTTGTTCCAGTTATCACAGACTGATCAAATCAGGGAACAGAGAGCTTTGCCGCTGTCAAAGACTGGTGATCCATTTAATATTGATAAAAGAAATGCAGCCTCCTGTTTCATGACTTAAAAGATGGCCCCATGTCACTTTGGCACATGTTGAAAAATCAGGCCATATCTTAAGATGTGGGGGAGAGCAGGAGACAGCACCCAGAATGTGCCACGATGTCACAAGTTCGGTCTTCGGACATTCCCGATTCACAGCAATAGAAAATGAGATCAGCACTGCCTCATGTTACTATCTGGAGGCAACAAAATAAGTCTCTATCTCTCTCAAACACCTTGAACACACAACCCTATGAGTGAAGCACTTACTTGCATTTTCTGATTTAAAAATCTCAGCTTCTGGTTCAACAACTCTATTTCCTAAAAGAGAAAATAAACAGCAGGACAGATAAACATATTTGGATCTCACAGTATTACGTTACTAAGCAGATTTTATATTTATTTGTGGAAACATGAATGTGCAAGATTTCTACTATTGACTTCATGGAAAAGAAAATTGGATGAGATGTAAAATGGGCAGCCGATTCACTAACACCCATTTTTCGATAAAAGTTAAAATTACCCCTGTATAGAATCATACAGCACAGAAAGAGGCCATTCGGTCCGACATGCCTGTGCCAGCTCTTTGAAGAGCTATCCAATTAGCCCCACTCCCCTGCTCTTTCCCCATAGCCCTGCAAATTTTTCCTTTTCAACTATTTATCCAATTCCCTTTTGAAAGTTACTATTGAATCTGCTTCCACCACCTTTTCAGGCAGTGCATTCCAGATTATAACAACTTTCTATGTAAAAACATTTCTCCTCATCTCCCCTCTGGTCCTTTTGCCGATTACCTTAAATGTTTGTCCTCTGGTTAACAACCCTCCTGCCAGTGGAAATAGTTTCTCCTTATTTATTCTATCAAAACCCTTCATAATTTTGCACACCTCTATTAAATCTCCCCTTAACTTTCTTTGCTTTAAAGGAGAACAATCCCAACTTCTCCAGTCTCTCCACATAACTGAAGTCCCTCATCCCTGGTACCATTTTAGTAAAACTCCTCTGCACCCTCCCCAAGGTCTTGACATTCTTCCTAAAGTGCAGTGCCTAGAACTGGACATAATACTCTAGCTCAGGACTAACCTGTGATTTATAAAGGTTTAGCATAACTTCCTTGCTTTTGTACTGTATGCCTCTGTTGATAAACCCCAGGATCTCGTATACTTTTTTAACAGCCTCATCAACTTGTCCTGCCACCTTCAACGATTTGTATATGTGAACACCCAGGTCTCTCTGTTCCTATATCCTCTTTAAAATTGTACTCTTTTGTTTATATTGCCTCTCCTCATTCTTCCTTCTAAAATGCATGACTTCAGACTTCTCTGCATGAAATTTCATCTGCCATGTGTCTGCCCATTTCACCAGCCTGTCTATGTCTTGCTGAAGTCTGCCACTGTCCTACTCATTGTTTAGTACATTTCCAAGTTTTGTCTTATCTGCAAACTTTGAAATTATGCTCTTTATACCCAAGTCCAGGTCATTAATATTTATCAAAAAGAGCAATGGTCCTAATACCGACCCCTGGGGGACACCACTGTATACTTCCCTCCAGTCTGAAGAAGAACTATTTATCTCTATATGAAGTGATCAACATCAAATTTAGACAGCCACAGACTAGTATCCATACTGGCAATCATATCAAAGCCCATGCAAATCATAGTGAATGGGAAACCACTGCAATCATTCAATCACAACAACCTGCTATCAATATCACTGTTATTGATAGTGAACCAGAATTATATTATATTCATGCTCTACAGAAAAGGCAGGCTTTGAAATAAAATAAACAAAAGGTTGATTATATCCTTTCATTAAAATAAACTTTTTCGGATCATATATATATCACGTGACTAATGTTGATTCCAAATATCCATAAATTATGTGTACCAAGCTGTAACAAATTTGAGAGTCCATCTTTGTAGTTAAAAATTTAATACAGAAATATTCAAAACATTGGAAGATGTTTCAGGGAAGGGGTGAGGAGTCCTTCCGACAAATTCCCACCATGGGAATTGTCCGCTATCAGTTTCCTCCAGCTTCCTTCTTGGCGGATCATGCTGCCTGCCATTTTCCCAGTTCTGCCCTGATGGCAAATGAAGGTGTTTAGGTCTTTGGTGGCTTTCCTTCTGTTTCTGCCTTTGCTCCACCGACTGGAGGGAACACCTGCAAGGATGAGGTGTTTGGGGTTCTGTGGCTGTGAAAGCCAGACAAAATAAACTCTGTGGCAGCCCATGGAACTGCAAAAGGTGCTTTGGACATTCCTATCTTCCCCACAACTCTTGAAACTGGCAAGAAAATTGTGAAATTGAATTATCAGAGGTTTTGTGTGCTTAATTTTGTACATGTGTTTTGCATTTGCATGCAGGGGGAAGGAATAAATTGAGGACTATAAGCTGACTTTGTTCCAATTCAAGGTTCTTAATTCAAAACAAATATCCATTTTCTACCAGTTGGCACTGCAATTGCGGTGAGAATAAAGCAGTCTTGTAGCTGCTCCACCACAAGCTAATCAAGTAATCAGGGTAACTATAAAATGAGATTTAACATCATTTTCTGAGAAATAAACAAAAGAACCATGAAATATTATTTAAAGCTTCAGGTTATTTATTACCTGTCGAGTGTGTGCAATGGACAGTGAATACTTGTTAATAAGTAAGCAAAATAAAATATCACCATTGAATACCTGGAACATGTAAGAAGGGCTCAGAAAGTCCTTCTTGTTCTTGAGTATTTTACTTAGAACCTAGACGAACTTTGTGAAGGAAAAACATACAGAAGGAGCAGCAATTGCGATAGGTAGCTGAATTGCAAAGAGGCTACTTATTTCAGTATTGTAGATATTTGCTGCCTGCCATAAATGTGATAAATGTGTTGTACCACTCCACATTATAAAGAATATAGAAGACCTCAGATATTCTGCAAGAGAGTGGAATAGGTTAAAATGGAGCCAGCTCACTAGCACCCTGAAGTTAACAGAAAGTTAGTGTAAAGTTTCCACCCTCCAGCTGACCATTGTGTGCAGCTGGGTTCATGCAGAGCCAATGAAATTTTTTTCCCCAGCAGATTTTGAAGGCTTCTGCTCCTTTTAAATCTAGCTCTACCCATTTCAGCCGCTGCAACGAGCTTTCCATTGCAGCATCATACAATTTCCCTCTCCTGGTACTGTGGATACCATTGGGAGTCCGCCTTGCATAATTTAACCCCAACCCAAGAAAATATGAAGGGGTTACCATGGGGGTCAAAATGATGGGCAGAAGTCCCACCCACCACACTTCTGGCTGGAAAACAGAATTGGGGGAAAATCCACCCCTATATATCTTTAAAATGGTTTTAAAACAGCTTATTGCTTGTAGGATCATTTATGGCTCTTAATGATAGCTCCAAATACATGCTGTCATTGATGGAGAAAGTAAAAGTATATGTGATTCATAAGTGTAATACAATTTGGTGGGATGTGGCAAATGATGTTCCCCAAGGATCTATACTGAGGCCTCAGCTTTTCATCATATATATCAATGGTTTGGATGAAGGAATACAGATTTGTTGTACATCCAAATTTGCAGATGACACTATATTAGGAGGCACAGTAAGTTGTGGTGGATGGGAGGAGGAAGTTACAAAGGGACATAGACAGACTAAGTGAGTGGGCAAAACTATGGCATTTGAGGTTCAATGTGGGGAAGTGTGAGGTCATCCATTTTGGATCTGAGAAAGACAAATCTGAATGTTTTCTTAGTGGTGACAGACTAGGAGCTGTGGAAGAGAAAAAGGGATTTAGGCATCTATGTACACAAATCACTAAAAGCTAGTGCACAGGTACAAAAAAGAATCAAAAACGCTAATGGAATGTTCCCTTTATCTCAAGAGGATTGGAATTCAAAAGTTATGAAGTTATGCTTCAGTTGTAGAAAGCTTTGGTCAGACCCCATCTGGAGTACTGTGTTCAGTTTTGGGCACCAAAACTCAGGAAAGATATACTGGCCTTGGAAGGGGTGTAGCACAGATTCACCAGAATGATACCATGTTAAATTATGAGGATAGGTTGCATAAACTTGGCTTGAACGTTGAGGTGTGATCTAATCGAAGTATTTAAAATGATTAAAGGATTCAATAGGCTAGATACAGAGAAACTATTTCCTCTGGCGAGGGAATCCAGAACAGGAGGGCATAATCTTAAAATTAGAACTAGGCCATTTAGGAGTGTAATAAGGAAGCACTTTTCACATAAGGGGTAGTGGAAATCTGGAACTCACTCCCCCAAAAGCCTGTGGTTGCTGGGTCAATTGGAATTTTCAAGACTGAGATCGATAGATTTTTGTTAGGTCAGGGTATCAAGGGATATTGGAACAAAGGCGGGTAAATGGAGTTGAGGTACAGATCAGCCATGATCTAATTGAATGACGGAACAAACTCGAGGGGCTGAATGACCTACTCCTGTTCCTATGTTTCAATGTTCTATGGAAGTAAAACAACTAAAGCAGTTAACTTTTTGGTTCAATGGACAAGGGTTATATAAATCCTACTAGTCAAATTGTTCATTGACTGGTTGATAACAGATGATATCTACCTCATTTAGCTTCTCTTGCCGTCTCATTTTTATTTCTGGTGCCACTTCCTCTATTCTCTCAATCTAAAAGAAATTTTACAAAAAGAAAGTCAATCAAATTATTGACATTTGAATACTGATGGGAAATGAACAGCACAATGAAAATTACTTCCTGGACACCCCTCACATTTTGTTATACACAGCTTTAAATAAACACTGTTGATGTAGTGCATATTGTGTAAACATTAAGTCAACATTGTTGTTGTCATACATGCTAAGCAACCATAAAAACATTAAAATCATTCCTGAGGCAAACTGTTCTTTTCATAATAAACTGAGACAAATATCCTTGACTAACTGAAAGAACAAATGCATTATATTCAATCTCATTACATCTCTCAGAAATGTCTCAAAATGCTGTACATACAATTAATTATTTTAAGTGACATTACTAATGTTATGTAGCAATAGAAAGGCATGCAAAGAACAAAAGGGTTGGTTAATATCTAAGCAAGGCGTCAATTGTTTCTCAATTAGTAGCACTCTCGCCTCCAAGTCAGAAGGTTGTGGGTTCAAGTTCTACTCCAAAGACTTGGGCACAAAATCTAGACTGACACTCCAGTGCAGTACTGAGGAAGTGTTGCACTGTCGGAGGTGCCGATTTTCGGATGAGACGATAAACTGAGACCACGTCAGCCCCCTCAGGTGGACGTAAAAGATCCCATGGCACTATTTCAAAGAAGAGCAGGGGAGTTCTCCCTGGTGTCCTGGCCAATTTCCAGCTGCCCTGCCCCTGGCACATTCCTACACAAGCAAGCTTAACACCCTTCATTCACATCTTTCCACACCACTCTGCAGAAGCCCAGACACTCCTTCTGTGTGACACTTCAATTTATACATACTTCTATTCTAATACACTGTATTCACTACTTCCCTCTCCCCAGATGATGTTCGAACATCCATCCCCAGCATGCTATACTTCCAAGAAATTGGAAGAGATGGCTAAGATTTAAACTTGCTCTAAGGGTTTCATGGTGCCCAAGAAAGAGCCCTTGGGGAACACAAATGCAGACTGGATGATGACTTTGCCAAGCACTTCTGTTCTGTCTGCAAAAGAAGGAAAATTGATTAATATTTGAAAAAGAAAAAAATAAGGGATATGGGAGGAGGATGGGGGAATGGGACTAACCTGAAAGCCTTTTCAGGAAGCCAACACAGGTGCAATGGGCCAAATGGCCTCTTTTTGTGCTGTAAAATTCTATGATTCTAAGTGGGATCCTGAACTCCCACTTCAACTCCCCATCCAATTCCCACTCTGCCTTTGGCCTCTTAACGTGTTCCAACCAAGCTTAACACAACCTTTAGGAGCAGCAACCCCAAACCGGCAGTGTGGCACCTATGAAGGAGGAGGCTGCCTTCACCAAGAATCGATCCCTTTAACTCATATAAACTGCCTGGGAAAGTTAAGCCTAGCAATTAACAATGGTCCAGAAATTGATGCAATAGTGCATCTCGCAATGAATGACGTTAATTGGACTTTTAACTCAAAGTTCAGGTTGCACTATATTTGCGTTGCAAATTTCTGGAACGTTGAAGTGATAATGATGCATCAATGTTAATGTTGCATCTGGGACCTCATGAACGTCGTTCCCAATGGTCTATCTCTTTCACCAATGAAAGAAGAGGATAGAGAAAGAAACACGGCAAATGACGGAGCAGGAACTAGGGTAAATCAGAGTCAAATTAGAGACAGAAAGAGAAATAAAGAGAGGGAAAGAGAGTTAATTAAGAGAGAGAGAAAAAAGATACAGAAAGGAAAAGTAAGAAAAAAATTTAAAAGAACAGGCAGAAGACAAGGACTGTAACCAAGTTGTGTTTGGGAATTGTTGTATTGGTCCTTGAGAAGTGAATAGTAGATGGCAGGGTAGGTACGCAAAATGTACAAACATTCTTGACCCATGGAGTATAGAAGTAGCGGCCCCGTCCATTGTGATCAGGAACAGTAGATCACCCAGTGGGTACGCCAGTCCACTGCTTTCGTAGGAACGTAGGAATTGCTAGATGAGAAAAGACCAAGGTCCATCTAGTTTGCCTTCTACCATCCTGGTAGTCACATATACAATGATAATGAAGTTGTTGACTAATCATAGCAATCTATCTCTATCAATTAGTCTACAACAGACCCAGAAAAGAGACAAGGAAAACCTCAGTGGAGGAGAGTTTTGGGAACCATAGGTCCTAAGTCTCCTTTTTCCTTCCAAAGAACTAAACTTACCACGTCATGTCTCAAATTACTCATATACTGTATCCCAAAATTATTTTCTGTAAGAAATCTATCTAATTTGCATTTCTGAGCATCGAAACAGCTTTGCATCCTGATAATTATTGCCTTCTGACACTAAAAGGAGTGTGGATGGCAGAACTGACACAAAAATACTGCCAACACAGATAAAAAGTTTTAAAATCGTATAGGAACAATTCACTACCCACTGGAGTGAGATTCCACAGCTTCATTGTTCCCCTTCTGGACCTCCAAGCTTGAGTATCATGTCAGGACCATAAATCACAGCATTAACAGGCATGAATTACCAGCCCTAAATGACTGCGGAGACATTAATCCGCTTTAACAGCGTAAATCCAGCAATTTTATGACATGCAATTAATTTCAATGGAGAGGCTCAGGGCAAGGTTGCATTTTTTTCGGTTTTGTCGAGGCTAACAGCAGATTGTCCAGCAATTTGTGGAGAATCAGAACTCATGACACATCTCTTCTTCCCCGCAACTAGCTGGAGTTTTTACAAACTATTAATGGTCAGCGCCATTAATTCACCATTATTTTTCCCGCAATTTCTGGCCAAATATGTTAGGCAGTTCTTTTCCCAGAGAATGTGGCAAAGGTTGCCGGCTTGTGCGGTGAAGGATGATTCGCTGTATACTTTCAAGAGAGAGCTGGACCTGTTTCTGGCTGGGAGGAGATCAATTTGTACAAGAGGTAGGTACACTGTAATATAAATCAGGGTCAATATGATCTCCTGGACTAGTTTTGATTGCCTAAAGGGGTCAGGGAGGAATTTACCAGATTTTTTCCCCCTAATTGGCCTGAGTTTTTAAATCAAGTAACTTTCCTCTCCCAGGAGATTACATAGTTCTGGGTGGGTAGGGAGTGTCTGTATCGTGATGCATAAGGTAGCTTTAACAATCCAACTACAGGGGACCAGCTCTCCATCTGGCTAATTCACCCATTTTATATGAACACGGAGCTTTGGGGGGCAGAGTTCATCCAAAGAACTTAAATTTCATTAACATAACTCTTCTTTCACAAGAAGGCTTGCAATTGCAGGATGCTCTGCAGCCCTCTTAGTCTGAACATTGACTTTTAGCAACTTCATACCTTAGCTATCTCTTCCCCATTTTCTTGAAAGGGGTGCCGAGGATGCACTGACCGTCCATTGGCATTCAGTGGGAGGGGAGGTGGGTTGGTGCTTCTGGTATAGACTCCATAAGACCATAAGAGCTAGGAGCAGGAGTAGGCCTTTGGCCCTTCGAGCCTGCTCCGCCATTTAATGAGATCATGGCTGATCTGATTTTTACCTCAACTCCACCTTCCTGCCTTTTCCCCATATCCTTTGACTCCCTTGCTGATCAAAAATTGGTCTAACTCAGCGTTGAATGTATTCAATGACTCAGCTTCCACAGCTTTTTGGGGTAAAGAATTCCAAAGATTCACGACCCTCTGGGAGAAGAAATTCCTCCTCATTTCCATCTTAAACGGCAACCCCTTGGTCTGAGATTATGCCCCCTAGTTTTAAATTCCCCCATCAGGGGTAACATCCTCTCAACATCTACCCTATCGAGTCCCCTCAAAATCTTATATGTTTCAATAAGATCTTCTCTCATTCTTCTAAACTCCAATGAATATAGATCCAACCTGTTCAATCTTTCCTCATATAACAATCCTTCCATACCTGGAATCAACCTAGTTACATTAGAACTCAGTTCTGGCTGGGAGTCTGAGCCCTGGGCATTGGCCTGCCGTTTCTGTCTTCGGCTGTTATGTGTTTTCCAGCATTTGCAGTCATTTTTTCTTTTTATTTCTTGCATTGTCCTGCCTTTGTTTTCTATCTTCCTCATGCCTTTTCACTGCATTACTTCACTATTTTCACATTTTCTTGTTCTTTTAATATCTTTATATTGCCTCATTGAAATAATCTTTACTTGTCATCCATAAGTTTTAACCTCTTTCCAGTTGTCCAGTTTAAAAAAAAACTTGTTGACCATTCAAATCATCAACTCTTCTCAGTGATAAAAGTCAGCATTCCTGATTCTCGAATAAAATCAGAAAATATAGGTCAAGAAAAGTGCACTTTGACCCATCATGGATATTGAATAGCTGTTACGTGTATGGTTGCCAACTCTGGTTGGCGGCATTCCTGGAGGTTTGATCATGCTATGTTCTGACCACATGCCATCTGACCATGTGATGCCTGATCATGTGACATCTGATTATATGATATCTACAAATGTGATTGCATTTACATTATAAAGGTTGGGTCCACAATAGTTGAGTATCTTTGCTTGTAGTTTCACCCCCGCAGCTGTTGTGCGAGAAGTTCCAAGAACCAAACCACTCATGAGCAGGTGAAGAGGGGAAACCAAGGGTGGGGGAGCAATTTTCGGAGGGGAACCAGAGGTGGGAGGAACTTTGACTGCACCAATAACTATTGGTAACTCACTAAATTTGCACTGACTATTAACAGCAATTCTGGTAACAGTCAGATTCCTCTCATAACAACAGTAATATAGTGACTCACCGATATTCTGATAGTAGCAATCATATAACCCACTGATATTCACCCTGAAACCATAGCCAGAAATCCCCTGCACTGCACAAGGTGTGGTCAGGCTCCCCAGCTGATGCCATTTTTAATAGGCCCGATGTCTCTCCCTATCTCCTTGGTCTCTGGTTTGGACTCTGGTTCTATGTGAAGGTGATAACTCTGAACTACAAACCTCATTCAGAGCTAATCTGTACGTGGACTTCACATGTCAAAACCGTCCGGTAAAGACCAACCTGAACCAAACCAAGAAATTGTACAAAGGGCAACAGGCTGTGTTTGGGGTGTTTTTCACAGGGCACATTGTCCTCAACTCAGCTCAGCACCAATATTTCTAAAACTACTCCCTGGCTCAGTCTCAATAGAGGAGAGTTTTCATAGAATTATAGAAATTACAGCACTGGAGGAGGCCATTCGGCCTCAGGTGCTGGTGCACTTTCCTGAAACCCCATTCCCCCAGATCCTTTTATATTCCTCCTTTTCAAATATTTTTCCCCTTCCCTTTTAAATTAAGTTCTAGTTTCTACCTCAATAGCCACATCTGGTGATGGATCCCATGGTCTAATAGCCCTCAGCTGAAGAATCTTCCTCCTCCTATCCCCCTTGGTTCTTCCACTGAGAATCCTTGGTTTCTGTTCTCTTCTTCCCCATTCGCCACCAGTGGAAACCATCTTTCACTATTTACCAACAGTAACGTCCCCAGGTTTCACTTACCCCTTTACTGGCTGCTCCTCTCTCAGTGCTGTTCCCACTCACCACCTTGCTGCTGCTGCTCCCGACTCCGCTGGTCACCACGCCCACACCCACCCTATTCTCCACTCCCTGTTTGAGCCCCATTCCCCGAACTCCAGTCCCTTTCTCCCCTGATCCCCAGTCTCGCTCTCTCCCTGAGCCCCCATTCCCCAGTCTCCATCTCAACCCCCGAGCTCCCATTCCCTAGTGTACCTCCCCATTCCACTTTTCCTTATACTACTTTCTGACACCAAAGTGGCAGTGTTTGAGATAAATGTGGAGAGATTGCTGCATGGCCTGCACCTCAAAGTATGATCACAATGGAATGTCAGCAGAAATCTTCATGAAATTCAAATTTGAATTAAACTCTAGCCTTTATATATCGTCATGTTATTTGCAAAGGAAAAGATCACCCACATTAGGTGCCAAAGGTGAAGAAACAGCAACCGCCAGGTCCTTAAGTAGGCATCAGAAGGCTGTTTTACAATTCCTGGACAGATACACCAGGAAGGTGGTAGATGATGAAGAAGTTGGAGAAGGACAGTCAAGCTCTGGTTGGTAATCTAAATCAAAAATAAGAGTGCACCCTCCTAAAATGAATGACCTTTGTATCCCTTTCTAACGGAAACAAGAACCTGATAATCAGCCTGACAGTTCCAGCGAGCCCACTCCTGCACCAAATTCACCAACTCCGTCTGGCACTGTATTATTCAAGCACTATCCCAGATACACCCACTCAGGAGAATCTAACTAGTTTGACAGGGGACATATCAGAGGGTCAACCGCAAAGCACCAGTGAGCAGGAGGACTTGGGAGATGATGAGGAGGAACCAGCTATCTCTTCCCGGGGGGAGGGCTAGAACAACTGGCCTCAGCTGAGGAGTCCATGGACTCAGATCTCAGGAGCCCAGTCTTGCAAAGAATTATGATTTAGGAGCAATATGTTCTGAGGTGTTACAAATAGGCCAAGTTCTCATGTGAACCATTTGCCCAACTGAGACTGTGGCCAGCACAAATGGGCTGCAAGATGTAGTCGCAGATGTCAATGTTTCTTATGATGGTGACAACGTGGCTGCATGAATCCAGCTGCCCACACCCCCGCCGCCCCAACAACCCCCAACCAATGCCAGCACAAGAGGGAACATCTTGCGTAAGCCCAGCAGGCACTGAACGCACAAGCAACATGACACCAAAAGCAGGTCTTGCATGAACATAAGTATTACTGAGACAAGTGCCACTTCAGTCATGAGAACATAAGAAATAGAAGCAAGAGTAGGTCAAACGGTTCCTCAAGCCTGCTCCACCATTCAATAAGATTGTAGTTGATCTTCAACCGCAAGTCCATTTTTCCACCTGATCCCCATATCCCATGATTCCATTAGAGTCCAAAAATCTATTGATCTCAGCCTTGAATATACTCAACGACTCAGCATCCACAGCCCTCTGAGGTACAGAATTTCAAAGATTCACAACCCTCTGAGTGAAGAAATTTCTCCTCATCTCAGTCCTACATGGCCGAACCCTTATCCTGAGACTATGTCCCCTAGTTCTAGACTCTCCAGCCAGGGAAAACAGCCTCTCAGCATCTACCATGTCAAGCCCTCTCAGAATCTTCTATGTTTTAATGAGATCACCTTTCATTCTTCTAAATTCCAGAGAATATAGGCCCATTCTACTCAATCTCTCCTCATAGAACAACCCTCTCATCCCAGGAATCAATCTAGTGAACCTTCATTGCACCGCCTCTAAGGCAAGTATATCCATCCTTAGATATGGAGACTAAAACTGCACACAGTACTCCAGGTGTGGTCTCACCATAGCACTGTACATTTGCAGCAAGACTTCTTTACTCTTGTACTCCAACCCCCTTGCAATAAAGGCCAACATCCCATTTGCCATCCTTATTGCTTGCTGTACCTAGAATCATACAATCATGGAATGGTTACGTAGAAATATAGAAAATAGGAGCAAGAGTAGGCCATTCGGCCCTTCGGGCCTGCTCAGCCATTCAAGATGATCATGGCTGGTGGTCTAACTCAGTTAGACGACCCTATTCCTGATTTTTCCCCATATCCCTTGATCCCTTTAGCATTAAGAAATATATCTATCTCCTTCTTGAATACATCTAATGACTTGGCCTCCACTGCCTTCTGTGGTCGAGAATTCCAAAGGTTCACCACCCTCTGAGTGAAGAAATTTCTCCTCACCTCGGTTCTAAATAGTATACCCCGTATCCTGAGACTGTGACCCCTGGTTCTGGACTCCCCAGCCATCGGGAACATCCTCCCTGCATCTAGTCTGTCTAGTCCTGTTAGAATTTTATATGTTTCGATGAGATCACCTCTCATTCTTCTAAACTCTAGTGAATATAGGCCTAGTCGATCCAATCTCTCCGCATACGTCAGTCCTGCCATCCCAGGAATCAGTCTGGTTACAGCATGGAAGGAGGCCATTCGGCCCATTGAGTCCGTGCCGGCTCTCTGTAGGAGCAATCCAGCTAGTCCCACTCCCCGCCCTATCCCTGTAGCCCTGCATATGTTTTTCCTTCAAGTACTTGTCCAATTCCCTTTTGAAAGCCATGATTTAATCTGCCTCCACCACCCCCTCAGGCAGTACATTCTGGATCATAACCACTCGCTATTTTTAAAAAAATGTCCTCATGTCGCATTTGGTTCTTTTGCCAATCACCTTAAATCTACGTCCTCTAGTTCTTGACCCTTCCGCCAATGGGAACAGTTTCTCTCTATCTAGTCTGTCTAGGCCCTTCATGATTTTGAATACCTCTATCAAATCTCCTCTCAACCTTCTTTGTTCCAAGAAGAACAACCCCAGCTTCTCCAGTCTATCCACGCAACTAAAGTCCCTCAGCCCTGGAATCATTCTAGTAAATCTCTTCTGCACCCTCTAAAGCCTTCACATCTTTCCTAAAGTGGGGTACCCAGAACTGGGCGCAATACGCCAGTTGTGGCCGAAGCAGTGTTTTATAAAGGTTCATCATAACCTCCTTGCTTTTGTACTCTATGCTCCTATTTATGAAGCCCAGGATTCCGTATGCTTTTTTAACCACTTTCTCAACCTGCCCTGCCACCTTCAACGATTTGTGCACATATACCCCCAGATCTCTCTGTTCCTGCAAACCTTTAGTTGATATTGCTTCACCTTGTTCTTCCTACCAAAATGTATCACTTCACACTTTTCTGCGTTAAATTTCATCTGCCATGTGTCCACCCATTCCACCACCCTGTCTATGTCCTCTTGAAGTCTATCACTATCCTCCTCACTGTTCACTACACTTCCAAGTTTTGTGTCATCTGCAAATTTTGAAATTGTGCCCTGTACACCCAAGTCCAAGCCATTAATATATATCAAGAAAAGCAATGGTCCTAGTACTGACCCCTGGGGAACACCACTGTATACGTCCCTCCAGACCGAAAAACAAACGTTCACTACTACTCTCTGTTTTCTGTCACTTAGCCAATTTTGTATCCATGCTGCCGCTGCCCCTTTTATTCCATGGGCTTCAACTTTGATGACAAGCCTATTATGCGGCAGTTATCAAACGCCTTTTGGAAGTCCATATATACATCAGCCGCATTGCTCTCATCAAACCTCTTTGTTACCTCATCAAAAACTCAATCAAGTTAGTTAAACACGATTTGCCTTTAACAAATCCGTGCTGGCTTTCCTTTATTAATCCACATTTGTCCAAGTGACTGTTTATTTTGTCCCGGATTATCCTTAACCTTGGCACCAGGCAGGTAACACAGCTTTCGGGACTCCCGGTCACGGCTGCAGAGGTCAGTACCTATCCCTCTGACTATACTATCCCCTACCACTACCATGTTCCTTTTTACTCCCCCGACTTGAATGGCCTCCTGTACCACGGTACCATGATGAGTTTGCCCATCCTCCCTGCAGTCTTTGTTCTCATCCACACAGGTAGCAAGTACCTCGTACCTGTTGGACAAAGTCAAAGGCTGAGGCTCCTCCATCACTGCATCCTGGGTCCCCAGACCTGCCTGACTCACAGTTACGTTCTCCTATCCCTGACCACTGACCAAATCTACTACCTAACCTAACAGGTGTGACTGCCTCCTGGATTAAAGTGTCCAGATAACTTTCCCCCTTCCTGATGCATCGCAATATCTGCAGCTCAGACTCTAGCTCAACAACTCTGAGCTGAAGTTCCTCGAGTTGCAGACACTTATTGCAGATGTGGTTGCCTGGGATCACGCTGCTCTCCACAAACTCCCACATGCTGCAGTTGCGGCACACCACCTGCACTGCCATCCCTATCTAACCTTGTTTTGTATATTTAATTAATCAAAGTTTTTATGTAATTAATTGACTTGATTTGTTTTAAGTTTTTTTAAAACTAATTAATTTATTTACTTTAAACTAGTTTCCTGCTCTTTTTAACTGTTTAGTGTTTAGGCTTTTTAACTAACATGAACCACCACTAAAGACACTAACCATAAACACAATAATCACGAAAAACACTTACCAATAAACTGAATACTTACACTGACTTACCCTCAGTGCTCCTGTGACATCACTTTTTGTCTTTGTCTTGATTTTTTTTTATTTCATCACTCTGGTCCACTCTCTCCACGTCTTTTATTGATCCTTCTGGTCCACTCTCTCCACGTCTTTTATTGATCCTTCTGGTCCACTCTCTCTACGCCTTTTATTGATCCTTCTGGTCCGCTCTCTCCACGTCTTTCATTGATTCTTCTGGTCCACTCTCTCCACGCCTTTTATTGATCCTTCTGGTCCGCTCTCTCCACGTCTTTCATTGATTCTTCTGGTCCGCTCTCTCCACGCCTTTTGTTGATCCTTCTTGTCCGCTCTCTCGACGTCTTTTATTGATCCTTCTGGTCCGCTCTCTCCACGCCTTTTATTGATCCTTCTGGTCCGCTCTCTCCACGCCTTTTGTTGATCCTTCTTGTCCGCTCTCTCCACGTCTTTTATTGATCCTTCTGGTCCGCTCTCTCCACGTCTTTCATTGATTTTTCTGGTCCACTCTCTCCATGCCTTTTATTGATCCTTCTGGTCCACTCTCTCCACGTCTTTCATTGATTCTTCTGGTCCGCTCTCTCCACGCCTTTTATTGATCCTTCTGGTCCACTCTCTCCACGTCTTTTATTGATCCTTCTGGTCCACTCTCTCCACGTCTTTTATTGATCCTTCTGGTCTACTCTCTCCACGCCTTTTATTGATCCTACTGGTCCACTCTCTCCACATCTTTTATTGATCCTTCCGGTCCGCTCTCTCCACGTCTTTTATTGATCCTTCTGGTCCATTCTCTCCACATCTTTTATTGATCCTTCTGGTCCACTCTCTCCACATCTTTTATTGATCCTTCTGGTCTGCTCTCTCCGCGACTTTTATTGACCTTCACGCCTGCTGTTGCTGCGCCTTTTATTGACCTTCACGCCTGCTGTTGCTGCGCCTTTTATTGATCCTCGGGTCCACTTTCTCCGAAGGCTCCATCAATACAGTCCCAGCCAGCAAACACGTCTCTTGCACTGAGTTAACCACCATGTTGGAGTCAGAGATCAAGTTCATGTGTGAAAAGAGATTTCGTCACAAGGAGTAGGCACAGTGCTAAGAAATAGTAATAGGAAATAATGAAGAATCAATCAGTAAATATGATAACTCAGTTCTGTAGTTTTTTTTATTTGTTCATGGGATGTGGGCGTCGCTGGCGAGGCCAGCATTTATTGCCTATCCCTAATTGCCCTTGAGAAGGTGATGGTGAGCCGCCTTCTTGAACCGCTGCAGTCCCTGTGGTGAAGGTTCTCCCACAGTGTTGTTAGGAAGGCAGTTCCAGGTTTTTGACCCAGCGATGATGAAGGAATGGCGATATATTTCCAAGTCGGTATGGTGTGTGACTTGAAAGGGAACGTGCAGGTGGTGTTATTCCCATGTGCCTGTTGCCCTTGTCCTTTTAGGTGGAAGAGGTCGGGTTTGGGAGGTGATGTCGAAGAAGCCTTGGCGAGTTGCTGCAGTGCATCCTGTGGATGGTGCACACTGCAGCCACAGTGTGCTGGTGGTGAAGGGAGTGAATGTTTAGGGTGGTGGATGGGGTGCCAATCAAGCGGGCTGCTTTGTCCTGGATGGTGTGGAGCTTCTTGAGTGTTGTTGGAGCTGCATTCATCCAAGCAAGTGGAGACTATTCCATCACACTCCTGACTTGTGCCTTGTAGATGGTGGAAAGGCTTTCGGGAGTCAGGAGGTGAGTCACTCGCCGCAGAATACCCAGCCTCTGACCTGCTCTTGTAGCCACAGTATTTATATGGCTGGTCCATTTAAGTTTCTGGTCAATGGTGACCCCCAGGATGTTGATGGTGGGGGATTCGGCGATGGTAATGCCGTTGAATGTCAAGGGGAGGTGGTTAAACTCTGTCTTGTTGGAGATGGTCATTGCCTGGCACTTGTCTGGCGTGAATGTTACTTGCCACTTATCAGCCCAAGCCTGGATGTTGTCCAGGTCTTGCTGCATGCGGGCACGGACTGCTTCATATCTGAGGGGTTGCGAATGGAACTGAACACTGCAATCATTAGCGAACATCCCCATTTCTGACCTTATAATGGAGGGAAGGACATTGATGAGCAGCTGAAGATGGTTGGGCCTAGGACACTGCCCTGAGGAACTCCTGCAGCAATGTCCTGGGGCTGAGATGATTGGCCTCCAACAATCAATACCACCTTCCTTTGTGCTAGGTATGAGTCCAGCCACTGGAGAGTTTTCCCACTGATTCCCATTGACTTCAATTTTACTAGGGCTCCTTGGTGCCACACTCGGTCAAATGCTGCCTTGATGTCAAGGGCAGTCGCTCTCACCTCACCACTGGAATTCAGCTCTTTTGTCCATGTAATGGAAGTTGCTTTCGGTCTTCACAGTCTTGCAGGAATGCTGTATTTCAGTGACCTCTGACTTTCCTGACACTTTCCCACCTTCATTTGAGGTGGGCTTAGGCTGGATGGATATGAATTACTGTAGGGCCGCAAGAAAATCATAATGGCCACGGTATCACGGCTTCTCCATCCCATTTCCTTTGTCAGACAGCACCTGTAGTGCTTAAATTCAAGAAAGAGAAAGAACCTACATTTAAATGGCACTTATAATGACTTAAGAATGTCCCAAAGCTCTTCACAGCCAATGAAGTACTTTTGAAGTGCTGTCACTGTAATAATGTAGGAAGATGTGGCAGCCAATTTGCACACAGCCACGTCCCGCAATCAGCAATGAGATAATGACAGCTAACACAGAGCTTGAACACAGAGGTTGGCAAAGACAGAGCGTGAACCTCTAACGGACTGAACCTCTAATGGAGTGAAGCTCTAACAGAGTGAAGCACTAACGGAGTGTACCTTTAACGGAGTGAAGCTCTAATGGAGTGAAGCTCTAACTGAGTGAAGCTCTAATGGAGTCAACCTCTAATAGATTGAACCTCTAATGGAGTGAAGCTCTAACGGAGTGAAGCTCTAACGGAGTGAAGCACTAACGGAGTGAAGCTCTAACAGATTGAACCTCTAACGGAGTGAACCTCTAACAGAATGAAGCTCTAACGGAGTGAAGCTCTAACGGAGTGAAGCTCTAACAGAGTGAAGCTCTAACGGAGTGAAGCTCTAACAGATTGAACCTCTAACGGAGTGAATCACTAATGGGGTGAAGCACTAACGGAGTGAACCTCTAACGGAGTGAATCTCTAACAGAGTGAATCTCTAATGGGGTGAAGCTCTAACAGAGTGAACTTCTAATGGAGTAAAGGTCTAATGGGGTGAACCTCTAATGGGGTGAAGCTTTAACGGAGTGAAGCTCTAATGGAGTGAACCTCTAACGGAGTGAAGCACTAACAGAGTGAACCTCTAACAGAGTGAACCTCTAACGGGGTGAAGCTCTAACGGAGTGAACCTCTAACGGAGTGAATCTCTAACAGAGTGAATCTCTAATGGGGTGAAGCTCTAACGGAGTGAACCTCTCACGGGGTGAAGCACTAATGGAGTGAACCTCTAATGCAGTAAAGCTCTCACGGAGTGAAGCTCTAACAGAGTGAACCTCTAACAAAGTGAACCTCTAACTGGGTGAAGCTCTAACGGAGTGAAGCTCTAACGGAGTGAACCTCGAACGGAGTAAAGCTCTAACGGAGTGAACCTCTAATGGGGTGAAGCTCTAACGGAGTGAATCTCTAATGGGGTGAAGCTCTAACGGAGTGAACTTCTAACGGGGTGAAGCACTAATGGAGTGAACCTCTAATGCAGTAAAGCTCTAATGGAGTGAAGCTCTAACAGATTGAACCTCTAACGGAGTGAACCTCTAACTGGGTGAAGCTCTAACGGAGTGAACCTCTAACAGGGTGAAGCTCTAATGGAGTGAAGCTCTAACAGAGTGAAGCTCTAACAGAGTGAAGCTCTAACAGAGTGAAGCTCTAACAAAGTGAACCTCTAACAGGGTGAAGCTCTAACGGAGTGAACCTCTAACACAGTGAACCTCTAACACAGTGAAGCTCTAACACAGTGAACCTCTAACACAGTGAACCTCTAACAGGGTGAAGCTCTAACAGGGTGAACCTCTAACACAGTGAAGCTCTAACACAGTGAACCTCTAACAGGGTGAAGCTCTAACACAGTGAACCTCTAACAAAGTGAACCTCTAACAGAGTGAAGCTCTAACAAAGTGAACCTCTAACACAGTGAACCTCTAACAGGGTGAAGCTCTAACAAAGTGAACCTCTAACACAGTGAACCTCTAACACAGTGAAGCTCTAACAAAGTGAACCTCTAACAGGGTGAACCTCTAACACAGTGAAGCTCTAACACAGTGAAGCTCTAACACAGTGAACCTCTAACACACAGTGAAGCTCTAGCTCTAACAGAGTGAAGCTCTAACGAAGTGAACCTCTAACAGGGTGAAACATTAACAGAGTGAACCTCTAATGCACTGAAGTGCTAATGGAGTGAAGCTCTAACAGAGTGAACCTCTAATGGAGTGAAGCTCTATTGGAGTGAAGCTCTAACGGAGTGAACCTCTAATGGAGTGAAGTGCGAACAGAGTGAGGACTTTCAAATTGGGAACTTGGTGAGAATGGGAATTATGTGCAGAGGGGGAAAGAGGTGCTAAGTGATTTAAATTAAAGAACTAGAGACTAAGACTGAGCGGAGCATAACGGGACCACGAGGAATCAAAAATCAAGAAAAAGTCAAAAAGTGACGTCACAAGACAGTGAGGAGCGCAGAGGGTAAGTCAGTAAGTATTTAATTCAGTGATTATTGTTTTTAGTGGTTATTGTTCTTAGTGGTTTGTATTTTTTAGTGGTTAGTGTTTTAGTGTTAGATAAATGGTAAATTGCTGTAAAGCTAAACAAACAGTTGAAATAACTGTAGCTAACATGGCTGGACAGCTGGGGTCAGTTGCATGCACATCCTGTGCCATGTGGGAACTCCAAAGCACTTTGTGTGCAGGAAGTGCCGCCAACTGCTCGCGTTCGAGCTCAGAGTTTCTGAGCTTGAGGGGTGGCTGACGTCACTACAGTGCATATGAGAAGCTGAGTTTGTGGAAATCACGTTTCAGGAAGTGGTCACCCCGCAGCAACAGAGAGTTCAGGCGGAGAAGGAGTGGGTGACCACAAGACAGACTAGGAAGAACAGGCAGGCAGTGCAGGAATTTCCTGGGAGTGTGGCACTCAGTGTTGAATACCAGTGAGGGTGTTGACACCTTGTGGGAGTGCATTCAGGAGCAAATCCATGGCACCATGGGAAACTCGGCTGCACAGGGGGGCACAAGAAATGCAGTTGTTACAGGGGATTCGATAGTCAGGGGGATAGACAGGCGATTTTGCAACTGCCAACATGAGTCCTGCATTAGTCTGTTGCCTCCCTGGTGCCAGGATTAAGGACATCACTGAGAGGGCACAGAACATTGAAGGGGGAAGGGCAACAGCCAGAAGTTGTGGTCCAGGTGGGAACCAATGACATAGGAAGGAAAAGGGTCAAGGTCCTGGAGTCATAGGAAGTTAATAAGCAGGACCTCAAAGGTAGTTAGTTATCTCTGGATTACTCCCAGCGCCGTGTGCTAGTGAGTATAGGCACAGGCTCGATGGGCTGAATGGCCTCCTTCCGTGCTGTAACCATTCTATGATTCGATAGAACTAGAAGGATAAGGCAGCTTAATGCATGGCTGGAGCAATGGTGCAGCAGGGAGGGCTTCAGATTCCTGGGGCATTGGGACCAGTTCTGGAGCAGGAGGGATCTGTTCAAGATGGAAGGGTTACACCTCAACAGAGCTGGGAACAATGTCCTTGAGGGGAGGTTAACTAGTGCTGTGGGGGAGGGTTTAAACAAATTTGGCTGGGGATGGGCACCAGGATGAAACATTAGAGAGGAAGAACAAGGTGCGCGGAGGACTGGGAGGGACAAGTAGCACTCGAGGTAAGAATAGTTCAAAAATAGGAGGGATCAAATGTGAGGCAGTCTAAGATTAGATTGGAGTGAATGTGTGTAAATGCATGTTTTTTTTTATTCGTTCATGGGATGTGGGCGTTGCTGGCAAGGCCGGCATTTATTGCCCATCCCGAATTGCTCTTGAAAGGTGGTGGTGAGCTGCAGTCCGTATGGTGAAGGTTCTCCACAGTGCTGTTAGGAAGGAAGTTCCAGGATTTTGACCCAGTGATGATGAAGGAATGGTGATATATTTCAAAGTTGGGATGGTGTGTGACTTGGAGGGGAATGTGCAGGTGTTGTTCCCATGTGCCTGCTGCTCTTGTCCTTCTGGGTGGCAGAGATCGCGGGAGTGGGAGGTGCCGTCGAAGAAGCCTTGGCGAGTTGCTGCAGTGCATCCTGTGGATGGTACACACTGCAGCCACAGTGCGCCGGTGGTGAAGGGAGTGAATGTTTAGGGTGGTGGATGGGGTGCCAATCAAGCGGGCTGCTTTGTCCTGGATGATGTCGAGCTTCTTGAGTGTTGTTGGAGCTGCACTCATCCAGGCAAGTGGAGAGTATTCCATCACACTCCTGACTTGTGCCTTGTAGATGGTGGAAAGGCTTTCGGGAGTCAGGAGGTGAGTCACTCACCGCAGAATACCCAGCCTCTGACCTGCCCTTGTGGCTGGTCCAGTTAAGTTTCTGGTCAATGGTGACCCCCAGGATGTTGATGGTGGGGGATTCGGTGATGGTAATGCCGTAGAATGTTAAGGAGAGGTGGTTAGACCCTCTCTTGTTGGAGATGGTCATTGCCTGGCACTTGTCTGGCGCGAATGTTACTTGTCACTTATCAGCCCAAGCCTGGATGTTGTCCAGGTCTTGCTGCATGCAGGCTTGGACTGCTTCATTATCTGAGGGTTGTGAATGGAACTGAACACTGTGCAATCATCAGCGAACATCCCCAATTCTGACCTTATGATGGAGGGAAGGTCATTGATGAAGCAGCTGAAGATGGTTGGGCCTAGGACACTGCCCTGAGGAACTCCTGCAGCAATGTCCTGGGGCTGAGATGATTGGCCTCCAACAACCACTACCATCTTCCTTTGTGCTAGGTATGACTCCAGCCACTGGAGAGTTTTCCCCCTGATTCCCATTGACTTCAATTTTACTAGGGCGCCTTGGTGCCACACTCGGTCAAATGCTGCCTTGATGTCAAGGGCAGTCACTCTCACCTCACCTCTGGAATTCAGCTCTTTTGTCCATGTTTGGACCAAGGCTGTAATGAGGTCTGGAGCCGAGTGGTCCTGGCGGAACCCAAACTGAGCATCGGTGAGCAGGTTATTGGTGAGTAAGTGCCGCTTGATAGCGCTGTCGACGAGACCTTCCATCACTTTGCTGTTGATTGAGAGCAGACTGATGGGGCGGTAATTGGCCAGATTGGATTTGTCCTGCTTTTTGTGGACAGGACATACCTGGGCAATTTTCCACATTGTCAGGTAGATTCCAGTATTGTAGCTGTACTGGAACAGCTTGGCAAGAGGCGCAGCTAGTTCTGGAGCACAAGTCTTCAGCACTACAGCCGGGATGTTTTCGGGGCCCATAGCCTTTGCTGTATCCAGTGCACTCAGCCGTTTCTTGATATCACGTGGAGTGAATTGAATTGGCTGAAGACTGGCTTCTGTGATGGTGGGGATATCGGGAGGAGGCTGAGATGGATCATCCACTCGGCACTTCTGGCTGAAGATGGTTGCAAACGCTTCAGCCTTGTCTTTTGCACTCATGTGCTGGACTCCGCCATCATTGAGGATGGGGATGTTTGCAGAGCCTCCTCCTCCCGTTCGTTGTTTAATTGTCCACCACCATTCACGACTGGATGTGGCAGGACTGCAGAGCTTTGATCTGCTCCGTTGGTTGTGGAATCGCTTAGCTCTGTCCATAGCATGTTGCTTCTGCTGTTTAGCATGCATGTAGTCCTGAGTTGTAGCTTCACCAGGTTGGCACCTCATTTTTAGGTACGCCTGGTGCTGCTCCTGGCATGCTCTTCTACACTCCTCATTGAACCAGGGTTGATCCCCTGGCTTGTTGGTAATGGTAGAGTGAGGAATATGCCGGGCCATGAGGTTACAGATTGTGCTGGAATACAATTCTGCTGCTGCTGATGGCCCACAGCGCCTCATGGATGCCCAGTTTTGAGCTGCTAGATCGGTTCTGAATCTATCCCATTTAGCATGGTGGTAGTGCCACACAACACGTTGGATGGTGTCCTCAGTGCGAAGACGGGACTTCGTCTCCACGAGGACTGTGCGGTGGTCACTCCTACCAATACTGTCATGGACAGATGCATTTGCGACAGGTAGGTTGTTGAGGACGAGGTCAAGTAAGTTTTTCCCTCGTGTTGGTTCGCTCACCACCTGCCGCAGGCCCAGTCTGGCAGCTATGTCCTTCAGGACTCGGCCAGCTCGGTCAGTAGTGGTGCTCCCGAGCCACTCTTGGTGATGGACATTGAAGTCCCCCACCCAGAGTACATTTTGTGCCCTTGCTACCCTCAGTGCTTCCTCCAAGTGGTGCTCAACATGGAGGAGGACTGATTCATCAGCTGAGGGAGGGCGGTAAGTGGTAATCAGCAGGAGGTTTCCTTGGCCATGTTTGACCTGATGCCATGCGATTTCATGGGGTCCAGAGTCAATGTTGAGGACTCCCAGGGCCACTCCCTCCTGACTATATATCACTGTACCGCCACCTCTGGTCGGTCTGTCCTGTCGGTGGGACAGGACATACCCAGGGATGGTGATGGAAGAGTCTGGGACGTTAGCTGAAAGGTATGATTCTGTGAGTGTGGCTATGTCAGGCTGTTGCTTGACTAGTCTGTGGGACAGCTCTCCCAATTTTGGCACAAGTCCCCAGATGTTAGTGAGGAGGACTTTGCAGGGTCGACTGGGCTTGGTTTGCCTTTGTTGTGTCCGATTCCTAGTGGTCCGATGCCGGGTGGTCCGTCCGGTTTTATTCCTATTGTGACTTTTTTTAGCGAGATTTTACAACTAAGTGGCTTGCTAGGCCATTTCAGAGGGCAATTAAGAATCAACTACATTGCTGTAGGTCTGGAGTCACATATAGGCCAGACCGGGTAAGGACGGCAAGTTTCCTTCCCTGAAGGACACTAGTGAACCAGATGGGTTTTTACGACAATCCGGTAGTTTCATGGCCACCATTACTGATACTAGTGTTTTAATTCCAGATTTTATTGAATTAATTGAATTCAATTGATTGAATTTAGCGTGGTAAATAAGGTTGGTGAGCTGCAGGCTCAAGTCGCCACATGGGAATATGATATAATAACAATTAAAAGAGACCTGGCTCAAAGAAGTAGAGGTTCGGATACATAATATTCCTGATGACAAGGTATTCAGGAAAGATAGGGAAAGAAAGGACGTGGGCGGGGTGGGGGTGTCAGTATTGATCAAAGAAACTATTATTGCACTGGAAAGGGATGATGTGGTTGAGGGGTCAAAGGCCGATTCTATTTGGTTAGAATTAAGGAACAACTGGGTGTGTACTTTTGGCCACCAAATAGTGGGAAGGAGATAGAGGAGCAAATTGGCAGGCAAATTACAGCAAGATGCAAGTGATAATGGGGGACTTCAATTATCCCAATATAGACTGGGTCAGTAATAGTGTAAAGAGCACAAAGGGGGAGGAATTTCTGAAATGTGTTCAAGAGAACTTTCTGGAATAGTGGGCTCTAAATTGGGCCATGTAGCACCCGTTGTTTCGGCGCTAAACGGCCTCTCCGACATCCAAGATGTACGCCAGACGCCATCTTAGTATAGGAGTTAGTGCATGCGCAAATACCGAACGCTGGATGCATGTAAAGTAGGGAGAAAATGCGTGCAATCAGTGTGCAACACTGATTTAAAGTGATACACACCATTTTGGACCTTAACGCTCAACTCAACGCACAGTCTTATCCCCAACCATCTAAACGTGTCTTAAAGCGCCTGAGGAACCCCTCGCCAGCATTATTTAAAGGGGCCATGCAGGTGTTGCAAGTTAGTTGCTGGATTATTGCTTCTGGCTGCTGGAGGAGTAGGAAGTGTTTTTTGAAGCTCCCTATTCTTATTGAGAGTTCCTACGCTACTTTTGAGAGTGCTTTGGCAGGTACTGCCTTACGGGTTAGAAAGTTACAACATGGTTGAACAACATTCCTGCCAACCATGGGCGGTCTGCTAGGGCTCCTGCTGGACATTGAACATGACTGGGAGCATGCAGAGAGGCCACGCATAGCGGTCAAGCTCTGAGGAGACGGAGGACGAGGAGGCGCAGGGCACTGAGCAGGAAGCTCTACCAATGAAGGCCTTCTGGGACCAATTCTCTTATCTCAACATGACCGAGGAGGATTGTTTCCGATGCCTGAGGTTCACCAAGGAAGCCGTGACCGAGATCTGTCAACTGGTGCGGCCACAACCGCAGCCTCAGAGCAGGGCAAGGACAGCATTGCCTGTGGCTGTGAAGGTCACCGTGGTGCTGAATTTCTGTGGCTCAGGAGCATTTCAGGCCTCTGCTGGCGACATGTGCAACCTTCCGCAGTATGCAGTGCACTGCTGCATAAGGGAGGTCACAGACGCACTGTACCAGATAAGGAACATTTCAGGCCTCTGCTGGCGACATGTGCAACCTTCCACAGTATGCAGTGCACTGCTGCATAAGGGAGGTCACAGACGCACTGTACCAGATAAGGAACAGGTTCATCACCTCCCCTCTGCACTGAGGCAAGCAGAGTGAGCAAGCACAGGGGTTCGCCCACATTGCTGGCTTCCCCATGATGCAGGGTGCCATTGACTGCATACATATTGCCCTGCATGCCCCGCACATCAACTCAGCCGTTTTCGAAAACTGAAAGGGCTTCCACTCCCTCAACGTGCAGCTGGTGTATGATCACATGCATCGGATTATGGAGGTCGATGCCCGCTACCCTGGAAGCAGTCTTGACGCCTTCGTCGTGAGGCAGTCCAATGTGCCAGCTATCTTTCACCCTACTCGGCAAGTCAAAGACTGGCTTCTGGGTGACAAGGGCTATCCCCTCACGACGTAGCTCATGACACTGGTCAGGAACCCACGCACACGTGCACAGCAGGCCTATCACATGCTGTCACACGCAACATTGTGGAGCACACCATAGGCCTCCTCAAACAACGCTTCCGCTACCTAGACCAGTCTGGAGGAACCCTGGCGGTAATCCCCTGAGCGGGTGGGTAGATTCATGGTGGTCTGCTGCATGCTGCACAACCTCGCCACCATGAGGGATCAGCCTTTGCCACCAATGATTGCAGAAGACCCTGAGCCAGAGGTGGAGCAGGAGGAGGCTGAGGAGGAAGAGGTGGAGGAGCAGGAGGAGGAAGAGGCTGAGGAGGAGGAGGAAGAGGCTGTAGAGGAGGAGGAGGAGGAGGAGGGGGTGGAGTCGGAAGAGGAAGTGGAGGAAGACGCAAGGGTGCAACAGGAACCTCACGCCTTGTCTGCAAGGGCTCTGCGTGCTTGCCTGATCCGTGCCCACTATCAATAATTTGAACTACATCCCCCAACTCACCAACAGTCCTACACTCCCCACCTTTCCGCTCCCACAAGACAATCAAATCGCCTCCATCTGATTACACATTGGTGTCCCTCTCAGCTCATTGCATAAATAAAACCCACCATCAAATGCAAAATCAAAGTCTCATTTATAAATGAGTAAATGAAATTATGCAAACATAACAGAACTATTCACCCTTGTGCATTCCCTTAGTATCTTTTATTCATGTGCCTTTACCTATCCTAGTGCTCCAACGAGGTGCTTCCCCAGTGGCTGGAGCATGGGTGGTGGGAGGCTGCTGGCCTTCAATGGAGGAGCGTGTAGATGGCCTTGGAGGACAACCGCGAGCAGTTCTGGGCCGGGAGGGCCCGGCTTCAGACTGCATCATCTCAGCATGGGCTGCAGCAGTCTGGCCTGGCTGGCTGAGAGGCAACAACAGGGGCACTGGCGGAGTGGCAGGGGTGGGAGCAGGAAGGCTGTCGTCCAGAGAGAAGACAGCAGGTCCGACTGCCATGATGCAACTGCCACTCTCCCGGGGCAGCGCCTCAGCAATCCTGGTGATCAGCTGGAGAATGGATTGCTGGAGTGCTGTGATGCCCTGGAAGCCCCGTTCCACAGTGGTCCCCAGACCCATGATAGCAGCAGTCTGAGCTTCCACTGGAGCAGTCAGACCTTGGATGACAGATGTTTGTGCTGCAATGGAAGCTGTGACATCAGTCATCAGAGGCTGCATCATGGTGGGTTCCACAGTTGCTCTGATGGAGGTGACCACCCGTTCCATGTTGGAAAGGATGGGCTCCAAGCTCTGCGCAAAGCCCTGTGCCAAGTTGGAGCTGGACTCCTCCATGCCCCTTCTCATTGTGCGCAGGCTTTCTGGCAGGCTTTCCAGTGCCCCAAGCATTTGGTGGTGTATGCCCATCAGCCGTCTTCTGTAGCCTGGCCCATCAAAGTCCTCATCTGACTCCTCTGCAGCAGAACTAGTGAGCGACCTCGCCCTCCGGCGAGCTGGCACCTGTGGTATCCGTTCCCCCTGCCCCGGCTCCTGCGCACTTGTGCTCGGTGTCTCACCACGTGCAGATCCCTCCTCTAACCTAACCTCTAAAGGACGCGCAGTGTCAGTCTCTGAACTGGTGGAAGCAAGTGTCAGATCGAGTGACGGTGTGGCTTCAGTGTCCCCCTCCTCCTCCGCCTCGGACAGTGCCGCCATGTGTTCTTGGGTATCTGCAATGACAAAGGGAAACAGGTTGAGTTGTGGAATGGGGAGAGGAGCATGTAAGAGGTGTGTGCTGACAGCATGTGCAGCACGTGAGTCAGAAAAGATTATGGGAGGAGGGAGATGTGGAAAAGGAGAAGGAGCATTAGATATGCAGAGACACCCCCCCCCCCGCCCCCTTCAGTGGGACTTCCAGCACGGCATGTTGTGACGGCTGCAGTGATGGCCTGCTAAATGATCCTGAGCACTGTCTCCTCTAGGGGGGTGAGGACGTGCAAACGTGCCCGTCCACCCTCAGGTCCATCCTGCTGCCGGGTGTTTAAGAAGTGCAGGCTGCTGATGACGTGCGCTGTGCACGCCCCATTTCCAACTTCTTCATTCTCCGTGCAGCCAGCGCAAGTTCACGTGCTGCCTGCGTAGGGTCCGTTGGGCGGGGGATGATAGCGCTTATCTAATTTTTCCCCCAGTGTGTTTCCAGCCCAACTAGAAAGGAAACAGTGCTGGATCTAGTTCAGTGGGGGAACATTTGGGGGACAGTGATCATAATATCATTAGCTTTAGAATAGTTATGGAAAAGGACAAGGAACAATCAAATGTGAAAATGCTTAACGCTAGGAGGGCAAATTTCAGTGAGTTTAAAGGAGATCTTGCCCAGGTGGATCGGAATCAAAATTTGGTAGGTAAAACAGTAATTGATCAATGGGAGGCTTTCAAGGAGGAGTTGGTTTGGGTACAGAATAGACACATCCCTACAAGGGAGAAAGGAAGGGCATCCAAAGCTAGAGCTCCTTAAATAACTAAAGATTTAGAGATTAAAATGAAACAGAGAAAGAAGGCTTATGACGAATGTAAGGTTCATAATACAGTAGAGAACCAGGCTGAATACAGAAAGTACAGAGGAGATCTAAAACAAGGGAATAAGAGGGGCAAAGAGAGAGTATGAGAATAGTTAGCTTTTATGTTAACATGAAAGGAAACCCAAAAGTCTTTCATAAACATATAAAAAGTAAAAGGGTAGCCAAAGGAAGGGTGGGACCAATTAAGGACAAAAAAGGAGATCTTCTTGTGGAGGCAGAGGGCATGGCTGAGATACTAAATGAATACTTTGCATCTGTCTTCATAAGAGTAGTGGATGCTACCATTGTAGCAGTAAAGGAGGAGGTAATAATGATATTGGATAGGGTAAAAATAGACAAAGGGATAAAGGATTGTCAATACTCAAAGTAGAAAATCCTAGGTTTCTGAGGGAAATAAGGGTGGAAATTGTGGTGTCTCTGGCCACAATCTTTTAATCCTCCTTAGATATGGGAATGGTGCCAGAGGACTGGAGGATTGCAAATGTCACACCCTGTTCAAAGAAGGGGAGAGGGATAAACCGGGCAATTACAGGCCAGTCAGCCTAACAATGGTGGTGGGGAAACTTTTAGAGACAATAATCAGGGGCAAAATTAATTGGCACTTGGAAAAGTATGGGCTAATAAATAAAAGTCAGCACGGGTTTGTTAAAGGAAAATCGTGTTTGACTAACTTGATTGAGTTCCTTGATGAAGTAACAGAGAGGGTTGATGAAGGTAGTGCAGTTGATGTTATGATAAATGGACTTTCAAAAGGTATTTGATAAAGTACTTCATATTAGACTTGTTAGCAAAATTAAAGCACATGGGATTAAAGGGACAGTGGCAGCTTCAATACAAAATTGGCTAGGGGACAGAAAGCAGAGAATAGTGGTGAACGGTTGTTTTTCAGACTGGAGGGAAGTATGTTCCCCAGGGGTCAGTATTAGGACCTCTGCTCTTTTTGATATATAGTAATAATCTGGACTTGGGTATAGGGGGTATAATTTCAAAGTTTGCAGATGACACCTAACTTGGAAATGTAGTAAACAATGTGGAGGATAGTAACAGACTTCAGGAGGATATAGATAGATTGGTGAAATGGGCAGACACGTGGCAGATTAAATTTAACACAGAGAAGTGTGAAGTGAAGCATTTTGGTTGGAAGAATGAGAAGAGACAATATAAATGAAATTGTACGATTTTAAAGGGGATGCAGGAACAGAGAGATCTGGGGGTGCACATACACAAATCTTTGAAGGTGGCAGGACAAATTGCGAAGGCTGTTAAAAAAGCTTATGGGATCCTGGGCTTTATTCATCGAGGCGTAGAGTACAAAAGCAAGGAAATTATGCTAAACCTTTATAAAACACTGGTCAGACCTCAACTGGAGTATTGTGTTCAATTCTGGGCACCACACTTTAGGGAGGATGCCAAGGCCTTAGAGAGGGCGCAGAAGAGATTTACTAGAATGGTACCAGGGATGAGGGACTTCAGTTATGTGGAGAGACTGGAGAAGTTGGGTTTGTTCTCCTTAGAACAGAGAAGATTAAGGGGAAATTTGATAGCGGATTCAAGATCATGAATGGTTTTCATTGAGTAAATAAGAAGAAACTGTTTCCAGTTGCAGACGGGTCAGTAACCAAAGGATCAACAAGGTCATCTATGTGCGGAACCACAAGAGATGGGTGAGATCCTAAATGAATAGTTCACATCGGTATTTACGGTTGAGAAAGGCATGGATGTTAGGGAACTTGGGGAAATAAATAGTGATGTCTTGAGGAGTGTACATATTACCGAGAGGGAGGTGCTGGAAGTCTTAACGCGCATCAAGGTAGATAAATCTCCGGGACCTGATGAAATGTATCCCAGGACGTTATGGGAGGTTAGGGAGGAAATTGCGGGTCCCCTAGCAGAGATATTTGAATCATCGACAGCTACAGGTGAGGTGCCTGAAGATTGGAGGGTAGCAAATGTTGTGCCTTTGTTTAAGAAGGGCGGCAGGGAAAAGCCTGGGAACTACAGACCGGTGAGCCTGACATCTGCAGTGGGTAAGTTGTTAAAGGGTATTCTGAGAGACAGGATCTACAGGCATTTGGAGAGGCAGGGACTGATTAGGAACAGTCAGCATGGTTTTGTGAGAGGAAAATCATGTCTCACGAATTTGATTGAGTTTTTTGAAGGGGTATCCAAGAAGATAGATGAGGGCTGTGCAGTAGACGTGGTCTACATGGACTTTAGCAAAGCTTTTGACAAGGTACCGCATGGTAGGTTGTTACATAAGGTTAAATCTCACGGGATCCAAGGTGAGGTAGCCAATTGGATACAAAATTGGATTGACGACAGAAGACAGAGGGTGGTTGTAGAGGGTTGTTTTTCAAACTGGAGGCCTGTGACCAGCGGTGTGCCTCAGGGATCAGTGCTGGGTCCGCTGTTATTTGTTATTTATATTAATGATTTGGATGAGAATTTAGGAGGCATGGTTAGTAAGTTTGCAGATGACACCAAGATTGGTGGCATTGTGGACAGTGAAGAAGGTTATCTAGGATTGCAACGGGATCTTGATAAATTGGGCCAGTGGGCCGATGAATGGCAGATGGAGTTTAATTTAGATAAATGTGAGATGATGCATTTTGGTAGATCGAATCGGGCCAGGACCTACTCCGTTAATGGTAGGGCGATGGGGAGAGTTATAGAACAAAGAGATCTAGGAGTACAGGTTCATAGCTCCTTGAAAGTGGAGTCACAGGTGGATAGGGTGGTGAAGAAGGCATTCAGCATGCTTGGTTTCATTGGTCAGAACATTGAATACAGGAGTTGGGATGTCTTGTTGAAGTTGTACAAGACATTAGTAAGGCCACACTTGGAATACTGTGTACAGTTCTGGTCACCCTATTATAGAAAGGATATTATTAAACTAGAAAGAGTGCAGAAAAGATTTACTAGGATGCTACCGGGACTTGATGGTTTGACTTCTGGGGAGAGGTTGGATAGACTGAGACTTTTTTCCCTGGAGAGTAGGAGGTTTAGGGGTGATCTTATAGAAGTCTATAAAATAATGAGGGGCATAGATAAGGTAGATAGTCAAAATCTTTTCCCAAAGGTAGGGGAGTCTATAACGAGGGGGCATAGATTTAAGGTGAGAGGGGAGAGATACAAAAGGGTCCAGAGGGGCAATTTTTTCACTCAAAGGGTGGTGAGTGTCTGGAACGAGCTGCCAGAGGCAGTAGTAGATGCGGGTACAATTTTGTCTTTTAAAAAGCATTTGGACAGTTACATGGGTAAGATGGGTATAGAGGGATATGGGCCAAGTGCAAGCAATTGGGACTAGCTTAGTGGTATAAACTGGGTGACATGGACATGTTGGGCCGAAGGGCCTGTTTCCATGTTGTAAACTTCTATGATTCTCTGATTCTATGACACAGATTTAAGGTGATCGGCAAAAGAGCCAGAGGCAACATGAGGAAACATTTTTTAAGCAGCCTGAAAGGGTAGTGGTAGTGGAAGCAGATTCAATAGTAACTTTCAAAGGGGAATTAGATAAATACTTGAAGGGAATTTACAGAGCCATGGGGAAAGAGCAGGGGAATGTGACTAAGTGGATAGATCTTTCAAAGAGCAGGCACAGGCACAATGGGCCGAAAGGTTGTGCTATACCTACGATGATATAATCTGTTTTAGTGATGTTGGTTGAGAGATATATGTTGGCCAGGACACTGGGAGAACTTCCCTACTCTTCTTTGAAATAGTGCCATGGGATCTTTTACGTTCACCTGAGAGGGCAGTTGGAACCTCAGTTGAACGTTTCATCCAAAAGGTGGTACCTCTGAGGTGCAGCACTCCCTCAGTACTGCATTGGAGTGTTAGCCTAGATTATGTACTCATGTCAAATTCAGGTGGGTTTGTCCAGAAAAATCATAGGCTTAGCATATGAAGGATCAAAATAAATGGAGGATGCTTGCTGGTGCTGGCACCATGCCACCAAATTCTCTCTCCAATACACTTTACAGATTTTTGAACAAAAAGGGTGAGGGCTATCTCCTCGAATTCAGATAGCAACATCAGCACAGCTGGACCACCATTGCCTTGCTTCTCTCCTGATGGTTCTCAGTAGTCTTGGTCTGTAAGCAGAGTGCATTTATGAAGATGTTAGCAAGTTTTTGAGCACATCAAACAGAACCTGTGTGTCTTGATCCCTTCTTTCCCTGTAAAAATGGTTAAATATACAAATTTGGGCTTTCTCCAGCTACTTTCTACTCATTCTTCATGCTCCAAGCTCCAAGTTGTCAGCCTTGGCTTAATGGTAACATTCTCGTCAGGAGATCGCGGGCTCAAGACGCCCTCCAAGACTTGACCACATAATTTAGACTGACACATCAATGCAGTATTGAGGGAGTGACATATTCTCTGAGGTGATATCAGGTCAGGCTTTGATGCCAGATTCCTGCTGCATTGACACTGTATATGCAGATTTGGTGTGAAGATAAACTGTTTTCCACCAAGATTGTTTTTCCGACTGGAGGGAGGTGTGCAGTTGTCCTCCCCAGGGGTCAGTGCTGGGACCACTGCTTTTCTTGATATATATTAATGCCTTGGACTTTGGTATACAGCGCACAATTTCAAAATTTGCAGATGCCACAAAATTGGAAGGGTAGTAAACAGTGAGGAGGATAGTGATAGACTTCAAGGGATATAGACAGGCTGGTGGCATGAGCGGACGTGTGGCAAATGAAATTTAACGCAGAAAAATGCGAAGTGATACATTTCGTTGGGAAGAACGAGGATAGGCAATATAAACTAGAGGGCACAACTCTAAAAGGGGTACGGGAACAGAGAGATCTGGGGGTATATGTGCACAAATCGTTGAAGGTGGCAGGGCAGTTTGAGAAAGCGGTTAAAAAAGCATGGAAGTCATGATGAACCTTTATAAAACACTGATTTGGCCACAACTGGAGTATTGTGTTCAGTTCTGGGCACCACACTTTAGGAAAGATGTGAAGGCCTTAGAGAGAGTGCAGAAGAGATTTACTCGAATGATTCCAGGATGAGGGACTTTAGTTACGTAGATAGACTGGAGAAGCTGGGGTTGTTCTCCTTGGAACAGAGAATGTTGCGAGGAGATTTGATAGAGGTATTCAAAATCATGAAGGGTCTAGACAGAATAGATAGAGAGAAACTGTTCCCATTGGCGGATGGGTCAAGAACCAGAGGACATAGATTTAAGGTGATTGGCAAAGGAACCAAACATGAGGAAAAACTTTTTTACACAGCGAGTGGTTAGGATCTGGAATGCACTGCCCAAGTGGGTGGTGGAGGTAGATTCAATCATGGCGTTCAAAAGGGAACTGGATAAGTACTTGAAAGGAAAAGATTTGCAGGGCTATGGGGATAGGGTGAATCGCTCTTGCATAGAGCTGGCACAGATTTGATGGGCCAAATGGCCTTCTTCCGTGCTGTAACCTTTCTATGATTCTAAGATTACCGTTGGAGTGTGAGTGCATCATAGGATGGTGAGCCTTCAGGCAAACAATGGACCACTTTACTCTTGAGGTATGCACCGGAAATAAGATGGGCTACAGACTGTATACTCCCGACGGAGGATTTTCTGCTTCCTTTTGCCCAATTTCGGGCAGAGCTTAAATGGGCAGGGACAGGAAATCAGCCAGGAAGCCATTCTACCAGCTCCCTGTCAATTGCTGTCACATCTGGGATTTTCTGCAAGAGGTGGCAGTGAAATTTTAAAACACCCACGCAAATATAGGCAAACGTATTCGAAGTGGGATATCTGCCGTCATTACCACCATATTAACACAAGATGCAAGGAACTCCAGCATGTTCTTGGCATCCAGTGTTGCTACGGCATGCAGGAGGGATTTAAAATTTAAAAGATTAGAACTAATTGCATTCCTGCAGCACACAAAATTTTATTCTTTAAAAAAAATTGGCCCTCAATCGGCCAGCCTCGCTCTGCTCTGGTAAGCATCAGGCAAGTTTGGCGGGCACAAAGCTAGCCTTGTCGATTTCATACTAGATTTCCATCAAATCGGAAAATCACAGCTCCGAACTCTCCAACTGACAGACCATATGACTCAGGTTGCAAACTACAAAGTAAGTATATTGAGAAGTAAGGTTAAATAGAAGCAGGAGCAAAAAAAAGCAGACTTTGATAGATTACGATATTTCATTTAATATTCAGTATGTGTTTCAAAACAATAAAAGCTGCCAAAAACAACATGCATTTAAATAGTTTTCAGTATATTCGTGTTTTTTTGTGTCAATGTACATTAGCTGAAAACAAACAGGAGCAGCCAACCCAGGGGCCATAAGAAGGAATTTTCCTGAACTTGCCTGAAGTTTAGTAGCACCTTTAAGGATGACAGGTAATTGCAAAGTTATTATGGTTCTGTAAATAGAAGCCTTTTAAAAATACAGCACAGTTCACTTTAAACCACTTATACGGCCTCAAAAACTACGGAGAAAGGAAACGTGGAGTATCATTGTTGGATCTACTGTCTACCATTAGAAGCAATACCCAAATTTACAGTACCCACACAGTGCTAGGGAGATTATAAAGAAACTAATTTTAATTAGCATTAAAAAATATCGAATTCAATAGCATTAGAAAGGTGCACAAAAGATTGGGAGAGACAGATAGCACTAGAGTAAGAAACAGTACAGTATTAGGTGGGATCAGATTAAGAGAGAATACGAGAAGGTCTATGATAGGTTTAGAGTGCATGTGTGTAAACTCACGAAGCATCGTAAATAAGGTTGGTGAGCTGCAGGCACAAATAGCCACATGGGAATAACACAGACTTGGCTCAAAAAAGGGCAGGATTGGGGGACTAAATATTCCTGGATACAAGATGTTCAGGAAGGATAGGGAAGGAAAAAAAGGAGGGGGGGGTGGCAGTATTGTGTAAGGAGAATATTGCAGTGCTGGAGAGAGGGGATATCCTTGAGGGGTCAAGAACAGAATCTATTTGGTTCGAGTTAAGAAACAAGAGAGGCACCATTACACTACTGGGTCTATTCTATAGGCCAACAACTAGTGGGAAGGTTATGGAGGTGCAAATTTGCAGGGAAGTTACTGAGAGATGCAAGAACTATAGAGTAGTGATAATGGGGTCACAGTAAAAGAGGAGGTAATTGAGATACTGGATGGGCTAAAAATTGATGAAGAGGAGGTACCAGAAAGGCTGGCTGTACTTATAGTAGATAAGTCACCTGATCCGGATGGGATGCATCCTAGGTTGCTGAGGGAAATAAGGGTGGAAAGGCTCCAGACCTTATTACAGCCTTGGTCCAAACATGGACAAAAGAGCTGAATTTCAGAAGGGAGGTGAGAGTGACTGCCGTTGACATCAAGGCAGCATTTGACCGAGTGTGGCACCAAGGAGCCCTAGTAAAATCGAAGTCAATGGGAATCAGGGGGAAAACTCTCCAGTGGCTGGAGTCATACCAAGCACAAAGGAAGATGGTAGTGGTTATTGGAGGCCAATCATCTCAGCCCCAGGACATTGCTGCAGGAGTTCATCAGAGCAGTGTCCTAGGCCCAACCATCTTCAGCTGCTTCATCAATGAGCTTCCCTCCATCATAAGGTCAGAAATGGGGATATTCGCTGGTGATTGCACAGTGTTCAGTTCCATTCGCAACCCCGCAAATAATGAAGCAGTCCGAGCCCGCATGCAGCAAGACCTGGACAACATCCAGGCTTGGGCTCATAAGTGGCAAGTAACATTCGCACCAGACAAGTGCCAGGCAATGACCATCTCCAACAAGAGAGAGTCTAACCTCCTCCCCTTGACATTCAATGGCATTACCATCGCCGAATCCTCCACCATCAATATCCTGGGGGCCACCATTGACCAGAAACTTAACTAGACCAGCCATATAAATACTGTGGCTACAAGAGCAGGTCAGAAACTGGGTATTCTGCGGCGAGTGACTCACCTCCTGACTCCCCAAAGCCTTTCCACCATCTACAAGGCACAAGTCAGGAGTGTGATGGAATACTCTCCTCTTGCCTGGATGAGTGCAGCTCCAACAACACTCAAGAAGCTCGACACCATCCAGGACAAAGCAGCCCACTTGATTGGCACCACATCGACCACCCCAAACATTCACTCCCTTCACCACCAACGCACTGTAGCGGCAGTGTGTACAATCCACAGGATGCACTGCAGCAACTCGCCAAGGCTTCTTCGACAGCACCTCCCAAACCCGCGAACTCTACCACCTAAAAGCACAAGAGCAGCAGGCACATGGGAACTACACCACCTGCACGTTCCCCTCCAAGTCACATACCATCCCGACTTGGAAATATATCGCCGTTCCTTCATTGTCGCTGGGTCAAAATCCTGGAACTCCCTTCCTAACAGCACTGTGGGAGAACCTTCACCACACGGACTGCAGCGGTTCAAGAAGGCAGCTCACCACCACCTTCTCAAGGGCAATTAGGGATGGGCAATAAATGCCGGCCTTGCCAGCGACGCCCACATCCCATGAACGAATAAAAAAAAAACAGATATGCTGGCCATAATCTTCAAATGCTCCTTAGATATGGGGGTGGTGTCAGAGGACTGGAGAATTGCAAATGTTACACTGTTGTTCAAAAAAGGGTGTAAGGATAAAACCGGCAATTACAGTCTAATATAAAGGATGTGGTAACAGGACACTTAGAAAATATCAACGGGATTAGACAAAGTCAACATGGATTTATGAAAGGGAAATCATGTTTGACAAACCTACTGGAGTTTTTTGAGGATATAACTGGTAGAATAGATAAGGGAGAACCAGTGGATGTGTTTTTTTTGGATTTTCAGAAGGCCTTTGATAAAGTCCCACATAAGAAGTTAGTGTGCAAAATTAAAGCACATGGGATTGGTGGTAATATACTGGCATGAATTGAAAATTGGTTAACAGACAGGAAACAGAGAATAGGAATAAATGGGTCTTTTTCGGGGTGGCAGGCAGTGACTAGTGGGGTACCGCAGGGATCAGTTCTTGGGCCCAGCTATTCACAATATATATCAATGATTTGGATGAGGGAACCAAATGTAATATTTCCAAGTTTGCTGAAGACACAAAACTAGGTGGGATTGTGAGTTGTGAGGAGGATGCAAAGAGGCTTCAAGGCGATTTAGACAAGTTGAGTGAGTGGGCAAATACTTGGCAGATGCAGTATAATGTGGATAAATGTGAAGTTATCCACTTCGGAAGGAAAAACAGAAAGGCAGAGTATTATTTAAATGTTGATAGATTGGGAAATGTTGATGTACAAAGGGACCTGGATGTCCTTGTACACCAGTCACTAAAAGTAAATGTGTCGGTGCAACAAGCAGTTAGGAAGACAAATGGTATGTTGGCTTTCATTGCAAGAGGATTGAGTACAGGAGCAAGGATGTCTTACTGCAATTATACAGGGCCTTGATGAGGCCACACCTGGAGTATTATGAGCAGTTTTGGTCTCCTTACCTAAGAAACGATATATTTGCCATAGAGGGAGCGCAGCGAAGGTTCACCAGACTGATTCCTGGGATGGCAGGACTCTTATATCAGGAGAGATTGGGTCGACTCGGCCTGTATTCACTCGAGTTTAGAAGAATGAGAGGGGATCTTATTGAAACGTATAAAATTCTGACAGGGCTAGACAGAATAGATGCACGGGGGAAGTTTTCCTTGGCTGGGGGGTCCAGAACGAGGGGTCACAGTCTCAGGATACGAGGTAGGACATTTAGGACTGAGATGAGGAGAAATTTCTTCACTCAGAGGGTGGTGAATGTGTGAATTCTCTACCACAGAGGCTGTGGAGGCCAAGTCACTGAATATATTTAAGAGGGAGCTGGATAGATTTCTAGACACAAAAGGCATCAAGGGGTATGGGGAGAGAGCGGGAATATGGTATTGAGATAGAGGATCAGCCATGATCATATTGAATGGCAGAGCAGCCTCGAAGGGCCGAATGGCCTACTCCTGCACCTATTTTCTTTGTTTCTATGTTTCTACAGGCCAGTCAGTTTAACCTCAGTGGTGGGGAAGCTTTTAGAAATGATAATCCGGGTCAAAATTAACAGTCACTTGGACAAGTGTGGATTAATAAAGGAAAGCTAGTACGGATTTGTTAAAGGCAAACTGTGTTTAACTAACTTGATTTAATTTTTTGAAGAGGTAACAGAAAGGGTTGATGGGGGCAATGCGGTTGATGTGTATATGGACTTTCAAAAGGCGTTTTATGAAGTGCCACATAATAGGCTTATCAGCAAAATTGAAGCCTATGGAATAAAAGGGGCAGTGGCAGCATGGATACAAAATTGGCTAAGTGACAGAAAAGAGAGTAGTGGTGAATGGTTGTTTTTCGGAGGAAGGTATACAGTGGTATTCCCCAAGGGTCAGTGCTAGGACCACTGCTTTTTTTTATATATATTAATGATGTGGACTGGGGTGTACAGGGCACAATTTCAAAATTTGCAGATGACCCAAAACTTGGAAGTGTAGTAAACAGTGAGGAGGATAGCAATAGACTGCAAGAGGACATAAACAGGCTGGTGGAATGGGAGGAAACATGGCAGATGAAATTTAACGCAGAGAAGTGCGAAGTGATATATTTTGGCAGGAAGGATGAGGAGAGGCAATATAAACTAAATGGTACAATTCTAAAGGGGGTGCAGAAACAGAGAGACCTGGGGTGCACATACACAAATCTTTGAAGGTGGCAGGGCAGGTTGAGAAAGTGATTAAAAAAACATATGGGATCCTGGGCTTTATAAATAGAGGCATAAGAGTACAAAAGCAAGGAAGTTATATTGAACCTTTATAAAACACTGGTTTGTCCAGAACTGGAGTGCAGTGTCCAATTCTGGGCACTGCACTTTAGGAAGAATGTGAAGGCCTTAGAGAGGGTGCAGAAAAGATTTACTGGAATGGTTCCAGGGATGAGGGTCTTCAGTTATGTGGATAGACTGGAGAAGCTGGGGTTGTTCTCCTTAGAGCAGAGAAGGTTAAGAGGAGATTTGATTGAAGTGGTCAAAATCATAAAAGGTTTAGATAAAATAAATAAAGAAAAACTGTTCCCATTGGTGGGAGGGTCGAGAACCAGAGGACACAGATTTAAGGTGATTGGCAAAAGAACCAAAGGCGACATGAGGAAAATCTTTTTCACGCATTGAGTTGTTATGATCTGGAATGTGCTGCCTGAAAGAGTGGTGGAAGAAACTTCAATCGTGGCTTTCAAAAAGGAATTGGATCAATACTTGAAGGGAAAAAATTTGCAGGGCTACATGGAAAGAGCAGCGGAGTGGGAGTGGCTGGATTGCTCTTATAAAGAGCTGGCATGGGCTCGATGGGCCAAATAGCCTGCTGTAACTCTTCTGTGATTCTATAACAAAGTTTTAATTCTAGCACCTACTGTAAAATACCCTAACTGTTACCTTTTAATACTCCAAGTTGCTTCTAAATTAGGGAAAAGTAAGAAACAAAAAGCTGATTTTTGTTTGTTACGGTTATTAATGAGGAATTTTTCTAGCTTTCTACAGCTGCACAATATCAAAAAGTGAGTACTTGGCCTGATCAGCTTCACAAATGGGAACATTTTGAAGTATCACCACATACATAGAAACAGGCCTTCAAGCCTGGACCACTATTTAATCACACCATGGCTGATCTGAACCTCAACTCCATTTATCCACCTTTGCTCCATATCCCTTGATATCCTTAACTAACAAAAATCTGTCGATCTCAGTCTTGAAAATTTCTACCGACCCAGCATCCACAGCCTTTTGGAGGAAGAGAGTTCCAGATTTCTGCTACCTTCTATGTGAAAAAATGCTTCCTGATTTCACTCCTAAATGACCGAGCTCTAATTTTAAGATTATGCCCCCTTGTTCTGGATTCCCTCACCAGAGAAAATAATTTCTCTGTATTTACCCTAGCAAATCCCTTTAACATTTTAAAGCCCTCGATTAGATCACCCCTCAACCTTCTAAAATCCAGGGATTACAAACCAGGTTTATTCAACCTGTCCTCATAATTTAACCGTTTAAGCTCTGGTATCATTCTGGTAAAACTGTGCTGTATCCCCTCCAAGGGACATGAAAATTGCTTGTGTTTTTAGCAGAGCATAGTAGCCAATGGCAGGAATACTGGAAAGAGCAAGCAGGAGTGGAAATTGTACGGAAGCCACATGAATGACAGCAGGTATGACAGAGGAGTAGTGCATGAAGAGGCTCAGGCTCACTATAGAGGCTGTGTTTGAGCTGTGTACAATGTGGTTCATGAAAACCTTACAGAGAAAGTTACCCATCTGCCATACACAACCAGTAAATTTGGGTCACCAGACCCTCAACTTTCATGAATGATAAACAAAATGCTGCAGATGCTGGAAATCTGAAACAAAAGCAGCAGATGCTAGAGACACTCAGCAGGTCAGGCGGCATTCATTGAAAACATACGAATCAGTTGATGTTTCAGATATAAACCCTTTCTCAGAATTGAAAGTTATTACAGATGAACAGCATTACAGAAGGAACAGAACAAGGGAAAGGCAGAATGGGGGTGGGGGGGGGTGTGGGAACACACACAATGACTACACACAAAGGAAAAGACATAGACTGACCTGTAAAGTGCTAAGGTGGGGTTCAGGAAATGGTTAAAGGGCAGAAGTGATTTGACAGAAGAAATAAGGAGGCATAATGAGAGAAATTAAAGAAATAAAAGACAGTATACAAGACACTGAGAATGTGAGAAGAGCTAAAGGGGGATAGGTAAGTAGAATGGGAAACATGAAAAATTGGCAAAGTGGAGCAGGCTCCAGCAGCCCAGGAGTCTGGTGGAAGCAAAACAGGTCGACCCCAAGGGTGAAGTCCACCCCACTAGTAATGTTCCGTTGATGGGGGTGGGGATTCCCACCTCTAGCTCCCCCATCCCCAGAAACCCACGTGTCAGCAACTACCACCAGAGAGAAAATGAGAGCTATAGTTAAGGTCTGAAGTTGGTAAAGTGAAAGGGGAAGGGAGAGGGGAGTTGGGAAGAGGGGAAGGGAGAATCATAGAAAGTTACGGCACAGAAGGAGGCCATTCTGCGCATTGTATCTGTGCCGGCTGAAAAAGAGCTATCCAGCTTAATCCCACTTTCCAGCACTTGATTCGTAGCCCTGTAGGTTACGGCACTTCAAGTGCACATCCAAGTACTTTTAAATGCGAGGAGGGTTTCTGCCTCTACCACCCTTACAGCCAGTGAGTTCCAGATCCCTACCACCCTCTGGGTGAAAAAAGTTCTCCTCAGCTCCCCACTAATCCTTCTACCAATTACTTTAAATCTATGCCCCCTGGTCACTGATCCCTCTGCTAAGGGAAATAGGTCCTTTCTATCCATTCTATCTAGGCCTCTCATAATTTCATACACCTCAATTAAATCTCCCCTCAGCCTCCTTTGTTACAAAGAAAATAACCCCAGCCTATCCAATCTTACCTCATAGCTAAAATTCTCCAGCCCTGGCAACATCCTCGTAAATCTTCTCTGTACCCTCTGTAGTGCAATCACATCTTTCCTGTAATGTGGTGACCAGAACTATACCCAGTACTCAAGCTATGGCCTAACTAGTGTTTTACACAGTTCTAGCATAACCTCTCTGCTCTTATATCTTATATTCTATGCCTCGGCTAATTAAGGAAAGTATCCCATATGCCTTCTTAACCACCTTACCTACCTGTCCTGCTACTTTAAGGGATCTGTGGACATACACTCCAAGGTCCCTCTGTTCCTCTGCACCTCTCAGTATCCTCCCATTTATTGTGTATTCCCTTGCCTTGTTTGCCCTCCCCAAATGCATTACCTCACATTTCTCCAGATTGAATTCCATTTGCCACTTTTCTGCCCACCTAACCAGTCCATTGATATCTTCCTGCAGCCTACAGCTTTTATCCTCACTATCAACCACACGGCCAATTTTTGTCTCATCTGCAAACTTCTTGATCATGCCTCCTGCATTCAAGTCCAAATCACTAATATATACCACAAAAAGCAAGGGACCTAGAACAGAGCCCTGCAGAATCCCATTAGAAACAGCCTTCCAGTCACAAAAACACCCGTCGACCATTACCCTTTGCTTCCTGCCACTGAGCCAAATTTGGATCCAACTTGCCACTTTCCCTTGGACCCCATGGGCTTTTACTTTTTTGACCTGTCTGTCATGAGGAACCTTGTCAAAAGCCTTGCTAAAATCCATGTAGACTACATCAAACATGTTACCCTCATCGACCCTCCTTGTTACCTCCTCAAAAAATTCAATCAAGTTAGTCAGACATGACCTTCCCTTAAGAAATCCATGCTATCTGTCCTTGATTAACCCGTGCCTTTCCTATTTGCCTATTTATGCTGTCCCTCAGAATTGATTCCAATAGTTTGCCCACCAAGAGAAGTGGAAAGTGAGGAGAGAACTGATGAGAAGTTTAAAGAAAAAACACCAATTTGGCACATTACTTATGCTAAGTTGCAGGACATGCTGTTTTCTAACAACAGGAGCACAATAAAATGCACCACACAACGATTTACCAGGACATTTTTCAGGGGGGGTGCTGGAGTATTTTTATGGTCCTCCTGGCCCCACTAAAATGTCTTTGGGCCATTTTTTGAGCGGTCCCTAGAGGTCCCTTTAAAGACCACTGGTTCGCCCATTCAACACCAGTACAAATAGGTGAAGCATGCACGGCACATGTTTCAACCACTTGTACCTCAAACTTGCTATCGGGGTCCTATGTACGTCATCGGACCCCAATTTGCATATTAAAAGTGGCCTCCCACCTGAAACAGGTGGGGTCAATGGGCACCTATCTAAAGGCCTCTACTAAGATGATGATGGCCACAGTGTCAGCACAAATGTGGCGGTAAGTGACCCCATGCCATTTTCAGGCCGCTACCACCACAATTAAAATTGGGCCGGTGGAGTTCAGTTCCCAATGTTTACTGCAGTCCTAATGTAGCCTAAATGTAACAACTGTACCACAATTTACTGAAGAATTCTATTGCATAACTGTCACAAGGTAATAGTATTACACACCTAACTGCAAAATACAGGACCTCACAGATATAATGGGAGTTAAATTCGATATCGCAGGAAAATGGGCACGGGGATCGTGGTCCGGAATTAACCTGCACCCGTTTATTGCAATGCAGACAGTATGTACAATCCATGCTGCCTGCATGCAGCCAGCAGTACCCGCACTGTTGACTGGCTGCTCACATGAGGAGGGGACCCAATATTGGGAGGAAACCACGCTATTTAAAGCCAGCCAGCACCTCTTAAAGGAGATGTGGATTGTGGCTGCTAGAAGTGGTGTGAGCAAGTGAATTGAGAGAAGTATTGCAAACATGGCTGAATCTGGAAGCAAGCGTGTACCAAGGTTCTTTGATGCTGCACTGGAGGCCTTGGTGCAGGAGGTCGAGAGGAGGATGGACATTCTCTATCCACCAGAGGGCAGGAAGCCTTCACGCCACATGATGAGGATGCAGTGGAAGGAGATCGCAGAGGAGGTGAAAGCCAGAAGCGTGGCTCCATGTACTTAGATGCAATACCAGAAAAAGTTCAATGAGCTGACAAGAGTTGTCAAGGTAGGATCAATCTTCAAATAGCTTCTTATAACAGCTGCAGCACTAGCTTCAATAACTGCTGAATTTACACCAACAAATCCCCCACCGCCTATAATCTCTATCAATCACTACTCAACACTTCAATTCACATGCTTAAACTCATCATCACACACTCAGAACTATAGAAGAATTAATAGCCACAACTCACATCTCACACATGTACTGCCAGCTATTCAACCATGACAGCCACATCATACAGACATATCACAGAACACGCACTAACATACTTCTCTCTTTCTTGCAGGAGAAGGTGGTGCATAATAGGAGGCATCAGACTGTAATTGGTGGAGAGCAGCATGCATCCACGTACTCACCTCCCTGGAAGAGACAGTCCTTGCTATAATGGGAAGGGCCATTACAGAGGCCGTGGCCACTGATGACGCTGGAGGAATTGATGATGAGGGTTTCTGCTACCTAATCCTCCTTCTCTATTCTCACTTCTACCTCACCCCACACATTCTGAATGAGAAACTATAGATGGTGTCAGAACAGACTTCTTCCCTCTCCTCTCCCCACACTACAACTTAACCCTTGTCTCTTTTTCATTTCAGATCCTCAAGAAACAGAAGCTCACCAGCCAGTTGAGGAAGAATACAGTGATGATGAAGATGCACTATCACTTGATTTCACTCTCGCAGCCACCAGCTCAGAGATTGACACACTTCAAATGCTGGGATAGAGGAGGGATCTGAACATGGTGAGTCACCGGGTACAAGTGTGTGGGAACCAGGACGGGGTGAAAGGACGCCACAGGTGCCAGCGTCCGAGGATTTCGATGGGCCAGGCTACAGAAGAAGGCTGATGGGCAGAAACCACAAAATGCTTGGTGCACTAGGAAGCCTGTCAGAAAGCTTGCACACAATGTCAAGGAGCATGGAGGAGTCCACCTCCAACTTAGTGCATGGTTTTGTACAGAGCTTGGAGCCCATCTTTCCAACATAGGTGGGGAATTCATCTTGATGAGCACAGCTTTAGAACCCACCATGATGGAGCATCTGATGACCAATCTGACAGGTTCCATCAGAGCACAAATTGCTGCCATGGAAGCTCAGACATATGCCATCATGGCTCTAGGTGTCACTGTTGAAAGGGGCTTCCAGGGCATCACAGCACTCCAGCAATCTATTCTCCAACAGATCACTAGGATTGCTGAGGCACCACCCTGGGAGAGTGGCATTGGCACCATGGAAGAGGAACCTGCTGTTCTTTCTCTGGATGACAGCATTCCTGCTCCCACCCCTGCCACTCCGCCAGTGCCCTTGTTGCCTGCCAGCCAGCCGGCCCAGACTGCTGCAGCTGGGCCCTCTCGGCCCAGAGCTGCTCGAGCTCATCCTCCAAGGCCATCTGCAGTCTCCTCAACTGAAGCTCAGCAGCCTTCCACCTCCCAAGCTCCAGCTACTGGGGAAGCACCTTGAAGGCGCACCAGGATCTGGAAAGGTACATGAAAGACAAGCACTAAGGGAATGCACAATGGTAATTAGCTTTATTTTGTTAGCATGTTGCAATGATTATTTCAATGAATAATGATTTGAATGTGCATTTGGTGTTGGTTTTTATGTCTGCAATCAAGTGAGGGTGATAACCAATAAGTGTTGACAGTAAGAGGGTGATGTGATAGTTATTGAGAGAGGAAAGGTAAGAAGAGTGGCATTGCTGGTGAATGAGGTGTAGTTGAGGTCAGTGGAAGTGCTCCTCAATGAGCTGTTCTAGTAGAGTCCTGGCAAAAAGGGGCTGCGAAGGTTGCTGTCTCTCTTCCTCCTCCTCTTCCTCTTCCTCATCCTCCTGCTATTCCTCCTCATTTTGTCGTCTGGCAGTAGGTGGTAAAGGCTGTTCCTTCAAGATGGCAAGGATGTGGAGTATGCAGCAGACAACCGCAAATCTGGATCCCGGCTAGCGGTGTACTGTAAGGCTCCTTCTGATTGGTCCAGGCAGCGGAAGCGTTGTTTTGGAACGCCAATTTTGTGCTCGACGATGTTCCTTGTGGCAGCATGGCTCTCATTATACTCCTACATGTCTGTACGGGTTCCTGAGTGGAGTCATGAGCCATATCAGGAGGGGCTAGCCCTTGTCGCTCAATAGCCAGCCTCTAACTTGGAGAGCTGGTTTGAATACAGGGGGCACTGAGGGCTGCCACAGAATGAAAAAGTCATTACTGCTGCCAGAATAGCGGGCACAAACCTGCATGTTGCACTGCCTTTGGTAGCAAAGCAGCTGCACACTGAGGGAGTGCAATCCCTTTCTATTGATAAAGTTGCAGAGTTCTCATGGAGAGCCCGCAAGGCAATGTGCGTGCAGTCAATGGCACCATGCACCATGGGGAAGCCTGCTATGTGGGCGATATCTTGTGCTCTCTCCTCCTGTTTTTCTTTGGCAGGGAAGAAGATGTGAGTATTTCTCTTTGTGTATAGAGCCTCAGAGACCTACCTGATACATCGGTGCACTGCGAATTGGGAAATGTTGCTAATGTCACCTGTTGCAGCCTGCATAAAAGGTGAGAGCAATGGTTACCTTCACAGCCAGTCCATGCCCTGCTTCGAGGTTGCAGTTGTGGCTGTAGCAACTGACATATCTCAGTGCCAACCTCTTTGGTAAAGCGATGGCCCTGTAAACACTGCTCCTCACTGAAGTTGAGCTGGAGAAGTGTTCCCTGGATATCGCTGGTTGGGGGGGACCTTTATGCCATTTAGTGTCATGGTCTACTGAGCAAGTCAAGGACAGGGCGTTCAGCTGAGTTGGAGATGTCAAAAATGGCAGTGGTGGCTTCAAATCAGCATTGCAGGCTAATCTATGTCACTATCTCCCTGCTCTGCATCTTGCCAGTGGTCGGTAGGCACACGGGCGCTAACTGCTTTACCAAGATGGCGCACTGCGCACATCTCGTCAGACGTGTGCGCGCATATCTTGGATGCCAATTTTAGGTGGCCGCACAGTGCCTAAAAAAAGGCGCCACATGGCCCAATTTAAACCCCCAACATTTATATTACTATTTACCTGCCACAGTATTAAACTTGCTTAAGATGCAAATAATGTTTTTTCTTCCCTCTCCAAAACCCTTTATTCTCACTTATTCACTTTTTTTTGTTTTACCAAGCACAGTGAAGATGCAGTGCTGTATTTATTTAAATTGCAGTATTTCATTTTTCTCTACTCCCTCCCCAATAACCTTCCATTTATTTCTCAGTTGATTATATGATTAGAAAAAATATTTTTCATAGAATCATAGAATGATACAGCACAGAAGCAGCCCATTCGGCCCATCATGCCTATGCCGACTCTTCCTCTTACTTCCCATGGTGAATTTTCAGCTCTTCCTGAAGTTGTCATTGGCATTGCAGCAGCAAGGAGATTTTTCCTGCCATCACATCTCCAATAACCAGCACCTCGAACAAGTGATTATTCGCAACAGTCCAGGCCTGACTAATTGACTTCAGCTACAATGACTGAGCTCAGCAACAAAGCAACTCATCAACATCCATCTCTGACACTGGCGCAAATATCAACACCCCTTAACAACACAAAAAACCTCATCCCTATGACTGATAGCTCAGGATATTTATTTAAGGCTTAAATTGTATAATTGTATATATTGTAGAAGGCGGCTCACCACCATCTTCTCAAGGGCAATTAGGGATGGGCAATAAATGCTGGCCTCGCCAGCGATGCCCACATCCCAAGAACGAATTTTTAAAAAATTGTATAAAACACGAACAAATGAAAATGACAGGCAGGAAAACACCAGCTGGTCCATCAAGCCTGCACCACACCCATGATGGCTGACGCATCATGACTAGACATTTCCTGCCCCTGCCACCAACCCCCCTCCCCCACCGCCCCCACCCCCTTAAAATCACGTAATCTTCTGGGAGATGGGAAAAAGCAGAGAAAAACCCAGGGCCAATAAGGGGAAAAAATACTCTGGAAAATTCTTCTCTGATCCCCTCAGGTGATTGAAACCAGTCCAAGAGATCACATGGACTATACGTTACCTGTTAATCCACTTACTTTCTATATGATGCGATCTCTGTCCCGGTCAAGAACCGGTCCAGCTCCCACTTGAAGACATGCAGAGAGTCAGCACCCATCACACCAGCTGGCAATGTATTCCAGAGGCTCACTGCTCCCTTGGAATAGAAGAACCACCTAACATCCAATTTATTCATAAATTTGGGTAGTTTAAACACATGTCCCTTGATCCTCCCCAATCTGTCAAACTGGAATAATCTATCAATAGGCATGCATTGATAGGCAGCCCTTTTATTATTTATAAACCACTAGCAGGTCGCCTCTAAGTCTATGCTGCCCTAGAGTAAATAGACCCAGCTCTTTTAAGCCTATCTGAATAACTAAGGTTCTTCAAGCTAGAATCATTCTCCTAGTTCTCCTTTGAACCTTTTCCTCACTCACCATGTGAGGGGACCAAAACTGGGCACAGTATTCCAGATGCAGTCTAACCAACGACTTGTATAATGACAGAATGGTGTCCTTTGATTTGTACTCAATGGCTCTATTAATACAACCAAATTCTCTGTTAAGCTTTAGCTACAGCTTCTCTGCACTGGTCATGAACCTTCAGTGATCTGTGCACAACAACACATACTTATTAGTTGTAATTTTTTTTGTCTGGTTGTCATGTTGCAGTGGCGCACGCTGGGTACTGTGATTCCACAGGCGCAAGGTGAAAACTACAACTCCCAAAAGATATTTCTCTTACAGATACAAAATTTGTTAATAGGAACAGAAAATCTACAGCACCAACAGCTGAGGAAAAATTTCCAACTCTGCAGGTGAAGAAGGATTTCGTAAGAGTTTCGCAATCGGGAACTTGGGGAAATCTATCTATCTATTAATATTTTTAAAATCTTACATCCGATCAAACTTCCTGTCAACTTTTTCCATTATGAATTACTATGTCCACATTTATAATATAAACTGCTTTTGTAAATTTCATCGAATCACAGCACAGAAGGAGGCTATTCGCCCCACCGTGCCTGTGTCTGCTCTTTGAAAAAGCTATCCAATTAGTCCCACTCCCCTGCCCTTTCCCGTAGCCCTGCAAATTTTTCCCCTTCGAGTATTTATCCAATTCCCTTTTGAAAGCTATTATTGAATCTGCTTCCACCACTTTTTCAGGCAGTGCATTCCAGATCATTACAACTCGCTACATAAAAACAATTCTCATCTCGCCTCTGGTTCTTTTGCCAGTTACCTTAAATCTGTGTCCTTTGGTTACTGACCCTTCTGCCACTGGAAATAGTTTCTCCTTATTTGCTCTATCAAAACCTTTCACGATTTTGAACACCTCTATTTAATCTCCCCTTAACCTTCTCTGCTCAAAGGAGAATAACCCCAGCTTCTCTAGTCTCTCCACGTAACTGAAGTCCCTCATTCTAGTAAACTTCCTCTGTACTCTCTCCAAGGCCTTGACATCTTTCCTAAAGTGTGGTGCCCAGAATTGGACACAATACTCCAGCTGGGCCCTAACCAGTGATTTATAAAGGTTTTGCATAACTTCCTTACTTTTATACTCTATGCCTCTGTTTATAAAGCCAAGGATTCCGTATGCTTTTTTAACAGCCCTCTCATCTTGTCCTGCCACATTCAAAGATTTGTGTACGTACACCCCCAGGTCTCTCTGTTCCTGCACCCACTTTATGATATAAACCACCCCCAGTACAGGTGCTGCAGTGCCAGCATCTGCAAGAGGGTGTAATTACAGTGTGACAAGTTTAGATTTAGGAAGATTCCTCCACTTTCTCCCTTTTCCTCCAGTCACTTCTCCTTCCTCCTCCCCTATCCCCACCCCCTCTACCCCTTCCTCATTCTCCCCCTTCTTCTTCCCTTTCCTCTCCCCTGCCTCCTCTTCCTCCCCCTCTCTCCTCCCCCTCCCCCATCAACCCCCCCCCCACTTCCCTCTTCACCCTCCCCCAGGTCCATCAAACAACTCACAGGTACATTGTTTGCAAGAGCAAACAATTTCATCCACGTCCATGTGGCCAAACGGTGACAGCATGACAGGACACTGCAATTTTAGAGTGGCAGGGTCCCAAGAGAGAGCACCATTCCTGCCATGTCACCCATACCAGACACTGGCTCTGCACAACCATTGATCTGTTGGAAATCAGATCTAATGATACCAATGAAATCAATAAAGCTCTGCCTCACAGTTGTCTGCAACCAGTCACCAAGTCTGTTGAAGCCAGAAGAGACAGCCCTCTCCAATCTAGCATCCCAGGCCTCGATAGCAGTGGTCTGAGCATCCATTGATGAAGCACAGCCTGCCCATAGGTCATTTGTCGCAGGGATCTCCAATGCAGATATCCCTGAAGCTGTTACATGCTCCATGGTGCCTTGCTTTGTTGTAAATCTGTTCAATATGCTGCATATGCCACCATTGGCACTCCTGGTGTATCATGAGACGGGTTCTGGGAGCACCAAAACATTATTCAAATAAGCTCATCGTACATTATCCATTCAGCTCATTTGTCCCCGGGTGCACACGGTGTATGAGGGAACGTTAACACCCCCATAATTTATTAACCAAGCAAACAGTATTGAAGTCTTTAAAGTTGTAACACACTGTTATTTGAACCCAAAACTTTTAAAAGATCTTAGCTGAGCTAACAAAATTTAGAATTGAAAGATGACCTATTTCTCTACTGTGGCTATTTTTACTGTTAGATCTTTTGGCAAAGTGCAGCAGAATGCTCTATTTCTAGTATTGTGCATTATATCCCACTAGCACCACCCAAAATAGATTAACAAGTTATTCATCTCATTGCTGTTGGTGGGACATTCTTGCCGTGCACAAAATCACATGCATATTTATCTACACAGCACAGACACTGCACTACAAATAATTTGCTTTAGGTGAAGCACTTTGAGACAGTCCTGAGATTTGTTACAAGGCATACATTAATGCAAGTATTTCTTTTTGCAAAGTACATAATTGATCGACTTTGAAGTGATGAAAACAGCCATAGTGACAGTTCTCTTTTTAACAAAAACAATGGACTGTTGTACAGAAATTGCCTTAAGCAAGGATCCACCCAAACACTGCGCACCATACACGCCAGTGTAGAAAGAAGAGTGTCTATCTCTCATTACAATGCATCTAACCTTCTATAAGCAAAATAAAAACTATGCATTTCTGTTATTAATCTTTGTAAATAATTATCCTGAATCACTAGATCGCAACGCTTACCTAATGTTTTGTGAAACTTCACACAAATACAAATGATATCACAATTAAAATCTTGCCCAGATGTAATTTTTTTTAAATTTTAACATTGGTGTTCTGATTTGGGAATGTCTGGTAAATTGCAGTGCATGCCATGGAACATCTTTCATACCTTCTTCATGATGCTTTGCAGTCTGGTCTTCAAACCTTTATTGATAACTGTCATGGCAACAGTACGAGGTTTGGGGACAACTGAAAATAAAAGAACAATCTGGTAGAGAACATACAATTTTGCATAATTTATGGTCCCTTTTTTGTTTATATTTTCCACTCCTTTTTTAGTCCTGAGAAAGTGAGCATGTGACTGACTCCCACGTGTCCGCAGTTGTTGCTTTTGACCCTGTTACGTACTCCCTGTCCTCCACTTTGTGACTTCTATTCACAGGTGTCAACTCAGTTTGTGTGAATTGCAGGTGTGAAATCAGGTCCACGGACTTCTTGGCATCAATAATGCCATTTTTGAATTGTGTAAAAGATGCACTCTTAATACAGAACTACGTGAAAATTTCATCTTTGAACATATTTGCACTGAAGAAATGGAGGCCGAGAATTTTGGGGACGCCCATTTTTGTTACTTGCTACTTACCCTGCTTACGAATGGTGGGGTCCGAGGAAACCCAGATATTGTGCATGGACCTCGTTCCCATATCAATGGCTATGGGAGGAAGCCACATAAGTAACGGCAACAGTAACAACAACTTGCATTTATATAGCACCTTTAACGTAGTAAAATGTCCCAAGGCACTTCACAGGAGCGATTATCAAAAACATTTGACTCCATGCCACATACGGAGATATTAGGACGAGTGACCAAAAGCTTGGTCAAAGAGTAGGTTTTAAGGAGTATCTTAAAGAAGGAGAGGGAGAGAGGCAGAGAGGTTTAGGGAGGGAATTCCAGAGCTTAAGGCCTAGGAAGCTGAAGGCATGGCCGCCAATGATGGAGTGATTGAAATCGGGGATGCACAAGAGGCAAAAATTGGAGGAGCGCAGAGATCTCGGAGAGTTGTAGGGGTGGAGGAGGTTACAGAGATAGGATGGGGCAAGGCCACGGAGGAATTTGAAAACAAGAATGAGAATTTTAAAATCGAGGTGTTAGCGGACCCAATGTAGGTCAGTAAGTACAGGGGTGATGGGTGAACGGGATTTGGTGCAAGTTAGAATACCGGCAGCAGAGTTTTGGATGAGCTCAAGTTTATGGAGCGTGGAAGATGGGCGGCCGGCCAGAAGAGGATTGGAATAGTCGAGTCTAGAGGTAACAAAGGCCAGGATGAGGGTTTCAGCAGCAGGTAAGCTGAGGCAGGGGTGGAGACGGGCGATGTTACAGAGGTGGAGGTGGACAGTCTTGATAATGGAGCGGATATGTGGTCGGAAGCTAATCTCAGGTCAAATAGGAAGCCAAGGTTGCAAACGGTCTGGTTCGGCCTTGGACAGTGGCCAGGGAGAGGGATGGAAGTTCGGGCCACTGCTAATGCCGCAGTGGCCCATAGGCAAGTGATCATGGGCTTCAAGTAAGGGATCGGTGGTCTGAGGTAAGGGATCGGTGGTCTCAAGTGAGGGATCAGTGGTCTCAGGTAAGGGATCGGTGATCGCAGGTAAGTGGTTGGTGGCCTCAAGTAAGGGATTGGTGGCCTTGGCCCAATTTCTAGCTCGGAGATTTTTATTCCAGCACTGTCTTGCCAAACTTTTGCTGATTTCATGTACAGTCTGCAGTGTAGTGGTTTGAAGAAAGGATGGCCAGTGATAGCTTTAACCTTTAGATTCATACATTTTCCCTCCCTCTTTGTGAGAAATTGCCAGGACTCTTCCCCAGTGACAGAAACGCGAACAGTAACTCACGGGTGAATCTTAGGCAAGAACCCATATCCATTTATTGAGTGTCACAATGTGTTAGAACTCCAAGCTCCTGCATCACCATGATACCCCTAATACATTTTTAAATCTACCTATTCCAGAACGATGCACCTTCAAGAACTGCAATACAAACAACTGTCTTCAATCTCCCCAAATTACTGTTTGACAATGCTGCCTCTTGTGAGTTGTCTTCTAAATGAAGACCTGTATTATGCATATCTGCAATTTTCATGACTGCACTTGCATGAATTGGACAGCATTGTGACATTGCAATACCATGTAATGCTGATGCACACTCAACATGGCCGTGAAAATCAATACATTGTGACATTATTGCATGTTAGGACATTGCACATAGGTGCGTGTAACTGGTGTGTGCATTTTTGCAGTTAACAATAACTTGCATTTATATAGCACCATTAACACTGAAAAATAACCCAAAATGCTTCACAGAGACTTAGTCAAAAATGGACACTGAGCCCGAGAAGAAGATATAAGGAGGGGTGACCAATAAGCTTGGTCAGAGAGGTGGGTATTAAGGAGGGTCTTAAAAGGAGAGAGAGGTAAAGAAGCAGAGAGGTTTCAGGAGGGAATTCCAGAGCACGGGGCCTAGAAGCTGAAGGCACAGCCACCAATGGGAGAGGGGGATGCACGAGGCCAGAATTGGAGGAACAGAGAGTTCAGGGGCTGGGGGATTGTGGAACTGAAAGAGGTTACAGAGAGTGGGAGGGGCAAGGCATGAAAGGATTTAAGCACGAGGATGAGAATTTTTAAAGGTAAGTACAAAAGTTGCAAAATCAGATGCAGTCTGGGTTTCTGTGCCATCAGGAAAGCAAATCCTTTATATTAAAGAGTGGCATAGATAGTGGCAGCATTGTGTACCTACACCTGATTCTCCAAATGTTCCTCAAGTTTGAACTGTTTGAACTACTTCCAAAAAACAGATTTCTTGGCAGTGGCATCACCCAGCAGAGAGGAAGCAGTGATGTGTGAAACTTTGCTGCTGGTGATTTGTGCAGAATTTATTGACTGATACAGAACACTGAGGTACAGTTAAACCAGTAATGTTCCTGCCGTATAGTTATATTTTATAAGACTATAACAAGCCTTTCAGATTTGTTGCTTCCCCAAGAAGAGGTCATGTTCTAAAGATTAAAAAGCACTTTGATTTGTTTGAATCTTGTCACAGGCACATGATTAGAAATAAATTATAATCACTGTTCTGTCAAACACAGTAGCAATACAGTGAAGTCTACCTATGATTCAACAGTATTATGTGAACAGTTTATACTTAGTAAAATACATACCATGCTGAAACAACTTCACTACTTCTAGAATATATGGTCTGCAAAATGGAAACATAATTCAAGTTAAATGGAGAATCATAATTAGATGGGAGTCATTACTAAGCAGTAACATAACATTGGTTGTAGATGACATCATGAATCACAATAGTGAAGCTCTAGCAGTTCGTGACTCTCATCCAAATGCCAAGGTAACATTGCAGCCTATAAACCTGTCTGGTACCCTTATAATTACAACACATATAGAGATATACTAGATACAAAGTGGAACAGAAAAGGTTAATTCTGAGTACTTCAAGTTAATCCACAGCTGCAGGACAAGGGGACATAGGTACTAACTGGTAAAAGGCAAGTTCAGGACCAAGACACAAGGCTAAGTGTGCCTGAAGTTCAGGACCAACTTCAGGAAGCATTTCTTCACACAAAGTGATTAGTACCTGGAATGGTGACCCCAGTAAGTCAGTGAAGGCAAAAACTCTGGAATTGTTCAAAAGGCAGCAAGGTGTTATAGTAGGAAAATCACAAGTTTCTGAAAAGGTGGGCCAATTAGCCTCTCTCATCTGTATTTTTATTTGCGATAATATGTAATGGAACCTCATCATTAAGAAGTCTTATTACAGACTCTCATTGTAACAAATGTTTCCCCTAATCCATCAGAAACTGCATTACAGTCATTAGAGTAAGCTGTGATAACCTGAATCGCTATAAGAACTAATGTGGTAATCCTCAAGTGTTTGGAATAACTACTCCCTCACTGGGTTTCCAGAATAAATGTCACCTGCTGCATGTCCTGGAAACAGGTCTCAGCATGCAGATCAGTGACCAGAATAGTAAAGTTATGTCAGAATAAGAAACCAAAAATGCGAGTGAGCAACCAGCAGTACAAACAATGCAGCAAGGAAGATTGGTGTGCCATGGCCTAATTCCAGATGCCTTTCAAGGAGTGTCACAGAGATACCAATTCTTATAGGGGCAAAGCTTATCAACTAAGTTTGCCTAAAAACTCCTATCCTACAATTTCATACTTAGTTCTTCAAATACCATCTATTGTCATCTCATACTGCGCTTGTTATATAACAAGAATAAATGAATACTCTACATAATATTCATCAAATGCAGTGCATTTATTTCCTCTATTATTCTGAAGTGTGCAAACATGGGCAGCTTCAGTTAGCACAGTGCCTTGGTGCCTATGCTTCATTTCAGACATGAGATACCTAACCTTCTAGTCTTGAGTAATTCCTTTGTGGAAGGAGTAAGTATGCTCATAGCTACAGGGTTTCACCGACGGACTGCTGTCAGTCTGGGATTGCTGGGATTCTGGTGCCCCTGACCTTCTTAAGCCATTCAGTGTGATGGCCCTGTCTATGAATCAGCCACATCCAGGACAGCGGTGGGTGACTTGTGCTGCCTGCTTTTAGTCATCTCCACCCATGCCTGTTATACTAGGTGCTTTGATGAGGGGAGAGAAAGGCAACAATTGTTTGCCTTCTCTCCAACTCCTTGCAGATGGATTTGTAGCACCTAGCCTGCAGAGCCAACTTTCCTTACTCTGCAACACCCAATTACACAGTAGTCTTGTTCACTGATCTGTTGCCGTTTCATTGCAAGTGCTATTTCAGTACCAGGAACAAAACAAAATAGGTATGGTGGGCATAGAGGGATCAGAGATGTGGAAATTAATGAGTCAACCCGGTCGATTTTAACCCGCTCCGACGGGCACAAATGTGGTGCTAAGAGAGTATTTAATGCCCCATTGGCAAATGCGTGGTGTCTGCCGCCATTTTGCTAGTGGTTAGGACTCAGGCAGGCAAGGTGCCCACCTGTATTAGGTGGCAGCGTTATTAAAATATTTAAATACGGGTCCTATCATGCAGTTAGGACCTTGCTGTCATTTTAATAGAAAACAGCGGGCCTGCAGCTGAGTGCAAGGCCCACTCACGAAATTACGTGGAGTTACGCAGAGTCGACAGCACAAAAACAGACCATTCCCACAACTGGTCTATGCTGGCGTCTATGCTCCACACGAGCTTCCTCCTTCCCCTCTTCATCTATCCCTATCATAGAATCATAGAATCATAGAAGTTTACAACATGGAAACAGGCCCTTCGGCCCAACATGTCCATGTCGCCCAGTTTATACCACTAAGCTAGTCCCAATTGCCTGCACTTGGCCCATATCCCTCTATACCCATCTTACCCATGTAACTGTCCAAATGCTTTTTAAAAGACAAAATTGTACCCGCCTCTACTACTGCCTCTGGCAGCTCGTTCCAGACACTCGCCAACCTTTGAGTGAAAAAATTGCCCCTCTGGACCCTTTTGTATCTCTCCCCTCTCATCTTAAATCTATGCCCCCTCGTTATAGACTCCCTTACCTTTGGGAAAACATTTTGACTATCTACCTTATCTATGCCCCTCATTATTTTATAGACTTCTATAAGATCACCCCTAAACCTCCTACTCTCCAGGGAAAAAAGTCTCAGTCTATCCAACCTCTCCCCAGAAGTCAAACCATCAAGTCCCGGTAGCATCCGAGTAAATCTTTTCTGCACTCTTTCTAGTTTAATAATATCCTTTCTATAATAGGGTGACCAGAACTGTACACAGTATTCCAAGTGTGGCCTTACTAATGTCTTGTACAACTTCAACAAGACATCCCAACTCTTGTATTCAATGTTCTGACCAATGAAACCAAGCATGCTGAATGCCTTCTTCACCACCCTATCCACCTGTGACTCCACTTTCAAGGAGCTATGAACCTGTACTCCTAGATCTCTTTGTTCTATAACTCCCCCAATGCCCTACCATTAACGGAGTAGGTCCTGGCCTGATTCGATCTACCAAAATGCATCACCTCACATTTATCTAAATTAAACTCCATCTGCCATTCATCGGCCCACTGGCCCAATTTATCAAGATCCCGTTGCAATCCTAGATAACCTTCTTCACTGTCCACAATGCCACCAATCTTGGTGTCATCTGCAAACTTACTAACCATGCCTCCTAAATTCTCATCCAAATCATTAATATAAATAACAAATAACAGCGGACCCAGCACCGATCCCTGAGGCACACCGCTGGTCACAGGCCTCCAGTTTGAAAAACAACCCTCTACAACCACCCTCTGTCTTCTGTCGTCAATCCAATTTTGTATCCAATTGGCTACCTCACCTTGGATCCCGTGAGATTTAACCTTATGTAACAACCTACCATGCGGTACCTTGTCAAAGGCTTTGCTAAAGTCCATGTAGACCACGTCTACTGCACAGTCCTCATCTATCGTCTTGGTTACCCCTTCAAAAAACTCAATCAAATTCGTGAGACATGATTTTCCTCTCACAAAACCATGCTGACTGTTCCTAATCAGTCCCTGCCTCTCCAAATGCCTGTAGATCCTGTCTCTCAGAATACCCTTTAACAACTTACCCACTGCAGATGTCAGGCTCACCGGTCTGTAGTTCCCAGGCTTTTCCCTGCCGCCCTTCTTAAACAAAGGCACAACATTTGCTACCCTCCAATCTTCAGGCACCTCACCTGTAGCTGTCGATGATTCAAATATCTCTGCTAGGGGACCCGCAATTTCCTCCCTAACCTCCCATAACGTCCTGGGATACATTTCATCAGGTCCCGGAGATTTATCTACCTTGATGCGCGTTAAGACTTCCAGCACCTCCCTCTCGGTAATATGTACACTCCTCAAGACATCACTATTTATTTCCCCAAGTTCCCTAACATCCATGCCTTTCTCAACCGTAAATACCGATGTGAAATATTCATTTAGGATCTCACCCATCTCTTGTGGTTCCGCACATAGATGACCTTGTTGATCCTTAACAGGCCCTACTTTCTCCCTAGTTACTCTTTTGCCCTTTATGTATTTGTAGAAGCTCTTTGGATTCTCCTTTGCCTTATCTGCCAAAGCAATCTCATGTCCCCTTTGTGCCCTCCTGATTTCTCTCTTAACTCTACTCCGGCAATCTCTATACTCTTCAAGGGATCCACTTGATCCCAGCTGTCTATGCATGTCATATGCCTCCTTCTTCTTTTTGACTAGTGCCTCAATCTCCCGAGTCATCCAAGGTTCCCTACTTCTACCAGCCTTGCCCTTCACTTTATAAGGAATGTGCTTACCCTGAACCCTGGTTAACACACTTTTGAAAGCCTCCCACTTACCAGACGTCCCTTTGCCTGCCAACAGACTCTCCCAATCAACTTCTGAAAGTTCCTGTCTAATACCATCAAAATTGGCCTTTCCCCAATTTAGAATTTTAACTTCTGGGCCAGACCTATCCTTCTCCATAGCTATCTTAAAACTAATGCAATTATGATCACTGGTCCCAAAGTGATCCCTCACTAACACTTCTGTCACCTGCCCTTCCTTATTTCCCAAGAAGAGGTCAAGTTTTGCCCCCTGTCTAGTCGGGCCATCCACATACTGAATGAGAAATTCCTCCTGAATACACTCAACAAATTTCTCTCCATCCAAGCCCCTAATGCTATGGCTGTCCCAGTCAATGTTGGGAAAGTTAAAGTCCCCTACTATTACCACCCTATTTTTCTTGCAGCTGTCTGTAATCTCCTTACATATTTGCTCCTCAATTTCCCGTTGACTATTTGGGGGTCTGTAGTACAATCCTATCAAAGTGATCTCTCCCTTCTTATATTTCAGTTCTACCCATATGGACTCAGTGGGCGAACCCTCGGATATATCCCCTCTCACTACTGCCGTAATGTTCTCCCTAATCAAGAACGCAACTCCCCCTCCTCTCTTACCTCCTGCTCTATCTTTCCTATAGCATCTGTACCCTGGAACATTGAGCTGCCAGTCCTGCCCCTCCCTTAGCCATGTTTCAGTAATAGCTATAACATCCCAGTCCCATGTACCCATCCATGCCCTGAGTTCATCTGCCTTGCCCATCAGACTTCTTGCATTGAAATAAATGCAGTTTAATCTCGACTTCCCTTGGTCTTTGCCCTGCTTTCTCAGACCATCTGTCCGGTCATGTTTTGTACACTCTCCCTTACTGCCTTTTGTTTCTGTCACCACTTTACTTCCCACTGACTTCCTGCATCGGTTCCCATCCCCCTGCCACATTAGTTTAAACCCTCCCCAACAGCACTAGCAAACACTCCCCCTAGGACATTGGTTCCAGTCCTGTAGACTGTCCAATTTGTACTGGTCCCACCTCCCCCAGAACCGGTTCCAATGGCCCAGGAATTTGAATCCCTCCCTCTTGCACCATCTCTCAAGCCACGTATTCATCCTAGCTATCCTGTCATTCCTACTCTGACTAGCCTGTGGCACTGGTAGCAGTCCTGAGATTACTACCTTTGAGGTCCTACTTTTTAGTTTAACTCCTAACTCCCTAAATTCAGCTTGTAGGACCTCATCCCGTTTTTTACCCATATCGTTGGTACCTATATGCACCACGACAACTGGCTGTTCACCCTCCCCCTCCAGAATGTCCTGCAGCCGCTCCGAGACATCCCTGACCCTTGCACCAGGGAGGCAACATACCATCCTGGAGTCTCGGTTGCGTCCGCAGAAACGCCTGTCTATTCCCCTTACAATGGAGTCCCCTATCACTATACCTCTGCCACTCTTTTTCCTGCCCTCCTGTGCAGCAGAGCCAGCCACGGTGCCATGAACCTGGCCACTGTCACCTTCCCCTGGTGAGCCATCTCCCCCAACAGCATCCAAAACGGTATACCTGTTTGAGAGGGGGATGGCCACAGGGGACCCCTGCACTACCTGCCTGCACCTCTTACTCTGCCTGGTGGTCACCCATTCGCTTCCTGCCTGTACACCCTTTACCTGCGGTGTGACCAACTCGCTAAACGTGCTATCCACGAGTTTCTCTGCATCGCGGATGCTCCACAGTGAATCCACCCGCAGCTCCAGCTCCGAGATACGATCGGTCAGTAGCTGCAGGTGGACACACTTCCTGCACACATGATCAGCAGGGACACTGGTAGTGTCCATGACTTTCCACATCTTGCAGGAGGAGCATATCACGGGTGCGAGGTCTGCTGCCATGACTTGCCTTAGCTTAGTTACCCCTTTTAAATTACGTTGAAATTAGAAAATGTTAACTATACTAGGGACCTAGGTTCACTAAAAAAAAACACTACCTGCTATAAAACCTGCAGACCTTAAGTTTAGTTAATTAGTTAATTATAAATGTGGTTATGTTACCTGGTTTTATTGTAACTTAGCCCACAGTTCTAAGAAAAAGAAATACTCACCACCAACCACCCTCCTGCTTTACCTGTGACGTCACTCTTTGATTTTTTTTTTGATCAGAACCCGGTTGGTCCGCTCTCGCTCTGCGTTGTTTTTATCCCGGCTCCGCTCTCGCTGTTTCCCACCGCTCTGGTGAGCTCTCGCTCTGCGCTGTTTTTATCCCCGCTCCGCTCTCGCTGTTTCCCACCGCTCTGGTCCGCTCTCGCTCTGCGCTGTTTTTATCCCCGCTCCGCTCTCGCTGTTTCCCACCGCTCTGGTCCGCTCTCGCTCTGCGTTGTTTTTATCCCCGCTCCGCTCTCGCTGTTTCCCACCGCTCTGGTGAGCTCTCGCTCTGCGCTGTTTTTATCCCCGCTCCGCTCTCGCTGTTTCCCGCCGCTCTGGTGAGCTCTCGCTCTGCGCTGTTTTTATCCCCGCTCCGCTCTCGCTGTTTCCCGCCGCTCTGGTGAGCTCTCGCTCTGCGCTGTTTTTATCCCCGCTCCGCTCTCGCTGTTTCCCGCCGCTCTGGTGAGCTCTCGCTCTGCGCTGTTTTTATCCCCGCTCCGCTCTCGCTGTTTCCCGCCGCTCTGGTGAGCTCTCGCTCTGCGCTGTTTTTATCCCCGCTCCGCTCTCGCTGTTTCCCGCCGCTCTGGTGAGCTCTCGCTCTGCGCTGTTTTTATCCCCGCTCCGCTCTCGCTGTTTCCCGCCGCTCTGGTCCGCTCTCGCTCTGCAAATCAGCAAATCCTCTAATCCTTTCTCCCTCATGTACTTATCTAGTTTCCCCTTAAATGTACCTATGCTATTTGCTTCAATTTCTTCTTGTGGCAGCTCTTTCAACATTCTTACCACTCTTTGGGTAAAGAAGTTTCTCCTGAATTCCCTATTGGAATTATTAGTATCTTATATTTATGACCTCTAGTTTTGGACATCCCCGCAAGTGGAAACATTTTCTTTATGTCTACCCTATGAAACCCTTTTATAACCTTAAAGACCTCAATCAGGCCACCCCATTCTCTTTTCTAGAGAAAAGAGCCCCAGCTTGTTCAGGCTTTTCTGATAAGTATATCCTCTCAGTTCTGGTGTCATCCTTGTGAATCTTTTATGCACCATCTCCAATGCTTCTAGATTCTTTTCATAATATGGAGACCAGAACTGTACACAATACTCCAAGTGTGGTTAACCAAGTTCTGTACAACTTTAACATAACTTCTCTGCGTTTCAATTCTATCCCTCTAGAAATGAACCCCAGCGCTTGGTTTGCTTTTTTATGGCCTTATTAACCTGCGTCACTACTTTTAGTGATTTGTGTATCTGTACCCCTAGATCTCTGCTCTTCTACCCCATTTATTATCCAAGCAGTATGTAGCCTCCTTATTCTTCTTACCAAAATGCACCACCTCACACTTATCTATATTGAAATTCATTTGCCATTTACACACCCAAGTTGGCAAGTTTATTAATGTCCACTTGCATTTTGTCACATTCTTCCTTTGTATTAACAACACCCCCCAATTTCGTGTCATCCTCAAATTTTGAAATTGTACTTCCGATTCCTGAGTCCAAATCATTTATGTAAATTGTGAACAACAGTGGTCCCAGCACCGATCCCGAATGGAACACCACTTCCCACCTTTTACTAGTCTGAGCAGCTATCATTAACCCCTACTCTCTGTTTTCTGTTTTGTAGCCAGCTTGCTGTCCATTCTGTTACTGTCCCCTGACTCCATATGCTCTGACCTTATTCATGAGTCTACTATATGATACCTTATTGAAGGCCTTTTGAAGATCCAAATATATTACATCTGCTGAATTACCCTTGTCTACTCTTTCTGTTATTTCTTCAAAGAATTCAATAATGTTGGTAAAGCATGACTTTCCCTTTTGAAATCCGTGCTGACTACTCAATTATATTTTTGGTTTCTAAATGTTTTTCTATTACATCTTTGAGTAAAGATTTCATTATCTCTCCTACCAGCGACGTTAAGTTAACTGGTTTATAGTTCCCTGAACTAGTTCTATCTCCCTTTTTAAATATAGGAATAACATTAGCTGTCCGCCAGTCCTCCGGCACTATTCCCTTTCCTAATGAATTTTTATATGTAATAATAATATTACTATTAAGTAATAGGGGTGCCTCTGCTATCTCTCCCCTAACTTATTTTAATATGTGCGGATGCAATCCATCCGGGCCAGAGGTTTTACCCTAAGTTTGATTAGTTTATCAATTATCTCCCCCTTTTCTATCTTAAATGTCCTTATATCTTTTTTGATCTCTTCTTCTAATGTCATAACGACCTTGTTAATCTCCCTGGTAAATAATGAGGCAAAGTAACTATTAAATATTTCTGCTATTTCGCTGCTGTTACCTGTGAGGTTATCTTGTGCATTTCTTAGCGGCCCTATCCCTATCCTGATTTTTCTTTTGTTATTTATGTGTCTGTAGAATACTTTAATGTTTCTTTTTATTCTCCTCAATAATTAAATTTCATAGTTCCTCTTTGCTTTCCTAATTGTTTTCTGACTTTTTTCTTTTGACATCCTCTCTTTTATTGTCTATGTACTTAGTGTATGCCTTTTTTTTAAAGTTTCATTTTTACCCATATCTCTTTATTCATCCATGGTGTTGCATTATTAGCTAGTATGTTCTTGTTTTTTTTAGAGGAATAGAATTCTCCTGAACTCTATTGATCACCGTTATAAATATTTCCCTCTGCTGTTCTATCTCTTTGTCAACATTTTTTTCCAGTCTACCTTCCATTCTCATTCCCTCAAAATTAGCTATTTTCCAATCTATTACTTTGGACTTTGTCTTACTAATGTTTTTCTTTATCATTATTTTAAACCTTGTTATGTTATGATCGCTTTTGCCTAGATGTTCCCTATGCTTACTTCTCTTAGTCTAGTTCATTTCCAATTACTAGATCCAGTAGTGATTCCTCTCTTGTTGGGCTTCTCACATACTGGGCAAGAAATGAGTCCTGAACGCACAGTAAAAACTCCATTCTCTTTTCCCCTTTCACTACCCCTTCTTGCCAGTTAATTTTGGGGTAGTTGAATTTCCCATGATTATTATTCAATGTTTTTTACTCATTTCATAGATTTGCCTACATATTTCCTTCCACTATTAGATGGTCTGTAGAATACCACTATTAACATGATTGATCCCTTCTTATCCTTTGTCTCAATCCATATGGATTCTGTTTCTATCTTAACGTTACTTACATCCCTTTTTTCTACTGCCATTATGTTATTTCTACGCCCCCTTCTTCCTTCCCTATCCTTTCTGATTATGTTATATCCTGCAATATTTAATTGCCAGTCCTATTGTTTATTAAACCACGTTCAGTTATCCCTACAACATCTGGCTCCTCGCTATGAATTATTGCTATTGTTCCCCGATTTGGTTTCGGATACTATGCACGTTGCTGTACAGGCAATTTAATTTGTTTTTATTAATTGTTCCACTCACTTTATTTTTAACAGTCATTTTACACTTACGTTTTATAACTATATCTGTACCTTAACCGTTATGTTACCCTTATTCATTACCTTGGTCTGATCTTTACTCTCATCTCCTATTTCTTTTATCTTCAGGCTTATGTTATTTTCACCAGTGGCATAGGAAGCAGACAGGCTTTTAAAGGGGTCTAAACATGAAGTTTTTGAATCACTGGGTCTAGCTGGAAGCAAGCCTGGCTTATTCCAGAGCACTCTATTTCATTGGCTTTTTTAATAAGAACATAAGAACATAAGAAATAGGAGCAGGAGTAGGCCAATCGGCCCCTCGAGCCTGCTCTGCCATTCAATAAGATCATGGCTGATCTGATCCTAACCTCAAATCTAAATTCATGTCCAATTTCCTGCCCGCTCCCCGTAACCCCTAATTCCCTTTACTTCTAGGAAACTGTCTATTTCTGTTTTAAATTTATTTAATGATGTAGCTTTCACAGCTTCCTGGGGCAGCAAATTCCACAGACCTACCACCCTCTGAGTGAAGAAGTTTCTCCTCATCTCAGTTTTGAAAGAGCAGCCCCTTATTCTAAGATTATGCCCCCGAGTTCTAGTTTCACCCATCCTTGGGAACATCCTTACCGCATCCACCCGATCAAGCCCCTTCACAATCTTATATGTTTCAATAAGATCGCCTCTCATTCTTCTGAACTCCAATGAGTACAGTCCCAATCTACTCAACCTCTCCTCATATGTCCACCCCCTCATCCCCGGGATTAACCAAGTGAACTTTCTTTGTACTGCCTCGAGAGCAAGTATGTCTTTTCTTAAGTATGGAGACCAAAACTGTATGCAGTATTCCAGGTGCGGTCTCACCAATACCTTATATAACTGCAGCAATGCCTCCCTGTTTTTATATTCTATCCCCCCTAGCAATAAAAGCCAACATTCCATTGGCCTTCTTGATCACCTGCTGCACCTGCAAACTAACTTTTTGATTTTCTTGCACTAGGACCCCCAGATCCCTTTGTACTGCAGTACTTTCCAGTTTCTCGCCATTAAGATAATAACTTGCTCTCTGATTTTTCCTGCCAAAGTGCATAACCTCACATTTTCCAATATTGTATTGCATCTGCCAAATCTCCGCCCACTCACCCAGCCTGTCTATATCCCCTTGTAGGTTTTTTATGTCCTCCTCACTCTCTACTTTCCCTCCCATCTTTGTATCATCTGCAAACTTTGATATGTTACACTCGGTCCCCTCCTCCAAATCGTTAATATAGATTGTAAAGAGTTGGGGACCCAGCACCGACCCCTACGGAACACCACTGGCTACAGGTTGCCAGTCCGAGAATGAACCATTTATCCCAACTCTCTGCTTCCTGTTAGACAACCAATCCTCCACCCATGCCAGAATATTACCCCCAATCCAGTGATTCTTTATCTTGAGCAATAATCTTTTATGTGGCACCTTGTCGAATGCCTTCTGGAAGTAAGGATTAGTTGGCTCCTACAATCTGTGAGTCATCCTTGGAACACCTATTTGAGTGATACAGGAAGAAGAGCACAAGCAGCAGCAGCAGAAGTAACAATCACAAAGAGACCAAGATGTTTCACAGGAAAACTTCCAAAGGCAGCGGGGGGGGGGGAGGGCAACGAAAACCTCCAAACATTTTTAACAGAAACCGGATCACTTACCTTAACTTCACTGAGGTAAGATGTCTGAACAGGCTCCAATTCAGCCATGAGGCTGTCACTGTCCTGTGTCACCTGCTGGAGGCTACAATTAGAGGTGGCTATGCCTTGCCTGTGACCGTCAAGGTCACGAGGGCTATAAATTTTTCACCTCTGGGTCGGTCCAGGCTGTAGCAGGTGACATGCACACATCAGCCAGTCGGACATGCATTCCTGCATCAAGTAGATAACAGATGCCATCTTCCAAAGGACCAGTACGTACATCAAGTTGTCCATGGACATCAGAAGCTGACATGAACTGACTGTTGGCTCTGCTGCCACAGCGGGCTTCACCCAAGTGCAGGGAGTCATAGATTGTACTCATGTTGCATCCGGGTATCTTCCGGCATTCATGAACAGAAAGGGATTTCATTCACTGAGGGTCAAGGTGAATATTGCAAGTGTGTGCCTGCTTTCAGGGGACGTGCCATGTGCTGCTATACTGAGGCAAAACACAGTGCCTCCATTTTTCCAATAGGACCAGCCAGTGGGTGGATTGCTGCTTGGCGACAAGGGCTACACACTAACTACCTGTTTGATGACGCCACTACACCCTCTGCACTTTCATGCTGAACACTGATATAACAGCAGCCAAGGAAGTACCGGTGTCCTCATCGAGCAGGTCATTGGGATTCTGAAACAGAGGGAGCCTAGGAATACAGGAATACAACCCGCACAGAGTGTCGCATATGGTAGTGGCCTGCTACATTCTCCACAATCTCACCATCCAGCAGGGAAAGACTCTTGTGATGGAGCAGCGGGAAGCTTCGCAGGACTCTGATGAAGAGGAGCTTGAAGAAGAAGGGGAAGCTGCTGATTAGCTGCTCCAATTGTCAACTCATAAACCAGCAATTTGCTTGAACTCATGCCCCCAACCCTGCCAAGACCACTCCTCCCTAACATCTAGCCCAGTCCTTCCACCCTCATAAGACAAATGCAAATCACTGACCATCAGCCATACAAATAGCACCTGGCAATGCAGGCTCTGCAGCTAATGTTGAGCCAATCTGCACACGATCACAGTTGCAAAGCTTGCTTTTCTTTAATAAATTCAACAAATGCCTAACATCTATATATTCATCCAGGTGCTACCTAATAGTGTCTTTTCTAAGTGTACTTCTCTTAACTCTGGTGCTTCTACGTTGTTCTACCCTTGTGGCTTCGGCATTGCTGGTGGAAGGCTGCTCTTATTCTAACAAGGGCACTGAGGGAGTTCGTGGTGGTTGACTTCTAGCATTGCAGCCCATAGAGGGATTGGCTGTAGATTGACGACCAGTGGCCTGGCCCAGCTGACTTGGTGGCACCTGTATAGGCATTGAATAAGGGACTGACAACGGCGAAGAAGCATGGTCCTCCTGAGAGAGGACAGCATGTGCAGCTCCCACAGTGCCAGTAGCACTCCCATGGGGGTGCGTGTTTCTCTCCTAATGATTAGTGGGAGAGCAGAGTGCCCCTATCCAATCAATCCCCTAGTCTGTCCATGCTGCTATACAGCCTTTCCAGGCTGGAGGAGACGTTGAAGGCCAGAACCCCAATGGCAGCAGTTTGATCTTGGATCAAAGCAGATCCAAGGCAGAGAAGTCATGCCTTGCACCAGTACACCGCACATGCTAGACGTGGACACCACGATACTCTCAGTCATGACGCGGCAGCTCCTCAGCAGGTTGTCCAACGTATCCACTATTTGCTGGTGCACTTCCAAGATCCTTCGCTTAAAACCTGGGGCAGTGAAGTCTTCGAACTAGAAATTCAGCCATGTAGCACCTGTTTTTCAGGCGCTATGCGGCCTCCTAAGGTCCCAAAATGGCATCCGGAATGTGCGTGCACGCTTCTAGCGTGACGTGCGTCAGATGCCAGTTTGGTAAAGGCTTTTGCGTACGCGCAGATAATGAATGCCAGCATCATGTAAAGTAAGAAGAATATGCATTAGATCAGTGTGCAACACTGGTTTAAAGGGATAGACCCCATTTTGGCACTCAACGCTCCAGCCAATGAACTTCCTTAACCACGAACAGCTGAATATGTCTTAGGCGGCCTGGAGGACCCCCCACCAGCACTATTTAAAGGGATCATGCAGGAGTTGCAGGTTAGTGGCTGAATTATTGCTTCTGGCTGCTGGTACAATTGTACAATTGTTGAAGCTTCCTATACTTAGAGTATATGAAGAGTTGCTATAGTATATGAAGAGTGGTTTGGCAGGTCCTGCATTACTGTTTGTGTCATTTACAATAGTGTGCTGAACAAGATTCCTGGCAATCATGGGTGGCCTGCTAGGGCTCCCGCTGGGCATAGAACATGACTGGGAGCATGCAGAGAGACCATGCAGAGCAGGTCACACTGCGAGGAGAGGGAAGAGGAGAAGGAGGAGGCCATATCCCATGAGGGTCTTCAGGAAGCAATACTCTTACCTCAATATGAGCGAAGATCAGTGCATCCGATTGCTGCAGTTCACCAAAGAGGTTGTGACGGAGATATGTCAACTGCTGCAGCCACTACTGTATCCTCAGAGCAGGGCAAGGACAACGTTGCCTGTGGCTGTCAAGGTAACTGTGGCACTGAATTTTTACGGCTCTGGATCCTTTCAGACCTCTGCTGGTGATATGTGCAACATCTCACAGTGTGCAGTGCACTGCTGCATAAGGGAGGTCACTGAGGTATTGTACAAACTGCGCAACAGCTTCATCACGTTCCCTCTTGACAGAGAGATGCAGAGTGAGCACGAGGGTTTGCTTGCACTGCAGGCTTCCCCATGGTGCAGGGTGCCATTGACTGCACGCTTATAGCCATGCATGCTCCACATCTCAACTCGGCCATCTTTATAAACAGAAAAGGGTTCCACTCCCTCACTGTGGAGCTGGTGTGTGATCACATGCAGCGCATCATGCAGGTCAATGTCCGCTACCCTGGCAGCTGTCACGATGCCTTCATTATGCCGCAATCCAATGTCCCAACTATCTTTGCACCGGCTCGGCAAGTCAAAGGCTGGCTACTGGGTGACAAGGGCTTTCCCCTCATGAGGTGGCTCATGACTCTGATCAGGCACGCATGCACACTTGCAAAGCAGGCCTACAACGAGAACCATGCGGCCACATGGAACGTCATCATCGAGCACACCGTAGGCATCCTCAAGCAACACTTCCACTGCCTGGACTGTTCTGGAGGAGCCCTGCAGTACTACGCTGAGCGGATATCTAGATTTGTTGTGGTATGCTGCGTGCTGCACAATCTCGCCCTTATGAGGGAACAGCCCTTGCCACTGCCTATCCAGCAAGACCAGAGGCGGAGGAAGAGGAAGAGGAGAAGGTGGAGGAGGCTGAGGAGGAGGAGACAGAGGAGGAAGTGGAGGAAGAGGCAAGGAGACAAGGAGGCAACAAGGTGCACAGGACCTCTCTGTCAGCGCTTTGGATGCTCACCTTATTCGTGAGTGATATCACTAACCTCAACAACACCTCCCAAGTCACCAACAGTCCTACACTTCCCACCTGTCCTCTCCCACATGACCTTCAAATGGCCCTCTATATGATTACACTTTGCTTCCTCCCGCAGCTCATCACATAAATAAAATTCAACACCAACTGCAACTTCAAATCCAAATTTATAACGTAACACATTAACTCAAGTATCAAACATTACACTATTTGCCCTTGTGCATTCCCTTAGTGCCTGTCGTTCGTGTGCCTTTTCCTACCCTAGTGCTCCTTTGAGCCTAATGGCTGGAGCATGGGTGGTGGAAGGCTGCTGGCCTTCAATCGAGGAGCGTGCAGGTGGTCTTGGAGGACGACCTCAAGCAGCTCTGGGCTGGGAGGGCCCGGCTTCAGACTGCATCATCTTGGTCTGGGCTGCAGCAGTCTGGCCTGGCTGGCTGACAGGCAATGGCAAGGGCACTGGCAGAGTGGGAGCAGGAATGCTGTCATCCTGAGAGAGGACAACAAGTTCGACTGTCATGGTGCCATTGTCACTTGCACAGGGCAGCGCCTTAGCAATCCTGGTGATCAACTGAAGGACGGATTTCTGGAGTGCTGTGATGCCCTAGAAGCCCCATTCCACAGAGGTGCTCAAAGCCATGATGGTAACAGTCTGAGCTGCCATTGCAGCAGTCTGATTGCTTCAGTTGATGACATTGGTTTGTGCTACAATGGAAGCCGTGACATTGGTCATCAGACGCTGCATCATGGTGGGTTCCACAGGTGTGCTGATGGAGGTGACCACCCATTCCATATGGGTAAGGATGGGCTCCAAGCTCTGCACAAAGCCCTATGCCAAGTTTGAGGTGGACTCCTCCATGTCCCTTGACATTGTGCGCAGGCTTTCTGGCAGGCTTTCCAGTGCACCGAGCATTTGTGGTGTATGTCCATCAGCCTTCTTCTGTAGCCTGGCACATCGAAGTCCTCATCTGACTCCTCTGCAGCAGAACCATTGTGCAACCTCACCTTCCGGCAAGCTGACACCTGTGGTATCCATTCCCCCCGCCTCGGCTCCTGCGCAATTGTGCTCGGTGTCTCACCACGTGCAGATCCCTCCTCTAACCTAGCCTCTAAAGGACGCGCGGTGTCAGTGTCTGAGCTGATGGATGCGAGTGTCAGATCAAGTGACGGTGCGGCTTTAGTGCCAGTGTCCTCCTCCTCCTCCTCCACGGACAGTGCCGGCTCCAGTTCTTGGGTATCTGCAATGATAAATGGAGACCGGTTGAGTTGCGAAGCGGCGAGAGAAGTAAGGCATGCCATCTGCACCACCTGCAGCACGCGAGTCAGAAAAGATTGTGGGATGAGGGAGATGTGGGAAATGAGAAGGAGGATTAGGTATGCAGAGACCTCCTTTGTCAGGACCTTCACCACCGTCAGTGACCACAGCTGCAGCGACGGCCCGCCCAATGATGTGCAGCACGGTCTCCTCCGGGCGATGAGGACGTGTAGGCGTGCCTGTCCTCCCTTGGGTCTTTCCTGCTGCTGGCTGTTATGCGTCACCTTCTCCTGCAAGACAAAGGGAAGTGAGTCAGTGAGTGTCCTGCAATATGTTTGAGGGATGTGCCTGCCATGGTCGAATAGCTGTCAGTGTGTGTGACCTGTGAGTTGTGGGTGTGTGGATTGCAAGTGTGGTACTTTGTGAGGGTGAGAAGCAGCATTGCGTACAGATGGGAAGCATTTGTTGGTGGTTGGGTGAGGGGGGGGGTGTCATGCATAGAGCAGTGGTGCAGTTGGTAGGATGTGCCACTTGACACTTACATTCACTCACCTTGACCACTCGCGTCAAATCATTGAACTTTTTCTGGCACTGTGTCCACTTGTGGTGCTTTGCTCCTGCCATTCACCTCTACGGCCACTTCCTCCCACTGCCTCCATAGCTGGTGTCTGTACGGTCTCCTGCCACCCTATAGGCACAGGATGGCTCTCTGTTCGTCCACTGCCTCCATTAAGGCCTCCAGTGCGTTGTCGGAGAACCTCGGGGCACGGTCTCTTGACGCTCCAGCCATTCTATCTGTCATCCTGCACTGCTTCCACAGACAGTGCATCTCCCCTTTAAGAGGTGCAGGCTGCCTTTAAGTAGTGCTGGCCACGCCCCATATCGGACCCCCTGCTGGTGCATGCAGCCATTCAATGGCGCGGGTAGCACTGGCTGCACGTACAAATCATGGTAATAAGGATGCAGCACAAATCTCACGTGCTGCCTGCATCGGAAACACTGGGCGCAGGTTAATCGCGCACCTCGATCCCCGCGCCTGGTATCGGGCCTTATCAAATTTAACCTCCTTCATCTCCGCTCTCTTCAGCAGTGCTTGGACCTGGTCTCACCCTCTGGCCAACTGTGACCTCTGCTGTCCTTTACACCACTGCCAGCTGCTGCTCACATGTGCAGATCCTTCTGCCTCACTATCTACCCTACCTGGGGTTCTAATCTCTGCGCTGATGTTTGTTGAAGAGGGAGCAGGTAACGGTGTAGGCTGGCGAGGCTGGCTTGGCTCATCTTCTTCTTCAGGAGGGGCTGATTCTACAGATGGACTTGCAAATAGAAAAAGAAACAATGAACAGCAAGTACTGGGCCGGTTAGAGAGCCTCAGACATGTGGAGTGGTGAGGCGCCACTGGTTTGGCCAGCTCCCTGAGAGACCTGAGCAATAAGGAGATAGAATAAAAGAGAAAAGGACAGAGACCCTGAAACCCCAATCATCCTGACTCTCCATCCCTGAGGGAGGTCTGTGCCCACAGTCTCCAGGGCTTCCTGCTTCATGGGACTTAGGACCTGGATAGAAACTATCACTCCTCCTGTTCACATCCGCTCCTGGGGAACAACTTGTTCTGCAGAAAGAAGTACAGCTTATTGGTGTGTGGTTCCATCAAAGGCTTGTGAAATTGTGTGAGGCATGCTGAATGTGTGCATGATGAGTGTGGCATGCAGCAAGCAGTGCGCCGGATGGGGAGGTGTCACTGAGCAGGAAAGCAGCAGGGCAATGACAATTGCTGTCAAATGCATGAAGAGGGCAGAGCTTTACCATTATAACCAGGTTACAGCAATATGTTGCACGTGCTTGCTGAGAGGGCAACAGCAACTGCTGATAGAAAATAGGAGCAAGAGTAGGCCATTCAGCCCTTCGTGCCTGCTCTGCCATTCAAAATGATCATGACTGATCATCTAACTCAGTACCCTGTTCCCGCTTTTTCCCCCATATCCCTTGATCCCTTGAGCATTAAGAAATATATCTATCTCCTTCTTGAATACATCTAATGACTTGGCCTCCACTGCCTTCTGTGGTAGAGAATTCCACAGGTTCACCACCCTCTGAGTGAAGAAATTTCTCCTCATCTCGGTTCTAAATGGCATACCCCGTATCCTGTGACCACTGGTTCTGGACTCCTCAGCCATCGGGAACATCCTCCCTGCATTTAGTCTTTCTAGTCCTGTTAGAATTTTATATGTTTCGATGAGATCACCTCTCATTCTTCTAAACTCGAGTGAATATAGGCCTAGTCGACCCAATCTCTCCTCATACATCAGTCCTGCCATCCCAGGAATCAGTCTGGTAAACCTTTGTTGCACTCCCTCCATGGCAAGGACATCCTTCCTCAGATAAGGAGACCAAAACTGAACACAATACTCCAGATGTGGTCCCACCAAGGCCCTGTATAACTGCAGTAAGACATCCCTACTCCTGTACTCAAATTCTCTTGCAACGAAGGCCAACATACCATTCGCCTTCTTAACTGCTTGCTGCACCTCAATGCTCACTTTCAGCGACTGGTGTACAAGGATACTCAGGTCTCATTGGATCTCCCCTTTTCCCAATCTATCACCATTCAGATAATAATCTGCCCTCCTGTTTTTACAACCAAAGTGGATAACCTCACATTTATCCACATTATACTGCATCTGCCATGTTCTTGCCCACTCACCCAACTTGTCTAAATCACATTGGAGCATCTTTGCATCCTCCTCACAGCTCACATTCCACCCCAGCTTTGTGTCGTCTGCAAACTTGGAAATGTTACATTTAGTTCCCTCATCCAAATCATTGATATATATTGTGAATAGCTGGGGCCCAAGCATTGATCCCTGCGGTACCCCACTAGTCACTGCCTGCCACCCGGAAAAAGACCTGTTTATTCCTACTCTCTGTTTCCTGTCTGTTAACCAATTCTCAATCCATGCCAGTATATTCCCCCAATCCCATGTGCTTTAATTTTGCACACTAACCTCTTGTGTGGGACCTTATCAAAAGTCTTCTGAAAATCCAAATACACCACATCCACTGGTTCTCCCCTATCTATTCTACTAGTTACATCCTCAAAAAACTCCAGTAGATTTGTTGAGCATGATTTCCCTTTCATAAACCCATGCTGACTTTGTCCAATCCCATTAATGCCTTCCAAGTGTTCTGTTATCAAATCTTTTATAATGGATTCTAGCATGTTCCCCACTACTGATAGTGCAGCTGAAACTAGAAGTAAGGTAGCCTTAGTTCCCATTGTTAACTGGAGTATTAGCAGGTGGAGTGGGGGATGGATGATGTGAAGGGGAGAAGCAAAGTGCTATAGCAAGGTGTGATGCAGAGAAGGAGACATCACAAGAAGTAAATTGTATCTTGGCTGAGCGTATCAGATCATTAAACCTTTTTCGGCACTGCAGCGACATCCTGGGGGGATGAGGCTCACCACATTTACTTGTTTCAAAATCTTCCTCTGCACCTGCTGCAGCGTCTGCCTTAGCACTCTAGTCCTGGTGGAGGGGAAGAAGAGGTCCCTGCATGTCCTCACTTCATGCAGCAAGATCTACACAGCAGCATCCAAAAATCTCAATGCTCATGTGTGTGCCACAGCAGTCCTTCAGATTCACCTCCCAATGTATAGAACAAAAGACAACATCCTCGCTTTAAGAGGTCAATGTAAGAGATACAGCCTCTCTTTATATTGACACTGGGCCCACCTGGATTCCCGCTCCCCTCCCCATTGGCGAGCTGCCCAATTACGCCAAAAAGCATATGGGCAGTTCGCTTGTCATAGTCTAATGAGTCCTAGCCATCAAAATAATTCGGGCCTCTCACACATTTCATCAGGCGGACAGCCAGATCGTCCTGCCTATCGGGTGCCGATTCGGTGCCCAGTTAAAGTTGTCCCAAAACAGAGAAGTAGAGAGAAAAATAAAGCAGGTGTGACAACAAGGAAAAGTGTTAGAGGAATACAGAGACAAAGAAAGAGGGTTACAAAGAATGGAAGACACAGAAAAATAAAAACCTACACAAAAGGGGATCAACCAAATTATACAATATCTAGCATTGTGTTACTGGACAATAAACACAAAAAACTTCAGCATCTCAGCCTAAACATCAGTTCAACTTCCGATGGTGTTCTAAACATTGGGAAATAGCAAGGGTGGAGAGATATAAGATTTGATCCATATAATTCCCTGAGCAACATCACAGGAGACCCATGACTTTTATTTTAAAATGGATCTTAGTGTTTTTGCTGAAGTTTTCTAAATAATCTTACATACACTATTTCCTATTTATTCAGCAAAATTATATCTAATAACTTTTTCCCCAATATGTTACAATGTGCATTCGAAGGCAAGTTATATTTATCATGAAGTAAATTTTTGTGAATAATAATCATCCATGGCATAATGATTAAAATGGAAACTTTACTTTCAAAAGATTTTATTAATGCCAATTTATTGTTTATATCAGACACATTTACCGATCCACCCTTGTGGATATATGATATTTTTATTCAGATTGTTACATTCTCTATTTTGATTAATACATCAGTGACAGTACATAATATTTTTTTAATCAAATACTGTTATATAAGGGAGTGTACAGGTTTAAAAGATCATCTGACTTCAGGAAGATGTTGAAAACAAGGGATTAGCTTTTACTAGAACCATACAGTATAAATCAAAGGAAACCATTTTGACACTATACAGGTCGCTGGTCAGACCGCATCTAGAGTACTGTGTCCAGTTCTTCCTGAACTCAAATGATCTTTGATCTGATCACCCTGATATCACAATAAGGCAATGGGCAAATAAAGTTAATGGAAAGATTGTTATTTTGGAGTATCAAAATTTAATACCTAAATGTCTTGTTTTGGTGCCTTTCCTGCCACTTTCTGCTTCTTTTCCCAAATACGAACATCCAAAATTCACGGGCAGGAAAAGACCCACTGGTCCAACAAGCCTGCTCCACACCATGATGGCCAGACCACCATGACTAAACACTTCTTCCCTCCCCTTCCACCCCTTCCCCCCCCATCCCCCCCCCCCCCCCGCAGCTATGTAATCCCCAGGGAGAGGCAAAAAGAGAAAAAACCCAGGGCCAATAAGGGAAAAAATACTCTGGAAAATCTCTCTCCCGCCCCCTCAGGCGATTGAAACCAGTCCAGGAGATCACTCACATAAAACAAGTGTTATCTATAAAGATACTTACCTTCTATATGATGCGATCTTTGCCCCAGACAAGAACTGGTCCAGCTCCCTCTTGAAGGCAATGGGCATGATTTTTGCTCGGAGCTGGGAACCCAGCATGAATGTAGATATTCACGTGGGGAACCCGGAAGTCAAGTGAGGGTGTCGCAATCTGCAATTGCAACTCAATTGGAGGTAACTATTTGTGCTTCTGGATTTCCCACACGCCAGGCAGCCAGATCGACAGGCTGACTGCCTGTTGGAAGGGAAAGGAGCCGCGAATCGGAAAGAAGGGAGGGAGGGATCGTGGGCCATGGAAGAAATCGTGGGGGGACGTGGACAACATCGGGTGGGACTTGGAGATCGGTGGGTTTGGGGGGGCGGGGGGACGTCCACCATCGGGGAGGCATCCACCATCGGGGGGAGGCGGGGGGCGGTCAGCTGATCACGGGGTCCCTGGCTGATCTCCTACCTCAACGCCATTTTCCTGCATCATCCCCATATCCCTTGATGCCTTTAATATCTAGAAATCTATCGATCTCTGTTTTGAATGTACTCAATGACTGAGCCTGCAAAGCCCTCTGGGGAGATCATTCCAAAGATTCACCACTCTCTGAGTGAAGAAATTTCTCCTCATCTCAGTACTAAATGGCCTACCCCTTATTCTGAGACTGTGACCCCTGGTTCTAGACTCCCCAGCCAGGGGAAACATCCTCCTTGCATCTACCCTGTTGAGCCCTGTAAGAATTTTGTATGTTTCAATGAGATCACCTCTCATTCTTCTAAACTCTAGAGAATACAGGCCTAGTCTTCTCAATCTCTCCTCATACAACAATTCCGCCATCCCAGGATTCAGTCTGGTGAACCTTCGTTGCACTCCCTCTATGGCAAGTATATCCTTTCTTAGGTAAGGAGACCAAAATTGTACACAATACTCCAGATGCGGTCTCACCAAAGCCCTATATAATTGCAGTAAGACATCTTTACTCCTGTACTCAAATCCTCTTGTAATAAAGGCCAACATACCATTTGCCTTTCTAATTGCTTGCTGCACCTACATGTTAGCTTTCAGTGACTCATGTACAAGGACACCCAGGTCCCTTTGAACATCAACATTTCCCAATCTCTCACCATTTAAAAAATACTCTGCATTTCCGTTTTTCCGACCAAAGTGGATAGCTTCACATTTTTCCACATTATATTCCATCTGCCATGTTCTTGCCCACTCACTTAGCCTGTCTATGTCCGTTTGAAGCCTCTTTGCATCCTCCTCACAACTCACATTCCCACCTAGTTTTGTGTCATCAGCAAACTTGGAAATATTACATTTGGTCCCTTCATCCAAATCATTGATGTAGATTGTGAATAGCTGGGGCCCAAGCACCGATCCCTGCGGTACCCCACTAGTTACAGTCTGCCAACCTGAAAAAGGCCCGTTTATTTCTTTTGCGCGGGCGCATCCAAACACACCTGGGCTAAACCTGGAAGTGGGCACGTTGGAGCCAGGATGTGGTCTTGCTGAAGAATTCACCCACCCCCAGCCCACCCGTTCTTGGGGGTTAAAACTACCCCCAAAGAGTCAGCACCCACCACACCAGCCAACAATGTATCCGAGGCTCACTACTGTTTGGGAGAAGAACCACCACCTAACATCCAGTTTCTTCCTACTCTTACATAGTTTAAACTCGTCTCCCCTGGTCCTCCCCAATCTGGAATGATCTATCAATAGGGATGTTATTCAGCTCTTTAATTATTTTATCTACCTCTATCAGGTCACCTCTAAGTCTACACTGCTCTAAAGTAAATAGACCAAGATCCTTGAGCTTATCTGAGTAACTGAGGTTCTTTAAGCTAGGAATCATTCTCCTAGCTCTGCTCTGGACCTTTTCCAAAGCCACTATATCACCCACCATGTGAAGGGACCAAAACTGGGCACAGTACTCCAGATGTAGCAACCAGCAACCTGTACAGTGTCAAAATGGTGTCCTTTGATTTAAACTAAATGGTTCTATTAATACAACCCAATATCCTGTTAGTTTTAGCTACAGTTTCTCGACATTGCTCATGAACCTTCAGTGATCTCTGCACAATAACACCAAGATCTTTTTCTCTCTCGAACTCTTTCAGTATTGTTCCATGCAAATAATAAGTGTATTCTGTGTTGGCCCTACCAACATGCATGACACCACATTTAGCTAAATTAAACGCCATTTGCCATTGTGTTGCCCACTCCCCTAGCATATCTAAATCTTCTTGGATTTGATTGCACGCCTCCACCATCTTAATCTTAGCACAGATTTTGGTGTCATCTGCAAACTTACTTACCATGTTCCCAACACCACTGTCCAGGTTATTAATAAAGACCGTGAAGAGTAACTGGCCTAAGACCGATCCCTGGGGGACACCACTGGTAACAAGTCTCCGGGCTGAACTACATCCATTAACTAAAACGTTTTGGCTGGGGGATTGGAGCCTATTTCTAACCCAGCATTTCAAATTCCTACTGATACCACAAGATTCTCCATTATCAAGTAACCTTGTGTGAGGTAGCTTATCAAAGGCTTTCTGAAAGTCCAAGTAGATAATATCTAGACAGATTTCCCTCATCCCTCACGCACTACCCTGGTGACGTACTCAAAAAACTCTCAAATTTGATAGGCACAACCTATTTTTCAGAAGTCGTGTTGTGAATTTCTAATGGCCCCTTCCTTTTCCCAGTGATCATAAAGGGCATCTCTTACGATCCTTTCTAGTATTATCCCAATAATGGATGTCAGGCAAATAGGCCTATAGTTCTCTGGCTCTGATTTGTCCCCTTTTTTTTAAACGAGTACATAATAAATAGGAGGAGGAGTAGACCATACAGCCCCTGGAGCCTACTCCACCATTCAATAAGATCGTGGCTGATCTTCTACCTCAACTCCACTTTCCCGACCTATCCCCATATTCCTTGATTCCCTTAGTGTCCAAAAATCTGTCGATCTCAATCTTGAATATACTCAACGACTGAGCATCCACAGTCCTCTGGGGTAGAGAATTCCAAAGATTCAAAACCCTCTGAGTGAAGAAATTTTTCCTCATCTCGGTCCTAAAGAGCCGACCCCTTATCTTGAGACTATGACCCCCATTTCTAGACTCTCCAGCCAAGGGAAACAGCCTCTCAGCATTTACCCTGTCAAGCCATCTAATACTTTTATACGTTTTAATGAGATCACCTCTCATTCTTCTAAACTCCAGAGAATATAGGCCCATTCTACTCAATCTCTCCTCTCATCCCAGGAATCAATCTAGTGAACCTTCATTGCACCCCCTTTAAGGCAAGTATATTCTTCCTTAGGTAAGGAGACCAAAACTGTATAGAGTACTCCAGGTGTGGTCTCACCAGAGCCCTACATAACTGCAGCAAGACCTCCTTACTCTTACACTCCAACCTTCTTGCAATAAAGGCTGACATACCATTTGCCTTTGTAATTGCTTGCTGTACTTGCATATTAACTTTCTGTGATTCAAGGACACCCAAATCCCTCTGAATACCAACATTTCTTAGTTTCTCACCTTTTAAAAAATATTCTGCTTTTCTATTCTTCCTACCAAAGTGGATAATTTCCCATTTCCCCACACTAAGCTCCATCTTCTACCTTCTCGCCCACTTACTCAACCTATCTATATCTCTTTGCAGCCTCTTTGCGTCCTCCTCACAGCTTACTCCCACCTAGCTTTGTACCATTAGTAAACTTGAATACATTACACTCCTTCACCTCATCTAAGTCATTGATATATATTGTAAACAGCTGAGACCCAAGCACTGATCCTTGGAAGATCATAACCAATACATCCACTATCTCTGCAGCCATTTCTTTTAAAACCCTACGATTTAGGCCATCGAGTCCAGGGGATTTGTTGGTTTTTAGTCCCATTAATTTCTCCAGTACTTTTTCTTTACGAATATTAATTTCTTTAAGTTCCTCACTGTCATTAGACTCTTGGTTCCCCACTATTTCCGGTATGTTTTTTGTGTCTTCTACTGTGAAGACAGATACAAAATATTTGTTTAACGTCTCTGTCATTTCCTTATTCCCCATTATAATTTCTCCTGACTCAGCCTCTAAGGGACCCACATTTACTTTCGCTAGTCTCTTCCTTTTTATCTGTGGAAGCTCTTACAATCTGTTTTTATATTTCTTGCTAATTTACTCTCATATTCTATTTTCTCCCTTTTTAACAATTTCTTGGTCATCCTTTGCTGATTTCTAAAACCCTTCCAATCCTCATGCTTACTACTCTTTTTGGCAACATCGTAAGCCTCTTCCATTAATTTATTATCCTTAACTTCTCTAGTTAGCCACGGTTAGATCACTTTTTCTGTGGAGTATTTATTTTCAAGGGAAGGTATATTCGTTGAGAATTATGAATTATTTCTTTAAATATTTGCCATTGCTTATCTACAATCATATCTTTTAATCTAATTTCCCAATCTACTTTAGCCAACTGGCCCCTCATACCTACGTAATTGACTTTGTATAAATTTAAGACCAAGTTTCGGATTTAACTGCACCACTCTCAAACTCAATAATGAAATTCTATCATATTATGATCACTCGCCCCCAGAGGATCCTTAACTATAAGATTAAGAATTAACCCTGTCTCATTACACAATACTAGATCTAAAATAGCTTGTTCCCTAGTTGTTTCCTCGACATATTGTTCTAGAAAAATATCTCTAATGCATTCCTTGAACTCGTCCACTAAATTACTTTTGCCAATTTGGTTTGCCCAGTCTATATGAAGATTAAAGTCCCCCACGATTATTGCATTACCTTTGTTACATGTTCCTCTAGTTTCCTGATTTATACTCTATCCAACACTATAACTACAGTAAGGGGGCCTACAGACTACTCCCACCAGTGTTTTCTGCCCCTTGTTATCTTAACTCCACCCATCAATCCAGAGATTATTACCTTTAAAGTTTTGCTTTTCAATTTGGACCCTAGATCCTCAAACTCCCTCAGCAGAACCTCATTCCTAGTTCTACCTATGTCGTTGGTTCCTATGTAGACCATGACAGCTAGATCCTCCCCCTCTTGCTTCAAGTTCTTCTCCAGCCGCGAGGAGATTTCCTTAACCCTAGCACCAGGCAGGCAATACAGCCTTCGGGACTCCTGTACGCAGCTGCAGAGAACAGTATCTATCCCCCTAACTATACTATCCCCTAACTACCACTACCATATTCCTTTTCACTTCCCCCATTTGAATGGCCTCCTGTACCATGGTGTCGTGGTCAATTTGCCCTTCTTCCCTGCAGTCTTTGTTCTTTTCCCATAGGTAGCAAGTACCTCGTACCTGTTGGACAAGGGCAAAGGCTGAGGCTCCTCCACCACTGCATCTGGGGTTCCCTTACCTGCCTGACTCGCTGTCACATCCTCCTGTCCCTGACCACTAACCAAATCTAAACCACTACCTAACCTAAGGGGTGTGACTGGCTCCTGGCTCAAAATGTCCAGTTAAATCTCCCCTCCCTGATGCTTTGCAATGTCTGGACCTCGGACTCCAGCTCAATAACTCTGAGCCAAAGTTCCTCGAGTTGCAGACACTCACTGCAGATGTGGTTGCCTGGGATCACGCTGCTCTGCACAACTCCCACATGCTGCAGTTATGGCACACCACCAACACTGCCATTTCTATCTAACCTTGTTTTATTTATTTACTTAATTAAAATTTTAGGTAATTACATCACTTGGTTTATTTTAGTTCTTTTTTTAAATGAATTAATTTATCTAGTTTAAGTTATTAATTTAATAAATTATTAGCAAGTTATAGGTTCCCAGTTTAAACCACTCCCCTAGCTTAGAGAGCAAAAAAATATATTACTCACCAATCAAAAACTCCATGAGTTAGCTTCCAGTCTAAGGGAAATATCCTTGACTCTACTGAACTATTGAAGATACAGGCAAGGGGCTCACAGATCACCTGTCCCATCTCTTTAACTACCCTTGGATGGATTTTATCTGGACTTTGAGCCCTATCGACTTTGAGCTTTCCTAATCTATCCAAGATGACATTTCTATCTATTTTAATATTAATAATGCTATTCAATACAGCACATTCTGGAACATAAGCATCATCTACAGGAGTATAGTCTGATGCAAAAGAGTCATTTAGCAGCTCTGCCATAACCTGAGAATCAGTTTGAATCTGCCCTACAGTATCCTTTAGTGGCCCTATTTGGTCCTTAATGGTCTTCTGACATAGCTGAAAAAGCTTATGCTATTACTGCCACAATTACACACCATCTTCTTTTCCAGAGATCTCGTGGCTACTCTTATAGCTGTTTTTGTCTCCCTTCATTGCATGCAACACTTTTCCCTGTTCTGTGAGTTAAATGCCGTTAAGTGTGTAGAGTGCTTTCTGTTTCAATTGAGTTTGCCTCTGCACATTCCTTGTCAACCATAATAGTTTTGTTTTGCTATGTGCCTAATTTTAACCATTGGGACATACATGGCTTCATTCTATTTAAGAATAGTTTTAAATAGATCCCATTTGTCCTCAGCACTTAATTGCCCATCTAGTAGGGTTGCCCAGTCAACTTTGTCAGATCTTCAGCAATTTTTGTAAAGTTAGCCCTCTTAAAATCTGGGACCTGCCTTAGATTGGCCAAAAAGATTAAACCTAATTATATGATGATCAGAGATGTTCCTATTATTTTGACTTATTCCTCCCATAGCCACAAACCCAATCACTCTTTACACTTCTTGCAGTGAGTTTCTTTTCCTGTTCATTGTTCCTGTTCATTATCAAATTCAAGAGCACAAGAATCTACAACCAATGTAGATTAAAGTGTTATGAAGAAATTTAAACTATTAAACAACTCCAGGACAATTGGACCAGATTGGATACACCCTAAAATCTTTAACTAATTAAAGAAACAGTCAGTGGTTAAATTTTTAAGAACTCTATAAACACGCAAGCATATGAAAATGAGGGTTTTGGATAGTGCCTCAAGTAAACTTGATATTTAAAACAGGATTGAGACATGAATCAGCAAGTTACAGACCAATTAATTTAACACTAGTAAAGGAGACAGCAAGTTTATTTTGGCCTTACCAAGTTACATATAATTAAAACAACTTGTTTTGACTTAGAGTCAAGTACCCTTGGAAAGTATCCCAGTATGTGATTAGTCTTAGAGGCAGCATAGGGATTGCATTTCCAAGAAATGATTAATACTCACAAACAAATCTTTTCCCTTTACACTTGTGCCAATCAAAACCAATCCACTTTGTAAATGTTTTCCACACCAATGTGCATTATCTTACATTTAATCGCATTAACATCTATTTACCATTCCTTAACCCAGCCACTTCATTTGTCCAGATCTTTGAATGTTACTAATCTACGTAACACCAGTAATTTAGTTTTAAGGTTGAAGCAATGATATAGATGATTAAATATTCTATAGAACACTATGGTTCAAGTCATATTGGGTCACTTTATAAGTAGTTACTGGGGTCGATTTTCATCTACAAGTCTAGGTCCGTTCTAAATAGTTAAGAACTGGTGCAAATCCTGCCCAAAAGGTGAACTACAAATAGCACTGAATTCTCTGATATAAGATCATTCACACAACTATTCACAATCACTAGGTACAGACTCAGATGGATCTGGTGAAGGACATCAGTGGTAAGAGAGGAAATCTTTGTTTAAGTCACATTTAAAGAGGTTGGGCTTTTAACGGAGTGTCACAATAATGAGACAAAAATTCAGAAAGCCTTTGAAGAGACTCAAAATGCTTCTCAACCCACTAGCAGCCTTTACCAAGGCTGAAGGAGTGGGCAAAAGGGAAGGGAACACTAGTGGCAGGCATTAGTCTGCAGACAGAGCCAGTTTGATGTTTGCTGATGTCAAAGTATGAGATGTTTGTGAGGAGTGCTGTGCTCTGTGCCACGCTACATCCCTATAGATCAGCACTGCAGCAAGTTGACTGTTATGGTCCTGCATGTGCCAGTCCTATGCTGCGTGACAGCTGAAGGTATCTTTGCAGCACATGGCGCTGCTCTGCATATGGCTCTCTGCTGACCCACACGCTGAGAAGACAGGTCCCCAAAAGTCTTTGCCAGCTAGGTGTGCCAGGGCATGCAGAAATAATTGATAATATTTTGGCAGGTGCAGCCAGTCAGGCACACTGGCTCTTAATTACCCAGGCAAAACTTCTTTCATGTACTATAACTTAAAGCAAGACATACTGTGATAGGAGCGCCTCTGAAGAATATGCAGCATAACAGACATTCACATAAGTTTGTGGTGCCACTGGAGGTCTGCTATCACAGCTTCCTTTAACAGAAGCCTCCACCAGCACAACGTCTGCCGATGTGAGATTATTTCACTTATGCCTGTAGGTTTGGTTGCACAGGTGTTAGCAATAAGACACAGAGCAGCCTAACCTCCCTCCACTGGAACTGCTCTTTTTCCAGATACGTCAACTCAGAGATGCCTATTGGGAAACCCTTGATGCTAGTATTGGTGCTGTGGGCAAACAAAAATAAGAGCAACTGGCACAAAGGCTAAAGAAAGCCGAAGTAGCATTAAGTGCCTGTTAAACACCTGAAACATCCACCCTGAGCAATTTTGTACTCCAGTTTTCCTAAGCACGGAAATTTGTCATCCAGCTTGCCCTCTAGCTGGGAATCAAGCAGGAGACTTCCATGTCCCATTTACATATTAGAACAAACCTCCTGCCTGCTTCGGATGGGAGCTTCTACCACGTGGTTCATACCTAACTGGAAACATGAACGGGGCCAAAAATCGGTGGAACTGATTTCCACTTAATTCAGCACTCCGTTACACTCCCTCTGCACCCATTTCAGGGCATTATGGAGATGATAATCAGCCCTACTAAATTTTTGTCACAGGCCACAATCCCAAATAGTGACTTACTTGAGATCTGCACTCACAAATATGTATTATCTATTGGATGCACTGCAGCAACTCACTAAGCTTACTTAGACAGCACCTTCCAGCTGGCAACATCCAATGAGGATGAGTGGCAATGCTATGGGAACACCATCATCTCCAAATTCCTTTCCAAATCAAACAGCATCCCAATTTGGACATACGAACATACGAATTAAGATCAGGAGTAGGCTATTCGGCCCCTCGAGCCTGCTCTGCCATTTGATAAGATCATGGTTGATCTGATCGTGACCTTAGCCCTACTTTCCCGTCTACCTACCATAACCTTTGACTCCCATGGTAATCAGGAATCTATCTAACTCAGCCTTAAAAATATTCAATGACCCTGCCTCCACCGCTCTCTGGGGAAGGGAGTTCCACAGACTCACAACCCTCTGAGAGAAAAAATTTCTCCTCATCTCTGTCTTAAATGGGAGACCCCTTATTTTTAAACTGTGACCCCTAGTTCTAGTCTCTTCCACAAGGGGAAACATCCCCTCAACATCTACCCCTTCTAGTCCCCTCAGGATCTTATATGTTTCAATAAGATCACCTCTCATTCTTCTAATCTCCAGTGTATACAGGCCCAACTTGTCCAACCTTTCCTCATAAGATAACCCCCTCATCCCAGGAATCAGTCAAGTGAATCTTCTCTTAAACGCCTCCAAAGCAATTATGTCTTAAATAAGGAGACCAAAACTGCACACAGTATTCTAGATATGGTCTCACCAATGCCCTATACAACAGTAGCAAAACATCCCTACTTTTATATTCCATTCCCCTTGCAATAAATGACAACATTCCATTTTTCTTCCTAATCACTTGCTGTACCTGCATGCTAACTTTTAGTGATTCATGTACTGGGACACCCAGATCCCTCTGTAGCTCAGAGTTCTGCAATCTCTCTCCATTTAAATAATATACTACTTTTCTATTCCTCCTGCCAAAGTGGACAAGTTCATATTTTCCCACATTATACTCCATCTGCCAAATTTTTGCCCACTCACTTAACCTATCTATATACCTTTGCAGACTCCTTATGTCCTCTTCACAACTTACTTTCCTACTTACCTTTGTGTCATCAGCAAATTTAGCAACCATACATTCGGTCCCTTCATCCAAGTCATTGATATAGATTGTGAATAGTTGAGGCCCAAGCACTGATCCCTGTGGCACTCCACTCGTTACGTCTTGCCAACCTGAAAATGACCCATTTATGCCTACTGTCTGTTTCCTGTTAGCTAACCAATCCTTTATCCATACTAATATGTTACCCCCTGCACCATGAGCTCTTATTTTGTCTAGTAGCCTTTGATGTGGCATCTTGTCAAAAGCCTTCTGGAAATCCAAGTACACCACATCCACAGGATCCCCTTTATCGAAGTTGCTTGTTACTTCCTCAAAAAACTCTAATAGATTAATCAAACACGATTTCCCTTTCACAAAGCCGTGTTGACTCTGCCTGATTGCACTGAGATTTTCTAAATGCCCTGCTATAACCTCCTTAATAATAGATTCTAGCATTTTCCCTATGACAGATGTTAAGCTAACTGGCCTGTAGTTTCCTGCTTTCTGTCTCCCTCCTTTCTTAAATAGAGGAGTTACATTTGCTATTTTCCAATCTGATGGGACCCTTCCAGAATCTAGGGAATTTTGGAAAATTAATACCAATGCATCTACTATCTCTGCAACCACTTCTTTTAAGACCCTAGGATGAAGTCCGTCAGGACCTGGGGACTTGTCAGCTTTTAGTTTTAATAATTTTTTCAAAACCCTTACCCTGGTGATTCTAAATGTTTTAAGTTCCTCCCTCCCTTTTACCTCATGATTCACAATTATTTCTGGCATGTTATTCGTATCCTCTAAAGTGAAGACAGGAAAATATCTGTTCAATTCATCCGCCATTTCCTTTTTCTCCATTATTAATTCCCCAGACTCACCCTCTAGAGGACCAACGCTCACTTTACTTACTCTTTTCCTTTTAAATACCTGTAGCATATATCATAATTTCTTCATCATCCCTGGGTCAAAATCTTGGAATTCCCTACCTACCACCGTTGTTTATTCCACCTGCACAATATTGCCTGCCTCCACTCACTGCTCCATCACTGCTACAGCATCTGTGCAATTATACATAGAGAAACATGGAGATTAAGAAATAAACATATACAGTGCAATCAATTTAAGTAAATAGCTTATTTGCTAACAAAACATGTTCACTTATCCAGACTATTATACAAAGTTATTTTCTGACTTAATTCCCATTTTGCCATTGGCTTTCCTGTTCTCACCATTTTAAAGTACTTGGGGGTTAAATTGGTTGCAGGCAAGAAGAGGAATTCGTCCTGCCTCAGCACTTCCCTCAGCCAAGCGTTAAAAACCTGCTTTGACGCGAAGATTCAAGGACATTTGCATTTCCCAACAGTAGGGGGAGCCCGAATCTCTTAAGGCAGGCTGTCTCTCTGAAAGCCAGCCAAAATCTCTTAAAGGTAGCCGGTACCTGTTATTTGTTAATAAGGTACGGGTGTGCACGGAGTCTGAACGGAGATCAGACATCGCACACGTAAAACACAGATGCAGGTCCTGTCCCTATGTTTACAAACTGTTGAGTTATTTCAAAACATTGAATAAAGGTTCTGCACCACTAAATCCCACATCCTCCAATCTGCATGCCACACCTCACCCATACCTCACTAATCTGCCAGCCCAAGTTGGTACCAGACCTGCAAGAGTGCACGCACCAAGGTGCTGATGCACTAAAGGCCTTGGTGCAAGAGGTGGACAGAAGGAAGGGCATCCTATATCCATGGCGGAGGGGGGAGGGGGGGGTGGCGGGGGCAGGGCAAGAGGCCCTCCAGACATATGCTCAAAAGGCAGTGGGAGGCATAGCACCATGAACATGGATGCAGTGCAGGAAGAAGTTCAATGCTTTGACATGGGTGGTCAAGGTGAATGAGGTCAACTGTCTCGTGGCGTCTCCTACCAACTGTACCACTAGAGGCATCCACTGCTCCACGCAGTACACCCCCATCACCCACATAACAACAAACTCTTTCCACCAATATGCAACTCTACCAATCAAATGCTTCCACTCACCATTACACATTACCACTGTTGTAAGCCGCACACCCACAACTTACAGGGAACATACACTGCTATTCAACCATGACAGGCACATCACTAAGACACACATCCCGCTTTCTTGCAGGAGAAGGTGGCGCTTATCAGGAGGCAACAAGTGGCAGTGACATTTAGACCCTCGAGCCTGTTCCGCTATTCAATGAGATCATGGTTGATCTGTGGCCTAACTCCATATACCCGCCTTAGCCCCATTTCCCTTAATACCCTTGGTTCACAGAAATCTATCAATCTTAGATTTGAGATTCACAGGAGAGCTAGCATCAACTGCCGTTTGCAGAAGAGTGTTCCAAACTCTCCCACCTTTTGCGTGTAGAAGCGTTTCCTCACTTCACTCCTGCAAGTCCTTGCTCTAAATGTTAGGCTATGTCCCCGTGTCCTAGTATTCAAGTATAGGAGACTTCCAAAAACAGTTACAAATGCATCAGCAGCCAGAAGTAATAATCTAGAAACTAACCTGTAAATCCTGCATGGTCCCTTTAAATATCATTGGTGGGGAGTCCTCTAGGCACTCTAAGGCATGTTTGGATGGTCATGGTGTTAAGACAGTGCATTGAGTGAAGCGTTAAGTCCCAAAATGGTGTCTATCACTTTAAATCAGCGTTGCACACTGATCAAACACATTTTCTCCCTACTTTACATGATGCCGGAGTTCGTTATTCGCGCATGCGCTATACCCCTTACCGAGATGACATCTGGTGCACGTCACGCTAGAAGCCTGGTGCATGCGCATCCAGGACAGCATTTTGGATCTCCTGGGGGCCGCATAGCACCAAAACAATGGGCATTATACGCCCAATTTAACGTCCATAGTACTTTCATTGTTTTACTGGAGTACATTTGTCTCAGCCAGCTTTAATGGTAGAACTGGTCAGTCAGCTGTGATGTTTTAGAATATTAAATACAAAACCTTGAGTCTTTGGCCTAGAAATGAAGTGATTGTAGAGTTGGGAATTGATATGAATGACAAGAGGCTGCTGGCCAGCGAAGAATGGCAGCAATAAGGAAAACGGTAACCCAGAGCAGGGTGAATGTGCCCCAATATAATATTGAAAACAGTTGGCTGCTTTAAAATGGCAAACTGTTAGCTAGTCGGCTTTAGGTGAGATCACTCAATGATGGGAAGATAATACGAACGCAAGGAAAGTTTTGCTTATTCAATGTTTAACCTTACAAATAAGGTAAAATACTTACAAAATCAAGATAACCTGATTCTGGGGAACGATGTCTATCGAGTATACAGCACTTTGAGCTCAAACTTCTCAGGTCGAATCCAAAGTCCCGTTACAATTCTCCACTTTTTCTACCTTTCTGAGCTACAAATCACTAATCTAAATGTCCTTATAAGACATGCAATTACCTCTCTAAACTTATCTCTCTCTCGTTCTTTAGTTTTGGTAGAGAGGGAGCTTTTCTCTCTATCTCTGTGCTGAGGTTAGTAACCCTTGTTTATCCATGTCTCCTAACAAAACATAACAGAATCAATGGGATGATCAAAGCTGGCTGATTAGTTTCTTATTTAAAATGCAACAAGATCCATGCTTCCAGAAAGAGTTCCTAGCTCTCAGTACAGCAGCTGCTTTTATATTGGTCTTGTGCAATGCTCGTGCACCAGCTCCCAACACATGGGTCTCATACAGCAACAGTACCTCCAAAGTAAATTTGCCCATTTCACAAATGGGAAAACCCGCTTTTTATTAATAAAGTTTGTCAAGAGTCAACAGCACTAACATGGCACAAAGCAGCTAGCATTGCTAACAGAATACAAGTTTCTTACATCTAGCACTACCTAAGCCAGCTGTGATTTGTATGTTACTCAATTACTTCAAAGTAAACCAAGTCAGTAAGAAGGGGTGCATAAATTCAAATGGGTGAGAGGCAAATTTGGAGCTGCTTTTATATTTGGTTAAGTGCCATGCTGGTGCTATGGCTCCTGGCACATGGATGCCATGCAGCCACTGACAACCCCAAAATAAACTTGCTGAATTTGCTACAGGGAAGACCCATTTTTTTACTCATAGCGGAGAGTTGCAAATTTCCTGGAATCTGAATTTAAACAAGGCAGCATTCGAATCATTCAATAGCATAAAATAATTTCTTATTAATATTCATAATCCAAGATGGGCCAAATCATGTCGTCAGATTGTGATATTGTTGATGGCTTTGTTGAAGTTACTGAATCACATCACTACCATTTTAAATGGTCTGCAGATAGTAACATTTTATTCACTTAAGTGGGCTAACCAATTCACTTAAGCATGGAAAAACATGGGAAGCCATAAAGAAATGAATTGTACACTGAGATTTCATTCACTTAAGCAGATTATTTACTTATTAAATATTTGATTAAATGAACTCCATTGTTCTAAACAGATAGTGCTCAAAAACAATTCTTAATTGACAAACCATGGGGTCCATCAGAAATGCCAACCAACAGGTTGGACAGGTCAACTTTGCCTTTGAAGAAAAATCCACCCTGTGACTGTCACAGTAAGCCTTTCAAGTTTTATAGAACGGTTTTAACAGGTACTTCAAGTCAACATTATTAAAACCACCCTGGAATTTTAATAGATTATAGGTTGTACTTTTCTTGAGGGCAAATTTTAATTTGATATTTTTGAGTGGCAGGTACAATAGTTGTGCATGGTTAAAAAGGAAAAGCTAGATAGTTCACCTAAATCTACACAGTATCTTTTAACGATTTGGGGAACTTTTATTGGGCTGATCCTACTTTTTGTACATATTCCAAAGTGGAGTGATGCTAGTAGCAGCAGATCTTGGTACATGTTGTTATACCAGAGATGGAATGTCACAATTGTAAATTAATATAAAGCAGAGGCAACATAGGCAAGTCAGAGATATGAGTTTTCAGGTATCAGCTGTATGTCTGAGGCACTGTCTCAAGCCAAAAAATGTAAATGTGGCTAAAAATAGCAAGTTGCATTTGTCACATGGGTTAAAGAGGATGACTAGTGTGTGTTTTAATAGAAACATAGAAACATAGAAAACAGGAGCAGGAGTAGGCCATTCGGCCCTTCAAGCCTGCTCTGCCATTCAATATGATTGCGGCTGATCCTCTATCTCAATGCCATATTCCCGCTCTCCCCCCAAACCCCTTGATGCCTTCTGTCTAGATATCTATCCATCTCCTTCTTAAATATATTCAGTATAATCCGAGTGTACTGTCCCATTATCACTGATGTGGCTGCTCCAAGTCATTGAATTTCTTCAGACATCATTACAGCGGCCAAATCACACCTCCTAGTAACTGCAGAAAAAAATCACCTGCAACCAACCAGTTACATTAGAAATCATTTGAAGGAGGTAGTCTTCTACCAGGAAGGATGAACATCAACCACAGTATAAAAGCAATTGATGCAAGGTCCCATGAAAAAAGGTAACATTTTGACGCTAATAAACAAATCCTGTTGGTCTGCTCCATAGCATTCACGCTGTAACAACTGAAAATAGTTGATGAGACATTTGTCTTTTTTCAAATCATTAAACGTTGCATCTGCGGGCAACAATACACGCCCGTGCGTGTGTATGCACTTCTCTGTGTGTAAGCACGTAAGGAGCTCTGCTTGCACAACTTCACAGCTATGAGAGCAGGCAGTAAAAACTGGGCTCCTGTTTGCATCATTGGGAAAGTAAGAGAGAGCATTACATCTTTCAGTGCTGAATGAACATGGCATGAACATGAACATTGTTCTCTCTTTTTCCTCCTCTTTCTCATCTCTTCTTTATCTGTCTCTATTTTTCTCCATTTCCCTCTCTATCTTTACAGCCCACCTGGCTGTGAGATTTATTTTTGTTGGAAAGCAGAAGAAATCTACAGAGGTACTGCTATCCCAGCCAGGTGGGCTGTAAAGGGAGAAGGAGAAATAGAGAAAAGTGGAGAGACAAAAACAAAGATGAGACAGAGAAGAAAAAGAGGGGAGACAGAAAGAACAATGTATTAGTGCCATGTTCATTCAGCACTGAAAGATGTAATGCTGCCTCTTACTTTCCTAGTGATGCCTTGTTTTCACTGCCTACTATCACTGCTGTGAAATGTGCCAGCAGAGCTCCATACATGTGCACTGACACATGGAGTGCTGCCCACACGAACAATTTACTATAATTACAGGATCTATAGTTTTAACAAAGGTTTACTCCCACACCCATGGGACACTGCCCCAACTCTGAAGTATTCTATTGCGCTATAGGAACAGGAGTAGGCCGTTCAGCCCCTCGAACCTGTACTGCTATAATGAGAGAAAGCAAGATAAATGATGCCGGCACAGACCACACAGGCCCTCCATGCTCGTGATCCCAATCTCATATGTGAAACTCCTGGCAAATGTTGGATGCCGGTTGGCCTGCATAATGGATGCTGGGAATTACAATTTTCTTCTAATTTTTCTTCAGTACTAAGTCCAGTATGTCATTTGTTTTTACCCTGTAATTAATAAATGAGTTGCTGGACACTGGAAATGTTTGATTTTCCGACTGAATAGGAAAAGTGGTAAAAATTTCCATTTCTCAGCACTGACATCCTTTTTTAAAAAATTATGGAATAGAAACCTTGCTGCCTCTATCAGTTTTAACCATTTCTTTTATCCAGTCGGCTGAGGGTTTTTTGTGGGGGCCTCAGTAAAAACTGCATTTCCTTGCTAACCTTGCAAGTTCTACACTATGTCAAAATGGCAATTTCTTGTAAAATATTATTCGATTTGACACTTTCTATTTTCACCTTACATATATGTATACACAACATTTTATTCATATTTCCCTCAAAACTCATTTTATTTGAGAACCACTTCACCAGTAATTGAAACCACCCCCCATCACCAGTCTGACTAGCCAAGGGTCTTGGCTAGTCAGACTGGTGATGGCAATTTTTTTTTTCAATTGTAGTCTTTTGCTTTCATACTGACAAAACTGCCCCATGGTTTTATCAACAGAAAAGCAAAACCCCCAAAATTACAAAGCTACCATTGAAAGTGTCTTTGCATTATGAATGGGGTATGACAGTACAGCAACAACACAGAAAAAGAGTTATCAGAATGTTAACTGTTACTGCTAGATAGCTACACAAACGCAGGCCTGTATCGAATCATAGACTCTTACAACACAGGAGGCCATTCAGCCCATCGTGCCCATATCGGCTCTTTGAAAGAGCTATCCAATTAGTCCCACTCCCCTGCTCTTTCCCTATAGCCCTGCAATTTTTTCCTTTTCAAGTATATATCCAATTCCTTTTTGAAAGTTACTATTGAATCTGCTTCCACCACCTTTTCAGGCAGTGCATTTCAGATCAAAACAACTCGCTGCGTTAAAAAAAATTCTCCTCATCTCCTCCTTGGTTCTATTGTCAATTATCTTAAACTTGGGTCCTTTGGTTATCGACCCTCCAGCCAGTGTAAACAGTTTCTCCCTATCTACTCTATCAAAACCCTAATTTTGAACACCTTTATTAAATCCCCCCTTAACCTTCTCTGCTCTAAGGAGAACAATCCCAGCTTCTGCAGTCTCTCCACATAACTGAAGTCCCTCATCCATGGTACCATTCTAGTAAATCTCCTCTGCACCCACTACAAGACCTTGACATCCTTCCTAAAGTGTGGTGCCCAGAATTCAACACAATACTCTAGCTGAGGCCTAGTTAGTGATTTATAAAGGTGTAGCATAACTTCCTTGCTTTTTCACTATATGCCTCTATTTATAAAGCCCAAGATTCCATATGCCTCCTTCAAAGATTTGTTTATGTGAACCCACATGTCTCTCTGTTCCTGCACCCCTTTTAAAATTGTACCATTTAGTTTATATTGCCTCTCCTCATTCTTCCTTCCAAAATGCATCACCTCATAGCATTAAATCTCATCTGTCATGGTGTCTGCCCATTTCACCAGTTTGTCTATGTCCTCCTGAAGTCTTCTACTATCCTCCTCACTATTTACTACATTTCCATGTTTTGAGTCATCTGCAAACTTTGAAATTTTGCCTTTTATACCCAAGCCCAGGTCATTAAAATATATCAAAAAGAGCAGTGGTCCTAATAGCAACCCCTAGGAAACACCTCTGTATATTTTACTCCAGTCTGACAAACAACCGTTTACCACTGCTCTCTGTTTCTGTCTCAGCCCATTTCACATCCACGCAGCCACTTCCCCTTTAATCTCACGTGCTTTGCTTTTGCCATCAAGTCTATTATGTGGCACTTTATCGAACGCTTTTTGAAAGCGCATATACACAACATCAACTGCACTAACTTTTGGGATGTCAACATAAAAATCCTCATACTTTCATCATGCTTCAGTGTGAAATGTGCATGTTAATTCAGCTCCCTCACATTTTTTGGATTTGCTGATTTTTCTGAATCAGTACCCACAGTGTCGTGAGGCAAATTAGTCATCTATTTTATTTAATTAATTGGCATAACATTGGACTTCTTGAGTATTCAGTGCCATCTTTAGGTGATATTAGGTAACAAAATAAACATATTCAGCATACCACGTTAAAAAATGGCCAACTGGGGCAAACAGTAAGTTTAGATCAGTGTTACACTTGACCAGAAACTTTATATGAAAGTACAGGGAAGTGACATCAACTTGCATTTCTAAAATACTCCTCATATGCAGGTGCTTTATATTGGGGGTGGCGGGGGGGGCAGTGAACACTGAGCAGGAGGGGTAAAAGGGAAAACAGAGAGATTAGTGGCCAAAAGCACAGTCTAAGAGAAAGAATTTGTAGAGATTTTTGAAACCACAGAAAGTTGTGGCAAGGCAGTGAGAACTAGCCGGGGAGTTCCAAAGGACAGAATTGTAATGGCTGAGCAAGCAAGCATCAATAATGGAATGGAGGAAGTAGGAGACATAATAATAGCCTAGATTTAGAGGAGCAGAGGATGCATGTAGGCAGGTAGGGCTGAAGGAGATCACTAAGGTAGGGTGGGGCAAGGCAACGGAGGGATTTGTTTGCAAAAATGAGAACCCTGAAGTCAATTCACTGGGATTCAAAGAGGATGGGAGTACAGGACCTTCTTTTTTTTAATTATTCGTTCACGGGATGTGGGCGTCGCTGGCGAGGCCAGCATTTATTGCCCATCCCTAATTGCCCTCGAGTGGGTGAGGATGCAAGCAAAGGCATTTTTAATGAGGCTGGCTAGAAGAATGTTGGTGAAGCTGGGCTTTAGGATAATTGAGTTAATCAACTATGGCTTTGGTGGTGGTGAGACAGAGGTAGGGGTAGAAGATGGCAATGCAGTGGAGCTGGAAGAAAATGATCTTGATCACAGAGTAGATATGGAGGGGAAGCTGAGCTCAGGGTCAAACAGTGCTCCAAAGAACTTGGTACATCAAAGTTGTATGGTACGAGTGACTGTATTTATCTGGAGTCACTTCTGCTACAACAGATTGAAAAATGCAACAGGTCACATTATCAATTGCAATTTACTTTGGACTTACGAGTGTTTGCTGTTTGCATTCAGTTTGCCATTGATTGGAATCAAGGAACCTCGGCTGTTTTGAAGCTGGAAAACAAAATGTTTGACAACATGTAGCACACCTAATAGATCAAAAATGTTGACATTTTTGTAAATATTTAGTAAATTCATCCATACAGTAAATTCACTTTTCTAATTTTCTTCAACTATCGTCTGCCAAAGCCAACTATAGTCCTGTTGTGTTCAAAGTACAACTTATTCTGTAGTCAGGCCTTCTTCATTGCAACATAAGAATGTAGGAAAGAATGCAACAAAAAAGCCAATCTGGCCCATCAAACCTGCTCCTTCCACAACCTGCTCCATGTGGACTCTACTCACAAACCTTGGAGGTGATTTTTTTGAGAAGGTAACTTAACTGGCTAATGATGGCAATCCAGTCAATATAATCTACCTTGATTTTCAGATGTGGAGATGCCGGTGATGGACTGGGGTGGACAAATGTAAGGAATCTTACAACACCAGGTTATAGTCCAACAGTTTTATTTGAAAATCACAAGCTTTCGGAGATTATCTCCTTCGTCAGGTGAGTGAGTGAATGAGAGGTTCTCAAATCGCATATCTTATATTAGGCTGGGACACGATCACACCAAAGGTGTCGTTGGTGTTCAGACAGGTTAGCCACGGAAAACAGTACGTCCCAGTATACTGAATACACAATGGGTCAGATTACACAGACAAAGAGAGAAAGAGACCCGTAAGGCAGAGAGAGAGAGAGAGAGAATGTCCAGTTGTATTAAAAACAGATAACTTTTTTTCCCTGCTGGTGGGGTGAGTGCGGAACTTGGCTATCAATTTCTGCTCGACGATTTTGCGTTGTCGTGTGTCTCGAAGGCCGCCTTGGAGAATGCTTACCCGAAGATCGGTGGCTGAATGTCCTTGACTGCTGAAGTGTTCCCCGACTGGGAGGGAACCCTCCTGTCTGGCGATTGTTGCGCGGTGTCCGTTCATCCGTTGTTGCAGTGTCTGCATGGTCTCGCCAATGTACCATGCTCCGGGGCATCCTTTCCTGCAACGTATGAGGTAGACAACGTTGGCCGAGTCACAGGAGTATGAACCATGTACCTGGTGGGTGGTGTCCTCTCGTGCGATGGTGGTATCTGTGTCGATGATCTGGCATGTCTTGCAGAGGTTGCCGTGGCAGGGTTGTGTGGTGTCGTGGACGCTGTTCTCCTGAAAGCTGGGTAATTTGCTGCGAACGATGGTCTGTTTGAGGTTGGGTGGCTGTTTGAAGGCGAGTAGTGGAGGCGTGGGGATGGCCTTAGCGAGGTGTTCGTCGTCATCGATGACATGTTGAAGGCTGCGGAGAACATGGCGTAGTTTCTCCGCTCTGGGGAAGTACTGGACGATGAAGGGTACTCTGTTGGTTGCGTCCCCACCAGCAGGGAAAAAAAAGTTATCTGTTTTTAATACAACTGGACATTCTCTCTCTCTGCCTTTCGGGTCTCTTTCTCTCTTTGTCTGTGTAATCTGACCCATTGTGTATTCAGTATACTGGGACATACTGTTTTCCGTGGCTAACCTGTCTGAACACCAATAACACCTTTGCTGTGATCGTGTCCCAGCCTAATATAAGATATGCGATTTGAGAACCTCTCATTCACTCACTCACCTGACGAAGGAGATAATCTCCGAAAGCTTGTGATTTTCAAATAAAACTGTTGGACTATAACCTGGTGTTGTAAGATTCCTTACATTCGATTTTCAGAGGCTTATAAAGAAGATTACGGCTCAAGGGATTTTGGAAAATTTGCTAACTGTATGGACGGCTAGTTTAGCAATAGAAAATAGGTGACAATCAATGGAAAAAAGCTCTGATTGGGGACTGTGCTAATGAAGTTACACAGTCTGGATTTCCTACTGTTCATACTACTGGTTAGGTACTGATTCGCTGGTTAGGCAACCCGGCAAGAAGCGGCCTTCAAGGCAATCTATGCATTGTATCACTGAAAATCTGGAGTTCACCAGTTATAGATTATGTCTTGAGACCTACACCTAAGAGAGGGAGGAGAGTTAGTCAGTTTGGTTGCCAGGCCTACTGGCGAACATAAGTCCAAGTCAGGATGGTGTGTGACTTGGAAGGCAACTTGGAGGTGATAGTGTTCCTAATAACATTAAATTGTTTATTGGAAAACATATAGGATGTCCTCTACATCTTCTGCCAATTTGGAGGATTTTAGAGAAGCAGAAACATAGGTACAGTACTAACCAACACAAGCCCTGTACAGGAAAACTGGAAACAGTACACAGTGGGATTAATCTACTCTTGTCAAACATTAGATTTTCCATGGTTAAAGTCAAAGCACTAAGGCTTTTAGTTTTTCTTAATTTCTTGAAATTGAACTATTGCGTTGGACAAATCAGGTCTTCAGGATATCATCTCTTGGTACCCTGAATAAAGTCTCGAGATGTATCTTTCAGGATGAGTTGTTACACATGGAATGCAGGAGCCCAAAATGTTCACAAAGTTCAATGTGCCTCAATGGATATCAGGCACCAACACAAAACTAAAAACTAGTAGCTAGTCCGAGGATATTTATTCTCCTCAGATCTTTTTAAGTGAAGCAACTTTTTTTTAATTTAGTCAAGCAATAAAACATTTGAACAGTCGTCAGACCTCAGTAAACAATAGGATAATTGCAACAGTCATGTTCCCCCCCCCCCCCCAACCCCAGGAATTTCCTTATCTCCAAAGACTAACAACAACAACTTGCATTTATATAGCGCTTTTAACATAGTGAAGCATCCCAAGGTGCTTCACAGGAGCATAATCAGACAACAATTGACACTGAGCCAAAGGAGATATCAGGACAGGTGACTAAAAGCTTAGTCAAAGATAGGTTTTAAGAAGCCTCTTGGAGAAGGAAAGAGAGGCAAAGAGGTTTAAGGAGGGAATTCCAGAGCTTAGGGTCTAGACAGCTGAAGGCACAACCGTCAGAGTTGGAGGAACGTGGAGTTCTCAGAGAGTTGTAGAGATAGGGAAGGGTGAAGCCTTGAAGGGATTTGAACATGAGGATGAGAATTTTAAAATCAAGGCTTTAGTGGACTAGGAGCCAATGTAGGTCAATGAGCACAGGCGTGATGAGTGAATGGGGCTTGGTGCAAGTTAGGATATGGGCAGCAGAGTTTAGGATGAGCCCAACTTTATGCAGGGTAGAAGATGGGAGTCCAGCCAGGTGGGCATTGGAACAGTCGCATCTGGAGGTAACAAAAGCATGGATGAGGGTTTCAACATAAGATAGGTTGAGGCAGGGGCGGAGACGAGCGATGTTACAGAGGTGGATGTAGGCAGTCTTTGTGATGGAGATGAAATGAGGTTGGAAGCTTAGCTCAGGGTCAAATAGGATGCTGATTTTGCAAACAGTCTGGTTCAGCCTGAGACAGTGGTGAGGGAGGGGAATGGAATCGGTGGCAAGGGAACAGAGTTTGTGGCGGGGGCCAAAGACAATGGCTTCGGTCTTCTCAATGTTTAACTGGAGAAAATTTTGGTTATCCAGATGATGTCAGACAAGCAGTCTGACAACACAGGGGCAGTGGAAGGGCCGAGCAAGGTTGTGGTGAGGGAGAGCTGGGTATTGTCAGCGTGCATGTGGAACCTGAGGTCATGTCTTCAGATGATGTCGCCAAAGAGCAGGATGTAGATTAGAAATAGGAGGGGGCCAAGGGGGGGTCCACGGGGGACTCCAGAGTTAACAGTGCAGGGGCTGGAAGAGAAGCCATTGCAAGAGATTCTCTGGCTATGACTGGATAGGTAAGAATGGAACCAGCAGCAGAAGACGGCAGTCCCACTCAGTTGGACAACAGAGGAGAGGCGTTGAAGGAGGATGGTGTAGTCAACAGTGTTAAAGGCTGTAGCGAGGTCGAGAGGAGATAGTGCACAACAATCACAGAGGATGTCATTTGTGACTTTGATTTGGGCCATTTCAGTGCTGTGGCAGGGCGGAAACCTGATTCGAAAGGTTCAAACATGGAGTTGCAGGAAAGAAGAGCACGGATTTAGGAGACGACAACACGTTCAAGGACTTTTGGAAAGGAAAGGGAGGTTGGAGATGGGGTGGTAGTTTGCAAGGACAGAGGAGGGGTTAAGGATGAGTTTTTTGAGGAGGGGTTGATGATGACTGATTTGAAAAGGAGGGGGACAGTGCCTGAGAAGAGGGAACAGTTTACAATAGCAGCTAGCATGGGGGCCAGGAAGGGAAGTTGGGTGATCAGCAGTTTTGTGGAAATAGGGTCGAGAGTGCAGGATTGTTCTAACACGAGAACAATAGAAAATTATATTGTAGTCTGCTGCACTTTAATCACCCTGCCTCTAAAGAGAAGACATATTTGCTAATTCATGATCTATGCTGCCTGTTTCCTTCAGACATTTTGTACTTTGTGAAAGAATCGCCTCCATTTAAACCTTTATCACTATTGCTTTTAAAGTATATCAAACAAAAGGCAAGAATTACTATTTTCATCACACAGGTACTTCAGAAAAAAATTACAATTTCAAGCGTGGAATCAGAAAATTTTAATTGCTGTTCATGGTATCATCAATTTCTTACACATTTATTTTAAAAAAGCTTTAAAGATCAGTGTTACCTTCAAAACAAAGGTGGTATCTTCTAGCCCAAAGGAGTGAAAGAGAGCCTGTCATTTAAAAATAGAAAAGGTTACAATTGGTAATTTAAGCACCAATAAATGAGTAGGTCCATGATTGCACATTCTAAAATACAGTGAATTCAAAATAACATTACAGTATGTGTGTGAAACACCACTTAATAGTCTTTCGATATTAGCTACATCGGAGGAGATTCTGTAAAAAATAGGAAGAGAATATGAGTGAATCTGATGACTTCACTGACCCACTGCATGGCCTTCTGGACCTACTAGGGTCCAGAGACCACAGCATGAAAAACTATAGTCTATAGTAACCATTTATGCAAACGATTTTTTTCTAATCTATTCTCCACCCCACCCCCACCCCGTCCTGGTGGTAATGCCGTTGAATGTCAAGGGGAGGTGGTTAGACTCTCTCTTGTTGGAAATGGTCATTGCCTGGCACTTGTTTGGTACGAATGTTACTTGAATCATAGAATGATACAGCACAGAAGGAGGCCATTCAACTCATTGGCCACTTATCAGCCCAAGCCTGAATGTTGTCCAGGTCTTGCTGCATGCGGGCACGGACTGCTTCATTATCTGAGGGGTTGTGAATGTAACTGAACACTGTGCAATCATCAGCGAACATTCCCAGTTCTGACTTGCCCATCAAACAACTTTATATCCATGCTGCTACATTTCCTCTTACATCATGCGCCTGAATTTTTCTAACAAGTCTCCTGTGAGACACCTTATCAAAAGACTCCTGAAGATTCATACACACTACATCTACTATAATCTCTTTATACAATCAGCCACTTCAAAAAATGCTACAAATTTTGTCAAACACAACTTGCCTTTAACAAATCTATGCTGTCTGTTCTTGATTATCCCATGCAACTCTAAATGCAAATTCTGAATTCCATCCCATCAATTGGATCAATTTACTCTAATCCCATTTCCCTGCCCTTTCTCCATATCTTTTTATATTTTTTCCTCTTCAAATACTTATCTAATTCCCATTTAATGTGGATACATTGGTTTCGATTTTCCAGCATTCCCTAGATTCTAGAATGATCCCCATAGATTTGAAGATAGCAAATGTGACCCTGATATTCAAGGAAGGAGGGAGAGAGAAAACTATAGGCCAGTTGGCCTGACATCAGTGATAGGGAAAATGCTAGAATCTACAATTAAGGACATAGTAGCAGGACACTTAGAAAATCATAATATGATTAGGCAGAGTCAACTCCGTTTTATGAAAGGGAAATCGTGTTTGACAAATCCATTAGAATTTTTTGAGGGTGTAACTAGCAGGGTAGATAAGGGGGAACCAGTAGATGTAGTACATTTGGATTTTCAAAAGGCATTCGATAAGGTGCCACACAAGAGGTTGTTACACAAGATAAGGGCTCATGACATTGGGGGTAATGTATTAGCATGGATTGAGGATTGGTTAACGGACAGAAAACAGATAGTAGGAATAAATGGATGATTTTCAGGTTTACAGATTGTAACTAGTGGAGTGCCGCAAGGATCAGTGCTTGGGCCTCAGATGTTTACAATATATCAATGACTTAGATGAGGGGACCGAGTGTATTGTATCCAAGTTTGCTGATGACACAAAGCTAGATAGGAAAGTAAGCTGTGAGGAGGATGCAAAGAAGCTGCAAAGAGGTATAGACAGGTTAAGTGAGTGGGCGAGAAGGTGGAACATGGAGTGTAATGTGGGGAAATATGAAATTATCCACTTTGGTAGGAAGAATAGAGATGCAGAATATTTTTTAAAAAGTGAGAGACTAACAAATGTTGGTATTCAGAGTTGTAAACAATTTTACAACACCAAGTTATAGTCCAACAAATTTATTTTAAATTCCACAAGCTTTCGGAGGCTTCCTCCTTCCTCAGGTGAACGGTATTCAGAGTGATTTGGGTGTCCTTGTACATGAATCATAAAAAGTTAACATGCAGGTACAGCAAGCAAATGGTATGTTAGCCTTTATTGCAAGGGAGTTGGAGTATAAGAATAAGGAGGTCTTGCTGCAATTATGTAGGGCTGGAGTACTGTGTACAGTTCTGGTCTCCTCACCTAAGGAAAGATATACTTGCCGTAGAGGGGGGTCCAACGAAGGTTCGCTACTTTGATTCCTAGGATGAGAGGATTCTCTCATGAGGAGAGATTAAATAGAAAGGGCCTATATTCTCTGGAGTTTAGAAGAATGAGAGGTGATCTCATTGAAACGTATAAAATTCTTAGAGGGCTTGACGGAGTAGATGCTGAGAGACTGTTTCCCCTGGCTGGAGAGTCTAGAACTAGAGGTCATAGTCTCAAGATAAGGGGTCAGCCATTTAGGACCGAGATGAGAAAAAATTTCTTCACTCAGAGGGTTGTGAATCTTTGGAATTCTCTACCCCAGAGGGCTGTGGATGCTCAGTCGTTGAGTATATTCAAGATTGGGATCGATAGATTTTTGGATACTAAGGGAAACAAGGGATATGGGGATAGGGCGAGAAAGTAGAGTTGAGGTAGAAGATCAGCCATGATTTTATTGAATAGTTGAGCAGGCTTGAGGGGCCGTATGGCCTACTCCTGCTCCTATTTCTTATGTTCTTAAATGACGTTATAGTCCCTGACTCAATAACCAATGTGGTAAAGCTTTCCATGTTCCAATAATTGTGTGTGAAAAAAATCTTCTAACTTCCCCCTTTGTTCTTTTAAAGATAATCTTGAATGTATGTCCCTTGTTACTGATTTGCGAACCAGTGGTAACAAACTTTCATTATTTACCCTCTCAAATCTTTTTCTAATTTTGAAAACATCTATTAGTTCCCCATCTGAACCTTTTCTGTCAAAGTGAAATAAGCTCTAATTTTCAATCCTTTCATCATTCCAATACCCTCTTTTTCCTGGTATCATTCTAGTGAATCTTCACTGTACCTCTTCCAGAGCCCTAAGATCCGTTTATAATATGTCGAGATCTTGCAATACTCCAACAGTGGCCAAATCAATATCTTGTATGAATTCAACATCACTTCCTTGCTTTTATATTCTGTGCCCTTATATATATTAGATGCATGGGGCTGGCAACTCTGTTCATTTGTCTTTTTTGTGGCCTTTTCTTTCCGCACTCACACCGGTTAAGATCTAAGTACCTGCATCCTGGGATCTCTCCATTGCTCCACTATGTTAGCACTCTTATTTAGGCAGGGTTGTGCAACCTGTAGTCCTCGAAACCCGACAATCTAGCCCTAAAAACTCAGGTAACTCAGTCCTATTTGGGCTTATGTTTCTTATTCACTGGGGGTTTGTCCGATTTATATTTTGTTGGTTGGAAGCTAAAAAATGGTGTCTTTTAGCGCGGTTGCCTCATTGGTGAATAATGATTAAATCAGATCAAGATCTACTAGTATCAGCAACTTCATATTTGCAAAACATTAATGGCAACATTGATTTAAATTTTATATGTAACTCCCAAGGCTCTGCATCACACACCTATTTGGCCTACAAAGACAAAAGTTTGTAAACTCCTGGATTAGGATATTCTTCCTTTCATTGTTCTCATTCCCCCACAAATTTCTTTGTTGTGAAATGCATCTGCCACTAATACACCATTCTGCTAACATGTCTTTGCCTTCCTACAATCTCCTGCATTCTTCCTCACAGTATGTCACACCCCCAATGTGGTACTATCAGCAAACTTTAACATCATTGCTTTCATGCCAATTTGCATACACACAAAGATCCCTGGGGCACACCACTATAAACATCCTGCCAATCCAAAACCACCCATTTGTTAATTATATCCATGTGATTTATATTAATTAGTGTTAATTGTATTCAGGTGGTGCGTATCAATTGGGGACTCTTGTATCCATTTATATGAGAGCTTATCTAGGGTTTGGGTTATGTTGATCTCTGTGAATAAAGGCTTGGAAGCAACTTTTTTTTATTCGTTCATGGGATGAGGGCATCGCTGGCGAGGCCAGCATTTATTGCCCATCCCTAATTGCCCTTGAGAAGGTGGTGGTGAGCCGCCTTCTTGAACCGCTGCAGTCCGTGTGGTGAAGGTTCTCCCACAGTGCTGTTAGGAACGGAGTTCCAGGATTTTGACCCAGCGACGATGAAGGAACGGCGATATATTTCCAAGTCAGGATTGTGTGTGACTTGGAGGGGAACGTGCAGGTGGTGTTGTTCCCATGTGCCTGGTGCTCTTGTCCTTCTAGGTGGCAGAAGTTGCGGGTTTGGGAGGTGCTGTCGAAGAAGCCTTGGCGAGTTGCTGCAGTGCATCCTGTGGATGGTACACACTGCAGTCACAGTGCGCCGGTGGTGAAGGGAGTGAATGCTTAGGGTGGTGGATGGGGTGCCAATCAAGCGGGCTGCTTTGTCCTGAATGATGTCAAGCTTCTTGAGTGTTGTTGGAGCTGCACTCATCAAGGCAAGTGGAGAGTATTCCATCACACTCCTGACTTGTGCCTTGTAGATGGTGGAAAGGCTTTGGGGAGTGAGGAGGTGAGTCACTCGCCGCAGAATACCCAGCCTCTGACCTGCTCTTGTAGCCACAGTATTTATATGGCTGGTCCAGTTAAGTTTCTAGTCAATGGTGACCCCCAGGATGTTGATGGTGGGGGATTCGGCGATGGTAATGCCGTTGAATGTCAAGGGGAGGTGGTTAGGCACTCTCTTTTTGGAGATAGTCATTGCCTGGCACTTGTCTGGCGCGAATGTTACTTGCCACTTATGAGCCCAAGCCTGGATGTTGTGCAGGTCTTGCTGTATGCGGGCACGGACTGCTTCATTATCTGAGGGGTTGCAAATGGAACTGAACACTGTGCAATCATCAGCGAACATCCCCATTTCTGACCTTATGATGGAGGGAAGGTCATTGATGAAGCAGCTGTTGAAGCAGCTGAAGATGGTTGGGCCCATGACACAGCCCTGAGGAACTCCTGCAGCAATGTCCTGGAGCTGAGATGACCAGGCTCTAGTATTCTGTCCTTCACCACCTGGCTATTCAGTTTATAACACCATTCACTCCAACTCTTTTCTTTCCATTCCCAAGCTATCCCTCCATTCATACAGCTATATTCTCTTTAATAACATGAAAATCCATATACACAACATCCACTACATCCTTTTAATTATACATTTTGATTTCCTCAAGAGCTACCTTTACAAATCCATGCTGTTCCCGATTGGCTCATGCCTTTCCAAATGTTCATGAATTTCTTTCAGTGACTGTACTTCTTACCCTACAAATAAAAATTGTAACAGAGTTGCCAGCCCCATGCATCTAATATCTTTCAGGTTTTTTTAAACGATTTCACGTTAATATTCATTTTCAAAGTTTTCTTTAAATAAAATTATTTTTTTAAAACCTATGACAAATTATTGGATTCATAGAATCATGGTCCTGCCTCTCACTACAAGGTTTAACCAATCAGGTACAGGATATTTGAAGGCATCAAGGGGAGCCAATGGGCATGTGCACTGGTTTGGACAGGTTCTCATTTCTTTTTTCCAATTTACTTGTTCCCCCCCAAAAATCCCTCTGTAAACGCAAAAGGAACTCTCTCTACACAGGAAAACTCAGTGTCGCCATCACATTTTGCAGTAACATGGTATTTAGCTTTCATGGGCTGGAATTTGTCTGTTGTGACTGCTGCCCATCTACTTCTCCCTACCATGAGTCTGGGAATGCGACAAATGGCCTGCTGAGATGGAGGAACTGTACCTTAACTGGGCAAGCATGGAGGAACTGGAACGCTTGCTGTTTGGGATCAACAAGAAAAGCTGTTGTCAACAAAGAAAAATAAGGGGCCTGGGGATTAATGCAAAGCACAGAATACGATGAACTCTGAGGGAACCCAGGGGTTCTATTATATTATACTACTAATACAATCCACAAGAGAAGTTCATATTACTGCAATAATAAAAAAGAGAGGCCTGTGAGTGCACCTGTCTTTATAGAACAGTACATTCTTTCACTTACAATGAGCACACTAGATCCATTGGTATAATACTATTCAAATATTCTTGTGATTAAAAACATTACTATCGAATATACATTTTAAAAAATTACTATTGAAAAAAAGGCACGATTTAAAATGTTTTTTTTCAGATTTGCAATTACAATATTGTCTGCTTGTTACAGAGAGCTGGTCAAACTCAAGTCCCACACAGATTATCAGCGCATTCCAATTTCAGAGGCCGCAATTCTTATGATTAGCACACCAGAAGCGTAGTCAGTAACTCAAGATGGTGTCTGACCAATGGCTAATACAGCAACAATACAAAAACTATTTTGATCTATACTCTATCCCTCTGATAACACAACCCAGTTCCTTGTTTCCCTTTTTTCTTACCGTAACAAAGCACTGACTAACAGTTTTATTGCTTTATTCACAAATAACTGCTAGATCAATTTCCTGCATCAGCATTTTATACGATAATTTTATTTGCCACACCAACCAAACTTTAACACCGTAAAAAGCACTTGTTTTGCTCGCCCGATTACATTAGAAGACTGCCTGAATTTTAGCTTGCCTGGTTCTCCTCACTCTTGGCTATTTTCAGGTCTGCTGATTTTACATTGGCCCAAAAATTGCTTTAAAAAGAACTGTGAGCTCAACAGCGCTCAGCATTGTTAGTGGAGAAATCAAGGAGCAATTTCAGCGTTCGCACATGTGAAATCCTCCTGGTTCGCTGACGATATGACAGCTTCGAATTAAAGGGCTATCACAAGCTGAAATCAGTGGAAACAATGGACCAGCGCCAACTTGGTCATCTGCCCAGCTGGAAAGTAACTAATATCGCCACCAAACTGGTATGCTTATAAATACCAGGTCTAAACTAAATTTTAATAGTGCGGTAAGTCTTGATGACTGCCAAACAACTGAAAATTAACTTTTAAAAGTGTGGAATCTTATTACTCTTTATTTTAATAGTTTTTGGTCATTAAAAAAAAATTAAAATTTTTAAAAATTAATTTAATTTTTTTTTTTAAATTCTCCTTTACTTTTCCCTTCTGCTTCTTTTATTTAATTCAATTATTTCTTACCCTTTTTTTTGCAGTCTATAACTGTTTTTACATTGATTTTAATTTTCTACCTTTTCACTTCCTGGATTTAACGTTCCACGTCTGCAGAGAGTCTTCGCAGCGTGTCAAAAATGCAGTAATCTGATTGGTCGAGGGGTGAGAGTGATCCTCCCGCTTCTCCCATGGATCCTAGCTTTGCTGGAGCTAACACTGGGCTCTTCTCCACTTCCTATTAGAGGAAGTGCACCCAGTAAAGACTGCGGTAAATTAGTGGATTAGTATAAATCTATGGAGTGGCGAGCATTGTTGGTTCGCCACTGCAAGCAATTTCTGGCCCAATGTATTCACCCATTATAAAATCAAACGAGAACTTACATCGAGTCTACAGTCATTCGGCCCAACAGGTCAATACCGGCGTTTATGCTCCACACGAGCCTCCTCCTTCCCTACTTCATCTAACACTATTGGCATTCCCTTCGATTCCTTTCTCCCTCGTGTGCTTATCTAGCTTCCCCTTAAATGCATCGATGTTATTTACCTCAACAACTCCCTGTGGTAGCATGTTCCACATTCTTACCACTCTTTGGGTAAAGAAGTTACTCCTGAATTCCTGATTGGATTTATTAGTGACTATCTAGTTTTGGATTTCCCCACAAGTGGAAACATTTTCTCTACGTCTACCCTATCAAACCCTTTCATTATCTTAAAGGCCTCTATCAGGTCACCCTTCAGCCTTCTCTTTTCTAGAGGAAAGAGCCCCAGCCTGTTTAATCTTTCCTGATAAGTATATCCTTTCAGTTCTGGTATCATCCTTGTGAATCTTTTTTGCACCTTCTCCAATGCCTTTATACCTTTCTATCATATGGAGACCAGAACTGTGCACAGTACTCCAAGTGTGGTCTAACCAAGGTTCTATACAAGTTTAACATAACTTCTCTGTTTTTCAATTCTATCCCTCTAGAAATGAATCACAGGACTTGGTTTGCCTTTTTTATGGCCTTATTAACCTGCGTCGCTACATTCAGCGATTTATGTATCTGTACCCCAAGATCCCTTTGCTCCTCTATCCCATTTAGATTCTTATTATCCAAGCAAAATGTGGCCTCCTTAATCTTCCAACCAAAATGCACCACCTCACAATTATCTATGTTGAAATTTTATTTGCCAATTACACACCCATTCTGCAAATTAATTAATGTTCCCTTGCATTTTGACTTATTCTTACTCTATATTAACCACAACAACCGCCCCCCCCACACCAACAATTTTGTGTCATCCTCAAATTTTGAAATTGTACTTCTAATTCTCGAGTCCAAATCGTTAGTGTAAATTGTGAAGAACAGTGGTCCCAGCAACAATCCCTGTGGAACGCCACTTCCTATCTTTTGCCAATCTAAGTAGCTGCCCTTAACCCCTACTCTCTGTTTTCTGTTTTATAGCTAGCTTGCTATTCATTCTGCTACCTGTCGCCTGACTCGACATGCTCTGAACTTAGTCATGAGTCTACAATGCAGTACCTTATCGAAGACCTTTTGAAAATCCAAATATGTTCCATCTATGGCATTACCCTTGTCTACTCTTCCTGTTAATTCTTCAAAGAATTCAGCAAGATTGGTCAAGCATGACTTTCCATTCTGAAATCCGTGCTGTCTATTCTTTATTATATTTTCGATTTCTAGATGTTTTTCTGTTACATCTTTAAGTAAAGATTCCATTATCTTTTCTACCACTAACATTAAGTGAACTGGTCTATAGTTTCCTGGACTTGTTCTTTGTCCCTTTTTAAATACAGGAATAACATTAGCAGTTCCCCAGTCCTCTGGCACTACTCCCTTTTCTAATGAACTTTTATATATATTTAAAAGTGCCCCTGCTATCTCGTCCCTGACTTCTTTTAATATGCGCGGATACAATCCATCCAGATCAGGGGTTTTATCCTCTCTAAGTTTAATTAGTTTATGAATTATCTCCCCCCTTTCTATCTTAAATGTCTTTATATCTTTTTTGATCTCATCTTCGAATATCATGCCCACCTAGTAAATACTGAAGCAAAATAACTATTCAATATTTCTGCCATTTCGCTATCATTACCTGTGAGTCTATCTTGTGTATCCCTAAGTGGCCCTATCCCTAGCCAGATTTTTCTTTTGTTATTTATGTGTCTGTAGAATACTTCACTTTTTTTTGTATTCCTTTATAATTTAATTTCATAGTTCCTCTTTGCTTTCCTAATTGTTTTTTGACATCTTTCCTAACCTCTGCATATTCCCTTTTGTCATCCTCTCCTTTATTGTCTATGTACTTAGAGTTTGCCTTTTACTTAAGTTTCAATTTTACCCTTATCTCTTTATTGACCCATGGTGTTTCGTTACTGGCTAGTTCATTCTTGTTTTTTAAGAGGAATGTATTTCTCCTGAGCTCTATTGTTCACCCTTTTAAAATATTTCCCACTGCTCTTCTTTCTCTTTGTCTGTCAAAATTATTTTACAGTTTACCTTCCCTAGTTCCATTCTCATCTCCTCAAAATTAGCTTTTTTGCCAATCTATTGCTTTGATCTTTGTCTTACTTATGTCTTTCTCAATCATTATTGTAAACCTTATTATATTATAATCGCTATTGCCTAGATGCTCCCCTACGCTTATTTCTCTTATCTGCTCTGGTTCATTTCCCATTTCCCTTCCACTATTAGGTGGTCTGTAGAATATATTTATTACCGTGATCGATCCCTTCTTATCCTTTGTCTCAATCCATATGGATTCTGTCTTCTTATGTCCTTTTTTCTATTGTCATTATGTAATCTCTAATTAGTACAGCTACACCACCACCCCCTTCCCCCCACTTCTTCCTTCCCTATCCTTTCGAAATACATTATATCCTGCAACATTTAACTGCCAATCCCGTTCTCCATGTTTCGGTTATCCCTACTACATCCGGCTCTTCACTACGAATTATTGCCTCCAGTTCCCCCATTTAGTTTTGGATGCTGTGCACATTGCTGCAAAGGCAATTTAATTTGTTTTTAATAATTGTTTCCCTCACTTTACTTTTAACAGTCATTTTGTACTTATATTCTATAACTGTATTTGTTCTCTGACTGTTTACGTTACCCTTGTTCCTTACCTTGATCTGACCTTTACTCTCATCTCCTATTTCTATTATCTTCAGACTTATGTTATTTTCACCAGATCCGTCCCCCGCTCTTTCTAGTTTAAAACTATACCCACAGCCCTATTTATCCTTTCCACTAGGACACTGAGCCCATTCCAGTTTAGGTGGGGCCTGTCCCAATGGTGCAGCTCCTTCCTGTCCCAGTAATGGTGCCAGTGTCCCATGAAATGGAACCTCTCCTTCCCACACCACTCTTTCAGCCACGCATTCACCTTCCTGATCTATTTATCCCTTTGCAATTAGCACAGGTAGTAGTCCTGAGATTCCCACCCGTGAGGTCCTGTTTTTTAACTTTGTTCCTAACTTCTGATATTCCTTTAGCAGGACCTCCTCCCTTTTCTCCCTTGATCCCAATTTGCACACACAGAAAAAAAACCAAGAGCAAAACAATTAAAAGCAAAAAAGTTATTCACAGCCTGAAAACTGTTCACTTAAACTGTATATCTGTTTATAATGACACCTTGTGGATGTTATTTTAATTGATGTATTAAGGAGGGCATTGGGATCTTATCGGTTCTTTTTGATCCACTGCTAATCTCTATTGTGATTGTAGACAGCAATCACATCACTAGATAAAGGTTTAATGTGGGAAGTCAGCAATTTTATCTGTTTTTGGCAGCAATTCAAACCAGATTAAAGTTAATGGTGTTGTCTGATACTTCATCTGGTACCATTGACTCGATAGCTTTACTTAATATCATGGAGCCTATTTTTTAATACAAGTTTCACCATCCTAATGTTTAGACACTGAAGAGATTCAAAATGTTATCAACAAGTTGGCTTTATTAATGATTGCAGTTAAGGGTTTACTATTAGTTGCTGAGGCTTGGTGTATTTATCCTAGGGCCCATTGTCATTATTAATATTAGCAGATCTTCCGTGCCATTGGTCATGGTGAGTCAGGGAATACACTATTTTATAAGAGGGCAACTTCAGGGCCACCGATTTACAGTGGCTGAATAAGTTAAATTCCACTTTTATTAAATGGTATTCTCGAATTTTTGCTGGACCTTTGGGAATCAAATGCCATGAATATTCACTGAAAACAGTAAATGAGTGTCTTCCTTTTATACATACATTAGTCAATCTCCTGTGACTTTGCACACAAGGAGTCAAGATCAAATGCAGTATTCAGGTTGATGCAGAGTTAGAAGGCAGGGGGATAACTGAACCCAAATGGTTAGGGTATCAGGGAAGGGGGAAAGGCTGGGAAGGGATGACGGATAGAGATGGAGAAGGAAGGGGGAGGGGATGTTTGGACAGGTAGAAAGGGAGAGGGATGGAGAGTGGGAGACGATGAAAGAGGAGGGTGACAGGGGAGGAGGAGGGGTGGAGGAGAGGAGGCAATGATAAAAAGAGTTGGGAGGCTAGAGCCAGGGCTGATTTTCTTCTCAGTGAGAGGCAGGTGAAATGGGCTACCCTTCAAAGTGCAGCAGAGAGGGGAGACAGGGAACAGGGGCATGGGACAAGAAAGGGTAATGGATGGGAAGGAGGCTGGGAAAAGGCAGAGGAAAATGGGGTAGAGGAGAGGGGAGAATGGGGGACGGGGAGGGAATGAATGATACTGGGCCAGGGCCGACTTTCTTCTCAGTGACAGGGGTGTAGTAGGCTAGGGTCCATTTCCTTCGCAATTGATGGGGGGGAGGGAGGCGTTACACTGGGCCAGAGGGGATGGGAGGGGGGGAAGAGGAAGGGGAAAAGAGGGAGATGGAGAGGAAGGAGGTTTGAGGAGAGAGGAGAGGAGGGGAGAGGAGAGGCAAAGGGGGAAGGAAGAAGGAGAGGGGGATTTAAGAGAGAGAGGAGAGGACAAAAAACTGCTCAGCTGGAGGAGGGTTGAGGCAATGGCCAAAATGATGCTCAATGGAGTGAGGGGGTTCTGAGGCTTCCTCCAATGTCCAGGGTCCTCATTTGTCCACTCACTGGGTGTGGAGAGGGAGTAAAGAAGTCCAATGTGGGTGTGGGGTTAATTCAGGAAAGTAATATTCATGATGCTGCTTGTTCGTTCACTGTGGGGGATGCCAATGTTGTCCTGATTTGTCTGCCTGGGGGGGAGGAGGGGGTTTGTGCAAGATGGCAATGTTCATGGGCTTTTTTCTTAGTGGAGTGGTGGAAAATGCAATAGGGCTGTGTACATGGTGCTACTTAGCTTCTCAATTGGCGGTAAATAGAGGAGAATGCATTCTCAAAGGCTATTGCCTCAAATCCACCGAAGGCCTGCCATAAATCTGTTCTGCTATGTTTCAATTAGGTCAAGGAGGTTTGGCTAAACCATCTGTCCCTTTCGATACCACATTGAGGGGGGCATTTTGTGCACTGCTACTGAAGGTTGGTGTTTCTTTGGCTGCATAGCAATCTTTTTAGTACTCTGGGGTTCAGTTAGGACTTTTGCTGCTGCTTTTACTCTGCTCTACTCAAGGTACTGCTTTGCATGCCAAACATGCATTTCTCAATGGGAATGCTTTTAATGTGGTGTTAGAAAGAGGAGAAGGATGAAGACATGGAAGAAGCTAGGTTACCAAAAGTAACTCTTCCCTACCCAATGGACTCACCAAGGTCTATGGAGCAAAAAGGTCTTACTTAGGTATCTCCACAGCATGCAGAGAAAGCACAAGAAGGAGAGAAAGTGGATCAGGTGAGCCAGTCGCTAGAGCAAGGAGAGCACAACTGATAGCCCAGAACTTTCAGTAAATAAAGGTTGACTCACCAAATAAAGTCATGACACACATGTCCATTCTCCCTCTCCCTGCCCCCTGCCTCAACTGAACATACAGTCTCACAAAGTCCCTCGCTTTCCAAGACTTCTGCCAAAGTCCTACATAAAACAGAAGTTTCTATTTCCCCTGCCATCATCAAACTCTCAAAAGTTGAAAGCAGATACAGAAATGAACTCACAATTCTGTGATCAAACTGTCTTTAAACAATAAAATTAACCAAGAAGTACCAACAAAATCAATTCTCCCTCTCTGCAACTACTTCCTAACATGGTGACTATCCTTTGTGCCAACTAACCTACTTACTCTAGTTCCAACTACGCCTGTGAAGTGCTCCCTGAGGGAAATTAGGTGAGCCATGGGTGGCTGGAGTGGTTCCCCTGGAGCCTTAGAAACTTGAGGTGAATCCTGTTTCAGGGTAGCTGCTGTCCCAGAGACCAACTTACAGCAACCTGGTGCTTTCAGTAGCAAAGAGTGCTGGGCACATGGGCAATACAAAGAGGAACAGTAGAAGAGCACTGAATTTTTGTGAGAGGGACTTCCAAATCCACCGGGATAAGATTGAGCAGAGAGAGTCCACCTCGTCTTGATGGAAGAAAGCCACATTTTTCTAATGTGTCTCGCACCATGATGAGGGAGATGCATCGTCTACATATATTCTAATTAGGTCCCTGGAGACTCAACAGGTGGCTTGTGGGAAGGACCACATATTTAATGTGCTTTTAAACAACTTAGCCACCTATAATTCTGTGTTGTTTGTCTTTTAATCCCAGCTACAAACAATTCCCTGACCAAAAGGGTAAGCAAAAGGGTAAGCTTCCAAGTCTCTGCTCTTGAAATGGGATCTATATAAAAGCAGCATCAAGCTTGCCCACCTTCTAATTTTTCACTCATCTGGGGAAGTGCCACACCTTCCCCAAACTGAGATCAAGAGCTCACTATGAGGAGACTCACGAAAGAGGATCCTTGCATCTCAGTATAATAATGCACCAACCTGCTGCAATGCATATTTGATCAAAACATATATCTTAAGAGGGGTAAAATGGACCCATATATTCACAAAATATAGGATTACCAAAATAATCAAGTAACACAACTGTAGAAAACTCTTTAATAGTTGCAAAATTACTCAAAACCTTAAAACCTTAAGCAAATGTTCCTAAAGTACCTGTTTAGCAGCAGCTGTATCCAGTCCTCGTAAAATACAGACATCTTTGACAATAGTAACTTCATCATCTGAAAAAATGTAAGCACAGATGTTGATTTATAGCAACTCAGTTCATAACTAAACTTGACATATATGAATTTTTGGAAATGTACTTTTATTTTTTAAATATGTCATTCCAAATGTATGATACATGAATGTAAACATTCAATTTACAGTAGTGGCTAGGCATGAATTACCCATTTCAGGTGTATGAAATGGGTAATTAGTGCCTATCCACTACTGGCGCTCTTACACAGTTTCGGTGATACAAATCACATTGAATGTAAACCTGCTGCAAATTACAACAATCCACTAAATCGTTGCCAATCTGACTTCAGAGCAATACACTCAATCAAATGTTCTCGAAATAAAATGACTTTCTCTACATTGAAAACATTGATCCCTTGACATTTCTAGAGCCAGTGGGTGGACTAATGGTAAGTTGGGGGTTAAATTGGGCCGTGTAGTGCCCGTTTTTTAGGTGTGCAACGCTGATTTGAAGCCACTGCTCCCATTTTGCAACTCCACACTCCAGCCAACCAGTCTTAACCTCGCACAGCTGACCACAACGTTCAACAGCATGAAGGACCCCCCCGCTCCCCCCACCAGCGCTATTTAAAGGGATCATGAAGTACTCACAAAATAGTTGCTGGATTAATTCTTCTGGCTGCTTGTGCAATTGTACACATTTTTGGAGATTTCCTATACTTGGCTAAAGTTTTAGTACTCTGCAGGGAGTGGTCTTACTGGTCTGGCAGTGCTTTTTTTGTCACTTAAAATACTGTGCTGAAAGAAGTTGCTTCCAGACATGGATGGCTTGGTAATGCCTCCTCTGGGAATTGAACATGACTAGGAGAAAGAAGAGAGGCCACGCAGAGCAGGACAAGCTGCTAGAAGAGGGAGGAGGAGGCGGAGCAGGGCTCTCAGCAGGAGGCCATATCTGCTGAGGGTCTTCAGGGGGTAATTCTGTTACCTCAACTTCAGCGACAGCCAGTGCAATGACACGTCTTCGGTTCACAAAAGAGGTCGTGAGTGAAACCTGTCAACTGCCGCAGCCACAACTGCGGCCTCAAAGCAGGGCAAGGACAGCATTGCCTCTGGCTGTCAAGGTGACCATGGCTCTAAATTTTTATGCCTCTGGCTCCTTTCAGGCTGCTGCTGGAGATATAAGCAACATCTCACAGTTTGCAGTGCACAGCGATGAGAAACACATTCATCTCATTCCCGCTTGCCAGAGAGAAGCAGGAGGAGCGAGCATGAGGTTTTGCTCGGATTGCAGGCTTTCCCATGGTGCATGTCTCTTTCATTCTGCGGCAGTCTGCTGTTCCACCTATATTTCAAACAGAATGGCAAGTCAAAGGCTGGCTACTGGGCAACAAGGGTTATCCCCTCATTACATGGCTCATGACTCCGGTCAGGAACCCATGCACACATACACAGCAGGCCTACAATGAGAGCCATGCTGCCACAAGGAACATTATAACGCACACCATAGGCATCCTCAAGCAACACTTCCGCTGCCTGGACCGCACTGAAGGGGCCCTGCAGTATTCAGCTGAGTGGGTATCGAGATTTGTGGTAATATGCTGCATGCTGCACACCTGGCCAAGGGAACAGCCTTTGCCACCACCTATCAGGCGAGAAGCTGAGGAGCATGAGCAAGAGGAGGAGGAGGAAGTGCAAGCAGAAGTGGAGGAAGAGGAAGGGAGGCTAAAACGTAGAGTCCCTTTCTGCCAGGGCTCAACATAATCAGATTATTCATGTGCGATACCAGTAACCTTAATTACAGCTCCAAATTCACCATCAGACCCACGTTCCTCACCTTTTCTCTATCACTGACCATCACCTCGTCCTCTTTCTGACAATAATATTGGTTCCTCCCTCAGTTCACCGCAGAAACAAAAACCACAAACAGATTTTTTTTTATTCGTTCATGGGAGTCGCTGGCGAGGCCAGCATTTATTTCCCATCCCTAATTGCCCTTGAGAAGGTGGTGGTGAGCCGCCTTCTTGAACCGCTGCAGTCCGTATGGTGACGTTTCTCCCACAGTGCTGTTAGGAAGGGAGTTCCAGGATTTTGACCCAGCGACGATGAAGGAACGGCGATATATTTCCAAGTCGGGATGGTGTGTGACTTGGAGGGGAACGTGCATGTGGTGTTGTTCCCATGTACCTGCTGCTCTTGTCCTTTTAAGTCGCGGGTTTGGGAGATGCTGTCGAAGAAGCCTTGGCGAGTTGCTGCAGTGCATCCTGTGGATGGTAGACACTGCAACCATGGTGCACCGGTGGTGAAGGGAGTGAATGTTTGGGGTGGTGGATGTGGTGCCAATCAAGCGGGCTGCTTTGTCCTGGATGGTGTCGAACCTCTTGAGTGTTGTTGGAGCTGCACTCATCAAGGCAAGTGGAGAGTATTCCATCACACTCCTGACTTGTGCCTTGTAGATGGTGGAAAGGATTTGGGGAGTCAGGAGGTGAGTCACTCACCACAGAATACCCAGCCTCTGACCTGTTCTTGCAGACACAGTATTTAAATGGCTGGTCCAGTTAAGTTTCTGGTCAATGGTGACCTCCAGGATGTTGACGGTGGGGGATTCGGCAATGGTAATGCCATTGAATGTCAAGGGGAGGTGGTTAGACTCTCTCTTGTTGGAGATGGTCATTGCCTGGCACTTGTCTAGCGCAAATGTTACTTGCCATTTATCAGCCCAAGCCTGGATGTTGTCCAGGTCTTGATGCATGCGGGCACGGACTGCTTCACTATTTGAGGGGTTGCGAATGGAACTGAACACAGTGCAATCATCAGCGAACATCCCCATTTCTGACCTTATGATGGAGGGAAGGTCATTGATGAAGCAGCTGAAGATGGTTGGGCCTAGGACACTGCCCTGAAGAACTCCTGCAGCAATGTCCTGGGGCTGAGATGATTGGCCTCAACAACCACTACCATCTTCCTTTGTGCTAGGTATGACTCCAGACACTGGAGAGTTTTCCCCCTGATTCCCATTGACTTCAATTTTACTAGGGCTCCCTGGTGCCACACTCGGTCAAATGATGCCTTGATGTCAAGGGCAGTCACTCTCACCTCACCTCTGAAATTCAGCTCTTTTGTCCATGTTTGGACCAAGGCTGTAATGAGGTCTGGAGCCAAGTGGTCCTGGCAGAACCCAAACTGAGCATCGGTGAGCAGGTTATTGGTGAGTAAGTGCCACTTGAAAGCACTGTCGACGACACCTTCCATCACTTTGCTGATGATTGAGAGTAGACTGATGGGGCGGTAACTGGCCGGATTGGATTTGTCCTGCTTTTTGTGGACAGGACATACGTGGGCAATTTTCCACATTGTCGGGTGGATGCCAGTATTGTAGCTGTACTGGAACAGCTTGGCTAGAGGCGCAGCTAGTTCTGGAGCACAAGTCTTCAGCACTACAGCTGGGATGTTGTCGGGGCCCACAGCCTTTGCTGTATCCAGCCGTTTCTTCATATCACGTGGAGTGAATCGAATTGGCTGAAGACTGGCTTCTGTGATGGTGGGGATATCGGGAGGAGGCCAAGATGGATCATCCACTCAGCACTTCTGGCTGAAGATGGTTGCAAACACTTAAGCCTTGTCTTTTGCAGTCACGTGCTGAACTCCACCATCATTGAGGATGGGGACGTTTACAGAGCCTCCTCCTCCTGTTAGTTGTTTAATTGTCCACCACCATTCACGACTGGATGTGACAGGACTGCAGAGCTTTGATCTGATCCGTTGGTTGTGGAATCGCTTAGCTCTGTCTATAGCATGTTGCTTCCGCTGTTTAGCATGCATGTAGTTCTGAGTTGTAGCTTCACCAGGTTGGCACCTCATTTTTAGGTTCACCTGGTGCTGCTCCTGGCATGCTCTTCTACACTCCAGATTGAACCATGGTTGATCCCCTAGCTTGTCGGTAATGGTAGAGTGAGGAATATGCCAGGCCATGAGGTTACAAATTGTGCTGGAATACAATTCTGCTGCTGCTGATGGCCCACAGCACTTCATGGATGCCCAGTTTTGAGCTGCTAGATCTGTTCTGAATCTATCCCATTTAGCACGGTGGTAGTGCCACACAACACGTTGGACGGTATCCTCAATGCGAAGACGGGACTTCGTCTCCACGAGGACTGTGCAGTGGTCACTCCTACCAATACTATCATGGACAAATGCATTTGCGACAGGTAGATTGGTGAGGATGGGGTCAAGTAAGTTTTTCCCTCGTGTTTGTTCACTCACCACCTGCCGCAGGCCCAGTCTGGCAGATATGTCCTTCAGGACTCGGCCAGCTCGGTCAGTCGTGGTGCTACCGAGCCACTCTTGGTGATGGGCATTGAAGTCCCCCACCCAGAGTACATTCTGTGCCCTTGCTACCCTCAGTGCTTCCTCCAAGTGGTGCTCAACATGGAGGAGGACTGATTCATCAGCTGAGGGAGAGCGGTAGGTAGTAATCAGCAGGAGGTTTCCTTGCCCAATGCAAATTCAAATCCAAATTTATCTATTCACTCATAAAATAATGCATTCAAAATGAAACTAATCACCCTTGTGCATTCCTTTAGTGCCTGTCCTCTGTGTGCCGATGATAGGGAAGTAACCAGTTGGGTGGTGATTGGCCAAGTTAGATATATCCTGCTTTTTGTGAATAGGACTTTCTTGGGTAATCTTCCACATTCATGGGTAGAAGCCAGTATCATATCTGCACTGGGAGTGCCTGGCTGGGTGGGTGACTAGGTCTGATTAAAAGATCTTCAGTTCCACAGCAGGGATGTTGTCAAGGCCCATAGCCTTCACTGTGCTCAGTGTATGCAACCATTCCTTAATGCGCTCTGCAGTAAATCGAATTGACTGGTTTTTGGCATCTATGAGACATTAAACCAAGGTCCCATCTGCCCACTCGGTTGAATGTAAAAGATCCCACAGCACTATTTCAAAGAAGAGCTTGGGAGTTCTCCCGGTGTCCTGGCCAATATTTATCCCTCAAACAACACCTAAAATAGATTATCTGGTCATTATCATGTTGCTGTTTATGGGAGCTTGCTATGTCAAAATGGCTGCTGCGTTTCCTACATTACAACAGTGACTACACTTCAAAAGTACTTAATTGGCTGTAAAGTGCTTTGGGATGTCCAGAGGTTGTGAAAGGCGTTACACAGACACAAGTTCTTTTCTTCATTTTCCCTTTACGTTTCCTGGTGCTCCTACAAGATGCTTCCCCAGTGGCTACACCATGGGAGGTGGATGGTTGCTGACCTTCAATTGAGGAGATTGCAGATGGCCTTGGAGGACGACCTTGAGCAGCTCTGGGCCGAGAGAGGCCAGCTTCAGAATGAACAATCTCGGCATGGGCTACAGCAGTCAGAGCTGGCTGGCTGACAGGCAAAAGCAAGGGCACTGGCGGAGTGTCAGGGGTGGAGGCAAGAATGCTGTCATCCTGAGAGAGGACAACAGGTTCCTGTTCCATGGAGCCACTGCCACTCTCCAGGGGCTGTGCCTCAGCAATCCTGGTGATCTGTTGGAGAACAGATTGCTGGACTGCTGTGACACCCTGGAAGCCCCTTTCAACAGTGGTACCCAGAGCCACGATAGCAGCAGTCTGAGCTTGCAAGGCAGCAGTCTGAGATTCCATTGCAGCAGTCAGACTTTCAGTGGAAGCTGTTTGTGCTGCAATGGAAGATGTGACATCTTTCATCAGACGCTGCATCATGGTGGGTTCCACAGGTGTGCTGATGGAGGTGACCACCCGTTCCATGTGGGAAAGGATGGGCTCCAAGCTCTGCACAAAGCCCTGTGACAAGTTGGAGCTGGCCTCCTCCATGCCTCTTGACATTGTGCGCAGGCTTTCTGGCAGGCTTCCCAGTGCACCAAGCATTTGGTTGTGTTCGCCCATCAGCCTTCTTCTGTAGCCTGGCCCATCGAAGTCCTTATCTGACTCCTTTGCAGCAGAACTAGTGTGCGATCTTGCCCACCGGTGAGCTGGCACCTGCAGTATCCTTTCTTCCCATCCTGGCCCCTGCACACTTGTGCACAGTGTCTCACCATGAGCAGATCCCTCCTCTATACTAGCCTCTAAAGTATGTGCAGTGTCAGTATCTGAGCTGGTGGCTGCAAGTGTAAGATCGAGTGACGGTGTCTCTTCATCATCACTGAGTTCTTCCTCTTCCTCCTCTGATGGGGAAGGTCTTAGTTCTTGGGTATCTGAAATGAAAAAGGGACAAAGGTTGGGTTGTGATGAGAGAAGAGAGAAAAAAGTAAGAAGTGCAAGCTTACGCCATCTGCAGCTTGTGAGACAGAAGAGATTGAGGGATGAGGGAGATGTGCGAAAAGAGAAGGAGGATTTGATATGTGGAGACCCCCATCATCGATCCCTCCAGCGCCGCCAGTGGCCATGGTATCAGAGATGTCCCTTCCCATGATGGCCAGCATGGCCTCCTGCATGGGGTTTAAAACGTGCAGGCGTGCTTATCCTCCAACAGTTTTTTGCTGCTGCCTCCTGTTATGCGCCACCTTCTCCTGCAAGAGGGAAGTGTGTCAGTGAATGTCCTACAATATGTTTGGGTGATGTGGCTGACATGGTTGAATAGCTGCCAGTGAGTATGAGCTGCGAGTTGTGGGCATGAGGTTTGCAATGGTACTAAGTGTGTGAGGGTGAGGTAAACCATAAAAATTAAAGGGTTGAGTACTGATTGATAGAGGTTGTTGGTAGGTGGGTGATGGGGGTGTAGTGAATTGAGCAGTGGATGAGGCTAGTGGTGCAGTTGGTAGGAGATGTCATTTGAAGATTGAATTCACTCACCTTGACAACTCGTGTCAGATCATTAAACTTCTTCCTGCACTGTAAGCAAATTTCTGAGAAGTGCAAAAATAGGGCAGTAATAGTAGTGGATTAGTGATCATAATTCAGTTAGACTTAGTGTAGTTATGGAAAAAGACAAAGATAGACCAGGAGTAAAAGTTCTCAATTGGGGAAAGGCCAATTTTACCAAGCTGAGAAGTGATTTAGCAAAAGTGGGCTGGAAACAACTACTTGAAGGTAAATCAGTGTCAGAGCAGTGGGAGGCATTCAAGGGGGACATAGTGACAGTTCAGAGCAAATATTTTCCTACAAAGAAAAAGGGTGGGACTCCCAAATCTAGAGTACCCTGGATATCAAGGAGCATACAGTGTCGGATAAGGCAAAAAATGGAAGCTTGTGTCAGATACCGAGAGCTCAATATCGCACAAAGCCTAGAGGGCTATAGAAAGTGCAGGGGTGAAATTAAAAAGGAAATTATGAAAGCAAAAAGAGGGCATGAAAAAATACTGGCAAGTAAAATCAAGGAAAACCAAAGATGTTTCATCAATACATAAAGAGCAAGAGGATAACTTAGGAAAGAGCAGGGCCAATTAGAGACCAAAAAGGTAACCTGTGCAAGGGAGGAAATAATGGAGGCTCTGACCATCATTTTCCAATCCTTTCTGGCTAGGCGTGGTGCCGGAGGATTGGAGGACTGCTAACATTGCACCGTTGTTTAAAAAGGGAGAAAGAGATAGACCAAGTAATTACAGGCCAGTCAGCCTAACCTTGGTAGTGGGAAAATTATTGGAAAAAATTCTGAGGGACAGTATTAATCGTCATTTAGAAAAGCACAGATTAATCAAGGACAGTCAGCATGGATTTGTTAAGGGAAGGTCGTGTCTGACTAACTTGATTGAATTTTTTGAGGAGGTAACAAGGAGGGTCGATGCGGGTAACACGTTTGACGTAGTCTACATGAATTTTAGCAAGGTGTTTGACAATGTTGGCCAGAGGCTGCAGAAGACTGCTGAGCTGAATTCAAAGTGCTAACAAAGACACTGACCTTTTGAACTGAGGTGACCTGGAGTTCAGTCACTGGTCTGAACTGGCCAGAACCGGTTTGAATTAATTCCGCTTCTTAGAGAGACAAAGGGACGGTGTGCTACCTGAGCCCTTGGAACAGAGCCAATCAGGGGATGACATCGGTCACTCCAGCAACTCTGAGCCAACCGGAGAAGACAGCATCGTTCGAAAAGACAGACTTGGGGAATAAAAACTGAGGAGTTGCTGGCTTGGGGTCAGTGTGTGTCTTTGTTTGTTTGTGAGAGAGAGAGAGTGTGTGTGTTTTTGTTGGTGTGTCTTTGTTTGTGAAGGAGACTCTGGGAGACTCTGGAAGTGGGAACCTTGCGTCAGGGACGTGAAGACTGCGTCAAGGACGTGGAGACGACGTCGGGAGTAAGAGGGAGAATTGCCTGGCCAGCAGCGTCTCTCCTTTCCGGGTAATATAATATCCTTTCTACTCTGGGACCACTCTGGGAGTGTCGTCAGGAACCCTAGTGGGTGTGCGTTTAAAGCCTGATACTCGGGGAGTATTAATAGAGAAACCTAGTGGGTATGCGTTTAAATCCTAGTTTGAGTATAAACCTGTATAACCTGCTGTAGACTACATGCCTATATCTAACTAGACGTATAAGCGGTATGTACATGATCTAATAACGTTAATAAAGCGAATTGAGAATTAAGAGAGAATTGACTCTTCCTCTGTGTACTAAGCTAAAACCGTTAACCGGTGACTTCCGGTCAACATATTTGGCGTCCCTGGGTGGGCTCGAGGATAAATCTCTCCGTTGCGTCAGTGGGAGCCTCGAGGCGAACCGAATTTGGCAAAGTATACAGAGAACAGGAGTTTGAGTTAATTCATAGTTAATAACGTAAGATGACGAATAAAGGGAAATCACCAAGCCCTGGGGACTTGGACTGTTTTGATTGGAAGGGACTCCTTCAAAAATACGTAATAGGGAAGTGGCCGCAATACGGGGAGTATGCGGGTCACATTGGAGACAAGGGAACGCCTGTTGGGGAGGTCCTTTGGAAAATTGCGCAAACAAAGATGTCAGATAGGAAATTTAAAAAGATACAAAAGTCCGTAGCGATTGGATGTTTACTTGAGGAATGGATAGAATGCCAACAGCAGGCTAGGAGAGAGAGAGAAGAGACTCAGAAAATCCAAGATGAATTAGGGGAAGAGAATAAAAAACTCCGTGAGGAGATAGCCCGCCTTAGTGAGAAGGTAACTGATCTACAGGGACAGAGAAGTGCAGATTTGATGCACATGAACCAATATCAGTTACAGTGCGAAAAATTGACTAATGAAAAGAATAAGAGAGAGGGAGAAGCCCAAGCAGCTAAAGCTGAGGTGGAGAGATGGAAACAACAATGTGGTGATTTAAAAACTGCTATGAATGTGATTCACAGAGCAGCTCAGGAGAAGAGGAGTAGTACTGGTGATCACACAACGTGTCAGAAAGTGATAGGGAGGCTGCAAGATCAGCTAGCCGCACAGAGAGGCATATTGTGTGCTTTTGCACACGGGAGAGGTGAAGAAAGTGGTTTAGGGGATGTAGATTGGGATGATTTAGCAGACAAGGCGGATAGATACAGCAGCGGTGATAGGGAACCTCCACTAGGGGACCCACCGTCAGCATTTGCTCCAGAGCAGGAAAAACCGTCTGCCCCAATGGCCCCCCTTGCAACTACTAGAGCACAGATGGGGGAAGATGGTCAGGATATGACATATTCCACCCCACTTGGGGTACAGGAACTGAGGGTTATTGCGAAAGATATTGGAACGTGTGCGCCTGGGGATGATCCTAGGGAGTTGTTCCTAGCGGTCAGGCAACAGAGAGCGATACACAGCTTAGACGATGCTGAGGAAAGGAAATTAATCCTAATGTGCCTACACCCACATATACACTCCGCCCTACCGGAGGAACAAAAACTTGGTAGAGGCACGAATGAAGCCTTAAAGGACCAGGTATTATCTGTCATGGGCGATAACAGAGGGGATCCAGTGGAGGCGCTGATGAGATGCTATCAAAGGAAAGGTGAACACCCCACTGTATTTTCGGCTCGCATTTGGGCGGTGTTTCAGGGGGTCTATGGTACAGACTTAGACAGGGATAATTTACAGCGGGAGGTTAGGAACCGATGGCTGAGAACACTAGTGTCGCATGGCACTGAGGAGTCGAGGAAGGCACTAGATCAGTTTGACCCCGCTGATGACACACATACGGAACCCTGGATAATTAGGAAGATGGTTAGAGTATGGGAAAGGGAAATACCCAAACGATCCAAGGCATCCGGGGACAGAGCAATGCCTGTTAAAGATCAGGTGATAATTTGGAGAAATGAAGGGAGGGGACCTACTAAGGGGGAACCCCCTCCAGCTTATCAGACAGTGGGAAGAGGTAGAGGCAAAGGAAACTTCTCAGGAACGGGGAGAACTCAAGGCGAGGTGTCCAAATGCTATAACTGTGGCCAAGAGGGACACTTCGCAAGGGACTGCCCGAACCCAAGACGAGAGAGTGCAGGTCGGGGAAGGAATCAGAGCCGACCTGTGGAAGGGCCGAATAGACCAATCACCGAGTTCCGGGTTGTACCCTGAACTGCAATGACGGTGTCAGGCCTCTCCGTTATGGGTGTGTGACGCGCGGTTGGATGACACGGGGAGACCCCTAGTGAATGGTAGGGTCGGAGGCCGCCCTCTTACATTTCTTTGGGACACAGGGGGATCTCGAACCACCGTTAACACCACTCAGATCAATGACACAGATTGGAAAATTCAAAACAAAATTATTCTCAGTGGATTCACAGGGCATTCACAAGTGGGATATGTGAGTGTACCGTTGGAAGTCGGTGTGGGAGACATAGTGATAGAGCATTCAGTGGTCCTTATTAAATTACCCAGAGAACAAGAACATATATTAGGGAGTGACTATATGGCCAAAGCGGGATTTTGCTTCGACCCCGTTAATTGTATGATTTGGAAAATGCCTTTGGGCATGGGCAGTATAAATCACACACTCGTCCCGGTGGGGGAATATCAGGATAGGATATGCACGATCGGGGAAATGTGGATAGAACCAGGAGAAATGAGTAACGATCGTGAAGTACAACAGATTATTGTACAAAACTCAATAGTATTTGCCCGACATAAACATGATTGTGGGAAAATGACCGGGAGTGTGTGTATACAAGGTCCAGACCCCAAACCACAGAAGCAGTATGGTTTCCCAAAACAAGCAGAAGAAGAGATAGAGAAGGTGATACAGAGTCTGCTGCAGCGAGGGATATTAAGACCAATAGCTTCTACTAATAACGCACCTATTTGGCCAGTAAGGAAACCCGACGGTAGCTGGCGACTAACGATAGATTACAGAGAATTAAATAAAGTCACCCAGTTAACAGCGCCTACTGTAGCAACTAGCCCAGAGACAGTAGTTCGACAAAATGAGGATGCGCAGTGGTTTACGGTTTTGGACATAAGTAACGGTTTTTGGTCTATTCCACTGGAGAAAGAATGTCAATATAAATTTGCATTTACTTTCCAAGGACAGCAATATACATGGACCGCCCTGCCGCAGGGGTTTCACAATTCCCCGTCCATATTTCACCAACGACTGAGGGAAGGGTTAAAAGGATTCTCAAGGCCTGAATGTCTAGTGCAGTATGTAGACGACTTACTCCTACAAACTGAAACCAAGAAGGAACATTATCAACTGCTAAGTGAATTACTGCAGTTGTTACATGACTTGGGATTAAAGATTAACCCTAAAAAAGCGCAGATCATGAAACAAAAAGTTACTTACTTGGGAATGATTCTGACGCCGAGACAAAGGGACATTGACAAGCGAAGGGTAGAGACAGTTGGCAGACTCCCTGTTCCGCGGGATGTGAAAGGGTTAAGGTCCTTCTTAGGGTTGGTGGGATATTGCAGGGACCATATTGATGGATTCGCCACAAAGGCAGCCCCGCTGATGGAATTATTAAAAAAGAATGTGGCCTGGGAGTGGAAAACAGAACACAGCCAGGCCATGACTGATTTAAAGCAAGCACTAGCTGCCGCGCCTGCTTTAAAAACCCCAAATCCAACGGAACCGTTTGCATTGGAGGTGGCTACCACAGACACCACCCTCTCGGCAGTTCTATTACAGGAGACACACGGGAAATTATGACCAGTAGCGTACGCCTCACGTATGCTCTCACCAGTGGAGCAGGGGTATACGGTATGCGAAAGACACTTGCTAGCTGTCTTTTGGGCAGTGCAGCATTTTACTTATATAGTGGGACTAAATCCACTTACAATATTAACAGAACACACCCCAGTACAGTTACTGTTAGATGGAAGGATTAAGGATGGTTCAGTTAGCCAAAATAGAATTGCTAGATGGACATTGTTGCTGCAAGGGAAAAATATAACCGTAAAGGGGGTAAAAACCACCACTATGTTAGCAGACAACTTAGTTTATCAGGGAGAAAAACATGAGTGTCAATTGATGATAGCAAATGACCCCAAGGGCCCATTTGTATCAAAACAAAAAGGAGGGGGTAAGACGGGGCCTGAAAGTAGAAAGACAAAGGAAACAGGAAAGGAAGAACCCTCTTTTAACATTTTTGTGGATGGCTCTTCATCAGTACAGGATGGGGAAAGGAGAACTGGCTGTGAGACATACATAGAGTTGAGCCCTGGACAGAGAGTAATGATTAGAATACACCAGCCCACCTCATTCTTGAGTCCAAAGTTTGCCGGTCCCTATGAGATAGTAGACAAAGCTAACCCATCTGTATACAGGATATTAACGGCACCAGATAAGAGTGGCTGGTACCACATTAATCAGCTAAAGTTGGTAGGAGAAAAACAAGATAACCATCATTGGCATGTGCTGCTCGATGCTAACGATGTTCTGAATTCTGAAGGTCAGGGAGATCAAGAACTGGACCAGTTACAGATCCAAAAGGAGGTGATCGAAAACAAATTTGACACTGTCCGTTCGCATGCAGAGGCGAATCCAGGAACAAAACGACGGGAACATAAAACAAAAAGGGGGAGTAAGTGGGTTCGAAGAAACGGACGGTTAGAATCTGAAACAAATTGGGAACAGGATTTGGACGGTCTGGCTCAGTATATGGAGAGACTGGACTTATGATAGTACCTAAAAGAAACTGTACATAAGAGCAGAAATTACACTTGTTTATTCCAGGTCCAGACTAGAATGAAGGGGATGATGCATTTTGTTGCTATCGGATTGATCGTCATCAGAACTGTGGTTGAACCTGCCTCGGAGTCGTCACGACGAATGAACGTGCCTGAAGCAGTGTCGACGACGGAGGGATATCCCGAGACCAGGGACAACTTTGCTCTGCAGAATAAGACAGTCCGAACCAACAAAGGGAAAAGAGGGGATTTAAATTTGTATTATACGGGAGTGAATGGGTTAGCGTGTGTAGGAAAGACTTTGGGTATACCGGAGGGAGCGGGAGTACGGTTTTCATGTAACACAGTTCTAGAGGTGACATTATCGGTAATCCCAGAGGGAAATATTATTAATCAATTTGTGGGTCCATTTATGGAGTGACCATCGGGGAGCGACGGTCGAGGTAAAATTATGGTCCACTGGGACCACACCTATGTAAATATTGACTGGAGTAGTGAGGATAAAGGGAAATATTACGTTGGGGCGGTGTTTCATATTCCCCGGCACGGAAGCAATTTGACCTATCCGTTAAAAAGAGTTCATAACGTGGGCAAGTATCATGAGGGTACTTGGATATCTTTGAGCAATCCACCATCTCATGCTATTGTAATGGATGGTGCTGAGAAAGGGGCAGATTTGTCAAAGTGTCACCAAGGAGGGAATCACTGGGCCTGTCCAGAAGAGATAACGAGACAGAGACTTACTAATTGTGGGTTCAGTACTTATGAAAATTGTTCATTGTCCATTTTGCCAGTTAACAACCAGTCCTTTTTACAATACGCCCTTGTGGGACAAACGTATTACATAGCCACAGCGGCTATGAACTATAACAAAGGATGGAAACAGTGCCCTCTGGAAGGACACAATGTGGCCATTAACAACATGACCTCAGACTTGGTTGTCGGTGGACATGTTCTGCCTAAGCCAATAATGAGGATGGTAATAAACGAAAACCTCACAGTCCAACGTACCGATATAGACCAAGATCTGTGGAAATATGTTCCTACCGAACTACCACCCATTCCGCACCTGACTGCAGATTGGATGCAAATAGCGGAGGAAGCTAATGAGATAATTCATCAATGGACTAAACACACTAAAATAATTAAAACGCATGCTGATAAAGCAGGTGAACTGTTACGGGACCCCGGGTTCTGGAATAAGTTTTGGAATTGGGGATCTAATGTTCAAATACATCCATGGGTCAGGATTTTATCACATGCTGCTGTAATTGTGATTTTATGTGCATTAGTACTTGTCATATTCAATGTATATCAGCTTAGAAGGTGGAAAAATGAAATTTTGCAACAATTGAATGTTAGTGCTATAATGAAACAGAAGAAGCGATTATCAACATAAGGACAGTGTGTGAAGTATATTTTATACGCTTCCTTTTTGTATTGTTTATATAACCATTTATATTGATTTTTCTATAATCATATGAAATCGCGGATGTAACATACCCATTGGGGGACAATGACGGCCTCAGGAGTGGTACCCAGAAAGGGAGAATAATGATCCTAAGATAGGCATCTTTGGATCAAAAGGGGGGAGATGTTGGCCAGAGGCTACAGAAGACTGCTGAGCTGAATTCAAAGTGCTAACAAAGACACTGACCTTTTGAACTGAGGTGACCTGGAGTTCAGTCACTGGTCTGAACTGGCCAGAACCGGTTTGAATTTGTTCCGCTTCTTAGAGAGACAAAGGGACGGTGTGCTACCTGAGCCCTTGGAACAGAGCCAATCAGGGGATGACATCGGTCACTCCAGCCAACCGGAGAAGACAGCATCGTTCGAAAAGACAGACTTGGGGAATAAAAACTGAGGAGTTGCTGGCTTGGGGTCAGTGTGTGTCTTTGTTTGTTTGTGAGAGAGAGAGAGTGTGTGTGTTTTTGTTGGTGTGTCTTTGTTTGTGAAGGAGACTCTGGGAGACTCTGGAAACTAACCCTCGTGGAAGTGGGAACCTTGCGTCAGGGACGTGAAGACTGCGTCAAGGACGTGGAGACGACGTCAGGAGTAAGAGGGAGAATTGCCTGGCCAGCAGCGTCTCTCCTTTCCGGGTAATATAATATCCTTTCTACTCTGGGACCACTCTGGGAGTGTCGTCAGGAACCCTAGTGGGTGTGCGTTTAAAGCCTGATACTCGGGGAGTATTAATAGAGAAACCTAGTGGGTGTGCGTTTAAATCCTAGTTTGAGTATAAACCTGTATAACCTGCTGTAGACTACATGCCTTTTCTAACTAGACGTATAAGCGGTATGTACATGATCTAATAACGTTAATAAAGCGAATTGAGAATTAAGAGAGAATTGACTCTTCCTCTGTGTACTAAGCTAAAACCGTTAACCGGTGACTTCCGGTCAACAACAAGGTCCCACATGACAGACTGGTTAGAAAAGTAAAAGCCCAAGGGAAAGTGACAAGTTGGATCCAAAATTGGCTCAGTGGCAGGAAGCAAAAGGTAATGGTAGAGGGGTGTTTTAGTGACTGGAAGGCTGTTTCCAGTGGGGTTCCGCAGGGCTCAGTACTAGGTCCATTGCTTTTGTAGTATATATCAATGATTTAGACTTAAATGTAGGGGGCATGATTAAGAAGTTTGTAGATGATACAAAAATTGGCCATGTGGTTGATAGTGAGGAAGAAAGCTCTAGACCGCAGGAAGATATCAATGGACAGAATCAAAGGTGGGCAGAAAAGTGGCAAATGGAATTCAATCCGAAGATGTGTGAGGTAATGCATTTGTGGAAGGCAAACAAGGCAAGGGAGTATACAATAAATGGGAGGATACTGAGAGGTGTAGAGGAGCAGAGGGACCTTGGAGTGCATGTCCACAGATCCCTGAAGGTAGCAGGACAGGTAGATAAGGCAGTTAAGAAGGCATACGGGGTACTTTCCTTTATTAGTCAAGGTATAGAATATAAGAGCAGGGAGGTTATTCTAGAACTGTATAAAACACTAGTTAGGCCACAGCTAGAGTACTGCTTACAGTTCTGGTCACCACATTACAGTTCTAGTGCAATCACATCAGGAAAGATGTGATTGCACTAGAGAAGGTACAGAGGAGATTTACGAGGACGTTGCCAGGATTGGAGAATTTTAGCTATGAGGAATGATTGGATAGGCTGGGGTTGTTTTCTTTGGAACAGAGGAGGCTGAGGGGAGATTTAATTGAGGTGTATAAAATTATGAAGGGCCGAGATAGAGTGGATAGGAAGAACCTGTTTCCCTTAGCAGAGGGGTCAGTGACCATTGGGCATAGATTTAAAGCAATTTGTAGAAGGATTAGAGGGGAGCTGAGGAGAAATGTTTTCACCCAGAGGGTGGTGGGGGTCTGGAACTCACTGCCTGAGAGGGTGGTAGAGGCATTTAAAAAGTACTTGGATGTGCACTTGAAGTGCCGTAACCTACAGGGCTACGGACCAAGAACTGGAAAGTGGGATTAGGCTGGATAGCTCTTTTTCAGCTGGCACAGACACAATGAGCCAAATGGCCTCCTTCTGTGCCGTAAATTTCTGATTCTGTGATTCTATGTATCCATGCTCTTAGAGCTATACTGATGACATTGACCTCCCACTGCCTCCTGAGTATATGTCTCGAGAGCCTCCTGCCCCTCTGCGGATATAGGGTGCCCCTCCTTCTCTCCACTTCTTGCACCAAGGCCTCCAGTGCATCATCAGAAAATCTTGGTGCAGGCTCTCTTGTGGGTTGAGCCATCTTGACAAAATTCTTCAAAATCAATTCACTTCCTGACACCACTTTCAGCAGCCACAATGCACCTTCCCTTTAAGAGGTGCAGGCTACCTTTAGGTATTGCAAGCCACTCGCGATATTGGGCCTCCTGCTGATGCGTGCAGCCAATGAACAGTGCAGGTAGTGCTGGCTGCATGCAGAAATCATGAAAATCAGCAGGCAGCACGAATTTAACATGCTGCCTGCAGTGCAATGCAAGGGCACAGGTTAATCGCTGACTGCAATCTCCGCACCAGTGAAGATTCCAAGAAGATGAGGCCAATCGTAAACCAACAAACTAGTTTATTTTGTACACATATGTAAAAAAAGCAGTAACCAAGCTTTTGGGTTACATTGTGCAGAGAGAGCCCACTTGAGTAATGAGCATTCTGTGTCATTCTTATCTCATGTGCATAGGATGGGTAAAGGGAGTTGTCATTAGTTTAGCATGGTGCTTGATAAATCGGAGACAACTTATCACAAGGGAAGCTAATGATGTCAGGTATTCTGTTGTCTGGGATGTCTGGGGAATTTTTGTATGCACAGACCCTGAGCAGCTTTTCAGAAGGCCTTTGATAAAGTCCCACATAAGAGGTTAGTGTGCAAAATTAAAGCACATGGGATTGGGGGTAATATACTGGCATGGATTGAAAATTGGTTAACAGACAGGAAACAGAGAGTAGGAATAAATGGGTCTTTCTCGGGGTGGCAGATGGTGACTAGTGGGGTACCGCAGGGATCAGTGCTTGGGCCCCAGCTATTCACAATATATATCAATGATTTGGATGAGGAAACCAAATGTAATATTTCCAAGTTTGCTGACAACAAAAAACTAGGTGAGATCATGAGTTGTGAGGAGGATGCAAAGAGGCTTCGAGGCAATTTAGACAAGTTGAGTGAGTGGGCAAATACATGGCAGATGCAGTATAATGTGGATAAATGTGAAGTTATCCACTTTGGAAGGAAAAACAGAAAGGCAGAGTATTATTTAAATGGTGATAGATTGGCGAATGTTGATGTACAAAGGGACCTGGGTGTCCTTGTACACCAGTGACTGAAAGCAAATATGCAGGTGCAGCAAGCAGTTAGGAAGGCAAATGGTATGTTGGTCTTCATTGCAAGAGGATTTGAGTATAGGAGCAAGGATGTCTTACTGCAGTTATACAGGGCCTTGGTGAGACCACACCTGGAGTATTGTGTGCCATTTTGGTCTCCTTACCTAAGAAAGGATATACTTGCCATAGAGGGAGTGCAGCGAAGGTTCACCAGACTGATTCCTGAGATGGCAGGACTGTCGTATGAGGAGAGATTGGGTTGACTCGGCCTGTATTCACTCGAGTTTAGAAGAACGAGAGGGGATCTCATTGAAACGTATAAAATTTTGACAGGGCTAGACAGCCTGGATGCCGGGAAGGTGTTTCCCTTGGTTGGGGGGTCCAGAACGAGGGGTCACAGTCTCAGGATATTTAGGACAAAGATGAGGAGAAATTTCTTCACTCAGAGGGTGGTGAACCTGTGGAATTCTCCACCACAGATGGCTGTGGAGGCCAAGTCACTGAATATATTTAAGATGGAGCTAGATAGATTTCTAGACACAAAAGGCATCAAGGGGTATGGGGAGAGAGCGGGAATATGGTATTGAGATGGAGGATCAGCCATGATCATATTGAATGGCGAAGCAAGCTCGAAGGGCCGAATGGCCTACTCCTGCTCCTATTTTCTATGTTTCTATGTTTCTCTATCCATGCTAATATATTACCCCCAACCCCTTGAGCCCTGATCTTGTGTCACAACCTTTTGTGTGGCACCTTATCGAATGTCTTTTGAAAATCCAAATATACTACATCCACTGGTTCCCCTTTATCTATCCCGCTGGTTACATCCTCAAAGAACTCTAATAGATTTGTCAATCATGATTTCCCTTTCATAAAAAATGTTTTGACTCTGCCTAATCATATTATGATTTTCTAAGTGCCCTGTTACCACGTCCTTAGTAATGGATTTCAGCATTTTCCCGACGACTGATGTCAGGCTAACTGGCCTGCAGTTCCCTGTTTTCTCTCTCTCCTTTCTTGAATAGCCGTGTTACATTTGCTAGCTTCCATCTTCCGATTCGGCACTTTACAACTTTCTGGCCTCAACACTGAGTTCAACAACTTCAGATCATAACCACTGCTCCCATTTTTTTGGACAGCAGGTGCCGGTAATGGTTCTGCTGTTACTATGTACACCTCCTCTGGGCCCATCTTTTGTTTCTTTATTGTCCCATTACCACCATCCTTTTGCCTTGCACCATCATCCCTTTTGTCATTTAATCACTCCTGCCCTCCACCCTATCACAGACCTTACCGTTTGTTTTGTTCTTTCCTCCCCCACACTTTTTCCAGGGATCTGTATCTGCTTATAAACTGTTAAATCTCGAACTTCTTCACGTTCTGACGAAAGGTCATCAACCTGAAACGTTAACTCTGATTCTCTCTCCACAGATGCTGCCAGACCTGATGAATGTTTCCAGCATTTTCTGTTTTTATTTTAGATTTCCAGCATCTGCAGTATTTTGCTTTTATTTCAAAATAATTAATTGATTGTGAATCCTGAACATGAGAAAGGTGCTATATAAATGCAAGTTTTTCTTTCCTATAAAGCAGGCACATGACTACCTAGTGAGGGCTGAGCTGACCTGTAGAAGTAGGCTTCTTAAAGCTGTATAGCAGTTTTGAATGTTGGTTGCAAATTTTATTTTTTTCCACTAAAAATTTAGTTTATTCTGTATTTTCATTACTGCATTAGTTTTGTTGTTTTGGTAGGGAGGGTTTTAAAAAATTTTTATGCGTTTTTGGAATGTGGGCGTCACTGGCAAGGTCAGCATTTATTGCCCATCAATAATTGCCCTTGAGAAGGTGGTGGTGAGTCGCCTTCTTGAACCGCTGCAATCCGTGTGGTGAAGGTTCTCCCACAGTGCTGTTAGGTAGGGAGTACCAGAATTTTGACCCAGCAGCGATGAAGGAATGGCGATATATTTCCAAGTCTTGCAAGGCTTTCAGTTCCTTTTCCTACAGCAGTCTTGTTTTCAGGGATTGCAACAGCATTAAACAATTTAGATGAGAACAATGATTTCATGCAGGAACACGAAAAGCAGGTTGATTACACCTCAGGTGTTATATATGCATCCACCTAGATACTACCTTATGACCAGCAATTACTGTCCCAGGCAATTCTACCTGACTTTGCTGCCCCCTAGCTACAAGAGGGTGTCACAAAGCAATGCCTTTTTCCTCCAGCTGACTGTAGACAAATTTGGCAACAGGGACAGCTTTTCCTGCAGCTGTGAAGTCACCATGATACTAAGCTTCTGTGAAATCGGATCCTTCCAAGCCACTGCAGTGGTCATATGCCAAATCTGTCCATCTGTTTCCACAAATGCATCAAGTAAGTGACAGGCAATAGTTTGCAAGCAGGAGCATCTTCATCATTTTCCCCGTAGAAAGTAAGCATTAATTGGACAGTGTACAGAACTTCATGTGCAGAGTCCAAGAGTGCAGGAAGAAGAAGAGGATGATGAAATGGAACAGGCAGATTTGCAGCCATGAAGATTACCAGCACCCTCTCCTTAAAACTGGTCAGATGGTTGAGTTTGGGAGGCCCCCTCCAATATGAATTCTCTTCCCTGCGCAACTTTTGTGCTGAAAGACTGCTTGCCTAAATCCTGACTTGGATGTGCCATAATTTCCTCCAGGTAAACATTCAGAAGAACTAAGCTATTGTCTTTGGCCATCGCCACAAACTCCATACCCATTTCCTATTTGTCGAGCTGAGCTTCCAACCCCTTTCCATCACAAAGATCTACTTCCATGTCTGTAACATTGCCAGCCATCGTCCCTATTTCAGCACACCTGCCTTTTCATCTCCAGACTCGACTATTCCAAAGCTCTCCTGATTGGCCTCCCATCCTCCACCCTCCGTAAGCCTCAGCTCATCCAAAACTCTGCTGTCCTTATCCTATCCCACACTAAGTCCCTTCAGCCTTGTGCTCATTGGACTATATTAGCACCCAATGCCTCATATTTAAAATTCACATCCTTGTGTTTAATTCCCTCCATGGCCTCATCCCTCTCTATCGGTGTAACTTTCACCTGCACTACAGCTCCCTCCCAAACTCTTTGTTCCTCTTGTGCATCCCCCTACTTTTCACTTAACCATTGGTGCTCATGCATTCAGCCACCTAGGTGCCATGCTCTAGAATTCCCTCCCTAAACCTCCTCCTTTAAGACCCTCCTTGAAACTCACCTTTTTGACCAAGTTTTTGGTCACCCCTCCTAATATCACTTTCTTTGGTTTGGCATCCATATTTTTCCTTATGCCTCTGTGAAACACCTTCCGATGTTTTTCTATGTTAAAGGTGCTGTATAAATGTTGCTGTGTCCTTGGCACCTCATCTAGTATGTGCTGGCACCGAGAGCCTCCAGGCTGCAGTCTGGTGAAGAGCAGCCTGGATCAGGGGCAGGAGAGGCCGTGATTGAGAAACAAAACCTAATGTCGCAGTAGAGGATGAGGGAGTAGAGATGATGGATGGGATAAAAATAGATAGAAAGGAGTTGCTAAGTAGGTTGGCATCACTCAAAATTAACAAGTCACCCAGTCCAGATGGGATGCGTCTTAATGAAAGCCAGGGTGGAAATAGCAGAAGCTCTGACCACAATCTTTCAATCCTCCTTGGATATGGGAGTGGTGTCAGAGGACTGAAGGACTGCAAATATTACACCCGTATTCAAAAAAGGGGAGGGGAATAAACCTGGTAACTACAGGCAGTCAGTCTAACGTCAGTGGTGGGAAAATTACTAGAGACCATTGTCAAGGACAAAATTAATTCTCACTTGGAGAAGCATGGGTTAATATAGGACAGCCAGCATGGATTTGTTAAAGGCAAATCGCATCTAACTAATGTGATTGAGTTCTTTGATGAAGTAGCAGAGAGGGCTGATGAAGGTAGTGCAGTAGATGTTGTATATATGGACTTTCAAAAGTCATTTGATAAAGTACCACATAATAGACTTATTTAGAAAACAGAAGCACATGGGATTAAAGGACGGTGGTAACTTGGGTATGTAATTGGCTAAGGGATAGAAGACAGAGAGTAGTGGTGAACGGATGTTTTTCTGGCTGGAGAGAAGTTTGCAGTAGGGGCCCCAGGGATCAGTATTAAGACCATTCCTTTCCTTGTTATATATAAATGACCTGGACTTGGGTATGGGGGGATGATACAAAACTTGTCAATATAGTAAACAGTAAGGAGAAGAGTGGCAGGCTTCAGGAGGTCATAGACAGACTGGTGAAATGGGCAGACACAGGGCAGATGCAAGTTAATGCGGATAATTGTGAAGTGATACACTTAGGGAGGAACAACATGGAGAGACAGTATAATCTAAATGGTACTATTTTGAGGGGGGTGCAAGAGCAGAGGGACCTGTGGGTGCATATTCACAAATCTTTGAAGGTGACAAGGCAAGTTGAAAAGGTGGTTAAGAAAGTGTATGGGATACTTGGCTTTGTAAATAGGGGTGTTGAATACAAAAACAATGAAGCCATGCTAAATCTTCACAAATCACTGGTTAGGCCTCAGCTGGAGTACTGTGTACAATTCTGAACACCACACTCTAGGAAGGATGTCAAGGCCTTGGAGGAAGTACAGAGAAGGTTTACCAAGATGATACCAGGGATGAGGGACTTTAGTTATGTAGAGAGATTGGAGAAGCTGGGATTGTTCTCTTTAGAGCAGAGAAGGGTAAGGGGAGACCTAATAGAGGTATTCAAAATTATGAGGGGTTTTGATAGAGCAAGTAGGGAGAAACTGTTTCCTCTGGCAACTGGTTTGGTAACCAGAATTCATAGATTTAAAATAATTGGCAAAAGAGTTCGAGGGGAAATTGGGAGAATTTTTTTCCACACAAAAGGTTTTGTGGAAACTTTCAAAAGGCAATTGGACATGTATTTGAAGAGGGCGAATTTGCAGGTTTATGGAGAAAGAGCTGGGGTGTGGGACTAAATTGGACAGCTCTTTCAAAGAGCCGGCACAGGCATAACAGGCCGAATGGCCTCCTTCTGTGCAGTAAGATTCTATGATTCTAGACTCAGTAACCCCAGGCATGAAGAGCAGGCCTAGAACCAGACAGAAGGCAAGGCCAGAATAAAGCTAAGTGCTTTAATTGGCTAAACCTCCTCTCTCGTGTAGGTAAATGTAGCCTGTCATTTTACTTCAGGGATGCCCAAGGTCAGACATGACCACTTTCCAATCAAGTTGTGTCATCTGATGGTCTGTGGGAACTACATTATCAGTCACATTATTAGAAGGGACCAATCAGCTCCCTAAGAATGGATAGAACCCAAAAGGCACCAGAAAGTGCTCATATATTTAATAACAATTTATAGCTATTGTTAATAATAAAAACAATAAAAATAAACACTGAACGGGTGTTTGTTTTTCTGTTCATTGCCCAAATACCTGTTGGCACAAGATGCATGTCCTTTATTCATTACAGAAAGAATGGTAAGCCGGGGCACAAAGCAATTTTAACTAAGTGCAATAATTCATGGGTACAATACTATGAGAAAATAAAAATATTTCTAAGTGTTCAATGATATAATAAATAAACACATACGCACAGATACATATTAAGTAAATCTTGTTCAACCACTTGAGGGCAATGCCTCGTCTGCTCTGTAAAGTGTCAGTATTACAGCAAAATAAACAAGGTGGAGTCCCTACCGTTCAGGTCCAGTCTTTTCAAAGCAATCCAGATGCAGTTCCGACTTGCCATCACCCCGACTGTCAGCTGCGTCCGTCACCACACACTGCGCCTGTGTCTCTCCCGCACTACTCTCTCCAATGAGATCCCGGCCCGCGGCACAACCATGGAAACGAGCTACAAGTCCTATGTCGCGCTGAGCGAAGGTGGCTCCGGAGAAAAGAATATGCACACAATGTGGGAAAAGATTAGAAAAATCGAAGGATGTCCATGCAAACATTGCATTAAGTAATAATTTACAATGAAAAGCGGCATATATGGTGAACTAGTTTCCATAACAGCCTTAATATTTTGTTCTAAGTAGCATTTTATCTGTTTTATGTTTTATTAATAGTATGTATAGCAATTTTTGTTGAGGTTTAACATCGACCAAATGACACGGGATGTTATGCAGATTATGAATTATAACCAAAGACCAGGACCAATGGAGTATAATGTGGGTAAATGTGAGGTTATTCACTTTGGTAGGAATAGAAAAACAGAATATTTTTTAAATGGTGAGAAACTAGTAAATGGTGGTGTTCAGAGAGACTTGGGTGTCCTCCTGCAAGAAACACAAAAAGTTAGCATGCAGATACAAGCAATTAGGAAGGTAACTGGAATGTTGGCCTTTATTGCAAGGGTGTTGGAGTACAAAAGTAAAGAAGTCTCACTGCAATTCTACAGGGCTTTGCTGAGACCTCATCTGGAGTACTGTGTACAGTTTTGGTCTCCCTATCGAAGAAAGGATATACTTGCCTTAGAGGCGGTGCAGCAGAGGTTCACTAGATTAATTCCTGGGATGAGAGGGTTGACCTATGAGGCGAGGTTGAGTAGAATGGGCCTATACTCTCTGGAGTTTAGAAGAATGAGAGGCCTAATTGAAACATATAAGATTATGAGGAGGCTTGACAGGGTAGATGCTGAGATGTTAGTTCCCATAGCTGGAGAGTTTAGAACAAGGGGGCATAGTCACAGGATAAGGGGTTGGCCATTTAAGACTGAGATGAGGAGGAATTTCTTCACTCAGAGGGTTGTGAAACTTTGGAATTCCCTACCCCAGAGGGCTGTGGATGCTGAGTCATTGAATATATTCAAGGCTGAGATAAACAGATTTCTGGACTCCAGGGGAATCAAGGGATATGGGGATCGGGCAGGAAAGTGGAGTTGATATCAGCCATGATCTGATTGAATGGCAAAGCAGGCTCAAAGGGCTATGTGGCCTACTCCTGCTCCTATTTCTTATATTCTTATGTTTGTATCAGTCTCACCCAGATTTTAAAGAGGAAGGAAACAATATGGCGTGGAGCTTCAGCAAGAGCATGCAAAACAAATTGGGGTGAAAGAACCATAAAGGGTTCCCTCATTTAAGGAAATCTTTAAAAAAAAGGGTAGTATTGGCAAAAGCAGATTTATCAAAGTGCAAACACCTAAGGAAGACAGTTGCTAAAAGCTAAATTGATGGTGGGGGGCGTTGCACCTGTGAGAACCAAATGTTAAAGGGGACCACTAAGACCCATCTGAGAGTCGTAAAAAGGGCTATAAAAAGGGAACACTAGTGAATTAAATTTAAAAGGGAAACCCCAGGAGAAGTTACGTCATAAAGGAGGCGAACTTGAGAAGTATAAGAAATAAACGGCACCCAGAAGAATTTTAATCAAAGAAGGCACTGAGATAAGCAAGATTAAAAGCAGAGAAAGGAAGTATAATTAAAGCAAAATACTGCAGATGCTGGAAATCTGAAAGAAAAACAGAAAATACTGTAAATGCTCAGCATGTTAGGCAGCATCTGTGGAGTGAGAAACAGTTAAAGTTTCAGATTGATGACCTTTCATCAGAACTGGAAGATGTTGAAATGATAAGTGATACACCTTTAAAAGCATAATATTCAGCATGCAGGATAAATACATACAGAAAACCGGTGATCTCAGGCTGAACAAGTATGAACCTAAATGGATTAATAATAAATCAAAAGTAAAATAATGAGGAAAATAACCTCTACAGATTACAAATGATAAAGAGGCTACAGGGCTAAAAAGCAATAAATCCCCAGAGATCTATATATGGTATTTATCCCAGAGAGTTAAAGGAGTGTATGGAAGGCATTTGTAAGGCATTGACAATCATTATCAAGAAGTCACTGGATATAGGGACGTACCAGTAGATTAAAAGCAGCGGTGCCCATATTCAAACATGGTGATGAATCAGATACATGTAACTACATTCCCATAAAGTATTACTTCAATCCCATACAAATATTGGAATGAATTATCAGATGTAAACTTAAAGATTATCTTTACAATAATAACTTAAACAGCAATCCACCTGGATTTTGGAGGGGAAAACCTTGCCTGATCAATCTCCTTGACTTTCTTTAAGCAAGTGACATCCTAAGGGGATTATTGTAAGCCTTATGACATGCTGTACCCAGACTTCAAGAAGGCATTTGGTAAAGTTCCACACAAAAAGCCAATAATGAAACTCAAAGCTGTGGGAAGTCAGGGTAAACTTGGGGTATGGATAAGCAATTTGCTGAAGGGTAGAAAACAACAGTTACTAATTAAAGAAATTACATCAGGGTGGGGAGAAATACTGAGTGGAGTGGCCTGGGATCAGTGTTGGTACTGTTTCTGGACTTAGACTTGCAGCTGATGCTAAACTAGGAGGAGCAGTAGAATTGGACAAGGCAGCTCAGAAATTACACTATGAGCTGGACAAAATATGAAAGTGGGAAGAACAATGACAAATGAAATTTAATACAAAACAAATGCATCTAGGTACTGCATCTAGGAAAGAAAAACAGGCAATTATTTGTACTCCATGAATAGTACAGAAATAGCTAAGGATAAAGTTGAAAAAGATCTAGGAGTTTTGGTAAACTCAATGCCCAATATGTCCACAGTATCAATCAACAAAATCAATAGAATGTTGAACAATATCGCCAAAAAAGTAAAATACAAGTCAGAGGATGTTGTGATCAAACATTACCGTGCTCTGACCAGTCTACACATTGAGCATTGTGTTTGGTTCTGGACCCTGAGACACAAAGGAGACATTCAAGCAATAGAGGCAGTGCAAAGAAGAGCTACAAAACTAATCCCTTCTGTGCGAGTTCTGAGTTACAAGGAAAGATTGGAGAAACTTAACTTTTCAGCCTTGAAAGGAGATGTCTGAGAGGTAATCTTATAGATGTAGAGAAGATGTTTCCACTTGTGGCGGAGACCAAAACTAGGGGCCATAAATATAAGATAGTCACCAATAAATACAATAGGGAATTCAGGAGAAAGTTCTTTACCAAAGAGTGATAAGAATGTGGAACTCACTACCACAAGGAATAGTTGAGGTAAATAACATAGATGCATTTAAAGGGAAGCTGGATAAGCACATGACAGAGGAAGGACTAGAAGGATATGCTGATAGGATTAGATGAAGAGGGGTGGGAGGAGGCTCGTGTCGAGCATAAACGCCGGCATAGACCAGTTCGGCCGAATGGCCTGTTTCTGTGCTGTAGATTCTATGTAATTCTATGTAAGTATATAAGATAGTAAACGATATAGAAAGTGTAAATCCAGAAAATTACTGTAAGTTAAATTGCAAGTGTAGAACAAAGGGGTGCAGGTTCAACCTAGTAAAAGGCAAATTTAGAGCTGATATCAGGTAGTTCCTCACCCAAAGAGTGATCAATACATGGAATTGACTCCCAGATAGGATAGTGGAGACAAAAACCCTGAATCATTTAAGAACCAGTTGGTTGCTGCAATAGGAGAACTTTAGGGTAATTCTGAAGAGATGAGCTAAGAAGGGCCAAATGGCATGTGATCTTGTGAATTGCCCTGTACCCCTCAATAAAGTTGCACTATTCTGGTTTCAGGAGTAGTTGCTCAATAACTGTGATATTTGAAAATTGTTCAGCAAAAATTCATTTTTCAAAACAGTCCAGCAGTGCATGTGCAAAGAAATCATGATCACACATGCACAAATGCACAATGGGCCTTTTTCACAGTTCCACCTGCACGATCACTCTCCATTTCACATAATCAGGCCCTATTTTGCAAGTGCACAATCATATGATTTCACACGAGCCTGGTCTATTTTTGGGCTCAGCAAGCAGTAGTCACCCTATCCCCCAAAATTATAAGAGATATATTTGTACACTTAATGCAGCTGCATTCAGGAGATCAGCACTCAAAGACTTGTGACCTCTGTGCTCTGGTTCCCACTGTTTATTCATTGATGGCGTGACTTCTGAAAAAAATGTATCATTAAAAGGTAAGTAGAAACCCAATGGCAACTTGCAGATACCCCAAAAATCCTGGCTCCAAGTCCACTGGGTCGCTATCACCAGCTTTATACTTGTGAGTGCCATTGACAGCAGGAAAGCCCACATCAGATATCATTTAATATAAAGCTGCCTTTACTCGTGCATTCAGTGACCCTTTATTACCTTGTGAATGCTGTCCTCGGGCCATTGTTTCCATTAATCATATCACTGGATGGAGCTTCTTAATGTCACATCAATGCTTTTTTGCTTTCTCCTTGGCTTCATGTGGTACAATTTCTCCATCTCATCGCCCTTGAATTTGTGTTGTTCCCTGTCTTCCTGCAATCTGCATTGGTCTTCTTCAGGATTATGCTGCTCTCATTTTTTCTCTTCTTCTAACTTTCACTGTTCTCATTCTCACTCTTCCATATCCTCCACTTTCAACATTTCTAACTGGAACACCCATTCTTTGTATCTATCCTGTACAGTCAAATGAGCTAGCTCAATTTATTTATCTACATCTATTGATCTTGTCAATAATTTTAAATGTCTTAATTACTACAAAGTTGATTTTAAAATTTTAAACATTTAAAATGCCCTTGTTCATAAGTGCAATTCAGATCCCATCCTTGCTATCGCCAATGTTTCAGATTTCACAGATCTTACATTAGCTGTTCTCTCGAGTCACTCCCGCAAGTGGATCTATGATCCAAAGTGCACCTTTACTGCTTGGTATCTAGTTAAAGGATAGCATGAACTGGGGGGTCGGAACATAGAACTCGTTACTTGTACTGGATAGCGTGATCTCACATGTGCCGCATTCTCCTGTCCTTAGAGAAGGCAGACTGAAAAATACTCTAATGAGACGAAATACAGATGTAAACCAACAAACTGCTTTATTTTACGAAATATATGAATAGACAGAACACAATTTTCACAGTGAGATTCATTTATTTCCTACTGCTACTATATCATAAAAATAATAAGGTACACAACTCTGCCACTGCTCTTGGCAAAATGTTTTTTCTAGGCTGAAGGAGAATACAGAGCCAGCTGTATAAGTCTGTCTGTGACCTCACGTTGCTCTAAAGCCACTACCTGTATTATAAGCACAGCCTTATTGTAGTGGTTAATTCTTGTCACTGTGAGGCATTGTCTGACCTCCACACTGAATTATGTTTCATGTAATATTGTTGTTCTCAGTTCGGTCACTTGGTGGGGCTGAGCAGACATTTTATAAACTTCTGTTCCTGCATTGTATCATCAAGTGACTAATATCAAATCTCTCAACAATATCAGACTTAGATAGATAGATAGCTATACAGAAGAAAAAGGTAATTCAGCCCATCTCAATTCATACATCCAAATCACAACTGTTGCTTAAATAATTTAAAGCATTGTGCCCCCACTACCCTACATAGGAACATAAGAAATAGGAGCAGGAGTAGGCCATAGGGCCCTTCGAGCCTGCTCCCCCATTCATTAAGATCATGTCTGATCTTCTATCTCAACTCCACTTTCCCATCCTATCCCCATATCCCTTGATTCCCTTAGTGTCCAGATATCCATCGATCTCAATTTTGAATATACTCAAGGACTAAGCATCCACAGCCCTCTGGGGTGGAGGATTCCAAAGATTCACAAACCTCTGAGTGAAGAAATTTTTCCTCAACTCAGTTCTAAATGGCCGATCCCTTATCCTGAGACTATGATCCCTGGTTCAAGACTCTCCAGCCAGGGGAAACAACCTCTCAGCATCTACCCTGTCAAGCCTTCTAAGAATTTTATACATTTCAATGAGATCACCTCTCATTCTTCTAAACTCCAGGGAATATAGGCGCATTCAACTCAATCTCTCCTCATAGGACAACCCGCTCATCCCAGGAATCAATCTAGTGAACCTTTGTTGCATCCCATCTAAGGCAAGTATATCCTTCCTTAGATAAGGAGGCCAAAACTTTACACAGTACTCCAGGTCTGGTCTCACCAGAGCCCTATATAATTGCAGCAAGACCGCCTTACTCTTATATTCCAATCCCCTTGCAATAAAGACTAACATACAATTTGCCTTCCGAATTGCTTGCAGTACCTGCATGTTAACTTTGTGATTCATGTACAAGGACACCCAAATCCCTCTGACTACCAACATTTCTTAGTCTCTCAACTTTTAAAAAATATTCTGCTTTTCTATTCTTCCTACCAAAGAGGATAATTTCACATTTCCCTGCATTATAACCCATCTACCACCTTCTCGCCCACTCACTTAACTTGTCTATATCCCTTTGCAGTCTCTTTGCGTCCTCCTCACAGCTTACTTTCCCACCTAGCTTTGTAACATCGGCATTTGGTCCCCTCATCTGAGTCATTGATATAGATTGTAATTTTTTTTTTATTCGTTTATGGGATGTGGGCGTCGCTGGCAAGACCAGCATTTATTGCCCATCCCTAATTGCCCTTGAGAAGGTGGTGGTGAGCCGCTTTCTTGAACTGCTACAGTCTGTGTGGTGAAGGTTCTCCCACAGTGCTGTTAGGTAGAGGATTCCAGGATTTTGACCCAGCGACGGAAGGAACGACGATATATTTCCAAGTCGGGATGGTGTGTGACTTGGAGGGGAACATGCAGGTGGTGTTGTTCCCATGTGCCTGCTGCCCTTGTCCTTCTAGGTAGAGGTCGCGGGTTTGGGAGGTGCTGTCGAAGCTGAGGCCCAAGTACTGATCCTTGCAGCATCCCACTAGTTACAACCTGCCAACCCAAAAATGACCCGTTTATTCCTACTCTCCGTTTTCTGTCCGTTAACCAATCTTCAATCCATGCTAATATATTACCCTCAATCCCATGAGCCCTAATCTTGTGTAGCAACAGATAGGGGAACAGATAGGGTGGATAGAGAGAAACTATTTCCGCTGGTTGGGGATTCTAGGAGTAGGGGGCACAGACTAAAAATTAGAGCCAGACCTTTCAGAAGCGAGATTAGAAAACATTTCCACACACAAAGGGTGGTAGAAGTTTGGAACTCTCTTCCACAAACGGCAACTGATACTAGCTCAATTGCTAAATTTAAATCTGAGATAGATAGTTTTTTGGCAACCAAAGGTATTAAGGGATATGGGCGAAAGGCAGGTATATGGAGTTAGATTACAGATCAGCCATGATCTTATCAAATGGCAGAGCAGGCACGAGGGGCTGAATGGCCTACTCCTGTTCCTATGTTCCTAACCTCTTGTGTGGTACCTTATTGAATGCCTTTTAAAAATCCAAACATACTACATCCACTGGTTGCCCCTTATCTATCCGCTATTTACACCCTCAAAAAATTCTAATAGATTTGTCAAACACGATTTCCCTTTCATAAAACCATGTTGACTCTGCCTAATCATATTATGATTTTCAAAGTGCCCTGTTACTACGTCCTTAATTACAGATTCTAGCATTTCCCTACTACTGATGTCAAACTAACTGGCCTATAGTTCCCTGTTTTCTCTCTTCCTCCTTTCTTGAATAATTGGGTTACATTTGCTACCTTCCAATTCACGGGGACCGTTCTAGAATGTAGAGAATTCTGGAAGATCAAAACCAATGCATTCACTTTCTCTGCAGCCACCTCTTTTAAAACCCTAGGATGTAGGCCATCAGGTCCAGGGGATTTCTTGGCTTTCAGTCCCATTAATTTCTCCAGTACTTTTTCTTTACTAATCTTAATTACTTTAAGTTCCTCACTCTCAGTAGACCCTTAGTTCTCCACTATTTCTGGAATTTTTTTCTGTCTTCTACTGTGAAGACAGATATAAAATATTTATTCAACGTCTCCGCCATTTCCTTATTCCCCATTATAATTTCTCCAGTTTCTGCCTCTTTCATTAATCTCTTCCTTTTTACATAATTGTAGAAGTTCTTACAATCTGTTTGTACATTTCTTCCAAGTTTACTCTCATTCAATTTTCTCCCTCTTTTTCAATTTCTTGGTCATCCTTTGCTGGTTTCTAAAACCCTCCCAATTCTCAGGCTTACTCCTCTTTTTGGCAACATTGTAAGCCTCTTCTTTAAATCTAATACCATCCTTAACTTCTCTAGTTAGGCATGGTTCAATCATCTTTCCCGTGGAGTTTTTATTCCTCAAGGGAACGTATATTCATTGAAGAGTGTAGAAGAGCATGCCAGGAGCAGCACCAGGCGTACCTAAAAATGAGGTGCCAACCTGGTGAAGCTACAACTCAGGACTACATGCATGATAAACAGCGGAAGTAACATGCCGAAGACAGAGCTAAGCAATTCCACAACCAACGGATCAGATCAAAGCTCTGCAGTCCTGCCACATCCAGTCGTGAATGGTGGTGGACAATTAAACAACTAACGGAAGGAGGAGGCTCTGCAAACAACCCCATCCTCAATGATGGCGGAGTCCAGCACGTGAGTGCAAAAGACAAGGCTGAAGCATTTGCAACCATCTTCGGCCAGAAATGCCGAGTGGATGATCCATCTAGGCCTCCTCCCGATATCCCCACTGTCACAGAAGCCAGTCTTCAGCCAATTCGATTCACTCCACGTGATATCAAGAAACGGCTGAGTGCACTGCATACAGCAACAGCTATGGGCCCCGACAACATCCCGGCTGTAGTGCTGAAGCCTTGTGCTCCAGAACTAGCTACGCCTCTAGCCAAGCTGTTCTAGTACAGCTACAACACTGGCATCTACCTGACAATGTGGAAAAGTGCCCAGGTATGTCCTGTCCACAAAAAACACGACAAATCCAATCCGGCCAATGACTGCCTCATCAGTCTACTCTCAATCATCAGCAAAGTGATGGAAGGTGTCGTCGACAGTGCTATCAGGCGGCACTTACTCACCAGTAACCTGCTTACCGATGCTCAGTTTGGGTTCTGTCAGGACCACTTGGCTCCAGACCTCATTACAGCCTTGGTCCAAACATGGACAAAAGAGCTGAATTCCAGAGGTGAGGTGAGGGTGACTGCCCTTGACATCAAGGCAGCATTTGACCGAGTGTGGCACAAAGGAGCCCTAATAAAATTGAAGTCAATGGGAATCAGGGGGAAAACTCTCCAGTGGCTGGAGTCATACCTAGCACAAAGATGGTAGCACAAAGATGGTAGTGGTTGTTGGAGGCCAATCATCTCAGCCCCAGGGCATTGCTGCAGGAGTTCCTCAGGGCAGTGTCCTAGGCCCAACCATCTTCAGCTGCTTCATCAATGACCTTCCTTCCATCATAAGGTCAGAAATGGGGATGTTCGCTGATGATTGCACAGTGTTCAGTTCCATTCGCAACCCCTCAAATAATGAAGCAGTCCGTGCCCACATGCAGCAAAACCTGGACAACATCCAAGCTTGGGCTGATAAGTGGCAAGTAACATTCGTGCCAGAAAAGTGCCAGGCAATGTCCATCTCCAACAAGAGAGAGTCTAACCTCCTCCCCTTGACATTCAACGGCATTTCCATCACCGAATCCCCCACCATCAACATCCTGGGGGTCACCATTGATCAGAAACTTAACTGGACCAGCCATATAAATACTGTGGCTACAAGAGCAGGTCAGAAGCTGGGTATTTGCGGCGAGTGACTCACCTCCTGACTCCCCAAAGCCTTTCCACCATCTACAAGGCACAAGTCAGGAGTGTAATGGAATACTCTCCACTTGCCTGGATGAGTGCAGCTCCAACAACACTCAAGAAGTTCGACACCATCCAGGACAAAGCAGCCCACTTGATTGGCACCCCATCCACCACCCTAAACATTCACTCCCTTCACCACTGGCGCACTGTGGCTGCAGTGTGTATCATCGACAGGATGCACTGCAACAACTCGCCAAGGCTTCTTCGACAGCACCTCCCAAACCCGCGACCTCTACCACCTAGAAGGACAAGAGCAGCAGGTACATGGGAACAACACCACCTGTACATTCCCCTCCAAGTCACACACCATCCCGACTTGGAAATATATCGCCGTTCCTTCATCATCGCTGGGTCAAAATCCTGGAACTCCCTTCCTAACAGCACTGTGGGAGAACCTTCACCACACGGACTGCAGCAGTTCACCACCATCTTCTCAATGGCAATTAGGGATGGGCAATAAATGCCGGCCTTGCCAGCGACGCCCACATCCCATGAACGAATAAAAAAAAATTATGAATTATTTATTTAAATGTTCACCATTGCTTATCCACTGTCATATCTTTTAATCTAATTTCCCAATCTACCTTCACCAACTCGCCCCTCAGACCTACGTAATTGGCTTTGTTTAAATTTAAGACCCTAGTTTCGGATTTAACTACATCGCTCTCAAACTCAATATGAAATTTTATCATATTATGATCACTCTCCCCCAGAGGATCCTTAACTATAAGATTAAGAATTAACTGTGTCTCTTTACACAATACTAGGTCTAAAATAACCTGTTCCCTAGTTGGTTCCTCAATATATTGTTCTAGAAAACTGTCTCGAATGCATTCCACGAACTCGTCCTTCAAACTACTTTTGCCAATTTGGTTTGCCCAGTCTATATGAAGATTAAAGTCCCCCACGATAATTGCATTACTCTTGTTACATGCTCCTCTCATTTCCTGATTAATACTCTGTCCAACACTATAACTACTGTTAGGGGACCTGTAAACTATTCCCACCAGTGTTTTCTGTCCCTTGTTATATCTTAGCTCCACCCATACTGATTCTACATCGTGATTTTCTGAGCTAAGATCCTTTCTCACTGCTGCCTTTATCTCATCCTTTATTACCAGGGCGACTCCCCACTCCTTTTCCATTTTGCCTATCTTTTCTAAAACCCTGGAATATTTATTTCCCAACTTTGGTCACCCTGCAACCACGTCTCAGTAATGGCTACTGGAACCCATTTATCTTTATTTGTGCCATTAATTCATCTATCTTGTTACGAATGCTTCGTGCATTCAAATATAGTGCCTTTAATTTTAACTTTTTACTATTTTTCCCTAATGTGACCTTAGTCACTAATGTCCTATTACCTTTGTTAAACTCTCTGTCCCTTCCTGACACACTTTGCTTGTTTTTACCCCAATCGCTACTCTGCTCTACAGCCTCGACTTTTCTCTTTAGACTTATAAATTTACCCTTACCTGAACCCTCCCCCCCCCCGCTTATAGTTTAAAGCCCTATCTACCGCCCTAGTTATTCAATTTGCCAGGACACTGTTCCAGACCCGTTTACATAGAGCCCGTCCCAATGGAACAGCTCCCTCTTTCCCCAGTACTGGTGCTAGTGCCCCATTAATTAAAACCCCTGCTTCCCACACCAATCTTTCAGCCACGCATTTAACTATCTAATTTTTGTCCCTATGCCAATTTGCACGTGGCTCAGGTCGTGATCCAGAGATTATTACCTTTGAGGTTCTGCTTTTAATTTGGACCCTAGCTCCTCAAACTCCCTCAGCAGAACCGCATTCCAATTCTACTTATGTCATTGGTTCCTACGTGGACCACGACAACTGGATCCTCCCCTTCCTGCTTCAAGTTCTTCTCCAGATGCGAGGAGATGTCCTTAACCCTGGCACCGGGCAGGCAACACAGCCTCCAGGACTCCCAGTCGCTGCTGCAGAGAACAGTGGGCCGGATATTACTCACATCAGCATGGCAACTTCTGCAGCAGCTCCTACGAGTAAAAGGTACGAATTTATTTACAATCAGAGGCGTCCACTTGTGTGAATTGGAAGATTTGAAAAGAATCGCAACACCATCCCAGCCTCTGAACAGCGTGGGTTGATGCGTATGGGAAATGGCTGTGAGAACGGAATCTTCGCCCACAAGCAGGCAAGTAAAACACATTCATTTAAAGTGAACTTCTGTATGTTTGTGTAAATAAAAATTTAACATATCTTATAAAAAGTTAAGCAAATTTAATGAAACTTACAGAAGTTAAAAGTAGAAAAAAACATTTTAAGTTTTAATTTTTTTAATGATCAAAAAATATTAAAATAAGAGTAATTTGACAGTCCACATTTAAAATTTAATTTTTTGTTGTTTTGCACTCATTAACAGTCACCGAACTTTTAAAAAGTAGTGCAGGACTGGTATTTTCCAACGTACCTTTTGGTGGCGTAAGTATTTTCGTTCCAGCTGGACAGATGGGTAAGATTACGAATGTTAAATGATTTCTATGATTTTAGAGTATGTGGCCCTTTAATTCGGACCTGTCAAACCGACAGCGAACCAATGGGAGCAAGTTCACGATCTGCTGGTTTTAATGTGCTTGTGCGCATTCGCGAACTTACTCTGTGGAGTCACCGGCGGTCGGAGAGGACCCCATTATGGAACAGCTTCCTAGGGTGAGTAATTTCTGGGCCAGTATCTAGCCCCTTGACTATAGTATCCTCTAATATGATCACATTCTTTTTCGCTCCCCTCACTTGAATGGCCTCCTGTGCCACAGTGCAGTGGTCAATTTGCCCATCCTCCCTGCATTCTTTGTTCTCATCTATATAGATAGCTAGTTCTTTGTACCTGTTGGACAAGGGCAAAGACTGAGGCTCCTCCACCACTGCCTCTGGGATCCCCTTACCTGCCTGACTCGCTGTCACATCCTCCTGTCCCTGACCACTAACCAAATCTAAACCACTACCTAACCTAAGGGATGTGACTGCCTCCTGGCTCAAAGTGTCCAGGTAACTATCCCTCTCCCTGACGCATCGCTATGTCTGCACCTCGGACTCCAGCTCAACAACTCTGAGCCGAAGTTCCTCGAGTTGCAGACACTCACTGCAGATGTGGTTGCCTGGGATCGCGCTGCTCTCCACAAACTCCCACATTCTGCAGTTACGGCACATCACCTGCATTGCTATCCCTATCTAACCTTGTTTTATTCATTTACTTAAAGTTTTTATGTAATGCATTCACTTGGTTTATTTTTTTAATTAATTTATCTAGTTAAGTTATTAATTTAATAAATTACTAGCAAGTTACAGGCTCCTAGTTTAAACCACTCCCCTAGTTTAGAGAGCAAAACAACGTATTACTCACCAACCTGCTGTCCTCTGATGTCACTGTTTCAAACTTCTGCCTCTGTTTGAGTTGGTCTCAGATTTTTATTAGTTACATGGGGCCCGATATTACCATGACGGCGGGTTTGCGGCGGGGGGTCGATTGGGCGCGTGGGTAACGCGCCCGGTGAAATCAGTCTGCTCCGAACGCAATCGCAGGCTGATTGGATCCACTTACCTGTTCTTCCGGGTTCCCCGCTGCTGAGCTGCGCGGCGGGCGGGCTGCGCATACGCAGTAAGGTCTGTCAGCTGGAGGAGCTCTATTTAAAGGGGCAGTCCTCCACTGACTGATGCTGCACGAAATAGGAAAAATTACAGCATGGAGCAGCCCAGGGGGGTGGCTGCTCCCAGGTTTAATGATGCCTCACTCCAGGTATCATTGGATGGGGTGAGGAGGAGGGGGAGGACAGAGATCTTCCCCCCGGCGGGCGGGAGGAAGCGGCCTGCCTCTGCCACCAAGAAGGCCTGGCTCGAGGTGGCAGAGGTCACCTGCACCACCAACATATCGCGCACCCGCATACAGTGCAGGAGGCGCTGCAATGACCTAAGTAGGTCAGCCAAAGTGTGTACACTTACTCATTCCCCTACACTCCGTCTACCACATCACCGCCCCCACCCCATATCTCCTTCTGCACTGCCAACACTACTCTGTCACATCACCCCTCACACCCACTCAAACCTCATCCTCATCTTACCTGCACTTACTCACCTCGCCAGTACTCATCCCGCCACTACCACTCAACCCAATCCTCATACAATCTCATGGCTCTATCTCATACTCACCCTCTCATGCATCTCTTTCACAGTCAGCCTCACTCAACCTGCCACTACCTGTGCTGCAGCCACAGGGCATGCATCACATATGTGCAGTAGGCAAACGTGTCGTGAGCATGAAGGGGATGCATAAGGGTGGTTGAGGGTTTGTCATGGTTTTTACTTATATTTAATTTCTGATCAACTCACATTACATATTATATTGGCAACACTACTGCCACATCTTTGCAAATCTTGTCTGGTTTGTGCAATAATGCCCTTTCCTGAGGATCACAATGAAGACCCACAACTGATGCCACCCATTGTGTCACTGCAGAGTGGGTGTAGGTGTATTTGCAGGGCTCTTTTGTGCAGACGACTGAGAGACGTCGGCGATGTCCCCGGTGGCACCCTGGAAGGATGCGGAAGAGAAGTTGTTGAGGGCAGTGGTGACTTTGACAGCGACAGGTAAGAAGATGGTGCTTGGGCCAGCCGGGAGCAGCTCGGCATGAAGGAGGCTGCAGATGTCCACGACTACATGTCGAGTGACTCTGAGCCTCCGTGTGCACTGCTGCTCAGAGAGGTCCAGGAAGCTGAGCCTCGGTCTGTGGACCCTGTGGCGAGGGTAGTGCCCTCTGCGACGCATCTCTCCCTGCGGTTGCCTTCCCTCCTGCTGTGCAGGTGGATGTGTCACAGAACTGTGTTGTGGAGCTCCACGTATCAGAGGTAGACGGCGTGGCCGGCGAGGCTGGTGATGCTGTTCGCCCTCCAAGGAGGTCATGGCTGCAGCTACGGCGGCCCCCATCCGGAAGATGTACATCTGAGGGGGTCCGCAAGGTAGGTACATGTCTCTGGACCCCGGGGTAAGTGTGCAAGTTGGTGAATTTGATTGTTAGGAGGAGGGTGGTGGAGGCCAAACTTTGTCCCAAGTGACAGAGTGGCCTCCTGCAATGAGTGAGGGTCTCCCCCCCCCCACCTGTCAAATGGACCTTTGCAGCTGCCACAGGCTGATGGCTGCAACACGTCCATTTGAACGGGTAGTGTTTCCCCCAGTACGGGAAACAATCCCAGTCAGTTGCAAAATCCCATCCCTGCTAAAATAACAGGTCAATCAGGTCTGTAAACAACCTGAAGTACCTGTTCAATTACTTTAAGTGGCACCCCACCGGCTTTAATTGCCGGCAGGAGTCCCACATGCGAGGGCTGCGTGCGCATGTGAGCGCGTCAGTGGGGAACCCAGAAATGGGGCGGGTTGGAGCCGGGCTCCCGACCCACCCCGGGATTCCCCGATTTTCGTAGCCCCCCCGCCACGAACGCACCTGATCGCGGGTGCTAAAATCGAGCCCATTGAGTCTACAGCACAGAAATAGGCCATTCGGCCCAAACTGGTCTATGTCGGCATTTATGCTCCACATGAGCCTCCTCCCTCTCTACTTCATCTACCTTATCAGCATACCCTTCTATTCCTTTCTCCTTTGTGTACTTGTCGAGCTTCCCTTTAAATGCATCTATGCTATTTACCTCAACTACTCCTTGTGGTAGCGCGTTCAACATTCTTACCACACATTGATTAAAGAAGCTTCTCCTGAAATCCCTATTGGATTTAATCATGACTATCTTACATTGATGATCTCTAGCTTTAGACTCTCTCACAAGTGGAAACATTTTCTCTATGTCCTCCGTATCAAACCCTTTCATTATCTTAAATACCTCTATCGGGTCTTTTCTAGAGAAAAGAGCCCCAACCTGTTTAGTCTTTCCTGATAAGTATATCCTTTCAGTTCTTGTTAATCTGTTTTGCACCTTCTCCAATGCCTCTATATTCTTTTTATAATATGGAGTCCAGAACGATGCACAGTGCACCAAGTGTGGTCTAACTAAGGTTCTATACAAATGTAATATAACTTCTCTGCTTTTCAAATCTATCCCTCTAGAAACGAACCCCAGTGCTTGGTTTGCCTTTCTTGTGGCCTTATTAACCTGCATCGCTACTTTTAGTGATTTGTGTATCAGTATCCCGAGATCCCTTTGCTTCTCTACCCAATTTAGACTCTTATTATCCAAGCCATATGTGGCCTCCTTATTCTTCCTACCAAAATGAACCACCTCACACTTAGCTATATTGAAATTCATTTGCCAATTAGATGCCCATTCTGCAAGGTTATTAATGTCTTCTTAAATTTTAACGCATTTTTCCTTTGTTTTAGCTTCAACCCCCAACTTCCTGTCATCTGCAAATTTTGAAATTGTACTTCCGATTCCTGAGTCCAAATCGTTGACATAAATTGTGAACAACTGTGGTCCCAGCACTGATCTCTGTGGAAAACCACTTCCCACCTTTTGCCAGTCTGAATAGCTACCCTTAACCCCTACTCTCTGTTTTCTGTTTTGTAGCTAGCTTGCTATCCATTCTGCTATCTGTCCCCTGACTCCACATGCTCTGACCTTAGTCATGAGTCTATAATGCTTATAGGAGGAGCTTATCTCTTCTGGAATCTGTGCTGACTACTCTTTATTATATTTTTGTTTTCTAGATGTTTTTCTATTACATCTTTGAGTAAAGATTCCATTATCTTTCCTACCACCGATATTAAGCTACAGGAACATAGGAACATAAGAACAGGAGTCGGCCATTCAGCCCCTCGTGTCTGCTCCGCCATTTGATAAGATCATGGCTGATCTGTGATCTAACTCCATATACCTGCCTTTGGCCCATATTCCTTAATACCTTTGGTTTCCAAAAAGCTATCTATCTCAGATTTAAATTTAGCAATTGAGCTAGTATCAATTGCCGTTATCTGGTCTACAGTTCCCTGGACTTGTTCTAACTCCCTTTTTAAATATAGGAATAACATTAGCTGTCCGCCAGCCCTCTGGCACTAATCCCATTACTAATGAATTTTATACATATATATGTAATAGTGCCCCTGCTATCTCTTCCCTGACTTCTTTTAATATGTGTGGATGCAATGCATCCGGACCAGGGGTTTTATCCTCTCTAAGTTTGATCAGTTTATCAATTATCTCCCTCTTTCTATCTTAAATGTCTTTATACCTTTTTCGATCTCATCTTCTAATGTCATACCCATCTTCATAGTCTCCCTGGTAAATACTGAGGCAAAGTAATTATTCAATATTTCTGCCATTTAGCTGTCATTACCTGTGAGTTTATCTCATGTGTCCCTTAGTGGCCCTATCCCTATGCTGATTTTTCTTTTATTTATGTGTCCGTAGAATACTTTACTATTTCTTTTTATATTCCTTGATGAACTACAAAATTAAATTCTCTTTGCTTTCCTAATTTTTTTTTTTGACATCCTTCCTAACCTCTTAATATTCCCTTTTGTCATCCCCTCCTTTATTATGTTGAAAGAATCGTAGGATCATAGAAAGGTTACAACACAGAAGGAGGCCATTCGGCCCATCGAGTCTATGCGGGCTCTATGCAAGAGCAATCCAGCTAGTTCCACTAGCCCGCCCCATCCCCGTAGCCTTGCAAATTTTTTCCTTTCAAGTACTTATTCAGTTCTTTTTTGAAAGGCACGATTGGATCTGCCTCCACCACACACCCCCGGAAGTGCATTCCAGATCCTAACCACTCGCTGAGTAAAAAAAAATTTCCTCATTTCACCTTTTGTTCTTTTGCCAATCACCTTAAATCTATGTCCTCTAGTTCTTGACCCTTCCGCCAATGGGAACAGTTTCTCTCTATCTATTCTGTCTAGACCCTTCATGAATTTAAATACCTCTATCAAATCACCTTTCAATCTTCTCTATTCCGAGGAGAACAGCACCAGCTTCTCCAGTATATCCACGTAACTAAAGTCCCTCATTCCTGGAATCATTCTAGTAAATCTTTTCTGCACTCTCTCTAAGGCCTTCCCAACTTTCCTAAAGTGTGGTGCCCAGAACTGGACACAATGTTCGACCACAACTGGAATAAGTGTTTTATAAAGGTTCATCATGACTTCCTTGCTTTTCTACTCTATGCCTCTATTTATAAAGCCCAGGATCCCGTATGCTTTTTTAATCGCTTTCTCAACCTGCCCTGCCACTTTCAATGATTTGTGCACACATACCCCTAGATCTCTCTGTTCCTGTACCCGTTAGAATTGTGCCCTCTAGTTTATATTGCCTCTCCTCATTCTTCCCACCAAAATGTATCACTTCACATTTTTCTGTGTTAAATTTCATCTGCCATGTGTCCACCCATTTCACCAGCCTGTCTATATCCTCTTGAAGTCTATCACTATCATTCCCACTGTTCACTACACTTCCAAGTTTTGTATCATCTGCAAATTGGAAATTGTGCCCTGTACACCCAAGTCCAGGTCATTAATATATATCAAGAAAAGCCGTGGTCCTAGTACCGACCCCTGGGGAACACCACTGGATGAATAAAGAAATAAGGGTGAAGTTGAAACTTAAAAAAAAGGCATAATCTAAGTACTCTAAGGACCAGGCAACTAGTGCAGGAGTCCTCTGAGGGCATCTCACTCACTCCCTTTTCTCAATGTCTCTATCATGCTTCACTTACATTAGAATATTACAGAACAGAAGGAGGCCATTCAGCCCATCGTGTCTGTGAGGATCTTTGAAAGAGCTATCCAATTAGTCCCACTCCCCTGCTCTTTCCACGTAGCCCTGCAATTTTTTCCTATTCGAGTATATATCCAATTACCTTTGGAAATATACTATTGAGTCTGCTTCCACCACCCTTTTGGGCAGTGCGTTCCAGATCATAATGACTCACTGTGTAAAAATATTTCCTTGGACGCTCATCTTTCTCTGATATCTTGCCCAAGTGGCCATCATTCTTGTGTGAATCTTGAGTGTTGGCAGGCTATTTGACCATGAGGGGAACCACAGCTGACCACGATCCCATCCTCCTCCAATGCACACACATATGCACTTTCAGGATGGATTGCTGAAATAACTTTCATGGGGTAAACTTGCTGAGCCACGTGTCGAAATCTATTCTGTGACAGCTTAACCCAAGATGTATGATGAGCCAAAATATATTGTTTTTTATTCAAGAGACCAGCAAATTAAAATATTAATTGTAGCATTATAACCGAAACAGCAGCTCTTCACTCAAGTGTAAAATATACCACAAATAACAAGGTGCAAAATACATCAGATTACTGAGCATATTCCAGTACTTTCTATTTGGCATGGACTTCCCAATATAATGTGTGCTGTGACATTGTGCTGCAGTGTACTTCTAGGTGAAAGTAATTGAGCAGGAAAGAAGAAATAGCTGGAAGGTACTCGCCTTCAGCTTTACCCTTCTCCATTCTTTCTACGCTCTCCATTCCTAGAGCGGTCACTTCAAACAGAGTCAATAGGCTAAAAAAAATTTCAGGAATATAAAGCTCTTTCTCATTTGCTCCCATGTCCCCAGGATAGTGCAGATGGCATTTACTGTGGTCACCATTTTATTCCAGGCCTACTACACTGCGCTCCTGAGCAGAAAGTGCTTTGAACTGCCAAACAGAGCGAACACTCCTCTCACTCACTTCCTACAATAGCACCTCTTTTGCTGCATCAATAAAGTGAGACTTGTTTCTGATATGCCCCTCCACCAGTTACCCAGACACTCAGTTTTATGCCGCACCAAGATTTTTATGCTGCTAAATGGGAACTTCACTTTAAATCAGCACTTCCCTTTAAATGGCGACTACAGCCCTTTAAATAGTTGCAACATGGAAAATACTTACAAAATGCACGTGCCCAGAGATTGGCCACTGTGCGAGCAGGAACTCACATAAATTAACTAATTGGATGCATACCTGGCAGTTTTGGCGGCAAAGGTAGTCAGGTGGATATCCCACTGTGCACCATTTCCCACTCTAAGGGTGACCTTTCTGCACTATCACTTGAACTTCAAATGTGGAACCAACCCTTTCTTGTTGAATTAGGGTTATTAAAGCATGCAATAAACAATATGGAAACCTGGTATCTGTACATTGGAAAATCTAACACATTTCCTCCACCTTTTGTTGTGCTCCCAACAATCATTGGAACCAAAACTCTGAAACATTGTTAACTTTCCCATCTACAGCCTATCCTGCACAAAGTTCTGCACATCCATTGTCCTAGGCCCTGCCCACCTCCATTGGTTTCTCATCCCAAGAAAGAATGAGAGAAAGAGTATAAGGCAAATAAGCAGAGAGATGAAAGTAACAGAAAGTGTGTGAGCACCATACACTGACAGAGAGGAAAAGGGAGAGAGTATGGAACAAAGACAGAAAGAACTAACAAATGGGCAACCACCAAATAGACAACTAAAAGATGAGTGAGACACAATTTTTGAATTTTTAACCATGACAAATGAAATATTTATATCCATTTTTAAAATTGTAAGTAATGGCTCAGCTACACTGACAGCCTAGTGAGTAAAGAGACTGTATTGTGTAGCCATGAGTCTTGCAGATCTCAGACTGAATTCCTGGTTTGTGCTGAGTTATGTGATCCAGCCAGTCAATTTATTCAACAACCCTGGGCAGATACAATTATTTCTTTCTCACACACTGGCAACTCTCCCTTTTCTTCCTTGCACACTACAGAAAACAACACATTATTCACCCTCTAAAATTAACAGCTAATCAAGTAACCCTTCACTGCCCTCTAGTTAAAGGGGTCACAAATACAGGATCTTGCAATACGTGTCACCAACTGATTGTTTGGATTGTGTGACCACATACAAAGAATTCTTCATATCAATGCCAGATATGCATCTTTTCAGGTGAGTACGTACATGTTCTGGGTTATAAGACTCCAAAACCATAGGCAGCTTTCTCCTCTGGGAAGCTGCAGCTCTGTTGTGCTCCGTGTATCACCCAGTGCCACATCCTCACTTTTAGTATCTAATTTCTCCCAGAATACAGGTGGTAACATTGAAGGGATGGGGTAGAGGAACATGGGAAAGGATCTTGCTGCAGGGACTCCTGTGCGGCCACGTCCTCATCATTCTCTTTTTCATCGTCATCATAGTCAACAGGGAAGAAATTTATTCCACGCTGCTGCTTCGCCTCCTCCCCCTCCTCCACATCATCCTCTGCCTACTGTTGCTGTGATGGATCTGCATGAAAGGGGGATCTAAATTAAGAATGATTGAAACATAACCCACATGGGATTAAGGAGATAAAGCATGTGGAAGCTTCTGGTTGTGTGCTGCTTATAGGAACATAGGAACAGGAGTAGGCCATTCAGCCCCTCGTGCCTGCTCCGCCATTTGATAAGATCATGGCTGATCTGTGATCTAACTCCATATACCTGCCTTTGGCCCATATCCCTTAATACCTTTGGTTGCCAAAAAGCTATCGATCTCAGATTTAAATTTAGCAATTGAGCTAGCATCAATTGCCGTTTGCGGAAGAGAGTTCCAAATTTCTACAACCCTTTGTGTGTAGAAATGTTTTCTAATCTCGCTCCTGAAAGGTCTGGCTCTAATTTTTAGACTGTGCCCCCTACTCCTAGAATCCCCAACCAGCGGAAATAGTTTCTCTCGATCCACCCTATCTGTTCCCCATAATATCTTATAAACTTCGATCAGATCACCCCTTAACCTTCTAAACTCCAGAGAATACAACCCCAATTTGTGTAATCTCGCCTCATAACTTAACCCTTGAAGTCCGGGTATCATTCTAGTAAACCTACGCTGCACTCCCTCCAAGGCCAATATGTCCTTCCGAAGGTGCGGTGCCCAGAACTGATCATAGTACTCCAGGTGTGGTCCAACCAGGGTTTTGTATAGCTGCAGCATAACTTCTGCCCCCTTGTACTCTAATCCTCTAGATATAAAGGCCAGCATTCCATTAGTCTTATTGATTATTTTCTGCACCTGTTCATGACACTTCAATGATCTATGTACCTGAACCCCTAAGTCCCTTTGGACATCCACTGTTTTTAACTTTTTACCATTTAGAAAGTACCCTGTTCTATCCTTTTTTGATCCAAAGTGGATGACCTCACATTTGTCTACATTGAATTCCATTTGCCACAGTTTTGCCCATTCACCTAATCTATCAATATCGCTTTGTAATTTTATGTTTTCATCTACACTGCTTACAATGCCACCAATCTTTGTGTTATCGGCAAACTTAGATACGAGACTTTCTATGCCTTCATCTAAGTCGTTAATAAATATTGTGAATAATTGAGGCCCCAAGACAGATCCCTGCGGGACTCCACTAGTCACATCCTGCCAATGTGAGTACCTACCCATTATCCCTACTCTCTGTCGCCTTTCGCTCAGCCAACTTCCTAACCAAGTCTGTACTTTTCCTTCAATTCCATGGGCTTCTACCTTAGCTAACAGTCTCTTATGTGGGACCTTATCAAATGCCTTCTGGAAGTCCATATAAATAACATCCATTGACATTCCCCTGTCCACTACTTTAGTCACCTCTTCAAAAAATTCAATCAGGTTTGTCAGGCACGATCTACCTTTTACAAATCCATGCTGGCTCTCTCTGATTAACTAAAAATTCTCGAGGTGTTCAGTCACCCTATCCTTAATTATAGACTCCAGCATTTTCCCCACAACAGATGTTAGGCTAACTGCTCTATAATTCCCTGTTTTCCCTCTCTCTCCTTTCTTAAAAAGCGGAGTGACATGTGCAATTTTCCAATCTAGAGGGACAGTTCCTGAATCTAGAGAACTTTGAAAGGTTATAGTTAGGGCATCTGCAATGTGCTCACCTACTTCCTTTAAAACCCTGGGATGGAAACCATCTGGTCCTGGGGATTTGTCACTCTTTAGTGCTATTATTTTCTTCATTACTGTAGTATTACTTATGCTAATTTTATTGAGTCCCTGTCCCCGATTCAATATTAGTTTTCTTGGGATTTCCGGCATGCTATCCTCTTTTTCTACTGTAAATACTGACACAAAGTAATTGTTCAACATGTCCGCCATTTCCCCATTGTCAATGACAATATCCCCACTTTCAGTTTTTAAGGGGCCAACACTGCTCCTGACCACTCTCTTTTTCCTAATATAACTATAAAAGTTCTTCGTATTGGTTTTGATATCCCTTGCAAGTTTCTTTTCATACTCTCTTTTTCTAGCTCTTACTATCTGTTTTGTGACCCTTTGTTGATCTTTGTATCTTTCCCATTCGCCAGGATCTGTGCCATTTTTTGCCTTTTTGTATGCCCTTTCCTAATGCCTTATACTGTCCCTTACCTCTTTAGTTGTCCATGGCTGTTTTTTTTGGCAAGTAGAGTTCTTGCCCCTCAGGGGTATAAACCGATTCTGTATCACGTTAAATGTTTCTTTAAACATTTCCCACTGATCATCAGTCGTTTTACCCATTAACAGATTTGCCCAGTTTACTGTGGACAGTCTCTGTCTCATCCCATTGAAGTCGGCCTTACCCAAGTCTAGAATCTTAGCAGCTGATTCACTTTTTTCCCTTTCAAACACGACATCGAACTCGATCATGTTATGATCGCTATTGGATAGATGTTCGCGCAGTTAAGCTGTTAACTAAATCTGGTTCATTACTCATTACTAAATCTAGTATGGCTTGCCCCCTTGTTGCCTCTAAGACATACTGCTGTCGAAAACTATCCCGGACACACTCAAGAAATTCACTACCTTTCTGACAGTTGCTAGTCTACTTTTCCCAATCTATGTGAAGGTTAAAGTCCCCCATTAAGACCACTATGCCTTTGTTACACGCTTGTCTAATCTCTGCATTCATACAATCTAGCACTTCAGAGCTGCTGCTAGGGGTCCTATACACAACTCCCACTATAGTCTTAGATCCTTTCCTATTTCTCAATTCAACCCATGGCTGCTTACCTCTCATTATATCCCCCTTCATCATTGAAGTGATTTCATCTCTAATCACTAAGGCTACTCCTCCCCCTCTTCCATTTTCCCTATCTCTCCTGCAGACCTTATAACCCGGTATATTTAGTTCCCAATCCTGAGCATCCTGCAGCCATGTCTCAGTAATAGCTATCATGTCATACCCTCCAATTTAAATTTGAAACTGTAGTTCATTTAATTTATTCCTTATACTCCGTGCATTTGTATATAGAACTCTTAGTTGGGCCACACACCCTAGCCTGACCTTCAGCTCTGATGCTGGGATAATCGCCTTACGCCTTCTAGTTTTCACTGTATCTGTCGTGCCTAAAGTACACTTTCTTTCTGCTGCTCTACACTTTTCCCTTTCACTTGTTCTTGAACAACTATTTGTATTGTAAATTTCCCCTGGGTCTTCCCCTCTCTTGCTGCTCTCAACTTTACTCCCTTCTGACTCCCTGCTCAGGTTCCCATCCCCCTGCCACTCTAGTTCAAACCTTCCCCAATAGCACTAACAAACACCCCCGTGAGGACATTGGTCCCGGTCCTGCTCGGGTGCAACCCGTCCCGCTTGTACAGGTCTCACCTTCCCCAGAATCGGTCCCAATGTCCCAGGAATCTAAATCCCTCCCTCCTACACCATCCCTGCAGCCACGCATTCATCCGGTCTATTCTCCTGTTCCTATACTCACTAGCACGTGGCACTGGCAGTAATCCTGAGATCACTACCTTTGAAGTCCTGCTTTTTAATTTATCTCCCAACTCCTTAAATTCACCTTGCAGGACCTCATCCCTTTTTTTACTTATGTCATTGGTACCGATATGGACCACGACTACTGGCTGTTCACCCTCCCCCTCCAGAATCCTAACTATAATCTTTCAAAGTTCTCTAGTTTCAGGAACTGTCCCTCTAGATTGGAAAATTGCACATATCACTCCGCTTTTTAAGAAAGGAGAGAGGGGGAAACTGGGGAATTATAGACCAGTTAGCCTAACATCTGTTGCGGGGAAAATGCTGGAGTCTATAATTAAGGATAGGGTGACTGAACACCTCGAGAATTTTCAGTTAATCGGAGAGAGCCAGCATGGATTTGTGAAAGGTAGGTCGTGCATGACAAACCTGATTGAATTTTTTGAAGAGGTGACTAAAGTAGTGGACAGGGGAATGTCAATGGATGTTATTTATATGGACTTCCAGAAGGCATTTGATAAGGTCCAACATAAGAGACTGTTAGCTAAGATAGAAGCTCATGGAATCGAGGGAAAAGTACGGACTTGGTTCGGAGGTTGGCTGAGCGAAAGGCGACAGAGAGTAGGGATAATGGGTAGGTACTCACATTGGCAGGATGTGACTAGTGGAGTCCCGCAGGGATCTGTCTTGGGGCCTCAATTATTCACAATATTTATTAACGACTTAGATGAAGGCATAGAAAGTCTCATATCTACGTTTGCTGATGACACAAACATTGGTGGCATTGTAAGCAGTGTAGATGAAAACATAAAATTACAAAGCGATATTGATAGATTAGGTGAATGGGCAAAACTGTGGCAAATGGAATTCAATGTAGGCAAATGTGAGGTCATCCACTTTGGATCAAAAAAGGATAGAACAGGGTACTTTCTAAATGGTAAAAAGTTAAAAACAGTGGATGTCCAAAGGGACTTAGGGGTTCAGGTACATAGATCATTGAAGTGTCATGAACAGGTGCAGAAAATAATCAATAAGGCTAATGGAATGCTGGTCTTTATATCTAGAGGACTAGAATACAAGGGGGCAGAAGTTATGCTGCAGCTATACAAAACCCTGGTTAGACCGCACCTGGAGTACTGTGAGCAGTTCTGGGCACCGCACCTTCGGAAGGACATATTGGCCTTGGAGGGACTGCAGCGTAGGTTTACTAGAATGATATCCGGACTTCAAGGGTTAAGTTACAAGGAGGGATTACACAAATTGGGGTTGTATTCTCTGGAGTTTCGAAGGTTAAGGGGTGATCTGATCGAAGTTTATAAGATATTAAGGGGAACAGATAGGGTGGATAGAGAGAAACTATTTCCGCTGGTTGGGGATTTTAGGAGTCGGGGGCACAGTCTAAAAATTAGAGCCAGACCTTTCAGGAGCGAGATTAGAAAACATTTCTACACACAAAGGGTTGTCGAAGTTTGGAACTCTCTTCCGCAAACGGCAATTGATGCTAGCTCAATTGCTAAATTTAAATCTGAGATAGATAGCTTTTTGGCAACCAAAGGTATTAAGGGATATGGGCCAAAGGCAGGTATATGGAGTTAGATCACAGATCAGCCATGATCTTATCAAATGGCGGAGCAGGCACGAGGGGCTGAATGGCCTACTCCTGTTCCTATGTTCCTAGAATGTCCTTCACAGGGATGTCATGGTGACTATCTCTGCACTCACTATCCTGCAACCTGCACAGTCTCACCAATTTCACCATCTCCCAACAACTCTAGGGCGTGCTGCTTGTAGGCAGTGAGCTCTTTGACGGTACAGATGCCCCCTCCAGTGCCCTGCCTTTCACAGGCATTGTATGCAAGTTTCCCCTGTAACAGGATTAAGTGCTTTAGATGAATGGTAGTATTTCAGGGATGTCTCCGAGGTGGGATCAGATAGCTGATCTCAGCTGGTATTACCCTGTTAAAGTGGAGGAAGGACTTTAAAGCTTAAGTATTCAAGCAATTCCAATTAGCGGAGTTGCAAACACATATTGCAAGATACAAAATTAGTGAACCCCTTAACCAGAGTGCAGTGTGATGGGTGATTGCTGCAGCTAATCATTTTAGAGGGAAAACAGTGTGTTGGTGCCCAAGGAAGAAAAAGGAGAGTGGCTGATCTGTTATCTTGCTTCACCTTGTCAGCTCGTTGAATATTTTGTGGCACTGATCTGCAGTCCCATCCAGAGAAACCTTAAAATCCCCACATTGTAGTATCCAATTATTTCTTAAATGATTCCAGGCCTTTGACACATTCGACCAGGCCAACCTCCTCCAACACCTTTCCTCCGTTGTCAAGCTGAATGGGACTGCCTGTGCCTGGTTCCACTCTTACCTATCCAGTTGTAGTCAGAAAATCTCCTGCAATGGATTCTCTTCCCACTCCTGCACCGTTACTGCTGGAGTCCACCAAGGATCTATCCTTGGCCCCCCCCCACCTTCTATTTCTCATCTCCATACTGCCCCTTAGCAACATCATCTGAAGGCATGATATTACATGTACACTGACGACACTCAGCTCTATCTCACCAACACCTCCCTCAACCCCTCCAGTGCCGTTGAGTTGTTAGCCTACTTGTCCGACATCCAGTCCTGGATTAGATGCAATTTTCTTCAGTTAAACATTGGTCGATCAAAGACACTGGCTTCGGCCTCTACCACATACTTCATTCCTTGCCACTGATTCCACCCCCCTCCCTGGCCACTGTCTCAGGCTGAACCAGAGTGTTTACAACCTAGGCATCCTATTTGACTCTGAGCTGAGCTTTCAAACCCATATCCTCTCCATCACAAAGAATGCCTACTTCCAGCTCTGTACCATTGCCAGCCCCGGCCCCTGTCATAGTCCATCTGTTGCTGAAACTCTCGTCAATACTTTTGTTACCTCCAGACTCAACTATTCCAATGATCTCCTGGCCGGCCTCCCATCTTCCATCTCCATAAACTTGAGCTCATCCAAAAATCTCCTGCCCATAACCTAACCCGCATCAGGTCCTGCTCACCCATCACCCTGTGTTCGCTGACATACATTGGCCCCCAGACCACCAACGCCTCAATTTTAAAATTCTCAGCCTCATGTTCAGATCCCTTCCAATCTCTGTAACCTCCTCCGGCCCCACAACCCTCCACTCTACATTTCTCTAACTCTGGCCTCTTGTGCACCCCCCACGCCCCCAGCCCCACCATTGGTGGTCATGCCTTCAGTCATCTAGGCCCTGAGCTCCTGAAACCTCCCTACCTCTCCACCTCTCACTCCTCCTTTAAGACCTATCTTTTTTTAACCAAACTTTTAGTCACTCCTCTTCTTTGACTCGGTGTCCATTTTTGCCTGATTAAGATCCTGTGAAGTGCCTTAGGATGTTTTCCTATATTAAAGGTGCCATATAAATGCAATTTGTTGTTGTTTTTGCCTCCACTGCTGTATTTTGAAGTCAATACCACACATTGATCACTCTTTGTGTGAGTAAGAATTTAATAACAGTCTGAAAATTACCTTTTATTATTTTGAACCTGTGTTCCCTTGATGTACTCCCAGTTTAATTTAAATTAATATTCTGGTTTAATTTTTTTCTATACCCTTAACAATCTTGTATACCTGTAATCGGGTGGTCAACTCTCATTGGACATTTTCCTGGAGGTTTGATCACATGACATCTGATCAAGTGATGTCTGATCACAACTCTCGCCCATAGTTTGCAAATGTTATTGCATTTACCTTATAAAGGTTGGGTCCCCTATAGTTGAGTGTCTTTGCTCGTGGTTTTGTGTCTGTAATTGTGGTGCGAGAAGTCCTGAGAAAGGAGCAGGCGAAGAAAGTGGACTTTTGCAAACCACAGGCACAAAGCTCTACTTTTCTGATGAAGAAAGAACTTGCATTTCTATTGCGCCATTCACGACCACAGGATGTCCCAAAGTACTTTACAGCCATTTAAGTATTTTTGAAGTGTAGTCAATGCAGTAACAGCAAGGTCCCACAAACAGCAATGTGAAAATGACCAAATAATCTGTTTGAATGTTGTTGGTTGAGGGATAAATATTGGTAGTGACATGGGATCCGAGAAAGCAGAGGGGGCCCCAGTTCAACGTCTCATCTGAAGAACAGCACCTCCGGAAGTGCTCCCTCTGTACTACACTGAAGTGTCAGCCTAGATTATGGGCTCAAGTCTTTGGAGTGGGACTTGAACCCACAACCTTCTGAGTCAGAGGTGAGAGTGTTGCCACAGAGCCAAGGCTAACACCTGCATTTGTTGCTAGTAAGACATTACACCGGTAAACAAATTTCACGCTTTGCTGACAGTTAGCACCAGTGATCTAACATTGGATCAGAGTCATTTGAGGGTCAAATAAATTGTTTAGATGTATTTGATCAAACTGTAGTGTTTCAACCTAGTGAAAGAAAATGGTCTGATCAGATTTCTACTGACTAATCAATAAAGCACTAACCACTTTGAAGAGCAGAATTATATACAATAGTCTTATATTTTCAAGCACTCCTCTTTACCTTGGGACTCATGCATGCACTCATCCTGGTGCTGGGGTAGGAAAGAGCAGCCTCTCTTGCTGCCTTCACGACTTTCCTCTGTTCGCGAGACTGGTGATGTCACTGCACACAGGTCAGCACGAGCCAGTAGCTCTGCTGACTTTACAGATTTTTCTCCTGGGTTACTTACAGCAGTGCCTAAGAATTCAATTCCCAATTCCGGGAGATTCACTACTTACAGCAGTGCCTAAGAATTCAATTCCCAATTCCGGGAGATTCACTACTTACAGCAGTGCCTAAGAATTCAATTCCCTGGGCGCTTGCCGCACGGATGTCCTCGTGGCGTGCCGGGGACGCGGCCGCCGCCATCCGGGCGTTGAAATCGGCGCTCGGCCCTGACTCCACTTGGGGTGTGGAGGCGGCTCAAGCGTGCGGAGCCATCCCGTCCGATCTGACCCCCGTTCGGACGGAATTCCTCATTGGCGCCAGACCCCGAAACCTCCCTCGGAGGGCTGCGCCTCACAACTTGAGCCGTCTCTCGGAAATTCCCTCCGTGCCGTTTCACTCTGCGCGGAGGGATTTCCTGTACGGGCTGCTCCTGCACACTCTCCACTTCCTCGCCCTCGTCTCTCGCCCGGACACGCCCTGGCGTACCATCCTGCCGTCCGGCGGAGACGGGGGTCCCCAGTGGGGGGCTCTCTACTCAGGGATCCTCCCGTGTTCCATCGGGGATCTGGGGTGGAGGGTGTTGCACGGAGCAGTCGCGTGCAACAGGCGTTTACGCCATTTTACGGACTCCCAAGCCGCCTGCAATTTCTGCGGCCTGGAGGAGTCCGTGTTTCATTTGTTCACGGGGTGTGGGAGACTGCAGCCCCTGTTTGATTATTTGGAGGGGCTGCTCCTCAGGTTCTGGCTGCACTTCAGTCCCACGCTCCTGATCTTTGGCCGCCCGGTGAGGAGGGGGGCGGGCAGGTCGGTGGACGTCCTCGTGGGCCTGCTCCTGGGCCTGTCTAAGGTGGCCATCCACAGGTCTAGGTTGTGTGCGGCCGGTGGGGGCGGTCGCTCGGACTGTCTGCCTCTCTTCCGCGGAATGCTCCGCGCCCGGGTGGCCCTGGAGATGGAGCACGCGGTGTCTGCCGGTACGCTTGAGGCTTTCCGCGACCGGTGGGCACCGCAGGGGCTGGAGTGCATCCTGAACGGGGAAAATTAAATTTTAATTTGATACCTGGTTTCGTTTTATTTGAAGAAAAGAAAAAAAAGAAAAAAAAAAGAAAAAAAAAAGAATTCAATTCCCAATTCCGGGAGATTCACTACTTACAACAGTGCCTAAGAATTCAATTCCCAATTCCGGGAGATTCACTACTTACAGCAGTGCCTTAGAATTCAATTCCCAATTCCCGGAGATTCACTACTTACAGCAGTGCCTAAGAATTCAATTCCCAGTTCCGGGAGATTCACTACTTACAGCAAGCAGTGCCTAAGAATTCAGTTCCCAATTCAGGGAGATTCACAGACAATCGCAGGGGGCTGGAAACCCAACTTTATAAGACCACTACTCTAGGGGTAAGGGAGGTGGCATTCAGTGCCATTGCTACCTCTCTGCACATGGCATGTGAGACGCTTTTCCAAGGGTGTTCCTCCCCCCCAAATCATCATCATGTGCACCCAGCAGACTTTCTCTCCTTTATTGTATTTCACAAGGAGTGAGTGGCCTCATTAAAAATGTGTGTTTTCCTCTTCTGCCTCCTCCCAATGCCCTGCTCCCTTCTTTGGGTGCTTCTACCTGTTCCTCCACTTGAAAATATTCTTTGAAAGTCGCACCAAATCATAGGGGACCTCCATCACAATTACCGGACAGTTTACTCAGTCTTTCAAACTGTTTAATAATTCAGTGACTATTTACAGCGCTGGGCGACCCGCATCACCGATGACATCACAATGCCTATTGGCACCGCAGTCGGCCCTGCAGCACGGTACTGACACCACGTGATTTAGGGTTAGGGTTCAGGTTATCTTAGGTTTATGGTTAGGGTTAGAAACCGCTATTGACAACGCCTTGCCAATAACATAACCCACTGTCACTAGACTCGTCCTTAATAATTATCTGCTGCTCCCCCAGCCTGTTGCTGCAATATTCAGCCACCGTAGACTTTTTAAAGTCTGGAGTTGAAACTGTGATTCACGTAGAGTGTGAGACCCCGCAGCCCGTTTTATTATTGAAAGCGGCATCTCCCATTGTTTGCTGAATTTTAGCCCCACATTTCTAATCTTTGGCCACCCGGTGCGGAGGGAAGCAGACAGGCCATAGGCCCTTCTCGTGGGTCTGCGCCCGGACCTGGATAAAACAGCGCTTCTCAGGTCCAGTGGGGAGGGCTGCATTGGCTGCCCGTCTCTCTTCCACAATCTTGTCTATGGTGTCCACCGGTACGCTCAGGGTCTTCTGGGTATAGAATGTCTAAATGATTATAAATAATAATATGATTTAGAATTATGTTTATTTTAGTTAATTAGAGGTTAGTGGTGCCTCCTAAAGAGGGGGCACTTTTGGAACTGTCTTTTTGTTGGTGACACTGGAGCAAAGCAACCCAGTGCCGCCTCTATTGCTTTATTTCAATGGGGAATTGAAATTTACATCCCCTCGGCCATTTTCATGTCACACAGGCCGAGCCCAGTGGATCTTTAAATGAACGGACCCGCGATTTACGGCCCAGTCTCCGCTGGAGAGGATCAGTGGGTGGAAATGCCAGATCAGTGGCGCAACCTCGGGCGAATTTCGGTCCAATTATGTTTAACTGAGACCTTTTACTGAAAAGCTTCAGAATGAAGTTCTGTTTTTCACCCTCTCTGCGCTCTGGCTTCCATCAAACAACTGAGTCATATCGGCGCTTGGTCTCCAGTTTCCATGGTAACCATTGCATGGAAACAAGTTCACTCCACCACCTCAGTGTCACATACTATACCGTTCGGGGTTTGGACGAGGAACACAACTGCACGGGGATGGTAATAGTGGTGACACCACTGTTTTCCGGGTGCTGCTTGGCTGGTCGCGTATCGGCAGTTTAGCGGAAGTTTCATTTTTGGGCGTTTTTCCTCTGGTTAAAATCAATGGAGAAACTACGGAGAGTTTTGAGCGGCCAAGAGGACGAGGAGCAAGGTCTGACGGCACAGGTAAAACCCCTGCTGCAGCTTTTACAGTCAGTGAGTGTCCGGCCTAGGCTGGGGCTTGTGTCATTTGGAGCTGACGACGTAGCAGCACCGCAAACCCACGTTCCCTCACCCTCCCTACATCATTGCAGAAATAAAAAGAAAAAATATTGTTGCCAATGGTGAAAATGTGAAATGAAAGGGAACATTGCTGGAAATATACAGCGGGCCATCAGCTTTTGAAAAGACACAATCGTTCTCCTTCTCTTCATGTGTTGACGAAGATGCTGTGTATTTCCAGCATTTTCTGTTTCTATTTTGTATCTTCCTAGAACAGTATAAAGGGCAAGGAGGGTGAAGAATTCCTAAAATGTGTACAGGAGAACTTCCTTAATCAGTATGTTTCTAGCCCAATGAGGAAGGAAGCAATGCTGGATCTAGTTCTAAAGAAGGGCAAGAGGCGTGTGTTTCAGTTGGAAAACATCTGGGTAATAGTGGTCATTATATAATTAGGTTTAAAGTAGTTATGGAAAGGGACAAAGAAAAGTCAAAGGTGAAAATACCTAACTGGAAGAGAGCTGATTTCAGTGATTTGAGAAGAGACCTAGCACAGGTGGACTGGAAACAAAGATTGGCCAAGAAAACAATAAATAAGCAATGGCAGGCCTTCAAGGTGGAAGTAGTTCAGGTGCAAACCAAGCATATTCTCCTAAGGAGGCAAGATAGGGCAACCAAAACTGGAGCTCCCTGGATGACAAAGGAAACTGGTTGAAATAAAACAGAAAAAAGGAGGTTTAAGACATGTCAGTGCAGAATACAATAGAAAACCAGGCAGAATACAGAGAGTGAAGGGGGAAATTGAAAAAGGATATGAGAAAAGATTAGCGGGTAACATAAAAAGGAGCCCAAAAATGTTTTATGAACATATAAAAAGTAAAAGGCTAGTTAAAGGAATGGTGGGGCCGATTAGGGACAAAGAAGGAAATCTTGTGGAGGCAGAGGACATGACTGAGGTACTGAAAGAACTTTACATCTGTCTTTACAAAAGAAGAGGATGAAGTTAACATTGCAGTAGAGGAGGTGGGAGTAGAGATATTGGATAGGATAAAGATAGATAGAAAGGAGGTGCTAAATAGGTTGGCATCTCTCAAAGTTAACAAGTTATCCGGTCCAGATGGAATGCATCCGAGGTTGCTGAGGGAAGCAAGGGGGCGAATGGCAAAATCAATTCTCACTTGGAGAAGCATAGGTTAATAAGGGACAGCCAGCATGGATTTGTTAAAAGCAAATCATGTCTGACTAACCCGATTGAGTTCTTTGATGAAGTATCAGAGAGAGCTGATGAAGGTAGTGCAGTAGATGGATATGTGGACTTTCAAAAGGCATTTGATAAAGTACCACATAACAGACTTATTCGGAAAACAGAAGCACATGGGATTAAAGGGATGGTGAAACTTGGGTATGTAATTAGCTAAAGGATAGGAGGCAGAGAGTAGTGGTGAACGGATGTTTTTCTGACCGGAGAGAAGTATGCGACGGGGTCCCCCAGGGTTTGGTATTAGGGCCATTGCTTTTCTTATATATAAATGACCTGGACTTGGGTATAGGGAGTACAATTTGAAAGTTTGTGGATGATACAAAACTTGGCAATGTAGTAGATAGTGAGGAGGATAGTAGCAGACTTCAGAAGGACATAGACAGACTGGTGAAATGGGCAGATGCAATTTAATGCAGATAAGTGTGAAGTAATGCACTTTGGGAGGAACAATATGGAGAGGTAGTATAATCTAGTGGTACTATTTTGAGGGGGGTGAAAGAGCAGAGGTACCTGGGGATACATATGCACAAAGCTTTGAAGGAAGCTTTAGAATGATATCAAGGCCTTGGAGAGGGTACAGAGGAGGTTTACCAGGATGATACTCGGGATAAGGGACTTCAGTTACGTGGAGAGATTGGAGAAGCTGGGATTGTTCTCAGAGGAGAGAAGATTAAGGGGAGACCTAATAGACGTATTCAAAATTATGAGGAGTTTTAATAGAGCAAGTAGGGAGAAACTGTTTCCTCTGGCAAGTCAGTCGGTAACCAGAGGTCATAGATTTAAAATAATTGGCAATAGAACTGGAGGGGAAATGAGAAGAGAGATTTCAACACAGTGTGTTCCAGATCTTAACAACCGTCTATCTGAAAGGGTGGCGGAATCAGATTCCATAGGAACTTTCAAAGGGCAATTGGACTTGAAGAGGACTAAATTGCAGGGTTATGAGGAAAGAGCTGGGGTGTGGGACTATAAGCGACCATAAGAGATAGAAGCAGGAGTAGGCCATTCAGCTCCTCGAGCCTGCTCCGCCATTTAATGAGATCATGGCTGATCTGATTTTTACCTTAACTCCACTTTCCCGCCCTTTCCCCATATCCTTTGACTCCCTTGCTGATCAAAAATTTGTCTAACTCGGCCTTTAATGTATTCAATGACTCAGCCTCCACAGCTTTTTGGGGTAAGGAATTTGAAAGATTCACGACCCTCTGGGAGAAGACATTCCTCCTCATTTCCGTCTTAAACGGGCGACCCCTTATTCTGAGATTATGCCCCCTAGTTTTAGATTCCCCCTTGAGGGATAACATCTCTCAGCATCTACCCTATCGAGTCCCCTCAGAATCTTCTATGTTTCAATAAGATCTCCTCTCATTCTTCTAAACTCCAATGAGCATAGACCCAACCTGTTCAATCTTTCCTCATAAGACAACTCGTCCATACCTGGAATCAACCTAGTGAACCTTCTCTGAACTGCCTCCAATGCAAGTATGTCCTTCCTTAAATAAGGGCACCAGAACTGTATGCAGACTAAATTGGACAGCTCTTTCAAAGAGCCAGCACAGGCACGATGGGCCATATGGCGGCCTCCTGTGCTGTAAGATTCTATGATTCTATCTGTCTGCAGAAGGTGGGTGTTTTTTTTTGTAGTTTTATCAATCCTTAGCAAACCTGAAAGTGGTGTACTCTTGGGTTTTACTAAATACTTCGGAAAAGTCGAGTCCACCAGAGAGCAAATAGGTGATTGGTGGAAGGATTGGGTGCAGCGGGTCTAATGTGATTTTTTTTTTCTCTGTTTCACGCTTTCAGCTCACAACCCAAAGTGAACTGGCCATGGTGACTGAGACTCAAGCTGGAATAAAGCATTTGTGTGCATTGAATGATGTATATAGTTTTCTTTTACAGTAGCCTTATGAAATCAATTCCCCTTCTCCCCCCGCCCCCCCAACACACACACTTTTATACCCTGTATAGCTTGCTAACAGGCTACATATCTTCTGTGGCTGAGGAAGCGAGAAACCTGCTTCAAAATTTCTGTCAACGCTGCTATTCAATTGGTTGCAAGGAAGCACATACTATCATCCTGCTGATGACTCTATATCCAAATTTACCCTTCGTGCTTCCTCGCAGTGTGAGAATCAAATCCATTTAATGGTGCTGCACTCCTAGCTTGCAATGAATGAAAATTACATAAGCTCTAGAATTTTTGCAGATTGTCTTTTCACCCTCTGTCTTATCCCTTCCATATATTATTTTGTATGCATTTTCTTAAATGTAAGTGCAACCCTCCTTTTTAGCTTTATTAGACTGTTTTGAGACTGAGGGTTTCAAATGTTAGGAACTGTAATGCAGCTCTTTCTACTGTTAACTTCCTTTTGTGGATCTGTTTTAATATAGCAGAAGTTAGTTTAAATTGTAATTGCCATTCTTTAATATTTGCTGGCTTGGGTGATGTAGTTGAAGTTCTTATTGTAATATTTGACAAGATATGCAACATTGCTCATTATTGCATTATGATGTCAAAATTAACCAGGTTATGGTTTATTGAATTGTGTACTATTTAGTATACCCTATGTATATGAGTGTGCTTTATTTATGGTTGCGGTTAGAATGACAGTGAAAACAGTAATGTTATTTAAATTGTTAAGATCATCTGTTGAGGTTGGCTTTCGGAAGATAGGAATAGGAGTAGGTCATTAAGCCCCTCAAGCCTGTTCCGCCATTCTGTTAGATCATGGCTGATCTGTATCTCAACTCCATTTACGTACCTTTACTCCATTTACACACCTTTGCTCCATATCCCTTGATACCCTTACCTAACAAAAATCTATTGATTTAGGATGTGTATTTGTTCCAGTAGTTTCACTTTGTCTCAATCTAGTTTGGTAAAATGAGATGCAATGGTAGTCTGTGAAAAAATAATTTAGGGGGATTGATCAGAAAAAGTTGATAATGTAGGATGGTTTGATCAAGTAGAAAATTGAGTAGTAAAGAAATTAAAAAGTGAATAATAAGCCTAGAGAACCACATCAAGGAAATGGGTTGAATCTGACTAGTTAAGCACTGTTTGTTTTTGTATTTTGTATTCAGTTTGTCAAAGCCTCTTCCATCAATCTATCTAATAATACTCTTGGAATTTGTACAAGAAGTGACATTTTTCTGTACGGACATGTTTACTGAGGTGTGTGTACACGTAAAACTCCTCATATATATAGATTTAAGTGCATATGATATGCAGAATAAGATGTGAAATAGACTGAGTAACTCCTTGGCGAGAGTTCCTTTTGATTGAGGCTTCATCTGATGAGTGAGATGGAGATTCAATCAAGTCCACTGACCAAGTGTTCTAAAGGGTGGTCAGATCAGAAGATAATTACAGATGAAGCCGGCTATTCGGCCCATCTTGCTTCATCCGTGCACAGAGATCCTGATACCCCCACACCGTAGCATCCAATTGTTTCTTAAATGATTCCAGGGTTTTTGCCTCCACTTTTCATACATTACAACAGTGACCACACTTCAAAAGTACTTCATTGGCTGTAAAGTGCTTTGGGATGTCCTGAGGTCATGAAAGGCGCTATATAAATGAGTTTTTCTTCTTTCTTTACTACAATTAGGAAAGCAAAGAGGATCGATGAAATTAAATTGTTATGGGATATAAAAAGAAATAGTAAAGTATTCCACAGACACATAAATAACAAAATAAATATTTACCTGAGGAAGAGGAAGCCTCCGAAAGCATGTAGATTTCAAATAAAAATCGTTGGACTATAACTTGGTGTTGTAAAATTGTTTACAAAAATAAATATCAGCATAGGGCCACTAAGGGATGCACAAGATAAACTCACAGGTAATGACCGTGAAATGGCAGAAATATTGAATAGTTACTTTGCCTCAGTATTTAGCAGGGAGATTAACAAGGTGGACCTCACAATGGATGAAGAAATCAACAAAGATATAAAGACATTTAAGATAGAAAGAGGGGAGATAATTGATAAACTAATCAAATTGAGAGATTGCATGCGTGCACATTAAAAGAAGTTGGGGAAGAGATAGCAGAGGCACTTTTACATATATATAAAAATTCATCAGAAAAGGAAATAGTGGCAGAGGATTGATGGACAGCTAATCTTATTTCTATGTTTAAAAGGGGAGCTAGAACAAGTCCAAGGAACTAAAGATCAGTTAGCTTAACGTTGATAGTAGGACAGATAAAGGAATCTTTACTTAAAGATGTAATTGATAAACATCTAGATACCGAAAATATAATAGTGTAGTCAGCACGGATTTCAAAAGGGAAGGTCATGCTTGACCAACCTTATTGAATTCTTTGAAAAAGTAACAGAATAGATAAGGGTAATGCAGTAGATGTAATGTATTTGGATTTTCAAATGGCCTTCAATAAGGTACCACATAGTAGACTCATGACTAAGGTCAGAGCATGTGGAGTCAGGGGACAAGCAGCAAGTTGGCTACAGAACAGAAAACAGAGAGGGGTTTAGGGTAGCTACTCAGACTGGCAAAAGGTGGGAAGTGCTGATCCACAAGAATCGGTGCTTGGACCACTGTTGTTCACAGTTTACATCAACAATTTGGATTCGGGAATCTGAAGTACAATTTCAAAATTTGCGGATGACACCAAATTTTGGGTACAGTTAATACAAAGGAAAACTGTGACAAAATACAAGAAGATATTAATAAAGTTGTAGAATGGGCATGTAATTGGCAAATGAATTTCAATATAGATAAGTGTGAGGTGGTGCATTTTGGCTGGAAGAATAAGGAGGCTGCATACTGCTTGGATAATAAGAGTCTAAATGGGGTAGAGGAGCAAAGGGGTCTAGGGGTACAGATACACAAATCACTAAAAGTAGCAACACAGGTTAATAAGGTCATTTAAAAAAAAAACAAGCATTGGAGTTCATTTCTAGAGGTATAAAATTGAAAAGCAGAGAAGTCATGTTAAACTTGTATCGCACGTTGGTTAGACCACACTTAGAGTACTGTGAACAGCTCCGGTCTCCAGGTGCTGAAGAAGGTGCAAAAAAGATTCACAAGAACTGAAAGGTATACTTCTCAGGAAAGGCTGAGCAGGCTGGGGCTCTTTTCTCTAGAAAAGGGAAGACTGTGGGGTGACCTGATGGAGGTCTTTAAGATAATGAAAGGGTTCGATAGGGTAAATGTAGAGAAGATGTTTCCACATGTGGGGCAGACCAAAACTAGAGGCCATAAATATAAGATAGTCACTAATAAATCCAGTATGGAATTCAGGAGTAACTTCTTTACCCAAAGTGTGGTAAGAATGTGGAACTCGCTACCAAATGGAGTAGTTGAGGCGAATAGCAGAGATGCATTTAAGGGGAAGTTAGATAAGCGCATGAGGAAGAAAGGAATAGAAGGATATGCTGATAGGGTTAGATAAAGTGGGGTGGGAGGAGGCTCGTGTGGAGCATAAACACCAGCATAGACCAGTTGGGCCGAATGGCCCGTTTCTGTGCTGTGGACTCTGTGTAACTATTTTATTCCATGCATTGATCACTCTTTGTGTGAGTAAGAATTTACTGATAACACTCTTACTTTTTACGAGTTTGAACCTGTGTCCCTTTGTTATACTACCACAGTTTAATTAAAATTAATATTTTGGGTTATATTACTTCTATATCCTTAACAATCTAGAAACTTCATAAGATCACCTCTGATACCTTTTTGTGCTGAAAAGCCCAAGTTTCTCCAGTTTTTCTTCATAACGCCAGCCCCTGACAGTAGAGAACAGCCTTGTGGCTCTTTTCTGCACTGCCTCAAGCCCTTGAATGTCTCTCTTGTTTCTTGGCAACCAGAACTGGATGCAGCATTCAAGGTGGGATCTAATATGACCACTACAAAGTTTGATCACTACTTCCTCCAACATATTCTGTTCATTCTATTGGCTTTGCTTATATCTACTTTGCATATGTTGGACTGCAACATTAATAAATTGGCAATTTTGGGGGAAAGCATCATAGTGAATCAATAAATAAATGGCTAAATGCACTTGACTGAAAAGAAAATACACAGCATTATTGCAGTAATGTGCACTCACATGCAAGTACTAACTCAGAATTAAAAGCCACCCCTTGACTATGCAAGTTTGAGGCGGGTATTACGCATGGCGAGTCAATTACAGGATCCCTGCATAGATTCAACCTTAACTAAGACTCCTAAGTCTCTGTTAGCTTCACCCATAGCTATTTCAACACCATTCATGGAGTAAGCATGTTGCCTATTTTTTTTTCCCTATGTGCAGGACTTTACACTTGTCTGCATTAAATTTTATCTGCTATTGTTTTGCCCACTTACACATATTGCCCAACTCATTCTGTAATTTCTGAGCTTCCTCTTCCGACTCCACTTTAATTTAGTATCATCTGCAAATTTAACCACTTTGCATTGAGTTTTTGAATCCAGCACATTTATGAAAATTAAAAAGTTAGTTGTACCTTTTAACGACAGCTGTTACATGAATTTATTTTAATGAATACTAGAAACATGTAAATACTTAAGTTTGTCTTTTACACAGTAATTTCATACCAAATATCCAAACTGTTGTTCATAGAATTGACCTACAGTCTTCTGTAATGTGTTGGTGTATATTTGTGCTATGTATTGTTGGCACAGTAGGAGTATCATACTTTCATTGATTTTTTTTTAGAAAAAACAAACAAAATTTTCATGTGCCAACTTGATTGCAGTAGAACGTATTTCATAAAACTTCACCAGATCGCTTAATATGGTCATCTTCAAAATTTACTATTTTTGTGGACAACCCAGGGATCCTGTAATTGACGCACCATGCAAGCTTGCGTATTACCTGGCTCAGACATATTGCATAGTCAAGAGGTGGTTTGTAATTCTGAGTTAGTACTTGCATGTGAGTGCACATTACTGCAATAATGCTGTGTATTTTCTTTTCAGTCAAGTGAAGTTAGCCATTTATTTCTTGATTCACCATGATGCTTTTCCCCAAAATTGCCAATTTATTAATGTTGCAGTCTGTAAGATCAAATAAGTGGTCCCTGAGGGTGATAACATCAGAAAAAGAGAAGATCATTCGGCTTATTAAGCTCTGTCATTTAAGTCCTTGTGCAGGGCAAACCAAGACCATTTTTATCTCCCTCATTGCCATCAGAGTGTTTTCTATTACATGCATATAGTTGGCATTGCTTAGTCAGATTTGTGCAGTAAACTACCAAACACAGGCTGTCACTTCAGTACCGAGCCATAAATCAATCTTATTCATACATCAGGTCTCTAACCTGTTTGAGTAAGTATGTTTCTTAACTTTTTTAAAAAAAAGGAGGTAGCTGATTCTATATACTGAGTAAGAGACATAAGTATGTTAAAATCAGGCTATCTCAATGGGCGGTTTGGATTTGCATATTCTATGAAATATTCACAATCAAAATTTAAATTGTCAGGCTTTAAATTTAAAGTAGAGGTTCTCCATTGCTGGGTTATGTTCAAAAGTACAGCCCTACGTCCCAACATGCAATCTCCCCTCCTCCAGCACCATCTTTCTCATTTCTCATTCCCTCCCCTCCACTATTGGCAGATGCTCCTTCAGCCACTATACCCTCGCCCCTGCTCTCCCCACCTCAGAACTCCCCTCTCAGCCACTTCACCTTGTCACCTCCTTCTTTGTCTTCAAAAGACCCTTCTCTTGGAGAGATGCACAAAAAGGTTAAATCACACATGCATGTGCCGTGCGTATGAGTATTGAGATCACATGCCCAACAACAGTGTCTATTGCTCATTTTTTCTTTAAAGAAAGAACTTGCATTTATATAGCGCCTTTTACAACCTCAGGACATCCCAAACCGCTTTACAGCCAATGAAGTATTTTTGAAGTGTAGTCACTGCTTTTTAGTGTAGGAAACGTGGCAGTCAATTTGCACACAGCAAAATCCCACAAACAGCAAGGAAATAAATGACTGGATTATCTGATTTGGGTGTTGGTTGAGGGCTAAATGTTGGCCAGGACACCGAGAGAACTCCCCTGCTCTTATTCGAAAAGTGCTGTGGGATCTTTTACATCCACCAAAAATGCAGTTATCTATCTGGATTCCCAATTAGCCATATCTAGCTAATGTATTGGACAGCACCACTCTAACAGGACCAGCTGTAATCTTGGTTATCTACTGCTTCAAGTAGTAGAGTAACTATATCTGAAGGTGGTACTATGCCAGTAACACAGCCATGTACATGTATTTTTCTTTGTTAGAGCATATTTGGCTGCTACAAGGGGATATCTGGCCAAAAATGAGGTAATTAATGTGAAAAGTTGGGGAGTGTTTATTGTTTTGAAGCTGGACACACTGCCTTTTCATACTTCCCAATGAGTAAAACTGAGGAAATGCTTTGACGGTAGTCAGATCTGATATACTAGATTTGCATAAATGTGTGAACTTGTGCTGTTGAACAGTAGCACCATTGTTTTTTTCCCACAAATGCTATTTTTTTTAACTCGTTACCACAGGTCTTATGATGACAGTATGAGTCAATGCACTGAGGCTTGTTCAGCCTAACAGAAAAATAGAAGTTTCTCTGGCACCGTGCATAAATGCACCATATGATGTGATGCTCACGTACAAGGACCAAGAAGGTCCCAGGTTCCATTTCCGGTTTGTGCTGAGTTAGCTGATCTTGGCTGGGGTGGTCGTAGCATTGGAATACTACTGTTGGCATCAGTTCCCAAGTTAGAGATAGTTAAAATCAGTCAGAGTTTACATTCTTGATCACTGTCCAGTGACCCAATACTGGAAAGAGTATAAATGGGGACGCCAGGTGAGGACAGAGTTGGGTTCCACCGTGATGCCCACTTCTCTCTTACCCCCCCCCCCCCCCCCCATTGCCATGATCAGATATCTTTCCAACACCCACTGCCTATAGTAATAAACAAAAATGGCACTGTCAGTAAGGTATGGAAGGCTGCCAACACTAGTGGAGCTGAGAAATGTACAGGATCAGAAAAGTCCATTTTGGTCCATCTGGCTACTATCTAGGAAATATATCCCACGATATCTTTTGCATTCAATTATCAAATTTTTAACCAGGAACTTAACCAACTCTGACTTGAATTTGCTGGTACAAAAAGTCCATTTTAGTCCATTGCATATATTCACCACCCTCTATGTCAAGTCATTAAATTTAAACTGTCCCTCTTTTAAGTTTAAATCTATGCACTTGTTGTATCCCAGCATATGTCAGGGCCTTCAGGATAGGAAGGGAGAAGAATACTATCAGAAAAGGGTCAGAAAATCACAAATCCAAGGAAAATTACCAATTAATGCATTTGATATATTTCAAAATATATATCCAGTATTCAGATTCATAAATACTTAATGGTCAAAATGTCACATTTGTATTAAATTTATTTCTGAGAACAATCCATTGCTGTTTTTGATACAATTTAATTTGTGTTTTTAAATTATTGATGATCACAGAGCCATTCCTAAAAATACATTTTTTAAATGAACCATTAAAAATTGGATTTATCATGCCATTGCTACTGATTTTCATCTTATCTCATTTTCATCTTATTCTGAGCACAGTGGCATAAATGGTTCACATTTTAATAGTATGCTACCAGAACATTCTTGAGTATTTGTGCTGTTGTATTAGTACCAGTACACTTAGGAAAAATCAAACTTAAGCTGTATTGCTTTATTGTTGTGGTGTGATGTTGATTCATCACCTCAAATTTGCTCCCAATTGTATTATTTACAGTGACATAATTGTAACCTTGAGTACTTCGCCCCAAAACTCTGTCTCTGAACACAACTCAAGTTTGCAAGGATAAAATCTATAATTGTATTCCATGGTGCTTTTGTTCAGTTCAAGTGGACATGATGGGCTGGATTTTGCAGTGAGCGGTGCCATTCGTTAGACATGCACTTACCCATAGACTTTCTATGGGGTTTTGCACGGCAAATTACTATAAATTAAAGAGCCAAACAGTGCAGCACCTCTACAAGGCATCTGGGACCTGTGAACAGGGCAAGCAGCTGGTATCCCCTTAACTAATCAGATAGAAGAATTGTTAATGAGCAGCGCAGTCCGAACTAGGAAGTGTAAGTTAGAATGGTGGATTCAATGTCAAATGAGATACAGAAAGCGAAATAGAGCAGGAAAGAAAGATTGGATTAAGAGAGACTAAAGAGACAAATAAAAAGTTGTTTTAAAAGTTAGTTATTTTAAATCTCCAACAGTAATTAAAAGCTGAAGGAATGAGACTCCACACTTGTAAAAGTTCATTTTCAGTGCCAGAGAGGTTGTTTGGCTGTAATTAAGACTTACCACACTGTTAAAAGCGTACTTACACTGAAATGGACAAGCTTTACTAATATTAGTTACTTTAAGTTCTTCACTCTCATTAGACCCTTGGTTCCCCACTATTTCTGGTATGTTTTTTGTGTCTTCTACTGTGAAGACAGATACAAAATATTTGTTTAACATCTCTACCATTTCCTATTCCCCATTATAATTTCTCCTGTCTCAGCTTCTAAGGGACCCATGTTTACTTTTGCTACTCTCTTCCTTTTTACATACTTGTAGAAGCTCTTACAATCTGTTTTCATACTTGCTAGTTTACTCTCTCTTTCTATTTTCTCCCTCTTTATTAATTTTTTGCCATCCTTTACTGGTTTCTAAAACTCTCCCAATCCTCAGGCTTGCTACATTTCTTGGCAACATTATAAGCCTCTTCTTTTAATCTAATACTATCCTTAACTTCTACAGTTAGCCACGGATGGATCACTTTTCCTGTGCCGATTTTATTCCTCAATGGAATGTATGTTTGTGGAGTCATATCTTTTAAACAAATTTCCCAATCAACCTTAGCCAACTCACCCTTCATACCTGTGTAATTGGCTTTGTTTAAGTTTAAGTACATCACTCTCGAACTCAATGTGAAATTCTATCATATTATTATTACTCTGCCCCAGGGCATCCCTTACTATGAGATTACTAATTAACCCTGTCTTATTACACAAGACAAGATCTAGAATAGCCTGTTCCCTGGTTGGTTCCACTGTATTGTTTTAGGAAACTGTCTCGAATGCATTCCATGAACTCGTCCTCCAAACTACTTTTTTGTCAATTTGATTTGCCTAATCTATATGAAGATTAAAGTCCCCCACGATTATTGTTACAAGCGCCTCTTATTTCTTGATTAATACTCTGTCCAACAGAATAACTACTGTTATGGAGCCTATAAACTACTCCCACCAGTGTTTTCTGCTCCTTATTATTTCTTATCTCCACCCATACTGATTCTGCTTCCTGATCTTCTGAGCCAAGATCCTTTCTCACCATCGTCTTTATGTCATCCTTTATTATCAGGACTACCCACCGCCCCCCCAACCCCACCACTTTTCATTTTGTCTGTCTTTTTGAAAAGTCAACTGCCCTGGAATATTTAGTTCCCAACCTTGGTCACCTTGGAACCACTTCTCAGTAATGGCTATCTCTATTTGTGCCATCAATTCGTCTGTCTTGTTACGAATGCTTCGTGCATTTAGATAATTTGCCTTTAATTTAACATTTTATATTTTTCCCTGAATTGACCTTATTCACTGATGCACTATTACTGTTAAACTCTCTGTCCCTTTCTGACTCACTCTGCTTATCTTTATCTCTACCATTACCAACAAGCCAGGGATCAACCCTGGCTCAATGAGGAGTGTAGAAGAGCATGCCAGGAGCAGCACCAGGTGTACCTAAAAATGAGGTGCCAGCCTGGTGAAGCTACAACTCAGGACCACATGCATGCTAAACAGCAGAAGCAACATGCTATAGACAGGGCGAAGTGATTCCACAATCAACGGATCAGATCAAAGCTCTGCAGTCCTGCCACATCCAGTCGTGAATGGTGGTGGACAATTAAACAACTAACGGGAGGACGAGGCTTTGTAAACATCCCCCATCCTCAACGATGGTGGAGTCCAGCACGTGAGTGCAAAAGACAAGGCTGAAGCGTTTGCAACCATCTTCAGCCAGAAGTGCCGAGTGGATGATCCATCTCGGCCTCCTCCCGATATCCCCACTATCACAGAAGCCAGTCTTCAGCCAATTCGATTCACTCCACGTGATATCAAGAAACGGTTGAGTGCACTGGATACAGCAAAGGCTATGGACCCCGACAACATCCCAGCTGTAGTGCTGAAGACTTGTGCTCCAGAACTAGCTGCGCCTCTAGCCAAGCTGTTCCAGTACAGCTACAACACTGGCATCTACCCGACAATTTGGAAAATTGCCCAGATATGTCCTGTTTACGAAAAGCAGGACAAATCCAATCCGGCCAATTACCGCCCCATCAGTCTACTCTCAATCATCAGCAAAGTGTTGGAAGGTGTCGTCGACAGTGCTATCAAGCGGCACTTACTCACCAATAACCTGCTCACCGATGCTCAGTTTGGGTTCCGCCAGGACCACTTGGCTCCAGACCTCATTACAGCCTTGGTCCAAACATGGATAAAAGAGCTGAATTCCAGAGGTGAGGTGAGAGTGACTGCCCTTGACATCAAGGCAGCATTTGACCGAGTGTGGCACCAAGGAGACCTAATAAAATTGAAGTCAATGGGAATCAGGGGGAAAACTCTCCAGTGGCTGGAGTCATACCTGGCACAAAGGAAGATGGTAGTGGTTGTTGGAGGCCAATCATCTCAGCCCCAGGACATTGCTGCAGGAGTTCCTCAAGGCAGTGTCCTAGGCCCAACCATCTTCAGCTGCTTCATCAATGACCTCCTTCCATCATAAGGTCAGAAATGGGGCTGTCCGCTGATGATTGCACAGTGTTCAGTTCCATTCGCAACCCCTCAGATAATGAAGCAGTCCGAGCCCGCATGCAGCAAGACCTGGACAACATCCAGGCTTAGGCTGATAAGTGGCAAGTAACATTCGCACCAGACAAGTGCCAGGTAATGACCAACAAGAGTCTAACCACCTCCCCTTGACATTCAACGGCATTACCATTGCCGAATCCCCCACCATCAACATCCTGGGGGTCACCATTGACCAGAAACTTAACTGGACCAGCCATATAAATACTGTGGCTACAAGAGCAGGTCAGAGGCTGGATATTCTGCGGCGAGTGACTCCATTCCTGACTCCCCAAAGCCTTTTCACCATCTACAAGGCACAAGTCAGGAGTGTTATGGAATACTCTTCACTTGCCTGGATGAGTGCAGCTCCAACAACACTCGAGAAGCTCGACACCATCCAGGACAAAGCAGCCCGCTTGATTGGCACCCCATCCACCACTCTGAACATTCACTCCCTTCACCACCGGCGCACAGTGGCTGCAGTGTGTACCATCCACAGGATGCACTGCAGCAACTCGCCAAGGCTTCTTCGACAGCACCTCCCAAACCCGCGACCTCTACCTCCTAGAAGGACAAGAGCAGCAGGTACATGGGAACAACACCACCTGCACGTCCCCCTCCAAATCACACACCATCCCGACTTGGAAATATATCGCCACTGGGTCAAAATCCTGGAACTCCCTTCCTAACAGCACTGTGGGAGAACCTTCACCACACGGACTGCAGTGGTTCAAGAAGGTGGCTCACCACCACCTTCTCAAGGGCAATTAGGAATGGGCAATAAATGCCGGCCTTGCCAGCGACGCCCACATCCCATGAACAAATTTTTTAAAATCGCTACACTGCTGTATGGCCTTTACTTCTCTCTCTTCAGATCTATAAATTTGCCCTTGACTGAACCCTCCCTCCCCCCGCGCCCCCCCTTTTTTTTTTAAGTTTAAAGCCCTATCTACCGGTGTAGTCATTCGATTCACCAGGACACTGGTCCCAGCCCATTTTACGTGGAGCCCAACCCAACGGAACAGCTCCCTCTTTCCCCAATACTCGTGCCAGTGCCCATGAATCGAAACCCCTGTCTGCCACACTGCACTTTGAGCCGCACAGTTAACTCTGATCTCTTTGACCCTATGCCAATTTGCGTGTGGCTCAGGTAATAATCCAGAGATTATTACCTTTGAGGTTCTGCTTATTAATTTGGACCCTAGCTTCTCAAACTCCCTCAGCAGAAACTCATTCCTTGTCCTACCTATGTCGTTGGTTTCTGTGTGGACCACAACAACAGGATCCTCCCCCTCATGCTCCAAGTTCTTGAAGTCCAAAAATCTATCTATTTCAGCTTTGAACATATTCAATGACTCAGCATCCACAGCCCGCTGGGGTACAGAATTTCCAAAGATTCACAACCCTCTGAGTGAAGAAATTCCTCATCATCTTAGTCTTCAAAAAAAAACGACTCCTTATCCTGAAACTATGCCCCCTAGTTCTAGACTCTCCAGCCAGGGGAATCAACCTCTCAGCGTCTACCCTGTCAAGCCCCCTCAGAATCATGTATGTTTTAATGAGATCACCTCTCATTCTTCTAGATTTCAGAGAGTATAGGGAGAACAGTCTGGTTCAGCCTGATGGTGGGGCCGAAGACAATGGTTTTGGTTTTCTCACAGCTCTCTTTTGCAGTTATACAGTAAAGAGTGCTTTAGTGCTCTGCTGTGTCTTTGGTTTATTAATTTATCCAGTTTATTGAATCATATCTTTTCAATTTGTCTGTGTTGCTAATATTTGCATGAAATTGCAGAAAATAAACAATTTTGTGTCTGCTCATAGAGAAAGAAGTTCTTGAGGTTCTATTTTCATCCTGTTGGTTTTCAATTCCTGTTAGAGTAGAAGCCTTTGATACCCCATTTATATTGGTCAGCTGCTTCTACTGGAAGCTGTTGCACAAAAAGTTTTAGGAGCTGGTGCTCTAAATTGAATTAATTGTATGAATGAAATTCAGAGCTCTAATGGTAACCTAAAAACAACTGCACTTGCACAGGCTTCCAAGTTTGAATTTTGACTTGATGGCAAGTAAGGGGCCAGCAATATAAAAGCAGCAAATTGCTTACTTGTACTTGATGGCTGAAAAGAAAGGTTCTCTACAGCGTCCTATGTCAGGAGTCATGATGTGGAGATGCCGGTGATGGACTGGGGTGGACAAATGTAAGGAATCTTACAACACCAGGTTATAGTCCAACAATTTTATTTTAAAATCACAAGCTTTCGGAGATTATCTCCTTCGTCTCACCTGACAATGATAAGTATACTCAAAGTGAGCAAATGCTGATATTGTTTAGTACATGTGGTTTAATGTTTGTTATTCTCCTAGCTGGGGGATTAGAATGGTGGGTCTGTTCAGGCAACTGTCCATCTAGATGAGATTCATCAGATATTCTACTTCTATTTGCAGCTACTTCTGATGTATCTGAATCAGTGCCAATTTGGAAGTGCTAAATCTCAGTACTTTTGGATGCTTTGCTGTTGTCAGTTCATGATAGCACATGAGAGCCAACTGGCTAATCCTGTGCTTCTCTCTACATGCTTCCTCCATTTGAACATTGGGAAGACCAAAAGCATCTTCTTCGGTTCCTGACAAAAAAACTCCATAGTCGTCCATCAACACTGCTGAAACCCATATTCACGCTTTTGTTATCTCCAGGCAACATCTCTAACACTGGCCTTCCAAGCTTCACTCTACACAAACTCCAACTCATCCAAAAATCTCATGCCTGGACCCTGCAGGGTCTTGGTGGGTAAGTCCTGCTTGCCCACCAATCCCATTGCTGTCATCTATAGGTTCACTGACCCCCCCCCCCCCCCCCCCCCCAAGAGATGGAATTCAAAATCCTTATTCACAGATCCCTCCATGAGCTTGCCGTTCCTTCCAGTTCTACATGCCAGCCCTTCAGTTCTTTGACTCTAGCCTCCTGTGCATCCCCGCTACCGCTGTTCCACCATCAGTGGCAGAACCTTGAACAGTTGCACTCCTACTCTCTGGAATGTCCTCCCAAAGCCGCCCTGCCTTTACAAGTCTCCAATTTGCTTTCAATTAACTCTCCTAACTTGTTCACTACTGTCAGACATGTTTCTTCTCCATGAAGCACCTTAGAGCATTTTCTGTATTAAAGGTACTATACAATGCAAGTTATTGACACTGCTAGAGACATGTTCTCGTGAGACCCCATCATCTCTGAAGGCAAAATTGCAGTCGGCAATTATGTGTCTAAATCTCTATGTTCTCCAAATGAGTTGAAGCAAGCATAACTGTTTAGTGCCAGCAATCCATACCAACTTCCATTATGGGTATTGATTGTATGAAGACAAGTGACTGCTGAACACAATTTATATGTAGTGCAATGTCTTGTTTGTGAAAGCAGGCTCCAGAGGGCCTGTATCCTAAGATAGCTAATAAGGATCAGGCATATTTTTGAACATACAACCAAAAGGTGAGAGGAATAAAATCTTAATAGTTTTGGTTCTTAAGTTTTTTGCTTCCTTCTGAATCATACTTAAATAATATTACATAAGATCACTTCTAAATGGGTTTTATAGGGTTTGCAATGAATTAAGGTTTAATAGGCTGTTTTTAAAAAAATGTATAAAGTAGACTGTCTGTCTTCTCAAAATGCTATAGTGTAATTAAATATAACATAAGCTGGACAACTGTTATGTGCTTCATTGTGTCTTTAATAGATAGATAGACACCTCTTCTGGTCCTACATTGTCAAGGTTTAATGCTCAAAAGTGTGAAATACTCATTCACAAGTCAAGTGAAGGAAAAGCGCACGAACACATTCATCTTTATTTTGTGGCTCAAAAATGTTTTTGATGTTCCTTTTGCAGACATTTTTTTTGAAACTCAACAGTTAAGTGGAGTTTAAAGTGTGGTGCATCATTTCTTTTTAAGCCATTACTGTCTCTACTCATTTCTTCCTGCACTTTCAAAAACTACCTAAGACTTTTTTTCTGCTCGGATTGTTTTATAAACGTTCAGAAATTATTTTTGGCCACAAATTCTTGCTGTTTGTTAATTGAGCAATGGCAGTTCATTTGTCTTCCTCTTTCCTCCAGTTTTGTCATCATTGCTTCGCTTATTCCAATTTTGTCCTTTTCTCATTTTGCTTCACCTGAAGATATTGAAGCATGGTGAGGATGTATAGTTCCAGGATCACTGGCAGCTCTACACTCTTGCTGAAGTGACTATTCTTCATGTGTAAAGATAAATAGTCAGCATTAACATACTATGCAACCATATTGGCATTGTAGCTGAGCCTTTCCTGTCCTCACCTGAAGTTCCGATGTATAGACTTTCCCACACAGTTAATTGGATAGCAACCAGTAGTGAGAACAGTGGCTGATTATTATTTTTTGTTCTATCCTAGCTCAGGGATGCTTTGTAGAAGTAAATTGAATTCAGTTAACTTGCACAGACCAAGAATCAATGTGATTTGGCAGTGGAAAGATTGATGTGGGTTATGTGCTAACTGAAAATATACTTGAGGTATCAGAGCAGGCGAGTTCTTTTGGGAGGGGGGGTGGTTGGGGCAGTAATGGACAATAAACCATCAGCACGATGTTCAAGGGAATCAAGGGATATGGGGATCGGGCAGGAAAGTGGAGTTGAGGTTGAAGATCAACCATGATCTTATCGAATTGCAGAGCTGGCTTGAGGGGCCAAATGGCCTACTCCTGCTCCTTCCATATTACTTATGTTCTTGGGCTCTTAAAAAGCAAGCAAGCAGAATGTACCAATGCATAGCAAGGGGTATAACATATTTTCCAGTGTGTTAATTTTAAAACTTTATATGGTCCTGGTGAAACCATATCTGGAGTACTGTGTGCAGTCCTGGTGTTCTTATTTCAAAAAGAACATTTAGTTATTGGAGGGGGTACAGAGAAGGGCTGTGCAGTAGATTCTGGAACTTGAGGGAATGACGTATGATGAAAGAGTTACTACCTTGGGCCTTTTCTCTCTGAAAAGAGATGACTGAGAGGGGGATATGATGGCGTTTAAAATTATGGAAGATTTGGACAAATTGGATCCAAGGAAGCTTTTCTGACATGTACATAATTTAAGCACAAGGGGTCATATCTGCAAATCAAGGACAGCAAAAGCAAATAGGAAATGCAGGAGGAACTTTTTTTTTACTAAAAGGGTGATAAGTATGTTACTGGAACATGAAACCTTAATGGGTTTCAAGAAGGAACTAGACAGGTGCTTGTCAACAAAAGGGATTCAGGGTTATTAGAAATGCACCAAAGGAATACTATGGATAGGTGGGCTAGATAGACTGAAGATCTTCTCCTGCCTGAAACTGTTATTGTGTTACTATGAAACAGATGGATTCAGTATCCTTACCTGGACAATATACGAGGGAACGACAGTGCACATGGTATGACCAGTCAATTCTCCGAACAAGACCATCGGTGACTATGTCCATGATGTGGCAGATTGGCATTTTTACAGCCAGAGAACCTCGTGGGCTTGCTTTAAAAATTTCATTTACCTACAGGTGATTGGGAATATGACCCCCCCCCCCCCCCAGGGAAAAGGAAGGCCGCGAAGAGTTGCCTTGGTGCGCATTTTTACAGGCATTTAACGCGAGTCAATGAAAGCCACAATGCACCGGCTCTGGGGTCCCTGACTTTGGATGGAACCTTTCTTCCAGGTTCCAGCTCTTGTATAGACCACAGATTGAGGATTTTTCACAGGATTTCACTTGGCTGCATCTCTAGATCAATCACTAGGGTCTGGAGAAACAGGTAAATTGTCACATCTAACCTTAATGTAGACCAAGTGTAGGGGTTCCACTGAATGGAACCCTGTAAGGTATGTTATAAATTGGATAGGCAGGGAGTAAAGGATAGACTACTAGAGCCTAGCCTTCAGTTGCTTCCAAGCCTTTATTCACAGAGCTCCACATTACACCCACCACACCCTAGATAAGCTCTCATATCAATGGATACGAGAGTCTCCAATTGATACGAACCACTTGAATACAATTAACACATTGATATAAATCATATGGATATAATTAACATGGTACACCGGTTGCAGGCTCAGTGGTTTTAAAAAGTCTCTTTTCCAAAGAGAACAAGTTCAGCTTCCTCAGTTAAGATTCCTGCCACTAGGAATTACCTTTTTTTCCTTACCCTTTCAAGAGCAATAATATCCTTCCTATGACTAAGTGGCAGAACTGCATACAGTATTCCAAATGGGATTTGATTAACTCCTTGCACAGCAAAAATTGAACCTCTGTTGACTTGTGCTCTGTTCCAATGTTAATGTAACTCTGTATGTTTGCTTTTTTTGTGTTTGGCTGACAGTTTAATTAAACTGTCCATTGTTCACTCTAGATCTCTTTCATGATCAGCACGCTATGTGACAATTTCCTTTAACACGTATTGCAAACTGCTGTTGAAATATGCTTAAAGCATATTTTTTTCACGACAACATTGTTGCACGTTACTGAACAGGGTGAAGAGTCAAAATTTGGATTTTCACAAATCTGAGTCCAAATATAAAAATTGCAGAGCAATCTTAGTGTGATTTGTGGGGGTCTGTGTTGAGGTTAGTATCATATCGCAGGCTTCTTAATGTAGCCCATACCAAGGAGCTTGAGGAAACCTTGCCACTATTTTATGTTGCACGGTGAAGAAGAAGTGGGATCAAGTACCACAAGATCACCTTCCTCCATCCTGAGAGTAACTGGAACAAAGGAAGGTGTTTCTTTTTTTTCGTTCATGGGATGTGGGTGTCGCTGGCAAGGCCAGCATTTATTGCCTATCCCTTATTGCCCTTGAGAAGGAGGTGGTGAGCAGCCTTCTTGAACCGCTGCAGTCCATATGGTGACGGTTCTCCCACAGTGCTGTTAAGTAGGGAGTTCCAGGATTTTGACCCAGCGTCGATGAAGGAACGGTGATATATTTCCAAGTCGGGATGGTGTGAGACTTGGGGGGGGGGGGGGGGGGGACGTGCAGGTGGTGTTGTTCCCATGTGCCTGCTGCCCTTGTCCTTCTAGGTGGTAGAGGTCTGGGTTTGGGAGGTGCTGTCGAAGAAGCCTTGGCAAGTTGCTGCAGTGCATCCTGTGGATGGTACACACTGCAGCCACTGTGCACCGGTGGTAGAGGGAGTGAATGTTTCGGCTGGTGGATGGGGTATCAATCAAGCGGGCTGCTTTGTCCTGGATGGTGTCGAGCTTCTTGAGTGTTGTTGGAGCTGCACTCATCTATGCAAGTGGAGAGTATTCCATCACACTCCGGACTTCTGCCTTGTAGATAGTGGAAAGGCTTTGGGAGTCAGGAGGTGAGTCACTTGCCGTAGAATACCCAGCCTCTGACCTGCTCTTGCAGCCACAGTATTTATATGGCTGGTCCAGTTAAGTTTCTGGTCAATGGTGACGCCCAGGATGTTGATGGTAGGGGATTTGGTGATGGTAAAGCCATTGAATGTCAAGGGGAGGTGGTTAAATTCTCTCTTGTTGGAGATGGTCATTGCCTGGCACTTGTCTGGTGCGAATGTTACTTGCTACTTATCAGCCCAAGCCTGGATGTTGTCCAGGTCTTGCGACATGCGGCACGGACTGCTTCATTATCTGAGGGGTTGCGAATGGAACTGAACACTGTGCGAACATTCCCATTTCTGACCTTATGATGGAGGGAAAATCATTGATGAAGCAGCCGAAAATGGTTGGGCCTAGGACACTGCCGTGAGGAACTCCTGCAGCAATGTCAAGGGGCTGAGATGATTGGCCTCCAACAACCACTACCAAGTTCCTTTGTGCTAGGTATTACTCCAGCCACTGGAGAGTTTTCCCCCTGATTCCCTTTGACTTCAATTTTACTAGGGCTCCTTGGTGCCACACTCGTTCAAATGTTGCCTTGATGTCAAGGGCTGTCACCTCACCTCATCTCTGGAATTCAGCTCTTTTATCCATGTTTAGACCAAGGCTTTATTGAGGTCTGGAGCCAAGTGGTCCTGGCGGAACCCAAACTGAGCATCGGCGAGCAGGTTATTGGTGAGTAAGTGCCGCGTGGTAGCACTGTCGCCGACACCTTCCATCACTTTGCTGATGATTGAGAGTAGACTGATGAGGCAGTCATTGGCCGGATTGGATTTGTCGTGTTTTTTGTGGACAGGACATACCTGGACAACTTTCCACATTGTCAGGTAGATGCCAGTGTTGTAGCTGTACTGGAACAGCTTGGCTAGAGGCGTAGCTAGTTCTGGAGCACAAGTCTTCAGCACTACAGCCGGGATGTTGTCGGGGCCCATAGCCTTTGTCATATCCAGTGCACTCAGCCGTTTCTCGACATCACGTGGAGTGAATCGAATTGACTGAAGACTGGCTTCTGTGATGGTGGGGATATCGGGAGGAGGCCGAGATAGATCATCTACTCGGCACTTCTGGCTGAAGATAGTTGCAAACGCCTCAGCCTTGTCTTTTTCACTCATGTGCTGGACTCTGCCATCATTGAGGATGGGGATGTTTGCAGAGCCTCCTCCTCCCGTTAGTTGTTTAATTGTCCACCACCATTCACGACTGGATGTGGCAGGACTGCAGAGCTTTGATGTGATCTGTTGGTTATGGAATCGCTTAGGTCTGTCTAGCATGTTGCTTCCGCTGTTTAGCACGCATGTAGTCCTGTATGGTAGCTTCACCAGGTTGGCATCTTATTTTTTGGTACGCCTGGTGCTGCTCCTGGCATACTCTTCTGCACTCCTCGTTGAACCAGGGTTGATCCCTTGGCTTGTTGGTAATGGTAGAGTGAGGAATATGCCGAGCCATGAGGTTACAGATTGTGCTGTAATACAAATCTGCTGCTGCTGATGGCCCACAGCCCCTCATGGATGCCCAGTTTTGAGCTGCTAGATCTGTTCTGAATCTATCCCATTTAGCACAGTGGTAGTGCCACACCACACATTGGATGGTGTCCTCAGTGCGAAGACGGGACTCCGTCTCCACGAGGACTGTGCGGTGATCACCCCTGCCAATACTGTCATGGACAGATGCATCTGTGATTGGTGAGGATGAGGTCAAGTAGGTTTTCCCTCGTGTTGGTTCGCTCACCACCTGCCGCAGGCCCAGTCTGGCAGCCATGTCCTTCAGGACTCAGCCAGCTCGGTCAGTCGTGGTGCTGCTGAGCCACTCTTGGTGATGGACATTGAAGTCCCCCACCCAGAGTGCATTCTGTGCCCTTGCTACCCTCAGTGCTTCCTCCAAGTGGCGCTCACTCAGAGGAGGACTGATTCATCAGCTGAGGGAGGTGTTGACAAAATAGTGGTAGTGTGCTGCGTGCTGCACAATGTAGATGTAGAAAGAGTCTGTATCTAAGGGCCAGCAATACACCATGACCCAGGCAGAAGAAAAGGGAAAGGATGATGAGGAGCTGGCAGAAACAGAGCAGCCACTTCAGGAGCATCATTGGCATTCCAGGCTATGATTGAGGAGCTCTTTCCCTAAGGCCTGTCTTTACGTTTCATTTTTTTTGTAAACAAACTCTTATTGTTACTGGTAAACATAAACTTGGAAGCAAAAACAATGACAGCGATCCTTGCTTATTCAAAATAATAGTGAAGTTGTGAGTTTGTGCAATAGTGTGTGATGCTCCATCTACTCTACCACTCCTATGTGATGTACCAGATAGAGTGTAAGTTCTCTTTCTCTTCCCCCACCCCACCCCACACCACCCCTCCCCTTCCAACAGTGGTTACTATAGAAAATAGTCCTGTTTCGGGGAAGGGAAAAGAAATAACATACGCACTGTAGCAACCCTAACATACTCGCTGAAGCTTAACCTAGGTAAGTTGTACTGGCACACTCCTGTATAACCTAAATACCTTACAAGAGGAGTGTCACAGTTAATTCAAACTACCTAACTGCAGAAACTCAGTCCAACAGTATGGCCAAAACCTGACTAGACACAGTCAAAGTAGACAATCGCAGCTGCAAACTACTGCTATTACCACTTAGCAGAGTTAACCAAAAGAGTTGTCTCCAAACTATTCTGAAAGGCATATCGTACAATAACATGTCCACTGCATGCTATGAAAGGAATGTGTATCAACATGATGTAACTGAGGCATAGTTGCAATTTTATTTTTTTTAAATCTGTGCAAACTGTGACTTATGCTCTTGATTCAATGCAAGTACCAGATGAACATGTTTTAGTTTCTGCTCTGATACAACATAATATAATGTGCTGGTATGCAATGAAACCTTATTTTGAATACCTTCAGCCTCTTAAACTATGATCTAGGCCATTGGTTTGCTGTCCCTCCCCTCTTTCCCCCCCCCATGGACAGATTCGTATAATGCAATCTTCAAAACATAGATTAAATGACGAACCCATAATCCCACGTAATGAAAACAATTTTTTATTCTGTCACCAATAAATCAGTGATCATGATTATAAACAGATAGAATTGCATAATGTAATTTCCAAAACGCCTGCGAAAATGCCAGAATCCCATGCAATAGAAATGGAATTTGACTTGCTCAGTCATTGCAAACCAGTAGCTTCAACAATGATGAATGGGCTGCAATATTAAATAGATCTATTTAATGGAACGCTATAATTTCTTGGTGGAAGTTGGTAAATTTTTAGTGGTAGTGCACAATATTTGTGATTCTGCCTCCAACAGTGGCAATTAAGGTATTTCCCTTGTGGTTAGAAACTACGGGAGTGCCACCACAGCCATTTAAGGCAGCGAGTTGCTGAGCCATTGCAGACTAGAAAGTCCCAGAGTTGGTGGGTGATTTATGCTGGATTAGCTGGGTGACAGTAGGGTTGCTACAACGGTCCTGTCAGGGAGGTGAAAAATTGTCCAAGGTTTTTGTTCCTGATAGCTATCCAATGTTCCCAGCTGGAAGTCTGCAAATGTCAGTGTCTGATGAGCACTGAATCAGGCTTGACTCTGTCAGGAGTTTATGGCTCCTAACTGATACCTGTCGTGGTAGTACTTGATGCTGGCACTGATGTCCAACATGGGAATGTGTTCCATTTTCTAATGCTAACAGCTTTCATCTTGATGAGTGCAAAAAAAAATGCCAAAAAATACAACTAGAGAGGGAAGGTTTACTGAACATTTGGCTTGAAAGTACTTCAGCAGTATCAAAATGGGTGCAGGCTTCAAATTGATATCTGCGCACTCCAGTCATTAGCATAATTTCAATTATATTGTCACTATTACAATCACAGTTTAAGGTTGCTGGAACTAAATCAATTGTACATGCACAGATTGTAATTGTTTAATGAGTCCCTGCTGTGAAATACTGTCAATGGAAAAGGCATCAGACATGGTGAAGCACAGTGAAATCCAGAAGATGATGTGAAGGCTGTTCAGCTATGTAAATATGATGGAATAGGCTGAAATTAGTGCAGAGCATTTTTTAAATCCTACATTAGCCACTTGTTTCTATGGTTGATAGTTAACTGTAGTTCAGGGCACAGGCATGAACTATGGCTTAATGTTACATGACATACTCTTGTGATTCTTCCAACTGTTGAAAATAGAACTGCAGTTTTTTAATTTAATTTCTCAAAAATCTGTAAAGTTGATTGCTGTGAATTACTTGTGCTTAGTGAGTTCAAGTTTGAGTGAGAAGGTTAGTATGAATCTGTATTAAGTATGCTACATTCATGTCTTTTTAGAAATGTATACTGTACTAAGACGAGTATGGGAACCAATGTTTGTTAGTTGTAACATTATCACCTAGGGCTCCCTTGATGGCTTAATGGGTAAATGTACCATATGGTGGCTACTGTCCTGTACAGACCAAGTTTGATTCCCAGCATGTGCTGTCTGTTCTTAATGGGAGCATCATATTTGGTCTTGGCAAGCCTGGGCAGAGAGGAAAATCAGCCTGAGTTCCTGCTCCTGATTGATTTCCAATTACATCTGCTTGAAATTTGGCTCTGAGATGAGGTGAACATCAAATTCAGCTGATACTCCACAGTCCAACAGTCTGTGGGTACTTGCTGTGTTAGGCTCATATAAGAAGGGTGGCTACTTGGGTAAGATACTGGAGGATTGCTAACCCCTGAGGAATTGTATCCCAGAATGTATCAATACGTTCAGGATTGAAAAGGAGAAAATTGGGGAAAGAGAAAGATAACAGATACTATAAGACATATTCTGTATTCTTGTGAATACTGTAAGATATGTTATTTTTTGAGTAAGATTTCATCGATTTCCTACTGAATACTGTGTACCATACTGATGAACATCTCTGATGTACATGTAATTCATACTGAATTTTTTTGTATGGCAACTTTAAATTTGTTGAAATGTGCAAAATGTCTGCCAATGTACCTGTTTTTGAAGTTGATAGTTCATTCTCAATACTTCTTATCGTCCTCCAACAAGCAAGCAAAATTACTAAATGTGAATAATAAAGGATGAACTATAAATTACTATTAATTTGCCTCTTTCATGCTGCCTAAGGATAAATATCAGGAGCTGATAAGGTAAGACACCCTGTCATATGCAATGTGCATGCTGCTGTTACAACAGTTTAAGATAATTAATCTGCTGTAGTTATAACAAATTTTATAATGAATTCCTCCTTTCTTGATGCACCTTCCATTGAGTATAAGTACAGTATGAAATTGTCTTCTAAAGTAAATTTTAAATACATGTATGACTCAATAAGTGTACAGTGCAAAATGTCAATCACTCTGAGGTTCCAAAACTGGGATGGGGAAGGCGTGCTGAGGTTATTTGGGGAGGGTGCAAGGTGGACGGACTGGATAAGAACAAGAGCCACCGATGCAACCTCAGGAGTTGCCTTATGGGGTGATCTCAGCATAGCATGGGATGCATGAATCCCTGCTAATTTCTAGAAGTGAACTTTGGACCTATCAGACCTGCATGTGGTACGTTACTGTGACACCGGAAGCAGCTTTGATAGGTTCAATGTTTTTTTTTATTCGTTCATGGGATGTGGGCGTCGCTGGCGAGGCCGGCATTTATTGCTCATCCCTAATTGCCCTTGAGAAGGTGGTGGTGAGCCGCCACCTTGAACCGCTGCAGTCTGTGTGGTGAAGGTTCTCCCACAGTGCTGTTAGGAAGGGAATTCCAGGATTTTGACCCAGCGGCGATATATTTCCAAGTCTGGATGGTGTGTGACTTGGAGGGGAATGTGCAGGTTGTGTTGTTCCCATGTGCCTGCTGCTCTAGGTGGTAGAGGTCACTGGTTTGGGAGGTGCTGTCGGAGAAGCCTTGGTGAGTTGCTGCAGTGCATCCTCTGGATAGTACACACCGGCCACAGTGCGCCGGTGGTGAAGGGAGTGAATGTTTAGGGTGGTGGATGGGGTACCAATCAAAAGGGCTGCTTTGTCCCGGATGGTGTTGAACTTCTTAAGTGTTGTTGGAGCTGCACTCATCCAGGCAAGTGGAGAGTATTCCAGCACACTCCTGACTTGTGCCTTGTAGATGGCGGAAAGGCTTTGTGGAGTCAGGAGGTGAGTCACTCGCCGCAGAATACCCAGCCTCTGACCTGCTCTTGCAGCCACAGTATTTATATGGCTGGTCCAGTTAAGTTTCTGGACAATGGTGCCCCCAGGATATTGATGGTGGGGGATTTGGCGATGGTAATGCCGCTGAATGTCAAGGAGAGGTGGTTAGACTCTTGTTGGAGATGGTCATTACCTGGCACTTGTCTGGTGTGAATGTTACTTGCCACTTATCAGCCCAAGCCTGGATGTTGTCCAGGTCTTGCTGCATGCGGGCTTGGACTGCTTCATTATCTGAGGGGTTGCGAATGAAACTGAACACTGTGCAATCATCAGCGAGCATCCCCATTTCTGACCTTATGATGGGGGGAAGGTCATTGATGAAGCAGCTGAAAATGGTTGGGCCTAGCAATGTCCTGGGCTGAGATGATTGGCCTCCAACAACCACTACCATCTTCCTTTGTGCTAGGTATGACTCCAGCCACTGGAGAGTTTTCCCCCTGATTCCCATTGACTTCAATTTTATTAGGGCTCCTTGGTGCCATGCTCGGTCAAATGCTGCCTTGATGTCAAGGGCAGTCACTCTCACCTCACCTCTGGAATTCAGCTCTTTTGTCCATGTTTGGACCAAGGCTGTAATGAGGTCTGGAGCCGAATGGTCCTGGCGGAACCCAAACTGAGCATCGGTGAGCAGGTTATTGGTGAGTAAGTGCCGCTTGATAGCACTGTCGACGAAACCGTCCATCACTTTGCTGATGATTGAGAGTAGACTGATGGGGCGGTAATTGGCCGGATTGGATTTGTCCTGCTTTTTGTGGACAGGACATACCTGGGCAATTTTCCAAATTGTCGGGTAGATGCCAGTGTTGTAGCTGTACTGGAACAGCTTGGCAAGAGGCGTAGCTAGTTCTGGAGCACAAGGCTTCAGCACTACAGCCGGGATGTTGTCAGGGCCTATAGCCTTTGCTGTATCCAATGCACTCAGCCGTTTCTTGATATCACGTGGAGTGAATCGAATTGGCTGAAGACTGGCTTCTGTGATAGTGAGGATATCGGGAGGAGGCTGAGATGGATCCTCCATTCGGCACTTCTGGCTGAAGATGGTTGCAAACGCCTTCAGCCTTGTCTTTTTCACTCATGTGCTGGACTTCGCCATCATTGAGGATGGGGATGTTTACAGATCCTCCTCCTCCCGTTAGTTGTTTAATTGTCCACCACCATTCACGACTGGATGTGGCAGGACTGCAGAGCTTTGATCTGACCCGTTGGTTGTGGAATCGCTTAGCTCTGTCTATAGCATGTTCCTTCTGCTGTTTAGCATGCATGTGGTCCTTAGTTGTAGCTTCACCAGGTTGGCATCTCCTTTTTAGGTACGTCTGGTGCGGCTCCTGGCATGCTCTTCTACACTTCTTATTTGAACCAGGGTTGATCTCCTGGCTTGTTAGTAATGGTAGAGTGAGGAATGTGCCAGGCCATGAGGTTTTAGATTGTGCTGTAGTACAATTCTGCTGCTGCTGATGGCCCACAGCACCTCATGGATGCCTAGTTTTGAGCTGCTAGATCTGTTCTGAATCTATCCCATTGAGCATGGTGGTAGTGCCACACAACACGTTGGATGGTATCCTCAGTGCGAAGACAGGACTTCGTCTCGACGAGGACTGTGCAGTGGTCACTCCTACCAATACTGTCATGGACAGATGCATTTGCGACAGGTAGATTGGTGAGGACGAGGTCAAATAAGTTTTTGCCTCATTTTGGTTTGCTCACCACCTGCCGCAGGCCGAGTCTGGCAGCTATGTCCTTCAGGACTCGGCCAGCTCGGTCAGTAGTGGTGCTACCGAGCCGCTCTTGGTGATGGACATTGAAGTCCTCCACGCAGAGTACATTCTGTGCCCTTGCTACCCCCAGTGCTTCCTTCAAATGGTGTTCAACATAGTGGAGGAGGACTGATTCATCAGCTGAGGGAGGACGGTAGGTGGTAATCAGCAGGAGGTTTCTTTGCCGATGTTTGACCTGACGCCATGAGATTTCATGGGGTCCAGAGTCAATGTTGAGTACTCCCAGGGCCACTCCCTCCTGACTGTATATCACTGTACTGCCACCTCTGGTTGGTCTGTCCTGCCGGTGGGACAGGACATACCCAGGGATGGTGATGGAAGAGTCTGGGACATTGGCTGAAAGGTATGATTCTGTGAGTATGGCTATGTCAGGCTGTTGCTTGACTAGTCTATGGGAGAGCTCTCCCAATTTTGGCACAAGTCCCCAGATGTTAGTGAGGAGGACTTTGCAGGGTCGACTGGGCTTGGTTTGCCTTTGTCATGTCCGGTGCCTAGTGGTCCGATGCCGGGTGGTCCGTCTGGTTTTATTCTTATTATGACTTTTTTTTTAGCGAGATTGTACAACTGAGTGTCTTGCTAGGCCATTTCAGACGGCAATTAAGAATCAACCACATTGCTGTGGGTCTGGAGTCACATATAGGCCAGACCAGGTAAGGACAGCAGGTTTCCTTCCCTAAAGAACACTAGTGAACCAGATGGGTTTTTACGACAATCCGCTTCTAGAAATTAGCTGGGACTCAAACGTCCAGCGCTGTGCTGAAATCGCCCCATGATGCACCTCCCCATGGCTATGTGAGGTTACATCAGTTAAAGGTCAGTGGCATCTCCTGATTGCATGAAAATAGAGATCCTCGAAGCAGTTGGATATTTGAAGCACCCAGTCCCTACATGACTGATGGCAGGGTGACCATTTTGAATTTTTCTCAATTTTTCCCCCCAGTTTTTGAAACCAATAGGATTGAACTCTGTCATCTTGAAGACTACAAAATACTGTTTCTTAATAAAAGGGGGTGTGTGAATGGGACTTGTCTCTACAAACAGGGGCTCAGCAAAAGAAAGCTTGGGCACTTCTGCTCTATGTAGTTAATGCATGTGGGAAACTAGCCCCATTGGAATTCACCTGTTTAAAAGGTCCACAAATTGTCTTTAAGACTATTTTTAATATCCGACTGTTATACATTACCAGTCTTCAGTAACATGGTGTTATTTGTTTTTGTAGAGTACAGTGCTAAAAGTAACACAAAAATTACTGATTTTTAATCCAAATTGGCCAACATAATTATCTACAGTAAAGATTGGAAAAGTTTATCTCCCTTTACTTCAATAGTTTAAATCCATAATTTCCAATTGGCTGTAAGTGCATGCGCCTAGGAAAAGTAAGTGTAACTGACATCTTCATCACTTGCCTAAATATGCTTTTTAGAGAATTGACTATTGTATGTTTTTATTGTTAAATTATTTTAATTAGATAATATGTGCTCTCCTCAAAATAACTTGGGGCAGTGACCATAACAAATGGTTAAATTGATCTGAGTGGTTGGGGTAAGGTCGTTTAAAGTACTTGGAGGCGTGGAGTCATCCATTCAATCTTGTTTCTTACTTTTATTTGTAGCTCATAAAACAGTTGAAGTTCTTTTAACATGCAGTGTACTTTATTGGATTAATTGTTTGCTGTACAAATTTGAAGTTTTCACTATTAGTGAGAATGTTCTCCAATAGTGCTACAATGCAGAACAAATTTAATTTCAATTTTGTGTTTCCTAGCTTCTTTATAGGTTCATGATTTTCACTGAGCTACTTCTGAATAGCATTATGCTAGAGCATATACAAAAGTTGGACAGAAACCAGCTCAGATATTTATGCACTAATAATGTAAATCCCATTTCCACAATTTTTATTATTTTTTTGACTCACCATTCCCACCTCTTCAAAGAAACTTATATTTTGAATGCTGATCTTTATTTTTTGAAAACTCTAATCAATATTTTGCCTCCAGAGCTTGATTTTATTTTAATATATATAAAATTTTAAAATAAATTTGTTATAATCTCACAAAAATTGGAACAAAGCTGCCTGGTTGTTTCATTATGGGTCAACTTCCTGTTCTGTTCTGATGAATTTTCCTTCCAGTGCCCTCTATCTATTCTGCAGTCCTAACTCCATATACTTTGAACACACAGAGCTTCAAATCATTTGGATATCTCCAGAGCCCAGGCAAACTAATTTACCACTTTTTTGTTTTTAAGTTGTTGTGTACTTGTTGATTCTGTGTATGATACGAAACTATATCTTTCATTTGTGGTTTTATTTCAAGGTCCTTGATTCATCCTCACTCAGCTTTGGGACAAGGGTGAAGTGGTTTGCGATTTGCTTTGCTGTTGGAGTTTGTTGTTCAATTCTCGTAAGTAGAAGCTTTACTCCACTACTGAATATTGCTTTTTATTTTAGTAGTGCTCAAATAAGACTAAGCATTATTTAAGTGTCAGGATTTCATTGTATTAAAACTGACCAGTTAGGGCTGCCCAATGGTTCATCTAGTTAAGGAAGTGAATAGCTGAGCCATAGAGACCATGAAGGTTTGAGGTAGCAGTGCCTCGGCCACTGAAAAAAAAAATTGTCTTAAGTTCTTGCTCCTAACTCTATACAATGATCCCTGCTGGATGAACACGTGTGGGCATCAGGTTAGAACAGGGTCTGGTTTGGCTATGATGCCTCAGTTGATCATGTAGCCTGACAAAACAACAACAGCTTGCATTTATATTGCACCTTTAATGTAGTAAAACGTCTCAAGACATTTCACAGGAGTGATTATCAAACAAAATTTGACACTGAGCCACATAGAGATATTAGGACAGGTAACCAAAAGCTTGGTCAAAGAGGTAGGTTTTAAGGAGGGTCTTAAAGGAGGACAGGCGGAGAGGTATAGGGAGGGAATTCCAGAGCTTAGGGCCTAGGAAGCTGAAGGCACTGCTGCCAATGGTGGAGCAGAGAAAATCGGGGATGCGCAAGAAGCCAGAATTGGAGGAGCGCAGAGATCTGGGAGAGTTGTAGGGCTGGAGGAGGTTACAGAGATAGGGAGGCACCAGGCCATGGAGGGATTTGAAAACAAGGATGAGAATTTTAAAATCGAGGCGTTGCCGGATCGGGAGCCAGTGTAGGTCAGCGAGCACAGGGGTGATGGGAGGACGGGACTTGGTGCAAGTTAGGATATGGGCAACAGAGTTTTGGATGAGCTCAGGTTTACGGCGGGTGCAAGGTGGGAGGCCGGCCGGAAGAGCTTTGGAATAGTCGAGTCTAGAGGTAACAACGGCATGGAAGTGGGTTTCAGCAGCAGATGAGTTGAGGCAGGGACGAAGACAGGCGATGTTACGGAGGTGGAAGTAGGTGATCTTGGTGATGGAGAGGATGTAGGGGGTCGGAAGCTCAGCTCAGCTCAGGGTCAGATAGGTTGCCACGGTTGCAAAAAGTCTGGTTCAACCTCAGACAGTGGCCAGGGAAAGGAACGCAGTTTGTGGCGGGGACCGAAGACCATGGCTTTGGTCTTCCCAATATTTAATTGGACAAAATTCCTACTCATTCAATACTGGATGTCGGACAAGCAGCGTGACAAATCAGAGGCAGTGGAGGAGGGGTTGAGAGAGGTGGTGAGCTAGAACTGGGTGCCATCAGCATACATGGGTGGAACCTGACATGTTTTCGAATGTTATTGCTGAGGGGCAGCATATAGATCAGAAATTGGAGAGGGCCAAGGATAGACCGTTGGCGGGACTCCAGAGGTAACTGTGCGGGTGGAGGAAGAGAATCTATTGCAGGTGATTTCTCTGGCTACGACTGGAACGAGACGAGGGTAGTCCCACCCAACTGGACATCAAAGCAGAGGAGGTTGGAGGATGATGGTGTGGTCAACCATGTCAAAGGCTGCAGACAGGTCGAGAAGGATGAAGAGGAATAGTTTACCACAGTCACAAAGGATGTCATTTGTGACTTTGATAGGGGCGGTTTCATTGATGTGGCAGAGGAGGAAACCTGATTGGAGGGATTCATACATGGAGTTGAGGGAAAGATGGGCACCAATTTGGGAGGCGACAACATATTCAAGGACTTTGGAGAGGAAAGGGAGGTTGGAGATGGGGCGGTAGTTTGCAAGGACAGAGGGGTCAAGGGTGGGTTTTTGAGGGGGGGTGGTGCTTACGACAGATTTGAAACGGGGGTCAGTGCCTGAGGAGAGGGAACTCCTCTCAGTATCAGTTAACATGGGGGCCAGGAAGGGTAGTTGGATGGTCAGCAGTTTGGTGGGAATTGGATCGAGGGAGCAAGAGGTGGGTCTCATGGACAAGATGAGCTCGGAGAGGCCTGATGGAGAGATAGAAGAGAAATTAGAGAAAGATGTGAGTTCATGGCTAGGCGGGGGGCAACCTTAGGGAAGTTTGGCTTGATGGGTTAGGGGAAGCGACAGAGGCAGCTGAACTGCCTTAATCTGGTCTCAATCTCAGTGACCAAGAAGTCCATGAGCTCTTCACACTTGTTGACTGGGCTCACATGTGAAGGATTTGGGCAAGGTACTGCAGGCAACCGGCACCAATAGAACCAAATGCAGGAAATAGTTGGGATGTCACACTATACATTTTATACTATGGTTCAGTAACCCAATGGATAACATGCATTGTACCATTTTGTTCAGTGCTGTCACCCTGCATTTAAAGCTTATTGGACCAATACACTATTGTGAAAATAGCAAGTGGCCCGATACACTTTGAATGTGGCTCATTTCTGGGATTTTCCACAGCACACATCCTTGTGACTGACTGATTTAATATGCATAACAACAGTAACTTGCATTTATATAGCACCTTTATTGTAGTAAAACATCCTAAGGTGCTTCACAGGAGTGTAATCAGACAAAAAATACACTACAGAACATGTCTGCAATGCTTGGGTTGCTCACTATGTTTTACTGATCAGTTTTGAAATAGAGCAATCTTCTTGTTTCAGTGTGTTATTTTAAATAACTTGCAGGGCCTTGATCTAAGGCTGCAGTTACATTACAAGTCTTGAGAGCTTTATCTGTAGGGTGTGATATGCAGCTCAGACCCATGTTAAGGTACCAGCTGTGTCTTGCACTGAGCTCAATAATAAAGGGGCTCTTGTATGCATTCTCGAAGTTCTGCTCTCGGGCAGCTAATTTTTAATACTTGGAGTGCACAGAATGAAATGCCCATTGGACCATCTGGGCATTTTAAATGTGTGGCATTCTGCCATGTTCAATTTATACTATAGCTGGGGTAAAGCTCAAGCAGTATGAGTCTACACATCCTCCAGGTTTCAGTGCACTTCGGAGTCGTATTGGGACATGAATTCCAGCCTGAACTACCTATTTTATGTTAATATAAATAGAAATTCTGCAAGTCCATTTTAAATAGAAGCTGCGTCACCTGGTGACACCCACTATTACACCACCAAAATCCTGGGCAACACTGTTACTCAAACTGTTTTTATTTATTTATTTTCTATCATTGTTTTTGGAACCCAAATATGAACTGCCATATTATTTTTAAAGTAATACAAAGCACTGTGTTAAAGGAGATTATGTTATATGCAGACAGCACATTTAAGATCCACATAGTTATTTATCTAGGGAGTAGACTTGCCAAGTAGTGTTGTAATATTTTTATTGAACATACATGACTTCTGTCTATCTTTGAGTGTTAGCTTGGCTCAGTGGGTAGCGCTGTTGCTTCTGAGTAAGCAGGTTGTGCTTACTCATTCTAGGATTTAAGCACATAATCCAAGCTGATACTTCAGTGCACTGGAGAGGGTGTGCTGCATGGTCGGAGATGCTATGTTTCAGATGAAATGTTAAACTGAGGCGCCATCTGCCTGTTCAGATGGACATAAAAGGTCCCATCGCAATATTCGAACAAGAGCAGGAGAATTCCCCTGGAGTCCTGGCCGACATTTATCCCTCAATCAACACCACCAAAAAACAGATTAACATAATTTTCTCATTGTTGTTTGTGGGACCTTGCTGTGCCCAAACTGGCTGTTGCATTTGCTTGCAAAACAGTGACTACACTTCAAAATAATTAATTGACTATGAAGCGCTTTGGGACTTCCTGACGACATGAAAGGTGGTATATAAATGCGAGTTCTTTCTTTCTCCCCATATTTTTCCTACAAGTTCAACAAATACAAAAATGTATTTGGTGATATTTTGCTTTCTCACTAAATCTGTTTACTTTTGATTTTCTTGGACTAAGAACTGCAGGCAATCATACTTTATTCTCAGCTGGAAAGTAAAACACTTATAAGTTTTATAAATAGAATATATTCTTGCCAATAGTAAGATACTGCTTTATTCATGGAGTTGACCCTAACAGATTGTGATTTTATACCCTGTGAATTATTTGTTCAGTCTCAGTTGTGAAGATAACTTATATCACTGCCATTTATATACATAATTCAGTGGCTACTGAATCAACCCAAGTTTGAATTGAAGGAGTTTTTTTTGTTAATCATTTTGTGTGAAACTTTTTTGAGATTTGTTCTCAGTATCACAAAGGGTTTATGTTATGTAGAACTTTTGCATCAAGATAATTTTAATAACTGAAAATTCACAAATTTTAAATTGCAAATGTGTGCATTATCAGACTTGAAAGCACAATAAACTATTGGTAAAAATTGGTGAGAAGGAATCAAAATAGATGTAAATAAACTGGAAGAAAATTGTTTTAATACAATTAAATGATTATATATTTTGCAGGATTTAGTAAATAGCTGTAATCTCCCATCTCATTGTACATGGGCAGTCTCCAGGATGCGCAGAAGTAATTCAGTCCTTTTTATATTTCCATTTATAATGGAAACTGCCTATGCAAACTTGTCATGCTGTAATTACACACTTGAACTAGTGGTGGCACTGCAGTGTCTCCACTGGAAGAGGAGAGTGCAAGCACAGCATGACAAGGCTACTACACAGGCAATTTCCATTATAACTGTGCACAAAGGAGTTTATAGTGGAATAAATTGACAGGACGGGCGTACAGATGCAAGACTTCTATAATATTAGTAGATTTATAGTTAAAAGGCAAAACTCATGGTTACATCAAGTTACATCGAAACTACAGCACAGAAACAGGCCATTCGGTCCAACTGGTCTTTGCAGACGTTTATGCTCCCTACTTAATCTAACCCTATCAGCATACCCTTCTATTCCTTTCTCCCTCATGTGCTTATCTAGCTTACCTTTAAATGCATCTATGCTTTTTGCATCAACTACTCCTTGTGGTAGCGCATTCCACATTCTTAGCACTCTCTGGGTAAAGAAGTTTCTTCTGAATTCCCTATTGGATTTATTAGCGACTATTTTATATTTGTGACCTCTAGTTTTGGACTCCCCCACAAGTGGAAACATTTTCTTTAGAAATGTGCCCCAGCTTGCTAAGCCTTTCCTGATAAGTATATCTTCTCAGTTCTGGTAGCATCCTTGTGAATCTTTTTTGCATCCCCTCCCCTCCAATGCCTCTATATCCTCTCTATATCATGGGAGTACTGTGCAGTTCTGGTCTCCAAGTGTGGTCTAACCAAGGTTCTGTAGAAAAAGCTTAACATAATTTCTCTGCTTTTCAATTCTGTCCCTCAAGAAATGAGCCCCAGTGCTTGATTTGCCTTTTTTATGATCTTATTGACCTGAGTCACTACTTTTAGTGATTTGTGTATCTGTACCCCTAGATACCTTTGCTCCTCTATCCCATTTAAGCTCTTATTATCCAAACAGTATGTGGCCTCTTTATTCTTCCTCCCAAAATGCACCCCCTCACATTTACCTATACTGAAATTCATTTGCCAATTAGACGTTCATTCTCCAAGTTTATTAATGTCCTCTTGCATTTTGATACATTCTACCTTTGTATGAACTACTCCCCCCCCCCCCCCCCCCCCCCCCCCCCAATTTGGTGTCGTCCGCAAATTTTGAAATTGTACTTCCTGTTCCCGAAACCAAATTGTTTATGTAAATTGTGAACAATCCCAGCACCAATCCCTGAGGAGTACTACTTCCCACCTTCCGCCAGTCTGAGTAACTACGTTTAACCCCTACTCTCTCTTTTCTGTTTTGTAACCAGCTTGCTATCCATTCCGCTACCTATCCCCTGACTCCACATGCTCTGACCTTAGTCATGAATCTACAATGCGGTACCTTATTGAAAATCCAAATATATTACAAACGTATATTGCCTTTTTGAAAATCAAAATATTTTACATCTACTCTACTGCATTATCCTTGTCTACTCTTTCTGTTACTTCTTCAAGGAATTTAATAAGGTTGATCAAGCATGACTTTCCCTTCAGAAGCCCATGCTGACTATTATATTTTTGTTCTCTAGATGTTTTTCTATTACATCTTTGAGTAAAGATTCCATGTTCTTTCCCACCACTGACGTTAAACTAATTGGTCTATAGATCCCAGGACTTGTTCTAGCTCCCTTTTTAAATATAGGAATAACATTAGCTGTCTGCCAGTCCTCTGGCACTATTCACTTTTCTAATGAATTTTTATACATATGTAATAGTACCTCTGCTATCTCCTCCCTAACTTCTTTAGTGTGCTAAGTTTACACAGCCAGTTTCCATTATAAAAGTGGACATAGGAATTTATAATGAGACAAAGTTCATGCAAAAGTGTGACAACAGAAAGTTAGGTTTTATAGCCAGTGATCATAGAATCATAGAAAGTTTACAGCACAGAAGGAGGCCATTCGGCCCATCGAGTCCGCGCCGGCTCTATGCAACAGCAATCCAGCTAGTCCCATTCCCCTGCCCCATCCCCGTAGCCCTGCAAATTTTTTCCTTTCAAGTACTTATCCAGTTCCCGATTGAATCTGCCTCCTCCACCCCCTCGGGTAGTGCATTCCAGATCCTAACCACTCGCTGTGTTAAAAAAAAAATGTTTTTCCTCATGTCACCTTTGGTTCTTTTGCCAATCACCTTAAATCTATGTCCTCTGGTCCTTGGAACAGTTTCTCTCTATCTACTCTGTCTGGACCCTTCATGATTTTGAATACCTGTATCAAATCTCCTTGCAATCGTCTCTGTTTCAAGGGGAACAACCCCAGCTTTTCCAGTTTATCCACATAACTGAAGTCCCTCATCCCTGGAATCATTCTAGTAAATCTCTTTTGCACCCTCTGTAGGGCCTTCACATCTTTCCTTAAGTGTGGTGCCCAGAACTGGATACAATACTCCAGTTGTGGCCGCACCAGTGTTTTATAAAGGTTCATCATGACTTCCGTACTTTTGTACTCTGTGCCTCTATTTATAAAGTCCAGGATCCTGTATGCTTTTTTTTAAACTGCTTTCTCAACCTGCCCTGCCACCTTCAACAGTTTGTGCACATATACCCCAGATCTCTCTGTTCCTGTACCCCTTTTAGAATTGTGCCCTCTAGTTTATATTGCCTCTCCTCGTTCTTCCTACCAAAATGTATCACTTTGCATTTTTCTGCATTAAATTCCATCTGCCATGTGTCCACCCATGGCACCAGCCAGTCTATATCATCTTGAAGTCTATCACTATCCTCCTCACTGTTTACTACCCTTCCATGTTTAATATAGCCATGATGTGGAGATGCCGGTGATGGACTGGGGTTGACAATTGTAAACAATTTTACAACACCAAGTTATAGTCCAACAATTTTATTTGAAATTCACAAGCTTTCGGAGGCTTCCTCCTTCCTCAGGTGAATTTCATTTCCACAACATTCACCTGAGGAAGGAGGAAGCCTCCGAAAGCTTGTGAATTTCAAATAAAATTGTTGGACTATAACTTGGTGTTGTAAAATTGTTTACAAATGTTTAATATACTGTAGGTATAGACTGTATCCTATAGGAGAACCCATTTCTCACTGTTTTGTAACAATCAGTTACAGGTTTTCTTATGTTGTATGCTGTAGAGCAGTGTTGTGCAATAGAAATCGCTGACAATCCACAGGTGTGGCCACGGTGACACCGTTTTAGCCAAGTATATGTACTTCACATGTACATTTACTTAAACATCTACCACCATTCAGTGTGAAACTTTGCAGTCTTTCTCTTTCACCCAAGTTTGGAATTTTGGCATAAATTTATCAGACACAGCACATCTTAGTGCTACTTTTAAGTTTTATTCCAGCAATTGCAAGCAGATCTTTGACTTTATCAGAGTGAATGCTGAGAATGTTGACTTGCAAAACAAGACGTGCCAGACCTGCAACAGCAGGATGCTGCTTTCCTTTTTCCATGACGTGCCCTGTTGGAGCAGCTCGCTATGGGCTTGGCTTGCTTTCTTCTGGTCTGGATTGGTTGTTCTGATTGATTGAGCTTACCATAATGACAGCTTTCCTCGCCACATAGTGTTGCTGGTGTTTCAATGGTGCTGAAGTCCAGCATTTTCACCCGTGTTCCACACCATTTTAGGTAGGTCTTAAGGAGGAGAGAGAGAGGCAGAAAGGGTTAGGGAGGGAATTGCATAGCTTAGGGATTAGACAGCTGAAGGCACGGCCGCCACTGGTGTGCAACGGAAGTGGAGGATGCACAAGAGGCCAGAGTTGGAGGGATTCAGAGTTCTTGGCGGGTTGTTGAGCTGGAGGAGGTTACAGAGATGGGGAGGGGCAACGCCATGAAGAGGTTTGAACACTAGGATGAAAATTTTAAAATAGAGGTGTTGGTGGACCGGGAGCCAATGTAGGTCGGCGAGCGCAAGGGTGATGCGTGAACGGGACTTGGTGCGAGTTAGGATACAAGCAGCAGAATTTTGGATGAGTTCAAGTTTATGGAGGGTGGAAGTTGGGAGGCCAGCCAGGAGACCATTGAAATATTCGAGAATGGAGATAACAAAAGCATGGATGAGGGTTTCACCAGCAGATGGGCTGAGTCAAGGGCAGGGATGAACCATGTTACGGAGGTGTAAGTAGGCGGTATTTGTGATGGAGAGGATCTGGGATCATAAGCTCAGCTCGGTCAAATAGGATATCAAATACGAACAGTCTGGTTCAGCCTGAGGCAGTAGTCAGGGAGAGGGATGGAGTTGTTGGCTACGGAAAGGAGATTGTGGCAGGAGCCAAAGACAATGGCTTCGATCTTCCCAATGTATATTGGGAGGAAATGTGGCCTCATCTAGGATTGGATGCCCGACACACAGTCTGACAACACAGAGGCAGTAGAGGGGTCAAGAGAGGTGGTGGTGAGGTGGAGCTGGGTGTTGTCAACGTACATGTGGAACCTGATGTCGTGTCTTCAGATGATGTCACCGAGGGACAGCATGTAGATGAGAAATAGGCGGGGGCCAAGGATAGATCCTTGGGGGACTCGAGGTAACCAAGGAAGTAAAGCACACACAACAATCAAAAAATACTCGCACACTACTTTTCATTTTACCAACAAATGCACAAAAGGTTAATGTACTCATGCTTACGCTGTGTGAATGAGTATTGCAATCATATGTCCAATGACGGTGACAATTACTCATTTTATAATTATGAATCAAAAATGCAGTTAGCCACGTCTGAATTCCAAATCACCCATGTGGCTAGTGACAAATGCATTGGACGATACTGCTATAGAGAAATTGATTTTATGGACTAACTATACAGAAGAAACCGTATTTCATAGTTATTGCTTTAACGTCTGTCTTAATATTGCTGTAAGTTGTGATTTCATTTTTGAGCAATCAGATCATTTCTATAACAAAAATACAAAATGCTGGAAATATACCGATCAGTCAACATCTGTACAAAGAAAAATAGGTTGACATTTGCCAGATCTGAAAACTAAAAGGTAGGGAAGCACTTTAGTCAGATTGGGGAAAGTGGGAAAAACAAATCAGCCAAGCACAGATAGAGGTAATGGGTTGAATGGCCTGCAAAGTTGTTAATAGAGAACTATTAGATAATGTAAAAGTTAATCTTAGTGAGGTAATGGAAAGAAATTAAAAGAACAAAAGAATGTACAAATAACTAAAATGGTGCAAAGCCAAAAGAGTGGGAAAATTGGAAAAAAAACTACACATGCAGGATGTCTGAAATGAAATGCAAACAATGCTCGAAACACCAGACTATAAAAGAGAAAAACAGGTTAACACTCTATGAACAGAACCCTCTCAGAGCTGTGTTCTAACAACTGAACTGGTATCTCCCTGGGTACTGACAGACGCATCCGACCAATCATTTCTACATTGTGAGGTGCAGGATTTAAGTAACTGAGACCTATCTTGAACCTACACTTTTATACTGTGCTCTTAGTATATGTTTCTATATGTGTCATTATGTTCTGTTGCAGGGCAAAGGCTGAGGTCTCAACTTTAGTTTTAGGGAATGAAGCTGGGCAGGTGGAAGGAGTATCAGTGGGAATGCATTTTGCGGGTAGTGATCATAATTCAGTTAGATTTAGCATAGTTATGGAAAAGGACAAAGATAAAACAGGAGTGAAAGTTCTCATTTAGGGAAAAGCAAATTTTACTAAGCTGAGAAGTGATATAGCAAAAGTGGACTGGCAACAGCTACTTGAAGGTAAATTAGTACCAGAGCAATGGGAGGCATTCAAGGGAGAGATAGTGAGGATTCAGATCAAACATGTTCCCACAAAGAAAAAGGGTGGGACAGCCAAATCTACAGCCCACTGGATGACAAGGAGCATACAGGGTAAGATATGGCAAAAAGGGGAAACTTATGTCAGATACTGAGAGCTCAATACTGCAGAAAGCCGAGAGGAGTATAGAAAGTGCAGGGGTGAAATTAAAAAGGAAATTAGGAAAGCAACGAGGGCATGAAAAAATACTGGTAAGTAAAATCAAGGAAAACCCATAGGTGTTTTATAAATATATAAAGAGCAAGAGAATAACTAAGGAAAGAGTACGGCCTATTAGAAACCAAAAAGATAACCTATGTGTGGAGGCGGAAGATGTGGTACGGTTCTTAATGAATACTTTGTATCTGTCCTCACAAAAGAGGGGGACGATGCAAAGATTACAGTTAAGGAGGAAGAGTGTCAAATAATGGATGGGATAAACATAATGAGAGAGGAAGTATTAAGGGGTTTAGCATCTTTGAAAGCAGATAAATTGCCAGGCTCGGATGAAATATAACCTCGGCTGTTAAGAAAAGCAAGGGAGGAAATAGCGGAGGTTCTGACCATCATTTTCCAATCCTCCCTGGCTACAGGCGTGGTGCCGGAGGATTGGAGGACTGCTAAAGTTGTATGGTTGTTTAAAAAGGGAGAAAGGGATAGACCGAGTAATTATAGGCCAGTCAATCTAACCTTGGTGGTGGGCAAATTATTGGAATCAATTCTGAGGGACAGCATAAATCGTCATTTACAAAGGCATGGGTTAATCAAGGACAGTCAGCATGGATTTGATTAGGGAATGTCGTGTCTGACTAACTTGATTGAATTTTTTGAGGAGGTAACAAGGAGGATCGATGAGGGTAAAGCATTTGACATAGTCTACATGGATTTTAGCAAGGCTTTTGACAAGGTCCCAGATGGCAGACTGGTCAAAAAAGTAAAAGCCCATGGGATCCAAGGGAAAGTGGCTAGTTGGATCCAAAATTGACTCAGTGACAGGAAGCAAAGGGTAATGGTTGATGGGTATTTTTGTGACTGGAAGGCTGTTTCCAGTGGGGTTCTGCAGGGCTCAGTACTAGGTCCCTTGCTTTTTGTGGTATATATGAATGATTTGGACTTGAATGTAGGGAGTTGAATCAAGAAGTTTGCAGATGATACAAAAATTGACCGTGTGGTTGATAGTGAGGAGAAAAGCTGTAGACTGCAGGAAGGTATAAATGGACTGGTCAGGTGGGCAGAAAAGTGGCAAATGGAATTCAATCCAGAGAAGTGTGAGGTAATGCATTTGGGGAGGGCAAACAAGGCAATGGAATACACAGTAAATGTGTATTGAGAGGTGTAGAGGAACAGAGGGACCTTGGAGTCCATGCCCACAGATCCCTGAAGGTAACAGGATAGGTAGATAAGGTGGTTAAGAAGGCATACAGGGTAGTTTTCTTTATTAGCCGAGGCATAGAATATAAGAGCAGGGAGGTTGTGCTAGAACTGTATAAAACACTAGTTAGGCCACAGCTTGAGTACAGCGTACAGTTCTGGTCACCACATTACAGGAAAGATGTGATTGCAGTAGAGAGGGTACAGAGGAGATTTCCGAGGATGTTGCCAGGGCTGGAGAATTTTAGAAACATAGAAAATAGGAGCAAGAGTAGGCCATTCGGCCCTTCAGGCCTGCTCTGCCATTCAAAATGATCATGGCTGATCGTCTAACTCATTACCTTGTTCCGGCTTTTTCCCCATATCCCTTGATCCCTTTAGCATTAAGAAATATATCTATCTCCTTCTTGAATACATCTAATGACTTGGCCTCCACTGTCTTCTGTGGTAGAGAATTCCACAGGTTCACCACCCTCTCAGTGAAGAAATTTCTCCTCATCTCAGTTCTAAATGGCATACCCCGTATCCTGAGACTGTGACCCCTGGTTCTGGACTCCCCCGCCATCGGGAACATCTTCAGCCATTTTTGCAAAGTTAGCCGTTTTAAAGTCTGGGACCAACATTAGATTGGTCAATAAGATTAAACCTAATTATATTATGATTAAAGAACGGGTACGGTAGCATAGTGGTTATGTTACTGGACTAGTAATCCAGAGGCCTGGACTAATAATCCGGAGTCATGAGTTCAAATCCTGCCACGGCAGATGGGGAATTTAAATTCAATTAAATAAATTCAATTAATTAACTAAAATCTGGAATTAAAATACTAGTATTAGTAATGGTGGCCATGAAACTACCGGATTGTTGTAAAAACCCATCTGGTTCACTAATGCCCTTTAGGCAAGGAAACCTGCTGTCCTTGCCCGGTCTGGCCTATATGTGACTCCAGACCCACAGCAATGTGGTTGATTCTTAATTGCCCTCTGAAATGGCAAGCCACTCAGTTGTAAATTCTCGCTAAAAAAAGTCACAATAGGAATAAAACCGGACGGACCACCCGGCATCGGACCATTAGGCACCGGACACGACAAAGGCAAACCAAGCCCAGTCGACCCTGCAAAGTCCTCCTCACTAACATCTGGGGACTTGTGCCAAAATTGGGAGAGCTCTCCCACAGACTAGTCAAGCAACAGCCTGACATAGCCACACTCACAGAATCATACCTTTCAGTTAACGTCCCAGACTCTTCCATCACCATCCCTGGGTATGTCCTGTCCCACCGGCAGGACAGACCCACCAGAGGTGGCGGTACAGTGATATCAAGTCAGGAGGGAGTGGCCCTGGGAGTCCTCTACATTGACTCTGGACCCCATGAAATCTCATGGCATCAGGTCAAACATGGCCAAGGAAACCTCCTGCTGATTACCACCTACCGCCCTCCCTCAGCTGATGAATCAGTCCTCCTCCATGATGAACACCACTGGAAGCACTGAGGGTATCAAGGGCACAGAATGTACTCTGGGTGGGGGACTTCAATGTCCATCACCAAGAGTGGCTCGGTAGCACCACTATTGGCCGAGTCCTGAAGGACATAGCTGCCAGACTCGGCCTGCGGCAGGTGGTGAGCGAACCAACACGAGGGAAAAACTTACTTGACCTCGTCCTCACCAATCTACCTGTCGCAGATGCATCTGTCCATGACAGTATTGGTAGGAGTGACCACCGCACAGTCCTTGTTGAGATGAAGCCCCGTCTTCGCACTGAGGACACCATCCAACGTGTTGTGTGGCACTACCACCGCGCTAAATGGGATAGATTCAAAACAGATCTAGCAGCTCAAAACTGGGCATCCATGAGGTGCTGTGGGCCATCAGCAGCAGAATTATACTACAGCACAATCTAAAACCAGATGGCCTGGCATATTCCTCACTCTACCATTACTAACAAGCCAGGAGATCAACCCTGGTTCAATGAGGAGTGTAGAAAAGCATGCCAGGAGCAGCACCAGGCATACCTAAAAATGAGGTGCCAACCTGGTGAAGCTACAACTCAGGACCACATGCACACTAAACAGCGGAAGCAACATGCTATGGACAGAGCTAAGCGATTCCACAATCAACGGATCAGATCAAGGCTCTTCAGTCCTGCCACATCCAGTCGTGAATGGTGGTGGACAATTAAACAACTAACGGGAGGAGGAGGCTCTGTAAACATCCCCATCCTCAACGATGGCGGAGTCCAGCACGTGAGTGCAAAAGACACGGCTGAAGCGTTTGCAACCATCTTCAGCCAAAAGTGCCGAGCGTCTCGGCCGCCTCCCGATAACCCCACCATCACAGAAGCCAGTCTTCAGCCAATTTGTTTCACTCCACGTGATATCAAGAAATGGCTGAGTGCACTGGATACAGCAAAGGCTATGGACCCCGACAACATCCCGGCTGTAGTGCTGAAGACTTGTGCTCCAGAACTAGCTGCGCCGCTAGCCAAGCTGTTCCAGTACAGCTACAACACTGGCATCTACCTGACAATGTGGAAAATTGCCCAGGTATGTCCTGTCCACAAAAATGACTGCCTCATCAGTCTACTCTCGATCATCAGCAAAGTGATGGAAGGTGTCGTCGACAGCGCTATCAAGCGGCACTTACTCACCAATGACCTGCTTACCGATGCTCAGTTTGGGTTCTGCCAGGACCTCTCGGCTCCAGACCTCATTACAGCCTTGGTCCAAACATGGACAAAAGAGCTGATTCCAGAGGTGAGGTGAGAGTGACTGCCCTTGACATCAAGGCAGCATTTGACCGAGTGTGGCACCAAGGAGCCCTAATAAAATTGAAGTCAATGGGAATCAGGGGCAAAACTCTCCAGTGGCTGGAGTCATACCTAGCACAAAGGAAGATGGTAGTGGTTGTTGGAGGCCAATCATCTCAGCCCCAGGGCATTGCTGCAGGAGTTCCTCAGGGCAGTGTCCTAGGCCCAACCATCTTCAGCTGCTTCATCACTGACCTTCCCTCCATCATAAGGTCAGAAATGAGGATGTTCGCTGATGATTGCACAGTGTTCAGTTCCATTCGCAACCCCTCAAATAATGAAGCAGTCCGTGCCCACATGCAGCAAGACCTGGACAACATCCAGGCTTGGGCTGATAAGTGGCAAGTAACATTCGTGCCGGGCAATGACCGTCTCCAACAAGAGAGAGTCTAACCACCTCCCCTTGACATTCAACGGCATTACCATTGCCGAATCTCCCACCATCAACATCCTGGGGGTCACCATTGACCAGAAACTTAACTGGACCAGCCATATAAATACTGTGGCTACAAGAGCAGGTCAGAGGCTGGGTATTCTGCGGCGAGTGAGTCACCTCCTGACTCCCAAAGCCTTTCCACCATCTACAAGGCACAAGTCAGGGGTATGATGGAATACTCTCACTTGCCTGGATGAGTGCAGCTCTAACAACACTCAAGAAGCTCGACACCAATCAGGGCAAAGCAGCCCGCTTGATTGGCACCCTAAACAATCACTCCCTTCACCACCAGCGCACTCTGGCTGCAGTGTGTACCATCCACAGGATGCACTGCAGCAACTCGCCAAGGCTTCTTCAACAGCACCTCCCAAACCCACAACCTCTATCACCTAGAAGGACAAGGGCAGCAGGCACATGAGAACAACACCACCTGCACGTTCTCCTCCAAGTCACACACCATCCCGACTTAGAAATATATCGTCGTTCCTTCATCGTCGCTGGGTCAAAATCCTGGAACTCGCTTCCTAACAGCACTGTGGGAGAACCGTTACCACACGGACTGCAGCGGCTCAAGAAGGCGGCTCACCACCACCTTCTCAAGGGCAATTAGGGATGAGCAATAAATGCTGGCCTCACCAGCGAAGCTCACATCCCAGGAATGAATTTTTAAAAAAAGGTTTTCCACCACATGGAGGTTTGATACAGCACTAGGGTCACTGCTAAAAACCAGATTGAGAATTTGTTTATCCCTATGTATGTGCCAGGCAAGGAGTTGGATACTGCTGTGGCTTGGCTACCTGACACACAAATGTGACGAGCTGGGTAGAATTGGTGGTGACCTCAGCAATGCTTACCATAAGGGCTGTGTTCCTTAAAAATATCTAGGACTGCAATCTTTTTGGTAAATGTTACTTGACCTTACAGACACCACTCTGGGTAGCTAACGTGATGAGAGAAATTGATTTTTCTTCTTGGTGGTCACAGTCTGAAAAATTTTTGAGAACTAGTGATATAAAATTATTGTACTACTGCCTATGTTGTGCAATGCATACACTATACTAACCTGGCAAATGGCTGTCGTGTTGCATTTAATTTTGATCTAGTAAAAACCGCTCTGCTACCAAAGTGTATTCGAATTTCAAGAATTTACAAGCTGCTTTAAAATTTTAATTTGCATATCCTGATGTCATGAATATAATGTAACATTTAAAAATATTACATATTCCTCATTCATCTATCAACCCAGTTGTTTTAATTTGTATCATGTAATATGTGAGTATTTGGTGTCATTCTCATTTCAACTTGACAGCAAGCTACACTCTACTGCTAATTGAAAGCCATATTTTATGCTTTTATTTTAAGAATTATCCGATAATTTGAATTAAGCAACACAAATAACACAGCAAAGTGAGAATTTAGTGCTAAAAATTGAATAAAGCAACATTGAATTAAGAGTAGACTGTACATAATCCTGTCACTGGATGATTTTTAATGTTCACAAAAGAAATCTAGTTGTCGGTATGCTTCTTTGCAATAGTCCACATCAAAAGAAATCTAGTGCACATCTACACCTTCAAATTTCACAAATCTTGTTTTGGGACGTTGCATAAAGAAAAAGAAAATGTTCTTTTTGCTGCATTGGTTCTTGAAGCAGTCTGTAACATCATATTGTACATAGCCCAATCCCTATTTTTTGCACAACTGTGCTGAAACCTCTCTCACTTTCTCCTTTCTGATTGTCTTTAACTCTGATTTGGAGTGTGGGAACATTCATTTTTTTTCACTCACTGTATAAATTAGCCTACCATTGTAAAGAACTAAGGATTGTTCTGTGGGGAATGGCTTTGATGCCTTTTAGGATTGGGGGCAAATGTTCCTCCTCATGAGGCCATATGGGTTGAGCTAAAGAACAAAAAAGGGGCAGTCACAGTTCTGGGAGTGTACTGTAGACCCCCAAACAGTCAGAGGGAGATAGAGCAAATATGTAGGCAAATTTCTGAGAAGTGCCAAAACAATAGGGCAGTAAAGTAGGGGATTTCAACTACCCTAATATTAACTGGGATACAATCAGTGCAAAAGGTATCGAGGGCGCAGAATTCTTAAATTGCATTCAGAAGAACTTTTTTTAGCCAGTACGTAGCAAGCCCAACAAGAGTGGGGGCAGTTCTGGATTCAGTTTTAGGGAATGAAGCTGGACAGGTGGAAGGAGTATCAATGGGAAAGCATTTTGGTGGTAGTGATCATAATTCAGTTAGATTTAGCATAGTCATGGAAAAGGACAAAGATTGAACTGGAGTAAAAGTTCTTAATTGGGGAAAGGCCAATCTTACAAAGCTGAGAAGTGATTTAGCAAAAGTGGACTTGAAATAGCTGCTTCAAGGTAAATCAGTGTCAGAGCAGTGGGAGAGATTCAAGAGGTTCAGAGTAAACATGTTCCCACAAAGAAAAAGGGTGGGACTGCCAAATCTCGAGACCCCTGGATGACCAGGAGCATACAGGGTAAGATAAGGCAGAAAAGGGAAGCTTATGTCAAACACCGAGAGCTCAATACTGCAGAATGCCTAGAGGAGTATAGAAAGTGCAGGGATGAAATTAAAAAGGAAATTAGGAAAACAAAGAGAGGGCATGAAAAAATACTGGCAAGTAAAATTAAGGAAAACCCATAGGTGTTTTATAAATATATAAAGAGCAAGAGGATAACTAAGGAAAGAGTAGGGCCTATTAATGACCAAAAAGATAACCTATGTGTGGAGGCAGAAGATGTGGGTATGGTTCTTAATGAATACTTTGCATCTGTCTTCACATTAGAGGGGGACGATGAAGAGATTGTCGTTGAGGAGGAGGAGTGTGAAATATTAGATGGGATAAACATTGTGAGAGAGGAAGTATTAGGGGTTTAGCATCTTTGAAAGTAGATAAATCGCCAGGCCCGGATGAAATGTATCCCAGGCTGTTAAGAGAAGCAAGGGAGGAAATAGCGGAGGCTCTGACCATCATTTTCCAATCCTCCCTGGCTACTGGCATGGTGCAGGAGAATTGGAGGACTGCTAACGTTGTACCGTTGTTTAAAAAGGGAGAAAGAGGTAGACCGAGTAGTTATAGGCCAGTCAGTCTAACCTCGGTGGTGGGCAAATTATTGGAATCAATTCTGAGGGACAGCATAAATTGTCATTTAGAAATGCCCGGGTTAATCAAGGACAGTGAGCATGGATTTGTTAAGGGAAGGTCGTGACTGACTAACTTGATTGAATTTTTTGAGGAGGTGACAAGGAGGCTCGATGAGGGTAACGAGTTTGACGTAATCTACGTGGATTCTAGCAAGGCTTTTGACAAGGCCCCAGATGGCAGACTGGTCAAAAACGTAAAAGCCCATGGGATCCAAGGGAAAGTGGCTGGTTGGATCCAAAATTGGCTCAGTGACAGGAAGCAAAGGGTAATGGTTGACAGGTATTTTTGTGACTGGAAGGCTGTTTCCAGTGGGGTCCTGCAAGGCTTAGTACTAGGTCCCTTGCTTTTTGTGGTACATATGAATGAATTGGACTTGAATGTGGGGGGTTTGATCAAGAAGTTTGCAGATGTGAGGAGGAAAGCTGTAGACTGCAGGAAGATATCAATGGACTGGTCAGGTGGGCAGAAAAGTGGCAAATGGAATTCAATCCAGTGAAGTGTGAGGTAATGTATTTGGGGAGGGCAAACAAGGCAAGGGAGTGTACTGAGAAGTGTAGAGGAACAAAGGGATCTTGGAGTGCATGTCCACAGATTCCCTGAAGGTAGCAGGTGAAAAGGTGGTTAAAAAGGCATACAGGATACTTTCCTTTATTAATTGAGGTATAGAATATAAGAGCAGGGAGGTTATGTTAGAACTGTATAAAACATTGGTTAGGCCACAGCTTGAGTACTGCGTACAGTTCTCCTCACCACATTACAGGAAAGATGTGATTGCACTGGAGAGAATACAGAGGAGATTTACGAGGATGTTGCCAGGACTGGAGAATTTTAGCTATGAGAAAAGATTGGATAGGCTGGGGTTGTTTTCTTTGGAACAAAGGAGGCTGAGGGGAGATATATAAAATTATGACGGGACTAGATAGAGTGGATAGGGAGAACCTATTTCTCTTAGCAGAGGGGTCAGTGACCAGAGGGCATAGATTTAAAGTAATTGTTGAAGGATTAGAGGGGAGCTGAGGAGTAATTTTTTCACCCAGAGGGTGGTGGGGGTGTGGAACTCACTGCCTGAAAAGGTGGTAGAGGCAGAAACCCTCAACTCATTTATAAAAAATACTTGGATGTACACTTGAAGTGCCGTAACCTACAGGGCTACAGACCAAGAACTGGAAAGTAGGATTAAGCTGGATAGCTCTTTCTCAGCCGGCACGGACACAATGGGCCGAATGGCCTCCTTCTGTGCCGTAACTTTCTATGATGGCTTCAGACTATATAAAATTTCTAAGATTGTGTGTTGGTGGTTTCCCTTTTTCGATAATGAGCCAGTCCATAGGTATGTAAAAGATCAAATACAGGCAAAGAATGAAGACGACCAAACTGAAGGTCACTATTTTTTCAGTTTCTCTCAAAAGGTAGTAAAAGTCATTGAAGTGACTTTATTGTAGGTGAAGTTTACATACACTGCAAGGGTCAGCATAACTGCAGCTTGAATGATCAATGATAAAATGGTAGCATTTACTCTTTGTATTGTGTGTTACTGTTTCAGGGAACAGCTTTGCTCTGGCTTCCTAAAGGAATATCATTATTTGCAATTTTTTACACGACAGGAAACATTGCTGCTCTTGCCAGGTAAGTGTTTACTAGTTTAACAGCAACAAATTGTTGGTTGTAATGGATACATTTGCTCTTGCATGTTCAGCTTATTTTTGTTTTAGACTTAAGGGATCTGCTTTTCCTTAATGCTTCAAATTTTCACCAATCTCTATTGTTTTTCAGCCTCCTAATTTTTTTTGCCAACTGATCTGACAAAAAAGTTACTTTGACAATATGTCAACGCCACCATTGACCAGAATTTTAGTGCCTTTTAAATCATCAAAGTAGCTTTTATCACAAATGCAATTATTTCTTGCCTTCTATGTTCTACTGAAATATTGTTAGTGTTTTGTGCTAAATATAGCAGTAGTAAATTATGGTGAGTGCTGTGCATCACAGCTACAGTGTTTGTGGTATTATGGAAATACTTTCAATAGATTGGCACCATTAGAAAAGTACAGCAGCTTTCTTAGAACAATAAATTCAGTAAAGGATTATCTGACTGATGTGACTGACTGTATTTTACCCTTTCAGTAGACCTATTGTGAGGCCTACTGTGTTAACCCCTCAATATACAATCCTGTTAGGATTTTAAATTCAGTGTTACTGGCGCAATTTTGCAGTATATAAAGCATGAAATGAGAAGCAGCCATCAAGCATATTGTTCCTGCAAACTATGTACAATGTATCCACTTGACCCTTTTAATTATCCAAGAAAAATTGAGACTGTTCTGCATAAGTATTTCCTGATCCCTAAAGAATAGCAAGCAAAACTCCAGATATTCATCTATACTCACATCTCCACCATTCAGTCCTGGCTTGCTGCTATCTAGACATTTTCCAGAGGCTCAGCCGTCTCCTCTCTCTGTAACGCACTAATTATGAAGTGTTATGGAATTCTCGAGTATCTCAATCTATAAACTTCATTCTTGTTCACAATCAGTACTTAGTCATTTTTTCAGCCTGAGGTCTGTCCCATATGTCCGCTTCTGTGTGTTGTATTTTTAAAATTCTTTAATTTTGCTTGAGGCTCATTAATTTTGAGTCTTATTAACTCTCCTTTTGTGCTCTCAGTACAAATCAAATATCTTGTTTACTTCTGCATCACCTCAGTGTCTCAGCATGTTAAAGACCAGGTTTCTGTCCTTCCTTAATCTTTTCTTCAGCAAAACAAGTTAAACTCTTCTAATAGAGACATAAGTCACAGAATCCTCCTTGCTTTTTTGTAAACGCTCTCAAATCATATATGCACTATTATGCATGTGGCTTCATCCAAGATCTTTACAAGACAAATGAAAATAATTTTCCAGACTCGGTCCAATGCCCTCCAGATCTACCTAGTACATGATTGGGTTTGTTGATAAGTACTTTACATCGATGGGAAACATTTGGTGATTGATCACTCACCACACCCAAATCCTTTTCTTTTTCCTTTTCTGCTTTTGACACCTCTTTATCGCATGCATGTGTTTTGTGCTGCTTATGCCACTGTGCATTACCTTACATTTATCAGTAAAATCTATCTATCATTCCTTAGCCCTTCTAATTAATTGGTACAGTGCATGCTGTTCATCTCCCTTTTATTATCGGCACAAGGCCACATAGTTTGGTGTCATCAGCAAATTCATATCTCAAAATAGTCCAAAAATTTTAACCAAATTTTGAGCAGGGTGAGAATAATGATGCTATTCTACAAGGCAAAACTTATTTTGGTAGTTTCATTCTATAGTTATTTATTTTTACAACACTAAAATATAAGTAGATCAAAATTAGCTCGTCTCCCTCAGCCCATTAGATCCCTCTACTGGCTAAATACTGATTAAGTGACAGCGTGCTTTTGGCAAATTGTACAAATAGTATTTTCAACAGTAGTTCTAGCTCTCTGACGTTAGATGGCAATCATAGAGTCATAGAAAGTTACAGCACGGAAGGAGGCCCATCGAGTCCGCACTGGCTCTATGCATGAGTAATCCAGCTAGTCTCACTGCCCTGCCCTGTCCCCGTAGCCCTGCACATTTTTTCGTTTCAAGTACTTATCCAGTTCCCTTTGAAGGCCAAGATTGAATCTGCCTCCACCACTCCCTCGGGCAGTGCATTCCAGATCCTAACCACTCGCAGTGTAAAAAAAAGTTTTTCCTCATATCACCTTTGGTTCTTTTGCCAATCACCTTAAATCTAAGCCCTCTGGTTCTTGACCCTTCCGCCAATGGGAGCAGTTTCTCTATATCCACTCTGTCTAGACCCTTCATGAGAACAAGTAGAACAATTCCAGCCTCTCCAGATTATCCACGTAACTAAAGTCCCTCGTCCCTGGAATCATTCTAGTAATCTCCTCTGCACCCTCTAAGGCCTTCACATCCTTCCCAAAGTGCGGTGCCCAGAACTGGACACAATACTCCAGTTGTGGCCGAACCCGTGTTTTATAAAGGTTCATCATGACTTCCTTGCTTTTGTACTCTGTGCCTCTATTTATAAAGCCCAGGACCCCGTATGCTTTTTTAACCGCTTTCTCCCCTGCCATCTTCAACGATTTATGCACATACATGCCCAGATCCCTCTGTTCCTCCACCCCTTTTAGAATTGTGCCCTCTAGTTTATATTGCATCCCCTCATTTTTCCTACTGAAATACATCACCTCGCATTTTTCCGCATTAAACGTCATCTGCCACGTGTCCGCCGATGCCATCAGAGTGTCTATATCCTCTTGAAGTCTATCGTTATCTTCCTCACTGTTCACTACCCTTCCAAGTTTAGTGTATCTGCAAATTTTGAAATTGTGCCCTGTATTCCCAAGTCCAAGTCATTAATATAAATCAAGAAAAGCAGTGGTCCTAGCACCGACCCCTGGGGAACACCACTGCACACCTCCCTCCAGTCCGAAAAACAACCACTCACCACTACTCTCTGTTTCCTGTAATTTAGCCAATTCTGTATCCATGTTGCCATTGTCCCCTTTATTCCATGGGCCGCCATCCTAACAGCAAGCATATGGTACTTTATCAAGCGCTTTTTGAAAATCCATATACACCACATAAACTTCATTGCCCTCATCTACCCTCTCTGTTACCTCATCAAAAAACTCTATCAAGTTGGTTAAACACGATTTGCCTTTAACAAATCCGTGCTGGCTTTCCCTAATCAATCCGCACTCGTCCAAGTGACTGTTAATTCTGTCCCGGATTATCGTTTCCAAAAGTTTCCCCACCACCAAGGTTAAACTGACTGGCCTAAAGTTGCTGGGTTTATCTTTATACCATTTTTTGAACAAGGGTGTAACATTTGCAATTCTCCAGTCCTCTGGCACCACCGGATGTCTGGAAGATTGTGGCCAGTACCTCCGCAATTTCCCCCCTTACTTCCCTCAGCAACCTAGGATGCATCCCATCCGGACCAGGTGACTTAGCTATTTTAGCGATGGAGCTTGATCATTGACACAAACAAGCTACAAACCATTACCAGCTTGATGCATCCATAGAGTTCCTGGTGTGGTTGCCGAGGGAGCTGTTTCAACTGCGTCTGCTTCTCTGGTTATCTGATTATTTATCTCATTGTTGTTTGTGGGACCTTGCTGTGCGCATATTGGCTACTGCCTTTCCTACATTAAAACAGTGACTACACTTCAAAAGTGCTGTAAGGTGCTTTGGAATGTCCTGAGGTTGTGAAAGGCGCTATATAAATGCAAGTTCTTTCTAAAAACAGAAACAATCATGATTTAGCCACAACTGCTGCAGCCCTCCTGTAACCAGTTTATCCTTTCTCAGTTTTTCCTGCCCAAAACTTGAATTGCCCACTGTTTCTGCTCCCAGCATGGTAAACTTTTAACAGTTAAATGAGTGATAAAGGAAAAAAAATCTCGTATGTGGGGGTGAAATGTGCAGTAATTTTATTTTTAGTTCAAATTTAATACACCAGAATGAGCAGGTAACGCAAGTTCAGAGGAAGTGGTTCCAGAATGCTGGAACAGTTGTGGCAGCAGGTGTGTTTTGAGGATGTTGGAAATCTGAAGGAAGTGCACACATCTTTATACTGACCAAACTTCTTTTGCAACTGCAAAATAAAGGCCAGACAAGTAGTACCTAGAGAAGTTGTCTTAGGAGACCAGTGACCAGTTTATCACTATTTGCCTTGTCATTTATATTGGCAAGAGAGGGGCACCTCTGTTCTTCTGTGCCTTTGCTTTCACTGCCAACCCTGCCTTTTGTTCTGCCATCTGAATTGTTCACTTCACAGCCTTGTGACTCGCTCTCTGCCCATCATCATTCTTTCTGCTGACTTTCTCCTACTTGACCACCTACTTTCTTTCACTGGCACCTGTCAATAACTTCATGCAGCTGCACAATGCAAAGACTCGAAGCAGCAACTACTCATGCTTCTCACTTTGTTCATGTGCACACTGAGACTTCTTTTACACAAAAAAGTCAACTTAATAGGCACCCTTTCTCTTCTCCCCCCCCCCCCCCCCCCCTCACTATCCCTGCAGGAAAAGGATAAGCTTTTCAATGGAACACAGGGTGAGGTATGAAGAAGGTGGACAAGACTTTAGAGGCTTCTAGTAAAATATCTTTGGTGTACTTAACACCTCTCGCATCTTGTCAATCTGGCATTTGCCAAATGGAGGGTAAAGACATCGCGCACACACTTTTCTCTGACGGAAGGTCTACGCCTGAAACGTTAGCTTGTCTCTCTTTTTCAAATGCTGACTGAGCTGCTGTAAATATTCAGTGCCTTATTTCAGATTTCCAGCATTTAGGAACATAGGAACAGGAGTAGGCCATTCAGCCCCTCGTGCCTGCTCCGCCATTTGATAAGATCATGGCTGATCTGTGATCTAACTCCATATACCTGCCTTTGGCCCATATGCCTTAATACCTTTGGTTGCCAAAAAGCTATCTATCTCACATTTAAATTTAGCAATTGAGCTAGTATCAATTGCCGTTTGCGGAAGAGAGTTCCAAACTTCTACCACCCTTTGTGTGTGGAAATGTTTTCTAATCTCGCTCCTAAAAGGTCTGGCTCTAATTTTTAGACTGTGCCCCCTACTCCTTAAAATCCCCAACCAGCGGAAATAGTTTCTCTCTATCCACCCTATCTGTTCCCCTTAATATCTTATAAACTTCGATCAGATCACCCCTTAACCTTCGAAACTCTAGAGAATACAACCCCAATTTGTGTAATCTCTCCTCGTAACTTAACCCTTGAAGTCCGGGTATCATTCTAGTAAACCTACGCTGCACTCCCTCCAAGGCCAATATGTCTTGCCGAAGGTGCGGTGCCCAGAACTGCTCACAGTACTCCAGGTGCGGTCTAACCAGGGTTTTGTATAGCTGCAGCATAACTTCTGCCCCCTTGTACTCTAGTCCTCTAGATATAAAGGCCAACATTCCATTTGCCTTCTTGATTATTTTCTGCACCTGTTCATGACATTTGCAGTTTTTTCTTCTAATAGTCCTTACATGAAAATGTGTGAGGATTGTCAAATGTGCATAGAGAAAAAGCAATTGGGAAACATGTTCATTGTACCTAATATAGGGATGTATAGAACGAAAAAGAAACGCTATATTATTTAGAGGGGAGCTGCTTCTTCCTGTTTTAATCTTTTCATAACAGCAGAATGTGTTACATGGTAAGGAATGGTCATTCATTTTGGGGCAGAGTGAGAATTTTTGGAAAGTTGTTGAGGGTTTTGGAAGGAAAGAGGAAATGGATTAAAATATGTCCTTGTGAATTATTTAAGGGCCTAGAACTTAGAAAAAGACTTAATTTCTTGGATGATATAATCTAAAAAGAAGCTTCAGTTGCAGACTAAAGGCAGGTATGCAAGCTGGCAGTGGCCATCACTTTCCTTCTTTCTAAGGACAGTAAGTAATATGTGTCACTTTCTAAAGTGACTTGGTAACATTACCGAAGTATCTGATTTTATTGTGTTTTGCATGTGATTCAATTTTTTTTAAAGCCACTAATTTTGTAATTAAGGCACAAAAAAACTGCAACATACTGTCACTATAATATATTGAAAGCCAGCCAAATTGATCTTTATAGCAAGGTACATAGGAAAATGAGGATTTCTGAACTATTGCTTTGTGCATTCTGATGGCAATATTTTTAGCATTTAATGCAGCATGCAAAAATATTATGCATCATTCAATATGAATAGCACAGCAATACAGAGAGGATTGAATGAATCAGTATGACGTATAAAATACCTATGCAGAACAAAAAGCAAATTAATCACCCTATCTAAATATCAACTGCGTACAAAAATTCAGTCTATTTTAGAGTTTGGCACACTTGCTTTCCTCAGTCTGAGTGCCAATTAAGTTACAGAACAATTACTCCTACGTTCATGGAAGCAGGAGACACATTAAACACTGGCACTGAGGCATGGAGGTCATAGAAAACGACTCACATATTTAGTGTTGCTGCAAATTACTGTACATTAACCAAAAATAATCTGCATTGTGAAAATGTTAAGCAATTTGTTTTCTTCAGCAATTGAAACAAATTCTACTTTCCACCTTTGTACTGCAGAGAACTGAACTCGAAGAAGCCTATTCTAGTTATTAAAACATGTGGCTGATTTTGCACAGATAGCCAGGAAAGTTTTATATCAACTATATGTCTATTGCTTTTAATTTTACTATTTTGGAGCTGGAAAGTATCTCATTGCTGTTGCCAAAAATAAGAAAAATAGGAATTTCTGTATGGGTTTGTATAGTTTAAATAACATGAATTTAAAATGGAGGTTGATCCTTCCAAGTATAAAATGGTGAACCAGAGCCCCACTGTCTACGATAACCAGTCTGGTTAAAATGTGGGAAAGAAAATACAACTTTACATCAAAGGATAAATAACTGCTAGAGACAACCAGGCTCCGTGGGCATTTGAGGTTTACATATTGCATGTAAAAGTCGTTGAACGTGTTGTTGCCTCCCAAATCTGTGTCCATCTTTCCCACAACTCCATGTTTGAAACTCTCCAATCAAGTTTCCGACCCTGCCATAGCCCTAACCGAAGTCACAAATGGCATTTTCTGTGACTGTGACCATAGTGCACTATCACTCTTCATCTTTCTCAATCTCTCTGCATCTTTGACACAATTGACCACACCATATTCCTCCAAAGTCTCTCCTCCATTATCCAGCTGTGTCACCTATCAAGTCGTAGCCAGACAATCTCCTACAATAGCTTCTCTTCCTGCACCATTATCTCTGGCATGTCCCAAGGATCTATCCTTGCCACCTCCTAGTTCTCATCCACATGCTGCCCCTCGGCCACATCATCCGAAGACATGACGTCAGGTTCCACGTGTACGCTGACGACATCCAGCTCCACCTCCCCAGCACCTCTCTTGACCTCTCCACTGCCTCCGTATTGTCAGCCTCTTTGTCTGACATTCAGTCCTGGATGAGCCGAAGTTTTCTCCAAATAAACATTGGGAAGACCAAAGCCATTGTCTTCGGCCCCTGCCGCAAACTCTGTTCCCTCGTTACCGATTCCATCCCCCTCCCTCACAACTGTCTGAGGCTGAACCAGACTGTTAGCAACTTCGGCACCCCATTTGACCCAGAGCTGAGCTCCCAACCCCATATCCTCCATCACAAAGACCTCCGTAACATCGTCCATTTCCGCCCCTACTTCAGCTTGTCTGCTGCTGAAAACCTTATTCGTACGCTTGTTACCTCCAAACTCGATTATTATTCATGATTTGATAACTATTAGCTGGCAGTTGAGGGTTTCTTTTTCTTCCCCTCTCTCATAAAACAGTCTTATTTGTTCTTGCCTTATCTGCAAAACTTAATTTCTGGAAACTTAATCTGTTTTTTCTGTCTCATAATTCCAGCACCTGTTTTCTCATGGGACCAATGAAGCAACTGAAGAAGATGGTTGACCCAAACCGCTTGGCTGCTACCATTGTTATGTTGGTAATTAGAATTTTATGACATAAAACTCTTCTTTTTACCAGTACATAAATTTGACATGTATTATTTCAATAAGCTGAGCAAATATATACAGGGTATCCTACCTTAAGAGAATGCTTCTCATAGGGATATTGAAAATGGAATGGGGACAAGTCTGTTGCCATTTTTCCAGTAATTATTTTGAATAATTTAAAAAGTGTAAGTCTTTCTGAAGTTCTCAAAGATCTAAATTGTAATTGTGCGAGACTATTATATTGTTAGCACTCTTTTATTTCCTCTCCCTCTCTCGCCAGCCCCCCATTAAAAAAAACACTACTGTAATTTTTACAAATACATAACCCATTTTGTGGCTTTGATGATGTTGCACCTTTACTTCCCTGTTTCAAACTATAGTTATTATGAAGTAAATGGCCGGAGCTTGCTGAAAAGTTGGATCTCCGTATCAGCTCTCTTCCTGCCACTGGGGTTTTGAAAGTGATTTCATTGATGTGACTGGAATTTTTTTTTTCAAATTGCAAAAGTTTGTCTGCACCCTTTACGCACAAAGCTATCATAATGCAATCCTGTAATATTCTACATTTGGTAAAGGTGGGCCTCAATCATAAACAAAGTTTTGTCTTGATGGCATGTTATATTTTTAGATGGATTTTTTTTAATTTGTGGATTTGAAATTGGAAATAAAGAGAAATACCCATCTGAAAGATTAAACTTTCAGAGAGTTCTGGCGAAAATAACGTAAGCCTGAAGATAAAAGAAATAGGAGATGAGAATAAAAGTCAGACCAAGATAAGGAATAAGGGTAACAAACAGTCAGGGGCAGATACAGTTATAGAACATGTATAAAATGACTGTTAAAAATAAAGTGAATGGCACAATTAATAAAAACAAATTAAATTGCCTGAACTGCAATGTGCACAGCATCCGAAACAAAACTGGAGGCAATAATTCATAGCAAGGAGCCAAATATAGCAGTGATAATTGATACATGGCTACATAAAGATCAAGACTGGCAGCTAAATATTGCAAGTTGTAACGTATTTAGAAAGGATAGGGAAGGAAGAAGGTGGGGTGGGGTAGCTGTACTCAATAACATAATGGCAGTAGAAAAAAGGAACATAACTAACATTAAGATAGAAATAGAATTCATATGGATTGAAATAAAGGATAAGAAGGGATTGATCACGGTAATGGGGTATTCTACAGATTATCTAATAGTGGAAGGGAAGAGGAGGAAGAAATATTTAAGCAAATCTATGCAATAAGTAAAAGACATAGAATAATAATCATGGGAAGCTTCAACTACCCCCAAATAAACTGGCAAGAAGTGGAAGGGAATGGGGAAAATGGAATGGAGTTTTTATAGTATGTTCAGGGCTCCTTTCTTACCCAGTACATGAAAAGCCCAACAAGAGAGGAATCGCTGCTGGATCTAGTAATGGGAAATGAACCAGAGCAGATAAGAGAAGTAAACGTGGGGAAACGTCTAGGCAATAGCGATCACAACATCATACGGTTTAAAATAATGATTGTCTTACTTATGTCTTTCTCAAAGATCAAAGTAATAGATTGGAAAAAAGCTAATTTTGAAGGGATGAGAATGAAGCTTAGGAACGTAAACTGAAAAACATTTTGACAGACAAAAAAATAGAACAACAGTGGGAAATATTTAAAAAGGTGATCAGTAGAGTTCAGGAGAAATATATTCCACTGAAGAACAAGAACAAACTAGCCAATAATGAAACACCATGTATGAATAAAGAGATGAGGGTAAAATTGAAACTAAAGAAAAACAATTAGGAAAGCAAAGAGGAACTACAAAATTAAATTATCAAGGAATATAAAAAGAAATAGTAAAGTATTCTACAGACACATAAATAACAAAAGAAAAATCAGGATAGAGATAAGACCACTAAGGGATATACAAGATAAACTCACAAGTAATGACAGTGAAATGGCAGAAATATTGAACAGTTATTTTGCCTCATTATTTACCAGGGTGACTAACAGGGTGGGCATGACATTAGAAAAAGAGATCAAAAAAGATTTAACAACATTTAAGATAGAAAGGGAGGAGATAATTGATAAACCAATCAAACTTAGATAGGATAAAACCCCTGATCTGGATGGATTGCATCCACCCATATTAAAACAAATTAGGGAAGAGATAGCAGAGGCATTATTACGTATATGTTAAAAGTCATTAGAAACGGGAATAATGCCAGAGGACTGGCAGCTAATGTGATTCCTATATTTAAAAAGGGAGATAGAATAAGTCCAGGGAACTATAGACCAGTTAGCTTAATGTTGGTGGTAGGTAAGATGATGGAATCTTTACTCAAAGATGTGATAGAAAAACATCTAGAAACCGAAAATATAATTGAGTAGTCAGCACGGATTACGAAAGTTAAGTTCACGCTTGACCAACCTTATTGAATTCTTTGAAGAAGAATCAGAAAAAGTAGACAAAGGTAATGCAGTAGATGAAATTTATTTGAATTTTCAAAAGGCCTTCAATAAGGTACCGCATAGTAGACTCATGACTAAGGTCAGAGCATGTGGAGTCAGGACAAGCTGGCTACAAAATAGAAAACAGAGTGTAGGTGTTAAGGGTAATTACTCAGACTGGCAAAAGGCGGGAAGTGGTGTTCCACAAGGATCGGTGCTGGGGCCACTTGTTTACCATTTACATAAATGATTTGGACTTGGGAATCAAAATTTGTGGATGACACCAAATTAGGAGTATAGTAAATACTGAGGAAGACTGCGACAAAATACAAGAAGACATTAATAAACTTGTGGAATTGGTGTGTAATTGGCAAATGAATTTCAATATAGATGAATTTGAAGTGGTGCATTTTGGTAGGAAGAATAAGGAGGCCACATACTGCTTGGAAAATAAGAGTCTAAATGGGATAGAGGAGCAAAGGAATCTAGGGGTACAGATTCACAACTCATTAAAAGTAGCGACACAGGTTAATAAGGTCATTTAAAAAAAAAAGCAAAGCAAACCAAGCACTAGGGTTCATTTCTAGAGGAATAGGATTAAAAAGCAGAGAAGTTATACCACAGTTAGAGTACTTATGCACCATTCTGGTCTCCGTATTATAAAAAGGATACAGAGGCAGTGGAGAAGGTGCAAAAAAGATTTACAAGGATAATACCAGAACTGAGAGGTTATACTTAACAGGAAAGACTGAACAGATTGGGGCTCTTTTCTCTAGAAAAGAGGAGCCTGAGGGGTGACCTGATAGAGATCTTTAATATTATGATAGCGTTTGATAGGGCAGACGTAGAGAAGATGTTTCCACTTGTGGGGGAGACCAGAACTAGGGGCCATAAATATAAGATAGTCACTAATAAGTCCATTCGTGAGAAACTTCTTTACCCAGAGAGTGGTTAGCGTCTGGTACTCACTACTACACGGAGTCGTTGAGGAGAATAGCGTAGATGCATTTAGAGGGAAGCTAAATAAACATATGATGGAGAAAGAATTAGAAGGTCATGCTGATATGGGTAGATGAAGTAGGTTGGGAGGAGGCTCGTGTGGAGCATAAACACTGGCATGGAACAGTTGGGGTGAATGGCCTGATTCTGTGCTGTACATTCAATGTCATTGGTTTACAGTAGAACAGTGTATGTCATATTCAGTATCTGTTTCATCTATCGTTTGGCTAAAACAGGAATATTTTTTATAGAAGTGTTAAGCTGTTAATAAGAATTTCACAGGTTGGTAACTAAGACTTTTATTTCCCTCCTCTGAGCAAATATACACCCATGGTTATAATTTGAGTTTGTACACAAAATTACTATTCTACATTTGTTCAACTTCTACATACTTTCTTCCCCATAGAGGAAAACCATCCAGGGATTTTGCCCCTCGAGAAAATCATACTTGAGCAGTCATTTATGATCCCTACCTACTCTGCTGTATGAAACCCTATGCCTTCAATGTATTTTCCCCATCATTGGCACCAGACATTCTGTTGTCTTTCTTACCAAAGTTTTAATTGGTTATTTTTTGTGGGCATAAGTACGTTAAATACTTTCTTGCGGTCCTTGGGAGTTTTGTGAAAATTTGTTTAATCCACTTGTTCCTTTGTAATTTTTTTTTGTTGCCATTTTCACCAATGCTATCACAGATTGTGGCTGCTTTCAGATTGCACCCCTCCCCACTGCAACACCTGATTCATATTAACTCATGGCTTTAAAATTTGTGTAAAATACTACAAATCCTTTCCAGCAAATGCCAGCCTTCATTGTTACATGACTCCTTTTGGTATCAAACCTGTTATTTGCTCAACAGAGGGGGCTCAGTATGCCCTTAACAGACAGCAATGGCCATTTGAGTACAAGAAGTTCAGAATGTTCTGGAACAGATCTGAACCTCCAGCTTTCCACAAGCCACTTGTCGACCCCCAGCTGCAATTCAGAAATGAGCATGAGCATGGGCAGGCTAAGTTCCCAAGACCATTCCTTTTCATGTTGCAATGGTTGAGCCTGGGTCTACTTTGGATGACATGGGAATGTAGGAACAGGGGTGGGCCATTCAGCCCCTCAAACCTGTTTCGCTATTCAATTGAATCATGGCTGATCTGTATCTTAACTCCAACTACCTGCCTTGATTCTGTAACCCTTAATACCCTAGCCTAATAAAAATCTATCAGTCTTAATTTTGATATTTTCAATTGACCTAGCCTCAATAGCTTTTGGGGGAGAGAGATCCAGATTTCCACTACCCTTTGTGTGAAGAAGTGCTTTCTGACATCACCCCTTAACGACCTAGCTCTAATTTTAAGGTTATGCACCCTTGTTCTGGATTCCCCCACCAGAGGAAATAGTTTCTGTCTATTTACCCTATTTATCCTTTGATCATCTTAAACACCTCAATTAGATCACCCCTTAATCTTCTATACTCAAGGGAATACAAGTCTAGTCTATGCAACATGCCCTCATAATTTAACCCCTTTAGCCTGACATTGCCAGGGAGAAGGTTTTGGGAAGCATACAGCTCTGATACTGCTTACTCCACCATCAGTTATTTATTAGACCTACCTTCAGGGTATCAACACCGATAGAGTGACTAAAGCATCCCAGGCATCAACCAGCACTCAACAATTCCCTCATTCCCGCTGGTGCCAACGTCAAAAATCACCAAGGCAGTCACCTAGGTCTTACCAAAAGCAAAAGACAGTGGATGCTGGAAATCTGAAATAAATCAGTATGTTTCCGGCCCAACGAGGAAGGAGGCATTGCTGGATCTAGTTCTGGGGAATGAAGTGGGTCAAGTGGAGCAAGTGTCAATGGGGGGACATTTAGGGAACAGTGATCATAGATTTAGTGATCATAGGTTTAGATTCATTATAGAAAAGGATAAGGAGTAATCTAGAGTAAAAATACTTAATTTAAGGAGGGCCAATTTCAGTGAGTTGAGAACAGGATCTGGCCCAGGTAAATTGGAATCAAAGATTGGCAGGCAAAACTATAATCGAAAAATGGGCGGCCTTTAAAGAGGAGATGGTTCGGGTACAGTCCCACAAGGGGGAAAGGTAGGCAACCAAAGCCAGAGCTCCCTGGATAACGAAAGAGAGAGTAAGATGAAGCAGAAAAAGGGGGCGCGTGACAGATGTCAGGTTGATAAGACAACAGAGAATCAGGCTGAATATAGAAAGTACAGAGGAAAAGTGAAAAAGGAAATAAGAGGGTCAAAGAGGGAGTACGAGAATAGACTGACAGCTAACATAAAAGGGAATCCAAAAGTCTTCTATAGGCATCTAAATAGTAAACAGGTAGTAAGAGGAGGGATGGGGCCGATTAGGGCTAAAAGGAGATCTATGCATGGAGGCAGAGGGCATGGCTGAGATACTAAATGAGTACTTTGCAACTGCCTTTACGAAGTAAGATGCTGCTGCCAAAGTCACAGTAAAGGAGGAAGTAGTTGAGTTACTGGATGGGCTAAAAATTGATAGAGAAAATACTAGAAAGGCTGGCTGTACTTAAAGTAGATAAGTCACCTGGTCCAGGTGGGTTGCATCCTAGGTTGCTGAAGGAAGTAAGGGTGGAAATTGCAGAGGTGCTGACCATAATCTTCCAATCTTCCTTAGATATGGAGAATTGCAAATGTTACACCCTTGTTCAAGAAAGGGTGTAAGGATAAACCCGGCAACTACAGGCCAGCCAATTCAACTTCGGTAGTGGGGAAGCTTTTAGAAATGATAATCCAGGACAAAATTAAGAGTCACTTGGACAAGTATGAATTAATAAAGGAAAGCCAGCACGGATTTGTTAAAGGCAAATCATGTTTAACTAATTTGATTGAGTTTTTTGATGAGGTAACAGAGAGAGTTGATGAGAGCAGTGTGGTAGATATGTATATGGACTTTCAAAAAGTGTTTGATAAAGTGCCACATAGTAGGCTTGTCAGCAAAATTGAAGCCCATGGATAATAGGGGGAAAGGCAGCATGGTTACAAAATTGGCTAAGTGACAGGAAACAGAGAGTAGTGGTGAATGGTTGTTTTTTGGACTGGAAGAAGGTATACAGTGCTGTCCCCAGGGGTCGGTACTAGGACCACTGCTTTTTTTATATATATATTAATGACTTGGACTTGGGTGTACAGGGTGCAATTTCAAAATGTGCAGATGACACAAAACTTGGAAGTGTAGTAAACAGTGAGGAGGATAGCAACATACTTCAAGAGGACATAGACAGGCTGCTGGAGTGGGCAGACACGTGACAGATGAAATTTAATACAGAGAAGTGTGAAGTGATGCGTATTGGCAGGAAGAATGAGGAGAAGCAATATAAACTAAATGGTACAATTCTAAAGGGGGTGCAGGAACTGAGAGACCTGTGGGGTATACGTGCACAAATTGTTGAAGGTGGCAGGGCAGGTTGAGAAAGTGGTTTAAAAAAGCATACGGGATCCTGGGCTTTATAAATAGAGGCATAGAGTACAAAAGCAAGAAGTTATGTTGAACCTTTATAAAACAATAGACTAGAGAATCTGGGGTTGTTTTCCTTAGAGCAGAGAAGGTTGAGAGGAGATTTGATAGAGGTGTTCAAAATCATGAGGGGTCTAGACAGAGTAGATTGTGGGAAATTGTTCTCATTGGCAGAAGGGTTGAGAACCAGAGGACACAGATTTAAGGTGATTGGCAAAAGAACCAAAGGTGACATGAGGAAAAACTTTTTTACGCAGCGAGTGGTTTTAATCCGGAATTTATTTTTATTACTCGTTCCTGGGATGTGGGCATCGTTGGCGAGGAATGCACTGCCTGAAAGGGTGGTGGAGGCAGATTCACTCAGCTTTCAAAAAGGAATTGGATAAGTACTTGAAGGGAAAAAATTTGCAGGGCTAAGGGGAAAGGGTGGGGGAGTGAGTCTAGCTATATTGCTGTTGCAGAGATCCTGAACTAGCCCAATGGCCTCCTTCTGTGCTGAAACCATTCTATGATTCTATAATTCTATAACTGGTTCGGCCACAGCTGGAGTATTGTGTCCAGTTCTGGGCACTGCACTTGAGGAAAGATGTTAAGGCCTTAGAGAGGATATGGAAAAGATTTACTAGAATAGTTCCAGGGATGAGGAACTTCAGCTACATGGATAGACTGGAGAAGCTAGGGTTGTTCTTCTTTGAGCAGAGAAGGTTTAAGAGGAGATTTAATAGAAGTGTTCAAAATCATGAAGGGTTTAGATAAAGTAAATAAAGAGAGACTGTTCCCGTTGGCGGAAGCGTCAAGAACCAGAGGACACAGATTTAAGGTGATTGGCAAAAGAACCAAAGGCCACATGAGGAAAACCTTTTTTACGCAGCGAATAGTTATGATCTGGAATGTGCTGCCTGAAAGGGTGGTGGAAGCAGATTCTTTGGTTGTGGCTTTCAAAAAGAAATTGGATAAACACTTGGGGAAAAATTTGCACGGCTATGGGGGAATGGGACTAACTGGACTGTTCCTACAAAGAGCCAGTACAGGCTCAATGGCCGAATGGCCTGCTTTTGTGCTGTAACCATTCTATGATTCTAAAAACAGAAAATGCTGGAAGTTTCTATTTTGTCTTTTAAAAAGCATTTGGACAATTACATGGGTAAGATGGGTATAGAGGGATATGGGCCAAGTGCAGGCAATTGGGACTAGCTTAGTGGTATAAACTGGGCGACATGGACATGTTGGGCCGAAGGGCCTGTTTCCATGTTATAAACTTCTATGATTCTACTCAGCAAGTCAGGCAGCATTTGTGGAGAAAGAAACAGTATCAATGTTTCAGATCGATGACCTTTCGTCAGAACTGGAAGAAGTTGAAGATTTAACAGTTTTTAAGCAATTACAGAGCCAGGGAAAACGGGGGAGTGAGGGGAGGAAAGAACAAAAAGGAAGGTCTGTGATAGGGTGGAAAATAAGGTGGAGGGTAGGAGTGATTAAATGATAAAAGGGATAATGGTGCATGGCAAGGAGGGTTGTAATGGGACAAGTAAAGAAACAAAAGACGGGTCTAGAGGAGTTGTAAATGGCAACAGCAGAACCATTACCAGCTCCTGCTGTCCAAAAAAATGAAAGCAATGGTTATGATCTGAAGTTATTGAAATAAATGTTGAGTCCAGAAGGTTGTAAAGTGACTAATCGAAAGATGAGGTGCTGTTCCCTAAGCTTCCGTTGAGCTTACTTGGAACAGTGTAGGAGGCCAAGGTCAGAGTGGGAATGGGACGGGGAATTAAAGTGGCAAGCGACCAGCACATCAGGGTCACGCTTGCGGACTGAGCAGAGGTGTTCAGCAAAGCGATCACCCAATCTGCGTTTGGTCTCCCCAATGTAGAGGAGACCACATCGTGAGCAGCGAATTCAGTATATTAAATTGAAAGAAATACAAGTTTCACCTGGAAGGAGTGTTTGGGGCCTTGGACGGTGGGAGGGCAGGTGTTGCATCTCCTGCGCTCGCACGGTAAGGTGCTGTGGGGAAGTCAGCGGGTGTTGGGGGTGATGAAGAGCGGACCAGGGTGTCGCGGAGGGAAAGGCCTTTTGGAATGCTGAAAGGGGAGGGTAAGGGAAGATGTGTTTGGTGGTGGCATCGAGCTGCAAGTGGTGAAGGATGATACGTTGAATGTGGAGGCTGATGGGGTGGAAGGTGAGGATAAGGGGGACCCTATCATGGTTCTGGGAGAGAGGGAAAGGGGTGAGGCAGAAATGCGGGAAATGGGACTGACACGGTCGAGGGCCCTGTCAACTACAGTGGAGCGGAATCCTCGGTTGAGGAAAAGGGAAGACATATCGGAAGCATTGGTGTGGAAGATGGCATTTCAGAACAGATGCAACAGAGACGGAGAAATTGGGTGAAAGGAATAGAGTCCTTACAGGAAGCGGGGTGGGAGGAAGTGTAATCAAGGTAGCTGTGGGAGTTAGTGGGCTTATAGTAGATATTGGTTGACAGCCAATCCCCAGAAATGGAGATAGCGAAGTCGAGGAAGGGAAGAGTTGGAGGTGGACCATGTGAAGGCGAGGGAAGGGTGGAAGTTGGAAGCAAAGTTGATGAAATTTTCCAGTTCGGGGCGAGAGCTGGAAACGGCACTAATACAGTCATCAATGTACTGGAAAAAGAGGTGAGGCAGGGGACCTGAGTAAGACTGGAACAAAGAATGTTCCACGTATCCCACAAAAAGGCAGGCATAGCTAGGAACCATGTGGGTTCCCATAGCGACACCTTTTATTTGGAGGAATTGAGTGGACTCAAAGGAGAAGTTGTTCAATGTAAGAACAAGTTCAGCCAGGCGGAGGAGGGTGGTGGTGGATGGGGACTGGTTGGGCCTACGTTCAAGGAAGAAGCTGAGGGCCCGCAGGCTGTCCTGGTGGTGGATGGGGGTGTAGAGACAGGACATCTATGGTGAAAAGGAGACTGTTCGGGCCAGCAAACTGGAAGCTGTTAAAGTGGTGGAGGATGTCGGAAGAATCGCGGATGTAGTTAGGAAGAGACTGGACAAGGGGAGAAAAAAATACAGTCGAGATAGGAAGAAATAAGTTCTGTGAGGCAAGAACAGGCTGAAACGATGGGTCTACCGGGACAATCTGTTTATGGATCTGGGGAAGGAGGTAGAAGCGGGCTGTGTGGGGTTGGGGGAACTATGAGATTGAAGGACGTGGGGGGAAGATCTCCAGAGGGGTGAGGTCAGTTACGGTCTGGGGAACTATGGCTTGATGTTCGGTGGTGGGGTCATGCGAACATACGAATTAAAAGCAGGCGTAGGCTATTCGGCCCCTCGAGCCTGCTCTGCCATTTGATAAGATCATGGTTGATCTGATTGTGACCTCAACCCTACTTTCCCATCTACCTACCATAACCTTTTGACTCCCTTGTTAATCAGGAATCTATCTAACTCAGCCTTAAAAATATTCAATGACCCTGCCTCCACTGCTTTCTGGGGAAGGGAGTTCCACAAACTCACAACCCTCAGAGAAAAAATTTCTCCTCATCTCTGTCCTAAATGGGAGACCCCTTATTTTTTAAACTGTGGCTCCTAGTTCTAGTCTTTCCCACAAGTGGAAACATCCTCTCAGCATCTACCCCTTCTAGTCCCCTCAGGATCTTATATGTTTCAATAAGATCACCTCTCATTCTTCTAAACTCCAGTGTACACAGGCCCAACTTGTCCAACCTTTCCTCATAAGATAACCCACTCATCCCAGGAATCGGTCGAGTGAACCTTCTCTGAACTGCCTCCAAAGCACTTATGTCCTTTCTTAAATAAGGAAGCCAAAATCAGCACACAGTATTCTCGACGTGGCCTCACCAATGTCCTGTACAACTGTAGTAAAACATCTCTATTTTTATATTCCATTCCCCTTGCAATAAATGACAACATTCTATTTGCCTTCCTAATCACTTGCTGTACCTGCATACTAACTTTTTGTGATTCGTGTCGGAGAGTTGACGTTCATCCTCCGCAAGGTAGAGGTCTGTTCACCAAACAACAACAGCGCCGCCCTTGTCAGCAGGTTTAATGACAAAGTCAGGGTTGAACCTGAGAGAACGGAGTGCTGCAAGTTCAGAGGGAGTTAGGTTAGAGAAATTGGAGCAGCCAATGTCATGCCAGCAGTTCGCAATGAAAAGATCGAGAAGGTAAGAGGCCAGAGGGGTCCAGGTGGAACGAAAATTCTGAAGGCGGGAGAATGGGTCCGCTGTGCTGGGGGGGGAAGACTCGTGGGCACGGAGGCAATGGCGACGGAAGAAAAGCTCAGCATTGTGTCAAGCTCGGCTTGGCTTTATGTCAGATATGAATTCAAGTTGACCTAAAGTCTTAACCAGATGTGGATCCTTCCATCATCGATACACTATTAGGGGAAAAAGGTGCACACTGTTGATTAAAGAACACTTCCAGGCTGTTGCCCTCCCAACAACAGGATTCCTCAAGGACACTTTTGAAGTTATACTTTCAGCTATTGAAAGTCTGACCCACCATATGGCCAGCTTTACCCATGGCCCCATTTCCATTAGTGGCTGTGCTACTCTCCACATGGGGCCTCCCTCGGCCCCATAAAGAAAGCCTTGGCTTCAGTTAAGTTATCGGAGGCCAGCAATTATGTTACAGAGACCATGCCAGGTTATCCCCCTCTCCCCCCTCATCTCTGTTAAAGAAAAGGATGAAGAATAAGGATTATAGAGCAGGCACTATAACCAATATTGTATATTAACCCCGCTGTGGACAGCAACAAGGATATTCTGGAAGAACCTGTTCCAGACAGCCCCAGTGTCATCCAGCCCATCAAGCTGTACTGTGTCCCCAAATAGTTCCCAATCATCGGCTGACTTTCTGGTCATCTTCAAGATCTAGCTAAAGTTGAGTTCGCCATTCTTGGGGAAAAAAACAGTAGTTCTTGAGAAGGAGATGGGAGCAACTAGCCATGTATGGTAAATAGCTTTACCCACATGTAACACTCCACAGTTGCATGGCCTCCTACAAAGTACATTCGTGAAAATTTGTGCAGTCTGTCCAGATTGACTGACTTGCCACACAGATCTCTGCCATTGCCACAGTCTAATACGTACAGCATCAACTGGACACCAAAATTGCTCCGATAGTTGGAACTGCCTGCCCTCTATGTTGAGAACCAGGCAACGCAATGTGCTACCATTTGGCCTGATTCTGGCTTCCGGGGTCTTTTCCAAGTGTCTGTTGGTAATGGAAGCCTCCCTGAAGCAACTGAGATTTCAAATTTACCCCTACCTGGGCAACTGGTTCATCAGCGCATCCTCAATACTGGTAGAAAAGGAGGTCCAACAGACTCTAGTATTGTTGGAGTGCCTGGAATTTGTATTTCAGAAAATCCTATCTATTCTCACTTAATATTTGGCCTTTATAAGTACCTGGTTCTAGATGACTGTGGACAGTGCCTTGCTCATCACTGCCATACAAACTGAATAATCCACCATCCGAGTAGGGTACAAAATATAGGTCCAAACTGTTTGCAGGTTCTGAATCAGTCCAATGACTACCTTTTGTCCAGGGATTGGTACATAATGTAGCGGACCTACAAGAGATGGAAATATTTGAATTAGGGTACTGCAAACAGGAAGAATGGGCAGATGCTACACCCTTACAGGAAATAACTATTCCTGCCTTTTGTTTAAAGATATATAAAATTCCAAGAAAATGTATTTGTAGAATTCATCCTATATTTCAAATCTATCCTTTTCTGTTTTCTACCTCCCTGGAGCTGGCTCACACTTAACAGTTTTCCTCCTACTTATCTTGATTGCTGCATGCAAGCCAGCTGGGGAAATCCTGATGTAAAAAGATTTTTTTTTAGGTACACGAGATCCAGGAGTTGAGCTGAAGTGTCTGTTTGCAGCCTGAGACTCCTAATTGTTCTAGATCTCAGAATCTGGGCCAGTTCAGGAGTTTGTGACAGTTTCAGAATGTGTGCTAGATCTGGTGGGATGAACCCAGACATCCAAAATTTATTTGGAACATTAAGCAAAGCAGTAGTCATGTCTGTGACCTTTGCACTCCAGGAGATTTATTTTGTGTATTGGGAAAAAGGACCATCTCTTTTCCTGTTCCTCCACCCCAAAATACCAACCACTAGTCCTGATTATCGTGAGAACAAAATGATGAACTGTTTGGAAGCCAGCAAGAGAGAAAATAGGCAATACGCATCAGATACCCATTTAACAAGCAACAATGCAGAACAACTGGAATTGACAGAAGTTAATTAACTCTCTTAATTTCACATGAGTGCTTCATTTTGAATAGCACTGTTTCAACGCTGCACCCTGGGCACTTCAGATGCCACACTGAGATTTTCAATTGACCAGTGCCAAAAGCTGCTGGTGCAGGTCAGTATAAATGGAAGCAAGGACAACTCTAAACTTTGGTTTATAGTTCTGTTAAAGGTCTTTTTTAAAAAAATACCCGAGGGTGTAACAGTCTAGCCTTCAATTTCTACAGATTCTCTTGCATGGTTAAAAATTGGCCTGAATCAAAGTTGGTAAGCAGTGCTCCATGTACTGAGCTCATACCCTCAAAGCTCTCTTCACTGTACATTTTACCTTACCGTGGAAAAACAGTTTTTTGAATTAAACCAAACTTTGCCTTATCTAGTGTTAACACGATCCATCATCGGAGTGATTGACAAAATACATGTGCAAAAGACGCTGATATCCAGTCCAGAGCGTGGTTGGGGGGGGTTCTATCATTACTTCACTGAGTCTCTCTATCCTACAAGTAGATATTGGGCAATGTGAGTCAACCCTCAAAAAAGTAAGATGCTCAGACTACTTACAGACTGATACCACTTAACCGGAGAATGTATCTACGGTAGACCCAAATTTATAACAAGCACTTTGGGATATCCCAAAGACATGAAAGGTGCTATATAAATGCATGTTGTTTTTCAAAACTCAGCTCAGACCAGCACAAAACTGTGCAAGGATCATGAAATGCAAAGCATAGACTTCACTTCTGACTCCATTCCTTCCCCTCTATTTTGTCCCTCCTTTCCAGAAGGAGTGGAGAATATTGACTTGCGGTATGTATTTATACTCAGTCCCCTTTGTACTGCAGAGTTACCTCCAACAACAAGAGGACAACCCTGTCAAATAAACAAACCGACACTTGCAGTCAGAGGCACCAAAATCTTCCTGGAGCAGGGCTTTGACTGGGTGCCTCCAAATGCAAAGCCAAAGCAGCTTCATGATGAAAAGCAGCTTGTATTATTCCAAATGTTTTTCCTCTTTCCTGTTTAATTCAACCCCCAAGTGTTCTTGTTGGTTAATAATTAACCTGTTGGAATTTTCACAGTTATTAATTCTGACCTTCAAATGCCCTCAGAGAAATTCTTGGGTTATTCATGCTGTTACTCATTATTGACATATTCCACCAATTTACTACCTGTTCTTAATATCTTTTAATCAGTCTCTTTGTTTAAATCGTATCATTCGTAAATGCCCACCAATGCTAGCCTTACAACAACTCAGGAATGTAGTTAACACTTATTACAGCAGTTCTTTGTTATATCATCTACAAATAAATAGTTTACTGTATTGGGATTAGCGTTAGTTACTTGTTTGTAGCTCCATTTTTACTATTCAGATTGAAAACTGCAGTAAAATATGAAACACTCCCAAATATCAAGGAATTGACTTTCCAGCTTCTCATCCAATCTTAAAAAAAAATTTTTTTTGAAGCATAATTTAGAAAAATTCATACTGTGTAGAAAATATTTAAGATTTATTTCCTTCAGGTATCAGTCATACTTGGCTAGTAATGAAATTTCCTGGCTTAGATTCCTATTGATTGTCATCCAGGAAGAATGCTGATTACCATGGCGCTAAATGGTTCTGTAGCTGATATTTCCTGAATGTGGAGACCCAAAATTACGGGCTTCTCTGGAGGAGGAGAACTATCTATGTTTTAAATCTCATGTAGAAGCTGTGACTTTTTCTAACAGTTCTCACCCAGATCAGAGGTGTTCCCCCACGATGATTAGAGGAAAGGGCGCTGGAGAACTTCACATTTAAAGTACTCCCTAAATCTGAGTACCTCAGTGGACGAATGCAGCATGTTTTGTGATCAGAGTCATGCAGACCAAGAATGTCCTAGATTTGGTCCCTGGTCTCTGCTGAGTTGACCGATCACAACAAGGGTAGCAATGAGGTAACTATTTTTAGCCTCAACAGTCTTTCACAAATGACCCTACTGGAAGTTCACACTTGTGGAGACTGAAAAAGGACAGGGTCACATTTGGCTATAATGGCCCTTGTGGACAAATAGCCCAGCAATACTTGCTATCCAAACTCAGACATGAAAAATGGCTACTTGAATGAGATGATGGAGCACGAATAATGTCCATGAATGTACATACTGGCAAGAGTCACAAGAAGAGACTTAAGGGAGTAAATTGAGAGTGGGCAAGAAGTGCTCCCTCCATTTTCTTCTCCATTAGTAATTTTTAAAACTTCATGTACGTTATGAAAGACAATATATAAACGAAGACAATTTTGCACTGCAAGGAAATTAGTTGTTTCAGAGCGGCATTGGCAGAGGCCGGGGGACAATTTGATCGATCGCCTGCATTTTGGGTGCATCGCTAGGTGAAGGGAGAAAGTAACTGAAAGAGGAGGAATCTTGTCATCACAAAAGAAGGTACAGTATATTTAAATTGGTTATCTACAATTGAATACTATAGAACTATAGCTAAAATATAGCAGCTCTGGTGTCTTTATTGCACACCTGTGGTGCATCAGCTTTTAAAAAAAAAACACTAATTTATTGATAATACATTTGGTTTTAAGCCTGTTTAAACCTTTGGGATTCACATGTTTTATTTTACTTCCCTATTCTTGCTGGGGTTTTGGCTGCATGGGTGCTGGACATCCTACAGTATCTTAGCTAAGTAGCCTTTGATAGTCATGTTAATATTTATGTGTGAGCCTTGACTGAGAGTATCAACTGGCTGTTCGACTGTGGGGCCATCACAACTGAGTCCAATCATGTATCTTTCACACATGTATCTTCAGCAAGGGTTGCTGAATAGGGAGCTGATTTCCACTTGAGCTTTACTACTGCCAACTACAGCGTCTGTACTGCCGCCTCAGCTGAGATTAGCTAAGTTAGACGGACCCAGGATTAAACCTACAATTATTTTGCTCTAGATCACTCTGTTACACATTGGATAGACTCACTGAGCCATTGGGAAAGACCTTGAATGGTCACTTGAGTGAGATGCTGGAGGGCCACTGTGCCCTTGAATACATGCCTCTCCAGGAGAGGAGGGCTAAGGGGATTCATCTTTTTTAAGAAAAGAAAGCTAAAACAGCAATCTTAAATAGGAAATTGTAATTGTTAGCAGGTGTTGTCAAATTGTTCCTTTTTAGATCATGATTTTAAAAGCATGTATTTTGCAGCATTTTTTAATTTAATACCAAAGCATTTTCTTCTGCCACAAGTGTTGCGCTGGATTACATGAAAAAAAAACAAGTCAAGAACTAACAATTGCAAGGCTGGTCAGTATACCAGAATATACAATATATAATTGTATTTTAGAAAGGTGGAGTAGAATTCTAGCACACAGAAAACTAGTTAAAACCCTGTGATCCTGGGGCTGCCTTTGCCAAAAGACCAAAATCGCATTATGCGAGAAGTGGGATTACATTTCCCATTTATTTTCTAACAAGTAGGATTGTGCTAGTTGTTTTTGTGGGTCGCATCTTTCTCTCACTCTTCCATTCAGCTTCACCTTTTACCCATTGTTGCAATCTGCAACTTGCACACATTCCGATTACATTGACATTGGCTGCTGCTCTATATTTACTAACGTACTGTTATGTAAAAACACTACCAAAATATCTCTCTGCAGATAACATCCATCAATAGCAAATGCATGGTCCCCCGCCCTACATTCTCACTATGTTGAAATCAGCACGCATTGTATAGTCTCTTCCTCTAAGTGATTCATTCCCTGGATCTCAAAACTGTGGAATTCCATAGATTTTTCCATTTTTTTTCCTCCTACAATCTTCAGGCTTCAACCCAAGCTTGGCATCACTTAAACACTGCATCCTGATGTATATCTTGTTACCTTTTACTTTTTTCCCCTTAGCTCTATCTTGCATTATGGGCCTTGATCTTTCTACATAATTTCTCAAATTATTTTTAATATGACTTAAGTGATAATCCTACAGGAGCCGCTTTATATGCAGTCCTTCCAGCACTAGTGTTTAGAATACTGTTTGAATGGATAATACATGTTAATAATTCAAAACATTTGAAAATACAGAGTGTACACATGAAGGAGCATTGGATATGAGAAAATAAACTACTAGTGTTGTACTGGCACTGAAATGTGCACCATCAGTGCTAAGGTTTAAAATGTCATTCCGTAGTAACAGGGCAAAGGCAGACATAAAATTTAAATTATAGGTTAACCCATATATCTTGTGTGTTTTTTGGTTAGTTTTCATACTTTATCATATTGTTGTTTCATAATATCTCTCTACTTCAGCTTATTTCCCATTAAAAATAATTTGAATGGCATTTTGATACATAACTAATGACCACTCAAACAGAGACTGTTGCATGAGTCACTTTGAGTGGTGTACTTTTCATTACATTGTCATCCTCATACCATACGAATCAGCCAAAGTTGTCATGGGGAAAATCACAAAGATGCAGTTCTTTTTTTTAAATATTTGAACAAGGTGGCACCCTTGCCATGTTATTTCTAGGTGCCTCCCCAAGCTGCTATGTATTCCTTTTTCTCATTTTCAGTGAGTTGCTCTTCTCTGCTGTTTTGACCTAATCTGATTTTTTGGCATCTTTGGCTCCAAAATGCCAATAAACAGCCTTGAATGTTAAGCAGTGTTAGACTTTCACTCGCTAGTCTATAAATATTGGTACACCTGTTGAACAAAAGTCACGATCAGCAAGCCAGAAAGGTCTTGTTCAAGATCCCTGTTCTAGGATGTATTTCAGATTTACCATTGGTGCTGAAGCCACTCATTATTTCATCCATGAGTGAATGCTTTGCTCTGAATTGACTCCATCTGTTCAAGAGTTGGAGGTTTTCTCACTGGATAGGCCTGTTCACATGGCTATTGAACACAAGGCTGCTAACTAAAGGTCTGTTATCATCTGTAGCAGAAACATTTTTTTCTGATCCATTACCATGCAAGATTCTGGATACATTTGCAGAATTTGGGCTGGAAGTCAAGTTCTACCAGATGCATACTGCACGCCTTGCACATTTCATATTTCCCTTTAGAAAGGTACTGTTGGATAACACCATGCTATTTGTGCTTCAGAAAGGATCATGGCAATTTAAGCCAATTTATAATTCACCTGCAACTCCTTGGTATTTGATCTAATTTTCCATAAACCTGTGTATCATTCTTCTGAAACTTTGCATTCTTGGGAGTTAAAATTCCATGATGGAAAACTGAACTCATGGCCTCACGTTGATGAGTCATTGATTTCTAAGTGAACTGATAATTAGCCAGCCATAAATGATCTGGTATGATGATCTGACTATCCTTAGACCTCTCACGAAATTGGTTTGGAAGGTAGTATCAGAATTTCATTCATAACAGGAAGTTATAATTCATCTTTCTACCTCCGTATAATTCAGAAGTTCCATTATGTGGGTGACAAACAAATTCTGTCTGGGTACAATGTCTGTTCAGAAATCTAGACAGTCTTTTGGCCCCCATGGTACAAATACAGTATTGGGATTGTCATTTTGAGGTAAAGATTAGTGACAGTTGAAAATATCCTACATTGTATTCTGGAAAATGAGAAATTTTAATGTAAAGTGAAGCATTTTGAAACTAGATCACCTTTGCCTAATTTGTCTACAATGCAATAACTTACAATTGTTCCTCTTGTATTTTCATTGCACATTTGCTATTGTTTGGATCGAGTGGCCAATGGCAATCTACTGTTCTTGCTGCAAATATTTTATCTTAAGTTTGAGAGAGCACCCCCTCCTAGATACTACAATCTTAGACTTGAATACAATGCAGAGGGTGGTGTAGCAAGAAGAAAGATTATGAAGCAAATTTTCATCTTCAGGAACACATAGAGGAAAATCTGGCTAGTGCTGGCATAGTTTTCTGTCCATTCCTTTAAATGGATAGAAAATTATGTGCAGCATGAAGCTTTGCACCAGAAGCACTGACAATGAAACATTTACCCCATATGAGACCTAATTAATTATTTCAATGCTTTCACGTACCTTTCCAACCAAATCGCTCCATGGAGCTCTCTCCTTTTAAAGATTCTGAAGATTTGTTCATAGTTGCACAGTTACATTTTATACTTGTAGTTTTGGTATTCTGTCTCCTCTGGTCAGAAGAAATCTCCCATAGGAGAAGTGCATCAGTACAGGGTGGGGGTACGAAGGGAAGGCCTCATGGGCACTATTATGATGTCACTGAAATAGACAGCTTAAAGATACTGCATCCTTTAGTATATGGAGGAAGTTAACATTCAAAAAATGATGGCAACCCTACTGCATAGGGAATTCAACTCTAATAATTCACCCCTTTTATTTTTTAAACTTTTGTTATTAAACTTTTGCTAGAAGACTGTGTATTTGGTTTCCATGACACCATAGAGTGGGAAGACATAGATTTGATTTCTCCCCCCCACTGCCCCTTCATTCAGTTGCAGTTCTGAGCCATGCTGTGCGGGTAACTATTTCCTTCTCTATGCCACTGTTATGTTACTCGGGCTGCTGATATAGACTGGAATTAACTGTGGTCTGGGAAGAGGCTATCTGCTTTTCTTTCATCAGTGGCCGCAGGTAATTAGTGTACAAAACCAATAAAGGGAGTATTAAACGAGGAGAAAAAGTTTGTTCATGACAGATTTTGGGCAGGTAGTTTCTTGCAGAATGAACAGTTGCAAGGTAGTTCATCTGCTCTGGTCATCGAATGTGAGCATTCCAAGTAGCTGTAACAATGGCTTGTTTGAGTGTGAACTACTTGTACATATACTGTATTAGTTCTTTTTTTAAACATTTTTCTCTTTGTATTATTCTACAGCTGTGCTTCATCTTAACGCTATGTGCAGTCTTTTGGGTAGGTGCCATTTACGGTATCCCTTTTTTTGCTCTAGTATAGATTGTCATTAGATTAAGAATAAAACAATGCAGGCCACCCAATGGCCTAGTGCATAAATCCATAAACTTTTGTTGCACTAAGCTATATGGCTCAGAAGATCCCTCCCCAATTCAACCTTTGGTTTGTGCTGAGTCAGCTGATTTTAGCTAGGATGTTAACAGTTGGGCTTAGTGCCCCTGAGCTTTGTCTAACTCGGCCTCCACAACTTTTTGGGGTAAAGAATTGCAAAGATTCACAGCCCTCTGGGAGAAGAAATTCCTCCTCATTTCCATCTTAAAACGGGCGACCCCTTATTCTGAGACTATGTCCCCTAGTTTTAGATTTCCCCCATGAGGGGTAACATCCTCTCAGCATCTACTCTATCGAGTTCCCTCAGAATCTTGTATGTTTCATTAAGATCTCCTCTCATTCTTCTAAACTCCAATGAGTATAGACTCAACCTGTTCAATCTTTCCTCATAAGACAACCTTTTCATAGCCGGAATCAACCTAGTGAACCTTCTCTGAACTGCCTCCAATGCAAGTATGTCCTTCCTTAAATAAGGGCACCAGAACTGTACGCAGTACTCCAGGTGTGGTCTCACCAGCACCCTGTACAGTTGTAGCATGACTTCCCTGCTTTTATACTCCATACCCCTAGAAATAAAGGCAATATTCAGTTGGCCTTCCGGATTACCTGCTGCACCTGTATGTTGACTTTTTGTGTTTCACGTACGAGGACACCCAGATCCCTCTGTACTGCAGCATTTTGTAGTATTTCTCCATTCAAGTAATATTTTGCTTTTTTATTTTTCCTCCCAAAGTGGATGACTTCACATTTTCCCACATTATATTCCATTTGCCAAATTTTTGCCCATTCGCTTAACCTGTCAATATCTCTTTGCAGACACTGTGTCCTCATCGCAACTTGTTTTTCCACCTATCTTTGTATCATCAGCAAATTTGGCCACAAGACACTCTGTTCCTTCATCCAAGTCATTGATATATATTGTAAATAGTTGAGGCCCCAGCACTGAGCCCTGCGGCACCCCACTAGTTACAGATTGCCATTTTGAAACTGACCCTTTTACCCTGACTCTTTGTTTTCTGTTAGTTAACCAATCCTCTATCCATGCCAGTATATTACCCCCAACACCATGAGCTCTTATCTTGTGCAGTAATCTTTTATGTGGCACCTTATCGAATGCCTTTTGGAAATCCAAATATACTGCATCCATTGGTTCCCCTTTATCTACCCTGCCCGTTACTTCCTCAAAGAACTCTAATAAATTTGTCAGACATGATTTCCCCTTCATAAAACCATGTTGACTCTCCTTGATTGTATTATGAGTCTCCAAATGTCCTGCTACTACTTCCTTAATAATGGATTCTAGGATTTTCCCAATGACAGATGTTAGGCTAACTGGTCTATAGTTACCTGCTTTCTGTCTCACTCCCTTTATGAATAGGAGTGTTAGGTTTGCAGTTTTCCAATCCGCTGGGACCTTTCCAGAATCCAGAGAATTCTGGAAGATTACAACCAATGCATCCACTATCTCTGTAACCACTTCCTTTAAGACCCTCTGATGCAAGCCATCAGGTCCAGGGGACTTGTCAAGTTTTAGAATCATTGGGCTCCATTTTAGTACCCGCTATCTGGTGCGTTCCTGGTGGGGGGGCTCCGAAAATCGGGGAATCCCGGAGCGGGTCAGGAGCCCGGCTCCAACCCGCCCACTTCCGGGTTCCCCACAGATGCGCCAACGTGCACGTGCAGCCCCCGCATGTGGGACTCCTGCAGGCAATTAAAGCCGGCGGGGTGGCACTTAACGGTATTTATCTTGTCATTTCAGGTCATTAACAGATCTGATTAAAGGAATATGTCAGGAGGGGTGGGATTTTAGAAACAACTGGAACTGTTTGCCATACTGGGGGAAACACTCCCAGTTGAAATGGACGTGTTGCAGCTATCAGCCTGTGGCAGCTGCAAAGGTCCATTTGACAGGTGGGGGGGAGGGGAGAGGGGAGACCCTCACTCATTGCAGGAGGCCACTCTGTCACTTGGGACAAAGTTTGGCCTCCACCACCCTCCTCCTGACAATCAAATTCACCAACTTGCACACTTACCCCGGGGTCCAGAGACATGTACCTACCTTGCGGACCCCCTCAGATGTACATCTTCCGGATGGGGGCCGCTGTAGCTGCAGTCATGACCAGCCTCGCCGGCCAAGCTGTCCACCTCTGACACGTGGAGCTCCACAACACAGTGCTGTGACACATCCACCTGCACAGCAGGAGGGAGCGCAACCGCAGAGAGAGATGTGTCGCAGGGGGCACTACCCTCGCCACAGGGTCCACAGACCGAGGCTCAGTATACTGGACCTCTCTGAGCAGCAGTGCACACGGAGGCTCAGAGTCACTCGACATGTAGTCGTGGACATCTGCAGCCTCCTTCATGCCGAGCTGCTCCCGGCTGGCCCGAGCACCATCTTCTTACCTGTCGCTGTCAAAGTCACCACTGCCCTCAACAACTTCTCCTCTACATCCTTCCAGGGTGCCACCGGGGACATCGCTGACGTCTCTCAGTCGTCTGCACAAAAGAGCCCTGCAAATACACCTAAAACCCACTTTGCAGTGACACAATGGGTGGCATCAGGTGTGGATCTTCATTGTGATCCTCAGGAAAGGGCATTATTGCACAAACCAGACAAGATTCGCAAAGATGTGGCAGTAGTGGTGCCAATATAATATGTAATATGAGTTGGTCAGAAATTAAATATAAGTAAAAACCATTCCTTTATAATTGCCCTTATTTAAGTTTAATACAGTAGTTTCAGACCCAAGATCCTCGCTCTCAAACTGGATGTGAAATTCTATCATGTTATGATCACTGCTTTCCAAGGGATCCTTTACTCTGAGATCATTAATTAATCCTGTTTCCATTACCAGATCCAAAATGGCCTGTTCCCTGGTTGGTTCCCCAACGTATTGGTCTAAGAAACAGTCCCTAATACACTCTATGAATTCCTCCTCGGGGCTATTTTTGCCAATTTGATTTGTTCAATCTATGTGAAAGTTAAAATCGCCCATGATTATTGCATTACCTTTTTTACAAGCCCCCTTATTTCCTGATTTATATTTTGCCCTAGTATGCAAGTTCACAGCAGTAATGTACAGGCCTCTTCATCATCTAGTCTGTTTACTTTTCAGATTTTTTTTCTGTCTGATTTTATTACATTTTTTTTCCTTTGCATAGTCCTATAACGTGAGAGATATATTATGATTTTTTAATTCAAAATTTTTTTTTTGATGTAAACTGAAGTGGCCAATAAAATGGCTTGAATGATATTCTGTTAGCGCTGTCAGCTGATTACTAACTATGTGTTGAATATTTTTAACCTGATCAAAAAGGCAGGGCAATCAAGTTGCTATTTTTCTTTCAGTGGCACAAAAAAGGACTCGCCCTTGTCTTCTGTATATTGCAGTTCCTGGCAACGACTTGGTAAGACTCATCATGCAAGACATAATTTAAAACAAAAAGAGCTAGAACAAATGTACTCCCATTCTTGTCTCAGTTACCACTTATGTATTGTAATTGTTAAATCTGTAATGTCAGGTACAGCATGGTCAGATGCTGGAAAACATTTCTTTAAAACCCAGGTGGCTTGCTGTTCCAAAGTTCAATTTATACTAATTGCAAAGACCTTCCCTGATGGTGTTCTTACATTCTTTGGAGGCGGGGATTACCCTTTTTACTGTAGATATTTTTGGTTGAAGTGATTCATATTAGTTGCATAGGTGAGACCTATTCCCTACATCCCAGACATTGCCCTTTCATGTAAGTTTCAAAGTTTCAAAGCATGCTCAGGAAACAAACAAAGAACGCTTCATTAGATTACTTTAGCCTCCATGGGATCCTCCTCCTCTTCAAGAAGCAGCAGAATAACATGATGCTAGACTGTATTTTAGGCTTTAACTGTCAAAACAAATTTATTAAACAGTAATGAAACAAGCGAATAATAGCAGTAACATTTATACAGTAACTGTTAAACTTAACCAGCTACTCATTGCCATAGGAAATAAATAATTCACAACTTTTATATTAAGCTAAATTTTAATTTTTATTTGTAATTTTTTAGTCCCTTTATCTCACCAGTTATGAAAGTATCCAGTTTAGCCCAAGCGACAGTAGAATCACTACAATTGGGCTCAATGTGCCTGGGCAAGTAAAGAAAGTATCAGTCAGGTTCCCCACTATTGATTGCTATCTAGTGATCCCTGCTATGTGAAATCATTGGAGGAGGACAGAATTGGACTTGGCTGTGAAGCCCCCATGGTAAAATAACCTGCCAAAACTTACTGAGCTCCTATGAAGAATGGCCACATGAATGAGGTACTGCAGAGTGATCGGCATTGTGGGAATTGTACATCCCTAGGTGCAGAGGGGGAAAATTAGCTCAAAATGTTTTGAATCGTTAGGCATGTGAAGCTAGGTGAAGGAGTGATGTTATTAGTAAGGAAGGATATTATAGCCGAAAGGGAGATGACAGAAGCAATCTGAATAACAATAAGGGCAACAAAATAGTAACTGCAGTAAAAACAGAAAATGCTGGAGAAGCTCAGCAAATCAGGCAGCACCTGTGGAGAAAGAAACAGAGTTAATGTTTCAGGCCAATGACCTTTCATCAGAACTGGAAGAAGTTGAAGATTTAACAGTTTTTATGCAAGTACAGAGACAGGGAAAGACTGGAGGAGGGGAGGAAAAAAAGGAAGGTCTGTGATAGGGTAGAGGGCAAAAGGGATGATGGTGCAAGGCAAGGAGGGTGGTAATAGAACAGGTTAAGAAACAAAAGATTGGTCAGGAGTAGCTGTAAATGCCATTAGACCTTCCCTTTTGTTCTTTCCTCCCCTCCTCTCCCTACCCCGTCTTTCCCTGGCCTTTGTATTGCTTAAAAACTTTAACTCTTTAACATCTTCCAGTTCTGACGAAAGGTCTTTCGACCTGAAACGTTGGGCCCGATATTAGCACCCGCTATCGGGGGCGTTCCTGGTGGGGGGGCTCCGAAAATCGGGGAATCCCGGAGCGGGTCGGGAGCCCGGCTCCAACCCGCCCACTTCCGGGTTCCCCACAGACGCGCTGACGTGCACGCGCTGCCCCTGCATGTGGGACTCCCGCAGGCAATAAAAGCCGGCGGGGTGCCACTTAACAGTATTTATCTTGCTATTTCAGGCCGTTAACAGACCTGATTACGGGAATATTTCAGGAGGGGTGGGATTTTAGAAACAACTGGGACTGTTTCCCGTACTGGGGGGAAACACTCCCAGTTGTAATGGACGTGTTGCAGCTATCAGCTTGTGGCAGCTGCAAAGGTCCATTTGACAGGTGGCGGGGGGGAGACCCTCACTCATTGCAGGAGGCCGCTCTGTCACTTGGGACAAAGTTGGGCCTCCACCACCCTCCTCCTAACAATCAAATTCACCAACTTGCACACTTACCCCGGGGTCCAGACACGTGCCTACCTTGCAGACCCCCTCAGATGTACATCTTCCGGATGGGGGCCGCCATAGCTGCAGTCATGACCTCCTCGGAGGGCGAACAGCCACGCCGTCCACCTCTGGAGCTCCACAACACAGTGCTGCACGGCAGGAGGGAGGGCAACTGCAGAGAGAGATGCTTCGCAGAGGGCACTACCCTCGCCACAGGGTCCACAGACCGAAGCTCAGCTTCCTGGACCTCTCTGAGCAGCAGTGCACACGGAGGCTCAGAGTCACTCGACATGTAGTCGTGGACATCTGCAGCCTCCTTCATGCCGAGCTGCTCCCAGCTGGCCCGAGCACCATCTTCTTACCTGTCGCTGTCAAAGTCACCACTGCCCTCAACAACTTCTCCTCTGCATCTTTCCAGGGTGCCACAGGGGACATCGCCGACATCTCTCAGTTGTCTGCACAAAAGAGCCCTGCAAATACACCTACACCCACTCTGCAGTGACACAATGGGTGGCATTAGGTGTGGGTCTTCATTGCGATCCTCAGGAAATGGCATTATTGCACAAACCAGACAAGATTCGCAAAGACGTGGCAGTAGTGGTGCCAATATAATATGTGATGTGAGTTGGTCAGGAATTAAATATAAGTAAAAACCATGAGAAACCCTCAAACACCCTTGTGCATCCCCTTCATGCTCACAACACGTTTGCCTTACGCTTCCTACTGCACATGTGCGATGCATGCCCTGTGGCTGCAGCACAGGTGGTGGCAGGTTGAGTGAGGCTGACCGTGAAAGAGATGCATGAGAGGGTGAGTATGAGATAGAGCCATGAGATTGTATGAGGATTGGGTTGAGTGGTAGTGGCGGGATGAGTACTGGCGAGGTGAGTAAGTGCAGGTAAGATGAGGATGAGCTTTGAGTGGGTGTGAGGAGTGATGTGACAGAGTAGTGTTGGCAGTGCAGAAGGAGATGTGGGTTGGGGGCGGTGATGTGGCAGACGGAGTGTAGGGGAATGAGTAAGTGTACACACTTTGGCTGACCTACTTAGGTGATTGAAGCGCCTCCTGCACTGTATGCAGGTGCGTGATATGTTGGTGGTGCAGGTGACCTCCTCTGCCACCTCGAGCCAGGCCTTCTTGGTGGCAGAGGCAGGCCGCTTCCTCCCGCCCGCCGGGGGGAAGATCTCTGTCCTCCCCCTCCTCCTCACCCCATCCAATGATACCTGGAGTGAGGCATCATTAAACCTGGGAGCAGCCTTCCCCCTGGGCTGCCCCATGCTGTAATTTTTCCTATTTCCTGCGGCATCAGTCAGTGGAGGACTGCCCCTTTAAATAGAGCTCCTCCAGCTGACAGACCTTACTGCGTATGCGCAGTCCGCCCGACGCGCAGCTCAGCAGCGAGGAACCTGGAAGTAAAGGTAAGTGGATCCAATTAGGCTGCGATCGCGCGCGGGGCAGACTGATTTCACCGGGCCCGTTACCCACGTGCCCAGTCGCCCCCCTGCCACGGACCCGCAGCCCTCCTAATATCGAGCCCGTTAACTCTGTTTCTTTCTTCACAGATGCTGCCTGACTTGCTGAGCTTCTCCAGCATTTTCTGTTTTTATTTCAGATTTCCAGCATCCGCAGTATTTTGCTTTTGATAATAGTAACGGCCATCTGCTATAAACCAGTGGCTGAAGTAGAGCAGGTCGATAACTGTTTAGAGAAGTAAAAGAGGCAACAGGAAATTGTAATGTGTTAATCATAGAGAATTATAATGCCCCAGTGGTGATATTATCAGATCAGGGATAACCAGAAGAGTACAATTAACATACAATCGGTTTCATAGATGTAATCAGCGGCTGTTTCTTAACTCGATATTCAGTACAGTCTAAAGCCATGAGATTGGCGGACATGATGAGAATGATTTAATCCATGCCAAATTCTCCACAACATCAGTCAGTGCTCCACAGAATTATCACTGGATCAGCACCACAAATTGCTGGCACTTAAACCAAACCTTTGTACTACTGATGGAAATACAAGAGCTGATGCAGCCTCACTGTTACATTCTGAATCGATCCAAAAATTTCACAGAGTGCAATAATCTTCATGCACTACTTGCCTTACCCATGGAGCCTTTTCCCAGAGAGTATAATTACTATGAAGCTGCCCATTGAACTTAAAAGTGCTCCCAGCAAACATCAGCATCAAATTCATTAGACATTTGTTCTAGTTACAGTTGCCTCTAGCCACAATCTGTTGTTATGGCACTTTACAAACAAAACAAAGTGATACTGTAAAATAATGCAGCATCACTTCAAGAAGAAACAATTCTGTAATGGGCTGGCTGCTACTGCTGTGCAATTAGTCTTATTTACATTTCCCAGCAGATTTCCACAACACCTAAGCAACAAGCAAACAGCCACATATGCACAATCTTGCATGTTTAGAGTTGTTTGAAAGTCAAATCCCATGATTTTATTTTCTGTCATTCAGACTAGGGAAGGTCTGTACAGGGCAATGCTCTGACGACTACATCACTGACCTGTACAGATTGGTGATCCACTGTACCAATATGTATGGATGGAGCGTACAGCTAGCTGCATTCAATTTGTCTAAAGGTTATTAAAGTACCTTCTCCTATCCACATTGCTCCCACCACAGGCATTCTGGATGATAAAAATTTGGAATAAACGGCTGGATATATAAAACCACTCAAAAGAAAGTGATTTGTATCCAGAGGCAGCGTTTATATGCTTCAGGCTGACCGAGGCGCTAATGAAAGCTACTTTTCTAGCTGGGTCTCAGGGCCTCTGGAGGCAGCAGCCTTTACCGGTGCTGTCGCTAAAGTCAGGCTGCTATCTTCAGCAGCACTGTAAGGTAAATGTAGCATGAGATTTTTCTGATAAGTGCAGTTCTTCCTTGTCTCTCCTTTTTCTAGTAAATTGAAACAGGAGTAGGCCATTCAGCCCCTCGAGCCCGTTCCGCCATTCAGTTAGATCATGGCTGACCTGTAACTCAAATCTATTTACCCGCCTTTGATCCATACCCTTGATACCCTTAACCTAATAAAAATCTGTCGCTCTCAGTCTTGGAAGGTTCGATTGCCTCAGAATCCAGTCTTTGGGGGAGAGAATTACAGATTTCTTTTTTTTTTATTCGTTCATGGGATGTGGGCGCGCTGGCGAGGCCGGCATTTATTGCCCATCCCTAATTGCCCTTGTGAAGGTGGTGGTGAGCCGCCTTCTTGAACCGCTGCAGTTCGTGTGGTGAAGGTTCCAGGATTTTGACCCAGCAACGATGAAGGAACGGCACTATATTTCCAAGTTGGGATGGTGTGTGACTTGGGGAACGTACAGGTGGTGTTGTTCCCATGTACCTGCTACTCTTGTCCTTCCAGGTGGTAGAGGTCGCGGGTTTTGGAGGTGCTGTCGAAGAAGCCTTGGCGAGTTGCTGCAGTGCATCCTGTGGATGGTACACACTGCAGCCACAGTGCGCCGATGGTGAAGGGAGTGAATGTTTAGAACATAAGAACATAAGAACATAAGAAATTGGAGCAGGAGTAGGCCAATCGGCCCCTCGAGCATGCTCCGCCATTCAATAAGATCATGGCTGATCTGATCCCAACCACAAATCTAAAGAACACAAGAAGTCGGAGCAGGACCCGGCCACACAGCCCCTGGGCCCTCTCCGCCACCCACAGGGCATTGACCGATCCGAACTCAGCTTCATGTCCAATTTCCTGCCCGCTCCCCATAACCCCTAATTCCCTTTACTTCTAGGAAACTGTCTATTTCTGTTTTAAATTTATCTAATGATGTAGCTTCCACAGCTTCCTGGGGCAGCAAATTCCACAGACCTACCACCCTCTGAGTGAAGAAGTTTCTCCTCATCTCAGTTTTGAAAGAGCAGCCCCTTATTCTAAGATTATGCCCCCTAGTTCTAGTTTCACCCATCTTTGGGAACATCCTTACTGCATCCACCCGATCAAGACCCTTCACAATCTTATATGTTTCAATAAGATCGCCTCTCATTCTTCTGAACTCCACTGAGTAGAGTCCCAATCTACTCAACCTCTCCTCATATGTCCGCCCCCTCATCCCCGGGATTAACCGAGTGAACCTTCTTTGTACTGCCTCGAGAGCAAGTATGTCTTTTCTTAAGTATGGAGACCAAAACTGTATGCAGTATTCCAGGTGCGGTCTCACCAATACCTTATATAACTGCAGCAATACCTCCTTGTTTTTATATTCTATCCCCCTAGCAATAAAAGCCAACATTCCGTTGGCTTTCTTGATCACCTGCTGCACCTGCATACCAACTTTTTGATTTTCTTGCACTAGGACCGCCAGATCCCTTTGTACTGCAGTACTTTCCAGTCTCTCGCCATTAAGAAAATAACTTGCTCTCTGATTTAGGGTGGTAGATGGGGTGCCAATCAAGCGGGTTGCTTTGTCCTGGATGGTGTCGAGCTTCTTGAGTGTTGTTGGAGCTGCACTCATCCAGGCAAGTGGAGAGTATTCCATCACACTCCTGACTTGTGCCTCGTAGATGGTGGAAAGGCTTTGGGGAGTCAGGAGGTGAGTCATTCACCGCAGAATACCCAGCCTCTGACCTGCTCTTGTAGTCACAGTATTTATATGGCTGGTCCAGTTAAGTTTCTGGTCAATGGTGACCCCCAGGATGTTGATGGTGGGGGATTCGGCGATGGTAATGCCGTTGAATGTCAAGGGGAGGTGGTTAGATACTCTCTTGTTGGAGATGGTCATTGCCTGGCACTTGTCTGGCACGAATGTTACTTGCCACTTTTGAGCCCAAGCCTGGATGTTGTCCAGGTCTTGCTGCATGCAGGCTCGGACTGCTACATTATTTGAGGGGTTGCGAATGGAACTGAACACTGCAATCATCAGCGAACATCCCCATTTCTGACCTTATGATGGAGGGAAGGTCATTTCTACTATCCTTTGTGTGAAAATTTCACTCCTCAATGGCCTAACTTTAATTTTAAGACTATGCTCCCTCGCTCTGGATTACCCCGCCAGAGGAAATAGTTTTTCTGTATCTACCCTATTGAATCATTTTATCATTTTAAACACCTCAATTAAATCACCCCTCAACCTTCTAAACCTGTGTTCCCTTATGTGGGAAACTCCTCTCGGCATCCATTGTTGACAAAATGTAAAAGTCTTTACCCCTTCTGACTTTATCTATCGCATTAGTAATAGCTGTCTGGAAGCCTGTCTCTTCGTGACTTTTTGCTACACTGCAGCATGAATCATTGCTGCACTTCAAAGATTGTTGTGGCAACCAGCTGTAACACTATGAATGCAAAAGCAGGGGCCACCAGCAAGAGTTGCATTTAGTATGGTTTGTACATCAAGCGGTTCATTCCAAATTTTTATCAGCTGGAATGTCTGCATGGAGCAGTGTGGATAGAGAAGCTATTTTAACAATGACTTGTAGACAAAGTGAACTTGTGTTTTATTTAAATAGATGCAGTTGGCTGCAAGCTGTATCAGTAAACATTGGTACACTGAAAGACTAATTAACAGCAGAATTAGTTCTCTTTGAAATTAAACTGGGAATCAGTGGCAAATGAATTTCAAATATTGAGGCATATTGTAGACTGATTGATGTATATTTTGAGTGCAAAGGAGATGTCACTGACCAAATGGAAATTAAAGTGCATAACAAAAAAAGGGACATCTGTATTAAATTGTTGAATTGGCCTGCCTACGCACAGAAAATCTTGCCAATATTTGCCAGTATATCCATATTATCTTTCGTATTCTCTTTCTCACATCTATCTTTCTCTCTGGCTTACTAGTATAATGCCTTGTAAGATCAAGAAATCAGAGTCATGAGAAATGCATAAATCATGCAATGTGATCGAGTTCAAAACCACAAGATAATTACAGATGAGGAAGGTCATTTGGCCCATTTTAGTTCATCTATCCAGAAAGACTATAAGTCACCCCCCATTGCGGCATCCAATTGGTTCCTTAAATGAAACTCGGGTTTTCGCCTCCACTGCTGTATCTGGAAATCCATTCTATGTATTGATCACTATTCATGTGAAGAACCTTTCTGATATCGGTCCTAAATTTGCCTTTTACTAATTTGAACTTATGGTCCCTTGTCCTACTCTCAATTTAATTTAAGCTAATTTTTTGAATTTACATTTTCATACCATTGACAATCATGTATCTCTATAAGATCACTTCTCAGATCAAGGCTGAAAAGCCCTAGTTTCACTAGCCTTTCATCATAACTCAGACTTCTAACACTATTGCTCAGCCTCATGGCTTTTTTTTGTGCTGTCTCCAACGCTTGAATGTCTCCCTTCTGTCTTGGTGACCAGAACTGGACACACTACTCAAGGTGCAACCTGATCAGTGTGCTAAATAGTTTGATCATGACTTCCTCTGACTTGTATTCTGTTTTGGCTATATAATTAATTTTTTTCCCACTTTTTTAATTGGCTTTGCATTAGTTGGACACCTGAAGACTCCTAGGTCTCTTTCACAACTTGCATTTACATAGAGCCTTAAGTATAAGAAAATGTCTCCAGATACGTCACAGCAGCATAATCAGACAAAACAATTGACCCTGAGCCAAAAAACAAGATAATAGGATGGGTGACTAAAAGCTTGGTTGAAGAGGTAGATTTTAAGGAGTGTCTTAGAGGAGAGAGATGTGGAGAGGCAGAGAGGTTTAGGGAGGGAATTCAGAGCTTAGTGTCTAAACGGCTGAAGTCACGGCCGCCAATGGTGAGACGAAGGAAGTGGGGGGTGCATAAGAGGCCAGAGTTGGAGGAATGCAGAGTTCTTGGAGGGTTGTAGGAATGGAGGAGTTTACAGAGATAGTATGGGGTGAGGCCATGGTGGGATTTGAACACTAGGATGAGAATTTTAAAATTGAAGTGTTGGCGGACCAGGTGCCAATGTAGGTCACTGAGCACGATGATGGTTGAGCGAGACTTGTTGCAGGTTAGGATATAACGTTTTGGATGAGCTTAAGTTTATTGAGGGTGGAAGATGGGAGGCTGACCAGGAGAGCATTGGAATAGTAGAATATGGAGAAAACAAAAGCATGGATGAGTGTTTCGGCAGCAGATAAGCCGAGACAGGGGCGGAGATGGGTGATGTTATGGAGGTGGAAGTAGGCGGTCTTTGTGATTGAAAGGATATGGCAGCTCAGCACAAGGTCAAATAGGATGCCGAGGTTACAAACAGTCTGATTCAGCCTGAGACATGGGCCAGGGAGAGGGATAGAATTGGTAGCAAGTGAACGGAGTTTGTGGCAGGGGCCATCACGGATAACTTCAGTCTTCCCAGTGTTTAATTGCAGGAAATTGTACCTCATCCAATACTGAATGTCGGACAAGCAGTTTGACAACAAAGAGGCAATGAATGGGTCGAGAGAGGTGGTGGTGAGGTAGAACTGGGTGTCGTCAGAGTTCATGTGGAACCTGACGTCAGCTTCATTGAGTCAGCCATGGATCAGTGGTAGCACATTCGCCTTTGAGTCAGAAGGTCATGGGTTCAAGTCCCGCTCTAGAAACTTGAACACATAATCTAGGCTGACACTGCAGTGTAGTACTGAGGCAGTGCTGCACTGTCGAAGGTGCCGTCATTTGGATGAAACGTTAAACCAAAGGCCTGCCTGTCCCCTCAGGTGGATGTACAAGAACCCATGGCACTATTCAAAGAAGAGCAGGGAAGTTCTCCTGATGTCCTGGCCAACATTTATCCCTCAAAACAACACCTAAAAACAGATGATCTGGTCATTTGTTTTAATGTTGTTTGTGGGACCTTGCTGTGTGCAATTTGACTGCTGCATTTCCTACATTTGACTACACTTCAAAAGTACTTCATTAGCTATAAAGTGCTTTAGGACATCCTGAGGTAATGAAAGATGCAGTATAAATCCAAGTTATTTCTTTCTTTAAAACCCCACAACAGCATTTGAGCACATAATCTAGGCTGACACACCAGTACAGTACTGAGGGAGTGCTGTATTGTCGGAGTTGCCATCTTTCAAATGAGGCATTAAGCTGAGGTCCTGTCTGCCAGTTTAGATGGGTGTAAAAGATCCATGGCACTATTCAAAAAAGAGCAGGGGAGTTCTCCTGATGTCCTGGCCAACAATTATCTCTCTGTTAACACTACCATAACTACATATAAGATTCTGAGGGGGGCTTGACAGGGTAGATGCTGAGAGGTTGTTTCCCCTGGCTGGAGAGTCTAGAACTAGGGGGCATAGTTGCAGGATGTTGGCCATTTAGGAGTGAGATGAGGAGGAATTTCTTCACCCAGAGGGTTGTGAATCTTTGGAATTCTCTACCCCAGACGGCTGTGGATGCTGAGTCGTTGAGTATATTCAAGGCTGAAATCGATAGATTTTTGGACTCTAGGGGAATCGAGGGATATGGGGATCAGGCGGGAAAGTGGAGTTGAGGTTGAAGATCAGTCATGATCTTATTGAATGGCGGAGCAGGCTCGAGGGGCTGTATGGCCTACTCCTGCTCCTATTTCTTATGTTCTTATGTACCAAAACAGATTTACTGTTCATTTATCACATTTGATGTTTGTTGACCTTACTGTGCACAAATTGGCTGCCATATTTGCCTACATAATAAGTAACTACAGTTTAAAAAGTAATGAATTGGTTGTGAAGTGCTTTGTGATGTTCTGAGGATATGAAAGGCAATATATAAATGCAAGTTCTTTCCTTCCTTCTTTCTTCGCTGTTCCAGCATCATTCATAGAGTTATATGTGTTGCCCATTTTTTTTATTTTGTGCAGTACTTTTTGCTTGTTTGCTTTAAATTTCATCTGCCATTGTTCTACCAACTTATAGTTTGTCCAACTTCTTCAATTTCTGAACTGTCTCCTCCGATTCCGCTGCTGTTCCTAGCTTGGTACCATCTGCAAATTTGCATTGATTTTCTGAATCCCAGTCCTTGATGTAAATTAGAAACATTAGTAATGGTCCCAACACCAATCCTGGGGCACCCACTTAGTTCTCCTCCTGACACCTATATAATTCCTCTAGTAGGCACCCATCATTTTCTACCCTTCTATTAATTTATTATTCATACCAAAGATTTATTCTCAATCCCTGCAGCTTTGAGTTTAATTCTTTTTATTCGTTCATGGGATGTGGGCGTCGCTAGTGAGGCCGGCATTTATTGGCCATCCCTAATTGCCCTTGAGAAGGTGGTGGTGAGCCACCTTCTTGAACCGCTGCAGTCCGTGTGGTGAAGGTTAATTGCCTTTCAAGTGGAACTTTGTCAAATGCCTTTTTGAAAGTCTATTTAGTATAATTATCTCAAAGGTCTATTCGTAATTTTCATTACCACCAAATTGTAATGGAATTTCAAACATTGAGATGCTAGAGGTCCATCACAAAGAAAAATGTTTGTAGAAAATAAATAGGAGAATTGCATATGCATTTGGTAAACAACTTGAAATGGCATTTCTGCAACCTATGTCATTTGAGACATTTGCTACTAAATTTACAGTATTAATGTCTGTGCAGTGCTCAGCGGATTCAGCCAATAGAAAGTTAATTTACAGCTCCCCAGTGGTTCTGTTGGTTAATGTACAGATGAAGAAAATACCAGATTGATTACCAATGCTGATTTAACTGATCTCAGCTAAGGTGGCAGTCGGGTCACTAGAATTAGCCTCAGCTTCTCCCCTGGGTATGGGAGCGGAAAATAAGCTAGAGTTCTTGCTGGTGATTACAACCCACTATCCTGCTGCAACTATGCATTTAGAAGCCAAGCAAATACGGAAAAAGGGTTTGTGGTCAAATAACCCACTGACACTCGCTGTCTAGGCCTACACAAATGGCCACTTAGATGAGGAACCTGAGGGTGACCAGCACCCGTGGAACTGCAAGGAATCAGTACTTTAAGAAAGAGGAAATGGAAAAAGCACAGGGGTAATGGGAGAAAATAAGTAAATTCACAATGGTAATACTAGCTTAATGCCTGAATAATGCAAAGTCTGGTACCAAAGGCTCAAAGGCCACTCTGAGATTCATACTGTCTGTAGTGAGACTCTAAAAAGTTGGTGATTTGGTTATGGTTTTATGTTAAGCTGCTAATTTAACATTTTCATAATGATACAAACTGGTTGACCGACCTGAAACAAACTCATATCATGGTATAGTAACTCCACTGTTTACTAATTACAGCTCAGCTGTTTATTAATGAGGATTTTTTTCCCCTTTCTATCCTCCAACCAACACACCATTCTTTACACAGTGCATTCAATAATATGTCGCAACACATAACGTCTTGCATTGTATGTGCATGCAGAGTGTTGGGTAGAAATTTGACAGGCACCAAAGTGTGCGTCTAGCTGAATTCTATCTATGCATATTTATCGTGCAGTAATGGCACCCACATATAATAGAGGTATACGTATATTGAATGAGTTAATGTAAATGACCCCCAAACAAAACGTAACACAGTTACAGTGGTGCATTGCCTTTTCAGTCTAAATTGACGGAACTACTCTGAACCATAAAGTTCTAATGAGGCGTGGTGTTTTTGTACTGCAGTAATGATTTTTATTTAGTTTCTTAATTGAATTAGTTTGAGGTACAAATATCTTTGACGTATTTGGCGTCAGATGCTCAGCCCATTCAAAATAAAAGGTATGCACTGATTAAAACAACTGCTTGAGATCCTACGGTGATATAAGAGGCAGATCTCCTTCCTATTTTGTGACAATCCATTATAATAGATTTTAATCAGACCTTGGTCGTTATTTCTGACTTTTTTTCAATTTCCTTTTCAGGTACAGTCTGTCATACATTCCCTTTGCAAGGTGAGACTTTAAAAGATTCTGTTTTTTAAGATGGCGATCAGTTCCCTAAGTATGTGCTTTATTATTGCAGCATTTAACGGACTCACTGTTTTAAAAGAAATGCCTGTAGGTGAGGCCTTTACTGGCCTGTTTCCTCATAGTTTAAATGGTTATGGGTAGTATTACACACTCAGTAGTGGATACATTATCACCCAAAAATTGCATTTAGTAAAAGAATGGGAAATTAGTGGGAGATTGGGTTACTACACTGCACTTTCACCTCTGGGACTTGGGTTTGAATCTATTAGGTTATGAAAGTCTCCTCTGTCTGCCGGCTAAAAGAGTCTTATGTAAAATTAATTCAATTCCAGGTGGGCATAACAAAAAGCCACTCCTATTTTAGTTTTACTAAATTAAAGGTTACAAGGTAGCCTTTTGTGAGAAAGGAAAATGTCTTGCTGGTGCAGTATGGGGTGCTTTGCAGAGTTTGGGCTTAAAGAACATTCTCGACCCTTCTGCAGCCTTTGACACAGTTGACCACATCACCACCTTCCTCTAATGCCTCTCCTCCGTCCAGCTGGGTGCGACTGCCTTTGCCTGGTTCCATTGTTATCTATCCAGTCATAGCCGGAGAATCACCTACAATGGCTTCTCTCCCACTCCCGCACCGTGACCTCTGAAGTCCCCCAAGGATTTATGCTTGGCCTCCTCCTATTTCTTATCTACATGCTGCCCCTCGGCAACATCATCCAAAAACATGTTAGATTCCACATGTACGCTGACAACACCCGCCTCTACCTCACCACCACCTGCCTCGACCCCTCCACTGTCTCTCATTTGTCACACTACTTGTCCAACATTCAGTACTGGATGAGCAAAAATTTCCTACAACTAAATATTGGGAAGACTGAAGCCATTGTCTTTGGTCCCTGCTGCACACTCTGTTCCCTAGCCAGCGATTCCATCCCTCTCCCTGGCCACTGTCTAAGGCTGAACCAGACTGTTCGCAAACTTGCCGTCCTATTTGACCCTGAGATGAGTTTCCGACCACATAACCACTCCATCACCAAGACCGCCTACTTTGACCTCTGTAAAGCGCCCGTCTCTGCCCCTGCCTCAGCTCATCTGCTGCTGAAACCCTCATCCATGCCTTTGTTATCTCTAGACTCAACTATTCCAATGCTCTCCTGGCTGGCCTCCCATCTTCCACCCTCCATAAACTTGAGTTCATCCAAAACTCTGCTGCCTGCACCAAGTCCCGTTCTCCCATCACCCCTGTACTCGCTGACCTACATTGGCTCCCGGTCCAGGAAGGCCTCAATTTGAAAATTCTCATCCTTCTTTTCAAATCCTTTCATGGCCTGGCGCCTCCCTAATCTCTGTAACCTCCTGTAGCCCTACGACCCTCCAAGATCTCTGTGCTCCTCTAATTCTTGCCTCTTGCGCATCCCCGATTTTAAACGCTCCACCATTGGCGACCATGCCTTCAGCTGCCTAGGCCCTAAGCTCTGGAATTCCCTCCCTAAACCTCTCCACCTCTCTACCTCTGCTCCTTTAAGACATTCCTTAAAACCTACCTCTTTGACCAAACTTTTGGTCATCTGTCCTAATATCTCCTTATGTGGTTTGGTGTCAAATTTTGTTTAATAACGCTCTTGTGAAGCACCTTGGGACATTTTACTACGTTAAAAGCGCTATCTAAATGCAAGTTGTTGTTGTTGTTACAATAAACAGTACAAGAGTACAAACAGCTTAGAATCATAGAAATTTACGGCACAGAAGGAGGTCATTCGGCCCATTGTGTCTGTGCCAGCCGAAAAAGAGCTATGATGCCTAATCCCACTTTCCAGCCCTTGGTCCGTAGCCTTGTAGGTGCGGCACTTCAAGTGCGTATCCAAGTGCTTTTTAAATGTGATGAGGGTTTCTGCCTCTACCACCCTTTCAGGCAGTGAGTTCCTGACCCCCACCACCCTCTGGATGAAAAAAATTTGTCCTCATTTCCCCTCTAATCCTTCTACCCTAAATCTCCCCTCAGCCTCCATTGTTCCAAAGAAAACAACCCCAGCCTATCCAATCTTTTCTCATAGCTAAAATTCTCCAGCCCTGGCAAAATCCTCGTAAATCTCCTCTGTACCCTCTCTAGTGCAATCACTTCTTTCCTGTAATGTGGTGACCAGAACTGTACGCAGTACTCAAGCTATGGCCTAACTAGTGATTTATACAGTTCTAGCATAACCTCCCTGCTCTTATATTCTATGCTTCGGCTAATAAAGGAAAGTACCCCGATGGCCGCCTTAACCACCTTCTCCATCTATCCTGCTACCTTCAGGGATCTGTGGACATGCACTCCAAGGTCCCTATGTTTTTCTACACCACTCAGTATCCTCCCATTTATTGTGTATTCCCTTGCCTTGTTTGCCTTCCCCAAATGCATTACCTCACACTTCTCCGGATTGAATTCCATTTGCCACTTTTCTGCCCACCTGACCAATCCATTGATATCTTCCTGCAGTCTACAGCTTTCCTCCTCACTATCAACCATACGGCCAATTTTTGTATCATCTGCAAACTTCTTAATCATGCCCCCTACATTTAAGTCTAAATCATTCGTATATACCACAAAAAGCAAGGGACCTAGTACTGAGCCCTGCGGAACCCCACTGGAAACGGCCAACTAGTCACAAAAACACCTGTCGACCATTACCCTTTGCTTCCTGCCTTTGCTTAGGTATAGCTTTGTACCTAATTTATGCTCAATATGACCTTGGAGTCCATGTTGCTGACCCAGAGTGTCCAAAATACAGAAGTGTTAATTTTCTAGCACTCTCGCCTTAATGAGCACAATTTTCTATATTTCTACCATACTTGTAAACAAAGGCTGTGCCCTGTGATATTTAGCTCTGCTACTTAGGGCTAGCTCTGCTACTTAGGGCTGATGTTGCTCATTGAAAATGATCACTTGCTGATCAGTTCAGGTTGAAAACTGTATCCTGCCATACAATTTTATTTTAGCCAGCCATGTTAAAACATTCTAATTTGGAAGTATAAAGCTGAAAATTATTGCCTGCACTTCAGGGAGCTAGGATCTTCTGGCAGAGGTATCATCATGCAATAGAGCAGAAAGCATTGGCCACTGATACCTCACAGCAGACAGAATAGTCATTTAGGTTCTTTCTAAATTGAGTGAAAACTTCCCTCCAGTATTTACATTGAGAGCACAGTCTAGGATAGCCGGCTCCACCACTCTCAAAATGAGGTGAGAACCTTCCCCATTTTATAAATTCACTCAGCCCAAAGGTAAAATAAAATCTAGCGGACTGTAATCTTCACACTACACATGGTAAGAGGAAGCTTCTTTGGGTTCCAGAGATAATCTTATCTCCCATTTATAATATTGAAACATTTTGAGTAATGGAGTCAGTTCCTGTTTATACTGCTGAATTAATTTGGATACAACAGGGAAAACTGCAGGTGTGGATTTCTCCTTTATCTGAATGACAGCCTGTCTGACCCTTCCCTGATGTTGGGTGTATTGAAAGCTTGGGCTGCCCACAGTCACCCAAAATGGCAGCTGTTTCGCTTTACTACTCTTACCACTTTTGGCCAGAGGTAGACAGGAAAAAAATCCCACAAGGATGGTTTAGGCACCAGAATCAGAATTGTTACCATCTGAGCCAAGCCTGTAGTATAACCGGGGCATTAAAGAGTCGCATTGTTAGTGCTGAATTTAACATCAGTAGAGAAGCATTCATTCTGAGTGATTTAGCTTCTGATTCCTCATCCTACGTGCTCAGCACTTGCTATTTAAATAAAATAGTCAAAGGTATTAATGGAAAGACAGGTAAATAAAGAGTTAATTATCAAAGATGCTAGTTTACAGTTTTCGTGAAAAATGGATTGAATGAAATCTCTAAAAACTTGGTTTAAAAAAGCAGAATCTGAAGGTAATAAAAACAGAATTCAGTCAGTGTAAGCCTTTGACCATGGTAATGATTCCTTTTAACATATAAACGGTGAGTGTAGATAAGACGGGTACTGTCGCTTTAAATTACAAACTTTGCATGCAATATTAAGTAAACTGACATTGATAAAAAATGTGTCTAAAAGTAATTGGAAACCTGCCAATCTAGAAGACAGCATATAGCTCAGAGTTCATCAGGGCACCAAGATTATGAACTATCTGGTCCAGCCTAAGAGTGGCTGAGGAGGGGGATGAAGTCAGTGGCAAGGGAGCAGAGTTTATGGTAGAGGCTGAACATCATGGTTTTGGTCTTCCTGATGTTAGAAGTGGTGGCGAGATCATCAGTGTACATGTGAAAGCTGGCCTCATGTCAGCAGATGATGTTGGGGGCAACATGTAGATAAGGGAAGAGAAAGGTTGAAGAATACATCCATGGGGAACTCCAGATGTGATGGTGTATGGGAGGAAAGTGATGCCATTGCTGGAGATGAACTGGCTGCATTCAGATAGGTAAGAATGGAACCACAGAAGGGCAACCCCATGGTGCTAGATGACCAGGGATGCATTGGAGGAGGATGGTGTGGTCAACCACATTGAACATCAAGGAGGAATAATTACAAAGGATGTGAATTGTGACCTTAGGCAGAGCATTTCAGCACTGTGACATGGGTGGAAGCCAGACTGGAGGGATTCAAACAGAAATTTGGGAGAGAAGGGCTGCAGCTGGCAGTTGTTGCTGATGTTGTAGTAGTATTAGTGTAGTATATACAGTGTTCTATTCGTTTTGCAAATGTAAGCAAAAGTGTAATCCATTTTGATTTAATCCATTGCAACCTATTACAATAAGTAAATAGGCTTTGTTAGGGTCTTACCACCATCAACATCTGTATTAGCTGACTTTAGTAATAAAGAAGTCTAAGAGGTTTGTATTTTAAACAAATCATAATTTACCAATTTTTGCATTCTTATTAATTTAATACAGGTAATGTCCACAAAATCATTACAGCCTTCAATATTAGAGATGGAACTGTAGCATATTGAATTAGTTTTGCTGCATTCTGAGTTTCCAAGTATCTTAAGTTATCCAAATTGGCACCAAATCTTGTCTCTGAGCCAGTTTGAAAACTCTACCCTTCCATTGAACATTTCCCTCACCTAACAGACCCCCTCTGCTTCTGATGTGTGAGAATAAATCACGGAAAGCTGTGCGTATACTTGCACAAAACGTGTGCAGATTCAGGTTTCTTCCTTATGCTTCTGTCCTGAAAGCAATGACTTGTGCTGCAGCCATGATTCAGTGGGCACCAACAACCCACCAAAATGTTGCCGAAATAGCCTTTTGTTATGTGAATCCTTACAATGGGTGTTAAACTTGACCAAACAACTTAATAGCTGATTATTAGAACAAATTTTTTAAAAAAACACAAATCTTACCCCTTACAGTTCTATTTGTGTGTTTCTGTTTGATTTTTCTCTGCAGTTATTGTCATGTGTCCAATATTGCACCATGGTCAAGTTTTTTACTAGCCTATCAGTACTTTCATGTGCTTTTCAAGTTAGTTAAAATTTTGAATTGCTTAATTGTCAATAACTTATTTTGATCGATGCTCTGGTTATCAAGTTCTGTTTATCCTGCCCCCATTAAGATTAACTTTTGTTGTTAGAATTGTTGGCAATTGAAGTTTCAATTACCAGCACATAATGTGATATAATAACAGTTGCATAAATGGCAGTCCTGGCAATATTTTAATTTGAACTTGCAACGATTTTTTTATTCGTTCATGGGATGTGGGCGTCGCTGGCAAGGCCAGCATTTATTGCCCATCCCTAATTGCCCTTGAGAAGGTGGTGGTGAGCCGCCTTCTTGAACCGCTGCAGAACGTGTGGTGAAGGTTCTCCCACAGTGCTGTTAGGTAGAGTGTTCCAGGATTTTGACCCAGTGATGATGAAGGAATGGCGATATATTTCCAAGTCGGGATGGTGTGTGACTTGGAGGGGAACGTGCAGATGGTGGTGTTCCCATGTGCCTGCTGCCTTTGTCCTTCTAGGTGGTAGAAGTCGCAGGTTTGGGAGGTGCCGTCGAAGAAGCCTTGGCGATTTACACATATTTCTCACATACCTGAATTCCTGTTAGTAACCTTACTTGAAAATTTTGCTTACTTGTACATTCCTGTGTTTTTGCACAAGATGACAAGAACATTTCTTTAAAATAAATTTCCATTTTTGAACTTTCCTTAAAAGAGAAGGAAAGGCAGAGAGTGAAAGACTACTTTCTGCTCCAAGTACTCCTTCCATACCTCTGAGAAAGAAAACATACTCTACAAGCCACGTCAATATCTTTCTGGCAAATTATTTTAGCCTGGAGGCCTACCATTTCAGGTCTCTACCCTCTTGCTGAATTGTTCCAATGATGCAGTTTATGGAGCAGCTATATATTTCCTTTCCTCCTTTTTTAAGAGACTTGTTAATAAATGTCCTCACAATCCTAACGTGGTGCAGAATCATTAAGGAACTTGGATACACTCTCTCAATGATTTGCTCGGAGTCTAGAGTACTACACAGAAATCTGATTGTTTGGCCCAGTTTTTTTTTAAACTTTTTTTTAACAGTACATTTATTGTTCATGTACTGCAACCTTTTCTCTACATTACAACAGTGACTACACTTCAAAAGTATTGGCTTAAAGCACTTTGGGATGTCCTGAGGTTGTGAAAGGCACTTTATAAATGCAAGTTCTTTCTTTATTTCCTAATTCTTTTTTGTCATCTTTTAGGGATGCTGTCATAAAGTGTTGCACTTCCTGTATAGGATAAATCCAGGAGGAACTAAAAACACTCAAGTCTCAGCCACTTTCAGAAGGTTGTTTGTGGCCACAGGGGAAGAACTGCCTATTGCATATTTTGATACTTGGAAGACTGCTAAATACTATGCATTTGTTTATTTTGATGTATTACATAGAAAATGATGTAATATGAATTTATTTTTAAAATGTCTATTGCACAGATTATATGTTGTTCCAAAGAATCAGGCCTTCATCCTTATTCGAAGAATTTTCAACTTTTTATGTAATTATTTCATGTTTGACATCATTCCCATGTATTTACATTACCTATGTGTTTATTTGCAGTGCTGGTGTGATGAATGAATTTTGCTTACGAGTTTGAGTGCAAAGCTAATATAATTGCCATCGACATTTATTTAGCAAAGACTGAATCTGTGCGCTACTTTAGTGATTATTGCCTTATACTAGAAACAAAAGCTTGTATATAAAATTGAACCAACGTTTCACTTAAATAAAAACCTTCCATTTAGTTAAAAGCTTGTATTACTTTGTGTGTGTTTTTATTTGTCTATTTCCTGGAAGCTACAGATGCTCCAACGTTGTTTTGATAGAATCATAGAAGATTTACAACACAGAAGGAGGCCATTCAGCCCATCATGTCCACCCTAGCTGAGAAATGAGCCACCCAGCCTAATCCCACTTTCCCACATTTGGTCCATTGCCCTGCAGGTCACTGCTCTTCAGGTGCACATCCAGGTATTTTTTTTAATGAATTGAGGGTTTCTGCCTCTACCACCCTCTCATGATGTGGAGATGCCGGTGATGGACTGGGGTGGACAAATGTAAGGAATCTTACAACACCAGGTTATAGTCCAACAAATTTATTTTAAAATCACAAGCTTTCGGAGATTATCTCCTTCGTCAGATGATTGAATGAAAAGGTTCTCAAATCGCATATCTTATACGATGTTGGGACAGCATCACACCAATCAAAAGGTGTCGTTGTTATTCAAACAGGCCAGTCACGGAGAACAGCACGTCCCAGTACACTCGATATACATTGTGTCTTTTACACAGGCAGGCAGAAAGAAACTTAAAATGGCAGAGAGAGAGAGAGAGAGAGAGAGAGAATTTTAACTGGAACTCACCCTCTCAGGCAGTGAGTTCCAGATCCCCACCACCCTCTTGGTGGAAATTTTTTTTCCTCATTTCCGCTCTAATCCTTCTACCAATCACTTTAAATCTATGCCCCTGGTTATTGACCCCTCCACTAAGGAAAATAGGTCCTTCCCATCCACTCTATCTAGGCCCCTCATAATTTTGTACACCTCAATCAAATCACCCCTCAGCCTCCTCTGTTCCAAGGAAAACAACCCCAGCCTATTCAATCTGTCATCATAGCTAAAATTCTCCAGTCCTGGCAACATCCTCTGCACCCTCTCTAGTGCAATTGCATTCTTCCTGTAATGTGGTGACCAGAACTGTGCGCAGTACTCAAGCTGTGGCCTAACTAGTATTTTATACAGTTCCAGCATAACATCTTTGCTTTTGTATTATATGCCTCGGCTAATAAAGGATAGCATTCCATATGCCTTCTTAACCACCTTATCTACCTACCCTGCTACCTTCAGGGATCTGTGGACATGCACTCCAAGGTCCCTCACTTCCTCTACACCTCTCAGTATCCTCCCATATATTGTGTATTCCCTTGCCTTGTTTGCTCTCCCCAAATGTATTGCCTCACACTTCTCCGGATTGAACTCCATTTGCCACTTTTCTGACCATCTGACCAGTCCATTGATATCTTCCTGCAGTCTATAGCATTCTTCCTCACTATCAACCACACGGCTTATCGTTGTGTCATCCGCAAATTTCTTAATCATGCCCTCTATGTTTAAGTCCAAATCGTTAATGTATACCACAAAAAGCAAAGGACATAGTAACCGAGCCCTGCGGCACCCCACTGGAAAGAGCCTTCCAGTCGCAAAAACACCCTTCGACCATTACCCTTTGCTTCCTGCCACTGAGCCAATTTTGGATCCAATTTGCCACGTTCCCTTGGATCCCATGGGCCTTTACATTTTTGACCAATCTGTCAAAAGCCTTGCTAAAATCCATGTAGACTACATCAGATTGCGTTACCCTCATCGATCCTCCTTGTCACCTCCTCAAAAAATTCAATCAAGTTAGTCAAACACTACCTCCCCTTAACAAATCCGTGCTGACTGTCCTTGATTAGTCCGTGCCTTTCTAAGTGACAGTTTATCCTGTCCCTCAAAATTGATTCCAATAATTTGCCCACCACTGAGGTTAGGCTGACTGGCCTGTAATTACTTGGTCTATCCCTCACTCCCTTTTTAAACAACAGTACAACGTTAGCTGTCCGCCAATCCTCTGGCACTAAGCCTGCATCCAGTGAAGTTTAGAAAATGATTGTTAAAGCCTCCGCTATTTCCTCCCTGGCTTCTTTTAACAGCCTGGGATACATTTCATCCGGCCCTGGTGATTTATCCACTTTCAAAGATACTAATCCTCTTAATACTTCCTCTCTCACTATGTTTATCCCATCCAATATTTCACACTCCTCCTCCTTAACTTCAATCCCTGCATCATCCCTCTCCTTTGTGAAGACAGATGCAAAGTATTCATTAAGAACCATACCCACATCTTCCACCTCCACACAATTTACCTTTTTGGTCTCTAATAGGCCCTACTCTTTCCTTAGTTACCCTCTTGCTCTTAATGTATTTATAAAACATCTTTGGGTTTTCTTTGATTTTACCTGCTAATATGTTTTCATGCCCTCTCTTTGCTTTCCTAATTTCCTTTTTAACTTCACCCCTGCACTTTGTATACTCCTCTAAGCTTTCCGTAGTATTGAGTTCCCGGTGTCTATCATAGGCTTTCTTTTTCTGCCTTATCTTACCCTGAATGCTTCTTGACATCCAGGGAGCTCTAGATTTGGCAGCCCCTCCCTTTTCTTTGTGGGAACATGTTTACCCTGAACCCCTGTAATCACCCCTTGACTGTCTCCCACTGCTCTGACACTGATTTACCTTTAAGTAGCTGTTTCCAGTTTACTTCTGCTAAATCACTTCTCAGTTTAGTAAAATTGGCCTTTCCCAAATTGGAAACTTTAACTCCTGTCCTTTTCCATAACTATGCTAAAACTATTATGATCAATACCATCAAAATGCTCTCCCACTGCTACTTCTTCTACCTGCCCCTCTTCATTTCCTAGAACTAAATCAGACCTACTCCCCACCCCCCCCCCCCCCCCCTCCTCAAACTCTCGTTGGGCTTGCTATATACTGGCTTAAAAAAAATTCTCCTGTATGCAATTTAAGAATTCTGCACCCTCTATACCATTCACACTGTTTGTATCCCAGTTATTCTTAGGGTAGTTGAAATCCCTTACTATTACTGCCCTATTGTTTTTGCACTTCTCAAATTTGCCTACATATTTGCTCCTCTATCTCCCTCTGACTGTTTGGGGGGTCTATAGTACACTCCCAGTAGTGTGACTTGCCCTTTTTTGTTCTTTAGCTCAACCCATAAGGCCTCATTTGATGCTCCTTCTAAAATATCATCCCTCCTCACAACTGTGATTATTTCCTTAACCAAAATTGCCACCCTCCCCACCCCCCCCCCCCTCCTTTTTTATCCCCTTCTCAATAGTGTCTGAAAACCCTGGAACCAGGGACGTTGAGCTGCCAGTCCTGCCCCTCTTTAAGCCATGTTTCTGTAATAGTTAAGGTATCATACTGCCACATGTCTATCTGTGCCCTGAGCTCATCTGCCTTATTTCCTATATTCCTTGCATTGAGGTAAATACATTTAAGGACTGCCAAACTCCCTTGTTGTTTATTTTCTAACCTTCGTTCCCTGTGTCTTCCAGACTCACTAATTTTCTGCCTTCCATTTCCAGTTCCAACTTTATCCCATCTGAATCCACACTCAGCTTCCCATCCCCCTGCCAAGCTGGTTTAAACCCAACCCGACAGCACTAGCAAACATAAGAACGTAAGAAATAGGAGCAGGAGTAGGCCAATCGGCCCCTCGAGCCTGCTCCGCCATTCAATAAGATCATGGCTGATCTGATCCTAACCTCAAATCTAAATTCATGTCCAATTTCCTGCCCGCTCCCCGTAACCCCTAATTCCCTTTACTTCTAGGAAACTCTCTATTTCTGTTTTAAATTTATTTAATGATGTAGCTTCCACAGCTTCCTGGGGCAGTAAATTCCACAGACCTACTACCCTCTGAGTGAAGAAGTTTCTCCTCATCTCAGTTTTGAAAGAACAGCCCCTTATTCTAAGATTATGCCCCCTAGTTCTAGTTTCACCCATCCTTGGGAACATCCTTACCGCATCCACCCAATCAAGCCCCTTCACAATCTTATATGTTTCAATAAGATCGCCTCTCATTCTTCTGAACTCCAATGAGTAGAGTCCCAATCTACTCAACCTCTCCTCATATGTCTCCCCCCCCCCCCCCCCCTCATCCCCGGGATTAACCGAGTGAACCTTCTTTGTACTGCCTCGCGAGCAAGTATGTCTTTTCTTAAGTATGGACACCAAAACTGTATGCAGTATTCCAGGTGCGGTCTCACCAATACCTTATATAACTGCAGCAATGCCTCCCTGTTTTTATATTCTATCCCCCTAGCAATAAAAGCCAACATTCCGTTGGCGTTCTTGATCACCTGCTGCACCTGTATACTAACTTTTTGATTTTCTTGCACTAGGACCCCCAGATCCCTTTGTACTGCAGTACTTTCCAGTTTCTCGCCTTTAAGATAATAACTTGCTCTCTGATTTTTCCTGCCAAAGTGCATAACCTCACATTTTCCAATATTGTATTGCATCTGCCAAATCTCCGCCCACTCACCCAGCCTGTCTATATCCCTTTGTAGGTTTTTTATGTCCTCCTCACTCTCTACTTTCCCTCCCATCTTTGTATCATCTGCAAACTTTGATATGTTACACTCGGCCCCCTCCTCCAAATCGTTAATATAGATTGTAAAGAGTTGGGGACCCAGCACCGACCCCTGTGGAACACCACTGGCTACTGGTTGCCAGTCCGAGAATGAACCATTTATCTCAACTCTCTGCTTCCTGTTAGATAACCAACCCTCCACCCATGCCAGAATATTACCCCCAATCCAGTGATTCTTTATCTTGAGCAATAATCTTTTATGTGGCACCTTGTCGAATGCCTTCTGGAAGTCTAAATACACTATGTCCACTGGTTCCCCTTTATCCACCCTGTACGTTATGTCCTTAAAGAACTCAAGCAAATTTGTCAGACATGACTTCCCCTTCATAAAGCCATGCTGACTTTGTCCTATTAAATTATGTTTATCCAAATGTTCTGCTACTGTCTCCTTAATAATAGACTCCAAAATTTTACCCACCACAGATGTTAGGCTAACTAGTCTATAATTTCCAGCCTTCTGCCTACTACCCTTTTTAAATAAGGGTGTTACATTAGCAGTTTTCCAATCTGCCGGGACCTTTGCCGAGTCCAGAGAATTTTGGAAAATTATTACCAAAGCATCCACAATCCCTACTGCCACTTCCCTCAAGACCCTAGGATGTAAGCCATCAGGTCCAGGGGATTTATCTGCCTTGAGTCCCATTAATTTACTGAGTACCAATTCCTTAGTGATTTTAATCGTATTTAGCTCCTCCCCCCCAGAACCCCCCTGTTTGTCCAGTGTTGGGATATTCTTAGTGTCCTCTACCGTAAAGACTGAAACAAAATATTTGTTCAGCGTTTTTGCCATCTCCATGTTTCCCACCATTAATTTCCTGGTCTCATCCTCTAAGGGACCTACGTTTGCCTTAGCCACCCTTTTTCTTTTTATATAACTGTAGAAACTCTTGCTATCTGTTTTTATATTTTTTGCTAATTTATTTTCATAATCTATCTTCCCTTTCTTAATCAATCCTTTAGTTACTTTTTGCTGTCTTTTGAAGACTTCCCAATCTTCTATCCTCCCACTAAGTTTGGCTACCTTATATGTCCTTGTTTTTAGTCCGATACTATCCTTAATTTCTTTACGTAGCCACAGATGGCTGTCATTTCTTTTACACCCTTTTTTCCTCAGTGGAATATATATTTTTTGTAAAATAACTCCTTGAATGAACACCACTGCTCATGTACCGTCTTACCCTTTAATCTATTTTCCCAGTCCACTTTAATCAATTCCGCTCTCATACCATCATAGTCTCCTTTATTCAAGCTCAGTACGCTTGTTTGAGAACCAAGCTTCTCACCCACTAATTGGATATGGAATGTAACCATGTTATGGTCACTCATTCCAAGGGGATCCTTAACTAGGACATTATTAATTAATCCTGGCTCATTACACAGGACCAGGTCCAAGGTTGCTTGCCCCCTTGTAAAATCAGTTACATACTGCTCAAGAAATCCATCCCTAATACACTCAATAAACTCTTCCTCAAGGCTGCCCTGCCCAATTTGATTTGTCCAGTTAATATGATAGTTAAAATCCCCCATAATTATAGCTGTTCCCTTATTACATGCCCCGACTATTTCCTGATTAATACTTCTTCCAGCAGAGTTGCAACTATTAGGAGGCCTATATACTACGCCCACTAGTGTTTTTTTCCCCTTATTATTCCTTATCTCTACCCAAACTGTTTCATTATCCTGATCCTTTGTCCCAATATCATTTCTCAGTATTACAATGATTCCTTCCTTTATTAACATAGCCACCCCACCTCCCCTCCTGCCTGTCCTTCCTGATTGTTAAATACCCTGGCATATTTAATTCCCAGTCGTTGTCACCCTGCAGCCATGTTTCTGTAATGGCCACAAGATCATACCCATACGTAGTTATTTGAGCCGTTAACTCGTCCATTTTGTTACAAATGCTACGTGCATTCAGATAAAGAACTTTCAAATATGTTTTGTGACACTTAGTTCCTGCTTTTTCCTTTTTTAACACTTTATCTTTTACTCCAACCTCCCCGCAAGGATATTGGACCCGGCCCTGTTGAGGTGCAACCCGTCTGGCTTGTACAGGTCCCACCTCCCCCAGAATCGGTCCCAATGCCCAGGAATCTAAAGTCCTCCCCCTTGCATCACCTTTGCAGATATGCATCCATCTGCTCTATGTAGTTATATTGCAAAGAAACTGCAATGACATGCAGCTATTGCAGTGATATGAAAATTAATTTTTTCTTTGGGTCCCCTTTTATTAAGTTTTTAATTGCATTATGAAATATTTTGTTTTCATATTTGTCTAAAGCAAAGAGCTCCAGCACACTGTCAGATGTCAACATTTAAAATGTGGAAATATTGAGGTTATCTAAAAGTGGGAGTGTAGTGGGCTCTGTATTTATACTAACCTTCAACCTGCTCACCTCTCTCCTGCATATGATATTGTTGCTGTGATGCAATCAGGGGCTCCTTGGAACTCCCCAGAGCCACTGGATCCTGTGCTTTATACTTATTCCCAGATCCCTCAAATCTCTCCGCCTGACGAGAGCTTTCGCCCACTTCCTATAGTTTATATGCATTTGCTCAGGTCATGCCCACTCTTTCATCTCAGCAAGTCTCTCCATATGTCCTCTGTTTTCAACCCGAGTAGAGGAGAGGATGAACAGCGGTTTCAGGATCAGAAACCTAAATATTGAGGGAGCACTAAACATGGGTGGTGACACCGGATTTTCCTCATTGGAAACTCAAGTGGTTTCTGTTGCATTTGATGAGGAATTCTCAGAGGAAAATTTACAAAAATGAAAGTGACTGAGTAACAAAAAAAACAGAAAGTTCTTAGCGTTGGAGCTGTCCAAACCTGCGCGAGTGCCCATTGAGTCTGAATACTTTTCAAACATTCCTTGCTCTGATTGATCAAAACCCTTTGTATCTGTCCATTTTATGATCTGACATCTGTCAATTGGATAATCTGATCTCTCTCAGTCCAGAAATCTGTCTCTGTCCGTCCAACGGTCTGTCGTCTCAGTTCGTAGAATAATCTCGCATCTGTCCATCCAATACTCTAGCATCACTGAATAATCTCATGTCTCTGTCCATCCAATAATATGGCATCTTTATCAATCAGGGTTTAATAATGCAATTTATCAGTTTCACACAACAGCCCCAATGTTTATACGGAGGCAGGAGAGCGTGGGTGAGGCCGAAAACAGCCGAAGAATCAATTTGTCACCATGCTGAGACATTTGATGATTTTTAACACTACTGGATGTCCTCCTTGCACCAACACCTTTCCAGCAAAGGCTGTTCCAGAACTCTGTGGAGCTACTTTCATGTCAAAGAAATATTCTAGATAATTCTGGGCCACTAACACTGATGCAGGCAGAAAACCATGGTCACCAGTTTTTTTTAATAAAACAGAAAATCCATTGTGGCTCTTCTTGAGAGCCCAATGAATTAATTGCATAACGTGCATTTATCAATTCCTGATTTCCTTCTGTCATCGTGGGGAAATATCCACTTAAATTAAGGAACTTAAAATTTAATAATGCCTGATTATATGTTTACATTCAGCAATGCAAAAGATGTTGCTTTGTGAATATTTAAGCAGAGTTAATCCGATACTAGAAAAACTAAAATCAGCTGCCTGTGGAAGGGGTTAACTGCTTTGTTGCGAAAGGAAGACAGATCCAGACAGCGCCAGCCTGCATTATGCAGATTTCAAATAAACTTAAAGAAACTTTGCCAAATGAAAAAGAACCAAACTCCATTTAATGTTTTTTTCCCAAAGTCTTTGGGCCTTTAACAGTGATCCTCTGGATTTATTAAAGTTGCTGCCATCAACTTTATGTAAAATAAAACTTGCCCAAATATCATAATACAATTAAATTCTGGCAAATAAATTTCAGCTCCTCTTTGACTTCCAATTGTCCAAACATGAGCTATGAAGGCACAAAAAAATTATCAATCTTTTGCATCCTTAGGAATTGAAAATCTGTTGAAACAAGCAGAAATCATTAGTAATATCATATCACCATTAACTTCAAACACATTTGTGTCATGGAAGACAGGATTTTAGTTTGTTCATCTCATTTTAAAAAGAGTAGATTTTTCCTGGCCTTGTACTTACAAATGTTTTAGATTAAACCCCAATTTTTGTTAAATCATTTATCAATGAGGTGTCCAAAACCCCACATTTTATTAACTCGTAGGTAGTTAGTACAGTCCAACCACAAAATGTTGCCATAGATTGTTTTATTTTATATTCGTTCATGGGATGTGGGCGTTGCTGGCGAGGTTGGCATTTATTGCCCATCCCTAATTGCCCGTGAAAAGGTGGTGGTGAGCCGCCTGCTTGAACCGCTGCAGTCCGTGTGGTGAAGGTTATCCCACAGTGCTGTTAGGAAGGGAGTTCCAGGATTTTGACCCAGTGATGATAAAGGAATGGTGATATATTTCCAAGTTGGGATGGTGTGTGACTTGGAGGGGAACATGCAGGTGGTGGTGTTCCCATGTGTCTGCTGCTCTTGTCCTTCTAGCTGATAGAGGTCGCGGGTTTGGAGGTGCTGTCGAAGAAGCCTTGGCGAGTTGCTGCAGTGCATCCTGTGGATGGTACACACTGCAGCCACAGTGCGCCGGTGGTGAAGGGAGTGAATGTTTGGGGTGGTGGATGGGGTGCCAATCAAGCAGGCTGCTTTGTCTTGGATGGTGTCGAGCTTCTTGAGTGTTATTTGAGCTGCACTCATCCAGGCAAGTGGAGAGTATTCCATCACACTCCTGACTTGTGCCTTGTAGATGGTGGAAAGGCTTTGGGGAGTCAGGAGGTGAGTCACTCGCCGCAGAATACCCAGCCTCTGACCTGCTCTTGTCGCCACGTTATTTATATGGCTGGTCCAGTTAGGTTTCTGGTCAATGGTGACCCCCAGGATGTTGATGGTGGGGGAATTCAGCGATGGTAATGCCGTTGAATGTCATGGGGAGGTGGTTAGATTCTCTCTTGTTGGAGATGGTCATTGCCTGGCACTTGTCTGGCATGAATGTTACTTTCCACTTATCAGCCCAAGTCTGGATGTTATCATAGAGTTGGCAGTAGATCCTCAGATTATTGTTGTTTTTACTCTGGTCACTTTTTTTTCTGACCACAGTTAATCACAGGATCAAAGAGTGCTCTCAGGTTGATGGTGCGATCACGTTTGTAATAACTTTTCTATATCATTCTTCGGGATTTGGGCATCACTGGCAAGGCCAGCATTTATTGCCCATCCTTAGTTGCCCTTGAGGTGGTGGTATGCCTCCTTCATGAACCCCTGGGAAGGTGTTCCCACAATGGTAGGTAGGGAGTTCCTGGATTTTGACCGGAGGATAATGAAGAAACAGCAATATATGTCAAGACTTGGAGAGGAACGGTGTTCCCATACACCTGCTGCCCTTGTGCTTCTAAATCGTGGAGGTTGCGGGTTGCCAGGAGGTGCTGCCAAAGCAACCTTGGCAATTTGCTGCAATATTGTCTGGTTCTCAGCATTTTACTGTCAAAAAAACACTGATGGATCAGAGTTGGTTAATAAGGGTGATTCTGAGATGTTGGGTTCTAAGTTAAGAGAGACTCAGAAATTATTTTCATTAAATAAAAGATTGAGAGAAAACATGATCTACCCTAGACCATTCACAATTATTATTGCTATTTAATTTAATAGAATCGAACAGCCGTCGATCCAATTGCGGGTATTTCTTTGAAAAGGCTGCAAGTGTTATCCTTATTTTTTCCTATTAAAATGTCAATAACGACTTTTCTATTTTTAAAACGTTCTTTGATGAAACTGTATACCTATTTTTAAAAATGTACCAATTTATCCCGTATTCATATTTATGGTGTGACTGGTATCTGCGTTCCTGTTCACACGATGCAGTCCAGATGAAACAGTGAGATGGATGGTTGGTTGTCGTGTTGAAATCAGGGCAGAAAACCCTCCTCCTCCAGAAGGAAGGTCAGTCTCCATTGGTGTGGTGAGTATTGGACGCTGCCCGTCCGCCCTGGGCTGGGCTGGGGACAGTGAGCCCGCTGGAGGAGGGACTTGGATTGAAATGAGTCACCGGGGACGGGTGCACACACCCTGCCGCGGCGCCCGATATAAAGCCGGCAGCGAGCACCCTGCCCGCACCGCACTGGGAGATTCAGGCGTCGGCGGCAATCAATGAGCTCGCAGGCACCGGAGCCGCCGGTACGGAGAGGCCGGCCCGCACGATGAAGACGGATGCCCCTCCGAGGCCGCACAGAGCCGCCGTGCCCTTCCCTCCGATCCGGCAGCCCGCCGCTCCACCGCCGCAGCCGCCCGGGCTCCCGACCCGCTCTCGGGGAGCGGCGGAAAAGTTTTCCAACTCGTGGCCCAAAGCAAACTTCCAGCTGGGGGGGCACCGGCCGCAGCCCCGCCACCAGCAGCACCAGAGGGCGGCGGGGGCCGGCCGCCTCCTAGGCCCCAGGCCCCTGGCCAGCTCGTGTGACAGCGTGCCGGCCTCCACCTCCGGGCACTCGGCCAAAAAGAGCAGCGGCGAGGAGGTGCGCTTCTCACTCAGCCTGACCCCCGAGGCTGTGCTGGTCATCCAGAAACGCAGCCTGGAGCGGCAGCTGCTGTCCCAGGGGAAGACCCCGGCTCCGGCTCCGGCCGCGGCCCCGGCCCCGCTCCGCTGCAAGAAGCTGCTCACCTACCCGGCGAGACCGCCCCATCCTGGTGCCGTGCCCCCGCTGCCCCGCTCGGACTCTCCGGCCGACATCCGGAGCCTGGTGAAGATCTCGCTGCTCAACGATCAGCACAAGTACGACGACGTGGAGTACGAGGAGGAGGAGGAGGACGAGCCGCCCGACCAGTCCGTGCTGCAGAAGTGCATGGAGTGGCTGAAGGGAGTGGAGAGCGCCCGTCAGACGGCGGACAGGCTGGCCAGTCTGCCCCACCTGGCCAGCTAGTCAACCCAGCCGGGAAGGGAGAGACCTAGCCCGGAAAATCATTACTTTCACTTCCCAGGTTCATCAAGTCGCTGCTTCCACCGAATCAATAAAAGCGGTTTGAATGATAGTGTTTGTGTTCAATGCAATATATTTTATCTTTAAAAAAAGATCTGGGAAGCATTTGCGGGTGGACAACGTTTTAATTCACCTGAGCATTAGCAACCCAGGATCTTTAAATCAGTGCCAGTTAAACAACTGACTGAGGGTCAGACACGTGGGGACAGGGTGGATACTTGTATTACAACAGAGAAAAGTTGGAAGTGCTGCTAGGAAGATTCCTGGGGAATTGTTCCTGATTCACAAAATCTGTAGACATTGTTCATTCTATGATGTCTAGTTCTGAGACTGACCGAGACGATCCACCAACACAGACTCGAGGTGTTTTATTTTATTAAAATGAAACTGTACTGGCTTCTGTCAAGAGGTAACCAACCAACTTGACTGGAGAATGAGTGTGGGATCGCTTTCAGGAAATGGACATAGCTTGTACTGAACTGAAATGAAAAACGAGGAATTGCCAAAACTGGACTATTTGAGCAAGATTTTATAGTTGTAGCTTCAACTAGTTGCTGGCAACGCGCACAACTGAGTATGCAAATTGTACAGTAAATCTAAAGGGAAACTAATTTAGTTATATTTTGAACGTTTAAAAGCGTAGCATTATTCCTTCAAACAATGCAGGTTTTATATGTTTCAATCTGTACCTAATAAACTAATTCCTTTCCTTTTCCTGTCGTTTTGCAAATTGCTTAACGTTTTCAGATGAAATCAGTGAAAGCACGCTGGTTTTTTATTCACATCTGTTTATTTAGCGGTTCAACAACAACAACTTGCATTTATATAGTGACTTTAAGGTAGTAAAACGTCCCAAGGTGCTTCACAGGAGAGTTATCAAACAAAATTTTACACCCATCCACATAAGGAGGCATTAGGACAGATTACCAAAAGCTTGGTCAAAGAGGTAGATTTTAAGGAGTGTCTTAAAGGAGGAGAGGCAGAGAAGTTTAGGAAGGGAATTCCAGATCTTAAGGCCTAAGCAGCTGAAGGCAAAGACGCCAATGGTGGAGCGATTAAAATCGGGGATGCGCAAGAGGCAAGAATTGGAGGAGCGCAGAGATCTCGGAGGTTTGTAGGGCTGGAGGAGGTTACAGAGATAGGGAGGGGCGAGGCCATGGAGGGATTTGCTAACAAGTATGAGAATTTTAAAATCGAGGTGTTCCAGGACCGGTTCAGTTTGAAAGAGTTTAGGCTGCATTCAATCTATAAGACAAAATTGTTTTTCTTTATCAAAGTGTAAGTCACTGTGAACATCATCACTTAGGTCAATGCTAGTTTATAGATGAGAGATAAAAATACAAATCAAACATCGTGTATGGCTCTCAGGAAACAATTGCCATTTTTAAATTTACTTTTACATTTATATAATTAGGAATGGCCTGTGTGAATTTTTACAGGACATCAATGAATCAGGGAGAAAAAAGTCTATTCAAGTCATTTAAGTTAATGAGTTTATATGGAATTTCTAAAGTTTGTTTAATATTAATTTATTCATTTTAACTTCCAAGTTATCCTATTCCCCAATCTTGTATTTTCTATTACTGCTAATGCATGTTGCACATCTTTCTCATGGAGTTTTTGCATTTCTATATGCCCTGAAATCGTCATACCTCAGCTGCTTGGAACACTTTTTCCTACAAGTGACTATGATTTGAGGGTTGTTCATTAGCTAATTAAGTTTTGCTATGTTTTCGATGGGGCATTTTGTTAACAGATTTTGATAGTGTGCCAATCAGTCTAACCTTGGTGGTGGGCAAATTATTGGAATCGATTCTGAGGGACAGCATAAATTGTCATTTAGAAAGGCACGGGTTAATCAAGGAAAGTCAGCATGGATTTGTCAAGGGAAGGTCGAGTCTGACGAATTTGATAGAATTTTTTGAGCAGGTAACAAGAAGGGTCGATGAGGGTAACGCGTATGTTGTACTCTACATGGATATTAGCAAGTCTTTTGACAAAGTCCCACATGGCAGACTGGTCAAAAAAGTAAAACCCCATGTTATCCAAGGGAAAGTAGCTAGTTGGATCCAAAATTGGCTCAGTGGCAGGAAGCAAAGGGTAATGGTTGTCAGGTATTTTTGCGACTGGACCAGTGGGGTCCTGCAAGGCTCAGTACCAGGTCCCTTGCTTTTTGTGGTATATATTAATGATCAAGAAGTTTGCAGATGATACAAAAATTGGCTGTGTGGTTGATAGTGAGGAGGAAAGCTGTAGACTGCAGGAAGATACCAATGGACTGGTCAGATGGGCAGAAAAGTGGCAAATGGAATTCAATCCATAGAAGTGTGAGGTAATGCATTTGGGGAGGGCAAACAAGGCAAGAGAGTATACAATAAATGGGAGGATGCTGAGAGGTGTAGAGGAACAAAGGGACTTGGAGTGCATGCCCACAGATCCCTGAAGGTAGCAGGACAGGTCAATAAGGTGGTTAAAAAGGCATACGGGATACTTTATTAGCCGAGGCATAGATTGCAAGAGCAGGGAGGTTATGCTAGAACTGTATAAAACATTGGTTAGACCGCAGCTTGAGTACTGTGTACAGTTCTAGTCACCACATTACAGGAAAGATGTGATTGCACTAGAGAGAATACAGAGGAGATTTACGAGGATGTTGCCAGGGCTGGAGAATTTTAGCTATGAGAAAAGATTGGATAGGCTGGGGTTGTTTTCTTTGGAACAAAGGAGGCTGAGGGGAGATTTAATTGAGGTATATAAAATTATGATGGGACTAGATGGAGTGGATAGGGAGGACCTATTTCCTATAGTGGTGCTAGGGTTAAGGATGTCATGGAGTGGCTGCAGGGTATTCTGGAGGGGGAGGGTGAATAGCCAGTAGTCGTGGTTCATATTGGTACCAACGACATAGGTAAAAAAAAGGGATGAGGTCCTGCAAGGTGAATTTAAGGTGTTAGGAGATAAATTAAAAAGCAGGACCTCAAAGGTCTCAGAATTACTACCAGTGCCACGTGCTAGTGAGTATAGGAACAGGAGAATAGACCAGATGAATGCGTGGCTGCAGGGATGGTGTAGGAGGGAGGGATTTAGATTCTTGGCACATTGGAACCGGTTCTGGGAAAGGTGGGACCTGTACAAGCGGGACGGGTTACACCCGAGCAGGACCGGGACCAATGTCCTCGCTGTGCTGTTGGGGAAGGTTTAAACTAGAATGGCAGGGGGGTGGGAACCTGAGCAGGGAGACAGAGGAGGGGGAAACAAGGATAGAAACAAAAGGCAGAAATGGAAAAAGCAATAATGGATGGCAGAGAAAACAAGGGCGATAAACAAATAGGGCCATAGTGCAAAATAAAATTAAGATGACTAGCAATCTTAAAAAGACAAGTCTAAAGGCATTGTGTCTTAATGCGCGGCACATTCACAATAAGTTAGATGAATTAACAGCGCAGATAGATATTAACGGTTATGATATAGTTGCGATTACGGAGACATGGCTGCAGGATGACCAAGGATGGGAACTGAACATCCAGGGGTATTCAATATTTAGGAAGGACAGGCAAAAAGGGAAAAGAGGTGGGTTAGTAAAGGAGGAAATCAATGCAATAGTGAGGAAGGATATTGGCTCAGAAAATCACAATGTGGAACCTGTATGGGTGGAGCTAAGAAAAACCAAGGGGCAGAAAACGTTGGTGGGGGTTGTCTCTAGGCCCCCAAACACTAGTGGAGATGTAGGGGAGGGCATTAAACAGGAAATTAGAGACACATGCAAGAAGGGTTTAAATATAATCATGGGTGACTTTAATCTACATACAGATTGGTCAAAACAAATTAGCTATAATACTGTGGGGGAGGAATTTCTGGAGTTTGTACGGGATGGCTTTCCAGACCAATACGTTGAGGAACCAACTAGAGAACAGGCAATCCTAGACTGGGTATTGTGCAATGAGAAAGGATTAATTAACAATCTTGTTGTGCGGGGTCCCTCAGGGAAGAGCGATCATAACATGATAGAATTCCTCATTAAGATGGAGAGTGAAGTAGTTGAATCTGAAACTAGGGTCCTGAATCTAAATAAAGGAAATTACGAAAGTATGAGGTGCGAGTTAGAATAGATAGAAGAGAACCAGTCGATGTGGTGTATTTGGATTTTCAGAAGGCTTTCGATAAGGTCCCACACAAGAGGTTAGTGTACAAAATTAAAGCACATGGGATTGGGGGGAGTATACTGGCATGGATTGAGAATTGGTTGACAGACAGGAAACAAAGAGTAGGAATAAACGGGTCTTTTTCTGGGTGACAGGCAGTGACTAGTGGGGTACCGCAGGGATCAGTGCTTGGGCCCCAGCTATTCACAATATATATCAATGATTTGGATGAGGGAACTAGATGTAATATTTCCAAGTTTGCAGACGACCCAAAGCTGGGGTGGAATGTGAGCTGTGAGGATGATGCAAAGAGGCTCCAATGTGATTTAGACAAGTTGGGTGCGTGGGCAAGAACATGGCAGATATAGTATAACATGGATAAATGTGAGGTTATCCACTGTGGTTGTAAAAACAGAAAGGCAGATTATTATCTGCATGGTGACAGATTGGGAAAAGGGGAGGTGCAACGAGACCTGGGTGTCCTTGTACACCAGTCGCTGAAAGTGAGCATTCAGGTGCAGCAAGCAGTTGGGAAGGCGAATGGTATGTTGGTGTTCATTGCAAGAGGATTTGAGTACAGGAGCAGGGATGTCTTACTGCAGTTATACAGGGACTTGGTGAGACCACATCTGGAGTATTGTGAGCAGTTTTGGTCTCCTTATCTGAGGAAGGATGCCCTTGCCATGGAGGGAGTGCAACAAAGGTATATCAGACTGATTCCTGGGATGGCAGGACTGAAGTATGAGGAGAGATTGGGTCGACTAGACCTATATTCACTAGAGTTTAGAAAAATGAGAGGTGATCTCATCGAAACATATAAAATTCTAACAGGACTAGACAGACTAGAGGGAGGATGTTCACAATGGCTGGGGAGTCCAGAACCAGGGGTCACAGTCTCAGGATACGGGGTATGCCATTTAGAACCGAGATGAGGAGAAATTTCTTCACTCAGAGGGTGGTGAACCTGTGGAATTCTCTACCACAGAAGGCAGTGGAGGCCAAGTCATTAGATGTATTCAAGAAGAAGGTAGATATATTTCTTAATGCTAAAGGGATCAAGGGATATGGGGAAAAAGCGGGAACAGGGTACTGAGTTAGACAATCAGCCATGATCATTTTGAACGGCGGAGCAGGCCCGAAGGGCCGAATGGCCTACTCTTGCTCCTATTTTCTATGTTTCTATAGCAGAGGAGTCAGTGATCAGGGGCATAGATTTAAAGTAATTGATAGGAGGATTAGAGGGGAGCTGAGGAGAATTTTTTTCACCCAGAGGGTGGTGGGGTTCTGGAACTCACTGCCTGAAAGGGTGGTAGAGGCAGAAACCCTCAACTCATTTAAAAAGTACATGGATGTGCATTTGAAGTGCCATAACCTACAGGGCTATGGACCAAGAACTGGAAAGTGGGATTAAGCTCGATAGCTCCTTTTTGGTTGGCACGGAAATGATGGGCCGAATGGCCTTCATCTGTGCAGTAACATTCTATGATTCTACGTTAAAAGAAAATGTATCATGCAACATGGGTTCAAACCAATTAGCTTGTTTATCCCGCCTGGCTCAAAGGCAATTCTACCCTTTGTGCAAGCCTACACCCTTACAGAAAGCTCCTTATCTGGGAGTTAAAATTTAAATATTTGGGAGTGTCGCACTCTTTGAACATTTAAATTAATTCCAAGTAGATTTTGAAAAGTGCCCGGGGAACCACTTGAGTGCCTTTTAAATCAGGTTTGACACTATCTGAGTTATACTGTATCCAGTATCAATCCCTAGTGGTGTTAGACTGCCTTTTCCAGGGACTTCCACACTCCCTCTCCCCAGAGTCAGGTTGGACACTAGAGTTATATTGCAACTTTAGCATTGCTGTGCAGTGGAAATTGCTTTGTAATAGTCAAGTCAGCCCTGGAGTTGGTGATCCACCCGGATCAGACCTGCGCCGTACCCGGCAGAAAGATCTCTGATAGCCTTGTGCTACTCACGGATACGATCGCCTACATACAGGACAGGGAGGTGGACACCTGCCTCATTAACTTGGACCAGGAGAAGGGCTTTGACAGAATATCGCACATGTACATGATGGACATGCTCTCCAAAATGGGGTTGGGGAAGGAATCCGCAATTCGATCCAACTGCTCTACACAGACATCAGTAGCGCAGTTTCAATCAACGGGTGGGAATCAGAAAGCTTTCCGATCAAATCTGGAGTCAGGCGGGGCTGTCCTTTCTCCACTGTCTTGTTCGTGTGTTGCATCGGACCCTTTGCCAAGTCCATCAGGAGGGATGCGGGCATAAGAGGGGTCAAGGCCTCCCTGTGCATGGACGACGTCGCCGTCTTTTGCTTGGATCAGCTCTCGGTCCGCAGATTGATGAGTATCTGTGACCAGTTTGAACTGGCCTCGGGGGCCAGAGTAAACCGTAGCAAAAGCGAGGCCATGTTCTTTGGGAACTGGACCGACCGATCCTTTGTCCCCTTTACCGTCAGGTCGGATTACCTGAAGGTGCTGGGGATCTGGTTTGGGGGGGCGGAGGCGTGCACCAAAAACTGGGAGGAGCGTATCGCCACGGTCAAGCAGAAACTGGGACTGTGGGATCGACGTTTCCTCTTGATTGTGGGCAAGAATCTAGTCATCAGGTGCGAGGTGCTCTCGGTGTTGCTGTACGTGGCGCAGGTCTGGCCCATACCTCGTTCCTGCATCACGACAGTCACCCAAGCCATCTTCCACTTTATCTGGAAATCAAAAATGGACCGTCCGCAGGGACACAATGTACAAATCTCCAGATAAAGTGGGGGGGAAACGTGTCCAACGTGGCCCTCATCCTGATGGCCACCTTTGTGTGCGGCTGCACCAAGCTTCGCGTAGACCCTCGGTACGCAAACACAAAGTGTCACTACGTGCTGAGGTTCTACCTGTCCTCGGTGTTGAGAAGGATGGGCCTGGCCACGCTGCCATGGAACGCTCCATCCAGTTGGACCGTTCCGCCCCACCTGTCCTTCGTGGAAAAGTTTGTGCAGAAAAACACTTTTGACCACAAGGCGATCAACAAGTGGTCCGCACGTAGCGTCCACGAGACCCTGAGGGAAAAGGAGATGGTGGATCCTGTCGGTTGGTTCCCTGAGTAGACTGTCAAAGTCATTTGGCAGAATGTCTCATCGCCAGAGCTGACAAACAAGCACCAAGACCTAGCTTGGCTGGTGGTGAGAAGGGCCTTTCCCGTCAGATCTTTCATGCGCTCCCGGACTCTCAGCGCCGCCGCGCGCTGTCCCAGAGGAGGCTGCGTGCAAACGAGACCGTCACCCATCTCCTTCTGGAATGTGCCTTTGCAAAGAAGGTCTGGAGAGAGATGCAGTGGTATCTGTCCAGGTTTGTCCTGAGCAGTTCCATAACACAGGACTCTGTGCTCTACGGGCTGTTCCCGGGGACGCACACCGAGACAGACATCAGCTGCTGTTGGAAGACCATCAACTCGGTGAAAGACGCCCTTTGGTCTGCCCGAAACTTGCTGGTTTTCCAGGCAAGGAGCTGTCCTCGACCAAGTGTTGCAGACTGGCACATTCCAAGGTCCAGGACTACGTGCTCAGGGATGCACAGAAGCAGGGTGCGGCCGCCGCAAAGGATCTGTGGGGAAAGGCAACTGTTTAGAGCCTTCCTGCCATTGTATACCGAGGGGCTGCAATCAGGGAAAAACCCCCGCGGGCAGAATGTAAAATTCAAATTGATGTAATGTACCTGTAATGTACCTGTAAGGAATCTGCAATCAATAAGCTGTATTGATTGTATTGCAATAGGGCACCCTAGAGTATCATAAACTGTAATTATGTACGCTGTGTAACTATTGCTGAAATCATATTTGAACTGTACTTTATGTATCTTGCAAATTGTACAATCTGTATTGTGTACATTTGAAATGTGATATGACATCTGTATCGTATGTATTGTTTCAAACTTTATGAATAAAGTATGTTTTTTGAAAAAGAAATTGCTTTGTAATAGTGCTGAAGTCACAAAACAACTGCACCCTAAGTTATTGGGGCATAGCAGGAAAATGATCCTGCATCGTATTAAAGGATGGATTTTGATTTAAGTATCATGACTGGAAACATTGGCCTAATTTTTGGTTAATAACATCAGTGTAGTGTAATGATATCTAGGAGTACCAAATAAGGATTCCATACAGTCCTGAGTATAGAGCGACTTGCAAAAATAAGTACAGTAGTTACACTGTGCAATCGGGCACCAGCTTGTCAAAACTTATTCTGCAGCTTTACTCAATATTTCATCACATGTATTGCTGGATAAAGATGAAAGCACACGAAATTGCACTTTTCAGCAGTGGTGGACTTAAACCTTTCTGATGGGGAATGCGAGCATTGAAGTTGCAATTTGTTTCCTAGGAGATCTCAAAGTATTCCCCTTCCCACCAGAAAAATTTAGATTTTTGGTGCATTTTCCAGTATTTCGAACCCTACGGGGCCAATTTTAACCTAACCCGCCTGTCGGGAAACTGACGGGATGGGGAACAATGCTGTTTTTACACCCTGCCCAATTTTATTCTCAATTGATGTCAGTAAAGAGTGATATTGGGCAGGATGTAAAACCAGCATTTTATCTGATCTCGTGGGTTTCCAGCCTGGCAAGTCATGTTAAAATGACCCCTTACATGACCCCTGACAAGACTCTCATCTCTGAGTGATGGTTGTGCATTCAAGAACTGCTTAGAACTTAAGGACACAATTAAGGCTGATACTTCAAGGCAGTGCTGTATTGCCAGAGATGAAGTCCTTTGGATGAGTCAATAGCTAGAGGCCCCGACTCTCTGTTCATTTGGATATTAAAGATCCAATCGTGCTATTCAAAAAGCACAGGAAAATCTCCTAGCCAACTTTTCTCCCTTGACTAACACCATCAAGAACCATCAATCTTTTCTTAGCTATATGTGGGGTCTTGTGCGCAACATGGCTACCAGGTTTGCCTATATAACAGTCATTGCACAAAGGATGTGTTCCTCATAAGGTGCTAAATAAATGGAAGTCTTTTTCTATACACTACATGTTGGAATACCAGATTATGAGAAAGTTAGAGCTTGCATATTCGCAATAAATAAAATTATTTGTGTAAAAGAGAATAGGAACTGGAGTCGGCCATTCAGCCCCTCGAGCCTGTTCCGCCATTTAATTAGATCATGGCTGATCTGTACCTCAACTCCATTTACCTGCCTTTGATCCATATCCCTTGATATCCTGACCTAATTAAAAGCTGTCGATCTCAGTCTTAAACATTTCAATTGTCCCAGCATCCATAACCTTTTGGGGGAGAGAATTTCAGATTTCTGCTACCCTTTGTGTGATAAAGTACTTCCTGATTTCATTCCTGAATGGCCTAGCTCTAATTTTAAGATTATGCCCTCTTGTTCTGATTCCCCCACTAGAGGAAATAGCTTCTCTGTATCTACGCTATCGAACCCTTTTATCAATTTTAATATCTCAATTCGATCACCCGTTTTTCTTTTATACTCAAGGGAATACAAGCTAAGTTTATGTAATCTATCCTCATAATTTAACCTTTTAGGCCCTGGTATCATTCTGATAATTCTGCACTTTAAGGTCAATACAGCCTTCCGGAGGTGTGGTGCCCAAAATCGAACGCGGTACTCCAGATAGAGTCTGATAAAGGCTCTAAACAACTGAAGAGTAACTTCCTCCCCTTTGTATTCCAGCCCCCTTGAGATAAAGGCCAACATTCCATTAGCCTTTTTAATTACTTTATGTACTTGTGCACTTCCTCTTAGTTATTTGTGTACTTGGACATCCAAAACCCTTTGATCCTCCACAGTTCCTAGTCTCCATTACGATTTGTCTTTCTTGGATCTAAAGTAGATGACCTCACACTTCCCCATATTGAATTCCATCTGCCACAGTTTTGACCACTTAATGGGCTCAATTTTGAAATGGTGACGGGTTGGCAGCGGGGGGGGGGGGGGGGGCGGTGAAGGTGTGCGTGGCAAACCTGAATAAACAAAACTTACCGTTTCCGATGCGATCGCAACGTAATTGATGGTGATTAAAGTTCTTTCCGGGTTTCGCGCCCAGCAGCTAGCGTGATTGACAGGCTGGCTGCCGCCCGGAGCTACAACGTAAGGTGGGGGGAGAGAAAGAGAGAGCGAGACGTCATCCAGCGCTAGAAAGGCAGATCCTGGGGGCGGGGGGGGGGAGTGGAAGATCGGGTGGGAGAGTGGAAGATCGGGAGGGGAGAGCGGAAGATCAGGGGGGACATCGGGGGGTGAAGAGGGGGAGATCGGAGAGGGAGACATCAGACACCAGAGCAGGGTGGAAAGGTAGGTTGATTTTGTGTTTTAACTTCGTGCAATGGTTTTTTATTTAATTTATTTAGTTTCTTTTCGCCTGATCTGGCCCTCCACGCCTGGTTTCACCAGGCACGAATCAGAAGCTGTGGGAAAGCCACCCAGGTAAGTTAAAAATCATTCTATCTACCTAATATGTCACAGATAAAGTGCCTTTAGTACCTCAATGAGTTACATTTGGCTCTTTAACTATCATCCCACTGGCTTTAATTGCCGACGGGACTTCCACATTTGGGATGCCCGCTGCACACAGGTGCGCCCGTGGGGAACGCGGAGGGTGGCGGGTAGGAACCGGCTTCCAAACCCGGTCGGCATTTCTGCAATTTTCGGAGCCCCCCCCCACCCCCAACGCACCCGCAATTTACGTTTAAAATCGAGCCCAATCTGTCTATGTCCCTTTATAATTTACTGCTTCCATATTCACAATAGTTGTATTAGGTAGGCCTATTTGAAGATTACAATTTTATGTTTATATTTCTATCATAACTAAGCTTTAAACAAAGTTCTCCAGCCTACATGTTCATAGTCATGCGAGAAATCAAAGGAGTTCTAACATATTTTTAAAAATGTTCCTTTTGGAGAATGTTATTCTGATTGTTCATTTTATACAATAGTCCTTACACCAAATTGAAAATACGTCCTAAATATATTACTAATATTTTTCCTAATTTGATTCTTTACATTAGTGGTTATTCAATAAAGGATCACCCATATCAGGTTTTTGGGAGTATGGACATTTTATAATTTAACATAGTTATTTCACTATTGTGTAATGTGTAGGAAAGCTCAGAGAAGGATAGGAATGACAAATCAGTCATTGAAAGATATTCTTTCAGGCATATTTCCCAAATCTACTGCTCCCTTTGTAATGTTGAACTGCCTATTCTAGAATGTAATTTACTAGTCCAGAGCTCCCAAAATTGCATTCATCTTCCTCACTATATTCTCCCCAAATCAATAGTAATGATATGAATTTGTATAGGGCTTTTCATGTAGAAAAATATCCCAAGATAATTTATGGAGAAAAAAAATCAAAAAATGAACCAGCAGACTGAAAGGTTGGCCAAGAAGATTGGTCTTAAGAAAACTTTTAAAGTTAAGTAGAGAGGTGTAGGAGTTTAGTAAGGATGTTCCAGACAGTGGGGCTGAGGCAACTGATGGCTCCGCCATCTATAGTGGGTGAAGGGAGGAGCAACATAAAGTAGGCTACATTCAGAAGGCGGAAGGATGCAATAGGAGACATAAGACTGGAGAAGATTGCAAACATAGGGAGAGGCAAGGCCATGGAAGGATTTGAAAATGAGAATGAAGAGTTTGAATTCAATGCATTGAGCGACACGTAGCCAGTGTAGGTCAGTGAGGACAGGGTAATGAGCGAGTGGGACATAGTCCAGGACAGAATACAGACAACTGCGTTTTGAATTAACTGCTAAAGTACAGATTGTTGAGGTGCCATTCTCCCAGGGTGCTTCACAGAAGCAGGAGCTGCAACTCTTCCTGTCCAGCTGAATGGGAGAACCATGTGATATGGCACTGTGTGTGTGTTCAATAAGAAATGCGTTGAGAAGTGCAGGAACCTAGAAATAACAAGCGTGAAATGGCCTGATCGTGCATGTGGGAGCTGAGTTAAGGACACAGAGGGAATGGTTTCAGGGACTTAGAGGGAGCCGTGTAAGGGCTCAGAGGGAGCAGTGTCAGGGAGTCAGAGGGAGCAGTATTGAGGCCTCAGAGGGAGCCGTGTCGGGGCTCAGAGGGAGCAGTGTCGAGACCTCAGAAGGAGCAGTGTCGAGACCTCAGAGGGAGCAGTGTCAAGACCTCAGAGGGAGCAGTGTCAGGGGCTCAGAGGGAGCAGTGTCAGGGCTCAGAGTGTCGGGGCTCAGAGGGAGCAGTGTCAGGGGCTCAGAGTGAGCAGTGTCGGGGCTCAGAGGGAGCAGTGTCAGGGGCTCAGAGGGAGCAGTGTCAAGACCTCAGAAGGAGCAGTGTCAGGGGCTCAGAGGGAGCAGTGTCAAGACCTCAGAAGGAGCAGTGTCAGGGGCTCAGAGGGAGCAGTGTCAGGGGCTCAGAGGGAGCAGTGTCAGGGGCTCAGAGGGAGCAGTGTCAGGGGCTCAGAGGGAGCAGTGTCAGGGGCTCAGAGGGAGCAGTGTCAGGGGCTCAGAGGGAGCAGTGTCAGGGGCTCAGAGGAAGCAGTGTTAGGGGCTCAGAGGGAGCAGTGTCAGGGGCTCAGAGGGAGCAGTGTCAGGGGCTCAGAGGGAGCAGTGTCAGGGGCTCAGAGGGAGCAGTGATGAGGCCTCAGAGGGAGAAGTGTCGGGGCTCAGGGGGAGCAGTGTCGGGGCCGCAGAGGGAACAGTGTCAGGGGTCAGAGGGAGCAGTGTCAGGGCTCAGAGGGAGCAGTGTTGAGGTTCAGAGGTAGCAGTGTGAGGGGCTCAGAGGGAGCAGTGTCAGGGGTCAGAGGGAGCAGTGTCAGGGGCCCAGAGGGAGCAGTGTGGAGGCCTCAGAGGGAGCAGTGTGAGGGGCTCAGAGGGAGCAGTGTCAGGGGTCAGAGGGAGCAGTGTGGAGGCCTCAGAGGGAGCAGTGTGAGGGGCTCAGAGGGAGCAGTGTGGAGGCCTCAGAGGGAGCAGTGTGAGGGGCTCAGAGGGAGCAGTGTGGAGGCCTCAGAGGGAGCAGTGTCAGGGGCTCAGAGGGAGCAGTGTGAGGGGCTCAGAGGGAGCAGTGTCAGGGGCCCAGAGGGAGCAGTGATGAGGCCTCAGAGGGAGCAGTGTCGGGGCTCAGGGGGAGCAGTGTCAGGGGCCCAGAGGGAGCAGTGTCGAGGCCTCAGAGGGAGCAGTGACAGGGGCCCAGAGGGAGCAGTGATGAGGCCTCAGAGGGAGCAGTGTCAGGGCCTCAGAGGGAGCAGTGTGAGGGGCTCAGAGGGAGCAGTGTCAGGGGCCCAGAGGGAGTAGTGTCAGGGCCTCAGAGGGAGCAGTGATGAGGCCTCAGAGGGAGCAGTTTCGGGGCTCAGGGGGAGCAGTGTCGGGGCTCAGAGGGAGCAGTGTCGAGGCCTCAGAGGGAGCAGTGTCAGGGGCTCAGAGGGAGCAGTGTCAGGGCCTCAGAGGGAGCAGTGTCAGGGCCGCAGAGGGAGCAGTTTCGGGGCTCAGAGGGAGCAGTGTCGAGACCTCAGAGGGAGCAGTGTCGGGGCTCAGAGAGAGCAGTGTTGAGGTTCAGAGGGAGCAGTGTCAGGGGCTCAGAGGGAGCAGTGTCGAGGCCTCAGAGGGAGCAGTGTCGGGGCTCAGAGAGAGCAGTGTTGCGGCTCAGAGGGAGCGGTGAAAGGGACTCAGGTGGAGCAGTGTTGAGGTTCAGAGGAAGCAGTGTCAAGGCCTCAGAGGGAGCAGTGTTGCGGCTCAGAGAGAGCAGTGTCAAGACCTCAGAGGGAGCAGTGATGAGGCTCAGAGGGAGCAGTGTCGGGGCTCAGAGGGAGCAGTGTCAGGGCCGCAGAGGGAGCAGTTTCGGGGCTCAGAGGGAGCAGTGTCGAGACCTCAGAGGGAGCAGTGTCGGGGCTCAGAGAGAGCAGTGTTGAGGTTCAGAGGGAGCAGTGTCAGGGCCTCAGAGGGAGCAGTGTGAGGGACTCAGAGGGAGCAGTGTCAGGGGCCCAGAGGGAGCAGTGATGAGGCCTCAGAGGGAGCAGTGTCAGGGGCCCAGAGGGAGCAGTGATGAGGCCTCAGAGGGAGCAGTGTCGAGGCTCAGAGGGAGCAGTGTCGAGGCCTCAGAGGGAGCAGTGTCGAGGCCTCAGAGGGAGCAGTGTTGAGGCCTCAGAGGGAGCAGTGTCGAGGCCTCAGAGGGAGCAGTGTCGGGGCTCAGAGAGAGCAGTGTTGAGGTTCAGAGGGAGCAGTGTCAGGGCCTCAGAGGGAGCAGTGTGAGGGACTCAGAGGGAGCAGTGTCAGGGGCCCAGAGGGAGCAGTGATGAGGCCTCAGAGGGAGCAGTGTCGAGGCTCAGAGGGAGCAGTGTCGAGGCCTCAGAGGGAGCAGTGTCGAGGCCTCAGAGGGAGCAGTGTTGAGGCCTCAGAGGGAGCAGTGTCGAGGCCTCAGAGGGAGCAGTGTCGGGGCTCAGAGAGAGCAGTGTTGAGGTTCAGAGGGAGCAGTGTCAGGGCCTCAGAGGGAGCAGTGTGAGGGACTCAGAGGGAGCAGTGTCAGGGGCCCAGAGGGAGCAGTGTCAGGGGCCCAGAGGGAGCAGTGTCAGGGGCCCAGAGGGAGCAGTTTCGGGGCTCAGGGGGAGCAGTGTCAGGGGCCCAGAGGAAGCAGTGTCGGGGCTCAGAGGGAGCAGTGTCGAGGCCTCAGAGGGAGCAGTGTCGAGGCCTCAGAGGGAGCAGTGTCGAGGCCTCAGAGGGAGCAGTGTCGAGGCCTCAGAGGGAGCAGTGTCGGGGCTCAGAGGGAGCAGTGTCAGGGCTCAGAGGGAGCAGTGTCGAGGCCCCAGAGGGAGCAGTGTCGGGGCTCAGAGGGAGCAGTGTCGAGGCCCCAGAGGGAGCAGTGTCGGGGCTCAGAGGGAGCAGTGTCGGGGCTCAGAGGGAGCAGTGTCGAGGCCCCAGAGGGAGCAGTGTCGGGGCTCAGAGGGAGCAGTTTCGGGGCTCAGAGGGAGCAGTGTCGAGGCCCCAGAGGGAGCAGTGTCGAGGCCCCAGAGGGAGCAGTGTCGAGGCCCCAGAGGGAGAAGTGTCGGGGCTCAGAGGGAGCAGTGTAGAGGCCTCAGAGGGAGCAGTGTCGGGGCTCAGAGGGAGCAGTGTCAGGGCTCAGAGGGAGCAGTGACGAGGCCTCAAAGGAAGCTGTGTTGAAATTCAGTAGGAGGAGTGCCAGGTCCTTGGGTTATTTAACAGGTGAAGCAATATTCCAGAACAATCCAACCCATTTTAACCACGAGTGGGGTCCAGCATGATAGTTTCTGTTGTCATTTTTCATCTTTCCTCTTGTTTTCTCCATATCTTTTCTATCTCCCTCACCACTGTTCCCTGGATTTATTCCTTCCTTTCTGGACCAGTTAAATCTCACTTATTTTCAGTGAGACAAACCAATCCTGTAATTCTGTGCATCCACCCCCCCACCCCAACTCCCAACCACCCCACCCCTCCCCCGCCTCATTTTGAATTAATTTCCTCCTTTCCTCTCCTTGGTGTCAGCCATGGCTCAGTGATAACACTCTTGCCTCTGAGTCAGAAGTTCCACTCCAGAGATTTGAGCACAAAATCCAGACCGATACTCCGGTACAGTACTGAGGGAGTGCTGCACTATTGGTGATGCAGTCTTTTTGATAAGATGTTAAACCGAGGCCCTGACTGCCCTCTCAAATCCCATGGCATTATTATAAAGAATAGCAGGGAAGTTTTCCTGGTGTAGTGGGCAATATTTATCCCTCAACCAACATCATTAAAAAACAGATTATGTGGTCAATGTCGTATTGCTGTTTGTGGGCCCTTGCTGTGGGCAAATTGGCTGCTGTGTTTCCTACATTACAACAGTGACTACACTTCAAAGGTAATTCATTGGCTGTAAAGGGCTTTGGGACGACCTGAGGTCGTGACAGGCGCAATATAAATGCAAGTTCTTCTTCCTGTTGGGTATAATTCCACAGCCATCAGCAACCATTAAATTCCTCATCCAAGTTATCACTTTTTATAAATGAACCTAGAAAATGTGTGTCACGAGGTTACTTGACACATGAGAGAGTTAAAAGAGTGGCTGAAAGATTGGTGTGGGAGGCAGGGGTTTCAATTCATGGGGCACTGGCACCAATACTGGGGAAAGAGGGAGCTGTTCCATTGAATGGGCTCCACTTAAACCTGTTTGGGACCAGTGTCCTGGCGAATCGAATAACTAGGGCAGTAGATAGGGCTTTAAACTAATAAGAGGGGGAGAGGGTTCAAGTAAGGTTAAATTTATAAGTCTAAAGAGAAAAGTCAACGCTGCAGAACAGAGTAGTGATTTGGGTAAAAACAAGCAGAATGTGTCAGGAAGGGACAGAGAGTTTAATAAAAGTAATAGGGCATTAGTGACTAAGGTCACATCAGAGAAAAATAGTAAAAAGTTAAAATTAAAGGCGCTATATCTGAATGCACGAAGCATTGGTAACAAGATAGGTCAATTAATGGCACAAATAGAGAAAAATGGGTTTGTTCTAGTAGCCATTACTGAGACGTGGTTGCAGGGTGACCAAGGTTGGGAACTAATATTCCAGGGTACTTGACTTTTAGAAAAGACAGACAAAATGGAAAAGGAAGGGGATAGCCCTGATAATAAAGGATGAGACTGTGAGAAAGGATCTTAGCTCAGAAAATCAGGATGTAGAATCAATATGGGTGGAGCTAGGAAATAACAAGGGACAGAAAACACTGGTGGAAGTAGTTTACAGGCCCCCTAACAGTAGTTATAGTGTTGGACAGAGAACAAATCAGGAAATTAGAGGAGCATGTAACAAGGGTAATGCAATAATCGTGGAGGACTTTAATCTTCATTTAGACTGGGCAAACCAATTTGGCAAAAGTAGTTTAGAGGATGAGTTCATGGAATGTATTCAAGACAGTTTTCTAGAACAATATGTCGAGGAAACAACCAGGGAACAGACTATTTTAGATCTAGTATTGTGTAATCAGACAGGGTTAATTAGTAATCTTATAGTAAAGGATCCTCTGGGGCAGAGTGATCATAATATGAAAGAATTTCATATTGAGTTTGAGAGTGAGGTAGTTAAGTCCAAAACTAGGGTCTTAAATTTAAACAAAACCAATTACGTAGGTCTGAGGGGCAAGTTGGCTAAGGTAGATTGGGAAATTAGATTAAAAGATATGATGGTAGATAAGCAATGGTGAACATTTAAAGAAATTATTCATAATTCTCAATGAATATACATTCCCTTGAGGAACGAAAATTCCATGGGAAAAGTGGTCCAACCGTGGCTAACTAGAGATGTTAAGGATTGTATTAGATTAAAAGAAGAGGCTTACAATAAGGCCAAAAAAAGTAGTAAGCCTGAGGATTGGGAGGGTTTTAGAAATCAGCAAAGGATGACCAAGAAATTGATAAAGAGGGACAAAATAGAATACGAGAATGAACTGGCAAGAAATATAAAAACAGATTGTAAGAGCTTCTACAAGTATGCATAAAGGAAGAGAATAACAAAAGTAAACATGGGTCCCTTAGAGGCAGAGACAGGAGAAATTATAATGAATAAAGAAATGGCAGAGACCTTAAACAAATATTTTGTATCTGTCTTCACAGTAGAGGACACAAAAAACATACCAGAAATAGTGGGGAACCAAGGATTGAATGAGAGTGAGTAACTTAAAATAATTAATGTTAGAAAAGAAAAAGTACTGGAGAAATTAATGGGACTAAAAGTCAACAAATCCCCTGGACCTTATGGCCTACATCCTAGGGTTTTAAAAGAGGTGGCTGCAGAGATAGTGGATGGATCAGTTTTGAGCTTCTAGAATTCCCTAGATTCTAGAATGGTCCCGGTGGATTGGAAGGTAGCAAATGTAACCCAGTTATTCAATAAAGGAGGGAGGGAGAAAACAAGGAATTATGGGCCAGTTAGCCTGACATCAGTCGTTGGGAAAATGCTAGAATCTATTATTAAGGACGTGGTAACAGGGCACTCAGAAAATCATAATATGATTAAACGGGGTCAACACGGTTTTATGAAAGGGAAATCGTGCTTGACAAATCTATTAGAGTTTTTTGAGGCTGTAACTAGCAGGGTAAAAAAAGGGAAATCAGTGGATGTAGTATATTTGGATTTTCAAGAGGCACAAGATTAGGGCTCATAGGAGTGAGGGTAATATATTAGCATAGATAGAGGATTGGTTAATGGACAGAAAACAGAGAGAAGGAATAAACGGGTCATTTTCGGGTTGGCAGGTTGTAACTAGTGGGGTGCCGCAACGATCAGTGCTTGGGCCTCAGCTATTCACAATCTATATCAATGACTTAGATGAGGGGACCAAGTGTAATGTATCCAAGTTTGCTGACGATACAAAGCTAGGTGGGAAAGTAAGTTGTGAGGAGGACGCAAATAGGCTACAAAGGGATATAGACAGGTTAAGTGATTGGACAAGAAGGTGGCAGATGGAGTATAATGTGGGGAAATGTGAAATTATCCACTTTGGTAGGATGAATAGAAAAGCAGAATATTTTTTGAGAGGTGAGAGACTAGTAAATGTTGGTATTCAGAGGGATTTGGGTGTCCTTGTACATGAATCACAGAAAGTTAACATGCAGGTACAGCAAGCAATTAGGAAAGCAAATTATTGCGAGGGGGTTGGAGTACAAGAGTGAGGAAGTCTTACTGCAATTATATAGGGTTTTGGTGAGACCACACCTGGAGTACTATGTACAGTTTTGGTGTCCTTACCTAAGGAAGGATATACTTGTCTTAGAGGCGATGCAACAAAGGTTCACCAGATTGATTCCTGGGATGAAAGTGTTGTCTATGAGGAGAGATTGAGTGGAATGGGCCTATATTCTCTGGAGTTTAGAAGAATGAAAGGTGATCTCATGAAACACATCAAATTCTTGGAGTGCTTGACAGGGTAGATGCTGAGAGGCTATTTCCCCTGGTTGGAAAGTCTAGAACTAGGGGTCATATTCTCAGGATAAGGGGTCAGCCATTTAGGGCTGAGATGAAGAAAATTTTCTTCGCTTAGAGGGTTGTGAATCTTTGGAATTCTCTACCCCAGAGGGCTGTGGATGCTCAGTCGTTGAGTGTCTTCAAGATTGAGATCGATAGATTTTTGGACACTAAGAGATATGGGGATAGGGTGGGAAAGTGGAGTTGAGATAAAAGATCAGCGATGATTTATTGAATGGCCGAGCAGGCTCGAGGGGCCACCATATGGCCTACTCCTGCTCCTATTTCTTATGTCTTATGTCTTATGTGACTGAGGGGGAGTGCATCACAGCTGAGCTTAATCCCATTCTCAGTTGATGTCCATATACACACTTTTCATCAGGAGCGACTGGATATTGATCAGGAGAGTCAACCCTGGATGATTTTCCCCTCTCACTGTAATAGAGATGCAGAGGGCCCAAAGATCACCCTGCTGAGGCTCTCTAAATCAGCACAGACTGTGAATCGAACCTGAGAACCTTCTTGTCTATCTGACTCAATACCACATCACACCACAAGGTGCACTTACTCACTGCACCATCATATGAACTCTTTGTGGACATTTTAGGCCACTTCTGGTGCCTAAATGTAACAAATAACAGAATTCTATGGGTTTGCAATCTCTCTTACTGTTTTATGCATAAAATCTCACTTGACTATGTCCTGACTTTGTAAGTCAGGTTTATTCTTGCCATCTTTTTCTTCTTCAAAGAGCTCTAGTGTCTACCAGAGGAGGTCAAGGGTTGGGTATTTTGCAGTGAGTAGCTCACCTCCTGACTCCCCAAACCCTCTCCACCACCTACAAGACACAAGTCATGAGTGTGATGGGATACTCTTCACTGCCTGGATGAATGCAGCTGCAACAAAACTGAAGAAGCTCGACACTATCCAGGACAAAGCAGCCCGCTTGATCGACAGCCCATCCACCACCTTAAACCTTCACTCCCTCCACCATCGGCGCACTGCGGCTGCAGTGTGTACTATCTACAGGATGCACTGCAGCAACTCGCCAAGGCTTCTTCGACAGCTTCTCCCAAATTTCTACCACCCAGAAGGACATGGGCAGCAGACGGAACATCATCACCTCCAAGTTCCCCATCATGTCACACACCATCCTAATTTGGACATATATCACCCACTGTTCCTTCATCGTCGCTGGGTCAAAATCCCTAACAGCACTGTGGGACTAACTTCACCACATGGACTCCAGCGATTCAAAAAGGCGGCTCACCATCATCTTCTCAAGTGCAAATAGAGATGGGCAATAAATGCTGGCCTTGATAGTGACGCCCATATCTCAAGAATGCATTTTTAAAATATTGAAAAACCAAAAGGGATTCCTTTATCCCATGTGTGAAACCCAGGACTAATCTGTGAGGTAGATTTGTGACAAAGAGGGAAAATGGTTTCATAAAGGGAAGGTTCCAGCCTACACCAGCTCGTTGCTCAACATCCTGGTGGAAGTCAGCCTCTTAGTGGCCAAGTCTCTTTGCCAAAGCACCTCAAATAAGATCCAGATAAGGCAGTTGGTCACAAGTAAGGCTGGTACATGGCATTAAACATCTAGAACTCAAGGTGGTTGGCACTTCACAAGCTGCCCTTCCATCACACAGAAGCAGTTGCCCATTATAATGTGAGAGAAAGGGAATGGGAAGGAACAAAGAAGTGAAAGAGGGACAGAATGGGAGGCAGATGGGAAGGGAATGCAAAAAAAACAGGGGTGATATAGAATGGTAAAGAAATAGAGAGAAAGAATGACAAAAATATGTTCATCATAAAAGGAAAAGCTATATTTTACAGGTGGGTGGAACTTGACTTTAGGATCACGATCTCAATAGTGTGTTGTGACACAGATAAGGGGACGATTGTTCAAACTTGACAGACATAGCACTAGATAGTTAAAATATTACAATAAATTGAAATATATAGGTTAATCAGTCCAGAATGGAGGGAAGACTGTCTGTTTTGTTGCGGCTAATCATGTTCTTCGTTATTCTGCACATCTGTTAGGATCATCCGACCTCCTAGAGCAGGGGTGGATACTCAGCATTCATTGAGCCCACATGTAATTCTTCTGAGATTGAACTTTGTCCCTTTGAATGCTTTGCTCCTCTGTCCTGCCCACACCCTCAGTCATGATGTCAGAGGTGCAGAACTGATGTTCTGATGTTTGTTGAGTTAGCTGATTTCCTCTGGGGTGACATTGGTTGTGCTACAACTGCCCTTTGTATTCCCAGATTATGGTAGGGAAAAATCAAGGAATATGACTGCTCCTAATCTCTATACATCAGCCTTCAGTGGAAAGTGGATAGGTGTGGACACTGGGTGATGACCCAAATGAGTTCAGTCGTGTTTCCGCCCTTTCCTCATGACTGAATAGTCTGCTGACAATCAATCTTTAGGCTCACACATAAAGAATGGCCAGTTGTTGAAGTACTGGGAGGCTACCAGTACCTTTTGAGTCATACCACTGCTGAGTCACTGACTTCAGGAGAGGAGAGAAAATGTGAAGAAACAAAATTAGCTTCTAGGCAGGGTGTATTGTATAAGTGTGTAGTGTACTCTATGGCCTTCTGGAATATGGTAAGAAAATTGATAATGCTGGGGTAAGTACCATGCAAATGATATACTGATTAAAAATTCAGCCTTCTTTTAATTTTATTCTAATTTCATTATAAGGATCACAGGACTCTATTTTATCAATGATTCAGTAGCAATAATAACAATATTATAAAGATTTAGTTCTCCATTTTGTAGGAAAGAAAGCTCATTTTAATTGAAACATGAGCAATTATTTTTCAAGAAACTGTAACCAAGTACCCTACAGGAAATATAAACTGTATAAACTTTAATAAATCATTTATCTGGTCACTTTCTTTTTGACATACATAAGACTCCTGACATGTTTTTTGGCTTGAGGTGCAAGTGCATGGCATGAATTGGTATTGAACAATACAGATCTAAAAGGCCCTGTGTTCAATCCTTGATCTTTGCTGAGTTAGCTCAGGCAGTGGTACGAGCACTGTAACTAGCAACAGCAGCATTGAGTTTGGGAGGGGAAAATTAACTAGGAGTACTCTTCCTGACCACTATACAGTGACTTCTGCTTACTGTCTAACTTCACAAAGGAACTAGTATCGCCCATGGAATTATAACCCAGCATCAGTGTCATTCATCTGGAGAGAAGGGGAAAAGGCTGAAAAAAATGTTTTAAAAAGTTTGTTGAAATCCATGTGTATGAATCAATTATAAATATATGTGCACATATTAACAAATTTACCATGAGGTTGCTTATGGTAAGTAGGCTGATAGGCTTTTTTGTAGGAACTGTGTGATCTACCAGATAATGTTATTCTGCTGGTACTGTGGACCTGTGTCCTTTTAGGAGCATAAAGTCTAATTATTAAGTACAAATTACAAAATCTAACTACATAATCAATCCAAATTTAGTTGCGGATTGGAAGGTGCTTGTTACTTTTAGGGTCCAAGTCAATGACTGGCTTTCTTTCTCCTTTTTTTAAAGGTTGTTTTGCACCTGTAGCATAGTCTGACACTTTGAAGTATGATGTAGGAACTGTGATTATGTGTGCTAGATGGAAGAAAGACATATTGTGGATCTCCCATGGTGTTGCTCATGGTAAGTCAATTTACCTAAGGTATAGCTGAGTCATACTATTACAATTTTGAGGTTTTATAGAAGTATCTCTTCTCTTTATGATCTAACAGCAGGCTCTGTAAGTGGACATTATCCATACAACCTGAAAGTTATACCCTTCCTACATTTTGCATTGTAGAGGTATATACCAAAAGGTTAACAGGTATCCAATTTGCAGTAATCTGCTTACTTCATTGTCTTGCACTATGCCATAGTTGGTCTTTAAAATGGCAATTACCACATAGATCAGAGGTTTACACACTGAAGCAACTAACATCTTTATTTACAACTACACAATATTAATTGGCAAATACTAAACGTATATAAGTGTACATGAGAAAGTCTGTAATGAGCCAATTATCGTTCAAAAGAATGGCTTCAGAATTAGAATAAGAAACTTCATAATTTTGATCAACAAAGTTCTGTTTCTGAATGGAAAATTCAGTCTCCTTCTCAAATCTACATTTATGTTCAAACAGAACCTATTTCTGGGATGTCTCATGATCCAAGCAATCACTTTTGAAAGAGCTCTAGTATTGTTTCAAGTTCCTGCTTTTAGGAGTTTTAGAATTAACATTTCTGTAGAGATATAGAGATTCTCAGACCAACTCAACAAAACTTCATATTTGCAATTGACGGTGGTGAACCAATGACCCAAATACAATGTTGAATATCCTGGAAGATATGAACACTTTGCATCCTATCTAATACTAAATCCCACTCATCTAGTACTCTGTCTTTGCTGACGTCCACCAGCAACCCATCCCCGACACAATGATTTAAAAAAATTTGCTATTGTGTGCAAATTCCTCCATAGTTTACCTGCATCCTACCTCTGCGACCTTGTCCAGTCCATATTCCAACTCGCACCCTCCACCCTTCCGACTCTGGTTTATTGTGTATTTCCCTTCTCCCTCTGCTCCAGTATCGGTGGCACCGTCTTCAGCTATTGTGTTTCTACGCTCTGGAATTGTCTTTCTAAACCCCTCTGCCTCATTACATCTCTTCCTATTTTTAAAAGTCTCCTTGCAACCTATCTCAATGACAATGCCTTTGGTGATCTCCCTAACTCTTTCTTCAACTCCAACTGTTCCCCTTTGTGAAGCAGCTTGGGATGTTTTGCCACGGTAAAGATGTTATATAAGTTCAAGTTGTTGTTGCTGTGTGTGCTGATCATATAACATCAATATAAAGGCACACTTAAGATCTTTCACATCAAAGGGCTATTGCTGTTAATTAGGTAAAAGAAATAACGAACTTTAGACTTTTAAGTAAATGAAATTAGCAATTCAACACAAACAGACCAGACAGGTCCCGGGTTGAATTCCTTCTTGTGCTGAATTAGCAAATCTCAGCTGAGGTGGAACAATTAGCCTAAATTAGGGAGAGGTAAATGAACCTGGGTTACCATCACCAGAGGTGTGTAACATTGGACAGCATCAGGCTCAGCTGTGATGCTTCACATGTGGAATAGCCCACCAACATTCACTTTCAAGGCTCGTATATAAATTTGGGCACTTGTGTGAGTTACCACACTGTGCCCAGTGCCAGTAGAACCATACTCTAGGAAGGAGTCAATATTTTCAGGAGGGGATGAGAAAGGAGAGGAGCGAAGTAAATGGAGAAAATTGGCAAGGAAAATAAATTGTTTTAAAATGTATGTTTTTTTAAAGTTTGAAAGTCTCTGTATACCCCATTCAAAAACTGAGCTGCCTCATCAAAAGCCAGATAGGTGTCAATCCTCATCGCTATTATGGCCACAAATTTTTCTTTTCAACTCTATGGCCTAGAAATTACTCTTGTCTTGCAAAAAAATGTGCTGGACAACTTTTTTTCTCCTAAAGTCAAGAAGTTGCTTATTTTGCTTGTAGTGCTTCCAGCATGAACACAACTGCAGTGAGGCTGTGAGGCCCTATAACTAGGTGTTAAAGCAATAATCAGACGCTTAACTGGTTTTTAAGAGCTGAAAATTCACTACTTGCTGGCAATGGCAGCTGCTAGGCAACAGTGCAAAGCACAGTTCACAGAGGAAGCCCCACAGACAATCTTAGCCTTGGTAAGCAAAGAACAGACTGTTTTGAAGCACCTGGCCTGATGGCATGACACAGTACTGTACAAGAATGAAGTACTGTCACCCATAATTGAATATTGTGTCCAGGACCTGATGTACCTGAACTGAAGTGCAGAAAAAAGTTTCTTAACTTGAAAAAAAGCACAACGGTTAACCCTTATCATTGATTTAAAGGGGTAAGCTGTAAAATATATGCCATTTATAGATCTTGGCGGCTGTTAGAGGATCAAGAGTGATTTACGACAGGCAGAACATGTACCCAGCACAAGAATTTGTGAAGGAACCCTAGTCAGGACAGGATGCAAATGTCATCACAAATTCCCAATTGCAGGTATTTTGGGGAATTATAGGAGGACCTATTACCACACAGCGAGGTCTCTTATTCGAAGAGTAAGATGGTCCCGTAGCTCACCAAGGTCCAAGATGCCCTATTCGCACTTACAGCAATTTGCGGCACAAAATTAATTGGAGTTGAAGGATGAGAAAAAAAATCCAACTCACGGCGTACACCGCGAGATGCCCCGCTCCAGCAAATTCTGGGCCAATATAAACTGAGATTCCAGATAAGACCAATGTAGAAGTTAGGAGACAGGCGTTCTTTGACTGTAGGGAACATCTAACCATGATTGCTGAAAATAGACTCGTGTTTTTCAACATTTTCAGTGAAAAGGTGTCGAGTCCTCAGAATTTTATGCAATGCTGTAAAGACTTAAATAATATAGCTAGAAAAACAAGCCACTAGGAATAATAAATATTTTTATTATCTAAACTAGTGGGTTATTTAGAGGGAGAAAAGGCTGGATTTAAGGGGTAATTTGATTACCGTTTCTGATGGGGATCCTTATTCCTAACCCTGAAACAAAGTTACTATTTTCCCCAGTCCTAATGGGAAGGCGAGTATTGTGTCTAACTATAAAAGAACAAGGATCCCAATCACTAGCAGCGGCCCCAGGAGGAGGTGCTCGGGCATCCACCCGTAGGGTGCAGCAATATTAAAATAACCTCGTTCGCTTTAAAACCAAGAACACCAGAGTGCAGCTGGTCACAGCATTTTCCAGGGAGGAGGCGGCGGAATCCGATCAATGCAGCGTCTCCAGTCACCCAGAGCAACAACCTTGCGGAAGTTGACTGCTCGGTCCCGCTCTGGGTAAGTACAAGTACTCACAGGGGCTACTGGCCGAGGGAAATCCCTTGTTATATATTGGCCAGTTTTGATTATTTTCTGTTTGTATAACGGAGGGTTTGGTTTCGAGCTGTCCTCAAGTTTTTCCTCTTTTACCCCTGATACTTACCCCATAATTCATGTTTCCTCACATGGGAAAACTTTGGGACAGACTCCCAGAGGCACAGTTTGGTTTCCTCACTAACCTCACGTTTTCTTTTTGATACGTTGAATTATAATGTCCCATGCCGAATAAAAGGTACATTGCTCTGTTACTAAATACATACAAATATGATTTGATTTTCAATTAAATTATCATTGTTTTGACTGATGTAGATTTGCTTCAAAAATGTATGTTTAAAATTAATTGCAATCGTGTAATTTAATCATAAAATATACATTTACGTTAAAATATCCTATTGACTAAATTTTGTGATGCTCTCTTGGCAGCCTGGAGCCTAGCTAGCTTGGAGCACACGTTGTAAAATCAGATACTGCTGAGCTCCACAATTTCTCCACAATCCTTACTTTAAATGCAGCCTGCAATTGTTTTCTTGCTCCTTTCCCTGCCACACCATGTCACGCCACGCCATGTCACACCATGTCACGCCATGCATCATCTCCCACTTAAAAGGAAAGGGCAGAGATAGAAGCAGAAGAGGGTGGAGGGAGAACCAAAAAGTAGATTTAAGGAAATAGCACCAAAAGAGAGAGAAAGCGAAAGAAGCAGGAGAGGAGAAACTAGATTTAGAGAGAGAAAAACACAACACAAGAAGACAGTAGAGACTGGTAAGAGGAACCATGTACTCCAACTGACTGCTTCTCATTTTTTCCTAACCCTGCAGTAATGTATACCAAATTATAATTCTTTAATATTTCTTTCATTACAGCTGTCCTTATCTTCCATGACTACAAATGTCTACACATAGAAAAAGCACCCTTCCTTCTCTCCTGGATGCATACCTCCCACCTCAGCACAAGAAACAGGTAGAATTTGTGATTCCAATTACATCATAAACCTCCTAAGTAATGACCATTGGTCTTCTGCAATACAAAAGCATATTTTTGGTTGGGTTGCAAGTATAGAAAAATAATTTGGACATTTGTTGAATATTGCAAAGAAAGAATTAGAATAAGGTTGACTTTCTTTTTAGTACATTATTAGGTATTCATTAAGATAAAGGATGTCAGTCTTGGGGTGGGAAATGAAAAGGAAGAAACACTTGCATTTATTTTGTGCCTTATCACGTCTCACAGAAACATCTCGAAGCAATTAATTAACAGTTAATTACTTTGATGAAGTGCATTGACCTTTATGTAGGCAAATGGAACTTTTTTTCCTGCTTTTGGTACTGTCTACTAGCATTGAGCCCTCTTATGTAAGCATGTGCCAGATAGTCAGTAAAGCTCCTGCTACGCTGCCCCCAATAATGCACTCCCAAGGCAGCTGTGTGACACTCTGTTTCCTACAACAACCAGCCTTGAAATCTCAGAGTGAAATTGCCTAACTGTATCTCACCTAATCACAGAGATTAATGGGATTAGAACATGTTACTTTTCATGGCATACCTGCTTGAGTATCATGAAGAGATGTACACATAACAAAAATGCCACAAGGTTTGTATTGCATCATGCAAATTGAACACAATCACAGTATTTCCTGTTTCTTCAGATACTCCACATGGATGTGGTACACTGGAGCAAAGGCCCATGTCATTGACTGAGTCAATGTGGAATTGCAAGTTAACTTTTCTTATCAGACAAAACAATGATAATTTTAATTGAAAATCAAATCATATTTGTATGTATTTAGTAACAGATTGAGCATTGATACCAGGTCATTGGAGAGAAGCTCTGTGAATAAATTGAAGTAGGCCACTTTTTGGTATCTTTTAGTGCACACTTACAGAATAAGACTGGCAAGGCTCCAAAGCAGCATCATTCCTATTCAAGTCACTGGCACAAGTTAGGTGACAGTTCCATAATTGCCCGCTATTCTCTGGCATTTTGCCCAAATGGTCTGTTTTCTTGTGTGAGCTCAAACAGGAAGTTCAACCATGGAGGCATCACGACCAATCCTGACCCTTCATCTGGCATTAATACATCCATTTTCTACTGGGGTCAGTATACCATGATCAGGAGTTTGGAATCGGGGCTGATTATTTTTCTCCTCTCTATCCCAGGAGCTCAATTGTAGCATCCCAATTGCACCTCTGGAGCAAAGTGGGAATTTAGTGCTTAAGAAATTAATGAAGCAACATTAAATTAAGAGCGGTAAACTGTAGTAAGTCATAATTTACCACGCTGTAGAATGGCTAAAATAAACATTGCAACAGGATATTAACTGAGAACAAATTAAATAAAAAAAACATAGTAATGATCTGAATCACACAGATTTATAAGCTACTTTACTCTTTATGTTTTTAACTGGAAAACAATGCAATTTTACACAGTATTTATTGATTCGTAAGTAACGGTAATTAAACAGTATTTTGAGGTTGTCCCAATTAAACTTGTACAAAGATCCACTTAAGTAAAGAACAGTTTTTCAAGTATTCCTTATATGCAACCATTTGCACATCTTTTTTATTTGTTCAAATCCATGCCCATCTTACCCACATCTCCATGTTTGAATCTCTCCAATCAGGTTTGCGCCCTGCCACGGCACTGAAACAGCCCTAATCAAAGTCACATATGATATCTTCTGTGACTGTGACCGTAATGCACTATCCGTCCTTGTCTTTCTTGACCTTTCCACAACCTTTGACACGATCGACCATTACGGAATCCTCCAAACGCCTCCTCCATTTTTCTGGCCGTACTCCCATCCTCTACTCTCCATAAACTTGAGCTCAACCAAAACTCTGCTGCCCGAATCCTAACCCGCATAAAGTCCTGTTCACCCATCACCCCTGTGCTTGCTGAACTATACTGGATTCCATTGCCTCAGATTTAAAATGATCATCCTCATGTTCAAATCCATCCATGGCCTCACCCCTTCCTTACTCTGTAACATTCTTCAGACCTCCAATCCTCCGGGAACTCTGTGTTCCTCCAACTCTGGCCTCTTGTGCATCCGGAACACCCTTCGCATCATCATTGGTGGCCATGCCTTCAGCTGTTTAGGACCCAAGCTCTGGAATTTCCTCACTTAACCTCTCCGTCTCTTTGCCTCTATTTCCACCTTTGAGACTCTCCTTATAATGCACTCCATACCATACTTTTAGTGCTCTTAATATCTCTTTCGCTGGCTTGTTGATTTTTGTCTGATTATGCTTCTGCTTGGGATGTTTTTCTGCCTTAAAGACGCTATATAAATACAAGTTGTTATTTCTCCCCTCTATTTTCTTCCCTCTCTTCCTGAAGGTGCTGATTCATACTGGAGTACAGTTCTAAGTAGCCATACTTTATGCCTGAGCTTAGTCCAATTAGCGTTGGTAGGATTTTTGATCATGGGGGAATTTGCAGCTGAGCCCAAATCTGCCTGTACTTTAGTTTTTAATATGAGGATATTTAAAGTGCAGAGTGAAAAGACATGGGAAATGCCAAACATAGAAAAATGTGAGAAAACAGGTAAAAACAGAGAGTGAGAGAAGGAGAAAGGCAGCTACAAATGCTGCAGATCTAAAATTAAAACAGAAAATTCAAGTAAAACACAGTGGGGTAGAAATTGGGCCTTGTTGCACCCATTCGATGAGTGTAAAATGGGCACAATAAAGGCCTATTTCTGGGACCAACGTCCTGCGTCCCAAGGACGCCTGAAAGATATCTGACCTGAAATTTCAGGCGCCCCTGATGGCCATCTAAAGCAGGCGTTAGGCCCCTTACATATGCCAAATTGGGCAGCACGGAGTAGAGCAGTCGCTGAGAATCTTGACTCACACAACGAGACGCGTCAGACCCACCCCTGGTACCATTATATTTTAATAATTCTATTTTAAATAAATAAAATTCTTCTGTGTATTCCTGCATTTTCTGTTTTTGTTTGATTTCCAGCATTTGCTGCTTTTTTTTTGTTTTTTTATATGGAGAAATCTTAGGTTAATGAAAGCTTTTCCTTTTTGCTTCCCATTTATACGCATTTCACCATGACAAGTTACCAACTTTTAGTTCTTTCATGTCCAAAATATAACCTCTGTCTTCCCACTAGTTTGATATTGGAGTCACCAATGCCAGACCTTTAGGAGGTGTCTTGGCTGCTATCTGTGGGTTGGCCTTTCCAGTATATGTTCTCCATCTCAGGTACAGTATATTACACCGAACCGTGGCACTATAGTTATCCATCAAAAACACAAAGAATCATTGCTAAGTAGTTTGTCATGGAAACACATGACAACATTCCCTTCTTATTCAGTTCCCATCTTTGTTTTTAAAATAATGAAAGTCACTGCACACTATGCTCCTGAAGGAAAATAAAATGGATTAACTCCTTAAAGAGGCAGATTTGAGAGAAACAGCCTTTCTGGCATACTACGCTTAGTATAACTAATAACTTGGACAGCTCACATCATCTACACTTAATTGATGACACAAGTTTTCAAAACAGACTCTTGTCTGCTTCTTAGATTTATTCAAAGGCCCAACAATGGGCATCCTCAAAAAGGACAAGGTAATTGCTGCTTGAAGGATGGAAGCATTATTTGCTGGCCTCCATGGTGCTCAGTGTTGCCACAGAAACAGGGACATAAATACTGCCTCATCTCACAGGCAGTGGAATGAAAGGACAAAGCCTATCCTTCCTTAAATACAGAGAAGAATGAGGCAGGTTTGGCATCGCATGATTAGCTGTAGAATGATAGACCTTGTTGGCATGGGCCGCATTGTGGTAGGTCAGGAAAAAGGCCCCGTCCCACCTAATGTGAGGGCAATTAGAGCTGCTTCAGTCACATTCCCACAGAATTTATAGTCTATAAATTGCAACAAAATGCCTTTTTGGATAAAACGAGTTAACCAGTTCACTGCAGGCACTGTTGATGAATTCAGGCTTACCAATTTGTTTTCAACAATAGATTTATTGTTTAAAAATATAGAGTATTTGTTCAGTCTTCACAGAATTATTGACCAAATGATTTACTGTGTGGCTTAGTATTTTGTTCAGTGAAATATTCTGCACCTCGTCGAGTGGGAGGGTATCAGTGTGCTCCAGAATTCTGAGCACTACAAAAACTGAGCCACCATATTGGTGCTAAATACCTCCACCAAAGGTGTTACAAACCTCCAAACCTTCCACTTAACATCAGAACACCCCCTCAAGTAGCAGCAATATTTTTTCCCAATTGCCTGCATGTCCTCCATGAGAGATGAGCAGTAACTGTTTGCTCCTGGCAAACATAAGAATGAACCATTTCCAGGGCCATTCTCAGAAACTCTCTTGTTCCTGAATTTTACTTCAGGATCAAGAATAGCAGCCGCCCACAGAAAAGAATGTTGTTCCAATTTATTTGACAGCCTCTGGTATTCAGTTGGTGTTGAAATACTTTTACAGTAAAGTCTCTGTATGCAAAACCAGTAACTGTCCTTTGTTGAATCCTAGATAGGTGAAATTCTTCTCTACACTTGCTACGATCAGATCATTTATGTAAAAATTAAAGAGCCAGGTGGCTGAAATAGAGACAAAAAATGCAAAATACTGCAGATGCCGGAAATCTGAAATAAAAACTGAAACTACTGAAAACATTCAACAGGTCAAGCAGCATCTGTGGAGAAAACAGATCAGTTAACGATTTAGGTGCAGGCCCTTCTTCAAAACTGAATATAGCCCTGCTGTACCCCAACACGGGTGCAATTTGTTTTAGGAATTTTCTCCCCATCTTCTCTTCAAAGGTGTAGACTGATGAGGGGGTGGGAATCTACAATCACCAGCTGTACTCTGCCACATTAGAATCATAGAATGGTTACAGCACAGAAGGAGGCCATTTGGCCCATTGATCCCATGCTGGCTCTCTGCAAGAGCAAGCCAATTAGTCCCATTCCCTCGTAGCCCTGCAAATTTTTTCCCTTCAAGTAGTTATCCAATTCCCTTTTGAAAGCCACGATTGAATCTGCCTCCACCATCCTTTCGGGCAGTGCTTCCAGATTGTAACCACTCGCTGCATAAAAAGTTTTTCCTCATGTCGCCTTTGGTTCTTTTGCCAATCATCTTAAATCTGTGTCCTCTGGTTCTCGATCCTTCCGCCAACGGGAAGAGTTTCTCTCTATCTACTCTGTCTAGTCCCTTCGTGATTTTGTACACCACTATCAAATCTCCTCTCATCCTCTGCTCTGAGGAGAACGAACCCAGCTTCTCCAGTCTATCCACATAACTGAAGTCCCTCATCCCTGGAACCAGTCTAGTAAATCTTTTCTGCACCCTTTCCAAGGCCTTCACATCCTTCCTAAAGTGCGATGCCCAGAATTGGACACAATACTCCAGTTGTGGCCGAACCAGTGTTTTATCATTACCTCCTTGGTTTTGTACTTTATGCCTCTATTTATAAAGTCCAGGATCCTGTATGCTTTTTAACTGCTTTCCCAATTTGCCCTGCCACCTTTAACAACCTGTGCACATATACCCCCAGGTCTCTCTGTTCCTGTACCCCTTTTAGAATTGCGCACTCTAGTTTATATTGCCTCTCCTCGTTTTTCTTACCAAAATGTATCACTTTGCACTTCTCTGCGTTAAATTTCATCTGCCACGTGTCCATCCATTCCACCAGCCTGTCTATATCCTCTTGAAGTCTATCACCATCCTCCTCACTGTTCACTACACTTCCAAATTTTATGTCATCTGCAAATTTTGAAATTGTGCCCTGTACACCCAAGTCCAAGTTACTAATATATATCAAGAAAAGCAGTGGTCCTAGTACCGACCCCCTGGGGAATACGACTGTATACCACCCTCCAGTCCGAAAAACAACTGTTCACCACTACTCTCTTTCCTGTCTCCTAACCAATTTTGTATCCATGCTGCCAGTGCCCCTTTTATTCCAGGGGCTTCAACTTTGTTGACAAGCCTATTATGTGGCACTTTATCAAATGCCTTTTGGAAGTTCATATATACATCAACTGCATTGCCCTCATCAAATGTCTCTGTTACCACTTCAAAAAATTCAATCAAATTAGTTAAACACGATTTGCCTTTAACAAATCCATGCTGGCTTTCCTTAATTAATCCACACTTGTCCAAGTAACTGTTAATTTTGTCCCGGATTATCGTTTCTAAAAGTTTCCCCATCACCGAAGTTAAACTGACTGGCCTATAGTTGCTGGGTTTATCCTTATACTCTTTTTTGCACAAGGATGTAACATTTGCAATTCTCCAGTCCTCTGGCACCACCCCCATATCTAAGGATGTTTGGAAGATTATGACCAGTACCTCCGCAATTTCCACCCTTACTTCCCTCAGCAACCTAGGATGCATCCTTTCTGGACCGGGTGACTTATCTACTTTAATTACAGCCAGCTTTTCTAGTACCACCTCTTTATCAATTTTTAACCCATCCAGTATCTCAACTACCTCCTCTTTTACTGTGACTCTGGCAGCATCTTCTTCATTGGTAAAGACAGATGCAAAGTACTTATTTAGTACCTTGACCATGCCCTCTGCCTCCATGAATAGATCTCCTTTTTGGTCCCTAATCAGCTCACCTCCTCCTCTTACTACCCATGCACTACTTATATGCCTATAGAAGACTTTTGGATTCCCTTTTTTGTTAGTTGCCAGTCTATTCTGATACTCTCTCTTTGCCCCTCTTATTTCCTTTTTCACTTCCCCTCTGAACTTTCTACATTCAGCCTGGTTCTAACTTGTATTATCAATCTGATATCTGTCACACGCCTTCTTTTTCTGCTTCATGTTACTCTCTATCTCTTTCGTCATCCAGGGAGCTCTGGCTTTGGTTGTCCTACGTTCCCCTTAAGGGGAATGTGCCTAGACTGGTACCTGAACCATCTCCTCTTTAAGGCCACCCATTATTCAATTACAGTTTTGCCTGCCAAACTTTAATTCCAACCCGGGCCAGATCTGTTCTCAACTAACTGAAATTGGCCCTCCTCCAAATAGGTATTTTGACTCTAGATTGCTCCTTGTCCTTTTCTATAGCTAATCTAAACCTTATGACACTATGATCCCCTACTGACACTTGCTCCACTTGACTCACTTCATTCCCCAGAACCTGATCCAGCAACGCCTCCTTCCTCGTTGGGCCGGAAACGTACTGATCAAGGAAGTTCTCCTGAACACATTTCAGAAATTCTTCCCCCTCTCTTCCCTTTACACCATTACTATCCCAATCTATATTAGGATAGTTGAAGTCCCCCATTATCACTACTCTATTCCTCTTGCACCTCTCTCTAATTTCCCTGCAAATTTGTTCCTCTATATCCTTCCCACTAGTTGGTGGCCAATAGAATACACCCAGTAGTGTAATGGCACCTCTATTGTTTCTTAGTTCTAATCATATAGATTCGTTCTTGACCCCTCAAGGACGTCCTCTCTCTCCAGCACTGCAATATTCTCCTTAATACTGTCAGCCCCCTTCTTTCTTTCCTTCTCTATCTTTCCCGAACACCCTATATCCAGGAATATTTCGTACCAAATTGTGCCCTTTTTTGAGCCAGGTCTCCGTTATCACATGCAGCTCACCAACCTTATTTACCATGTTTTGTGCATTTACACACATGCACTGTAAACCTATCTTAGACCATCTTGTATTTTCTCTTAGTCTGATCCCACCTAATACTGTACTATTTCTTACTCTAGTGCTATCTGTCTCTCCCAATCCTTTGTGCATCTTGTTTCTCCTTTCCAATTTCCAATAGGAGAGGATGGAAGAACAATTGGGGTGAAATATACGATGGTCCTATGACCGATGAATTTCTAAGTAGCCTTGTATGCTAGTACCAAATTTCCAATTTGCTTTTTGTCATTTTTGTCATTTTGATGTGTTTCCATTTCTGGTGGTGGAAAGTTTGGGATAGAGTATTGATGCGTATGTGTTATCGACATTGTGTTGATGTAGGCTGAGTCTGCTGCATATATACCAACAAGAAAACTGGCAAAGGTTGACTAACAGCTTCAGAAAAAAAAACGACACAACCATAAGCCTATGCCGTGAAAACAAGTAATTATGCTGAAAGTGCAGTGGGATATGGGAAGCTGTAATTATACTCAACATTTCTTCACTCTTATAAGAGAAAAGAAAACTATAGTACATGATAGGCTGCAAAGGGATGCAGGTGTTGAAGGCATAGGGTTTATTTACTGGCGAAGGGTGTCATGAGGTCATCTTTCAGCTCCCCACTGCCCCCCCCCCCCCCGCAATCTGAAAATGTTGATTTGATGCATATTCCAGTATTTTGAAATTTACAATGAACATTGCATTATTCTTGATCTAAAATGGGATGTTTGCTTAATTTTATTGAAAATTGTTCCCTGTTTGCCATTTTGGTAATAATTATATTTCTTTATATTTTGAACCTTTTTTTTGCTCAGTAGCAGCAGATAATCTATTGTTGGGAGGGAAAAAATAATTTATATAATCTAAAAATCTCCTAATAGCAAATCGAGGGTTTAACCTTGGATTTATTGACTGTAGGATCATCCCAAGCTATGGTCAGGAAACTTAAAATTACACACACTCCATCCCAATGCTATGCCCCCCATGCCAAGTGAAGCCTGGGAGCATATTTCCCGAGTGAGTTTGGAATTTTTGCATTAAATTACCCAGAATTTACAATTGTAAACACTTATACTGTTCCCCTCAAACCGTCTCCCCAGTTCACAGTGGCAATCTTTGTTTCCTGATCAGTTCGTCCCATCCAACACCCCACTTAATGCTGACACACTCCCTTCCTGCTCCCGCTATTCACGGTGACACTCTACTCCCCCTTACCCAGTTTATTCTGCCACCTTTCTTCCCCTCACCCAGTTCATATTGGCACCTTCCTTTATCGCCAGTTAAGGTAGCACATTCATACCCCCCCCACCACCACCTTAGTCATGCTGGCACTCTCCTTCACTCCCTCCTCCACTGCAATTCATGCCAACACTCTCTTTCACCAACCCAGCTCATGTTGGAAGCCTTTTCCATCTCGTCCCACAGCACTTCTCCCAGCATTTGCCTCCCCCAAGTGTCACTCCCAGTCTCCTACCTCCTGTTGCTACTATAAGTGATTGAAGGCCACTACATATTGTGGGTATCAATTCCTGATGACATGAGACTCCTACCCGCAGTGTGCAGCGGCATTCAGTCACTTACAGCAGCAACAGACAGTTGGCCCCCGGGACAATGCTGAGAGGGGGTGGGGGGGCTGTTGGGCGGGGGTGGGGGGTGGGTGGAGCCTGGCCGGTATCTGGGAACGCAGACAATGCTCCAAAACGCTGACTGTCCATCTCAACCACAGACACTTGGCATGTGTGCTGCTGTAGTTGGTGGTATTTTCTGATCCGCAATTCCGTGTATGAGTTGATTCACATCAAATCTCATTTATTTTCTGAATCAGATGTTTTGTGACTGAATAGCAAACAGTTTTTGCCATGGATTCTAGTGTATAACAGTTTCCTTATACATGTGGTTTGAGTATTCAGTCATATTTGTCTTGGGTTAGGATTTTTCTCTACTGTGGAGCAGAATGGCACATTCTGGCCTTGCTTGGTTTGGCATTATCTGTGTTTGTGTTGTATAGTATCACAGGGTCTCTGATATCATTTTCAAAAGTAGCATCCCGTTGATTTTTATTTTCCTCATGATTAGAATTCTTTATCTGTTTTTGTTTGTTCACAAATATTCCAAAATATATAGCTGTAAATCATATAGTTTTGAGTATATATCAATACTGTGTATTATTTCAGCTCTTAATAAATGTGTAATGGAAAATATGAAATGTTGCAGTGTGTTGAATAGATGCTATGGGGGAGTGTGTTCTACCTAGTTACCCATCTAATTATCAATCAGCAGTTTGACTTCTTTTGTGTATCTTGAAAGAGGCTCCTTATGTTATTATCTTGTCTGTCTGTGAATCAGAATGGTTGCTGTGATGATGGCACGGTCTTGTGTCTGTTGTGATGGTTGCACTCTGTATTAGTAACACTGGCTGTGTGGAATGTATTTGTTTTCTATGTATAGCTTCTGTGCAGCTTTCCATTTGCTGGGAGGAAGTTTGATGCCTGTAGAACACACAATGTTGAAGTATTTTCTGTTTTGATTGGCTGCTGTTAAATGTTGCTGAAGTGCTGAAAGGCTCAGGAATGCCTCAGTCCATTGTTTGTAGTTGGCACAAAGGAGAACTTTTTAAACTCCTGCAGTCATCGACTATGAATGTGCTTGTCATGTGATGTGTTGCATAATTTTGAATGCCAAAAAATGCTGAATTCAGTAATGCACCAAATGATCAGTTCACATGTCATATAAGATGGAGCACTGACCTCTTTCTTTAACTCCCCCCCACCCCCACCCCCTGCTGCCACAGTTTCTCCCCTCCTCTCCTGGAGGTGCTAATTAGTGTTAGGGTATTATTCCATAGACCTCTGTAGCTTATCAAAGTGTTCATTCTTTGTGTGTGAGCCTAGCTATTGAGTGTTGGCCAGCTCTTTAACAGTGGAGGGTGTTGGTCAACCTCCTTCCTTCTATGGCTTTGGCAACATGCTTCGAGTAAGACGTTCACGAGGCAGTTGAGTATATGGAAGAGTCTTTATTCATACAGCATAGGTGATTAGTCTGTACAGTACAAGGGTAGCTTTGGGTTTCTCTCTCTCCAGCTACTTAACTAGCCCTGGAAAACCTCCTTATATACCCTAGTTGTTCACTTCAAAAGTACATTTCACAGATAAGTAGACTTCGGACTTCTAACCCCTTCTCACTCCTTCATGATTAACTACTTCCAGACTTTATGATTTAGCTGTCTCCGGATTTTCCCAAGTACAGCTTGTTTATCAAAATTGTATCAGACATCCATTCTATACTATAGTTAATTGATCCCTCTGCTTATATTTGTTACACTAATCACTAAAGTTATACATTAATAAGTCATGGTCGATGCTCGTTCCAGTTACATATTTGCTTGCACAGGCATTCCTTCCTTGATAAGGAGACATTTGGAGCGGAACAGAACTCAATCCCCCCTCTCCCCCTCCCCCACTGCTCACAGGCAGAAGCTTACGGTTCCATTTTTCCTTTTATCCCTAGGCAGCCTACTGTCCCAGTTATGGTTTAAACAGTTCAGTTTGATTATTACTTTTTAATTTTCCAACATGACCAACATATCCAACACTTTTTATTTCTTATGCATTCTCGCATAGTGAGATGGACTGTGTAGACAATATACGTTTCAGTTGCTCTCTCGACAGTTGGTTCAACTGCATTATCTTCTTCTTTACCCAGCAGCAAAGGGTTAACATGATGATCAATAACAGGATCAATGAGGCCATGATTCAAACGATGGGGTGCAAAGCAATATTCAAAACTCCAGTGACCACCCGAGTAATAACTCCCACCATGAGTGTTTAATATCATGTTCTATTCTCATTTGGATCACCTGTATCTCATCTAGGTTGTCTTTAGTTTCCAAACACAATTTCCAATCATGATCACTTAACATACTCAATTCCTTCTTCACATGCTCTTTATCCATTAATTGTCTATTTTTTTTAATATTAAGATCCATATCCATACTACTAATTGAATAGTTAAACTTACCTACAGTCTTATCCCTATGACACCATTGTGGAGCAGTCAACGGGGAACCCTCACATATAAATACTGATCACGCACCATGCACACAAAATAATACATGCGATATAGTTTGACAATCAAGTATATCATACAAGCTGTTCCAGTACAGCTCCAACACTGGCATCTATCCGACAATGTGAAAAATTGCCCAGGTATGTCCTGTCCACAAAAAGCAAGACAAATCCAATCCGGCCAATTAGCACACCATCAGTCTACTCTCAATCATCAGCAAAGTGATGGAAGGTGTTGTCGACAGTGCTATCAAGTAGCACTTAATCACCAATAACCTGCTGACTGATGCTCAGTTTGGGTTCTGCCAGGACCACTCGGCTCCAGACCTCATTACAGCTTGGTGCAAACATGGACAAAAGAGCTGATTCCAGAGGTGAGGTGAGAGTGACAGCCCTTGACATCAAGACAGCATTTGACCACGTGTGGCACCAAGGAACCTTAGTAAAATTGAAGACAATGGGAATCAGGGGAAAACTCTCCATTGGCTGGAGTCATACCTAGTATAAAGGAAGATGGTAGTGGTTGTTGAAGGCCAATCATCTCAGCCCCAGGACAATGCTGCAGGAGTTCCTCAGAGCAGTGTCCTAGGCCCAACCATCTTCAGCTGCTTCATCAATGACCTTCCCTCCATCATAAGGTCAGAAATAGGGTTGTTTGCTGATGATTGCACAGTGTTCAGTTCCATTCCCAACCCCTCAGATAATGAAGCAGTCCGTGCCCGCATGCAGCAAAATGTACAACATCCAGGCTTTGGCTGATAAGTGGCAAGTAACATTCACGCCAGACAAGTGCCAGGCAATGACCATCTCCAACAAGAGAGAGTCTAACCACCTCCCCTTGATATTCAACAGCATTACCATTGCCAAATCCCCCACCATCAACATCCTGGGGGTCACCATTGACCAGAAACTTAACTGGACCAGCCACATAAATAGTGTGGCTACAAGAGCAGTCAGAGGCTGGGTATTCTGTGGTGAGTGACTCACCTCTTGACTCCCCAAAGCCTTTCCGCCATTTACAAGGCACAAGTCAGGAGTGTGATGGAATACTCTCCACTTGCTGGATGAGTGCAGCTCCAACAATACTCAAGAAGCTCGACACCATCCAGGACAAAGCAGCCCACTTGGTGGGCACCCCATCCATCACCCTAAACATTCATCCCCTTCACCACCACGCACCAAGGCTGCAGCGTGTACCATCTACAGGATGCACTGCAGCAACTCGCCAAGGCTTCTTCGACAGCATCTCCCAAACCCACGACCTCTACCACCTAGAAGGATAAGGTCAGCAGGCACATGGGAACAACACCACCTGCATGTTCCCCTCCAAGTCACACACCATCCCGACTTGGAAATATATCGCTGTTCCTTCATCGTCACTGGGTCAAAATCCTGGAACTCCCTACCTAACAGCACTGTTGGAGAACCTTCACCACACGGACTGTAGCGGTTCAAGGAGGCAGCTCACCACCACCTTCTCAAGGGCAATAAGGGATGGGCAATAAATGCCGGCCTAGCCAGCAACGCCCACATCCCATGAACGAATAATAAAAAAAGTTACATTAATACACTTAGTTCTAAAACATAACAGTCCACGTCCAGCATAAAACAACATGGGATTCACACGTTCCTGCATATGGGATACAATCTCCCAAGTTACCTTCTCCCCAGTAGGCTGAGTGGGTGGAAAACATATTCCTTCAAATTCATTATCCAGGCAATTCGATACACGTTACTCCAGAAAACTGCCTATTGTGGTATCAAAGTCTGATCCCCAGTCTTTTCGGTCAGTAAAAACGTATGGTGAACCCACATCAACGTACGGATATATCATTACCTGTATACCATCCTGCGGGATTTGCCCAATCAGTTGGCAACCTATTCCAGTGCACAGTCCGGACAATAGGACCCAGGAGCATGAGTTATCATTAGCAAACTGGCTAAGATTACTGGAGATCTGATTCTGAGCCCAATAGGATAGGTGAGTGCCTATGGTCTATTGTAGCAACATTTTGTAGCTTGAATATTGAGACAGACCACAACCCAAGGTACCTGGGTTAAAGAACTCGGAATAAATGATTTCCATCTTATCCCATAAAGCCTGTGATTCAGTGATTATCATATTTACAAGCTCATGAGCCATGTCCTATTCAGTCCCGAGTATACTTTTAATGGGGTGGGCCATTGTTTGTACATCTTTTCCAATTGCTTGTAGTTTGTTCGCTAGGACCTCATTACTCATAGCATTAATGGATGCCGCTCCAAGTCCTACACTGGCCGCTAGGGTGTCTAGAAGGTCAAGTCTGACCCGAAATTGGATGCTGGATAAGAAACATGCACTATTATCCAGCTCATAACTTGATACAATGTATGATTCAGATGGAGCATCGGAATGATAGGACCTGACCTGATTTGGGCCACGTGCACACATTGCGGTGGCATTGTTGTGCCACTTCCCAGTACAGGAGTGGTATAGGTCGGATCGTTACCCACACTGGGGCAGGGCAAAGGGGTCACTCTTATAGACCTCAGCATCCTTTTACCCCCATCCTTCACAAGTATGTCAGAACGGTAGAAGTGTTACATGTAACCTCCCAATATTGCCTGTGCATGCAAGTGTAATATACACACAGACGTCCATGGCAAGGTTCCAATATTCGTTTAAAATGTTTACTTATAAGAGGTTTCTTTTCATGCCACCACGCAGTGAGCAAGACACTGAGGATGGCTCCACCATCAGCAAGGCATACCAGACTACTGATGCCAGTCCAGATGGGGGCCGAGCCTCTTTTGTGAATGGTTTCATAATGGGCATTTTATTGAAGCCAACCATGGTGGCCCCGAGGCCCTTTCCTACACCTACCAAAATACGGTAACTGCCACCTGAACGTGTACGAAGAAGCCTCCTTCTTCGTACACGTATCAAGCCTGAATCATTAATTAATTTATACTGTAAGCGCCCTGGTGTAAACGTAACAGTAATATAATATTGTCCTCGTATTTCATTCCTGTAAGGATCTTTATTCTGCTATCCATAACTGGTCCATTGATTCTCAGAACAATTCACCGACCAATTATATCAGCACAAAGTCTCATTTCAGGTCACATCAGTAAAAGCAGTCCCAGAGATACGACAGACATTGCTTACTTCTTCCACGCAGTCAGCCCAATGTGTAGCAGGGTTTGTTGGGACAGAAACAAAAGTTTCAGAGGCTAACATTTTTTTGTACCAATATACGTACTCCAACAACATTGTTGCCGCCATAAGCAACAACATACCACAGATGAGAGAATTGTACCACAATCCTCTTTTCTTTCCATTTTCTTGGATCGTGGTCAGATTCACTAGCAGGGGTTTCTTCAGCGATCATTTGTAAGAGAAACAAAGTTTTCATCGCTTACTTCTGCTTTTTCCTCATTCTCCTGACTATATTTTTGTTTCCTCTTCTGTTTCCCAAATGGCTTAAGATTTAAGCAGAGTTAATCTCATACTAGAAAAAATTAAAATCAACTTCCTATGGAAGGGGTTAACTTCTTTGCAGTGAAAAGAAGGCGGACCCAGATTCAGTGTCAGTTAGCGTCAGCCTGTGTCAAGCAGCGTTCACGGAAATTTTAAAAATCTTTGCTAAATGAAAAAAATCAAACTCCATTTTACTTTTTGTTTTCAAAGTCTGTGTGCCATTAAAACGTGCACAAAGATCCTAATACAATTAAATTTTGGAAAATAAATTTCTCTCCTCTGACTTCCAAACATGAGCTGTGACGACACAAGCATTTTACCAAACTTTTTTTTTCATCCTTAGGAATTGAAAATCTGTTAAAACAGAAGAAATCATTAGTAACATCACTATTAACTTTAAATATTATGTGAAACATTTCTGTTGGAGAAGACTGCATTTTAGTTCTTTCATCTCATTTTAAAAAGCGTAGGTTGTACCTGGCCTTTTTACCTACAAATGTTTCAGATTAAACTCCAATTTTTGTTAAGTCATTTAGCATTTATTTAAGAGATATCCAAAACCCTCATTTTATTAACTCTTAGGTAGTTCGTACTGTTCAACTACAAGATGTCTCCAGATTGTTGTCATAGAGATAGCAGTAGATCCTCAGATGTTTTTCCTGGTCACTTTGTTTTGACCACAGTCAATCAAAAGATCAAAGAGTGCTGTCAGTTTGCAAATGGCTATCACATTCCAGCTAAGACATTCCAGTACAACCAAGATGATTAAACAATCAGAATCACCTCAAATGTTCCAAAATTTTAGAGGCACCAAATCAAGTCAAAATTGATGCCCTGTACAGAACCAACCCCCCTGCCCCCACAGATAACAACATTATTCACGGTCTCTGTTACTCAACACAACTCCAAACACATCAATTAAATAGGATAAAAATAGATGAAAAGGAGGTACTTAAAGGATTGGCAGTACTCAAAGTAGAGAAGTCACCCGGTCGAGATTGGATGCATCCTAGGTTACTGAGCAAAGTAAGGGTGGAAATAACAGAGGCTCTGGCCGCAATCTTCCAATCCTCATTAAATACGGGGGCGGTGCCAGAGGACTGGAGGATTGTAAATGTTAAATCCGTATTCAAAAAAGGGGAGAGTGATAAACCTGGCAGTAACAGGCCAGTCAGTGGTTCGGAAACTTTTAGAGACAATAATCTGGGACAAAATTAAGTGGCACTTGGAAAAGTATGGGCTAATAAATGAAAGTCAGCACGGATTTATTAAAGGAAAATCGTGTTTGACTAACTTGATAGAGTTCTGTGATGAAGTAACGGAGAGGGTTGATGAGGGTAGTGTGGTTGATGTTGTGTGCATGGACTTTCAAAAGGCATTTGAAAAAGTACCACATAATAGACTTGTTAGTAAAATTAAAGCCCATGGGATTAAAGGGACAGTGGCAGCGTGGATACAAAATTGGCTAGGAGACAGAAAGCAGAGAGTAGTGCTGAATGACTGTTTTTCAGACTGAAGGGAAGTATATGATAATGTTCCTCAGGGGTCAGTATTAGGACCAGTGCTCTTTCAGATATATATTAATGACCTGGACTTGGGTATAGAGGGTATAATTTCAAAGTTTGCAGATGACACAAAGTTGGAAATGTAATAAACAATGAAGAGGATAGTAACAGACTTTAGGAGGACATAGACAGACTGGTGAAATGGGCAGACACATGGCAAATGAAATTTAATGCAGAGAAGTGTGAAGTGATACATTTTGGTAGGAAGAATGAGGAGAGGCAATATAAACTAAATGGTACAATTTTAAGGGGGTTGCAGGAACAGAGAGACCTGTGGGGGGGGGGGGGGGGCGGTATGTACACAAATCGTTAAAGGCGGCAGGACAAGTTGAGAAGGCTTTTAAAAAGCATTTGGGATCCTGGGCTTTATTAAGAGAGGCATAGAGTACAAAAGCAAGGAAGTTATGCTAAACCTTTATAAAACACTAGTTAGGCCTCAGCTGGAGTATTGTGTTCACGTCTGGGCACCACACTTTGGGAAGAATGTCAAGGTCTTAAAGATGGTGCTGAAGAGATTTACTAGAATGGTGCCATGGATGAGGGACTTCAGTTATATGGAGAGACTGGAGAAGCTGGGATTGTTCTCCTTAGAACAGAGAACGTTATGGGGAGATTTGACAGAGGTGTTCAAAATGATGAACGGTTTTGATAGAATGAATAAGGAGAAACTGTTTCCAGCGGCAGAAAGGTCGGTAACTGGTGGACACAGATTTAAGGTGATCGGCAAAAGAGCCAGAGGCAACAAGAGGAAAAAACGTTTCCACAGCAAGTTGTAATTATCTGGAATGTGCTGCCTGAAAGGGTGGTGGAAGCAGATTTAATAGTAATTTTCAAAAGGGAATTGGATAAATACTTGAAGGGAAAAAAATTATAGGGCTATGGGGAAAGAGCAGGGGAATGGGACTAATTGGATAACTATTTCAAAGAGCCGGCACAGATAAGATGGGCCGAGTGGCCACCCCCTGAGCTGTTCCATACTATGATACTATTAAGATACTATGAATTACACTCAACATTAACTCTTTATCCACCTCAAATCATTGAGTCATTGGCATGCTTGAGAAATTCAAAAATGCCAATTTTTTAATGTGATAATCTCATGTCCGGAACTGGAAATGCTCACATAGTTTACAGTAACCAGAATTTCACCGTGGCCACAATAAAAGTCTGGTTTTCACAATTGAATGGGTTAGTTAACCTCAATAACTCAGATTTAATTCAGCACTATCTTAAACTTAACACAATACAGAACAGATAAAATTATCAAAATAGCACGGGATTACAAAAACCCAATAAATAAAATCATCTTTTGTTTTGTTCTTTCTTCAGGCGTCTTTCCAAATGACTGTAAAAAATATTGAACATAATTGAAGAAAAAGCTAGCCTTCACAGCTAAACAAAGTCTTTGTATTAATCTTACACAAAAGGGACTAACACATAACAAGCACTGAAAAAGAGAGTGGAGCCACAGTCGGTGGCACCGAAACATTCATCGAATCATTAGAAAGTTACAGCACAGAAGGAGGCCATTTGGCCCATCATGTCCATGTCGGCCGAAAAAGAGCGATCCAGTTTAATTCCACTTTCCAGCCTTTGGTCCATAGCCCTGTAGGTTACAGCACTTCAAGTGCACATCCAAGTATTTTGTAAATGAGTTGAGGGTTTCCCAGCCTATCCAATCTTTTCTCATAGCTAAAATTCTCCAGCCCTGGAAACATCCTCGTAAATCTCCTCTGTATCCTCTCTAGTGCAATCACATCTTTCCTGTAATGTGGTGACCAGAACTGTACGTAATACTCAAGCTGTGGCCTAACCAATGTCTTATCTAGTTCTAGCATAACCTCCCTGCTCTTATATTCTATGCCTTGGCCACTGAAGGAAAGTATCCGTTTGCCTTTTTAACCACCTTATCGACCCGTCCTGCTACTTTCAGGGATTGGTGGATATGCACTCCAAAGTCGCTTTGTTCCTCTACACTTCTCAGTATCCTCCCATTTATTGTGTACTCCCTTGCCCTGTTTGCCCTCCCCAAATGCATTACCTCACACTTCTCTGGATTGAATTCCATTTGCCACTTTTCTGCCCACCTGACCAGTCCATTGATACCTTCCTGCAGTCTATAGCTTTCCTCTTCACTATCAACCACATGGCCAATTTTTGTAACATCTGAAAACTTCTTGATCAATCCCTCCACATTCAAGTCCAAATCATTAATATAAACCACAAAAAGCAAGGGACCCAGTACTGAGCCTTGCAGAACCCCACTGAAAACAGTCGCAAACACACCCGTCAACCATTACCCTTTGCTTCCTGCCACTGAGCCAATTTTGAATCCAACTAGCCACCTTCCCTTGGATCCCATGGGCTTTTACTTTTTTGACCAGTCTGCCATGTGGGACTTGTCAAAAGCCTTGCTAAAATCCATGTAGACTACATCAAACGCGTTACCATCATCGGCCCTCCTTGTTACCTGCTCAAAAAATTAAATCAAGTTAGTCAGACATAACCTTCCCTTAACAAATCCATGCTGACTGTCCTTGATTAATCTGTGCCTTTTTAAATGACAATTTATGCTGTCCCTCAGAATCAATTCCAATAATTTGCCCACCACCGAGGTTAGACTGACTGGCCTATAATTATTCAGCCTATCTGTTTCCTCCTTTTTAAATAACGGTACAACGTTAGCAGTCCTCCAATCCTCCAGCACCACGCCTGTAGTCAGAGAGAATTGGAAAATGATCGTCAGAGTCTCTGCTATTTCCTCCCTTGCTTCTCTTAACAGCCTGGGATACATTTCATCTGTGCCTGTCGATTTATCTACTTTCAAAGATGCTAAACCCTTTAATACTTCCTCTCTCACTATGTTTATTCCATCCAATATTTCACACTCCTCCTCCTTAACTATAATCTCTGCATCGTCTCCCTCTTTTGTGAAAACAGATGCAAAGTTTTCATTTAGAACCGTACCCACATCTTCCGCCTCCACACACAGGTTACCTCTTTGGTTTCTAATAGGCCCTACTCTTTCCTTAGTTATTCTCTTGCTCCTTATGTATTTATAAAACATCTTTGGGTTTTCCTTGATTTTACTTGCCAGTATTTTTTCATGCCTTCTCTTTGCTTTCTTAATTTTCATTTTAATTTCACCTCTGCACTTTCTATACTCCTCTAGGCATTCTGCAGTGTTGAGCTCTCGGTATCTGTTGTAAGCTTCCCTTTTTTGATGTATTCTACCCTGTATGTTCCTTCTCATCCAGGGGGCTCTAGATTTGGCAGTCCCACCCTTTTTTCTTCGTGGGAACATGTTTACTCTGAACCCCTTGAATGTCTCACACTGCTCTGACACTAATTTACCTTCAAGTAGCTATTTCCAGTTCACTTTAGCTAAATCACTTCTCAGCTTAGTAGAATTGGCCTTTCCCCAATTGAGAACTTTTATGCCTGTTCTATCTTTGTTCTTTTCCATAGCTTTGCTAAATCTGACTGAATTATGATCACCACCAGCAAAATGCTCTCCACTGATACTTCTTCCACCTGCCCAGCTTCATTCCCTAAAACTTAGCCCAGAACCGCACCCCCCCCCCCTCCTTTGTTGGGCTTGCTACGTACGGGTTAAAAAAGTTCTGCTGAATGCAATTTAAGTATTCTGCACCCTCTATACCTTTTACACTGCTTGTACCCCAGTTAATATTGGCGTAGTTGAAATCCCCTACTGTCACTGCCCTATTGTTTATGCACTTTTCAGAAATTTGCCTACATATTTGCTCTTCTACCTCCCTCTGACTGTTTGGGGGTCTGTAGTATACTCCCAGCAGTGTGATTGCCCCTTTTTTTGTTCTTTAGCTCAACCCATATGGCATCATTAAATGATCCTTCTAACTTATCATCGCTCCTCACAGCTGTAATTGTTTCTTTAACCAATATTGCCACCCCCTCCTTTTTTTTTCCCCTCTCTATCTCATCTGAAAACCCTGTAACCAGGAATGTTGAGCTGCCATTCCTAGAATCATAGAATCATAGAAAGGTTACAGCAAGGAAGGAGGCCATTCGGCCCATTGAGCCCGTGCTGGCTCTATGCAAGAGCAATCCAGATAGTCTCACTCCCCCGTCCTACCCCGTGGCCCTGCAAATTTTACTTATCCAGTTCCCCTTTGAAGGCCATGATTGAATCTGCCTCCACCATCCCCTCGGACAGTGCATTCCAGATCCTAACCACTCACTGTGTAAAAAAGTTTTTCATCATGTCACCTTTGGTTCTCTTGCCAATCACCTTAAATCTATGTCCTCTGGTTCTTGACCCTTCTGCCAATGGGAACAGTTTCTCTCTATCTACTCTGTCTAGGCCCTTCAGGATTTTGAATACCTCTACCAAATCTCCTTGCAACTGTCTCTGTTCCAAGGAGAACAACCCCAGCTTCTCCAGTCTATCCACGTAACTAAAGTCCCTCATCTCTGGAACCATTCGAGTAAATCTCTTCTGTGCCCCATCTAAGGTCATCACATCTTTCCTAAAGTGCAGTGCCCAGAACTGGACACAATACTCCAGTTGTGGCCGAACCAGTGTTTTATAAAGGTTCATCATGACTTCCATACATTTGTACTCTATGCCTCTATTTATAAAGCCCAGGATCCCGTATGCTTTTTTAGCCGCTTTCTCAACCTGCCCTGCCACCTTCAATGATTTGTGCACATATACCCCCAGATCTCTCTGTTCCTGTACCCCTTTTAGAGTTGTGCCCTCTAGTTTATATTGCCTCTACTCGTTCTTCCTACCGAAATGTATCATTTTGCATTTTTCTGCATTAAATTTCATCTGCCACGTGTCCGTCCATGGCACCAGCCTGTCTATGTCCTCTTGAAGTCTATCACTATCCTCCTCACTGTTTACTACCCTTCCAAGTTTTGTGTTATCTGCAAATTTTGAAATTGTGCCCTGTACACCTAAGTCCAAGTCATTAATATATATCAAGAAAAGCAGTGGTCCCAGCTATGATCCCTGGGGAGCACTCCCCTCCAACCTGAAAAACAACCATTCACCACTACTCTCTGTTTCCTGTCCCTTAGCCAATTCTGTATCCATGTTGCTACTGCCCCCTTTATTCCATCAGCTGTAATCTTGATGTTATGCCTACCATGTGGCACTTTATCAAATGCCTTTTGAAAGTCCATATATACCATATCAACTGCATTGCCCTCATTTACCCTCTCTGTTACCTCATCAAAAAACTCTATCAGATTAGTTAAACATGATTTGCCTTTAACAAATCCGTGCTGGCTTTCCCACACTCGTCCAAGTGACTGTTAATTCTGTCCTGGATTATCGTTTCTAAAAGTTTCCCCACCACTGAGGTTAAACTGACTGGCCTATAGTTGCTGGGTTTATCCTTATACCCTTTTTTGAACAAGGGTGTAACATTTGCAATTCTCCAGTCCTCTGGCACCACCCCCATATCTACGGATGTTTGGAAGATTATGGCCAGTACCTCCGCAATTTCCACCCTTACTTCACTTAGCAACCGAGGATGCATCCAATCCGGACCAGGTGACTTATCTACTTTAAGTACAGCTAGTCTTTCTATTACCTCTTCTTTATCAATTTTTTGCCCATCCTCTTTAAGCCATGTTTCTGTAATAGCTAAGATATCAAACTTCCACATGTCTATCTGTGCCCTTAGCTCATCTGCCTTATTCACTAGACATCTTGCAATTAAACACTGCCAAGCTCTTTTGTTGTCTATTTTCTAACATTTGTTTCCTCTGCCTTCCAAACAAGCTCACTAATTTTTTCTCTTCCATTTTCAACTCTACTTCTCTCCCTTCTGAATCTACGCTCAGGTTCCCACCGCCCTGCTAAGCTAGTTTAAACGCTTCCCAATAGCACTAGCAAACCTCCCCACGAGGATATTGGTCCCAGCCCTCTTGAGGTGCAACCCGTCAGGCCTGTATAGGTCCCAAGTCCACCCAAACTGGTCCCAATGCCCCAGGAATCTAAAGCCCTTCCTCCTGCACCATCTCTCCAGCCACGCTTTCATTTGTTCTATCCTTCTATTTCTATACTCACTAGCGCGTGGCACTGGGAGTAATCCGGAGATTACTACCTTTAAGGTCCTGCTCATTAATTTCTTTCCTAGCTCCTTAAACTCTGCCTGCATGACCTCTACCCACTTTCTACCTATGTCGTTGCTACCAATATGGACCATGACCTCTGGCTACTCACCCTCCCCCTTCACACAGGCTTTTTAAAGAGTAGGTACACTGAAATCTTGCAGTATTTTGCATTTTATCCTTTTTGTCTCAAACCAATTTTCAATTTCTGATATTTGCTACTTAACCCCATTCTGTACAGATTCAAAAACTCAAGAACATCACAGTCCGTGTCCTCACCCAAGCCAGTTACCTCCTGCACAATTCTTAACACTTTTCTCTGTTGGTATATGGGAGGGGTGTAATGATATAGAGCAAAGGAGGAAGGCGATGCTGAGGATCCAGTCGAGAGTCCCAGTCCATTTCTCCATTCACTCACTGGAACCGCTATAACTGCCTCTCTCACTGCTGGTTTCAACATTCCAGCTCTGATTCCACATCCCTTTGGACCATGCTTACAACTCCTGCATTTTTGCTTTTTACTGAACATCTTATCAGTTTTGAGACGACCCATTCCTATAGAAACTTTAGTGCTGAGCAAGCTGCTCCCATTGCTTTCATTTCTAACTTTCTGCATCAGCTTCTCATTTGTTTTAACTTTAAGTGAAACTGCTAATATCCAGACCACCTTTGTCTGCCTATCCTTGAGTTTCCTTTCCTGTTTCATCATCACCTGCTGATTCCCTAACCCCTGTGCGGTCACGGTGGTAGCCGCCACTTAGTCTTGTTCATCCTCGGCTTCCTTTACCGAATTCATAAGCAACGCCTCAGACTGTTCTTCCTCTTTCATAAGATCACCAACTTTGGCCTCACATCCCTGCCCACAGAAGTGAGCCACATACTCTAACAACCGTCTCGCCGGTATTTTTCATCCCGGGGCTACTGTCTTTGTTTCTGCTGGCACGCTTTTCCCAGCGCCTTTTCTATCTCCTCCCAGCTCCCTTTCCGAATGTCTTTGATAAACCCATGGGATCCCCCTTTTCCTCTAATCCAGTCTGAAGCTTTTAAAGGGACCACTTAGGTCGAGAAACCTTCTACCTTGCCTGATTCCATCCCATTCTCTAGATCACGGTTCCCAGGAACTAGTTATACCCGCTGCCGACATTAAATTATACTCACTGTCCGCATATTGTTGGATGAGTTCACGGCACCAATTTGATGGTCAATCTCCTTCCTTCTATGGTTCTGGCAACATGCTTCGAGTAAGACGTTCATGAGGTAGTTGAGTATACGGAAGAGTCTTTATTCATACAGCATAGGTGATCAGTCTATACAGTACAAGGGTAGCTTTGGGTTTCTTTTTCTCTAGCTACCTATTAGCCCTGGAAACCCTCCTTATATATCCTAGTTGTTTACTTCAAAAGTACATTTCACAGATAAGTAGACTTTGGAATTCTAACCCCTTCTCACTCCTTCATGATTAACTACCTCCAGACTTCATGATTTAGCTGTCTCCGCACATTCCCAAGTACAGCTTGTTTACCAAAATTGTATCAGACATCCATTCTATACTATAGTTAATTGATCCCTCTGCTTATATTTGTTACGCTAATCACTAAAGTTATACATTAATCACTTATGGCCGATGTTCGTTCCAGTTACATATTTCCTTGCACAGGCATTCCTTGCAGTTGAGAAGAAGACATCTGGAGCGGAACAGAACTCATTCTTCCCCTCACTCACGGGCAGTAGCCTATGGTGCCATACGAACATAAGAAATAGGAGCAGGCGTAGGCTATACGGCCCCTCGAGCCTGCTCTTCCATTCAATAAGATCATGGATGATCTACCTTAACTCCAGTTTCCCACCCTATCCCCATATCCCTTGATTCTCTTGGTATCCACCTCTCCTTTTATCTCTAGGCAGCCTGCTGTTCCATCAACCAGTTATGGTTTATACAGTACAGTTTGATTATTAACTGTTAACTCTCCAACATGTCCAACAGAGAGCATCACAACTGAGCCTGATCTGAATATCACCTAACTTCCCCACGTGTGCTTGACAGCAAGAGTTACTCCATACGGATTGGGAGCAAGAACTTGAGCTGATTTTCTTTTCCTACGCTCAGGGACACTGAGAAAGATTGTAGTGTCCCCAGTTGAAATGAATTAACTCCATAAATATGAGCAATTGAATGTGGGACCTTGCCTTGGCAGTGCATTGACCCACTGAACTATTGAGGGAGCACCACCATGCCAATTTCAAAATGTGAACAATATAGGACATGAAAACAAAGTTTATTTTTGTATTAAAAAAGATGAGAGAAATTCATAGAAATGTGCAAGATTCCAATGAATCTCTTCAAAATGTTTAGTTTTCTCCTCTTTCCTGGAGGCATTGACCTGCTTCATAGCCAAACCCAATCCTGTGCTTACCTCATGCTCATGCCCTTTCCAGCATGGGTCACTCCATGGCAGTTAGGAGTGGAAAACCCAGTTGTTTTATTTCCCTCCTCACCCAGGAATACTGATGCCAAGTGTTCCCCTGGCTGACATTAGCTAACTCAGCATGGACCAGGAATCGAATCTGTGACCTCCGTGGTTTATATGGTTTAGTACCACACCATGTGGTGCATACTGGGCTACCAAAACCTTATCATTGGTCGGCTCAAATCTGTACATGTGAATGAGTTGGTATTGTACATGGCATAGCCAGATTCGGGTGAGCTTAACTGCAACAGATGCACAATTATAGTTTAGACTTTCATCTCTCCCATCTTTCTAAAGATGGCCTCGTACAGATCAGCTATGTTTGCATAGATTCACGGAACTGAGGGATAGTATCATACAATCTTACAGCACAGCAGGAGGCCATTTGGCTCGTCGTGCCTGTGCAGGCATTTTGAAAGAGCCATTCAATTTAGTCCTACACACCAGCTTTTTCCCCATAACCCTACAAATTAGTCCTCTTCAATTACATGTCCAATTGCCTTTTAAAAGTTCCTATGGAATCTGCTTCCACCACCCTTTCAGGTAGTGTGTTCCAGATCAGGTACTGGCAATTTCTTAAAGGTTTTCCCTTTTGCAGGTAGAGCTGCTGCCAGTTTTGCTGGTGACACGTGGGCCCAGGAATTCGATGGTGCCATGCCTGTTTTTCAGGGGCACCTAAGCATCCAACATGGCGTCCAGGGCACGCGCACTCATTATGCGCCAGAAGTGTGTTGCCCACCATATTGGAAAAGGCAGAAAAAGAAGCATCCATGGCCCGCGCCTGAAACAGGCGTTAGACCTTTTACATATGCATATAGGGGGCCTAACACCTGTTTGAGGCCACCTTTGCAAAATTGGGCTACACTGAATGCAGTTGGCACTGGGCTGGCTGCATTCAGGAAAACACTCTCCCATAAGTGACTTGTGTCCTTCACAATTATAAGATCACTGGGATCAATACCCTGACAATAATATTCCTCAATGGCACCAGATGAATCCTTAACCCCTTCACCATACTCCTTGTCAAACTACAATCCGGGATTTACCGCCCAGTCAATGGCTAAGAGTTAATGATGCATAAATGTGCCTCGCCAACTGTCAGCCAGTTTGGATTATATTGTCATTTACACTGCCAACCCCCATAAGGATCTGCACAAGCAACTGAGTGAATGAATTAACCTTTTCTTGCCCATTATCAGAGAAGTCAGACAACAAAGTAATGAACTAACCTTAGAATTATAGTTAGCAACAGTTAAACCTAAACATTGATTGTGCAGATAATTAGTAGATAATAGATAGGGTTCATTGACCAAATAAATATGTTACAATGACAATTCAATATGACACAGTAATTCAGCAGTAACTGCTTGCTGATTATAAATTTACTGTCGAGATCAATGCCTGAGATTGATATAAATTGGTAGATAGCTGACAGGTTAACAGCATAGGAGAGTCAGTCTATTGAATAGATTCAAGTCCGTATGTAATTAGCATTGTTTCCAGAATTTAACCACTTTCGTCTTTATGAGCTGGCGAGGATGAGCTGTTTGCCTTGCCTTCCTCTGAGACATCAGAGTTTTGACATTTGACATTTTAATTAAAAAACACCATCTTATATATTCTTAATTTTCAAAGAAAATTCCTCAATTCTATTGACTAATTTAAGTGACATGTGTTAGAAGAGTTCAGCCCTTCTGAATGTCATTCACCTCACACAGCCACATTGCGATGACCTAATCAACGAAGCAGCGGCACCAAGATGTACCAGGTGGCTTATTTACTCCTTAGATTCTCAGCTCTTTGCAACAAAGGGCCACACACAGGTCCAGATGAAGAAGGACATCTTTATGTTCCCCTTAACGATCTGTCTCTGGGCCTGTGGTCTTGATGGTGTGTTTTTTATAGGAATGTTTTGTTTGCATAAGCCAACATGGTTGAATTAGCAGATCTTCTCCTGCAGGGTTCTGCGGGCTGCTGAGGTGTTCACCTCAAGCCAGTGAGGGCCTCATGAATTTATGTAAATCAGGGTCCTTTCCATCAATAGAACCCTGATTGCATTTAACTAAGTCTAAGTGTGGAAGGTGCCATGGTGATCCCGCCAAATGAAGGTTAGCAGCTGTCAGGAAGGACTGAGGCTTGACAGGTAAGTCAAAATCTTTCCTCTGTGGGACCACGAGGAGCAGAAAGACCTCCTGCGAGATCCTCACAAAACCCCATCCCTGCCACTTACCTAGAAGCCGGCAATGAGGCCCAGCCAAAATCGGCAAAGGCCTCCTGCTGCTACTGGTGGATGGGAAATTAACTCACTGGAACGTTTTTTTACTGGAAACCAACTTCCTTGGTGCTATGGGAGAATTTTGCAAGCTGTTGTGCTCCATCTAGTGCATTTTCTAGGAAAGAAACATTGGTAAAATCAGAATATATATACACATACATGACCACATAAAACCAGGATTGCATCAATCCTTACTTACTTTCCATTTACTATGGTACACAGACTGCTGCCTTCCTTTTGATCAATGTGCTTAATGACACTGAATAAAAGCCAGGTAGCAGGAGCCATCCATTATTGATGTTGGGACACAAAGAGAAACCAGTTTTAGGATATAATGGGATTTAAATTCGCAAGATCCTGGTTGCCTGTTTTTCTCAAGCTATAGATGAAGCTTTAATATTTTTAAAGTGGCTTTGCACATTAGCTAGCATTTCACTTGCAAATTTATCAATACGGGTCCGATAATGCTTTCATACCTTCACAAGATAAATAGGACTTTCTTGAGTTACGTTTTCTTAATGTTTTTTTTCCAACTTTAGTGTGACATCCTTTACAGTCCAATGAACACAAAACAGGAGCTAGTTTCTTATCAGTTTCTGTATTTTAAATACTGGAATCCTGTCCTCTCTCCATCTTTGTTGCAAAGCAAATTTTGTTCTCTTTTGGTCTGTCCTCTGGGACAGTGTTGTCCAATACATTAGCCACCAGCCAGATGTGGCTAATTGGGAATGAAGATATGGCTAATTGCATTTCTGATTAGTAAACAAAAAATGAATAATAGACATCGTCCTTGGGCATGTGATCTCAATGCTCATATTCGCACGGAGTATGCATGTGTACTTCAATCTTTTTGTGCATTTGTTGGTAAAATTGTAAGATGAAAAGCAGAGTGTGAGAGTGTTTTTGATTGCTTTGAGTGCTTTACTTCCCAGGTTACTGAATGGTGGTAGATGTTTGTTAAGTAAATATACACATGTGATATACATTTACCTGTATTGCGTGAATGTATTAAGGTGTTTTCTATGAAAATTAATGCATGTAGCTAAAATGGTGTTGCCATAGCCACAGCTGTGGCTTGTCAGTGATTTCTACTGGACAGCACTGCTCTGGGATGATCACGATTTTCAAAAGTAAAATTTGAATTATATATTTTTAAAAGTATCTTCAACAGAAAGCAGAAAATATCTTCTGTGATTACACATGGAAGATTAATAGTTCACTTAAATTGTAAAATTGTTTCTTGAATCTGTTCTACAATACTGGTTAGTGTTCCTGCAACTGTAGAATGGCAAAAGTGCTTCAGTGGCTTCTATGGTATATACAGGTGTGCTTCAATCATTCAGCACCACTGGCAACCAAAAAACGTCCAACTCCAACAAACATTCCCTTTGTGTTTATGTCAGCTCTGTTACTACAGAAGTAGCCAAAAATCGCTCCTTTAATGTCTTTATTTGACATTCCTCAGTCTGCAATTGGATTAATTCCTCCATTAAAGTAGTGAACAGAAGTGTTGAGTTTTTGTATGGTAATATCGCCAACATCGATATTCTGGGCTATGTTTTTTAAATTACGTAGAATTACATAGAATGTACAGTACAGAAACAGGCCACTTGGCCCAACTGGTCTTTGCTCCATATTTATGCTGCACACGAGCCTCCTCCCACCCCTCTTAATCAAACCCTATCAGCATAACCTTGTATTCCATGCTGAGTGGAATGGGCCTATACTCTCTGGAGTTTAGAATAATGAGAGGGGATCTCATTGAAACATATAAGATCCAATCTGGCCAATTACCACCCCATCAGTATACTCTCAATCATCAGCAAAGTGATGGACGGTGTTGTCGACAGTGCTATCAAGCGGCACTTACTCACCAATAACCTGCTCACCGATACTCAGTTTGGGTTCCGCCAGGACCATTCAGCTCCAGACCTCATTACAGTCTTGGTCCAAACATGGACAAAAGAACTGAATTCCAGAGGTGAGGTGAGAGTGACTGCCCTTGACATCAAGGCAGCATTTGACCGAGTGTGGCACCAAGGAGCCTCAGTAAAATTGAAGTCAATGGGAATCAGGGGGAAATCTCTCCAGTGGCTGGAGTCACACCTAGCACAAAGGAAGATGGTAGTGGTTGTTGGAGGTCAATCATCTCAGCCCCAGGGCATTGCTGCAGGAGTTCCTCAGGGCAGTGTCCTAGGCCCAACCATCTTCAGCTGCTTCATCAATGACCTTCCCTCCATCATAAGGTCAGAAATGGGGATGTTCGCTGATGATTGCACAGTGTTCAGTTCCAATCGCAACCCCTCAGATAATGAAGCAGTCCAAGCCCGCATGCAGCAAGACCTGGACAACATCCAGGCTTGGGCTGATAAGTGGCAAGTAAGATTCGCACCAGACAAGTCCCAGGCAATGACCATCTCCAACAAGAGAGAGTCTAACCTCCTCCCCTTGACATTCAACGGCATTACCATCACCGAATCCCCCACCATCAACATCCTGGGGGTCACCATTGACCAGAAACTTATCTGGACCAGCCACATAAATACTGTGGCTACAAGAGCAGGTCAGAGGCTGGGTATTCTGCGGCGAGTGACTCACCTCCTGACTCCACAAAGCCTTTCCACCATCTACAAGGCACAAGTCAAGAGTGTGATGGAATAGTCTCCACTTGCCTGGATGAGTGCAAATCCAACAACACTCAAGAAGCTCAACACCATTCAGGACAAAGCAGCCCGCTTGATTGGCACCCCATCCACCACCCTAAACATTCACTCCCTTCACCACTGGCGCACTGTGGCTGCAGTGTGTACAATCCACAGGATGCACTGCAGCAACTCGCCAAGGCTTCTTCGACAGCTCCTCCCAAACCCGCGACCTCTACCGCCTAGAAGGACAAGAGCAGCAGGCACATGGGAACAACACCACCTGCACTTTCCCCTCCAAGTCACACACCATCCCGACTTGGAAATATATCGTAAACAATTTTACAACACCAAGTTTGCGATTGGAACTGTACACTGTGCAATCACCAAGTAAAATTGTTTACAATTGTCAACCCCAGTCCATCACCGGCATCTCCACATCACGAGTATATTCAAGGCTGAGATAGATAAATTTTTGGACTCTAGGGGAATCAAGGGATATTGGGATCGGGCAGGAAAGTGGAGTTGAGGTTGAAGATCAGCCATGATTTGATTGAATGGTGGAGCAGGCTTGAGGGGCCATATGGCCTACTCCTGCTCCTATTTCTTATGTTCTTATGTGTTTATCCAGCTTCCCCTTAATGTTTTACTATTGAACTCCTAGTATGGTCGAGGCAGAATAATGTGGATAATAAAGAAGCCATGATGTGGAGATGCCGGTGATGGACTGGGGTTGACAATTCTAAACAATTTTACAACACCAAGTTATAGTCCAACAATTTTATTTTTAATTCCACAAGCTTTCGGAGGCTTCCTCCTTCCTCAGGTGGAGGAAGGAGGAAGCCTCCGAAAGCTTGTGGAATTAAAAATAAAATTGTTGGACTATAACTTGGTGTTGTAAAATTGTTTAGGATAATAAAGAAGACAGTGATCTAGATACTATGTCATTGTGTGATACCATATACCGTTAGCTCCTCTGTCACAATGTAGGGTCTAACAGCAGATTACTGGAAAAATGCAGTTGAATGGATAAGAATACAGTATGGAGATTAAACCTGTTCATATGACTAAAGTATACACATGAAATTATTTCAATTAAAGTTTTGAAACTCTATTCAATATGGAAGCTTTACTTAGATCTGCTTTATAGTTACTTGGGACTGCTGATCAGAGCAAGTTTCCTGCTGATGGTCATGTCTCCGTCGTTTCCACACAAAGAAGTGTTAATGCTCAGGATTAACATATTTGCTCTGTGTCCTAGGGAGCGCTGAATGCTCTCTGTGTGGGGGACTTCCTCCTAGTGTGAGCAACGTGCATATTGAAATATGCACTGGTGCTTGCCAAAGCTTTTGACTGCAATACACCTAGCTCTGTTTTTTCAGAAAGATCAGGAGATTTAAGAACTAACAAAAATATGTTGGCAAATATTCTGTAACTTTATTAAAGGGTTGACAAAAGATTTTATAATTGCAGGACTAAGCAATATTCACAAGGTGCTGTTAAATTTACTTTACTTATTTGCCAATATCAGCTCGACATGGTTTTCCATACTGAATTAAGTGTGTGTCTGTGATATATAATTTTTAAATCATTGCACTTATGACATTATTACAACAGTGCCTAATATTTTTATTGAATGGGCAATGCAAAATTAATCTGTGACGGCTCCAGGAAACCTTAGGTGCCATGGAGCTCAGTTCGCACTTAGGGGGGGATTTTAACCCTCGCCCACTGGAAACTGGGTGGGGGTGCAGTTAAAAAAAGGCAGCCACTTCCCCGCCTCCCCCCCAAACCGGATCCCACTAATTTTCCACAGGATTGGATTTTAACCTGCTGTTTTCAGCAGGCACGCAGGACATCTGCCGGAAGGGAGCGGGGTCCTGCTTTAAATATGCAGATTGGGCCCCGATGATGTTATCAGGGCACAGCTGCAATTTTAGTCTGAAGCCTGAGCAGTCGAAGGATGGTGCCTTCCCCGCCAGGCCAAACCTGCCGGGAGCTGCATCAAGGACCAGAAGAGGCCCAGTGAGGTAATTGTTTTTAGGTTTCCTTGTGGGTCAGGAGGAGCAGAAGTGCTATTCTGGGCCCCACAAGGAGACCTTGTGGCTTCCTTGTTCTGGGCATCCAGCTCCCACCCTTCGATTAACCTACTTTAGTGCCAGGAACCGCTACCCCAGGTCCCTGGCGAAGCTCTCCAGCCGCCCGAAATCCCACTCCTGCCCATCAGCCCGGTAGTGGGTCCAGCCGGGAGGCTGTCAAGCTACATGTAAATGAGGCCCGTCGGTTAATATCAGTCAGGCCTCGCACTGATGATGACATTTGGGTTCATCACCCATCTCAGAGCCCCGCTGTACTGATCCCGTCCCGAGTTAAAATCAACCCCAAAGTGACACAGAAACAAATAAAATTATTCAGAAGTCAGGAGTAGCTTTATTAGCGTAATAACTACAATTGAAAACCACTTTTTGTTAAAAAAAGTTTTAAATATTTCAGTTCTGTTAACTGTTTTCTTTTCCACCTATTCAGTCTCTCATTCTCTCTTCTATTTTTAATTACAATTTTTTCCCTTGCCAATTTTCTCCCCTCCTCTAAAGCATTGACTCCTTGCTGGGATGTGATCCGCAGGCACCCGCTGCACTTTGATACCTGATTATGTGGCCATGATCCTTTTATGGGACTAGACAATGAGCGTTGGTAAGCTACTCCACCTTGGGGGCCTCATAGCTAAACCCAAACTTAATCACACACACAATTCCAACCAGGAGTGAAAACTCAAGCCATTTTATTATTTAATTTTGATTTTTCTCCTAATCCATCCCCTCCCCAATCTAGGGGCACTAAAGCCCATTGTAGCACCCCTACAAGCACCCCCTGAAAGCATCCAACTGCGCACAAATCCAGGAATCGAACGTGGGACCTTTCTGGTCTGTGTGGCTCAGCTGCTCGCTGGATCAACTTGGTAAGCCATCGGGGAGCACACTTTTGTTTTCTAACTAATCTGCCGTATTCTAATCTTTTGTACTTTCTTTTAAAAGTATGAATTCTTTTACTTACCAGTGTCCTTAACCCCTGGGGTCTCATTATCCGTTCTAGCAGTTGGACCTACATTATTCACAGTTAACTTTAAATTGAGAAGTTGAGATGAAAGACCAAGCTCCATAGTTCAGGGCATGACCAAGGTTAAAAAGAGTAGGGCAGGATAAGGTAATTCGGGAAGTAGTGATTAAGTTATACTAAGCTTGGGTTTTAAAAGCCTCAAGATTGTATGGGATTTGCCATTTAGAACCAAGATGAGGAGAAATTTCTTCACTCAGAGGGTGGTGAACCTGTGGAATTCTCTACCACAGAAGGCAGTAGAGGCCAAGTCATTAGATGTATTCAAGAAGGAGATGGATATATTTCTTAATGCTAAAGGGATCAAGGGATATGGGGAAAAAGCGGGAACAGGGTACTGAGTTAAACAATCAGCCATGATCATTCTGAATGGCGGAGTAGGTCCGAAGGGCCGAATGGCCTACTCTTGCTCCTATTTTCTATGTTTCTATGTAAGAGGAAGAAAAGATTGAGGGAGATGAGCAGTTGCACAGTTTTGATCTCCTCTTGAAGAATTAGAATGGTAGACTGTGCTATGAAACCTAATTTTTATACGGTGAGGATATAAGGAGGAAGAAGAGTTTGTGGGTCTCTGTATTTGGAGTTTTGAAGAAACTAGAGAGAAAAATACAAAGAAGCACTAAGCCTAATAGTTCCAACAAAATAGAAACAAGAAAAATTGTGAGAGAGGGATTGCCTATCAGACATCTCCGATCAGCTGAAGGGCAGTTTCTCAGTCAATGGAACTTGAAGGATTGATATGATTCAGTCATCTCCAGCAAGATAACTTGGGGGTTAAATTGGATAACCCCAAAATCCGGGCAGGGGTAGCGTGATCCGCTATTAACCCACGCCTGGTGCTTCCTGCGCAGGCAGGACGAGACTTTCGTCAGGCCTGTGGACTTACCTTCAATCTGCGTTGGAAATTAGTGTTAACACGAGGATTCAATGCAATTTGCACTTTATACCAGCAGAGGGAGTCCCAACCTCTTAAAGGCAGGATGTCTCTTAAAATCTCTTAAGGTAGCCGTCACCTGTTATTTTCTCAAAATAACAATCTGCTGTCTGCATGGAGTCAGACATCACACACATAAAACACAGATCACACAAACTGATGAGTTATGTTAAAACATTGAATAAAATAAAATTTGCGCACTACTAAATCCCACATCCTCCAATCTGCATCCTCATCAATCTGCCAATCTGAGTTTGTATCAGGTCTGCGAGAGTGCGTGCACCAAGGTTTTCTGCTGATGCACTAGATGCCTTGGTGCGAGAGGTAGACAGAAGGAGGGACATCCTATTATCCGCAGGGGGGTGGGGGGTGGGGGGTCAAGAGGCCCTCCAGATATTTGCCCAAAAGGCAGTGGGAGGCAGTGGGGGACAAAGTCAATGCCAAGTGCATAGCACCATGAACATGGATGCACTGTAGGAAGAAGTTCAATGCTTTGACATGAGTGGTCAAGGTAAGTGAGATCAGCTATCAAGTGGCATGTCCGACCAACTGCACCACTAGCCGCATCCACTGCTCCACACACTACACCCCCCCATCACTCACATACCAACAAACTCTTTCCATCAGTACTCAACTCTTCCAATCAGATGCCTCCTCTCACCCTTACACATTACCACTGTTGCAAGCCTCACTCTCATAACTCATAGGCTACACACACTGGGAGCTATTCAACCATGACAAGCACATCACCCAAACACACGTCCCACTTGCTTACAGGAGAAGGCAGCGCATAACAGAAGGCAGCAAATGGCAGTGGCATTTAGCCCCTCGAGCCTGTTCCGCCATTCAATCAGATCATGGTGGACCTGTGACCTAACTCCATATACCCGCCTTAGCCCTATATCCCTTAATACCCTTGGTTCACAGAAATCTATCAATCTCAGATGTAGAATTCACAATTGAGCTAGCATCAGCTGCCGTTTGCAGAAGAGCGTTCCAAACTTCTCCCACCCTTTGCGTGTAGCAGCATTTCCTAACTTCCTGGCTCGTCCTGACTCTAAATGTTAGGCTATGTCCCCACGTCCTGGTATTCAAGTATAGGAGACCTCCAAAAACAGTTACAAATGTATCGGCAGCCAGAAGCAATAATCTAGCAGCTAATCTGTAAATCCTGCCTTGTCCCTTTAAATATTGCAGGTGAGGTTCCTCCAGGCACTCTAAATCATGTTCAGATGGTCGTGGTTAAGACTGTGCGTTGATTTGAGCGTTAAGTTCCAAAATGGTGTCTATCACTTTAAATCAGCATTGCACACAGTTTGTATACATTTTCTCCTTTACATGCTGCCGGCTTTCGGTATTTGCGCATACACTAATACCTATACCAAGATGGCGTCTGGCGCACGTCACGCTGGAAACGTGCGTGCACAGCCAAGATGCCATCTTGGCACTTCGGGAGACCGAAACAATGGGCACTCGGCGGCCGAATTTCTAGCCCCGTCTTTGGGGCAAGTCCTTACAGTCAGTGGCTAGGATGGGCAAGCAAAGACACGACCATTTCCTGTGGAACTATACCCCAGCAAGGAATCAGTGCTAAGAAGAATATTAATCGTGCATCGTTTTCTCCCCTCCCCTCCTGTAGGCGTTGACTCCTTGCTGGAGTACAGTTCTACAGGTGACAGTTGTCTTCGACCATGCCATTGGTTCCCTTCTGAATAGCCACTTCACTTTATTTAGTAACATACGAATAGGTGTAGTCATTCAACCCCTCGAGCCTGTTCCGCCATTCAATTAGATCATGGCTGATCTGTACCTCAACTCCATTAACTCACCTTTGCTCCATATCCCTTGATACACTTATTCAGTAAAAATCTGTCCATCTCAGTCTTGAAAATGTTAATTGACTCAGCATCCACAGCCCTTTGGGGGAGAGAATTCCAGATTTCCACTACCCTTTGTGTGAAAAAGTTCTTTCTGATTTCACTCCTGAATGGACGAGCTCTAATTTTAAGATTATGCCCTCTTGTTCTGGATTCCCCCACCGGAGGAAATAGCTTCTCTGTATCTACCGTATCAAATCTTTTTATCATTTTAAATACCTCAATTAGATCACCCCTCAACCGTCTAAATTGAAGGGAATGCAACACACATTTATTCAATCTATCCTCATAACTTAACCCTTTAAGCCCTGATTTAATTTTGGTGAATTTGCATTGTACCTCCTCCCAAAGCCATATATCCTTCCTAAGGTGTGGTGCCCAAAACTGGATGCAACACCGCAGATGGGGTCTGGCCAAAGCTCTGTAAACTGAAGCATAACTTTGCCCCCTTTGTATAAAATTTGGATAATGGCTGACACTCCATTAGCTTTTTTGATTACTTTTGTATCTGTGCACGAGCATTTAATGATTTGTGTACATGGACACCTAAATCCCTTTGGTCCTCCACAGTTCCTAGTCTCTTGCCATTAAGGAAATATTCTGATTTCTCTTTCTTGAATCCAAACTGGATGACCTCACATTTCTTCACATTAAACTCCATCTGCCACAGTTTTGCCGACTCACTTAATCTATCTATGCCCCTTTGTAACTTCTTGCTTCCACCTACACAACTTACTGTGCCTCCTACCTATAAACTTGGATATGCAACTCTCTATTCCTTCATCCAAGTCATTGATATATATGGTGAAAAGCTGAGACCTCAGTACAGATCCTTGGGGAACACCACTTGTCACATCCTGCCAATCAGAGAATGAACCCTTTATCCCTACTCTCTGTCTCCTACCTCCCGAGCAATTACCAACCCAAGTCACAAGGTTACCTCTAATTCCATGCACTTTTATTTTTGCTAATAATCTCTTGTACGGAACCTTATCAAATACCTTCTAGAAGTCCATATAGACAACTTCCATAGATACTCCCCTGTCCACCATGTTAGTGGCCTCCTCACAAAAATGCAACTAGATTAGTCTAGTGCCCACATCCCATGAATGAATAAAAAAAATTCCATGTGACCTACCCTTCACAAATGCATGCTGACTCTTTAATCAGGTCATACTTGTTCACTCTGTCCCTGATGATGTATTCCAGTAATTTCCCTACAATCTGGTGGACAGTTACAAAAAATAATTAAAAAGGCTAATGGAATCTTGGCCTTTATCTCAATGTGGCTGGAATACAAGGTGGTGGAAGTTATGTTACAGCTGTACAGAGCTCTGGTTAGACCCCATCTGGAGTACTGTGTTCAGTTCTGGGCACCACACCTCAGGAGGGATATATTGGCCTTGGAAGGGGTGCAGCGCAGATTCACCAGAATGATACAGGGGCTAAAAGGGTTAAATTATGAGGACAGGCTTGTATTCCCTTGCATATAGAATATTAAGGGGTGATCTAATTGAGGTGTTTAAGATGATTAAAGCAGTTGATAGGGTAGATAGGGAGAAACTATTTCTCTGGTGGGGAAGTCGAGAACAAGGGGGCATAACCTTTAAAATTAGGAAGCACTTCCTCACACAAAGGGTAGTGGAAATCTGAAACTCTCTCGTCCAAAAGGCTGTTTAGGCTAGGTCAATTTCAAATTTCAAAACTGCGATTGATAGATTTTTGTTACACAAGGGTATTAAGGATTACGGAACCAAGGGTGGAGTTAAGATACAGATCATCTATGATCTAATTGAATTGCAGATCAGGCTCGAGGGTCTGAATGGCCTACCCTGTTCCTACGTTCCTATGTACAACTGACGTTAAACTGACAGGTATGTAGTTTCCTGGTTTCACCCTCCCTCCTGTCTTAAATAATGGAATGAGATTTGCATTTCTCCAGTCCAAAGGCACAATTTCAGAATCTAAAGAACTTTGAAAAATTATGATTAACACATCTGCAATTTCCCCACCTATTGAAATACCTTAGGGGGGAAGCTATCAGGTCCTGAAGATTTGTCTATCTTAAGTCCCATTATGTTCTCCGTTATAATTTTTCTTTAATCTTATTAAATCCACTAAGTTCCTCCCCTTGGCTTATCTTTAGGTTCACTTGTACTGCTGGTATTTTGTCCTATTCCTCTACTGTGAAAACGGATACAAAATATTTATTTAACAAGTCTGCCATTTCCTTATTATCCATTATAGTCTTGCCTGCGTCTGTCTTTAATGGTCCCACATTTCCCCTTACCACTCCCTGGGGGTTATATTGGATAACCCCCGAAAATGGGTTCTGGGATCGCGATGCACAGTTAACCCGGGCCCGGTCGTAGCGATGCAGGCTAACATTCGTGCTGCCTGATGATTTCAATGATTGCAGTGCTACCAGCGGTGTTGATTGGTTGCACACACAAGCAGGGGGCCCCGATATCAGGACTGGCTAGCACAACTTAAAGGCAGCCTTCATCTCTTAAAGGGGAGGTGCACTGTGGCTGCAGGAAGTCCTTTGGGAAGTAACTCTGTGCTGGAAGATATTGACAAATGTAAGGAATCTTACAACACCAGGTTATAGTCCAACTGTTTTATTTGAAACAGTTGGACTATAACCTGGTGTTGTAAGATTCCTTACATTTGTCAACCCCAGTCCATCACCGGCATCTCCACATCATGGAAGATATTGAAGAATGGCTACGCCTGGGAGAGAGCGTGCACCAAGGTTTCGGACGGTGTACTAGAAGTCTTGGCAAACATAAGAACATAAGAAATAGAAGCAGGAGTAGGCCATATGGCCCATCGAGCCTACTCCGCCATTCAATAAGATCGTGGCTGATCTTTGGCCTCAACTCCACTTTCCTGCCCGATTACCATATCCCTTGATTTCCCTAGAATCCAAAAATCTATCGATCTCAGTCTTGAAAATATTCCAATGACTCAGCATCCACAGCCCTTGGGTAGAGAATTCCAAAGGTTCACAACCCTCTGAGTGTAGGAATTCCTCCTCATTTCTGACTTAAATGGCCGACCCCTTATCCTGAGACTGTGCCCTCTACTTCTAGACTCGCCAGCAAGGGGAAACAACCTCTCAGAATCTACCCTGTCAAGCCCCCTCCGAATCTTATACGTTTGAATGAAATCACCTCTCATTCTCATATTGGTGGCATTGTAAGCGGTGTAGATGAAAACATAAAATTACAAAGGGATATTGATAGATTAGGTGAGTGGGCAAAACTGTGGCAAATGGAATTCAATGTAGACAAATGTGAGGTCATCCACTTTGGATCAAAAAAGGATAGAACAGGGTACTTTCTAAATGGTAAAAAGTTAAAAACTGTGGATGTCCAAAGGGCCTTAGGGGTTCAGGTACATAGATCATTGAAGTGTCATGAACAGGTGCAGAAAATAATTAAGAAGGCTAATGGAATGCTGGCCTTTATATCCAGAGGACTAGAGTACAAGGGGGCAGAAGTTATGCTGCAGCTATACAAAACCCTGGTTAGACCACACCTGGAGTACTATGAGCAGTTCTGGGCACCGCACCTTCGGAAGGACATATTGGCCTTGGAGGGACTGCAGCGTAGGTTTACTAGAATGATACCCGGATTTCAAGGGTTAAGTTACGAGGAGAGATTACACAAATTGGGGTTGTATTCTCTAGAGTTTCGAAGGTTAAGGGGTGATCTGATCGAGGTTTATAAGATATTAAGGGGAACGGATAGGGTGGATAGAGAGAAATTATTTCCATTGGTTGGGGATTCTAGGAGTAGGGGGCACAGTCTAAAAATTAGAGCCAGACCTTTCAGGAGCGAGATTAGAAAACATTTCAACACACAAAGGGTGGTAGAGGTTTGGAACTCTCTTCCGCAAACAGCAATTGATACTAGCTCAATTGCTAAATTGCTAAAATTGCTAAAATCTCTCTCTCTCTGCCTTTTGGGTCTCTTTCTCTCTGTCTGTGTAATTTGACACAATGTGTATTCAGCATACTGGGGCCTACTGTTTTCCGTGGCTAACCTGTCTGAACACCAACGACACCTTTTGATTGGTGTGATGGTGTCCCAGCCTAATATAAGATATGCGATTTGAGAACCTCTTATTCATTCACTCACCTGACGAAGGGGATAATCTCCGAAAGCTTGTGATTTTAAAATAAAATTGATGGACTATAACCTGGTGTTGTAAGATTCCTTATGCTAAATTTAAATGTGAGATAGATAGCTTTTTGGCAACCAAAGGTATTAAGGGATATGGGCCAAAGGCAGGTATATGGAGCTAGATCACAGATCAGCCATGATCTTATCAAATGGCGGAGCAGGCATGAGGGGCTGAATGGCCTACTCCTGTTCCTATATTCCTATGTTCCTATGTTCTTCTAAACTCCAGAGAGTATAGGCCCATTCTCCTCATAGGACAACCCTCTCATCCCAGGAAACAATCTAGCGAACCTTCGTTGCACCGCCTCAAAGGCAAGTATATCCTCCTTTAGACAAAGAGACCAAAACTGTACGCAGTACTCCAGATGTGGTCTCACTAAAGCCCTGTACAATTGTAGCAAGACTTCCTTACTCTTGTACTTCATCCCCATTGTAATAAAGGCCAACATGCCATTTGCCTTCCTAATTGCTTGCTGTATCTGCACTTTGTGATTTTTGTACGAGGACACCCAGATCTCTCTGAACACCAACATTCAATAGTTTGTCACCATTTAAAAACTATTCTGCTTTTCTGTCCTTCCTACCAAAGTGAATAACCTCACATTTCCCCACATTATACTCCATCTGCCACCTTCTTGCCCACTCACTTAACCTATCTATATCCCTTTGCAGACTCTTTGTGTCCTCCTCAAAGCTTACTTTCCCACCTAGCTTTGTATTGTCAGCAAACTTGGACACATTACACTCGGTCCCTTCATCTAAGTCATTAATATAGATTGTAAATAACTGAGGCCCCAGCACTGATCCTTGCGGCACCCCACTAGTTACAGCCTGCCAACCTGAGAATGACCGTTTATCCCTACTCTCTGTTTTCTGTTCGTTAACCAATCATCTATCCATGCAAATTATTAGCCACAACTCCATGAGCCCTTATCTTGCATAACAACCTTTTATGTGGCACCTTATAAAATGCCTTTTGGAAATCCAAATATATTACATCCACTCGTTCCCCTTTATCTACCCTGCTAATTACATCCTCAAAGAACTCTAATAAATTTGTTAAACACGATTTCCCTTTCATAAAACCATGTTGAATCTGTCTAATCATATCATGATTTTCTAAGTGCTCTGTTACCACTCCCTTAATAATGGATTCTAGCATTTTCCCGACGACTAATGTCAGGCTAACTGGCCTGTAGTTCCCTGTTTTCTCTCTCCCTTCTTTCTTGAATAGCGGTGTTATAATTGCTACCTTTCAATCCGCTGGGACCGTACTAGAATCTAGGGAATTTTGGACAATCAAAACCAGTGGATCCACCATTTCTGCAGCCGCCTCTTTTGGAGCCCTAGGATGTAGGCCATCAGGTCCAGGGGATTTATCAGCTTTTAGTCCCATTAGTTTCTCCAGTACTTTTCCTCTACTGATATTAATTGTTTTAAGTTCCTCACTCTCATTTGTCCCTTGGTTCCTCCATATTTTTGATATATTTTTAGTGCCTTCTACTGTGAAGACAGATAGAAAATATTTGTTTAACGCATCTGCTATTTCCTTATTCCCCATTATAATTTCTCCCGTCTCAGCCTCTAAGGGACCAATGTTTACTTTTGCTACTCTTCTTTTTTATGTACTTGTAGAAGCTCTTACAATCTGTTTTTATATTTCTTGCTAGTTTACTCTCATTCTATTTTCTCTCTTTTTATCAATTTTTTGGTCATCCTTTGTTGGTTTCTAAAACTCTGCCAATCCTCAGGCTTACTACTCTTCTTGGTAACATTATAGGCCTCTTCTTTTAATCTAATTCTATCCTTAACTTCTTTAGTTAGCCTCGGATGAATCATTTTTCCCGTGAAGTTTTTATTTCTCAATGGAATGAATATTTGTTGAGAATTCTGAAATATTTCTTTAAATGTTTGCCACTGCTTGTCTACCGTCATATCTTTTAATCTAATTTCCCAATCTACCTTAGCCAACTTGCCCCTCATACCTATGTAATTGGCTTTATTTAAGTTTAAGACTCTAGTTTCTGACTGAAGTATGTCGCTCTCAAACTCAATGTAAAATTCTATCATATTATGATCACTCTTCCCCAGAGGATACTATACTATGGGATTAACCCTGTGTCATTACACAAGACCAGATCTAAAATAGCCTGTTCCCTGGTTGGTTCCATGACGTATTGTTCTAGGAAATAGTCTTGAATGCATTCCATGAACTCGTCCTCCAGACTACCTTTGCCAATTTGATTTGCCCAGTCTATATGAAGATTAAAGTCCCCCATGATTATTGCATTACCTTTGTTACAAGCTCCTATTATTTCTTGATTAATACTTTGTCCAACGGTATAGCTACTGCTCGGCGTCCTATAAACAACTCCCACCAGTGTTTTCGGCCCCTTGTTATTTTTTAATCTCCACCCATACTGATTCTAATTCCTGATCTTCCGAGCCAAGATCCTTTCTTACTACTGTCCTTATGTCATCCTCTATTATCAGGGCTACCCCACCTCCTTTTCTATTCTGCCTGTCTTTCCAATATGTCAAGTACCCTGAAATATTTAGTTCCCAACCTTGGTCACCTTGCAACCATGTCTCTGTAATGGCTATTAGATCAAACCCATTTATCTCTATTTGTGCCACTAATTCGTCTGTCTTGTTATGAATGTTTTGTGCATTCAGATAAAGAGCCTTTCATTTTACCTTTTTACCATTATTCCCTGCTTTGACCTTATTCATTGATGCACTATTTCCGTTAAGCTCTCTGTCCCTTCCTGTCACACTCTGCTTATCCTTACAAATCGCTACACTGCTCTATTGCCTTGTTTTTTTTCTTTAGATTTCTAAATTTCCCCTCACCTGACTCCTCCCCCCCATTTTAGTTTAAAGCCCTAGCTACAGTCCTAGTTATTGGTGGAATAGGTGGACAGATGGAGGGCCATCTTATATCTACAGGGATGGGGGGAGGTGCAGAAGGCCCTCCAGACATAATATGGAGACGCAGTGGGAGCCTGTGATGGACGAGGTAAATGCCATGGCACCACATACATGGATGCAGTGCAGGAAGAGGTTCGATGATTTGGCACGAGTGGCCAAGGTCAGTGGCATATCCTACCAACTGCACCACTAGCCTCATCCACTGCTCTGCACACGACCCCCCCATCACCCACCTACCAACAAACTCTTTCAATCAGCACGCAAACCCCCGAATCAAACACTATATCTCACCCTCACACATTACCACTCTTGCAAGCCGCACACCCACAAATCACAGGTCACACGCATTGGAAGCTATTCAACCATGACAACCATATCACCCAAACATCTTGCAGGATACTCACTGACACAATTCCCTCTTTCTTCAAGGGGAAGGTGGCGCATAACAGGAGGCAGCAGGAAAGAACAGGGAGGACAAGTGCGCCTACGTGTCCTCACCCCCATGGAGGAGACAGTGCTGTCCATCATTGGACGGGCCGTCGCTGCAGCCGTGGCCACTGGTGGTGCTGAAGGAATCGATGATGAGGGTCTCTGCATACCTAATCCTCCTTCTCGCTTCCCACTTCTCCCTCAACCCACAATCTTTTCTGACTCACATGCTGCAGATGGTGTGAGCACGCACGTCTTACTTTCTCCTCTCCCCTCACCACAACTCAACCTTTTGTCATTTCAGATACCCAGTGATCATGCAGACACACTGTCACTCGATCTTACACTCACAGCCACCAGCTCAGATATTGACACTGCGTGTACTTTAGAGGCTAGGATAGAGGAGGGATCGGCACATGGTGAGACACCGAGCACAAGTGCGCAGGAGCCAGGCCTCATTTGTTGACCATGGTTGCTTAACTGCACAAGTGGAGCTTTTGCCTTTTAGGGGTATGAACTAGTTTTGTATTGTACCAAATACTTCTTTGATTACTTCCCACTGTTTGTCTGTAGGTTTATCCATTAATAGTTCAGCCCAGTTTACTGCAGTCAATTTATTTCTCATCCCTTTGAAGTTTGCCTTACTTAAATTTAAAATCTTGGTTTGTGACTCTTGCTTCTCCCTCTCAAACCTAAAATCAAATTCAATCATATTACAGTCACTATTCACAATATGTTCCCTGATAGTCAGATTGTTAACTAATTCGTTACTCATCATTAAATCTAGTATGGGCTGTTCCCTTGATGGTTCTAAAACATTCGTTCCACAAAAAATTAATTGCTTTTACTACTTGAGCACTCCTATGTGAAAATTAAAATCCCCTATTATAATTCTAAATCCCCTATTATAAAGTCTATGTGAAAATTAAAATCCCCTATTAACCACATTGGGGGGGATTTTATCACCCTCATGCCGGGTGGGAGAGGAGTCGGGGGGGTGGGGGCGGGGGGGGTTAAATTAGTAAAAATGTGAAACCCGACCCCAGCCTGACGCGAAAGCATCTACTTCCTGTTTAACCACGGCGGGTTTGGGGGCATCCGAGTAACCCGCTCTGGCAAGGTGGCTCAGTAGTTATAATATTTAAATAAGACTCCCTTCCTCAGATTTTGGAAACCATTCGAATTTAACGGCTGTTCACTGGATTTCCCAGTGCTCGGAAACCCGGCAGCTAAAGGGAGGCGAGTGCTGCCAGATCCAGCAGCTAAGTGCTTTTCCAGCACTGCTTTTGGGCCAGGAGGAGCAAGAGTGCTTTCCCACGGCCCTTGAAGCAAACCTTCTCCTGCACTCTTTCCCTCTCCATGATCGGTTCCCCCTCCCCCCCACCGCAATCTTCAGACCCCCTCTTGATCTCCTCCCCCCCACCCCCCGAGGATCTCTCCCTCCTTCCCTACTTGCTGCCGTGCTCCGAGCCCAACCCTAGATCTTTTCAATTGCCGAAGACTGCCTCCAGCTCCAGCTCCTGCTTCTACCTCAGGCTTTCCCGCCCGGCAGCTGGCCAGCTTCTCGATCTGGCCAGATTCTCGATCTGGCCAGTTTCTCGATCTGGCCAGTTTCTCGATCTGGCCAGCTTCTCGATCTGGCCAGCTTCTCGATCTGGCCAGCTTCTCGATCTGGCCAGTTTCTCGATCTGGCCAGCTTCTCGATCTGGCCAGTTTCTCGATCTGGCCAGCTTCTCGATCTGGCCAGCTTCTCGATCTGGCCAGTTTATCGATCTGGCCAGCTTCTCGATCTGGCCAGTTTCTCGATCTGGCCAGTTTCTCGATCTGGCCAGCTTCTCGATCTGGCCAGTTTCTCGATCTGGCCAGTTTCTCGATCTGGCCAGCTTCTCGATCTGGCCAGCTTCTCGATCTGGCCAGCTGCTGGGCGTGAAACCATGTAACAAAATTCTGATGAGGTCCCGCGTTAAATTCGGCAGGAGCTCCGGCTTCCCAGTATTTCCGGGTTTCCCGGCCACTGACACATGCACCCATTCCCTCCCCGCCATCCCGTAAATATCAGGGCCACTGTTTCTGCGACTTGTTTCCCTGATCTCCATATTTATACATCCCCCACTACATCACTAGTGTCAGGAAGTCTGTGGACAACTACCACCAGAGTTTTGCATCATTTACTGTTCCTTAATTTAACTCATACTGTTTCCACTGTCCGTTCACCCTTAATAAAGTCCTGTCTTTCCACTGTTGTAATTGTGTCTTTTATCAATATTTCTACTTCTCCTCCTTTTACAATTTCCTTGTCCTTTCCTTCCTCGGCTTGGTATCCACCATATCCATTTCCTCCTTATTGTAAAGTGTTCTGGGATATCTTCCTGCATGTGATTGCTATATAAATGCATGTTGTGATTCTTCTGTGGCACCTCACTCAAGTGACCATTATTCATTTGTATAACTTTGGTACTGATTGAAAGGTGATTTTATATTTTGGATGTTTCAGATGTTCTTGCACTGAGCTCACTGTACAGTCAGGAACCAAGAACACATAAAATTGCTATGGGGAGGATTAAGATATGAGACCTTTTAATAAATCTGTAATACTTTCGTGTTACTTACTGTGCAGATTTTATTGAACAATATAATTTGATGTGTTTTTTAAATGATAGATAATGCCATCTGAAATGTATTTTCTCTGCTTTAGCCTCAACCTTGGAAGAGTATTCCATCCTGCACCAGTGTGAATGTTCCCATTTCTTACACCACTTCTCCTGGTAGCCTATCCGCAACAAATTGGGTTTCATTGACATCTTCCAAGTCAAGATGATTTTTAAAAATCAGGACTTTTGTGCTAGTTTTTCTATAGTAGATTATTGATGTCTAGTCACAATTTAAATTTGATAGGCAACTACATAAATGGGTATTATTGTGATTTCTGAGAATGTCCTTTTCAGACAGTCCTAAAAAATGGAAACCTAACTGGCTTTTTGGCTGACACCCAAGTTGTTATCACAATGAATGAAAAAAGATCAAGGAAGTTATGTTGAACCTTTATAAAACACTGGCTCGGCCACAACTGGAGTATTATGTCCAATTCTGGGCACCGCACTTTAGGAAGGATGTGAAGGCCTTAGAGAGGGTGCAGAAAAGATTTACTAGAATGGTTCCAGGGATGAGGGACTTCAGTTATGTGCAGAGACTGAAGAAGCTGGGATTGTTCTCCTTAGACCAGAGAAGGTTGAGAGGAGATTTGATAGAAGTGTTCAAAATCAAGGAGGGTTTAGATAAAGTAAATAAAGAGAAACTGTTCCCATTGGTGGAAGGGTTGAGAACCAGAGGACGCAGATTTAAGATGATTGGCAAAAGAACCAAAGGCGACATGAGGAATAACTTTTTTACGCAGCGAGCAGTTATGATCTGGAATGCGCTGCCTGAAATGGTGGTGAAAGCAGATTCAATTGTGGCTTTCAAAAAGGAATTGGTTAAATACTTAAAGGGAAAATATTTGCAGGGCTACGGGGAAAGAGTGGGGGAATGGGACTAACTGGATTGCTCTTACAAAGAGCCAGCACCGGCTTGACGGGCCAAATGGCCTCCTTCTGTGCTGTAACCATTCTATGATTCTATGATTCTAATTTATATAGATGCAAACAAAGAAGCCTTGTATTCCTGCTGAATAATTGGGACACTGCCACAGCTTAGCCAAGAGAATATATTATTGAGTTGTCTCTGCCAAAAAGAAAGAATTTGTTAAAGATTCAAATTAAAATGGCACCATTCTGATGCAAAATCTGAATATAAACTCGACCCCTCTAATGAGAAACTAAACTCATATTAATGAGAACCAAGCATGATGATCTTTTCACTGGAGTCCAAGTACTGTACTTGCCTTTAACTGTGAAAAGTATGAGTATCACAATGAGGCAGCTGGTCTAACCTCTCATCAGCTGAAGTGACAAAACCATTCATAAGTTATGATAAACCATCTGCAAGGAATGAAAAATTAGAGTCTCAAAACTTTAAACATGCTCCAGAGGAATCCACTCAAAATTTATAATGTCTGACATTTCTGCTCATCCATGAACTTTACCAGGAAAAACTCATTGCCCCAAATCCCCTGATAGAAGTTGAGGAGGCAACTGGTGAGATGCAATCACTGAGTTTTTTGAAACATTTTCCCTGCTAGATATCACAAGCAGCACCAGATATGTTTAACAGCTCTCTTAAGGTGGATGTATGACCAACTAATCCATGAACAATTGCAATTACAGCCATTTATTCACAAGAACAGAATGAGCTTCTTCATATTTCTTAACAAGATATAGTTTTATTACCTATAATGAAGCTCTGTACAATCAGAAATAATTGCCTTGTATATTATTGAATATAGAAACATAGCAACATAGAAAATAGGAGCAAGAGTAGGCCATTCGGCCCTTCGGGCCTGCTCCGCCATTCAAAATGATTATGGCTGATCATCTAACTCAGTACCCTGTTCCCGCTTTTTCCCCATATCCCTTGATCCCTTTAGCATTAAGAAATATATCTATCTCCTTCTTGAATACATCAAATGACATGACCTCCACTGCCTTCTGTGGTAGAGAATTCCACAGGTTCACCCATCCTCTGAGTGAAGAAATTTCTCCTTATCTCGGTTCTAAATGGCATACCCCGTATCCTGAGACTGTGACCCCTGGTTCTGGACTCCCCAGCCATTGTGAACATCCTCCCTCTAGTCTGTCTAGTCCTGTTAGAATTTTATATGTTTCGATGAGATCACCTCTCATTCTTCTAAACTCTAGTGAATATAGGCCTAGTCGACCCAATCTCTCCTCATACGTCAGTCCTGCCATCCCAGGAATCAGTCTGGTAAACCTTCGTTGCACTCCCTCCATGGCAAGGACATCCTTCCTCAGATAAGGAGACCAAAACTGCACACAATACTCCAGATGTGGTCTCACCAAGGTCCTATATAACTGCAGTAAGACATCTCTGCTCCTGTACTCAAATCCTCTTGCAGTGAAGGCCAACATACCATTTGCCTTCCTAACTGCTTGTTGCACCTGAATGCTCACATTCAGCGACTGGTGTACAAGAACACCCAGGTCTCGTTGCACCTCCCCCTTTCCCAATTTATTAACATTCAGATAATAATCTGCCTTTCTGTTTTTACAACCAAAGTGGATAACCTCACATTTATCCACGTTATACTGCATCTGCCATGTTCTTGCCCACTCACCCAACTTGTCTAAATCACATTGGAGCCTCTTTGCATCCTCCTCACAGCTCACATTCCACCCCAGCTCTGTGTCGTTTGCAAACTTGGAAATGTTACATTTAGTTCCCTCATCCAAATCATTGATAGTTATTGTGAATAGCTGGGGCCCAAGCACTGATCCCTGTGGTACCCCACTAGTCACTGCCTGGCACCCGGAAAAGGATCCGTTTATTCCTACTCTCTGTTTCCTATCTGTCAACCATTTCCTTATTCCCCATTATAATTTCTCCCGTCTCAGCCTCTAAGGGACCAATGTTTACTTTTGCTACTCTCTTCCTTTTTAGGTACTTGTTTTAGGTCCTTTTTAGGCTCTTACAATCCATTTTATATTTCTTGCTAGTTTACTTTCATATTCTATTTTCTCCCTTTTTATCAATTTTTTTGTTGTCCTTTGTTAGTTTCTAAAACTCTCCCAATCCTAAGGCTTATTACTCTTCTTGGCAACATTATAGGCCTCTTCTTTCAATTTAGTACTCTTCTTAAATTCTTTAGTTAGCCGCAGGTGGATCACGTTGCCCATGATTTTTTTATTTCTCAATGGAATGGATATTTGTTGAAATATTGAAATATTTCTTTAAATGTTTGCCATTGCTTTTCAGCTGTCATAGGAACATAGGAAAATAGGAACAGGAGTAGGCCATTCAGCCCCTCGTGTCTGCTCCGCCATTTGATAAGATCATGGCTGATCTGTGATCTAACTCCATATACCTGCCTTTGGCCCATATCCCTTAATACCTTTGGTTGCTAAAAAGCTATCTATCTCACATTTAAATTTAGCAATTGAGCTAGTATCCATTGCCGTTTGCAGAAGAGAGTTCCAAACTTCTACTACCCTTTGTGTGTAGAAATGTTTTCTAATCTCGCTCCTGAAAGGTCTGGCTCTAATTTTTAGACTGTGCCCCTTACTCCTGGAATCCCCAACCAGCAGAAATAGTTTCTCTCTATCCACCCTATCCGTTCCCCTTAATATCTTATGAACTTCGATCAGATCACCCCTAATCCTTCTAAACTCTAGAGAATACAACCCCAATTTGTGTAATCTCTCCTCGTAACATAACCCTTGAAGTCCGGGTATCATTCTAGTGAACCTATGCTGCACTCCCTCCAAGGCCAATATGTCCTTCCGAAGGTGCGGTGCCCAGAACTGCTCACAGTACTCCAGGTGCGGTCTAACCAGGGTTTTGTATAGCTGCAGCATAACTTCTGCCCCCTTGTACTCTAGTCCTCTAGATATAAAGGCCAGCATTCCATTAGCCTTCTTGATTATTTTCTGCACCTGTTCATGACTGTCAAACCCTTTAATTTCATTTCCCAATCTATCTTTGACAACTCACCACTCATACCTATGTAATTGGCTTTATTTAAGATTAAGACTCTAGTTTCTGACTTAAGTACGTTACTTTCAAACTGAATGTGAAATTCTATCATATTATGATCACTCTTCCCCAGAGGAACTTTTACTGTGAGGTCACTAATTAACCCTATCTCATTACATAATACAAAATCTAAAATAGCCTGTTCCCTGGTTGGTTCCATGACGTATTGCTCTAGGAAACCTTGTTGAATACATTCCATGAACTCGTCTTCCAAACTACCTTTGTCAATTTGATTTGCCCAGTCTATATGCAGATTAAAGTCCCCCATGATGACTGCATTTCCTTTGTTACAAGCTCCCATTATTTCATGATTAATACGCTGTCCAACAGTATAGCTACCATTAGGGGGCCTATAAACTACTCCTAACAGTTCTTTCTGCCCCTTGTTATTTCTTATTTCCACCATATTGATTCTACTTCCTGATCTTCCGAGCCAAGATCCTCTCCCACCAATGTCTTTATGTCATCCTTTATTATTAGTGCTACACCCCTGTCCTTGGGGAAATAGATGTAGCTGTTCCTCCCGGCGTAGAGAGATTTGGTGTTCTCTCTGATACAACAGTGGACTGCAAACGGGGAGATGTCATTGATGTACCCACCTTCAGCCTGGAAGGAGCCTGTTGCATAAAAGTTAAGGGCTACAGTGACCTTGACAGCCACAGGCCATGCCCTGCTTCGAGGCTCGAGTTGTGGCTGCAGCAGGTGACATCGCTCGGTGACAGCCACCTTGGTGAAGCAAAGTCGCCTCATACATTGCTCCTCAGTGAAGTTCAGGTAGGAGAAGTGCTCCCTGAATACCCGCTGTGGGTTTGACCTCCTAAGCATTGCCCTTTTTCTCCCTCCTCTCCCAGCTGCTCCTGCTCTCTCCTGCCTTCTTTGCTGCTCCCCCTCGTTCTCCAGCCACAACGGCAGACCTACCAGACCACCCATGAGTGCAGTAAAACTGTTTTGAAAGTAGCTAAAAGCAGTCCAGCACCAGCAAAAACTTCTTAGCAGAAGTCAGAAAATAGGCCAAGAAACACCCAGAAGTTAACCAGCAGCCTGAAAGGACAAACCAGCCATTTAACTTTATGTAGTGAGTGAGTTCTTTAAATAACGCTGCTGAAGGGTCCTTCCTGCTTCTTTGCGCCACGAGTTGCTGAGTGAGTTTATTACATGGCGAGTCAGGCTAATTTCACAAAAGGGTCCTACAAGAAGCACACTGGATAAACTCACTGAGCCTTTTGGGGACCTGAGCCCATTCTGAAAATTAGAATTTATTGTAAGTCGTATCTTTCCTGGAACAAATTATTGGGCCAAATCTTGCTGGAGCAAGACATCTCGGGGCGTGTGTCGTTAGTTAGACTTTTTCCTGCACCCTTCAGCTCGAAAAATTTTTGCGCCGTAACTTGCTGGAAATGCGAACTGATAATGGGAATCTGGAACCTTGGTGAATAATGGGACCAACAGTCTATCTCCTTAACCAATGAGATTTAAGGATTGAGAAAGAAACAGAGGAACGATGGAGAAGGAGGATAAATCAGAGTCAAATCAGGTAGAGAAAGTGAAATAAAGAGAGGGAAAGAAAGATTGGATTAAGAGAGAGAGAAAAATGAGGCAGCTAGGAAAAGTAAGAAAAAACATTTAATAAATACAGAAATGAGACTGAATAGTTTAAATTGTTCCCTTTCTGGGCTAGAGAGGTTGATTGGTATTGTATTAACAATTATCATGTCATTGATGCTTACGCTCTTAATTACAAGCCCTAACTTTCTGAGGTGAGTTTAATGTGCAAATCCAGCAAGTTCTTAAAAATAACAGGGACGCTAAGGGCGAGATGCCATTTGTACGAAGCAAACGGCGGAGTGGCGTAAATTGACCAGCAAGTTCTGGAGACTCGCAATTCACAATGTGCCTCTTGATCCCCTGAACTTTCTGGCCGATTTACACATTAATAATGGTGTGCGTCGTTAACATGCCACTATTTTTCCAGCAAGATTTGGCTCATAATCTTAATGACCAAAAAAAACCAGCCTTTAAAGCTCATAATCCCACTGCTAAAGAACATGTAATTGAAAAAACACAGTCTCCAGAACTTGCTGGTCGATTTACGCCGCTCCGCTGTATAGGGAAGATTTTCCCCTTTGCTGCTCATGGGGAACACTCTGTTCCCAAGTACAGTGAATTGAAAAAGTGGGTGGAGATCCAATATGTCAGGTCTCCACCCCTCCCTCCTCCACTATGCAGCCCTGGGGTTTCCTGGGGAACTCTGAATAGGTGTGACTGGGCCTCAATGGTAGTACTGAAATGAGGTGGGAGGGGTATTCATGGCACACTTTCCTTACTTTCCGATGCGTCCACCCATGGGTACCCAAAAGTAGGGACACCCCAAAAGGTTGGTGATGCATTGGGGCCCTCCACTGAATGATGGATCTGAGGGGGGCCTGGGATCAACCCAAGGATAGGTGGTTTCACATAAGTTTCTTCTCCCCCCTCTCCCCCGCCCCCCCCCCCCCCCGCCCCTTCCCCCATGAGGATTTTCAGGCCTCGGAACCTTCTGGCTGGTTGTTCTCCAGCAGCAGCCAGAAGGCCCTGAGACTGGTGGCCAGCAGCTACGTTCCTGAAATGCACCCGGCAGAAGATTGCAAAAGAAAATGGGTCCTTGTGGGTATCCTGAGACTGACGTTCAAAAACTCTACGTTTTATTCCAAAAGCATTTAACCATCGAGTAGTCTCATAGGAAAAGAAGAGCATGTTTCTCCCTTGCCCCTTGAACTTTCAAGAGGTAGAAGAATATTCCATACCCATCATATTCCAATATCTGGGGAAACAATACCACTCATATTAAATGAGTAACAATTTAGCATTATATTTAGTTTTTTTTCAATTATGTCATCTGTTACACGATAATTTTAAGGTATATTTTCCAAGCAGCTCTCGACCCCCCTCCAAAACAATATCTACTCATTGTTCTGAATAAATTTAACCATAGATTTATTTCTGATTACACCATATGTAGGGGGGAATCTGCCTCATATTACTATTTTTTGTAAAGACAAAACTATCTAGGTATTAACTCTGGGAGTAGGGATTATGAATTTAACTAACAGAGTTGTAAATAAACTTCTGTTTTGAGAAGAGAACAAGCACGGATAAAAATAATACAAATCTTCTGGAGACTGAGCTTGCCACTTATGTACATGTGCAGTGATAGGTCACATCATTACACAGAACAAACAAACAGTTTAATGACATAACTATGTAAGCTAATGTCAAACAGAAAATGCTGGAGAAGCTCAGCAGGTCAGGCAGCATCTGTGGAGAAAGAAACAGAGTTAACGTTTCAGGTCAAAGACCTTGGGGGTGATTTTAGGAGGCAAATGCGGGTGCATTGGTGACGGGGGGGCTCTGAAAATCACGCAAATCCCGTTCCGGTTCAGAAGCCAGCTCCAATCTGCCGACTTCCGAGTTTCCCAGGGACCCACTTGTGTGCGTGCGGACGATCTGAAACCGGAAGTCCCGCCGGCAATTAAAGCCAGCAGGATGATGGTTGAAGAACCAAATGTACCTCATTGAGGTACTTCAGGCACTTTACCTGTGACAGCGGAAGGGATTAGAAAGATTTTTAACTTACCTGGGCAGCTTGCCCACCACTTGAAGGGCCGGACCAGGGAACAAGAAACAAAATAAATTAAATTTTAAAAATGTAATGAAGTGAAAACACTAAATGCACCTACCTTTGAAACCTGCTCCGATGTCTGATGTCTCCCGCTCTGATGTCCTCCTCTTCACCCTCCCGATGTCCCACCGATCTCACCTTCCTGATCTTTTCCCGATGTCCCCCTGATCTCACCCTCCTGATCTTCCCCCTCTCCCCCAGATCTTCCCCTCTTCCCCCCAATCTTCCCCTCTCCCCCCCAGATCTTCCCCTCTCCCCCCAATCTTCCCCTCTCCTCCCCCGATCGTCCCCTCTCCTCCCCCCCTCCAGTCTTCCCCTCTCCCCCCGATCTTCCCCCCTCCCCCCAATCTTCCCCTCTCCCCCCGATCTCCTCCAATCTTCCCCTCTCCCCCCAGATCTTCCCCTCTCCCCCCAATCTTCCCCTCTCCTCCCCCGATCTTCCCCTCTCCTCCCCCCCAGACGTCCCCTCTCCTCCCTGATCTTCCCCCCTCCCCCCAATCTTCCCCTCTCCCCCCAGATCTTCCCCCCTCCCCCCAATCTTCCCCTCTCCTCCCTGATCTTTCCCTCTCCCCCCGATCTTCCCCTCTTCCCTCCAGTCTTCCTCTCTCCCCCACCCCCCCGCCCCCGGTCTTCCAGTCCAGCGCTGGATCTTCCATTCTCTGCGCCCCCCCTCCCCCCACAGGTCTTCCAGTCCACGTCGGATGACATCTGGCTCTCTCTCTTTCTCACCCCCCCCCCAACCTCGCATTGCAGCTCCTGATGGCAGCCAGCCTGTCAATCAGGCTAGTTGCTGGGCGCGACACAGGGAGAGGGTGTTGACCACTATCAACCAATGTGCGATCGCGTCGGAAACAGTAAGTTTGGTTCATGCGGGTTTGCCACGTGCCCAATTCCCCCCCCCGCCCCCCCCCCCCCCCCCCGATGCCATCCCGCCTCCTCGCTAATATCGGGGCCCTTTTGTCTGACCTTCGACCTGAAACGTTAACTCTGCTTCTTTTTCCACAGAGGCTGCCTGACTTGCTGAGCTTCTCCAGCATTTCATGTTTTTATTTCAGATTTCCAGCATCCACAGTATTTTGCTTTTGAAGCTAATGTCGAAAGCTGACTCTGTAATTGAATTCTCTTCCAGATATGTGCAACATTCTTCATGGGATCTTTTAAAAGTAATTGCTCCTTTCTAACTTTGTTGCTGATTTTATTAATGCACTCAATCAAAACAGCAAGTGTGTGGTAACAGCCTTGTTTAATTCCACGTATACATGCGTAAGTTGATAAATACAAAGAGGATGAACATCTTGCAGTTTTTTAAGAACAAGTTATACCTGGCAGGGTGACAGAGAAAGTTCTTTGTTTGCCAGTGACATGCAATGACATTTACCAATTTGTTTATTGTACCGAGCATTACTAATAAATGAAGGATGCATGTCGGGACAAATTTGTATATGATATTCATTCAACTACAGACTGCACAAATGTCACAGCTTTGAGTATATTATGACATTTGGGCCTTTTGTTGAATACAACGTATTTAACAGGTTGCAACCATTTTTTTGCTGTTTTTTGGATGGATATAAAATGGGCCTTGAAGGGACCTAAAATGTTAAAATAAATGAATTAATTTACAAAGAATAGGAACATAAGAACAAGAGTAGGCCATTCAGCCCCTCGAGTCTGTTCCGCCATTAAGTGAGATCATGGCTGATTTATATCCTAACTCCATCCACCAGCCTTGGCTCCTGATCCCTTGATACCCTTGGCTAGCAAAAATCTGTCGAGCTCAGATTTAAAATTATTAATTGAGCTAGCATCTATTGCTTTTTGTGGGAGAGAGTTCCACACTTCTACCACCCTTTGTGTGAAGAAGTGTTTCCTAACTTCTCTCCTGATTGGTCTGGCTCTGAATTTAAGGTTATGTCCACTTGTCCTGGACTCCGACAGCAGCAGAAACAGTTTCTCTCTATCTACCCTATTAGTTCCTTTCAAAATCCTAAACATCAATCAAATCACCCTTTGACCTTCTATATTCCAGGGAATACAAGCCTAGTTTATGTAATCTCTCCTCATAATTTAACCCTTGGAGCCCTGGTAACATTCTGGTGCATCTGCACCTGCACTCCTTCCAATGCCAATATATCCTTTCTAAGTTGCGGTGCCCAGAACTGTAAACAGTACTCCAGATGTGGTCTAACCAGGGCTTTGTATAGGTGTAGCAAAACCTTCTCCCCTTTATATTCTAGCCCTCTAGTTATAAAGGCTAACATTCCATTAGCCTTTTTGATTATTTTTTGTACCTAACTACTGCATTTTAGAGATCTGTATACTTGGAACCCTAAATCTCTTTGGACCTCCACTGATCCTAGCTGTTTACCATTTATAAAATATTCAGATCTATCCTTTTTTGGTCCAAAATGGATGACCTCACACTTAACTGTGTTGAAATCCATCTGCCACAGTTTTGCCCACTGACTTTATCAATGTCTCTTTGTAATTTTATGCTCCTGTCTACACTACTTACTATGCCACCTATCTTTGTGTCATCAGCAAACTTGGATATATGGCTCTCTATTGTCTCATCTAAGTCATTAATAAATATAATGAATAGTTGAGTCCCCAGCACAGATCCTTGTAGGACACCACTAGTCACTTCCTTCCAATTAGAGTACATACCATTATCCCAGTGTCTATCTCCTAACCAATCTCCTAACCAGGTCAATAATTTGACTTCAATTTCATGAGCTTTACTTTTAGCTAACAGTCTCTTATGTGGAACCTTATCGAATGCCTTCTGGAAGTCCATATAAACTACATCCATAGACATTCCCTTGTCCACTTTAGTTACTTCCTCAAAAAATTCAATTAGGTTCGTTAGACATGACCTACCCTTTACAAATCCACAAGACCTTCTGGCACAGTTGTTTGCAACATGAAGAGGTTGTGGTGTTTTGTGCGACTCACTGGATGGCTCGATCTTGGATTTACTTGGTAGTGCTTGTGGAGCAGATGATTTTGCTGTATCATGCAGTGTCCCTCTGAACAATGCTTGCAAATTGAAAACTGCCTTGATATCGTAAGGTGAAATAAGGGAAGAAAATACGTTTATAAAAATGGCATCCAGAACTATTATGTCATGAACCAGATAATGACGACCATGGTTTCAATGGTATGGTGGGGAGGTGGGGAATACATTATAGGATTAGATTTGAACTTGGGCCATCTGGCATAAATGGGGCAAAAGGAGCCCAAAAATGGCCAGTCTGTTAGCAAAAATGAAAATTCATGAAATTGGTGGCTACCTAGTGACATGGGTAGGGAATTGGTTAGGAAGTTGAAGCAGGGTTCCCAACTCTTCTGTTTTGGCAGAAGTCTCCCAAGTGTAGCCTCTACCAGCCAGGAAGAAAGGCAATTTAAATTTCCCACCACAGTGCGACACCCTCCCCCCCACCAACCCCCCCGGCTCGGTGATCTCACCTGCAGAGAGCCACAACCGGCTGCAGTGCAGTCGGGAGCCTGCAGTCGGGGAACTTTTCAAGCAAATGAGAACCACAAAAGCTTTAATGATGTGATGTGAAATGGAATCGGGGTGGAGTCAGCAATCGGGGGGTGCGGGGAGAGTGAGGAGGGGAGATAAGGAGAGATGGACACTGGAGACTGGGAAACGGGGGCTCTGGGAGTGAGGGAGACTGGTAATAGGGTATCGGGATGGGAGGTAGAGGGAGAGAAGGGGATTGGGGCAGATAAGGGGACTGGGGGGTGCGGAGATTGGGGCTCAAGTTGGGGGTGATGAATGGAGTGGGGTTGGATGTGGGTACTAGCATTTCCTACTGTGCCGGGAGCAGCAGCAGCAACGTGGTGAGTGGGAGCGGCGCTGAGAGAGGAGCAGCCAGTAAAGGGGTAATAGGAACGTGGGAACAGGAGTAGGTCATTTAGCCCCTTGAGCCTGTACCGCCATTCAATGAGATCATGGTTGATCTGCGACCTAACTCCATATACCCAGCTTAGCCCCATATCCCTTAATGCAAAAATCTATCAGTCTCAGATTTAAAATTAACAATTGAGTTAGCAACAACTGCCATTTGCAGAAGAGAGTTCCAAACTTCTGCCACCCTTTGCGTGTGGAAGTATTTCCTAACTTCACTCCTGAAAGTCCTGGCTTTAATTTTTAGGCTATGTCCCCTAGTCCTAGACTCCCCAACCAGTGGAAATAGTTTCTCTCCATCCAACCTATCAGTTCACCTTAATATCTTGAAAACCTCAATCCAATCACTCCTTAATCTTCTAAATTCCAGGGAACACAACCCTAGTTTGTGTAATCTCTCCTCGTAATTTAACCCTTGGAGTCCAGGTGTCTTTCTAGTAAATCTACGCTGCACTCTCTCCAAGGCCAATATGTCCTTCCTAAGGTGTGGTGTCCAGAACTGACACAGTACTCCAGGTGTGGTCTAACCAGGGCATTGTATAGCTGTAGCATGACTTCTACCCCCTTGCATTCTGGCCCTTTAGATATAAAGGCCAGCATTCCATTAGCCTTTTTGATTATTTTCTGTACCTGTCCAGGACATTTTAATGACCCCTAAGTCTCTTTGGACCGCCACTGTTTCAAGTTTTTCACTGTTTAGAAAGGGTAAGTGAAACCTGGGGACCTTACTGTGGGAGCCTGATTGCAACTTGTGCGTAGGATTTCTGGCTATGGTTTCAGGGTGAATATCAGTGGGTTGTAGGATTACTACTAGTTACAGGTAGGATATCAGGGCATTACATCTATTACTGCCAGTTAGATATAGACTATCAGGAAGTTATTGCATTACTGTTGGTTATGGGGGGAATCTGAATGTTATCACTATTACTATTAGTTATCTGTGCAAGTTTGGTGAGCTACCATTAGTTATTGGTGGAAACAATGTTCCTCCCAAGTCTGGTTTCCCTTCTGCAAATTGCTCCCCCACCTTTGGTTCCCGTCTGCTCACGGGAGGCCTCCTGGTTCTTGGAACTTCTCACACACCAGCTGCTGGCGCAAAACCACGAGCAAAGATACTCAATTACAGGGGACCCAACCTTTATAACGGTAAATGCAATAACATTTATGGATGTCACGTGATCAGGCATCCATGTCAGATGTCTTGTGGTCAGAACATCATGTGATCAAACCTCCAGGAATGCCTCCGATCAGAGTTGGCAACTCTAGGTAGGATACAGAGAGTAGGGATAATGGGCATGTACTCAGATTGGCAGGATGTAACTAGTGGCGTCCCACAGGGATCTGTACTGGGGCCTCAGCTTTTCACTATATTTATCAATGATTTAGACGAAGGAATAGAGAGCCGTATATGCAAGTTTGCTGGCAGCACTAAGTTAGGTGGCACAGTAAATAGTGTAGATGGGAGCAGAAGTTGCAGCGGGACATTGATGGATTAAGTGAGTGGGCAAAACTGTGGCAGATGGAGTTCAACATGGGAAAGTGTGAGGTCACCCGCTTTGGACCTAGGAAAGATAGATCAGGGTATTTTTAAATGGTGAGAAGCTAAGAACTGTGGAAGAGCAATGAGATTTAGGGGTCCAGATAGGATGGATACTAAGGAGCTTTTTCCCTTCGTTGAGGGTTCTATAACAAGGGGACATAGATTCAAGGTAAAAGGCGGGAGGTTTAGAGGGGATTTGAGAAAGAACTTTTTCACCCAGAGGGTGGTTGGAGTCTGGAACTCACTGCCTGAAAGGGTTGTGGAGGCAGGAACCCTCACAACATTCAAGAAGCATTTGGATGAGCACTTGAAATGCCATAGCATACAAGGCTACGGACCAAATGCTGGAATATGGGATTAGAGTAGACAGGGCTTGATGGCCGGCGCGGACACGATGGGCCAAAGGGCCTCTATCCGTGCTGTATAACTCTATGACTCTATGACTCTAAGTACAGAAATCACTAAAAACTAGTGGACAGATACAAAAAATAATTAAAAAGGCTAATGGGGAATGTTGGCTTTTATCTCAAGGAGGCTGGAATACAAAGGGGTGAAAGTTAAGCTATAGTTATATAAAGCTCTGGTTAGACCCCATCTGGAGTATTGCATTCAGTTCTGAGCACCACATCTCAAAAAGGATATATTGGCCTAGGAAGGGTTGCAGAGAAGATTCACCAGAATGATACCGGGACTAAAAGGATTAAAGTATGAGGGTAGGTTGCATAGGCTAGGCTTATATTCTCTTGAGTATAGAAGATTATGGGGTGATCTAATCGAGGTGTTTAAGATGATTGAAATATTTGATTGGGTAGATGGACAGAAATTATTTTCTCTGATGAGGAAGTTCAGAACAAGGGGGCATAAACTTAAAATTAGAGCTGGGCCGTTCAGGGGTGATGCCAGGAAGCACTTCTTCACTCAAAGGGTAGTGGAAATCTGAAACTCTCTCCCTCAATTGAAAATGTCAAAACTGAGATTGATAGATTTTTCTGAGGTAAGAGTATTAAGGGATATGAAACCAAGGCAGGTAAATGGAGTTAAGATACAGATCAGCCATGATCTAATAGAATGGTGGAACAGGCTCGAGGGGCTGATTGACCTACTCCTGTTCCTATGATTACATCGGCACTCTGGCCACTACTACCTTCAAGGGGTCTACAGCTGGACGGCCAAAGCGCTGTCTGTTTCAGGTGATAGGCCCTTTTAATATGCAAATCAGAGTCCTATGACCTAAAGTGGATCCTGATTACCATTTTAGGGTGGAACTGGGCAGTGTTTCAGTTGATCACCCACCAAAGAAGAACCTGAAAATATGTTCTTAGTTACTTTTGTGGGGCCAGGAGGAACAAGAGTGAACACTGCCCCCCCCCCCCGCAACCCCGTAACCTACCTTATTCAGTTCCCAGACCGATCGATATCGCGCGGTCTGGAGCCAGCAGGCTTCCCCCAAGCACACTTTTCCTGTCCACAGCCTGCTGGGGGTATGGTAACGAGGGCCAGCCTCAAAATGGACCTGGCCTCCCATCAGGACTATCGAGCAGGCAGCCTGCACTAGTTGACCACCCAGTAGTCAAAATCTAGCCCATAGTGTTTGCAAACAGTTCTTTATAGTCTTCAGATTATCAAATATAAAAACCTTCAGTCGGGTGGCGTTAGCCACTTCGTATTGTACGGTATAACCTTCAATCTCATTAAAATGGAGAAAAAGTAATGATATGCTGATGGTGAGAACCAAATTAACCATATCTTTTTGGAGTAAACAGCAAAAAAAAACTGCATTGCAGGAAATCTGAAACAAAAACTGAGAATGCTGGAAATACACAGCGGATCAGTTAGCACCTGTAGGGAAAAGAGCGGTTAAGGTTATGGGTCGAACTCTTCAGAACTTCAAAATGGAAGATAATGATATTGAATCAGCAAAAAAGGAGAGGCAGAGAAAACACAAGATATTTCAATCACAGGAAGTTAATGGGTTGCATGGTCTGCAACCTCATTAAAAGAAAAGCAGAAGATTGTTAGATGATGTAAAAGATCATCTCTGTTAGGGAGACATTAAAAGAGACAAATGAATGAGCAAATAGCTGAGATAGTAACCGGTCCACCCAAGGCAAACAGCAAGCAAATGGGGATGTCAGGATAAAAAAACCAGAAAGCTTGCAGAAGTAGGTACGTCTAATATGAAAACTGAAAGGTTGGGAATGTAAAACCGGTGAATCTGTATCCCAAAGAAAAAACACAGGCATACAGAAAAGAACCAGACCCCATCCCCGCTAGAAGGGTCTACACGAGGACATCAACCCATCTTCTCTTGGGCTTTGAACAGTCTACTCCCTTGTAGTGAAGAAAAAGGCGAATTTAGCTAAGGTCTGAAAGTTACGATGGTTAGTGTGCAGCCCACAGAGCTGCAGAGTAACTAGGAAAAGGAGGTATTGTTCCTGAGGCCTGCAGCGAATTTGATTGGAACAGAGTAAAAGCCAAAGGCTGTTGTAATGTAGGATACGCAGCAGCCAATTTGCTCACATCAAGGTCCCACAAACAGCAATGAGATAATGACCAGATAATCTGTGTCCTGGCCAATATTAGTCCCTCAACCAACATAACTAAAAAGACATATTATCTGGTCATTTATCTCATTGCTGTTTGTGGGATCTTGCTGTGCATAATTTAGCTGCTGCATTTCCTTACATTACAACAGTGACTGCATTTCAAAAGTACTTCACTGGCTATGAAGCGCTTTCAGTGTTCTGAGGTCATGAAATGTGCACTATAAATTAGTTCTTTTATTTTCTTTCTTTCCTTCTTTCTTTCTTCCTCATGATGAATGAGGGGTTTTGATTGACTAGATAGGGAGAAACTGTTTCCACTGGCGGGGGTCATGGTAACCAGAGGTCACAGATTTAAGATAATTGGCAAAAAAGCCAGGGGGCACAGGAAGAGAATTTATTTTACGCAGCAAGTTGTTATGATCTGGAATGCATTGCCTGAAATAAACAATGGAACGTTACAAAATCGTTAGAAGACAGAATTTTAAAACAATGAAGAATAGAAGTCTAAGAGAGCAGAGAGAGTGGGGTCGATATTAATGCAGAGGCAGAATCTGGGGGGTGGGGGGGGCGATAGTGGGCACGAAATGCGGAAGATTGTGGGACCTGTGGCAATGTCCAATTTCAACATGGATGCCTCATTATCGTTTTACTTACTGGTTTCCCGTCTCCAGTTCACATGAGCAGGCGTGATGCGCATTCGCATGATGCGATTTCACCTCGACAATTAAAAGGGCCAATGCACAGAAGGAATTTGGAAGAGTTAGGAGAATTGTAGGAGAGAAATATAATTTGAAATGGAGTCAGGAAGGTCAAAGGCTGCGTCCCACTTTAATGAGGCATCCCTTGATGTACTGCTGGGTGCATTGAGGGCAAGGAAGGAGGTCCTATTCCCCAGTAATGGGAAGAGAAAACCTGCTGCTATAACGAAGGTGTGGCTGGAGGTGAGCAGGAGGAGTATTGTGCTCAGGACATGGATTCAGTGCAAGAAGTGGTTTAATGACCTAACCAGGTCAGGAAAGGTGAGCATAGTTGCTGATTCACCTACATTCTGTAGAGAACCCCCCCCTCACTTTGTCTTGTCAAGCGCACTCCATCACATCACTCCTCACACCCATTTAAGTTTCAGCAGCATCCATCGTTCCATTTCAATGCACATCCTCACCTCCCCTTCCTCCATCCACCATTGCCACTCACCCCAATCCTTATGTAATGTGATACCACCTCAGTCAGCTCCCCCGATTCTCAGCACACATCCTCAAATGGCACTGTCAACACGTTCATCAAATACATGTCAATGCTACTTGTGATGCATCTGCCTGCTGGTCACCCTTACTGAATACACTGCATCCATTGGATTCACACATGCCTTACAGCGACTCATAGGTCTGTTGTGCCCCCTTGCAACAGAAAAGAGCACAGAATACAAGGAGGTGGGCCACCACAGATCGTGGAGTTGAAAAATGCGGAGCAGGAGGCCACGCAATAAGTGGAAAATCATCGTCCCTAAGTATCGGAGATGGCGAGTGTCAGACTTCACTGCTGCACGATGACAGCATTAATTGACTTGTTGACTTGATTTCAGCATCGAATGAAATCTGATCACCTTAATCATGTGAATTTCAACATTTTTACATTCCCATGACTGAATCATATCCGTCTCTTCTCTCCTCCAGGGCCATCACGTGAACAACAGCAACCCGTGCCCCTTCCAGACAACGTTTCCTCAGAGGAGCTGATTCCTTCTGAGGGTGCACAGTCACAGGACACATGCGAACTAGGCACCGGCGCAGATACGAGCACATCGGTGGGTCCTGTTAGAGAGTTAGGTGGGTTCTCACCTGGTGAATCACAGTTCACAAGTGAGCACGAGCAGTGAGTGGTGGTAGGAACAGCTTTGGAGAGTCCATGTTGGAGGGCGCCGTCCTCTCCAAGCTCTGCTCAGCTGGACAGAGATGCTGAACCCGGGTGAGCCATCAATGCAAAGGAGAATGATAGAGGGTCAGCAGCAACTGTACGAGATACTGGCAGCCCTGCCAGGCATAATCTCCACAATGACACAGAGGATGGAGGAGTCCAGCTCAAACATTTGTGGATTGATGTCGCAGGCCGTTATAAGGATGTCTTCCATGGAGAGAGTGGTCTCCTCTGTGGAATTTGAATTGCGGCACACTAATCAGTCTCTGCAGGCCCTGACCACGGGGGATATGGTAGTTACTTTGGTCCAGTGTGAATGACTAGCTGACCCTTCGAGCTATCAAGGCATCCCTGGCATCCCTAGCAGCATTGTGATCGGCTGGTCTGACGTTGGGGGCTCATCTTCCTCTTCCTCCTCCTTGTCATTGGAATCCTCATCAGATGATGAGTGCTAAGCGGCTTGTCCCTCCTCCACCTCTAGTCCCCGCTGCTGTGCTTTGTTGTGCAGAACGCAGCACACTACGATTATCCTAGAGACCCTCACTGGCAAGTACTGACGGGCACCTTCAGACCTCTCCAGGCACCTGAAGCACAACTTGAGCATGCCAATGGCTTGCTCGATGACACATCTGATTGTCATATGGCTGTTGTTGTACCACTCTTGGGGTTCATCGGTGGGGTTCCTCAGAGGTCATCAGCCAGGTTTGAAGAGGGTATCCCTTGACATCTAGCAGCCACCTCTTAAGGTTGGTTCCAGGTCTGAACATGTTTTGGATATTGGACTGCCGCAGTATGAAAGCATCATGGCAGCTCCCAGGGAATCTTTTGCAGACCTGCATGAACCTTTTTTTGTGGTTGCACACCAGCTGCACATTGATGGAGTGAATTCCCTTGCGGTTGATGAATGTTCCTCGTTGGTCAATGGGTGCTTGGATTTCCACATTTGAGCAGTCAATGCCACCCTGCACCTGTGGAAGGCCAGCCAGAGAAGCGAATTTGAGTGCCTGCTCATTCTGGCTATTGTCATCACAGGGGTAGTTTACGTAGCTCCCAGCCCAGCGAAACAATCCATCCGTCACTTGCCTTATGCATTTATGTGCAGCCGACTGCGACACCCTCGATATGTCTTCGGTATCACACTGGAAGGAACCAGAGGCAAAAACATTGAGGGCAGTGGTGACTTTCACAGCCACTGACAATACGTGGCCACCAGGCCCAGCAGGGAGCAGGTCTTCCTGTAGGAAGCTACCGATGTCTGTGACCACCTGACATGACAATCTCAGCCTCCGGAAGCACCATTCTTCTGGGAGGTCAAGGAAGCTGAGCCTCTGTCTGTAGACCCTGTTAAGTGAGTAGTGCCTCCTGCGAACACGACCCCTCTGTTGCTCCTCTCTCTGTTGTCCACATGTAGCTCCCTCCCCAGCACGCCCTCACTGCTGTGGATGCTGATTGTGTTCCTCACCTGACGTTCAATCAAAAGCAGCCATGATGCCACCCATCCTGATGCTCTCTGTGTCAACACCTCCAAACTGTACAAATAAGTGTCACAACAAGTACTCTCCAGAGGGAACTGAGAAAGCAGCTGTGAGCACTGAGCCTTTATTGATATCGGGACTCCTGATCTTTAACCATCCCAATGAAGCGTCGCTCAAACTCGCATCCATTTCACTGTGAATTCTGTGCAAGAGGCATTAATTTCAAATTGCTGCCACGATCTCAGGAAAAGAGTCTCATTTAAAGATGATCACGACTGACCTGCCTCTCCAGAGCGGGTTACTTGGACTCCCAATATCCGCCGTGGTTAAAACGGAATCGGGTGCGGGCACAGCGGGTTGGGGTCGGGTTTTGCGAATATGACGGTTTAACCCCCTCCCCCACCGACCCTCTCCCGCCCGTCGTTGGCTGAGGTCGGGGGAGGGGGTTTAAAATTCCCCCGGCGTCTCTGTTGTGATACGTGAGTTAAAACTGTATACAATAACATATACCATCTGAGAGAAGCAACTTCGCAGCATCCCTACAGCAGAGGAGCTTCTAATTGTAAAAGACTCTTCTCTGCTGCTGCTCTACTCTTTATTACTGATCACCAGACAACATGCTTAACGGTTGGGTCACAAGTGCTGTTGACTATAAGGCTCCTCTGCTCCTGCTTCCCCCTTCTCACTCTGAAGTGTATTGCTCCTTTGCTGCAGAACCATGTGATCATGTGTGTGGCTAAAGTGAGTATTTGATTTCTCATAATGTGGAATGTTTTATGAAGATTGAATTTTTGAGGATTAGATGGACCATGGATTTGGATATTTATCTTTAGACACGGGTTCAAGTTTATTCCATATCATACTTTCCAACTAGTGGGTCTTTGTGAAATTTTTCGGTGGTTGATTTTGGATGTGTTACCAGTCAAGAACTGACCATCTCATTCTATAGCTTCAGGATGGCTATTATACAGTATAACAGCTGTGTACGTCTTGGGCTGTGTACCTAAATCTGAGGCCTATTAGGAACATAAAATGTGAAACATTCGACAGCAAAAGACTATGTAGCCCAACATAACCACTTATTTGGTTGATTTCTGTCAACCACACCATCTTGCTTTCTCATCAGAAGTATATAACAATAGGTCACATTTATTCTGTATCCAGCCCATGATGCAACAAACAAGCTAGTGAGTTACGCTGTGGCTGAGTGCTTAGTGTCAGTTTACATTGTATTATCCCCAAGGTAGCTCCTCCCTCCCAACGCCAATTGAATATTGAAGTCCAAAATAATCAACCCTTCGTAATTAAAATTAATTGATCTACGTATTCGAGAAAGAAAGAACTACAGCGTCTTATTGCATCTCTCTGAACCTCAAAGTGCTTCACATACAATGGTATGTTCTGTGCATATATGACATTATGTATATCTTCACGAGATCTGTTTTAGTTCAAAACCTGTATCTGTTGAAGTAACTAGTCCCGATAATCTGATTGGTACAAATTTATATCTCGATTTTGTGAGTAGGTCTGTTGTGAATTACTAATCTTATACCCCTAGTTCTGAACCATTTAATTTGTTCCCAATGTAAAGGAGATCTAGTGAATGGAAGTAAGCCAGTAGGGATATCTGCTTCTAACGCCTGGATGTCTTGCAGAATTGGGTTTGCTACACACAGGGGCAGATGGATAGAGAGAGAACCACAAGTATAGAGAGAGACAGAGAGAGAAAGAACACATGAGGAGGCACATAGGAACTGAGAGATACAAATCACACTCATGAAAAAAAAAGATACACAGGCAGCGAGAGGAAATGAAAGCATGCTTAAAAAATATAAAACTAAAATCATTTTGCTGTAACAAAATTAGTAGTGCCTACTCGTGCTTAAAAAAAGGAGAAAAATTCTGTTTGCCAATGCTGACATCCTTGACAACATTTGCAATCTACTTGTAACAGGAATATTGTACTAGGATCAAAATGTTGAGAATTTTCATAACGTATAGCCAAAATGAATAGTGTCTATTGTAATGGATGACTATGATGAAAATTTGTTGTAGCTGTTTATCAGAATTTATTCCATGAATTTGTCCATGTTATTTGAGAACGCATATGGAACATTCTTTGAGCAAACCACCAGTATCTACTTCCTACTCAGTTTAACCTCGGGTATTCTGGCTTTGTGCAGTGTGACAGAGGTCAAAAGAACAGTCAGCAAAAGATCGCAGAGCCAGGCATGCACAGAAAATTTGCCTCATCGGATGAGGATGAAGAAGATCTGAAAGTGAAAGCAACAAGGAAGGCCATCCAGGAACAGGTAGACAGCTAGAATACTTGCTTGTCTGGTCTTTGTTGAACACTGGTATTTTTTTCAAAAGAAAATTTATGGGGTTTCATACTGCTGAATGTATAAACTGACCAGGATTGCACGGGAGGGGAAGAAAGTACTGGGGTATGTTTTCCTTTTCAGTGTCCAGGACACAAAATCACTGGCAACTTGTGCGAAAATTTGCGATTAAGTGCTTCTATCCTGCCAAGCTACTATACCCAAAGAGGAAAATCCGCCCCCAACAAACTTAAAACCTTTTGAGGAAAACCTTTCGATATACACTGCCAGTAGGTTAGGTACCCTGTTGCCAACATGCGCATGGAAGATGACCTGTTACTACCATTCTCAGCATGCCCTGAGCTCCATTTTGCTTGATATACAGCCAGTAGTATAACTCAGTGCTGTCGGCTTACACAGTTCCAAAGCAGGTACTTATGGCATAATTGTGTCAACTGCAACATAAAGGGCCGGATTTTGCTGTGAAAATATTGGCTAACAGCGCTCAGCATTATTTATGTGCAAATCGGACAGCAACTTCTAGCGAGCACACATGTGAAGTTAAACACGGAAATCTGGAAGTTGCTATCCTAGATGTGCTGTCCCACCGTAAGCTGCGTGAAAATAGCATCTCGCCATCTGGTTCCCCATTCGAATGTACTGAACGGCGTGAAGTTCCTGTACTGACGTCATAGATACGGACTAAACTCACCACAAAAAATTAGGGCTTGTCCATTCCAGTGTAATTATCCTTTTAATGGCCTGATAAGTCTTAATTACTACCAGACAACCTCTCTGGCACTGAAAATTAACTTTTGCAAGTGTGGAATCTCAATCCTTCAGCTTTTAATTATTGTTGGAGATTTTTTTTAAAATGTAAATACATTTTTTTTTACTTTTTCTTTCTGTCTCTTTTATCTCTCTCTCTTAATCCAATCTTTCTTTCCCTCTCTTTATTTCGCTTTCTGTACCTGATTTGAAATTGAATTCGCTATTCTAACTTACACTTCCTGGTTCAGACTCTGCTCATTATCAGTTCATCAATCTGGTTGGTTAAGGAGATACTCAGCTGCTTACCCTGTTCACCCACTTCCCAGATGCCCTGTAGAGGGTGCTGTGCCATTTGGATCTCTAACTTACAGTAACTTGACGCATAAAACCCCATAGAAAGTCTATGGGCAAGTGCATGTCTAATGAGGCGTCATTCATTCGCCGCTCAGAGCAAAATCCGGCTCAAAGTTACCATTAGCTACTCCAAAGATTTTGCTGGAGTTTAGTGCCAGGGAGAGCCAGAACAGTTGTACATCAAAATGGCAAAATGCGTAACTAATGCAATGATGTTTTTAAGACGTAGTGACACGATTAATGTAAATTGAATCAAGTACATGGCTAACAAAAGATGTTTTTAAACTTCTAAATAAAGATAAGTGACCCTTTTAATGCTGCACTGCTGACATATCAAAGTTCTGTGAAGTGTAATAAAAACATAAGTCAATATTGGACCATAATTTCTGTTTACAATGGCCAAGAGGTGCGACTGCAATGCAATGCAATAAAAAATAACAGTTTGAAGCATGCCTGAATGATCTTATCTGATGCAGTTGTACAGGATGAAATGGGTCACTCTGACTGTGCTGGTTGATATGTGACATTCAGTGTTTAGAATAAAGATAACATCGCCCTTAAAGTGTTTATATAATCAATTCTTAAACATTTCAGAACTATCTTCAGGTCATTTACATTTTGATCAGTGAAGTCTAGTGAATTTCCATTGTCCAACATCCTTTCAGTTAAGATGAGCAGAACCTTGGAATTTAAGGGCGGATCGGGTGTTTCCAGCGAAGAGCAGTGCTTTGCAGGAAACGCTGGTTTGGAAATTGCAGACCCGAATGGATTTTCCATCCGTTAATTTAAATGGACAAAAATTAAGACCCACAATTTCCAGACTAGCACCCTCCAAGAATGCTGCTCCTTCCCTGCACAATTTTCTGATCCATTTTGTTTGCTTTTCTGGAAAACTTCAAACACATGGTGACCCTTTTTGGTAGACAACTCCCTAATTATGAAATAGTGCAGAGCGGGTGGGGGCGGTGTGGTGGTTATAGTGAAAGGAAGTATATTACAAGTAGTAAGATCCTTAACCAAGTGATGGAAGAGAGATTTCTAGTAGTGCAGATACACTGATGTTTCGAGGTGAGGGTGCAGGTTAAAAAAGAGACCACAGAAAAAGCCGTTGGGATCCTGGGTGTTATACATAGGGGGATTGACTACAAAAGAAAGGAAGTGATGTTGAATCCGTACAAGACATTGGTCAGACCATAGTTTATTGCATGCAGTTCTGGACACTCCCCTCCCATTATAGGAAAGGTATCAGAACCACGGAAAAGGTACAGCAAAGATTCATTAGAACTAATGCAGGAATGCGAGCTTCCATCTTAAGTAGAGATTTTCCACTTCAATGCTGCTGGTAAATGGGAATGCATATCAGGAAATTACACGCCCCATCTATAATTTTCTGTCCCTTAAAATAAGTATCAGCATCATTTTCCGTTATGGAAGAGCCTGCCTATTTTTGGGCAGTTGCATGCAAATGAAGCAAAAACGAGTTGCTCCATTTTCTATCATCTCCACCACATTTGTGCTGTTTCACCATCTCACCAGTTTAATTTGATCAATTTATAATCTATTTCTGACTCAGTTTAAGAAGATTTTGTTATTTTTTTGCCGTTGCCAATTGCTTCTCTACCTGTCTTTGTGCCACTTGCTAAGGAGCTGCTACTCCACCAACTCCCCCCCACCCCCCACAACCATTTTAGACAGGTCACAAGTGGTTTCCCATTGGGAATTTACCTATATCTTCTCTTTTTGTGGAGGAAAGGAAGCCATCATTGAATTGTGCCACAATTGGCAGCCCACCTCAACCATCGCACCATGCTGGCCGTAGCTGATTAGCTCAGAAGTGGCCTTAACTTTTATGCTATAGGCCATTCCAGATTGCCTCTGGGGACATCCAACTAACATTGGCGAATCGATGGTGTATGGATGCATCAAGCAAATCACACATACATTGGCTGCTACAGCAAGCAATTTTACTCGTTCGCCATGGACAGTCGGAAGCAGCAGGACAGGCAACTGCAATTTCACAGAGTGGCAGGATTCCCAAAGGTTCTAGAAGACATCGATTGCACCCACATAGCCCAACAAGATCTCTTGGAAAAGATTCCTCTCTCGTCAATATACATTTCACTTGCAATCAGCACAATTATATTATGCAAGTGAATGCTCATTTCCCTGAGAGTTTCCGCAATGCCTTCATTTTGAGGTATTCCCCCATTCCAGCCCTCTTTTTCACTCAAAGGCAAGTCTGTGAATGACATCTGAGAGATAAATGGTATCTTCTATAGCCATGGCTTATAACACCTGTGCAGCTTCCCAGGACAGGAATTCATGGTATGATGAGATCCATTCATGTTCTACAGTAATAATTGAGCACACCATGCACATTGAAAGTACACTTCAGGTGTCTAGATTGACCTGGGGATGCCCTGCAATGTAGTTCTGCTAAGGACTATGGGATTATGGCAAGGGAGCTCCATAAACTCCGCATCTTTGATGCTGACTCCATCCCTTTCCCCGACCATTCGGCCAGGCTGAACCAGACTGTACCAAATCTCAATATCTTATTCTACCCAGAGCTAAGCTTCAAATCCCATGTATCATCCATTGAGACCTTTTAAAATTGTTTCCACCATTTTTTTTACTACATTTTTCCTGATTGGTGAATTGGCTAAAAAACATTTTTTTCCTGATTTCTGACTTGCAAAAAGAATTCTCCTCCGTGGCCTTATTGGATCCCAAGAAGTGCACACATCATGTTAGTGACGTCATTGTGTACATTGTGTGATAACATCACTAACTGGATGCGTGCGCTGCCTGGGGCCCAACTTTCAGGGCCAAATTTAGGAAAGGAGGCAACTTGAAGTAAATTCTTTAAGCACTTGGTCACTATCATTATAAACAATGATATTCCAAAATTGAATTGTCATTATTGGAGCACTGCTTCTGGAGCGAGAAAGTGGTAAATGTAATGCCATTCAAGTGATAACTTCAACCTGCTTATTTCCTACCTAATGAACACAGAATCTAGCACCAATGATTTTTTTGACCACACAATTTCTCTTTACCGTTTGGTAGGCGTGGCCCATACTATTTTTCAGGTGCAATCTAAAAGTAGTCGAGAAATTTGACCAGGCAGTGCCCGTTGTTCAGGCACAAAATTACCTCCTAAACCTCCAATATGGCAGGCAGGAAGCTCATTACCAGCTGGAAGTGCGTCGCCCAACATATTTGTGTTAATTGTATGATTTATATCAATTAGTGTTAATTGTTTTCAGGTGGTGGGTATCAATTGGGAATACTCTTGTATTCTTTGTTGTAGGAGAGCTTATCTAGGGTGTTGTGTGTGTGTAAGGGGAATCTCTGTAAATAACTTCTTGGAAGCAACTAAAGATCAGGCTCCAGTATTCTATCCTTCACCACATGGCTATCTAATTTTAACAATTGATGTAGGCAAAAAAATCGCCCCTCTTCCCGATCACCCCCCTTCCCAATCCCCGTTAAAGACCTACCCGAGGGTTGCTGCCAGTGTCCCAGCATCTCGATCTTCGATTTCTTTTCTCCGGCAAGCGGCCTGGGGATGCCTATGAGGTGTCCGCAGTTTTCCGACTCGATGAAATGAGGCCCCAGGCCCAGTACACACATCGGGCCTATCCATTCAGGCGTGGTCCATTTTTGGGTGTGTCAAATTTCTAGGCCATTCTCTTGGTTAAGCTGGATCAGTTATAGAATTATAGAATGATATAGCACAGAAGGAGGTCATTCGACCCATCATGCCTGTGCCGGCTCTTTGAAAGAGCTATCCAATTAGTCCCACTCCCCTGCTCTTTCCCCATAACCCTGCAAATTTTTCCTCTTCAATTATTCATCCAATTCCCTTTTGAAAGTTACTATTAAATCTGCTTCCACCATCCTTTCAGGCAGTACATTCCAGATCATCATAACTTGGTGCATAAAAACTTTTTTCCTCATGTCGACTTAAAATAATTAAAAAGGCTAATAGAATGTTGACCTTTATCTCGAGGGCTGGAATACAACAAGGTGGAAGTTATGTTACAGCTATACAATTGACGGACTTGGTTAGGAAGTTGGCTGAGCGAAAGGCGACAGAGAGTAGAGATAATGGGAAGGTACTCACATTGGCAGGATGTGACTAGTGGAGTCCCGCAGGGATCTGTCTTGGGGCCTCAATTATTCACAATATTTATTAACGACTTAGACGAAGGCATAGAAAGTCTCATATCTAAGTTTGCCGATGACTCAAAGATTGGTGGCATTGTAAGCAGTGTAGATGAAAACATAAAATTACAAAGCGATTTTGATAGATTAGGTGAATGGGCAAAACTGTGGCAAATGGAATTCAATGTAGGCAAATGTGAGGTCATCCACTTTGGATCAAAAAAGGATAGAAGAGGGTACTTTCTAAATGGTAAAAAGTTTAAAAACAGTGGATGTCCAAAGGGACTTAGGGGTTCAGGTACATAGATCATTGAAGTGTCATGAACAGGTGCAGAAAATAATCAATAAGGCTAATGGAATGCTGGCCTTTATATCTAGAGGACTAGAGTACAAGGGGGCAGAAGTTATGCTGCTGCAATACAAAACCCTGGTTAGACTGCACCTGGAGTACTGTGAGCAGTTCTGGGCACCGCACCTTCGGAAGGACATATTGGCCTTGGAGGGAGTGCAGCGTAGGTTTACTAGAATGATACCCCGACTTCAAGGGTTAAGTTACGAGGAGAGATTACACAAATTGGGGTTGTATTCTCTAGAGTTTAGAAGGATAAGGGGTGATCTGATCGAAGTTCATAAGATATTAAGGGGAACGGATAGGGTGGATAGAGAGAAACTATTTCCGCTGGTTGGGGATTCTAGGAGTAGGGGGCACAATCTAAAAATTAGAGCCAGACCTTTCAGGAGCGAGATTAGAAAACATTTCTACACACAAAGGGTTGTAGAAGTTTGGAACTCTCTTCCGCAAACGGCAATTGATACTAGCTCAATTGCTAAATTTAAATGTGAGATAGATAGCTTTTTGGCAATCAAAGGTATTAAGGCATATGGGCCAAAGGCAGGTATATGGAGTTAGATCACAGATCAGCCATGATCTTATCAAATGGCGGAGCAGGCATGAGGGGCTGAATGGCCTACTCCTGTTCCTATGTTCCCATATACAGAGCTCCGGTTAGACCCTATCTGGAGTATTGCATTCAGTTCTGGGCACCGCACCTCAGGAAGGATATATTGGCATTGAAGTGGATGTGGCGCAGAGTCATCAGAATGATACCAGGGGTAAAAAGGGTTAAATTATGACAACAGCTTGCATAGACTAGGCTTGTATTCACTTTCATATAGAAGATTAAGGGGTGATCTAATTGAGGTGTTTAAGATGATTAGATGATTCGATAGGGTAGATAGGGAGAAACTATTTCCTCTGGTGGGAGAGTCTAGAACAAGAGGGCATAATCATAAAACTAGAGCTTGGCCATTTAGGGGTGATGTCTGAAAGCGCGTCTTCACACAAAGGGTTGTAGCAATCTGGAACTCTCTCCCCCAAAAAGCTGTTGAGGCAAGGTCAATTGAAAATGTCAAAACTGAGATTGATAGATTTTTGTTCGGCAAGGGTATTAAGGGTAACAGAACCAAGGTGGATAGTTGGAGTTAAGATACAGATCAGCCATGATTTAATTGAATGGCGGAACAGGCTCGAGGGGCTGAATGGCCTACTCCTGTTCCTATGTTCCTCTGGTTCTTTTGCCGATCACCTTAAATCTGTGTCCTCTGGTTAACGATTTCTCCTTATTTTCTGTATCAAAGCCCTCAAAATGATTTTGAACACCTCCATCAAATTTCCCCTTAACCTTCTCTGCTCTAAGGAGAACAATCCCAGATTCTCTAGTCTCTCCACATATCTGAAGTCCCGCATCCCTGGTACCATTCTAGTAAATCTCCTCTGCACCCTCTCTAATGCCTTGACATCCTTCCTAAAGTGTGGTGCCCAGAATTGGACACAATACTCCAGCTGGGGCGTAACCAATGTTTTATAAGCTTTAGGATAACTTTCTTGCTTTTATACTCTATGCCTCTATTTATAAAGCCAAGGATCTTATATGCCTTTTTAACAGCCTTTTCACCTTGTCCTGCCACCTTCCAAGATTTATGTATGTACATTCCCAGGTCTCTCTGTTCCTGCACCCCTTCAAAATTGTACCATTTCATTTACATTCTTAACTAATTCCTGAGGTCATGAAAGGTGCTATATAAATGCAAGTTCTTTCTTTCATTAAATCCTACTCAAAACCTATATTTTTGACCAAGCTTTCAATCACCCCTCCTAATCTTTTTCTTCGCAGCATGGCCCCCATTCCCCCATCTATTTATATTGTGAAGCATGTTGGGATTTTTTTTTTACATTAAAGGCGTTAGATAAATGCTTGTTGTTTGCTGCACAACTTCACATTACCAAGAGGTTTCGAGTGGAAGGCCCTCACAACAGTAGGAGGAACAGCAGCAGCAGCCTCATGAAGATGTGTCCAACTGCAAGAGATATTTGTGTCACCCTTATAAAGGAGACCATCTCCTGACTACCATACGTGGTCAGTGCATTCGCAGTCTTGTCTATGGGGGTAATTTTAACCTAACCTGCCTAGATGGGTTCAGTTAGACATAATCTCTTTTTTGATGATGTTGTTTGAGGGATAAATGTTGGTGTGATCAGATCAGTCACCTGATTTTACTTTCCATTAATTTCAATCAATAGTAAAATCTGGTAGGGTGTAAAATGAGCGGGTTAGGTTAAAATTACCCCTTATATCTTTCCTTCTTCCCTCCACAAATATCCACAAATAATCCTCAGACACAACAACATACAGAGTGTCCATTCACGCCACCTCATCAGGGCAACCTTTCTAGAATTATGTCTGCATGCACAACTTTGATACAACCTTAATTTTAATGTGAAACCATATTCTGCCTGTGCTTATTCATAGTGTATGATTTATGCACTATTAAATCCTAATCTGATACTTTTTCTAGGTGCTGCCTGTGTGGCAGTGATGCACCAGGTGGCTGGCTGTTATATGGCATTAAGAGCCGAGATGGCCCTCATCTCATGGCAGCTATTCTTGTGCTGTTACATAGATGGCATGGTCCTATCTCCTTTCTATCACATGTGCAGGCAATGGAGGATGAGTGGGCTTGCAGTACCATTGTCCATGTCCATTCTTGCCATGCTACTACCATTGGTCACTGGCTCAGCTTGGCCACTGTTCTGCAGGAAAGCATGCCTTAGGGTACCATTAAGATCAGCGACTCATTGATGTTGGTAACCAGTCACCAACTCTGTTGAAGCCAGAAGAGAGTTCCAATCTGGCACCTCACACCTCCGTGGCAGCAGTCAGAAGCCGACAGTGCCCAGTTATTCGGGCCTCTATTGCTGCTTTCTTTGGAGCTGCCAGATGTTCCATGGTGGACTGTAATGTGGTGAAACTGTCCTTCAATGTTGCTGGTGGAATCCTCCCCACAACCACCTGATATGGCCCCCAATGGTTGATGCTCTACAAGCATTGTTCTTTTAAAAGCAGGATCCATAAAATCTATTTGTCAGCCTTGGCTCAATGGTACCTCTCTCACTTCCGTCAGAGGTCGGGGGTTCAAACCCCGCTCCAGGAATTCAGAACATACATCATTTATTTCTGTGGGCATTCTCCGCTATAACTTTGGAAACTCTGGAGAAATAGTGTAAATGGCCATTTACACTTTTTCCCGGGCTTCCAGCAGGTTGGGTAACCGCTATGGAAATTCTCCCTCGTAATCTAGGCTGACACTTCAGTTGCAGGACTGAGGAAGTGCTGTTCTGTCAGAGGCGCCATCTTTCAGGTGAGTTGTTAAACGAGGCCCCGTCTGTCCTTTCAGGCGGACGTAAAATATCCTCTGGCACTATCTGAAGAGGAGATGTTCTCCCGGGGCCTGGCCGACATTTATCCCTCAACCAACATCACTAAAATAGATTATTTGGTCATTTATCTCATTGCTGTTTGTGGAACCTTGCTCTAAGCAATTTGGCTGACATGTTTCCCTACATTACAACAGTGACTACACTTCAAAAATACTTCATTAGCTGTGAAGTACTTTGGCACATCTTGAGATCATGAAAGGGGATATATAAATGGAAGTTCTTTATTTTAATGAGACAAATAACCAGATAATATATTTTTGGTTGTGTTGATTAAGGGATAATTGTTGACCCGCACAGTGGGAAAACTCCCCTGTTCTTTGTATAGTGCCATGGGATTTTTATGTCTACCTGGGAGGGCATATGGGGCAATGGTTTAACATCTCATCCAAAAGACAACACCACTGACAGTGCAGCACTTCCAAAGCACTGCATTGTCATCATAGATTATCTGCTCAAATCTCTGGAGTAGGACTTGAGCCCATGACCTGTTCCAACTCAGAGACAAGAGCACTACCACTGAGCCCAGGCTGACAATGAAGCCAACCTTGGAAACTCCACTCTACTTCCAGCAGAATCGTGCCCGATGTGAAAATCCAGGCTGATAGATGCAGTTGAAGAGCTCGCACCAGGGCAGGCATTAGGGGCAGAATGGCTTTCTGTGCTGCAGTTTCTGTGATGTCTATATTGGAGGCCTCACTACTGATTATTACTGAGTGATTGTTTCATAAGGTAGGGTAAGCTCAAGCTATTTTTCAGTAAGAGCCCAATTTGAAATTGCTGCATTTTTCATATTGATACAAGGAATGATTTAAACACCTGCTAATCTACAGAAAATGCTGCGTCCTATGCATCTTTAGTTGTAAACCTGATCTGACATGGAGCACATAAACTCTGTTTAACACAGCTTAATTGGAAAGCACGTTTTTTTAAAAATTTGAAAAATCAATCTGTGGATGGAAAGATTTGGAATTTAAATAATTGTTTAGTAGTATGAAATACCAGTATCCACCCTGTTTCACACCACCTCCTGTGCTGGATTGTGAAACCTGTTAGCAGGCCTCCACCAGTGCCAGCTTTTCAGCAAGTCAATAGTAATTACATTAAAGTGACCCAGTGACAGTTCTCCAACCTATGTCCCTTTTCTATGCCATGGACTTCTGTTTGGTGTACTTCCCCACCCCCTCAATCCCTGCAGCAGCACAGCTGAGATCAAGAATTTCATGGAATGGGAGGATAGAAGCAACATTCCTTCACTCTGTAACACCCTGTGTCCATGCTCCAATATCCTGTGACATCACACAGCAATTCATAGCTGGCAGTCTCTATAATTCATCCTTATTGTCTTGACAATAGCAGATTATTGTGCAATTTTTTATAATAAATGGACAGCAATTTCACTGTCATGGGAGTCTCATTGCATTTAGTTGCAATGTAAATGAATTGGAATTTTTTCGCGATACATAAGTGGAGTTGTGCTATAACCAAATTCCCTATAACCAAGTTTCACTGCAATACAATTTTCGCCAAAGTAGAACTATTTTTCAGTACATTATTGAGATTGTTTGCTTTTCCTTTGTTATGGAGAGTGAAAATATGTATGAAAGAGTCAATAAATCCTAGCTAAACAATTTGCTTATTGAGAGTGCCTATCAGATGTTAACCCTTTGCTAATCCTTAATTTGAACAATTGTTGCTATATAGGATATTTTCCCCTACGTAGCCCTTTTGAGGTCTGCAACTTTTGCCTATGTTAATACTGGCTAACAAAATCCAACCCGGCTATCCACGTTGCACATATTTAATCACTAATGAAAACTGCCTTTATCCTCAAATACTTTGACAGTAAAATCCATAACTAATTTGAACACAGTAATACAATGGAGGAGATTTTGAGACCTACCACCCAGCAGAGATGGGGCGGCAGTGCCCTGGAAATGGTAGGGAATAGCTTGCCACACTATTCCCGCTGATGGTGTGGCTATTCCGATCTTCCCCAGGGCCCAACACTGAGCGGTCAGAGCACCTGCTGGAGTCAGGCGCTAGGCCCTTTTAATACTACCCAGAGAGTGGTGAGAATGTGGAACTCACTACCACACAGAGTAGTTGAGGTGAATAGCATAAATGCACTTAAGGGGAAGCTACATAAATACATGAGGGAGAAAGGAATAGAAGGTTATATCGATAGGATTAGATGAAGTAAGGTGTGGAGCAAAAACGTCGGCATAGACCAGTTGGGCCGAATGGCCTGTTGTTGTGCTTTAAACTTCTGTGTAAAATGCAAATCGTGGTCTGATGATGTACATAGCACCTGACTGCCATTTTAGGATTCATCAGTGCTCTGCATGTGTTCTGCACAGTATCAGTTGGCAATACAGCCAGAGGAGGCCAGCCGGTGAGTTTTAATTTAATTTTATTGGGCCGTGAGGAACGGGAGTACAGGAGTGCTCGTTGGGGCTCCACAAAAACAACCTGGGCCGCTGTTGTGAACCAGGTCAGCCCCTCCTTAGTACAGCCCCAATACACCCCTCATCCACCCCTCTGAACCTACCTTCTTCCAAGCCAGCCCGATATTGTGGCTGCCCAGGAGTTCTAATTTTCCGCCCAGAGCCCGCTGGTCCTATGTTAATGGTGCCAGGCCCGGTCGGGACTATCAGGAGACCGGCCACCCAAACACTGGTCAGGGGGAAAATCTACCTCGATGACCTCTGGAGTCAAAAAGTAAATAATGAACTTCAAATGCTGCAAATCTGAAATAAAACCAGAAAATGCTGGATATACACACAAAGAAAAGGCAGTGAGTGTTTCTGGTGGAGACCCAGGGGAGAGATTTCATGGTGTTGCACCAGTGGAAGTGCGGCGGGGTCAAACTTTTGTCTGCTGCTTTGACCTGCTGCTGACCCCATCAAATATCACAGACTATTTAAATAATAGGGGCAGGCACTGCACCTGTAGTGGTGTAACAGGGGCGCCCCCCTGTGGAGGCAGTGTGAACTCAGCATGGCACCAATCAATAATACTAGCAATTTGTCATGGGAAACGATGCTAAAAATCATAGGATGATGGAGGGAGTTTGCAAGGCCGCCGTCTGGGCCTGCAGGAATGCATGAGTGCACCGTGATTCAACTTCCATAGTGAAGGCCAGTCTCTCAATGCGACATCACTGCACAAATGTTTGAGCTGGACTCCTCCATCCTCTGTGCCATTGAGGAGAGTGTGCCTGGCAGGACTGCCAATACCCCGCACAGTTGCTGCTGAACCTCTATCATTCTTCTTTTCATTGATGGCCCCCCGGGTTCTGCATCTCTGACCAGCTAAGCAGAGTTTGGAGAGGACGGCACCCTCCGACCCGGACTCTCCACAGGTGATCCACTCTCTGCCCGTGCTCACTTATACCGTGCGAATCATCAGATGAGATCCCACCTAACTGACTACCAGGCTCCACTGATGAGCTCGTATTTGCACTGGTGCCTGGTAAGCATGTGTCCTGTGACTGTGCACCCTCAGAAGGAATAAGCTCCTAATCAGGAGTCCTCGTCATCTCTGAGCAGGGGCTCCTGTTCTTCACGTGATGGCCCTGGAGGAGAGAAGAGACGGATATGAGTTAGTCATGGGACTGTACAAATGTTGAAATGCACATAATCAAGGTGATCATATTTCATTAAGTGCTGAAGTCAACTCAAGATGACTTTGTCTTGTGGGAGATGTGGGTCTGAGAGATTAATTCTGTCACCCTGTAGCAACGCACTGCCAATCTCGTCAACTCCGAAGCTGAGGGAGACAGAGATGCTGCTTATCTCCAAAGCCTTCTGCTGTGCTAAGCTCCACAATCTGTGGAGGTCCTTGCCCTCTCCCTTACATTCTGTGCTGTCTTCTCCTGCAGACCTGTGAGTCGCTGTAAGGCATGTGTGCACCAATTGGATGCAGTGCATTCGGTGAGGGTGACACACAGGCAGATAGATCATAAGTGGCATTGACATGCATTTGAGGAACATGTTGACAGTGTCATTTAAGGACATGTGCTGAGAATCGGGGGAGCTGACTGAGGTGGTATCAGATTACATGAGGATTGGGGTGAGTGGCAGTGGTGGATGGAGAAGGGGAGGTGAGGATGTGATTGAAATGGAACAATAGGTGCTGCTGAAAGTTAAGTGGGTGTGAGGAGTGATGTGAATGGCATCCGCTTGTCAAGATAGAGTGAGAGTGGGGTGCACTACAGGATATAGGTGAATCTGCAACTTTGCTCACCTTTCCTGACCTGATTAGGTCATTAAAATGCTTCCTGCACTGGATCCATGTCCTCATTATGACGCCACTGCCACTGACTTATTGGGCCACCACCAACCATTCCTTTTTTGTGGTGGCTGCAGGTTTCTTTCTCCCATTGCTGGGAAAGAGGATCTCCTTCCTGGCCCTTCCTGCACTCAGCAGGATGTCCAGGGACGCTTTGGCCCAGCTTTTTCCCTCTTTCCTTCCATAACTGTTAAAGTAGTGTTTCAAAACCAAGGTAGCAAACTCCAAACGTCCTCCTCCATTGCATCTGTGAACTGGGCCTTTAAATAGTCGAGGTAAATTTGCGTCATGTGGGTACGCATCACGTCTGCTCACGTGCAGCGGAAACGCGAAACCCGGAAGTAAAATGATAATGAGGCATCCCCGTTGAAATCGGGCATTCCTATGCGTCCCACGATGTTCTGCATTTGTCACCTGCTATCAGCCCACCCCCACTCTGTTCCTGTCTCCACGTTAATATTGGGGCCTATGTTTCTGACTCCCTCTCAACTTTCATCCTAGTTCCTACTTCTTTCTTCCTGCCTCCCAGACTGATCCTGACTCCTGCTGCTCTCTGCCTTCTGATTCCTGTCTCAGTATTACCCCGTGTTGCTGTCTCCCACCTAACCCCAGAGTCCAGTCCTGTCTCCTCCTGCTGCTCTCTCCATCCCGAGATCTTGATCAAGCAGCTGGAACCTGAGTTTGAGGGATGCTGGACGGGATCACTTTCCAGCTAGTGTTCCTTTCCTTCCCCCTTTCTCTTCCATAAGCCCCATCTTAATTAGTCTCCAAGGAGAAACCAGAGTGAAAAATGCCGATTAGGACTTGGATTCATCGTTGGATTTCTTAGCTGAGAAATTTCACTTATTGAGATTATTATTTTAGAAAGAATTTACAGTGAAATATTAGTACTAAAATAGTAACACATGAAATCCTGCTGTACTTTTAAACACATTGAACAATAAAACTGTACTAGATAAGATGGCTTATATTCACACCTTTATGTCTACACTTGTTCCCTGTAAGTTTCAGCGAGTACTAGTATAATGGAGTGACTTATTGAGCATGATTACACTTTCCATTTGAAAAAAAACTAGGTAGGGCTAGAAGCCCTCCATTTTAAAATAAAATGTCCCCTTTTTTCCCTTCATTGTAAACCTTCCTGGGCTTTGCGCAAAAGCCTTAGCCAAGACAAAGGGTAGAGAGTAGCTCCCAGTAAAAACTCTCCAACAAGCCACCAGGAGGTGTCCAAGATGATCCTGGGTGACTGGCCCTCTGATTTTTTTTTGCCATAATTGCAATGCTAAGTCCGAAAACTCACCTTGTGTAAACTGTAGGTACAAACCTGCACCTCACCACTGAGGGCACAGTGCATTATATATCGTGGCACCATTTCGGCCATAATATTTTCCTCCCCCCAACTTTCTCTCCATTTCCTTCTTTCATGAGCTAGTGACACATGCTGGGGTATGAATCATAGAATCGTAGAATCTTTGTAGCACAGAAGGAGGTCATTCGGCCCATCCAGCCTGTGCCGGCTCTTTGTAAGAGCAATCCAGTTAGTCCTATTCTCTCGCTCTTTCCCTGTAGCCCTGTAAATTTTTTCTCTTGAAGTATTCATCCAATTCCTTTCTGAAAACCACAATTGAATCTGTATCCACCACCCTTTCAGGCAGTGCATTCCAGATCATAACTACTCGCTGCGTAAAAAAGTCTTTCCTCATGTCGCCTTTGGACCTTTTGCCAATCACCTTAAACCTGCGTTCTCTGATTCTCAACCCTTCTGCCAATGGGAACAATTTCTATTTACTTTATCTAAACCCGTCATGATTTTAAACACTTCTATCAAATCTCCTCTCAACCTTCTCTGCTCTAAGGGGAACAACCCCAGCTTCTCTAGTCTATCCATGCAACTGAAGTCCCTCATCCCTGGAACCATTCTAGTAAATCTGTTCTGCACCCTCCCCAAGGCCTTCACATCCTTCCTAGAGTGCGATGCCCAGAAACAACCGTTCACCACTACTCTGCTTCCTGTCCCTTAGCCAATTTCATATCCATGCTGTCACTACCCCTTTTATTCCAAGGGCTTCAATTTTGCTGACAAGCCTGTGGCACTTCATCGAATGCCTTTTGTAAGTCCATATACACAACATCAACTGCATTGCCCTCATCAATCCTCTCTTTAACCTCATCAAAAAACTCAATCAAGTTAGTTAAACACGATTTGCCTTTAACAAATTGTGTTGGCTTTCCTTAATCAATCCACACTCATCCAAGTGACTGTTAATTTTGTCCCGGATTATCGTTTCTAAAAGCTTCCCCACCACCGAGGTTAAACTGACTGGCCTGTAGTTGCCAGGTTTATCCTTATACTCTTTTTTGAACAAGGGTGTAACATCTGCAATTCTCCAGTCCTCTGGCACCACCCCCATATCTACGGATGTTTGGAAGATTATGGTCAGCACCTCTGCAATTTCCGCCTTTACTTCCCTCAGCAACCTAGGATGTATCCCATCCGGACCGGGTGACTTATCTACTTTAAGCATATCCAGCCGTTCTAGTATTTCCTCTTTATCAATTTTCACCCCTTTCAGTATCTCAACTACCTCCCCTTTTACTGTGACTTTGGCAGCATCTTCTTCCTTGATAAAGACAGATGCAAAGTACTCATTTAGTACCTCAGCCATGCCCACTGCCTCCATGCGTAGATCTCCTTTTTGGTCCCTAATCGGCCCCACACCTCCTCTTACTACCCATTTACTATTTATATGCCTATAAAAGACTTTTGGATTCCCTTTTATGTTAGCTGCCAGTCTATTCTCATATTCCCTCTTTGCCCCTCTTATTTCCTCTTTCACTTCCCCTCTGTACTTTTTATATTCAGCCTGGTTCTCACTTGTATTATCAACCCAACATCTCTCATACACCCCCTTTTCCTGCTTCATCTTACTCTCTATCTCTTTTGTCATCCAGGGAGCTGTGACTTTGGTTGTCCTACCTTTCCCCCTCGTGGGAATATACTCAGACTGTACCTGAACCATCTCCTCTTTAAAGGCCGCCCATTGTTCGATTAGTTTTGCCTGCCAATCTTTGATTCCAATTTACCCGGGCCAGATCCGTTCTCAACGCACTGAAATTAGCCGGCCTCCAATTAAGTATTTTGACTCTAGATTGCTCCTTGTCCTTTTGCATAGCTAATCTAAACCTTATGTTACTATGACTACTGTTCCCTAAATATTCCCCTCTGACATTTGCTCCACTTGACCCACCTCATTCCCCAGAACTAGATCCAGCAACGCCTCCTTCCTCGTTGGGCCGGAAACGTACTGATCAAGAAAGTTCTCCTGAGCACTCCAGAAATTCCCCCCCCATCCTTTGCCCTTTACACTATTACTATCCCAGTCTATATTAGGATAATTGAAGTCCCCCATTATCACTACTCTATAGTTCTTGCACCTTTCTGTAATTTCCCTGCAAATTTGCTCCTCTATCTCCTTCCCACTAGTTGGTGGCCTATAGAATACACCCAGTAGTGTAATGGCACCTCTTTTATTTCTTAACTCTAACCAAATAGATTCTGTCCTTATCCCCGCCAGGACATCCTCTCTCTCCAGTTCTGCAATATTCTCCTTAATCAATACTGCCAACCCCCACCCCTCCTTTTTTTCCTTCCCTATCTTTCCTGAACACTGGGCCCCAAAACAACGACAACTTGCATTTATATAGCGTGGTTAAAGTAGGAAACATCCCAAAGCACATCACGGAGAAGAAACAGAAGATGTAGCAGAGATGACCAAAAGCATTTTTGAAAACATATGTTTTCAGGAGACTTTTAAAGGTGTGAAGAGAGGTGGCAGACTGTAGGGGTTTGGGGAGGGCATTTCAGAGAATAGGGCAAAAGCAGCTGGAGGCTGTGCCATGCTGGTGGAGCAAACTGATATTTTTGTCTAATATTTAGCATGGCATTGGCCTCTTTAATTCACTCATGGTACATAAGGGGTTAAAAACCAGCTTCAGTCAGAAAAATATGTTCTAATTCATTTTGATGCACATTTTACAGATTTTAGTCATTTTTCCTTAGCCGGGTGTCTGGTGGTGGGGTCATTCAATTCAAATGCAAACATCTTGTGGGATTTGTTCAAACGTGTTTGAATCGGCAGCTTTTTTTTAATTGAACAGGCAGTTATTTAAATTTGTTTGGTCCCAGTCATTTTCTGAAATTAATTTCCCAGCCTGGCTGGTTAAAATCAGGGCATCTGTCTGAAGTCTCTGCTGGATAGCTATTGTGGATGGTGAGAAAAAGAAACAAACTACTGCATAAGAATGCATAGTTTAGCACAGCAGTCACAAACTATTTGATTTTTTCTACTTATTGTGGAGATAGTTAAGTCTAATAACTACAGTAAAATCTATCTTGTCTAATTGACCAAAACTAGAGGCCATAAATATAAGATAGTCACTAATCAACACAATAGGGAATTCAGGAGAAACTTCTTTATCCAGAGAGTGGTTAGAATGTGGAACTCACTACCACAAGGAATAGTTAAGGTATAGGTGCATTTAAGGGTAAAGTAGATCAACACATGAGGGATGAAGGAATAGAAGGTTATGCTGATAAGGTTAGATGAAGAGGGGTGGGAGGAGGCTCGTATGGAGCATGGACCAGATGGGCAGAATGGCCTGTTCTTGTGCTGTACCTTCTATGTAATGCTATGTAATTAGTATTCAATTACTATTCACTTATTCTTTTACTGTTTAATAACTTTTCATAGTATCATAGTATGGTACAGCACAGAAGGAGGCCATTCAGTCCATCATCCCTGTGCTGGTTCTTTGAAAGAGCTATCCAATTAGTCCCATTCTCCCCTGCTCTTGCCCCATAGCCCTGCAAATTTTTCCTTTTCAAGTATATATTTAATTCCCTTTTGAAAGTTACCATTGAATCTGCTTCCGCCATACTTTCAGACAGTGCATTCCAGATCATTACAACTCGCTGTGTAAAAAAATGTTTCCTCATGTCATCTCTGGTTCTTTTGCCAATCACCTTAAATCTGTGTCCTCTGGTTACCGACCCTTCTGCCACTGGAAACAGTTTCTCCTTATTCACTCTATCAAAACCGTTCATGATTTTGAACACCTCTATCAAATCTCCCCTTAACCTTCTCTGTTCCAAGAAGAACAACCCCAGCTTCTCCAGTCTCTCCACGTAACTGAAGTCCCACATCCCTGGTACCATTCTAGTAAATCTCCTCTGCACCCTCTGTAATGCCTTGACATCCTTCCTAAAGTCTGGTGCCCAGAATTGAACACAATACTCCAGCTGAGGTCTAACCAGTGATTTATAAAGGTTTAGCATAACTTCCTTGCTTTTGTACTCTATGCCTTTATTAATAAAGCCAAGGATCCTATATGCTTTTTTAACAGCCTTCTCAACTTGTCCTGCCACCTTCAAAGATTTGTGTACATACACCCCCAGGTCCCTCTGTTCCTGCACCCCCTTTAAAATTGTATCATTTAGTTTATATTGCCTCTCCTCATTCTTCCTACCAAAATGTATCACTTCACACTTGTCTGCATTAAATTTTATCTGCCATGTTTCCGCCAGTCTGTCTATGTCCTCCTGAAGTCTGTTACTATCTTCCACATTGTTTACTACATTTCTGAGTTTCGTGTCATCTGCAGACTTTGAAATTATACCTTCTATACCCAAGTCCAGGTCATTAATATATATCAAAAAGAGCAGTAGTCCGAATACTGACCCCTGGAGGACACCACTTTTGTGGAAGTTAAAGCATAAAGGGCTAATTCCGTGATTGAGCACTCCCGATGTGGAGTGGTGCTCGCAGGGAGCTCTGGTCTCAAAATTGTGGGCCCATAGCCCCGGGTATTAATGTAATGGATGGAAAATGGAGCCTGCTGGCTGCATAAAATGAAGAACACGCTGGGCACGACTTTAAAATGCCGGCGGGATGGTGGCAGGGGTGGGGGGGGTCAATGGGCGTGTGGGTAACCCAGATAATAAAATCTTACCGTTCCCCATGCAAACATGACTTAATTGGTGCCCCTTAATGTTGTTTCCGGGTTTGCCGTCCGAAGGCTGCGCAGTGGGCATACTGCACAGCCACATGACCTGCCGTCAGCTGGATTTAAATGGCCATTGTACCAATGGCTTTTGCTGGAGCAAGGAGCAAGGACACAGAATGGAGCAGCAGAGGGGCAAGCCAGCTCCAAGATTCAGCGATGCCTCACCTGAGGTGCTGCTGGCTGGGGTGAGGAGGAGGAGGGGACAGTTTTACCCAGCTGACAGGAAGGAGCACCCTGCCTCTGCCACCAAGAAGGCCTGGCTTGAGGTGGCAGAGGAGGTCACCAGCAGAAGCAACATCTCCCACACCTGGGTTTAGTGCAGGAAGCGTTTCAATGACCTAACTAGGTCAGCAAAAGTGAGTCCGCTTATTGATTCTCCTACATTCCGTCTTCCACATCACCCCCCCACCCCCACCCCCACCACCACCCCTCACGTCACTCTACACTGCCAAGACTACTCCATCACATCACTCCTCATACCCACTTAGGGCTCATCCTCAACTTACCTGCACTTACTGAGCACTTCCTCACCTCCCCGTATGTGAACTCACCACTACCACTCACCCCAATCCTGATCCAATGTGATGTCTCTGTCTCAGTCTCTGATGCATCTCTTTCATGGTCAGCCTCACCCAAAGAAATGCATTCATCGGCTGACCACTTCACCCCAACTCACTCACACATTTGTACTTTCTCCCCTTGTGGGAGAAGAGAGCGCAAAATGCACGCGAGAGGGCGAGGACTGGAGGGGGGGCCACAGCAAATAGTGGTCCTCACAGAGGCAGAGGAGGAGGCCCTGGAGATCAGCCGCACCCTCGAGTGCCTGTCTGTTGGCGATGCCAAGACTGGAAACCCTCAAACGTCTGGTCAAACAACTTTAACATTCATCACGCACAACATGAATTGATGTTAAGAATGATTGGCATGTTGAAAACCTCAGTATGCTCATCGCAGCATTACACACCTGTGATGATGCTTAATATTGCCTTCTGTTCTCTTCCAGGCCCTTCAGTGACCACAGTGACGGGAGAGGGCGATTCCGCAGAGGAGCTCCTGGCCTCTGAGGGCGCACCATCACATCTTAGCGAGCCATCTACCAATGCAGATATTCATACCTCGGTGGGTCCTAGTACTCAGTTAGTTGGGTTGGCACCTGCTGAGTCACCACATATGTGAGCACGAGCAGACACTGGTGGCAGGGGCAGCTGCGGAGAGTCCTCGTCGGTGGGAGCACTCCTCTCCAGGCTCTGCTCAGCTGGACGCAGATGCTGAACCCCGGGGGCCATCCTTTAAAAGGAGATGATCGAGGGGCAGCAGCACATTTCTGAGCGACTGGAACAGGTGCCACGCACACTCTCCACAATCGCGGAGAGGATGGAGGAGTCCAACTCCTGCATGAGTGGAATGATGGCGGGAATGTCTGCGATGGATAGAAGGCTAGTCTCCATTGAGCTTCAAGCATGGCTCACAAATTAGTCCATTCAAGCCCTGACAATGGCCGTTCGGACTCATGGTGAACATTCTGCCGCCTTAAATAGGCAGAAAGAAATTTAACAACAAGGCTTCCAAGGCATCACACATGTCCTCCAAACTGTTCTCCAGCAGGGTGGTAGGAGTGATGTGGACCTGGCCCAGGAGAGGGATGATGGCGAAAGGAGACATGGAAGTAGGGACGCCACTCAAAGCACTCCCACATCTCACCTGTTGCCCCCCTCTCAACCAGTACCCTCAATGCTGCCTCCTCTCCAGATGGCCGAGTCTGCCTCTACACAGGTGCAGGTGGAACAGTCTTTGGCGGGGCCCTCACGGACTCCAAAACCCAGAGGGCGTAGGCTGAAAGCATCTAGGCAGTCAGGACATGAACATGAGCATCCTGCTGCAGCCACAGAGCATGCACCACGTAGAAGTAGTAGGAAGAGAAAGACTAAGGTTTTGTGTTTACAAAGGGTTTGCGCAAGGGTGTTTGACAGACTGTCATGTTTTTCATTTATATTTGTTTTTTGTTAAATTCACATTAAATGTTATCATTCTCACCACTACTGCCATGTCTTGCCCATTCTTGACTGCCTTTTGTGATAGTGCCCCTTCACATGCTTCGTCATGAACGGCGAGACTTGATGCCATCCGGTGGATGCGTTCACAGTAGGTGTATGTGTAGTTGTAGGTCTGTTTTGTTTGGGTTGGGGGGTGAGTGCTGGTGTTGGTGCTGCCCTTTCCAGGTGGTCTGAGGATTGGACTATCCTCACTTTCCATATGTCCTTATGAGAATCGTTCAAATATTAATGACTCCCTGGCCTCACGAGCAGCCAGGTGAGCTGCTGCTCTGCTGATGGGTTCTTCCCCCTCCTCGTCCTCCTCCTCATCCTCCTCCTTGTCCTCCTCCTCCTCAATGTTGATGGCAGATGTGGATGCTGGATGAGGACATGGGGCATCATTAACTGTTGTGCCATGTTGTGCAGGACACAACATACGACTATAATTCGACCCACTCTCGTTGGTGCGTATCGAAGTGCTCCTCCAGACCAAGCCAGGCACTGAAATGGCATCTTCAGGGGTCCTATCGCATGTTCAATGACAGACCTGGTGGCGATGTGACTGTCGTTGTATCGACGCTATTGCTAGCTGATGGGGTTCCTCAGAACCTCGTATGCAGGGGTTATCCCTTGTCTCCGAGGAACCAGCATGGAAGAGGGGTGGGATGTTGGATTCCCTCAAAATGAATGAATCATGGCAGCTGCCAGGGAATCTGGTACACGCGCGAAGAAATCTTTTCCTGTGATCGCAAACGAGCTGTGCGCTGATGGAATGATATCCCTTTCTGTTGATGAATAGTCCTGACTCATGTGGAGGTGCTCGGATTGCTATATGTGTGCAATCAATTGCACTCTGTACCCATGGGAAGCCAGCCACAGAATGGAAACCCACTGCCCTCCCTGTCTGGCTGAGGTCGTCCATGGGGAAGTTGACGTACTGCGAGGCTTTGCAAGATAAACCATCGGTGACCTGTCTTATGCATTGTGGGCAGACGACTGAGAGACCCCGGCGATGTCACCGGTGGCGCCTTGGAACGATCCAGAGGCAAAGAAGTTGAGGGCAGTGGTCACTTTAACTGCGATCGGCAATGTGAGGCTACTAGGCCCAGCCGGGAGCAGCTCGGCATGAAGGAGGCTGCAGATGTCTGCGATCACCTGGCGACTGACTCTCAGCCTCCGTAGGCACTGCTCCTCAGAGAGGTCCAGGAAGCTCAGCCTCGGTCTGTAGACCCTCTCATGAGGGTAGTGCCTCCTGCGACGTCGGTCCCTCTGTTGATCCCCTCTCTGCTGTTGTGCAGGTGCTTGTGGTGCACCTCTGTGTGGTGGAGCTGCAAGTGGCGGAACTGCACGCCGTGCCTGGCGAGGATGGTGATGTTCCTCATCCTCGGATGTACTGGTGAATGCGGCCATTGGCCCCCCCACCCCCCCATCCAGATGTTGTCAGTTTGAGGGGGTCCAAAAAGTAGGTAAATATGTGTGAACAGAACAATTCTGAACGTAAACCAAGAATTTCAAGTCTAAGCACAAAGATCTCCCAGCCAAAAGTTTGTCTGAGAGAACTGAGTGCCCTGCTGCAATAACTCCCCTTTTATCCCCACCTGTCAAACAGGGATTTAAATGTCCAAATAGCTGCCAGCTGGAACCTGCCGACTTTCCCATGGCACGTTTCACACAGCACGGGAAACACATTGAGGCAACGTTGAAATCGCTTGCCAGCATAATTAATTACATTCATGCACATTTCAAATACTTTAAGTACTTGAATTGTTGGTTTAATTATCGTCCTGCCAGCTTTAATTGCCGGCGGGACTTCCGGGTTCGGGAATGGCGTGCACACCCAGATGGCCGTGGGTCACATTTCGGGATTCCTTCCCACTCCAGAAAATCCTGATTTTGTTTACCCCCACCCCCACCCCCGTCTCCAAAGCACCCGCACTTTGCTTTTAAAATCGTGCCCTCTTTGTTTGATCCATAGATATGCTATTAATTTACCCGGAAATCTGGACAGGTGAAAGCAGTCTCTGGAACATAGATTCATCGATAGAACTGAGATATTGAACCCAAAAAATATTAAGAGGAAAAAAGAGTAAAAACTCCAAAAATGTAACAGAAATGTCAGAGGAGGTTGCGTAAGTAAGATGGGGTGAGGCTGTGGAGTGGTTTGCAAATAAGGATGAGGGTTTTGAATTCAAAACTTTAGGGGATGGAGAAAAAGGGGGTTGATGAAGTTGGGGGTGATGGTCCAGCTGGACTTAATGAGGTACAGTGTGCAGACTGCAGAGGTTTGGATGACTTGGAATTTGCTAGAAAGGGAGCTTATTGGCCAGCAAGGAGAACTCCGGAGAAGTTGAGTCTAGAGGTAACAAAAATGGGGATAACTGTTTCAGCAACAATGGAATTGAGGTGAGGGCAGAGACAGGCAGTGTTGTGGAGGTAGAAGTAAGCAGTGTTTGTGATGGACAGAATGTGGGGTTTGAAGCTCAGCTCTGCAGAACACCAGTGTTCCACACAGTTCTTTCAGCCTGAGCAAGTCAAGGAAAGGGTGATAAATAAGTTGGCTTTGGTCTTAGTGTTCAATTGAAAGAAGTTCTGGTTCACTCACGACTTGACATCAGTCAGGCAATCTAAGAACACAGAGTTGAGGGAGGTGGGCGTCATCAACATATATATATATGGACACTGACATTTTGGGGTTGAATTTAGTCTGGGATCGTTTTCAGGCCTGGACTCGATGCCGGGCGATCAGCGTGTGCCCAAACCAAAAGGTCCAAGAATCGGTGGAAATTGTTCCTCAAGCCTCATCAGCTGTCGGTGTTGGTCGCACCCCACTGGTAGCTCGCTCTGGCGAAGAGATCAATTTTGGGCTGCCTGCCTCACTTCAAGTAAGTCCCAGGAGAGCGTGCTATGGGGGAGGGGAGCAATCGTGGCATCAGTGGAATGGGGGAGCACTCCTGCTCTTCTGGCTCCAAAAGAATGCTTTAAAAAAAATCCTCCTACCTTTCAGCACCTGTCCACCTATCGCCTGGGATGTCTAAAAAAAGGCCCCACGAAATTGCAGTGGGACCAATGCCTCTGCAGTTTGGGTACAGGCCGTCCAACTGTCAAATTGGAATGCTTTGTGCCCGTTTTACGACCAAAAAACTGGCGTAATGCATACCAATTTCTACCCCATTAAGGTAGTCGTTCTGTCAAGACTACATCATTCTCCAAGTTACTGCTTCTGCTTCACAGGCGATTGGTCCCTTTACAACCTAAGCTCACTTGAGGACACAGACTTTTCCAGTAATAGTTTTTGTACTCCAATATTTGGATACTGACAATAATCTAGTTGATGAGGGGTTCAGATGAGATAATAACAACAACAATTTGCATTTACATAGTGCCTTTAAGGTAGATAAATGTCCCAAGGCACATCATAAACCATGAAAAGAACGCAAGAGCTGTCACCTGAACTATGATATCAGATTACAGCCTTCAAATCACAAGCCTTTTTTTCCTAATAATATGCTGTGAGGAACATGTTTCTTTTATTAAATTTCGACACAGTTTGTTTTGCTAACAACAACTCTCTCCGTGGATCCCAATGTTCAGTGTAGTTTATATTTTCCTGTTTTCTCTCCTGAGGAGGGTGATGTGATGACTCATTTTGAGCTGTTCTTGTGTATCCTGCTAGGTACCGTAAGAAGTTTTGCAAAAGTTCTCAAAGTGGCAATGACTACGTTGGTAGCTCAGCTGCTTATATTTAATATCTTTGTTTACACTTCCTAAAGTACACAATTGATGGAAATCCAAATGCTTCCTTTTATGGCTTTAACAAAGTTGAGTTTTTTCTGAATTTTGCCCAAACAAATAAACCCCTGAATAAAAGCCCCTGACTATTTTGTATTTCTATTTATTTAAACTGTGTTATTTTTATATTCTTACACAAATTCCAATATCCCTCACTCTTCCCTATGATTTGCAGGCTTTTGAACCCTAGCTTGGCATCATCTAGCCACTAATTCTTTTCTCATTTTTCAGTTTTGGTGCTGCCTTGGCAATGTGCACACTCGTCCTCCACCTAGGGATCTCAATTTAGAAAAAATAAAATTCAATATTACATTCGACTTAAAACCAATTTTTTTTATCGGTATTCATTTTTAACATGTATTGATATGCTCCAGTTCCTTCTACAACCCAAGGACTTGAGTTATATAAAGGGTTTAAAAAAAAATACAGGCCTGAATTTTAACCCCCCCCCCCCCTTCCCCGCCGACGGACAGGTAAGGGTTAGGCGAGAAATTAAAATCTTGAAAATTGAGATCCCGTCTCCAACCGGCTGCGTTCCCGGCCACCGTAATATTAACGGTGGCGATTCAGGTCCGGGACTAGGCTCTCACTAAAGGCAGGCAGGGGCCGACTTAAGATGCAAAAGTTGCGGCCTGATGACACCATCTGCGCCGTGACATAATATTAACAGAAAGCCAGGGGGAGGCCTGCACTGTCTGGCAGCAGAACCACGGGAGGAGGAGCCGACTGGCCAGAAGAGGCCAAGGTAAGTTTCAAAATTGTCCTTCTCTTTATACTTCTTGTGGGTCAGGAGGAGCAAGAATGCTCCCTCCCAGGCTCCTCAAAGAGTCCTTCGGCCTCCCCATCCCCAGACTCCCCCTGATTGGGATGGAACCCCCCCTCCCTCATCCCCGGTCGCGAGGGAACCCCCTCCCCCAGCGATCGCCGACACACAATCTCCCTGGAATCCCTTCTCCCACCGACTGCCAGGGATTATTCCCACAGGTCCCCGGCTGCAGCCTCCTGCTGCCAAATTGCCGCTCCTGCCCGCCGGCTGGGGAGTGAATCTGGCTGGATATCAGTTGGAACTCCGGGAAGTTTAAGATCGAGGCCACAAAAGCTAATCACCATTGTTTGTCCCACCTGTCTCCCATAGCCATTTCTCAGGGTTTCAGCAACTTCATGCAATTTCATGCTGAATCAGATAACGTTCATTAACTCTCAAAGAAATTGTAGTTGAGATGGGATAGTTATCACATTGCCTGCACTGCATTATAAATATGCATCAGGATATCCACACAAGTCCTTTCTGTATCAATGCTTCTATTTTGATTCAATTACATAGTCAAATCACACCAACGAGGAGGCTACAATTCAGATGTGGCTGGATGTTTCATGCTGATGTAAGTAGGGTGAATGGTATTGGTGAGCAGCGTTCACTCTGAACTGTTATTTGCCTTGGTTTCATTCAGGACTTACAAATCTCTGAGATGTAATCTCTATTGAAGCAGTTATGTGTTATCGTCAATAATGATGTTAAAGAAAGGACTGTACAAATTGCTCTGCACAAAGAGGTCACCATCTAATAATGCTACTATTCAAACAATGTAAATAATGATTTACAAAGAATATAAACAAAAAAATATAATTGTAAAGGAGTAGTATTTATTTTGGGATCTAAATCTATCTTTAAAGATTGAAGACGAGTCTGTCACACTTCTGACATCACATCTTGTATAATGCACCAACAAATTACAACTGAACATTCTTTTAAAAACGGATGCAAAATGTGCCTATCCATCACCTCAATCTAGCCACCTGCCTCAGCTGTTACAATCCTTAAGAGCTTGTTAATGCATAACAACTTTATATTAAGCTTAAAACCCTGAGGGAAATCTGAGCCTGTCTGTAGTGAAACCATCCTTTTTTGTGTCAAACTTACAGCATTGAAATAAAAAACATAATTAACAATTCATAATTTTGGATTAACTGCCATAAATGTGTTGAATTTGGGATATGTTCAGGCCTGCTTGTAAATTCTAAACTTGGTATTGGTCGTTATTTAGCGCCATCTGGAGGTTTACAAGAACATGTACAGGCTGTGGAATGCCATGCGTTTGCACTATATGGATCTACTGAGCAAGAAAGTCCAACAGCAACGCCATGAAATCAAAGAGCGAGATCTTCAGTTCCAGCGTAACATTGAGGAGCAGGAGAAGAAACAGGTACTGCGTTAATGAAGAGCACTATAAGGGTGAGAACATTCTCACTTGTTAGAATGACATGTACTCATTATTTGGGAGATACATTTCAGTGTGTTGCAGGATTCTCAGTAGGATGTAAGAAAAAGCTTATGTTCATACTTGGGAATCGAAACACTCAACCTATCCTTTGCTACTTCTGTATAATAGCATAAATACAGTCGGTGCCAAAATTCAGCATTTAAAAATCAGTTTGATAGAAGTGCACAATGATAATGGTTTATGATGTGAAAATTAATGTGAAACATTACAAATTATTTTCAATAGGAGAAAAGGGTACAGGCAACCTCACCACCTAGTCATCTTAAAAAGAAAGAGTAATATGGAGTGAATTAATAAAAATTCACAAATTACTCACTTGTTGCTCCATCACAAAATAATAAACAGCAATCAATGCAACATCACATTTGTGGTGGGGATTAATGCGCCATTATACATTATAGAGGAAAGCCATTTAGCCCATATTGTGGAATCACTTCTAGCAATGTGCAGTGAGTTCAGAGCAATAATGGCCACTGCTAAAGCACAAAATTTGCACTGCAACATTTTCCTGTGCAGGAGACTTATGTGAAACCTTCAGTCAGTGCTGACCTGTATAGTTAAACTGAGAGCTTAGAACCAAATGACAGCCCCTGCGTCCATTTCTCTTTGTTAGCTGCCTGCAGAGATAGGGAGTGAAGGCACTGTGCTGGCAGTCTCTGTCTCCGCGGGCAAGTGCTCTACCTCATATATAACAGGCTGCTGCCCCCAAAGATGGCATTGTCTCCGGAGATAGCACAATATTATAAATAGGATATTAATTAATGCATTTGTGTCCTGGTCTTCTGGGCAACTGACCTTAGTAAATCTTGGCAAATTTACTTTCAGGTTGCAGTTGGTTGCACGAAACTCTTGCATTGGGAGACAGTGTCACTAGCACAGGTCTCATGCAATATAAAAGCAGCTTTTGTGAGGCACCTTGTCCCTTTTGCACGTTATTTTTAATTAACTTTGAAGAATTGAAAGCCAGCACAGACCAGTTCAGTGACTATTTTTTTTAAAAAAGGTTTGAAAATAGTTTGCATGGTACAAATGTGTTTTCTACAAAAGAAATCAAGGGGAGAGGGATAAACCCAGTAACTACAGGCAAGTTAGCTTAACGTCAGCGGTGGGAAAACTTTTAGAGGCAATAATCCGGGACAAAATTAATTGGCACTTGGAAAAATATGGGTTAAGAAATGAAAGCCAGCATGGATTTGTTAAAGACAAATCATGTTTGACTAACATGATTGAGTTCTTTGATGAAGTAACGGAGAGGGTAGAAAAGGGTAGTGCCGTTGATGTTGTGTATATGGACTTTCAAAAGGAATTTGATAAAGTATCACATAATAGTTGTTAGCAAAATTGAAGCCCATGGGATTAAAGGGACAGTGGCTGTGTGGATACGAAATTGGCTAGGGGAGAGAGTGGTGGTGAACAGTTGTTTTTCAGACTGGAGGGAAGTGTGCAGTGGTGTCCCCCAGGGGTTGGTGTTGGGACCACTGCTCTTTTTGATATATATTAATGACTTGGACTTGGGTATACAGGATATAATTTCAAAGTTTGCAGATGAAACAAAACTCGGAAACCGTGAGGAGGATAGTAACAGACTTCAAGAGGACATAGACAGACTGGTGAAATGGGCAGGCACATAGCAGATGAAATTTAATGCAGAAAAGTGTTAATTGATTTATTTTGGTAGGAAGAATGAAGAGAGGCAATGTAAACTGAATGGTACAATTTTAAAGGGGATGCAGGTACACAGAGAGCCGAGGGTGTACGTACACAAGTCTTTGATGGTGGCAGAACAAGTTGAGAAGGCTGTTAAAAAGGCATACACGACCCTGGGCTTTATAAATAGAGGCATAGAGTACAAAAGCAAGGAAGTTATGATAAACTTTTATAAAACACTAGTTAGGCCCCAGCTGGTGTATTGAGTCCAATTCTGGGCACCACACTTTAGGAAGGGATGTCAAGGCCTTAGAGAGGATACAGAGGAGATTTACTAGAATGGTACTAGGGATGAAAGACTTCAGTTATGTGGGGAGATTAGAAAAACTGGGGTTGTTTGTTAATTGTATATAAATCAATTACATCAATTGATGAATGATTAAGCCTCGGGTGCATGACCAATTGGGAACTCTCTGGCTCCTATATATAAGGGAATAGGCTTTGGTATGAGAGATGTATTGTGTGTAACATAAAAGTTACTAACTAACTAGAAGTATGTGGGCTGACACTGTCTGGCTGTGTATTTGAACATTGTTCTTAGAGCAGAGAAAGTTAAGGGGAGGCTTGATAGAAGTATTCAAAATCATGAAGGGTTTTGATAGAGTAAGTAAGGAGAAACTGTTTTTAGTGGTAGATGGTAAAAGAGGCAAATGTGAGGAAAAAAAAAATGCAGTGAGTTGTTATGAGGTGGAATGCACTGTCTGACAGGGTGATAAAAGCTGATACAATAATAACTTTCAAAAGGGAATTAGATAAATACTTGAAAGGGGGGGATTTCTGGGGCTATGGGGAAAGAGCAGGGGAATGGGACTAATTGGCTAGCTCTTTCACAAGCATGATGGGCTGAATGGCCTCAATTTGTTTTTTTATTTGTTCATGGGGTGTGGGTGTTGCTGGTGAGGCTGGCATTTATTGCCCATCCCTATTTGCCCTTGAGAAGGTGGTGATGAGCTGCCTTCTTGAACTGCTGCAGTCTCTGTGGTGAAGGTTCTCCCACAGTGCTGTTAGGAATGGAGTTCCAGGATTTTGACCCAGTGATGAAGGAATGGTGATATATTTCCAAGTTGGGATGGTGTTTGACTTGGAGGGGAATGTGCAGGTGGTGTTGTTCCCATGTGCCTGCTGCTCTTGTCCTTCTAGGTGGCAGAGGTTGTGGGTTTGGGAGGTGCTGTTGAAGCCTTGGTGAGTTGCTGCAATACATCCTGTGGATGGTACACACTGCAGCCACTGTGTGCTGGTGGTGAAGGGAGTGAATGTTTAGGGTGCCAATCAAGTGGGCTGCTTTGTCCTGGATGGTGTTGAGCTTCTTGAGTGTTGTTGGAGCTGCACTCATCCAAGCAAGTGGAGAGTATTCCATCACACTCCTGACTTGTGCCTTGTAGATGGTGGAAAGGCTTTGGGGAGTCAGGAGGTGAGTCACTTGCTGCAGAATACCCAGCCTCTGACATGCTCTTGTAGCCACAGTATTTATATGGCTGGTCCAGTTAAGTTTCTGGTCAATGGTGACCCCCAGGATGTTGATGGTGGGGGATTTGGTGATGGTAATGCTGTTGAATGTCAAGGGGAGGTGGTTAGACTTTGTGCTGTGTCATTTTATGTAAAATGAAAAAGTTTTGAAGGTATAGCCTGTAGATTTGTTTTTTTTCTTCAGTTAACTCTATTTGATCGTGTTAGTGAGGTTGTGGTACTGGGTGATTCACAGAGCATAAGAGACCTGGGTGAGGATGTGCCACCTTCCCTGTGGAGTCTTTGGTGTTTTGGGACTCAGGACTCATGGGTAATCACCTGAAAAGGAGGATATTTGAGGAACTCTTGAGGATGTGCAGCAACTGACAGGGGTGACACTTGAGTCTACAGCTCTCATTTGTAGCAACATCAGGAAGGCTTTTTCTTTCTTGCAGGCAATAATGGAGCATGTAGCAGCTTCACTGGAATCTGCAGCAGATCCCCAGCTAAGAAGTGGCCAGTGATCAATTGGTACCTCCACCTGCACTGACTGCAGCTCTGGTGACAATAGGGGAGAGAATAGACAGCACACTCCAGATGGCTTATGAGCCCTCTGGTTCTTTCAAGATATGCTGCTGTCTCTCAGGGCTTTTAGGAATTGATAGCTGCCATCCCACTGATCTGTGGGACACAAATCCAGGGCCCATTGGAATTGCAACATCTGAAGTTGACTGGCTTGATACTACTGTCTTTCAGATCAGCAGTAACATGTCAGGCCTGTGGCCCTCCCTATCAGAGCACCATGCCACTGGGAATGTGGCAGGTGATACCAGGCTCCCCAGGAGCAAGCTGTGGAAATGCAGCCAGCAGTGGCTCCCTGCCAGCAGTAAGCTGTCATGAGAGCAGGGCCACCTCAGTCCTGTGATCCTTTTGTGAAGCATAAGCAGCCAACCACATTTCTTGGTTTTTGTGAGCTCCATTACCTTCTCCTTGTTTGATTTAGGAGAAACAAGAATAAGTGAAAGAAAGGCTTGTGTAGGCACCATGGGGAAGTATAGTATTAGGAAAGAGTAGGTTGGTTGTGTTCACTTTGAACTTTATTGTAATAAAATAGAATGTGCACTGACATTCCACTTAGTTATTCATGGAGGTTAGAATCTTACAGGCAAGGATGCACTTATTTGGTGCTGACTTAAACACTCAGGTGATGATTATTGGCATGGTCATGTAGGGTCAAAGAGGGCTGATGTGTTGTAGAATGTGGAGTGGATTAAGTGAATGTCCCATATTTGAAAATGTGGGAGAAGCAAGTAATGCTCTGGTGTCAAAGGTGTTATACTGAAGAGAAGACTTCAGTGATGAGATGTGCCCTTGCAGCATTTACTGAGGAGTTCTGAGTGCAGTTCATTATGGAGGAGAGCATCTCAAAGTTCTGGCTCCAAGGGAGGGGCCCCTCACCAGCAATGTCAAAGTCTTCAGCTTTTTATATGGTGAAGTTGTGCATGGAACAGCAGGATACAACTATGCATGACACATGATCTGGAGCATACTGTTTCTGACCTGCTCAGGCAGTGAAAGCCTGGTTCGTCAAATGACCAATGCTGTAGAGGCATGTGCCTTATTGTAGTGCTCCTCTGCTGCTGTTTGGGCCACTCTTATTTTGGTTATTATCTGTGGGAGCAGGAGTAGACTTTTTCACCCAGAAACCATCTGCTAATGTGATTTTCTTCCTTGAAGAGGGGAGGGAGGGCTGAATTTCAAAGAATGAATGCATTGTGAAAACTTCCAGCATATCTAGTGTTGATGTGTAGGATCCTCTGCCTGTTGTCATGCACAATTTGTAAATTGAGGGAGTGGAAGCCCTTCCTGTTGGGAGGGGTGGGGGGGTGGGTTGTTAGAGCTTGCAAAACAACATGGATTGAACCATGCACCTTGGGGAACCCTGTAAAACTTGATGGCCCTATCTCACTGCTGTCTTGAAGTGATGCCACTGGTGATGAATTTCCCAGTTCTCCTGTAAAGTGCATCAGTGACCTGAAGAATGCATCTCTACATTGCAATTTGGCTGCCTGAAATAAACCTCTGTCACTCAATGCAGTGGTCACCTTTTACAACCACTGGGAAAGCAGTGTGGCCAGATGATTGTGGCTGCAGATCATCATGCAGTAGGTGTCAGAGCTACCCAATGGCCTCTTCTGTGAGGCGCACACTTCTTACGCACGTTGTCTCAATAAGGTCCTCATATGACCTGCGTTAGCTGTATATTCTATGGGGGCTACAGCCTCCTTAAGTATTGCCTGACCTTCCTTTGCTCCATCCTATGCTGTTCCTCTTTTTTTCATTCGTTAATGGGATGTGGGTATCACTGGCGAGGCCAGCATTTATTGCCCATCCCGAATTGCCCTTGAGAAGGTGGGGGTGAGCCGCCGCCTTGAACCGCTGCAGTCTGTGTGGTGATGGTTCTCCCACAGTGCTGTTAGGGAGTTCCAGGATTTTGACCCAGTGACGATGAAGGAACAGCGATATATTTCCAAGTCGGGATGGTGTGTGACTTGGAGGGGAATGTGCAGGTGGTGTTGTTCCCATGTACCTGCTGCTCTTGTCCTTCTAGGAGGTAGAGGTCGCGGGTTTGGGAGGTGCTGTCCAAGAAGCCTTGGCGAGTTGCTGCAGTGCATCCTGTGGATGGTACACACTGCAGCCACAGTGCGCCAGTGGTGAAGGGAGTGAATGTTTAGGGTGGTGGACGGGGTGCCAATCAAGCGGGCTGCTTTGTCCTGGATGCTGTTGAGCTGCACTCATCCAGGCAAGTGCAGAGTATTCCATCACACTCCTGACTTGTGCCTTGTAGATGGTGGAAAGGCTTTGGGGAGTCAGGAGCTGAGTCACTCGCCGCAGAATACCCAGCCTCTGACCTGCTGTTGTAGCCACAGTATTTATATGGCAGGTCCAGTTAAGTTTCTGGTCAATGGTGACCCCCAGAATGTTGATGGTGGGGGATTCGGCTGTTGAATGTCTCTTGTTGGAAATGGTCAGTGCCTGGCACTTGTCTGACACGAATGTTACTTGCCACTTATCAGCCCAAGCCTGGATGTTGTCCAGGTCTTGCTGCATGCGGGCATGGACTGCTTCATTATTTGAGGGGTTGCAAATGGAACTGAACACTGTGCAATCATCAGCGAACATCCCCATTTCTGACCTTATGATGGAGGGAAGGTCATTGATGAAGCAGCTGAAGATGGCTGGGCCTAGGACACTGCCCTGAGGAACTCCTGCAGCAATGTCCTGGGGCTGAGATGATTGGCCTTCAATAACCACTACCATCTTCCTTTGTGCTAGGTATGACTCTAGCCACTGGAAAGTTTTCCCCCTGATTCCCATTGACTTCAATTTTACTAGGGCTCCTTGGTGCCACACTCGGTCATATGCTGCCTTGATGTCAAGGGCAGTCACTCTCCTCACCTCTGGAATTCAGCTCTTTTATCCATGTTTGGACCAAGGTTGTAATGAGGTCTGGAGCTGAGTGGTCCTGTCGGAACCCAAACTGAGCATCAGTGAGCAGGTTATTGGTGAGTAAGTGCCGCTTGATAGCACTGTCGACGGCATCTTCCATCACTTTGATGATTGAGAGTAGACTGATGGGGCGGTAATTGGCCAGATTGGATTTGTCCTGCTTTTTGTGGACAGGACATACCTGGGCAATTTTCCACATTGTCGGGTAGATGCCAGTGTTGTAGCTGTACTGGAATAGCTTGGTTAGAGGCGCAGCTAGTTCTGGAGCACAAGTCTTCAGCACTACAGCCGGGATGTTGTCGGGGCTCATAGCCTTTGTCGTATCCAGTGCACTCAGCTGTTTCTTGATATCATGTGGAGTGAATCGAATTGGCTGAAGACTGGCTTCTGTGATTGTGGGGATGTTGGGAGGAGGCCGAGATGGATCGTCCACTCGGCACTTCTGGCTGAAGATGGTTGCAAACGCTTCAGCCTTGTCTTTTGCACTCACGTGCTGGACTCCGCCATCATTGAGGATGGGGATGTTTACAGAGCCTCCTCCTCCCGTTAGTTGTTTAATTGTTCACCACCATTCACAACTGGATGTGGCAGGACTGCAGAGCTTTGATCTGATCCATTGGTTGTGGAATCGCTTAGCTCTGTCTATAGCATGTTGCTTCCGCTGTTTAGCATGCATGTAGTCCTGAGTTGTAGCTTCACCAGGTTGGCATCTCATTTTTAGGTGCGCCTGGTGTTGCTCCAGGGTTGATCCCCTGGCTTGTTGGTAATGGCAGAGTGAGGAATATGCCGAGCCATGAGGTTACAGATTGTGCTGGAAACAATTCTGCTGCTGATGGCCCACAGCGCCTCATGGATGCCCAGTTTTGAACGACAGCACTACTGGGCCTCATTATAATAGGTGTAACTGAGGCCACTCAGGACTCGGCAGCAGATCGCACAGGGCCAAAAAGTGTGAAGGAACTTAGGGGAGAACGATTTTATGGCAGAAAACTGACAAAAATGTCATTCCCGATATTTCTGCCACAAAAATTTACTTACCCTGATTACAGACCATGAACACGCTGAAGACGACAAGGAAATTCACCCTCGTATATCTTATATAGTTCAAGAGGCATTTTGGTATACAAGCTTGTAGGAAGTGTTATGTATTTGGATTTTGTTTTTGGTTAGCTGGGTGCTTGACACATGTGGAAACAAACTACCATGTTTAAGAGTTTCCAAATCAATTTACTGAGAAATTCAGCTTCTGTCTGCCTGATATGGCATGCATACACTCCCCCCATCAGGACACGCCTTACTTACCTAAATCCAGAAAAAGTAAGTCCAGATTGGCAAAAGCCAAGGCTTGGTGATCTGAAGTGTGCACATGTGTACTATTCCACCAACTAAAATCTCACAGCCAACCAGCACCGTGCACTGGAAAGCTTCCTACTGTTTGTCCAGCCAAACTGAACTTGTCCAGTCTACCCATTTGGGTGTAATTTATCTGGAGGAGTAGGAAGAATCTTAGCCCTCAGTGACTGGTCTACCCCTCCAGGTTCTATTAATGAGTCAGGCTGGATGGTCAACCATGCCCTGGGATACTGCAGACCTTTCTGGCTCAGGTGTCAGTTCTGCCACATATTTGATTCAGCGCTTGTACCCCTGATGTATCATCTTAGGTTCACCTCGATCCTAAAGACACCTCACTAACGTCTCTACTTCCCCCAGAAGAGGATAGTTGACAGCCTAGAAATTGCTGCCTTTGTAAAGGAGACCACTATTTAAGAAAGATGGGAGTGGGAAACCAGGAAATTATAGACCTGTTAGTCTAACATCTGTTGTGGGGAAGATACTGGAATCTATAATGACAAATTAGCTGAGCACTTAGAGAAATTGAGCTGATTAGAGAGAGCCAACATGGATTTGTAAAAGGTAGATCATGTCTAACGAACCTAATTGAATTTGTTGAGGAAGTAACTACAGTAGTGGACAGAGGAATGTCTATGGATGTAGTTTAAATGGACTTCCAGAAGGCACTTGATAAGGTTCCACATAAGAGACTGTTAGCTAAAAGTAAAGCTCATGGAATTGAAGGCAAATTATTGACCTGGTTAGGAAGTAGAGACTGGGATAATGGTATGTACTCTAATTGGAAGGAAGTGACTAGTGGTGTCCTACAAGGATCTGTGCTGGGGACTCAACTATTCACTATATTTATTAATGACTTAGATAAGACAAGGGAGCCTAATATCCAAGTTTGCTGATGACACAAAGATAGGTGGCATAGTAAGTAGTGTAGACAGGAGCATAAAAATACAGACATTGATCTGAGTATTTTTTAAATGGTGTAGGAACAGTGGCGGTCCAAAGAGATTTTAGGGCTCCGTGTATACAGATCACTAAAATGTAGTAGTCAGGTACAAAAAATAATTTAAAAGGCTGATATATCTTGAGGGCTAGAATATAAAGAGGAGAAAGTTTTTCTACACCTATACAAAGCCCTGGTTAGACCACATCTGGAGTACTGTGTGCAGTTCTGGGCAACGCACCTTAGAAAGGATATATTGGCCTTGGAAGGAGTGTAGCGTAGATTCACCAGAATGTTACGAGGGCTCCAAGTGTTAAATTGTGAGGAGAGATTACATAAACTAGGCTTGTATTCCCTGGAATATAGAAGGTTAAGTGGTTTTAAGATTTTGAAAGAAATTGATACGGTAGATAGAAACTCTTTCTGCTGGTGGGGGAGTCTAAGACAAGGGGACATAACCTTAAAATCAGAGCCAGGACATTCAGGAGAGAAGTTAGGAAACACTTCTTCACACACAGGGTGGTAGAAGTGTGGAACACTGTCCCACAAAAAGCAATAGATGCTAGCTCAATTAATAATTTTAAATCTGAGATCGATAGATTTTTTGCTAGCCAAGAGTGTTAAGGGGTATGGAGCAAAGGCGGTTGGATGGAGTTAGGATACAGATCAGCCATGATCTCAATGAATAATTGAACAGGCTTGAGGGGCTGAATGGCCTACTCCTGTTCCCATGTTCCTATGCATGCCATTCGTATGCTTATGGCTTCTTCCAGGAATTTCTTCACACAGAGGGTTGTGAATCTTTGGAATTCTCAACCCCAGAGGACTGTGGATTCTGACTCATTGAATATATTCAAGGCTGAGATGGATAGATTTTTGAACTCTAGGGGAATCAAGGGATACGGGGATCGGGCAGGAAAGTGGAGTTGAGGTCGAAGATCAGCCATGATCTGATTGAATGGCAGAGCAGATTCGAGGGGCCGTATGGCCTACTCCTATTTCTTATATTCTTATTTTCCTGGTGCAGGAGACATTGGCAGTATCTGCTAATTTGCTGTCCAGCAAAATCAGCAATATTCTGGAATTAAGGGGCAGGTAGAACATTCCCAAAAGCTTTCAGTTAACCAACAGGAATTCCTAGCCTTATATCTTTGGATAGCCTATACCATATACCCACATCCTACCTCTTCTGAATGGACATGCCTACCATACTGAGAAGGGCATTCTGTGAATATGCAGGTGTATGTGGTTCAGGAATATCAGCAAGAATATGTTTGCCAATTTCCATGGATCCACTCATGTTGCAGTATTTCACAAACAAGCAAAAAAAAACCCCAAAAAATGGAACAAAGGCGGGTAAATGGAATTGAGGTACAGATCAGCCATGATCTAATTGAATGGTGGAACAGGCTCAAGGGGCTGAACAGCCTACTCCTGTTTCTATATTCAAACACTGTTTAGTAAAGACAATGGCCCAGAAAATCCGTGGTGGGCCTAACCCCAATAGTTATGCCGGTATTGCGCCTGCTGTGCAACTCTGCCATTGACATTGCTGCATTTTGCAGGGTCAGAGTGAGGGGCACCAGGAGTAAGCTTTTGGTGATTTGGGGATGCATCTGCAACGCTACCCACGTCATCTAAATACACTAGCGGAAAGTGGCTGGCCCAGGTGAGGTCCCAGATACCCCTCCCCCCCCCCCCCCCCCCCCCCGGAAGAACAATCTGGCTGTTCCTGCAGCCCCCTTACAAAGTGGGCTGTTTTAAGTAGATATAAAAAAAAAATTCCCCTCATCTTCACAGGTACAGGCTGTAATTTTTCAGTGAGCTGTTTCTCTCATGGCAGAACCACCATGACAGGGCTTATAGCACCATAAGTTCTGAATGTGCAGTGTATTTATTATCTAGTTACTGCATTTCCCAGAATAATCTATGATAATTTGTTGATAATACTGCTAGAGCGACCAGCTTGAAGCCATTGGTGGGCATTTTAAACCCCCACCCCACCACGATAGTTGGGAGAGGGTCGGGGGGGGGGGAGGGATTAAATCAGTTAAAAATGTGAAACCTGCCGCGAACGCGCCTACTTCCGGTTTAACCGCGGCGGGTTTGGAGCGTCCGAGTAACCTGCTCTGGAGAGGCGGGTCTGTAATTTTAATATTTAAATGAGGCTCCATTCCCCATATTTTGGGAGCTATTTGAATTTAACAGCTGCGGGGTGGGTTTCCCATGGCTCTGCAAAACCGGCAGCTGAAGAGAGGTGTGATCTGCCAGATTCGGCAGGTAAGTAGTTTTCTTGCACTACTTGTGGGCCAGGAGGAGCAGGAATGCTTCCTCCAGCCCCTCAAGAAATTCGTCTGCCGCGATCTGCCTCCCTCCCCACGATTGTCCGACGCACCCCGTGATCTTCAGACCCCCTCCCCCATCTCTCCCTCCCCCATCTCTCCCTCCCCCGAATCTCCCTCCCCTCCACGATTTCTTCCAACAATCTCTCCCTTTCCCCCCTCGCTGCCATGATCCAAACCAACCCCCACCCACCAAGCCCCGATCTTCTCAGATTGCCGGGGACTGTCCCCAGCGGTCCCCAGCTGCGACCTTCTACCACTGGCTTTCCTGCCCGGCAGCCGGTCAGCCTGTCAATCTATCTGACTGGCTGATGAGGTCCTGTTATTAAATTCTGCAGGACCTCTGCGTTCCCGGCATTTCCAGTTTCCCGGCCGCAAACACGTGCCCCCACTCCCTCCCCGTAAATATCGGGGCCATTGTCTCTGTGCCAGAAGTTAAGGTTCTAAATGAAGAGTCTTCACTGATATTTGTTTGAGGAATGAAACTCACAGACAACACACACAATGATGCAAAGGCTGCAGGAGACCTCACATTACAGTTGCTGAGTTCAGTCACTGGGCGATTAGTCCTCTGGCTCTTCCCGAACTTCCATAAAATGGTCTCTCTTTTTAAGCTCAGCTAAAAGGCCATTACATCACCTCCTCCATGACCTCACTCTAGCTTTCACACCAACTTACATCAGCTCAGCATTCCATAGAGTGGGTCTCATAACAAAAGCTGCCCTTTACATGTACAGAAAAGATGAACAGATAGATGTATCTGTTAGGTTAGAACTCCACAAGGCTATCTTTTCTGAAGATAGTTGGGACCAGCTTTGCAGATTTGGCTCTCTTACTGACATTCTCCAGATATTGCCTGCTTCAACAGGATTCTGCAAAAACTGACTTTTAACTACAAAATGGAGTCCTGAAAATAAAACCTTTCCTGCCAGTATTCCTAACCCCACCCCCCTCATTTAGAGGTACAGGCCAAAATCAGTCAGTGAGCTGTTTCTCTCATGGCAAAACCATCATAACAGGATTTATAGTGCAGAATTTTTAAAATATGCACTGTATTTTCTCTCTAATTACTATAATCTGTGCTATTGTCCTTGGAATCATTTTAGTCAAAAATTACCTAACCATCAACACTCCAGTCTGATATACAGTACTCTTGCCAATTTTCCAAACGTTAACCTAGAGATACTGGGGTTGAAATTGGCCATCATCAGCAGTGTAAAACAAGCTGACTCTGGACCTTTTCTTAACATCTTCCAGTTCTGACAAAAGGTCTTCGACCTGAAATGTTAACTCTGTTTCTTTCTCACAGATGCTGCCTGACTTGCTGAGCTTCTCCAGCATTTTCTATTTTTATTTTATATTATAAGCTGATAGTATATCAGCAGCTCGTTTACACTGCGCCAGATTTTCTTTTCTATTGAAGTCAATGGGTAAGGAAATCGGGCACGGTTTAAAACAGGCTGCCGATTCGCTCTCATCCCGATTTGCGCTACTGGCCGTGACCCACCCCTGTAGTAGTTCAGATTATGTTATGTAATTGCATATAAATCCTGCAGAGGGAGCTAGTCGTGATGGTAATGAGGTAATTCGCACGGTTAACTTCAGTCTTAATTATAGGGACAGCAAATTAGAAAATATGCTGAAATGAAGAAAAAGGCGGTGATCTTGTTTAAAATGGAAGAGACGCTGCTTTTTTTTTTATTCAGCACTTCCACACACAATTTCTATGGAGAAAAAGCGGGGGCATGGGACTTTAGGAATGAAGTAACTCTTTCAAAGGTCCAGCACAGGCACGATGGGCCGAATTGCCTCATCCTGTGCTGTCGACTATGATACTATGAATAACTACCAACACAATTACCGCAACAATAGCAACCTGAATTTATATAGTGCCTTTATCACAGAAAAATGTTCCATTGCTCTTCAAAGGTGGGACGGGGCAGGAACAGTTGCTATGGGGACAGTTGAGAGGTGATTGAAGGCCTGTTCAAAAAGGTACTTTTTCAGCAGGCTTTTAAAGTAGGAGAGAACAGGGAGCTGGAGGGGTGTTAGCTCGGTAGTTTCAGAGAGCAGGGCTAAGAAAGCTGAACGCTGTGCGGGTGAAGACATTAGGCAAAAGAAGGTTGTAGAGATAGGGTGGGGAAACGATTTGTAGATGAGGACAAGAATTTTCAATTCACATTAGGGGACAGGGATAGAAACATAGAAACATAGAAAATAGGAGCAAGAGTAGGCCATTCGGCCCTTCAGGCCTGCTCCGCCGTTCAAAATGATCATGGCTGATCGTCTAACTCAGTACCCTGTTCCCGCCTTTTCCCCATATCCCTTGATCCCTTTAGCATTAAGAAATATATCTATCTCCTTCTTGAATATATTTAATGACTTGGCCTCCATTGCCTTCTGTGGTAGAGAATTCCACAGGTTCACCACCCTCTGAGTGAAGAAATTTCTCCTCATCTCGGTTCTAAATGGCATACCCTGTATCCTGAGACTGTGACCCCTGGTTCTGGACTCCCCAGCCATCGGGAATATCCTCCCTGCATCTAGTCTGTCTAGTCCTGTTAGAATTTCATATGTTTCGATGAGATCACCTCTCATTCTTCTAAACTCTAGTGAATATAGGCCTAGTCGACCCAATCTCTCCTCATATGTCAGTCCTGCCATCCCAGGAATCAGTCTGGTAAACCTTCGTTGCACTCCCTCAATGGCAAGTACACCCTTCCTCAGATAAGGAGACCAAAACTGCACACAATACTCCAGATGTGGTCTCACCAAGGCCCTGTATAACTGCAGAAAGACACCCCTGCTCCTGTACTCAAATCCTCTTGCAATGAAGGCCAACATACCATTCACCCTCCTAACTGCTTGCTGCACCTGAATGCTCGCTTCCAGCGACTGGTATACAAGGATACCCAGGTCTCGTTGCACCTCCCCTTTTCCCAATCTATCACCATTCAGATAATAATCTGCCTTTCTGTTTTTACAACCAAAGTGGATAACCTCACATTTATCCACATTATACTGCATCTGCCATGTTCTTGCCCACTCACCCAACTTGTCTAAATCACATTGGAGCCTTTTTGCATCCTCTTCACAGCTCACCTTCCACCCCAGCTTTGTGTCATCTGCAAACTTGGAAATGTTACATTTAGTTCCCTCATCCAAATCATTGATATATATTGTGAACAGCTGGGTCCCAGGCACTGATCCCTGTAGTACCCCACTAGTCACTGCCTGCCACCCAGAAAAGGATCAGTTTATTCCTACTCTCTGTTTCCTGTCTGTCAACCAATTCTCAATCCATGCCAGTATATTCTCCCCAATCCCACGTGCTTTAATTTTGCACACTAACCTCTTGTGTGGGACCTTATCAAAAGCCTTCTGAAAATCCAAAAACACCACATCCACTGGTTCTCCCCTATCTATTCTACTAGTTACATCCTCAAAAAACTCCAGTAGATTTGTTAAGCATGATTTCCCTTTCATAAACCCATGCTGACTTTGTCCAACCCCGTTAATGCTTTCAAGTGTTCTGTTATCGCATCTTTTATAATGGATTTTCCCCACTATTGATGTTAGGCTAACTGGTCTGTAATTCCCTGTTTTTTCTCTCCCTCCTTTTTTAAATAATGGGGTTATATTTGCCACCCTCCAATCTGTAGGAACTGTTCCAGAACCTATAGAATTTTGGAAGATGATCACCAATGTATCCACTATTTCCAGGGCCACTTCCTTTAGTACTCTGGGATGTAGATTATCAGGCTCTGGGGATTTGTCAGCCTTTAGCCCCAATAATTTCCCTAGCACTTTTTTTTTACTAATACTGGTTTATTTCAGTTCCTCCCTCTCACTAGACCCTTACATTTCTGGGAGGTTATTTGTGTCCTCCTTTGTGAAGACAGAACCAAAGTATGTGTTTAATTGTTCTGAAATTTCTTTGTTCCCAGTTATAACTTCCCCCATTTCTGACTGTAAGGGACCTACATTTGTCTTCACTAATCTTTTTCTCTCGACATATTTATAGAAGCTTTTACAGTCAGTTTTAATGTTCCCTGCTAGTTTACTCTTATACTCTATTTTTCCCCTCTTAATCAATCTCTTTGTCCTCCTTTGCTGAATTCTGAACTGCTCCCAATCCTCAGGCTTGCTGCTTTTTCTGGCAATTTAATACGTCCCCTCTTTGGATCCAATACTATCCCTAATTTCTTTTGTAAGCCACAGTTGAGCCACCTTTCCTGTTTTATTTTTGCGCCAGACAGGAATGAATAATTGTTGTAATTCCTGCACATGTTCTTTTAGTAAAGTTCCCCAATCTATCATAGCCAACTCGCACCTCATACTTTTGTAATTTCCTTTATTAGATTCAGGACCCTAGTTTCGGATTCAACTACTTCACTCTCCATCTTAAAGAGGAATTCTATCATGTTATGGTCGCTCTTCCCTAAGGGACCCCACACAACAAGATTGTTAATTAATCCTTTCTCATTGCACAATACCCAGTCTAGGATCGCCTGTTCTCTAGTTGGTTCCTCAACGTATTGGTCTAGAAAACCATCACGTACACACTCCAGGAATTCCTCCCCCACAGTATTATTGCTAATTTGGTTTGACCAATCTATATGTAGATTAAAGTCACCCATGATTATAGTTGCACCCTGCTTGCATGCGTCTCTAATTTCCTGTTTAATGCCCTCCCCTACATCTCCACTACTGTTTGGGGGCCTATAGACAACGTTTTCTGCCCCTTGGTGTTTCTTAGCTCCACCCATACAGATTCCACATTGTGATTTTCCGAGCCAATATCCTTCATAAGAACATAAGAAATAGGAGCAGAAGTAGGCCAATCGGCCCCTCGAGCCTGCTCCGCCATTCAATAAGATCATGGCTGATCTGATCCTAACCTCAAATCTAAATTCATGTCCAATTTCCTGCCCGCTCCCCGTAACCCCTAATTCCCTTTACTTCTAGGAAACTGTCTATTTCTGTTTTAAATTTATTTAATGATGCAGCTTCCACAGCTTCCTGGGGCAGCAAATTCCACAGACCTACTACCCTCTGAGTGAAGAAGTTTCTCCTCATCTCAGTTTTGAAAGAGCAGCCCCTTATTCTAAAATTATGCCCCCTAGTTCTAGTTTCACCCATCCTTGGGAACATCCTTACCGCATCCACCCGATCAAGCCCCTTCACAATCTTATATGTTTCAATAAGATCGCCTCTCATTCTTCTGAACTCCAATGAGTAGAGTCCCAATCTACTCAACCTCTCCTCATATGTCCGTCCCCTCATCCCCGGGATTAACCGAGTGAACCTTCTTTGTACTGCCTCGAGAGCAAGTATGTCTTTTCTTAAGTATGGACACCAAAACTGTATGCAGTATTCCAGGTGCGGTCTCACCAATACCTTATATAACTGCAGCAATACCTCTCTGTTTTTATATTCTATCCCCCTAGCAATAAAAGCCAACATTCCGTTGGCCACTATTGCATTGATTTCCTCCTTTACCAACAACGCTACCCCACCTCCTTTCCCTTTTTGCCAGTCCTTCCTAAATATTGAATACCCCTGGATGTTCAGTTTCCATCCTTGGTCATCCTGCAGCCATGTCTCTGTAATTGCAACTATATCATAACCGTTAATATCTATCTGTGCTGTTAATTCATCTAACTTATTGTGAATGTTCCGCGCATTAAGGCACAATGCCTTTAGACTTGATTTTTTAAGATTGCTAGTCATCTTAGTTTTATTTTGCACTATGGCCCTATTTGTTTTTCGCCCTTGTTTTCTCTGCCTTCCACTATTGCTTCTTCCCTTTCTGTCTTTTGTTTCTATCCTTGTTTGCCCCTCCCCTGTCTCCCTGCTCAGGTTCCCATCCCCCTGCCATTCTAGTTTAAACCTTCCCCAACAGCACTAGCAAACACTCCCGCGAGGACATTGGTCCCGGTCCTGCTCGGGTCCCACCTTCCCCAGAACCGTTCCCAATGTCCCAAGAATCTAAATCCCTCCCTCCTACACCATCCCTGCAGCCACGCATTCATCTGGTCTATTGTCCTGTTCCTATACTCACTAGCACGTGGCACTGGTAGTAATCCTGAGATCACTACCTTCGAGGTCCTGCTTTTTAATTTACCTCTTAACTCCTTAAATTCACCTTGCACGACCTCATCCCTTTTTTTACCTATGTCGTTGGTACCGATATGGACCCATTTCCTTTCTGCCTGCATAATCTTTACCTGCGGTGTGACCACTTCACTGAACGTACTATCCATGATAATCTTGTTTCCTCATATCCCATGATCCCTTGCATTAAGAAATATATCTATCTCCTTTTTGAATACATCTAATGACTTGGCCTCCACTGCCTTCTGTGGTAGAGAATTCCACAGGTTCACCACCCTCTGAGTGAAGAAATTTCTCCTCATCTCGGTTCTAAATGGCATACCCCGTATCCTGAGACTGTGACCTCTGGATCTGGACTCCCCAGCCATCGGGAACATCCTCCCTGAATCTAGTCTGTCTAGTCCTGTTAGAATTTCATATGTTTCGATGAGATCACCTCTCATTCTTCTAAACTCTAGTGAATATAGGCCTAGTCGCCCCAATCTCTCCTCACACGTCAGTCCTGCCATCCCAGGAATCAGTCTGGATCTCGTGTAAAATAGAAAGGACACAGCAAAGTTCCACAGATTGTAATGTGATGTGTGACCAATTAATCTGTTTTTATGGTGTTGAGGAATGAATCTTGGTCAGGACTCCAGGAGACTTCTTGTTTTTGTGTCATGAAGTGCCATTGGATCTTTCACCTCAACAAGTTGGGTCTCAGTTTAACATCTCATCCAAAAGACAGCCCCTCTGAGAACTCCCTCAGTACTGCATTGGATGCCTCCCTCCCCAACCCAAATTACAACTCCAGACCCTGTCCCCAACCTACCTATTTCATCCAAGCCCCAGTTCCCTGGTTTCCTCAGTCACAAGGCCCCCATACCCCCCTAGGCCATTTCACTCCTCCCTCTCAGTTCTGGACTCAGCCCCCCGACCCCCCAACATTCCAGTCCGGGTCTCCAGCTCTTTTTCAGGCCAGTCTTCAAACCTCCCATCCACGTTTTCTCCCAGCCTGAGATCCTTGCTCTCTCCCAGTCCCGGATCTCATTCCTAGCTCCCAGTATCTAAGCCTGTCCAAGTCAGAATCAAACTGGCGAACCTGATGCAAATTCTGTCAGTGAAAAACTTTGGCACCAGCAGCACTTTTTCATCAGTGAAGTATCTGTTGAAACTGCCTCCTCAAGAGGGTTTCAGTGCTATCAATGGCACCAGATTTTTTTTTACACTATTGTGCTGTCTCTGATTACATTTTTGCCATGGAAGCAAATTTGGAAGATGAAGGGGCATTAGAGAAAGAGAACGGCAGGTTCCTTATAGCTGCTAACTTGTATCGCAGAGTGATGGGATATAGGTTTACACCTACAGATTCCCCATACTGAGTTCCCAAGCAAGAGTAGCATTCACAAAGGCCAGGAAGCAACTCACCTTGCCCGCCCTTTCAATGGCATGCGGCACAAGGAAAAAAGAGTGGAAGAAAACAAAATGATAAACAAAGTAAAGTTTTTCTTTAGATTTAATCAACTCAACTTGCTACAAGTGTGGCCTGAAGCTAGTGAATTCAATTCCACTGGTAGAGGTTCAGTGAAAGAGCAATATGTTATTGCTCCTTATACGGTAATGTGCTGTGGAAATCCTATGCCATTGCAAACCATAGGATTAGCAGATCACCAAATAATATTAGCACTTTCAACCCCGGTGTTAATGCTAATCAGTGTTAGATGAAGCAGCTCAACACTTTTTCTATTAGTCACTACCATTTTGTTAACACTGGAGGGCAGCATATAGCTCTATCTTCCCAAGTAATTGTAATGCAGTCCTTTGACACTACAGTGCATCCTGTCATGCCTAAATGCGCATAGAACGCAGACTACGTCTGAGGTGCAATACACAACTCCAGAATCAAAGGCACAACTGTAACAGCTTTAACAAACTTTATGCTGACATTACTTTGTTTAATGGATGAGGCAGTCTGCGGAATGAAAAATGGAACATGCTTTCTTGAAAAAAGTGTCCGAACACCAGTCTTTTGTCGAGTCACCACGTTACTCGAATTGATTAGAGGATTTTAATTTCAATATATAACGGTCTTGTTCCATCAAATTGTTGCCATTTAAAATTAGAGACAATTTAACAACTAAATGTTAAAACTGAAATATTTAGTGATTTGGGAACTCTTGTTATAACTATTCAATGTGTAAAATTCAGCCTATGCAGCAGCAATCTCTGCAGTTCAAACAGAATCCATTCTTTTTTAGTTGAATTGACATGATGAGCACTATGTAAATGCAGGTACACTATTATAAAATCCAAATGTAAAAATCAAAGTCTAAAACCCATCGTTAAAAATATCAGAATTGCATCTGATGAATTGATCAAGTAAAGGAGTGAAATTGGACAGAAAATAAACAATGTTTTTGTTTTCCAAAAAAAGGGTGGACGTGCACTTTGTATAAATAACTTCAGAGAAGTCCGAGGACATTACCAAATCTTCACTTCCCTTTTTCTTGTAAGAAGCAGAGTTGTTTTGCAGCCAGTAATTGCTACTTATTATGGCACACAATGAAAAGAAGGTAGAGAAGGACTACAAACGGTTTTATAGGCTTGTCAGCAGGGATCTTTTGGTACAAATTACTGGATAAATGAAACAGCCTGATGTTTCCTCAGTTAAAACGGCGAGTTATGTCAAAGAAGGAGAGGTGGAGCAGCATCAGCAGGCAGTGTTAAGGTTACCTGCTGGGTCCTAATTGGTGACCAGTGTTGTTAATGGCTTCCTGTGGCTGAGTGTTTACATGTCATTTGCTCGGTGCTTTGTATCTCAGCTACTAGAACTACTGACAAGTTCTTCTATCTGTCTTTTTTTTTAGAATACCACAAGGCGGTTATTTGGTCAGCAGTCAGAATGTTCCCAGCTCTGTCATAATGTCAAATATCTCAAGTCCATTCCAAAGTCACATAATTACATGGTATGAATCATGAATCTCTCGTTTTCTATCCCCTTTCCAAAGTACCTTGAATCTATTCAGTCAATTGTTATTCAAATTTCATATGCTAAGTTGGTAGCAGAGTCAGAAAAGACAGTTTTAACATCCTTACCACCCAAACTATTTTTTCTGTTAAATTCTTCTTTAAATAATTTCAAAAACTGCAGGACAATTCCAGGAGAAACTAAAAAGCATCATTTATTTCTTGCGCAATTAAGAAACATCCAAATCTTTTTGCTCCTCTCCCCACTTAGCCTATTTTTCCACCCAAAAAGAGCCAGTTAAACGGATAACACTTAAATAAATGTAAACAACCCTAGCCTCTGAAAATATGTGAAGGGAAAGGGGTCACCTGTTAGCACTGGTGTTATAAATGCACAGGTACAATGAACAACATCTAAGTGTACTTGTTATATAAGTGGCTGACCCTGGCCTTGGCATTTCTCAAGTATTAAATGCCTTGCAAATGTCAGAAGAGAGCTCAATTTTAGTGTAGAAAAAAGCCTAACCATTAATAGCAGTTTTAGATCCAAACCCCATATTAACTAAGATTGTATATTTGTCCTTAAGTTTTTAGTGTTACACAAAATCTGTATGTCCAGCTCCCATATTGTTCAGTGGGTAAATGCAATGCATGGGTGGTACGAAATCATAAAGACCAGGAGGCCCCATTAGCTAATCTCAACCCATTCCAGATTGCTGGAATATGCACCTGTGAGTAGATAGGGTGAGGATACCATCAAGTTCAGCTCGGATACCCACAGTCAAATATAGCACTGAATATATCTCATAGACATGGGATTGAACCCGGGACCATGCTGGGCAGTTTGCTACTTTCTGGATTAGCTCACTGAGCCACTGCAGAGGCTGAGAGCACTGTTTTTGTGCTTTTGGCAGTGAAATGAGGTAGTGTTATAATCTTTACTACAAAGCTGCACGTGCAAGAATGAATATAGAACATAGTTTACAAATATATTTTAAAAAACAACAGTGGGCATTTGGATGTTTTCAATGAGTTTATGAGAATAGGCCGAAGAGCTGCACTAGAAATCAGTGAGATTTATACCTGGATCTGATGTTACTTTGTGAAAAACCTATTATTCAAACTTCCTTTGTTCAGATTGTAGAACTGCAGAACCAACTGGCCAAGAGTGGGATTCTGAAAAACCGAGGAGATTATGAAGACTTCTGGCGCCTGATAAAACAAAATTCTCGTGCTTTGCCGTTTGAAACAAAACTACAGGACGTAAAGTTAAAAAGTTTAGTTGTATTACCGTACCCATTTAAATCACTTAAAAGAGTCTAAGAAAGTCTAGGGGAGCTACATTTTGTTCAAAGAGCTCCCTCGTTCTATATAGAAAATATAGGCGCATTATTAATTTAGCTAACATTTTTATAGTATATAAATTTTATTGTCAGGTATTAGCGTTGCCTCTAAGTCAGAAGAATGTTGATTCAAGCCCCACATCCATCCATCCATCCTTTCTTTCTATCTGATACAGGGCTTCAGTTATCATTTTAATGTAAGAGTAAACAGTATATTGACTGGTTCCTGTGATGTCACTGTGGCATAAAAATTGATCTTGGTAGTGCGGCATTTCTGTTGACTGTCCCTGCGTTGATTGGCCAGGCGTTACACCTCTCACAGGCTCCCTGCTGAGCCTGAGCCACCTCATACACTGCTCCCCTCTGATGTCCAAGTTGAACTATGCCCTGTGGTAGTTTGTTCTGCGAATGATGTGTATCCCATGTCACCAAGCTCCTGGGCTACCTTCACCTCAAGATCCTGCTCCGCAATGGAATAACCAGTCATGGCTGTTGCAACCATGCTGTATAAATGTGTACAACAGTGGAGCTTTGACGCACTAAACTTCCAGATATCAAACACCTTAATATATCGAAGTGTTGACAGGGCCCCACCCAAGGCCCCGGATCAAACTGTATTTATTTTAACAGAGTGTCTTATTTTGCAGACAAATACAGTACAGCTGTAGAATTATTCTAATTGTACCTTCAAAATCTGACTGAAAATCAACCAATTACTTTTAATCAATAGCGTGGTTGAATGTGCTTTAGATCTTAACATGGTTTCACCAATAGTAAAAAGAAATTGTTTATGCTACTTCCCTTTAACATTATGTAATTTCAGAATCATGTGGCATTAAAAAGTCACCCATTTGAAAACTATTTTTAGTATTATTCACTAAAATACAAATATTGCTGTCGATAATAAATAGTAATTGTAATTGTTCTCTACCGCCCACCCAAGTACCACGCCACGTTTCTCACCGAGATATCTTCACTACTTTCCTCCCTCAGCCTCTGCACCGAGTATCTTCTCATCCTTGGTGATTTCAACCTCCAGTTCAACGCATTATGGCCTGTCTCCACTGAATTCATTGCCCTCCTATCCTCCCTTAATCACTCCCTCCATATAAACTCCCCTACCCATATTCACGGCCACCCCCTTGACCTTGCCATCTCACGTGGCCTCACTACTCCCATTGTGTCATCACAGATAAGACAATCTCTGATAATTTCCTTGTATCCCTCACCACTCACATCCCCCTTCCCCCTCCCAACCGCACTTCCTTCTGTGTCCACCCTTGGAAAATATTCTGCCGCAAGTCACTTAAAACGGTACTTTCAAATTCCCAACTGTCTAGCCTTCGGCCCTCCATTCACCATGACATTTCTGCAGCTACCAATCTGCTCAATCACACTTTCACCTCCACCTTTGAAGCCCTTGTCCCCATTAAAACCGTTACTCTCTCTCACCCTGGTCGTTCCCCCTGATACAGCCCTCATCTCCAGTCCTTCAAGTCCAAGGTACGCAGACTTGAATGTTTATGATGGACAACTGGTTTGGCCATTCACCGCCAGATCTGGCTGGACTACATAAAGAACTATTGGGTCCTGCTCTCCTCTGCCAAAACTGGTCACTATTCCAGGATCATCCTGGAATTCAAAGATAACCCCCAGCTTCTTCTCCACTACAAACCGTCTTCTTAAACCCCTCTCCCCTGCCCCATCCACCCTCACCTCCAACAACAAGTGCCAGGGAGCTCATGGACTTCTTTGTCACTAAGATTGAGACCATCCATTCAGCTGCCTCTGCCGCTTCCCTTCCTTCCCCTATCCCACCAAACCAAACATCCCCTAAGGTCCCCACCTGCCCTAGCCCTGAACTTGTATCTTTCTCTTGTTTCTCTCCTATCTCCTCTCATGCCCTCTTTGAGCTCATCTTGTCCATGAGACCCACTTTCTGCTCCCTCGACCCTATTCCCATCAAACTGCTGACCACCCAACTTCCCTTCCTCACCCCCATGTTAGCTAATATTGTTAACGGTTCCTTCTCCTCAGGTACTCCCCTTCAAATCTGCCGTCATCACCTAACTCCTCAAATAACCCACCCTTGACCATCCCATCTCCAACCTCCCTTTCCTCTCCAGAGTCCTTGAATGTGTTGTCGCCTCCCAAATCCGTGCCCATCTTTCCCGCAACTCCATGTTTGAATCCCTCCAATTGGGCTTCCGCTCCTGCTAGAGTACTGAAATGGCCCTTATCAAAGTCACAAATGACTCTGACCTTGGTAAACTATCCCTCCTCATCTTTCTCGACCTGTCTGCAGCCTTTGACACAGTTGACCACACCATCCTCCTCCAATGCCTCTCCTCCGTCGTCCAGTTGGGTGGGACTGCTCTCGCCTGGTTCCATTCCCATCTATCCAGTCATAGCCAAAGAAGCACTTGCAATGGCTTCTCTTCCTGCCCCTGCACCATTGCCTCTGGAGTCCCCCAAGGATCTACCCTTGGTCCCTCCTGTTTCACATCTACATGCTTCCCCTCGGTGACGTCATTCGAAAACACAATGTCAGATTCCACACGTACGCTGACGACACCCAGCTCTACCTCACCACCACCTCTCTCGACCCCTCCACTGTCTCTGATTTGTCACGCTGCTTGTCTGACATCCAGTATTTGATGAGCAAAAATTTCCTCCATCTAAATATTGGGAAGACTGAAGCCTTTGTCTTTGATCCCCACCACAAAATCTGTTCCCTAGCCACCGACTCCATCCCTCTCCCTGGCCACTGTCTGAGGTTGAACCAGACCATTCGCATCCTTGGCGTCCTATTTGACCCTGAGCTGAGATTCTGACCCCCACATCCTCTCCATCACCAAGACCGCCTACTTCCAACTCCATAACATTGCCAGCCTCCACCCCTGTCTCAGCTCATCTGCTGCTAAAACCCTCATCCATGCCTTTGTTACCTCTAGACTCAACTGTTCCAATGTTCCCTGGCAGGCGTCCCATCTTGCACCCTTCGTAAACTTGAGCTCATCCAAAACTCTGCTGCCCGTATCCTAACTCACACTAAGTCCTGTTCACCCATCACCCCTGTGCTCGCTGACCTACATTGACTCCCGGTCCAGCAACGCCTCGATATTAAAATTCTCATCCTTGCTTTCAAACCCCTCCGTGGCCTTGACCCTCCCTATCTCTGTAACCTCCTCCAGTCCTACAATGCTGTGCGATCTCTGTGCTTGTCTAATTCTGGCCTCTTGCACATCCCTGATTTTAATCACCCTACCAGTGCCTTCAGCTGCCTAGGCACTTAGCTCTGGAATTCCCCCCCTAAACCTCTCCATCTCTGTACCTCTTTCCTCCTTTAAGATGCTCCTTAAAACCTACCTCTTTGGCCAAGCTTTTGGTCACCTGTCTTAATATCTCCTTATGCAGCTTGGTGTCAATTTTGTTTGATAACGCTCCTGTGAAATGCCTTGGGATGTCTTACTATGTAAAAGGTGTTATATAAATGCAAGTTGTTGTAATGTAATTCTATTCTTTTGCTGATAGTGATGACGTCATTACCTCCCTTCAACAATAGACTTGTGCAAGATGAAGCAAAAAGCCCATGTGTAGCCAGAATGAAAAACAACCATCTTACAACTGTAAGTAATTCATCTTCAAATAATCAAGGCAATTACTATGACATGTAATTAATTATTTAGATTGCTTTTCCTTCACTGAAACTAAATTAATATACGATTGTTTCACCTCTTAATGTTTGTATTATAACCTGCCAATATTATAAATATTCCTTTTTTTTAATTGTCTTGAATTGCCAATATAAATAGTTCATAACGTTTGATGTGCCCCAAAAGCTCAGTCTTTTTTTATCCTTTTGGGCTAATTTTCTCCTCCTCTTCTCTCTTTGCTGGGGTGCAATTCTACAGGTACCCAAGTGGTTATTATTTACGTGTGATCCTTGACACATCAGCAGGATATTCACTGTGAGAGGGAATCGCAGCTGACCCTGCACTCCTTCAATGTCCACACATGCGCATTTACAACAGAATTGCTGGATAGCGATCAGGAGTGGGAACCCCGGCTGATTTTTCCTGGTAGATAGTGATAAGCAGTGGGAGGCCTGACTGACTTTTTCCCGCTGGATAGTAATAAAGAGTTGGAAGCCTGGTTGATTTTTTTTTCCTTTTTCCAAGCCCAGGGGATATGATGCCAATTGTAGAGCATCCTGAGACTGTCCTGGCCTGCATAGTTCAGCTACACCCTAGCTAAAACTCACTCAGCCATTGGGGGAGCCATGCTCCATTATTTCTGTGTGATCCCTGCATTGATTGTTTACTACAAAGATTGATATCAGTCTGGCAGAACATATCCTTTAAAATGCACAAATATACAATGTAATTGCAGCTTCTTATTTCAGAAACATATTTAATTTCTGCAAAAATGTAAAGAAAGATGTGGAACTTGGTGAAATACAGTAGCTGCCTGTTTTGATCCTCTCTGGTGTGTGCTCTACTTAGGTTGACTTTTAGTACTTTATAGACCTTTTATAAATGCTATTTCATATGCAAAACAGTATTGAGACATACCAGTATAACACTGCCAATATGAACCCCTATGAATTCATGAAAAAATGCTTTAAAACTCACTTACTTGGATTTAATTTGAGGGCACTTTATACTTTCCTTATGCAAATATAAATTGTAAGCATCTTTGAAAGGCGTATGCTGTTCCCAGAGTACGTAGTGATTAGCTGTTTGTATCCTGATGCTGCCTGCACCCAGTACAAAGTGTCTGTGTTCCTTGCACTTATATAGTTTTGAACCAGAACTCAGCACACAGGGCTGCACTCAACATGTGGTAGTGCAGATATATGCGCCACTGAGAAAATGTAGTTTAAACTGTAGCTGCCAACGGTTACACATTGTGAAGCGGAATAACAAGAATGGTTTCACAGTAGATGGGCTATATTTTCAACCAAAAAAAGTATCAGTTTTGATGGCGCTTTCATATTTTTTTCTGTGTGAAGAATATTAAATTGTTCAACAAGGAGTAATAGGCATCTTTTTGAGGATGTGATATAATTGTAGACTATGTATCCACAGTGAATTGCAGTATATTTTGCAGGCTGAGGTACATCTGTGCTGACCAATGCTTCTTGTTTTTCAAATGCTGTTTTTAATAAGTCAGCAGAAATATATTTTCCAGTTTTGTGAGTTACAATTTTTATAACTAAGTGTGAGATTTAGTTTACATTCTTGCAGCAGTTTTTTTCCACATTGATGTGATGGGGGGGAAGGGAAGCTTGTTTAGAAAGAGAAGTAGGAGGAGGAATGAATGATGGAAGTCAAGGATGACTCCAGGTTTACCTCAACCCTAGTTTTCTTGTGTACAGACTAACAGCTGTGCCCTGGGTGATGAGTTGGGGAGGGTTGGGCCCTTCACACAGCAGTGCGACTTGAACATCAGTCTTCCAATCCACTAGACGTGGCAGTATTTCTTAGCTCAATTTGTCAAGCGATTGCTGAAGGCAGTTAATGGTTTAATTTTCAGGGCACATTCTTTCTTTGAGTACTGCATGATCTGGAAGAAAGTCAGTGGACATCTTGTGATATTAGACTCATCTGTTTCATCACACTTGTTTTTTCTGCAGACTATTCACTTATACGGGGATTTAATTTAATACGACATCTTTTTAAATGTGGTTAACACACAATAAAGGTTTATAAGCCTAAATTATAGTCATCAAATGATAAAAAGAGTAAAATTATCACACAAAATAGAAAATTATATTAAGTTCAATGTGTAATGAATGTGAAATTATAATAAGAGGACAGAAACCAATATAATCTTTACTCATTCGAGTTGCTTTTATTTATTTTTAACATGAGTTTGATTTTCTCAGAAAATATGCCTCTTTTATTTATTTTACACGCTTACTGATCTTTTTAACTTATTTTCTATGATTTTAGGTTAAAATATTTATTTTTTCCAATGTAATTATATATATTTACACACTTATATTTTATTTATTTTGATAAGGGTGAAAGACTATTTAGTGCTGATAACTTTTTATTCTGCCATGTTCTTCAATTTATCCTTTGTATATGTTGCTTTTTGTAATTCCTCAAATAGGGATAACATTGAATACTTTGTTATCTCCAGGTTAATTTTGCTACAGAGGATTCCGTTATGAAGCAGTGATGTTTGGTACACTGCACACTTTTATCTGTAATATGGGATGTGGTGAGGAACAGTTAACTGTCTGGCTTATACTAAGATGAGTGTTTACATTCCACATGTATCGTTGCACAACATATTTGAGAAAGATCAACTTGAAGATAAACTTTGAGCAATTCCTACAAAGATACAATTCTAATTGGTACTTGATTTTGATTTCTTTGTAGACTTACCCAGGGAGAGTTACGTTTTATACTTTAACATCATTACTTATAAAACGAGCTACCTTTTCTCAGAACATATAGAAATGATTGACCAGGAGTGTTTGATCCGCTGCATTTCACAAATGTTAGTCATAGAATCATACAGCACAGAAGGAGGCCATTCGGCCCATCGGGCCAGTGAAAGAGCTATCCAATTAGTCCCAACCCGTGCTCTTTTCCTATTGCCCTACAAATTTTTCCTTTTCAAGTATATATCTAATTCCATTTGAAAGTGTTTCCATTGCCCTTTCAGGCAGTGTATTTCAGATCATAACCACTCGCCGCATTAAAATTCTTCTCATCTCCCCTCTGGTTCTTTTGCCATCAGGTAAATCAGTATTAGCCTTTAGCTGTGATGACCCTCTGAGGTCAAATAGTCTCTGACATTCATTGTCTGGGCTCAATTATGGAACATGACCATTTAAATGAGGCATTAGAGAGCTCTTGGAACCATATTTGCCGATCTTGTGTTCCTAGTGAGGAGCCATGCTCAAAGTGAACATGAATTGGAGATTGGGTTACAACATTGTAGCAGCAATTCTCTGACTCGTCCTTTGAGCATGGCTTGCCGTTGGAAGCACAGGATCAGTGAATCTAGCCATGTAGCCAACATGAGTGTGCATGTTCAGGATGGGAAGCACAGGAAAGGGGAGACATTTTGAAGGAAAAAATAAAATGCGCACAGTATTGGAATGTATGGGAATGGTATGAGAAGGATACCTCATGCTTGAGTTTCCTGTGCACAGCACATGCTGGCCACAGGCCTTCACTGTTAACTAGAAACTTTAGGTGCAGTCAGAATCAATGGTCAGAGATTTGGGAGAAGGATCTGCAGGGGTTCTCCTGATCATTCGCCGTAACTTCGGCAGGGCATCTGCGGGGAAACCCCAGAGAAATGGCGTAAACGCTGTTAACGTCCTTTCCACAGGGTTTCCACAGATCTTCCATCGAAGTTACACTGAACAATTGGGAAAAAAATCCCTGTAGAAATTCAACCCCTTGGTACTGTACTTTTTCTCGCTGCATGACACTGTATAAATAAATTACCTGTCGTCTCTTGTAGCCATTCACAATACAGGATTAAGGATTTAAAGGTGTCAGTAAACCCAGAAATGTATGTCAGCTTCAGCATATTAGCCCTTTCAGTTGTCTACAACAGTAAAACTAGAAGTAAGAGGCTCTCCTGATGACTCAGTTGATCAGTGTACTGGTTAGATTGAAATTCAGCAGAAAGGTTCTGCTTTCAATCCTTGATCTGTGCCGTTATTTTTCAACCAGGGTGGCATTAGGGATGCCCAGCACCCTGGGCAAAAGAAGGGAAAGAATCACTCAGGGTTCCTGCTATTGACTCATGCTAGAGAGTCTTTGTGAGTCTGGGTGTCAGCCGAGAACAGGATTGGGCTCAATTGTGATGCACTGTATGGTGAAGAAGCTCAATTTTAAAATTCTCATCCTTGTTTCCAAATCTCTCCATGGTCTTGCCCCTCCCTATCTCTGTAACCTCCTCCAGCCCTACAACCCTCCAAGATCTCTGCGCTCCTCCAGTTCTTGTCTCTTGCGCATCCCCAGTTTTAATCACTCCGCCATTGGCAGCTGTGCCTTCAGCTGCCTAGGCCCTAAGCTCTGGAATTCTCCCCCTAAACCTCTCCGACTCCCCACCTCTCTCTCCTCCTTTAAGACACTCCTTAAAACCTACCTCTTTGACCGAGCTTTTGGTCACCTGTCCTAATATCTTCTTATGTGGCTTGGTGTCAAATTTTGTTTGATAACACTCCTGTGAAGCGCCTTGGGACGGTTTCCTATGTTAAAGGTGCTATATAAATGCAAGTCGTTATTGTTGTTGTTGATGACACTCACATGTCTAGGCTCACGCATGGTGCTGGAGGACATAAGGAGCTTTGCCTCAACATGTGTTGGTGTCTTCAGGAGGGGAAGAGAAATCACCTTATTAGATTTTTCAGGATATCGCAAGCATTTCACATCCAACAAAGTACTTTTTGAAGTGCGTCACTGTTGCTATGTGAGTAAACACGACAGCCAATCTGTGCAGAAGGGGAGAAAATTGGAAGGGGGAGGGAATTAAGGGTGCAGAAATCCCTGAATACTATATTAAGCTATATCTTTGCAGGCCAGAGAAGTGTTTATTTAAAATATTTCATGGGATATCACAAACAGTAATAGATTTAAACTTCACAGGTAAAACAATATGGTTTTTGTTGCTACTGTGAACCTAGGTGTGAGAATCAATTTTTAGATTGCACTCATTTTGGATGATCTGCATCACAATTATTACAAGCAGGGAGTGTACTTATTGATATAGTATCTATCATTAGCTATGTGGTCAGTCCATGTATACATCCTGTCTTAAGCTCTGTGATCCATCGCATTCTTTAGAAGTTCGGTCCTACACAATTTGACCATTAAACCTCTTATGAGTACTTTCAGCTGACTTTTGTAATTGCTTCCAAATGCTGTGAGGATTACTGGGAATGTCACCAAACCGTGAGGAGGCCAGGCAGGTCTTTCATCCTACCTCCTGTCTAAGGTAAGCCACATGGGCCACTGTTTACCCTGCCTGGCCCAGGACAAACAGATCTTCGCTCATTCCTTGTTACCATCAGTCTGACTTGAGCAAAAGAAATTGTTCACAGAAGCACGATAAAAAAGCAACAAGAAAAATACTGTTTAAAAGAGGAAGAACAAAAGACCAAATAGTATATTATATTCAAAAAGCTGCTGAAGCAGATGCTAAAAGTGGCATTTTTTCTAAAACAGGCAGTAGAGATACATTATTATCTCAGAACATTACTTTCATTAAACTGTGTCAGCTGGGCTCAGTTTACGGCACTCAGCTCTGAATCAAAAGATTTGGGTTTTGACCTTGAATTCATAATCTAGGCTGACAGTCCATGGCATGTGTCTTTTTATATTATATTGAACAATGCAGCTTACCAGATCAGAAGGAACTGATTTTCCATTAGTTTAAAGCTACTCCAAATGGCAGAATGGATAAGAATTACAGTCCCCAACACTTACATCATCCACTTATCACGGGCAGCCACTTATATCGGGCAAATGGCGCTAACCATTGGCCGGTACCATTAGAGTAATTTACAAAGAAAGAAAGACTTGCATTTATATAGCGCTTTTCACAACCTCAGGACATCCCTAAACGCTTTACAGCCAATGAAGAACTTTTTAAAGTGTAGTAACTGTTGTAATGTAGGAAACGCGGCAGCCATTTTGCGCACAGCAAGGTCTCACAAACAGCAATATGAAAATGTCCAGATAATCTGTTGTGGTGGTGTTGGTTGAGGGATAAATGTTGGCCAGGACACCGGGGAGAACTCCGCTGCTCTTCCTCGTAATAGTGCCATGGGAAAGGGGGCGCTTATAACTCATGGATTGCACCAGCTATTTCAGGTAGTTCTTCGCACCTCATTAACCCCTGTGCAGCATTTACCGACGTGCGATGTTTGGTTTTTATCACTGATGAGGACTCCAGGAAGCGCCGTTGTTGCTGTGTGTCTCTCCTATGATTCTCTCTTTGCTGCAGACTCGCGTTTTCTGATGGCGCTTCTCTAGGTCAGAACAGGAACTGAGTGGAAGCTGCATCCAACACTAATCCATATTTCAGTAACCAGTAGAGGTCACAGGAATCACAGCAGTGGTGATTGGTTTTACCGTCCACCGCTTATAGCAGGTAAATCTCATTAAGACCAACATGCCCACTATAAGCGGTGCGGACTGTACATGATCCGACGTCTGGTGACATCATGATCCAGGCAGCTGCGTGAGGGAAGAACTCCGAACTCCAACGCCACTTTCTGGTGGAAATCACCTCTCACAGAAGGGAAAACTAGCAAAATAAGAAGACATAATTTTTTCCACAGCATGCCACCTAAAAAGGTTACCAGACAGCTGGTAACGGCTCCCAAAGTCCAATTGCCATACTGCTCCCCTGCCCCCACCTCATCACCCAAAGTCAGCTCTTGGAACTGAACATATAGGGAAGCCTTCCTCAGCCTCTCGTCTCAGCCTTGCCTGCAAGCCAAGGGATACTGTAACAGCTGATCTGCCGGTCCTCAGTGACTTCTTTCCCCCACCCTGTTCAAAATATCAGCGAAGTCCTTAACAGTCTCAGCAGGACCGCTGACTAAAATGCTAATCCTGCTGCTGACTCACTTGTTACATTAGCTCCCTGTGCTCCCACTCTGACTCAAAGCAGAAGTTTCCCTCACAAAAGCGGTGAGCGCTAGTGTTGAAATATACTCACCTCTTACATCTCACCTCTTACTCTTCCCTCAGTGAAGCCGCTGATCTGCTATCCCACTGGGCCACAAGGAACCTTGGCGCCTGAGAGGCTGTACATAAAGCAATGGCCTCCCCACCTTGCCATCTACAGAACAGCAGCTGAAAATCTGCTCCCATTATTAGTAACGCAGCCCCCCATCCCCCCACACAGTGGACCGAAATACCGGAAGCCATTTCCAACCCCACCACCCCGAGCAGCCAATGCCGGCAACCGCCTGATGTCCAGACCAGTAACCACACCAAGAGGAACCCCAACACCACTTACAGAGGACCAGTTGCTGCAACCTCCAAGGATAACGCACCAAAAACAGAAACAGAATTAGCACAATATGGCTCTTAACAGTCAACACTAATTCTCCAGTTATATTAATTACACTGTAGGAACCAGAACAGTTCCAAAATTGGCCAAAGACCAGTGTGCAGTACAACCAGTATGATTTAATTGCGAACTTCTGATTTTTGTCTCATTGGCTGACCTTTCAGTAACAGTATAGGTTCAAGCTGGGCTTGATTTAAAATTGCCTGTCTCAGAACTTTTAGTATAGTGACTTGATATGTGACATAATTACACGGTACATTCTAGAATGGTCCTAGGAGAAGTGGTCATGTTGTTACAATTTTATGTAGGGCTGTATAACCAAATACTGTTTATGAACACTTTTAACTCATTTGTATGATATTGCTTTGCTATGTTAATGATGGTGTAAAATAAATAGCTTAACACCAGTTAAAATGATGACAAAATAATGTCATAGGGTGCAATAAGACAGTTGTGGAAGGCAGGCATACATTTAGTGGTTCAGTGGACTTGTACTTGGGCTCTTTATCCTCTGTGTTGGGGGGATGGGGTCTGTGTTACTAATAATGGGAGCAGACCTTCAGCTGCTGTTCTGTAGATGGCAGGGTGGGGAGGCCATTGCTTTATGTACAGCCTCTCAGGCATCAAGGTTCTAAAAGGTGAGCATTAGGTGTTCATTCACAAATATCACACACAGTAGAGGATAAGATTGATATAGACAAGTGGAAAAAAATGATATTTGGAAATGATTATCAGACAGTAATTTAACCCAAAATTTCTAATATCATAAGCAATGAACGCAAGGTTATAACCATTATTAAACCCTGAGATTAAATTATTGACTTGTACTTGCTCCAGAACATTTTTAAAAAAGAAAAGGTTTTGTGTTGTATGAAAGGCAGGTTGTATATACTGTTTACAGTAAAATGTATGTGAGTCTTTGTTCAGTGATCTGTTTCTTTACTGGTGGTCTGTACCAGTTCAGATAGCCACAGCTAATGTGCTCCATCATGCTGCTGTATGATACCATTCACACTGAATGATTAATACCTGTGACATTATAACTTGCAAGTTTATAAAGGAATAATTAGCAGTTAGTTACCAGGAAATTCTATGTCCAACATGCACTCCAACTCTGTACTTGTAAACCATACAGCTAGTGCTGCTGGTTGTTACACTTGTCAATGAGTGTCTAACTCTGTTTAGTAGGGCTGTGTATCATGTTAGTAAGGGTGTGTAACTCCTGCAGGTATCTGTCTAGTTGAAATTAGGAAGAGGGTAAGAAGAGTAGCAGTGACTTGTGCTGACAAGTATTTTATTAGTGTTGAATTCTCACTACTTGAATGACAAACATGTCTGCCTGGTGACAGAACATTCTGTTTCAGCTCTGCCAAGCACAATTCTCCTGGCCTATTGGAGGAAGAAGAGCATATGGCTAATTGTAAGGTTTCATGTTTCTTGCAGCATTTATCCTTCCCTTGCTGCCCCGCCTACTTCAAATTTTCCTTATGATTTTCTCCCATTGCTCATCTTTTCCTGAAGTGTCTGATGTTGGAACGTGGTTCCATGGACACTGGCACTCCCTGATATCTCACCCAAGTGATCACTCTTTGTATATGAGTGTGATGGTGAGTGTCAACAGATCTTTTGATAATGGAGGGCTATCACTTCTGAGCTGCATTCTGTCCTTGAGACCAATACACTTCCTACAGGGTCATGGAAAACAATCAGGAGCAGGAACCCTGGCTGATTTTTTTTTCTCCCCACTATCCCTAGTTCAGGGACACTGAATCCAACTGTAGCACTCCGAGTGCTCCCCCAGTTGAGATCAGTTAACTGTACACACACCATGGGATTGAACATGGAACCTTCCTGGTATTGTACAGTTCAATAAAATACCACACAATGCACTCCCATCAAGGGAGTCCCAAATAGAATTATATCATACCTGGTATCAGTAAAAGTTTGAACAGCACTGCTAGCTTTAGTTCAGCTTTTTCAACAAAGGGGTATGTTTATATTATGCAGAACAAGGAGTACACATCAAAATCTGACCCCTGAGTATACAAACTCATAAATGTATTTTGTTCAACAATTCCCTCCCCTCCATTCTTTAAGTGGTTCATGCCTACACCTTAAGTTATCCCACAACTCCAAAACCATGACTGAGAAGGCAGTTGAATGAGAACATAAGAAAATAAGAATTGGAGTAGGAGTAGGCCATACGGCCCCTCAAGCCTGCTGCACTAGTCAATAAGATCATGGCTGATCTTCAACCTCAACTCCATTTTCCTGCCTGATCCCCATTTCTGTTGATTCATTTAGAGTCCAAAAATCTATCACTCTCAGCCTTGAATATACTCAATGACTGAGCATCCACAGCCCTCTGGGGTTGAGAATTCCAAAGATTCACAACCCTCTTAGTGTAGAAATTTCTTCTCATCTCAGTCCTAAATGGCCAACCCCTTATCCTGAGACCATGCCCCCTAGTTCTAAACTGCCAGGGCAAAGAGCCTCTCAGCATCTACTCTGTCAAGCTCCCTCAGAATCTTACATATTTCAATGAGATCACCTCTCATTCTTCTAAACTCCAGAGAATATAGGCCCATTCTACTTAATCTATCCTCGCAGGGCAACCCTCTCATCCCAGGAATCAATCTAGTGAACCTTTGTTGCACCCCTTCTAAGGCAAGTATTTCCTTAGGTAAGGAGACCAAAACTGTACACAGTACTCCAGGTGTGGTCTCACCAAAGTGCTGTACAATTGTGGTAAGAATTCCTTACTCTTGTACTGCAACTCCTTTGCAATAAAGGCCAACATACCATTTGCCTTCCTAATTGCTTGCTGTACCTGCATGTTAACTTTCTGTGTTTTGTGTACAAGGACACCCAAATCCCTCTGAACATCAATGTTTAATAGTTTTCTCATCATTTTAAAAAAAATTCTGTTTTTCTATTCTTCCTACCAAAATGAATAATCTCACATTTCCCCACATTATACTCCATCTGCCACTTTCTTGTCCAATCAATTTTGTATCCACGCTGCCACTGTCCTTTAAACCCGTGGGCTTTAATTTTGCTTACAAGTGGCACTTTATCAAATGCCTTTTGAAAATTCATATATGCAACATCAACCGCACTACCCTCATCAACCCTCTCCATTACTTCATCAAAGAGCTCAATCAAGTTAGTCAAACATGATTATCCTTTAACAAATTGTTCTGACTTTCATTTATTAGCCCATACTTTTCCAAGTGCCAATTAATTTTGTCCCGGATTATTGTCTCAAAGTTTCCCTGCCACCGATGTTAGGCTGACTGGCCTGTAATTGCCGGGTTTATCCCTCTCCCCTTTTTTGAACAGCGGTGTAACATTTGCAATCCTCCAGTCCTCTGGCACCGACCCCATATCTAAGGAGGATTGGAAGATTGTGGCCAGAGCCTCCGCAATTTCTACCCGTTCTTCGCTCAGTAACTTAGGATGCATCCCACCTGGACCGGGTGACTTTTCTACTTTGAGTACTGCGAACCTTTTAAGTGCCTCCTCTTTATCTATTTTTATCCTATCCAATTTTGCTACTGCCTCCTCCTTTACTGCTACAATGGCAGCATCCTCTTCTCTAGTGAAGACCGATGCAAAGTATTCATTTAGTACCTCAGCCATACCCTCTGCCTTCACAAGAAGATCTTTTTTGTTCCTATTCGGCCCCACTCTTCCTTTGACTACCCTTTTAGTATTTATATGTTTATAAAATCCACAGTATACACTACCTCTATGTCATCAGTTTTTTTTTGTTGAAGTATGGTTGACTGTTAATCACCCCCCACCCCCACTAAACCTGATTTAACCATTCCTGTAGCACAGCTAAACCAAGGTGAAGAAGACTGATGGAGATCCACTTGTGGGCCTCCCAACCAGTCGTTTGCAGACAATAGTCCCAAGGCTGCCTGGATCTTGGCTCTATCTTTCTTGCTTACCCAATGGCTCTGTTGGTAGGATCACTGCCTATTTTGGAACTGAAACTACACTGATCAATGTGATCCCTCATTTGTGCTGAATAAACTGATCTCAGCCAGGCAGCATTAGGGCCACTAGAATTGGAAGGGGGAAATCGGTCAGGGTTCCAGTTTCTGATTGCCAACTAGTGATTCCTGATGAAAAGTATATGTGTGTAGATGTTGGATGAAGACTTGGCTGTACTGCATTCCATGGTTGAGAAACTTGCTGATAGTCATAAATGAGATATGACTACTTCACTGATGTACCAGAATGCCGTCAGCACTGTGGAAAGAACTGTACCTATGCATATGACTCAGCAATCTCAGGAGATGATGGGTGAAAATTGGAAGGGCAGAAAACAAATTTGTCTGTCTAATCTAAATGGAGCTACAGGGTCAGTAGAAAGCATCAGGAGCATGAGGTTTTTTTTCAGTTCGGCTGTTGGTGCAGCACTGCATAGAAGTGAATCACTCTGACTCATAGGCCCCGATATTTATGGGGATGGTGTGGGACAGCACGGTAGCGGAGGAGAAACTCGGCAAGGCTGGGGACATGGAGGTCCTGCCGAATTTAACGGCAGAACCTCATAATTTTTTTCTTCCGTTTCCCACTTGGCAGCTGACCAAATTGACAGGCTGGCCGGCGGCAAAACCAGCAGCAGGAGGCTGCAGCCAGGGTCCCTTGGGTACAGTCCCCGGCAATTGGGAGAGGGGGGCAGACTTCAGTTAGGGGGGAGACAGCAATTGCGGGCTTCAGATTGAGGGATGGGGGAGAGAGAGGCCATCGGGAATTGGAGGAGGGGAGTTTGCCGATCGCGGTGGGGTAAAATCCCTATTGAAATCACTGTCATGTTACATTGCCTAATAGTAAATCAGTACAATCTCTTGTGCATGTCCCAATCACATGTAAGTTCACAAGGCAGCCATTTTGGAACTGCGGCTGAAAACACTGTTAATTCTGTGCGTTTGCTGCTTTCCTTCCTGTGCCCAACTTGGACACTTTTCCTGTTAAACTCCCTTAGACGTGTGGATTTTGTTATTTTACTTGTGGAACGGATGAATTCACTTCAGTCCTACTTGTCATTCCTTGAAGTGTAAGCAACACACTATCAGAGTAACTTTGTCTCCAGAGTGATGAGACAGAAAATGTATCCTTGTTTGATGTATTTGCCTCCCTAAGGGGTCGATATTAACCCCCCCACAACAGGCGGCAGAGGGTCGGGGCTCAAAAGTAAAATCGCAAAATGCAACCCTAACCCGCCACGTATGCGCCTCCGCCATGTTTCCGGCGGTGGGTTGTGTGACGTGTCTGTCCTGCCTTGGAGAGGTGGGACATCTCATTATAATATTTAAATCAGGCAGTTGGGAGCCTGATTTAAATTTAACGGTTGCCGCCAGGTTTCCCAGAGCTTGGGAAACCCGGCAGCTAAATGGAGACAGGAGCAGCCGAATCAAGCAGGTAAGTGCTTTTTATAGCACTGCTTGTGAGTCAGGAGGAGCAGGAATGCCCCCAAACCCCCGCCCCCGGCCTTTCAAGCAAACCTTCTACTGATTGCAGCCCCTGCTTGCTGCCGTGATCGGCCGACCCCCACCCCCACCATCTCCTGATCTTTGCCTCCCTCCCGATTGCCGTGCTCGGACTCCCCGCCGCCCCCCCCCACCCCCCCATCATGCCCCGATCTTTCCTGATTGCCAGGGCCCATCCCCAACAGCCCCCGTCTGCAGCCTTCTACCACTGACTTTAGCAGAGGTGTGTTTAATCATACTTGTTATCTGTTAGCTGCTAAACCAGAATCCCCATCTTTTGATAGTCACTGCATTAGTTACATTTCCATGCTGTAGGTTCCTTCTAGGCTTCCAAGAAATAATGAGACAGCTATTCCTTAGCACATGCTGTGGAGATGCCGGTGATGGACTGGGGTGGACAAATGTAAGGAATCTTACAACACCAGATTATAGTCCAACAAATTTATTTTAAAATCACAAGCTTTCGGAGATTATCTCCTTCGTCAGATGAATGAGTGAAAAGGTTCTCAAATCGCATATCTTATACTAGGCTGGGACAGCATCACACCAATCAAAAGGTGTCGTTGTTATTCAAACAGGCCAGTCACGGAGAACAGCACGTCCCAGTACACTGGATATACATTGTGTCAATTACACAGACAGGCAGAAAGAAACCCAAAATGGCAGAGAGAGAGAGAGAGAGAGAATATTAAAAAACATAATTTTTTTCCCTTTTTTGCTGGTGGGGTTAGCACATGACGTCCAATTACATCCAGGAAGTCACAGACACATTTTACCTACTTGTCTAAGTGCATAAAAAAATGGAACAGCAAATAGCCAAGCAGCAGGGTTTCCATGGTCTCTCGGTTCACTCGTGGAAATTTGTGCAGCATTGTGCAACACCATGCCACATTTAAATCCAATGCTCAGTTTGGGTTCCGCCAGGATCATTTGGTTCCCGACCTCATTACAGCCTTGGTCTAAACATGGAAAAAAGAGCTGAATTCCAGAGGGGAGGTGAGAGTGACTGCCCTTGACATCAAGGCAGCATTTGACCGAGTGTGTCAAGGAGCCCTAATAAAATTGAAGTCAATGAGAATCAGGGGGAAAACTCTTCAATGACTGGCGTCATACCTAGCACAAAGGAAGATGGTAGTGGTTGTTGGAGACCAATCATCTCAGCCCCAGGACATTGCTGCAGGAGTTCCTCAGGGCAGTGTCCTAGGCCCAACCATCTTCAGCTGCTTCATCAATGACCTTTCCTCCATCATAAGGTCAGAAATGGGGATGTTCGCTGATGGTTGCACAGTTCCATTCGCAACCCCTCAGATAATGAAGCAATCCGTGTCCACATGCAGCAAGACCTGGACAACATCCAGGCTTGGGCTGATAAGTGGCAAGTAACATTCACACCAGACAAGTACCAGGCAATGACCATCTCCAACAAGAGAGAGTCTAACCACCTCCCCTTGACATTCAACAGCATTTCCATCACCAAATCCCCCACCATCAACATCCTGGGGGTCACCATTGACCAGAAACTTAACTGGACCAGCCATATAAATACTGTGGCTACAAGAGCAGGTCAGAGGCTAGGTATTCTGTGGCAAGTGACTCACCTCCTGACTCCCCAAAGCCTTTCCACCATCTACAAGGCACAAGTCAGGAGTGTGATGGAATACTCTCCACTTGCCTGGATGAGTGCAGCTCCAACAACACTCAAGAAGCTTGACACCATCCAGGACAAAGCAGCCCGCTTGATTGGCACCCCATCCACCACCCCAAACATTCACTCCCTTCACCACCGGCACACTGTGGCTGCAGTGTGCACCATCCACAGGATGCACTGCAGCAACTCGCCAAGGCTTCTTCAACAGCACCTCCCAATCCCATGACCTCTACCACCTAGAAGGACAAGGGCAGCAGGCACATGGGAACAACACCACCTGCACGTTCCCCTCGAAGTCACACACCATCCCGACTTGGAAATATATCGCCGTTCCTTCATCATCGCTGGGTCAAAATCCTGGAACTCTCTTCCGAACAGCACAGTGGAAGAATCTTCATCACACAGACTGCAGCGGTTCAAGAAGGCGGCTCACCACCAACTTCTCAAGGGCAAGGAGGGATGGGCAATAAATGCTGGCCTTGCCAGTAACGCCCACATCCCATGAACGAATAAAAAAAAATCACATGAAGACCATCATTGGATGAATGTAATGTCCAAAGTGTGATATTGTATACAATTGCTAACTTCTTGGAGTCGACCTAAAATTACTTCTCAGCCAATGGACGCTGCTATCTGTCATTTTGGCTGGTTCTTATATGACCACAGGTATGTCGTAATATCCTTGATCATGGCACCAAATCATAATGCACCAAATCCAGAAAAGTATTGGTATAATGAGACATGTATATCCACAAAGGCTACTGTAGAAATAATATTCTGGATCTTGGACAGATTGGGAGGTGACATGAAGTATGCACCACAATAAGGTATTCAATATATTTGTGTTAATTATACAGTGTGGTAATCCAGAGAGTAATCACCGTTGATGTGTGTGGATAGCTCTGGCTGTCAAGGAAACAGAGCATTTTTTTATTCCATTTCCCACCCGGCAGCTGACCAGCCTGTCGATCTGTCTGGCTGCTGGGTGGGAAACGGGATAAAAAAGAGATAATGAGGTCCTGCCATTAAATTCGACGGAACCTCCATGTTCCTGGGATTTCCAGGATCCCACGCCCCCGCCACAGCCACGCTCCCCTGCTCCCTCCCCGCCTCCCCGTAAATATCGGGGCTTAAGTCTCTACTGATCCCTTTTTCAATTTAATCTGGTTTGGAGTTGACCTAAGAACGGGACTTTAAAGTTCTGAGGAACTTGCTAATGATGTGATACTTCTCAGAGGAGTCTTTGAGCTGTGCAGCTAACACCCGATAACACTGCTCACTCCAGTGCTGGCACACTTTGGCTGGTGGGTGCAAAAATGTCCACTGAAAGAGATCCTAAGTATAAGGTAATGGGCAGCGTTTACTCACAGCTCCATGGTGCAGATAACACAAGAATACAAACCTACTTTTTACAGTATATGGGAAAACTAGAATAGAAGGAGCTGGAATGTAGAAATGTTGGCTCTGAAGATCCAAGTCTATTCAAGGTGAATATTCAAAATATTGTGTATTTTTCATTTACTTCATTGGTGATGGAGCTCTTAAAGGGGAACAGACATTGTATTTCTTCTTTGCAATGGTTTACAGTACCTTTTTATTATATGTTTTAATTTGACATATTTTCCATATGACTGAAATCTGCATTAATTTTTTAAAATTCTTTTGGCGGATTTTCTTTAACTTGAGGTCAGTTTGGTGCCTCAAATATGGTATTTCATGGTTTGGAGCAGTACAAAATAAAAAGGTGCAGAGTCTTTTCCATCTGCAGAAAAGATACCCCCTATGTAGACATTTACCATCTCTTCCATCAGCATGCCCCCTATACCTGGGGCAATGTGTGTAGGGAATGTGTTCTAACAAACTCAGACTGCTGTGACGGACCACATAATCAGCCCCACCGCTCCTCTGCTACCTGTCCAAGCAGTACTCCTCAAGTATGACAATGAGGGCTTAAAATTCCTGGGTCTGGGAAGATGCTGATTTTCTTTTAAGTCAGTGGGTGGGGGGCAGAGTTTGGGGTGAGATCCAGTTCTGCAGGGTCTCCAGCCCTTTTTCTGACACCAATAAATTCTGTCGGTTGTGGGGACGACTCCTTAAATGTTGGTTTCGCTGCATCAGTCGATAGTAGGATGATCAATTGCCACTGGGAAAGCAGCAAATTTGAATTCTGGCCCTTCTTCCTTCGCTTCATCTGGCTCAGGTGAGCTGCAACATGGACGGAGTCAGGGATGGGTGGGCATTGGGTGGGTTCTGCTCAAGATCTGTCCCCCACTTCCCCCAGCCTCCATGGGAATTTCTCACTCCGAGTGTTTATAAGCTGCTAGCGGTGCGGTATCACAGCAAGCCTCATTATGCCTTCATTTACTGTCTATGCAAGCTTGAGCTTTCTGATTTGGATCTTTGGATGGTGATCAGGAGCGAGAGCCCTGATCGATTTTCTTCCCTCTCCGCACTCTTTCTTGAATATTTGCCCGATGCTCATTGCCCAGATTCATACATGAAGAATGGCCCACTGTGGTATGCTAGCTCAGCCTTCGAAGGAGGAGAGAAGAAAAGAGGAAAAAATTCAGAAATGAGGAGAGCATATTTATTTACTTGCACAAAAAAGATATGAGGTATTACATAAAGGGTCATTTTATGCATGTGCGCTGCTGGCTGGGTACCTGCCCCCCCAGCAGCACAAATTGGAAATTCAGGCACATAATGCCCACAATAGCATGCACCAAATTTCTGATTTGCACTGCCGGTGGGCGAGGATTCCCGCCAGTAATGTGGATGTATAGAATTAGCACTATAGTGCCTCCATTCTCTGATATCATATAGTGGACTCTGAAAATCTGTTATAAAATGGCAATACATTAAGAATTACTCATTCTTAATCCCAAATTCAAAATAGCTTTGGCTCATAAATGCCTGCATAAATTACCGTGCCTAATGATTTTGTTTACTGCACATCTGAGTTTAACTACAGTAAGTGGCTTACCTGTGATTTTCCATACTTAATTTGATTGAGTGGTAACCAATAGTGAAAAGATTATCTTCAATTTAGGCAACTTCACACAGTGACTATTACTAAATGTGCAGACATACATTCTGATACAATAGAGTTTAATGATGGACAGCTACAAGAAATAGACATGTGCCCGAATTCCCCTTATGCCCTCCCAGGGGCAGAGCTCCACAAGCCAGGAGCACAAATTTGTAAAATTACCCTTCCTGTGTGCAAAAAAAAAAGCTGCAAGCACTCCATCCATACCATGTGCAGGTTTCTCATTAACCTAGAGACTCCGAATGATCTATCTTTGATAGTTTCATTTTAAAATCTTCTCCCCCTGATGGCTGCGGCTGCACAGACTCTCTGAACCTTCTGGTATCTTGCCCAAATCACCATCTTTATGGCAATGAATGTCAGCTGCTATTCAACTGTGGAGAGCATCACAGCTGATCCCAATCCTGTTCTTATCTGATGTCCAACAATGTATGCACTTTTCAGCAAGGGCCACTGGATATCAATAAGGAGTGGGAACCCTGGCTAACTCTTCTTCTCACTAGTCCAAGAGCACTGAGACCAATTATACCAATCAGTTACTGCTGGCTGACTCAGCACAGACTGGGAACTGAACCTACAATCTTCTGGTCTATATGGATGAGTACTACACCAGGCAGTGCCTTCTTTATCTACGGTGCCAACAAAAGTTTTGCAACCTTATCGAAACTGAAGTTCTTAAAAGAGATCAAAATAATATCAGTGTACTGTTTTATCAAAGTTTTATTTGGATGGAGCTTTGAGCCCACTCCTTAAGCACTTTTATAAAACAGTGCACCGATATTATTTTGATCTCTTTTAAGAACTTCAGTTTAGATAAGGTTGCAAAACTTTCACGAAAGAGCAAAATGTAAGGCTCTGTGATTTGTAACAGAGCAGCCTCGCAAAGGAGGTAAATGACCACTACTTAAAGTTTTTTTTCATCTAAATAACTATTCACTGCAGTTTCTGTTCATTCACATCCTTACAGGGTGGGCTTCCAGGATTACCGACCTTCCAACACATAAACCATCTCGAGAGCAAACAAAAGAAAGTGCAGGAAGAAACTGAACAAATGTTTCCCAAGGTAGGTGCCAAACCCACAGGCCCAGTGCTGCCTATTTAGCAGTGTTTTTCAGTGGCAGATACTCTGCCCAGTGTTAGGATTAATACTTCTTTTCCTCTCCAGCTAATTAATTGTTGTCACCTAAAGTGAGTAGGTGCTGGAAACACTGCTTGCCTTACTTTTTACAACTCACAGGAGGGAGGCGGATGCTCATTGTGAATGGGGAAATCTAGCATCAGGCATTCCCCCCTGCACTCAAGATATAAAGACCATTAACACATTGGATTCTCAGCTGAAGTAAGAAATTTGCAAAACCCAATGGCAAACAAAAAAAAAATCGGTAGGAAGATGAAGAAACACCATCTCAGATTGTTTGTGGCAGTGTAGAACTAGATAGGCATTCTAGGATGGATGGAGTTATTTGAGAATATTTTCTCACATGCTACTGTCAAAGTCAACTCAGTCCTACAGAAGCAGGGTTACATTGGAGACTGTTGAAGAGTGGGTAAACAAAGCATAGCCTGGCGGTCAGCAAAACTGCAAGAGGCATTACTCACTAGCCAGTTATAGCCTTTGGCACTGACAGCTGAGAAGTCAGCCTCTATAAGTTTCCCAATAAATATGCAGTGAAGATTTATAGGGGGCAAGGCCAGCATTCACTTGTCGAAAAATCCAAGCCAGGCATTTTTTGGATGTTTTTGCAATAAGCAACAGATAGTAAAGGCAAAAGAAGGCTAATTGTTTTTCAGTTACAGGTCCCAATTCAGCAGTCCTAGGGCTGGGAGAGCAGATGTTCCAACTGGCACAGAGGAGGTGCAGAATTGGGAGAACGGGAGCTGTGCCAGTTTCTCTCTGGGTTGCAATTCAGAGCTCTTCCATATCGAATGGCCTGAAGTGCTTGCGCCCGTTTTGTGCATTAGTGTCATTAAAGCCAAGATATTTAAATGGATACCTGGCACAATTCTGTGATATTTGCACCAGATTTGCTCTTTTGCGTTGCGTGCCTGTTTGGAATAGGATCAAGGGTGGCTGAGCTCTTAATTGCCCTTTGTATGTTTTTTTTTGTACTGTACCTTTTTAGTACAGTGTTGTTAGATATTTTTCCATATTTTTGGGAGCCAACTTTTTTTTCTCCTTAAGTAAGTTTGTTTTTAAAGCACCTCAAAGCTGACACAAGATGACAGGGAGATCAACAGGCCCAGACCATATCTGTGGACCTTGACATACCTACTTGCCAATGACCGAGGACAACTGCTTCTGTTTGTCCTGGATCAGCAGGCCAGAGATTTGGCATCTGTAGTGAGGATAGCTGCAGTCAACTTGCATAGTGATGGAATTGTCATTGTCACTGTTATCCTACTATCTCAACCCTGGCTACCATTGCAGTTTCAGTAACGTGTTGGCCACACATAGATCAAACAAGTAACTGATGCATTGGTTAGCATCGAAGGCACTTTCATGTCCTTTCCCAAGGAATACCATGACACGTCTGTCCGATCTCACCGTGCTGCTGCATTTCCCAAAGTACAGGTAGTCACTGATGACTTGCATGTGCCCATCTTGAAGCCCATCCTAGGTTTGTGTTTCAATGCTTTGATGTGTGAAGCCCATGGGAAATGTGTTGTCACTGTGATAAGGCTTTCAATTGTATGCTGTGTCGTGCCTATGTATCTTGCTAAGGTTTGGGTATATATGAGATGCATTGACACTTGCGAGATGAGGGCATGACATGGGTGAGCAGTAAACGTGGAACCGCTTGACAGTGCAATGATTGTGAGGGAATGGACTGTGGAATTGTGGAGTTGTGGCTTCTCCCAACCCTGGAGAAACAAGGCAAACCTCAGAAGGTTGTGTGTGGGGGATAGAGATAGAGCGAGACAGAAGGCGAAATGCTCTTGCAGTTGCTGACTTGTATCATTGTTACCCGTTATTAAATACACAAGTGTCAGGTCAGGTGTTAAAATCTGCTACCATATTAACAGTAGACGATACTATCTGTGACTGGTCAACACCGAGTGCTAGGTGGTGGTTAAAATAACTTGGCCAACTCCAGAAAGTGCCTTTGGCTTTGGGCAGATGAGCGCATGGAGGAGGGTAGTAGGAGCCTTGATGGAGGAAATTCCATCAAAAGGCGGGATGAGTTAATCCTTGAATTAGCCAATGGCATCCACAACCTGCAGGCCATAAAGCAGCTGCAGTACATAACAAGGCAATGAAAGAGCATCCAAGGACACTAGGGTTCAAGTTCCTGACTAAACTCTTGACAAGCAATACATTATGCACTCTGTAATTCAAACAGTTTACAAAGGGATCAATTTAACAAATGGGAACAGTTTCTCTCTAAGGCCTTCACATCTGTCCTAAAGTGTAATGTCCAGAATTGGACATAATACTCCAGTTGTAGCCGAACCAGTGTTTTATAAAGGTTCGACATAACTTCCTTGCTTTTGTACTCTATGCCTCTATAAAGCCCAGGATCCCGTATGCTTTTTTAACCGCTTTCTCAACCTGTCCTGCCACCTTCAAAGATTTGTGCACATATACCCCCAGATCTCTCTGTTCCTGCACCCCCTTTAGAATTGTACCATTTAGTTTATATTGCCTCTTCTTGTTCTTCCTGCCAAATGTATCACTTCGCACTTCTCTGCGTTAAATTTCATCTGCCATGTGTCCGCCCATTCCACCAGCCTGTCTATATCCTCCTGAAGTCTATTACTACCCTCCTCACTGTTTACTACACTTCCAAGTTTTGTGTCATCTGCAAATTTGAAATTGTGCCCTGTACACCCAAGTCCAAGTCATTGGTATATATCAAGAAAAGCAGTGGTCCTAGTACCGACCCCTGGGAACACCACTGTCTACCCTCCTCCAGTCCGAAAAATGACCGTTTACCACTATTCTCTGTTTCTTGTCCCTTAGCCAATTTCGTATCCAAGCTGCCACTGCCCCCTTGGTCTTCACAACTGGCAATACTTTGTGGCATGGAAATTTGGGCCATCTACCTGTACATGGTACTGTTGGGTAATCTTATCTTTCCAGATTCTTTGAAGAGAGCTGTCTTCTCCCACATTTGTTTCCATGTCCTGCAGATCCTGTAGGTAGCTTTGAGCTTAGGAGAGACATGGTGCGCAGCTGCCTTCTGGGGAGCATGCCTTGAAGTGCAAAACAAGGCAAATCTCCTTGTACCCACCTCATGGAACAGTAAGTCCACTTCTCAAGCTGCTCCCCTACTTGCCCACAGACTCCATTTCATGGCTTCATATTTCATTTTCTGTCCTTTTGTTCTTAGGCATTACTTCATCCCCCCCATCCATACAGACTTTGCAACGGCTGAAAACTTTGCTGAAGCATTTTTGAGCCTTTAAAATCCCTATATGCAGCCACTTACTGTAAGTGGCTGCAACCCTATAATTTGGAGCAGTGGCTCTTTATCGGGTGCATGTTCTTTATATTCTGTGGGACCCCCTTTATTTGGCTCTCTGTGCAAGGCTCAAACTGTGCATGGAACGTGTTTAAATGATATTCATAAATTGGTCATGCAGCATCTAGCTAGGCCAGTTCATCATTCTGCCAATATGCACCTCGGGCTTTGCACAGTAATCCTGGCTGCTGTTTAGCCCGGTCATTCTTTGGGTCCCAAAATTATTTTCAAAGATCTTCATTTAATTTAGATGGCACAAAACATTTTAAAAATTCTTCTTCAAGAAAGCCATGATGACATATAAGAACAGGTGCTATTCAGCACTGGCAAATTATCAATGGATAATGATTATTCAAAGAAATACTAATTGAACTGCATGGCATTGCATACAGGAAGTCAGGTGTACCAGGGTTATAGGATAGGGGATAATTGGACCAGGTTGCAGACATAGTTCAATACTAATTTTAAAATCCTGCCTTCGGTCTTTATTTTTATATTTCTGTTATAAATTTCTATATCCAAATTTATAATGGAAACTGGTTCAGTAAATTTACCACACTGTAATTTCACCTTCCTGCCAGAGGAGGTGATATAGTGTCTTCAGGTATATGATGGTTAGAGACAGGGGATAACCAAATTGTAGACGTAATTACAGTGACACAAGTTTACCTAGGCAGTTTTCATTATAAAGGTGGATGTATGAACCTATAATGGAAAATGTTTACAGGAAGTGCACACAGATGTAAGATTTTTCATATATTATAGATTGTTAGGATAGTAGTCTAATTTCTCATTTTCCTCCTACATAATAAAAAACACTGAATTGCAGCTCAGCAAGGGAAGCTAAAAAGCCCTATGAGGAGCGTTCATTTCCACACCGACTGCTGACAAATCCCATATTGTAAAAAAAACACCACCAGCATCAGTTTGCATTTGTAGCTAGGAGAAAAGGTAATCTTACTGTAATGGCTTCCTGAAAACCCGCATAACTGTAAAGATCCACAAAAGTGTGTTACTATCAGGCTCGCCTAACACTCTAGCAATCCCCAGATGTCCCTTCACCCCCTCTGCACCTTAAACTATTTGAAGAATAAAAAAACAAATGTACTCAGCTCTGTAAATATTTTACTTTCATGACTTCTGGTAAACAATCCTACTTTACCAAGTGTTCTAATCACTGCTTTTATTTTTTAGGAAGCAATTATGCTTCACACACAAAAATAACTGCCCAAAATACTTTAGAATAAAAATGAGTGAATTAGGAGGCCTTATACATTGCTAACAGAAATTGTAAACAATTTTACAACACCAAGTTATAGTCCAGCAATTTTATTTTAAATTCACAAGCTTTCGGAGACTTCCTCCTTCCTCAGGTAATTTACCTGAGGAAGGAGGAAGTCTCCGAAAGCTTGTGAATTTAAAATAAAATTGCTGGACTATAACTTGGTGTTGTAAAATTGTTTACAATTGTCAACCCCAGTCCATCACCGGCATCTCCACAACAGAAATTGTGCTTGAGGAAGTATAGTTAATTGAATGTAACGTTGAAAAAATTAATTAGAATTTGGTCTTACAGAACATTTTATAGAGGCCATTTCACAAATGGTGGTCTGCATAAGAGATATATGACATTTTTTAAAAGAATAATTAAAAGAGAATATTGGCAGTTTCTCTTTTTTTAGAAAATGATGAACCAAAGGTTTTGTGACATTTAAGTTACCTTTTTATTTGTTTTTTTGTCCCCGTTTCCCTTTGCTAGGTTTTCATGTGCTGTGCATGGAATTCCCAGCAAGAGGGCAGGCAGGCGACCTTCTTCCAAGCTTCTGCCGATCTGAGTGTATAAACAGCAGTAAAGAGGTCCATTAGGGCACCTCATTTTACTCTTCCTCCAATTTTCCTTCCCTTTGTGTGGAAGATGCTTGGGGTTTCCATACAATAGCGCAATTGAGTTTGGGATCTCACTGCAAGGGAGATCACAACATGTACTGTATATCCATGCCCTACTCTTATTCTGCAACACCGCAAGTTGGATGCCACAGCACCGCACTACAGAGGCACATCCAGACGCTCATTTTGCAGCTTGTTCTGCTTTGTGCCAGTTTGGTTCTTTTTCTAGTTGTACTGCAGCCCAAGTGTTCCACTCCATTAACTCTTTTACAGGTCAGTCTGAGTTGATTCTGCAGCTGCGTAGTTGAACCCTCTTTTAAATAATGATTGTTTCGACACCATCTAAAGCAGGAATAATTTCAATTTTAGTTTGCTCTTTTGATCTTGCTCTTGACTACCCTAAAATGCACAGATCAATTTAATTTGAGCACTTATGGACTGCTGGTAAAAATGAACACAGTCATTAAAGCAGCTTAAAGTGAAGGCCAACACCTCTGCCTTGGAAAACCACTCCATGTGATGGCACTGGACCTTTTCTGAACGTGAATGTCTCACCTTCAAACAAGCTGCCATTGTCAAATGCTCAGTGGGGGGGGGGAGAACAGAAGACTTATCAAAAAATACTGACACCTTCCCATGATGATTCACTGTAATTTTATGGGCTGCGAGGAGGCAAATTTGACACCAATCACTTAAAGAGCAGCCAACAGCTGCAGGGAGTTTGTGGGGGGGTGGGGGGGGGGGAGCGACAGGAAAGTGATCTGGGGAGGAAGAAAAGATCATGAAGATTCACTTTTACCTTTGATGTTTACAATAGGCTGAGTCTTTTCTACTTCCTTTTTGTAATTAGTTCTCTCAGGTACTTTGACAACCTGACCGCCTAATTAAATAAAATCCCCCCAAAAAATGACTTCCCATTTACTTTTTTCTGGTTATTACTTTTACGTGGAAAGAACTACTGGATTTAGATTAGGATTTCAGTTTTTGTCCCTTGTTTCCTGAAACAAACTCTGAGAACAAAACTTTCTCTCACACCAAAGTTGTTTGTAGTGGTGGTGATGTATTTTCAGGCTGAGATCTGAAGTACAGGAGGCATTTCCCGCAGGGCAAGGTCAAGATATTTTCACCCCCCCTAGTAGCATCAACACTAGGAGCCTAGCATTTCTGATGTGTAAGGGGGTCAGCCAATTGGGAGAAGAACAGGCTGGCCTTCTTGGTGCTAGACACTTTTGTCTTACAGGAGGAGTGTCATCAGATTAGAATGTGGAGATGCCGGTGATGGACTGGGGTTGACAATTGTAAACAATTTTACAACACCAAGTCCAGCAATTTTATTTTAAATTCACAAGCTTTCGGAGGCTACCTCCTTCCTCATTTCCACATTGTTCACCTGAGGAAGGAGGTAGCCTCCGAAAGCTTGTGAATTTAAAATAAAATTGCTGGACTATAACTTGGTGTTGTAAAATTGTTTACAATCAGATTAGGAAGCAGCCCAAAGCCCAATGTGACATTTTGCGTCACAATAACATTACACACAAGCAATGCAATGATGTTTTCAGGATGCAGATATATTTTCCAATGTGAATTACATCATTGTACTGTGTGCTGACTAACAGAACCCACAGTTATGCTAATAATGTCAGGTGTTACTCAGAACAACACAAAAAAAAAATTTTTTTAGTTTTTCATGTATTATTCCCCATCCCACCCCCAGACAGAAATGTCAATCATTTTATTTGCAGTAGTTTATTTTAAACCTTCTGCTTGCTGTGTATATACTGAAAAACAAAAAGCAGAGACAGCAAAAAGAAGTGGGAAAGAAACCTCATTGTTATAGGAAACGCAGCAAACATTACACAGAGTCTCCATCACAGAACGGCATCAAAAACAGCTCTCTAACTTTGAATTTCGACCCGTTTTACAGAAAACATGGGGTAGATTTTAATTTTGTGCAATAGTGTAAAACAGGTGATAGTGAATCAGCAGCCCTTTTTACATCACTCCCAACTTTTATTTCCATTGAAGTCAATGAAAATAAAAATCAGGAGAGATGTAAAACAGGCTGCTGATTCGCTATGAACCATTTTACACGATTGCATAAAGTCAAGGTCTACCCCCAAGAGTTTTTTTTCGCAGCAGCATAAGTGGAAGAGGTAGCAAACACATAGCTATCAGCAGCCTGAATGTCTCACTGTACAGATATTGAAGCAGTTTCAATTCCACTCACTGGCACAGAGATTCCCCAATAATAGAAGTTACCAGAGAATAGGAAATAGTAGATTAAGAAACATTTCAAAACTTGTGCATGTATAAATGCAGTTGTTTTGCAAAACCTTTTCTTCTCCAATAAATTGCCTAATGGTTAGGGAAATCATGCATGTGACAGAAGTGATTCACCACCTGAATAAGAAGGAGCAAGAGGGTGTTACAACTCAGCCTGGCTACAGCCATGTTTTTTTTTGCCACCTCTGTGTTCGGTGTCAGTATTGCTGCTGTTTATAGTGATGCCAAGACTGAAGATGGACTCCAGTTTGTGCCTACAAAGTATAAAGACAAGCCCCTCTCAGAGGCAACAGCACCGTGGCAATTATAATACAAGTTTTACATTGGATTCAGCAGTTTGTCAGTGGCAGATCTGTACATGGTGGTATCAGAAGCCATGGTAGGCAGCAGAGATAACCAGGTGCGTCTTAAATGCTGATTACATACAAATTGTGTGCAATATATATTCTAACTGGCTATGAAGTTCTTTGTTCAGAATGACTGCAAATTAAGCAATACATTGGTGGAGTTATCACTTTATAATGAATACCTTGTTTAGTATTAAAACAAAACAGGTGACAAATTGCTTTTGAATTTGTTGGCCTAGTGCCGAGCAGTTTTGAAAACTGCCTGCTTCTACTAATGGAAGTTTTTGGAGCCAAAAACATGCCATTTCAATCCATCCTTCCCATGACTGGTTCCCACACACACATAGTCACTCATCCAAATGCGTTGTATTTGTTTAAAGAATTTGTACTTAACCTGCAGCTTTTTTCAGCCACTAATGTGGCAACCAAAATAAATCAGAGAAAAGGTGCTGCAGTCTGCACTAAAGTAGTGGACAGGGGAATGTCAATGGATGTTATTTATATGGACTTCCAGAAGGCATTTGATAAGGTCCCACATAAGAGACTGTTAGCTAAGATAGAAGCCCATGGAATTGAGGGAAAAGTACGGACTTGGTTAGGAAGTTGGCTGAGCGAAAGGCGACAGAGAGTAGGGATAATGGGTAAGTATTCACATTGGCAGGATGTGACTAGTGGAGTCCCGCAGGGATCTGTCTTGGGGCCTCAATTATTCACAATATTTATTAACGACTTAGACGAAGGCATAGAAAGTCTCATATCTAAATTTGCCGATGACACAAAGATTGGTGGCATTGTAAGCAGTGTAGATGAAAACATAAAATTACAAAGTGATATTGATAGATTAGGTGAATGGGCAAAACTGTGGCAAATGGAATTCAATGTAGACAAATGTGAGGTCATCCACTTTGGATCAATAAAGGATAGAACAGGGTACTTTCTAAATGATAAAAAGTTAAAAAGAGTGGATGTCCAAAGGGACTTAGGGGTTCAGGTACATAGATCATTGAAGTGTCATGAACAGGTGCAGAAAATAATCAATACGGCTAATGGAATGCTGGCCTTTATATCTAGAGGACTAGGTACAAGGGGGCAGAAGTTATGCTGCAGCTATACAAAACCCTGGTTAGACTGCACCTGGAGTACTGTGAGCAGTTCTGGGCACCGCACCTTCGGCAAGACATATTGGCCTTGGAGGGAGTGCAGCGTAAGTTCACTAGAATGATACCCGGACTTCAAGGGTTAAGTTACAAGGAGAGATTACACAAATTGGGGTTGTATTCTCTGGAGTTTCGAAGGTTAAGGGGTGATCTGATCGAAGTTTATAAGATATTAAGGGGAACAGATAGGGTGGATAGAGAGAAACTATTTCCACTGGTTGGGGATTCTAGGAGTAGGGGGCACAGTCTAAAAATTAGAGTCAGACCTTTCAGGAGCAAGATTAGAAAACATTTCTACACACAAAGGGTGGTAGAAGTTTGGAACTCTCTTCCGCAAACAGCAATTGATACTAGCTCAACTGCTAAATTTAAATCTGAGATAGATAGCTTTTTGGCAATCAAAGGTATTAAGGGATATGGGCCAAAGGCAGGTATATGGGGCTCGATTTTAGCGTCGGGTTTCCTGCGGGTTTCCAGCGGGGGGGCCCCAAAAATCCCGATATCCAGTCACGTGACCAGATCACGCCGAGATCCCGGCCACTTCCGGGTGCCGCGCTGACGTGCGGGGCTGCGTGCGCAGGCCCCGCTGGTGGGAATCATGCAGGCAATTAAAGCCAGCGGGGTTCCACTTGAGTGTACTTACCTTGCTTGTTGAGGTCATTAAATGAGCTGAAGCAGCTGTCAAAACAGGAAGTGTGGGATTTTAGCTTCAAGGCAGTGAGTTTCACACACTGGGGGAAACAGTCTCCCTTCAACCGGTCGTGTTCCAGCCAGCAGCCTGTGGCAGCTGCCAAGGTGCACTCCACAGCGGGTGGGAGAGCCCTCACCCACGCAGGAGGCCACCGTGTCACGTAGGGCAACCCCTGCCCTTCACCACCCCCCGCCAAGCCAGAGGACAGACCGACGTGAAACCGCAGCCCCAGTGCGAGGAACCACCTACCTACCCTGCACAACCCCTCAGACCAACACCTGCCAGATGGGTGGTGCGTTGACATCCTCGGAGGACGAACAGCATGACCAGCCCCAGCAGCCTCGCAGTCCATGCCGTCCGCCTCGGAGACGTGGAGCCCCCCAACACGGTCCTGTGGCACACCCACCTGCACAGCAGGAGGGAGGGCAACCGCAGAGAGAGACGCGTCGCAGAAGGCACTACCCTCGCCACAGGGTCCACAGACCGAGGCACAGCTCCCCGGACCTCTCCGAGCAGCAGTGCACACGGAGGCGCAGATTCACTCGACATGTAGTCGTGGACATCTGCAGCCTCTTTCATGCCGAGCTGCTCCTGGCTGGCCCCAGCACCATCTGCTTACCTGTCGCTGCCAAAGTCACCACTGCCCTCCACAACTTCTCCTCTGCATCCTTCCAGGGTGCAGCCGGGTACACCGCCGATGTCTCTCAGTCGTCTGCGTGGAAGAGCCCTGCAAATACACCTGCACCTACTCTGCCGTAACACAATGGGCGGCATCAGTGGTGGCTCCTCATAGTGATACCCAGGAGCGGGCATTATTGGACACAACAGACAGGATTCGCGGAGACATGGCAGTGGTGGTGCCAATATAATGTATGATGTTTGTTGCTCCGAAATTCAATATAGGTAACACCCATGGCAAACCCTCAGACACCCTTGTGCATCCCCTTCATGCTCACGACACGTTTGCCGTACGCTTCCTACTGCACATATGCGATGCATGCCCTGTGGCTGCAGCACAGGTGGTGGCAGGTTGAGTGAGGCTGGCCGTGAGGGAGATGCACGAGAGGGTGAGTATGGGATAGAGCCATGAGATTGTATGAGGATTGGGTTGCGTGTTCGTGGCGGGGTGAGTACTGGCGAGGTGAGTAGGTGCAGGTAAGATGAGGATGAGGTTTGAGTGGGTATGAGGGGTGATGTGACAGAGTAGTGTTGGCGGTGCCGAAGGAGATGTGGGGTGGGGGCAGTGTTGTGGCAGACGGAGTGTAGGGGAAAGACTACGTGTTCTCACTGTGGCTGACCTACTGAGGTCATTGGAGCGCCTCCTGCACTGTATGCAGGTGGGCGATATGTTGGTGGTGCAGGTGACCCCCTCTGCCACCTCGAGCCAGTCCTTCTTGGTGGCAGAGGCAGGCCGCTTCCTCCCGCCCGCCGGGTGGATGATCTCTGTCCTCCCCCTCCTCCTCACCCCATCTGATGATACCTGGGGTGAGGCATCATTAAACTGGGAGCAGCCTTCCCCCTGGGCTGCTCCATGCTGTAATTTGTTCCATTGGTTGCAGCATCTGTCAGTGGAGGACTGCCCCTTTAACTGGAGAGCCTCCAGCTGACAGATCGTACTGCGCATGCGCAGCCCGCCCGCAGGTAATTGAATCCCATTAGTGTGTTGCCTGCCACAATCGCGCGGGCAACCCACTAATTTCACCGGGCGCGTTGACCACGCTCCCGAAACCAAACCCGCCGGAAACCCGCAGGCCTGCTAAATTCAGGCCCATGGAGTTAGATCACAGATCAGCCATGATCTTATCAAATGGCGGAGCAGGCACGAGGGGCTGAATAGCCTACTCTTGCTCCTATGTTCCTATAAGGGTGCCAAGCACCCAAACAGATAGATGGCTGGGTACGAATCACGAGGGTATGTTTAGAAACCATCACAATCATGAACAGAATTTACTTTGAGAATCAGATCCAACACTGTGCCAGGTCTTTGGGTACTTCTATTTTTGAGGGAGTATCAGCAACGGGAGATGCACAATTCTGCCATTGATGAAACTCATAACTGGGGTTCAGGCACTAACACAGACCCAGATTTTTCAGATCTTGAAATCTGCCGTTAGAAAACAATTGCTGCAAGATTAGAAGATTAGAAACAGAAAATGACCAGTGAAGATTATGGGAGAGTGCAGTAATTTCTGCCAGTGCATTGTCTTTCAAATAAGCATGGCATAAACCATTAAAAACTCTGTCCGTGACTGCTAAACAAAGTCCATGACAATCTCCTGGTATTGTACATACACAGTCCCCACCACTTACACCTTTCTTGTTCATCCCGGACAGCCATCTATATTGGGCAAATGGCACTAACCATTTGCCATCACCGTAGGCATCAATTACAAAGGCACCACTTGAACCGTATTAAACAGGCTGGCTATTTCGGGCAGTTCAAGCAGCCTGGGTTAACCTCCCATCCACCCCCATCCATTGCCATTCGCCCTGCAGCACTGCTTTAATATATTTAAATCACACCCTTATTAAATGTTACTTTCTGAAAGACATTCACAATAGTGTTCACAAACACTAGAGCAGGGCAGTTTCATTTTTATTATTTAAAGTGGTTCTGCTCAGTGGAGTTAAGACCATATAGTTGTACTGGCATAAATATGCCAAGGCTTGGACATACTTTATGATTTACCTGAGGAAGGAGGAAGCCTCCGAAAGCTTGTAGATTTCAAATAAAAATCGTTGGACTATAACTTGGTGTTGTAAAATTGTTTACAATTGTCAACCCCAGTCCATCACCGGCATCTCCACATCATGGACATACTTTAGGATGAGGAAGCAGCAGTAACGCAATCTATTCTGTTTGGGGCTTTTCCCTCATAGAGGACGTTGTTAGGGATGCTGATGGATTTACCGTGTATAATGGGCAAATCGTGTTAGCACGAATATGCCCTCTAAATGTGGTGGGGACTGTACTACCAAAAATAACTTGAAGGTCTACCAACTATTACAGTTTGGCCCTGAGCCCCACATTTTTCAGATTGATCTCATTGTTATATGCCTGGCAATGGAATTTTTATGGCCAAACCTTGAAACCCTGTATGCCTGAAGTACAAGTCTCTGTAGTGGAGGGTTAATGTTAGGGATGTTAGTGCTGAGATTTCCATTCAAGGCACCCAGCGTCAACACCAGTCACTCTTGGTTCTGGCACAGCAGGGATTAGAAGCAGAGTATAACTACTCTAGTCTGCTTCGAAAATATAGCCCTGAATTTCCTCGGACCTTCTGCCGCTGCACCGACGTAATTTTGTCAGAAGTGTGCGGGAACCCTGTTTACATGTGTACATGTGGTTTCTACTGCACTTCCAACGAAGCTACGAGGGCACAGCAGCAGAAAGTCTGAGGAAATTCAAGGCCTATATCTCAGTCCCAGGTTAGCTTCAGAAAAGGCCCTCCTATTTCACCGGTATCTTCTACCTCCCACACCATTCTCCCTTGTGGATGCTTCATGTATCAAATCCAGGGAACTAGGAAATGGGAAAGACTACCCAATCTTATTTCAGAAGGGCCCTTACACCCAGCAAACAAAGAAGATTTGTTTCCAGAGGGCTTTGGATGCTGAGTCGTTGAGTATATTCAAGGCTGAGATAGATAGATTTTTGGACTCTAGGGGAATCAAGGGATATGGAGATTGGGCAGGAAAGCAGAGTTGAGGTCAAAGATCAGCCATGATCTTATTGAATGGAGGATCAGGCTCGAGGGGCCGCAAGGCCTACTCCTGCTCCTATTTCTTGTGTTCTTAAGATTTTCATCACTCTGGGCTGGATTTGAACCCAGGTGCCAGAGGTGAGAATGCAGTAACCTACTGTACCATCCAGTCCCCTCAGGTAAGTTGGAATAATTTTCTTTAAGAATAAGAGGTGGGGAGAAAAACAAAGAAAACTAGAAGAACAGAGCCAAGATAACATTACTGCAGTAGATACTCTGTTGGTTGGTATGGCAATGAACCAGAAAGGTTTGAACCTCATTCTTTGCTTAGTTAGGCAGTTTCAGTCAGTGCAGTTGTTGGAAGCAATGTAAGGGAAAAGATCACGGGGCAAAATGTATTTGAATGATGTAGAGGAAAAAGAAAGAGAAATAGGGTACAGGATGGACAGGACTAGGGAAAGGAGCAAGTAGATGGGCATAAGTTGGACAGTGCAGGAGAAAGACAGATGGAGAAAACGTGGATAAAGCAAGAGAAAGACAGATAGAATACACCTGGACAGTGCAGAGGAAATGGACAGGTATGTTGGGTGCAGACCAAGTTGGAAAGACAGGCGAATGTAGCAGGGACATGGATTATAGTTGGTCAGAGAAATTCAGGACGTGAAAGCATTATAGTTCGGTAGTACAGAGGAAAAGAACAGGTAATTAGATTGTTCTTGGCCAGTGAGTTCTAATGGAGCAAGTAGAGGGATTGTAATGCTAGAGGTAGGACTGGGACTATTGAGTATGGGTAAGGAAAGGGAGCAGTCACCTATACAAGGAATATGGTGCTCGATTATGTTCAAAATTATGAGGGGTTTTGATAGTTAGGAAAGAGATTAGGAAGCAGGACCTCAAATGTAATCATCTCCAGATTACCCCTGGTGCCACGCGCTAGTGAGGATAGAGCAGATGAATGCATGGCTGGAGACATGGTGCAGGAGGGAGGGCTTTAGATTCCTGGGGCATTGGGACCAGTTCTGGGGGAGGTGGGACCTATACAGGCCGGACGGGTTGCGCCTCAACGGAGCTGGGACCAATGTCCTCACGGGGAGGTTCGCTAGTGCTGTGGGGGAAAGGGTTTAAACTAATATGGCAGGGGGATGGGCACTAGGATGAAGCAATGGAAAGGAGAAACAAGGGGCACAAAGGTTCGGGGGAGGAAAATAGCACTAAAGCAAGTAATAATACAGTATTAGGTGGGATCAGACTCAGAGAGAGTAAAAGAAAGTCTAAGACTGGTTTGCGGTGCATGTGTGTAAACGCACGAACCATGGTAAACAAGGTTGGTGAGCTGCAGGTGCAAATAGCCACATGGGAATATGATGTCATGGAGATAACGGAAAGCTGACTCAAAAAAGGGCAGGATTGGGTACTAAATATTCCTGGATACCAGGGGCACTAAATTGGGCCGTGTAGCACCCGTTGTTTCGGCGCTACACGGCCTCTCTGACATCCAAGATGGCGTCTTCGATGCGCGCGCACGTTTCCAGCGTGACGTGCACCAGACGCCATCTTGGTCTAGGAGTTAGCGCAAGTACAAATACCAAACGCCGAAAGCATGTAAAGTAGGGAGAAAATGCATGCAATTAGTGTACAACACTGATTTAAAGTGATACACAAATTTTCGACCTTAACGCTCAACTCAATGCACAGTCTTATCCCCGACCATCTAAACAAGTCTTACACTGCCTGAAGGACCCGCCAACAGCGCTATTTAAAGGGGTCATACAGGTGTTGCAGGTTAGTTGCTGGACTATTGCTTCTGGCTGCTGGAGGAGTAGGAAGTGTTTTTTGAAGCTCCCTATTCTTATTGAGAGTTCCTACACTACTTTTAAGAGTGCTTTGGCAGGTACTGCCTTACGGGTCGGAAATTTACAACCCTGGTGGAACAACATTCCTGCCAACCATGGGCGGTCTGCTAGGGCTCCCGCTGGCATTGAGCATGACTGGGAACATGCAGAGAGGCCACGCATAGCAGGTCAAGCTGCGAGGAGATGGAGGACAAGGAGGCGCAGGGCACTGAGCAAGTGGCCCTACCCAATGAGGGCCTTCCGGGACCAATTCTCTTACCTCAACATGACCGAAGAGGATTGCATCTGAGGCCTGAGGTTCACCAAGGAAGCTGTGACTGAGATCTGTCAACTGGTGCGGCCATAACTGCAGCCTCAGAGCAGAGCGAGGACAGCATTGCCTGCGGCTGTGAAGGTCACCGTGGTGCTGAATTTCTACGGCTCAGGAGCATTTCAGGCCTCTGCTGGCGACATGTGTAACATCTCGCAGTATGCAGTGCACTGCTGCATAAGGGAGGTCACAGATGCACTGTACCAGAATGAGGAACAGGTTCATCACCTCCCCTCTGCACTGAGGCAAGCAGAGTGAGCAAGCACAGGGGTTCGCCCGCATTGCTGGCTTCCCCATGGTGCAGGGTGCCATTGAATGTACACATATTGCCGTGTGTGCCCTGCACATCAACTCAGCCGTCTTCAACCAAAAGGGCTTCCACTCCCTCAACATGCAGCTGGTGTGTGACCACATGCATCGAATCATGGAGATCGATGCCCGCTACCCTGGGAGCAGTCACAACACCTTTGTCATGCGGCAGTCCAACGTGCCAGCTATCTTTCACCCGACTCGGCAAGTCAAAGACTGGCTACTGGGCGACAAGGGCTATCCCCTCACGCCTTGGCTCATGACACCGGTCAGGAACCCATGCACACGTGCACAGTAGGCCTATAATGAGAGCCACGCTGCCACATGCAACATCGTGGAGCACACCATAGGCCTCCTAAACAATGCTTCCGCTGCCTGGATCGGCCCGGAGGAGGCCTGCAGTACTCCCCCGAGCAGGTGGGCAGATTCATGGTGGTATGCTGCATGCTGCACAACCTCACCATCATGAGGGACCAGCCTTTGCCACCAGTGATTGGAGAAGACCCTGAGCCAGAGGCTGAGGAGGAGGAGGCTGAGGAGGCGGAGGAGGAAGAGACTGAGGCTGAGGAGGAGGAGGAGGGGGTGGAGTCGGAAGAGGAAGTGGAGGAAGACGCAAGGGTGCAACAGGAACCACACGCCTTGTCTGCAAGGGCTCTGCGTGCTCGCCTGATCCGTGCCCGCTGTCAATAATTTGAACTACATCCCCCAACTCACCAACAGTCCTACATTCCCCACCTTTCCGCTCCCACAAGACAGTTAAATCGCCTTCCATCTGATTACACATTGGTGTCCCTCTCAGCTCATTGCATAAATAAAACCCACCACCAAACGCAAAATCAAAGTCTCATTATCAATGAATAAATGAAATTATGCAAACATAACAGAACTATTCACCCTTGTGCATTCCCTTAGTGCCTTTTGTCCGTGTGCCTTTACCTATCCTAGTGCTCCTACGAGGTGCTTCCCCAGTGGCTGGAGCATGGGTGATGGGAGGCTGCTGGCCTTCAATGGAAGAGCGTGCAGATAGTCTGGGAGGACGACCTTGAGCAGCACCGGGCCTGGAGGGCCCGGCTTCAGACTGCGCCATCTTAGCATGGGCCGCAGTAGTCTGGCCTGGGAGGAGGGAGATGTGGAAAAGGAGAAGGAGCATTAGATATGCAGAGAACCCCATCACCGGGAACTCCAGCGAGGCATGTTGTGACGGCTGCAGCGACAGCCCGCCCAATGATCCGGAGCATCGTCTCCTCTAGGGGGGTGAGGACGTGTAAACGTGCCCGTCCAGCCTCAGGTCCGTCCTGCTGCCGGCTGTTATGCGCCTTCTTTTCCAGCAAGACAGAGGGCAGTGTGTCAGTGAGTGTCCTGCAAGGTATGTGGGTGATGTGCCTGTCACAGTCGAATAGCTGCCAGTTTGTGTGACTTGTGAGTGGTGGTTGTGTGGCCTGCAAGTGTGGTACTATGTGCGGGTGAGATGCAGCATTCCAAGTGCAGCATTGCATATGAATGGGCAGTGTTTGTTGGTGGGTGGGTGAATGATGGGAGGTTTCGTACGTGGAGCAGTGGTGCAGTTGGTAGGATGTGCCACTTGACATTTGTATTCACTCACCTTGACCACTCGTGTCAAATCATTGAACTTCTTTCGGCACTGCACCCACATGGTGCAATGCTCCTGGTGTTCACTTCCTGCGCCACAGCCTGCCAATGCCTGCTCAGCTGTAGTCTGGAGAGTCTCCGGCCACAATGCGGGTTCATGCTGGCCCTCCTTTCGTCCACGTCTTCCACCAGGGCCTCGAGAGCATCATCTGAGGAGCCCTCTCTTGTGCTCGTGCAGCTAAACTCATGGCCATTTTCCCTCCTGCAGGTAAGCTGTGTACCTGCCATTTGAAATGTGCCGGCACCTTTAAGTAGTGCAGGCTGCCAATGACGTGCGCTGTGCACGACCCATTTCCAACTTCCTCATTCTCCGTGCAGCCAATGCTACCCGCGCTGCTGAGAGGCTGCACGGAGATATCTTGGTAAGAAGCAGGCAGCACGAAGTTCACATGCTGCCTGCGTAGGGTCCGTCGGGCGCGGAGTGGTCTACCACCGCTCAAAACACACCCTTATCCAATTTTTCCCCCCCAGGTGTTCGGGAAAGATAGGGAAGGAAAGAAAGGAGAGGGGGGTGGCAGTATTGATTAAGGAGAATATTGCAGTACTGGAGAGAGAGGATGTCCTGGAAGCGTCAAGGACAGATCTGTTTGGTTAGAGTTAAGAAATAAAAGTGGTGCCATTACACTACTGGGTGTGTTCTATAGGCCACCAACTAATGGGAAGGATATAGAGGAGCAAATTTGCAGGGAAATTACAGAGAGGTGCAAAAGCTATAGAGTAGTGATAACTGGGGACTTCAACTATCCGAATATAAGGAATCTTACAACACCAGGTTATAGTCCAACAGTTTTATTTGAAAATCACAAGCTTTCGGAGGCTTTCTCCTTCGTCAGGTGAGTGTGGGATTCCTTGAAAGTTACCGCACATATAGTCAGAGAACAATGCCTGGTGATTACAGATAATCTTTCCAACTGCCCGTTATCAAGGCAATCAAAGGAGTGTTCAGACAGAGAGACATTAGATACAAGACTACTGAATATACAAACGGCCAGAACCAAAGACAGAGAGAGAGAGAGAGAGAGAAACATCCGAAAGGAAGAGAAAGAGAGAGAATGAGAGAGAGGTGTTGTAAGATTCCTTACATTTGTGTTGTAAGATTCCTTACATTTGTCCACCCTAGTCCATCACCGGCATCTCCACATCATGGCTACTATCGACAACGCAAACTGGCGGCTCACAATGGAGAAGATCTCCAAGAAGACCGCGCATATCGACACAGACATCAAGTTTTTACAGAGCTGCAAGAAAGCAGACAAGATCCCGAAAGGACTACAGATCACGAACCCTCTCAAGTCGACATACAACTCAGATTACGCTGAGAGACTCTGCCGTCGTACCTCTCGCACACTCCGCAACCATCTCGTACACCAACTCTACAGCAGACGCCGCAACCTCGAAACCAAGATAGAGTCCATACTCTCAACCTGTACTCAGGACACAGCAGACCAGCTACGAGACACCGCCAAACAGACGAGGCAACGCAACTACGCTGCCTACATGAAAACCAAGAGCAGGAAGCTTGAGAAACTCGGCATCACCACCAGCATCGACCAAGCCTCCCCCGGTACCACGGTTACAACCACAGGGAAGTCTATCATCAATTTGTCCGACCACACCCTTCAACCAGACGAAATCGAAGTTCTCAGCCGAGGGCTCAATTTCTGCCCCACCACCAAAATGGACCCCACTAGTCTCGCGGCGGACACAGAGGAATTCATCAGGAGAATGAGGCTCCGGGAATTCTTCCACAAATCCCAAGATTTCAGCAGCGAACCCAATGAGACAATCAACGATCTGGAACAGCAGACAGAGGGATCCGCGGTACAGTAACCGAAGAGGAAAGAATCAAACCGGACTCCTCCGGAGGGTCGCTGCCCTAAGCTTGACATGTATGCTCAAGCTGTCAGGAGATGCGTCAACGCCAGATTCATCAGCCGCACTCAGAAGACAGTCCAGAATGTCACCCGAGCACAACGCAACGCCATCGACGCTCTCAAGACCAACCGCAACATCGTCATCAAACCAGCGGACAAAGGAGGAGCCGTTGTCATACAGAACAGAACAGACTATTGCAAAGAAGCATACCGACAACTGGACAACCAGAAACACTACAGACGGTTACCCGCAGATCCTACCAAAGAACACACCCACCAGCTCAACAAACTGATCAAGACCTTCGACCCAGACCTTCAAAGCATCCTACGCACTCTCATCCCACGTACTCCCCGCGTGGGAGACTTCTACTGCCTCCCAAAGACACACAAAGCCAACACACCCGGACGTCCTATCGTATCAGGCAACGGAACCCTGTGTGATAACCTCTCTGGATACATCGAGGGCATCCTGAAACCCATCGTACAGGGAACCCCTAGCTTCTGTCGCGACACTGCAGACTTCCTACAAAAACTCAGCACCCACGGACCAGTTGAACCAGGAACACTTCTCACCACGATGGACGTCTCCCCCATGATGACTGCATCGCTGCAACAGCCTCAGTACTCAACACCAACAACAGCCAATCTCCAGACGCCATCCTACAACTCATCCACTTCATCCTGGATCACAATGTCTTCACCTTCGATAACAGCCATGGGGACCAAATTCGCACCCCAATACGCCAACATTTTCATGCACAAGTTCGAGCAGGACTTCTTCACTGCACAGGACCTCCAACCAACGCTATACACCAGATACATCGACGACATTTTCTTCCTATGGACCCACGGCGAAGAATCACTGAAGAGACTACACGATAACATCAACAAGTTCCATCCCACCATCAAACTCACCATGGACTACCCCTCAGAATCAGTTTCTTTCTTGGACACACGAATCTCCATCAAAGACGGGCACCTCAGCACCTCACTCTACCGCAAGCCCACAGACAATCTCACGATGCTCCACTTTTCCAGCTTCCACCCTAACCACGTCAAAGAGGCCATCCCCTATGGACAGGCCCTGCGAATACACAGGATCTGCTCAGACGAGGAGGAACGCGATGGACACCTACAGACGCTGAAAGACGCCCGCGTAAGAACGGGATATGGTGCTCGACTCGTTGATCGACAGTTCCGACGGGCCACAGTGAAAAATCGCATAGACCTCCTCAGAAGACAAACACGGGACGCAACCAACAGAGTACTCTTCGTCGTCCAGTACTTCCCCGGAGCGGAGCAACTACGCCATGTTCTCCGCAGCCTTCAACATGTCATCGATGATGACGAACACCTCGCTATGGCCATCCCCACGCCTCCACTACTCGCCTTCAAACAGCCACCCAACCTCAAACAGACCATCGTTCGCAGCAAATTACCCAGCTTTCAGGAGAACTGCGTCCACGACACCACACAACCCTGCCACGGCAACCTATGCAAGACATGCCAGATCATCGACACAGATACCACCATCACACGAGAGGACACCACCCACCAGGTACATGGTTCATACTCCTGTGACTCGGCCAACGTTGTCTACCTCATATGTTGCAAGAAAGGATGCCCCGGAGCATGGTACATTGTCGAGACCATGCAGACACTGCGACAACGGATGAACGGACACCGCGCAACAATCGCCAGATAGGAGGGTTCCCTCCCAGTCGGGGAACACTTCAGCAGTCAAGGACATTCAGCCACCGACCTTCGGGTAAGCGTTCTCCAAGGCGGCCTTCGAGACACACTACAACGCAAAATCATCGAGCAGAAATTGATAGCCAAGTTCCGCACCCATGAGGACGGCTTCAACCGGGATCTTGGGTTCATGTCATGCTGCACGTAACCCCACCAGCAGAAAAAAAAGTTATCTGTTTTTAATACAACTGGTCATTCTCTCTCTTTCTCTTCCTTTCGGATGTTTCTCTCTCTCTCTCTGTCTTTGGTTCTGGCCATTTGTATATTCAGTAGTCTTGTATCTAATGTCTCTCTGTCTGAACACTATTCAATTCCTTTGATTGCCTTGATAACGGGCAGTTGGAAAGATTATCTGTAATCACCAGGCATTGTTCTCTGACTATATATGCGGTAACTTTCAAGGAATCCCACACTCACCTGACGAAGGAGAAAGCCTCCGAAAGCTTGTGATTTTCAAAAAAAACTGTTGGACTATAACCTGGTGTTGTAAGATTCCTTACATTTGTCCACCCCAGTCCATCACCGGCATCTCCACATCATATCCTAATATAGGCTGGGATAACAATAATAATATAAGGGGCACAGAGGGGGAGGAATTTTTTTAATGTATCCAGGATAACTTTCTGAATCGTACGTTTCCGGCCCAATGAGGAAGGAGTCATTAATGGACTTGTTTCTAGGGGTTGAGGTGAGCCAAGTGGAGCAAGTGTCAGTCGGAGAGCATTTAGGGAGCAGTGATCATAGTATCATAAGGTTTAGAACAGTGATGGAAAAGGACACAGACCACTCTAAAGTAAAAATACTCAATTGGAGGAGGGCCAATATCAATGGGATAAGAACAGATCCGGCCTGGATAAATTGGAATCAAAGATTGGCAGGCAAAACTGTAATTGAACAGTGAGCGGCCTTTAAGGAGGAGATAGTTCAGGTACAGTCTAGGCACATTCCCACGAGGCAGAAAGATAGGACAACTAAAGCCAAAGCTCCCTGGATGACAAAGGAGATAGTGAGTAAGATGAAATGGAAAAAAGGGTCGTATGACAGATGCCAGGTTGATAACACAAGTGAAAACCAGGCAGAATATAGAAAGTTCAGAGGGGAAGTGAAAAAGGAAATAAGAGGGGCAAAGAGAGAGTGTGAGAATAGACTGGGGGCCAACATAAAAGGGAATCCAAAAGTCTTTTACAGGCATGTAAACAGTAAACGGGTAGTAAGAGGAGGGGTGGGGCCGATTTAGGGACCATAAAGGAGATCTACTCATGGAGGCACAGGGGATGGCTGAGGTACTAAATAAGTACTTTGCATCTGTCTTTACCAAGGAAGAAGATGCTGCCAGAGTCTCAGTAAAGGAAGATATAGTTGAGATACTGGATGGGCTAAAATTTGATAAAGAAGAGATACTTGAAAGGCTAGCTGTACTTAAAGTAGATAAGTCACCCGGTCCGGATGGGATGCATCCTAGGCTACTGAGGGAAGTAAGGGTGGAAATTGCAGAGGTACTGGCCATAATCTTCCAAACGCCCGTAGATACGGGGGCGGTGCCAGAAGACTGGAGAATTGCAAATGTTACATCTTTGTTCAAAAAAGAGTGTAAGGCCATAGGGGTTGAGCTAAGAAATAAAAAAGGAGCAGTCACACTACTAGGAATGTACTATAGACCCCCAAATAGCAAAAGGGAGATAGAAGAACAAATATGTAGGCAAATTTCTGAGTGCAAAAATAAGAGGGCAATTATAGTAGGGGACTTCAACTACCCTAACATCAACTGGGATTCAAACAGTGTGAGGGGCATAGAGGGCGCAAAATTCTTGATCGGTGTCCAGGAGAACTTTTTTAGCCAGAACGTGACAAGCCCAACAAGAGGGAATGCAATTCTAGATTTAGTCCTGGGAAATGAAGATGGGCAAGTGGGTGAAGTGACAGTGGGTGATCATATTGGGGATAGTGACCACAATTCAGTTAGTTGTAGCATTATTATGGAAAAGGACAGAATTAAATCAGGAGTAAATGTTTTAAATTTGGGGAAGGCAAATTTTACAGAACTAAGAGGTGATTTGTCAGAAGTGGACTGGACACAACTACTTGAGGAGAAATCAATGGCAAACCAGTGGGAGGCACTAAAAAGTGAAATTCTACGGATACAACGCAGACACGTCCCCTCAAAGAAAAAGGGTAGCACCTCCAAATCTAGAGCCTCCTGGTTGTCTAGAAGTATACAGAGCAAGATAAAGCTGCAAAAGAAAGCTTATGACTGTCACAGAAAACTAAATACTGCAGAAAGCCTAGAGGAGTATAGAAAGTACAGGGATGACGTAAAAAAAGGAAATAAGGAGAGCAAAGAGAGGGTATGAGAAAATATTAGCTAGTAAGAATAAAGAAAACCCAAAGATATTTTATCAGTACATTAAGAACAAGAGGATAGCTAAGGAAAAGGTGGGACCTATCAGGGATGATAAGGGTAACTTGTGTGTGGAAGCAGAAGATGTGGGTAGGGTTTTAAATGAATATTTTGTCACCGTACTCACAAAGGAAAGGGATGATCCGGACGTGGTAGTTGAAGAGGAGAGGTGTGAAATATTGGATAAGGTAAACATAACGAGGGAGGAAGAACTAGAGGGACTGGAATCCTTGAAAGTTGATAAGTCACCAGGGTCGGATGGATTGTTTCCTAGGCTATTGAAGGAAGCCAGGGAGGAAATAGCGGATGCTCAGAGGATCATTTTCCAATCCTCACTAGATACAGGGGAGGTACCGGAGCACTGGAAGACTGCAAACGTAGTACCATTGTTTAAAAAGTGTACGAGGGAAAGGCCAAACAATTATAGGCTGGTCAGTCTTACCTCGGTAGTGGGCAAATACTGAGAGATAGAATAAACTGTCACTTGGAAAGGCATGGTTTAATCAGGGATAGTCGGCATGGGTTTGTTCAGGGAAGGTCATGCCTTACAAATCTGATTGAATTCTTTGAGGAAGTGACAAGGAGGATTGATGAGGGTAGTGCAGTGGATGTTGTCTACATGGATTTTAGTAAGGCATTTGATAAGGTCCCAAATGGCAGTCTGGTCAGAAAGGTAAAAGCCCGTGGGATACAGGGAAATGTGGCGAATTGGATCCAAAATTGGCTCAGTAACAGGAAACTAAGGGTAAAAGTCGATGGATGTCTTTGTGAATGGAAATCAATTTCCAGTGGTGTGCCACAGGGCTCAGTGTTGGGTCCCTTGCTGTTTGTGGTATATATTAATGATTTGGACTTGAATGTAGAGGGCATGATTTGCAAATTTGCAGACAACACAAAAATTGGCCATGTAGTTGATAATGAAGAGTATAGCTGTAGACTCTAAGATGATATCAATGGGCTGGTGGAGTGGGCAGAAAAGTGGCAAATGGAGTTCAACCCGGAAAAGTATGAGGTAATGCACTTAGGGAGGGCAAACAGTAAAAGGGAATACGCAATAAACGGGAATATATTGAGAGGGGTAGAGGAAGCGAGAGACCTTGGAGTGCATGTGCACAGGTCCCTGAAGGTGGCAGTACAGGTAGATAAGGTTGTGAAGAAGGCATACGGAATGCTCTCCGTTATTAGGCGAGATATAGAATACAAAAGCAGGGATGTAATGATGGAACTGTATAAAACGCTGGTAGGGCCACAGCTGGAGTATTGAGCGCAGTTCTGGTCACCACATTACAGGAAGGACGTAATTGCTCTGGAGAAAGTGCAGAGAAGATTTACAAGAATGTTGCCAGGGCTTGAAAATTGCAGCTACGAGGAGAGATTGGATAGGCTGGGGTTGTTTTCCTTGGAGCAGAGGAGACTGAGGGGTGACTTGATTGAGGTGTACAAAATTATGAGGGGCCCATAGAGTAGACAGGAAGTACCTGTTTCCCCTAGCAGAGAGTTCAAGAACTAGGGGACCTAGATTTAAGCTGATTGGCGGAAGGATTAGAGGGGACATGAGGAAAAACTTTTTTACCCATAGGGCGGTGGGTGTACGGAATTCACTGCCTGAATTGGTGGTAGAAGCAGGGACCCACAACTCTTTTAAAAAGTACCTGGACCTGCACCTGCACCTAAAGTGCTGTAAGCTGCAGGGCTATGGACCAGGTGCTGGAAGGTGGGATTAGAATGGGCACCTGGTTGTTCTTCGAGCCGGCGCGGACACGATGGGCCGAATGGCCCCCTTCTGTGCTTTATATTTTCTATGGTTCTATGGATAAAGCCAGCAACTATAGGCCAGTCAGTTTAACCTCAGTGGTGGGGAAACTTCTGGAAACGATAATCTGGGACAGAATTAACAGTCACTTGGATGAGGGTGGATTGATTAGGGAAAGCCAGCACTGATTTGTTAAAGGCAAATCGTGTTTAACTAACCTGATAGAGTTTTTTGATGAGGTAACAGAGAGGGTAGATGAGGGAAATGCAGTTGATGTGGTGTATATGGATTTTCAAAAGGCGTTTGATAAAGTGCCGCACGGTATGCTTATCAAGATTGCAGCCCATGGAATAAAGGGGGCAGTAGCAACATGGATACAGAATTGGCTAAGGGACAGGAAACAGAGAGTAGTGGTGAACGGTTGTTTTTCGGACTGGTGGGAGGTGTAAAGTGGTGTTCCCCCGGTTGTCAGTGCTGGGACCACTGCTTTTCTTGATATATATTAATGACTTGGACTTGGGTGTACAGGGCACAATTTCAAAATTTGCAGATGACACCAAACTTGGAAGGATAGTAAACAGTGAGGAGGATAGTGATCAACTTCAAGAGGATATAGACAGGTTGGTGGCGTGGGCAGATACGTGGCAGATGAAATTTAATGCAGAAATATGGGAAGTGATACATTTCGGTGGGAAGAACGAGGAGAGGCAATATAAACTAGAGGGCACAATTCTAAAAGGGGAACAGGAACAGAGAGCTCTGGGGGTATATGTGCACAAATCATTGAAGGTGGCAGGGCAGGTTGAGATAGCGGTTAAAAAAGATATGGGATCCTGGGCTTTATAAATAGAGACATAGAGTACAAAAGTTCATGATGAACCTTTATAAAACGCTGGTTCGGCCACAACTGGACTATTGTGTCCAGTTCTGGGCACCACACTTCAGGAAAGATATGATGGTCTCAGAAAGGGTGCAGAAGAGATTTACTACAATGATTCCAGGGATGAGGGACTTTAGTTATGTGGATAGACTGGAGTAGCTGGGATTATTCTCCTTGGAACAGAGACGGTTGCGAGGAGATTTGATAGAGGTATTCAAAATCATGAAGGGTCTAGACAGAGTAGATAGAGAGAAACTATTCCCATTAGTGGAAGGGTCAAGAATCAGAGGACATAGATTTAAGGTGATTGGCAAAAGAACCAAAGGTGACATGAAGAAAAACCTTTTTACTCAGCGAGTGGTTAGGATCTGGAATGCATTGCCCGAGGGAGTGGTGGAGGCAGATTCAATCATGGCCTTCAAAAGGGAACTGGATAAGTACTTGAAAGGAAAACATTTGCAGGGCTACGCAGAAAGGGTGGGGCAGTGGGACTAGCTGGATTGCTCTTGCATAGAGCCGGCACAGACTCAATGGGCCGAATGGCCTCCTTCCGTGCTGTGACGTTTCTATGATTCTATGATTCTAATAGATAGGGAGAAACTGTTTTCACTGGCAGGCTGATCGGTAACCAGAGGACACAGATTTAAAATAATTGGCAAAAAAGCCGGGGGGAAGATGAGCCATTTTTTTACTCATCGAATTGTTATGATCTGGAATGCATTGCCTGAAAGGGTGGTGGAAGGAGATTCAATAGTAACTTTCAAAGGGGAATTGGATCTCTACTTAAAAAGGAAAAATTTGCAGGGCTATGGGGAAAGAGCAGGGGAGCGGGACTAATTGGTAGCTCTTTCAGAGAGCTGTATGATTCTATGATTATGTACAAATCTCCTGTTTTAATTATATTTTCTGGAAGGCATTATAATTTCTGGATACCTTAAGACTTTATCTCAAACACCCTATGGAATATATATGCTATATAGATACGAATTGTTATGGTAACTCCACTGATGTCTCAGCAATTTTATTCAATGAGTAGCTGCACCATACAGACTAGGAATGTGACATGTCCAAGTTTTCGTCTTTACCGAATCAGCTGATCTCAGCTGGAGCAGTGACAATGGCACTAGGATTAACCTTGGCATTTTGTGGGTTAGGAAGAAGGAAATCAGTCAAGCATCCTACTCTGATCACTATCCAGCGAACCTTACTGGAAACACGTTTGTTGTGGACCAGATGAGAGTGGGATCGGACTTGGTCGTTGTGTCTCCCATGATGAAATAGCCCGCTCATGGTCAAGGATCACATGTGAATAATCGAAACGTACCCTAGCAAGTAATGCCTTCAGGAAAGGAAGGGAGGGAAGAAACAGAAAAAAAACCTTTATACAGTGAAACCTGTAAATCAGGGACACCCCCCTAAAGTACTTGCATCAGGTGTCCTTTATTTGGGTTTGTCCATTTGTACAGTATTCACTGTATAAGTAAAGATATTGCCGAATTATTTTTACTGACCAGCCCAATCAAAAGGTTTATCAACTATCTTTTTAAAATGTGTACATATTCTTGGCATAAATAGAATAAGTAATGGTTGAATACGAATTACATTTTTATATTTTATATTAGTGAGAAATCCCTGCCGTAACACCTCCACTGTTCGGAGATATAATTACATGGTGACAAGTTTACATAGGCATTTTCCATTATAGGCATTTATAATGGAAAAAGTTGACAGAAAGTGCACACAGACAGAAGATTTTTAAAAATATATAAATATATATATATATATATACATACACACACATAGAATGTACAGCAGAGAAACAGGCCATTCAGCCCAACAGGTCCATGCTAGTGTTTATGCTCCACATGAGTCCCCATTTTTGAAAAAGTGGGATTACTTATCTATATTCTGTTCTAAAGGAATTGCATTCCATCAGGAATGGAAGTGTTGATTTGTTACCCCAGTCTGTGTTAATCCAGAAGCCACAATGATCCAAAGTAGTTTAAAACATCTGTGCTATTTTCTAAGTAAATGTAATCTGTTTATCCAGCAGCTTTGTTAAATAGCCATTGTCACCATGTTTAGGAGTTTTAATGCAAGCTAAATACCCACAGCTGCTAAAAATACTCTACTGTAAAAACTTAACTGAAATTCTACCATGTTGGCCAGTGAGGTAAATTGGTGTTACAACAGAGAGCTTTTTTTGTTGTAGGACAAATGTTCGTGAAGCTTTAATATAGTTCTTACTTTTCACGTAAATTCTTTATCTTTCTGTTTTTATATGTTTTTTCCTCCTCAGTCTAGATCCTTCTACACTAGACACCATTCTTTCATTCACAGGGCCTGCTATCGGACCACTGCCATTGATTAACCAGCAGCTGGGAGATGAACCAGAGTGATAGAACTCAACTCACACAGACATTTTTCTTCTTCCTGTCCATGGAGAAGTGTTTCATATCTGCACTTCTTCACACAAAGGGTAGTGGAAATTTGGAACTCTCTCCCCCAAAAAGCTGTTGAGGCTAGGTCAATCGAAAATTTCAAAACTGTGTTGACAGATTTTTGTTAATTGTAAACAATTTTACAACACCAAGTTATAGTCCAGCAATTTTATTTTAAATTCACAAGCTTTCGGAGATTTTCTCCTTCCTCAGGCAAATGTTTTTTGCCTGAGGAAGGAGAAAATCTCCGAAAGCTTGTGAATTTAAAATAAAATTGCTGGACTATAACTTGGTGTTGTAAAATTGTTTACAATTGTCAACCCCAGTCCATCACCGGCATCTCCACATCAGATTTTTGTTAGGCAAAGGTATTAGCATATTCCTATGAAACCTGGACTAATAATCTGGAGATATGAGTTCAAATCTCGCCATGGCAGCTGGGGAATTTAGATTCAGTTAATTAAATAAAATCTGGAATAAAAAGCTTGTATTGGTAATGGTGACCATGAAACTACCAGATTGTCATAAAAACCCATTTGGTTCACTAATATCTTTTAGGGAATAATAAGAATAAAAGCGGACGGACCACCTGGCATCGGACAACTAGGCGCCAGAGACGGCAAAGGCAAACCAAGCCCAGTCGACCCTATAAAGTCCTCCTCACTAACACCTGGGGACTTGTGCCAAAATTGGGAAAGCTGTCTCACAGACAAGTCAAGCAACAGCCTGACATAGCCTTACTCACAGAATCATATCATTCAGCCAACGTCCCAGACTCTTCCATCACCATCCCTGGGTATGTCCTATCCCACCAGCAGGACAGACCCACCAGAGGTGGCAGCACAGTCAGGGGGGAGTGGCCCTGGGAGTCCTCAACATTGACTCCGGACCCCATGAAGTCTCATGGCACCAGGTCAAACATGGGCAAGGAAAGCTCCTGCTGATTAGCATCTACCGCCCTCCCTCAAGTGATGAGTCAGTACTCCTCCATGTTGAGCACCAGTTGGAGGAAGCACTGAGGGTAGCAAGGGCACAGAATGTACTCTGGGTGGGGGACTTCAATGTCCATCATCAAGAGTGGCTCGGTAGCACCACTACTGACCGAGCTGGACGAGTCCTGATGGACATAGCTGCCAGACTGGGCCTGTGGCAGGTGGTGAGCAAACCAACACGAGGAAAAAACCTACTTGACCTCGTCCTCACCAATCTACCTGTCAAGATGCATCTGTCCACAATAGTATTGGTAAGAGTGACCACCACACAGTCCTTCTAGAGACAAAGTCCCGTCTTCACACTGAGGACACCGTCCATCGTGTTGTGTGGCACTACCACTGTGCTAAATGGGTTAGATTCATAACAGATCTAGCAGCTCAAAACTGGGCATCATGAGGCACTGTTAGCCATCAGCAGCAGCAGAATTGTATTCCACCACAATCTGTAACCTCATGTCCCTCATATCCCTCATATCCCTCACTCTACCATTACCAACAAGCCAGGGGATCAACCCTGGTTCAATGAGGATTGTAGAAGAGCATGCCAATAGCAGCACCAGGCGCACCTAAAAATGAGGTTCCAATCTGGTGAAGCTACAACACAGGACTACATGCATGTTAAACAGCGGAAGCAACATGCTATAGACAGAGCTAAGCGATTCCACAACCAACAAATCAGATCAAAGCTCTGCAGCCCTGCCACATCCAGTCGTGAATGGTGGTGGACAAATAAACAACTAAGGGGAGGAGGAGGCTCCGTGAACATCCCCATCCTCAATGATGGCAGAGCCCAGCACTTGAGTGCAAAAGACAAGGCTGAAGTGTTTGCAATCATCTTGAGCCAGAAGTGCCAAGTGGATGATGCATTTCGGCCTCCTCCCGATATCCTCACCATCACAGAAGCCAGTCTTCAGCCAATTCGATTCACTCCATGTGATATCAAGAAACAGTTGAGTGCACTGGATACAGGAAAGGCTATGGGTCCCGACAACATCCCGTTTGCTGAAGACTTGTGCTCCAGAATTAGCCACGCCTCTACCCAAGCTGTGCCAGTACAGCTACAACACTGGCATCTACCCAACAAAATGGAAAATTGCTCAGGTATGTCCTGTCCACAAAAAGCAGGACACATCCAATCCGGCCAATCAGTCTACTCTCAATCATCAGCAAAGTGATGGAAGGTGTCATCGACAGTGCTATCAAGCGGCACTTACCAATAACCTGCTCACCGATGCACAGTTTGGATTCCACCAGGACCACTCAGCTCTAGACCTCATTACAGCCTTGGTCAAAACATGGACAAAAGAGCTAAATTCCAGAGGTGAGGCGAGAGTGACTGCCCTTGACATCAAGGCAGCATTTGACCAAGTGTGGCATCAAGGAGCCCTAGTAAAATTGAAGTCAGTGGGAATCAGGGGGAAAACTCTTCATTGGCTGGAGTCATACCTAGCACAAAGGAAGATGGGAGTGGTTGTTGGAGGCCAATCATCTCAGCCCCAGGGCATTGCTGCAGGAGTTCCTCAGGGCAGTGTCCTAGGCCCAACCATCTTCAGCTGCTTCATCAATGACCTGCCCTCCGTCATAAGGTCAGAAATGGGGATGTTCGCCGATGGTTGCACAGTGATGAGTGCCATTCACAGCCCTCAGATAATGAAGCAGTCCGTGCCCAAATGCAGCAAGACCTGGTCGACATCCAGGCTTGGGCTGATAAGTGGCAAGTAGCATTCGCACCAGACAAGTGCCAGGCAATGGCCATGTCCAACAAGAGAGCGTCCAAGAGAGCATCTAACCACCTTCCCTTTACATTCAACGATATAACCATCACCGAATCCCCCACCAACAATGTCCTGGAGGTCACCATTGACCAGAAACTTAACTGGACCAGCCACATAAATACTGTGGCTACAAGAGCAGGTCAGAGGGTGGGTATTCTGGGCCGAGTGACTCACCTCTTGACTCCCCAAAGTCTTTCCTCCATCTACAAGGCATAAGTCAGGAGTGTGATGGAATATTCTCCACTTGCCTGGATGAGTGCAGCTCCAACGACACTCAAGAAGCTCAACAACATCCAGGACAAAGCAGCCTGCTTGATTGGCACCCCATCCACCACCTTAAACATTCACTCTGTCCACCACTGGAGCACTGTGGCTGCAGTGAGTGCCATCTACAAGATGCACTGCAGCAACTTGCCAAGGCTTCTTCAACAGCACCTCCCAACCCACGACCTCTACCACCTGGAAGGACAAGGGCAGCAGGTGCATGGGAACACCACCACCTGCACGTTCCCTCCAAGTCACATACCATCCTGACTTGGAAATATATCGCCGTGACTTCATCGTCGCTGGGTCAAAATCCTGGAACTCCCTACCTAACAGCACTGTGGGAGAACCTTCACAACACAGACTGCAGCGGTTCAAGGAGGCAGCTCACCACCACCTTCTCGAGGGCAATTAGGGATGGGCAATAAATGCTGGCCTTACCAGCGACACCCACTTCCTATGAATGAATTTTAAAAAGGCAAGTATTTGTATCAGTAATATATTAAAAATCTTTCATCTGCGCACACTTCCTGTCAATTTCTCCATGATAAATTCCTATGTCCATATTGAAAATGGAAACTACATATGTAAATTGTCATGCTGTAATTACACTCCCCTTTTCATGGAGGCACTGTAGTCCCACCACTGGCCAGGGGGTGTAATTACAGTGTGAAAAGTTTACATAGTTAGTTTCCGTTATAGATCTGAAAATAGGAATTTATAATAGGAATATAAAAATAAGAACAGAATATATGAGTTTAAAATGGGCACTGAATTATATCTGTGTGCCCTGGTCCAATTATCTCCCACCTTCTAACATTGTTTATTACAAGTTTTGGTCTTGACTCTCTGTGTACAGCCCCAGAGGAGATCGACTAATATTTATAATGTGTACATTTGCGTGTAGATTTTACTTTAAAAATATTTAACTTATTATGATGTATGCTATTACAAAGAGGTAAATGGGCTTGTAATCTATCTCATTGTCACCAGTCTCAAATATTACTCATAACGTACTCCTGATTTTGGGGGAAAGTCTTGATTATAAACCAGCTGGTGGCTGCTATGCTCTGGTGCCAGCTGATGAATTTGACCCCTCCTCCTGAATTTGTGGACAAGATCTGGAAGAAGCTGATCTTTTTCTTCTGGGACAAAGGAAAACTTTTGGTCTCTGCAGCAGTCCTGAGTCTCCGACTTGGGGAGGGCAGTTAGTCACTGGAATGTCTGCACAGCCAGTTGCCAACTTTCCACATTCAGACGTATGCATTACATATCCTCTGAATTGGTTGGCATTGGTGACGTTTATCTTCATCCAATGGCATGGCCTGAATTATGACCAGCAGCTCATCTACATCAACCAGTGAGAGATCTCCTTGTTTGAGCTGTCTGTCTTCTATCTTGATCTCTTCGGCACAGGCCTCCCTGTGGGCACCTCTGCTTCACAACTTGAGTTCCCTCCATCCTGTATAGAGGAATTTCCTGTATTCCTTGCTGCTACACACTTCCTTGTTTTCATTTCTCGGAGGGACAACGCCAGGGGGAAATTTTACCTCCAGTGGAAGGCTGGGATCCTTCCTGGCACCATTGAGGACCTAGGGCAGAGTGCTGCACTGCACAATGGTGTCCAGGGATTCATTGTGCCACTTTGTCGATATAAATGTTAAAGGCTCATTCTGTTCTCAGGGTAAGACAACTTTCGACGTAGAATGCCAGAGTTTGCAACCCCTGTTCCATCATCTGAGAGGCTGCTTCTCAAATCTTGAATACGTTTTTCACTAACAATGTTTATCTTTGGTTACCCGATGCACATATCAAGCAGGTCAGAGGACCTCCTGGGGGGTCTGCTCCTGAGCCTAGTGAAATCTGCCACGCACGGGTCCGGGGTGCACAAGATCATCAGAAAGAGTCTCTCTGTGACTGTTTTTTCATGTTTTTGTTCTCTGGTCTCGTGCCTGGATGACCATGGAGTAGGGCCATGCAATGTTCCCCGGTTCACAAGAAGCTTTCCACGACCGGTGAGCACAATAGGTATTCAATATTTCCTAACTCCAATTTCACAATTGTTGTATAATAAGTTGCTGTCACTCACTTTTAGTTTGGGCAGGTTGCCATGTGTTAATGGTATCCCCTTCCCCCCTGAAGTTGCTTGTGGAGGCACTAGGTGCACCAATGCCACCCTATTGACCTGTACAAAATAGAACATTGAGGAGAGGCAATATAAACTAAATGATACAATTCTAAAGGAGGTGCAGGAACAGAGAGACCTGGGGGTATATGTGCACAAATCTTTGAAGGTGGCAGGACAGGATGAGAAAGCGGTTAAAAAAGCATATATGACCCTGGGCTTTATAAATAGAGGCATAGAGTACAAAAGCAAGGAAGTTATATTGAACCTTTATAAAACATTGGTTCGACCACAACTGGAGTATTGTGTCCAGTTCTGGGCATCGCACTTTAGGAAGGATGTGAAGGCCTTAGAGAGGGTGCAGAAAAGATTTACTAGGATGGTTCCAGGGATGAGGGACTTCAGTTGCGAGAATAGACTGGAGAAGCTGGGGTTGTTCTCCTAAGAGCAGAGAAGGTTAAGAGGAGATTTGATAGAAGTGTTCAAAATCATGAAGGGTTTAGATAAAGTAAATAAAGAGAAACTGTTCCCATAGGTGGAAGGGTCGAGAAACAGAGGACATAGATTTAAGGAGATTGGCAATAGAACCAAAGGCGACATGAGGAAAAACTTTTTTACGCAGCGAGTAGTTATGATCTGGAATGCGCTGCCTGAAAGGGTGGTCATGATGTGGAGATGCCGGTGATGGACTGGGGTTGACAATTGTAAACAATTTTACAACACCAAGTTATAGTCCAACAATTTTATTTGAAATTCACAAGCTTTCGGAGGCTTCCTCCTTCCTCAGGTGAATGTTGTGGAGGGTGGTGGATGGTGGTGGATGGTGGAAGAAGATTCAATCATGGCTTTCAAAAAGGAATTGGATAAATACTTAAAGGGAAAAAATTTGCAGGGCTACTGGAAAAGAGCTGGCGAATGGGACTAACTGGATTGCTCTTATAAAGAGCCGGCACAGGCACGATGGGCCGAATGGCATCCTTCTGTGCTGTAACCATTCTATAATTCTATGACAATGCTGCCCACCAATGTGTAGTGCTAGTAGTTGTGTTATGGTTTAGGATGTTTTTGTTTTATGGTATTAGTACAAGATTCATTATATTGTCTCCCTTCTATATCTCTTCCCACCCCTCTGCCTTCCAAATATTTTCAAATAAGCAAAGCAGGGCCAGGATTGTGGTAAATTCCAGACCCAAGCCAGGAATACCTGGAGTAAGCCTTTCATTTTATGTTGTAATGTTTACTTGTGTTTCTTTCATGATTCCTTCTGGTTGAAGACAAGATGTGACTGTAACAGTTGGACTTCCAAGCCTGTAGAAAGCAGGCAGAAAAAATGAATGAGAAAAAAAAGAAAAGCAGACGAATACTCGTCTTTATCATGGTAATAGTAATTAGTATATTGTGGAGAATGGGCCTAAACAATAGACTGGGTTACATTGGCCACTACAGTATAAACTGCTTCCTGCTCCAAGGAGTCACTATACACTTTTACTGAGGTAACACGTACACAGAGCTGGGAACTACAAAGCTCAACAACTGTTCTCACAGCATCAAAGAAACAGAGCTACACCTCCTTCAGCTGTCTGAGGCACTTTTCAATATGCATACCTTCAAATACTGTAAATCCTTAATACTCCAGATTTCTTCAGTATGGTATTAGTTTTAGGATCATGCCACCTTGAAGTGGATAGTTTCCCCATTTGTCAGTTTGCTCTTTGCGTTATAATGTAAAACAATAGAAAGAAGTGTTTAAACATTAGCTTCAGGTGTCCTTTAAACCAGCTCCGTGCAGAATATTTTTGCAGGCGAGTGTTCAAATTTGACAATTTTTATGTGAATTAATATTGAGGTTTTTTTTTACCATGCATATGCAGACATTCTATATCAATTAGTTAACATAGTAATGAATTTATAAGTCTTTCCAAAACTGAAAGGCCCATTTTTTTCCGTCGCACTGGGCACATTGGCAAATTATGTTTGCACTTGATGGGTGTATAAAATGGATTGCACCTAGGTTGTAAACCTCCATTAGCTAAACTCAGTGTTTAGTTTTTGTGGTGGAGGTGCTGGAGTCAGCTGAATACAAGGTTGGCTTTGTCACAGGTATTTGTCACATTACATCATGTGCAAAGGCATGGCAGAAATATGCAGACAGAAACACAGAAACATTACTATGATCAAAATAAATATGCCCAAAAATTGAATGGTGGGGTTTGTTCAATACTTCAGCAGAGGACAAGTGGAACAACTTTGAAGGCATAATTCTGAGCACGTATGATAAATATAAGGATAAACTTAATAAGCATGACCCTAAATTGATGAACAAAAAAAATCAGAAATGAAATGAGGAGAAAGAATGTTCTCTACAAATCATGCAGAAAGAAAGGTAAAGGATGTCACTGGGCTGAATATGGGGGAGGGGATGATTTTAACCCTACCTGCCCAGTGGCTGGGCAGTTGAAATGCCCTGGCTAACTTACCCACTAGAAATCCGCTCGGATCCCACTGTTTTCAATTTTAACAGTCACTTCTGGGCAGGCAGCTAAGCTGCCCACCCAATGCCGGTGTGGTCTTAATTCATCTATGCTAATTGCAGTTCGATGATGTCAGGTGAAGGCCAGCGTAAAGAGGATCGGAAAGTCCAAGAGGCCCCCCAGGTGAGTTTGTAAAAAAAAGAAAGACTTGCAGTTATATAGAAACATAGAAACATAGCAAATAGAAAATAGGAGCAGGAGTAGGCCATTCGGCCCTTTGAGCCTGCTCCGCCATTCAAAGTGATCATGGCTGATCCTCTATCTCAGTACCATATTCCCGCTTTCTCCCCATACCCCTTGATGTCTTCTGTGTCCAGAAATCTATCTATCTCCTTCTTAGATATATTCAGTGACTTGGCCTTCACAGCCTTCTGTGGTAGAGAATTCCACAGGTTCACGACCCTCTGAGTGAAGAAATTTCTCCTCATCTCAGTCCTAAATGTCCTACCCCATATCCTGAGACTGAGACCCCTCGTTCTAGACCTCCCAGCCAGGGGAAACATCCTCTCTGCATCCAGCATGTTTAGCCCTGTCAGAATTTTTTACGTTTCAATAAGATCCCCTCTCATTATAGAAACCTTTCATGACCTCATGACATTACAAAGCGCTTTACAGCCAATGAAGTACTTTTGAAGTGTAATCGCTTTTGATAATGTAGGAAACACAGCAGCCAGTTTGCGCACAGCAAGGTCCCACAAACTGCAATGTGATAATGACCAGATAATCTATTTTAGTGACTTTGGTCGGGATAAATATTGGCCAGGACACTGCTCTTCTTCCCTGCTCTTCTTCGAAATAGAGCCATGGGATCTTTTACATCAACCTGAGAGAGCAGACGGGGCCTCGGTTTAACATCTCATCTGAAAGTCAGTACCTCCAACAGTGCAGTACTCCCTCAGTGTAGCACTGAAATGTCAACCTAGCTTTTGTGCTCAAGTCGCTGGAATGGGACTATGAACCCACAATCTTCTGACTCAGAGACCAGTATGCTACCAACTGAGCCATGGCTTTCTTTTGTGGGGCCAGAAGGAGCAGGAATGCTCCTCCAGGATCCACAAGGAATGGTTAGCTTCCCTTTCCCTGGATTCCCCTGCCTTCCCTACCGAGAGACTTCCTTAGAACCCCCTGCTCCACACAATGAATGCCAGGTGGGAAGTAAACCCTGGAAAGTGGACAAGCAGCGTGTTAATGAGGCCTGGTGATTAAAATTGCCGTGGCCTCACACTGCTGTGGATGGTCAGGAAATTAGCTTAAACCAGCAGTTTGCCACCGGAAACCCAATAGCAATTAAAATCCCCCCCTCCTAGGAATTTGCAGAAACACGTTAAAAGAAATTTAATGCAGAAGAGTGTAAAATATGGGAAGAAAAATGGGTTTATGTGTACTCCATGAATGATATTGAACTAGCTAAGGATGAAATTGAAAGAGATCTAAGAGTCTTAGCAGACTCAATGCTCAACATGTCCAACCAAGCAGCCTCGGACCTCCCGGTTTGGGTGCATGTTGTGGCTACATCGCTACCTTTGCGTTCAAAACCAGGCACTGATGATTTTCTACCCCCAAGACTTTTCAGCCTTGAAATAAAATGACTGAGAGATGATCTTGTAGACATATGTAAGACAGTAAATGGTACGGAAAGGTAGATCTGGAGCATTACTTAAAGCTAAATTGTGAGACAAGGACAGTGAGACACAGGTTCAAGCAGCAAAAAGCAAAATTAGGACCAACGTCAGGAAATTCTTCTTCACACAAAGAATGATCAACATATGGAATGGACTTCTGGGTAGAGCAATGGAAACAAGAACCGTGTAATCATTTAAGAAAAAATGAGCTCCTGCAATGGGGAGAGGGCAGGGTATTTCTAGATTTTAATAGTCGGAAAATAGCATGAGGTGTGCTGACCTACATACATCAATTGCTGATATACGCTCCTGTTGTGAGAACATCCGTTCTGGGAGTGCAAATCCATTACGGTTGAAGTTTGACTCCAGTGGTAGCGCAAAACAGGCAATAGCGAATCAGGCGAGGTATAAAACAGCTGCCAATTCACTATCGCCTGTTTTGCATTACTGTCAAAGTCAAATTTAACCCCCATACAGTCTACCCTTAAATTAGATAGCAGGTCTCCCACAGTGTTGCTTATGATGAGTCAGAAGATATGGTGTTTTGAAAGACTGGGAGCATTGTATCATCTAATACATGATGTATTATAATATAGTTAAACTTCTGTGGCAGTGCTCACGAACAACAAACAAATTATATCTCTCTCCCTGAAACTGTCTCTTTTTGCTGCTTTCCTGTTCTCTATTTCCCAGGATGTTGATGGTGGAGGATTCGGCAATGGTAATGCCGTTGAATGTCAAGGGGAGGTGGTTAGACTTTCTCTTGTTGGAGATGATCATTGCCTGGCACTAGTCTGGCGTGAATGTTACTTGCCACTTATAAGCCCAAGCCTGTCCAGGTCTTGCTGCATGTGGGCTCAGACTGCTTCATTATTTTGTTGAAGAGCATGCCTATGTGGATGTTGGGATAGGCTGCGAAACCCTCCATAGTGAAATAGTCTACTGTCAGAGCTCACAAATGAAGAATGTAAACTTAGGTAAGGTACCATAGGTCTGCTGGTGCCCCCGACGTATCCCATCATGAGTCTTCAGGACAAGAGGGGAGAAATTTGAAGAATAGATGGAGCTCTATTCCTGTTTTTTCAATTCACTTTAATGTGTCCAAGCAGATGTGATATCAATGTCTCAAGGATGGTCTATGTTTGCCATTTATTTTTCGCCAATTTTTCTTCCTTGCCTTAATCTCTAGAAAGAGTTGCTGCGGTATGGTATCACAGACAAACAGGTATTTCGCCCAAGTGGCCACTATTCGTGTGTACTTGGGCAATTCACACTTGGGGGCCATCATACCCAAGCATAATCCTGTTCTCATTTGCACCCTTCAAGAAGGGGTTGCTAGATAGCCATCAAGAGCAGGAACTAGAAACTACGGCAGATTCTTTTCCTCGCCTTACTTGGGCACTGAGTCTAATTGTAACATGGTGACTGCTGGCCCTGATAAGATCAGCGAACTCAGCGTAGGCCGAGATTCAAACCTGGGATCTTCCTGATGCATGGCTTAGCTATTCACTGGATGACTTCCCTGAGCCACCAGAGAAACTTATTCACCATTTCTTGGCACTCCATGCTCAGCCTCAAATAAACTGCCAATGCAACCTCATTTGCCCAATCTCCACTATAAGGCACAGGTAAAAAGCTACTTCTCACAAGATGTTGGCCAGCTCATTTGCTGAAAGCAATCAAGACCAAAAAGGTTAAAGCAGTGATAACTGACACCCAGGCAACAAAGAGCTCAGCAATGAGAGAGCACAGAGGAGAAACCTGAGAGCTGCAGATTGACTAAAGTAGCCAATATCCATGGGTGAATACAGCCAAAAGAAATATAGGCATAGTCATCAGTAAAGCTAACATTATGAAACCAGTCCTAAGTCCTGGGGGCTGAAAGTCAGACATCTCATCAGTCTTGCAAGGGTATCCCGGACACCCAAGTGTAAATTGTATGGGAAACTTCATTAACATTAGGGATGCCACTTAGGTCACCTACACTTGCAAATTCCTTTTCTGAGGTCTGGCACTTGTTTGGAGACAGTCATCAGATAATTTGTCCTCTCCCCTGGGGCGCAAAAATTCAACCTTCTCTAAAACACTCAATCAGAGCAGAGCAGAATGAAGGAATGTCTCTCTGGAGCAGCTCTTATGTAACCGAGCATTGATGATAAGCTTTCCACCATTTGCCAAATCCAAATACTGAGCAGGAGGTAAGGTGAGTTGGATTTGGAGCAGTGGTTCAGTGGGGGGGAGTTTAAGATCCCAGAGTTTGGATGTTTGCTTTGCTGATAATGAAAACTCATTGTGGACCATAATAACCTTAACTACTAGGGCTCCCCTGAGAGTCCGATGAGTGAAGATCACAACTGGTGGTGTATTAAGCCATATATATGGAGAAGGTCCCAGATTCAATTAGTGTTAGCTGATCTCAGTTGGAGCACCACTACTACTTTCTGGGCTAGGGAGAGTTAAAATCTCCCAGGGTTACCATTCCTGATAATGGACATCTGGTGAAAATAGAGTCAGGCTTGGATATATAATGCCTTTCATGTTGAATACTATAGCCGCTGATTGTTAAGAATGGGCATTTTGGGAGATACCCATTTGCACATGGATCCATAACCCAGCATGAGTCACCATTAAGAAGAGATGGGGAGAATAGGGAAGAAAATTAGCAAACACTTCCAATGTTACACATTAGTGATAGGACATTAACAGATACCTACTGAACACTGCAAGGTAAAGGAATCCTTAATTACAGATACCTTCACATTAATCTTTTATGTTATTCCTCATATATACTTAATGAAGGATTTGTGCTTTGTGTCTTATGGACCATATTCATTAGCTTAGGATAATGGTCCTGCACATTATATTTACTCCTTATAATGAATATCCCTTTATTACTCACTTAGAATTCAAACTGAATGCAGTCTATCAGCATTTCCAACTGTCTTGATTCAGTTCATGACCTGAACAGCTCATGCCATAGAACCATAGGACCATAGAAAAGATACAGCACAGAAGGGGGCCATTCGGCCCATCGTGTCCACACCGGCTCGAAGAACAACCAGGTGCCCATTCTAATCCCACCTTCCAGCACCTGGTCCATAGCCCTGCAGCTTACAGCATTTTAGGTGCAGGTCCAGGTACTTTTTAAAAGAGTTATGGGTCCCTGCCTCTACCACGAATTCAGGCAGTGAATTCCATACACCCACCGCCCTCTGGGTAAAAAAGTTTTTCCTCATGTCCCCTCTAATGCTTCCGCCAATCAGCTTAAATCTACGTCCCCTAGTTCTTGAACTCATCGCTAGGGGAATCAGGTACTTCCTGTCTACTCTATCTGGGCCCCTCATAATTTTGTACGCCTCAATCAAGTCACCCCTCAGCCTCCTCTGCTCCAAGGAAAACAACCCCAGCCTATCCAATCTCTCCTCGTAGCTGCAATTTTCAAGCCCTGGCAACATTCTTGTAAATCTTCTCTGCACTCTCTCCAGAGCAATAACGTCCTTCCTGTAATGTGGTGACCAGAACTGCGCACAATACTCCAGCTGTGGCCTTACCAGTGTTTTATACAGTTCCATCATTACATCCCTGCTTTTGTATTCTATACCTCGGATAATAATGGAGAGCATTCCGTATGCCTTCTTCACAACCTTATCTACCTGTACTGCCACCTTCAGGGACCTGTGCATATGCACTCCAAGGTCTCTCACTTCCTCTACCCCTCTCAATATATTCCTGTTTACTGCGTATTCCCTTTTACTGTTCGCCCTCCCTAAGTGCATTACCTCACACTTCTCCGGGTTGAACTCCATTTGCCACTTTTCCGTCCATTCCACCAACCCAATGATATCTTCTTGGAGTCTACAGCTATACTCTTCACTATCAACTACACGGCCAATTTTTGTGTCTTCTGCAAATTTGCCAATCATACCCCCTACATTCAAGTCCAAATCATTAATATATACCATAAACAGCAAGGGACCCAACACTGAGCCCTGTGGCACACCACTGGAAATTGATTTCCATTCACAAAGACATCCATCGACTTTTACCCTTAGTTTCCTGTTACTGAGCCAATTTTGGATCCAATTCGCCACTTTTCCCTGTAGTCCATGGGCTTTTACCTTTCTGACCAGTCTGCCATGTGGGACCTTGTCAAATGCCTTACTAAAATCCATGTAGACAACATCCACTGCACTACCCTCATCAATCCTCCTTGTCACTTCCTCAAAGAATTCAAACAGATTTGTAAGGCATGACCTTCCCTGAACAAACCCATGCTGACTATCCCTGATTAAACCATGCCTTTCCAAGTGACAGTTTATTCTATCTCTCAGTATTGATTCTAATAGTTTGCCCACCACCGAGGTAAGACTGACTGGCCTATAATTGTTCGGCCTTTCCCTCGTACCCTTTTTAAACAATGGTACTACGTTTGCAGTCTTCCAGTCCTCCGGTACCTCCTCTGTATCTAGTGAGGATTGGAAAATGATCCTCAGAGCATCTGCTATTTCCTCCCTGGCTTCCTTCAATAGCCTAGGAAACAATCCATCCGACCCTGGTGACTTATCAACTTTCAAGGATTCCAGTCCCTCTCGTACTTCCTCTCTCGTTATGTTTACCTTAACCAATATTTCACACCTCCACTCTTCAACTACCACGTCCGGATCATCCCTTTCCTTTGTGAATATGGAGACAAAATATTCATTTAAAACCCTACCCACATCCTCTGCTTCTACGCACAAGTTACCTTTATCATCCCTGATAGGTCCCACCTTTTCCTTAGCTGTCTTCTTGTTCTTAATGTACTGATAAAACATCTTTGGGTTTTCTTTATTCTTACTAGCTAATATTTTTTCATGCCCTCTCTTTGCTCTCCTTATTTCCTTTCTAACATCATCCCTGTACTTTCTATACTCCTCTAGGCTTTCTGCAGTATTTAGTTTTCTGTGACAGTCATAAGCTTTCTTTTACTGCTTTATCTTGCCCCGCATACTTCTAGACAACCAGGGGGCTCTAGATTTGGAGGTGCTACCCTTTTTCTTTGAGGGGACGTGTCTGCATTGTACCCGTAGAATTTCACTTTTTAGTGCCTCCCACTGGCTTGCCACTGATTGCTCCTCAAGTAGTTGTGTCCAGTCCACTTCTGCCAAATCACCTCTTAGTTCTGTAAAATTTGCCTTCCCCTAATTTTAAACATTTACTCCTGATTTAACTCTGTCCTTTTCCATAATAATGCTACAACTAACTGAATTGTGGTCACTATCCCCAATATGGTCACCCACTGTCACTTCACCCACTTGGCCATCTTCATTTCCCAGGACTAAATCTAGAATTGCATCCCCTCTTGTTGGGCTTGACATGTATTGGCTAAAAATGTTCTCCTGGACACCGATCAAGAATTTTGCACCCTCTGTGCCCCTCACACTGTTTGAATCCCAGTTGATGTTAGGGTAGTTGAAGTCCCCTACTATTATTGCCCTCTTATTTTTGCACTCAGAAATTTGCCTACATATTTGTTCTTCTATCTCCCTTTTGCTATTTGGGGGTCTATAGTACATTCCTAGTAGTGTGACCGCCCCTTTTTTATTTCTTAGCTCAACCCATATGGCCTCGATTGATGATCCATTTAGCATATCATCCCTTCTCACAACTGTAATTGATTCTTTAACCCCCCTCCTTTTTTATCACCCACTCTATCCTGCCTAAAAACTCTTTATCCAAGGATATTGAGCTGCCAATTATCCCCCTCTTTAAGCCAGGTTTCCGTTATAGCAATGGTATCATGCTGCCATGTGTCTATCTGTGCCCTTCGCTCATCTGCTTTGTTTGTAATACTCCTTGCATTGAAGTATATACCCTTTAACCCCATCAAATTCCTGTGCTGAACACTATTTAACCTTTGCTTCTTTTGCCTTTCTGAGTCGCTAACTACGTCACTAACTACGTCAATGTCGTGTTAAATTACTCACCCAAGAAATCCTTTGATTTTCCTCCCTGAGGTAAATGGCAGGACAGATGCCCATACAGGGTTGCTACCTGTCTAATGTAGATGTTTTGCCTCACAGGTTAGAACATGTCTGATTTCTAGGAACCAAGAGTTCTTACTGCGAAAAGCTGTGACTGTTAAATACCTGCTCTCTTGATACTTGATTAATGTGCAGGATTTCAATTATTTTTTTGCTCTCCTTAATTATCTTAGTGGGTAAATGCACTGCATGTTATCGTAATGGCCCTTACAGAATAGGAAAACCCCCGGTTTGATTCCCAGTCTGTGCTGAGTTAGCTGCTTTTAGCCAGGGTAGTAGTTGGCCTCAGTGCCTTTAGACTAGGAAAGAGAAAAGTCACCTAGAGTAGACACTTTTGATTGCCATCCATTGGAAAGTCCATCTGTGTGGACATCAAAAAGTCCATCTGTGAATTTAGTTGAACTATGAGGTCCCCCATGGTCAAATAACCTGTCGACACTCTTGGCCTAGACTCACAGATGGCCACTTTGGGGAGGTATTAGAGGCTGTCGGCATCTGTGGAAGCATACCCGAGCAAGAGTCAGCATCTTCAAAAGAAAACAAATGGGTGTAAATTTTCATGGGGGTGTTTTGTCAAATTTTATTTTTGTATTTTTATTTGCCCACTTGGCTTAGTCTAGAACTGAGTGGCAAATGCATTTCCTGCATGTAGGCTGCCACCAATTACCATCACGAAGTGATTTTTTAATATATAGCTGCAGTATAAATAGGGTTAATGTGCAGGTAATTAAATGCTCCTGTTACAAAAAATATTAGTTAATATAATCAGCAGAACTCAAAAGTTTTGCTTTATAGTCACTCAGAATGAAAAATAAATCAAGTGTAAAGACCCAAAGTAACCTGAATTTTGACTGTTGCTGATTTATTCAGGACTAGCAAAATTTGCCCCATATTCAGACAACACAAGACTCAAATGTACCTGTCCTTTAGACAAAATAATGGCATGCATTTACAAGAGGCCAACACATCCTGTTTCACATACACAACCACATTCTGTGTCATATCATTGCACTGTGCATTCACATGCTATTTTCAACATTCTATCAGAAGTTTCCTGTTTTTGAGGTTGATAGGAAGATGGTTGCTGCTGTCTGCGACTGTAGCACCAGCAACAATGGCAGGTGGTATTATAAACATCACACCCAATGGTTTCGTGGGGAAGGGTCTAAACCCTGTCAGTCTCCCAGTAGCAGTGGCATGGCTTTTTGAAAGTAGTCTGTTAGGTCTAGGTGGGTTCCAATAATGCATCTGATCCCTATCAGTCTACCGGTGGCTGCTTATGTGCTCTTTGACGATCTTTGTAATCTAATAGTTCTGGGAAGGATGCATCTGACCCCTGTCAGTCTTTAGATGGGTATGTATGCGTGTTTTGAAACTCTCATTAGTCTTAATAGGTATGGGAAGGGTGCTAGGTATATATCTTATCCCTGTGAGTCTACTGGTGGGGCAGTGATGTATCTGTCCCTGGAGACCTACGGGAGGGTGGGGGGGAGGGGAACAGTGACTACATCTATAATTCCTGTGATCTAGAAAGGCTTCTACAGCTGACTGGGTTACTTGGATCTGGCTTCAGCTCTACAGATGATTCAATTTTAGGCACTCGTAAGCAGAAACCAAAATGTAAAAAGGTCCAAATGTTCATTCATAATAACTATTCCCATTGCTTCCCTGTATACCTTACAGTATATAATATATAGGAATATAGTATAAAATCTGATTTGCAGTGTGTTACTATGCTGCGACAAATTTAAGGCATTCACACAACATAAGTGAGAGAGCAGTTCGTCAGCTTATCAACACAAGGTGCTACAAATGTCCAAGCCAGCTGTTAATTATCTTACATACAGTCTTGCATTTGCCATTCCAGAAAGGCTCTCCAGCAAACTATGCCATATGCATTGATCAGGTCTAGACTCTCCTACCTACGCCACATATATTGATCAGGAGACCCACCTCCTGCTCCCTCAGCCCTATCACCACCAAACCACTGACCACCCAGTTTCCTTTTCTGGACCTCATGTTAACTGATATTGTTAATGATTCCCTCTACTCAGGTACTGTCCCCCTCCTTTTCCAATCAGCTGTCATCACCCTCCTCCTCAAAAAACTTACCCTTGACCCTTCTATCCTTGTAAACTATCGCTCCATTACCAACTTTCCTTTTCTCTCCAAAGTCCTTGAACGTGTTGTCGCCTTCCAAATCCATTCCTATCTTTCCTGCAACTCCATGTTTGAATCAATTCAAATCAGGCTTCTGCCCCGACAAAGCAATGAAACGGCCTGTATCAAATTCACAAATGTGACCGTGGTGAACTACTCCGCCTCATCCTTCTCGAGCTGCCTGCAGCCTTTGACATGGTTGACAACACCATCCTCCTCCAATGCCTCTCCTCCATTGTCCAGCTGGGTGGGACTCCCCTCACGTGGTTCCATTCCTATCTATCCAGTCGTAGCCAGAGAATCTCCAGCACTGGCTTCTCTTCCCACTCCTGCACCATTACCTCTGGAGTCCCCCAAGGATCTATCCATGGCCCCCTCCTATTTCTCATCTGCATGCTGACCCTCGGCGGCATCATCATAAAACATAATGTCAGATTCCACATAAATGCTGAGGACACCAAGCTCTACACCACCACCACCTCTCTCGACCCCTGCTCTGCCTCTGATTTGTCACGCTGCTTGTATGACATACAGTATTGGATGAACAGAAATTTCCTCCAATTAAACATTGGGAAGACTGAAGCTATTGTCTTCGATCCCCACCACAAACTCTGTTCCCTAGCCACCGACGCCAACCCCCTCCCTGGCCACTGTCTGAGGCTGAACCAAATTGTTCGCAACCTCAGCGTTCTATTTGACCCTGAGCTGAGCTGCCGACCCCATATCCTTTCCATCATCAAGACCGCGTATTTCCACCTCCATAACATCGCTCAATTCTGCGCCTACCTCAGCCCATCTGCTGCTGAAACCTTCATCCATGCCTTTGTTACCTCTAGACATGACTATTCCAATGCTCTCCTGGCCGGCCTCCCACCTACCACCCTCCGTAAACTTGAGCTCATCCAAAACTCTGTTGGCCCCATCCCAATTCACACCAAGTCCCATTCATCCATCACCCCTGTGCTCGCTGACCTACATTGGCTCCCGGTCCGGCAGTGCCTCCGTTTTAAAATTCTCATCCTTGTTTTCAAATCCCTCCATGGCCTCACCCCTCCCTATCTTTGTAACCTCCTCCAGCCCTACAACCCTCCGAGATCTCTGCACTCGCCCAATTCTGGCCTCTTGCGCATCCACAATTTCCTTGCAGCACCATTGCCAGCTCTACCTTCAGCTGTCAAGGCCCTAAGCTCTGGAATTCCTTCCTTAATCCTCACCGCCTCTCTCTCTTTTGTCGCTCCTTTAAAACGATTTCTTTGACTAAGCTTTTGGTTTACCTGTCCTACCATTTCATAGTAGGTACAGACAGAAAGAGGCCATTCGGCCCATCGTACCTATGCCAGCTCTTTGAAAGAGCCATCCAATTATTCCCCTGCTTTTTCCCAAAGCCCTGTACATTTTTTCCCTTCAAGTATTTATCCAACTCCCTTTTGAAACTTAATATCTCTTTATGTGGCTCAGTGTCAAATTTTGTCTGATAACACTCCTGTGAAGTGCCTTGGGACGTTTTACTACATTAAAGGCCCTATATAAATGCAAGTTGTTGTCCTTGTCCATGCTCTCCTACCTACAGCACATGTATTGATCAGGTCTGGACTCTCCTACCTACATATCGTGTATTCATCAGGTCAGGCTCTCCTGCTAAACTACACCTCATGTATTAATCAGGTCAGGCTCTCCTGCTACCTACACCACATGTATTGATCAGGTCAGGCTCTCCTGCTACCTACACCACATGTATTGATCTGGTCAGACTCTGCTGCTACCTACACCACATGTATTGATCTGGTCAGGCTCTCCTGCTACCTACGCCACATGTATTGATCAGGTCAGGCTCTGCTGCTACCTACACCACATGTATTGATCTGGTCAGACTCTGCTGCTACCTACACCACATGTATTGATCTGGTCAGGCTCTCCTGCTACCTACGCCACATGTATTGATCTGGTCAGACTCTCCTGCTACCTACACCACATGTATTGATCTGGTCAGACTCTCCTGCTACCTACACCACATGTATTGATCTGGTCAGACTCTCCTGCTTCCCACACCACATGTATTGATCAGGTCTAGACTCTCCTACCTACAGCACAGGTATTGATCAGATCAGGTTCTCCTGCTATTTACATCACATGTATTTATCAGGTTGGAGTCTCCTGCTATGTACAAGATAGGAAAAGAACGTTTCATTCAGCAGGTTCCAGATACTTCGGTGTTCTGTATATATTTCATTGAAGCTATCTACATGTTTCTGATTGTCGTGGCTTGCTCAGTTTCAGCAATTTAATTTGTGGTAGCTAATAATGAATGTGACTATTAATCTGCAGATCAGGCTGTTTCCTTCACACTGCCAGGTGTCCAGCCTGCTTTGGGCACTAATGTTTATTTTGTTGCTGGTTCCCCCACATGTTGCACTGAGTTGCCAAGGCCAGCTTTGAGCTTTTGATGTTTAATACATATTAAAGACTTCAAACATCATATCGACTGATTATTAAACTGTAGCTCTTTAATACTTTATTACAAAAACTAATGACAAAGGAAACAGTGGAATTATAGGTCCAGAATTTGCTGGAGCATGTGCCGTGAAGTGGATTTTTTTCTTCACTCTTCAGCTCCAATTATTTTTGAGCCACAAATTGCTGGAAGTGCCAATAGTTAATGGGGCATCTGGGACATTGGTCAATGAGGGAACCAATGGTCTATCTCCTTAACCAATGAAATTTAAGGAAAGGGAAAGAAACAGAGGAATGATGGAGAAAGAAATATGGTGAATTAAAGTCAAATTAGTTACAGAAAGAGAAATAAAGAGATGGAAAGAAAGATTGGATTAAGTGAGAGAGAAAAAAGAAACAGAAAGGAAAAGTAAGAAAAAAATTTTAAAATTTAAAATTTAAAAGACCTCTAGGAACAATTTACTGCCTGCAGGAGTGAGATTCCAGAGTTTTAATTGTTCCCTTTCTGGGCCTCCAAGGTTGAGTGACATGTGAGGACCATAAGTCACCTCCTTACACCGTGAAATAGTGGCCTAACTTTCTGCGGCAAGTTTAATTTATTTTTACGGCGCAAATCCAGCAATTTCTTGAAACTCACTGCGAAATTGACGGTGAGCTCCCGTTTTTGCGAGGCTAAGTGGAGTGGTGTAAATTGTCCAGCAAACAGGGTATCTCTTCCTCTCCACAAATTGCTGTTTTTGTACGCACTAATGCCGTGAACGTGCCGTTACTTTTCCAGCAAATTCTGGGCCATAATTTTCACAATAACAATGGGGTAGAATTTCCGTGATGGTTCCCTGATCTCCTGCCATGACATTGGTGGAAACCCCAGAAAAATGGCCGTTAATGCTGTTCCTCTGCTGTTTCTGCCAAAGTTACGGTGAGCGATCAGGGAGCCACTATGGAAATTCTACCCCACATTACCTTATTTAGCTTTTAACACATTCACTACTATAAACAACACTACAGGTTCCAGTCCCCGGATTTATGGAGATAGGGGCATTGTGGCTTACTATTTATATGCACCACTTGTAGTTCTCCTGGGCAATATACAGCTAGGGAAGCCCCAGGTTTCATCTCAAACCTCTGCTGATCTTAGCTGCAGTGGCAGTAAATCTAAATGGCCTGAATGCCCCTGGGCTGGAGAGGGGGATATCAGCCTGAGTTCCCATTCCTGATTTCTATCCAGTGATCCCCACTGAAAGAGCATACAGGTGGGTGTCATATGAGGGCAGGCTTGGACTCAGCTATGATGCCCCACCCCATTTTACCCTTTTAAACCATATGTGGAGGGCAACTATTAATTTTTTTCTGGGATATTTGCTTCAATAGTGCAATTTTTTTTGTATTTTACAATTATACTTAACATTTATACAAAGTGTATGTTCCTTTATTTTCAAATATTTACTTTGATTCTACCAATTTATTAGATGAAAAACCTTAAAATGGTGCAGGAGAAAGCCCATCACAGAGAGGTGCAACTTGACCAACTCTACCAGATGTACAGTTGCTCCTTTGCTAACATGGCAGCAGCCCAACGGTAAGTCTACTCAATTTTTGTTTTGAGATTACACAGATTATACCTTTAGAAAGACGTGACTAGCTCAACTTTCCCCTCTTGCACTAGGAATAAAATTAATTTCAGTGTGAACAGATAGTATTTATGCCCATTGCAACCATAAAACTCTTTTGTTGCATTATTATCTGCTAGCCAAATCTAATCAGATATCTGCTTGTTTCAATCTTTTTCAGTGGAAACAAGATTGAAAACCTCATTTTTCAAAAGTTAGGTTTCACTTATCAAAAATATTGGCATTTTCCCAGAGAAAATCTCTCATGTATATTGTACTTTTCTTTTAATGCAAATCAACTGATGTTATTCTTCTTTCTTCTGTCCCTCTTTTCTCTTGCTCTTTCTTTCTGAGTTTTATGCCTAAAGCAAAACCCTTCAGAAAGTTATTTATTGAATAGGAAAACAATCAGGAAATTACTTAGTCTTATGTCATTGGGTACTCTGATCTTAAATAATTTGTGGGTATTTACATTTCTTTTATTAAGAATTCCATATAACAATGTCAGTGCATTAGCATCTGACCCTGTCTGCATATGTGCAGTGGATTCTAAGTGGATGTTGATATGGTTCATATTCCAGAACCACCAACTGCAGTACTTACCCCGGAATTGATCTGGAATTTGGAGTATAAATTCTTTTAGTCACGTGGATGAATGGGTCCCAATAAAATGGAATCTGGCCGTCTGCGAGAGAAAGTCAGCCACCAATTCAGTTCGCTCTTTATTAGCATTTGAATCAGGCTGAGATAGTTGTTTTGCTTTAAAAGAGAAATGTATCCTTTGTTGTATCAATTAGAGCCGAGGTCATTTTCCCATTTCCTTTTATCAGCTAAAATGGACATGGAAATGACAATAAAGAAGAAAGTTTGTTCTACTGACTGAAATGTAAATGTAGGCTTTGTTCAAGTGAATCACGCTCACCATCATGCCATTTGATGTAAATTTATTCACTTCAGCTACTTATGCTTGGGGATCTTTAATTTTGTGACAGCGGTTCCACTTGCTCACTTATCTAGACACTAGAAGAGATGGACTTGTGTACAGAATCCAGATTTTCTTTGTGATTTTAACTGAATCTTTCTGAAAGCAGAACATAGCACAATTTCACTACTGTGTTAACTGATGAAATATCAGCTGTTCCAATGGCTGAAAGATACAAATTTTGTCTCAGGTCCTAGATTAGTTTCACAGCCCATGCTGAATTAGTTGATCTTAAATAAAATCAGAAAATGCTGGAAAAGCTCAACAAGTGAGGAAACATCTGTGGAGAAAGAAATAGAGTTAACGTTTCAGGTCGAAGACCTTTCAAACTTTTTAACTTGGATGGGGATGAGGGTGCTCTATTGGATACAGACCACTGGTTCAACTAAGAGAAAAATGGCCATGATTTACATTCCTGCTCCTGGTAGTGTGCATGTTTAAACACCAGGTGAGAATATAATTGGGCTCAGCAGTGATGTCCTCCACAGCTGGATAGCCTGCTGGCATTCACTATCAAGTGTCAGAGATGAATTTTGGCCACATGAATAATGTGCCATATGACAGCCCCGTACCCGCACATGGACCACAGCCCAATAAAGGAATCAGCACCTTCAGAAAAGGGAGACAAAACTGAGGGGAAAAATGTACAAAAAACAAACTTTGTGATGTTGTTCTAATTATAGGCAAGCTATCAGAAGCCAAGAACAGGAATATCTTGTGTTACCATCATACAGATATCCATTAGTTTCACTCCAAGGATCTCCTTTATTTCTCGCTGTCTACAGGGTCTATTCCTGTAGTTGGCTCTCTCCACAGGAAAATACACATATGCTTTTAAATTTTCTTCTGAAATCATAAATGGGATTTACACAACAATGTGTTTCTCCTGCAATGGCTGCAGTTCTGTGTTTCCTACACAAAGGCCAAGACTACAGAAGGGTGACCAGCCCTTAGGTCCTTCATCAACACTGCTCTGAAACCACCCATAGTGGATTGTTCATCCTCCCTATTTCCTTATGAGGAAGTGCCTGGCCTCGGCTCCACACTTCCCCCTCTGTGTTGTTGCAGACGTCAGGAACTTAGTGAGTTGAGGACTGTGAGCACATTGCCACGTCTTACTATTCTATGACAACGTGCTTGAACCTGCTACATCACTGTACCACCTCAGTCCAATTTTTTAGTTCTGGAATTCACTCCCTAAACCTCTGTGCCTCTCCGAATCTTGTCACTGGCAATATCTGGTATCTCTGCTTTTGGTCACCTTTCCTAATGTCTCCTTTTTGGCTCGGTGTCAATTTTTGTCTGATTATGCTCCTGTGATACGTTTTATTACAATAAAGGCACTATATAAATGCAAGTTGTTGTTGCAAAGTAAACGTATGCATCTATGCCTTTTGCATCACTGGAATGCACTTTTATTTTTTTTCATGTCAGTGTAATACATATGGAGGTATATATATATGTGTTTGTTAATCACAGGTCTGATTTAAACGGGTTTCAACTTTCAGTAAAATGTAATAAAATGAGATATGCTATACTTAAAGACTAGGCAAGGTTAATCTGAAGCCTATGATGCAGATTGTTTGAATTTTAATGATTTTTTAATTCGTTCATGGGATGTGGGTGTCACTGGTAAGGCCAGCATTTATTGCCCATCCCTAATTGCCCTTGAGAAGGTGGTGGTGAGCCGTCATCTTGAACCGCTGCAGTCCGTGTGGTGAAGGTTCTCCTACAGTGCTGTTAGGGAGTTCCAGGATTTTGACCCAGCGACGATGAAGGAACAGTGATATATTTCCAAGTCGGGATGATGTGTGACTTGGAGGGGAATGTGCAGGTGGTGTTGTTCCCATGTGCCTGCTGCCCTTGTCCTTCCAGATGGTAGAGGTCGCAGGTTTAGGAGGTGTTGTCGAAGAAGCCTTGTTGAGTTGCTGCAGTACATCCTGTAGATGGTACACACTGCAGCCACGGTGCACCGGTGGTGAAGGGAGTGAAGGGTGGTGGACGGGGTGCCAATCAAGCAGGCTGTTTTGTCCTGGATGGTTTCAAGTTTCTTGAGTGTTGTTGGAACTGCACTCATCCAGGCAAGTGGAGAGTATTCCATCACACTCCTGACTTGTGCCTTGTAGATGGTGGAAAGGCTTTGTGGAGTCAGGAGGTGAGTCGCCGCAGAATACCTAGCCTCTAACCTGCTCTTGTAGCCACAGTATTTATGTGGCTGGTCCAGTTAAGTTTCTGGTCAATGGTGACCCCCAGGATGTTTGTGGGGGATTCGGCGATGGTAATGCCGTTGAATGTCAAGGGGAAGTGGTTAAACTCTCTCTTGTTGGAGATGGTCATTGCCTGGCACTTGTATGGCGCGAATGTTACGTGCCACTTATCAGCCCAAGCCCAGATGTTGTCCAGGTCTTGCTGCATGCGGGCTCGAACTGCTTCATTATCTGAGGGGTTACGAATGGAACTCAACTGTGCAATCATCAGCGAACATCCCCATTTCTGACCTTATGATGGAGGGAAGGTCATTGATGAAGCAGCTGAAGATGGCTGGGCCTAGGACACTGCCTGAGGAACTCCTGCAGCAATGTCCTGGGGCTGAGATGATTGGCCTCCAACAAACACTACCATTTTCCTTTGTGCGAGGTATGACTCCAGCCACTGGAGAGTTTACCCCGATTCCCACTGACTTCAATTTTACTAGGGCTCCTTGATGCCACATTCGGTCAAATGCTGCCTTGATATCAAGGGCAGTCACTCTCACCTCACCTGTGGAATTCAGCTCTTTTCTCCATGTTTGGACCAAGGCTGTAATGAGGTCTGGAGCCGAGTGGTCCTGGCCGAACCCAAACTGAGCATCAGTGAGCAGGTTATTGGTGAGTAAGTGCTGCTTGATAGCACTGTTGGCGACCCCTTCCATCACTTTGCTGATGATTGAGAGTAGACTGAAGGGGCGGTAATTGGCCGGATTGGATTTGTCTTGCTTTTTGTGGACAGGACATACCTGGGCCATTTTCCACATTGTCGGGTAGATTTTTTTTTCAAAAAATATACTTTATTCATAAAATTTGCAGCAATACATACAATACAGTTGTCATATCACATTCCAAATGTACACAATACAGATTATACAATTTGCAGGTTACATCAAGTACAGTTCAATGAACACATTGGACATAATTACAGTTCATGACACTCTAGGGTGCCTCATTGCAATACTCAATACACATTTTTTGATAACAGGTACGTTACAGATTCTTTACAGGTTCATTACAGATTCATTACAGTTACATGACATCAATTAAAATTTTACATTCTGCCCGAGGGGGTTTTTCCCTGATTGCAGCCCCTCGGTGTACAATGGCGGGAAGGCTCTAAACGGTTGCCTTTCCTCACAGAGCCTTTGTGGCGGCCGCATCCATCCTCAGTGCATCCCTCAGCACGTAGTCCTGGACCTTGGAATGTGCCAGTCTGCAACACTCGGTCGAGGACAGCTCCTTGTACTGGAAGACCAGCAAGTTTCGGGCAGACCAAAGGGCGTCTTTCACCGAGTTGATGGTCTTCCAGCAGCAGCTGATGTCCGTCTCAGTGTGTGTCCCCGGGAACAGCCCGTAGAGCACAGAATCCTGTGTTACAGAACTGCTCGGGACGAACCTGGACAGATACCACTGCATCTCTCTCCAGACCTTCTTTGCAAAGGCACATTCCAGAAGGAGATGGGTGACGGTCTTGTCTCCACCGCAGCCTCCTCTGGGACAGCGCGCGGTGGCGCTGAGAGTCCGGGAGTACATGAAGGATCTGACGGGAAGGGCCCTTCTCACCACCAGCCAAGCTCGGTCTTGGTGCTTGTTTGAAAGCTCTGGCAATGAAGCGTTCTGCCAAATGACATTGACAGTCTGCTCGGGGAACCAACCGACAGGATCCACCTTCTCCTTTTCCCTCAGGGTCTCGAGGACGTTACGTGCGGACCACTTGCTGATCGCCTTGTGGTCAAAGGTGTTTTTCTGCACAAACTTTTCCACGAAGGACAGGTGGGGCGGAACGGTCCAACTGGACGGAGCATTCTGTGGCAGCGTGGCCAGGCCTATCCTTCTCAACACCGGGGCCAGGTAGAACCTCAGCACGTAGTGACACTTTGTGTTTGCGTACCGAGGGTCTATGCACAGCTTGATGCAGCCGCACACAAAGGTGGCCATCAGGATTTTGGTGGCACGCCTTTCCCCCCTTTCTCTGGAGATTTGTACATCGTGACCCTGCAGACACGGTCCATTTTTGATCTCAAGACAAAGCGGAAGATGGCTCAGGTGACTGTCGCGGCGCACGAGCGAGGTATAGGCCAGACCTGCGCCACGTACAGCAACACCGAGAGCACCTCCCACCAGACGATCAGGTTCTTGCCCACGATCGAGAGGGATCATTGATCCCACAGTCCCAGTTTCTGCTTAACCCTGGAAATGCGCTCCTCCCAGTTTTTGGTGCACGCCCCGGCCCCCCCGAACCAGATCCCCAGCACCTTCAGGTAATCCGACCTGACGGTGAAGGGGACAAAGGATCGGTCGGTCCAGTTCCCAAAGAACATGGCCTCGCTCTTGCTACGATTTACCATGGCCCCCGAGGCCAGTTCGAACTGGTCGCAGATGCTCATCAATCTGCGGACCGAGAGCTGATCCGAACAAAAGACGGCGACGTCATCCATGTACAGGGAGGCCTTGAGCTGAGTGCCTCCGCTGCCTGGGATCGTCACCCCTCTTATGCCCGCATCCCTCCTGATGGACTCGGCAAAGGGCTCGATGCAACACACGAACAAGACAGAGGAGAGAGGACAGCCCTGCCTGACTCCAGATTTGATCGGAAAGCTTTCTAATTCCCACCCGTTGATTGAAACTGCGCTACTGATGTTTGTGTGGAGCAGTTGGATCCAATTGCGGATACCCTCCCCAAACCCCATTTTGGAGAGCACGTCCATCATGTTTTTGTGTGGGATATTCTGTCAAAGCCCTTCTCCTGGTCCAGGCTGATCCACATTGTCGGGTAGATGCCAGTGTTGTAGCTGTACTGGAACAGCTTGGCTAGAGGCACAGCTAGTTCTGGAGCACATGTCTTCAGCACTACAGCTGGGATGTTGTTGGGGCCCATAGCCTTTGCTGTATCCAGTGCACTCAGCCGTTTCGTGTGGGGTAAGAACATAAGAAATAGGAGCAGGAGTAGGCCAATCGGCCCCTCGAGCCTGCTCCGCCATTCAATAAGATCATGGCTGATCTGATCCTAACCTCAAATCTAAATTCATGTCCAATTTCCTGCCCGCTCCCCGTAACCCCTAATTCCCTTTACTTCTAGGAAACTGAATCGAATTGGCTGAAGACTGGCTTCTGTGATGGTGAGGATATCGAAGGAGGCCAAGTGGATCATCCACTCGGCACTTCTGGCTCAAGATTGTTGCAAATGCTTCAGGCTTGTCTTTTGGACTCACGTGCTGGACTCTACCATCATTGAGGATGGGGATGTTCACGGAGCCTCCTCCTCCCGTTAATTGTTTAATTGTCTACCACCATTCACGACTGGATGTGGCAGGACTGCAGAGCTTTGATCTGATCCATTGGTTGTTGAATCGCTTAGCTCTGTCTATAGCATGTTGCTTCCGCTGTTTAGCATGCATGTAGTCCTGTGTTGTAGCTTCACCAGGTTGGCACCTCATTTTAAGGTAAGCCTGGTGCTGCTCCTGGCATGCTCTGCTACACTCCTCATTGAACCAGGGTTGATCCCCTGGCTTGTTAGTAATGGTAGAGTGAGGAATATGCCAGGCCATGAGGTTACAGATTGTGGTAGAATACAATTCTGCTGCTGATGGCCCACAGCGGTTCATGGATGCCCAGTTTTGAGCTGCGAGATCTGTTCTGAATCTATCCCATTTAGGACAGTGGTAGTGCCACACAACGCGTTGGATGGTGTCCTCAGTGTGAAGACAGGACTTCGTCTCCACAAGGACTCTGCAGTGGTCACTCCATGGGTCCAGAGTCGATGCTGTGGGCTCCCAGGGCCACTCCCTCCTGACTCTACACCACTGTACCGTCACCTCTGGTGGGTCTGTCCTGCCGGTGGGACAGGACATACCCAAAGATGGTGATGGAAGAGTCTGGGATGTTAGCTGAAAGGTACGATTCTGTGAGTATGGCTATGTCAGGCTGTTGCTTGATTAGCCTGTGGGACAGCTCTCCCAATTTTGGCACAAGTCCCCAGATGTTAGTGAGGAGGACTTTGAAAGGTCGACTGGGCTTGGTTTGCCTTTGTCGTGTCCAGTGCCTAGTGGTCCGATGCCGGGTGGTCCGTCCGGTTTTATTCTTATTGTGACGATTTGTTGCGAGATTGTACAACTGCGTGCCTTACTAGGCCATTTCAGAGGGCAATTAAGAATTAACCACATTGCTGTGGATCTGGAGTCACTTATAGGCCACACCAGGTAAGGACAGCGGGTATCCCTCCCTAAAGGATATTAGTGAACCAGATTGCTTTTTACGACAATCTGGTAGTTTCATGGCCACCATTACTGATACTAGTTTTTGGTACTACTAAATGTTTATTAATAGTGAGACTCCCTCTTTAATGTTTTCTATTGGTCACAAGTATCACTACACATTGCTAGCTTCATAAGGTCAGTACATAAAGCAGATATTGTTGTCTGCATTGGGGACTAAATGTTAATTGGACAAGACGAAACTAAAAAACTGGGCACAATTGTATATTCAGTAAACAAACATGAGAAACCTTTATTTAAATGCTGATGATTTATATTAACATGTACTGTGTACTGTAAGCGATGACCACCTCAGTTTTATTCCAAGTTTGCTTTTCTCTGTTTGATGCTACATTGAGCAGACTGCTTGAGAGAAGTGGCTACTTCATAGAGTTTGAGGAGCCTAATATCCAAGATTTGGTAAGTAATCAAACTCCTTACATTGCACTGTTTGCCTGATCAGGATCCACACCTATAAAACCCAACAGACAATTGTTTTACATTATATCATTTATGACTACTGTCCGTGCCATGGTAATTGAAATAGATCTGAAAGCAATAGTCTTATCCATGACTAACAGTTTTATCTATGTTAATTACATGACAATCAGTGTTACACAAATAACACAGATGTCCAAACTTTAATGCAGGCTATTGAGAATTATCTCATTATTGCAGCATCAGATTTCCTTTACAACTTCCAACACAACTTTCCCCCCCCCCCAGTATATTGTGTCAAAGATTGTTTTATAATAATTACTATAATACAGCTTTACAAAAATGAATAGAGACAGGGGGCTTTCTCTAACTCCGTATGCTGCGAGAATTCCTCTGCTCGATATGTGTAGTGATGTTGTAAATGCATTGGTGAAGGTTTCTTCTGTTTGATCTCTGTAGCAAAACTATGAACAGAAGTAAAATCATGAAAGTACAGAGAATTTACAGCACAGAAACAGGCCATTCGGCCCAACTGGTCTGTGCCAGTGTTTATGCTCTGCATGAGCCTCCTCCCACCCTACTTCATCTAACCCTCTCTGCATATCCTTCTATTCATTTCTCCTTCAAACTTATCTAGCTTCCCCTCAAAGGCATCTAGTCTATTCACCTCAACTACACCTCGTGGTAGCAAGTTTCACATTCTAACCACTTGCTGGAAAAAAAAAGTTTCTCCTGTATTCTTTACTGGGTTTATTAGTGACTATGTTATATTTATGGCCGCTAGTTTTGGACTCCCCCACAAGTGGAAACATCTTCCCTACGCTTACCTTATTAAACCCCTTCATAATATTATAGACCTCTATTCGGTCATTCCTCAGCCTTTTCTAGAGAAAAGAGCCCCAGCCTGTCCCTTTCCTGATAGTTATAACCTCAGTTCTGGTATCATTCTTGTAAATCTTTTTTGCACATTCTCTAGTATCACTATATCCTTATTGTAATATGGAGTCCAGAACTGAACACAGTACTCTGAAGATTCTATACAAGTTTAACATGACTTCCCTGGTTTCAATTCTATTCCTCTAGAAATGAATCCCATTGCTTTGTTTGCATTTTTATGGTTTTGTTAACTTACAATGCTACTGTTAATGATTTGTGAATGTGTACCTCTAAATCCCTTTGCTCCTCTATCCCATTTTGACTCTTATTTTTCAAGGAGTATGCGGCCTCCTTATTCTCCTACCAAAATGCACTCACACTTAGCTATATTGAAATTAATGTGCCATTTACATAACCATTCTGTAAGTTTATTAATGCCTTCTTGTGTTTTGTCAGTCTTCCTCAGAATTAACTATACCTCCAACTTGGTGTCATCTGCAAATTTTTAAAATTGTACTTCTGATTCCTGAGTCCAAATCATTTATGTAAATGGTGAACAACAGTGGTCCCAGCACCGATCCCTGTGGAATACCATTTCCCATCTTCTACCAGTCTGAGTAACTATCTTTAACCCCTACTCTCTTTTCTAGCCAGCTTGTTATCCATTCTGCTATTTCTGTCATTCTGCGAGTATGTTAAGGATTTCACTAGAAATAGCAAAAGAAAAATCATGAACCTATTTTACGGCATCACTGGACATAATATCCAGCAAAGCTCTTACTACAGTATTCTCCAGAAAAGTTACATTTTAAAAATAAGCATTTGTTGCTCATTAAAACAATTGATGGGATATTTTGAACACCCAACACTAGTCAGAAAAACTCTCTTTGTTCTAGATGTTTCGTCAAGAGACCAATGCAACTGGAAAGATAACCCAAAGCCAAAGGACAAGTATTGGCTCTTTCCTAACTCTGAGTGATGCACACCTCTGTGAGGAGCCAAAGCCAAGGAGTCCTGAAGAGTCTGAAAAACAGGATGAAACTTCTGGAGGAATAAATGTCGAGTAAGTGAAGAAACTTTCTGCTTACTTTAAACCACTCATCATGACTGACCAGGTGCTCTTGTCAAATTTCTTTCCATTTGTAAGTATTCTATACCAGGATCCAATATTATAATCAAAGCCTGATATTCAAATGTTTGCATTTATACAAACTTGCATTTATACAGTGTCTTTCATGACATCAAGACATCACAACTAATGAAGTACTGTACTTTTTTTGAAGTATAGTCACCGTTGTAATGTAAGGAAACACAGCAGCCAATCTAAACATGGCAAGGACCCACACACAGCAATAAGATAAATAACCAGATAATCTGTTTTTAGTAATGTTGGTTGAGGGATAAATATTGGCCAGGACAACTCCCCTGTTCTTCTTTGAATAGTGCCAGGGGATCTTTTACTTCCACCTGAGAGGATAGACGGGCCTCAGTTTAACATCTCATCCGAAAGACGGCATCTCCAAAAGTGCAGCACTCCCTCAGTACTATACTGAAGTGTCAGTGTGGATTATGCACTCAAGCCTCTCAAGTGGGACTTGAACCCACTATTTTCTGACTCAGAGAGAAGATGCTACCACTAAGCCAAAGCTGCCACTTAGTTAAGTTACCTGTTAATACTTACCAAGTAGCTCGACTAAATACTTCCCCATCATTTTTTTTTTGGAAAGGTGTAGTATAAGTGCATGTGATAGACATTGCATCTATGCAAGTAGATTCTTTTTTAAATTCTCATTTTCTCCCTCTACTCTCCTGAAGGCATGCCCTATGCTGGGGTATGCCAGATGTTCTACAGAATCTTGTCTTAAGTGGCCACTCTTCATGTGAATCTGGACATATCTTAACAGGTCATTCAACCACAAAAGACATCACAGCCAAGCCTGATCCTTCGATCACCTGTAATCCATTTTGATGCACTTGCCACCAGGCGTTATACGATAACAATCAAAAGCGAGAAGCCTGGCAGATATTCCTAGCCCTTGGTTACTACAACAACAACAACAAACTGCATTTATGTAGCACCTTTAACGTAGTAAAACGTTCTAAGGCGCTACACAGGAGAGTTATCAAACAAAATTTGACACCGAGCCAAATAAGGAGGTATTAGGACAGGTGACCAAAAGCTTGGTCAAAGAGGTAGGTTTTAAGGAGTGTCTTAAGAGAAAGAGGTAGAAAGGTGGAGAGGTTTAGGAAGGGAATTCCACAGCTTAGGGCCTAGGCAGCTGAAGGCACAACTGCCAATGGTGGAGCGATTAAAATCAGGGAAGCGCAAGAGGCAAGAATTGGAGCAGCGCAGAGATCTTGGAGGGTTGTAGGGCTAGAGGAGGTTACAGAAATAGGGAGGGGCAAGACCATGAAGGGATTTGAAAACAAGGATGACAAATTTAAAATCGAGGCGTTCCTGGACCGGGAGCCAATGTAGGTCAGTGAGCAGAGGGGTGATGGGAGAACAGGTCTTGGTGCAAGTTAGGATACAGGCAGCAGAGTTTTGGATGTGCTCAAGTTTATGGAGGGTGGAAGACAGGAGGCAGGTCAGGAGAGCATTAGAATAGTCCAGTCTGAAGGTAACAAAGGCATGGATGAGGGTTTCAGCAGCTAATGAGCAGAGGCAGGGGCACAGACGGGCGATGTTACGGAGGTGGAAGTAGGTGGTCTTGGTTGATGGAGCGGATATGTGGTCGGAAGCTCATCTCAGGCTCAAATAGGACGCCAAGGTTGCGAACGGTCTGGTTCAGTCTCAAACAGTGGCCAGGAAGAGGAATGGAGTCGGTGGCTAGGGAACGGAGTTTGTGGCGGGGACCAAAGTCAATGGCGTAGTTCTTCTCAGTACAGGATGTCGGAAAAGCATTGTGACAAATGAGAGCCATTGGAGGGGGTCTAGGGAGGTGGTTGCGAGGTAGAGCTGGGTGACGTCAGCGTACATGAGGAATCTGATGTGTTTTCAGATGATGTTGCCAAGGGGCAGCATGTAGATGAGAAATAGGAGGGGGCCAAGGATAGATCCTTGGGGGACTCCAGAGGTAACAGTGTGGGAGCGGGTGATTCTCTGGCTGTGACTGGTTAGATAAGAACGGAAACAGGTGAACGCAATTCCACCCAGCTGGACGACGGAGGGAAGGCGTTGGAGGAGGATGGTGTCATCAATCATGTCAAAGGCTGCAGACAGGTTGAGAAGGGATAGTTTACCACAGTCAGTCAGATAGGATGTCATTTGTAACTTGGATATGGGCCGTTTCAGTACTGTGGCGGGGCGGAAACGTGATTGGAGGGGTTCAAACATGGAATTGCAGGTAAGATGGGCACGGATTTGAGGTGACAACAGTTCAAGGATTATGGAGAGGAAAGGGAGGTTGGAGATGGGGCGGTAGTTTGCAAGAACAATGGGGGCTGAGGGTGGGTTTTTTGAGGGGTGTGATGACGACAGATTTGAAGGGGAGGGGGACAGTACCTGAGGAGAGGGAACCAGCTGTTCCAGTACAGCTACAACACTGGCATCCACCCGACAATGTGGAAAATTGCCCAGGTATGTCCTGTCCACAAAAAGCAGGACAAATCCAATCCGGCCAATTACCGCCCCATCAGTCTACTCTCAATCATCAGCAAAGTGATGGAAGGTGTCGTCGACAGTGCTATCAAGCGGCACTTACTCACCAATAACCTGCTCACCGATGCTCAGTTTGGGTTCCGCCAGGACCACTCGGCTCCAGACCTCATTACAGCCTTGGTCCAAACATGGACAAAAGAGCTGAATTCCAGAGGTGAGGTGAGAGTGACTGCCCTTGACATCAAGGCAGCATTTGACCGAGTGTGGCACCAAGGAGCCCTAGTAAAATTGAAGTCAATGGGAATCAGGGGGAAAACTCTCCAGTGGCTGGAGTCATACCTAGCACAAAGGAAGATGGTAGTGGTTGTTGGAGGCCAATCATCTCAGCCCCAGGGCATTGCTGCAGGAGTTCCTCAGGGCAGTGTCCTAGGCCCAACCATCTTCAGCTGCTTCATCAATGACCTCCCCTCCATCATAAGGTCAGAAATGGGGATGTTCGCTGATGACTGCACAGTGTTCAGTTCCATTCGCAACCCCTCAGATAATGAAGCAGTCCGAGCCTGCATGCAGCAAGACCTGGACAACATCCAGGCTTGGGCTGATAAGTGGCAAGTAACACTCGCGCCAGATAAGTGCCAGGCAATGACCATCTCCAACAAGAGAGAGTCCAACCACCTCCCCTTGACATTCAACGGCATTACCATCGCCGAATCCCCCACCATCAACATCCTGGGGGTCACCATTGACCAGAAACTTAACTGGACCAGCCATATAAATAATGTGGCTACGAGAGCAGGTCAGAGGCTGGGTATTCTGCGGCGAGTGACTCACCTCCTGACTCCCCAAAGCCTTTCCACCATCTACAAAGCACAAGTCAGGAGTGTGATGGAATACTCTCCACTTGCCTGGATGAGTGCAGCTCCAACAACACTCAAGAAGCTCGACACCATCCAAGATAAAGCAGCCCGCTTGATTGGCACCCCATCCACCACCCTAAACATTCACTCCCTTCACCACCGGCGCACTGTGGCTGCAGTGTGCACCATGCACAGGATGCACTGCAGCAACTCGCCAAGGCTTCTTCGACAGCACCTCCCAAACCCGCGACCTCTACCACCTAGAAGGACAAGGGCAGCAGGCGCATGGGAACAACACCACCTGCACGTTCCCCTCCAAGTCACACACCATCCCGACTTGGAAATATATCGCCGTTCCTTCATTGTCGCTGGGTCAAAATCCTGGAACTCCCTTCCTAACAGCACTGTGGGAGAACCGTCACCACACGGACTGCAGCGGTTCAAGAAGGCGGCTCACCACCACCTTCTCGAGGGCAATTAGGGATGGGCAATAAATGCCGGCCTTGCCAGTGACGCCCACATCCCGTGAACGAATAAAAAAAAAATTAACAATATCAGCTAACATGGGGGCCAGGAAGGGAAGTTGGGTGGTCAGCAGTTTAGTGGGAATAGGGTCAAGGGAGCAGGAGGTGGGTCTCATGGTCAAGATGTGCTCGGAGAGGGCACAAGGGAAGATAGGAGAGAAACTAGAAAAAGATGCAAGTTCAGGGCTAGGGCAGGGGGGGATCTGTAGGGGAAATTTGGCTTGGTGGGATAGGAAAAGGGAGGGAAGCAGTAGAGGCAGCTGAACGGATGGTCTCAATCTTAGTGACAAAGAAGTCCATGAGCTCCTGGCACTTTTCTTTGGCGGTGAGGGTGGAGGGGGCAGGGGAGGGGGGTTTAGGAAGACGGTTTGTAGTGAAGAGAAGCCGGGGTTATCTTTGCATTCCAGGATGATCCTGGAATAGTGAGCAGTTTTGGCAGAGGACAGTAGGACCCAATAGTGCTTTATGTAATCCAGTCAGATCAGGCGATGAATGGCTAAACCATTTGTCCGCCATAAATGTTCAAGTCTGTGTCCCTTGAACTTAAGGGAGCAGAAATGAGGGCCATACCAGGGGAAACGACCAGGGTGAGAGAGAGAGAGAGAGAGAGAGAGAGTAAAGGTTGTAAGAGAGACAAGGGCATCAGACCACACTTGGAGTACTGTGAACAGTTCTGGTCTCCATATTATAAAAAGGATATGGAGGCACTGGAGAAGGTGCAAAAAAGATTTACTAGGATGATACCAGAATACCTATCAGGAAAGAATGAACAGGCTGGGGCACTTTTCTCTAGAAAAAAGATTGAGGCGTGTCCTGATAGAGGTCTTTAAGATTATGAAAGGGTTTGATAGGGTAGACGTAGAGAAGATGTTTCCACTTGCAGAGAGACCAGGACTAGGGGCCATAAATATAAGATAGTCACTAATAAACCCAATAGGGAATTCAGAAGAAACTTCTTTACTAGAGAGTGGTTACAATGTGGAACTCACTACCACAAGGAATAGTTGAGGCAACTAGCATAGATGCATTTAAGGGGAAGCTAGATAAACACATGAGGGAGAAAGGAATAAAAGGATTTGTTGATGCGGTTAGATGAAGAAGGGTAGGAGGAGGCTCGTGTGGAACATAAGCACCGACATGGACCTGTTGGCCCAAATGGTCTGTTTCTGTGCTGTACATCCTATGCAATTCTACATAGTCCAAGACACAGATTATTGCAGTACCCCGACTGCCAACCGAGCTGAGATCAACTGACCCAGCGCAGACTAACAATTGAAACAAAGCCCTTCTGATGTATATGGCTCGGTTATACACTACCTTTTACTGACTAAGGAAGTTCCTACAACAGGGGGCAGTGGCAGTAAGGAAGGAAGAGTTCTGCAGACAATAGGAGCAAAATAGTAGTAGAAAAAGGGATGCCTCTGTGATTCGAGTTTTGAGTCCTGCTCTCAGTTTACACTGGCGGGTGCTTCACGTCTGAATTAGCACCAGCACCACAGCTACTAACCCAAGGCGAGTAATTCAGACCTAGTAATTCAGTGGCAAATGGAAATCTCATTTAAGGCAAAATTGTTTTTCAGCTATCAATGATTCTCAACAAACATAATGCACTGTAAATATGACAATTTATGTAAGATTTGTTTAGTTTCCCCTCCCCCAGCTTTCTGTCCTCCACATCTTAAGCCAGTGACAAAGCTCCGATTTAATTCCATGGGTGCTAGCACCCCTTGGGATTCCTCACTTAAGTGGCCATTAGCTGTGAGCCTTGCAAATGAGTGGGAGCAGACTACATAAGTATGGAGGGCAGCACTGTGTCCTCACCCAATTTTACACGTGCGCTTTCTGGAAATCAAGACCGATTGATGAACCACTAAGCCATGGGGAGATTTAATAGAATTGTGATATAATTTAGATTTAAAATTAAATCTCTACAATGTCCTGTTACCATGGAAATAGAAGTCTGCAGTTCAAGGTTGTGCAGTACTATTCAACATACGTTAACCAGTCACATTTTCTTTAACAAAATTAATTGAATTCTTTGTTGTAAGTCGTGTAACTTGTCTGACAGAGCTGTAAGCCAAAAACTCAAAGAGCAAAGCCAGAATCAGGTTGCTCCAGACCCTGTGAATGTTTATGTGCCATTGAACATTGAAGACATTCTCCCAAACAGCCATATTGTGGTGAGTATATTTGACTGGAATGGTTATAATGTAGGTGACACTAAGCAGTGGAGAGAACCGCATAGTTTAGACTATTGATGAGGAATACTAGATTATTCAGTAGTGTTGTTAGATCCATATATATGAAAAAAGTATTTTAAAGTGGGTACTGGTAAATAAGAAAGATTATGTACATCTCAGGTTAAACCACTTGTGGGATCACTTTGGCATGAGGAAGCCTAGTATTAAAATAAACACTTGTTTAAAAAAATTATCTTTAAATAGACTATTGCCATCACATTCTTTGCTTATTTTTTGCAATTAAAAATTAATTACTGTTTTACAATGTGTACCAAGTTTTAATTTACAGTTACAATTACATCAATGGGTTTCATATGGTCTTCTCAAGCTGCCTGCTGCAGTAAGCCAGAAACAATAAGCATTTGACTTTTCGGCTATAGCAACACACTGCACCTTTATGTGCTCCTAATTCAAGTCTGCTGCAGTCTCAGTTTCCTTCTTCTATGTCCAGATATGGGGACTTGATGATTCTACTGACCATATATTCAAATTGCACACTGCTACTTGAATTACATACAATTGTATGTTTCCTTCCATTTTATACTCAATTTTTTTCTTTTATTTCTTGTTTTTCTCTGTGGCACTATTAAAACCTAGCCCTAGCTGATACTGGCTAACATAGCAGTATATTTACCCGCTAGGATATTGGGGGAAGCCCAAACTTTACATTTCATTCAGAGTGAAAACCTGTGTCCATTCTTTATATAAAACGCAGGGTAGCCGGGGTGGGTGGGGAATAATGAGAGTGTTACTGTGGTTTTACCTTCATAATATGCTGTATGTCATTCACACAACATTCCTATTTCCAGCAGTACCAAACACAATGAAGGAAGGAAATTCTCCACTAGCTTTGATGCCAGCTCAATAAAAAAAATTTGGTCCTCCAACAGGCCCCACTGGGGACTAACAGCAGACTACAAGCAAAAATGAGGCACAGGCACTGCTCTTTTAAAGCCCTAATCCAGAACATAGGAACAGCTTTAAAATAAGTAGGCACATCTCAAGCTGGATGGGGTGGTTTAACTCTACACTTGGCCTGTAACCTGGTGTTTGAGTGCTTACTACCCACATTGGGTACCAAAAGGGAAAAAGTGTTCCATTCCATTATCTTTCACCAAAAATATATAAAGAAGGGAGAACTCTTATTTGCCTCACACTGGCCTATATATGTTTATGGTATATAATGTAAAGCAAATGAAGCAGTTATCAGAACTTAAGAAATAGGAGCAGGAGTGGGTAATACGGCCCCTCGAGCCTGCTCCGCCAGTCAATCAGATCATGGCTGATCTTCGACCTCAACTCCACTTTTCCACCCGACCCCTACATCCCTTGATTCTCCCAGAGTCCAAAAATCTATCCATCTCAGCCTTGAATATATTCAATGACTCAGCATCCACAGCCCTCTGGGTAGAGAATTCCAAAGATTCACAACCCTCAGAGTGAAGAAATTCCTCCTCATCTCAGTCTGGAATGGCTGACCCTGTATCCTGCGATTATGGCCCCTAGTTCTAGGCTCTCCAGCCAGGGGAAACAATCTCAGCATCTACCTTGTCAAGTCCTCTCAGAATCTTATACGTTTCAATGAGATCACCTCTCATTCTTCTAAACTCCAGAGAGTATAGGCCCATTCAACCTCTTATTAGAACACCCTCTCATCCCTGGAATTAATCTAGTGAATCTCCACTGCACTGCCTCTAAGGCAAGTATATCCTTCCTTTGATAAGGAGACCAAAACTGTATGCAGTACTCCAGATGAGGTCTCACTGATGCCATGTACAACTGTAGTAAGACTTCCTTACTCTTTTACTCCAACCCTCTTGCAATAAAGGCCAACATGCCATTTGCCTTCCTAATCGCTTGCTGTACCTGCATACTAACATTTTGTGTTTCTTGTACGAGGACACCCAGATCTCTCTAAACACCAACATTTAAAAAATATTCTGTTTTTCTATTCTTCCTACCAAAGTGAATAACCTCACATTTCCCCACATTATACTCCATCTGCCACCTTCTTGCCCACTTACTTAACCTGTCTATATCCCTTTGCAGACACTGTGTCCTCCTCAAAGCTTACTTTCCCACCTAGCTTTGTATCATCAGCAAACTTGGATACATTACGCTCAGTCCCTTCATCTGAGTTATTAATAGATTGTAAATAGCTGAGGCCCAAGCACATATCCTTGTGGCACCCCATTAGTTACAGCCTGCCAACCTGAGAATGACCCGTTTATCCTTACTCTGTTTTCTGTCCTTTAACCAATCCTCTATTCATGCTAATATATTACCCCCAACCCTATGAGCCCTTACCTTGTGTAACAACCTTTTATGTGGCACCTTATCGAATGCCTTTTGAAAATTCAAATATACCACATTCACTGGTTCCCCTTTATTTACCCTGATAGTTACATCCTCAAAAAACTAATAAATTTGTCAAACACAATCTCCCTTTCATAAAACCATGTTGACTCTGCCTAATCATATTATGATTTTCTAAGTGCCCTGTTACCACTTCCTTAATAATGGATTCCAGCATTTTCCCAACGACCAATGTCAGGCTAACTGGCCTCTAGTTCCCTGTTTTCTCCCTCCCTTCTTGAATAGCAGGGTAACATTTGCTACCTTCCAATCCACTGGGACTGTTCCAGAATCTAGGAGAATTTTCGAAGATCATAACCAATGCATCCACTATCTCCGCAGCCACCTCTTTTAGAACCCTCAGGATGTAGGCAATCAGGTCCAGGAGATTTGTTGGCTTTTAGTCCCATTAGTTTGTCCAGTACTTTTTCCTCTAGTGATATTAATTGTTTTAAGTTCCTCACTCTCATTTACTCCTTGGCTCCCCATTATTTTTGGTATGTTTTTTGTGTCTTCTACTGTGAAGAGATACAAAATATTTGTTTAACGCTTCTGCCTTTTCCAGCTTCTCCATTATAATTTCTCCTGTCTCAGCCTCTAAGGGACCAATGTTTACTTTTTCTACTCTCTTCCTTTTTACATACTTGTAGAAGCTCTTAAATCTGTTTTTATATTTCTTGCTAGTTTACTTTCATATTCTATCTTCTCCTTTATCATCAATTTTTTGGTCATCCTTTGTTGGTTTCTAAAACTCTCCCAACCCCCAGACTTATTACTGTGCTTGGCAACATTATAGGCCTCTTTTTTCAATCTAATACTCTCCTTAATTTCTTTAGTTAGCCACGGGTGAATCACTCTTCCCGTTTATTTCATAGTATTTGACGTTTGATAATTTTGTCTTTTAGGAAACCAAACGTCCCAACAGCCTTTGGATAAACTATGCAAACATGGGAATATGAGATAAGCCAAGGTCAAAACAGGCCCCCAGCATGGAATATTACTTGAGGACAGCACCAACTATTTCGGCAAGCAAGTTCTACAGTGTATCTTATACTAAAGGAGGTAGTGAAGGATTTAACTGGATATTTGTTAAGTCATGCATTGTGTTCACTTTAATTGGGGGATATGACTGATTACAAATCTACTTATTCTAATGTCAGATAATGGCTCAAACCCATTGCTGATACAGTCTTTAAATCCATACACTTTTAAAAACTTTAATTAGCTATTGACATGTTGAATCAGTTATTACAAATGATTACCTGTTTTTAGTAAAAGAGACTAAAAAGTAATTTGCCAAACAAAATGGATACAATTAACAAGGATTAGGAGATTTAATAAATTTTGCTTTATTTTATATACTTAGAAATCATAAGCCTAGGCCAGCAGCATAAATGAGAACAAAGTTACTGTAACAGCAATTCCAGAATTATCTGTCCTAGTTCCATAAATATATTCAAAACTTGAGTTGTCATCTTTTTACTTCACGTAGACACTCATCAGATTAGTTGTAAGAAGAGCCACTGTTATAATTCTTTGTTATATTATTGCCAATGTGCAGCAGGTTACTGCTTTTTGAAGCATATAAACACTGAACATAAAGCATGTCTCAGAGCTTCAATTCATGCATAGGATAATATTACCACATCAGCATTTAGTTCTGGATAATGACAGGGTTTGATAGGATAGACGTAGAGAAAATGTTTCCAATTGTGGGGGGGGGGGGGGGGGGGGAGTACAAAACTAACTAGAGGTCAAATATAAAATTGTCGCTAATAAATCCAATAGGGAATTCAAGAGAAACTTCTTTACCCAAACAGTGGTAAGAATGTGGAACGTGCTACCACAAGGAGTAGCTGAGGCAAAAAGCATAGATGCATTTAAGGCGAAGCAAGATGAGCACGAGGGAGAAAGGAACAGAAGGGTATCCTGATAGGGTTAGATGAAGTAGGGAGGGAGATTGTCCGTGTGAAGCATAAACGCCAGCATAGACCAGTTGGGCCGAATGGCCTGTTTCTGTGCCGTAGTTTTGATGTAACTCAATATATTCTTGATCACTTCTGTACCCTGAAGAAAGTTGTCCACCCTTCATTCAGTTCTACATAAAAAAAGTTAATAAATTACAACTGTAAGTTATATTTGTGACATCATTTTGCCATCATTTAATACTATATGCTGATGTAATACAACATACAAACACAACTCTTGACTGAGTCAGGAACAATAGTGTGGGGGGGAAGGGAGAATAAAGGCATAGGTTGGCAAGTGCAGGGTACAGCTGGAGTTTAGTTAATTAAAAATCTCACATCCTATCTACGAAGTGCACCGGGTTAGCTTCCTGCTGCTTGTCCAGCTAGTTATCCTATTGGTTAGGGCAGTTGCTTGCAAGGTTGGCAGGATTGAAATGGAAAGAATCCCAAGCTCCAGCAATAGGTTCCATTAACAAGCCACAGTGACTGAACAATCATCAATAGCACTCGGTGGTACCTCCTAGCTCAGGCTTCAGATTACCGAGTCTGCCACAGAAAATGGACTTGGTTACAGTCACCCATAGCCAGGTATATTATCTTGGAGCCAAAGAGATCCTGCTGACCTCTAGCCCTCACTGGTAGGAGGGAAGAGGTAACCACTTGTAAGTGACCTAAAGCCATGATTCATTGCTCAGCACTAACCTGCAAGATGATCAGAATTCTGGCTGACCTCTTCAATAGTCTGAAATAAAATTAAATAATTATTATGGATTCAAACACTTACAGTCCCTGCAACTTACAGTGCAAAAAATCTCATCAGTTTGAATGATGCACAAACACAGTATCAAGGGGAGTTTTTATTATTACAGCAAGCACTATAGATTGAGGTAATGAGGCATGTTGGGGAGGAAGTGGGATTGCACACACACTGCTGAATTCCTGTTGAAAACATCACAGCAGAAACCAATCATTCCCTACTGGAGAGAAGGGAAAAGGTGGTGGTAGAGTTATCACTGGGCCACCATCACAAATCTCATAGTAACTTGTTCAGATCAGCACCAGTGGAGCCCAGGGAGCAGGTTGCCTGGCTCACTTTGTCTGTGACCAAGAATTTTGCGGGGGCGGGGGTGGGTTAAAAAAGACATTTCAGTCTCACAAAAAGTTCTCTCAAGAATTTTAGTTCAGAGAGTCAACTTATTTTCAAACTCTGAACTAAAAAAGATATATAAAACAAGTCCAGTTACTTTTGCAATAGATTCTATAAACACAGATGAAACAGTAACTGGTAGGAATTTTTTGTGAATGTCTAAGAGTAAGCAGATTTATTTGGTTTGTGTGGAGTAAAGTTAAGATTAGCTTTAAGTGCAAGAAAAGCCATTTATTTTCTCCCCCACACACATCATATATATTATTCCAAGATGATGGTAGCTTTTGTGCCCTCCAGTTAAAAAAAGTTTAATAGTTTTCAGCTAGAGAATCTGAAAGTAGTCCCGGAGCACAGAGCTGCATGTTGCTACAAGATATCTAATTCAACACAAATAGCAAGATCAAAAATTAGTATGGGTTGGGTTTTCCTTCTAGTCACCATTCCAAATTTTTGTAAAATGTTGACAACCCAACCTCTTTCCAGACGTCACTCTGATTTGTCATGCTGGCCACTAGGCTCACATTAATTCCAATCAGTATTCTTTAAAGTAAATAAAAATTTGCTATTGAAATATACAGCTCTTGAGATGTCCACAAGTAGTCTCTTTTGTGGAGAAAGAAAATAAGGGCAAAATTGGTTTGTCGAGTTATAACTGCTATGGTATAAACGAGATAAATTGGCCTAGGTTTTCCACCGTAATGCCGACAGTAATCCATTCATTCTAATCAGTTACCCTCAGCCTTATTATCAGAAGACTTGGGCCATTAGGTCTACACGGATCAGTTTACTATAAGTGGATTATACAATAGTTAACTAACTGATTCAAAATATATTTTAAAAGTCAAACCAACAAAAGCAAAACAAAAAAAAAAAAAATCTATAGATTCAAAAAAGTTAATCAGGTATGGAAAACAATGATACACCAGTGTTCTTTCACAGAATGTCTAATGACTTACCTTGTTGAAGGAGACAACCATTTGAAGGACAGCTTGGAGTGATAAGTTCATTTGCTGCAAATTCACCAACTCATGCTGTTAATAAAAAACACATTAATACCCACACAATGGACAATTCCCAATTCCATATTGCTAAAAAAAAAACTTATTTTTACAAGCATGAAGCATCACGACAGGGATACCTGTAATTCAAATTTAAATTTTCATCCATCACATATTCATGCTGCTTTATTATTCCCAGACAAAAAGGAGGAAGGATAGGCACATTCAGTGCAGAGTTAGTGATCTTTCACCTGCAAGTACCAATCCCTAACCATAAGGGGAACTTTAGCAGTCAAGGACATTCAGCCACCGATCTTCGGGTAAGCGTCCTCCAAGACGGCCTTCGAGACACACAACGCAAAATCGGCGAGCAGAAATTGATAGCCAAGTTCCGCACCCATGAGGACGGCCTCAACCGGGATCTTGGGTTCATGTCACGTTACATGTAACCCCACCAGCAGGAAGAAAAAGTTATCTGTTTTTAATACAACTGGACTCTCTCTCTCTCTCTCTCTGTAATCTGACCCATTGTGTATTCAGTATACTGGGATGTACTGTTTTCCGTGGCTAACCTGTCTGAACACCAACGACACCTTTGATTGGTGTGATGGTGTCCCAGCCTAATATAAGATATGCGATTTGAGAACCTCTCATTCACTCACTCACCTGACGAAGGAGATAATCTCCGAAAGCTTGTGATTTTCAAATAAAACTGTTGGACTATAACCTGGTGTTGTAAGATTCCTTACATTTGTCCACCCCAGTCCATCACCGGCATCTCCACATCATAAGGGGAACAGTAGTGTACTGGTAACAATGTTGGGAAATGTAATTCAATAAATCCACATGGCCTACATCTGACTCCAGTGGTTGACTTAATGTCCAATGATTTGGACAAAAGAGCCACTCAGTTGTTTATATATTCTTTTAAACTCACTACAAAAAACAAATGTAAGGAATCTTACAACACCAGGTTATAGTCCAACAGTTTTATTTGAAAATCACAAGCTTTCGGAGCTTACCTCCTTCCTCACTCACCTGACGAAGGAGGTAAGCTCCGAAAGCTTGTGATTTTCAAATAAAACTGTTGGACTATAACCTGGTGGTGTAAGATTCCTTACATTTGTCGACCCCAGTCCATCACCGGCATCTCCACATCATGGCTACAAAAAACAACCCAAGTAGGGATGCCAATGTCACCCACATCCTGGAGAACAAATAAAAGAAAATAAATCAGTATTTTTAAAAAATAGTTTTTGAAAGGGGAATGCTGACAGTTACTTGGCTAGACCTCCTCTACAGTAGAGGCCAATAGGCCCTTTGAGATGAAAGGTGTACAAGGATTACTGGCTGGGTAGGCAGCATATTCTCAAAATCAGATTTAATTTTAAACATCAGGTGAGGTGCTGAAATTGGAAGAGCAGGAACTTAGCATCAAGCATTGCAGAGATATCCTCCATCATGGGGCAGAAATCACACCCGAAATAATGGAGGAGCTCAACAGCGCTCTCCGTTGTTAGTGGCAAATTGAAGGAGCAAGTTCCGGCATTTGCACATGCGCAGTGAAACGCAGAAACCCGGAACTTCCTCCTAGTGGTTCGCCAGCGATATGACAGCTTTGAATTAAAGGAACATCACACAATGCAATCAGAGAAATCATTGAAAACGCACCAACTTGCTTATCTGCCCGGCTGGAAAGTAACTAATTACGCCAAACAGGTACGCTTAAAAATACAGGTCTAAACTAAGTTTTAACAACGCAGTAAGTCTTAATGACTGCCAAACAACTAAAAATTAACTTTTAAAAATGTGGAGTCTCATATTACTCCTTATTTTAATAGTTTTTGGTCACAAAAAAAAATTAAATTGTTACTTTTCCCTTCTGTCTCTAATTTAATTATTTCTTTGGCTTTTCATTTTTAAAAAACATTTTTATTTACAGTTACATACAGAATACTAACTTTAAATGAATAAAGTCTGCTTGCCTGTTTGAGCAATGCAGCCTGTGTGACTTCTCTTCCTGACAGATTTTGTGGGCGTATCTTCTCCTCTCAGACTTTTCCAGCTGCAGCAACTCACGCTGCTCAGAGGCTGGGTTGATAGCACACAATTTTTTTTAAAATAAAAAGTTCAATGCCACAGAGCCTGCAGTAAGTAATTTTGTTAATTTAATTTGCAGGAGCGGCAGTGACCGTTGCCTCACCGCCCAGAGCGATTTCTGGCCCCACGTTTCAGTACTAGAGCTCTCCAGAGCTCAGGAAAGGAAGCCACTGAATACGATAGGTAGGCTAGTCTTTAGGGAGATGAAAGTGTTCAAAAAGACAGGCAATTTTCAACTTTGAAATTTACAGCATTGTCACAGGACATGTATTTTATCAATACACTATAGCAAAAAAATTCACTTAAACAAATACATTTTAAAATGTTGCGCAATATGCTTCTTGCATGATATTCTTAATTAACCATCTCAATGCTCCCATTATTATTACTGAAAGACCTTTAATCACCAGTATAGTTACAAAGCACATACTGCTCTCGAGACACAACCGAAGTTCGCAAAGGATAAATTTTAAAAAATTGGACTGCTGAGAGCTTTTCCACAGTTCAAGTCAACATAATACAAAAGTTACCTAAAATCTACAGTACAGAAACAGGCCATTCGGTCCAACTGATCTATGCCAGTATTCATATTTCACAGCCTCCTCCCAGTCTGAACCTCTTCCCGTCCTGCTTCCCCATCCACCCCCCACCTATGTATAGAAACATAAAAGCAGACAACCATGTAGGAATAATTCAAACTAGACTGTAATAAACTGGCAGGATTACAGTAGGACCCTGACCTATTGAAACTGTGCCTAAAGCACTCAGCAATGGCTGCTAACCATCTGAATCATGATGCTCCCAAATAAAAAGTGCTCTGGTGCAGTAACTAGTTGGTCCTACAGTTAAGGTGCACTCCCACCATCTTGGTTTTAAAATTACCATTAGACTTAAACTGCCAATGGATAGGGCATGTGCAAACAGTAAGACCAGATGGTAATTTCCTCCAGTCAAGCAGATGGAGACAGGCTGAACACTAGCACTTCACCCACCCTTCCAATTAAAACAAAAAAAGTGTAAGTGGAGAAACTGACAGGGGAAGCCTTCAGGATAATTGACATTCAGATATGATGTGGAGATGCCGGTGATGGACTGGGGTGGACAAATGTAAGGAATCTTACAACACCAGGTTATAGTCCAACAAATTTATTTTAAAATCACAAGCTTTCGGAGATTATCTCCTTCGTCAGATGAATGAATGAAAAGGTTCTCAAATCGCATATCTTATACGATGTTGGGACAGCATCACACCAATCAAAAGGTGTCGTTGTTATTCAAACAGGCCAGTCACGGAGAACAGCACGTCCCAGTACACTCGATATACATTGTGTCTTTTACACAGGCAGGCAGAAAGAAACTCAAAATGGCAGAGAGAGAGAGAATTTTAAAAAACATATAAATTTTTTCCCCTTTTTTGCTGGTGGGGTTACGTGTAGCGTGACATGAACCCAAGATCCCGGTTGAGGCCGTCCTCATGGGTGCGGAACTTGGCTATCAACTTCTGCTCGACGATTTTGCGTTGTCGTGTGTCTCGAAGGCCGCTTACCCGAAGATCGGTGGCTGAATGTCCTTGACTGCTAAAGTGTTCCCCGACTGGGAGGGAACCCTCCTGTTTGGCGATTGTTGCAAAGAAGCATACAGACAACTGGACAACCAGGAACACTACAGACGGTTACCCGCAGATCCGACCAAAGAACACACCCACCAGCTCAACAAACTGATCAAGACCTTCGATCCAGACCTTCAAAGCATCCTACGCACTCTCATCCCACGTACTCCCCGCGTGGGAGACTTCTACTGCCTCCCAAAGATACACAAAGCCAACACACCCGGACGTCCTATCGTATCAGGCAACGGAACCCTGTGTGAGAACCTCTCTGGATACGTCGAGGGCATCCTGAAACCCATCGTACAGGGAACCCCCAGCTTCTGTCGCGACACTACAGACTTCCTACAAAAACTCAGCACCCACGGACCAGTTGAACCAGGAACACTTCTCACCACGATGGACGTCTCGGCACTCTACACCAGTATCCCCCACGATGACGGCATTGCTGCAACAGCCTCAGTACTCAACACCAACAACAGCCAATCTCCAGACGCCATCCTACAACTCATCCGCTTCATCCTGGATCACAATGTCTTCACCTTCAATAACCAGTTCTTTACCCAAACACACGGAACAGCCATGGGGACCAAATTCGCACCCCAATACGCCAACATTTTCATGCACAAGTTCGAGCACGACTTCTTCACTGCACAGGACCTCCAACCAACGCTATACACCAGATACATCGACGACATTTTCTTCCTATGGACCCACGGCGAAGAATCACTGAAGAGACTACACGATAACATCAACAAGTTCCATCCCACCATCAAACTCACCATGGACTACTCCTCAGAATCGGTTTCTTTCTTGGACACACAAATCTCCATCAAAGACGGGCACCTCAGCACCTCACTCTACCGCAAGCCCACGGACAACCTCACGATGCTCCACTTTTCCAGCTTCCACCCCAACCACGTCAAAGAGGCCATCCCCTATGGACAGGCCCTACGAATACACAGGATCTGCTCAGACGAGGAGGAACGCGATGGACACCTACAGACGCTGAAAGACGCCCTCGTAAGAACGGGATATGACGCTCGACTTGTCGATCGACAGTTCCGACGGGCCACAGCGAAGAATCGCATAGACCTCCTCAGAAGACAAACACGGGACGCAACCAACAGAGTACCCTTCGTCGTCCAGTACTTCCCTGGAGCGGAGAAACTACACCATGTTCTCCGCAGCCTTCAACATGTCATCGATGACGACGAACACCTCGCTAAGGCCATCCCCACGCCTCCACTGCTCGCCTTTAAACAGCCACCCAACCTCAAACAGACCATCGTTCGCAGCAAGTTACCCAGTTTTCAGGAGAACAGCGTCCACGACACCACACAACCCTGCCACGGCAACCTCTGCAAGACTTGCCAGATCATCGACACGGATACCACCATCACACGAGAGGACACCACCCACCAGGTACATGGTTCATACTCCTGTGACTCGGCCAACGTTGTTTACCTCATACGTTGCAGGAAAGGATGCCCCGGAGCATGGTACATTGGCGAGACCATGCAGACGCTGCGACAACGGATGAACGGACACCGCGCAACAATCGCCAAACAGGAGGGTTCCCTCCCAGTCGGGGAACACTTTAGCAGTCAAGGACATTCAGCCACCGATCTTCGGGTAAGCGTTCTCCAAGGCGGCCTTCGAGACACACGACAACGCAAAATCGTCGAGCAGAAGTTGATAGCCAAGTTCCGCACCCATGAGGACGGCCTCAACCGGGATCTTGGGTTCATGTCACGCTACACGTAACCCCACCAGCAAAAAAGGGGAAAAAATTTATATGTTTTTTAAAATTCTCTCTCTCTCTGCCATTTTGAGTTTCTTTCTGCCTGCCTGTGTAAAAGACACAATGTATATCGAGTGTACTGGGACGTGCTGTTCTCCGTGACTGGCCTGTTTGAATAACAACGACACCTTTTGATTGGTGTGATGCTGTCCCAACATCGTATAAGATATGCGATTTGAGAACCTTTTCATTCATTCATCTGACGAAGGAGATAATCTCCGAAAGCTTGTGATTTTAAAATAAATTTGTTGGACTATAACCTGGTGTTGTAAGATTCCAGACATTCAGATAGGCAGGCAGGCATCCATCTCACACAATTCCTATACTGCCAGTGCAAGCAAACGTTCCTCTACCAATTGGGTCATGCTCCAGACTTCTTCGATAGGGCAACATTTTTTATAAGTCGTAATAGTGAACAAGTTTAAATATATATGTAAAATAATTCCCTAGGAGTTGTTAACTGACACAAACCAGGTCCCAGGTTTAATTCTTAGTTTGTGCAGTGTTAGCCAGGGCAACAGTTGGTACACAACTGACCTCAGCAACCCTGGTCTAGAGAGGTGAAAAGCAGCCATGGTTCACACTCCTTTCTGCAATCCAATGGTCCATGCTGAAAGTGTGCTGTGTGGATGGCAAGTGAAAATAAGATACGGCTGGGCTTTGATATCAGCCCACTCCCTCCCCTTTTAGATAGCCTGCCAACACGCAAGGCCTAATTCCGCAATCCTACACTCGCAGGAAGTGAGGACCGGAGGCTACGGCTACAGTGTGGCAGCTGTAGAATCGACCCACACTTTCTCCGAGAGCAGCTTCTCGGGGGAGTAAAGAGCCCCAGAAAGAATAAACAACTTCAAGGTACAAACCTTACCCCGGGAGTTAACGCCTTTAGAAAAGGAGGGGAGGGGAATTAAAAGTTAAAATTAATCCCTAATTTAAGGCTGTAATAAATATATTAAACACTGCAACTTCTAATATTTCACTCTCTAATAACGTTAACCAAGCCATCAGTTAAACTACATTTCCTAGAATGTCACGGCACATCTCCGCTTCCGGCTTATCGTCAGAAAGGCGCGATCTTCCTCCTGTTAGTTAACAAACACAACTTCAGAGGACTGACACCGGCCGGTTGTGTGAAAGGGCCTTCCTCCTCTCTACCAGTCGGATTGCTCCCGAGGCGGGGCAGGCGTTGGGGCTCCGAACCCCGGCCAACCGCCGACACGCGCACCCGGTCCTTTACCTGCAGCAGCGCGCGCTCTTGCTCTGTTGCCAGCGTTCCATCTGAAAGAGTTGCAGGATCTCCAGCGGGTCCGCTCCTCGCGTTCGGGCGGGTCTTCTTCCCCCTTTTCACCGAAGGCATTTTTTTTCCTTATCGACAAGCACTGTCGAACGGCAGTTTCTGCAAACTTTCTACTTCCCGCCCTCTCCCTCCATTTGAAACAACGCGCCGCTGCAGTCCTGTAAGTCCACCCAACCGCTCCCTGCTAACATCGAACTCGCCAGCGAGCCCAGAATGATCCACCCCGTGCTTCCAGAAATTGTCTATTAAATGCAGAAATTCAATTAAAACACAAAAAAAGAGAAGGAAGCGTAAATTGGAGTGAGTGATTTCAATATCAAATCAGGTACAGAAAAAAAAGAGACGGAACAAAAGATTGGATTAAGAGAGAGGAAAAAGACAGGAAAAGTAAAGAAAAATTAACATTTAAAATTTTACATTTTTAAAATCTCCAGCAACAATTAAAACCTGAAGGAATTTTTTTAGGGAGTCTGCAGGGGTTGTTTTCCCCTTTTTTAGGCCCCCCTTTTATAAGAAGGGGGGTTATATTGTGTTTTATTTAAAACAAATCAAAAAACAAATAACAGTGTCAAATAATCATTTTATTTCGAGGATCCAGGATGCATTCCAGCCCCTGCAGTGCCCACCGGTCGCGGAAAGCCTCAAGGGTACCGGCAGACACCGCGTGCTCCCTCTCCAGGACCACCCAGGTGCGGAGAATGCCACGGAAGAGAGGCAGACAGTCGGAGCGACAGCCCCCACGGGTCGCATCTAACCTGGACCTGTGGATAAAACCTGAAGGAATGAGACTTCACACTTGTAATAGTTAATTTTCAGTGCCAGAGAGGTTGATTGGCAGTAATTAACACTTATCACATTGTTAAAAGGGTACTTGCGCTTGAAATTATAACAGTTAACTTTCTGGACCAAGTTTAGTTCATATCTATCATGCAAATACAGCAACTTCACACCATTCAATGCATTTCAGTGGTGAAGTAGACAGCGAGATGCCATTTTTGCAAAGCTAACGGGGGAGCGGCGCAACTTGGACAGCAACTTTTGAATATTCGCATTTAACTGCGCATCTTCCCTCGCCTGAAGTTGCTGTATCATTTACACATAAATAACTGGGAGGGCCATTAGCCTCATCATTATTTTGACAGCAAATTTTGGCTCTTTAATATTTGACAAAACTTCCAGTATGGAATAAGAACAATTTATGAGTAATTATTAATGCACAAAGTAGTACCAGATGAGAAGTATGTTTCCTATTATTACTCCATACATGCCAACCTACTAAACTTGGAAAAGCTGACAACTCAAAAACAAGATACAACTGAAAACAGCCCTGAGTAAAGACCTATGACCAAGGCCACTGCTTTGATTACATTGGATTTCAGGATTTGTATTAGTGTTTTGGGATCACATTCATAGAATCTACAATACAAAAACAGGCCATTCAGACCAACTGGTCTATGCTGGTGATTATGCTCCACATGAGCCTCCTCCCACCCCTCTTCATCTAACCCTCAGCATATCCTTCTATTCCTTTCTCCCTCATGTGCTTATCTAGCTTCCCCTTCAATGCATCTATGCTATTCACCTCAACTTTTCCTTGTAGCAAGTTCCACATTCATAGCACAGAAGGAGGCCATTCAGCCCACTGTGTCTGTGCCGGCTCTTTGAAAGAGCTATCCAATGAATCTGCTTCCACCACCCTTTCAGGCATTGCATTCCAGATTGTAACAACTTGCTGCATTAAAAAAAATCCCTTTTATGTCGCCTTTGGTCCTTTTGCCAATCACCTTAAATCTGTGTCCTCTGGTTACCGACCCTCCTGCCACTGGAAACAGGTTCTCCTTATTTACTCTATCAAAACCCTTCATGATTTTGAACACCTCTATCCAATCTCCCCTTAACCTTCTCTGCTCTAAGGAGAATAACCCCAATTTCTCTAGTCTCTCGAGGTAACTAAGTCTTTAATCCCAAATAGCATTTTAGTCAATCTCTGCACCCTCTCCAAGGCCTTGACATCCTTCCTAAAGTGTGGAGCCCAGAATTAGCCAGCTGGGGCCTAATCAGAGTTTTATAAAGGTTTAGCATAATGTCTATGCCTCTGTTTATAAAGCCAAGGATACCGTACGCTTTTTTAACAGCCTTCTCAATTTGTCCTGCCACTTTCAAAGATTTGTATACATACACCCCCAGATCTCTCTGTTCCTGCACCTGCTTTAAATTGGTACCATTTAATTTATATTGCCTCTCCTCATTCTTCCTACCAAAATGCATCACTTCACACTTCTCTGTGCTAAATTTCATCTGCCATGTGTCTGACTATTTCACCAGCCTGTCTATGTCTTCCTGAAGTCTATTACAATTCTCCTCACTGTTTACTATATTTCCGAGTTTCGTGTCATCCGCAAACTTTGAAATTATGCCCTGTATACCTAAGTCCAGGTCATTAATATATATCTAAAAGAGCAGTGGTCTTAATATCGACCCCTGGGGGACACCACTGTATACTTCCCTCCGGTCTGAAAAACAACTGTTCACCACTACTCTCTGCTTTCTATCCCGTAGCCAATGGTTGTATCCATGCTGCCACTGCCCCTTTAATCCCATGGGCTTTAATTTTGCTAACAAGTCTATTAAGTGGTACTTTATCAAACGCCTTTTGAAAGTCCATATACACAACATCAACCGCACTATCCTCATCAACCCTCTTCATTACTTCATCAAAGAACTCAATCAAGTTAGTCAAACATGATTTGCCTTTAACAAATCCATGCTGGGTTTCATTTATAAACCCATATATTTCAAAGTGTTAATTGTGTCCCAGTTTATTGTCTCACTTACCACTCTTTGGGGAAAGAAGTTTTTCCTGAATTCCCTATTGGATTTATTGGTGACTATCTTATATTTATGGCCCCTAGTTCTGGTCTCCCCCAAGTGGAAACATCTTCTACATCTACTCTATCAAATGCCTTCATAATTTTAAAGACCTCTATTAGGTCACCCCTCAGCCTTCTCTTTTCTAGAAAAAAAAGCTCCAGCCTGTTCAGCCTTTCCTGGTAAGTATATCCTCTGAGTTCTGGTATCATCCTTTTGAATCTTTTTTGCACCTTCTCCAGTGCTTCTATATCCTTTTTATAATAAAGAGACCAGAACTGTGCACAGTACTCCAAGTGTGATCTAACCAAGGTTCGATACAAGTTTAACATAACTTCTCTGCTTTTCAATTCTATCCCTCTAGAAATGAACCCCAGTGCTTGGTTTGCTTTTTTATGGCCATACATAACCTGTGTTGCTACTTTTAGTGATTTGTGAATCTGTACCTCGAGATCCCTTTGCTCCTCTACCCCATTTAGACTCTTATTATCCAAGCAGTATGTGGCTTCCTTATTCTTCCTACCAAAATGTAACAGCTCACACTTATCTCTATTGAAATTGATTTGCCAACTGCATACCCATTCTGCAAGTTTATTAATGTCTTATATTTTGTCGCAGTCTTCCTCAGTATTAACTATACTCTCCCCACCCCCCAATTTGGTGTTGTCTGCAAATTTTGAAATTGTACTTCCCATTCCCAAGTCCAAATCATTTATGTAAACTGTGAACAACAGTGGTCCCATCCTTGTGGAACACCACTTTTTGCCAGTAGCTACTCTTAACCCCTACTCTCTGTTTTCTGTTTTGTAGCCAGCTTGCTATTCATTCTGCTACTTCTCCCCTGACTCCACATGCTCTGACCTTAGTCATGAGTCTACTATGCGGTACCTTATCGAAGGCCTTTGGAAAATCCAAATATATTACATCTACTACATTACCCTTGTTTATTCTTTCTGTTACTGCTTCAAAGAATTCAATAAGGTTGTTCAAGCATGACTTTTCCTTTTGAAATCCATGCTGACTATTCTTTATTATATTTTCGGTTTCTACATGATTTTCTATTGCATCTTTCAGTAAAAATTCCAGTATTTCTCCTATCACCAAAATTAAGCTAACTGGTCTACAATTCCCTGGACTTGTTCTCACTCCCTTTTTAAAAATAGGTACAACATTAGCTGTCCATCAGTCCTCTGGCATTATTCCCTTTCCTAATAAATTTTTATGTATATGTAATAGTTCCTCTGCTATTTCCTACCTAACTTCTTTTAATAAGCGCGGATGCAATCCATCCGGACATAGGGTTTTATCCTTATCAATTATCTCCCCCCTTTCTACCCTAAATGTCTTTATATCTTTTTTGATCTCCTCTTCTAATGTCATGTTCACTTTGATAATCTCCTTGGTAAATAATGAGGCAAAGTAATTGTTCAATATTTCTCTGCCATTTCCTGTGAGTTTATCTTGTCCATCCTTTAGTGGTCCTATCCCTATGTTGATTTTTCTTTTGTTATTTATGTGTCTGTAGAATATTTTACTTTTTTTTTTATTCCTTGTAGTTCCTCTTTGCCTTCCTAATTGTTTTTTTGACTTCTTACCTAGCTTCTTTATATCCCCCTTTGTCAGCCTCTCATTTGTTGCTTGTGTACTTAGTGTGTGCCTTTTCCTTTAGCTTCAATTTTGACCTTATGTCTTTATTCATCCATGGTGTTTCATTATTGGCTAATTTGTTCTTGTTTTTTAGCAGAATATATTTCTCCTGGCCTTTATTGATCATTCATTTTAAATATTTCCCACTGCTGTTCTATCTTTTTGTTTGCCAATATTATTTTCTAGTTTATTTTCCCTAGTTCCATTCTCATCCTCTCAAAATCGGCTTTTATCCAATCTATTACTTTGGTCTTTGTCTTACTTATGGCCATCTCAATCGTTATCTTAAATCATATTATGTTGTGATTGCTATTGCCTAAATGTTCTCCTACGCTTACTTCTCGTATCTGCTCTGGTTCATTGCCCATTATTAGATCCAGCAGTTATTCTTCTCTTGTTGGGCTTTTACATACTGGGAAAGAAAGGAGTCCTGTACACATTGTAAAAACTCCAGTCCCCTCCCCCTTCACCTACCTTTTCTTGCCAGTTTATTTGTGGGTAGTTGAAATCTCCGATGATTATTATTCTGTATCTTTTACTCATTTCATTGATTAGCTTACATTTTTTTCCTCCACCTCCCTTCCAATATTAGGTGTTTCATTCAGTTACATTGGCCCCGATATTAGAGTGGAGGCGGGATGGCAGCGGTGGTGGGGGGGTTGATTGGGCATATGGGTAACCGTCCAATAAAAAATGTCCATTTCCCACACGATTGCGAGTCAATTGTAACCACTTAACGTGGCTTCCGGGTTTGCTGTCCGAAAGCTGTGCAACGGGTGGACTGCGCACCTCCATCACAGGCTGTCAGCTGGAGGAGCTCTACTTAAAGCGGCAGTCCTTCATTGGCTGCTCCTGGAGCAAACACCCTCAAAGCACAATGGAGCAGCACAGGGGCAAGGCTGCTCCAAGATTCAACGATGCCTCACTCCAGGAGTGCTACTGGATGGGGTGAGGAGGAGGAGAGATGTGATCTACCTGGCGGACGGGAGGAAGTGGCCTACCTCTGCCACCAAGAAAGCCTGGCTTGAGATGGCAGAGGAGGTCACCAGCAGCAGCAACACCTCCTGCACTTGGATCCAGTGCAGGAAGCGCTTCAATGCCCTAACTAGGTCAGCCAAAGTGCGTACACTTACTGATTCTCCTACATTTCGTTTTCCACATCACCGCCCCCATCCCCCAACTCATTCTGCACTGCCAACACTACTCTATCACTTCACTCCTCACACCCACTTAAGGCTCATCCTCAACTTACCTGCACTTCCTTAGCACTTCCTCACCTCCCCATTAGTCACCCCACCACTCCCACTCAACCCACCCACATACAATGTCATGGTTCTGTCTCATATTCACCCTCTGATGCAGCTCTTTCATGGTCAGCCGCACCCAAACCAATGCATTCATTGGTTGGCCATGTCACCATCACTCACTCACACGTCTGTACTTTCTCCCCTTATAGGAGAAGAGAGCTCAGAATGCATGGAAGAGGGCGAGGACCAGAGGGGACAGCAACAAATTGTCGTCCTCACAGACGCGGAGCAGGAGGCGCTGGAGCTCAGCCGAACCCTCGAGTGCCTGTCCATCAGGGACGCCGAGACTGGCACCTGACAAACGTCCGGTGACATAACTTTAACATTCAGCACACATAATATGAAATGATGTTAACATGCCTTGCCATCTTCAGCACCTCAGTATACTCATTGCAACATGACACATCTGTGATGATGCTTAATATTGCCTTCTGTTATCTTACAGGGCCTTCAGCGACCACTGTGACGGCAAAGGGCGATTCCTCAGAGGACCTGCCGGCCTCTGAGGGTGCACCGACACATCTGAGCGAGCCATCCACCAGCGCAGATACTTGCACCTCAGTGGGTCCTAGTCCTCAGTTAGTTGGGTTGGCACCTGGTGAGTTACCACACACACGTGAGCATGAGCAGATATTGGTGGCAGGGGCAGCTGCGGAGAGTCTGCGTTGGTGGGAGCACTCCCCTCCAGGCTCTGCTCAGCCGGACGCAGATGCTGATCCCTGTGGGCCATCCTTTAAAAGGAGAATGATCGAGGGATAGCAGCTCATTTGCGACGTACTGGAACAGGTGCCACGCACACTCTCCACAATGGCGCAGAGAATGGAGGAGTCCAACTCCTGCATGAGTGGAATGGTGGCACAGGTACGGGAGGGAATCTTTGAGATACTGTCACAGGGATGTGAGCAGTTCTCTGAGATATTGTCACAGGTAAGTGCAGGAATGTCTGCGATGGAGAGAAAGCTAGCCTCCATTGAGCTTCAAGCACGGCTCAGAAATGAGCCCATTCAAGCCATGACAACGGCCGTTCGGACTCACAGTGAACAATAATCTGCTGCCTTAAACAGGCAGGCAGATACACTAGCACTGGCCTTACAAGGCTTCACACATGTCCTCCAAACTGTTGTCCAGCAGAGTGGTAGGAGTGATGTGGGCCTGGTTCAGGGGAGGGATGATGGCGAAAGGGGACATGGAAGTGGGGACGCGACTCAAAGCGCTCCCACGTCTCACCCATTGCCCCCCTCTCAACCAAGCAATGCTGCCTCCTCTCCAGGTGGCCGAGTCTGCCCCTGCACAGGTGCAGGTGGAGCAGCCTTTGGAGGGGCCCTCACGGGCACCAAAACCCAGAGGGCGTAGGCCCAAAGCATCTAAGCGGTCAGGGCATGAACAAGAGCAACCTGCCACTACCTCTGCTGCACTCACAGGGGATGCACCACATAGAAGTAGTCGGAAGAGAAAGGCGAAGGTTTTGCAAGCATAAAGGGTATGCACAAGGGTGTTTGACAGTTGGTCATGTTTTTTTTTATATTAGCTTTATGTTAAACTCACATTAAATATTATGATTGTCACTTGACTTGTCATTCTTGACTGGCTTTTGTGATAGGGCCCTTTCAAGAAGTTCACCATGAATGGCGACACTTGATGCCACCCATTGAGTCACTTTACAGTGGGTGTATGTGTAGTTGCAGGACTGTTTTGTGCAGGGAGGGGTGGTGGGGGTTGCGGCCAGTGTGGGCACTGCTCTATCCAGGTGGTGTGAGGACTGGACACTTCACACTTTCTGATGTTAGGAGAACTGTTCACATATCAGTGACTCCCTGGCCTCACGAGCAGTCAGGTGAGCCGCTGCTCTGCCCATGGGTTCCTCCTGCTCCTCCTCCTCCTCCGCCTCTGCCTTCTCCATGTGGGTGGCAGATGTGGATGGGGCCTCCTCAAGCGGTGCCTCTCTCTGTTGTTGCCCTCTGTGCTCTTGTGCAGGTGCCTGTGGCGCAGCACTGTGTTGTGGAGCTCCACATGGCGGAGGTGGACGCCATGCCTGGCGAGGCTGATGATGTTGCTCGTCCTCAGATGAAGTGGTGAGTGCAGCCATGGCGCCCTCCCGCATCCTGACAGTGAGTTTGAGGGGGTCCGCAAAGTAGTTAAATATGTTTGAACAGCAGAATTTTGAGTGCAAAGTAAGAATTTTCAGTGAAAACACAAAGATCTTGCAGCCAAAACATTGTCTGAAGTGACAGAGTGCCCTGCTGCAATAAGTGACCTTTTCTCCCCATTTGTCAAATAAGCATTTGAATGTCTCACTGGCTGCTGGCTGAAACACATCTGTTGCAACGTGGAGTGTTTCCCACAGCACGGGAAACACGCTGAGGATGCTTCAAAATTGCACCCCTGCCAAAATGTGGAGAAAATTAAGTGCTTCAAGTACTTAAACTAGCTCAACAACTGTGTAAATGATCATCCCACCGGCTTTAATTGCCGGTTGGACTTCCGCGCGCACACCCAGACACGTCAATGGGATACCCGGATGTCTACCGGTTGGAGCCGGACTCCGAACCCGAACGGGATTTCCCTGATTTTCGGAGCCCCCTTACCCCCAACGCACCCACAATTTCCCGGGAAAATCGAGCCCATTGAGTCCACAACACAGAAACAGGCCGCTCGGCCCAACATTTATGCTCCACAAGAGCTTCCTCCCTCCTTACTTTATCTACCCATTTCAGCATAACCTTCTATTCCTTTCACCTTCGTATGCTTATCTAGCTTCCCCTTAAATGCATCTATGCTATTTGCCACACCAACTCCTTGTGGTAGCATGTTCCACATTCTTACCACTCTTTGGGTACAGAAATTTCTCCTGAATTCCCTATTGAATTTATTAATAACTATCTTAAATTGATGACCTTTAGTTTTGGACTTCCCCACAAGTGGGAACATTTTCTCTACATTTATCCTATCAAACCCTTTCATTAGCTTAAAGACCTCCATCAGGTCATCCCTCAGCCTTCTCTTTTGCAGAGAAAAGAGCCCCAGACTGTTTAGTCTTTCCTGATAAGTATATCCTCTCAGTTCTGGTATCATCTTTGTGAATCTTTTTTGCACCTTCTCCAATGCCTCTATACCTTTCTATAATATGGAGACCAGAACTGTGCACAGTACTCCAAGTGTGATCTAACCAAGGTTCTATACAAGTTTAACATAACTTCTCTGCTTTTCAATTCTATCCCTCCAGAAATGAACTATAGTGCTTGGTTTGCCCTTTTTATGGCCTTAATAACCTGCATCACTACTTTTAGTGATTTGTGTATCTGTACCTTTTTTTAAATGCGTTCATGGGATGTGGGCATCGCTGGCGAGGCTGGCATTTATTGCCCATCCCTAATTGCCCTTGAGAAGGTGGTGGTTCAAGCCGCCTTCTTGAACCGCTGCAGTCCATGTGGTGAAGGTTCTCCCACAGTGCTGAAGGAAGGGAGTTGCAGGATTTTGATCCAGCGACGATGAAGGAACGGCGATATATTTCCAAGTCGGGATGTTGTGTGACTTGGAGGGGAACGTGCAGGTGGTGCTGTTCCCATGTACCTGCTACTCTTGTCCTTCTAGGAGGTAGAGGTCGCAGGTTTGGGAGGTGCTGTCGAAGAAGCCTTGGCGAGTTGCTGCAGTGCTTCCTGTGGATGGTACACACTGCAGCCACAGTGCGCCGGTGGTGAAGGGAGTGAATGTTTAGGGTGGTGGATGGGGTGCCAATCAAGCGGGCTGCTTTGTCCTGGATGGTGTCGAGCTTCTTGAGTGTCGTTGGAACTGCACTCATCCAGGCAAGTGGAGAGTATTCCATCACACTCCTGACTTGTGCCTTGTAGATGGTGGAAAGGCTTTGGAGAGTCAGGAGGTGAGTCATTCGCCGCAGAATACCCAGACTCTGACCTGCTCTTGTAGCCACAGTGTTTATATGGCTGGTCCAGTTAAGTTTCTGGTTAATGGTGACCCCCAGGATGTTGATGGTGGGGGATTCGGCGATGGTAATGCCGTTGAATGTCAAGGGGAGGTGATTAGACTCTCTCTTGTTGGAGATGGTCATTGCCTGGCACTTGTCTAGCGCGAATGTTACTTGCCACTTATCAGCCCAAGCCCAGATGTTGTCCAGGTCTTGCTGCATGTGGGCTCGGACTGCTTCATTATTTGAGGGGTTGCGAATGGAACTGAACACAGTGCAATCATCAGCGAACATCCCCATTTCTGACCTTATGATGGAGGGAAGGTCATTGATGAAGCAGCTGAAGATGGTTGGGCCTAGGACACTGCCCTGAGGAACTCCTGCAGCAATGCCCTGGGGCTGAGATGATTGGCCTCCAACAACCACTGCCATCTTCCTTTGTGCTAGGTATGACTCCAGCCACTGGAGAGTTTTCCCCCTGATTCCCATTGACTTCAATTTTACCAGGGCTCCATGGTGCCACACTCGGTCAAATGCTGCCTTGATGTCAAGGGCAGTCACTCTCACTTCACCTCTGGAATTCAGCTGTTTTGTCCATGTTTGGACCAAGACTGTAATGAGGTCTGGAACCGAGTGGTCCTGGCGGAACCCAAACTGAGCATCGGTAAGCAGGTTATTGGTGATTAAGTGCCGCATGATAGCACTGTCGACAATACCTTCCATCACTTTGCTGATGATTGAGAGTGGACTGATGGGGCGGTAATTGGCCGGATTGGATTTGTCCTGCTTTTTGTGGATCCCTTTGGTCCTCTATCCCATTTAGACTCTTATATCCAAGCAGTATGTAGCCCCCTACATTAAAATTAATTTGCTAATTACATGCCCATTCTGCAAGTTCATTAATGTCTTCTTGCATTTTAATGCATTCTTCAATTGTCTTAACTAAACGCCCCAATTTTGTGTCGTCCGCAAATTTTGAAATTGTATTTCCGATTCACGAGTCCAAGTCATTGATGTAAATTGTGAACAACAGTGGTCCCAGCACCAATCCCTGTGGAACGGCACTTCCCACCTTTTGCCAGCCTGAGTGGCTACCCATATCACCTACTCTCTGTTTTCTGTTTTGTAGCCAGCTGCTGTCCATTCTGCTACCTGTCCCCTGACTCCACATGTTCTGACCTTAATCATGAGTCTACAATGTGGTACCTTATTGAAGGCCTTTTGAAAATCCAAATACATTACATCGACTACCCTTACCCTTGTCTACTGATTCTGTTACTTCTTCAGAGAATTCAATAAGGTTGTTCAAGCATGACTTTCCCTTCTGAAATCTGCACTGACTATTCTTTATTATAGTCCGAGTCCGAGAGGTGAGCTTAGTATAAAAGGAGAGTCCGAGAGCGGGAGGAGAGTCCGAGAGGTGAGCACAGTGTAAAAGGAGAGCACGTTCGTGGATAGCACTTTCAGTGAGGTGGTCACACCGCAGGTAAAGATTACGCAGACAGAAAGGAAATGGGTGACCGCCAGGCAGAGAAAAGGACTAGGCAGGTGGAGCAGGAATCCCCTGGGGCCATCTCCCTCTCGAACAGATATACCGCTTTGGATACTGTTGGGGGAGGTGGTTTATCAGGGGAAAGCAGCAAGAGCCAAGTTCGTGGCACCTCGGGTGGCTCTGCTGCACAGGAAGGGAGGAAGAAGAGTGGCAGGGCTATATTGATAGGGGATTCAATTGTAAGGGCAACAGATAGGTGTTTCTGCGGCCGCAAATGTGACTCCAGGATGGTATGTTGCCTCCCTGGTGCTAGGGTCAAGGATGTCACTGAGCGGCTGCAGGGCATTCTGGAGGGGGAGGGTGAACAGCCAGTAGTCGTGGTCCATATCGGTATCAACGACATAGGTAAAAAAAGGGATGAGGTCCTGCAAGGTGAATTTAAGGAGTTAGGAGATAAATTAAAACGCAGGACCTCAAAGGAAGTGATCTCAGGATTACTACCAGTGCCACGTGCTAGTGAGTATAGGAACACGAGAATAGACCAGATGAATGCGTGGCTGCAGGGATGGTGTAGGAGGGAGGGATTTAGATTCCTGGGACATTGGGACCGGTTCTGGGGAAGGTGGGACCTGTACAAGCAGGACGGGTTACACCTGAGCAGGACCGGGACCGACATCCTCGCGGGGGTGTTTGCTAATGCTGTTGGGCAGGTTTAAACTAGAATGGCAGGGGGATGGGAACCTAAGCAGGGAGACAGAGGAGGCAGAAACATGGACAGAAACAAAAGACAGAAAGGGAAGAAGCAATCGTGGAAGTCTGAGAAAACAAGGGCGAAAAACAAATAGGGCCATTGTGCAAAATAAAACTAAGATAACTAGCAATCTTAAAAAGACAAGTCTAAAGGCATTGTGCCTTAATGCGTGGAGCATTCGCAATAAGCTGGATGAATTAACAGCGCAGATAGATATTAACGGTTATGATATAGTTGCGATTACGGAGACATGGCTACAGGGTGACCAAGGATGGAAACTGAACATCCAGGTGTATTCAATGTTTAGGAAGGACTGGCAAAAAGGGAAAGGAGGTGGGGTAGCGTTGTTAGTAAAGGAGGAAATCAATGCAATAGTGAGGAAGGATATTGGCTCGGAAAATCACGATGTGGAATCTGTATGGGTGGAGCTAAGAAACACCAAGGGGCAGAAAACGTTGGTGGGGGTTGTCTATAGGCCCCCAAACAGTAGTGGAGATGTAGGGGAGGGCATTAAACAGGAAATTAGAGACGCATGCAAGAAGGGTACAACTATAATCATGGGTGACTTTAATCTACATATAGATTTGTCAAACCAAATTAGCAATAATACTGTGGGGGAGGAAATTCTGGAATGTGTACGTGATGGTTTTCTAGTCCAATACGTCGAGGAACCAACTAGAGAACAGGCGATCCTAGACTGGGTATTGTGCAATGAGAAAGGATTAATTATCAATCTTGTTGTGCGGGGTCCCTTAGGGAAGAACGACCATAACATGATAGAATTCCTCATTAAGATGGAGAGTGAAGTAGTTGAATCCGAAACTAGGGTCCTGAATCTAAATAAAGGAAATTACGAAAGTATGAGGTGCGAGTTGGCTATGATAGATTGGGGAACTTTACTAAAAGGGATGACGGTGGATAGGCAATGGCTAATATTTAGAGAACATGTGCAGGAATTACAACAATTATTCATTCCTGTCTGGTGCAAGAATAAAACAGGAAAGGTGGCTCAACCGTGGCTTACAAAAGAAATTCGGGATATTATGAGATCCAAAGAGGAGACAAATAAAATTGCCAGAAAAAGCGGCAAGCCTGAGGATTGGGAGCAGTTCAGAATTCAGCAAAGGAGGACAAAGAGGGGAAAAATAGTGTATGAGAGTAAACTAGCAGGGAACATAAAAACTGACTGTAAAAGCTTTTATAAATATGTCAAAAGAAAAAGATTAGTCAAAACAAATGTAGGTCCCTTACAGTCAGAAATGGGGGAAATTATAATGGGGAACAAAGAAATGGCAGACCAATTAAACACATACTTTGGTTCAGTCTTCACAAAGGAGGACACAAATAACCTCCCAGAAATGTTAGGGAACCCAGGGTCTAGTGAGAGGGAGGAACTGAAGGAAACCAGTATTAGTAAAAAAATAGTGCTAGGGAAATTAATGGGGCTAAAGGCTGACAAATCCCCAGGGCCTGATAATCTACATCCCAAAGTACTAAAGGAAGTAGCCCTGGAAATAGTGGATGCATTGGTGATCATCTTCCAAAATTCTATAGACTCTGGAACAGTTCCTACAGATTGGAGGGTGGCAAATATAACCCCACTATTTAAAAAAGGAGGGAGAGAAAAAACAGGGAATTACAGACCAGTTAGCCTAACATCAATAGTGGGGAAAATGCTAGAGTCTATTATAAAAGATGAGATAACAGAACACTTGAAAGCATTAGCGGGATTGGACAAAGTCAGCATGGGTTTATGAAAGGGAAATCATGCTTAACAAATCTACTGTAGTTTTTTGAGGATGTAACTAGTAGAATAAATAGGGGAGAACCAGTGGATGCGGTGTATTTGGACTTTCAGACAGCTTTTGATAAGGTCCCACACAAGAGATTAGTGTGCAAAATTAAAGCACATGGGATTGGGGGGAATATGCTGGCATGGATTGAGAATTGGTTGACAGACAGGAAACAGAGAGTAGGAATAAACATGACTTTTTCCGGGTGGCAGGCAGTGACTAGTGGGGTACCGCAGGGATCAATGCTTGGGCCCCAGCTATTCACAATATATATCAATGATTTGGATGAGGGAACTAAATGTAACATTTCCAAGTTTGCAGATGACACAAAGCTGAGGTGGAAGGTGAGCTGTGAGGAGGATGCAAAGAGGCTTCAATGTGATTTAGACAAGTTGGGAAAGTGGGCAAGAACATGGCAGATACAGTATAACGTGGATAAATGTGAGGTTATCCACTTTGGTTGTAAAAACAGAAAGGCAGATTATTATCTGAATGGTGATAGATTGGGAAAAGGGGAGGTGCAACGAGACCTGAGTGTCCTTGTACACCAGTCGCTGAAAGCGAGCATTCAGGTGCAGCAAGCAGTTAGGAAGGCAAATGGTATGTTGGTGTTCATTGCAAGAGGATTTGAGTACAGGAGCAGGGATGTCTTACTGCAGTTATACAGGGCCTTGGTGAGACCACATCTGGAGTATTGTGTGCAGTTTTGGTCTCCTTATCTGAGGAAGGATGTCCTTGCCATGGAGGGAGTGCAACGAAGGTTTACCAGACTGATTCCTGGGATGGCAGGACTGATGTTTGAACAGAGATTGGGTCGACTGGGCCTATATTCACTAGAGATTAGAAGAATGAGAGGTGATCTCATCGAAACATATAAAATCCTAACAGGACTGGACAGACTAGATGCAAGGAGGATGTTCTCGATGGCTGGGGAGTCCAGAACCAGGGGTCACAGTCTCAGGATACGGGATATGCCATTTAGAACCGAGATGAGGAGAAATTTCTTCACTCAGAGGGTGGTGAACCTGTGGAATTCTCTACCACAGAAGGCAGTGGAGGCCAAGTCATTCGATGTATTCAAGAAGGAGATAGGTATATTTCTTAATGCTATAGGGATCAAGGGATATGGGGAAAAAGCGGGAACAGGGTACTGAGTGAGACGATCAGCCATGATCATTTTGAATGGCGGAGCAGGCCCGAAGGGCCGAATGGCCTACTCTTGCTCTTATTTTCTATGTTTCTATGTTATATTTTTGTATTCTAGGTGTTTTTCTTTTGCATCTTTGAGTAAAGATTCCATTATCTTTCCTACCACCGACGTTAAGCTAACTGGTCTACTGTTCTCTGGACTTGTTAAATTTTTAAATATAGGAATAATATTAGCTGTCTGCCAATTTTCTGGCATTATTCCCTTTTATAATGAAATTTTATATATATGTAATAATGCCTCTGCTATCTCTTTCCTAGCTTCTTTTAATATGCGCAGATGCAATCCATCCGGACCAGGGGTTTTATCCTCTCTAAGTTTGATTAGTTTATTAATTATCTCACCCCTTTCTATCTTAAATGTCTTTATCCCTTTTTGATCTCCTCATCTATTGTCATGCCCACCCTATTAGTCTCCCTGGTAAATACTGAGGCAAAGTAATTGAACAATATTTCTGCCATTTCCTGAGAGTTTATCTTGTATATCCCTTAGTGGCCCTATCTCTACCCTGATTTTTCTTTTGTTATTTATGTGTCTGTAGAATACTTTACTATTTCTTTTTATATTCCATGATAATTTAATTTCGTAGTTCCTCTTTGCTTTCCTAATTGGTTTTTTTTGACATCCTTCCTAATCTCTTCCTATTCCCTTTTGTCATCCTCTCCTTTATTGTCTATGTATTTAGACTATGGCATTTTTCTTAGTTTCAATTTTACCCATATCTCTTTATTCATCCATGGTGTTTCATTAATGGCTAGTTTGTTGTTTTTTAAAGGAATATATTTCTCCTGAATGCTATTGATCACCATTTTAAATATTTTAAATATTTCCCATTGCTGTTCTATCCCTTTGTCCATTTTTTTTCCAGTTTACTTTCCCTAGTTCCATTCTCATCCCCTTAAAATTAGCTTTTTTCCAATCTATTACTTGGGTCTTTGTCTTACTTATGCCTTTCTCAATAATTATTTTAAATGTTATTATGTTATGATTGCTACTGCCTAGATGTTTCCCTACACTTACTTCTCTTATCTGCTCCGGTTAATTTCCCATTACTAGATCCAGCAGTGATTCTTCTCTTGTTGGGCTTCTCACATACTGGGTAAGAAAGGAGTCCTGAACACACTGTAAAACCTCCATCCCCCTTTCCCCTTTCTCTACCTCTTCTTGCCAGTTTATTTGGGGGTAGTTGAAATCTCCCATGATTATTATTCAATGTTTTTTACTCATTTCATAGATTTGCCTACATATTTCTCCCTCCACTTCCCTTCCGCTATTGGATGGTCTGTAGAATATGTCTGTTAACATGATCGATCCCTTCTTATCCTTTGTCTCAATCCCTATGGATTCTGTTTGTATCTTTATATTACTTATATCCCTTTTTTCTATTGCCATTATGCTGTCTCTAATTAGTACAGCTACTCCACCCCTTCTTCCTTTTCTATCCTTTCTAAATAAGTTATATCCTGCAATATTTAACTGCCAGTCCTGTTCTTTATGTAGCCATGTTTCAGTTATCCCTACTACATCAGGCTCCTCACTACAAATTCTTGCCTTCAGTTCCTTGTTTAGTTTCGGATGCTGTGCACATTGCTGCACAGGCAATTTAATTTGTTTTTAATAATTGTTCCCCTCACTTCATTTTTATCAGTTTTCTTGTGCTCATGTTCTATAACTGTATTTGTTCCCTGACCGTTTACGTTACCGTTGTTCCTTACCTTGGTCTGATCTTTACTCTCATCTTTTTTTTTATCTTCAGACTTATGTTATTACTACCAGATCCCTTCCTCCATTTTACTAGTTTAAAACCTTATCCACAGCCTTGTTTATCCTTTCTGCTAGTACTCTGGTCCCATTCTGGTTCAGGTGGAGACCATCCCTGTTGTGCAGCTCCTTCCTGTCCCAGTACTGGTGCCAGTGTCCCGTGAAATGGAACCGCTCCTTCCCACACCACTCCTTCAGCCACGCATTCACCTTCCTGATCTGCTTATCCCTATGCCAATTAGCATGTGGCTTAGGTTGTAATCTTGAGATTACCACCTCTGAGGTCCTGCTTTTTAATTTAATTCCTAACTTCTGATACTTTCTTAGCAGTACCCACTCCTTGTTCTTCCTTATGTCATTGGTCCCGACATGGACCATGACAACTGGACCTTCCCCCTCCCTTTCCAAGTTCCTCTCCAGTTGCCCCGAGATGTCCTTTACCCTTGCACTAGGTAGGCACCTACAGAGGATCTATCTATCCCCCTTATTGTAGAATTCCCTATGACTACAACATTTCTATTCTGATCTCCCCTCCCCCACCCCGGACTGCCTCCTGCTCCACAGCACCATGGTTAACATTTTGGCCATCCTCTCTGCAGCCTTCATCCTTATCCTGACAGTTATCAAGCACGTCGTACCTGTTGGATAGGACCAGTGTCTCTGAGACCTCCTTCTCTATCTCCACTTGGTTCCCCCACCCTGCTGACGAACTGTCACACTTTCCCTTCCTGCACTTGTGCTTTCCTCTGAGGTGTGACTATGGAGAAAACTATCCAGAAATTCCTCCCCATCCCTTATATGCCAAAGTGCCTCTAACTCACGCGCCAGCTCAATGACTCTGAGTTGTATTGTTTCAAGGCAGAGACATTTCCTGCAGATGTGACAATCCGGGATAGTCTCACTGTCCACAATGCCCACATACTGCAGTCCCGACACATAGCCTGTACTGCCATTTATATTATTTATTTATTAGTTAGCAATACTTTATTGCTAGAACTAATAGAATCACTAGAGGTTTTGATTATAATTAGTAAATGGATTTAGTTTGATTTCAAATCAGTTAATAATTAATTAATTTCTCTGATTGTTACTTAATTATTTATTAATTTACCCTTTTTAAGAGAGTTATTTCTTAATCAACGATAACCAACTTCAGTTCATATTATAGAATATATACTAAATTAACATAGCTTAGCTTTCACGGGCTCTGCCGCTCCTCCTCTGCGTCAACTGTGAGGTCACTTCTCAAATTTTCTCGGAGTTTGTTTACCTTGTCTGCTACCGCTCTTTTTTAAATCCTTGGGGCCTCTCCCATGGTGCTCTACACTCTCCCGACGCTCTGCTGTGCTCTTTTTTAAATCCTTGGGGCCTCTCCCACAGTGCTCTGTGCTCTCCCTCTCCCGTGCTCTTTTTTAAAATCCTTGCAGCCACAATCCTGCTTGTTTTTCTGTGAACATTGAAATCCAATGGCCTCACCTATGACATATTAAAATAAGCAGTTACAGTGGAAGTGCAGTGGGACATGGTCTAGTCATAACTTTAGCTGCAGCTATACCCAGTATTCCATCAGTTGTATTTTTGAGAGTGGGGGAACTCAGTATGCAAAAGTGCATTTCTTTCAGTGGTGGATTTAGATATTTTTGAAGGGGAAAGTAATCAGTGATGGTACAAAATTTATCTCTTTGTGAGTGGGGGGAGGGGGAGAGGTCTGGGGGCATTCCCCCAGGAACATTTGATTTTTGACGATGCATTTTCCAGCATTTTGAAATATATTGTGATTCAACATTTGATGTAAATAACTTATTCTGGAATGGGGTTATATATATTAAATATTAAAATAAAAGTAGTTGTTACACATCACAGTTGGCTCTTGATTTTTGCACCATCAGAATGTAATATTGAAGCTCACCAAAACTATTGAGACTGTTATAACTTAAATGCAGCAGATTTTTTTTTCTTATGTTTCAACGTTAGATCGACATAAAATTCAATACTTACCTCCTGGAGTGATTGGTAAATGTGATATTACAGAAAAAGTTTATTTGTTTATTGTTTCAGAAACTTTTAAAAAAAATCAACCAAAACTGAAGATGATTGCAATGCTTCAAGTAGCAAACTAGAAGAGCTAGCCTTTCTTCGGATGAAATTAAACAAAGAGGTAATATTGAAGCCTGTTGGAATCGGCTTTAACCGAACACAACATCAGATCGATGGGACTGATTCTAAAGAGGTCAATAATCTATTCATTCATTTTAAAAAAGGGCACAAAAATACCTCAGATTTTTTCTCTGTAAAATCCATTAGTTCAGTTAACCTCTTACTTCTGCCAGTTAAAGAATGTTCAAAATTTCCTTTTACAAACATCTTTTGGGGAAAAGTTTGGTTGCTATTACTGAGGAAGTATATTCTTTGCATACATTACATCAAAAACATACATTGCTCATATTGAGCAAATATTACTGCATCACTTGCACGTGACATAAAATTACATTCATCTCTGATTTGACATTCCCCTTAAAGTGTTTATTTTATATTAATATGCTCAAACTCCTTTAATCTCAATAAGACAACATCCCACCTACTAAAGCAAGCACACAAATTAAATCAAATACTGTGGCACACAAAATCAAACTTAAAAAAAGCAAGTTAATTTTAAAATAACTGACAGAAATAAAGGTCGCCTTTCATGATACTGCAAAATACCAGTCACTCCATCTATCCTCATCCATGGAAACCAAGATCTTAAAATCAGCTGTGTGTACAATTGGTTATTGTTGATGACAACTGTTTTTTAATAGTAAAAACAGAAATTACTGGAAATACTCAGCATGTCAGGCAGCATCTGTGGAGAGAGGAAGGTAGGGTTAATATTTCAAGTCGATGACCGTTCACTCTCCTCTCACGCAGAACAATGATAGGGTACTCCTTGTCCTCACCTTTTGCCCCACCACTCCCTGCTTTCAACGAATCATCCTCTGCCATTTTCACCACCTCCACGCAATCCCACCACCAAACACATCTTCACCTCCCCATCTCTTTCAGCATTCCAAAGGAACCATTCCTTCTATGACACCCTGGTCCACTGCTCCATCACCCTTAACAACTGCTCTCTATCCCCTGGCACATTCCCATGCAGGCACAGAGATGCAACACCTGTCCTTTCATTTCCTCCCATGCAACCATCCAAAGCCCCAAACACTCCTTCCAGATGAGAACGCGATTTACTTGTAGTTCTTGCAACCCAGTACACTATATTCGCTGCTCACAATGAGATGTCCTCTACATTGGGGAGACCAAATGCAGATTGGGTGATTGCTTTGCTGAACACCTCTGTTCTGTCCACAAAGGGTTTTGACAGAAAGTCATCGACCTGAAATGTTAACCTTACCTTAGTCTCTCCACAGATGCTGCCTGATCTGCTGAATGTTTCCAACATTTTCTGTTTTTATTTCAGATTTCCAGTTGGTATTTTAATTTTTTTTTCATTAAATTTGTTCACACCAGCATTGGTGTCGGGTCAGAATTAAAGAGCTAACAGAAATGTTGCATTTGCTATAGCAACATCCTCAGAACATGCTCTGCACCACACCTCCCCTCCCCCATCCCTCTCCATTGAGAACTAAATGATCCCTCCAAGCAAAGCCCTCTTTGGAGGTTCCGTCATTTGGATTTGAATTTTGTGCTACTAAATCCAGCCGTTTCCATTTGCCCATTAACCAGCGTTTAAATGACCACTAAAAGAAACAAGCAGCCTTCTCGAGGCACAGCATAGGAGTCCAGCACTCTAGCACTAAAGTTAATGGACTGCTAGCCAGCAAAGAGATGTTATCTGAGAGTTATCGAGGACTAGTTTTTTTAAATGTGTCATACATTGAATCTAATGGATAATTATCGTTAGATGCTATTGATAATAAAGGGGTCTTACGATGTAAAACAGGTGATATTTTGAAGTTTCAAAATGGAGGAGCCTCAACATCACTCAAGAAACTCAACACCACCCAGGAGAAAGCAGGCTGCTTGATCAGCACTCAAATATTGAACTCAATATCCACTCCCTCTACCACTGGCATGCAGTGGCTACAATATGTACGACTACCAGATTCTCAGCAGCAACTCGCTAATCTACTTCAACAACAGCTTCAAATCCACCAAGAAAGACAAGAGCAGCAATGTCATGGCAACACTATCACCCTCAAGATCCCACCCAGATCACACACCATCCTGAATTGGACATATATAACCATTCCTTCATCATCTCTGGGTCAAAATCCTTGAATTCCCCATGTAGCATCATTTTGAGAACACTATCAATACAAAAGCTGCAACATTTCAAGGAGAAAGCCCACCACCGCCTTCTTAGGTCAACTAGGAATTGGTAATAAATGCGACTTTGCCTGCATCACCCTAATGTTGTGAACTAATTTAAAAACAAAATTCTAAATGTTTTGTGGAAGTGATGCTGTACCTACCTTGTGAAATTCCTTTACCTTCAAATGAGGATCTTAATTAATATTAATGAACTCCCATTTTGCTATTCAATGTGAGCCATTATCAAGCAGTCATCTGTTTTGAACACATCCACTGAAAAGTCAGCCTAAGTATCGGAAACTATTGGTTTAGTTGAGTTTCAATTCCTGACAATATCAGTTTGAAAGTGGATGCCGAAACTGGAAACGAAGATATACAGAATGATGTTGATAATCTCTACTTGTTGCTTTTACTTAGGATAAGAATGGTTTTGTATTTTAGTAAACAATTAAATTTAGGATTGTTGGAGAAAGGGTAAAGACTGATAGAGGTTCAGTACAGTGGGAATTTTCATTCTGCTGACCCTTGCACCGGTACAGATCATGGCCCAGATCTTCCTGCAGATTTGCACCATTGTAATGGTGCATCTACGTCATAGGGACCCTTGACCAGCGCAAAATAAAGAGGGAATTATGAAGTAAGTGACTTGCACCATTAATTATGCCACTCCATATTTTCCTGGGATGTTTGCGCTGCTCCGCCATTACCCTCGCCAAAAACGGTGAGAAGTTAATGATCATAGCTCCGCCCTCATTAAAACTAATGGCGATTGGGATATTCCTGCATTTACACCAGTTTTTATGCCACTGCCACTGACTTAAAAATAATGAGCTGATGGCCTGGAAGCTGCGTGATTTATTGCTCCTAGATCAGTTCCTTTAAATGCATTTCCATTGCTTGCATAAAGATTATAATCAGCTTTAGCATCAGCAGCTGGGCCTGAAGCATTGCATCTGTGGCTGGAAAACAGTGCTTAGCACGTACAGAGGTGAGTACAACAGGCACCATTTCTGATTTATGATCATCCTCATATATCCAAGCATCCTAAGTGCCGTGCATGACACTGTACACTGATAATATAATTGTTAAACAAACATCCATGGAAACATCACGCATGTGCAGAAAAGATAATGTGCACTGCATTATGGGCAAGTTTATCATCCATGAATGAGTGAGTTTTTAATGGTCAGTACAAAAAGCACAAATACAGGACCAAAACAGTCCTAAATTTTAATAATGAGGTAGGATCTCAGCAGGGGAGGTTCAATAAGCGGGTGGGAAACCTGGAAAAAATTTTCGTCCCTGTTATAGAGCGATCACGACTCAGTTGAAGCCACTTAACTGAACTGGGTTTCATGTCCTCAAGCTGCACAGCGGGTGGACTGTGCACCCGCAAGATGCATTTAAAGCTCACTATTTAAAGGGCCACTCCAACAATGCATTTTGAAGAAGAAAGGAGGAAAAAGGAGTATGGAACGTCCTAGAGCAGAGCCTGCACCCAGGTTCTCAGAAGCCGCCCTGGAGACACTACTGGGTGTTGTCAGAAACAGGAGGGAGATGCTATACCCACCAGACAGGAGGAAATAACCTGGTTCTGTCACAAAGAAGGCGTGGCTGGAGGTGGCAGACCAGGTAAGCAGCAGGAGCACGGTGCCCCGGTCATGGCTGCAATGCAGGAAGTGATTTAATGACCAAACCAGGTCAGGAAAAGTGAGTACAGTTACTGATTCACCTGCATTCTGTGGTGAACATTACCCCCCCTCACATAGCACTGCAAAGACTACTCCATCACATCACTCCTCACACCCACTTAAGGCTCAGTGTCAAGTTGCCTTCACTTTCTGTACACTGCTTCAACCCCCAATTTGTGCACTCACCTCTCTCATTCACTCCAATCCTGATGCAATGTGAGCAATCTGTCTGATAGTCACCCTCTGATGCAACTACTTCATTGTTAGCCTGACCCAAAGCAATGCATCCATCGGGTGACCACGTCACCCTCACTCGCTCAAACATCTGTACTTTCTCCCCTGGTAGAACAGAGCGTAAAATGAAAAGGAGAGGGCGAGGTCTGGGGGGGTCTCCACAAATAGTGGCCCTCAGAGAGGTGGAGGAGGAGGCCTTGGAGAGAAGCCATACGGTGGAGTGCCTGGCCGTCGGGGATGCTGAGACTGGCACCCGCAAATGTCTAGTGGCAGAACTTTTTTAACATCCTTCATACACAACATGGATTGATGTTATCAATGATCGACCTGTGGCACGACCTCAGTGTGCTCATCGCAACATTACTTTTGAGATGGTTCTTAATATTGCTGTATGTTCTCTTCCAGGGGCATCACGGACTGAAGGTGTGAACGAGGGTGATTCCTCAGAGGAGCTCCCTGCCTCCGAGGGTGCACCGTCACATCTTAGTGAGCCATCCACCAGCACAGATACTCACACCTCGGTGGGTCCTATTAGAGAGGTAGTCGGGTTGTCACCTGATGATTCACCCCTCACAAGTGAACACGAGCAGACACTGATAGCAGGGGCAGCGGTGGAGAGTCCGAGTCGGTGGGCACATTCCTCTCCAAGCTCTGCTCAGCTTGGCATAGATGCTGAACCACAGAGGCCATCCTTGAAAAGGAAAATGATAGAGGTACAGGCGCACCTTTGTGACGTACTGGAAGACTTGCCATTCTCAGTTTCCACATTGACACAGAGGCTGGAGGAGACCACCTCCAGCATTAGTGGACTGGTGGTGCTGGTAAGTGCAGGAATATCTGCGATGGAGGGAATGGCAGCCTCCATTGAGCTTCAAGCACAGCTCACAAATGAGTCGATTCAGGCCCTGACAACGGCTGTGCAGACTCTGGATGCCACCATGTCTGCCTCCTTAAACAGGCAGACAGATATTTTAGCCGTGACCTTCGAACGCGTCACAGATTTGCTCCAAGCTGTTGTCCAGCAGAGTGGCAGGAGTGATGTAGTAGTGGCCCAGGAGAGGAACGATGGTGAAAGGGGACATGGAAGTGAGGAAGCCACTCAAAGCCCTCCCACATCTCACCCATTCCCCCGGCCCCCCCCGCAACTGGTACCCGCAATGCTGCCTCCAGATGGCAGAGTCTGACCCTGCGCAGCTGTAAGTGGAGCAGTCTTTGGAGGGGTCCTCACGGGCTCTGGAACCCAGAGGTCATAGGCCGAAAGCATCTAAGTAGTCTGGGCATGAATCTGAGCAACCTGCCACTACCGCTGCTGCAGCCACAAGGGATGCACCACGTACAGGCTGTAGGAAGAGGAAGTTGAAGGTTTTGTAATCAACAAGGGTATGCACAAAGGTGGCTGACGGACTGTCATGTTTTTCATTTATATATGTTTTTTGTTAAATTCACATTAAATGTTATGATTCTCACCACCACGGCCATGTCTTGCCCATTCTTGAGTCCCTTTTATGATAGGGGCCTTTCATGTGCTTCACCATGAACAGCGAGACTTGATGCCACCCATTGGGTGTGTTTACAATGGGTGCATGTGTAGTTGTAGGACTGTTTTGTGCAACCTGCCGGGGGTGGGGTGGGGGGGTGTGGGCTGGTCGTGTTGGTGGTCGTTACAGGTAGTCTGAGTACTTGACTACAGTCACTCTGCAGATCTCCCTATGAGAATCTATCAAATATGAGTGACCCCCTGGCATGACAAGCAGCCAGGTGAGACACTGCTCTGCCGATGGTTCACCCATATTCGTTGTTCTCCTCCTCTTCCTCCTCCTCTTCCTCCTCCTTCTCCTCCTCCTTCTCTTCTTCAATGTTGATGGCAGGTGCGGCTGTTTCTTGAGCACATGGGACCTCATCCACCGGTAACCCTTTCTGTTGAGCGATGTTGTGCAGGACGCAACACACGACCATTATTCTCCACATCCACGCCAGTGAGATCGGTCCAGGCACCTGAAGCACATCTTCTGCATCCCTCTGGCTTGTTTAATGACAGACCTGATCATGATGTGACTGTCGTTGTAACATTGCTGTGCCTTGCTGGTGGGCTTTCTCAGAGGTGTCATGCGCCACATCTGCAGGGAGTATCCCTTGTCTCCAAGGAGCCAGCCTTTAACTCTGTTTTGTGCTTGGAAGAGGGCCGGGGTGATAGATCAATGCAGAATGATGGAATCATAGCAGCTGCCAGGGAATTTGGCACACACCTGCAGAAACGTCTTGCGTTGGTCGCAAACCAGCTGCACATTGGTGCAGTGATATCCCTTTCGGTTGATGAACATTCCTGGCTTATGTGGAGGTGATAGGATTGCCACGTGCGTGCAATCAATTGTGCCCTGCACCTGTGGGAAGCCAGCCAGAGAGTGGAAACCTACTGCCTTCTCAGTCTGGCTGATGTCGTCGATGGGGAAGTTAATGTAGTCGGATACCCTGGCAAATAAACGATCTGTGAACTGTCGAATACACTTACGTGCAGATGAGTGCAAGGTCCCGGCAATGTCACCGGTGGTGCCCTGGAAGGATCTGGAGATGAAGAAATTGAGGGCAGTAGTGCCTTTAACTACGACGGGCAATGTGTGCCCACCAGGCCTATCCGGGAGCAGCTCTGCGTGAAGGAGCCTGCAGATGTCTGCGACCACGTGGCGACTCAATCTGAGCCTTCATAGGCACTGCACAAGAGAGGTCCAGGAAGCTCAGCCTCTGCCTGGCGACCCTCTCATGATGGTAGTGCCTCCTGCGATGTCGGCCCCTCCGTTCTTTCTCTCTCTGCTCTTCTGCAGGTCTCTGTGGCGCACCTCTGTCTTGTGGAGCTGCAACTCCCAGAACTGCATACCATGCCTGCCGTGGATGCCTTTGTGCCTCCTCCTCAGATGTACTGCTGAATACATCCATTGCACTCCCCCATCCCGATGGTGTCAGTTTGAGGAGGTCCAAAATGTAAGTAAATATGTGTGAAGACAAGAATTCTGAGTGTGAACAAAGAAATCTCAGTCTAAACACAAAGGACTCCCAGCCATAGGTTTGTCTGAGAGAACTGATTGCCCTGCTGCAAAAACTCATCCTTTATTCACGTGTAAATCACTGATTTAAATGTCCAATTGGCTGCTGGCTGCAACTCGCCTCCGTTTCCATGGCATGTTTCAGAGGCCACGGGAGACACGTTCAGGTAGAGTTAAAATTGTTTGTCTGCCTCAAACCACAAAAATTTAATTCAGGTAACTACTTCAACTATCTTAATTGCCCCTTTAAATGTCATCCCACCGGCTTTAATTGCTAGTGGGACTTCTGGGTTTCTGAAGCACGTGCGCACCCAGATATGCCTGGGTCAAACGTGTTATCCGATGGGTTGGAGTCGGGATTCGTTCCCGCTCCAAACTTTTATCATTTTTACTGCCCTCCCCCCACCCCCAACCCACCTGTTCTTCCGGGTTAAAATTTAGGCCATACAGTCTGCATAAACATAAAACATTGCCATCACCAGGTAAGTACAGATGAAGGCGGCCATTCAGCCCATCTAACTTTTCCTTCCTATAATTTTCCCTTCACAGCATCTCACTGCCTCTTGAATGAATGAAGACATTTTGTCTCCACTACCCTGGAAGACTTTCAGGTTTTGATCACTCTGCATGAAGAAATACTTCCTCACATCAGTCCAAACTTGCCTTTTACCAATTTGCACTGCGTTTGTGCATCTGGTAAAATGGTAATAAGTACAACACCTAAAAAGATTCAAACATACTGCACACCTACATACCAACTAGAAAACTATCAAAAGCCGACCAACTGCTTTGAAAATACTGGCATTGCCCCCAAAAAGTTTGTGATAGGTAAAGACAAGGATCGAAAATGCAGTGGTACATGGGATTGTTATCCTTTAAACTGCAGACATACTCTGCATTCCATCACCCTTATTGCAAGGGGTAAAAAACTAACGCGGTTTGCAACAGTGATGGATTTAGAAATAACTGAAAGGAGATTTGCAGAAAATGAAACATTTTTAAAAGGTGCATTTTAGCACCCTATTTGTTATATCTAACTTCACAGGGAACAAACTCTAAATAAACACACCTGTAGCTGGCACTCTCAGAAATCATCAACTGATCTTAAAACTTTCCTGCCTGAAGTTGGTGCCCAGCCACCAGTGAGAGAAAAGCTGCTTGGTTCTGATAGGCTCCCAGTCTCACCCTCTAAGCATTCTTATTGGTTCTAACAGTTTTCAATGAAATGATTGATTAACACAGACAACCTCCAATATGGCGACAAAAGTGAAGTTCCTTATGAAACATCAACAGCTGAAACAAAGGTTGAGAACACGGTGAATGTTGGTGATGAGAGTCTATATGTATATATGAGGTATAATTAAAATATTGGAAATATTCTGTTTTCTAAGTAGTCTTTTAGATGAGACATTAAACCAAGGTCCCATCTGCCCTCTCAGGTGGATATAAAAGATCCCATGCCACTATTCAAAGAAGAGCAGGAGAGTACTCATGGTGTCCTCGCCAATATTTATCCCTCAACCAACATCACTAAAACTATTTAACTGTTAATTTATCTCATTACTGTTCGTGGGACCTTGCTATATGCACGATTGGCTGCTGCATTTCCCTAATTACAACTGCGGCTATACTTCAAAATCTCTTCATTTGCTGTGAAGCACTTTGGGACATCCTGAGGTCACTAAAGGTGCTATATGAATACAAGTTCTTTCTTCTTTCTAGATGCACAAACAACTTGACACTGAAATAAGTTCAGATAATGAGAATATGGGGTTGGGAAGTTCCTATAATCCATGTAAAAGCAATTCTGTCTGCTTTGCTACATCTCTCCCTAGCTACAAGATCCACATCAAAACTTACCTCTTCAACTATATCTTCCATCACCTCCCTTAACTCTTCTCTCAGCTCCTGCTTAAGTGTCAATTCCCTTTGGAAGTGCTCTGTGCTACTTACTGTTATCCACTCTTTGTTTAAGTTATTTGTTTCTTTCTTTTACTTGATCCATTTTTTCAACATTTTTGGCTTAATTTTCTAAATAAATAGAAGAAATTATTTTGTGTTACATTAAGGTTTTGGTGTGGTCTGATTAACATCCTCCAGCTTATTTTTTATCATTGTTTTCTTAGTTTTCTGCGTTAATTCTTTTGCTTTACTTTTAGTTTTGTTCAGTTTACCTGGCTTGTTTACCAACCACTCAAAGTTTAATTTCTGTCTGAGTTAGCCGGGCAGCAGTTGGGATGCTGCACTTGGCCTCAGCACTAATGACCCCTGATAGAAAGTGTGCATGTGCGGAGGTTAGGTGTGGACAGGATTGGGTTGGTCTGCAATGCTCTCCGTGGTCTAACTGCCGGCTGACATGCCGGCCTAGAAGGGCGCGTGGGGGTGGAGGGGGCGCGTAGGGATCAATCCCTGCACCTAAATGGTGAGCCCAAGGTGCCTTCGATATTAGGCCTCAGGCCTCATTTCCATAGCAGGCAGCTTGCTGGTGAAGCGTGAATGAAAGAGGTAAGTGAGGGATGGGGGGGGGTGGGGGGCGACCAGGTTGGGAGGAATGGTGGCCGGGGGGCGAGGGAGCGATGGCCGGGGGTGGGGTGGTTGGGGAGTGGGAGTGGCGGTGATCAAGGGTGGGGTGGAAGCAGCAGCAATCGGGAGGGGGGGAGTGGCCTGCAGCGGCTCATGTTCTTTTAATATGGGCTGCTCCTGGCTCCACTTTCAAATAAGTATATTTCAAAAACTTACCTTGTTGGTTGCGCCCCTAATAGGTGGTCTCTTTAATGACTGCCTTTTGGGCTGCACGTAGGCCTGATTTTCCTGCGTGCAGCCGAGTTGAAGAACATTTTCTTCTAATAAAACCTAACAATGTCCATGAATCTGGTGTTTACTATCTATGGTCGCCAATGCAGTTCGAAAGGACAAATTTCCATCCATTGGCTACAATTAATGGTACATTTCATTCAAAATTACTGGATAAATAATTTTATACTGGCAACATGCTGTTTTTTTAACTGTTGCTTGTCACTGACTGACACTGATAGAAGCAAAGAGCAAAATACTGCACATCGTCTGGGTCTCGGATAATTATTTTGTTTTTCTAATTTCTCTCATTATTGCCTCCTTTTTTCTTGCACCATTATCACTTCTGTCATTTAATGATCCCCTGTCCTCTACCTAATCACAGACATCTTTTTTTTTCTCCCCGCCCCCTTTCTCCCTGGCTCTGTTCCTCCTTCCTCTGTTCATCTGTAACATCTTGCAGTTCTGATGAATGGTCATCGACCTGAAAAGTTCACCCTTCCTCTCTCCACAGATGCTGCCCGACCTGCTGAGTGTTTCTAGCATTTTCTATTTTTATCTCTGACAGGAGCAGTTTAATTTTTGCCCGTATTTTAATTTTCTATCCTTAGCTCATCAAATATTCAATTTATACCAGTATATATTTCGTCTTTAGGGAGCAGGGGAGCAGGCAGCTGTGATGAATCCTCCTTCTAAGCTGCCTGAATCATGCAGTACATTCATGCAGCACCGCTACAAAAAGGAAGAATGGAGTTCCGAGTTAAAGAAAGAAAAGACTTTCATTTATATAGCACCTTACACAACCTCAGGACCTCCCTACGCACTTTACAGCCAATTAAATACTTCTGAAGTGCAGTCACTGTTGTAATACGCTCCCTTTACACATCAAGACCAACAAAATTTGGCACAGAATTTGTTAACTGATAGTATTATAATCGCCTCATTTATCTTACTGATAGCATTCTCAAAATATAGAAATTGCAAGGTGTGGTTGTTTTTATTTCGCTCTTTTTATGTGAGCTAGGCGCACTTCCTTCTAATTTAAGAACAAAGGTATAATATTATAACAGCAGAAATTAAAAATTGAACAAAGCTGAGCTAGGTAAGTGCATATACTAGTAAACCACCCGTGGCATCTGGAATCTTGGATCCTGAGCATGGTTGTGATGTTTAGCTGCTAACCTTATCTGAATATTTAGGGCCACTGCTTTAAGTAGGCCTATCCAAGTAATTGTAGTGATATAAAATTACTAAGGTCAATCAGAGGGCAGCAGTAACTGCTTGTAAATTTCAGGCTCCAAGACCACTGGCATATTTTGAAAGAATGTTTTGCATCTGTAGCAAAGTGCAACACTTTGAAGTGTAATGTCTGCAGTGTGACTCTGCAAGTGTGACACAAGTCTAGCAAGACGAGACGCAGTGGCTATGCCAGGAAGTGTACTCATCAAATACAGGTCGATTTTACTACATGAATTCTACAGAGTATAGATAAAATCTCAGTTTAGGAACATATTTTGATTACAGAATACTTGTAATTTAATTAAAAACTGTTTAGCCTGTGATATATTACCCAGATAACAACAAAAATTGCTTTAGTGTAGCACCCTTTACATAGAGGAACAACATCGCGCATTTTGCTGGAATAGAAGTGAAGTATTTTTGTACTCCCTGTAGGAAACTTTATACAAAGCAGAGAGAGCAGCATTATTGCACTGTGTGAAATAGATAGTAACACATTGGAGATGGATATCCTTAAATACTGATGTATGCTGCGATTTCTCCACAATGCACACACTCAGACTGTGACATCTTGGGAATTGCAGGCAAAGATGTAGCTTTTTCTAACTTTCTTTAGCTGACAGGCTGGGAAGAATATCAACTCAAACCATAAGCTTTTCAGAAATTCTGAGGCCTACAAGTAAAAAAAAATCAATGACGATATTAAAAGACACAAAAAACAATTTTAAAGATAAGTTTAATCATGTTTCTGTGAACTATACAAAGTATGCAATTTTTATGTCTGTGTTATATCTCAAACTTTATTTTCAACATTAGAAATTAGAGTTACTGAGAAAAAATGAACAGTAAATTTTCAAATACTTCACTCCCAGCACAGTGTCAACTTGACAGAAGCTTGAATCAGAAGATTCAACATGAAGGTGAGTGTACCTGATTCATAATGCTCCCAATTTTCCAGTTATTATGAAAATTTACTAAAGGGGCCAAAAGGATTTTGAAATTTCTTTTGAGTGATTGATTGGTTGAATTTTTGCTTTCTTTAGAGGTCGGTTTTCCTCACTGCTCATAGCTAAGGAGTATTTTGCTCTTTTAGAAATCTGAAATTTGAGCCAATCAAAAGATGTAATGCCAAAGTGCAATGGCAAAAATGTGACACAGGAGGAATGATGTAACAGATATGAAACGTGTGCTATTGTACTATTCTAAATATACTAGATTTGGATCGCACATTATGATGCCCGTGCTGAGTTGGAGGTTATACATTTATGTAAGAGGGGTATTGGGCCCGATTTTACCAGGGGTGCGGGTTCTCGGCGGGTGGGCCAGCGGGCGCGTTGAAAACGCGTCCGGTGAAATTAGTGGGTTGCCCGCACGATCGTAGCAGGCAACACACTAATTGGATCCACTTACCTGCTCCTCCGGGTTCCCCGATGCTGATCTGCGTGTCGGGCGGGCTGCGCATGCGCATTAAGATCTGTCAGCTGGAGGCGCTCTATTTAAAGGGGCAGTCCTCCACGGACAGATGCTGCCACAAACAGCAAAAATTACAGTATGGAGCAGCCCAGGGGGAAGGCTGCTCCCAGTTTAATGATGCCTCACCCCAGGTATCATTAGATGGGGTGAGGAGGAGGGGGAGGACAGAGATCTTCCCCCCGGCGGCCAGGACGAAGCGGCCTGCCTCTGCCACCAAGAAGGCCTGGCTCGAGGTGGCAGAGGGGGTCACCTGCGCCACCAACATATCGCCCACCTGCATACAGTGCAGGAGGCGCTCCAATGACCTCAGTAGGTCAGCCACAGTGAGAACACGTAGTCTTTCCCCTACACTCCGTCTGCCACAACACTGCCCCCACCCCACATCTCCTTCGGCACTGCCAACACTACTCTGTCACATGACCCCTCATACCCACTCAAACCTCATCTTCATCTTACCTGCACCTACTCACCTCGCGAGTACTCACCCCGCCACTACCACGCAACCCAATCCTCATACAATCTCATGGCTCTATCCCATACTCACCCTCTAGTGCATCTCTCTCACGGCCAGCCTCACTCAACCTGCCACCACCTGTGCTGCAGCCACAGGGCATGCATCACATATGTGCAGTAGGCAGCGTAAGGCAAACGTGTCGTGAGCATGAAGGGGATGCACAAGGGTGTTTGAGGGTTTGTCATGGTTCTTACTTCTATTGAATTTCAGAACAACTCACATCACACATTATATTGGCTCCACTACTGCCATGCCTTCGCGAATCCTGTCCGGTTTGTGCAATAATGCCCGCTCCTGGGTATCCCTATGAGGACCCACCACTGATGCCACCCAGTGTGTCACTGCAGAGTGGGTGTAGGTGTATTTGCAGGGCTCTTCTGCGCAGACGACTGAGAGACATCGGGGACGTCCCCGGTTGCAGCCTGGAAGGCTGTGGAGCAGAAGTTCGGGAGGGCAGTGGTGACTTTGACAGCGACAGGTAGGAAGATGGTGCACAGGCCAGCCAGGAGCAGCTCGGCATGAAAGAGACTGCAGATGTCCACGGCTACATGTCGACTGACTCTGAGCCTCCGTGTGCACTGCTGCTCAGAGAGGTCCAGGAAGCTGAGCCTCGGTCTGTGGACCCTGTGGCGAGGGTAGTGCCCTCTGCCACGCATCTCTCTCTGCGGTAGCCCTCCCTCCTGCTGTACAGGTGGATGTGTCACAGCACTCTGTTGTGGAGCTCCACGTGTCAGAGGTGGACGGCGTGGATGGCGAGGCTGGTGAGGCTGGTGATGCTGTTCGCCCTCCGAGGAGGTCATGACTGCAGCTACGGCGGCCCCCATCCGCAAGATGTACATCTGAGGGGGTCCGCAAGGTAGGTACATGTCTCAGGACCCCGGGGTAAGTGTGCAGGTTGGTGACTTCGACCATCAGGAGGAGGGTGGTGGAGGCCAAACTTTGTCCCAAGTGACAGAGCGGCCTCCTGCAATGGCTGAGGGTCTCCCCCCCCCCACCTGTCAAATGGACCTTTGCAGCTGCCACAGGCTGATGGCTGCAACACGTCAATTTCAACTGGGACTGTTTCCCCCAGTGTGTGAAACAGTCCCATGTTTATCCAAAATCACACACAGTCCCTTAATCAGGTCGGTTAATGACCTGAACAAGCAAAGTAAATACACTCAAGTGGCATCCTGCTGGCTTTAATTGCCTGTGGAATTCCCATCAGCGGGGGCTGCGCACGCACCCCCGCACGTCAGCGCGGATCCCGGAAGTGGGCGGGATCGAGGCGCGATCCGGTCCCGCACCTGGTTTTCGGGATTTTCGGGGCCCCCCCGCCCAGAACGCACCCGGTAGCGGGTGCTAAAATCGGGCCCATTATGTCATGTAATGCACAATGTATTATTATCAAGCCCACTGATTCATAGTGACTAAATAAATCAAATTGCAATTTTATTATATGGTATACTGGGATGTTACTGGTGTTTTGGGATCCAATTCCACAATTCTGTTCTTTTTTTTCCATGAACAGGTGCTCTACTCATCTGAAATAAAAACAGAAAATGCTGGAAATACTCAGCAACTCAAGCAGCATCCATGGAGAAAGAAACAGAGTTAGCATTTCAGGTCAATGACCTTTCGTCAGAACTGGACACTCGACTCATCTATGTATCTATCTATCTGTCCGTGTCTCTATCTGTCCGTATCTGTCTATCTATCTGTCTATCTATCTCTATCATTCTCAGCAATTTCTCCTCAGGTAAAGATACGCACGTGAAAATAATGATCTCAAAAACAGTTCTAAAATTCACAGTGCAGCTTGTTTTGAAATCATTTAGATGAACAAACACATAATTATAAGAAAAACATACTTTTAATTGTTACATAGAGGGAGTCATACTGATGAGCGATTCTCCACACTGCACATGCTCAAACTGCAGCATTCTGGGAAGTGCAACTGCAGGTGTAGTTGATGATTTCCCTCAAGTGATAGTTCTGGGAGCCTTAGCCAGGAATGAAAACCTGAAGAAAATTGCTCAAAGCCACAAAAGATAATTTTATAGGTAAGTTTAATCATTTTGTCCTGAAATATGTAATTTTAAAATGGTTTATTTTTATTCGTTCATGGGATGTGGGCGTCGCTGGCGAGGCCGGCATTTATTGCCCATCCCTAATTGCCCTTGAGAAGGTGGTGGTGAGCCGCCTTTTATTACAATAGATACATTGGGCCAGAATTTACTGTAGCTGGCGAAAGAATGGCGCCCGCTGTTTGTTAGACTTGCCCTTGCCCGTTTTATTTCCACGAGCTTTTACATGGCAACTTGCTGTAAGTGAGAGAGGGAAATGATGTGGCGTCCTCCACAGGGCATCTGGGACCTGTGTGAACAGGTCAAGCTACTGTGTATTTCCTTAACCAATCAGATTGAGGCATTATTAATGAACAGCGCAGTGTCTGAACCAAGGATGTGTAAGTTAGAATAGTGAATTCAATGTCAAATCAGGTACAGAAAGCAAAATAAAGAGAGTAAAAGAAAGATTGGATTAAGAGCGAGAGAAAAAAGAGACCAAAAGATAAAGTTCAAAAAAATTAATTTAATTTTTAAAAAAACTTCAACAGCAATTAAAAGCTGAAGGAATGAGATTCCACATTTGTAAAAGTTAATTTTCAGTGCCAGAGAGGTTGTTTAGCAGTAATTAAGACTTATCAGGCCATTAAAAAGGGTGCTTAGACTGAAATGATGTGGAGATGCGGTGATGGACTGGGGTTGACAAATGTAAAGAATCTTACAACACCAGGTTACAGTCCAACAATTTTATTTGAAAATCACAAGCTTTCAGAGATTATCTCCTTTGTCAGGTGAGTCACCGCGCAACAATCGTCCCTCCCAGTCGGGGAACACTTCAGCAGTCAGGGACATTCAGCCACTGACATTCGGGTAAGCGTACTCCAAGGCGGCCTTCGAGACACACGACAACGCAAAATCGTCGAGCAGAAATTGCTAGCCAAGTTCCGCACCCATGAGGACGGCCTCAACCGGGATCTTGGGTTCATGTAAGCCCACCAGCGAACAAAAGCTACATGTTTTTAATATAACGGGTCATTTGCTGGCTTTCTCTGCCTTCCGGATGTTTCTGCCTCTCTCTGTTTTTTTTTTCCTGTTTGTTTTTTTTTGTTGAATGTATATTCGGGGGTTCTGTAGGTAACACCTCTCTGTCTGAACACGGTGATTGCCTTGGCAACAGGCAGTTGCAAAGACTGTCTGTAATCACCATGTATTGTTCTGTGATTTATAAATGCGTAGGCTTCGAGGAGTTCCTGACATTTACCTGAGGAAGGAGGAAGCCTCCGAAAGCTTGTAAATTTCAAATAAAATCGTTGGACTATAACTTGGTGTTGTAAAATTGTTTGCAATTGTCACCCCCAGTCCATCACCGGCATCTCCACATCATGTACCACACAAGTACAGGAACTTCATGCCGTTCAATGGTGAGTCAGACAGCGAGATGGCGTTTTCAGGACGCTATCGATGGAGCAGCACATATGGGACAGCAACTTCTGGATTTTTGTGTTTAACCATCCGACTGCCCTCACCTGAAGTTGCTGCGCAATTTGCATATAAATAACGGTGAGCGTCATTAGTCTTACCATTATTTTGACAGTAAATTCTGGCTCAATATTTTAAGTTCTAAATATTTGTATTTCTTGGAAAACAATGGGGGAAGAAAGCTTCTTGGAAAAAGAAACATTTTGAGCAGTTTGATTGGTTCAAATTCTGTTTATTTATTGGTAGATTTTTGTCACTTCCATAGTTATTGAGTTCTTATTTGCTGTGGCCAAAAGGATTTTGAAAAACCCTTTGACCAATTTGATTGGTTCAGTTTCTGCGTTTTTATTGGCAGATTTTGCGCACTGGTCATAGATACGCAGTTCTGATTTATTGCTGGTTTACAAATATAGAATTGTAACCAATGAAGTGCAAGTAATTTGCATATAATTTGCCTGTGTGGAATATGATGCCCAAAGTGTGATGCCAGAGTGTGACACAGCAAGTTTGATGTCTGAAATATGATGGACAAGAACTGCATCCAGACTGTCCATATTTATAATGCTACTAGCAAATATCCCTGGTGATGCTCACAGTAAGTCAGAGCATATATTATTTTTTAAGGACAAGAATATGTACCTTATAAAATGGGGTAAAGTTTCCGCTTTGGGCGCAATCAGGAAATTGCGTCCAAAATGGGCTTGAAATTGCACTGGTTAGGTTACAGTTCAAGTTTCCGCTAAAATTCATTTGCATAATCACAAAGGTAAAATCTTTCACGAACCAGTGCAATTGGGCAGCGTAATAGAATGTAATTGTTTCTTTCTATTAAAAAGTATTCCTTAATGTATTTAAGAGTGGTAACCTGGTGCAGTTTTATTAATACAGCTGAAAATGTGTTTATCACCAAAAATAAGCAATTTTAATAATACCTGTGAGTAACCTGATTTAAAATCACTAAAAAATGACTTTAAAAAAAACTATACTGAACCATTTAATAGTTTCAATGGTGTAGACTAGTCAGTTTCTTGGTAAATTAAATGTTCTTTGGTATGAAAACCTTTTAAAACTTGCCTACCAGTGCCTGTGTGCCTAAGAAAATTAGCGTATTTTGAAGAGCCTTCCCGAACCAGCGCAATCAGCGGAAACTCACAATTTTGACTTGGGGCGGCGGCCAGTTTTGTGGACAGGGCGTGTTTCGGGCAAATTGCATTTTGAACCAGCGTAAAAATTCATGGAGAACACCAGAATAAGTGGTTTTGGGTGTAACTCACTTACGATTAAAATTCCACGATCTTCAGCGCTGGTTCGGTGGATTGCGCTGGGATCTTGGCGCAAAACTAGCGGAACCTCCACTCCAATGCATTATATTGCTGCTAAAATATTGGTGCAGAGCCTAATTGGTGTGAACTAATGGGTGAGTGCATTCCAAGATTAATACTTATTGATGCTTGAGATCGGAACACTAGCTTTGTCCGTAGACACTGTGGCTCTGATGTTTTGTTTCTCTTGGCAGTCTTGCAAATAACTGACTTTGTGGGGCAGAAAACCCGCAGTCTCATTCTGCCTGCAGACATACAACAAAGTAAGCACCGATGATCTCCACTTCTGACCCCATCAGAGTATCTGGGGTCAGGGGAGATCATCTCATTCACGTGGCAGTGGCAGGTGTCCACACACTGTGCTAGTTACTTGGATGCCCAACTAAACGAGGGGCCCCTTTATAAGGGGGTCAATTTCAGCAGAAGATTGTATTGGGAGTCCAGGCTTCTCCTCGACCCTGCTCCCTGTGATATCGGAGACCGGGTTTGAGTTGGATCGAAGTTCTCCCCAAACCAGGGAACCAAAGAAACAGTGACATAGGAATTTGTATTAGGCAGTATGCGATGGTTACCTGAAGGCATGACGGACAGGAAGTGCGCACATATGTAAAGATTTTAAATTATATAGATTTGGGTAAATTATGTGTAAGTTATATTATTTTTTCATCCATTTCTCATTGGTGAACCGTCCGCCCCATGCAACATCCCTAGTAATCTGCTCTCGGGATTCTGACGATGTTGTTATGAAGCCGATGGACGAGATACCTGACAGTGGAACTAGATAAGTCTGAGATTTTCCCTCTCTAAGACACCTATGTAGAACTTGGCCCTGTGTCCTGCAGATTCCCATGCTGATTCGGATGAGAATCTCTAATACCGATGGATGTTCTGCCGTTCTATGGGGCAGTATGTTTCCACAAAATCTGCTCACATAACAAGTCTCTTTAAGGGCTTGGTTGCACGTTTTTACCACCTCTAGCTTTATTCTCCAATTAGGTGATTTTCGGAGAAGGCCTCTTCACATAACTGTGTCAGCAATAGGTTATCACCATCCTGAATTGTGACTTCTTCAGGTAATGTGACGTTGGTGATAGTAATATAGTAAGATTGGATTTTATTATAAAGCTTTTATGTTTGATTTTTAAAAGCTATCGAATAGGAGATGTATTCTAGCGGTGCATAGAAACCATACAACTCATCAGCGCTTTTGAGTTATTCCGTCCTCTTTGCTGGTGAAGCGAATCAGCAGCTTATCGTTATATTTTTCCTACCATCACATTGTGCACAATATAACTTTTGACTGTTCCCGCAGAGAGCTGTATATAAGTGCGAAAGGGAGTTGTGTAGCTTTCTGTTTTTTTTATCTAAAGAACTGGATTATGCCAGCATTTCAACAAAACGAAGCCAGTCATTTACACCAATAACTTTGCTCGAGTTCAAATGTTTCGAAGTATATCGCCCACAAAACAGACCACGGGCAGCTCGCTGTCCAGGACTCGAGTAAATGTGTTTGTTTTAAGCGTACCTCGATTGATTTCATCGTTAAACTTATTCACGAAATTCAGGGGGTATCTCTTCCTCGCCACAAGTTGCTGGGCGATTAACACATTAAAAACGGTGAGTGCCATTTAACACGCCGTTAATTTGGCAGCAAAATCTGGACCAATTAAACGTAAGTACAACAATTCGCCTTACTCCGATTCCTCCTTCATATCATATCGCTTATATTTTTGTATTTTAACCAACTATCGAGCGTTTATGTTTTATGATTAAATAACTTATTTATTTGATACATTGGTCCCTTTTACATGTTCCCTTTCTCTACTCATGCTGAGATAGTAGACTAAAATGTTAATATTAGATGTGACAATGCCCAGAGATTGCAATTAATACCTTTGGTCGTTACAGACTATATCAATTTATCTATGAATGCCTATGGTGGGTCGACATTTACAAGGGATCAGACGTCTTAAGTCTTCTTCCAGGCACTCAGCAATGACATCATCAGATTCCTTCTACCAAGACTGGCATAAGATTTGGAGTAATTGAAATAGTTATCGAGTACATGTCAAATTCAATTTGTTCTGGAGTTTCGCCCCAAAATTTGGCAAGACAGTTATAGCTAACGGTTAGGGGAAAGCGAGCACCAGAGAAAGGGTTAGATTGTGCGGCCCACAAGTCTAAAATTAAATAAAATTTTAAATAAAAACAAAATACCTTTCAAAATGTATGAAGCAAATCGTGTGGAAACAACACATGCAGAATTTTCTATATTGTTTTCTTTAGTAAGAAAATGTGACTGTAGTGCTCCAGGTGGGAAAGGAGAGTCTTTGAGAGTCTGGTGTGGCGCAATGCTCTTACTGTGGGCGATATTCAAGAAACGATTCAAAGTAGCGCTTCAGTATCTCAAAAAAATCCCTGTTATTTAAAAATAGTCTTGTCTTCCGGAAGAAACAAATAACAGCGTATTCCTATTTTTCGAAATATCTCATATATTTCGGTCAATCTGTGCAATTACTTTCTGATAATCTACCACTGACTTAAAACAATCCACATCATCCCTCTTTGAAAAGATCCAAAATACTCTGTGCAGGCGAGTGAACCGATTGTCTTGTAGCAATGCTCTCGATAGTATTTAACGTGGTGTCTCATTTATAGTGAAATGCAAACCATTGGTACATTTAGCTCAACCTCGCTTTGATTTTTCTCAGTAATTTAAAGTTAAAGCGACCAAAAGCAGCAAAATAGTCACCACCACTGCCGACGCACAAAATAAAATCAAAAAAATAAAATGCCCATTGCTTTCTCACTTCACTGTGCCATCGTTAAAATAATGCAGTAGAGTCCGGTGCACGTGGATCCATTGGAAATGCCAGGTTGGGTTTGAGATGTATTATAAAGTTCAAGTGAGATGAGTGTTTCTCTTCGCCCCCTCTTTGGCCAGTGTTTATAGCGATGTGCTGTAAGGGCTGAAGGAAGTTTTTGGCTGTAAACTGTCATGCACTGCAGCTCACAGTCAAAAGCTCTATAGCTGCCCCTGCAGCACTCGGTCATGAGAACCAGCCTGAAATTACCCTCGGATCCAGAGACAAATTGCTTCCCCTTTTGCCAGTGAATAGAAAAGAGACTTTTGGTTTAATACCCGAGGGGCATTCTCAGTCACCTTACACAATGAACCGCTTTCATTTGATGCCTGGTGTCCCTCCAAACTTTCTTTTTCCCCTCCATCGTTAATCGACAAAGAAACTGCGATTCTTTTCCTCGCATTTTCAATACCATCATTTCAAGAGAGCAGCAAGATTTGATTTGTCTTAAATAGCTCATATTTTAAAACACAGCGCCCTTCTTGTTTTTCACTTGTCACTAACGTTAAAGAATAACCTGCACACAATCTGAATATAGAGAACAAAAGCAAAATGATGTGGATGCTGGAAATCTGAAATAAAAAAGAGAAAATGCTGGAAACACTCAGCAGGTTCGACAGCATCTGTGGAGAAAGAAAGAGTTAACGTTTCAGGTCGATGATTCAACTGATCTATCAACCCAGACCCCGCATTATATATATACATATATATACTGTAAACAGAATAAGGCAGATTTTCCTAAATACCTAGATTTTCCTTCAAAATAATTGTAGCCCAAGGTTTCAACATGACTGCTTTGCTGTCCTGTGTAGGTCATTTCAAAGAGTATTGTTCCCGGAGCAACCCGATTAACGGTCCTATTTAACTATTTCCTGGTTATTGTCACCTCAACCTCTGAATGCATCTTTCTCACAGAAAGGTAATAAACCCTGGGCACTAGCCCAGCGGTACTGTACTTTGGAGCGAAACGGCTGCATCTCCTCTCAAACGAGTCACGGGCATATTTACTTCAGCCTGATCGTCAATTTGGGCCCTGTGCAGTTTAATATGAGTTTTGAGATGCGTTCTCCATGAGAAGACGGCTATAACCCATGTTTGTAAAATCTTACATTCGATCGTACTGGATTACTTGCTTTAGTTGCAAAGGGAAAGTTGACACTCACAATAGAAGTTGTCAATTATACATCAAATACTTCCTGTCAGTTGAGTAATCTTTTGGTATTTTGCTACGGTGTTATCGCCGTACATATAACATCTCGTTCTGTATTGTCAATAATAAATAATTGCAACAATCAATGTATAAGCATGCTTGGTATTACTGGTATATTGCTTTATTCTGATTTCAGTTTAAATGTCATATGTGTGAAAAATTGTTTTGCAAACAGATTATACACTTAAGAAGACTGGGGCTCTATATCCTAAAAGCCATTTCCTAGTTGAACCCAGTGCTTTGATATAGGTGTAAACATTTGCAGATTTGCATAAAATAGCTCTATTTAACTTCTGGTAATTACATCTAGCTGGAACTTCAGAGGCTTCCACCAGCCTCACTGATATGGCCGCCACTAACCAATCGCAGTCGGGACTGCTCAGATCAAAGCACCACGCAACCAATCCGAGTCCATCCAACCCGTTACCTGACGTCAGCATCCAGATAGGTTAGTATTTATTGGGATGGATGAGAAGCGACGATAAGAGTGCAAGAGGGATTATAGTTATCAGAGTCACCCATCAACCTGGTGTTGCAGTAGGAATCAATTGGGAGAAATCTTTGGGCTCTGAGGATCAGGACAATGAGTTCCAGTGGAACAGAGAGTGGGAAGAGCGGCCAGTACCGCGTGGACCATCTTCTAAGTGCGGTGGAGAGTGAATTGCAGGCAGGAAGCGAGAAAGGAGACCCCACTGAGAGAGAGCTGAAAGTCAACCTGGAAGACCTGGATCTGTGGCTGAAGTTTAAGGAACTGACCAACGAAATGATCGTTACAAAGAATGGCAGGTAGGTGCGAGCAAGGAGGCGAGTTTCTCCTGAGGGACTCTCATCTGATCTCTTTGGTTTGTAGAATGAGCGGGACAATAGGTTTTTAAATTGTTAGAAAAGTGATTGGAGTAAACTCGGCTTGTTCTATCTTGTACTTTGTGTAATTATACCGGTAACAAAGCACCCCAACTTAAAGCTATCAGTAATTGTGTTTCCTTGTCCATATGTTTCTACATATATCGCAATAACAATCGTGACCAACGGTAGTGCCGTTCACAAGCATGTCCCTCGGGGTCTTGTAAAAGCCAATTAATGGGGAGTTTGTGGCAATGGATAACGTATACCATCCCCCCTTCTTCACTTGGCTTGGTTTCTTTGCTGTTCTCAGGAGGATGTTTCCCGTACTGAAAGTGAACGTGTCAGGGCTGGATCCCAACGCCATGTATTCGTTCGTGTTGGATTTTGTGGCTGCCGACAACCATCGCTGGAAGTATGTGAACGGGGAGTGGGTTCCAGGTGGTAAACCGGAACCTCAGGCTCCGAGCTGTGTCTACATTCACCCGGACTCGCCCAACTTCGGGGCACACTGGATGAAAGCGCCCGTCTCCTTCAGTAAAGTCAAACTCACCAACAAACTCAACGGCGGAGGCCAGGTACATCTTGTAGATATAGCCCATCGTTGACCAGTTCCAGCAACCCGTGCACCTGACAACAGCATTTTATCTAAGTCTGAAATGAACTTAAACCAAATTCTTTCCGATATTGCGTTTTTCTTGGATGATAAGTAATTCAGAGCTATTTACAGCCCTACTGATTCGCATTTTTCACCTTTTTTCAATAATGTGTGTAAATACTGGGTCAGCAGATTTCGAGAGATGCGCCCTTGTAAGGTGTTGAAGTATGTCAACGCTTTCAAGAATCCAAATTATAAGTTTTCTTTTGTTAATCCGGAAACAGTTCGGCAACAATAACTATTTAAAAAACGTTCTCAGAACGTAGCAAATAATAGAGAATGATTGTGGATTCTGCAGAAAATTTTACATTTCTCAACGCTGCCCTATGATACACCACGATGCCGTTTGTTTTATAACATCTGCAAAAGATAGTGAAAACAGGAGAAATGCAATTGGGAACGTTCTGGAGGTAACGGGTCATTTGCTTTATATATGAGCTAAACCAATTTAACCAAGTTAAAAAGTCCAGTGAAAAACAAGAGGTAACATGACGCGATCCAGTGGCATTATTAGCTTAAATATCGAAGTATTCAATAATGTCGATTGTTTTAAGTATTTCACAGAATCCACACGTTACTGAGATTTTGCTGCACTCGGTATAAGTGTATACAACTATCCGTACGGTGAAACATTTATGAGTTTGTTAATCAAACAGTAACTAGGGATATTTCAAGCATGTATAAGGTTTTTAAATAGAAGTGACATCTGAACGGCCTTTGTCTTTTGTTTTAAATCTCAATTCGCAGATCATGTTGAACTCTCTGCATAAATACGAGCCCAGAATTCACATCGTGCGAGTTGGGGGACCTCAGAGGATGATCAGCAGTCATTCGTTCCCAGAGACTCAGTTCATAGCCGTGACAGCTTATCAGAATGAAGAGGTAAGAATCTTTCAAATAATCTGATACTGTACCTTTTGAAGACCAGGACGGAACCAGGGAGCATTAACAGAGCTGCCAGGAAAGAAATGTCGCCCTTATGTTTTATTGCGATCATATGAAAACGTTGATCGTTGCTGAGTACGTTCAATTCTTAAAATTCTTAAGTCATTTTAAACATTATTAATCGTATTTTGTTAATACTGAATACTAACGATCGTAATCGCAACGATTAAAAGCAGCAACATATTAAATGACAGCAACCCAATGCTGGAACTAAAGCTGAAGAATCTTAACTTTATTTTTTTCACAGATCACAGCTCTTAAAATTAAGTACAACCCATTTGCAAAAGCCTTCCTTGATTCCAAAGAGAGGTGAGACCAAAAAAGTATTCTGTTGTAGTGTTTTGTGTAAGGGCAAATCTGTGCGTTGTGTTAATGGGCTTTTCTTGTCCAGAAGCGATCACAAGGAAATGCTGGATGACGTGAGTGACAGTCAACAATCTGGATATTCACAATGTAAGTTTTTGGGAGAGTTGCTTTGCATTAATGTTGAATTACGTCTGATCGCATTGTTTTTTCTTTCTTGTGTCTAACTATATGTATCTCCCCCCCCCCCCCCTCCCCAGTAGGTGGCTGGTTTCTCCCTGGCACAGGTGCTCTGTGTCCTCCTTCTAATCCTCACGCTCAGTTTGGAGGACCTCTCTCTCTCTCCACTCCCCATGGCTGCGAACGTTACTCCACCCTTACGAATCACCGCTCTGCACCATACCCCAGCCCGTACACACACAGAAACAACTCCCCGAGTAAGTGATAATACTGCTGTAAAATATTCCAGGCACAATTTTAAGCTACTCTAAAAGCATCAGGGAAAATATTCATGAAAGGCCATAGGTCGCTTAGTGTAGAAACTTTGAACTGCTCCCGGATATTAAAGGCGACGGTGTCTTTTGTCATACTAATGTACCTAGAAGACTTCATTATATAGTATCTGTATAGAACACTTAAATATGGTCCCTTTAAAACGTGACTCCTAATAATACTTGGACCTAATAAATGATATATTAGCTGCCTACTACGCGGATATTTTTATATTTAGAAAGCAAGGTGAAGAGCTAAGGCACCTAAGGTTGAAAAGAGCAAAATGGTTGAGGTAAATCAAGCAGTGAATAGGGTGACACTAAGCTTGAATTTGGAAAGCCTGATGACTGTGAGAGGACTGAGGGACAAAAGGAGTGCCACAGTTTTGAGGTCCTGGGAAATAATGAGTTAGAGTAGAAGACTGTGTGACGAGTCTTAATTTCTACAAAGTGGGGATGTAGAGTGAAGGAAGAGCATGTAGGAGAAAGAGGAAAGTTCTAGAAACACTGACTATAATAGTATCAATAAAATATAGAAAAAGATTGCGATGGAGAAAGAAAGGTTGGTGGTGAGAGATCAGTATTCGTTCCACTGTTTTAATTTTACCGACCTGTTTCTATTTTTACACGGTAGTTTTATTGTAGCTAAAATAATTCTATTGCTATAACCGTCATAACTTACCACATACCTCACTTGCACTTTACAAACGTTTAGAAATGAAAGTGTCTAATGATTGATTTCCCTAGGGAATGATTTGGCGAAATGCTCAATATAAGTTCTACAATTGAAAGTACACGTACCTTTCAAGTGGACAATTAATTTGGATATCTAACAGCATGATACAGGACTGGATATTAACCATTTTATAAAGTGGTTTTTATAGAGGTCATAGTGTTATTAAAAGAATTGGTCTGGTTTTGTTTACAAACTTTTAAAAAAATGTCCTTTACTGTAACAATGTTATGGTGGTGGGAATAATTACCTTTTCACAGTGTCATCACTTATAGATTATTTCATCTAATGCAGACTTGTTGCACTGTGTGATACACTTCAGTTACGATATCTAATTTGCTGCGATTTGGTGGTTTTCTCTGCAGCCGGCTATCCCGATAACTCCTCGGCTTGTCTCTCCATGCTTCCCAGCCATGACAACTGGTCCGGTCTGCAAGTCTCCACGCATACCAGCATGCTACCCATGGCACACAACACTGGCACTGCCACCAGCTCCAGGTGTGAGACCTTTGGCAGGATAACCTTAATGAATTTATCACAACTTCAGGGGTCCTTTCCATAGTAACAAGAATACTTGTTGTTTCTCAGGAAGGATTTAGCAATTCCATTGTTACCAAATGCCCCATGGTATTACTTTAATTTTGTTTGCCCAACCATTTTTATTGACTTAAACCGCAATCTGTTGCCTAAAGCAAATATAAATTAAACCACGAAATTACCTAAACGTTGCTGCATTGATTCATATTTCATCCATATTGACACGTGGCATAAATATATTGACCCCCCACACACACACATACACACAAAACGATTGGAATAATTTCGATTGGTAAATGTAGTCTCATGGCAAACATCTTCCCAACCATAATCTATTGATTCAAGATACAAATGTCAGCAATACTTAATCTGCCATAAATATTCCACCGTTTCTATCAGAATAAGAGTCAATTTAGCAACTAAGTCTTTTTGCATGGGAACTATTAATGTATTTTCTAAGTTACTTGATTATCCATGTAGCCTGGAAATTAAACAAGGAGTTCCGTAAAATGAATGAGCTTGTTCCTCTGTTAAAAATCCGAGCGGGAAGTTTCTCAAGCGGGGAGAAGATTATGAGGTATTAAAATACGCCGAGTCTGAAAGCCGGCATGAAATTTCAATTTCACTTCATATCCAATGTAAAAAAAGAGGCTGTGAACTAGTTACTGCCCATGTATACCCCGGATCTCACCTGGAGTTTTCCTACCGGTTCAGTCAGGCTCAGTTTTTTGAAAGATTGTGCATCACTCTCAGTTGGATTTCATTTGCTCTAAATTAGAAATTTTAAAAATCCAATAATTGTCGTCACCCAATAGAGAATGACACAGGGCATGGAATGAAGTTAAGAAATGGTTCCTTGTTTGAATGTATTCAACCAAATTGAAGTTTTTAGGAACAATAATACAATATTTATTACTTTGGTCCATATTATTTGTTTTCGATGCTTAATATAAATTAAATTATAAAAATAGCAAGCATGTGACGCTTGATCACAATAAGGAGGCAAGGGAAACGCCATTTTTACTGATTCCTTCCATTATAGGTACTTATCGCGGTTGATAAGGAAATCCCATCCCCCAAATTAGTGTATTTGAACTTTTAACGACTTTTCATAACTTTTAAGACTCTTTCTTTCTCGTTGCAGCCAATACCCGAGTCTGTGGTCAGTCAGTAACAGCACCATCACTCCAGTGTCTCAGTCTGGGGGCATGTCCAACGGCCTGAGCTCACAGTTCCTGCGGGGTTCCCCGGCTCATTATCCATCTTTGGCTCATTCGGTGAGCGCCACCTCCTCGGGATCACCCCTGTACGACAGCGGAACCGGAGTCGAGCTGTCCGAGAGCCAATACGACGCTTCTCCGCACAGCAGACTCACCTCCACATGGACTCCAGTTACTCCCCCATCCATGTGACAGCACCTGCCCTCACGTCGTCTTTCTCAAGCCATTTATTTAATTTAAGGACCTATTGCGAGTTTTCCCCCTTTGGACTTGATGTTTATGCTCCGTGGGAAATCCGAAGGAAAGGATGAAAAACGAATTTGTTTTTAGAGTGCTTGAAAGTTTACTGTATAGGTCTTCAGAGATGGGTGTTACTCAGTACAAAGTCCCTCCTGTCTTGGGGTTTATGGAAGTGACATTATCAAATGTTTCAAAAGTTTCAATGACAATGGTTCTGTTTTCATTAACTATCACTTAGTGAAAATAAGAAATTATTGGAAAATAATTTTAATAAAGAAAATATAAACCTGCACCAGGACTTGTGAAGGTAAATCCAGCAATGAATTAAATGCAGATAATTGTAATAAGTGTAAGTTGTACAAGGTGCCTTAATATCCACCTCGATCACTGAAAAGTCTTCAGATGCAATCCTAGTGATGGTGGTCGTCATTCGTCACAAGAGTACAGACAGCACGTTGCTACTGCCCTGAAAGAACAGTGTAGAAAAACAAGACACATATGGGGTAGATGGAGCATTAACGCGTCCCATCCGCCGCACTGTGTGACAATTACAACTGACTTCCCCTGGGGCAGACACATATACAATAGTATAGCGAGGTTCCTTAACGTTACACATTATGACAAATTCCGTTCCCCCAGAGGTAGAGGAAAACTTTTTTTAAGAGACCTGGTTGTACAAAGAATGGAACTGCGTAACAAACATTTTACTTGGAGAAACATTTTTTTCACTCGTTAGCTGAAAATATATATTACTTTACCCAGTTTAGAGAAAACTCTCGAGAATATATTGTTGCGTTTTACTAGGTGCCCCGAGGCAGAATGTGTCATTCTCACACCTTAGAGCGATGTAGGATTTTTGCTGCCCAATCCAGAATGTACAAGTCTCTGTTCATCATTTCTTCTGAGAACCAAGGGCTGCACTCGGTAGCCATTCACGTGTATAGTAAAATTATGCTTCATATCACTAACCCTGAATCTTCTGAATTGCATTTTTTGAAAATAAATTGCTAACCCGAAAATGACGAGACTTTGCTTTGCTGTTTAGAAGCTTTTCCTTTCAGTTTTCTAGTGAATTGTTTTCGATTTTTCTCACCGGTTCCCGGCAGTTGTCCCTGACTGTACTATATTCCTTTTGTCAATATTGTACATATGGCTTTGAGCGCTTTATTTTATGTTTGAGTTATTCGCCGTCTCCCTTTTATGTTAACGATTGTGATAAGTCTAACCCATCTTTTGTTCGTTGCCGTAAGTTTTATTTTTCCCCTTCTAAATGTTGTCTTGAACATGCATTGAGGGAACGCACCGCTGGGAAGAGCATTAAAATTTGTAAAAAGGTAATGTGCAGTGTTGATTTACTTTGACTGATAATCTTGTGGGTAATAAAAGGAACTTTTATGACGAGGCACTTGATCAATAAAACATTTAAGGACTGTAAGATATCAAAAGAGGGAAACATTTTAACAGCTGGAGAAGAGGATAATTCTGGCAATACCATGCTCGGGAATTGACGCCGAGGCAATGTTAGTCACATTATAACAAGTATTTACCGAACATTTGGGGAATTCAATCGCTGGCCAGTAGTTATCAAAGTAATTAATCAGCAAGGTGCTAAACTATGTGCCGTTCTCATCTTTAAGTGATCTGGGTTAACATTTTTTATAAATCAGTTTTGAGAAATGCTTGCATGCCAGTGCATGCGTCTTTAATTTACTCTTGTCTGCATTCCCTATTTCTGCATCTTGAACTATCTGATTTTCTAATCTTCGTCCAATTCATGAAAATATATTTTCATTTTCATTTCCTAAGCACAAAGCTTGCAGATATTAGATGGATTTTACCCGCCGTCTGTCGATTTTAGGGACTTCTTGCAAGGCTTTCTTTGAACTTCATGTTTATATTCCGCACCAGGACTTGTGCAGGGAACCTAGTGGCATTTTCATAAGACATACGATATGAATATCTTAACAAAGGCAAAACACATGACTGGTGGTGGGGGTGGGAGATTCCGTCAGGTAAACAGCGCGCATACAATATTATTAACACGAGTCCTTGTGGGAGGAAATCGGTGTGCGAGAAAGGGTTTTTTGTAAGTTAGTCCCTGTATACAAGACAACAACCAGCCTCGTTATTACAAAATCGTGGGGGACCAGTCACTCAGTTCCTATCAGGGAACTCTAATCACGCTAATACGTGCATTTTGCAGCAAAGAACTTTGTTCTAATTAGAAATTTTGCATGACCAGAGTTCATATACAGAGACTCAAATTAGTAAATTGATATTAATTTATTTTACCCAGGATTGCACGCCATGTCCCGATTCCAAGTATTGTATTACATTTTCAAATAATACTAATCTCTACGCTAAAGAGGTGGCTGAAGTGGGCAGTTGTCGTTTCTCTGGAATACTGACTCTTCGCCAAATGAGACTCTGATGCAGTAAAAGTGCACAAAGGCAGTATTCATTGGGAGAATGTCATTGTTAAACACGTAAAGCAAATAGTCAGTGAGATCGCGCTGTTTTCCAGCTCCCAACAAACCACGGAACTGTCAGTCCCAACATCTGAGACCGCAGAGAGCAAACAGCCCGGGGCCAGTAGCCGCAAACGCCGCCACTTTAAACACTAGTCTCGTCTCTGTCGAGACTGACCTCAAACCTTCAACAGAGCCCCATTTGAACCTAGTTTTAATAATAATCGATTCTCAAAGATCCAAGGACAGCTGTACGAATCTCACTGGGGATGTTCGGCGTACAGCATTTTGTAAAGGAACTGTAGAAAAGATGATGGGATGGGAACCGAATGAGGGTATTTTTATTTTTTTAACTGATTTGAGTTCGAGTCCAGGAAAAAATTAAATATACCAAAAATATCGCGGCGAGCCTCTGAGTCTCGACATGATTCTACTTTCTATTCTCTCTTTGAAGGAAACCCGATGTAGTGGCTGTCTTGCCGCACTTGTTTATAGGCACCATTTCCGTTTTGTTTATTGCCGCACAGGAACAATAAAAGCTGCACAAACCTCGACGTGAGAAAGAATAAGATGGAATGTAACTAAATGCGACGGGAGCCAGTCGAAAGGGAGGGAGCTGCATTATTTACAAAACAAAAAGCAACCGAGCTTTCAACGAGGAATGCTGTAAATGGAATAGATGGTGTGAGCTACTGGTAAATAATGCAGGATGAGATCGGCAGAACTGAAAGCTTAGCACAAAGCTTAGTGTAAGTTGTCCCTGATTACAGTTTATAGTTACGTGTCTAAACTGGAATACGGCGGACCACTAAATAGGTTGATAGTCTTCGATATAAATACTTAGCATAGTATTGATTAGTCATACCGATTTAAAAATAACTGCAACATCTAATAATCAATAACGTTTTGAAATTGAATGCAACAGGTAAGTGAATGATCGGATTAATAAACCCAGCGCTGTATTTAAATACTCGCTTTAAGCGGTTCATTTCCGATTATACACCAGTTTTACTGCAGTGTACTTTAGAAGCAATGATTTCTGAAACACTAGTTCTCAGCAAAACACTGACAAGTATTTGCAATTCATATACATATATTTGCACAGGGTAAAAAAATGTTGCACATTTGTGGAGACTAGTATTGACTAGTGATACAGATTTAAAAGTAACTGCAATATTGATGTTGCGGTTACTTTTAAATCTGTATCACTAGTCAATACTATGCTCTTAAGTACATATATCGAAGATTTTAATCAATCCATTTAGTGGTCCGCCGTATTCCACTTCGGACACGTATTATTTAATAACGATAAACTATAATCAAAGACAATGTTACACTTCTATGGCGTTAAGTATTCCGCTCTGCCCGATCACAATTAATCGAATTAGGTAAATCAAAGGGCTAAACTTGGCGGTCAGTGACAGCGTTTTAGTGAAATATATGGCGGATCTCGTGTATTTACATTACAACCGTAGCTTGGGTCGCACTGACTGAAGTTTTGTAGTGTAGATTCAGTGCTAGGTCGCCTGGGCCCTACTTTCTGCAATTCTCTCCCTAAACCCCATCCACCTCTCCACTTGTCTCTCCACCTTTAACAACTTTGTCAAACCCCATCTTTTTGACAAGTCACTCACTTCAAACCCTCCCACCGCGACTCCTTGTCTGTCGTTTATTTATCTCTCCCACTTTGCAAAGCCCCCTGCAACATTTTCTATGTCACAGTATTAAATGCAAGTTGTTGTTGTAGGGCCCCACCTGACACTGGAGTGGAGTAAAACTCTCTCCTCCAGGAAGTCTCATTCAGCTGCAGGTTAACCCCTTATCCTGGATTTATACTACAAAAATTCAGCAACTGAAACCATTTCACACCCGCATTAAAGTTGCAGTGTAAATGCAACCTAACTAAAAAATAAAATACTGCAAATGCTGGAAGTGTGAAACAAAAACAGAAAATGCTGGACACCCAGCAAGTTAGGCACGTAATCTGCATGCCTCTCCACAGATGTTGTGCCTGGCTTGCTGAGCGTCCCCAGCATTTTCTGTTTTTGCAGCCTAATTCAAGTAACTCGGTGCTTCTTCTGATTAGCATTTTGTAAATACTGGGAGAGATTGAGGCTAATTTCAGCCCGTGATTTTGTTTCCCCCCAGTGTTTGCTACACAATGCTGGGGTCAGTCAGGCTGATTTTGACTAATAAGGCAACTGGCACGAAATGTACACTGATAGTGTTTAACTCATCTGGAGGTGATGTTTTCAGAGACAAACTTCCCCTCTCCCCACACCGAAGAATAGAGGTGCATCAGTACATATAACTTCCCTTCGGACAGACACACTGACACCAGGATTCCACTGGTAAAAGTGTAACCTAACAAAGCTATAGAGAGGACAGGATAAGGAACCGATACTAAAATAGTCCCAAGCTGAGTACCAGGCAAGTTAACTCAAATTAAAAATGGCTAACTTTGCATTTTTTAAACCTTTTAGCATCAACATAGTAGATAGCTTCAATAAGCTTCAGTAAATTTATTCACTTTAATAGTGATTTTCAAGTAAGTAGAAACTTTGCATAATCGTCAAGTTATCTCTTTCGTGCTTCTGTACTGAGCTCCCAGGGGAACCTGAAAGTACACGGCAGAAAGAGTGAAGTACGACATTTTAAAAGTAAGAATAGGAAAGGAGAAACTTTAAATAGCAAGGTTTTAAATTGAGTAGGGAAGCAGAGGGACCATAGTGTCATTAAATGCCAGCCAAGATAAGGCCATAAAATAGGTAAGTAGATTCCTTGTTTTAGTATCTAGAGGCATAGAATACAAAACAAACCAAGAACATGTTGAACTTGTACAAGGCTTTAATTAAACCACGGTTGTACAGTTTACCCATAATAGGAAGGATATAATAACAGATGGAAAAGGTGCAGTTTAGGTTCATTGGGATGTTATCGGGAATGAGGAGATACATTTATGAAGAAAGACTTGATAAGTTAGGGCTATTTTTTTTACTTCAGCTGAGAAAGTTAAGGGCCTGATGGAGGTTTTCAAGATTTTCAAGGATTATGCGAGAGTAAATATTGATAAATTGTTTCCACGGGTTGGTGAGATGGTAATGAGAAGGCATAAATTGAAAATAATCACGAAATATATTAAAAGGTTAGAAAACATTTCTTTACACGGGTGATTATGATTTGGAATTCCTGGCCACCAACTGTTGCTGATTCTTTTTAAGAAAGTTAGGTAGTTGCTTGAAAAAGAGGCATAATAAGGGCCCTGGGGAGCCAACAGGACAGTGGGATTAGATTGCAGAGAAAAACAGACTTAATAGATCGAATGGGCTGTTTCTGCAGTAACGTTGTATGATTCTATAATGATCATAGAAGAAACCCAGGTACACAGAACTGAGCTCCAAGGAGCTATTGGGTCGTCTGCTCGGTGACTGACACTTGCTGCGGTCACTCCGCTGCTTTCATTCCTTTTGATACAGTGTGAATGTTCCCATCATAACAAACGAAGTGGTAATCCCTTGGGATGTTGAAATCATCCGCTCTGAACCAGTGCCGCATCCCAAATTATTCCCAGCACCGGCTCCATCCCAATTGCGTGGAGACTCGAAATGTGGTATATTCTAACATATTCAGAACTTGATTGCGTCTTCTTACATACACAATGAAACATAAACAAATATTAATATAATTTTCAGAAAGTCTTTTGGAATGATATCAAGAATATTTCTTTTCACCGCAACCCCAAATATCGCTCAACTCACGCTGTCCAATGTAATATCACTCTCTTTTCTGGTCGGTCAGGTTGACTTAACAAGAAGAGATACTGCATGAAGGTATGTTTGGCAGCTCCTCCATATCTCAGTGTGTAAAGTACGGATATGAGCTATGAGACTAGAAAGCCTTAAGTTTATGAGAGGGAATCTTTCTTTGCTGCGGTGGCATTGAGGGCAGGCAGGCGTTTGGTATTCCCACCGTAAACAATATTCTTTAATATGACCTCCGGAGACCCGGTGTCATCAGAGAACAATAATATCATGGGTCTTACGAGTTGCTGCTGAATCACCTGTTGATATTTTAAGAGCTGGATTCTCTTCATTTTAGCAACAGAAATCACCGGTCTCTCCAGCCTTGCTCTGATGGCGAGATGTAAATAGGAGATAGCAGTAACGTGATGACCCCGAGCGGCAATCTCCCAACATCGTTTTTATAATGGAAACAGCCACTGATCTGTACTGAGGTCACTGATTTCAGCCAGAGCGTCCTCTGGCTACAACTAGCCTCTGCACATGGGCAAGGAACGGCAACATTACCCAATGAGCCCTGCTGAAAAGCGAGTGTGTAAAGGCGCTATATAAATGCAAGTTGTGTGGATGTGATGGGGGGAGCATGACATCCACACTGTGATGCTTCCTGCAGTCAAGAAGCCTGCCAACACTCACTGTCTAAACTCACTACGAAGAATACCAGAACTGATTAGCACCCTTCAGCAGAGGAGGAAAGAAGAAACAATTGCTAAAAAATAAAAAGCTGAAGAGTCACGTCTGATTTTCAGCATTTTCACACAAGTAGTGCAATAATTTGTCTCAATGTGATTTGTATCATTGTAGGTAATGCTTTTGAAAACAAATGTAAAAAAAAGCTTTGCCAAACACTTCTCATGAAAGCAATGGCCTTTTGAGATCATAATTTGACAACTTTATTAGCTTGTTACCTTCACATACATTAATTAAGTAATCCAAAGCACTCTTGATCAAGATACACTTTGAATTGCAGTTCCTGGTCCTGCAGAAGACTATGAGAAGCGAATTGTTGTAAACTCATGGTCGCTGGCACTGTACAGCATTGCTGGTTCTGAGTAAATATTAACTCAGCTGCAGCACTTTCGAATAACATTTCAATTCACAAGCAAATAAACAAGTCACTGATCTCATCTGTGCCGCTTTTCACTTTCAATCTGCACCAAAGTCTCCTTTAGATCTTCTAAAGTCTATCCTTTTTGGTAGTGAAGAGGAGTGTTGCAATACCACTGAGCATTGTACATGTACCTGCTGAACATCACTAAATGTTCCAGGACAAAAAATGAAACAGATTACATTGAGCATATTATATGGGCAAATTCTGTGCTAATCAAGGCAAGCAATGCCATTTTCTCCCCACTTTCCCCCTCAAATTTTCTCCCTTTTCCTCCCCTCCTCTTCTAAAGACTTTGACTCTTGCTGGATTCTGGTTCCATGGGCACTGACCGCACTCTGATAACTCATCCAAGTAGCCATTCATCACGTGGCAGTTTTGACACTGAATGTCAGCAAGTTATTCAAACATGCAGGGCACCGGACCTTGTCCCGACTCAACGTCAAAGTTGCACACGTTCTACCGGGGACCACTGAATAGCGATCAGGAGCAAAAACCTGGTCTAAATTTTCCCTTCGCTAGCCCAGGGGTGCAGAAGACAACTGTTTCACTCCAACTGCTGCTCCATCTGGGATCAGGTAACTTAACAGAGAATAGGAATTGAACCTTGGACCTTCTGGTCTCTATGACTTAATGCTACACCAGGCAGGGTATTTACCCACTAAAGCATTGGGAAAGGTTTTTGTATTTTTAAAATTTATTTATCTTATTGCATTATATTTATTGTCATCCAACATCAACATTGAAACCCCTATGTTGGGTGTAACCAAGGCAGATGCAAAGTAAAGGTCCTTATACTCTGATCAAACTGATCTCAGCTGATCAGGTGACCTGTATGTATACTCTGTTGAGTTGGAATATTGCATGGAGACCAAATTAAATGGAAAGAAAGTTAAAGCAAAATCTTAGAAAAATTATTAAAGATGAAACTATTAAAAATTAAACAAAGTTTAATAAAAAGTATCACCTATCTATTTCTATGGAAGTATGAGTTGAAAATTAATATTTATTCATTAAATAAAAATCACTTTTTATGCAACACACTCCTAAATATTCTATGCTGCCCTTGACTGACTGTCCGTCACAAATCAGAAGTTACAAAAGACCAGAATGGGAGCCTTGCTTTGGCTCATATAAATATAACACAAACTTGCATTCCTATAATAATGAACTCAAATTGGCAGATCTGGTAAAAGCAGTACCAAACTGTGGCCTTTGTGATTCCCATAAAAAATTAGGTTGATGTTTAAATGGTTATGAAACATAAAAAATTTCAGGGAGGAAAAGACGAGCTGGTCCATCAAGCCTGCCCCACACTCATGATGGCTGGAGCATCATGATTCGACCCTTGCTACCCACTCTCCTCCCACCCCCCCCCCCAACCTCAGCCATGTGATCTCCTGAGAGAGGAAAAAAACGGAGAAAAACCCAGTGGTAATAAGAGTTGTGGTGGTGAACCTACATCATTATTTAGTTACTATACAGCTCTAACAGTTATTTGATGCTTGGTTGTAGCTGGTTGTCATATTTCTGAACTCTTTGGACGGTCCTTGCATCCCTGTTTCCAATGTTCTCTGGATGCACATTCGTTGCCAATATTCATTGCCTTTGTAGATAAAAGAAGCACTGGGATTTTGTTTTAAGATTTTACTTTCAGGAGTTATATTCAGATACTTAATGAAACCATTGTACTTTTTGATTGCACATTGCTTATGAGCACATTAATTTGAACTCATCCAAAACTCTGCTGCCGTAACGTAATTCACACAGTCTCGTTCATCCATCACCACTGTGCTCGCTGACCTAGGTACTTCGGGCATATATTTGTTGTGGGGAGAATTAACCCTCCTGCAGCGAGCAATGAAGCTATGCTAGTCCTCATATTGCAGGGAGAACTTGCTCTCCAGTAAATAAGCCTATAGCTGGGCCTGTAAGAATGGCGAGGTGTGGTGTATTCCTTCTGACCTTCGAACAACAACAACTTTCATTTATATAGCACCTTTAACATAGTAAACAAGGATGAGAATTTTAAAATTGAGGTGTTGCTGGACCGGGAGCCAATGTAGGTCAACGAGCACAGGGGTGATGGGAGAATGGGACTTGGTGTGAGTTAGGATATGGGTAGCAGAGTTTTGGATGAGCTCAAGTCTATGGAGGGTGGAAGGTGGGAGAGCTTTGGAATAGTCAAGTCTAGAGGTAACAAAGACATGGATGAGGGTTTCAGCATTAGGTGAGCTGAGGTAGGGGCAGAGACAGGCGATGTTACGGAGGTGGAAGTCTTGGTGATGGAGTGGCCAGGTGGTCAGAACTCAACTCAACATTCAGTGTCAAATAGGATACCAAGGTTGCGAATGGTCTGTTTTAGCCTTAGGCAGTGGTCAGGGAGAGGGATGTAGAGTAGCTAGGGAATGGAACTTGTGGTGGGAACCAAAGACAATGGCTTCAGTCTTCCCAGTATTTAGTTGGGGGAAATTTCTGCTCATCCAGTATTGGGTGTCGGACAAGCAGCATGACAAATCAGGGACAGTGGAGGGGTCGAGAGAGGTAGTGGTGAGGTAGAGCTGTGTGTTGTCAGCGTACATGTGAAACCTGACGTCATGTTTCAGATGATGTCGCCGAGCGGCTGCATATAGATGAGACGTAGGAGGGGGCCAAGGATAGATCATTGGAGGGCTCCAGAGGTAATGGTGCCAGATGGTCGAATGGTTCAATGTGGGGGCATGACCACAATATGTGCAGGAAGATACCTCTCTGGGTACAACTGATGCAGCAGCCATCCAGTACAATGCAGTGAAATTTGTGAAGCTACTGTGGGTGTGGTACTTTCAATGAATTTTGACTTCTGTGCACTTTGCTGCAAGTGACTCCATTCCTCTTGCTATTCCTCCTCCATTAGTTGGCAGTGTAGGTCTTCTTCCTAGACTTCCATTAGGATTTCTGTGTTTCCTTTTATCATGGAGGCAAGCATGATGTGTCTGCAGAAGAAGGGGGTTTTAAGGAATGGAGGAAGAGGCCCGGGGGAATCATCTTGCACAGGGGTTGTTGAAGTATTGCAGGTAGTGCCTAATCTGGAAATAACAGTATAAGTTTACAACTCCTGCAGAATCCTTATTGTTCCCCATCTGAGATCAGCTATCTCAACATAGACCAGGGATCGCGCTTGGCAATTTCTTGTTTGTGTGCCTCAGCTACTCATTGCTTTAACCACCTGAATTATCAGGGGAGATGATTACATTTTATTTTTAAGCAACTCCATTCCTCATGTGTGTAACTGAAGTCCTGCTGTTAGCAAAATAGGACTCCAAATGCCATTCAGGTGGCAGAAAGGGATATTGTTACATTTACAACAAAAACATGTGTCTTGTTATAATCCAGCATGCACTTATTACTTGGGTATATCTTTTACCATTCATACTACTTAAGTCCCTTCAAAACATCACCAGCCAGTCATATAAGCATTTCTAAAAAATTTCCCTCCAATTTTCTTCCATTATCTCCTGCAGATCCTGACTCATGCGGGGACCTTCATTCTTTTCCCTAGTTAGGGGCACGAAGGCCACTTGAAGTTTTGATATGGGGTCACAGCAGTAATGGCTCAGCAGATGTAATCTGTATGTACAATTTTTTACATTCTCTTCGCCATAGGTGCTGCATGCCTCCACGCCCTTCCTCTGTGGGACAGTCAGGAGCACAAACCTCTCCTGAGCTGGTATCAATAGACACGCAGTGATTGAGCGGTGTGATTCAAATGTCACATGGAAATTTGGGATTGTTACTAGTGTTTTGGGGATTAGATTGTGTGTTTTGAAAAATGCCCATTGGCCATTTCAAATGCACATTGCTTGACATTGTAACACCGCAAGGGGCACAGCGTCTAGGAACTGGTTAAAACAAATTGATAAGCTCTTCCCAGTCCCAAAACACGACAGAGATCTCAAAACCAAACAATCTTCACAAAAAATATGGTGACTGGGCATTCCAGTTGAAACAGATAAGTTCAGTTACCTCAGAGCATGCATCAAGCAGAGTCTAACAAACAGAAACCCAGTTTTCTCAGCACTTGAATTTTTTAAGTTTGAGGAGGGAAAGATTATTTTTTTAAATAAAAATGTGTCTGAAACAGAATAGTTAGACGAGAATATCCTTACTATTAACTCGGGGAGGCCGGCAGCTGAACTTGGGCAGCAGCTGCAGGCAGGACATGTGACATCAGATATGTCCAACTTGGGACTATGGCAAAACCTGGGAGGGCAGTCAGAATTTGGGATGGGTGGGGAAACAGACAGGACTTGGGGTGGGTGGGGGAACAGACAGGACTTGGGGTGGGTGGGGGAACAGACAGGATTTGGTGTGGGTTGGGGACAGGCAGAATTTTGGATGGGTGGACAACAGACAGAACTTAGGATGGGTGGGAGACAGACAGAACTTAGGGTGGGTGGGGGACAGAAGAATTTGGGGTGGGTGGGGGACAGACAGGATTTGGGGTAGGTGAGGACAGACAGAACTTGGGATGGGTGGGGGACAGACAGAACTTGGGGTAGGTGGGGGTAGATAGAACTTGGGGTAGGTGGGGCAGATAGAACTTGGGGTGGGCGGGGGACAGACAGAACTTGGGGTAGGTGGGGGTAGATAGAACTTGGGGTAGGTGCGGACAGACAGAATTTGGGGTGGGTGGGGACAGACAGAACTTGGGGTGGGTGGGGGACAGACAGACCTTGAGGTAGGTGGGGGCAGACAAAACTTGGGGTGGGTGGGGACAGACAGAACTTGGGATGGGTGGGGATAGTCAGAACTTGGGGTGGGTGGGGACAGACAGAACTTGGGGTGGGTGGGGACATGCAGAACTTGGGGTGGGTGGGGCAGATAGAACGTGGGGTAGGTGGGGACAGACAGAACTTGGGGTGGGTGGGGACAGTCAGATCCTGGGGTGGGTGGGGACAGACAGAACTTGGGGTGGGTGGGGACAGACAGAACTTGGGATGGGTGGGGCAGATAGAACTTGGGGTGGGTGGGGGACAGACAGAACTTGAGGTGGGTGGGGCAGATAGAACCAGGAGTGGGTGGGACAGACAGAATCTGGGGTGGGTGGGGCAGATAGAACTTGGGGTGGGTGGGGACAGACAGAACTTGGGGTAGGTGGGGGTAGATAGAACTTGGGGTAGGTGCGGACAGACAGAACTTGGGGTGGGTGGGGACAGACAGAACTTGGGGTGGGTGGGAGACAGACAGACCTTGAGGTAGGTGGGGGCAGACAAAACTTGGGGTGGGTGGGGACAGACAGAACTTGGGATGGGTGGGGACAGACAGAACTTGGGATGGGTGGGGATAGTCAGAACTTGGGGTGGGTGGGGACAGACAGAACTTGGGATGTGTGGAGGACAGACAGGATTTGGGGTGGGTGGGGACAGACAGAACTTGGGATGGGTGGGGCAGATAGAACTTGAGGTGGGTGGGGGACAGACAGAACTTGAGGTGGGTGGGGCAGATTGAACCAGGAGTGGGTGGGGACAGACAGAATCTGGGATGGGTGGGGCAGATAGAACTTGGGGTGGGTGGGGACAGACAGAACTTGGGGTAGGTGGGGGCAGATAGAACTTGGGGTAGGTGAGGACAGACAGAACCTGGGGTGGGTGGGGGCAGACAGAACTTGGGTGGGTGGGTGGGTGGAGACAGACAGAACCTGGGGTGGGTGGGGACAGACAGAACCTGGGGTGGTTGGGGGGCAGACAGACCTTGAGGTAGGTGGGGACAGACAAAACTTGGGGTGGGTGGGGACAGACAGAACTTGGGGTGGGTGGGGACAGACAGAACTTGGGGTGGGTGGGGGATAGATAGAATTTGGGGTGGGTGGGGGACAGACAGGATTTGGGGTAGGTGAGGACAGACAGAACTTGGGATGGGTGGGGGACAGACAGGATTTGGGGTGGTTGGGGACAGACAGAACTTGGTGTGGGTGAGGCAGATAGAACTTGGGGTGGGTGGGGGACAGACAGAACTTGGGATGGGTGGGGCAGATAGAACTTGGGGTGGGTGGGGACGGACAGAACTTGGGGTAGGTGGGGCAGATAGAACTTGGGGTGGGCGGGGGACAGACAGAACTTGGGATGGGTGGGGACAGACAGAACTTGGGATGGGTGGGGACAGACAGTATTTGGGGTGGGTGGGGACAGACAGAATTTGGGATGGGTGGAGGACAGACAGGATTTGGGGTGGGTGGGGACAGACTGAACTTGGGATGGGTGGGGCAGATAGAACTTGGGGTGGGTGGGGGACAGACAGAACTTGAGGTGGGTGGGGCAGATAGAACCAGGAGTGGGTGGGACAGACAGAATCTGGGGTGGGTGGGGCAGATAGAACTTGGGGTAGGTGCGGACAGACAGAACTTGGGGTGGGTGGGGACAGACAGAACTTGGGGTGGGTGGGGGACAGACAGACCTTGAGGTAGGTGGGGGCAGACAAAACTTGGGGTGGGTGGGGACAGACAGAACTTGGGATGGGTGGGGACCGACAGAACCTGGGGTGGGTGGGGACATGCAGAACTTGGGGTGGGTGGGGCAGATAGAACGTGGGGTAGGTGGGGACAGACAGAACATGGGGTGGGTGGGGACAGTCAGATCCTGGGGTGGGTGGGGTCAGACAGAACTTGGGGTGGGTGGGGTCAGACAGAACTTGGGGTGGGTGGGGACAGACAGAACCTGGGATTCGTGGGGACAGACAGAACCTGGGATTCGTGGGGACAGACAGAACTTGGGATTCGTGGGGACAGACAGAACCTGGGATTCGTGGGGACAGACAGAACTTGGGATTCGTGGGGACAGACAGAACTTGGGGTGGGTGGTGCAGATAGAACTTGGGGTAGGTGGGGACAGACAGAACCTTAGGTGGGTGGGGACAGTCAGAACTTGGGGTGGGTGGGGACAGACAGAACTTGGGGCGGTTGGGGACAGACAGAACCTTAGGTGGGTGGGGGCAGACAGAACTTGGGGTGGGTGGGGACAGACAGAACTTGGGGCAGTTGGGGACAGACAGAACCTTAGGTGGGTGGGGGCAGACAGAACTTGGGGTGGGTGGGGACCGACAGAACTTGGGGTGGGTGGGGACCGACAGAACTTGGGGTGGGTGGGGCAGATAGAACTTGGGGTGGGTGGGGACAGACAGAACCTGGGGTGGGTGGGGACAGACAGAACTTGGGATGGGTGGGGACAGACAGAACTTGGGGTGGGTGGGGCAGATAGAACTTGGGGTAGGTGGGGACAGACAGAACTTGGGGCGGTTGAGGACAGACAGAACCTTAGGTGGGTGGGGACAGACAGAACTTGGGGTGGGTGGGGACAGACAGAACTTGGGGCAGTTGGGGACAGACAGAACCTTAGGTGGGTGGGGGCAGGCAGAACTTGGGGTGGGTGGGGACAGACAGAACTTGGGGCGGTTGGGGACAGACAGAACACAAACTGTCAGAAACTAGGCAGCAGAATTTGGAGCATGCTGAGGCCTCCTGGCAAACACATGGCAAGCGGATAAAACTTGGCTCCAGCATCCTTACTGCTTAACCATGACTGTATCTTGATCTATCTAGGAGGATCTGGGATCACCTGTGCTGTCTATTGACTCCCAATATTTTAAAGGAAACCTCCCAAACCAGAAATTATGTTGTTTTGGCTAATAAAAAAGGTGCGAAATAGAAAGTCATTTTGATTGCATGCATCCATTTGTACCGTGGTCACCTGTGTATTTAGCAATAAACACACAGGGGGCGAAATTGGACATGGGCCGCAAAACAGGCAGTATCGCATTGATCGCCCGTTACACGCTCAGCCAAATATTCAGTTGCATTGACTTCAATAGCACTGCATATCGGGCATGTCGGAGAACGGACGGCAAAAGTGATTTCTCCTCTTTTGCGTCCGCGCCTAAGTCCAATTTCACCCCCACAGATTGAGAAAGCCCATCTGATATGTGGGCTTGTGCAAAATTAGACATAAGCCCACCTAGCTAGCAATCATGTTACTTAATGCAACAATTCAAACAGCAACATTACAGCGAGCTCCTAGTTATACCATAAAGGGAGCAATAGAACAAGAGAGTACCTCAGTTGCTGATATTGAATCTGTCGTGTTGACTTTTGTTTACAACCTCTTTTTTTGGTGTTGGTACCGATCTGCATTGTATAGATTATTTGTATTGGTTATTTGACCAATTTCCATATGTTGCTCATTTGTACAGTGGAACTTCCATTATCCACTTATATGAAGAGGACCTCCTGATGGAATCTGCCAGATAATCAATACAAACAGCTGCACTCAACCTTTCCTGTGTTGTGATGAATTATATCAGATAGGAGATTGGTGTTCACTGCCGCAAGGATCAGTGCTGGGGCCTCAGCTATTTACAATCTAAATTAATGACTTAGATGAAGGGACCGAGTGTAATGTATCCAAGTTTGCTGACGATACAAAGCTAGGTGGGAAAGTAAGCTGTGAGGAGGACACAAAGAGTCTACAAAGGGATATAAACAGGTTAAGTTGGTGGGCAAGAAGGTGGCAGATGGAGTATAACATGGGGAAATGTGAGGTTATTCACTTTGGAAGGAAGAATAGAAAAACTGAATATTTTTTAAATGGTGAGAAATTATTAAATGTTGGTGTTCAGAGAAATTTGAGTGTCCTTGTACATGAAACACAGGAAGTTAACATGCAGGTACAGCAAGCAATTAGGAAAGCAAATGGAATGTTGGCCTTTATTGTAAGGGGTTTGGAGTATAAGAGTAAGGAAGTCTTGCTACAATTGTACAGGGCTTTGGTGAGACCTCACCTGGAGTACTGTGTACAGTTTTGGTCTCCTTGCCTAAGGAAGGATATACTTGCCTTACAGGTAGTGCAATGAAGGTTCACTGGATTGATTCCTGGGATGAGAGAGTTGTCCTATGAGGAGAGATCGAGTAGAATGGGCCTATACTCTCTGGAGTTTAGAAGAATGAGAGGTGATCTCATTGAAACATATAAGATTCTGAGAGGGCTTGACAGCGTAGAGGCTTAGAGGCTGTTTCCCTTGGCTGGAGAGTCTAGAACTAAGGTGCATAGTCTCAGGATAAGGGGTCGGACATTTAGGACTGAGATGAGGAGGACGTTCTTCACTCAGAGGGTTGTGAATCTTTGGAATTTTCTACCCCAAAGGGCTGTGCATGTCCAGTCATTGAGTATATTCAAGACTGAGATCGATAGATTTTTGGACTCTAATGGAATTAAGGGATATGGGGATTGGGTGGGAAAGTGGAATTGAGGTCGAAGATCAGCCATGATCTTATTGAACGATGGAGCAGGCTCCAGGGGCCATATGGCCTCCTCCTGCTCCTATTTCTTACATTCTTATGACAGTGCAATGAGGCAACATCTCACACAAGACTTGCCCTGCAAAAGATCTATTGGATAATTAGGAAGATAAGCACAGATAATGGACGTTCCCTTGTACATTATCGAGCTGTTGCATACACTGCTAATTTATTTATACATTGGCTCAAAATGCAGCTGATTTTCGTAGTGGGAGAGTGAGGGTACTTGAGCTTCAATGTGCCAATGTGCCTCTCATCATCTTTGACTTTCTTTAAATTCTTATATACAATTGGCGTCATAAACCTGAAACAACAAAGGGGGGAAAAGGGGGAACTCTGGAGAAAAAAAAGGCAGCTTTACTCCACAACTAACTGTGCTATAGCAGTCCGGCAAGTGATTGATGCTAATACTAGATGCCAACAGTGGAAAAAGTATACCATTCCCCAGCAATGATGTCCATCCCTTAATGACCACATATCATTCACTCCCCTGCTGCCCCCTCCCAAAAATAAATAACACACTCAGCTTTTCTAGGTAATGACATTGTTGCATATTTTGTACTGTAGCACCAGCTTCAAGGAAGTGGACTGCTGAAAGGGTTAAATGTTTCAGTCACTGCCTGGCAGCCAGCATTCCCAGTTCTGTGTACTTTGCCTTATGAGCAAATTCTGCTACTTAGGTGAGGAATGGCAGCCATCCCTGTAGCCTGCTTGAATGTTCAGCACTGCCACAGAAAAAAAAGCAGACCACAGCCCCACACAGGCCCTTCACTGCCAGAAAATATCAAGTGATTAACCTTTATAGAGGAACCTCAGTCAGAATTTAATTCACACTCAGACAACAACCACTGAATCTCCAAAAAAAAGTGTTGCATTTTTCCACATTTACCTGCGATCAAACAAGTTTATGTCTTCTGACTCTAATCAATCAAGTCAACACTCCTTAAAAATATTTATTAATTATACTGCAATTGTTTTGAACCCGGGGAGTTGTTGAAAGAGAAACAGAGCTGTGCGTCTCATTTGGATGGGAAGATATTATTTCGACACTATCCTCACAGTTTCTTTACAAGAAAAATTGCTGGAAATCAGTGAACAACATCTAGAATTGAATTAATTTCTTCTTTTGCTGCCTCTTTTCCTCTCCTGAAGGTACTGACTTCTGTTTGGGCACAGTGTCAAGTGTGCTGGCAGTCCTCTGGTACTTTCCCGTTTTATTTTAAAGCAGGTTAATTATCAACTTCATGGATTAGGGGGTAAACTGATGGAGCAGATTGCCTGCCCTTATTGTAGAACACACCTGATTTTCATCTCACTTATTTCTGGAGCCATACAGACCAGGTTTTGCCCTCAGTCTGTGCTGGGTTAGCAAATCTGAGCCAGTGAACTGGTGTAGGTACAGCCACTGGAGAAATGAGAGGATGTGTTGCCTGCACAAATTCTTTTCATGCATGAATTGTTTTACTCTCCCCGGCTCTAAATCTTGGAATTGCCCCATTGCCTCCCTCAACTTTTTATTCATGGTTGTCCCTCAGGGAAGTGGTAGGGGAACTATAATTGGCTACAGGATCCTTAAATTAGGGAATGGAAAACTGGCCAAGGTTTCTACTCATGGTTGTTACACAACTCCGACTGGAATTGCGCACATGTGGACAGCGGAGGATGAGGACAGGCTTGGGCTTGGCTGTGATGTCTTCTGCAGTTGGTTACTGAGCCGCGCTCATTGTCATGGCTGGTTAACGGTCAATTTTGGTGAGGTATCAATGGGAACTGCATCCCATAAAACTGTACATAGTGAAGGAGTCAATCTATTCAGAGAGGAAGGCAATAGGGTCACAGTTGGCTGCTGTGCCTGTGGGGAAAATTGTCTAGGATTCTTGCTCCTAGTCACTATCTAGCAGCCCTTGATGGCAATATGCTATGTGGGATTCAGGTGAGACTAGGAATGAGTGCAGCTGTCAGTTGACACTTACTGTCAAGGTTCACACATTAATGATGGACATTAGAATGAGCTACCGGGGGCACAAATGCCCGTGCAACTATATCTCAGCAAACAAACAAAAAAATAAATGGACAGGAGCAGAAAATAATTAATTTTATCACCAATGGGAATAAAGTCTTGAAAGAAGAGAGCTTGACATGGGTATCTGCACAGTTTGAAAGTCACTGTAATAGCCTTCTAACAATGTTACTCCTCGGAACTTTCTCCCCATTTTCTCTCCTACTTTCTTGAGGGCATCACTCATGCTGGGGGGTATGATTTTTTTTGTAACTAATTCTCAGGATGTGGCCATCATTGTCAAGGCCGACATTTATTGTCCATCCCTAGTTGCCCTTGAGAAGGTGGTGGAGAGCCATCTTCTTGAACTGCTGCAGTCCATGTGGTGAAGATTTTAAGGGAGCCAGCAGCCCTTCAGTACAAGACCCAAGTGGCCATTCTTCACAGGTGGGACACGGCACTATTACACTGAGGCCGTGAAGTGCATGATGTGGAATGGAGCTGTACAGATCAGGAAGACTTCAGCTCCTCTGGGCCAGGGAGGTGAAAAACCTGTGACTGTTGTGTATAGGACCCCTGGCAGCAGCTCTGAAGTGCTAGATTGTACAAATGCAGAGATTAGACAAGCGTGTAACAAAGGCATAGTGGTCTTAATGGGGGACTTTAAGCTTCATATAGATTGGGAAAAGCAGACTAGCAACTGTCAGAAAGGTAGTGAATTTCTTGAGTGTGTCTGGGATAGTTTTCTACAGCAGTATGTCCCAGAGGCGACAAGGGGGCAAGCCATAATAGATTTAGTAATGAGTAATGAACTAGATTTAGTTAACAGCTTAACTGTGCGTGAACATCTATCCAATAGCAATCATAACATGATTGAGTTCAAGGTAGTGTTTGAAAGGGCAAAAAGTGAATCAGCTGCTAAGATTCTAGACTTGGATAAGGCCGACTTCAATGGGATGAGACAGAGACTGTCCACAGTAAACTGGGCAAATCTGTTAATGGGTAAAATGACTGATGATCAGTGGGAAATGTTTAAAGAAACGTTTAACGTGATACAGAATCGGTTTATACCCCTGAGGGGCAAGAACTCTACTTGCCAAAAAAAACAGCCATGGACAACTAAAGAGGTAAGGGACAGTATAAGACATAAGGAAAGGGCATAAAAAAAGGCAAAAAATAGCACAGATCCTGGCGAATGGGAAAGATACAAAGATCAACAAAGGGTCACAAAACAGATAGTAAGAGCTACAAAAAGAGAGTATGAAAAGAAACTTGCAAGGGATATCACAACTAATACGAAGAACTTTTATAGTTATATTAGGAAAAAGAGGGTGGACAGGAGCAGTGTTGGCCCCTTAAAAACTGAAAGCGGGGATACTGTCATTGACAATGGGGAAATGGCGGATATGTTGAATAATTACTTTGCGTCAGTATTTACAGTAGAAAAAGAGAATAGCATGCCGGAAATCCCAAGAAAACTAATACTGAATCGGGGACAGGGACTCAGTAAAATTAACATAAGTAAAACAATTGATACTAGCTCAATTGCTAAATTTAAATCTGAGATAGATAGCTTTTTGGCAATCAAAGGCATTAAGGGATATGGGCCAAAGGCGGGTATATGGAGTTAGATCACAGATCAGCCATGATCTTATCAAATGGCGGAACAGGCACAAGGGGCTGAATGGCCTACTCCTGTTCCTATGTTCCTAACAGTAATGAAGAAAATAATAGCACTAAAGAGTGACAAATCCCCAGGACCAGATGGTTTCCATCCCAGGGTTTTAAAGGAAGTAGGTGAGCACATTGCAGATGCCCTAACTATAATCTTTTAAAGTTCTCTAGATTCAGGAACTGTCCCTCTAGATTGGAAAATTGCACATGTCACTCCCCTTTTTAAGAAAGGAGAGAGAGGGAATTATAGACCAGTTAGCCTAACATCTGTTGTGGGGAAAATGCTGGAGTCTATAATTAAGGATAGGGTGACTGAACACCTCGAGAATTTTCAGTTAATCAGAGAGAGCCAGCATGGAATTGTGAAAGGTAGGTCGTGCCTGACAAACCTGACTGAATTTTTTGAAGAGGTGACTAAAGTAGTGGACAGGGTAATGTCAATGGATGTTATTTATATGGACTTCCAGAAGGCATTTGATAAAGTCCCACATAAGAGACTGTTAGCTTAGATAGAAGCCCATGGAATCGAGGGAAAAGTACGGACTTGGTTAGGAAGTTGGCTGAGCGAAAGGTGACAGAGAGTAGGGATAATGGGTAGTTACTCACAATGGCAGGATGTGACTAGTGGAGTCCCGCAGGGATCTGTCTTGGGGCCTCAATTATTCACAATATTTATTAACGACTTAGATGAAGGCATAAAAAGTCTCAGATCTAAATTTGCCGATGACACAAAGATTGGTGGCATTGTAAGCAGTGTAGATGAAAACATAAAATTACAAAGGGATATTGATAGATTAGGTGAATGGGCAAAACTGTGGCAAATGGAATTCAATGTAGGCAAATGTGAGGTCATCCACTTTGGATCAAAAAAGGATAGAACAGGGTACTTTCTAAATGGTAAAAAGTTAAAAACAGTGGATGTCCAAAGGGACTTAGGGGTTCAGGTACATAGATCATTCAATTGTGATGGACAGGTGCAGAAAATAATCAATAAGACTAAAGGAATGCTGGCCTTTATATCTAGAGGCTTAGAGTACAAGGGGGCAGAAGTTATGCTGCAGCTATACAAAACCCTGGTTAGACTGCACCTGGAGTACTGTGAGCAGTTCTGGGCACCGCACCTTCGGAAGGACATATTGGCCTTGGAGGGACTGCAGCGTAAGTTTACTAGAATGATACCCGGACTTCAAGGGTTAAGTTACGAGGAGAGATTACACAAATTGGGGTTGTATTCTCTAGAGTTTAGAAGGTTAAGGGGTGATCTGATTGAAGTTTATAAGATATTATGGGGAACAGATAGGGTGGATAGAGAGAAACTATTTCCGCTGGTTGGGGATTCCAGGAGTAGGGGGCACAGTCTAAAAATTAGAGCCAGACCTTTCAGGAGTGAGATTAGAAAACATTTCTACACACAAAGGGTGGTAGAAGTTTGGAACTCTCTTCCGCAAACAGCAATTGATACTAGCTCAATTGCTAAATTTAAATGTGATAGATAGCTTTTTGGCAACCAAAGGTATTAAAGGAAATGGGCCAAAGGCAGGTATATGGAGTTACATCACAGATCAGCCATGATCTTATCAAATGGCGGAGCAGGCATGAGGGGCTGAATGGCCTACTCCTGTTCCTTTGACTGGTTATGCACCTGACCACTATTCAGTAAGCCCTGCCTGGAAAAGTGCATGTGTGCACACTGGGTATGGGCAGGATTGGTGTGATGAAGTCCCCCATGTTCAAATAGCCTGCCAACACTCATTGTCTAAGATCACCGAAGAATAATGACGACTTAAACGAGGTACTGGAAGATTGCATACCACAGTGAGAGCTTTCAAGGGCGGAATAAATTAATAAATAACTTAATTTCAAAACACAGTGGCCACGATTTAAAATGGGGGGGGGGGGGGCATGTACAGAGCTCGTGAACGAACCCAGGATTTACGGGGCCCTGGAGGCCTGGCCGATCTTCATGGCCGGGTTTCATTTCCATAAATTTTCTTCGACTCCCGCTCGAACCAGATCAGATCCACAGCCTGGCCGGTAGGCGGGCGTGGGGAATTCGGGCGCCTGGCAGTCAAATCAGTGGTGGAGGGGCCTCGGGACCCAATCATGGTGGGGTGGGAGTAGCTCTGGACACGATCGGGGCGAGCCCGTGGCAAGGGAGATCCAAAGCTTCCTTGCGGGGCCTGGAGGAGCACTCCTGCTCTACCTGGCCCGCAAGGATACCTAAAATAAAATGAACAGACTTACCTGCCCGGGCCTCTTCTGGCCCACGATCCCCTCCCGGCGGGTCTGGCCTGATGGGGAAGCCCTCACTGCTCCCCACCCAGCCCCCCCCCCCGCCACTAAAACAGCAGATGACATTATCATGCTCCGATCTGCATATTTAAACAAGACGCCATCAGGCTTGGGGCGGGTGGCCTGCTTTCCTGCTCAAAGGAGCAGGTTAACATCGGGAAGGCAGCGGGATCAGAGGGGGTGAATCGATGCCCTCATTTTAATTGTCTCCCCCCCCCCCATTCCCCGTTTCAAGGCGGGGGGGGGGATTAAAACCAGGGCCAGGGAAACTGTGATGTTCACACAGCAATTCAGTGGTGATAATACCTCAGGGGTACAAAACAAAGGTCTAATCTCTCAGAATATTGAACTTCAATAAATAGTAACACAACTGCGATTTAAAACAATGAGAACAGAGCACCAGGAGCACATATCGGGAATTCTGGCCCGGGGGTCAGCGTGTCCCAAACGATTTTCCACCCTGTCTTGGACGGAAAGTCATGCCTGGGACGCTGACCATCATGCCAGAATTTCCGATATGTGCTCCTGGTGCCTGCAGCTCTGTACTGGGAGAGCTGATTCCCAAAATCTGCACCGATGTATCCAACAACCAGAATCTTGTCTGCTTTCATTTTCAAAATGCGGGATATCTAAATTAAATTAACATTCATCCCTTTGTCATTTTCATCTTCAGCTCCTGTAACTGTTTCCTTTGAGTCAGGTCAGTTTGAAAAAGGGGCGCAGTCCATCAGTTGATTGTGTCTGTTGTGGTGCTGGCTGTTTCTCCTTGTTCGATTTGAGTGCAGTATGGAGCTCTGTAATTATAAGATGACAGTGAAATGAATTAAAAACAGAAAGTGCTGCAAGTACGTAGCAAGTCCGCAGAATCTGTAAAAAGACAGGACAAAATTTCATGTGCGGACCCTTCAAAGGTTCCACGAAGGGGCCACACACGATAAATTCTGTCGTTTCAGGTGCTGACAGACCTGTTGTGCACTTCCACCCATTTTTAGTTTTTATTTCTGGTTTCCAGCATTTGTAGTTTATTATTATTGCACAGTCACTTCAATCAGACAATAGGATATAAATCAACTTGATGTGACTGCTGTAAGCTTGGCTGTCAGTGCAAGCAGCATATTGGTAGTTAGTACAAAATGTCTTATTGCAGAGGTAGCCTATCTTTTGGAGTAGGGTTATGGTTAGGCATGGGTTAGGAATTGGATCCTAGGTTTAGGATTAGATTTAGGATTAGGTGATCAAATGTGGGTAAATGGGATTGAGGTACAGATCAACCATGACATTGTTGACCGGAGGTCACCAGTTACGGTTACTGGCTTAGTACACAGAGAAGAGTCAATTCTCTCTTAACTCTCAATTCACTTTATTCATGCCGTTAGATCATATACATATAGCTTATACACCTGGTTAGATATAGGCATGCAGTTTACACCAGGTTATACAGTTTTATACCCAAACTAAGATCTAAACGCACACCCACTAGGTTTCTCTGACACTCCCTGAGTGGTCACAGAATATAAAGGATAATACCCGAAAAGGAGAGCTGACGCTGGCCAGGCGTTCCGTTCTCTCTCTCTTTCGACGTCGTCTCTACGTCCCTGACATAGGGTCTTCCACTTCCACGATGGTTGGTCTCCGGAGTCTTCGCTCTGGCTCCACGCTCCAGATCCTTCATTCTTATTCCGAATCTTTTCTCTTCAGGCTGTGCTGTCTCTTTCGTTGGTTTAGGCTTTCTGGTTACCCTGTGTCTTCTCCTCATTGGCTCTGTCCTAAGGACTTAGGTAGCATTACCTCATTACTCCTTTTCTAAATAAGGACTTGTGTCTTCTCACATTTCCTTTGTCTTTCACAAAACTTAGCTAATTCAAACCAGTTCCAGCCAGCCAAGGCCAGCGACTGAACTCAGGTTACTTTAGTTCAAAAGTCGTTCCTGCCTTTGTGTATCAGCAGCTGACGTCTCAAGTTACTTTCTGCAGCCCCTAGCCAACAACATAGACATAGGATTTACAGTTCAGAAACAGGCATTCCTGCTCCACACAAACCTCCTCCCACATTAATTCATCTCATCCCATCTATGTATCGATAATGTACAATTAGATAAAACATAATCCATTCATCTGCAGCTTAGTCAAAACATATTGGGGGATAAATTGGATAAGGGTCCATTTTGGGCGTTACTACCCCGCGCCCAATGGACCTTACACAGGCAGGATGCAAGTTTGGACCCACCAGAGCATTTACCTGCAATCAGCATTCCTTTCCAGGCCTTGCACGTGGAATCAATGCAATTTGCACTTTCCACACCAGAGGGAGCTCAATCTCTTAAAGGGAGGAAGTTTCTTAGAAATCTCTTAAAGGTAGCTGGTACGTGTTATTTGCTGAAAATAACAGTCTACTCTCTGAACAGAGATCAGACATCGCACACGTAAAACACAGATGCAGGTCCCATCCCTATGTTTACATACTGATGAGTTATGTTAAAACATTGAATAAAGGTTGCGCACTACTAAATCCCACATCCTCCAATCTGCACGCCAGACCTCACCAATCTACCGATCTGAGTTGGTACCAGGCCTGCAAGAGTGCATGCACCAAGGTTCTCTGCTGATGCACTAGAGACCTTGGGTGCAAGAAGTGGGCAGAAGGAGGGATAGCCTATATCCGGAGGGGGGGGGGGGGAGGGCAAGAGGCCCTCCAGACATATACTCAAAAGGCAGTGGGAGGCAGCAGGGGGCGAAGTCAATGCCAGGCACAGAGCATCATGAACATGGATGCAGTGCAGGAAGAAGTTCAATGCTTTGACATGAGTGGTCAAGGTGAGTGAGGTCAACTGTCAAGTGGTGTCTCCTACCAACTGCACCACGCACTACACCCCCCAACCCCCACACACTAACAAACTCTTTCCATCAGTACTCAGCTCTTCCAATCAGATGCTTCCTCTCACCCTTACACATTACCACTGTTTCAAGCTGCCCACCCACAACTCACAGGCCACACACACTGGCAGCTATTCCACCATGACAGGCACATCACCCAGACACACGTCCCGCTTTCTTGCAGGAGAAGGCGGTGCATATCAAGAGGCAGCAAATGGCAGTCGCATTTAACCCCTCGAGTCTGTTCTGCCATTCAATGAGATCATGGTGGACCTGTGACCTAACTCCATATACTCGTCTTAGCCCCATATCCCTTAATACCCTTGGTTCACAGAAATCTATCAATCTCAGATTTAACATTCACAATTGAGCTAGCATCAACTGCCGCCTGCAGAAGAGTGTTCCAAACGTCTTCCACCCTTTGCGTGTAGAAGCATTTCCTAACTTCACTCCTGCACGTCCTGGCTCTAAATGTTAGGCTACGTCCCTGCGTCCTAATATTGAAGTCTAAGAGACCTCCAAAAACAGTTACAAATGTCTCGGCAGCCAGAAGCAGTAATCCAGCCACTAACCTGTAAATCCTGCATGGTCCCTTTAAATAGCGCTGGTGGGGGGTCCTCCACGTACTCTAAGACACGTTCAGATGGTCGGGGTTAAGACTGTGTGTTGAGTTGAGCGTTAAGTCCCAAATGGTATCTATCACTTTAAATCAGCATTGCACACTGATTGAAGCCATTTTCTCCCTACTTTACATGATTCCAGCTTTCGTTATCTGCGAATGCGCGAACTCCTATACCAAGATGGCATCTAGCGCACGTCACGAAGGAAACAGAGCCGAAACAACCGGCGTTACACGGCCCAATTTAGCACCCATTAAACTCCCCCTAACTTTGCAATCTCTATCCTACAACTATTTGATCTTCAGACTAATTTCAGCATTCCAAAAAGTTCCCACAGTTCTCGTGCAAATAGTCCTTCCACAATATGTTTTCCACACTCCCAGTCCTACATCACCTGGTCCTTATTGTTATAAATCAATTTCCTACACATTCCCTGCTCGTCTAGTAAAGTTCAGCAAATGTGAGTGGGAAGGGGCTGCAGGGGCAGAATTTGGGACAACATCCCGTTCCAAAGAATCTCCACCCATTTCTGCCTAGTCAAAATTCTGATGGGAGTGGGTAGATGCTTACTACCTGGCCCCCTTCCGTCATAATATCATTGAAAATGGCAGGACTGGCAGGATTATGTCCCCTCCTGCCGCCATTAATCACCTTTCCTGTGACTATTATTAGTACTGTAGATAAACTTTCCACTGTCTTACTATAGTTCCTCCCCTCCCCTGTATTAATGTGGATGCCCCATCCCCCGTAATACTGTAGTTACCCCCTCCCCTGTATTACTATAGTTACCCCCTCCCCTGTAACATTCTGGATGTTCCCACCCCTGTATTATTACTGTGGATACACTGTTCCCCCTCCCCTGCATTATTACTATGGATACCCCTTTCTCCTCTCCTTTATTAGTGCAGTAGATACCACCCACCCCCCCCCCCCAACACACACACACACTCCCCTGTATTATTACTGTAGATACCCCATTTCCCTTTTCTTTATTATTACTGTAGTTACCCCTTCCCTTTATTATTACTGTGGATACCCTTCCCCTGTATTACTACTGTGGATACCCCTCCCCTGTATTATTATTGTGGATACCCCTCCCCTGTATTATCACTGTGGATACCCACTTCCCTTCTCATTTATTATTACTGTAGATACCCTCCCCCTGAATTATTACTGTAGGTACCCCCCTCTCCTGTATTATTACTGTGGTTACCCAGTTCCTCTCTCCTTTATTATAACTGTAGATACCCTCTTCCCTGTATTATTACCGTGGACACTCCCTCACCACCCCCTGTATTATTACTGTATATACCCTCTCCCCTGTATTATTACTATAGGTACCCCTTCACATCCACTGCATTACTGTAGATACCCCCTCGCCTATCCTGTATTATTACTGCAGATACCTCCTCATCTCCCCTGTATTATTACTGTGGATGCTCCCTCACCTCCTCAGTGTTATTACTGTAGGTATCCCCTATTGTCTAACTGAATGGCAGAACAGACTCGAGGGGCTGAATGGTCTACTCCTGATCTTATGATTAACTTGCCACAATTAGTGTGTGGGTCGCATATCATTTAGCATTGATCAGATAATGACCCGACAATTCAAACATTATATTTTGAAGCACAGAATTATTATATTAAACCATTCACAACTCAGCAAAGTTGCCACCATTTGTGATTGACGTGCGAGTCTCACGGTTTTTGCATTTTGTTTTACTGACATTCACAATTCACAAGAGAAATTTAAACATAGTTTTAAAACTGTCTATGTGTCTTGCAAACACTGAAACAAAATACTTCCAAGAATCACAGGATTTGTTAGTGTTGTCACAATGTATGTGCTGTTCCCATCAATACTCGTGTATGAAAAAATCAAACCGCCACATGCAAAGCAATTGAATCCCCATTCACAAAAAACCCAAATCCCCCATGCACCAAAAATCCAAACTCACTATATAAAAAAATTCCAAGCTCACAATATACACCAAAAATCCAAAGCCCCCCAACTCCAAAAGTTCAAAGCCCCCAACACCAGAAATTCAAGCCTCCAAAATACATGCCCCCAAAATGAAAAATACATGCCTCCGTGCACCAAAGGTCTGGTCTGTTCTATTGTCATGAACTGTCCTGTGTAGCCTGGCCTCACCTGCTCCTCCACCATCAACTGTCCTGTGTAGCCTGGCCTCACCTGCTCCTCCACCATCAACTGTCCTGTGTAGCCTGGCCTCACCTGCTCCTCCACCATCAACTGTCCTGTGTAGCCTGGCCTCACCTGCTCCTCCACCATCAACTGTCCTGTGTAGCCTGGCCTCACCTGCTCCACCACCATCAACTGTCCTGTGTAGCCTGGCCTCACCTGCTCCTCCACCATCAACTGTCCTGTGTAGCCTGGCCTCACCTGCTCCTCCACCATCAACTGTCCTGTGTAGCCTGGCCTCACCTGCTCCTCCACCATCAACTGTCCTATGTAGCCTGGCCTCACCTGCTCCTCCACCATCAACTGTCCTGTGTAGCCTGGCCTCACCTGCTCCTCCACCATCAACTGTCCTGTGTAGCCTGGCCTCACCTGCTCCTCCACCATCAACTGTCCTGTGTAGCCTGGCCTCACCTGCTCCTCCACCATCAACTGTCCTGTGTAGCCTGGCCTCACCTGCTCCACCACCATCAACTGTCCTGTGTAGCCTGGCCTCACCTGCTCCTCCACCATCAACTGTCCTGTGTAGCCTGGCCTCACCTGCTCCTCCACCATCAACTGTCCTGTGTAGCCTGGCCTCACCTGCTCCTCCACCATCAACTGTCCTGTGTAGCCTGGCCTCACCTGCTCCTCCACCATCAACTGTCCTGTGTAGCCTGGCCTCACCTGCTCCTCCACCATCAACTGTCCTGTGTAGCCTGGCCTCACCTGCTCCTCCACCATCAACTGTCCTATGTAGCCTGGCCTCACCTGCTCCTCCACCATCAACTGTCCTGTGTAGCCTGGCCTCACCTGCTCCTCCACCATCAACTGTCTTGTGTAGCCTGGCCTCACCTGCTCCTCCACCATCAACTGTCCTGTGTAGCCTGGCCTCACCTGCTCCTCCACCATCAACTGTCCTGTGTAGCCTGGCCTCACCTGCACCTCCACCATCAACTGTCCTGTGTCGGGAATACCAACTTTTTCAGTGATTCATGAACCTGGACTAAAGTCAGTCAAAGAAAGTCACACTTACGCAGTAGTTTCGTTAATCAAAGTGATTATTTAATGGTTTAAAAAGTTCACACAAGCAGCAAGCAAATCAAGCAATACATACAACCTTAAAAACCAAGGATTTCAGCATCAAGGCAGTTAGAATGATCAGCTCTTCCGTAGCTGTTGAAGTTTCTTCTTCTTGTTGGACGTCCTTCCTTTAGGCAAAGCTTTTTAAAGCTCCTCTGACTGCAGTAAAGAATCTGCCACGATGTCCCATCTTTATATTTTTTTTTGGCAGGTTTGGTGTGAGAAAAGTTAAGTGAAGTCCTACTTTGGCCACTCGTCACCGTTGCATTAATGATGGACAGTTAGCTGGGCCACTCAAAACCATGTGGATCCAAGTGCTGTCATTATAGTTATCTTTCCCAAGGATTTCATTGTCTCAGCACTGTTTTTCCAAGTCAGTTGTTTTGAGAACCAAAGTTGCTTTTAGAACCAAAGGCCAGGCCTGTTCGAACCTTCCTGAAGTTTCTGCACATTGATGCTGTCGTTCTTATCAGTTGTTAAAAACTGAAGCTTCTCGAAATCTCTGCACATTGCTGCATTTGCAGTTTAAACTTACAATCTCCAAATGTTCAAATGTTATGTCCAAAGGTCCAAATGTAATGTCCAAAGGGGCACAGTTAACCCTTCCCTTCAAATTAATGTCCAACAGTCTAAATGTAATTTCCAAAGGGTTTTGAATTTACAATGTTCAAGGGGTTTTAACCATGACCCTACAGTCACTCCTCATGTGATTCTGTCTGATCTTCTGACTGATTCACTTCACATACCTTGAGCACTGTCCTACATTTTTGGGGTTATTTTATTTTGACTTAAATGTTGCAGTATACATAAGCAAATTATCATAATCAACACTAGTATACATTGCATACAGATTAAAACCATACTAATTATTCTGATCCATGGGTGTTGCCCAATATTATGCATTGCTTCCCATCATTCATGGTTTCCTAGCTTTTGTATCTTTTGCTCTATAAGTGCATCAGCTTGTTTCATCTTCACCAGGTGGTGAACCAAGGCTTGTGACTGTGCCAGTATGGACTTAAGACTTAATGACAATGGAGGAATAGGGTGACCAAAGGGTATTATGTCTTGTAATGCCTCCTCCTGTAGTGTGAGATTAACATGAATCTACGTTACATTGTGTGGTTGCATTGGCATGAGAGTATGTGAGTATGTTCCCCAACCTGAATAATTTCTGTGGATATGAGGAAGAGAGGGGAATAAGTGATAGGACAGATGGTGGTGCCATGCCTGAATGTTACGTCGCTGGTGGTTATACAGTACCAACCTCAGGATAGATAGGCCGCATGGGTACCAACTCACCCATTGATACCTCTCACCAGGCATTCAGGGTCCTCATCCTCCCAGGTGAACCCGCAGGTAGATATATTCCGCTGGAGTATGTCACATGGACAGATCCAAGTTCCTGCTACCAGTCTACAGCAAGCCTGGTCCACCCCATTCCATTCTCCTTCTTGTTCTTTTACCAGGGAAAGGTGGTGAGTTCTTTGAAGGTGCTCCCCTCAAGTGTACCCACTGACTGTATGCTAAATATCTTCCTAGGCTTGTCCCGTATGTGAGGCAATACTATCAACAGTGGGAGACCCATTTTCCCCATAGTGGCATTATATGGTTTTCGAATCAGATATATCGTTGCATATCTTCTAGCCTTACATAGGCCATAGTCTGCCTTATACTATTCCCATAAATGTTTATCAGTAACCTATTTTGGTATCTTGTTGTTTTCAATATCGTTCAACCCTTGCTGAATCTAATTTAATACAAGTGCATGTGAAGGCTTTGGATACATTCTGGTGTACTTGATTTTTTCCATTGATTATGTCATTTATTCTTGTCATTATTTGCTCCATGCCTTTCGTTAGTTCAGTTATTGATACAGTGCCCTGTTGGGTTTCATATATCAGATCTCTATCCCCCTTACTCGTGCCTTTTAAGATGTCCTTCAGTTGTATCCGCATCAATTCATCATATTCCCACATTGATTCAATATCTAACTTATTCCATGCTGAAGTGTCTGCAGTAGACCCGATACCTATCCACTTGGCTATACCCCTTTTCTGTAGCTTGAGGTTTTGGGGGCCATGCTTGGTCTAAATCCCGATCTGCATTGCATTGGTGGAAGTCATGTACTATTTCCTGCAGCATTGCACCAAATAATTCAGTGTGGGCTGGATGGCATAGCCCTGGAGGAAAGGGATATCAATACCAGCACCAATTCATAATGGGCATCATTATGAACTCCTTGCTGAGTCTGGATAATAACTAATCCATTAGTTGGCCCTGGCTATTTCTAGGCATTCCCCTTTAAGACTTTCCTCCTTAGGAAATAGGAGCAGGAGTAGGCCATACGGCCCCTCAAGCCTGCTCCACCATTCAATAAGATCATGGCTGATCTTCGACCTCAACTCCACTTTCCTGCTTGATCCCCATTTCCCTTGATTCCCTTGGAGTCCAAAAATCTACCGATCTCAGTCTTGATTTTACTCAACAACTGAGCATCCACAGCCCTCTGGGGTAGAGAATTCCAAAGATTCACAACCCTCTGAGTGAAGAAATTTCTCCTCATTTCAGTCCTAAATGGCCGACCCCTTATCCTGAGACTATGCCCCCTAATTCTAGACTCTCCAGTTTTCTTTGGTTACCATTCTCAGAGTTCCCTTCTAAAAACTGTTTGGTCCTTACTGACAGGATCTGGTGGCAAAAACACTCGTATGTCTCGTTAGACAGACCACTGGGTAAATGTATCTTTGAAAGATCAAGAATTACTGGAAAAAATTCATATCCTCATCTGCTCCACCACCGTCAGCTGTCCTGTGCAGTACGGTCTGGTCTGGTCCACCACCTTTCACAGTCCTCCAACGTTGCTGACCACCTGCTATAATCTCTGCTTGGCTTTTCCCACTTTGTCTCTGTTTCCTTTGCTTTTAATACCACTGCCACTTTCATGTCCGCTGCCTCTGGTCCCCTGCTGCTGTCGTTGTGGCCCCCACCTCCACATCCAATGACATCAACTCCATACTCCAATCCAATTACTAACAGTGAGTGAGTTCTTTGAACCTTCTGGGTCTGAAGGGCTGGTAAAGACTGTTCCTGAAAAGATGCAAAAAGGTGGCACCCTGATTGATAAGAATCCACCAAACAATCCTCCAGGCCCAGGCAGTTTAAACAGCCATGGACTAAACCATCATGGTCTCTGCTGACAGAAGAAGGATGGAACCCACCCCAGTATATTTGCAGCGCTACACTGTTTATGGGCCTGCAGTAGGTGACAGATGTTGGTAACATCCAATCACAGAAAGGATTCAGTCAGCTGAGATTGTGGCACTGAAATTACACTCACATCAGAATAGATTGTTATAAAGTCCAGATTAACCCCTGTAAGAAAAGGGTAATAAATCCTGGACCCTAAAAACCCTAAATTATCTTAATGTTACCAACAGGTAACAGGTTATGCACGTAAACATGCAAAAAGAGAAAATCCAACTGGACTTCCCAGGCCAGGCAATAGGAGTTTGTGGGCCATGGTCTGTGTCTTGGACACACCCTTGGTGCAAAGAATGGTGCGTGATTTTCATTGTGATCCCTATTAGCAGACAGTGCATTGAAATGGAGTGAAATGGAGCACTCACACAGGAATATAGGAACAGGAGTAGGCCATTCAGCCCCTCGTGCCTGCTCCGCCATTTGATAAGATCATGGCTGATCTGTGATCCAACTCCATATACCTGCCTTTGGCCCATATCACTTAATACCTTTGGTTGCCAAAAAACTATCTATCTCAGATTTAAATTTAGCAATTGAGCTAGTATCAATTGCCGTTTGCAGAAGAGAGTTCCAAACTTCTACCACCCTTTGTGTGTAGAAATGTTTTCTAATCTCGCCCCTGAAAGGTCTGGCTCTAATTTTTAGACTGTGCCCCCTACTCCTGGAATCCCCAACCAGCGGAAATAGTTTCTCTCTATCCACCCTATCTGTTCCCCTTAATATCTTATAAACTTCGATCAATCACCCCTTAACTTTTGAAACTCTAGAGAATACAACCCCAATTTGTGTAATCTCTCCTCGTAACTTAACCCTTGAAGTCCGGGTATCATTCTAGTAAACCTACGCTGCACTCCCTCCAAGGCCAATATGTCCTTCCTAAAGTGTGGTGCCCAGAACTGCTCATAGTACTCCAGGTGCAGTCTAACCAGGGTTTTGTATAGCTGCAGCATAAATTCTGCCCCCTTGTACTCTAATCCTCTAGATATAAAGGCCAGCATTCCATCAGCCTTCTTGATTATTTTCTGCACCTGTTCATGACACTTCAATGATTTATGTACCTGAACCTCTAAGTCCCTTTGGACATCTACTGTTTTTAACTTTTTACCATTTTTACCTGTTCTATCCTTTTTTGATCCAAAGTGGATGACCTCACATTTGTCTACATTGAATTCCATTTACCACAGTTTTGCCCATTCATCTAATCTATCAATATCGCTTTGTAATTTTATGTTTTCATCTACACTGCTTACAATGCCACCAATCTTTGTGTCATCGGCAAACTTAGATATGAGACTTTCTATGCCTTCATCTAAGTCGTTAATAAATATTGTGAATAATTGAGGCCCCAAGACAGATCCCTGCGGGACTCCACTAGTCACATCCTGCCAATGTGAGTACCTTCCCATTATCCCTACTCTCTGTCGCCTTTCGCTCAGCCAACTTCCTAACCAAGTCCGTACCTTTCCCCTCGATTCCATGGGCTTCACAGGTAGCTTTTAAAGGCAAATCTGCAGGCAGGATCAACCACATCCAAGAAGATCTCAGGTTTCATCCCTGATTTGTGCTGAGTTACCTAATCCAAGGCTTGGTAGCAGGCAGGCCGGGCGGGCCTGGCTACAATTGGCATGTGTGTCCCTGGGCTAGGTAAGGAAAGGATCTGCTGAGCGATGAATGGACATCGCCCACTGCTTGAAAGAACAATTCAATTAGTCCCATTCCCCTGCTCTTTCCCCATAGTCTTGTAAATTTTTTTCCCTTCAAGTATTTATCCAATTCCCTTTTGAAAGTTATTATTGAATCTGCTTCTACCACTCTTCCAGGCAGTGCATTCCAGATCATAACCACTCGCTGCGTAAAAAAAAATGTTTCCTCATGTCACCTCTGGCTGTATTGCCGGTCATCTTACATCTGTGCCCTCTGGTTAATGACTCCTCTGTCACTGGAAACAGTTTCTCCTTATTTACTCTATCAAAGCCTTTCTGTTTTCAGCCTGGTTCTCTACTGTATAATGAGCCTTAGATTCGTCATAAGCCTCCTTTTTCTGTTTCATTTTGATCTCTATATCTATAGTCATCCAGGGAGCTCTAGCTTTGGATGCCTTCCTTTCCCCGTCATAGCAATGAGTCTACTCTGTACCCGAACCAACTCCTCCACGAAGGCCTCCCATTGTTCAATTACTGTTTTGCCTACCAATTTTTGACTCCAATCCACCTGGGCAAGATCCCTTTTTATCTCACATAAATTTGCCCTCCTCCAGTAAAGCATTTTCACATTTGATTGTAACTTGTCCTTTTCCATAAGTATTTGAAACCTAATGATAAAATGATCACTGTTCCCCAAATGCTCCCCCACTGAAACATGCTCCAGCTGCCCCACTTCATTCCCCAGAACTGGATCCAGTACTGTTTCCTTTCTGGTTGTGCTGGAAACACATTGTTCCAGAAAGTTCTCTTGAACACATTTCAGGAATTCCTTCCCCTCTTTGCCCTTTACATTGTTACTGACCCAGTCTATATTGGGATAATTGAAGTCCCCCATTATCACTACTCTATAGTTCTTGCATCTTTCTGTAATTTACCTGCAAATTTGCTCCTCTATCTTCTTCCCTCTATTTGGTGGCCTATAGTGCATACCCAGTAGCGTAATAGCTCCTCTACTGTTCCTTAATTCTATCCAAATAGATTCTGTCTTTGACCCCTCAACTACATCATCCCTTTCCAGTGCTATAATAGTTTCTTTGATCAATACTGCCATCCCCCTCCTTTCTTTCCTGAATACCCGGTTGCCAGGAATACTAAGTATCCATTACTCCCCTTCTTTGAGCCAGTCTCTGTTATTGCCACTATATCATCGTCCCATGTGGTGATTTGAGCCTGCAGCTCCCCAACCTTGTTTACCATGCTACCTGCATTTACACACATTCACTCCAATCCTATCTTAGACTGCCTCACATTTGCCCCCTATCTGATCCCTCCTATTTCTGAACTATTCTTTACTCTAGTGCTTTTTGTCTCTCCCAGTCCTCTGTGCACCTTGTTTCTCCTCTCTAATGTTTCATCCTGGTGCTCATCCCCCTGCTAAATTAGTTTAAACCCTCCCCCACAGCTCTAGTTAACCTCCCCATGAGGATATTGGTCCCAGCTCTGTTGAGATGCAACCTGTCCATCTTCAACAGATCCCTCCTGCCCCCGAACTGGTCCTAATGCTCCAGGAATCTGAAACCCTCCCTCTTGCACCATTGCCCCAGCCATGCATTAACCTGTCTTATCCTACTATTCCTATAATCACTAGCACGATGCACTGGGAGTAATCCAGAGATTACTACCTTTGAGATCCTGCTTTTTAACTTCCTCCCTAGCTCCTGAAACTCTGACTGCAGGACCTCGACCCTTTTCCATCCTATTTCATTGGTTCCCACAGGAACCATGACTTCTGGCTGTTCCCCTTCCCCCGCAAAATATTCTGCACCCTCTCAGTGATGTCCTTTATCCTGGCACCAGGGAGGCCACACAACATGCGGGACTCAAGTCAGTAGTTGCAGAAATGCCTGTCTACCCTCCTGACTATCAAATCCCCTATAACTACTGCATTTCATTTGCCCCCTACTGTGCAGCCGAGTCTCCCATGGTGCCATGAATTTGCTCCTGACTGCAATCCCCTAAGGTGTCAACACCCTCACTGGTATTCAACACTGAATACCGGTTTGTGAGTGCCACACTCCCAGTGGACGCCTGCACTGCCTGCCTGTTTCTCTTACTCTGAGCTCGAGCTCAAGCAGTTTGCTGCATTTCCTGCACATATCGCTTTCCAGGACACACAAAGTGTTCTGGAGTTCCCACATGGCACAAGATGCGCACGCGATGGGCCCCAGCTGTCCTGCTGTGTTAATTGTAAACAATTTTACAACACCAAGTTATAGTCCAGCAATTTTATTTTAAATTCACAAGCTTTCGGAGGCTACCTCCTTCCTCAGGTGAACGATGTGGAAGGAGGTAGCCTCCGAAAGCTTGTGAATTTAAAATAAAATTGCTGGACTATAACTTGGTGTTGTAAAATTGTTTACAATTGTCAACCCCAGTCCATCACCGGCATCTCCACATCATGACTGCTGTGTTAACTAACAGTTATTTAAACTCTTTGTTTAGCTTTAAGGTTTATCTGACACTAAAAGATAAGAACATAAGAAATAGGAGCAGGAGTAGGCCACACGGCCCCTCGAGCCTGCTTCACAATTCAATAAGATCATTGCTGATCTTCGACCTCAACTCCATTTTTCCACTCGATCCCCATATCTGTTGATTCACTTAGAGTCCAAAAATCTATCCATCTCAGTCTTGAATATACTCAACGACCAAGCATCCATAGCCCTCTGGGATAGAGGATTCCAAAGATTCACAACCCTCTGAGTGAAGAAATTCCTCCTCATCTCAGTCCTAAATGGCCCACCCCTTATCCTGAGACTATGCCCCCTAGTTCTAGACTCTCCAGCCAGGGGAAAAAGCCTCTCTGCATCTACCCTGTAAAGCCCTCTCAGAATTTTATACATTTCAATGAGATCACCTCTCATCGCTCGAAACTCCAGAGAATATAGGCCCATTCTACTCAATCTCTCCTCACAGGACAACCCTCTCATCCCAGGAATCAATCTAATGAACCTTCATTGAACCCCCTCTAAAGCAAGTATATCCTTCCTTAGGTAAGGAGACCAAAACTGTGCACAGTACGCCAGATGTGGTCTCACCTGTACAATTGTAGGAAGACTTCTTTACTCTTGTACCCAATCCCTTTGCAATAAAGGCCAACATACCATTTGCCTTCCTAATTGCTTGCTGTACCTGCATGTTAACTTTCTGTGTTTCGTGTACAAGGACACCTAAATCCCTCTGAACACCAACATTTAATAGTTTCTCATCACTTAAAAAAAATTCTGTTCTTCTATTCTTCCTACCAAAGTGAATAACCTCACATTTCCTCTCATTATACTCCATCTGCCACCTTCTTGCCCACTCACTTAACCTGTCTCTATCCCTTTGCAGACTCAGTGTCCTCCTCACTGCTTACTTTCCCACCTTGCTTTGTATTGTCAGCAAACTTGAATACATTACACTCGGTCTCTTCATCTAAGTCATTAATATAAATTGTAAATAGCTGAGGCCTAAGCACTGATCCTTGCGGCACCCCACTAATTACAGCCTGCCGTCCTGAAAATGACCCGTTTATTCCTACTCTCTGTTTTCTGTCCATTAGCCAATCCTCTATCCATATTACCCCCAACCCTATGAGCCCTTACCTTGTGCAACAACCTTTTGTGTGGCACCTTATTGAATGCCTTTTGAAAATCCAAATATACTACATTCACTGGGTCCCCTTTACCCTGCTAGTTACATCCTCAAAAAACTCTAATAGATTTGTCAAACACAATTTCCCTTTCATAAAACCATGTTGACTCTGCCTAATCATATTATGATTTTCTAAATGCCCTGTTACCACATCCTTAATAATGGATTCCAGCATTTTCCCGTCGGCTGATGTCAGGCTAACTGGCTTGTAGTTCCTTGTTTTCTCTCTCCCTCTTTCTTGAACAGCAGTGTTACATTTGCTACCTTCCAATCCACTGGCACCGTTCTAGAATCTAGGGAATTTTGGACGATCATAACCGATGCATCCACTGTCTCTGCAGTCACCTCTTTTAGAACACAAGAATTGTAGCCCATCAGGTCCAGTGGATTTGTTGGCTTTTAGTCCCATTAATTTCTCCAGTACCTTTTCTTTTACTAATATTAATTACTTTAAGTTCCTCATTCTCATCAGACCCTCGGTTCCCTACTACTTCTGGTATGCTTTTTGTGTCTTCTACTGTGAAGACAGATACAAAATATTTGTTTAACATCTCTGCCATTTCCTTATTCCCCATTCTAATTTCTCCTGTCTCAGCCTCTGAGGGACCCACGTTTACTTTTGGTATTCTCTTCCTTTTTACATACTTGTAGAAGCTCTTACAATCTGTTTTTATATTTCTTGCGAGTTTACTCTCATTCTATTTTCCCCCTCTGGTTTCTAAAACTCTTCCAATCCTCAGGCTTACTATTCTTCTTGGCAACATTATAAGCCTCTTCTTTTAAGCTAATACTATCCTTAATTTCTTTAGTTAGCCACGGATAGATCACTTTTCCCATGGAGTTGTTATTTCTCAATGGAATATATGTTCGTAAAGAATTATGAATTATTTATTTAAATGTTTGCTTTTGCTTATCTGCTATCATACCTTTTAATCTAATTTCTTAATCTACCTTAGCCATCTCACCCCTCATACCTATTTCATTGGCTTTATTTACCTTTAAGACTCTAGTTTCTGGCTTAAGTACATCACTCTTGAACTCAATGAGAAATTCATCATATTATGATTGCTCTTCCCCAGAGGATCCCTTACTATAAGAGTATTAATTAGCCCTGTCTCATATACACAAGACAAGATCTAAAATAGCTGTTCCCTGGTTGGTTCCATGACGTATTGTTCTAGGAAACTGTCTCAAATGCATTCCATGATCTCGGCCTCCAAATTAACTTTGCCAATTTGATTTATCCAGTCTATATGAAGATTAAAGTCCCCCATGATTATTGCATTACCTCTGTTACAAGCTTCTATTATTTCTTGATTAATACTCTGTCTAATAGTACAACTACTGTTAGGAGGCCTCTAACCTACTCCCACCAATGTTTTCTGCCCCTTGTTATTTCTTATCTCCACCCATACTGATTCTACTTCCTGATCTTCTGAGCCAAGATCCTTCCTCACTACTGTCCTTATGTCATCCTTTATTATCAGGGCTACACCCCCTCCTTTTCCATTTTGGCTGTCTTTTCAAACCACTAAACACCAAAAAACACTAACCACTAAAAACACTCACCAATGAACTAAATACTTGCTGACTTACGCTCGGCTCACCTCCTTGTCTTGTGACATCACTTATTGACTTTTTCTTGATTTTTGATTCCTCATGTGGCACCCTTCATGCTTCGTTCAGTCTTAGTCTCTAGTTCTTTGGTTTAAATCACTTAGCTTAAATCACTATCCTTCCCCCTCTGTACCTGATTCCCACACTCACCAAATTCCCAGTTGAATGTCCTCACTCTGTTAACGCTTCACTCTCTGTCTTTCCCAACCTCCGTGCTCAAGCTCCCCCTTTTGTACTCTTATGCCTCTATTATTAAAGCCCAGCTTCCCATATGCTTTAACAGCTTTCTCAACTTGTCCAGCCACCTTCAAAGATTTGTGCATGTGCATCCCCAGGTCTCTCTGTTCCTGCATCCCCATTAAAATTATACCATTTACTTTACATTGCCTCTCCTCATTCTTCCTATCAAAATGTATAATTTCATACTTCTTTGCTTTAAATTTCATCTGTCATGTGTCTGTCCATTTCACCAGCCTGTCTATGTCCTCCTGACGTCTGTTACTACCCTCCACATTATTTACTACATTTCTGAGTTTCATGTCATCTGCAAACTTTGAAGTTATATCCTCTGTACCCAAGTCCAGGTCATTAATATATATCAAAAAGAGCAGTGGTCCTAATACTGACCCTTGGGGGACACCACTGTATACATCCCTCCAGTCTGAAAAATAACCGTTCACCATTAATCTCTGCTTCCTGTCCCCTAGCCAATTTTATATGCATGCTGCTATTGCCCCTTTAATCCCATTGGCTTTAATTTTCCTAACAAGTCTATTACGTGGTACTTTATCAAATGCCTTTTGAAAGTCCATATACACAACATCAACCGCACTACCCTCATCAACCCTCTTCATTACTTCATCAAAGAACTCAATCAATTTAGTCAAACATGACTTTCCTTTAACAAATCCATGCTGACTTTCATTTATTAGCCTGTACTTTTCCAAGTGCCAATTAATTTTGTCTCAGATTATTGTCTCTAAAAGCTCCCCCACCACCAACGTTAGGCTGACTGGCCTGTAATTGCCGAGTTTATCCCTCTCCCCTTTTTTGAACAGGGATGTGACATTTGCAATCCTCCAGCCCTCTGGCACTGTCCCCATGAAGCTCATGAAGTGATGCTCATTCACAAATCGTGCAGAGTAAGAACCAGGAAGTGTCAGATAAGATTAGTAAATGTAATATAAAATCAGATAGAGAAAGTGAAATAGAGAGGATAAGATTAAAAGACTTAGATAAAAGAGACAGAAAGAAAAAGTAAAACAATAAAACTTTTACATTTTTTAATTAATTTTTTAAATGTCCAAAAGCTATTAAAATCGGGAGTAATGAAACTCTACATTTTTCAAAGTTAATTTTCAGTGCCAGAGAGGTTGCTTGGCAATCATTAATACTTACCACACTGTTAAAAGATAGTTTAGACCTGATATAACTCAGCGTACCTTTTTTTCTGGTGAGATTAGGTAGTATCCAGCTGGACAGGAGAGCAAGTTTGTGCTGGTCCATTGATTCCAGCCTGTGATATCTCTTTAGCGCAAAGCTGTTAGATCAGCAGGGAATCAGGAAGAGCATGTTGCACTGTGCGGTCGCCGGAATTTGCTCCTTGATTTTCCCACTAATAACGGTGAGTGCTGCTTTTTACGAACAATTTCCGTCCCATTGATTTTGATGTTTTACTTGGTGCATTTTTTTCACAGATTTGGACTTTATATTTATGTGTAGCTGAGCCATACAGACCAAGAGAGGCCTTTCAACCCACCGACCCTCAGCCAGTCAGCCTGCCATCACCAGCAATCAACCAATAGAAGTAAGCCAGCAATCGAGCAGACCGAGCTTGCCTGTAATTTGCTCCATCATTGAGTAATCAAATCCTCTGCCAACACTCTCCGACTGGGCACAAATGAAGGAGAGTGACTTGGGCACGTTAGTAGTGAGCTGCTGGCATCCATGAAAAAGTACCTGGCATGAGCCAGGTTGACTCTCTTCCCGCTGATAAATTGATTTCTTTAAGATGGAAATTCATTTTTTTCTGCACGCCATCCATTTCTTTCATTTGTTTTTTCACCAGAAAAAGGGTGTCTTGGTGGTGCAGTGTGTTAGACGTGGCAACAAAATGTAGCCCATTGTGGTAGGGCATAGGATTGCACTCATGATTCCCCAGGCCTTGCCGTTGAAGGTGGCACCAACAGAGACCAGGTACTTTCCTACAGAGCAGGAGGGAAATTCAGAGAATGGCTGATCCCAAGCTGCTCTTCCAAACCTTCTAGTAGCTAGTTCATGAATGGCAGCCATAGAAACCTAGGAACAGGTGGCCTAAAAATTCAATCGCACCTGTTCAGGTGGTCCAAGGCAGCATGTTAATTTCATGCTGAGACCTTATTAAAGTGATTCAGGCGTCCAGCCTGCACTACCCATGCTATTCATTGGCTGCACGCCTGTTTGTGGGGGGGGGGGGGAAGATATCAGACATCTCTGACACCAGCATCTCTTAAAGGAGAGGTATAGGGAAGCTACTAGAATCTGTCATTAGGGATATATTGTCTAAGCAGTTGAACAAATATGAGCTGATCAGCATGGCTTTGTTATAATGTGGAGATGCCGGAGATGGACTGGGGTTGACAATTGTAAACAATTTTACAACACCAAGTTATAGTCCAGCAATTTTATTTTAAATTCACTAGCTTTCGGAGGCTTCCTCCTTCCTCAGGTGAACGAAATGAAATCCTCGAAATGAAATCGCATTTATAATTCACAGAACAATGCTTGGTGATTACAGACAGTTTTTTCAACTGCCCATTGCCAAGGCAATCAGTGTGCAGACAGACAGGTGTTACCTGCAAGGTCTCAGAATATACAAATCACCAAAAAAAAACAACAAACAAAAAAAAACAGAGATAGAGAGGTAGAAACATAGAAAAGACAGCAACTGACCCGTTATATTAAAAACAGATAACATTTGTTCACTGGTGGGGTAACGTGTAGCGTGACATGAACCCAAGATCCCGGTTGAGGCCGTCCTCATGGGTGCGGAACTTGGCTATCAATTTCTGCTCGACGATTTTGCGTTGTCGTGTGTCTCGAAGGCCGCCTTGGAGTACGCTTACCCGAAGGTCGGTGGATGAATGTCCATCCCCTATGGACAGGCCCTGCGAATACACAGGGTCTGCTCAGACGAGGAGGAACGCGATGGACACCTACAGACGCTGAAAGACGCCCTAGTAAGAACGGGATATGACGCTCGACTCATCGATCGACAGTTCCGACGGGCCACAGCAAAAAATCGCATAGACCTCCTCAGGAGACTAACACGGGATGCAACCAACAGAGTACCCTTTGTCGTCCAGTACTTCCCCGGAGCGGAAAAACTACGCCATGTTCTCCGCAGCCTTCAACATGTCATCAATGACGACGAACACCTCGCTATGGCCATCCCCACACCTCCACTACTCGCCTTTAAACAGCCACCCAACCTCAAACAGACCATCGTTCGCAGCAAATTACCTAGCTTTCAAGAGAACAGCGTCCACGACACCACACAACCCTGCCACGGTAACCTCTGCAAGACATGCCAGATCATCGACACAGATACCACCATCACACGAGAGGACACCACCCACCAGGTGCATGGTTCATACTCCTGTGACTCGGCCAACGTTGTCTACCTCATACGTTGCAGGAAAGGATGCCCCAGAGCATGGTACATTGGCGAGACCATGCAGACGCTGCGACAACGGATGAACGGACACCGCGCAACAATCGCCGGACAGGAGGGTTCCCTCCCAGTCGGGGAACACTTCAGCAGTCATGGACATTCATCCACCGACCTTCGGGTAAGCGTACTCCAAGGCGGCCTTCGAGACACACGACAACGCAAAATCGTCGAGCAGAAATTGATAGCCAAGTTCCGCACCCATGAGGACGGCCTCAACCGGGATCTTGGGTTCATGTCACGCTACACGTTACCCCACCAGCGAACAAATGTTATCTGTTTTTAATATAACGGGTCAGTTGCTGTCTTTTCTATGTTTCTACCTCTCTATCTCTGTTTTTTTTTGTTTGTTGTTTTTTTTTGGTGATTTGTATATTCTGAGACCTTGCAGGTAACACCTGTCTGTCTGCACACTGATTGCCTTGGCAACGGGCAGTTGAAAAAACTGTCTGTAATCACCAAGCATTGTTCTGTGAATTATAAATGCGATTTCATTTCGAGGATTTCATTTCGTTCACCTGAGGAAGGAGGAAGCCTCCGAAAGCTTGTGAATTTAAAATAAAATTGCTGGACTATAACTTGGTGTTGTAAAATTGTTTACAATTGGCTTTGTTATAGGTAAGTAATGTCTGACTAATGTAGTTGAATTTTTTGAGGACGTCACTAATAAGGTAGGCAAGGATTTTATCAATATAGACTTCCAGAAGGCATTCGATAAGGTTCCACACAATAGATTATTGGCAAAAATGAGAGTGCATGGAATTGGAGGTAGCCTTTTGACTTGAGTTGGAAATTGGTCGGGAGATAGGAGACAGAGAGTGGAGATACAGGGTATGTACTCGAATTGGCAATGTGTGACAAGTGGTGTCCCTCAGGGATCTGTTCTGGGACCTCAACTTTACACCCTATTTATTAATGATGGATGAAGGAATAGAGAGTTGTATATCCAAGTTGCAGATGACACTATGTTGGGAGGGACAGTAAGTAGTGCAGATGGAGCAGCAGGTTGCAAAGGGACATAGACAGATTAAGTAAGTGGGCACAACTATGTCACATGGAGTTCAATGTGGGTAAGTGTGAGGTCATCCATTTTGGACCTAAGAAAGATAAATGGGAGTATTTTCTAAATGGTGAGAAATTAGGAACTGTAGAGGAGCAAAGAGATTTGGGAGTCCAAGTACACAAATCATTTAAAGTTAGTAGACAAGTACAAAAGGCAATCAAAATGGCTGATAGAATGTTGGCCTTTATCTCAACGGGACTAGAATACAAAGGGGAGGAAGTTATGCTTCAGTTGTATAGATCCTTGGTCAGATCCCATCTGGAGTACTGCGTTCAGTTTTGGGCACCGCTGCACAAGGAGGATATATTGGCCTTGGAGTGGATGCACCGCAGATTCATCAGAATGATACCGGGGCTTAGAGGGTTAAATTATGAGGACAGATTGCATAGACTAGGCTTGTATTCCCTTGAGTATAGAAGATTGAGCAGTGATCTGATCAAGGTGTTTAAAATGTTAAAAGGATTCGATAGGGTGGATACAGAAAAATTATTTCCTCTGGTGGGGGAATCAAGACCGAGGGGACATAATCTTAAAATTAGAGCTAGGCCGTTTAGGAGAGAAATCAGAATGCACTTTTTCACACTAAGTGTAACAGAAATCTGGAACTTTCTCCCCCAAAAGGCTGTGGCTGCAAGAACAATTGAAGCTTTGAAGATTGAGATCGGTAGATTTTTTTGTTTGGTAAGGGTATCAAGGGATATGGAGGTAAGGCGGGTAAATGGAGTTGAGGTACAGATCAGCCATGATCTAATCAGTGAAACAGGCTCCAGGGGCTGACTGGCCTCTTGTTCCTATGTTCCTAGGTGTACACTAGCTGCAGACAGCAGGAAACTGCCCAGATTTATGATGATGCCTGGGAGATGTCCGAACAGGGCATTCATAGAAACATAGAAAATAGGAGCAAGAGTAGGCCATGCGGCCCTTCGGGCCTGCTCCGCCACTCAAAATGATCATTCAGGTTCTCCGATGCTGTGTTATAGGCCCTGGTGCAGGCGGTGGACAAGAGGGAGGAGATCCTAGGAAGCCCTCTAGGCAACACCTCTGCTGCCAGTTGGAGGAGGAGGTCAATGCCAGAACCTTAGCTCCCAGGACATGGCTGCAATGTCGAAAGAAGTTTAATGACCTCACCAGAGCTGTCAAGGTAAGAATCCTGCTCTCTTACTCTCTGCTCACACCTCCACCTCCACCTCCACCAGACTCACCACTCACAGTACTCCCCTCCCCCGCTTCCGTTCACTCTTGCATAATCACTGCAACACACTTCATTCCACCTCCTTCTTCTCATATTTATACACTCGCCACTACTGTAACCTTCACTTCCCCAGCCCTCACATCTTACACACTGCATTATAACTATTCCACATGACAGGCTCATTCTCTAAACACCTCACAAGACTGTCATTAACACATTCCTTCTGTCTTGCACACAACTTGAGGCAGGAGGCTACCACCAGTGGAGGCCTCGTCTGCCTGCACACCCTCTCCACTCTCGAAGAAAATGTGCTGGCCATCACAGGCAGGCGGAGAGTCATGACTGTGGTGAGTGGCAACGCTGGAGCAGACGTTACACAAGGTTTCTTCACACCTTATCCTCTTTCTCCCTACTTCTATCTCACCCTACACAATCTGCATGACAAACTGCAGCTACTTTCACCAGCCACTTCTTTCTCTGCTCTGTCTTCACACTAAAATCTAACCCTTATCCCTCTCTTTCAATTCAGATGCTGAAAGCGTGTAGATACCTCTGCTGCTTCAGAAAGAGGAGGGTAGCCTTCCTGAAGTTGCATTGTCACTTGATCTGACCGTAGCAAGCACCAGCTCAGTCTGGCACCACGAGTACTTTGGAGGCTAGGCTAGAGGACGGGTCATCACGTGGTGAAACACTGGGTATAAGTGTTTAGGAAATAGGTCACGGGGATAGGACGCCACAGGTGCCAGCTCACTGGAGGGCGAGATCACATACTAGCTGTGCTGCAGAGGGCTTAGATGCTGACTTTGAGAGCCCAGCCTACCGAAGAAGGCTGATGGGCATACACCAGGAAATGGTAGTGCACTGGTCAGCCTGCCAGCAAACTTGTGCACAATGACTCAGAGCATGGAGGAGCCCAGCTCCAACTTGTGTCGGGACTTCACGCAGAGAATGGGGACCATTCTATCCAACATGGACCGAGCAATCAGTCCCATGAACACAACAATGGCACCTGCAATAGGAACATAGGAACAGGAGTAGGCCATTCAGCCCCTTGTGCCTGCTCCGCCATTTGATAAGATCATGGCTGATCTGTGATCTAACTCCATATACCTGCCTTTGGCCCATATCCCTTAATACCTTTGGTTGCCAAAAAGCTATCTATCTCACATTTAAATTTAGCAATTGAGCTAGTATCAATTGCCGTTTGTGGAAGAGAGTTCCAAACTTTTACCACCCTTTGTGTGTGTAGAAATTTTTTCTAATCTCACTCCTGAAAGGTCTGGCTCTAATTTTTAGACTGTGCCCCCTACTCCTAAAATCCCCAACCAACGGAAATAGTTTCTCTCTATCCACCCTATCTGTTCCTCTTAATATCTTATAAACTTCGATCAGATCACCCCTTAACCTTCGAAACTCTAGAGAATACAACCCCAATTTGTGTAATCTCTCCTCGTAACTTAACCCTTGAAGTCCGGGTATCATTCTAGTAAACCTACGCTGCACTCCCTCCAAGGCCAATATGTCCTTCCGAAGGTGCGGTGCCCAGAACTGCTCACAGTACTCCAGGTGTGGTCTAACCAGAGTTTTGTATAGCTGCAGCATAACTTCTGCCCCCTTGTACTCTAGTCCTCTAGATATAAAGGCCAGCATTCCATTAGCCTTATTGATTATTTTCTGCACCTGTTCTTGACACTTCAATGATCTATGTACCTGAACCCTTAAGTCCCTTTGGACATCCACTGTTTTTAACTTTTTACCATTTAGAAAGTACCCTGTTCTATCCCTTTTTGATCCAAAGTGGATGACCTCACATTTGTCTACATTGAATTCCATTTGCCACAGTTTTGCCCATTCACCTAATCTATCAATATTGCTTTGTAATTTTATGTTTTCATCTCCACTGCTTACAATGCCACCAATCTTCGTGTCATCGGCAAACTTGGATATAAGACTTTCTATGCCTTCATCTAAGTCGTTAATAAATATTGTGAATAATTGAGGCCCCAAGACATATCCCTGCGGGACTCCACTAGTCACATCCTGCCAATGGAGCCTCCGCTGACAGCTTCCTTTGCAACTTATACTGCTGCCATGGAAGCTCAGACGGCTGCCATCCTGGCTTTGAGGCCATTGCTGACAGGGCTTCCAGCGCATCACATCACCCCTGCACTCTGTTCTAGTACAGAGCCATAGGAGTGCTGAGGCACAGACCCAGAAGAGTGGCCTTGGCTCCATTCTGTCCTCTCTCAGGATGACAGCATGGCTGCTCCCCTGCCACCCACTCCATCAGTGCCCTGGTTAGTGCCACACAGCCAACTGAGGCCAGAATGCTCCAGCCCACAAGATACTGCCGGCTGCAGCCAGACCCTCAAGGCCCACAGTTGCTCGAGGTCACCCACCATGGCCATCTGAAGTGTCCTCAATGGAAGCTCAGCAGCCTTCCACCTTCCAAGCTGTAACCACTGGGAAAACACTTCATAGGAGCACTAGGTAGGTAAACAAGCACAGAAGACAGGCGCTCAGAGTTTGCACAAGGGCGATTATTAATTATTTTTTGTTAACTATTAGGTATAGATGAAATTGAATTGTTGGACACATTTGTTTTTTGTTCTGGATTTGATGTTGATGTTTATATTTGTACTGGCAAGACCCAGAAGGCTGGACTGAAGGAAGGTAATCAGATGGTGGTAGTAAGGACTGTGGTGATGAGGGTTGCATGACTGTTGATGTATTGGGGACGGGAAGGATATTTCAGGTGAATCGTTCTTGGATGAGCTGCTCTCTGAGAGCTTTGGCAGGTAAGGGCACTGGTGGTCGATGCTGCTCCTGCTTCTCCTCATGTGGCACTTCTTGCTGCCCAGGTGGCGGTAAGGTCTGGTACCATATGATGGCAAAGTTATGGAGCAGATGACCACAAATCTGGATACTCGCTCAGGGCTGTACTGGAAAGTTCCTCTGTAAATTTCCAGGCAATCGAAGTGTTGCTTGAGCATGCTGACTGTCTGCTCGATGACGTTTCTGGTGGCAGCATGGCTCTCATTGTAGGCCAGTTCTGCAGCCATGCCCCAGTTCCTGACAGGAGTCATGAGCCATGTCTGAAGGGCATAGCCCTCGTCACCCAATGGCCAGCCTGTAACCTGACAGCCTGGTTGGAACAAAGGCGGCACAGAAGACTGGCGCAGGATGAACGAATCATGGCTGTTGCCAGGAAATCGGACACACACCTGCATGATGTGTTGATTGTGGTCGCAAACAAGTTGGACATTGAAGGAATGGAATCCCTTTCTGATGACAGTGATGCCAGCATGGTGATGGGGAGCACACAAGGCAATGTGGGTGAAGACTATGGCACCTTGCACCCTGGGGAAGCCTGCAATATGGATGAAGACTATGGCACCTTGCACCCTGGGGAAGCCTGCAATATGGATGAAGACTATGGCGCCTTGCACCCTAGGGAAGCCTGCAAGGTGGGTGAAGACTTGTGCTCTTGTCCTGCTTCACTCTGTCCATGGGGAAGGAGATGTGGATGTTCCTCCTAGCGTAGAGAGCCTCGGTGACCTCAACAGTGGACTGCAAACTAGGAGATGTCGCTGATGTCACCTCCTGCAGCCTAGAAGGAGCCTGTGGAATATAAGTTAAGGGCCATGGTGACCATGACAGCAACAGGAAGTGCTGTCCATGCTCTGGTTTGAGGCTCGAATTGTGGCTGCAGCAGGTGACATAGCTCGGGGATAGTCTCCTTTGTGAAGTAAAGGTGCTTCATACATTGCTCCTCAGTGATGTAGGAGAAGTGCTCCCTGAAGACCCACTGTGGATTTGACCTATATAATGTCTCCTCCTTCTCCCAGCTGCCCCTGCTCTCTCCTGTCTTCTTGGCTGCTCCCCCTTGTCCTCCAGCCCCAAAGGCAGACCTACCAGACCACCCATGGCTGCAGTAAAACTGTTTTGAAGACAGAAAAAAGCAGTCCAGCACCAGCAAAAACTTCTTTGCAGAAGTCAGAATTAAGTTTTATAACGCAGAAAATAGGCCAAAAAATGCCCATAAAAGCAGCCTAAAAGGACGAGCAGCAACTAACCTGTAGGTAGTGAATGAGCCCTTCTGCTGGAGGGTCCTTCCCGCCTGTTAGCGCCATGAGTTGATGAGTGAGATAATCAGATGGTGAGTCATACACTGGGGCAGCCCAATATCATAACAGAATACTATAACAAATGTAGGACTCTTATTTAAATATTTAGCGTTTAACATACTTCCAGCATACATCCTGGGCATCTACACAGCAGCCGATCCAACATAGTGGTAAGTGCACTTCCGGTGCAGGATGAGAGTGTGTACCACCCACCATATTGGATGCTTAGGCACATGTTTTGTGCCTGAAAAATGGGCATGGCACCAACTAATTTCTAGGCCATCGATTTCGCAATTGGTCGCTTGGGGCGAGTAGCCGTGCCCATATGGAGCTCTGGTCAGGAAATCGCGGGCCCCTAGTGCCTGATTTTATATCCATTTAATTCAGGCACCACGGTACTGTAATTTGCTGGTCAGCCCTCCATGTGAGTGCCATTCCTCATTCGGACCGCCCAATCGGGGAATCAGCACTTATATTTTCTATAAATTTAAATTCACCTTGTGAGTTGGTGTGTGACAGAACGAGAGCAAAAGAGGGAAAAGGAGAGAATTGATTTTCAAAATGAACAGCAAAAAATCCAACATAAGGTTTCAAAAACACCACCCAGAATAAACTTTTTCTACATTGCCCGAATGAAACTGCGCATACTCATACATCAAAAGAAGACCCTCGTGTGTCACAGGTTCACACTCCTAAAGTAAAGGCAAATTTCACTGCTAACCATTTCCTTACAGAGCTGTTGTGAATAGTAAATATGGCATTCGAATATTCAACTGACCCCGGGGTTGCATATTTGAATATTCAGTTTATTAGACTTGCTTATGGAGCCAAGTCATTCTATCCTTGCAGCAATGCCACGCTTATGCTCAATCAAACGATGTAAACTGTACACAGTTCCTCTTAATGTTGCAGTGAACAGACAGATAACTAGCTGGTGAAGTGACACAGCAAAGCACTTGCATTTAAAAGATCACAATCAGCTTGTGACTTTCCTTTGATATACCCCAGCATTCAGTGACAGCCCTCGTCCCTTGTCCTGTTATCTGCTTTTCTGTGCCTTGAACTGTAAAGCCGCTTTTATAACATGACAGATCTATGCAAGTGAACTGGCTCCCAATGTCTGCATCCTTCGCAGCTGGTGACAACCCCAAAGTAAACTCACCATTGAAACTGGGTCTTCCTAACCACCAGCCTTGATGAATTCAGCAAGATTATTCTGGTTGCCACTGGGTATGCTGGACCAGCGAGTCATGTCCTCCTTTAAGACGCTCCTTAAAAGCTACCTCTTTGATCAAGCTTTTGGTCACCTATCCTAATATATCCTTACGTGGCTCGATGTTAAATTTTGTCTATTTATATAATCTAGTTTATATTGCCTCTCCTTGTTCTTCCTACCGAAATGTGTCACTTTGCATTTTCTGCGTTAAATTTCATCTGCCACGTGTCTATCCATTCCACCAGCCTGTCTATATCCTCTTGACGTCTATCACTATCATCCCCACTGTTCACTACACTTTCAAATTTTGAAATTGTGCCCTGTACACCCAAGTCCAAGTCATTAATATATATCAATAAAAGCAATGGTCCTAGTACCGACCCCTGGGGAACACCACTGTACACCTCCTTCCAGTCCGAAAAACAACCGATCACCACTACTCTCTGCTTCCTGTTACTTAGCCAATTCTGTATCCATGCTGCTATTGCCCCCTTTATTTCATGGGCTTCAATCTTGATGACAAGCCTATTATGCGGCACTTTATCAAATGCCTTTTGAAAGTCCACATCAACCGTATTGCCCTCATCGACCCTCTCTGTTACTTCGTCAAAAAACTCTATCAGGTGAGTTAAACACGATTTGCCTTTAGCAAATCCGTGCTGGCTTTCCTTAATCAATCCACACTTGTCCAAGTGACTGCTGATTCTGTCCCGGATTATTGTTTCTAAAAGTTTCCCCACCACTGAGGTTAAACTGACTGGCTTGTAGCTGCTGGGTTTATCCTTACACCCTTTTTTGAACAAGGGTGTAACATTTGTAATTCTCCAGTCATCTGGCATCACCCTGTAACTAAGGGTGTTTGGAAGATTATGGCCAGTGCCTCCGCAATTTCCACCCTAACTTCCCTCAGCAACCTAGGATGCATCCCATCCGGACTGGGTGACTTATCTACTTTCTAGTACCTCCTCTTTATCAATTTTTAGCCCATGCAATATCTCAACGACATCTTCCTTTACTGAGACTCTGGCAGCATCTTCTTTGGTAAAGACAGATGCCTCTGTCACCAGTACCTCGGCTATGCCCTCTACCTCCATGAGTAGATCTCCTTTTTGGTCCCTGATAGGTCCTACCCCTCCTCTTACTACCCGTTTACTATTTACATGCCTATAAAAGATTTTTGGATTCCCTTTTATGTTTGCCGCCAGTCTATTCTCATACTCTCTCTTTGCCCCTGTTATTTCCTTTTTCACTTCCCCTCTGAACTTTCTATATTCAGCCTGGTTCTCACTTGTGTTATCAACCTGACATCTGTCATATGCTCCTTTTTTCTGCTTCATCTTACTCTCTTTTGTCATCTAGGGAGCTTTAATTGCCTTAACTTTCTCCCTCATGGGAATGTACCTAGTCTGTACCTGAACCATCTCCTCCTTAAAAGTCGCCCATTGTTCAATTACAGTTTTGCCTGCCAATCTTTGATTCCAATTTACCCGGGCCAGATCTGCTCTCATCCCACTGAAATTGGCCCTCCTCCAACTGAGTATTTTTTACTTTAGAGTGGTCCATGACCTTTTCCATTGCTATTCTAAACCTTATGATACTATGATCGCTGTCCCCTAAATATTCCCCCACTGAAACTTGCTGCATTTGCCCTGCCTCATTCCCTAGAACCAAGTCCAGCAATGCCTCCTTCCTCGTTGGGCTGGAAACGTACTGGTTAAGAAAGTTCTCCTGAACACATTTCAAAAATTCCTCCCCCTCTTTGCCCCTTATTATTACTATCCCAATCTATATTAGGATAGTTGAAGTCCCCCGTTATCACTACTCTATGGCTTTTGCACCTCTCTGTAATTTCCCTGCAAATTTGCTCCTCTATATCCTTCCCATTAGTTGGTGGCCTATAGAATACACCCAGTAGTATAGTGGCATCACTATTGTTTCTTAACTCTAACCAAATAGATTCTGTCCTTGACCCCTCCAGGACATCCTTTCTCTCCAGTACTGGAATACTCTCCTTAATCAATACTGCCATCCCCCCTCCTTCCTTCCTTTTCCTATCTTTCCTGAACACCTTGTATCCAGGAATATTTAGTACCCCAACGCTGCCCTTTTTTGAGTCAGGTCTCCGTTATTGCCATAACATCATATTCCCATGTGGCTAATTATGCCTGCAGGTCTCCAACCTTGTTTAACATGCTTTGTGTTTACACACATGCACTGTAAACCTATCTTAGACTTTCTTGTACTCTGCCTTAGATTGGTCCCATCTACTACTGTACTATTTCTTGATCTGGTGCTATCTTTCTCTCCCAATCCTTTTTGCGCCTTGTTTCTCCTTTCCAATGCTACATCCTGGTGCCCATCCCACTGCCAAATTAGTTTAACCCCCCCCCACCACAGCACTAGCGAACCTCCCCACGAGGACGTTGGTCTCGGTTCCATTGAGGTGCAACCCGTCCGGCCTGTACAGGTCCCACCTCACCCAGAACTAGTCCCAATGCCCCAGGAATCTAAAGCCCTCCCTCCTGCACCATCTCTCCAGCCACGCATTCATCTGCTGTATCCTCCTATTTCTATACTCGACGGGGGCTGGCACAAGGAGTAATCCGGAGATTACTACCTTTGAGGTCTGCTTCTTAATCTCTTTCCTAACTCCTTAAAATCTGCCAGCAGAACCTCATTCCTCTTTCTACCTATGTCGTTGGTACTGATATAGACCACGACCTCTGGTTGTTCACCCTCCCCCTCCAGAATGTTCTGCAGCTGCTCAGTGACATCCTTGACTCTGGCACCAGGGAGGCAACATACCATCCTGGAATCATGTCTGCGGCCGCAGAAACGCCTGTCTGCTCCCCTATCTATAGAATCCCCGATCACTATTGCTCTCCTGACCTTTCTCCTCCCTCCCGTACAGTTGAGCGACCCATGGTGCTATGGTCTTGGCTCTGGCTGCAATCCCCAAAGGAACCCTCAGCGAGATGCCCTCAAGGGTCTCCTGCACTACCTGCCTGGTCCTCCTTGTCTGTCTGGTGGTCACCCAGTCCCTCTCTGCCTGCACTCTCTTAAGCTGCGGGGTTACCGCCTCCTGAAACGAGCTATCCACGTAGCTCTCAGTCTCACTGATGAACTGCAGTGACTCCAGCTGTTGCTCAAGCTCCAAAATCTTGAGCTTGAGCTCCTCCAGCTGACGACACTTCCTGCTCATGTGATTGTCCAGGTCACGGGAAGCATCCTGGAGTTCCCACATGGCACAAGATGTGCATTCCACAGGACTGAAGTGCCCTGCCATGCCTCGATTTATTAGATTATTAACTATACTTAACTGAATATAAACTAAAGGCTTAAAAAAACTCACCAGCTACTCACCAATCAGCTCCTTCCCTTGTGCTGGTGTCACTTTGTTTTTTTTCTCTCTCTCCCTGACGTTCACTCTCCGACCCCTGCCTTTTTATGGGCCGCTCCCTCTCCTCTCCTCTCGGGCCTCGGACTCCCACCTTTTTATGGTCCGTTCCCTCTCCTCTCCTCTCGGGCCTCGGACTCCCGCCTTTTTATGGGCCGTTCCCTCTCCTCTCCTCTCGGGCCTCCCACTCCCGCCTTTTTATGGCCGTTCCCTCTCCTCTGCTCTCGGGCCTCTGACTCCCGCCTTTTTATGGGTTGCTCCCTCTCCTCTGTTCTGCCTCCTCAGCCTCAGTAGTTGCTGGGATTATCCCTCTCCCCTTTTTTGAACAGGGGAGTAACATTTGCAATCCTCCAGTCCTCTGGTACTGCTCCCATATCTAAGGAGGATTGGAAGATTTTAGCCAGATCCTCTGCTATCTCCAACGTTGCTTCCCTCAACAACCTACCATGCATCCCATTCTAGAAAAGTGACTTTTCTACTTTGAGCACTGCCAACCTTTTAAGTACCTCCTCTTTATGTTTTTATCCTATTCAATTTCTTTACTACCTCCTCCTTTACTGTGACATTGGCAGCATCCTCTTCTTTAGTGAAGACAGATGCAAAGTATTAATTCAGGACCTCAGCCATGCCCTCTGCCTCCACAAGAAGAACTCCTTTTTGGTCCCTAATCGGCCTCACCCTTCAGTGGCTGAGGTACTAAATGAATACTTCGCATTGGCCGTCACTAGAGAAGAGGATACTGCCATTGTAGCAGTAAAGGAGGAGGTAGTAGCGATAATGGATGGGATAAAAATAAAGTGGAGGTACTTAAAAGATTGGCAGTACTCAAAGTAGAAAAGTCACCCCATACAGATGGGATGCATTCTAGGTTAGTGAGGGAAGCAAGGGTAGAGATGTTACACCCCTGTTCACAAGAGGGGAGAGGGATAAACCCGACAATTACAGGCCAGTCAGCCTAACATTGGTGGTGGGGAAACTTTTAGATACAATAATCCGGAACAAAATTAATTGGCACTTGGAAAAATAAGGGCCAATAAATAAAAGTCAACACTGATTTGTTAAAGGAAAATTGTGTTTGACTGACTTGATTGAGTTCTTTGATGAAGTAACGGAGAGGATAGATGAGGGTAGTGCGGTTGATGTTGTGTATTTGGACTTTCAAAAGGCATTTGATAAAGTACGCATAATACACTTGTTAGCAACTTAAAGCCCATGGGATTAAAGGGACAGTGGCAGCATGAATACAAAATTGGCTCAGGGACAGAAAACAGAGTAGTGGTGGATGATTGTTTTTCAGACTGGAGGGAAGTATACAGTGGTGTTCTCCAGGGGTCAGTATTAGGACCACTGCTCTTTTTGATGCATATTAATGACCTGGGCTTGTGGATAAAGGGTATAATTTCAAAGTTTGGAGATGACACAAAATTCGGAAATGTGGAGGATAGTAACAGACTTCAGGATCACATAGATAGGCTGGTGAAATGGGCAGACTCTTCCATCACCATCCCTGGGTATGTCCTGTCCCACTGGCAGGACAGACCCACCAGAGGTGGCGGTACAGTGATATACAGTCAGGAGGGTGTGGCCCTGGGAGTCCTCAACATTGACTCCGGACCCCATGAAATCTCATGGCATCAGGTCAAACATGGGCAAGGAAAGCTCCTGCTGATTACCACCTACCGTTCTCCCTCGGCTGATGAATCACTCCTCCTCCACTATGTTGAACACCACTTGGAGGAAGCACTGAGGATAGCAAGGGCACAGAATGTACTCTGGGTGGGGGATTTCAATGTCCATCACCAAGAGTGGCTTGGTAGCACCACTACTGACCGAGCTGGCCGAGTCCTGAAGGAAATAGCTGCCAGACTGGGCCTGCAGCAGGAGGTGAGCGAACCAACATGAGGGAAAAACTTACGTGACCTTGTCCTCACCAATCTACCTGTCGCAAATGCATCTGTCCATGACCATATTGGTAGGAGTGACCATCACACAATCCTTGTGGAGACGAAGTCCCGTCTTCGCACTGAGGGCACCATCCAACGTGTTGTGTGGCACTACCACCATGCTAAATGGGATAGATTCAGAACAGATCTAGCAGCTCAAAACTAGGCATCCATGAGGCGCTGTGGGCCATCAGCAGCAGCAGAATTGTATTCCAGCACAATCTGTAACCTCATGGCCCGGCATATTCCTCACTCTACCATTACCAATAAGCCAGGGGATCAACCTTGGTTCAATAAGGAGTGTGGAAGAGCATGCCAGGAGCAGCACCAAGCGTACCTAAAAATGAGGTGACAACCTGGTGATGCTACAACTCAGGACTACATGCATGCTAAACAGCGGAAGCAACATGCTATAGACAGAGCTAAGCGATTCCACAACCAACAGATCAGATCAAAGCTCTGCAGTCCTGCCACATCCAGTCGTGAATGGTGATGGACAATTAAACAACTAACGGGAGGAGGAGGCTCTGCAAACATCCCCATCCTCAATGATGGCGGAGTCCAGCACGTGAGTGCAAAAGACAAGGCTGAAGCGTTTGCAACCATCTTCAGCCAGAAGTGCCGAGTGGATGATCCATCTCGGCCTCCTCTCGATATCCCCACCATCACAGAAGCCAGTCTTCAGTCAATTCGATTCACTCCACGTGATATCAAGAAGCGGCTGAGTGCACTGGTTACAGCAAAGGCTATGGGCCCCGACAACATCCCGGCTGTAGTGCTGAAGACTTGTGCTCCAGAACTAGCTGCGCCTCTAACCAAGCTGTTCCAGTACAGCTACAACACTGGCATCAACCTGACAATGTGGAAAATTGTCCAGGTATGTCCTGTTCACAAAAAGCAGGACAAATTCAATCTGGCCAATTACCGCCCCATCAGTCTACTCTCAATCATCAGCAAAGTGATGGAAGGTGTCGTCGACAGTGCTATCAAGCGGCACTTACTCACCAATAACCTGCTCACCGATGCTCAGTTTGGGTTTCCCCAGGACCACTCAGCTCCAGACCTCATTACAGCCTTGGTCCAAACATGGACAAAAGAGCTGAATTCCAGAGGTGAGGTGAGAGTGACTGCCCTTGACATCAAGGTAGCATTTGACCGAGTGTGGCCACAAGGAGCTTGAGTAAAATTGAAGTCAATGGGAATCAGGGGGAAAACTCTCCAGTGGCTGGAGTCATACCTAGCACAAAGGAAGATGGTAGTGGTTGTTGGAAGCCAATCATCTCAGCCCCAGGATATTGCTGCAGGAGTTCCTCAGGGCAGTGTCCTAGGCCCAACCATCTTCAGCTGTTTCATTAATGACCTTCCCTCCATCATAAGGTCAGAAATGGGGATGTTCGCTGATGATTGCACAGTGTTTAGTTCCATTTGCAACCCTTCAAATAATGAAGCAGTCCGAGCCTGCATGCAGTAAGACCTGGACAACATCTGGGCTTGGGCTGATAAGTGGCAAGTAACATTCGCACCAGATAAGTGCCAGGCATTGACCATCTCCAACAAGAGAGAGTCTAACCACCTCCCCTTGACATTCAACGGCATTACCATCACCGAATCTCCCACCATCAACATCCTGGGGGTCACCATTGACCAGAAACTTAACTGGACCAGCCATATAAATACCCTGGCTACAAGAGCAGGTCAGAAGCTGGGTATTCTGTGGCGAGTGACTCACCTCCTGACTCCCCAAAGCCTTTCCACCATCTACAAGACACAAGTCAGGAGTGTGATGGAATACTCTCCACTTGCTTGGATGAGTGCAGCTCCAACAAAACTCAAGAAGCTCGACACCATCCAGGACAAAGCAGCCCACTTGATTGGCACCCCATCCACCACCCTAAACATTCATTCCCTTCACCACTGGTGCACAGTGGCTGCAGTGTGTACCATCCACAGGATGCACTGCAGCAACTCGCCAAGGCTTCTTCGACAGCACCTCCCAAACCCACGACCTCTACCACCTAAAAGGACAAGAGCAGCAGGTACATGGGAACAACACCACCTGCACGTTCCCCTCCAAGTCACACACCATCCCGACTTGGAAATATATCGCCATTCCTTCATCGTCGCTGGGTCAAAATCCTGGAACTCCCTTCCTAACTGCACTGTGGGAAGCCAAATGGCCTCCTCCTGTGCTGAACCATACTCTGATACCATGATACTATGATATGTTTATAAAACTCTTTTGCTTCCCTTTTACATTACCCGCTAATCTCTTCTCATATACTCTCTTTGCCCCTCTTTATCCTTTTTCAGTTCTCCCCTGTACTTTCTGTATTCAGCTTTGTTCTGTACTGTATTATGAGCACAACATTTATCATAAGCCTCCTTTTTCTCTTTCAATTTAATTTCCATATCTTTAGTCATCCAGGGAGCCCTAGCTTTGGATGCCCTTCTTTTCACCCTCATGGAATGTATCTAGTCTGCACTCGAACTATCTCCTCTTTGAAGGTTTCCCATTGCTCATTCTTTGTTTCCAATTCACCTGGGCTAGATCGCCTTTCAACTCACTGAAATTAGCCCTCCTCCAGTTGAGTATTTTCACGTTTTGTTGTTCCTTGCCCTTTTCCAAAGCTACTCTAAACCTAATGATATTGTGATCAATTTTTCTCAAATGCTCTACCACTGAAAGATGCTCCACTTACCCCACTTCATTCTCCAGAATTAGATCCAGCATTGCTTTCTTTTTTGTTGAGCTGGAAACATACTGATCAAGAAAGTTCTCTTGTACACATTTCAAGAATTCCTCCCCCTCTTTGCCCTCTACACTGTTATTTTCTTAGTCTAAATTAGAATAATTGAAGTCCCCCATTATCACTACTCCATAGTTCTTGCAGCTTTCTGAAATTTGCCTGCAAATTTAGTCCTCTATCTCCTTTGCACTATTTGGTGGCCTATAGTATACACCCAGCAGTGTGATAGCTCCTCTATAGTTCCTTAAATCCAGCCAATTAGATTCTGTCTTTGAACCCTCAAGCACACCATCTCTTTCCAGTGCTGTATCCACTTATCCACTTTGTCCAAAGTTATCCACTTCGGTAGCAAAAACAGAAATGCAGAGTATTTTTTAAATGGTAAGAGATTGGGAAATGTTGATGTTCAAAGGGACCTGGATATCCTTGTACATGAGTCACTGAAAGCTCACATGCAGGTGCAGCAAGCAATTAGGAAGGCGAATGGTATGTTGGCCTTTATTACAAGAGGATTTGAGTACAGGACTAAAGATGTCTTACTGCAATTATATAGGGCCTTGGTGAGACCGCACCTGGAGTATTGTGTATAATTTTGGTCTCTGTATTTAAGAAAGGATATACTTGCCATAGAGGGAGTTCACCAGACTGATTCCTGGATGGCGGGATTGTCGTATGAGGAGAGATTGAGTAGACTAGGCCTGTATTCTGTAGAGTTTAGAAGATTGAGAGGTGATCTCATTGAAACATACAAAATTCTTACAGGGCTTGACAAGGTAGATGCAGGGAGGATGTTTCCCCTGGCTGGGGAATCTAGAACCAGGGGTCACAGTTCAGAATAAAGGGTAGGCCATTTAGGACTGAGATGAGGAGAAATGCCTTCACTCAGAGGGTGGTGAATCTTTGGAATTATCTCCCCCAGAGGGCTGTGGAGGTTCAGTCATTGAGTAGATTCAAAACAGAGATCGATAGATTTCTAGATATTAAAGGCACCAAGGGATATGGGGATAGTGCAGGAAAATAGTGTTGAGGTAGAAGATCAGCCATGATCTTGTTGAATGGCGGAGCAGGCTCGAGGGGCTGGATGGCCTGCTCCTATTTCTTATGTTCTTATGTAACAGTAAGTGGAGCATCTTCCAGTGGTACAGCATTTGAGAAACAGTGATCAACACTACGCACCTCACCTCCTTTTTTTCCTTCCCTATCTTTCCTGAATATTTTGTAGCCAGGAATATTAAGTTCCCAATCCTCCCTTTGTTTGAGCCTGTCTCCGTTATATAGTAATACCATGTGGCAATTTGTGCCTGCAGCTCACCAACCTTATTTACCACGCTCCGTGCATTTATGGACATGCACCCCAAACCCATCCTAGTCTGTCTCGTATTTCCCCACTGACTGATCCCTCCTATTTCTGAACTAGTCTTTATTCTAATGCTGTTTGTCTCTTCCAACTATCTGTACACCCTGGTTTCTCCTTTCTAATACTTCATCCTGGTGCCCCTCCCCCTGCCAAATTAGTTCAAACCCACCTCCACAGCACTAGTTAACTTCCTCGAAAGGACATTCGTCCCAGTCCTATTGAGGTGCAACCTGTCCATCTTGTAGAGGTCCCTCCTGCCCCAGAACTGATCACAATGCCCCAGGAATGTGAAGCCCTCCCTCCTGCACCATTGCTCCAGCCACGCATTGACCTGTCTTATCCTACTATTCCTAGACTCACTAGCGCATGACATGGGGAGTCATCCAGAGGTTACTACCTTTGAGGTCCTGCTCTTTAACTTCCTCCGGAGCTCCTGAAACTCTGACTGCAGGAACTCAACCCTATTCCTTCTTATGTCGTTGGTTTCAACACAGACAACAACTTCTGGCTGTTCCCCTTCCACCCGCAGAATATTCTGCACCTGTTCAGTGATGTCCCTTACGCTGGCATTAAGGAGGCAACATAAGACTCACGTCAGCAGTTGCAGAAATGCCTAAATAACCCCCTATTGAACCCCCTATGACCACTGCATTTCTACACATTACTGTGCCGCCTTGTGCAGTCATTTGCCACATGGTGCTCTGCTCTGGATTGCAGTCCTTCGAAGTGTCATCACCCTCATCAGCCCTGAAAACCGGTTTGTGAGCACCCCATTCCCGGTGGATTCCTGCATTGCCTGCCTCTTCCTACCCTGTCAGATGGCCACCCACTTGCTATCCTGAAATCTCTGTGGCTGAGGTGTGACCACCTCCTGGAACATGCGATCCAGGAAATTTTCAACCTGCCGTATGCCCTGCAATGACTCCAGGGAGCTAGTTTAGTAGCCCCTTAACTCCTATATTGTTCAATAGGAAGATAAATAAATAAATAAATCAGAAATTTTATGGTACATTTTAACTTCCAGCCCGGAAGGAAGCGGGGTGGGGGGGCAGGGAGAGATTTCCAGGTGCAAAACCCGTAAAGTAAGTGGGCGGGTTGAGATCTGTGCTGGCAACCTTAATGAGGCCCATCAATGGCACTTCCGGGTTTCATCCCGACAGCCAGCCTGATTGACAGCAGGTCACAGCCGGGGATCAGAGGGAGGGAGGGAGGGATCATAGGCTTGGGAAAGGATCGGGTGGAGTAGCCCAGGAGAAAGTCGGGGTGTAGGGTGGGGAGAAGATCGGGGGCTGAAAAGATCGGGGGGCTGAGGAAGAGATCGGGGGCTGAGGAAGAGGTTGGGGGACTGAGAAGAAGATCGAGGGGCTGAGAAGAAGATTGGGGGGCTGAGAAGAAGATTGGGGGGCTGAGAAAGAGATCGGGGGGGCGCTGAGGAAGAGGTCAGGCGGCTGAGTTAGAGATCGGGGGGCTGAGAAGAAGATTAGGGGGCTGAGGAAGAGATCGGGGGCTGAGGAAGAGGTCAGGGGGCTGAGATAGAGATCGGGGGGCTGAGAAGAAGATTAGGGGGCTGAGGAAGAGATCGGAGGCTGAGGAAGAGGTCAGGGGGCTGAGGTAGAGATCGGGGGCTGAGAAGAAGATTGGGGGCTGAGAAAAAGATCAGAGGTCGCTGCAGGTCGGGCGAAGAGACGGAGGAGGTAGGTGGGGTACACCACGGTGGGGTGGTCCACCATCGGGGGGGGGGGTGGCAGCATCGTGGGGGTGGTGATCGGTCGACCGTGGGCGTCCTGACGGCCAGGTGAGCTTGTTGGGCCTGGATGAAGCACTCCTGCTCCTCCGGGCCCACAAGCAGTGGAATAAAAGCACTCACCTCATGGATCCGGCCCTTCCCGCCTGCTTTCACCTGACATGAATGGGAAGTGATGGGAAACCCGAACAGGTAAGGTTATAAATGCAAGTTGTTGTTGTTGTCGTGAGCCAATGGCACTAGCATGGCACTTAACTCAATATTTTAAAGTAACCTCCATGTCTACTCCCAGGAGCTGAGTTCCAGTCAATTTTTAATGCCCCCTTTTATGTTTCAGAACAGCTTCAAACAGTAGTTCTGCACTCAGTGGGGCAGCTGAGTTAGGTCGACCGGGGGGCCAGATTGGAATGGGAGGTCAATCTCAAGATTTGGCTAGCTTGATAGGAAAGGTGAGTGGGGAGTTCCCACTTACCTGGTCCGAAGGATGGCAGGTCAAATATCTTACATTAAATATAACAAAATATATAAATAAGTCACAAGTGTTAATATTTGTCAAGCTCTAAATGCTTGATACTACAATGAATGGCAGGCAACCAAAGCCACTCAGCAACATTAGTCAAACAGCAGGTCCTTGTCCTTTTCTTCCTCAAGTAGGACTCGCAGGCTGGACCTGGAGATCGAAGACGTTGACAGAGGTTTCTGACAGTGAAGCGGAGGTGGTCTCCAAAGCCCCATTGGCCGATCTCAAAACGAGTGTGGAGGGAGTGGGGGGGGGGGGGTCATCACTTACCCCTCCCTACCCCACCCCCATCACCACCGGCTACGCCATTGTCTTTACTCCCCCAATAGCTGCACAGGTTTATCCAGTGAGTAGCTAAGCCATGCAGAAAAGAAACTTCCCAGTTTAGTCCCCACTCTGTGCTGAGTTAGCTGATCTCAGTCCAGTAATGGTAGAGATGCCAGAGGTTTATCCAAGATTTTAGAAACAATCATTTACAGGCACAGTGATTTCTTTTCTTCCAGAGAATGTATTGTTCAGATTTTATGATGAATGCCACCCAATTTTTGGGTGAGTGGGCGGGAAGGTGGTGGGATCCATTGTATTTCCGATGGTTGACCTAAGGGAGCACCCCAAAACAAGTGGGTCTATTTAAAGGAGATGGTGATGATGTGACGACATCCATCATATGCCCATTTTCCTTCATCACTGCCTCATTTATACTCAGTGCCAATCACACCCACATAAAATGGGTATCCAACATTGCTAGGCACTACATCAAAAGGTGAAATGGATTTAAAGGGCCCAGCAGGCATTTTACAAGGATTCGCAGGAAGTTGACAGTGGCCATTTTATTCCGTTTTTTGTTGCTGACAAGTCCTTTACCATCTATCTCTGTCCCTTTTGCTGTGCGACTCCTCACCACCGCACCCACCATCACCACCACCACCACCACCACCTCCAATTTTAAAGATAGCACAATGGATTTCCCTTTAGGAATATCCCTTTATCTTTGTTTCTTGGAAGGAGAGGAGAAGAAGATGAGCAATAGATGGAGGTGATGCTAGTCAGATGGCACAAGAGGGGCATGGCATTGATTCCCAGCATCACCTAGCAGAAGACCCTATCTGTAGTTGACCCAGGAGCAGTGCTTGTGGAGGCTGCTCTTCACAAAGGAAACTATGAATGAGCTATGCTTCAACCTGACCTATAGTCCACCTCCACCACAGACATCGCACTGCCACTGAATGTAAAGGTCACAATAGCCCTGAACTTTTATGCTGCAAGATCATTCCAGGCTGCCAGTGGGTATATCAAGAATATTAGCCGATCAGTTGTACACGGATGCATAAAGCAAATCGCAGCTGTATTGTTTGCCAGACCATGTTAGTTCATCCACTTCCTTATGGACAACTGGCAGCAGCACGACAGGACACTGCAATTGCTCAATGTGGCAGGGCGCCCCAAGGTCCATGAAGTCATAGATTGCACCTGTAGATTGCACGTACTCCCTTGATCAATCCCATTACTTACATCAACGGAGAAATATTCCACTCCCTCAATGTATAGCTCGTTTGCAGCCAAAGGCACCACATGATGCATGTGCATGCTCGCCTTTTAATGGTGAGAGACTAGGAGCTATGGAAGAACAAAAGGATTTAGGTATCCAGGTACATAAATCACTAAAAGCTAGTAGACAGGTACAAAAAGTAATCAAAAAGGCTAATGAAAGTTGGCCTTTATCTCAAGGGGCTTGGACTACAATGGCGAGGAAGTTATTCCTCAGTTTTACAGAGCTTTGATCTGAACCCATCTGGAGTACAGTTTTGGGCACCAAACCTCAGGAAGGATATATTGACCTTGGAGGGGATGCAACGCAGATTCACCAGTATGATACCAGGGCTTGAAGGGTTAAATTATGAGGACAGGTTGCATAAACCTGGCTTGTATTCCCTTGAGTTTAGAAGGTTGAGGTGTGATCTAATTGGGGTATTCAAAATGATTAAATTATTCAATAGGGTAGATACAAAGAAACTATTTCCTCTAGTGGGGGAATCCGGAATAAGATGGCATACGCTTAAAGGTAGAGCTGGGCCATTTCGGAGTGAAACCAGGAAGAAATTTTTCACACAAAGGGTAGTGGAAATCTGGAACTCACTCTCCAAAGCTGTGGATGCTGGAACAATTGAAATTTTAAGACTGAGATCGATAGATTTTTATTAGGTCAGGATATCAAGGGATATGGAGCAAAGGCAGGTAAATGGAATTGAGGTACATATCAGCCATGATCTAACTGAATGGCGGAACAGGCCTGAGGGGCTGAATGGTTTCCTCCTGTTCCTTTGATTCTATGTTCTCTGCCAATATCCCTTCACTTTAATGCATTTTTTGACCCAGAAAGGCAAGGTGTCTTGAATCCTGGAAGATTAAGGATATTCTCTACAGCCAAGGTTGATCACACACCTTGCCAGGATTCCAGGTGAACACTGCTAAAACAAGGTCCATTCTTCCAACAGAGCCATCAGAGAGCAAATAATTGGAATATTGACTTCCGGTGCTTGGATTGAGCTATGGGCGCTTTGTAATATGGTCTGGCTAGGGTCTCAAGGATCATGATTGTGTGTTGCATGTTGCATAATGTTGCCTTACAAAGAGGCCTCATCATGGAAGACCCAGAAGAGCAAGGTACTTAAAGGCAGCAGGGGATCAGCCAAAGGAGCAGCAGCAGCACCAAGTCACATTTCAACCACCAATGGACTAATTGGTACTTACAAGGTTTTAGTTCAGTAAATCAGAACTGAAGCTTGTGTTTGCTGCAGTGAGCGGCATTATACTCACTGTGGGCAATCACTTACAACAAATGCCTGTGAGATTTGCTGAGGGCGGTTTTTCAGTTTTGCTCTACTTCTGGTTGAAAAGACCTAATGGTTGTTGAGTTTGTATCAGTCAAGTTAGAAGCTATCTCCGTTTTTTTGTCTGCCTTTCTGCAGCAGCCAATTTCACCTAATTGTGGAACCATCAGCAACAGAGTATGAAATCTTTCCTGCACTCTCCCAGTGCACACTGACTCTGGGAGCAAGTGCAAACCACTTTGTGAAGTTTGCACAAAGGAGTTGTTGATCCTGTCGGAGTGTATACAAGAGTTGCTCAGGCTGCTGGAATCTTTTGCCTATATTTTCTCCATGGTTCAGGCCAAGTTCAATGTGGAACTGTAAAGAAATGTTCAAAAACACTGGGGTCTACAATGTACCCCAAAAATTCAGCGTCAACAACTGGAGATCATATTCTTTTCCTACCCTTACCCAAATAATCTGTTACTGGTATATATAGTGCTGTCAATTTTCCGATATTAATTCTCGGGTTGTGGGCATTGCTGGTCAGGGTGACATTTATTGCCCATCCCTAGTTGCCCTTGAGAAGGTGGTGGTGGGCCTCCTTCTTGAACCGCTGCAATCCGTGTTTGTAGTGGTTTTAATACAATTGCTAGCTTGCTAGGCCACATCAGAGGGCAGTTAAGGGTCAACCACGTTGTTGTGGGACTGGAGTCACATATAGGTCAGACCAGATAAAGACGGCAGGTTTCCTTCCCAAAAGGGACATTAGTGAACCAGTTGGGTTTTTACGACAATACAATACCTTCATGGACACTTTTATTAAGTCCAGCTTTTTATTTCCAGATTTTTTAAAAACTGAATTCAAATTCTCAAACTGCTGTGATGGGATTTGAACTCACGTTCACTGGATTTACAGTACAGATAGCATTCCAGACATAGCCCTAAGGTTGCACTGCCCACTTGTATTGTCTTTAAGTGAGTTTTATGCTATTCAAATCCATCGAAAAAGCCATCAGAGTTTTCGTAGTATCATAGTATCATAGTAGGTACAGCAAAGGAGGAGGCCATTCAGCCCATTGTGCCTATTCCGCCTCTTTGAAAGAGCTATCCAATCAATCCCATTCCCCTGCTCTTTCCCCATAGCCCTGTAAATTCTTTCCCTTCAAGTATTTATCCAATTCCCTTTTGAAAGTTACTATTAAAACTGCCTCCAACACCCTTTCAGGTAGTGCATTCCAGATCATTACAACTTACTGTGTTAAAAAAAAGTTTCCTCATGTCGCCTCTGGATCTTTTGCTGATCACCTTCAATCTGTGTCCTCTGGTTATCGACCCTTCAGTGGAAACAGTGTCTCCTTATTTATTCTATCAAAACCCTTCATGATTTTGAAGACCTCTATCAAATCTCCCCTTAACCTCCTCTGTTCTAAAGAGAACAACCCCAGCTTCACCAATCTCTCCACATAACTGAAGTCCTTCATCCCTGGCACCGTTCTAGTAAATCTCTTCTGCACACTCTCTAAGGCCTTGACATCTTCCCTAAAATGTGGTGCCTAGAATTGAACACAATATTCCAGCTGCAGCCTAACCAGTGTTTTATAAAGATTGAGCATAACCTTCTTGCTTTTGCACTCTGTGCCTCTGTTAATAAAGCCCAGGATCCCATATGCTATTTTAATAGCCTTCTCAACTTGTCTTGCCACCTTCAAAGATTTGTGCACATACAGTCCCGGGTGTCTGTTCCTGTGCTCCCTTTAAAATTGTATCATTTAGTTTATGTTGCCTATCCTCATTCTCCCCACCATAATGTATCGCTTCACACTTCTCTGCGTTAAATTTCATCTGCCATATGTCTTCCCATTTCACCAGTCTGTCCATGTTCTCCTGAATTCTGTTACTATCCTTCACATTGTTTACTACATTTCCAAGTTTCATGTCATCTGCAAAGTTTGAAATTATGCCCTCTGTACCCAAGTCCAGGTCATTAATATATATCAAAAAGAGCAGTGGTCCCAATACTGACCTCTGGGGAATACCATTGTATACTTCCCTCCAGTCTGAAAAACAACCATTTACCACTACTCTCTGCTTTCTGTCCCTTAACCAATTTTATATCCACATTGTCACTGTCCCTTTAATCCCATGGCCTTTAATTTTGCTAACAAGTCTATTATGTCTTTTGAAAGTCCAGATACTCAACATCAACAGCACTGCCCTCATCAACGCTCTCTGTTCCTTTATCAAAGAACTCAGTCATAGAGTTATACAGCACGGATAGAGGCCCTTCGGCCCATCGTGTTCAAGTTAATTAAACACGATTTTCCTTTAACAAATCCATGCTGACTTTCATTTATTAGCCCATACTTTACCAAGTGCCAATTATTTTTTTGTTTCCCGATAATAATAAGAAATAGTTGCTTTATTTCCTAATTTTTTAATCCTTTGAGCCTTGTGATTGAGTTTTTTCAGCCAGACCTGATCAGGCTGGCGGTAGCCACCGTAACTTGTCCTCTGTCGTCACCTGTTGATCATTTAAAACAGGTTAAAGTTGATCTGGTTCTGCTTATAATGAGATCATGTAAACCTTTAGATTCCTGGCACTTAAATGGACTTTGGAGACTGGTTTCAGCCAATCAGATGTCAATCTCCAAAATGGATGGTCAGATCAGGAGGCAGAGGAAAATATTGTAAAGAATTAAAAAATATAAAAGTATATATATTATAGGAGCTTTTGTTAGTCAGAAATAAAGTAAAAACAAATTTAAAATAATATGGGAAAGAAGAGAAAACAATAAAAGGAAAACAGGATAAGCAGATGTCCTTGGAATGTCTGTTTTTATTTCAAAATGTTTTGAATGTTTATTTATTTGTAAGGAGGTAATGCAAGAGAAATAAAATTAGTTCTGACATCTGAGTAACTTTATTATTGTAATATATGAGTAATAAAATGAGTCCTGATGTCAGAGTAATTTTATTAATGGATATTGTTTTTACAATGTCACATTGTGTGAGCTAAAACTGATTTAAAATAACTGTCAGCCCATAGAAATTGGAATTACATGGACCTGCTGCAGTCTGGGTATTAAAATGATAAACAGAATATCCTGTACTAAATGACTGATTTCTGGGAATGAGGAAGGGACAGATGGGGAAGATGGGGAAAATGTATACGGATCAGGGAGTTTAGTGAGATCATAAAGTGCAAGAGTGACATTGGTATCGTTTTATTGCCGTTTAACAACACCAACACAAGCTGAATGAAGTGCTGTTGAAACAGCACTCAGTCTCACCCCTTGTGCTAGACTTGGTACATTTCTAGTTTCACCTGAAACTTGGGATGTTACTGTACAAGCTCAGGCCCAGGGGCAGAGCTGCTGAAGTTTGGGAGAAAACCAGTGCGCTCAGCCACACACACATATCAAAGTCATTATCAACGCTAGTCCACCAGCCCTTGGATTGGGGGAGGGTATAGTGATTGGACTTGTGCCAGAAATGAAGGTGATTGGTGTTACAAATTGGATAGCCAGGTGGTGAAGGATAGTATACTAGAACCTAGTCATCAGTTGCTTCCAAGCCTTTATTTACTGAGATTAACCCATATCCTAGATAAGCTCTCTTATAAATGGATACAAGAGAGTTCCCAATTGATATGCACCATCTGAATACAATTAACACTAATTGATATAAGTCACATGGATACAATTAACAATTGGACTCAATTCAGCTACTGCAATCGAACTAAAGCAACAAAAAGTTTTGGAGAGTCTGACAAGAAGTGAAGCAGAACTTTGAATTCTGGAGGAAATTGTACATCCTGTCATATCAGCAACCTGGTCTGGACGTCAAAACTATCCGATACCAACTGTTAATATAACAGCAGTAGAATGTGTCCTTTCTCCTTCCCTTTTGTGCCCTTGTGTCCTGAAGGCACTGATTCTTACTGGATACAGTTCCATGGGTGTGAGACACTCTCCAGTACCTCACCCCAGTAACCATTTTTCCCATTTGAGCTTAGACCTCCCAGTGTCACCAGGCTATTCACCATCGGGTTGTCACAGTGAAACCTGATCCTGTTCTCACCTGTGCGTGGATTCTCCTCTTCGGGGTGGAGCTCCGGGGGGGCATGACCTCCGCCCACCTCTCTGAATCCGTCCACACCTGATCCATTTCCTTGGGTCAGAGGTCATTCCATATGCCTGGTGGGTTCCTGATGGGATTCCCACTGTCAATTAGGAGCCTATTTGTAGGAGGGCAGCAGGGACACTGCTGCAACACCGTAAGAGGTGGTGAGGGACCCTAAAGGGGCAGAAGCATCCTGAAGATGGCAGCAAGACTCCCACTGAAGGCCTTGGCTGAGACTGAGGTTGTATCTGCTAAGGGATTTGGAGGGAGAAGAGATCGTTACAAAGCATTCTCCTTCCTTTGGGGGCTTTGGATCCTTTACTGCCACTTCACAGCATCTACTGCAACTTTCCACATAGAAATTGGGCAGGATCATAAAAGATAATTCCCCTCCTGCTGTAGGTGCATGGGAAGACCATCACCTCCAAGCTCTCCTTCAAATCACACACCATCCCGACTTGGATATATATCGCCATTCCTTCATCATTGCTGGGTCAAAATCCTGGCACTCCTTACCTAACAGCATTGTGGGAGTACCTTCACCAAATGGACTGCAGGGGTTAAAGAAGAAGGCTCACCACCATCTTCTCAGGTGCAACTAGGGACGGGCAATAAACTCCAGCCTTGCCAGCGACGCCCATATCCCGAGAATGAACAAAAAAACATGTACACTTTGCTGCAGTTGTCACTGGATCGCGATCAAGTGCAAGAACACAGCCTAATTTTCCCTCTCCCTAGCCTCGGGATGCTGATGTCAATTGTAGTGCCCCAACTACTGAGATCAGCCAGCACAGCACAGGCCAGGGATCAATGCTGGAATCCTCCTGGTATTTGTGGTTACACCATACAGCGCACTTAACCCAGAGCAGAAGACTTGATGAACAGGGGATCTCTCTCCAAGGCTTTTCTTTTTGCAGATGCTGGTGGACCTGCATGTATTGCTGGCATTTTTCTGTTTTGGTTTTTATGCATTATTTCATTGTATGTGTGTGCGCACACGTGTGCATCTCTCTCTCTCTTTCTCTGTTAATGATAAAAGGGTCATTTTCAAATTGGCAATCTGTAACTAGTGGGGTGCCGCAGGGCTCAGTGCTGGGGCCTCAACTATTTACAATATATATCAATGACTTGGATGAAGGAACAGAGTGTCTTGTAGCCAAATTTGCTGATGATACAAAGATAGGTGGAAAAGCAAGTTGCGATGAGGATACAAAGTGTCTGCAAAGAGATATTGACAGGTTAAGCGAATGGGCAAAAATTTGGCAGATGGAATATAATGTGAGAAAATGTGAAGTCATCTACTTTGGGAGGAAAAATAAAAAAGCAAAATATTATTTGAATGGAGAAATACAACAAAATGCTGCAGTACAGAGGGATCTGGGTGTCTTCACATATGAAACAAAAAAAGTCAACATACAGGTGCAGCAGGTAATCCGGAAGGCAAACGGAATATTGGCCTTTATTTCTAGGGGTATGGAGTATAAAAGCAGGGAAGTCATGCTACAACTGTACAGGATGCTGGTGAGACCACACCTGGAGTACAGCGTACAGTTCTGGTGCCCTTATTTAAGGAAGGACATACTTGCATTGGAGGCAGTTCAGAGAAGGTTCACTAGGTTGATTCCGGGTATGGAAGGGTTGTCTTATGAGGAAATATTGAACAGGTTGAGTCTATACTCATTGGAGTTTAGAAGAATGAGAGGAGATCTTATTGAAACATAGAAGATTCTGCGGGGACTCGATAGGGTAAATGCTGAGTAGATGTTACCCCTCATGGGGGAATCTAAAACTAGGGGCATAGTCTCATAATAAGAGGTCGGCTGTTTAAGACGGAAATGAGGAGGAATTTCTTCTCCCATAGGGTTGTGACTCTTTGGAATTCTTTACCCCAAAAAGCTGTGGAGGCTGAATCATTGAATACATTCAAGGCTGCGTTAGACAAATTTTTGATCAGCAAGGGAGTCAAAGGATATGGGGAAAGGGCGGGAAAGTGGAGTTGAGGTAAAAATCAGATCAGTCATGATCTCATTAAATGGCGGAGCAGGCTCAAGGGGTCAAATGGCCTACTCCTGCTCCTATCTCTTATGGTCTTATGGTCTGTTTACAACAACAACAAGGAGAAAGCCTCCGAAAGCTAGTGATTTTCAAATAAAACTGTTGGACTATAACCTGGTATTGTAAGATTCCTTACAATTTTGATGTGTATGCCTAGATAGTGAGTCACGGCAATCTATTTCCCATGGGGAGCATGCAATTAAAGTGCCAATTCAGTGTGCCACAGATTGGCAAGAGATGGGTGTGACAAAAATTAAGGATTTTAAAAACGATAATGGTGAGGGTGGCATACATAACCATAATGTGTACTAGACATTAATGTACCAGTGCATGTGCTACAGATTGAGAAGAGGCGTCCGTGACAAAAATTAAGCTGGGTAATGACTTCTATAATTCTGCCATGTCCATGAGGGTCTAAAAACCAGCTTCACTCACAGAAATCATGTCCTAGCTTAGTTGGTGCTGCTATTGTGTCTGGCAGCTTTTTGTATTGAACAGACAGTTGCTTGAATAACTACTTGGCTCTGGTTATTATTTTGGAGGGACTTATCAACCAGCCATTTTCAAATTACTGAATTTGATCTGCCACCTTCAAAGAGAGGTTATCTGACCAGAGGCTCTGAAGAGAATAAGTTAATCCAGACAACTTGCTTAGGTGGTGAGCAAAGAAGTAATAAAACAACTACATAAAAAAGGTATTAATTATAGTCATAGTCTTGGAGAGCCACTAAACACATTCTAGGTACTTCCAGGGAGAGCAGAAAAATCAAATGAAGAGTCACCACAGACTAATTTTCACCGATCAACCTTGCAGAGAATTGGTGTGTAGTTTCCAGGCCACAGATAGTGCCTGGCACTTGAGGAAATATTAAAAAGAGGGAGTCTAACCAGAGGAAAAGATAATTAAAATATTGTAATAGAAAGGAGCAATCTTTTCTCCTTGTTTAGTCGGTAATTTTCTTCTGCGTTTGGCAGAGTTTCCAGCTTTACTAAATGATTCAGAGCAGTTAAAAATAGGGACGATCAGGGTGAGTCAGTGTGAGAGAAAGAATTTGAGCGCTTTTGATTGCAGAGAAGTGGCACAGAGACGTGAGAAACCGAAATAGCTTACATTAATGTAATGATGACATTGAAACTGTCTATATTCATTTCTATAACTATTTACACATATTCCATTTTATTAGAGAATGCAACAAAAACAAACTCAGCCCGTTGCACAGTCTTCTACTCAAACTCATTCTTTCCCAGTATTTCAAAACTTTGCAAATCCTTACATCTCTCAGTTTTTCTTCCTTCCGACAATCTTCAGAATTTTAAAACCCAAGCGTGGAGTCACCTGATCATAACTTCCTAACTTATCAGTTTATGTTTTATTATTTCCAGCCCTGGAGGTGTTTACACTATGGGTTATGACTCTTCACAATTTTTTTTCAATTTTAAAAAAATGTCCAAAGATAAAAAGTGATGCAATCTTCTGGCTGAACTCAAAACGTTCAGAATACTTGATAGTTGGGAAGTGATGGCGGTTGATAGTGAGGAGGAAAGCTGTAGACTGCAGGAGGATATCAATGGACTGGTCAGGTGGGCAGAAAAGTGGCAAATGGAATTCAATCCAGAGAAATGTGAGGTAATGCATTTGGGGAGGGCAAACAAGGCAAGGGAATACACAATAAATGGGAGGATACTGAGAGGTGTAGAGGAGCAGAGGGACCTTGGAGTGCATGTCCACAGATCCCTGAAGGTAGCAGGACAGGTAGATAAGGCGGTTAAGAAGGCATACAGGATACTTTCTTTTATTAGCTGAAGCATAGAATATAAGAGCAGGGAGGTTAAGCTAGAACTGTATAAAACACTAGTTAGGCCACAGCTAGAGTACTGCGTACAGTTCTGGTCACCACATTATAGGAAAGATGTGATTGTACCAGAGAGGGTTCAGAGGTGATTTATGAGGATATTGCCAGGACTGGAGAATTTTAGCTGTGACAGATTGGATCGGCTGGGGTTGTTTTCTTTGGAACAGAGGAGGCTGAGGGGTGATTTAATTGAGGTGTACAAAATTACGAAGGGCCTAGATAGAGTGGATAGGGAGAATCTATTTCCCTTAGCAGAGAGGTCAATAACCACAGGGCACAGATTTAAAATAATTGGTAGAAGAATTAGAGGGGAGTTGAGGAGAAATTTTTTCACCCAGAGGGTGGTGAGGGTTTGGAAATCTCTGCCTCGAAAGGTGGTAGAGGCCTTGGACATGCACTTGGATGTGCCGCAACCTACAAGGCTACGGACCAAGAGCTGGAAAGTGGGATTAAGCTGGATAGTTCTTTTTTGACCGGCACAGACACGATGGGCCGAATGGCCTCTTCTGTGCCATAAATTTCTACGATTCTAATACTAGCAAATCGCCTTTGGCATTGCTCCCTGGGAATCAGAGGCCATTTTTCTTCTGCTGAGTGCCCAATTGTTGCAGCATGTCGGAGGTGTGCTGTGCCTATAACTTACTTGGCCCATGCCATGGATGGCCTGAGCGCCACCTGGCACAGGTCTGCCCCACTGGCCAGGCCTTGCTTTAGGATCGGGGAGGGAGTGGTGAGAAGAATTAACATAGCTGTAGAACCCTTATAGACCCTCTAGTATGTGGCAGGTCAGAGGTCAAGCCCACAGCTATGTTTCTTGGGGGATAAGAAATATAATCCCTGGCCATTAAAATCATTAGAAATAAAAATCGAGAGAGATGTAGAACGGGCTGCCATCTCGCTAACATTCATTTTACACTATCGCACAAAGTCAAGATCTACCCCAATGATTTCCTTTTGGGAAGCAAATCAGCTATTACGTTGTAAGATAACAAAGGATAGAAACCGCTCAGATTTACAGACAGTGCATCCAGCTAGGCCCCAGCTTCTGGTACGTGGCACAGACCTAAATAAGGAGCTGGAGAAAAATGCAAAAAAAAAAACTTAGGAAAAACATCACAATTGGCAGGCAAAACTGTAACTGAACAGCGGGCGGCCGTTAAAGAGGAGATGGTTCGGGTACAGTCTAGGCACATTCCCACGAGGGGGAAAGACAGGGCAACTAAAGCCAGAGTTCCCTGGATGACAAAAGAGATAGTGAGTAAGATGAAACCGAACCAGGCAGAATATAGAAAGTTCAGAGGGGAAGTGAAAAAGGAAATAAGAGGGGCAAAGAGAGAGTATGAGAATAGACTAGTGACCAACATAAAAGGGAAACCAAAAGTCTTCCACAGGCATGTAAACAATAAACGGGTAGTAAGAGGAGGAGTGGGGCCGATTAGGGACCATAAAGGAGATCTACTCATGGAGGCAGAGGGGAAGGCCGAGGTACTAAATGAGTACTTTGCATCTGTCTTTACCAATGAAGAAGATGCTGCCAGAGTCTCAGTAAAGGAAGATATAGTTAAGATACTGGATGGGCTAAAAATTGATAAAGAAGAGGTACTTGAAAGGCTAGCTGTACTTAAAGTAGATAAGTCACCCAGTCTGGATGGGATACATCCTAGCTTGCTGAGGGAAATAAAGGTGGAAATTGCAGAGGTACTGGCCATAATCTTCCAAACATCCGTAGATACGGGGGCGGTGCCAGAAGACTGGAGAATTGCAAATGTTACACCTTTGTTCAAAAAAGAGTGTAAGGATAAACCCAGCAACTATAGGCCAGTCAGTTTAACCTCAGTGGTGGGGAAACTTTTAGAAACGATAATCCGGGATAGAATTAACAGTCACTTGGATCAGTGTGGATTGATTAGGGAAAGCCAGCACGGATTTATTAAAGGCAAATCGTGTTTAACTCACCTGATAGAGTTTTTTGATGAGGTAACAGAGAGGGTGGATGAGGGCAATGCAGTTGATGTGGTGTATATGGACTTTCAAAAGGCGTTTGATAATGAGCCTTACGGTAGGTTTATCATCAAGATTGCGGCCCATGGAATAAAGGGGGCAGTAGCAACATGGTTACAGAATTGTCTAAGGGACAGGAAACAGAGAGTAGTGGTGGACGGTTGTTTTTCGATCTGGAGGGAGGTGTACAGGGGTCAGTGCTGGGACCACTGCTTTTCTTGATATATATTAATGACTTGGACTTGGGTGCACAGAGCACAGTTTCAAAATTTGCAGATGTGACAAAACTTGGAAGGGTAGTAAACAGTGAGGAGGATAGTGGTCGACTTCAAGAGGACATTGACAGGCTGGTGCCATGGGCGGACATGTGGCAGAAGAAATTTAACACAGAAAAAGGCAAAGTGATACACTTCAGTAGGAAGAACGAGGAGAGGCAATATAAACTAGAGGGCACAACTCTAAAAGGAGTACAAGAACAGAGAGATCTGCGGGTATATGTGCACAAATCGTGTAAGGCGGCAGGGCATGTTGAGAAAGTGGTTAAAAAAGCATACGGGATCCTGGGCTTTATAAATAGAGGCATAGAGTATAAAAGTATGGAAGTCATGTTGAACCTTTATAAAACACTGGAGTATTGTGTCCAGTTCTGGGCACCGCAATTTAGGAAAGATGTGAAGGCCTTAGAAAGGGTGCAGAAGAGATTTACTAGAACGATTCCAGGGATGAGGGACTTCAGTTACGTGGATAGACTGGAAAAGCTGGGGTTGTTCTCCTTGGAACCTAGATGGTTGCAAGGAGATTTGATAGAGGTATTCAAAATCATGAAGGGTCTAGACAGAGTAGAGAGAGAGAAACTGTTCCCATTGGCACAAGGGCCAAGAACCAGAGGACATAGATTTGTGTTGATTGGCAAAAGAACAAAAGGTGACATGAGGAAAAACTTTTTTATACAGTGAGTGGTTGGGATCTGGAATGCACTGCCAGAGGGGGTGGTGGAGGCAGATTCAATCATGGCCTTCAAAAGGGAACTGGATAAGTACTTGAAATGAAAAAAATTTGCAGGGCTACAGGGTTAGGGCAGGGGAGTGGGACTAGCTGGATTGCTCTTGCATAGAGCTGGGGCGGACTCAAAGGGCCAAATGCTGTAACCTTTCTATGATTCTATGATCTTAGTTACCCATTCCACACTGATCCAGACACAATTTAATATCACCCAGCACTGACTGAATTGCAGATTTAATGCCCCATCTGTGCAGAATCCAATCTGCTAGTTTTTGCTCATATTATCATTTTACACACAAAAGAAAACATGGAACAGCTGCTCAATAGTTCAGCTGGTTCAGTGACAAGCTGAGATCTGTTTTTACTATAAAGTTACTAGGGTTTTTTTTACTGACATTTTGAGCATCCCATATCATGACATTGTCCATTTTTTAATGAAAACTAAATCAGTGACCTTGATAAGGGTCATTTGAGTGAGGTAACTGCAAGAATTCAGTGACATCAGGAGAGGGGGAAGGAAGAAAGAAGAAACTAGTTGAAAAAGATGGAGGGAGGGAAAGAAAGCACAAAAGTGAAAAGGCCAGTCAGCTAATTGAGCTTTCACAGACCTATGTACAATCTACCCTATCACAAACTCAATCCAGTCATTCAATGTTGTGCGGGAAACCTCTGCATAAACATCCTGATCCCCAGAGGTAATCATGCCAAATCCCAGAATATTCATCAATCCTCACACCTCCAGTCTTCCACAGGCAACATTCCCCGCCCTCTCCCCTCCCCCTTTCCCCTCCACCCCACCATCACCCTAGTAAATAGCAGCCTTGACATTCCATGGAGTATCTGGTCATCTCAGTCTGTACTGATCCCGCTAACCTCCAATCCTTGTCCTCAACCACATACTGATCCAACTCTATTTTGAAGGATTTGAAGCAGTGAAAGGTACTGGCTGCTTTTCACCTGCTGGGTAACAATCGCAGTTGATTTTTCTTTCATTGCTGGTTGCTGCCCTACAGTATCTATTTGGTACTTTTATATGTGTTGTTTACATTGGTGTTTCAATGTGTGTTGGTTGATAATGTAATTTATAACTCCCCCTGGTCTCAGCCAAGGTAAAGGAAGGATGCTGTAATTGGCCTCAGTGTCCCTGAGCTAGGGAGGGAACAAAACAAACCAGGGTTTCTGCTCAAGTGATTCCCTGGAAAAATTAGTGTGTCAGATGAGGTCAGGAGCTAAAAGCATCAATTGTGATTCTTTCCACCTCCCCTCCCTCCAGTTGAATAATCTGCCGATACTCAGTGCCTGAGCTAACACATTTGGCACCATACCTCAGCATGAGTCAGCACCCTCAAGATAAGGAGAGAGAAAAAGAGGTCTAACCAGTGGGTAGAGTAAGATCAAGCTCATAGTAGGATAAGAATCAAATCCATGCTCAGAGGAAACAAGCCTTGGTAAAATGTACCTACGGCAGGAATTTGATTATATTAGATTAAAAGATTGGTAAGTGGTAGTATACCTGTTTTTGTAATTAGTAATAATGTTGTAAGTTAATTGTTACAACGACAATCAATTTTTAGGTCCACTCTAACAGCAAACATCACCCATCATCCTTAAAACATACCTCTTTAACCAAGCTTTTAGTGCCCGTCTAACATCTCCTTCTTTGGCTTGGCATTAATTTTTGTCTGAAAAGTTCTGTGAAGCACCTTGGGATGTTTTCCTACGTTAAAGGTGCTATTTAAATGCAAGTTGTTGTGGTTGCTGCCCCCTATACAAAAAAAAGAGAATATGTATTAGAATCGGGCATGCGGGTAATGGCAATGCACTATAGCATGGCCAGCGTGGCTTCTTGCAGATGTGGCAATCTGTTAGTCATGGAGTGCTAGCAAAAAGATGAAGTTGGAGGGAACCATTATCTTGTTGGGCTGACAAAAAGTCACCCAGCTCTCCCTTGCTCATTGGCTATTTCCTCATGTTGATGAGTCAGTGATGAAGGGTCATACATTTAAAATTGTTATGGAGAATAAGCAGAGAGGTTAGGAAAACAATTCTCTACTCGTTGGATTGTTGGAGTTGGAATTCTTTGTCACCGAGAGTAGTTGAGGCAGAGGCCATTGGATTTTTTAAGGGCAAATTGGATAAATATTTGAACTATAGGAAGGAACAGGGCTATAGGCAGAGAGCAAGGCAGTGGGATTAGTTTTAGATTGCTCAAACAAAGAGCCAGCACAGACACGATGGGCTGAATAGCCTCCTTCTGTGCTGTGTGGTCCAATGGTATTCACTGTGGAGCGCAGACAATTCAGCCTGACTGAATAAGAAGAAATGAATCAACTGCCCCCTCTAGTGGCTGTATGCTGGTAGCACGTGCCCAGAAACTTTTTCAAAAAAGCAAAAAAACTGCAGATTCTGGAAATCTGAAACAAAAACAAAAAAATGCTGGAAACACTCAGCAGGACAGGCAGCACCTGTAGAGGGAACAGATGAGTTAATATTTCAGGTTTGAAACCTTTGTGAAAAACTTTTCGATACACATCAAAGCCCAAGCATAACGCTCTGTAATACAAATTCATAATTGAAAACATCTGCATACTTGTAGCAAAATCTTTGAATAAAAGGCTGGCATTTTAGGGACTATACACATTAATTATAATGGGTGTATGGTATTCCTTTGCTGGTTCCTGGACTGGTCTCACCAATTGCTGGCTTCAAGCTGCACCTTTACTTTCCTACTGGCTCCCAAACCAGGCTTCCCTCCATTCCAGCTTTCTATTTAAGGCAAGCCCTCTGAGATAGCACTGGTTACCTTTCTCACATCAGCCTCTATCCTCACCATGCCTAACTATCTGCCGCCAGTCCATGTAGACTAACATCTTCCCCTCGAGCCATTTGTGTGTTGAAATTGGTCACTCCAGGCCCGAGCCTCCTAATACAACTTTTCCTTTTCATGTAATTCCCAGCCTCTGCTCTGCTCTCTCCTCCACTACATCTGATCCAGCTCTGCCCCTCCTCCAGCATTGTGCGCCCCCCCCAATCCCTCCCCCAACTCGTCTCCATTCCTCAGCCTACCTTCTGTCCTGCTGTTTCACACTTGGTTCCTCTTGAACGAGCCCACTGTCTCCCTTGAGATTCTCTGTCACGCCTATTGCTGGCTCTCCCAGAGCAGCAACCCCAATTTCTCTGATCTCCCTGCTCCCAGTAACTATCTCATCAGCTCACTCCCTCTTAACTCTTCCATAAACACACACTACATCTCAGTGTAATTCCACAAATCCCCAGCCACTTCTTTTATGAAAAAAATCTTTCTTACGTTTGCTACTTTTGTCCCTTCCCCTCCCTAAGGTGCTGACTCTTGCATATCATTGCATATCAGCCTTCAGCTGTCTAGGCCCTAAGCTCTGGAATTTTGTCCCTAAACCTCTCCGCCTCCCTGCCTCTCTCCTCCTTTAAGATGCTCCTTAAAACCAACCTCTTCACCTGTCTGAGTATCTCCTTATGTAGCTCGGTGTCAAATTTTGTCTGATAACACTCCTGTGAAGCACCTTGGGACGTGTTACTATGTTAAAGGTGCTACATAAATACAAGTTGTTGTTGACTGTTGCCGGGTCCAGCTTCACAGGCGCAAGTCACCTTTTAGCCCATCACCCAAGTCGCCATTCCACATTCTTGAGCCTTAAGAATAAGCACCTGGCAACAGGGTGAGGGAGGTGGTCACAGCAGAGCCTTATCCTGTCCTCACCCAATGTCCATATGCCAATACTCCCAGCTTCTAATACTGGTCACTTAAGAGGGATCATGAACCCTGGCTGATTCTCCACTCCTTAATTAAAGGTAACCATAGGCAACTGTGGCCCTCATGTCACCACCCTGGCTGGGTTCAGCAAACAGCATAGCCTGAAGATCATCCTGGTTTATATTGGTCAGTTACTCACTGGATAAAGACACTGAGCAATTAGGGATAAAAGAAAATAAAGGACTTGCATTTATATAGAACCTTTCATGATCTCAAGATGTCCCAAAGTGGTTTACAGCTAATGAAGTACTTTTGAAGTGTAGTCACTGTTGTATAAAGGAAATGCGGCAGCCATCTTGTGCACAGCAAAGTCTAACAAACAGCAATGAGATAATGACCAGATAATCTGCTGCTCTTCTTCAAAATAGTACCATGGGATCTTTTATGCTCATCTCAGTTTAACATTTCATCTGGAAGACGGCACCTCACAGTGCAGCACTCCCTCACTACTGCACTGAAGTGTCAGCTTAGTTTTTGTGCTCAAGTCTCTGGACAGCCTGGATACAGCCACTTGCTCTTTTACTCTACACTGCATTTGTGGAGATGTTGCTTGGGCGTGTTACCAAGGAAACTGTTCTTGTTCTTTTGTATAAGCATATAACCAAGTTATGCTATATATCAATATGTTAGCACAAACTGAAGATATTTTTAATGGATGTTTCGGTCCAAAATCTCAAGAAAGAAAGAATGATCATATTGTATCTAAATCAGCTTCTTTACATGGACCAGTAAACGCATTCTAACCCCAGCACTTGCTCACCACTTTGTGCTTGCTCAGGTCCGCAAATATCTGTGTGTAAATGAAGGACAGGGCAGATTTTACAATGGGCCGAGCCTGCTGTACCAGGAGCACTAATTGGAATATCACGTGAGAAAGTTAACTTTGCGGCCTGCCCGATTTTAATGGGCGGAAAATCAGGCGGCCATAACCCTGGCGTGCTAACCTCTATGCAACATGTGGTGTAGTATTCCCAGTGACTGAAACTCAAAGTGCATTTTTTGATTCTAAAATTAATGGATTATTGTATAGTTGTCCTTATTTGTGAGTTTGCATTCTTATTAATCCCTGTAAATTAATCCCTGGCATTAAATGTTGCTGCTTCAGTAGAAAATCACCAATTAAACCAATAATTAACTAATGTTACAAAGTGGAATCAGAGTAAACACAGACCATCCGCACCTTTCTTGTCTTTCAGAAGCTGACGGGCCTGCTGTGCATTTCCAGCACTTTCCCTTTTAATTTCACTAATTTCCAGCATTTGCAGATTTTTCACTTTGACTTATGAATCTATTTTAATGAACTTTGCTGCCACCTGCTGGTCATTCTCACAAATAACGGTACAGTGGTGCACTTTAGAATCATGCACATAGAAAATTCCCTTGATATGTCAAACAATTGCTATGACCAGTACACTGCAGAGAGACCCAGGCCTTCAATGTCTGTTTTATCTATTTGGTCATCCTGCTATCTGATCAAAAACATCTGTGATGTCCACTTTGGTGATAACAAAAAATCTATACAATTGTAATTTAAATTATTAAAACTAATGATTTGGCAGGATTGGATTGGTCCTTCAGTGCTATTATTGTTCCATGTTTTATTAAATCTACTTTCAACATTTTCACTGTTAAATCCCACTTTGCGCTGTAAATTAATCCCTGGCATTAAATGTTGCTGCTTCAGTAGAAAATCACCAATTAAACCAATAATTAAGAGACAAAATGAACTAAAATAACCCAATTAAGGACTTGGCATTTCATTCTTTTTAGCATTAATTATGTGGGCAATTGATGGCCCAGATACTTCGTAAAAGTGGTCCTGGGTGGCTGGCGCTCAAACTGGCACTGGAAATCTTGGCACAACACTTTCCACTACTTAGTTTTCTTCCCGCCATTGATCTGAACCACGACCAGAGACACATCATTCCCACTGTTGCAAGGAAAATAAAACAGCTCCATGTGGTTGTGGATAGGCCCAAGAGCCTGAACATCAATAAATTCCATAGGATGGATGAACTATACCCAAGGTTAATTAGAGAGAACATAAGAACATAAGGAATAGGGGCAGGAGTGGGCCATATGGCCCCTCGAGCCTGCTCCGCCATTCAATCAGATCATGGCTGATCTTCGACCTCAACTCCACTTTCCTGCCCGATCCCCATATCTCTTAATTCCCCTAGAGTCCAAAAATCTATCTATCTCAACCTTGAATATACTCAACGACTCAGCATCAACAGCCCTCAGGTAGAGAATTCCGAAGAGCCAAGGGAGGAGATTTGTGAGGCACTGATAGTCACTTTGAGGGAGTCGATAAACACTGGAGAGGTTTCAGCAAATTGGAAACAGGCAAATGTAGTTCTCGTATTCAAAAAAGATGATAAATCCACATCTGACACCTACTGACCCAATAATTTAGCCTCAATCTTAGGAAAACTGAGAGGTCCCGATTTTAACTCCAGGCAGGTAGTTGACGAGGTGAGTTGGAATCTCACCTGCTGCTGCAGGAATCAGGCCGGAGCTATTTTAACATGCCGGCAGTCCTCCCCTTGCCTGGAATGAGAAGTGGCTGCCAGTCTCCGGAATATCGGGTGGCCCATAGCCTCCTGCCGATACTCAGGTAAATGTGGAAATGGTGGTTCCAAGATGGTTTCACGGGAGGGAAGGTAGGAGAGGCCTAAACTTTCCTTGTGGGGCCATTCCTGCTCCTCCTGGTCCCACAAAGGAAAGTAAAAAATGTATCTGTTTGGGCCTCTTCATCTTCCCGGCAAGTCCCGACTCTCTTCAGCCTTAAGCAGACAAGATCCCGAAAGGACTACAGATCACAAACCCACTTAAGTCGACAAAAATTCCATACTCTTCAGCCTAGTGGGAAAGCCACAGCAGCTTCCCCATTCAGGCTTGAGTTAAAATTGCAATCAGGGCCTGATGACGTCATCACACCCCATTCTGCATATTTAAAGAAAGACCCTTCTTCCGCCATCCAGAAACCTGCATAAAAATCGTGGTCAACTGAACCTGGGCGTCTCAAGGGCGGGTAAGTAACCTGGGCAATTTTAACCTGGTTTCTGTTGGGTCGGTAGGATTAAAGTCATCAATAATCAGGAACAAAATGGAAGATAATAATCTGATAAGTGACAGGCAATGCATTTTTAGAAGGTATGGATCTTGTCTTACCAATATCGTAGGCACCTTTAAGGAGGGGACATCCCACATTGATGGGAGAAAAACCATATGATGTAGTGTACTTAGTCCTCCAAAAGACCTTTCATAAAGTATCAAATGAGAGACTCCTTTATATACTAAGGTCAGGGGTAGCAAGGGTAAGAAAGAAAGACTTGCATTTATATAAGCCACTTTCAAGACCTCAGGAAATCCTAAAGCACTTTACACCCAATGAAGTACTGTTGAAGTGTTGTCATTGTTGTAATGTAGGACATGGACATGGATTAAATACTGGCTAAAGGGAAGAAAGCCGAGGGTGGTCATAAGAGGAACTGACATAATGGGGCTAGGTATTGAGTAGGATACCTTATGTTTCTGTTGTATATAAATGTGCTGGAAAGGCAGTCTGAATGCAAAGTAATTAAATTCACAGATGAGATCAAGCTGGGGATGTGAGAGGGTGAACGGTAGATTCAGAAGAAGCAGCCAAGATCTTATAAAGAGAACTCAACGGGGTTGCATCTGGATTGATCAGTGACAAATAAAGTTCAATTTAGACAAATACGACATACAACATGTGTTGTAAGTAACAGTAGGAGGCCCGAGTGCTCCATGGATGGGATAGAACTTGCCAATCGGGAGGTGACAGAGGTTTAGGGGGATTCATTGACTTCCTGCTCACCATCTCTGAACAGTGTGAAGCAGAGCAAATGAGATGCTGGGTTATGGTCACAAATCAATAGAGTTCAAATGTCAGAGGTCATACTACAGCTGTACTGTGCTCTATTCAGGCGGTATTTGGAATACTGTGTACAGTTCTGGTGCCATAAGGGAGCCATTGAGGACGAGAGGCAGTGTAGAGACTGGTCCTCAATGTTGGGGGGGTGGGGGCAGAATGGTGGTGGGAGGGAGGAGAGATACAAGAAGCAGATTAATAGGTTAGGTCTTTTCAGCTCAAAACGAGACATCTTAGATGGGACCTTTAGAGGATCTTAGATACTTAATAGGATAGAGATACACCAAGGCAACATGACATGAGGGCACACGTTCAGGGTTACGAACAGCAAATTTAAGACAGACTGCAGGATGTAGTCTTTGTCACTACTACTACTACTACAACAACAACTTGCATTTATATAGCACCTTTACCGTACTAAAACGTCCTAAGGCGCTTCACAGGAGCGTTATCAAACAAAACTTTACATCAAGCCACATAAGAAGGTAATAGGACAGATGAAGAGGTAGGTTTTAAGGAGTGTCTTAAAGGAGTAGAGAGAGGTAGAGAGGCGGAGAGGTTTAGGGAGGGAATTCCAGAGCTTAGGGCCTAGGCTGCCAATGGTGCAGCGATTAAAATCGGGGATTCACACGAGGCAAGAATTGGAGGAGCACAGAGATCTCAGAGGGTTGTAGGGCTGGAGGAGGTTACAGAGAAAACAAGGATGAGAATTTTAAAAGAATGTTTCCTCTAGTCTCAACTATTCCAATGCTCTCCTGGCTGGCCTCCTGCCTTGCACCCTCCCTAAACTTGAGCTCATCCAAACTCTACTGTCTGTATCCTAATTTGCACCAAGTCCCGTTCATCCATCACCCCTGTGCTCACTGACCTACATTGGCTCCCGGTCTGGCAACACCTCAATTTTAAAATTCTCATCCTTGTTTTCAAATCCCTCCATGGCCTGGCGCCTCCCTATCTCTGTAATCTCCTCGTGCCTTCGGCCTTAGGCCGCCGTGCCTTCAGCTGCTTAAGCCCTACGGTTTGGAATTTCCTCTCTAAACCTCTCCCTCCCTCTACCTCTCGCTCTTCCTTTAAGGTACTCCTTAAAACCTGCCTCTTTGACCAAGCTTTTGGTCACCTGTCCTAATTATGTGGCTCAATGTCAATTTTTGTTTGATAACACTCCTGTGAAGCACCTTGGGATGTTTTACTACATTAAAGGCACTATATAAATGCAAGTTTTTGTTATTGTTGTATTTCTTTTCACACAGGGTGATGAACAGCTGGAATGGGGTAGCCAGGGAGGGTGATAGAGGGCAGGGTCCTGGACTCTTTGAAGAAACAGGTGGATGCTATGATGCGAAGATGGTAGGGTTGGTATTCTCAGCAAATGGTTGAAGGGCCTTCTTCTTCTGAACCTATCTTATAATCTTGCGATCCTATCAGATCATTGCTTTTGTTTGTACTCTCACTGCCAGAAGCTTAGCCAACACTCAACAGTCTACATTAATGAGTGATATTGGCCCTTAGCTGCTGTACCTTACTAGATCTACTCCTGTTTTTAGCAAAATAGAGGCTACTGTTTGGAATAATGTTAGCCCTTTGCATTAGCGTCCTCATACATGGCCAGCTTTGTGGATGGAAGTGTATTACTATGCCCCCTAGTTTTAGATTCCCCCATGAGGGGTAACATCCTCTCAGCATTTACCCTATCAAGTCCCCTCAGAATCTTATATGTTTCAATAAGATCTCCTCTACCTCTTCTAAACTCCAATGAGTATAGACCCAACCTGTTCAATCTTTCCTCATAAGACAACCCTTCCATACCCGGAATCAACCTAGTGAACCTTCTCTGAACTGCCTCCAATGCAAGTATGTCCTTCCTTAAATAAGTGCACCAGAACTGTACGCAGTACTCCAGATGTGGTCTCACCAGCACCCTGTACAGTTGTAGCACGACTTCCCTGCTTTTATACTCCATCCCCCTAGAAATAAAGGCAATATTCCGTTTGCTTCTGCATTACCTGCTGCACCTGTATGTTGATTTTTTTGTTTCATGAATGAGGACACCCAGATACCTCTGTACCGCAGCATTTTGTATTTTTCTCCATTCAAATAATATTTTGCTTTTTTATTTTTCCTCCCAAAGTGGATGACTTCACATTTTCCCATATTATATTCCATCTGCCAAATTTTTGCCTATTCGCTTAACCTGTCAATATCTCTTTGCAGTCACTTTGTATCCTCATCGCAACTTGCTTTTCCACCTATCTTTGTATCATCAGCAAATTTGGCCACAAGACACTCTGTTCCTTCATCCAAGTCATTGCTATATATTGTAAATAGTTGAGGCCCCAGCACTGATTCCTGCGGCACCCCACTAGTTAGAGATTGCCATTTTGAAAATGGCCCTTTCATCCCGACTCTTTGTTTTCTGTTACTTAGCCAATCCTCTATCCATGTCAGTATATTACCCCAACACCGTGAGCTCTTATCTTGTGCAGTAATCTTTTATGTGGCACCTCATCGAATGCCTTTTGGAAATCCAAATATACTAAATCCATTGATTCCCCTTTATCCACCCTGCCCATTACTTCCTCAAAGAACTCTAATAAATTTGTCAGACATGATTTCCCCTTCAAAACACCATGTTGACTCTCCTTGATTGTATTATGAGTCTCCAAATGTCCTGCTACTACTTCCTTAATAATGGATTCTAGCATTTTCTCAATGACAGATGTTAGGCTAACTGGTCTATAGTTACTTGCTTTCTGTCTCACTCCCTTCTTGAATAGGGGTGTTACGTTTGCGGTTTTCCAATCCGCTGGGACCTTTCCAGAATCTAGTGAATTCTGGAAGATTACAACAATGCATCCACTATCTCTGTAGCCACTTCATTTAAGACCCTCGGATGCAAGCTATCAGGTCCAGGGGACTTGTCAGCCTTTAGACCCATTAGTTTACCTAGTACTTTTTCTCTAGTGATAGTGATTGCTTTTAGTTGCCCCGTGATTATCTACTATTATTGGTATGTTATTAGTGTCTTCTACTGTGAAGACAGATACAAAATATCTGTTCAATTCCTCTGCCATTTCCTTGTTTTCCATTATTATTTCCCCAGCCTCATCCTCTAAGGGACCAATGTTTACTTTTGCTACCCTCTTCCTTTTTATATACCTTTAGAAGCTTTTACTGTCAGTTTTTATATTTCTTGCTAGTTTACTCTCATAATTTATTTTCTCCCTCTTTATTATTCTTTTAGTGATCCTTTGCTGGTTTTTAAAGTTTTTCCCATTTTTCGGGCTTACCAGTAATCTTTGCCATGTTGTATGCTTTTTCTTTTAACCTGATACCATCCTTGACTTTCTTAGTTAGCCATGGTTGCTTCATCCTTACCTGCTTCTGAGGCCTGTCTTTATTTTAGGGTCCTTGAAGAAATGTATGTAATTCTCGTTCTCTCCTTTGAGCCACTTTTATATTGTGCTGATTTAGTTCAGATTCTGGGAGACCAGCAATCATGAGCCACCTCCTGGAGTTTACATCACTAAATCCAGCTCCCTTATCCACGACAAACTAGATCATGATTCTGGCAGATTTAGTAATGTAAACTCAGGGAGTGGACGGTGGTCCCCCAGAATCTGAAGTAAACAGTGCCGGTATGAAAACAACTTTAGATTCAGAGCGCTTGTGCTTTCACCTATATTGTCCAAAACCTTGTTAATGTTACTTTACCTCATCTATCTCTATACATCCAATAATTTGTCTGGCGCAACTTTTTCCCTTTTAAATGTTGTTGCACTGGATGCGAATGCTAGGGATTGGAGTATTTCTCCACTTTTTGCACCCACCGTTAGCATCAGATGAACACTGTAAGTTATAATGGAGCCAGAGGCAAACTAAGACTCTCTTTAACCTGCTGCAACAAAGCACCTACAACTCTCCCTCAGAAGAGTGCCCTCCCTCCCCAATTCAATTTGGAGGTTTCCATTTCTCACATAATTTCCCTTTGAGTTCTTTTTGAGTAAGATTGAAAACTTTGTGCAAATTTATGCTCCATTATGGCCAGGTGTTGCTGTGGACATATACCCTCCAGGAACTGTTGAAACTGCCCCATCTGATTTGGTCAGCTGTCACACATTTATTTTCCAATTTTTGCCCTTTTCTTCCCTCCTCTCCTAAAGTTGCTGACATTTGCTGGAGTAATGTTCTCTGATACTTCAGCTCAAGTGACCACTCTTCACGTGTGAGCCTAGACAGTGAGTGTGGGTAGGTTCGTCAACTGTGAAGGGCATCACAGCCATGCCTGTCTTCACACACACGCATTGTGCAGCAGGGGGCATGTGCCAGCAATCAGAAGCCTGAGTTCAGGCTGGTTTTTCTCTTCCCTACTCCAGAGGCACCGGGACCAATTGTAATGCAACTGCTACCCAAGCTGAAGATCAGATAACTCAGGTCAGACTGAGAATTGAGGCTGGACCCTTCTGTTCTGAATGGCTTAGGATCACCCAACCTGAATTTACTCACTAAATCATTGGGAAAACTACATCTAAATCATTTCTACCTGCAATGTTTTATTTAATTATTATATTGTCTATATTGTGATAAATTACTATTTATTATATTATGATAATTTAGTATTGATTGATTATATTGTCTGTATAGTGATAATTTAGTATTTAATTATTATATTATGATAATTTAGTATTTAATTATATTGTTTATATTGTGATAATTTATTACTTTAGCATCAGCAGGCATTACTTTATAATTTTCATATGAACTGCCAAGATTTGAATCTCAATTGAAATCTTGCACCTCCACACAGCTTTGTGTCACTTACGAACATGTAAAGGTAACATGTGCGTGGTTGGGTATTCACAGCAACCATCACATTGGAAACTTGTTCGTGTACTGCTTGCCATTTTCCATCCATTCTATTTATAATACCTTTGTAAAGGTCAATAATAACGATGATTATGAACAGGATCTCAGGGCTGGTCCCTGGAGATTCCAGTGATCACAGATTCCCAATTAGAATGGCTATCATTAACAACTAAATTCAATTTCCTACTAGCTCACTAATTAATAATCTAATGGCCACTCTTAGGCTGATCCAGACTGTTTGCAAACTCAGCATCCTATTCGACCCTGAACTGAGCTTCCGACCCCATATTCTCTCCATCACAAAGATCATCTACTTCCACCTCTGTAACATCGCCCGTCTCTGCCCCTGCCTCCACCCATATGCTGCTGAAATCCTCATCCATACCTTTGTCACCCCCAGATTCGAATATTCCAATGATCTCCTGGTGGAACCCCCAGCCTCCCATCCTCCACCTTCCAAAAACTTCAGCCCGTATCCTAACTTGCACATGGTCCCACATGGCAGACTGGTCAAAAAAATAAAAGCCCATGGGATCCAAGGGAAAGAGGCTAGTTGGATCCAAACTTGGCTCAGTGGCAGGAAGCAAAGGGTAATGGTTGATGGGTATTTTTGCGACTGGGAGGCTGTTTCCAGTGGGGTCCCGCAAGGCTCAGTACTAAGTCCCTTGCTTTTGTGGTATATATTAATGATTTGGACTTGAATGTGGGGGGCTGCAAGAACTTTGCAGATGGTATAAAAATTGGCCGTGTGGTTGATGGTGAGGAGGAAAGCTGTAGACTGCAGGAAGATATCAATGGACTGGTCAGGTGGGCAGAAGAGTGGCAAATGGAATTCAATCCAGAGAAGTGTGAGGTAATGCATTTGGGGAGGGCAAACAAGGCAAGGGAGTATACAATAAATGGGAGGATACTGAGAGGTGTAGAGGAACAAAGGGATCTTGGAGTGCATGTCCACAGATCCCTGAAGGTAGTAGGGTAGGTAGATAAGGTGGTTAAAAAGGCATACAGGATATTTTCCTTTATTAGCCGAGGCACAGAATATAACAGCAGGGAGGTTATGCTAGAACTGTATAAAACATTGGTTAGGCCACAGCTGGAGTACTACGTACAGTTCAGGTCACCGCATTACAGGAAAGATGTGTTTGTGCAAGAGAGAATACAAAGGAGATTTACGAGGATGTTACCAGGGCTGGGGAATTTTAGCTATGATGACAGATTGGATAGGCTGGGATTGTTTTCTTTGGAACAAAGGAGGCTGAGGGGATATTTAATTGGCGTATATAAAATTACGACGGGACTACATAGAGAGGACCTATTTCCCTTAGCAGAGGGGTCAGTGACCAGGGGGCATAGATTTAAAGTAACTGGTAGAAGGATTAGAAGGGAGCTGAGGAGAAATTTTTTCACCCAGAGGGTGGTGGGGGTCTGGAACTCACTGCCTGAAAGGGTGGTAGAGGCAGAAACCTTCAACTCATTTAAAAAGTACTTGGATGAGCACTTGAAATGCCATAACCTGCAGGGCTATGGACCAAGTGCTGGAAAGTGAGATTGAGCTGGATTGCTCTTTTTCAGCCAGCACGGACACGATGGGCCAAATGACCTTCTTCTGTGCCGTAACTTTTTATGACTCTGTGATTGCACCTGTCCCGCTCACCCATAACCCCAGTGCTCGCTGACCTACACTGGCTCCCAATGCACCAATGCTTCCAATTTGAAATTCTCATCCTCATGTTCAAATCCTTCCATTGTATCATCCCTCCCTATCTTTATAACCTCCTGCAACCACACAACCCTCTGAAAAACATGCGTTCCTCAGAATCTGGTCTCTTGTGCATTCCTGTTTCCTTTCCCTCCACCATTGGTGGCCGTGCCATCAGCCATCTAGGCCATGAACTCTGGAATTCCATCACTTTACGTCTCTGCCACTCCATGGGTACGGTAGCATAGTGGTTATGTTACTGGACTAGTAATCCAGAGACCTGGACTAAAATCCAGAGTCATAAGTTCAAATCCCGCCACGGCAGCTGGCGAATTTAAATTCAATTAATTAAAATTAAATTAATGGAATAAAATACTAGTATCAGTAATGGTGGCCATGAAACTACCGGATTGTCGTAAAAACCCATCTGGTTCACTAATGTCCTTACCCGGTCTGGCCTAGATGTGACTCCAGACCCACAGCAATGTGGTTGATTCTTAATTGCCCTCTGAAATGGCCTAGCAAGCCACTCAGTTGTAAAATCTTGCTACGAAAAGTCATAATAAGAATAAAACCGGACACGACAACGGCAACGGAAAACCAAGCCCAGTCGACCCTGCAAAGTCCTCCTTACTAACATCTGGGGACTTGTGCCAAAATTGGGAGAGCTGTCCCACAGACTAGTCAAGCAATAGCCATACTCACAGAAACATACCTTTCAGCCAACGTCCCAGACTCTTCTATCACCATCCCTGGGTATGTTCTGTCCCACCAGAGGTGGCGGTACAGTGATATAGAGCCAGGAGGGAGTGGCTCTGGGAGTCCTCAAAATCTCATGGCATCAGGTCAAACATGGGCAAGGAAACCTCCTGCTGATTACCACCTACCGTCCTCCCTCAGCTGACGAATCAGTCCTCCTCCATGTTGAGCACCACTTGGAGGAAGCACTGAGGGTAGCAAGGGCACAGAATGTACTCTGGGTGGGGGACTTCAATGTCCATCACCAAGAGTGGCTCGGTAGCACCTCTACTGACTGAGCTGGCCGAGTCCTGAAGGACATAGCTGCTAGACTGGGCCTGCGGCAGGTGGTGAGCGAACCAACACGAGGGAAAAACTTACTTGACCTCATCCTCACAAATCTACCTTTAGCAAATGCATCTGTCCACGACAGTATTGGTAGGAGTGACCACCGCACAGTCCTCGTGGAGATGAAGTCCCGTCTTCGCACTGAGGACACCATCCAACGTGTTGTGTGGCACTACCGAGCTAAATGGGATAGATTCAGAACAGATCTAGCAGCTCAAAACTGGGCATCCATGAGGCGCTGTGGGCCATCAGCAGCAGCAGAATTGTATTCCAGCACAATCTGTCACCTCATGGCCCGGCATCTTCCTCACTCTACCATTGCCAACAAGCCAGGAGATCAACCCTGGTTCAATGAGGAGTGTATAAGAGCATGCCAGGAGCAGCACCAGGCGTACCTAAAAATGAGGTGCCAACCTGGTGAAGCTACAACTCAGGACTACATGCATGCTAAACAGCGGAAGCAACATGCTATAGACAGAGCTAAGCGATTCCACAACCAACGGATCAGATCAAAGCTCTGCAGTCCTGCCACATCCAGTCGTGAATGGTGGTGGACAATTAAACAACTAATGGGAGGAGGAGGCTCTGCAAATATCCCCATCCTCAATGATGACGGAGTCCAGCATGTGAGTGCAAAAGACAAGGCTGAAGTGTTTGCAACCATCTTCAGCCAGAAGTGCCGAGTGGATGATCCATCTCTGCCTCCTCCAGATATCCCCACCATCACGGAAGCCAGTCTTTGGCCAATTCGATTCACTCCACGTGATATCAAGAAACGGCTGAGTGCACTGGATACAGCAAAGGCTATGGGCCCCGACAACATCCCAGCTGTCGTGCTGAAGACTTGTGCTCCAGAACTAGCTGCGCCTCTAGCCAAGCTGTTCCAGTACAGCTACAACACTGGCATCTACCTGACAATGTGGAAAATTGCCCAGGTATGTCCTGTCCACAAAAAGCAGGACAAATCCAATCCGGCCAATTACCGCCCCATCAGTCTGCTCTCAATCATCAGCAAAGTGATGGAAGGTGTCGTCGACAGTGCTATCAAGCGGCACTTACTCACAATAACCTGCTCACCGACGCTCAGTTTGGGTTCCGCGAGGACCACTCAGCTCCAGACCTCATTACAGCCTTGGTCCAAACATGGACAAAAGAGCTGAATTCCAGAGGTGAGGTGAGAGTGACTGCCCTTGACATCAAGGCAGCATTTGACCGAGTGTGGCACCAAGGAGCCCTAGTAAAATTGAAGTCAATGGGAATCAGGGGCAAAACTCTCCAGTGGCTGGAGTCATACCTAGCACAAAGGAAGATGGTAGTGGTTGTTGGAGGCCAATCATCTCAGCCCCAGGACATTGCTGCAGGAGTTCCTCAGGGCAGTGAGCTAGGCCCAACCATCTTCAGCTGCTTCATCAATGACCTTCCCTCCATCATAAGGTCAGAAATGGGGATGTTTGCTGATGACTGCACAGTGTTCAGTTCCATTTGCAACCCCTCAAATAATGAAGCAGTCCGAGCCCGCATGCAGCAAGACCTGGACAACATCCAGGCTTGGGCTCATAAGTGGCAAGTAACATTCGCGCCAGATAAGTGCCAGGCAATGACCATCTCCAACAAGAGAGAGTCTAACCACCTCCCCTTGACATTCAACGGCATTACCATCGCCGAATCCCCCACCATCAACATCCTGGGGGTCACCATTGACCAGAAACTTAACTGGACCAGCCATATAAATACTGTGGCTACGAGAGCAGGTCAGAGGCTGGGTATTCTGCGGCGAGTGACTCACCTCCTGACTCCCCAAAGCCTTTCTACCATCTACAAGGCACAAGTCAGGAGTGTGATGGAATACTCTCCACTTGCTTGGATGAGTGCAGCTCCAACAACACTCAAGAAGCTCGACACCATCCAAGATAAAGCAGCCCGCTTGATTGGCACCCAATCCACCACCCTAAACATTCACTCCCTTCACCACTGGCGCACTGTGGCTGCAGTATGTACCATCCACAGGATGCACTGCAGCAACTCGCCAAGGCTTCTTCGACAGCACCTCCCAAACCCGCGACCTCTACCACCTAGAAGGACAAGAGCAGCAGGCACATGGGAACAACACCACCTGCACGTTCCCCTCCAAGTCACACACCATCCTGACTTGGAAATATATCGCCGTTCCTTCATTGTCACTGGGTCAAAGTCCTGGAACTCCCTTCCTAATAGCACTGTGGGAGAACCGTCACCACACGGACTGCAGCGGTTCAAGAAGGCGGCTCACCACCACCTTCTCGAGGGCAATTAGGGATGGGCAATAAATGTTGGCCTCGCCAGCGACGCCCACATCCCATGAACGAATAAAAAGAAAACCTCCTCTCCTCCTTCAAGCCCTTTCTTAAAACCCACCTCTTTGACCAAACATGTGGTCATCCTCGCATCTTCTTCTTTGGCTAGGTGTTCATTTTTGTTTGATTACACACTGCGCAGCACCCTTGGACATTTACCTACATTAAAGGTGCTATATAAATGTAACCTGTTGTTGACCTTATAATCCAGCAGAGTGACATAGTGCATTGAAGCACCAGTGGAGGAGATAGTGGTGATACATAGTAGGGAAGATTCTCCTCCAAAGGTATGCCAGGTGGGTGGATGGGCAGGGACGGTAAATTGGGCGGGGATCTGACCCACCAGGCTCCCACCTATATCTGCCCCATCTCCCCATAGTAATCTTCAGGCATCACTTCCAGAAAATGTATTTGCCACAAAAGTGGCGGGCACAATAAGTGATTCATGCCAGATGACACATGCACCATCATTATCGCCATAGCAATGCTAGGCCCTAATAACTCCATCAAGTCACAAGCATCCAGCAATGAAAATTCTTGGGGCTGTCCACAGAGAGTACAAGTGATCATAGGGCAGTCGATGCACTTTGCATGCCAGGGGATTTTGTTGTGTTTTTTAAGGCAGCTGGCCTTCTTCCTCGAGGAGGCAGTTGGGCCATTTAAGCCCCGGGGGTTGCCTAAGTCTTACAGCAACTGGCAATACCTTCTCCTCCCAAGATGGACCCCCCAGTGCAGACAGAAATACTGCCAGGAGCCTGCCAAAAATATTCAAATCAGGATGACCCCAGAAAATTTACTGGGATTAAGAGTGTGGAATTCCCACCCAACACACCTACAGTGATGTCAGGTATGGTTATGTTATTGGACTAGTAATCCAGAGAGCTTGAGTTCAAATCCCACCATGGCAGTTTGAGAATTTGAATTCAGTTTAAAAATTTAGAAATAAAAAGCTGGTATTAATAAAAGTGACCATGAAATTGTTGTAAATACCTAACTCGTTCACTGCTGTCCTTACCCCGTGTGGCTAATATGTGACTCCAGTCCCACACCAACATGGTTGACTCTTAACTGCCATGTGAAGTGGCCTAGCAAGCCATTCAGTTCCACCACCACCTTCTCAGGGCAAATAGGGATGGGCAATAAATGCCCACCTTGCCAGCGATACACACATCCCAAGAATAGTTTTTTTTAAATGACTTTCTCTAGTTGGAGTGACGAGTGGGAGCTGAAGAGTTTTCTTCAGCCCATTTGGGCTTCTGTTTAGTCGGCCTGGCCTGACTGAACAGATGACCTTTTCCCTGGAATTTGGGATGGGGTCTCCGGCCTTGGGCGATGGTGGGCGGGTTTCCATTCCACAGTGGGGTCCCAGGAATTTCCACGCAGGAGAGTTCTTCCCGGTGTCCTGGCCAATATTTATCCCTCAACCAACATCACTAAAACAGATGATCTATTAACATAGAAACATAGAGAATAGGAGCAGGAGTAGGCCATTCGGCCTTCGAGTCTGCTCCACCTTTCAATATGATCATGGCTGAACAGCTATCTCAATACCATATTCCCGCTCTCTCCCCAAACCCCTTGATGCCTTTTGTGTCTAGAAATCTATCTAGCTCCTTCTTAAATACATTCAGTGACTTGGCCTCCACAGCCTTCTGTGGTAGAGAATTCCACAGGTTCACCACCCTCTGAGTGAAGAAATTTCTCCTCATCTCAGTCCTAAATGTCCTACCCCGTATCCTGAGACTGTGACCCCTCATTCTGGACCCCCCCGCCAGGGGAAACATCCTCCATGCATCCAGTCTGTCCAGCCCTGTCAGAATTTTATACGTTTCAATGAGATCCCCTCTCATTCTTCTAAACTCAAGTGAATACAGGCCGAGTCGACCCAATCTCTCCTTATATGACATTCCTGCCATTCCAGGAATCAATCTGGTGAACTTTCGCTGCACTCCCTCTATGGCAAGTATATCCTTTCTTAGGTAAGGAGACCAAAACTGCACACAATACTCCAGGTGTGGTCTCACCAAGGCCCTGTATAACTGCAGTAAGACATCCTTGCTCCTGTACTCAAATCTTCTTGCAATGAAGGCCAACATACCATTTGCCTTCTGAACTGCTTGCTGCATCTGCATGTTTGCTTTCAGTGACCGGTGTACAAGGACACCCAGGTCCCTTTGTACATCAACATTTCCCAATCTATTACCATTTAAATAATACTCTGCCTTTCTGTTTTTCCTTCCGAAGTAAATAACTTCACATTTATCCACATTATACTGTATCTGCCATGTATTTGCCCACTCACTCAACTTGTATAAATCTCCTTGAAGCCTCTTTGCATCCTCCTCAAAACTCATGATCCCACCTAGTTTTGTGTCGTCAGCAAACTTGGAAATATTACATTTGGTTCCCTCATCCAAATCATTGATATATAGTGTGAATAGCTGGGGCCCAAGCACTGATCCCTGCGGTACCCCACTAGTCACTGCCTGCCACCCCGAAAAAGACCTATTTATTCCTACTCTCTGTTTCCTGTCTGTTAACCAATTTTCAATCCGTGCCAGTATATTACCACCAATCCCATGTGCTTTAATTTTGCACACTAACCTCTTATATGGGACTTTATCAAAGGCCTTCTGAAAATCCAAATAAACCACAACCACTGGTTCTCCCTTATCTATTCTACCAATTACATCCTCAAAAAACTCCAGTGGGTTTGCCAAACACAATTTGCCTTTCATAAATCCATGTTGACTTTGTCTAATCCCGTTGATATTTTCTAAGTGTTCTGTTATCACATCCTTTATAATAGACTCTAGCATTTTCCCTACTACTGATGTTAGGCTAACCGGTCTGTAGTTCCCTGTTTGCTCGCTCTCTCCTTTTTTAAATAGTGGGGTTACATTTGCCACTCTCCAATCTGCAGGAACTATTCCATAATCTATAGAATTTTGGAAGATGACAACTAATGAATCCACTATTTCCATGGCTACCTCTTTTAGTACTCTGGGATGCAGATTATCAGCCCTGGGAATTTATCGGCTTTCAGTCCCATTAATTTCTCCAGCACTATTTTTTTTACTAATACTAATTTCCTTTAATTCCTCCTTCTCACTAGTCCCTTGGTTCCCTAGCATTTCTGGGAAGTTATTTGTGTCCTCTTCTGTGAAGACAGAACCAAAGTGTTTGTTTAATTGCTCTGCCATTTCCTTCTTCCCCATTATAAATTCTCCCGTTTCTGACTGTAAGGGACCGACATTTGTCTTCACTAATCTTTTTCTTTTTACATACTTGTAGAAGCTTTTACAGTCCACTTTTATGCTCCTTGCAAGTTTACTCATACTCTATTTTTCCCCTCTTAATCAATCTCTTGGTCCTTTTTTGCTGAATTCTAAACTGCTCCCAATCCTCAGGCTTGCTACTTTTTCTGGCAACTTTATATGACTCCTCTTTGGATCTAATACTATCCTTAATTTCTTTTATTAGCCACGGTTGGGCCACTTTTCCTTTTGTGTTTTTGCACCAGAAAGGAATGTATAACTGTTGCAATTCATGCATTTGTTCCTTAAATGTTAGCCATTGCCTATCCACCATCATGCCTTTTAATGAAGCTTCCCAATCTATCATAGCCAACTCACTCTTCATACCTTCATAGTTTTGATTTAGGACCCTAGTTTTGGATTGGACTACTCAGAATTCTTCATTAAGATGGAAAGTATCATGTTATGGTCACTCTTCCCTAAAGGATCCTGCACAACAAGATTATTAACTAACCCCTTCTCATTTCACAATACCCAATCTAGGATAGCCTGTTCCCTGGTTGGCTCCTCAACATACTGATCTAAAAAAACACCTTGTACACAGTCCAGGAATTCATCCTCCACAATATTATTGCTAATTTGGTTTGGCCAGTCTATATGTAGATTAAAGTCACCCATGTAGTACCCTTGTTACATGCATCTCTAATTTCCTGTTTGATGCCGTTCCCTACATTACCACTACTGTTTGGAGGCCTATAGACAACTCCCACCAGTGTTTTCTGCCCCTTGGTGCTTCTTAACTCCATCCAGACTGATTCTACATCTTGATTTTCTGAGCCAATATTCTTTCTCTCCATTGCTCTGATTTCATCCTTTACTAACAACACTACCCAACCTCCTTTTCCCTTTTGCCTGTCCTTCCTAAATATCCAATACCCTTGGATATTCAGCTACCAGCCTTAGTCACGCTGCAGCCATGTCTCTGTAATTGCAAATATATCATATCCGTTTACATCTATTTGCGCTGTTAATTCGTCTATCTTATTATGAATGCTTCGTGCATTCAGATACAGTGCCTCTAGATTTGTCTTTTTAACATTTTTAGACATATTCACATTTTTTTGTACTATGGCCCTATTTGTCTTATTACCATTTTTTCTTACCCGGGCCCTATTTGTTAGTGCACTCTTTTGTTTGTACGCTCTGTCCCTTCCTGACACAATCTGATTATCCTTACCCCAATCGCTTTCCTGCACTGTTTCTTTGTCTTTTCTCTTTAGCATTCTAGATTTCTCTCCACCGGGACCCTTCCCCCTCTTATTTAGTTTAAAGCCCTATCTACCTCCCTGTTCATTATCTCATTGCAACAGTGCCTCCATTTCAAAAGTACTTCATTGTCTGTGGTCGTGAAAGGTGCCGTATAAATGCAAATTTATTTTTTAAATTTCGTTACTCTTGAGCTGCTTCTTTTCTAGACTCCAACAAGACCATTATTCTCAAGCACAGGAATTGTTAAAACCCTCAACAGGTCAGGCAGTATCCGTGGAAAGAGAAACAAAGTTAACGATTCAGGTCGATGACCTTTCATCAGTTTTTATTTCAGATTTCCAGCATATTTGCAATATTTTGCTTTTGCTTCCATTATTCTCAGTTACGCTTCTGCTCATTTTTCAACATTCAATCAAAATACCTTGAAGGAAAATTGGACTGGGAGCTCCCCACCATCTAAAGCCATATCTGGGATTCTCTGGGAAGTGGAGAAAGGTCTACTATAATAAAGTGCGAATGATGGGGAACACATGGCCAGAAAAGAGAGGGAATAAAGTGTGGTATTTAGGGAAAATCTGATCGTCATATGGAAGCGTTAACACTCACTCTTCAAACTTTATACTGTTGTACATCAAAGCTGCTACTGTGGGTTCAAGAGAATTACAGACAAGAACAAAAATCTTGTTTAAAAACATTAATCAATTTCATTTGATTAATAATCAAATGGCAATTGGACAGCGTATTTCTCTATGAGTTAGCATCAAGGTCCAATAGAGCGTTTTTGAGAAACCTAGGTGAAGGGCCAGGGCGCCCAAGTTCTTATTCATTTTCTCCTAATGCTTTGTTTTCACTAAGACAGAACTGATGAGGGTAGATTGATTGATAGTGTGTTGCTGTTAGCCAAAACATTGCAGACATAATGATGGTCCATATAAACCTACACAAAATGTCACAATGTTACAATTTTGATTGCAATTACCAGTAGATATCCACTTGTATGTAAGTGCAGTACCATTAAATTACATCCATTGGAATACTGGCCATTGTGTTTCACAGCACCTGGCACGGCTTCAAGCTTTTAGCATCATACACATTAATGCCTGGAATAATATAACCGAGATAAAAATACACTTTGCATTTTCTTGATTAGTGTACAATTAGTGAGTAAATTTTTCACACGAGTGTTTAAGAAAGGAAGAACTAGCATTTAAATAGCACTTTTCACAACCTCAGGATGTCCCAAAGCACATCACAGCCAATTAAGTACTTTTTAAGTGTAGTCACTGTTGTAATGTGGGAAACGCAGCAGTCAACTTTCACACTGCAAGTTCCCACACACAGCAATGAGATTAATGACCAGAGAATTGGCTAAGTGACAGAAAGCAGAGAGTAGTGGTGAACGGTTGTTTTTCGGATGGAGGGAAGTATACAGTGGTGTTCCCCAGGGGTCAGTATTAGGACCACTGCTCTTTTTGATATATATTAATGACCTGGACTTGAGTAGAGAGGGTATAATTTTGAAGTTTGCAGATGAAATGAAACTCAGAAATGTAATAAACAATGTGGAGGATCATTACAGACTTCAGGAGGACATGGACAGACTGGTAAAATGGGCAGATACATGGCAGATGAAATTTAACACAGAATAGTGTGAAATGATACATTTTGGTAGGAAGAATGAGGGGAGACAATATAAACTAAATGGTACAATTTTAAAGGGAGTGTAGGATCAGAGAGGCCTGGGGGTGCATGTACACAAATCTTTGAAGGTGGCAGGACAAGCTGAGAAAGCAGTTAAATAAGCATATGGGATCCTGGACTTTATTAATTGAGGCATAGAGTTATGCCAAACCGTTATAAAATACTGGTTAGGCCTCAGCTGGAGTATTGTGTTCAAGTCTAGGCACCACACTTTAGGAAGGATGTCAAGGCCTTAGAGAGGGTGCAGAACGGATTTACTAGAATGGTACCAGGGATGAGGGATTTCATTTATGTGGAGAGATTGGAGAAGCTGGGGTTGTTCTCCTTAGAACAGAGAAGATTAAGGGGAGATATAATAGAGGTGTTCAAAATCCTGAAGGGATGTTGAAGGATTAATATTGGCCAGGACTGAAGGATAACTCCCCTGCTCTTCTTCAAAATAGTGCCATGGGATCTTTTATGTCCACCTGAGAGGGCAGATGGGGCCTTGATTTAACGTTTTATTTGAAAGACAGCACCTCCAAAAGTGCAGCACTCCCTCAGTACTGCACCGAAGGGTCAACCTGTATTATGTGCTCAGGTCTCTGCAGTGGGGCTTGAACCCACAATCTTCTGACTCAGAAATTAAAGTGCTATCACTGAGCCAAAGCTGACATATAGTCTTCACTCCCCTACAGTTTATTGAGCCAGGTACATGGAGTTATTCCAACTCTCTGAGAAGGAGAAGAGGGAGCTTTTCTCTGCATCTGGCTGCTCAATACCTTACTTGGTTGCCAATACTGTACCCCAATGGGATGTTTTTCCATTCCCCATTATTGATACACTGCACCTGATCAACATATATATAAAAAAAATCGCTAACAAAAAATCAAATTCTTAAATTAAATGCAGTGTTTTTGAATTTTTAATGCATAAAACTCCTCCCTGTGTGATCAGACCTCATACTAGAGTCGATCACTGCCATTGTTACTGCCTACTTTGCACCTCCCTCACATGTTCCACTAACTGATTGACCCACTATTCAGTGGCAACAGTTTGCTTTAACATATATCCGTCATCGGGGCAGCATTGAGGTGTTCTGGGAGACGCATTCCTGTCATGGCTTCAAAAGGCGTAATTTCAGTCCATTTAGACACAGTTCCTCTCATTGCCGTCAAAATCAGGGGTACCTTAAGGTCCTAGTGTCATTGACTACTTTCTTCAGCATAGTCGTAACCGTTCTATTTGTCCTTTTCACCAAGCCTAATACTTTTGGGTGGTATGGGATGTGAAATTCCTGTTCTATCCCTAACATGATACATATTTCTCTAATGACCCGGCCCACATATGATGCTCCATTATCATTATTGATCCCCATCTTGAAAGAACTTGTTCCACAAGAACATTCGTGATAATGAGTGCTGTATAACAGCAGGTGGGTATCGCTTCAAGTCACTTAGTGAAGGAGTCTATGATGACAAGGAGATATTTGTTGCCTCTAGGAGTCTGGGGAAGTTTGCATGGTCCAGCGGGTGCCTGACACAAGAGAAAGGTGCGTTTCTTTCAGGGAACGGGGTTATTCTGTGTGCAGGCAAGGCAAATGTTACGTCCACAGTGGTGTCGCCCCTGATACCTGGTTACCAGGTGATACGGAGTTGGTGAGCGAGGGTGGGTCGGGAGCCTTGATGTCCTCCAGTGGGATGGGTGGTCGGGGTCTGGGCAGGCCATCACAATGTCATGTTGGACAGTTAGGGGAGACAATTATCAAGGTGGGCCTTGACGTCGTCTTTCCACTGCGGCCACCACCATTAACTCAGTCCCAAAAATCATGATCGCCTGTAATAAAAAATAGAAAATCCATCGTGGCTCTTCTGGAGAGCCCTTGAATGGGTTACTCTGCACTGCATGCATTTATCAAATTTCTGATTTCCTTCTGTCACTATGGGAAGTGCAGTTAGTAAATATCCACTCAAATGCAGTCTTGACACTTAAAACTCACTAATGTCTTTACATTCAGCATTGCAACTTGGCAAATAGAAGGAAGTGCTCAATTACTTCTTGGAAAACCAAGGGGGTGGAGTCAGCCACCACAACAGCGGTTTTAGACTGGCTGTACACAACCTTTTTAAAAACTGTGATTTGAAAAAGTTCAAATTGACTTAAAACAAGACATCATCGAGGGTTGTTTTTCAAACTGGATGCCTGTGTCCAGCGGTGTGCCTCAGGGATCGGTGCTGGGTCCGCTGTTATTTGTTATTTATATTAATGATTTGGATGAGAATTTAGGAGGCATGGTTAGTAAGTTTGCAGATGACACCAAGATTGGTGGCATTGTGGACAGTGAAGAAGGTTATCTAGGATTGCAACGGGATCTTGATAAATTGGGCCAGTGGGCCGATGAATGGCAGATGGAGTTTAATTTAGATAAATGTGAGGTAATGCATTTTGGTAGATCGAATCGGGCCAGGACCTACTCCGTTAATGGTAGGGCGTTGGGGAGAGTTATAGAACAAAGAGATCTAGGAGTACAGATTCATAGCTCCTTGAAAGTGGAGTCACAGGTGGATAGGGTGGTGAAGAAGGCATTCAGCATGCTTGGTTTCATTGGTCAGAACATTGAATGCAGGAGTTGGGATGTCTTGTTGAAGTTGTACAGGGCATTGGTGAGGCCACACTTGGAGTACTGTGTACAGTTCTGGTCACCCTATTATAGAAAGGATATTATTAAACTAGAAAGAGTGCAGAAAAGATTTACTAGGATGCTACCGGGACTTGATGGTTTGACTTACAGGGAGAGGTTAGACAGACTGGGACTTTATTCCCTGGAGAGTAGGAGGTTAAGGGGTGATCTTATAGAAGTCTATAAAATAATGAGGGGCATAGATAAGGTCGATAGTCAAAGTCTTTTCCCAAAGGTAGGGGAGTCTATAACGAGGGGGCACAGATTTAAGGTGAGAGGGGAGAGATACAAAAGGATCCAGAGGGGCAATTTTTTCACTCAAAGGGTGGTGAGTGTCTGGAACGAGCTGCCAGAGGCAGTAGTAGAGGCGGGTACAATTTTGTCTTTTAAAAAGCATTTGGACAGTTACATGGGGAAGATGGGTATCGAGGGATATGGGCCAAGTGCAGGCAATTGGGACTAGCTTAGTGGTATAAACTGGGCGACATGGACATGTTGGGCCGAAGGGCCTGTTTCCATGTTGTAACTTCTATGATTCTATGATTCTATCATCCTGTAACTGTAACCTTGTAATTCACCTTTACTTTTCTTTTTAAGTCTTTCATTTAAGAGTGGTATAGTGTATCCTGATTTATAAAACTTGCTACAATCAATTTAACTTAAAATAAAACTAGCACAAAGATCATGACACAATTAAAGTCATAGATATAATTTGCCCAATCAAATGCATATCAATTTTGCCAAATTAAACTTCAGCCTAAATGGGTCTAGGGGACTCCTCTTTGATTTCCAATTTTCCAAACATTATCCGTGAAGGCACAAAAATTTTCCCAATCTTTACCACTGCTACCTTATCTATTCTCAACAATTATTCCTGATAAAGCTTCAATTATTAATTCCGTGTTTCGGGTGATGAACTCATAAGTGCGAATTGTTACATGACAGTCCCATGTTGCAAACCAGGGACTGTTCACATAATTTACATAACTAGCTGTCTGTAGTGGCCATCCCCAGAAAACTAGTATTCATAATTTGATAATTTGGTCAGATACTTCGTTTGTAAACTTAGGTCAGTTAGCATCAATTAGTCCAATTCAGTACAGACCCAAAAAGAGAATGACTCAATATATCAAAACAACACATATATGTGTGTATATATACATTTGATATATAGATAGAAAAAAACCCAACAAAATGAAGACAGCATTTGTTTATAGAAAACACAATGATTAAAATGCTTACATTACTCCCACTATCAATGACAGGGACTACAGAGGGCTATAAGAACATAAGAAATAGGAGCAGGAGTAGGCCATACAGCCCCTCGAGCCTGCTGTGTTATTCAATAAGATCATGGCTGATCTTCTACCTCAACTCCACTTTCCTGCCCCATCCCCATATCCCTTGATTCCCTTAGTGTCCAAAAATCTATCGATCTCAGTTTTGAATATACTCAACAACTGAGCATCCACAGCCCTCTGGGGTAGAGAATTCCAAAGATTCACAGCCCTCTGAGTGAAGAAATTTTTCCTCATCTCAGTCCTAAATGTCCGACCCCTTATCTTGAGACTATGGCCCCTAGTTCTAGACTCTCCAGCCAGGGGAAACAGCCTCTTAGAATCTATCCTGTCAAGGCCTCTAAGAATTTTATATGTTTCAATGAGATCACCTCTCATTCTTCTAAACTCCAGATATATAAGCCCATTCTACTCAATCTCTCCTCATAGGACAACCCTCTCATCCCAAGAATTAATCTAGTGAACCTTTGTTGCACCCCCTCTAAGGCAAGAATATCCTTTCTTAGGTAAGGAGACCAAAACTGTACACAGTACCCCAGATGTGGTTTCACCAGAGCCCTGTACAATTGCAACAAGACCTCCTTACTCTTATACTCCATACCCCTTGCAATAAAGGCTAACATACCATTTGCCTTCCTAATTGCTTGCTGTACCTGTATGTTCACTTTCTGTGATTTGTGTACAAGGACACCCAAATCCCTCTGAATACCAACATTCTTAGTCTCTCACCTTTTAAAAAAATATTCTGCTTTTCTATTCTTCCTACCAATGTGAATAATTTCACATTCCCACACATTATACTTCATCTGCCACCTTCTCGCCCACTCACTTAACCTGTCTATATCTCTTTGCAGCTTCTTTGCATCCTCCTCACAGCTTACCACCTAGCTTTGTATTGTCAGCAAACTTGGATACATTACACTTGGTCCCCTCCAAGTCATTGAAATACATTGTAAACAGCTGAGGCCCAAGCACAGATCCTTGTGGCGTCCCACTAGTTACAACCTGCCAACCTGAAAATTATCCCCATTTATTCCTACTCTCTGTTTTCTGTCCGTCAACCAATCCTCAATCCATCCTAATATATTACCCCCAATTCCATGAGCCCCCTAATCTTGTGTAACAACCTCTTGTATGGCACCTTATTGAGTTCCTTTTGAAAATCCAAGTATACTACATCCACTGGCTAAGCTGCTTTAGTTCTGTGCCAAGAGACAGAGCCAGCTGTAGCATGAAGCTGTAGAAAGCAGCATACACATTTAAAGAGACAGTACACTGAAAACAACAGAAATTCTGTCTTTTTCCCAATTGTTTTGTTACTAATCATGTGTCCAACCAAGGGGTTTTTATGTAATTTGTTTACAGCCTCTGTCTGCTGTGAAGGGGCTGATATTAACTTCTTGTCCTGCACAATTTATTACCTTCTTCTCTGTTGGACAAAGGGTGAAGGGTAATGACAGGGGGCAGGGGGTGCTGGGGAACCTGTTGAGAGTTCCAGTCTCTTTCTCGGTTCCTGAATCATTACATCCGCCTCACTCACTGCTGGTCTCAACACTACAACACCCATTCTGCATTCCATTAGAGTATTTTTACACCTTTCATATTTCTTCTTTTCACTGAATATCTCATCCTCAGATTTGAGGCATTCCCTTTCTACAGAAACTCTAAGTGCTTCAAAGTAAGCTACTCTTGCTGCTTGTTGCTCAACAATCCTATCTTTAAGTTCCTGGATTTAATTCTCTTGTTTCTGCATCAATTTCTCATTCTTTTCTTTTTTCTTTAACTCTTTCATTAAGCATTTATTTGTGTCAGGTAGGGCTTTGGCCATAGCAAACAATCCTTGTATTGCAGCGGTCTCAGTCCTGTCCTTCTTGGGGTTACTCAAGAAGTCCTTCTCGAGTATCTCCACCAACTTGCCTAGGGTGTTGGTTTTTCCCCATAAGACCTCCGACAAACATATCTATGTTCTTACAGAGACCACATACTCTGGAATTCCCTCCCTAAACCCCTCCGCCTCTCCACTTCTCGCTCCTCCATGATCACCCTCCTTAGAAACTGGCTCTTTGACCAACCCCTCCTAATATCGCCTCTTTGGCTCAGTGTTGTTGGCCCAGAATTTGCTGTCAAAATAACAGTGAGGCTAACGGCACTCACCGTTATTTATGGGTGAATCGCACAGCAAGCAGCAAGTTCAGGCGAGGGCAGATGCGAAGTTAAACGCGAAAATCCAAAAAGTTGCTGTCTAAGATGCACCGCTCCCCTGTTAGCTTCGCGAAAATGGCGTCTCGCTGTATGGCTCCCCATTTAAAGGCACTGAGCGGGTGAAGTTCCTGTACTTCAACAGTATATACGAACTATACTCACCACAGAAAGTTAGGGCTTGTCCATTTTAGTCTAAGTACCGTTTTAATGGCGTGGTAAGTGTTAATTACAGCCAGTCAATCTCTCTGGCACTTAAAATTAACTGTTACAAGTGTGGAGTCTCATTCCTTCAGGTTTTAATTGTTGTTGGGGATTTAAAAAAAAAATGTAAATTAATTTTTTTTAACTTTTTCTTTTTGTCTCTTTTTTTTCCTCTCTCTCTTAATCCAATCTTTCTTTCCCTCTCTTTATTTCTCTTTCTGTACCTAATTTGACATTGAATTCACCCACTCTAACTTACACTTCCTGGTTCATTTCCTGCGCTGTTCATTTAACAATCCTTCAATCTGATTGGTTAAGGAGATTCACTGTTGCTTGCCCTGTTCATTCAGATCCCAGATGCCCTGTAGAGGGCGTTGTGCCGTTTCCATCTCGCACTTCCAACATAAAATATCATGGTGATTAAACAGGCAAGGGCAAGTCTAACTAACGGTGGGCGCCTTTCGTTGATCAGCTAAAGCAAATTCTGGTCCAATATTTTTGATCACATATCTGTGAAGCACCATGGGAAATTTTTCCATGTTAAAGGCATTATGTAAATACAAACATTTTTCTTTTTGCAAACATCTGTGACTGGTTGCTTGCTCATTGCAGAATGGGAAATCAGGTGCTGTTGCAGCTTAAAATCCTGCAGCAGCTTAAGGGAGGAGTCAAAGTTTTTGATATCAGATTGCTGTTACATCAATATCATTGAATCATTTGGAACAGGTCAATCAGCATCAACTAAGTCTATCGGCTGCAAACTAACATCAAGCAAAAATTTGAAAGTGATTATCCTCCCACGTGTTAATTTTCTCACCGATTTCACTACTGTGGAGGAGGCAAGAAGGTTATCAACTTGGTAATAGACAAGATACACAGGAGAAATTAGGCAAAAAAAATAGAGGCAGTGACACTTTGGGGCCGATTTTCGGATGGTGGAGCGGGTGCGTTGGGGGCAGGGGGGCTCCTAAAATCGTAGAAATCCGGAGTGGAGCCTCCCGAATGCGGGAGCCCCACCGGCAATTAAAGCCAGCGGGATGGTAATTTCCATAGTTTGACAGATAGTTAAAGTACTTGAAATACTTGATTGAGTAGACATTTTGGCACGGATGCAATTTTGAAGGATCCTCAGCGTGTTTCCCGTGCTGTGGGAAACACTCCCTGTTGGATCAGACGTGTTTCAGCCAGCAGCCAGTGGGAGATGCAAATGATTATTTGACAGGTGGGGGGAAAACCTCATTTATTGCAGCAGGGCTCTCTGTCACTTCAGACAAAGTTTTGGCTGCAAGAACTTTGTGTTTCCACTCAAAATTCTTACTTTCCACCCAAAACTCTGCTGTGCAAACATATTTAACTACTTTGCGGACCCCCTCAAACTTACACCATCAGGATCGGGGGGCGCCGTGGCTGCATTCACCACTTCATCCAAGGACGAGCAACATCACCAGCCTCGTCAGGCACAGCGTTCACCTCCGCCACGTGGAGCTCCACAACACAGTGCTGCGCCACAGGCACCAGCACAAGAGCACAGAGGGCAACAACAGAGAGAGCGACATCGCAGGAGGCACTACCCTTGCAACAGGGTCTACAGACCGAGGCTCAGCTTCCTGGACCTCTCTGAGGAGCAGTGCATACGGAGGCTCAGAGTCAGTCACCAGGTAGTCACAGACATCTGCAGTCTCCTTCATGCCGAGCTGCTCCCGGCTGGGCCGAGCCGCATCTCCTTACCTGTCACTGTCAAAGTCACCACTACCCTCAACTTCCTCACCTCCGGATCCTTCCAGGGTGCCACCAGGGGTCTCTCAGTCATCTGCACACAAGTGCATAAGGCAGGTCACCGATGGCTTGTTTCGCAGGGCCTCACACAACGTCAACTTCCCCATGGACGACCTCAGCCAGATGGAGAGGGCAGTGGGAATCCGCAGTGTGGCTGGCTTTCCATGGGTGCAGGGTGCTATTGATTGCATCCATATAGCAATACGAGCACCTCCACACGAGCCAGGACTGTTCATCACAGGAAGAGCTATCACTCTATCAACACTCAGCCTGTTTGTTACCACCGCAAGAGATTCCTTCACATGTGCGCCAGATACCCTGGCAGCTGCCACGATTCCTTCATCCTCCGGGAGTCCAACATTCCGCCTCTCTTCCACGCGCCGAACACCCGCAAGGGCTGGCTCCTCAGGGATAAGGGATACCCCCTGCACACATGGCTCATGAGACCTCTGAGGAACCCCATCACCGAGCAACAGTGTCAATATAACTACAGCCACGTCGCTACCACGTCTACAATTGAGCATGCTATAGGGCTGATCAAGATACGCTTCAGGTGCCTTGATTGTTCTGGGGGGAGTGCTTCAATACGCGCCACACAGAGTGGGACGCATTATAGTCGTGTGGCACAACAGAGAGGGGGGCCGCTTGAGGAGGCCCCATCCACATCTGCCACCCACATTGAGGAGGAGGAGGGGGAGGAGAAGGAGGAGGAGGAGCAACCCATGGGCAGAACAGCGGCTCCCCTGGCTGCTCATGAGACCAGGGAGTCACTGATATGTGAACGGTCCTCCTAACATCAGACAGTGTGAAGAGTCAAATCCTCACCACCGGGATCGAGCAGCAACCACACCACCACCCCCCCACCCCCCTCCACACTGCACAAAACAGTCCTGCAACTACACATTCGCCCACTGTAGAGTGACTCAATGAGTGGCATCAAATGTCGCCGTTCATGGTGAACCTCATGAAAGGACCTTATTACAGAAGCCAGTCAAGAATGGCCAAGACGTGGCAGTAGTGGTGACAAAAATAATATTTAATGTGCGTTTAACAAAAAGCTAATATAAATAAAAAAAACATGACAAACCGTCAAACACCCTTGTGCATCCCCTTTGTGCTCACAAAACCTTCGCCTTTCGCTTCCGACTACTTCTACATGGTCGCAGCAGAGGTAGTGGCAGGTTGCTCTTGTTCAAGCCCTGACCAATTAGATGCTTTGGGCCTACGCCCTCTGGGTTTCGGTGCCCGTGAGGGCCCATCCAAAGACTGCTCCACCTGCACCTGTGCAGGGGCAGATTCGGCCACCTGGAGAGGAGGCAGCATTGCGGGTACTGGTTGAGAGGGGGGCAACAGGTGAGAAGTGGGGGCGCTTTGAGTGGCGTCCCCACTTCCATGTTCCCTTTCGCCATCATCCCTTCCCGGGGCAAGGCCCACATCACTCCTATCACACTGCTGGACAACAGTTTGGAGGACATGTGTGAAGCCTTGTAAGGCCAGTGCTAGTGTATCTGCCTGCCTGTTTAAGGCGGCAGAATGTTGTTCAGCCTGAGTCCAAACGGACGTTTTCAGGGCCTGAATGGACTCATTTGTGAGCCGTACTTGAAGCTCCAGAGGCTAGCCTTCCCTCCATCGCAGACATTCCCGCACTTACCCGCGACAGGACCTCAGAGATACCCTCACGTCCCTGTGACAATATCTCAGAGATCCCCTCCTGTACCTGTGCCACCACTCATGCAGGAGTTGGACTCCTCCATCCTCTGCGCGATTGTGGAGAATGCGCATGGCACCTGTTCCAGTACCTCGTAAATGTGCTGCTGCCCCTCGATCATTCTCCTCTTAAAAGGATGGCCCCAGGCTTCAGCATCTACGTCTAGCTGAGCAGAGCCTGGAGAGGAGTGCTCCCACCGACGCGGACTCTCCGCAACTGCCCCTGCCACCAATGTCTGCTCGTGCTCACATGTGTGGTAACTCACCATGTGCGACCCCCACTAACTGCGGACTGGGACCCACCGAGGTGTGAGTATCTGCGCTGGTGGATGGCTTGCTCAGATGTGATGGTGCCCCCTCAGAGGCCGGCAGGTCCTCTGAGGAATCGCCCTCTACCGTCACAGCGGTCGCTGAAGGCCCTGTAAGAGAACAGAAGGTAATATTAAGCATGATCACAGATGTTGAGGTGCTGAAGATGGCGAGGCATGTTAACATCAATTCATAATGTGTGTGCTGAATGTTAAAGTTCTGTCACCAGACCTTTGTCAGGTGCCAGTCTCGGCGTCCCCGATGGACAGGCACTCAAGGGTGCGTCTCAGCTCCTGCTCCTGCTCCGCGTTTGTGAGGACGACTATCTGTTGCGGATCCCCTCCAGTCCTCGCCCACTCCCGTGCATTCTGGGCTCTCTTCTCCTATAAGGGGCTAAAGTATAGACGCGTGAGTGGGTGATGGTGACGTGGCCAACCGATGAATGCATTGGTTTGGGTGTAGCTGACCGTGAATGAGATGCACCGGAGGGTGAGTACGAGGCACAGCCATGACATTGTATGAGGATTGGGTTGAGTGGTAGTGGTGGGGTGAGTAATGGGGAGGTGAGGAAGTGCAGGTAAGTTGAGGATGAGCTTTGAGTGGGTGTGAGGAATGATGTGATAGAGTAGTGTTGGCAGTGCAGAATGAGTTGGAGAGTGGGGGTGACGATGTGGAAGACAGAATGTAGGAGCATGAGTAAGTGTGCTCACTTTGGCTGACCTTATTAGGTCATTGAAGCGCTTCCTGCACTGGATCCAGGTGCGGGAGATGTGCTGCTGCTGGTGATCTCCTCTGCCACCTCGATCCAGGCCTTCTTGGTGGCAGAGGCAGGCCACTTCCTCCCATCCGTCGGGTAGAACTCATCCCTCCTCCTCTTCACCCCATCCAGAAGCATCTGGAGTGAGGCATCACTAAATCTAGGAGCAGCCTTTCCCCTGAGCTGCTCCATTGTGCTATTTGGGTTTTTGCTCCAGGAGCAGCCATTGAAGGACTGCCGCTTTAAAAAGGCTTCTTCGACAGCACCTCCCAAACCCGTGACCTCTACCACCTAGAAGGACAAGGGCAGCAGGCACATGGGAACAACACCACCTGCACGTTCCCCTCCAAGTCACACACCATCCCGACTTGGAAATATATCGCCGATCCTTCATCGTGGCTGGGTCAAAATCCTGGAACTCCCTTCCTAACAGCACTGTGGGAGAACCGTCACCACATGGACTGCAGCTGTTCACCACCACCTTCTCAAGGGCAATTAGGGATGGACAATAAATGTTGGCCTCGCCAGCGATGCCCACATCCCGTGAGTAAATAAAAAAAAGAGCTCCTCCAGCTGACAGCCTGTGATGCAGGTGCGCAGTCCGCCCGCTGCGCAGCTTTCAGACGGCAAACCTGAAAGCCACGTTAAGTGGCTCCAATTTATCTGCGATCGCGTGGGGAACGGACAGATTTTATTGGGCAGGTTACCCAAGAGCCCAATCGCCCCCCCGCTGCCATCCCGCCTCCCCACTAATATCGGGGCCATTGAGTATGTTCTGCATTGCACTGAGGTTGATGGATTTATGCAGAATGATTACTCTAACACAGGAACTCTAACACCTTCTACTCACATTGCTGCAAAGTCTGCTCAAGAATTTACTGACGAGCCAGAAAATATTAAATGGATTCACAGAGACTTCAAATGAGCAAATGTGCTGTTTGGATTAGACCAATGATCTAAAATAAATCCTAATCCCATCAGTATGGCGAACAAGTGCCTTCCCATTTTAGAGGGGGCATTAAAGTCATGTGACTCTAGTCTACACTACATTGTATAACTGAGAGCGCTAAGAGTCAACAAACAGTCGCTCAAGGAGAAGGCCCACCACCACCTTCTCAAGGCAACTAAGGATGGGCATTAAATGTGGCCTTGGCACCTTCATTCACATTCTGAGAACCAATATAAAAAGAAACATCTCAAAGTTTTTGCACAATTATTGATTTTAAACCATGTTGACTATTCTTATGCCAATGTGTGCTTAGCAAGATCAGACAAACTGGAATGAGATTAATGACCAATTAACCAGATTTAAGTTGGTGCTATTTGAGGAAGCAGCATTGACCAGGACACAAAGAGAACGCCCTGCTCTTCTTCAAATAGCACCATGGATATTTAGTATACAGCTCAACTGGCAGATAGGGCCTCAGTTTAATCCCTCCTCTGAAAAATGGCTCCTCCAACAATGCAGCATCCCGTTAGTATGGACTGGAGTATGGGCCTAGATTATATGCTTACATGTGTTGTGAATCAACAATGCTGCCCTGGCTTAGTGGTAGCACTCTTGTCTGAGTCAGAAGCTTGTGGGTTCATGTCCCATTCCAGAGACTTGATCACAAAATATATTCTGACACTGCAGTGCAGTATTGAGGGAGTGCTGCACTGTCAGAGGTGTTGTCTTTCGGATGAGATGGGTAGGGAATTGGTTAGGAGATAGGAGAGAGAGAGTTGGGATAATGGGTATGTACTCCAACTGACAGGATGTGACTAGTGGTGTCCCCCAGTCATCTGAACTGGGGCATCAGCCTTTCACTATATTTATAAATGACTTAGATATACAGCTCTCATGTAAGTTTGCTGATGACACTATATTAGGTGGCACAATAAATAGTGTAGATGGGATCAGCAAGTTGCAAAGTGACATTGATAGATTAAGTGAGTGGGCAAAACTGTGGCAGATGGAGTTCAATGTGGGGATGTATGAGGTCATCAACTTTGGACCTAAGAAAGATAGATCAGAGTATTTTCTAAATGGTGAGAAGTTAGGAACTGTGGAGGAGCAGAGAGAGAATTAGGGGTACAAGTAGAGAAGTCACTAAAAACTAGTGTACAGGTAAAAAAAATAATTAAAAAGGCCAATTTTGCTTAAGAGGGCTGGAAGACAAAGGGGTGGAAGTTATGTTACAGTTATATAAAGCTCTGGTTAGACCTCATTTTGAGTACTGTGTTCAGTTCTGGACACCACATCTCAGGAAAGATATATTGGCCTTAGAGGGGGTGCAGTGCAGATTCACCAGAATGGTACCTGGGCTAAAAGGGATAAATTATGAGGAAAAGTTGGATTGATTAGACTTGTCTTCCCTTGAGTATAGAAGATTAAGGGTGACCTAATTGAATAGATAGAGAGAAACTATTTCCTCTGATGGGGGAATCACCTTAAAATTAGAGCTAGGCCAATGAGGGGTGATGTCAGGAAGCACTTCTTCATACAAAGGGTAGTGGAAATCTGGAAATCCCTCTCCCAAAAAGCTGTTGAGTCTAGGTCAATTAAAAATTTCAATACTGAGATTGATAGATTTTTGTTAAGCAAGGGTATTAAGGGTTACGGAACCAAGGCGGGTATATGGAGTCAAGATACAGATCAGCCATGATCTAATTGTATGGTGAAACAGGCTCGAGGGGCTGAATGACCTACTCCCGTTCCTAGGTTCCAAGAGACATTCAATCGAGGCCCCTTCTGCCCTCTCAGGTGGATATAAAAGATCCCATAGCATTATTTCAATGAAGAGCTGTGAGTTTTGCCTGGTGTCCTGGCCAATATTTATCCCTCAACCATCATGACAAACAAATTATCTGGCCATTATCACATTGTTGTTTGTGGGACCTTGGCTGCCGCATTTCCTACATTACAGTAGTCATTACACTTCAAAAGGACTTCATTGGCTGTAAAGCAATTTGGGAAATTCTGAGGTCATAAATGGCACGATATAAATGTAAGTTTTTCTTTAATGCTGTACAGTGCACATTTTTCTGATTAAGTGGAGAGAAAAAAAAGCAACAAAGGAAATCCTGCTTCCCAGATTATGCTTTTCAGACATTTATAGGGAGTCATAAAACACCTCCGTTCCCTCTTTGAGGCAATAGATGGCCCTGTCAATACTCAGAGGGTACACCAGGTATTGAAAGAGGTGCAGAGAATATGAATAAAGTGTCTCAACTGGCAAGAACTGAAGAAATGTCAGACCTCAAGGCAAGTGTAAAGAAAGGAAGAATATTAATTCAGGGCTCAGAACATATATGGCTATCCTCCTAAATCACAACTGATACTAATATGAGTCCACGTAGCTGTTCCCTTTCCATTGTTAACCACAACAGGGCAAGTCAGGTAGCACTACGCATAGAAAAGACAAATTATCCATAATAGTGCTAAAGTTCATTGCAACTCGTAATATGACAATAGCTGCAGGTGATACTAATTCATACCCATGTAACTACTCTTTTACAAGAAAAAGCATTGGATGCAGCCAGCAATAATCCCAAGACCTCTCCATCACCTCCCCATACTTCTGCTCAGTGCTATGGGACATTATACTATGTTAATGTTGCTATACAAATGACAGTTGTTCAAATCTAAAACACCAGCTAACTAGCCAGCTGGTGCTGCACATAAATAAAGGGAAGTTACCAAGAACACTGTCACAATTATTCCTGTCCATATATATGGCTGCTGGAGAGTAGCATTTCACAGATGAACTCACAAATAATAGCAGGAGAATAATAAAAATGTGCATCTCTAGCCATGATTTCTGGTTAGCAAAATGCAGTTTCATAAGTACACCCACATATATTAATGATAAGACTTTTGTTAATATTGCTGCCATTCAATATGGCCACATTATACTGGAATGAAAATCATAGGTAATGGTCATCAACCTCTGCAAAATCACTCAGAAGGATTTCACAAGCATAGTTTATCTGAACATCTGTAAGGAATCTTACAACACCAGGTTATAGTCCAACAATTTTATTTTAAAATCACAAGCTTTCGGAGATTATCTCCTTCGTCAGGTGAGTGATTATCTCCTTCATCACTCACCTGACGAAGGAGATGCTGGTCTTCAAAAGTAAAGTGTGCCTTTCGATATGTGGAGACACTCTACATTTCAGAACTCCTATGGGCATCATTGACAGTGAGCCTGTAGATGGCATGTGGGATGCCAAAGCATGTAAACCAGTCCGAGGTGATGGATTTTGTTATTATGTTAACATACAGGAACCTCTAACAGATGTCACAATCGCCTGGGCACAAAGCATACTTCTGATAGATCTAATGTACTTATAGTGCTCCTACAACATGCATAACAATGGTGTCACACACACAGTGCTGGATTTCCCTCCTCCCTCTGGAGGAGAATCAGGACGGGATTTATGCCCACCACCCCAACCCTCCATGATCCCTGACCCAGTTTCCTGGGTCAGGGGTCATTATTAATGCAGGGTAGGCTCCCGGTGGGATTTCCACCACCAAGAGCTGCCAAAGAGGGAAATGCAAGTGGGTCCTAATGTGGGACCGCAGAAGAGAGGAGACCTTTAAAGCAGGCAGAAGAGCCTGGGGAATATAAATAATTAATTTTTTTTGGCCTGTTTTAAGGTTGTGGGGCTGAGGAGAGGGAGAGGTGCCCATTACTGGGCTATTTCCCTCCAAAAGGAGGTTCAGCAGGTCTCCGTTTGCAGCCCCAGGGATTACAATTACCCCTCTTCTGGTGGTCTTCGGGGTTAGTACTGCCGGTTGTAGAAGACAAGGAAATCAGAGAGATTGCTGGACCCTACCACCATTTACATATGATCGGAAGGTGAAGGGGTGACTGGTGGCCTTCCCCTATGGGACAGGGGAGGGGAATCCAGGTCAGGTCGGGGAGGTGGCGGTAGGCCTCCCTACCTGATTTTGCTTGATTTTTTTTCTATAGCAGTATAGCAGAGGAAAATCCAGCCCACAATGTTCAATCTTCTCCTTTCACAGAAATGCCAGGACCCAGGGTCAGCAATGTGACCCAGCACAGCATTACATTGCAAAGCAGCATTTCCCGTCATCATCATTTTTGACACAAGCAGCAGCTCAGAGATATACAACATGATGGATATAGTTAGAGTAGCATAGGACATGCAGCCAGCTGGGAAGACATGACCATGAATGGCCTATGTAAAAGTCAGTGACTCTTAACTGCCCTGCGAGGTGGCCTAGCAAGCTATTCAGTTGCATCAAATCGCTCAGCAAGCTGACTGCAGCAGTTCATGAAGGCAGCTCATTACCACTTTCTCAGGACAACTAGGGATGGACAACACCCACATCTCAAGAATGAATATATAAATAAAAAGATAAAAATTGTACATACCACAAACCTTGTAATGCTGTATATTCCTTAAGACCACTGTACTGATAGTTGCTTTTGTATAACCTTTAGGAAATTAAGTGTTAGCATGAGCTAATTTGTAATGTATGTGTGTGTAATAATAACCTAACATTCTTGTTCATAAATGTTATGATAGTACAGAAGGGAAATGTGTAAACAGGTGGTCTTCAGAGGAGAACTGAAAGAAAGGAAACAGTATCCATGGCTGTTAACAAGTAGTTTTGGGGTCGTAGTTAAAGCAAGACAGATCACTGATGTATTAAACAGGTTAGGTATATACACAGCTAGGATAGCCATAGCTTGTTAGAACAGACTCGAGAAGATAACATGCTGAAACCGATATACTTCTGTTTCGGAATTGAAGTAATTACGCTCTTTTAGATTTTGCGGTGCTGCTAATAAAGTCATTAAAGACAATTTTGTTGTTGTGAGCTTGATTATCTGATGTCTGAAACCATATAATCAAGCTCCTATCATTAGAGTCAACATTCGTCAAGTCTAGGAGTCACCACAAAATGCATCAAGGAAGGGGCAATGTTAATGATGGAGGGTTGCCTTCCTTGTGCTGGACAGAGGTTCAGCATGTCAATGGGTCTTGAGAGTGTCACGTGGTTGATCGTTTTGTGTCTTCATGTAAAGGATTTGAAAATTAGTTATGCTTAAGTGTTGTATTTTAAAACAAAGTGATTTCACACTGGTTTTAAAAGCTACAGGCTGAAGCCACTTGAACAAAAGATTTACTTGTTAATAGGCTTGATAATATTGAAGATGTGAATTAAAACCAGATGAGCCAGTTTATTGAACACGGCTGTTCATAATCTATTTCAAACTGAGACAATGAGAGTCTATTGTCTCATCCTAGGCCCATTAAGCCAGGATGGCCTCTATTCATTTTGAGAATAGCAGGAAATAGTTTCTTTAAACCCATACCCAAACAGAGAAGGAAAGGTAGCCAGTTTTATTAACAGGCTTACTGGTGAATAAGTGAGTGGGGAAGAAGTCAGAGGGATGGCTCTCTCACTGGGAATACAGAGGAAAAATGACAAAGGGACACAAGGGTAGTTAGTCAGTTAGCTAGGCCTGGGACCATAGCTGGTAGAATTTCAGAACTTGCTGCAACTAGATTCTGTTGACATGTCACCTACCTGAACATCAGCAAGGAACAGTGTGTAAAGAAGCTGTGCCTCAGTCGGAACATGATCTCCTGAAAACAGACCTGCAGCAAAGGAGCGATAACTGGATGGCATTCACTGTGGAAGTGAAAGTGACCATCAGAGTAAACGTTTATGTCACTGGTGCTTCCAACAGGAACAGCCAGTATGTAGTTTATTGTTGTATCATTGAAGTAAAGGATTTGCTTTTAATGTATGTAAGGCTACATGTCTACCATTGATGTGCAATTATGTTATTACTTCATGTTTCATTTGAATGCGGGGGAAATCGAAAGCTGACCACTGCAGAAGTGGAAAACCCCAGTCAAAGACTGAATTCTGCCTACCACAACAACAACTTGCATTTAAATAGTGCCTTTAGCATAGTAAAACATCTCAAATCACTTCACAAGAGCATTATCAAATGAAATTTGACACCAAGACACATACAACAACAACTTGCACTTATATAGAAACATAGAAAATTTACGGCACAGAAGGAGGCCAATCGGCCCATCGTGTCTGTGCCGGTCGAAATAGAGCTATCCAGCACTTGGTCTGTAACCTTGTAGGTTAAGGCACTTCAAGTGCATATCCAAGAACTTTTTAAATGTGATGAGGGTTTCTGCCTCTACCACCCTTTCAGGTGGTGAGTTCCAGACTCTGGGTGGAATTTTTTTTCCTCAGCTCCCCTCTAATCCTTCTACCAATTACTTTAAATCTATGCCCCCTGGATATTGACCTCTCTGCTAAGGGAAATAGGTCCTTTCTGTCCATTCCATCTAGGCCCTTCATAATTTTATACTCCTCAATTAAATCAACCTTCAGCCTCCACTGTTTCAAAGAAAAGAGCCCCAGCCTATCCAATCTTTCCTCATATATTAAAATTCTCCAGTCCTGGCAACATCAACATCAGTGCCTTTAGCGTAGTAAAACATCCCAAGGTGCTTCACAGGAGTGATTATCAAACAAAATTTGACACTAAGCCACATAAGGAGATATTAGGTAGGCTTTAAGGAGCGTCCTAAAGGAGGAGAGAGAGGTAGAGAAGTGGAGAGGTTTAGGGGGGGAATTCCAGAGCTTAGGCCTAGGCAGCTGAAGGCACGGCCACCAATGGTGGAGCGAAGAAAATCGGGGATGCACAGAGATCTCGGAGGGTTGTAAGGCTGGAGAAGGTTACATAGATGGGGAGGGGCGAGGCCATGGAGGGGTTTGAAAAGAAGGATAAGAATTTTAAAATCGAGGCATTGCAGGACCAGGAGCCAGTGTAGGTCAGGGAGCACAGGGGTGATGGGTGAACGGGACTTGGTGCAAGTCACGACATGCACAGCAGAGTTTTGGATGAGCTCAAGTTTAACAAGTTTTGGATGAGCTCAAGTCTCGAGTTCGATGGCCAAGTTACCACTAGGCAAGGCAACATTTGGTTTGGTTCATAAGCTGCTTTATTCCACAGTAGGTAAAATATAAGGAAGACTGAATATGATGAAAATAACTTGGCACAATCAGATCAACTACTGTTTACTTAGCATTACAAGAATAAAGAACACTTGTACATTAGCCCATTTTGGTGGGCCCTTTAATTAATGTAAAAACACAAGCTCTCCCTTAACAGCGCAGAGGTTCCACATTTACAGTTTGTTGCTGCCTTACTGACTTCTGTGTTGATTCTCAAAAAGTCTCCCTTCAAAGACTAACAGAGATCAAAGACCTTTGCCAACTCCAAGATGCTAGATGTCTCCTGAATGACCAGACATTGCTAATGAATGGGCCATTGTTTAGAATCTGTGCAAAATCACATGCTCATGCCCCATTTAAAGCACCTTTCATCTGTGGATGGCCAAACCAGCACAGGCCTTTCTAGGGAAATTATTCCCTTTCAGGTGAGCTTCTGCCCAAATCACATATTAGAATCACTTATGTTCACATCTTTTTCATGGAAAAAATGTCCACCAAATCCCAAACCGTAAATGGAATGGCAAGATGCTGAGGAACCTGGAACGCGGTGTCAAAAGGATCAGTACTTAAAGGACTCTTCCATGTCAGCTGCCAAGCATATTCATGTGAAGATCATTAGTAGAAATTCTTCTCAGATTAAAGTGGTACTCTTAACATTCCACCACATCTCCCCAGTCAGGTCTTATGAGTTTATCAAACCCATCAGATCCCGAAAGCCCTGACCTTGCCTTCTGTAATCCAGCCCCATTTGTCTGAAAGCCAGATTGAAGGACTCTCTCTAGCTTGCCCCCAGACCCTTTAAGGCTGCAGTCTGTGCTTCTGATAATGAGGAAGCAGCGAGTTATCCTTGGGTGCTGCTGTATAGGGAGGTAGGAAGGGAATGGTCATAGGCTGCAATGAAGCTGCCACAAGTGTAATAAACAGTGAGGAGGATAGTAATAGACTTCAAGAGGACATAGATAGGCTGGTGGAATGGGCGGACACATGGCAGATGAAATTTAATGCAGAGAAGTGCAAAGTGATACATTTTGGCAGTAAGAATGAGGAAAAGCAATACAAACTAAATGGTACAATTCTAAAGGGAGTGCAGGAATAGAGAGACCTGGGGGTATACGTGCACAAATCTTTGAAGGTGGCAGGACAGGTTGAGAAAGCATTTTAAAAAACATACGGGATCCTAGGCTTTATAAATAGAGGCATAGAGAACCTTTATAAAATACTGGTTCGGCCACAACTGGAGTGTTGTATCCAATTCTGGGCACCGCACTTTAGGAAAGATGTGAAGACCTAAGAGAGTGTACAGAAAAGATTTACTAGAATGGTTCCAGGGATGAGGGACTTCAGTTACGTGGATAGACTGGAGAAGCTGGGGTTGTTCTCCTTAGAGCAGAGAAGGTTAAGAGGAGATTTGGTAGAAGTGTTCAAAATCCTAAAGGGTTTAGATAAAGTAAATAAAGAGAAACCGATTCCCATTGGCGGAAGGCTCGAGAGCCTGAGAACACAAATTTAAGGTGATTGGCAAAAGAATCAAAGGCGACATGAGGAAAAGCTTTTTTACGCAGTGTGTAGTTATGATCTGGAATGCGCTGCCTGAAAGCGTGGTGGAAGCAGATTCAATTGTGGCTTTCAAAAAGGAATTGGATAAATACTTGAAGGGAAAAAAATTTACAGGGCTACGGGGAAAGAGTGGGGGAATGGGTCTAGCTGGATTGCTCTTACAAAGAGCCGGCACGGGCTCGATGGGCCGAATAGCGTCCTTCTGTGCTGTAATTATTCTATGATTCTATAGGCTCCATTGATCTCATGAGGAAAATGCTTCCCTGACGTTGCTGCATGTGAGACCAGTGGATCAAATTAAGATGCTATCATCTACCTCACGTCCTGGAAGAGCAACGTCAGAATGTGCACATAGGTGTGATATTTGTCGCATATACTTATTTCTGTAGCATGATCCATGAGATTCTCTGCTTCCTCAGCCAAAGGAAAATATCTCTGCAGCCTCTGCCAAGGAATGGCAGAGCCTTCATCCACTCCCCGTTCTCCCAGCTTCCTTGTGCTCTGTGAGTCAAAGGTCCAATATCCTTATCCCTAATATTTAAATCCCTTGGCTGAAAATCTCTGAGCTAGTGCATGAAATATAGAAGAACATAAGAACATAAGAAATAGGAGCAGGAGTAGGCCAAACGGCCCTTCGAGCCTGCTTCGCCATTCAATAAGATCATAACTGATCTTTGGCCTCAACTCCACTTTCTTGCCCAATCCCCATATCCCTCGATTCCCCTAGAGTCCAAAAATCTATCCATCTCAGGAACATATTCAACAACTCAGCATCCACAGATTTCTGGGGTAGAGAATTCCAAAGATTCACAACCCTCTGAGTGAAGAAATTCCTCCTCATCTCAGTCTTAAATGACTTACCCCTTATGCCCCCTAGTACTAGACTCTCCAGCCAGGGGAAACAACTTCTCAGCATCTACCCTGTCAAACCCCCTCAAAATCTTATATGTTTCAATGAGATCACCTCTCATTCTTTTAAACTCCAGAAAGTATAGGCCCATTCTACTCAATCTCTCTGGGTAACACATGGAAAACGGACAGGGGCACCAGAGGTACAAGGGGTGGGATAGTCTTCATCATCATCGTTGACATTGTCATCATCATCAACATCTAGCAACACATAAATACTTTTTCCACCTCTTAGAAACATAGAAACATAGAAAATAGGACCATTCGGCCCTTGGCGCCTGCTCCACCATTCAAAATGATCATGGCTGATCGTCTAACTCAGTACCCTTTTCCCGCTTTTTCCTCATGTCCCTTGATCCCTTGATCATTAAGAAATATATCTATCTCCTTCTTGAATACATCTAATGACTTGACCTCCACTGCCTTCTGTGGTAGAGAATTCCACAGACTCACCACCCTCTGAGTGAAGAAATTTCTCCTTATCTCAGTTCTAAATGGCATACCCCATATCCTGAGACTGTGACCCCTGGTTCTGGACTCCCCAGCCATCAGGAACATCCTCCCTGCATCTAGTCTGTCTAGTCCTGTTAGAATTTTATATGTTTCGATGAGATCACCTCTCATTCTTCTAAACTCTAGTGAATATAGGCCTTGTTGACCCAATCTCTCCTCATACGTCAGTCCTGCTATCCCAGGAATCAGTCTGGTAAACCTTCGTTGTACTCCCTCCATGGCAAGGACATCCTTCCTCAGATAAGGAGACCAAAACTGCACACAATACCCCAAATGTGGTCTCAACAAGGCCCTGTATAACTGTAGTAAGACATCCCTGCTCCTGTACTCAAATCCTCTTGCAATGAACACCAACATACCATTTGCCTTCCTAACTGCTTGCTGCACCTGAATGCTCGCTGGTGTACAAGGACACTCAGGTCTCGTTGCACCTCCCCTTTTCCCATTCTATCACCGTTCAGATAATAATCTGCCTTTCTGTTTTTACAACCAAAGTGGATAACCTCACATTTATCCACGTTATACTGCATCTGCCATGTTCTTACCCACTCACCCAACTTGTCTAAATCACATTGGATCCTCTTTGCATCCTCCTCACAGTTCACATTCCACCCCAGCTTTGTGTCGTCTGCAAACTTGGAAATGTTACATTTAGTTCCCTCATCCAAATCATTGATATATATTGTGAATAGCTGGGGCCCAAGCACTGATCCCTGCGGTATCCCACTAGTCACTGCCTGCCACCTGGAAAAAGACCCGTTTATTCCTACTCTCTGTTTCCTGTCTGTCAACCAATTCTCAATCCATTCCAGTATATTCCCCCCAATCCCATGTGCTTTAATTTTGCACACTAACCTCTTGTGTGGGACCTTATTAAAGGCCTGCTGAAAATCCAAGTACACCGCATCCACTGGTTCTCCCTATCTATTCTACTAGTTACATCCTTAAAAAACTCCAGTGGATTTGTTAAGCATGATTTCCCTTTCATAAACCCATGCTGACTTTGTCCGATCCCGTTAATGCCTTCCAAGTGTTCTGTTATCACATCCTTTATAATAGACTCTAGCATTTTCCCCACTACTGATGTAAGGGTAACTGGTCTGTAATTCCCTGTTTTTTCTCTCCCTCCCTTTTTAAATAGTGGGGTTACATTTGCCACTCTCCAATCTGTAGGAACTGTTCCACAGCCTCTAGGGCACCTCGCGGTGGCGCTGAGGTTCCACACGTGTTGGAAGGACCACACTGGGAGGGCCCTTCTCACCACATCCAGGCTACATCCTGGTGTCAGTTCTGGTGATGAGACGTTCTGCTAAATGGCATCGATCGTCTGGTTGGGGAAGAAACTGATTGAGTCCACCCTCTCCGTTCCTTGCAGGATTCTTAGACCGTTTTGTGTTGACCTCTGTCTGATGGCCTTGTGGTCAAAGGGGTTTCTCCTCAGGAACTTCTCCACCTGGGACACGTGAGGGGGAAGGTCCAGCTGGATGGGACGTCCTGCGCCTGCTTGGCTAGTGTGGCCAGACCCAGCCTTCTCAGTGTGTTGGATAGGTAGAAACTCAGCAAGAAGTGACAGTTGGTGTTTTGCGTACTGGGACACTACACATATCCTGAGGCAGCCACACACAAAGGTGGCCATCAGGATCAGAGCGACATTGGGGATGCTCTTTCTCCCCTTTGTCTGGGGGTTTGTACATGGTGGCTCTGCGGACGTGTTCTACCTTGGACCTCCAGACAACATGGAAGATAGATCGGGTGACTGTGACTGCAGAGTTGTGGGGAATGGGCCAGACCCTGTCCACATAGAGCAACACCGTGAGTACCTCACACCTGACGCAAGTCCTGCCAGTTATGGAGAGGGATCACCACAACCACATACCAAGCTTCTGTTTGGCCTTGGCGATCCGCTCCTCCCAGTTCTTTGTGCAGGCCAGGGTCCCCCCGAACCAGATCGCCAGCACCTTCAGGTAGTCAGAACTAACGGTGAAGGGGACAAGGGACCGGGCCTCCCACCTGCCAAACAACATGGCCTCGCTTTAACTTCGGTTCACAAGATACAGAGAGTATGGAGTTCTATGGCAGCTCAGTCCCCTAAAATGCTATGGCAGGGACAGGTGCTGCTTACTCCCCTCTCACCTCAAGCTCACACTGGCCTACCAACCTTGCCATCACTGACTACCAAAGCCAATTGCCTCTCCTTGACAGCCTGTTCCTCAAAATCTTTAGCCGCCTTATGTGCGGGCTACCCCTGCTGGTGGCCTGCCTCTCCTGAGCACTGTGTGCCAGTTTCTCCTGGAACAATATTAATAATAGTAAGTGAAGGTAAGAATCTGAAAGGAATCTCCCAAGTGCCAGCAAACAGCTGAATAGATAAGTACTAGAAGAACCCTGTAACATGAGAGGTTGGTCATATAAGGGTTTTGTGAGGGGAGTTTCAAACACTGGATCAAGGTGGAAGAGTTAGAGAGCTATTGAATCACGTTTCACTGTGAATGAATACTTGTCATTCCTTTTACGAAGTCAGGGCAATAGAAGGGGTCCCTGGTGCCAAAGTGAAAATGGAAAGATGGCAGTCCTCTTACCTTGGCTGCTCTCGTCAACTTATTAAGCTTTTTGCAGCATTACTTTGCTGTCCTGGGGGTGAGAGAGGTGGCACTCAGCACTACTGCCACCTCCCTCCATATGGCTCTGCTGACTGATTCTGGTGGCCTCCTTCCCTTTGAGCCCATCTGACAGTCCCTCTTCTGGTGGACCTTGATCCAGGAGGATCCGGAGGTTGGCATCTGCAAAATGCTGGACTCGCCTCTTCTTGCCTAAGGCCAGCAGTGCATGAAGTTGAAGCCATGAGGAAGTGTTGACAAATGAATTCTTCAGTAAGAAATCACTGCAGTTGAACATTCTGACAAAAGCTGGAGAAAACACACAACTTGCCTATTGTGTCACCAGGTATCTGTTGGGACCTTATGATGCTGCAGACTTGTAAATCCTGCAGGAGTCAGTTTCCACTCTTACTCCCAGGAATTTACTCCTGTGTTACACAGGAGTTGTGCACCTGGCCCAGCCATTTGATATTTAAATGAACTGACCCTGTGAATTCACAGGGTCACTGGTGCAATTCATCAACGGGCAGAAATCCTGCCTCACTGGCATTACAGCAGCACAATCTGCCCGGTGGATTTTTAGGGTTCAAGTTATGAGCCCTTTTTTCACACTTACCTCATTCTTTCCATGTGATTTACTGGTCGTCCCCACTGCTGATTTGGGTCTCTGGGCGGGGGTGGCGCTGTTCTGAACAGTTCCATGCACCTAAGGCTTTATGTTCCTTTTTTACTGTGTTGATATTTTAATTTTATAATACTTGAAGCTATAGAAGAGGAATGGCCCCTGCCAGATCCCTCCCACTCCCTGCAATGTTTTGGCAGTGCTGGACTGCAGCTCTGGCCAGATCCCTCCCCCAGTGTACTCCTATTCCCATAATTGCCAACCTGCATCCCCAGTCAGATCCCTCCCACTATGAATACTGTTGGACCTGTTCCACTGGGAGCACTGCCAGATCCCTCCCACTGGGAGCTAAATGGGCACCTAAGTCTCCAACATGGTAGGCAAGAAGCGAGCGCTCATTACGAACCAGAAGTGCGCCGCCCACCATATTAGTGTAGGCAAAAAAAGGCCTCAAACATGTGTTAGAACCTTTGCAAATGCAAATAAGGAGTCTAACCCCTGTTTGAAGCCCCCTTTGTAAACTTGGGCTGCCCTGAACCCAGCCAGCACTGGGCCAGCTGCGATCAAGAAAACCAGGTCTACATGCAGCTTAAACAGTGGTAATTAAAGGGATCGCTGCAGGCCGCCACTAAAAAGATAAGCGTTTAAAAAAATACTCATCTGAATGTCGAGGTGGGAGGAGCAGGAGTGCTCCTCTCGGCTCCATGTTAAAACCACAGGCCGCTGCTGGCCACCTCCTGATCACTGCCTCCCCCCTCTCATAGCTACTGTTAAACTGTTAAGTTGTGAAATCTAATCTCCAAAGAACCAGTAAAAATCCCAAAGTACCATGTGATAAAAGTGTAATTTGATTTATTCAGTCAGCATAAAATCAGTGGCCCTAACAGTACATTGTGTTCCTTCCCCTGGGCAAGTAGCCAGGGAAATGGAGAGTTCCCGCAATAAATTAAAATCCCCAACATTTCCATGCCTACCGTGCTTATCTGCCAGCCAACCATATCTCTTCACTGCATGTTTCTTACCCCGCCACACAAATGCTCCAAATACTGTGCCAACATCATTTACTATCCAACATGATGAAGTTTCTCTGTAACTCGTCTTTCTAGAATTACATAGAATGTACAGCACAGAAACAGGCCATTCAGCCCAATAGGTCCATATCGGTGTTTATGCTCCACTCGAGCTTCCTCCCTCCCTACTTCATCTAGCCCTATCAACATATCCTTCTATTCCTTTCTCCTTCATGTGTTTATCTAGCTTCCCATTAAATGCATCTATGCTGGTCGCCTCAGCTACTCCTGTGGTAGTGAGTTCCACATTCTAACCACTCTCTGGGTAAAGAAGTTTTTCCTGAATTCCTTATTGGATTTATTAGTGACTATCTTATATTTATGGCCACTGGTTCTGGTTTCCTCTGCAAGTGGAAACATCTTCTCTACGTCTACCCTATCAAACTCTTTCATTGTCTTTAAGACCTCTATCAGGTCACACCTCAGTCGTCTCTTTTCTAGAGAAAAGATCCCCAGCCTGGTCAGTTTTTCCTGATAGGTATAACCTCTCAGATCTGGCATCTTCTCCAGTGCATATCTTTTTTATAATATGGACACTGGAACTGTGCACAATACTCCAAGTGTGGTCTAACCAAGGTTCTACACAAGTTTAACATAACTTCTCTGCTTTTCAATTCTATCCCTCTAGAAATGAACCAGAGTGCTCGGTTTGCCTTTTTATGGCCTTATTAACCTGCGTTGCTATTTTTAGTGATTTGTGTATCTGTACCCCCAGATCCCTTTGCTCCTCTACCCCATTTAGACTCTTATTATCCAAGCAATATGTGGCCCCCTTATTTTTCCTACAAAAATGTAATATCTCACACTTGATATTAAAATTCATTTGCCAATTACATGCCCATTCTGCAAGTTTATTAATGTCTTCCTATATTTTGTCACAGTCCGCCTCGGTATTAACTACATCTCCCAATCTGGTGCTTCCTTGAAAGTGCAATTTCTGTGGCGGAAACCTGTGAGATGACGAGGCTCTTGGGACTGCTGTCGAATTCTATGAGCACAGCCTGAGATGAGCCTGCTTCAGGCTGCTGTACTTCTGCTGCTAGGGGGGCCCCCTGGCCCTGCTCAATTTCTGGCACTTGTGAAGTCATCGAAGGGGAGTAGGCAAATTGACTGGCATGGATGCATTACCATTGGGAGAGATAATACTAGCATCCTTTGCCATGTCTGCCCTGCCCCTGTTGCCAGTCTCCACGTCACTGTGCCCGCTGATCTGTGGATGAGCCCATTGCAGCAATGACATCACAGAAGCTCCACTCAATAGTTTTCTTTGTTGTCCATGGAGGAGATGCCATTGAAGCCTGTATGGCAGCACTCTGACCATTCAGGAGAGATGCAAAGATTGGCACATCAGCCAATCAGCCAATGTGAGGGGCTGCACTGCAAATATCTCAAGTGCTGCCACTCATTTCAAGGCTGACGCCACGTTTTCTATACAATGCATTAGCATCCCACACATGAAGGTGGTGGAATCCTTCATACTAGCTGCTATGTGTCAAAATCGTTAACTGTCCCCAATCCTTTAAATTACCACTTACACTCAATTATTTTCTCTCACCAATAGCAGCTCTTTAGATCCATCCAAATCCACACTTGAAGTATGCTAATGAGCTGACTCTCCTGGCGGGAGTTTCAAGCACCTTGATGGGATCACAATTGGGAATGCAGGTCATGTATATAATGAGCATAGGTCCAGCAACACTGATCTCCACCCATTCTTTCACTCCATTTCGTTCCATGTGCATCTGTTTATGGGGCTTAACGGACTCATCTTTTTCCCCATAATAGTTGAAGGGATTTACCAACCACACCTGTGTAATCTGAGCATGTGCATTTTGCAGAATTTCCCAGCATGCATCAGTAAGTTTCTCACTGGATTTTCCAAGAACAAGCTTTACCTCCTGTTTCTGTGGCAACATTTCTACATTTCTTTATGTTTTGAAAATGACCTGAAAAATACTTGGACAATTTTTAAACCTTAAATGCAGGTAGCATTTCACATTTAAACTATTAACAAATGCTTCGTTTTACTTGAGAGGATGCATAAAAAAGAAACTGGGGAGAGAGAAAGAGACAATGCCAGAGAAAGGATGACGGAGACAAACTGAAGAGTAGGAGCAACTGTGGTAGATATTGGGGACCTAAGCATGACGTTAATCGTGTAACTGGGAAATATGTACTTTTTTCTGTGTTTTATTACCTTAGAAAGCTTATATCTGAGGGGATGGAGTTCTTAAAAGCTAAACAAATTGAATTTTGAAAACTTTTCAGTAAAGCAGACCAGGCTGATGACATCACCTGTGTTTTAACCTTCATCTTTGAAAAGCTGGTGAAATTACCAGTGTTAACTGATTGTAGACATTTAAATCATTACAGCTATGAGCTGGCAGCGCAGCACATCGGGAGAGGCCCCGGAGTGGTAATAATGATTACATGAAGAGTGGGCAGTAACACAAATGTAGTGAAATTTTTTTAAAGTGACATCATAGTCAGTGCAAAGGGAGGAGCGGCAGTGCTCGAGGAATTAAAGCTAAGTGTTTTAATTTATTATCCACACTCTAATTTTAAGCATATTGTCGGCTATAGTTGATTAAGGGACTAGATAGCTTAAAAAAATACTTAAGAAGCACGGGTAAAAATCAATCTAGCAACTTGAAATAAGTAATTAAATAAGTAAATAGACTTAATAGGACAAACTTACTTAACCGAGCAGTAGAAGAAACTAATTTAACATTAAATAAATAAATATAGAATAGAAAATGGCAGCACAGGCAGTGTATCGGGACTGCAGATTGTGGGAATTTGTGGGCAGCACAACTGTACCAGATTGCCACATCTGTGGGATATGTCTCTGCCTTGTGTCACTCTGGCTCAGAGTTGTTGAGCTGGAGTGCGAGTTAGGATCCTTTTGAAGTGCCCGCTCCTCTTCAGCAGGAGGACCCCCCCTTTGCGGGGTCATCCTCCATTTCTAAAGGAGCGACGACGACTCTTTTTCCTGGAGTGGCGTTGAGGGAGATAGTTCCCTTAGACTGGAAGATAGCTCATGTAGTTTCTATTTTCAAAAAAGGGGATAAATCAGAGCAGGAGAACTACAGGCCTATCAGCCTGACATCCATTATTGGGAAGATGTTAGAAGGAATCATAAGAGATGCCCTTTATGATCACTGGGAAAGGAAAGGGGTCATTAGAAATTCACAATACGGTTTCTGAAAAAATAGGTCGTGCCTAACAAATTTGATAGTGTTTTTTGAGGAAGTCACTAGGGTAGTGGATGAAGGAAATCTGGTAGACATCGTCTAACTGGACTTTCAGAACTATGTTACTTCACAAGATAGAATCTTGCAGTATCAGTAGAAATTTGACAAGGTGGATTAGGAATTAGCTCCAATCCCGCAGCCAAAAAGTTGTAGTTAATGGATGTGGTTCAGCTTGGAGACACATTACTAGTGGTATTGGCTGGAAGAGTCCTAGGCCCACTACTCTTCACGGTCTTTATTAATGACCTGGACAGTGGTGTTGAGAGTATGGTAAGTCTGGGCAAGGGATAAGATGGTAGAGGAGTGCAATCAAATCCAAAAAGATTTAGATGTGCTAGGGGAGTGAACCACACAATGGCAAATGGTGTTTAATGTAAATAAATATAGTGTCATACATGTTGCTAGGGCTAACACAAAATACATGCATCATTTGCAGGGAATAATACTGAAAGGTTGAAACAGAAAAAGATCTTGGTGCTATTGTGCACAGATCACTAAAGGTTCATGATCAATGTAGAGAAACTGTAGCTAAAGCTAACAGGGTATTAGGGTATATTAATATAACCACTCAGTATAAATCAAAGGACACCATTTTGACACTATACAGGTCGCTGGTCAGATCGCATCTGGAGTACTGTGCCCAGTTTTGGTCCTCCCACATGGCGGGTGATATAGTGGTCTTGGAAAAAGTCCAGAGGAGAGCTACAAGAATGATTCCTAGCTTAAAGAACCTCAGCTATTCAGGTAAGCTCAAGGATCTTGGTCTATTTACTTTAGAGCAGTGTAGACTTAGAGGGGACCTGATAGAGGTCGATAAAATAATTAAAGGGCTGGGTAGTGTCCCTATTGATAGATTATTCCAGTTTAACAAATTGGGGAGGACCAGGGGACACGAGTTTATACTATGTAAGAGTAGGAATAGACTGGATGTTAGGAGGTTCTTCTCTTCACAGAGTATTGAACCTCTGGGATACATTGTCAGCTGGTGTGGTGGGTGCTGACTCTCTGCATGCCTTCAAGTGGGAGCTGGACCGGTTCTTGACTGAGGCCGAGATTGCATCATATAGAAGATAAGTGTGTCTTTATAGATAACACTTGTTCCATGTGATCTCCTGGACTGGTTTCGATCACCTGAGGAGGTCAGAGAGGAATTTTATAGAGTATTTTGTCCCTTATTGGCCGTGGTTTTTTTCTCTTTTTTTGCCTCTCCCAAGAGATTACATGGCTGCAGGGAGTGGGGAGGGTGGGGTGGGGTTGGGGGGAGGGAAGAAGTGTTTAGTCATGATGGCCGGACCATCATGATGTGGGGCAAGCTCGATGAACCAGCTGGTCTTTTCCTGCCCATTAATTTTGTATGTTTACAAATCAGAGTTCTCTACACAAATGCACATAGCATAAGGAATAAAACAAGTGAATTAAAAGCACAAATACAGCTCAAAGGGTAAGGGTAAATAATAGTCATTGCAGAGTCCTGGCTACAAGCTGGGCAGGAATGGGAGATTAATGTTCCAGGTTATAAGGTCTTTAGAAAGGGCAAGGAAATAGGGAAAGGAGGAATAGCAATACTGCTAAAAGACAATATTACAGCAGTTGAAAGAATGGATATCAGTAAGGGTGAGCAGGCAATGGAAACACTAGGTAGAATTATGAAACAGCAAAGGTTGCAAGACTCTGGCGGAAGTTGACTACAGACCTATTGATAGCAGTGATGCAGCAGCAGGATGCATTAATACACAGATCAGAGAAGCATGTAGCAAAGGCAAAGTGGCTATAATGGGAGGTTTTAATTTTCACGTAAATTGGGAGACGTGAAACAGCTCAAGTTGTAAAGGAAATGAATTTCTAGAGTGTATGCAGGATATTTTCTGAAACAATATGTTTTAGAGCCGACAAGGGAACAGGCCATACTGGACTTAATAATAAGTAACAAGCCAGAATTAATTAATAATCAAACAGTAAATGAGCATCTTGCAAACAGTGACCATAATATGATAGAGTTACATAAGAACATAAGAAATTGGAGCAGGAGTAGGCCAATCGGCCCCTCGAGCCTGCTCCGCCATTCAACAAGATCATGGCTGATCTGATCCCAACCACAAATCTAAAGAACACAAGAAGTCGGAGCAGGACCCGGCCACATAGCCCCTGGGCCCTCTCCGCCACCCACAGGGCATTGACCGATCCGAACTCAGCTTCATGTCCAATTTCCTGCCTGCTCCCCATAACCCCTAATTCCCTTTACTTCTAGGAAACTGTCTATTTCTGTTTTAAATTTATCTAATGATGTAGCTTCCACAGCTTCCTGGGGCAGCAAATTCCACAGACCTACCACCCTCTGAGTGAAGAAGTTTCTCCTCATCTCAGTTTTGAAAGAGCAGCCCCTTATTCTAAGATTATGCCCCCTAGTTCTAGTTTCACCCATCTTTGGGAACATCCTTACTGCATCCACCCGATCAAGACCCTTCACAATCTTATATGTTTCAATAAGATCGCCTCTCATTCTTCTGAACTCCAATGAGTAGAGTCCCAATCTACTCAACCTCTCCTCATATGTCCGCCCCCTCATCCCCGGGATTAACCGAGTGAACCTTCTTTGTACTGCCTCGAGAGCAAGTATGTCTTTTCTTAAGTATGGAGACCAAAACTGTATGCAGTATTCCAGGTGCGGTCTCACCAATACCTTATATAACTGCAGCAATACCTCCTTGTTTTTATATTCTATCCCCCTAGCAATAAAAGGCAACATTCTGTTGGCTTTCTTGATCACCTGCTGCACCTGCATACCAACTTTTTGATTTTCTTGCACTAGGACCCCCAGATCCCTTTGTACATTAAGTTTGAGAAGAGGAAAGATCACACACTAACCAAGGTTTTAAACTTAAGTGAGACTGACTTCAAAGGAATGAGGCGTAAGCTGAACACATTAAACTGGGCTGAGCTCTTAACAGGTAAACCTACAGAAAAACTGTGAGGGGTGTTGAAAGAAGTATTTAGTACAATACAATATCAATACATACCCCTAAATAGTAAAAAAAATCCACTTGTATAGTCAGACAATCATGGTCAACATATGAGGTAAGATGCAGTATGAAGCTAAAGGAAGTGACATACACAAGTGCCGAGAAAAGTGGTAATCCAGAGGACTGGGGAAAATATAAAAAACAACAAAAGGACACAAAGAAAATATTAAGAGCTGCAAAAAGGAATACAAAAAAAAACTTGCAAGTAATATAAAGGCTGATAATATGTTTATAAAAAATTTACTAAGAGTAAGAGAGTGGTTAAGGGAGATGTGGATCCATTAAAAACAGACCCAGGTGATACGGTAATTGACAATAAGGTAATGGCAGATTTATTAAATGAGTACTTTGCTTCCATTTTCACAGGAGAGGAAGGGGATAAAATACCAGTAATAGAAGGAAAACTAAAAATAAATTAAGGGGAGTAACTTACTGTATTCAATATTAGTAAAAACGGCAATGGAGAAAATAATGGGACTTAGGATAGATAAATCTTCAGGACCTGATGGTTTCCACTACTGGGTTTTAAAAAGAAGTAGGTGAGGAATTGCAGAAGAATTAGTGATAATCTTTCAAAGCTCTCTTGATTCGGGAATTGTGCCATTATACTGGAAAATTGCTAATGTCACTCCATTATTTAAAAAGGGTGGGAGAGAGAAACATGGGAACTACAGGCCTGTCAGTCTAACATCAGTTGTAGGGAAGCACTTGAACAAATATGAGCTGATCAGAGAAAGTCAGCGTGGCTTTGTTAAAGCTAAGTTAAGTCTGACTAATCTAGTTGAATTTTTTGAAGGCGGTCACTAATAAAGTAGACAACAAAATGTCTATGATGTTATCTATATGGACTTCCAGACGGCATTCAATAAGGTTCCACACAAAAGATTATTGGCAAAAATGGGAGTGCATGGAATTGGAGGTAGCCTTTTGACGGGTTGGAAATTGGTTGGGAGGTAGGAGACAGAATGTGCAGTTAAAGGGTATGTACTCAGATTGGCAGGATGTGACAAGTGGTATTCCCCAGGGATCTGTTCTGGGGCCTCAACTTTTCACCACATTGATTAATGACTTGGATGAAGGACCAGAGAGTTGTATATCCAAGGTTGCAGATGACACTAAGTTAGGAGGCTCAGTAAGTAGTGCTGATAGGAGCAGAAAGCTGCAAAGGGACATCCACTTTGGACTTAAAGATAAATCGGTGTATTTTCTAAATGGTGAGAAACTAGGAACTGTAAGAGATTTGTGAGTCCAAGTACACCAATCATTTAAAGCTAATAGACAGGTACAAAAACTAATTAAAAAGGCTAATGGAATGTTGGCCTTTATCTCAAGGGGGCTGGAGTACAATGGGGTGGAAGTTATGCTTCAGTTATACAGAGCCTTGGTCAGACCCATCTGGAGTACGACGTTCAGTTTTGGGCACCGCACCTCAGGAAGGATATATTGGCCTTGCAGATTCACTAGAATGATACCGGGGCTTACAGGGTTAAATTATGAGGACAGATTGCATAAACTTGGTTTGTATTCCCTTGAGTATAGAAGATTGAGGGGTGATCTGATCGAGAAGTTTAAAATGTTAAAAGGATTCGATAGGATAGATACTGAGAAATTATTTCCTCTGGTGGGGGAATCAAGAATGAGGGGACATAATCTTAAAATTAAAGCTAGGCCATTTAGGAGGGAAATCAGGAAGCACTTTTTCACACAAAGGTTGTAGAAATCTGAAATTCTCTTCCCCAAAAGGTTGCGGATGCTGGGACAACTGGAGCTTTCAAGACAAAGATCACTAGATTTTTGTTAGGGACATGGAGCTAAGGTGGGTAAATGGAGTTGAGGTATAGATTAGCCATGATCTAATTGAATGCAGAGCGGGCTTGGGGGGCTGAATGGCCTGCTCCTATTTTATAAAATAAATGTACAGGCAGCAATTTTTTTTTATTCGTTCATGGGATGTGGGCGTCGCTGGCGAGGCCGGCATTTATTGCCCATTCCTAATTGCCCTTGAGAAGGTGGTGGTGAGCCGCCTTCTTGAACCGCTACAGTCCGTCTGGTGACAGTTCTCCCACAGTGCTGTTAGGAAGGGAGTTCCAGGATTTTGACCCAGCGACGATGAAGGAACGGCGATATATTTCCAAGTCGGGATGGTGTGTGACTTGGAGGGGAACGTGCAGGTGGTGTTGTTCCCATGTGCCTGCTGCTCTTGTCCTTCTAGGTGGTAGTGAGAATCCCTACGTGGTCAGTTTTCGGTAAAATATTAAAATGTCTACGTGGCAAAGAAGCAGAATGCAAAATGGTTAGAAAGGGTTAATTAGTTAGTAACTGAGATTGGTACAGGTGGCCTGGCCCTCCTGCTGGGCCATATGTTTGCGTAGTCAGCAGGTTTGCATGGTCTTATCAATGTAGAGTCTTTGATGTGATTCAAGGACTGGTCTGAATGTCTCCATGTTTATGGCAGATCAATATAGGTAACGAGCTTAGCCAAAGTTGAAAGACATTCCAGGTTGGGAGATAAGGAACAGAAGGAACAGGGAAGAACATTCCAAGTTGGAAGGTGAGGAAGTATCCCCTTTGATGTCTAACAGCAGCATGGTCAGCACATGGACGATCTATGATTGGCCGGAAATAATGTAACCTCGCATGGCAACCTGTGCCCGGCTTATGATTGGTGTTGACCCTCGTTAAGTATGTTCCAACCCTATTGCTTTGTATAAAAACGTGTGGATTTCTGTATGTTTTTGTTCTTGCTCTGCCAGCATAGAGGGACTCTATCAGGAGTCCAAATCAATGCTGCAGACTAAGAACCCTGCTATTAAAGATGTGTTGAACTTTAAAATGTATTCGACTTCAGTTTTTACTGAACCAGACTGAGGGGAAAGAATCCGGATCGTCATTAGAGGTCGTGGGTTTGGGAGGTACTGTCGAAGAAGCCTTGGCGAGCTGCTGCAGTGCATCCTGTGGATGGTACACATTGCAGCCACTATGCACCGGTGGTGAAGGGAGTGAATGTTTAGGGTGGTGGATGGGGTGCCAATCAAGCGGGCTGCTTTGTGTCGATGGTGTCGAGCTTCTTGAGTGTTGTTGGAGCTGCACTCATCCAAGCAAGTGGAGAGTATTCCATCACACTCCTGACTTGTGCCTTGTAGATGGTGGAAAGGCTTTGGGGAGTCAGGAGGTGAGTCACTCGCCGCAGAATACCCAGCCTCTGACCTGCTCTCGTAGCCACAGTATTTATGTGGCTGGTCCAGTTAAGATTCTGGTCAATGGTGACCCCCAGGATATTGATGGTGGGGGATTCGGCGATGGTAATGCCGTTGAATGTCAAGGGGAGGTGGTTAGACTCTCTTGTTAAAGTGCATTTTACACTTAAAACCATTATTAGGACAGGATTGGCCTCAACCAAGCACCTTTTGTACCATACATTGGCAAGCTCCAGCAGAGATATATCCACTCGGTGGGGGAGTTGAAGGGGGGTACTCAATTGTTGATTTGCACAAGCGAGGAGGACTAAGAGCATTACAGAGGAGCCATAACCTGCTAGCCAAAAGGCCAGCTATTGTGTTCCTTCAACTACTGTGTTTGAGGAATTAGACCTGCCAAGAAACAAAAGTTTGGCAGCTCGTCATTAGCAGTTTATCGTGTCAATTAATACTGTACCAAGCTGGTTGTACAGTTTGGGGGGCATCTATGGAGAAGTCCACAACTTGCGTCTGTGCAGTGCTGTATGACTGCCTGATTGAACTGCAGACTACCATGGACAGTGCAGCCATTCCAAGGCCCTCCAAAGCATTGCAACACCCTCCCCAGTAAGCTTAGTGTCTATCATACATGATTGTTTCTATCATGTAGTTTCCGACCTACATCCACGACTCTTCCGACGCCCTCCACCACTTTAACAGTTTCCAGTTTCCTGGCCCGAACTGACTGTTTTTCACCATGGACGTTCAGTCTCTCTAAACCTCCATCCCCCACCAGGATGGCCTGCGGGCCCTCCGTTTCTTCCTTGAACAGAGCTCCAACCAGTCCCCATCCACTACCACCCTCCTCCGCCTGGCTGAACTTGTTCTTACGTTGAACAACTTCTCCTTTGACTCCACTCACTTCCTCCAAATAAAAGGTCTCAATATGGGAACCCGTATAGGTCCTAGCTATGCCGGCCTTTTTGTGGGATATTTGGAACATTCTTTGTTCCAATCCTACGCTGGTCCCCTCCCTCACCTCTTTTTCCGGTACGTTGATGACTTTATCGGTGTCATTTCCTGCTCTCACCCCAAACTGGCAAATTTCATCAACTTTGATTCCAATTTCCACCCATCCCTTGCCTTCCCACGTCCATCTCCAACTCATCCCTTCCCTTCCTCGACTTCTCTATCTTCATTTCTGAGACTAGACTGTCAACTAATATCTACAATAAGCCCACCGATTCCCACAGCAACATTGATTATACTTCCTCTCACCCTGTAAGGATTCTATTCCATTCTCCCAGTTTCACCATCTCCGTCGCATCTGTTCCAACAATGTCACCTTCCACACCAGTACTTCTGATATGTCTTCCTCTTCCATCAACAGAGGATTCACCTCCACTGTAGTTGACTGTGTCCGTCCCATTTCATGCACTTCCATCCTCACCCCTTCCCCTCACTCCCAGAACCACGATGGGGTTCCCCCTTGTCCTTACCTTCCACCCCACCAGCCTCCACATTCAATGGATCATCCTCCGCCATTTCCACCATCTCCAGTGCGACGGCACTACCAAACACATCTTCCCCTCTCCTCCCCTCCCCTCCCATTTCAGCATTTTGAAGGGAACTCCGCGACACCCTGGTCCACTCTTCCATCACCCCAACAACCGCTCTCCTTCCCACGGCACCTTCCCGTTCGAGTGCAGGAGGTGCAACACCTGCCCTTTCACCTCCTCCCCTCCCACCATTCAGGGCCCCAAACACTCTTTCCAGGTGAATCAGCAATTTACTTGTACTTCTTTCAATTTAGTATACTGTATTCGCTGCTGACGATGCGGCCTCCTCTACACTGGGAGACCAAACGTAGATTGGGTGATCACTTTGCTCAACACTTCCGTCCAGTCTGCAAGCGTAACCCTGAACTTCCAGTCGCTTGCCATTTCAACTCTCCGTCACACTCCCACTCTGACCTCTTTGTCCTCAGCCTCATACACTGTTCCAATGATGCTTAATGGAAGCTCGAGGAACAGCGAGGTATGACTCCAGCCACTGGAGAGTTTTCCCCCATTGGCTCCTTGGTGCCATACTCGGTCAAATGCTGCCTTGATGTCAAGGGCAGTCATTCTCACCTCACCTCTGGAATTCAGCTCTTTTGTCCATGTTTGCACCAAGGCTGTAATGAGGTCTGGAGCTGAGTGGTCCTGGCGGAACCCAAACTGAGCATCAGTGAGCAGGTTATTGGTGAGTAAATGCCACTTGATAGCACTGTTGACGACACCTTCCATCACTTTGCTGATGATTGAGAGTAGACTGATGGGGCGGTAATTGGCCAGATTGGATTTGTCCTGCTTTTTGTGGACAGGACATACCTGGGCAATTTTCCACATTGTCAGGTAGATGCCAGTGTTGTAGCTGTACTGGAATAGCTTGACTTGAGGCGCAGCTAGTTCTGGAGCACGACAGCCAGGATGTTGCCGGGGCCCATAGCCTTTGCTGTATCCAGTGCACTCAGCCGCATCATGATATCACGTGGAGTGAATCGAATTGGCTGAAGACTGGCTTCTGTGATGGTGGGGATATCGGGAGGAGGCCGAGATGGATCGTCCACTCGGCACTTCTGGCTGAAGATGGTGGCAAACGCTTCAGCCTTGTCTTTTGCACTCACGTGCTGGACTCCGCCATCATTGAGGATGGGGATGTTTGCAGAGCCTCCTCCTCCCGTTAGTTGTTTAATTGTCCACCACCATTCACGACTGGATGTGGCAGGACTGCAGAGCTTTGATCTGATCCGTTGGTTGTGGAATCGCTTAGCTCTGTCTATAGCATGTTGCATCCACTGTTTAGCATGCATGTAGTCCTGAGTTGTAGCTTCAGCAGGTTGGCACCTCATTTTTAGGTACGCCTGGTGCTGCTCCTGGCATGCTCTTATACACTCTTCATTGAACCAGGGTTGATCCCCTGGCTTGTTGGTAATGGTAGAGAGGAATATGCCGGGCCATGAGGTTACAGATTGTGCTGGAATACAATTCTGCTGCTGCTGATGGCCCACAGCGCCTCATGGATGCCCAGTTTTGAGCTGCTAGATCTGTTCTGAATCTATCCCATTTAGCACGGTGGTAGTGCCACACAACACGTTGGATGGTGCCCTCAGTGCGAAGACGGGACTTCATCTCCACGAGGACTGTGCAGTGGTCACTCCTACCAATACTGTCATGGACAGATGCATTTGCGACAAGCAGATTGGTGAGGACGAGGTCAAGTAAGCTTTTCCCTCGTGTTGGTTCACTCACCACCTGCCGCAGGCCCAGTCTGGCAGTTATGTCCTTCGGGACTCGGCCAGCTCGGTCAGTAGTGGTGCTACCGAGCCACTCTTGGTGATGGACATTGAAGTCCCCTACCCAGAGTACATTCTGTGCCCTTGCTACCCTCAGTGCTTCCTCCAAGTTGTGTTCAACATGGAGGAGGACTGATTCATCAGCTGAGGGAGGGCGGTAGGTGGTAATCAGCATGAGGTTTCCTTGCCCATGTTTGACCTGATGCCATGAGATTTCATGGGGTCCAGATTCAATGTTGAGGACTCCCAGGGCCACTCCCTCCTGGCTCTATATCACTGTACCACCACCTCTGGTTGGTCTGTCCTGCCGGTGGGACAGGACGTACCCAGGGATGGTGATGGAAGAGTCTGGTACGTTGGCTGAAAGGTATGATTCTGTGACTATGGCTATGTCAGGATGTTGCTTGACTAGTCTGTGGGACAGCTCTCCCAATTTTGGCACAAGTCCCCAGATGTTAGTGAGCATTGCTACAGGAGTTCCTCAGGGCAGTGTCCTAGGCCCAACCATCTTCAGCTGCTTCATCAATGACCTTCCCTCCATCACTAGGTCAGAAATGGAGATGTTCGCTGATGATTGCACAGTGTTCAGTTCCATTCGCAACCCCTCAAATAATGAAGCAGTCCGAGCCCACATGCAGCAAGACCTGGACAACATCCAGGCTTGGGCTCATAAGTGGCAAGTAACATTCGCGCCGGACAAGTGCCAGGCAATGACCATCTCCAACAAGAGAGAGTCTAACCACCTCCCCTTGACATTCAACGGCATTACCATCACCGAATCCCCCACCATCAACATCCTGGGGGTTACCATTGACCAGAAACTTAACTGGACCAGCCATATAAATACTGTGGCCACAAGAGCAGGTCAGAAGCTGGGTATTCTGCGGCGAGTGACTCACCTCCTGACTCCCCAAAGCCTTTCCACCATCTACAAGGCACAAGTCAGGAGTGTGATGGAATACTCTCCACTTGCCTGGATGAGTGCAGCTCCAACAACACTCAAGAAGCTCGACACCATCCTGGACAAAGCAGCCCGCTTGATTGACACCCCATCCACCACCCTAAACATTCACTCCCTTCACCACCGGCGCATTGTGGCTGCAGCGTGTACCATCCACAGGATGCACTGCAGCAACTCGCCAAGGCTTCTTTGACAGCACCTCCCAAACCCGCGACCTCTACCACCTAGAAGGACAAGAGCAGCAGGTACATGGGAACAGCACCACCTGCACGTTCCCCTCCAAGTCACACACCATCCCGACTTGGAAATATATCGCCATTCCTTCATCGTCACCGGGTCAAAATCCTGGAACTCCTTTCCTAACAGCGCTGTGGGAGAACCTTCACCACATGGACTGCAGCAGTTTAAGAAGGCGGCTCACCACCACCTTCTCAAAGGCAATTAGGGATGGGCAATAAATACTGGCCTCGCCAGTGGCGCCCACATCCCATGAACGAATGGAGAAAAAAGCACCTCATCTTTCATTTAGGCACTTTACAACCTTCCGAACTCAACATTGATTTCAATAACCAATAATTAGATCATATCCACTGCTCCCATTTTTTTCGGACAGCAGGAGCTGGTAATGGTTCTGCTGTTGCCATTTGCAGCTCCTCTCGACCCATCTTTTGTTTCTTTACTTATCCCATTGCCACCTCCTTTGCCTTGCACCATCATCCCTTTTGTCATTTAATCACTCTTGCCCTCCACCGTATCACAGGCATTCCCTTTTGTTTTTTCCTTCCATATCCACTGTCCCCCACCCCCTTCCCCTGGCTCTATACTTGCTTAAAATCTGTTAAAATCAGTTCTGACGAAAAGTCATTGTCCTGAAACATTAACTCTGTTTCTCTTTGCAGAGATGCTGCCTGACCTGTTGAGTATTTCCAGCATTTTGCGTTTTTATTCCTATTACAAATGCTTTGACTGCAGTTCTCAACACCTTGGGCTCCAAATAACAGACTCTACAATCTACAGTGGTGTCAGAAAAAATCGTGGGGAAATAATAACACATGGCCTCAACAGTCTCATTGATACCCAGAGGTCTGCTCCCACACAGATCTCTGGCCATGTGGAGGGACTGCTCAGCAGCAGGAGAATGGCAGAAGCCAGCAGAGATGATGCCAACATCTCTCAAATCAATGCCACATTCACCAAACTGCCATACTCAAATGATTCCCCGTATGTCAGATATCGTAAAGTCCCTACAGCAGTACCCATGGTACCTACAGTTTGCAGGGCCATCTATTAACCCAGTACCAGGAGATATTCGACTACCTCCATCTCCAGACGTACACACTGACATCCAGCAGTCATTCATTTTACCTTCTCCTTCAACTGGAGAACCACAATAGAAGGAGTAGACATTTACAAAGTAGAATAGACACACTATACACTTTCAGAATGGTGAAGTACACACTTGCACTACACATAGTGTTCTGGTGTCTAACATTTGGGTTAATTAGTACTCTACTGTGTTGTGACAGTTTATTTGGGGTGAGGCAGAATGAGGATGTTGTGTAGAAATTCTGTTGTGTTCAGGGTTATAGAGAAAGATGGTGATGGTTTATTTGGCCAGATTATGGACACGTGCAAATGACTATTGTGCATTTGATGTTAAGGCATTTAACTGAAGGGAGTAGAGTTTCCGCTTTGGGTGCAATCAAGAAATTGCGCTCAAAATGCGCTTGAAATTGCACTAGTTAAGTTACACTTCAAGTTTCCACTAAAATTCATTTGCATAATCACAAATGTAAAATTTTCCATAAACCTGCGCGATCAGGCAATGTAATAGAATGTAATCGTTTTTTTTCTTTCCATTAAAAAGTATTTCTTGATGTATTTAAGTGTGGTAACACGGTGTACTTTTAGTAATATAGCTGAAAATGGGTTTGTCTCCACCTGTGAGTAAACTGATTTAAAATAACTGAAAATGACTTAAAAAAAACTAAACTGAACCATTTAGTAGTTTCATTGGTGTACACTAGTCAGTTTCTTAGTAAATTAAATATTTTTTGATATGCAAAAACTTTTAAAACGTGCCTTCTAGTGCCTGTGTGCCTAAGAAAATGAGCGCAATTTGAAGAGCCTTCCCGAACCAGCGCAATCGGCGGAAACTCACAATGTCGACCTGGGAGCGTGGCCAGTTTTGTGGGCAGGGCCTGATTCAGCGTAAAAGATTGTGGAAAACACGTTTAAAGTTCCCCGATCTTTTGCGCTGGTTCGGCCAATTCCATTCGGATTGCGCTGATATAACTAACGGAAACAAGTGGAAACTCGTGCTGAATGTGCCTTCTATTAGGACCTGCCTTAAGACTCCAGCTGAGCAGTTGGTTGTTTATGCAGATATGTCTTCTGTTTATTGGTTATGATGATCATCACAAGTTTCTCCCTGAGATATCCTCCCATTTCCCTCCATCAGCCCCTGCACTGAGTAACTCCTCATCCTCATTGATTTGAATTTCTATCAGAGCTCCCTTTAACCTCTCTTCTCTGAATTCACTATCCTCCCCCTCCACATAAACTACCCTACCCATAATCACAGCCACTCCCTTGACCTTCCCATCTCCCGTGGCCTCTCTACTCCCATGTTCTCAATCACTGACAAGGCCATCTCTAACTACTTCCTTGTAACCCTCACCACCCACATCCCCCTACCACCAACCTCAGCTTCTTCTGCATTTGTACCTGGAAAAACCTTCTCTCCCAAGTGACTTACAACTGCACTCCCAACTGTCTAGCATTTGGCCCTCCATTTGCCACAATATTTCTGCAGCTTTTGATTTGCTCAATCACTGCCTCACCCCCGCCTTCAATGCCCTCGTCTCTAGTAAACCCCTTATCTCTCCCACTCTAGTTGTTCTCCCTGGTATGACCCCATCTTCGCTCCCTCAAGTCCAAGGGTGGCAGACTTGTACGGATCTGGCCGCCCACAGTTAGTTTATCGGATCTGGCTGGACCACATTAATTGCTATCGGGCTTTGCTCTCCTCTGCCTAGAGCACTCACTACCACAAGATTATCCTGGATAGCAAAGATAACCCCTGGCTTCTTTTCTGCACTACCAACCATTTCCTTCAATTCCATTCCTCTGTCCCCTCAATGCGTGTGAGGAGGTCATGGACTTCATTATTACTAAGATTGAAACCATTTGTTTAGTTGCCTCTGCTGCTTCCCCCCACCCTTCCCCTTATCCACCAAGCCAACCTTCCCCCGGGCTTGCCCCTCCCCCAGCCCTGAACCTGTCTCTCTCTAATTTCTCTTCCACGTCCTCCCATGCCCTGTCTGATGTCATATCATCCATTAGAACCACCTCCTGCTTCCTTGATCCCAATTCCCATTAAACTGCTGACCACCCAACATCGCTTCCTCTCCCCCAGGATAACTGATATTGTAACTGGTTCCCTCTCCTCAGGGATTGTCCTCCCTTTCAAAACCACCATCATCATCCGTCTGCTCCTCTTCCTCATCTACATGCTGCCCCTTGGTGATTTCATCTACAGCCATGGGAGTCAGCTTCCACATATATGCCGTGGACACCCAGCTATACCTCTCCACCACCCCTCTCAACCTCTATCTCTGTGTTGTCAGACTGCTTGACGAACATCCAGTCTTGGATGAGCCACAATTTCCTCCAGCGATACATTATAAATACTAGTTTTCTTGTAAGTTGGTTTTATTTTTTATTTCATCTGTTCTTTTAATTGAAAGGTAGTTTTCATTTTCTGTATTTATTATTTTGATTTGAGCCTCATTGCCTCCCCCAGTCTCCATCCTCAGACCCCAATTCTGATCTACTCCCAATTGAGTCTCATGCCAGTCCTTGGTTGCCCATCTCTGGTTTCCAGTCTCAAGCCTCATTGGTGATTCTGGCCTATATTTCTCTCATGGCCTTGGTCTCCCATTCCCATGATACTGTGTTTTCACAGTCTTCAAGAGGCACATGCTCCTGCTAGTTGGCACCCCCTTGAACCTCGGGCCTCTCCCCCTCCCACAATCAAACAGGCCTCAGGATGTTGACCCCCACCAACCCCATGTGCTCCTCTCCTACCAGTATCCTAGCACAAAGCTAGGAACTTTAACTTCTGTCTTTCCTAGCTCTGTAACAGACTTCCAAGTTTTTTTTAAAGTTTAGGTTGAGGGGATAGAGGAAGAAAGGGGAGAGGGAGAAGGAGGCGGAGGGACACGAGTCAGAGACTGTTCACAGAAAACTGGGTAAACCTGTTAATGGGTAAAATGACAGAAGATCAGTGGAAGGCATTCAAAAAAGAATTTAACGTGATATAGAACCAGTTTATACCACTAAGGGGCAAGAGCTCCACTTGCCAAAAAAAACAGCCATGGATGAAAAAAGAGGTAAGGGGCAACTTAAAACTAAAAGAAAAAGCAAAATGCAAAAAATAGCATGGATCTGGGTGACTGGGAGAGATACAAAGAACAGCAAAGGGTGACAAAACAGGTAGTAAGAGCTACAAAAAGGGAGTATGAAAAGAAACTTGTAAGGGATATCAAAATCAACACAAAATGTTTTTATAATTATATTAAGAAAAAGAGGGTGGTCAAGAGCACTGCGGGCCCCTTAAAAACTGATAATGGTAATATTGTAAATGAAAATAAGGAAATGGCGGACATGTTAAATAATTACTTTGCATCAGTATTTACAGTAGAGGAAGAGGATAGCATGTCGGACACCCCAAGGAATCTAATTTTGAATCAGGAATAGGGACTCACCATAATTAATATAACCAAATTAACTGTAATGAAGAAAATAATGGCACTAAAGAGTGACAAATCCCCAGGACCAGATGGTTTCCATTCCAGGGTTTTAAAGGAAGTAGGTGAGCACATTGCAGAAGCCCTAACTACAATCGTCCAAAGTTCTCTCAATTCAGGAACCGTTTCTTTAGATTAGAAAATTGCACCTATCACTCCATTATTTAAGAAAGGTGAGAGGGGGAAACCAGGGAACTATAGACCAATTGTTGGGAAATTACTTGAGTCTATAATTAAGGATGGTGTGACTGAACACATAGAACATTTTCAGCTGATCAGAGAGAACCAGTATGGATCTGTAAAAGGTAGATCATGCTTGACGAACCTGATTGAGTTTTTTGAAGAGGTGATTAAAGTACTGGACAGGGCAATATCTATGAATGTTGTTTATATGGACTTCCAGAGGGCATTGGATAAAGTCCCTCATAAGAGATTGCTAGCTAAAGTTGAAGCTCGTAGAATTGAGAGCAAATTATTAACCTGGTTAGGAAATTGGCTAAGCGGCAGGAGACAGAGAGTAGGGATAATGGGCAGGTGCTCAAATTGGCAGGATGTGACCAGTGGTGTCCCACAGGGATCTTTGTTGGGGCTTCAACTATTCATTGTATTTATTAATGACTTAGATGATGGGATAGAGAGCCACATTTCCAAGTTTGCCAATGACACAAAGATAGGCAACATTGTAAGCAGTGTAGATAGAAGCATAAAATTACAGAGAGATATTAATAGATTAAGTGAATGGGCAAAACTGTAGTAAATGGAGTTCGATGTAGGCAAGTGTGAGGTCATCCACTTTGGATCTAATAAGGATAAATCAAAGTACTTTCTAAATGGTAAAAAGCTCAAAACAGTGGAGGTCCAAAGAGACTTAGGGGGTCCATGTACATAAATCATTAAAATGGAATGCTGGCCTTTATATCTAGAGGACTAGAGTACAAGGGAGTAGAAGTTATGCTACAGCTATTCAAAGCCCTAGTTAGACCACACCTGGAGTACTGTGTTCAGTTCTGGGCACCGCACGATAGGAAGGATATATTGGCCTTGGAGGGAGTGTAGCACAGATTTACTAGTATGATATCTGGACTCAAAGGGTTAAATTATGAGGAGAGAGTACACAAACTAGGGTTGTATTCCCTGGAATTTAGAAGATTAAGGGGTGATTTGATCGAAGTTTTCAAGATATTAAGGGGAACTGATAGAGGAGATAGAGAGAAACTATTTCTGTTGGTTGGGGAGTCTAGAACTAGTTCAAAAATTAGAGCCAGGACTTTCAGGAGTGAAGTTAGGAAACACTTCTACATGCAATGTGTGGTAGATGTTTGGAACTCTCCTCCACAAATGGCAATTGATGCTAATAAATTGTTAATTTTAAATCTGAGATTGATAGATTTTTGTTAACCAAAGGTATTAAGGAATATGGGGCTAAGACGGGTATATGGAGTTAGGTCATAGGTCAGCCATGATCTCATTGAATGGTGGAACCGGCTCGAGGTGCTAGAGAGCCTCCTGTTCCTATGTTCCAGAGAAGGTCAGAGAGAGGAGCAAGGGTATAAGAGGGGAGAGAGGAGGGACAAGAACTGGGCTGACAGAGGGGCTATGGATGGGGAAATGATGGGAAAGGATGGAGAGTAGGGATGATGAGGTGAGAGCATAGGAGTCATAATTGGAAGGAAGGAACAAGAGAGGGCAGAGGCAGCAATGAGGTAGAAGTAATAGGGAGCAGTCCATGCAGATGATGGAGTTGTGAAACCACCTAAAGGGGTTAGGTGGACAAACACTTCTCTGACTCACTGGAAGTCATGCCATGGACGATCCACTAGTATTATGTTAAATATCTTGTAGTATATCCCGTGCACAAACTTCACTTCTTTTTTGGTCACTTTTTACGTCAACAGTTAACATTGAAAATGCTTATGTAAGGGGTTAGGTGGAAGCACAACGGGTGGAGAAGGGGGTAATGGTAACGAGGGAAGGACATAGTCGTAACCTTGGACTGAAGAGTGCAGGGCGAGGGATGGGTGAATTGCAAATATATTGTAAGCACCTTACTGCCACCTCCCATTTGAAATGAGAAAAGAGAAAGACAGACAAACATTCCTCTGACTCACTGGAAGTCATGCCATGGACAATCCACTAGTATTATGTTAAATATATTGTAGTATGTTCTGTCCACAATCTACACTTCTCTTTTGGCCTCGTTTTTAAAATTCTCATCCTTGTTTTCAAATCTCTCCATGGTCTTGCCCCTCCCTATCTCTGTAACCTCCTCCAGCCCTACAACCCTCTGCAGTCCTCCTTGCATATCCCTGATTTTCAGCTGCCTAGGCCTAAGCTCTGGAATTCCCTCCCTCAACTTCTCCGCATCTCTACCTCTCCTCCTTAAGACGCTCATTAAAACCTACCTCTTTGACCAAGTTTTTGTTTACCTGTCCTATTATATCTCCTTATGTGGCTCGGTGTCAAATTTTGTTTGACAGTGCTCCTGTGAAGCACCTTGGGACATTTTACTATGTTAAAGGCACTATATAAATGCAAGATGTTGTTGTGTTGTAGGCAGCTGAAGCCACGGCCACCAATGGTGGATTAATGAAAATTGGAGGAGTGCAGAGATCTCAGAGGATTGTGTGGCTGGAGGAGGTTACAGAAATAGGTTAGGGGAGGACATGGAGGGATTTGAACACAAGGATAAGAATTTTAAAATTGAGGCGTTGACAGATTGGGAGCCAATGTAGGTCAGCGAGCAATGGGTGATGGGTGAACGGGACTTGGTGCGAGTTAGGATACAGGCAGCAAAGTGTCAAATGACCCTAGGTGATGTGACGAGACTGTTGCAGGCCAACCAATCTTAATCCTGAGTCTGTTGGATTTAAATTTCTGTGATGTGATGTCATCTGTTGACTGTGGGGAGTGATGTAAAATGTTCCAACTTGTCCTCCTGTTGTTCATTATTTGCATTAAATCAAAATTTTAGACCGCCTCCAACTCACTGGCTGATACAGTGGTGCCAATAGATATTCGGCACAATTATAGACTGGTATCCTTTATGATTTCATAGGTTTGATAGAGTAGTATTCAGCCAGCTCTTCACCATTATCGGTGCAGTCTTATCGGTCAGTGATGAGGAAAGAAATCCTTTAGCAGTACTGAAAGCACTATTACATACAGAAGTTCATGTCACCACCCCCTCTCCGTACAAGGAACAGCAAAATCTTACTTTCCACCAACAGGAGAATAAAATTGTGTGCGCGTTTTGGGGGAGGGGTGGAGTCAACGCCATATGTATTATCATGTTGGGCTCTACCTCAGATTGAACAGAAAGAACTCTGTTCACTTTCAATAAACAAGAGACACCAAAAATGTTAATTCCAAAGACTGTTGTGCTACTTGCTGTCGAAGTATGTGGAAGGATTCACTGCTATTAATAAAAATATACAGCGCCTTCTTTAGAATTTTGCTCTGCATGTTTCAAGACCATATAAACGCAAGCGGCATTTGCCTTTAATGAAAATACAGCTCCAAGTATTACCGGATTGCAAAAAGTATTACGGATTTATCTACCCTGCTCCAAAACTTCATACATATCGACATAATTTCATTCTGAATACATTTACAGGTACTTCAAAAGAAGCATTGATTTATATAATGTAAATAGCCAACGCAATTAAATTTAATTTAAAACTAATTTTGAAACAAGAGATAATGACCAATATAAACATTATGGCGTTCTTAAGAGATACAAGAATGAAAATGCCAGATTTCAATAAAATATGTCTTGAAGGTTAAATACTTATACACTCCTCATAATTCAGCACTGTTTGGCGAGCTCCACTTTCCCCTCAAGTTTGGTGTTTAATTATTTTGATTTGACGAAAAGCGGCAACCTAAATACTTTCTTAAAGCAGTCAGTCAATCTGCCGCAATGTGCAAGCAACAAACGAAATGAAACGATTCCAACATATTTTGGTAAAAGGACAAGTGGTTTAATGTCCAATAATTCATCCCGTACATCATTGGTAATGCATTTCATACATTTCCGCGTGGAGTAATCCAGCCCTGGTATTTTAATGCGAAATCCCTCTGCAACTTGGTGCCAGGAGCACTGACAATAGCAACAATTGTTCATTTAGCTCTTTCATTTCTGGATGGCGACCAAGCAAGTCAATAACGCACCTTGCAGCTGGTTCCAACTTTGCGTGATCTCAGGCGCTGGGACTGTTTAGAGAAAAGGGAATTGCGTGTCTTCCATCACCTGGTACAACTCCATCAGATCACGTCTAATCTCTTGAGAGTCTGCTCTACAGCTCAAGTAGTCAGGGGAAGATAGAGGAGTGTCACTGCTGGCTTGCTACGAACATTTCTCTACTAACATCACACCATAAATTGAACACTCACATTCGTATCTCTATCTTAAGCAGAAAAGTGAGCATGTAACCTGACATTACCAGGACCTTGATACATACAATATCAGCGCAGCAATAGTCTTTTGATACTGGTAATTTCATTTTAAAAAATCATAGAATTATACAGCGCAGAAGAGACCACTTGGCCCATCATGCATGTGCCAGCTCTTTGAAAGAGCTATCCACTTAGTCCCACTCCCCTGCTCTTTCCCCATAGCCCTGCGATGTTTTTCCTTTTCAAGTATATATGCAATTCCCTTTTTGAAAGTTACTTTGAATTTTCTTTCACTGCTCTTTCAGACACTGCATTCCAGATCAAGTCAACATAGAAGATTTTATCTGGTCAGCCAGGTGTCTGACACACATGGGTACCCATCACCATGTCTAAGATTCTCCAAATCAAACAACTGAGAAATCCTGTACGATATGGAATACACACTATCTCCCTATTGGAACAGATACCACTATCCAAGGCCAAGAGAAAACGACACTAGTTAGCATCAGCAAGATTTAAAGACCCCCAATGTGTGCTTGGGGTGCAGCTAGAATTTAGCTGCCAAAATCTGTGCAGCATACCAGCACAGAACACGGGTAAGGTTCTCACTGCTTGTTCAGCTGGGACCACCCTACTCACTGGGGCATTGGCTTGCACAGTTGAGCGAGAAGACTCCCAGCACCCAATTACAGGTCCACCAATCCTGCTCCCATAAACAAGTCATGCCAGACTAATCAGTTTGTGACAAAAATTAAATTTTGTCCAGAACTTTCCTTGTTTCTGGTTTTAAATAGCAGTTTTAAACTCTGCCCTCAAAATAGAAGTGGTATCCTCATTAAAATTCAGCATTTATTTTGGAAAGGCAATGTCTGGTTTAATGCCACTGTACCTCTTTGAAGGTGTAATAAGTCCGACCCTGACACCTTATGGGTGGTGACGAGATTCTTTATTGAGGTGATCAAACCAAGCACAAATTAAGACAATTACAACGCTCTAGCGAAAGCTATAAGAACCAAACGATATTACCCCATTTCCTTCTTGAGCAGAGTCATAACCCGATCAGTATTCTCTTCTCTTCTGTGGCTTTACCTCTACTACTGACCTCTTACAATCACCAGTACTTATATTGGTCTTGTAATCGATAGAAATGTGAAGTTATTTTCCAACATATCAAGGTCAGGGAAGATCAGGTTGATTGGTTACTGTCAGCTTGATGAATTTAGCCAGGTGGGAGATAAGGCCGATCAGCCATGAGCGGCTTATCTCAACAGGCTAAATTCTTTACGAGACAGGACGTTGTCCAGGGCTACAGTGACTAAGATAAGGCTGGTCGACCATGAGCAGCTTATCTCAACTAAACACTCTTACTAAATTCTTTTAAAGATATTACCTAGGATACAGTAGCTACGCTAAGCACATGTTATTTCAGCATCTTAGTTTTAACTGTTTCATTGCCAAGCAGTGTAATTAGAATTATATGTACACCATATCTTCATGGGATCTTGCTCGAATCTTCCTTGACCTGTCCATTCTTACAATGGGTACAATGTATTTGGCATGTTGTCTTGATTGCAAAGTTGTTAAGAGATGATTGTAATTAATGGTAAATCCTTAAAATATGTAATCAATAATAATCAAAGTGTACCACCCAGTTTTCTCCCTTTGTTCACACGTACACATAGGAAAACTGGATTAGAATCTACTAATGATGTCTAAGGTTTATAAGATGCCACACATAGCTCACCTTTGAGCCATTTTACATAACCCAGTTGAAATTATATTAACAATTACAGAAGCTGAACCAATCACCACCAGAATGCAGTGCAACACTGAACGCAATACTTCTGCTTGCCAATCATCTCAGACGAAGTCAGACAAGAAAATGCAATAACTATCACTATTTTTTAACATCTACAATAACAACTAACACCTTCACAAAGTGAAGCATTGAGAATTACAATAAGTATTTCATGCTATATCATTAATTGATAGAAACTAGATCATCATAGCTTAAGTACATTACAATACCTCAGCCTTAGCTGATTTTTGCTTAAATAGAATGGCAGGCCAGCTGGGCCCCATTGCCTGCAATTCCTGTGCCATGTGGGAACTCCAGGATGCGTCACGGAGCTTGAGCTCAAGATCAAGGTTTCTGAACTTGAGCAGCAGTTGGAGTCACTGCAGGTAAGTTGAAGATTTCTTGGATCGCACATTTCAGGAGGTGTCGCCCTGCAGCCACAGAGAACTCAGGATAGTAAGTGGATGGCCATCCGGCAGGGTAGGATAAGGCAGGCAGTGCAGGAATCCTCCAGGAATATGCCGCTCACAAACCAATTTTCAGTACTGACTACCGGTGAGGGTGACAACACCTCAAAGGAGTCCTATCCAGAGCACGGCAGAGTGCTGCAAATGATTGCAAAGTGTAGAAATGCAGTGGTCATAGGGGATTCAATAGTCAGGTGGATAGACAGGAATTTCTGCAGCCACCGATGTGAGTCTCGCATGGAATGTTGCCTCCCTGGTGTCAGGTTAAAGGATATCATGGAACGGGTGCAGAACATTCTGCAGGGGGAAGGGGAAAAGCCAGAAGTCGTGGTCCATGTTGGAACCAATGATATAGGAAGGAATAGGTTGAGTTTCTGCCGTCAGAGTTTCAGAAGCTAAGGAGGAAGTTAAAGAGCGGGACCTCAAAGGTGGTAATATCTGGATTACTCCCAATGCCACATGCTACTGAGTATAGGAACAGTAAGATAAGACAAGTTAATGCGTGGCTGGAGAAATGGTGCAGGAGGGAGGGCTTCAGATTTCTGGGGCAGGCTGGACCTGTAAAAGATGGACGGGTTGCACCTCAACAGGACTGGGACCAACGTCTTTGAGGGGAGGTTAACTAGCGCTGTGGAGGAGGGTTTAAACTAATTTGGCCGGGGGTGGGGGACATCAGGATGAAGCATTGGAAAGGAGAAACAAGGTGCACGGAGAACTGGGAGAGACCAACAGCATTAGAATAAAGTGTAGTTCAGAAATTGGAGGGATCATAGAATCATAGAATCATAGAAGTTTACAACATGGAAACAGGCCCTTCGGCCCAACATGTCCATGTCGCCCAGTTTATACCACAGACGGGGGAAATGTGAGGCAAACTAGAATGGGTTTGGAGTGCATCTGCATAAATGCATGGAGCGTGGTAAATAGGGTTGGTGAGCCACAGACACAAATTGCCACATGGGATTATGGTATAGTAGCAAAAATGGAGACCTTACTCAAACAAGGGAAGGATTGGGAACTTAATATTCCCGGCTACAAAATATTCAAGATAGGGAAGGAAAAAATGGAAGAGGGAGATGGCAGTATTGATCAAAGATACTGTTACAGCATTGGAAAAGGATGATGTAGTTGAAGGATCAAGGACAGAATCTATTTGGTTAGAATTAAGGATCAAGAGAGGAGCTATTATGCTGCTGGGTGCATACTATAGGCCACCAAATAGTGGGAAGGACATAGAGAAGCAAATTTCCAGAAGGTGCAAGAACTATAGAATAGTGATAAAGGGGAACTTCAATTATCCTAATATAGACTAGGAAAATAATAGTGTAATGTGCAATGAAATGTGTATAAGAGACCTTTCTTGATCAGTCTGTTTCCAGGCCAACGAGGAAGGAAACAGTGCTGGATTTGGTTCTGGGGAATGTAGTGGGGCAAGTGAAGCATGTTTCATTGGGGGAGCATTTAGGGAACAGTGATCACAATATCATTAGGTTTAGAGCTGTTATGCAAAAGGACAAGGAACAATCAAATGTGAAAATACTCAATTGGAGGAGGGCTAATTTCAATGAGTTGAAAGGGGATCTGGCCCAGGTGGATTGGAATGAAAGATTGGCAGTAAATGAGCAATGTGAGGTCTTCAAAGAGGAGATAGTTCAGGTACAGACTAGACACATTCCCACATGGGGGAAAGAAATGGCATCCAAGGCTAGAGCTCCCTGAATGACTACAGAAATAAGGGGGAAAATTGGATAGGGCCTGTTTTTGGGCAGGGATAGCATGATCCGCTATTATCCCACGCCCAGTGGTCCCTGCGCAAGCAGGACGAGATTTTCATCAGGCCTGAGGACTTACCTGCAATCTGCGTTGGAAATCAGCGTTGAACGAGGATTCCATGCAATTCGCACATTCACCAGCAGGGGGAGCTCCAATCTTTTAAAGGCGGCCTGCCTGTTAGAAATCTCTGAAAGGTAGCTGGTACCTGTTATTTGCTGAAAATAACAATCTGCTGTCTGCACAGAGTCTGAACGGAGATCAGACATCGCACATGCATAACACAGATGCAGCTCCCATCCCTATGTCTACAAACTGATGAGTTATGTTAAAACATTGAATAAAGGTTGCGCACTACTAAATCCCACATCCACCAATCTGCATGCTAGACCTCACCAATCTGCCGATCTGAGTTAGTACCAGGCCTGCGAGAGTGCTTACACCAGGGTTCTCTGCTGATGCACCAGAGGCCTTGGTGTAAGAGGTGGACAGAAGGAGGGACATCCTAAATCCACTGGGGGGTGGGGGGGTGGGGGAGGTGGGGGTGCAAGAGGCCCTCCAGGTATATAACCAAAAGGCAGTGGGAGGCAGCGGGGGACGAAGTCAATGCCAGGCGCACAGCATCATGAACATGGATGCAGTGCAGGAAGAAGTTCAATGCTTTGACATGAGTGGTCAAGGTGAGTGAGGTAAACTGTCAAGTGGCATCTCCTACCAACTACACCACTAGCCGCATCTGCTGCTCCACGCACTGCACCCCCCATCACCCACATACCAACAAACTCTTTCCATCAGTACTCAACCCTCTCATCCTTATACATTACCACTGTTGCAAGCTGCCCACCCACAACTCACAGGCCACACACACTGGCAGCTATTCAAACATGATAGGCACATCACCCAGACACACGTCCTGCTTTCTTGCAGGAGAAGCTGACACATATCAGGAGGCAGCAAGTGGCAGTAGCATTTAACCCCTTGAGCCTGTTCCGCCTTTCAATGAGATGAGGGTGGACCTGTGACCTAACTCCATATACCCGTCCTAGCCGCTTATCCCTTAATACCCTTGGTTCACAGAAATCTATCAATCTCAGATTTAGAATTCTCAATTGAACTAGCATCAACTGCCGTTTGCAGAAGAGTGTTCCAAACTTCTCCCACCCTTTGGTGTAGAAGCATTTCCTAACTTCACTCCTGCGTGTCCTGGCTCTAAATGTTAGGTTATGTCCCCTAGTCCTAGTATTGAAGTCTAGGAGTCCTCCAAAAACAGTTACAAATGTCTCGGCAGCCGGAAGAAATAATCCAGCCACTAACCTGTAAATCCTGCATGGTCCCTTTAAATAGCACTGGTGGGGGGCCCTCCAGGCACTCTAAGACAGTTGGGGTTAAGACAGTGCGTTGAATTGAACGTTAAGTCCCAAATGGTGTCTATCACTTTAAATCAGCATTGCACACTGATTGAAGCCATTTTCTCCCTACTTTACATGATTCTAGCGTTCGTTATCTGTGCCTGCGCTAACTCCTATACCAAGATGGCGTCTGGTGCACGTTATGCTGGAAACGTGCATGCATCTTGGATGTCGGAGAGACCATGTAGCACTAAAACAACTGGCGCTACATGGCCCAATTTAGCGTCCATAGAGATTAAAATGAAACAGAAAAAGGAGGCTTATGATAAGTGTTAGGCTCATAATACAGCAGAGAACCAAGCTAAATATAGAAAGTGCAGAGGAGAACTGAAAAAGGAAACGAGGGGGCAATGATAGTGCATGAAAATAGATTTGTGGGTAACATAAAGGGAACCCAAAAGTCTTTTATAAATGCATAAATAGTAAAAGGGTACGGGCACATTAGGTACCAAAAAGGAGATCTTCTTGTGGAGGCAGAGGGCATGACTGAGGTACTGAATGAATACTTCGCATCGGTCTTCACTAAGGAAGAGGATGCTGCCAATGTCACAGTAAATGAGGAGGTAATAGAGAAATTGAATAGGATAAAAATAAAGAGGAGGTTTGCACAGTTCAAAGTAGAAAAGTCACCCAGTCCGGATGGGATGCATCCTAGGTTACTGGGGAATGCAAGGGTGGTGATACTGGAGGCTCTGGCCAGACTCCTCCAAACTTCCTTGGATATGGGAGCAGTGCCAGAGGATTCCAAATGTTACATCACTGTTCAAAAAGGGGAGAGGGATAAACCCGGCAATTATAGGCCAGTCAGCCTAACTTCGGAGGTGAGGAAACTTTTGGACACAATAAACCAAAACAAAATTAATTGTCGCTTGGAAAAGTATTCATTAATAAATGACAGCCAGCATGGATTTGTTAATGAAAAATCATGTTTGACTAACTTGATTGAGTTCTTTGATGAGGTAATGGAGAGGGTTGATGAAGATAGTACAGTTGATGTTGTATATATGGACATTCAAAAGGCATTTGATAAAGTAACACATAATAAACTTGTTAGCAAAATTGAAACCCATGGGATTAAAGGGACAGTGGCAGTGTGGATATGAAATTGGCTAAGGGACAGAAAGCAGAGATTAGTGGCGAACGATTGTTTTTCAGACTGGAGGGAAGTATACAGTGCTGTTCCTCAGGGGTCAATATTAGATCTTTTTGATATACATTAATGACCTGGACTTGGGTACACAGGGCATAATTTCAAAGCTTGCAGAAGATGCAAAACTTGGAAATATAGTAAACAGCAAGGAAGATGGTAACAGACTTCACGAGGACATGGGCAGACTGGTGAAATGGGCAGAGACATGGCAGATGAAATTTAACACAGAGAAGTGTGAAGTGATGCATTTTGGTAGGAAGAATGAGAAGAAGCAATATAAACCAAATGGTACAATTTTAAAGGGGGTTGCAGGAATAGAGAGATCTGGAGATATACGTACACAAATCTTTGAAGGTGGCAGGACAAGTTGAAAAAGCTGTTAAAAAAGCATATGGGATCCTTGGCTTTATAAACAGAGGCATAGGGGATGATTTTAAACCCCAAGAACGGGTGGGTTGGGGGTGGGTGGGAGTTGAAAATAGTTGTTTTTTGAGTCGCGACCACAACCCGGCTTTATTTCTGGGTTTAACGTTGGCGTGTAAGAGTACAGGCTTCCATAGGAATACCAAGTCTGAAAAATTTGCAGTTGTAACCCAAAAAAACAACTGTTTTCAATTCCAACCCACCCCTAACCCACCCGTTCTTGGGATTTAAAATCACCCCCATAGAGTACAAAAACATGGAAGTTATGCTAACCCTTTATAAATCACTGCTTACTCCTCAGCAGGAGTGTTGTGTTCAATTCTGGGCACCACACTGTAGAAAGGATGTCAAGGCCTTAGAGAGGGTACAGAGGAGATTTATTAGAATGATACCAGGGATGCGGGACTTCAGTTATGTGGAGAGACTAGTGAAGCTGGGGTTGTTTTCCTTACAGCAGAGATGATTAAGGGGAGATTTAATAGAGGTGTTCAAACTCATGAAGAGTTTTGATAGAGTAAATAAGGAGAAACTGTTTCCAGTGGCAGAAGTGTCAGTAACCAGAGGACACAGATTTAAGGTAATTGGCAAAAGAACCTGAGGCGAGATGAGGAGAAATTTTTTTAAGCAGCGACTTGTTATGATCTGGAATGCACTGCCTGAAAGGGTGGTAGAAGCAGATTCAATAATAATTTTCAAAAGGGAATTGGATAAATATTTGAAGGGGTAAAATTTGTAGGGCTAGGGGGAAAGGGCAGAGGAGTGGGACTTATTGGATAGCTCTTTCAAAAAGCCAGCACAGGCACGATGGGCCGAACAGCCTTCTTCTGTGCCGTATCATTCTAAGATTTTATGCTAATAACAATATCCAAACTATATTCAATGTTCAAAATTGCAGTACAGCTTAGCAAAGTTAAGTTCACCGTTCATTTTCATTGTCACTGACAAGTTTCTAATACTTGGCTCTTTCTCTGAAAATAAATATAAAACGCACAACCTTTTTCTTTTAATAGTCTGGATGCTGTAGTATTGGGTGGTTCTACCTTCCTCTGGTTTGCTCAACAAGTCCTCTATGATGCTTTTGGCAAGTTACTTCCATGGTTATTGTCTTCTTTCTTCAGTTATCTTGTTGTCCTAGCTAAACTAACCTTGTGTATACATTATCTTTTTGCATGGTTACTATTATTTTATTCGTTCAATTTAGAAACTTAAGCTATTATCTAACAGCTGTGATACACTTTACAAGTTTTATTTCTGTTCCATTAAACAACATTTAACTTTCCAATTTTTACTATTAAGAATCTTCCTGCTTCTTGCAAAACTGCTTCAAAAGTTCTTTACAACTTTATAACTCCAATTTTCTGTCCTCTCTAGAAATCTTCCAAATGTTTCCTTGGAACTTCTAAATCTTTTTGGAAACTGTCTTTCTCTTCCCTCTAAATTATGGATATATACCAAAGCCAATCCAATTTATGGGACCTAAACCAAATCAAGGTTATTAATTCTTGTCACATGAATCCTTTCCAATGTGTTATTCAACTGGACAGACATGTGTCAGAAATTCTGATCACCAGATGTCCATTAGTTTGTTGTAGGGCTGGTGTTACACTTCTTTTTGCTAGTGCTCAGTGAATGACCAGGGCAATGATGCTGTGAGCCTAATTGTTCCTGCTTGTCAGTCCTTTTGTCGCAAGACCCATAGTTTATTACTTATTTCACTATTCCATAACCTTGAGAGATATCATCCTGACTCAATCATTCAGGGACCCTCTCCATTGACCTTCTGGTTACACTAGAATGTATCAATCCATTGGCTAAGTTTCAGCTTGGTAGAATTCAAGAATTAACATTTTGTTTTGCGGAATGTCCATAAAGTGATTTACAATGGCCAATTGTCCTTCCACAAGAACACTTTTTTTTCATCATGATGGGCTACAGGAAAAAAAGCTGCTTGCTTTTGATCCAAAAAATCAATTAAGTTAAAGGTGCTTTGGACAAAGTGTGAATGGCACATATCTAACAACTAGTGTGGGTTGAAATTGTGTCAAATTGCCCAAACCCAGATTTAGAGCCCCCATCAGCAACTCACTGTGTCACACGTGTGTCTTTATGCCAATAGGTTTTAATATTGTTGGTATTGCTCAGCCAATCACCATTATCTGACAGACCAGTGTTCCTCTTCAGAGCAATTATGAATATAAATAAACAGCATATTTTATGTTATCAAAATTAAAATCAGAAAATGCCTGGAAAAGCTCAGCAAGTCAGGCAGCATCTGTGAAGAAACAGAGTTAACGTTTCAGATCAAAGACCTTTCGTCAGTACTGGAAGATGTTAAAGAGTTAACAGTTTTATCAAACTAGTTTGTCTTCTCTTGGAATATGGGGACGAATAAAGGTCCATAAACGTGCTTTAATATAATTCTTAGAAAGACTGTATTCTGCTTTAGCTGAGGAAAATCACTTCATCTCAATTTCTGTAAGAAGAATTGAAAAGGACCTTGGCTGACTGGTTTGTTTGATTAATCCTTTCTAACCAATCACCAGACTTCCAGTATTGTATTGTGCTGTTCAATATCTTGCCTACATTGCTTACTTCTGTAAATAATTATTTTTACGAATAAACCCACCTAATAGGTCAGCCTGTTATGAAAAGTGCCTTACGTTATTGATATTATTAGTCTTCTGGAATGGCATGAGGCATAGTGGAATTCCACGCACTATTCAGTAGCAAGTTTATAATTTGTCCCTTGGCATGCTATATGCCATATACTAAATGCATTAAGTTAAGTTTCAGATCATAGGGAGAGCAGGCTCACCTATGGAAGCTGCCATTTGAAGTGCGAGTGAGTTAAAAAGTATTGAAAGCAAGCGTAGATCATAACTGGTCTAGAATACTGAGAACCTGCCTTTAGATTGCTGAATCTGCCACACAACGTGGACTCAACTTGAATCTCCTATCATCCGTTGTGTCATCTTGGAGCTAACTTAAGTGGAAAAAGACTCCTAGAAAGATAGCCGCTAGTTGATCATTGGACACCTGATAAAGAGGGATTTAGGTCCTCGTCAGGTGGACAGCAAAGAACTAGGAATTCGTCCCAATTGTCATGATGGACAGCACAACACAAAACATGAGTACATTGCTATCATCCTGTTTATCACACCGTGGACAAGATAACAGAAGGGACACGGCCGTATTAAATTACGGTAGACTATGTAGGGGACAGTGATAGAAATGGCATTTGGTGCAAATGTTCTTGGGTACAGGAAACAATTCCTGGTTGTCATTGATCAATAAAATCCTTTGGTGACTTTCTCCCTTGGTCGCCAATAGATCACAGCATTGAGCAGCCTCCTAGAAGGTTTCAGGGACTCCCAAGCGATCGCCCCTATTTCCATAAGATCCTCTCTTATCTTCCAAAATGTAAATGTTCCCATTCTCCAAGTCTTCCTCGTGTCTATATTGATTAAAAATATTAACGAATGTCCAGTCTACTGTAACTCTGCATTTATAGAATGGAATTTAGCAGCATGAAATAAGATGGGACGAACTGGCAAAATAGCTATATCCACTCGAGGCTTAGGTCCATGTCTGGAGCCATTGGGATTCTCCGTAGCTGTACGGATTCCTATCTAGTATATATTTAGAGGGAGGGGCGTACTACGATGTTTATCATTACCGAACATTTTTCTTGGGGGAGCAAAACTTTTGAAAAATTAATGTAATCTACTCTTTACTGGTTTTCTTTCTTTGCCCGTTTCTCTTTCATTAGTCGGCCTGTTTTCACTTTTCTACATGCTTCACCTGAAAATATCTGGAGATGTGGTCATTCCTCCGGAGATCGGGAGAACAGACGTTTGTGAGGCTCCTGTCGAAATGTGACTTACCAGTTATCGCCAAATCTTATTGCGAAAAACTACCTTTCGGACTGACTTTACTGGCCCGTGGCTGCTTCAAACCTGAGTCAACAATACATTGTTGGGTCTGCCAGAGCTGGTCACTATAAAGAGGTAGTTGTTAACAGATATCAATGTATGCAATCTTTCATTGAGGGTTAAATGGCCCATCCTTCCCCCTTCCCAACTAATGTAGGGTAGATCAAACAATAAAAAAACTGTTGCCAGTCAAACCACTGGACTACACAAACTCAATCATGCATCGTTGCTGCTATGAATTGGAAAACATACAAGAGGTTTGTTTCTTTGTGGTGATAACAGCGCTCCACGTAATTTTTGCTTGCCAAGACCTAGTACATTGTAATTATTGGGGCTAATGTATTATTATCTTTGGTGATTGCAAAACAAACAGAAGCCCAGTCCAGAAACATCAATGCTCCGGTTAATCTAGTGGTTGAGGACTTTCTATTTACCCGATCTGCTGCCTGCTGTTTCTAGCAGCGATCGCACCCTCTCCCATCTTGATAACTGAATTGTATCAAATAACCTGTACAGTGAACTCATAAACATTACTGCACCATCTCACACGCGTTTTCGAAGTAATGTCACATAATAAGCGTTTACATAAATGTGTGGTGTCCTGGTCTATATAAATCTTTAACATATGCACGTGATAACAATAGCTAATGCGCGGCGACAGACCTTAAACACGCGGGCAAACGTCACGCTGAAATAATTGCAGCTATAATTTTACTTGTGTAATTTTACTCGCTATAAATCTAAAACAATTCGTAGCAGGAGACCAAAACTATGCGTTGATAATCATGCATAACCACTCCACTTTATGTCTGACAATAACAGCTTTAAATAAGTATGCACGTATAAACTCCGAATTATTTCTGGTAATGGTCAAAAATACAACACCCATGCAAATTTCAATGGTACCGTGTGAGGAGCAATGGCTTTAAAATATTGGTGCAAATCTTGGGTCAGGCTTGGCAGCACATCTTAAAACTATGCAAATCCAAAGAGGACGTGTGACACCTCATTCTGTCCCAAATATCGTGTGGCAAAACGCCAGAAAATGAATTATAATTAACTGGGGACAATTGATCTATTATGATCGTCAGCAGAGAAAGAAGCCTGCAAACAGCCATAGAATAAAGCTATGCTTTGATTCATATTAAAACAAAGCGGGGGAGGTAACACGATTTTTTTTAATAGTGTTATTCTACAATCTTTAAAAATATATTTTATGAACTCAATGCTCGACAAAAGAATATTTTAAATGCACTCCGTTTTTGCTTGTGTCCATGCTGCTGTTTTTTTTCTCTATGATTGCCTGAAGGGAATGATTTTTTTAAAATCCCATTAGGGTCCCATTGAAAAAAAAGGCTTCTTGTGTCAAAGCCAGAGCATTGACGTCAGCAGCTTTGACGTCAGCGGCTGCTCTCCCAAACCTGAGTGTGTTTGCCTTTAGAAAGCACTCAGCAGCTCATCAATAAAAAGAGCTGGTTAAAAAAAGAGAAGGGGAAAGAGGGGGATCTATCTCCTGAGATTCAACAACCTTTCGGGGAAAATACAAATTAATCTGGATTTTCTCCCCTAATATTTTCCTTTTACATTAGATTTTAAAAGCGCTTACCCAAGTAGATTAATCTATATTAAATAACCTATATCTTTATAGATATAGGACGATTCTAATAACATTGATCTTATAGGATCGTTATATTATTTTATTATGTGTTGCTAATAAAATATATTAATGACGATTACACTGCGTGTCATGAGATCCCATTTGCGTTCTGTATCTGATCGATGTGACTCCTCATTGTATGTTTTGTGAGTTGTGGCGATTTGTTAACACTTTCAATCACAGTGGCTCGGTTTGATTCACAAAAGCAGCTCCATTGCGTTACCGTGAACAAGTAAACTCCGGTGGAAATGAGTCCTCAATTAGCCAATGCTTTTCTGCTCGAATTCACTTGTTCATTCAGGGATTGAACCCCATTTTAAAAAGATACATTAAATTGAATCCTCCTCAAAAGAGGAAACGCACAACGCACAAATAATAGGTGATTAAATGGGACCAGCTGAAGAGTCTCAGCTGTCTTCTGACACGCAAAGCAGACACCGTGGCCAGACTTCAATGAAACCAGTCACTATATTTGACTGATTTGTGATAATACCCCAAACGACTAAACGGGGCTGATTGATAACGCGGGGTATTTTAGATCTGAGAGTCAGAGCCTGTTTACATTGTTTTTGTCAGCATATAAAAAGGGAGGGCGTGGCTACAAAATAGCAACAAGGAGTTATGCAGCGATTTATTACTCCGTGAAAAAAAATAAATGTGCATTCGTCTTTTTTTTGCTGCAAAAAATATTCCCCTTCTTGCTCCCCACGGCAATGTTGAACCCCGCCACTGAGCTTTGTTCAATTGTCTTGTTGGCATTTCGCTGTTTTTAATTAACTCTAACCCATAGAATGGTTAAAAAAAGTTCTTAGTCTATTGACAGAGGTCCAGTCCGCCGATAGCAATTGCGTAGGAAGCGTATTATTTTAATTGTAGTATCGATGACATTAAGAGTCGAGGTATAGACGTCAATGCCTGTTGGTGGACGTGAGCGCGGTGTACAACTGCTGTCAGTCTCCATGCAGTGCTAACTCCAACTTCTCGGGTCTGCCAACCAACAACTCTGCGATATCACCGACACTCAAATTAAAAAACAAACTACCAGCGGTTGAACTAATAGGAATGACTGGCTAAAATTTCAAGGTTTGTGCAATCTCTGTGCCCGAGAAAGCGGGTGATAGCGGCACAGAGCAGTTCTCAATGTTTCATTTAAGGTCGAAGAGATCGTTCACGGTCCGAGTGTGTCAATTTTCTGAATGTTAAGATAAGGTTATGTATTAAAGTGCAATTCTGTAATGAAGCAAGTGCTGGACGTTTATTAAAAGGACTTGGAGCATCTTCTTCAGCGGGACAGACTGGCGCTGAAAGGCACCGACTCTGGGACGCTAATGTTATCTGTGACTCGTGACATTCAGAGGACGCCTTTGCAAAGGGGGCGAAGCAAGTATAAAGACTTTCTGAATGACTATGAAATAATCGACCCCTTACATGAGAAGAGAAACGCTCTTGCTAAGTGTTGTGTGACCGAATACCATTACCGTTTGCAACTCTATCTACTGAAAGGCAAATTGCCTCAACAGTATTTTAACAAGACGCACGTTGGGCGACTGGCTGGAATATTATGAAACCACAAAGTGTGCACTGATCACGACTTGCTTCTAGTCTCATTGCAGCACCGGGATCTCCGGCCAGATTGACACACTTCAAACAAATATATCGATCCTCCCGCCTCTTATTTGGCAGAATGAGAGAGCACTGTTGGCGTTCAGTTACTAGTTGCCCAAATGCCCAACCAATGAAGCTGCTGCGGGTGACTGGGGGGCCGTCACCTCCTCTACCGATGGGAGTAAAGTGGGAGCAGAATTATACGCAAAAGACCATTCCAAGTAATCTTGGGCACACGTGATCCGTGAGCTGCGATCCGCACTACATGGTCCTCCCCCCTCCCCTCCGCTCTGTTCCTGGGAACGACACGAGTGTCTTTTCATCCTGGTCGCTGACAGCACCATTAAGTTTCATACAAGAAGTGAAAAGGGGAGGACAAGACCCTCGGGCTGAGCATCGAACCCACTGGTGAACGACACCCGATCTCGGAGGTGGAGGAGAGGATCGGATCGCACTGACACGACCGGCGATATCTCTGCGATTTCTCTCGGATTCGCTGCCTCCTCTCACTTGTCAGCAGAAAGTCTCTCCCTTCTTTTGACTGTGAATTCCTGTCCATCCTTTACTCCCACCTCCGTCACCCCCTCCTCAAGAAAAGAGGGAAAATAAAACATCTCTCCGATGTCGAAAAAACGAAAAACTCTTGAAGGATCTTCAGTCCCAGAGACCTCGCCATCTTTCGGCGCTAATGATCAAGGTAAGAGTCGTATCCACAAGGTGTATTTCTAAATAGCCAGCGAGTGCCAAAGATGTAACCTCTGCACAGGAATGCATAGCCCTATGTGCTTCCCCGAGCTATGTGTTAGTGTTTTGATGCCAGTGGATGATATGGCCATGGCTGGGAGATGCTACAAGGTTTGTGCAACTTTATGCTTCTAGCCAGCCTGCAGATGGTGAGTGATCACACCTTAAAGTCTCAAACTGATCATTTCCATCGATTAATGTAAAGGGGGGGGGGGGGAGAAAGAGAATAGAGTTTGGTACAGCAGCTATGGACGATCATTATACAACCTTGTTAGGATTTTTAAAAAATCCTATCTCATTTCAGCTTCTTTTCTTGCTGGCTTTTGTGGCTTTTATCGCATCTGACGTCAACGGGCCAGATAGCGTCATTGAGTGGTGAAAGTAGGACTAGACCAGAGGGTCTGGAACAAAGGCTGGATTTTCCCCATAGGGTCCAGTCTTCATCCCTCAATGGCTGCATTCTTCGAATAAAGTGGAGCATGCAGCATCAAAAAAAAATCTGTGAATGTACCCATAAAATAGATTTGTTTTCACCCTAATTATACTCGACTATAGGAAGCTAGCCATTTTGAGCTGAATGCGTCCACTCCACACGCAAGGATACTATGGTGTGTTTTGCAGAATTTTATTCAGCTGCGACTCTTACTCATTCAAAAGGAGAAATAAACTGTTGCATTACACTGCAACACAAGTCACAGAATGAAATACGTGCCGCTAGAACCTACATGAATGGTAAAACTCTAAATCAACGCTTGAAAAATAAACTGCACTCTTGTGAGGCTGGAAAGCAATTAATTGGGAAAATCGTCATTTTATACCTTTTTAAAAAATCTGCTTTACCAAATAGGTTGAATAACTGGACCAACCCTGTGTAAGAATAGTTTAGGTGCAAATACCTGCAATTATGACTTTAGGAGGAAATGTCATTGAATTTTACAGTGCTGCAAGATTCTGATGAGGCCCTTCTAGTAGCCTGTGTGTTGATTGCATGTTGCCTCCTAAATTTAGGATTATTTCAGTTTTTTTGCATACCTATTGATGAAAATACACCAAATAAGGATACAGTTCACTCGCTGTGATATTTAGTCAGCCCGTGAGCATCACTTAAGTGGTACACTAAACTCACGGTGTTCTTTGACCAAGCTTTTGGTCATCTGTCCTAATACCTCCTTATGTGGCTCAGTGTCAGATTTTGTTTGATAACGCTCCTTGGGATTTGAAGCTCCTTGGGATTTGAAGCACCTTGGGACATTTTACTATGATAAAGGCACTATATAAATGCAAGTTGTTGGTGCTGTTTTAGATTCTAGAAACATAAACCAGTCATTTTGTAATGTGGCAGAAAACAACAGGAACCCAAGAGCACCTTAATTCAGTGGTTCCAACGTTTCCTTTTCTTTCTCTAAATAAGACACACTTTCCTGGTTAAAATACAGAATTCCTGCATATGGAAGTGCTGTTTTTGTAATATTAAAGAATATTAGATTTTGTTACACTGGGTATCTTGCATATTGTTTTATGTCAAACCACTTATAGTCAAATCTTCTGATATCTGCCTCATTGTGATAATTGTAAATGAAACATTCCCAATAGATGTCGGGCATTAGAAATGTATAGACAGTCTTGAATTAATTTCAGGACAAGTGGCAAAGCTATGTTTGTTCATACAAGCCCCAGAACATAACGTGTAGCTTTGTAATTCTTCCCTCCAACTCAATTTTATTTTTAAAGCATACAGAATATATTCTTAATTGACTTCCACTGTGTTTTTCAATATCAATGTGCAAAATGCCAGGTTTATTTCCAGAGAACATAACAAAAGGAATAAGCATCTGGAATATGGTTTTGTGGGTGACTATCTGAATCCAAGACACCAATTGAGACTGAGTGGGCAAGTGGCCTATTACTAGGCCTCTGGAAATGCTGTTCTGAATTCATCACTAATAGTCAGATGAGAATCTAACAATCCAACAATCAGTCTCATTGATATTTTCTTTTTTCTTTTTCTTTTTCACCATGGCCAGCACTTGACTTCCACTCAGCACTTATCCACAATAACAGGGCTGAGATTGGGAGCTCCGCACTGTGAAGAATCACAGGGAGAAACATTTACTGCGCTGGTATTACACACTGGTGTTCTAACACGTCACCACCCAACAGCAGGGGAACGGGTTACAAACTGGAAACATGCTACTTAAAGTAGTGTTGTCCAATAGAAATTGCTGACTAGCCACAGGTGTGGCTACAGCGACACCATTTTAGCCACATACACTGATTTTAGTAGAAAAGGCCTTACATACACTCACACAATACAGGTAAATGTACTTGACATGCATATATTTACTTAACAAACATCTACCACCATTCAGTAACCTAGGAAGTAAAGCACTCTGTGATCATAAAACACCCTCACTCTGCTTTTTGTCTTACCAGTTTACCAATAAAAGCACAAAAGGTTAAAGTACATGTGCATACGCTGTGCGAATGAGTATGGAGATCACATGTCTAATAACACTGTCTAGTGCTCATTTTTTATTTGCTAATCAGGAATACAATTATTCACATCTGGATTACCAGTTAGCCACATGTGGCTAGTGGCTAACACATTGGACAACACCGGCTTAAAACATATTGCTTAAGTACTCTTCCTCTAAGCTTGTCCCAGTCAGGTTTGTTTGCCCACCTCAGACGTTCTTGTCCTGCAGTAACACATTTGAGGCATAGCTCAAAAATTACTGTTAGTAATATTACACAAATAAGTAACACATCCATTTGGCATTCCTCTACCTGCTTTTTTCAGAGGTGTTAACCCATTTATTTTAAATGTCATACAAAAAAGCATTAAGCATTAGAGTGCTATCACTGCCAACTATAATTTCTAACCTCGTTTCCTTTACCTCTGTTCCATCTTGTTAATGCAAATGTAAACAAAATTACCAGTAATTTTACTTGCCAACCTTTATGGGATCTTCTGAGTTCTCAGTACTTCTAATGGAAATCTTCACTTCAAAGAAAGGCATCTGTGTCTAGACGCCATCAATATTCAGTAAAATTGAGCATGGACTTCCTTTGTACTGGCATCGTTAGCTCAGTGGATTAGTCGCCAGTCTCTGAACTGTGGGTAGGCTGTTTTAACAGCTACTGATCTTGGTCCAGGAGGTAGTGAACTTGTGTTCATTTCAAGCCACAGTATTTTTTTAAAACTGCTTATTTTCCTGTTAAAACAGGGTGTTATATTAGAGATGAAAGGGCCCTGGCCTGGATTTTTCTCTGAATTACGGTCCATTTTTGGGGCAACCGAGCCAAAAGGATTCTTAAAGGCTACTGCATCAAATCCACCACAAGAAAAACTGCAGCTGAATTCTCCTCTCAAAAACCGACCAATTCCCTCGAAGGCCCATCACAAGTCTGTTCCGCCACATTTAAATGGGATCAAGGGGACATGGTTAATCCCTCGACCCCAGTCGCCTCTATTTCCACTCCAAAGCTGCAAAATAATTCCTGTATTCCTGTCATTATATCAGTGGCAGTAACAGCTGCTGTAACAACCAACAATTTGCATTTATATAGCACCTTTTTAATGTAGTAAAACATCCCAACAGGCTTCACAGGACCGTTCGCAGATAAAATTTGATACCAAGCCACATAGAGATATTAGGACAGGTGACCAACAGTTTGGTCAAAGAGGTAAGTTTTAAGGAGCGACTTAAAGGAGGGTAGATAGGTGGAGAGGTTTAGGGAGTGAACTGCAGAGTTTGGAGCCTAGGCAGTTGAAGGCACAGAGGGAATGGAGTTTGTGGCGAGGACCAATGACAATGGCTTTGGTCATCCCAACTGGATGTCAGACAAGCAGCGTGACAAATCAGAGGCAGTGGAGCATTTGAGAGAGGTAGTTGTGAGGTAGAGCTGGAAGGTATTTCTGGAAGGTATTTCTGAGACAAATATCACACTGAGGAGGCCATTTTGTGTGCTATTACTGAAGGTTGTTGTTTCTTCACCTGCATAGTGACCTTTTTAGTCCTTTTTAGTTAGGACATTTACCATTATTTTTACTCAGCTCTGTTCAAAGTATTGCGTTGCACTCCATTTGATTTTATGAGGAGGAGTATGAACACTTGGAAATAGTTTGGGTTAGAAGCTCTAGAGTCAGGCATCACCGAGAATATCTCTTCCCGACCAGTCGATACACGTGCACCAGGATCTACAGACCAAGAAGGTTTTACTTGGGCATTCCCACAACAAAAGGTGGGGGAACAAGAGAATAGGCAGACAACTGCCAGAATCAGGAGAGCGCAATAAAAGTGACTCCCCAAATAAAGTCACCACATATGTCTGTGTTCTCCCCACAAACCCTACAAACTCCCTCACTTTTTAAGATTTCTGCCAAGGTCCTTCCCACTCCTAAAACAGAAATGAACTCCCAATTCTATATGATCCAAATATTCAGCAGGAAGTGCAAACAAAATATATTCTCCTGTTCCAGAACTATTACTTAACCCCATGACTACTTTTTAAAATCAGCGAACTTACTTACTCTAATTCCCAATCTACTATTCCAATGAAGTGCTTCCTGAGCGGCATGAAGTTGAGCGGCGAGTGGCTGGGATGGTTCTCCTAGAGCCTTAGAGACCGGAGGTGACTTTTGTTTCAGGATAGTTGCTGCCCCAGAGGGACCAGCTGCTGGCAGCCTGGTGCTTGCAGTAACAACGGAGGAATAGTCCCAATGAGGTCTTTGAACCCTTGCAAAAATGTTCTGTACAAAACACCTATTAAAGCCCTGTTAGCTACCACTTCAGAAGCCAACAATGTCCTTAGATGCTCTTCATGGTCTTTTAATGCTGCAGCAATTTTGAGGGTGTTGTAGATACATGTAATGGATTCCTCTCTCTTATCCATCATATCAACCATACCTTATTAAATTGTTCCACTGGCAGAAGGTGGGAAGTGGTGTTCCACAGGGATCGGTGCTGGGACCACTGTTGCTTACCATTTACATGAATGATTTGGACTCTAATTGGAAGTAAAATATCAATTTGCGAATGACACCAAATTGGGGGGTATAGTTAATACTGAAGAAGACTGTGACAAAATACAAGACGTTAACAAACTTGCAGAATGGGCTGTAAATGTCAAATGAGTTTCAATATAGATAGTGTGAAGTGGCGCATTTTGGTAGTAGAAATAAGGAGGTCACCTTGGAAAATAAGTGTCTAAATGGGTTAGAGGTGCGAAGGGATCTAGGGATACAGATTCACATCATTAAAAGTAGCAACACAGGTTGACAAAGCCATAAAAAGTGCAAACAAAGCACTTGGGTTCATTGCTAGAGGAATAAAATTCAAAAGCAGAGCAGTTATGTTAAACTTATATAGAACCTTGGTTACACTACTGAGTAGTGTGCATAGTCCTGGTCTCCATATTACAAAAAGGACATGGAAGCACTGTGCGTACAGTGATGTTTGCCCTTGACAAAATAGCCAGTGATGATGGTCCTACCCCAATTGTCCTTCTGTGGTGCTGGTTGTATGCCATTTTTTCTTTGGAGGGAGATAAGACAATGTTACAGGCCTGCAAGTGTCATGAAGAATTGTCCCGTATGAGGATTCTTAAAGGCCACAGTGATGAAAGGTGAAGGTACCATGCCCTTTTAAAAGAAGTGTCCTTGAAAACTAGCCTTTGTGGCAGGTAAAGTGAGATGAAGGAGTGGTTTTGAGTAAAGAATTCGCTTGATTATTTGAAGAAGTTGCCCTTAGCTGAAGTTAGTTACCCTAAGAGAGTTAGAGAATGAAAGGTAAAGAAGTGAGTGAAGCTGTATGAGTGATGGAGGATATATACTGGCACCAGAGCCTTAACTTTTGTGAAGTCACTGAACCTATTTCTGCATTATTTGAGGTGGTCAAGGTCACACTGACTGCCTCTGCAACCTCCCTCCAGACATGCTGCATCACTCTCCTATGGGTCTCCTGCCCTTCATGGCCATCAAATGGTCCCTCCTAGTCCTCACTGCTGCCAGCGCCACCTCCACCTTCAGAGAGACATCAGAAAATCTGGAAGCTCCTCCAACTGTTGATACCGCCAGGCTGCTGCTCCTTCTGCAATCTTGCTGAGAAGTAATGTTGCCCACCCTTTTAAAGGCTGTACTAAAACTGTATTTGCTTTCCTCCGAGCAGTGGTAAGCCAATGAAGGGCCATTCTCTGGCTTCCAAACCACCATGGATGGTTAATTAAGGTTTTGTGATGAAATTGCAGCAGGTTAGTGCCAGTTTCACATTGGCAGGTGTTAGGACTGCCCTGCCACAAATCCAGCAACCAGAAGAAAGTCCAGGCCTTCCAGTCATCTAGGATAGTGAGTACCTGACAAAAACAGAAACTGCTGAAATCACGCAGCAGGCCAGGTAGCATCTGTGGAGATATTCTGGTGAAGGACATTGTCCAAAACATTAGCCTGTCTTTTTCTCTCTACAGATGTTGATTGATCCACTATGTATTTCCAGCATTTCCTGTCTTTGTTTGATTTATAGTATTTGCAGTTTTTTTGCTTTTTGTTTGCAGTGAGTACATGATCACTATTAGGGTGAGATCCTAAATGAATATTTCACATCGGTATTTACGGTTGAGAAAGGCATGGATGTTAGGGAACTTGGGGAAATAAATAGTGATGTCTTGAGGAGTGTACATATTACAGAGAGGGAGGCGCTGGAAGTCTTAACGCGCATCAAGGTAGATAAATCTCCGGGACCTGATGAAATGTATCCCAGGACGTTATGGGAGGTTAGGGAGGAAATTGCGGGTCCCCTAGCAAAGATATTTGAATCATCGACAGCTGCAGGTGAGGTGCCTGAAGATTGGAGGGTAGCAAATGTTGTGCCTTTGTTTAAGAAGGGCGGCAGGGAAAAGCCTGGGAACTACAGACCGGTGAGCCTGACATCTGTAGTGGGTAAGTTGTTAGAGGGTATTCTGAGAGACAGGATCTACAGGCATTTGGAGAGGCAGGGACTGATTAGGAACAGTCAGCATGGTTTTGAGAGAGGAAAATCATGTCTCACGAATTTGATTGAGTTTTTTGAAGGGGTAACCAAGAAGATAGATGAGGGCTGTGCAGTAGACGTGGTCTACATGGACTTCAGCAAAGCCTTTGACAAGGTACCGCATGGTAGGTTGTTACATAAGGTTAAATCTCACGGGATCCAAGGTGAGGTAGCCAATTGGATACAAAATTGGATTGACGACAGAGGTTGTAGAGGGTTGTTTTTCAAACTGGAGGCCTGTGACCAGCGGTGTGCCTCAGGGATCGGTGCTGGGTCCGCTGTTATTTGTTATTTATATTAATGATTTGGATGAGAATTTAGGAGGCATGGTTAGTAAGTTTGCAGATGACACCAAGATTGGTGGCATTGTGGACAGTGAAGAAGGTTATCTAGGATTGCAACGGGATCTTGATAAATTGGGCCAGTGGGCCGATGAATGGCAGATGGAGTTTAATTTAGATAAATGTGAGGTGATGCATTTTGGTAGATCGAATCGGGCCAGGACCTACTCCGTTAATGGTAGGGCGTTGGGGAGAGTTATAGAACAAAGAGATCTAGGAGTACAGGTTCATAGCTCCTTGAAAGTGGAGTCACAGGTGGATAGGGTGGTGAAGAAGGCATTCAGCATGCTTGGTTTCATTGGTCAGAACATTGAATACAGGAGTTGGGATGTCTTGTTGAAGTTGTACAAGACATTAGTAAGGCCACACTTGGAATACTGTGTACAGTTCTGGTCACCCTATTATAGAAAGGATATTATTAAACTAGAAAGAGTGCAGAAAAGATTTATTAGGATGCTACCGGGACTTGCTGGTTTGACTTATAGGGAGAGGTTGGATAGACTGAGACTTTTTTCGCTGGAGAGTAGGAGGTTTAGGGGTGATCTTATAGAAGTCTATAAAATAATGAGGGGCATAGATAAGGTAGATAGTCAAAATCTTTTCCCAAAGGTAGGGGAGTCTATAACGAGGGGGCATAGATTTAAGGTGAGAGGGGAGAGATACAAAAGGGTCCAGAGGGGCAATTTTTTCACTCAAAGGGTGGTGAGTGTCTGGAACGAGCTGCCAGAGGCAGTAGTAGAGGCGAGTACAATTTTGTCTTTTAAAAAGCATTTGGACAGTTACATGGGTAAGATGGGTATAGAGGGATATGGGCCAAGTGCAGGCAATTGGGACTAGCTTAGTGGTATAAACTGGGCGACATGGGCCGAAGGGCCTGTTTCCATGTTGTAAACTTCTATGATTCTATGATTCTAATATCACTGTGGATGATGCCAGGAATTAAATGGGAAATAAGTTGCATATTATGCAATTCTAACATGGAGATTACAAAGATAGAATGATTAAAGGAACTTGTACTGATTAAATATAAACTGTTGAATGCTGGGGAAGGAGCCACATGGGTGTACTTCAATTAAAGGGATTCTATAAGGCATAGCCACGAAAGGGCAGCACTGGAAGATTATGGGTGTCCTAGTTTCCTTGAGACTCGATGATAGTCATTGGCACTATCCATAGCTGAATCTATACCTATACCTTTTACAATGGAAATATTAACCAAAAAAACAGATCAGTAACATTTCCTTAATCATTACACTGCTTGTGAGATTGAAAGTTGTAAGGGTGGCTGGAGGTGCTAGTGCTGCAGTGAGAATCACTCCATTAAATGTCTGTAAAGCAGAATAAAATCATGTAGGTATGTACCAAATTAAACTACATTCAAAGCCAATCCACTGCATTGATGCTTGATTCTTTCTCCTGCATCAGTAATCTCCTGTTTTCCATGGATACATTCTGCATAGTAATAAAGTAGATTTTCATTATATTGACTTTTTACCGCTGGTGTTAAATTAAAGCTTAGTGTGAGTATGCCTTAAAAATGCAGCTAAATTAACTATGGTGGAGAAGTGGTTATAGTACTGGACTAGCAACTAAGAGGTGTGAATTCAAATCCTACCATGGCAACTTGTGAAATTGAATTCAGTATATTTGGCAATAGAAGCACAAGAAAGTACAAAAAAGATTTACAAGGATGATACCAGAACTGAGAGGGTACAACTATCAGGAAAGACTGAAAAGGCTGGGGCTCTTTTCTTTAGAAAAGAGAAGACCAAAAGGTGACCTGATAGAGGTCTTTAAAATTATGAAGGGATTCAATAGGGTAGACATTGAGAAGATGTTTCCACTTGTGGGGGAATCCAAAACTAGGGGCCATAAGTAAAAGGTAGTTACTAATAAATCCAATAAGGAATTCAGGAGAAACTTCTTTACACAGACAGTGGTGAGAATGTGGAACTCACTACCACATGGAGTGGTTGAGGTGACTAGCATAGATGCATTTAAGGAGCAGCTGGATAAGTACATGAGGGAGAAAAGAATAGAAGGATATGTTGATCGGGGGAAGATGAAATAAATAGAGTGGGAGGAGGCTCGTGTGGAGCATAAACACCAGCATAGACTTGTTGAACCAAATGGCCTGTTTCTGTGCTGTAAATTCTATGTAATTAGCACCAGGAAAAAATGACCATAAAAGCTGTCAGATTGTTGTAAAAACCCAACTAGTTCACTAATGTCCTTCAGGGAAGGGAATCTGCCATTCCTACCTGGTCTGGCCTACACGTGACTCTAGTCCACACAATGTGGTTGACTCTTAATATCCTCTGAAGTGGCTTAACAAGCCATTCTGTTGTCAGGGCAACTAGGGATGGGTAATAAATAAGGTTTTGTTTGTCCACATCCAGAGAACAAATGTATAAAAAATGTGATTCAGGAGCTGCTGCTGGCTTAAGTTAATTGGATCCACTCCCAACAATTGTTACTGCTGTTAATTCACTGGCATTAAAATTTTACCTGTGTGTCATAAAATGCAAATTGGCATTACTGTTGCCAAACTGAGCATTTACACCTAGATCGCAGCTACCCATATAGTGTTAGTCTGCCTTTGCACCAGATCAGTTGTCACCTTAAAGAGTTTGTGTCAAATGCCTGAAAAGCTAAGTAACAGAAGTGTTGTTTCTTGCAACCAACTTACAAGTTTCATAATCTAAGTTATTAAAATAAACATGTAAGTTATAATTTTTGTATCATCTTTTCGAATCTTTATATCAAAACACCTTTAAATGGATTGACAAACTTTTTCTTGTATATTTGCAAATGCATGACGCAATAGTGTAAGTACCATCAAACAACATTATTATGTCATTTGCGTGTGATGTGAAGAAAATGATGTATCACTCTTCTGTCTCCCTAAACAACAAAAGGATTTTTCCACTTTTTCATGAAGATAATGCTTCCTGCTAACATGACAGATAACTGAAAATGGAAAAAAAGTTAATGGGAAAGCTTACCAGGAATGATGAGGTAAATGGGAAAATAAATGAGTTGGAAGAAACAAATATAGCCTGCCCACTGGTACTGCTGTCTCAAAACTTTATTTTACATTTCAGGGCCATGGATATTCCAGCAACTGAATTCCTTTTGCTGTATATTCTAAATTGGTACCTATTGAATTAAACTTTTAAATAATTTACTCATGTAAGGAGCCCCATACCATGGGAGTATCCATAATTATCATTCTTTTGTTTACCCCATAAAAGTCTATATGAGCACTACCTACCTTGGATTACTTCTCAGTCTTTGGGATATTTTCTATATACTAGTTGATCTCCTGTGGCATTGCACACAGAGTAGACAGTCAGTGTAATCTTCAGGTGTAGCAAGATTAGAGGCCAGGGGACAATTGGAGCAGGGTATGCAGATGTAATTCAGTCCTCATTTTAAAGTCATACGTTCTGTACTTATTTTTGCATAATACTTTTTGATTTTTAAAAAATTATTATCAATAGTTAAAAGGCAAAGCCTATGGCAATTTAGGAAGCAGGGAAGTAGAGTTGGTTGGAGCAAAGTAGCTTCTCTGGTATACAGGCTGAGGAGCTGGGAGATGCAAAAGTGAAGCACTACAGCATCACCACTGGGCGGAGGGTGCAATTACAGTATGACAAGTTTGCACAGGCAGTTTTAATTATAAATGTGGACATAGAAATTCATAATGGAAAATGTTGACACAAAAGTGTGACAGTAACATGACAAGAAGAAATAAGATTTTATAGACTGGAATTGCAAACAGGAGTAAGATATTTAATATATTACAGATGTGTGGGTCATTCTGCGCAAAAGATATGAGCACTGTCTTTATGTACAAAAGAGTTATTTGGCATCTGGAGTTTCCCTTTAATTTGTAAATAGGCTAATTTTAGCCTAATTCAGATTTGGATGTGCCTGGCATGCAAATTGACAGCCAGTTGTCTCATGAGAAAATGGGGCAAGTTTCTCTTTTGCAAGTGAATATTTGAGCTCCTCAAGGTAAGGAGTGTCATTGCTGGAGAATGGAACACTTTTCCACATTGGACAGTTGGTTACAGCATGGCATGATGCAGAATAAAACTAAATCTGCTCTGCCCCAAACACATGCCCTACTTCATTGTAAACATTCTGTTTTTCACATCACCTATCCTTTTTAGTGTCTGAACGAAATTACTAATTTAGTGCTAATTAGTGGAAAATTGTGGAAGTGCTATGGACTTGCAGCTTTTTAGGAACTAATTTCATGTGGGACCCATGTCTTGACCCAGAGTCATGATGGCTAAATAAAGAGACTTTCACTCCATCAATCTAGATTGGATTGGAGCCCCAGGTCCAGAGGTGGAAAGATAGTGTGCTAATCGTCTGCATCACAGTGCCATTTTTGGATGCTTTATAGTTATGAAATAAGGACAGGAACAAAGCACAATAGAAATAACCTAATTTTACATGAAACACTTTGGAATCTAGATATGAGCACTGTCTTTATGTACAAAAGAGTTATTGCTGTTGTACAATAAAGCAATACATTGCAAAGAAAAAGATATCACCAGCTTAGGACATATTTTCAGAAAGGAGACTTCCATGGAAAGTGATAAACGGGTCCCAACTGGGGAAAAAACCCTGCAGGAAAGACCAAAGTTGATATGGTGGGATTGTATACAAGAAGATCTAAATGGAAGAGCAACCATGGACAGACAGCTGTGGGAGCAAGGTCTTTGGGTATGTATGGACACCTGGTTATGATAACTGATGTGATTAAGGCTAGTAACTTTAAATGTTAGTGGGAGAAATCCTTAAATTACTAATTGTTTTTGTCATGGAGTCACCATCTGATCACATTTCTTGGTTTCATTGCTTAGAGTTAATGTTTACATTGTGTTGCATGTTGCTGCTATTTATTTTTGACTTCCTTCCATGGTACAGAAAGTAAAAATAATACAGTGGTGTTAATGGTAGTAAATATTTAAAAACTAGACCATTTCAGAGAAGTTTTTTTTCTTTGCAGAGTAGTGCATATTTGGAATAGGTTCTGAGCAAAAACAGTTCTGACTAAGTCGAGTAACACTTCAAAAAACATTGGATATCTAGTTAGAAGCAGGACTAAAGGTTCCAAGGACAACTGTAGATTAAGATAACCAAATATTTTATGGAATGTGATGGTTCCTGTGCTCTGGGATTGGGGAAGGAATTGTTTCTCTGGAGGATAGTCAGCTAGGGTTGAATAGTGGCAATGGATACATATTCTGGAATTTTGTTGGATCACCTTATGAGCTGAGGGAAATTTGTGCTGTAGAATTTTCCTTCAGATTAAATAGCAGGGGCAGAGTCCATGGTAAGGCAAATTGTATGTGGCCTATGAAAAGAGCAGGCTTGATGGGCTAAATGTTTTTCCATACTTTATGTTTGGGACAAAATTAATTGTCACTTGGAAAAACATCGGTTAATCAATGACAACCAGCACGGATTTGTTAAAGGCAAATTGTGTTTGACTAACTTGATTGAGTTCTTTGATGAAGTAACAGAGAGGGTTGATGTGTATATAGACTTTCAAAAGGTGTTTGATAAAGTACCACATAATGGACCTGTGAGCAAAATTGAAGGCCATGGGATTAAAGGGGCAGTGGCAGTGTGGAAATGAAATTGGCTAATGGACAGGAGGAGAGAGTAGTGGTAAATGGTTGTTTTTCCGACTGGAGGGAAGTATACAATGGTGACCCCCAGGGATTGGTATTAGGACCACTGCTCTTTCTGATATATAGTAATGACCTTGACTTGGGTATACAGGGCAAAATTTCAAAGTTTGTAGATGACATAAAACTCGGAAAAGTAGTAAACGTTGAGGGGGACATTGATAGATTGGTGAAATGGACAGACACATGGCAGATAAAATTTAATGCAGAGAAATGTGAAGTGATGCATTTGGAAGGAAGAATGGGGAGAGGCAATATAAACTAAATGGTACAATTTTAAAGGGGGTGCAGGAACAGAGACCTGGGAAATTACGCACAGAAACCTTTAAAGGTAGCAGGACAAATTGATAAAACTTTTTTTAAAAACATAGCATATGGGATCCATGGCTTTACAAATAGAGGCATAGAGTACAAAAGCAAGGAAGTTATGCTACACCTTTATAAAACACTGTTTACGCTTCAGTTGGAGTATTGTCCAATTCTGGGCACCACACTTTAGGAAGGATGTCAAGACCTTGGAGAGGGTGCAGAGGAGATTTACTAGAATGATACCAGGGATGAGAGACTTCAGTTATGTGGAGAGACTAGAGAAGCTGGGATTGTTCTTCTTAGAGCAGAGAAGGTTAAGGGGAGATTTAATAAAGGCGTACAAAATCATGAACGGTTTTGATAGAGTAAATAAGGAGAAACTGTTTCCACTGGCAGAAGGGTCAGTAACCAGAGGACACAGATTTAAGGTAATTGGCAAAAGAGCAAGGCGTGAGGTGAAGAGATTTTTTTTTATGCAGCAAGTTATTACAATCTGGAATGCACTGCCTGAAAGGATAGTGGAAGCAGATTCAATAGTAACTTTCAAAAGGGAATTGGATAAATACTTGAAATGGAGAAAATTGCAGGGCTATGGGGAAATAGTAGGGGAGTGGGACTTATTGGATAGCTATTTCAAAGAGCAGGTATGATAGACCAAAATGGTTGTCTTCTGTGCTGTAATATTCTACGATTCTAAGCAGTTTTCCCTATTAAATATAACTTTAAATACTTGAGCAATTACACTCTTTGGAGTGTAATTTTTTTTAGTGAGTGTATGAATCCTCATAATGTCTCTGTTGTTCCTCTTGGTCTCACTCAGCTAAGCAACACTTGCAGTGCAACATTGGCTCCCAAGAGCTGCCCCAATTCCAATTAATCCAACTATTCTTAATCTCTATTGGAATGGTACATGGCTCGTCTCAATGACAGTACAGCACACTCTCCCACTGACTGCAGTATCTGCTTTCAGTCAAAACTGGAAATGGAAGGGAGACAGTACCTGAAGAGAGGGAGCCATGTCCAATGTTAGCTAACATCAGGCCAAGAAGGGAAGTTGGGTCGTCAGTAGATTAGTGTGAATGTGGTTAATGATGCAGGATTGGGTCTCATGAATGAGATCAGCTCAAACAGAGCAAGGGGGGAGTTGGAAGAGAAGCTAGAGAGCTATGGATTCATGTCTAGGTGGAGGTTTGGCTTGGTGGGCAAGGGGGAAATGGGGGAAGAACAGCAGAGGCAGGTGAACGGACAGTCTCAATCTAAGTGACAAAGAAATTTGTGAGTTCCTCGCACTTGTTGGAGGTGAGGGTAAAGGGGGCAGGGAAGAAGGTTTAAGGTTAGTGTTGAGAAAAGAAGGTGGGGTAATCTTTTCTCTTCAGGATGATTCTGGAGTAGTTGACAATTTTGGTAGAAGAGAATGAGGCCCAAAGTGGTCAGGCCACATCTGGTGACTGATGGCTAAGCTAGTCTACACCAATGGGGTGTCCACCTTGGGTGGGGGGGCGGCGGCATAGAAGGGTTTCACTACAGCACCTTGCTTTAGCATTGTGGTGCCCACATCCTGGTTTTGCCAGTTTTGGTAATATAATCAATTGCTTATTTACATTGTACCATAATAAGCCTGCCATTACTCCCAGCAGAATTCTTGATGGAGAGAAAAGGGGTGTGGAATTGACATTAGTATCTCCTGCCCCCAACATTTCAGAGCTGATATTTTTAGAGTGTCTGTTTTTGATCTTTTCCTCTGTAGCAGCACTGGTGACTTGAATCAGAACCACTTTGCCTTTATAGCGAAGCTCCATATTCTACGCCTTGTACTGAACTATTAACATAGGGAAGTTTGGAAACAGTATAAGCTTATATAATAGGACAATTTGGAGCAATATAAACATCATTACACTGTTTTAAACCCAGATTCTAGCAGATTTGAAGGAATATTTTGACTTATCATGAGTTTTAAGTTGCTTTGTTTCCTTTTTAATCAAAGAAGCAAACGGTGTCTTTAGATGCAAAGTTCAAAGTGGTTCACTTCAGTGACTGATCCAACCGTACCCCCCCCCCGGGCCGTCTGCCGACCACCCACAGGATCTCTTCCCCCCCCCCTCCATCCTTGCTGCCGCACATTGAGCCCACCAACCTCCAATCTTCTCGATTGCCAGAGATCGTCCCAAGCTGCCTTCTGCAACAGGCTGTCGCAGCCGGCCAGCCTTCAGTCTCACCGGCTGCCAGGCGGGAAATGGAGTAAAAAAAAATTCAGCAGAACTTCCAGGTTTCCTGGCCACTGACGGGCACCCCGCGCTCTCTCCATTGCTCCGTCAATATCAGAGCCTTTTATGTTTATATCTGAAAACATTTCTTACAAATAGTAGTTAAGCAATTGCAGACACTTTCTCATTGAATTATATTTTCTATTTTACAAGTGCGTTTCATATTCTCATTTAATTGCAAATAAGTATGTTTAGTGACTGCAGTTTGTTAAAATGCTGATCTGTTTAATATTTGTCAACCAAGGTAAGTGGGCGGGTAGCCTATGTGTATATGTGACTCAGTAACCAGATTATGCAAGTAGTTAACCCTCAAGGATCATGTTCACTTGTAGGAACTGTTGTAAATCTGTTGCGTGAGAGAGAGAGAAAGAGAGAGAAAAATTCTGAAATCATAATAATTTGAAAATTCTAACTTCCATGTGCAGTAAGTTAGAACACTGACCTTTCAGTTCTAAAGGGATGAAAGTCTCCTCTCTCTGAGGGTAAAGTTTAATATTGATGATTACCTGAATGATATGAATGATTACCTGAATGGTGCTATAGAAATTTAACGTGGTGTTGTTGAATGTCTGGATCACAACATGGATTTTATGATGAACTGCATGCTAGTGAAATGTCAGCTAATCAGTCATATTGGTCAGTTCTACTGGTTCCCGGGCCACGCCTACTGTCCTAGAATCTTACAGCACCGAAGGAGGCCATTCGACCCGTCGTGCATGTGCCAGCTCTTTGAAAGTGCTGTCCAATTTAGTCCCACACCCCAGCCTTTTCCCCATAACTCTGCAAATTAGTCCTCTTCAAGTACACGTCCAATTGCCTTTTGAAAGATCCTATGGAATCTGCTTCCACCACCATTCCAGATCTTAACAACCCTCTGTGTGAAAAAATTTCTCTTCATTTCCCCTTTTAGTTCTTTTGCCAATTATTTTAAATCTGTGACCTTTGGTTACCGACCCACTTGCCAGAGGAAACAGTCCCTACTTGCTCTATCAAAACCCCTTATAATTTTGAATAACTTTTTTAGGTCTCCCCTTCACTTTCTCTGCTATAAGGAGAAAATTCCCAGCTTCTCCAGTCTCTCCTCATGACTGATGTCCCTCATCCCTGGTGGTACCCTGGTAAACTTCCTCTGTATCCTCTCCAAGGCCTTGACATCCTTCCTAAAGTCTGGTGCCCAGAATTGTACACAGTACTCCAGCTGAGGCCTGACTAGTGATTTGTAAAGGTTTAGCATGACTTCCTTGTTTTTGCATTCAATGCTCCTATTTACAAAGCCAAGTATCCCATACGCTTTCTTAACTGCCTTATCAACTTGCCCTGTCACCTTCAAAGATTTGTGAATATGCACCCCCAGGTCCCTCTGCTCTTGCACCCCCCTCAAATTAGTACTAGTTAGATTATGCTGCCTCTCCGTGTTGTTGCTCCCAAAGTGCATCTTCTCTCTATTAAATTGCATCTGCCATGTGTCTGCCCGTTTCACCAGTCTGTCTATGTCCTCTTGAAGTCTGCTACTATCCTCCTCACTATTTACTACGTTGCCAAGATTTGTATCATCCGCACACTTCAAAATTGTACTTCCTATACCCAAGCCCAGGCCACATTTTACATACAATAAGAAAAGCAAAGGTCCTAATACTGATCCCTGGGGGACCCCACTGCATACTTCTCTCCAGTCAGAAAAACATCCGTTCACCACTTCTCTCTGCCTCCTATCCCTTAGCCAATTACATACCCAAGTTACCACCGTCCCTTTAATCCCATGTGCTTCTACTTTCTGAATAAGTCTATTATGTGGTACTTTATCAAATGTCTTTTGAAAGTCCATTTATACAATATCTACTGCATTACCTTCATCAGCCTCTGAGTTCTTTGATGAAGTAACAATCAGGTTAATCAAACAAGATTTGCTGTTAACAAATCTGTGCTGGCTGTTCTTTTTTAACCCATGCTTCTCCAAGTGAGAATTTTCCCACCACTGACATCAGACTAACTGACCTGTAGTTACTAGGTTTATCCCTCTCCCCTATTTGAACAGAGGTGTAACATTTGCAATCCTCCAGCCCTCTGGCACCACTTCCCATATCCAAGGAGGATTGAAAGATTGTGGTCAGAGCTTCTGCTATCTCCATCTTAGCTTCCCTCAGCAACCTCAGATGCATCTCATCTGGAACGGTGACTTGTTAACTTTGAGTGACGCCACCCTATTTAGAACCTCCTTTCTATCTATTTTTATCATATCCAATATCTCTACTCCCTCCTCCTGCACTGCGACATTAACTTAATCCTCTTTTGTGAAGACAGATGCTAAGTACTCATTCAGTAGCTCAGTCATGCCCTCTGCCTCCACAAGAAGATTTCCTTTTTTTTGTCCCTAATCAACCCTGCTATTCCTTTAACTATCCTTTTACTGTTTAGAAAAGATTTTTGGATTCCCTTTTATGTTACTTGCTAATGTTTTCTCATAATCTCTGTGCCCTTCATATATCCTTTTTCAATTTCCCCCTGCACTCTCTGTATTCTGTCTGGTTTTCTACTGAATTCTATACCTGACATTTGTCAAGAACCTCCTTCCTTCTTTCTGTTTTTATTTTAATCCCTATTTCCTTTGTCATCCAGGGAGCTCTAGCTTTGGATGCCCCATGTTTCCTCCTTATGGGAATATGCTTGGTTTGTACCCGAACTATCTCCACCTTAAATTTATTGTTTTCCTGATCGATCTTTGTTTCCAGTCCACCTGTGCTAGATGCCTTCTCAAAGCACTGAAATTGGCTCTCTTCCAGTTGGGTATTTTCACCTTTTTTGATTTTTCTTTTTCCCTTTCCATAACTACTTTAAACCTAATTATATTATGATCACAGTCACCCAGATGTTCTCCCACTGAAACACACTCCACTTACTCTACTTTATTCCCCAGAACTAGATCCAGCACTGCTTTCTTCCTCATTGGGCTAGAAACATACTGATTAAGAAAGTTCTCCTGTACACATTTTAGGAATTCTTCATCCTCCTTGCCCTTTACACTCTTTCCCCAACCGCCCCCACCAGTCTCTGAAGTCCCCTACTATTGCTGCGCTATTATTTTTACATTTCTCCTCTGTCTCCTTCTCATTATTTGGGGGTCTATAGTAAACATCCAGCAAATAGATTCAGTCTTTGTACCCTCTATAGAACTAATATTTTCCTTGCGCAATACTGCAACCCCCCGCCCCCCGACATTTTCTTTTTTTCCTTCCCTATCCCTCCTGAATACACTGTGTAGCCAGGAATGTTTAGTTCCCATTCCTGCCCATGTTTAAGCTAGGTCTCCGTTACAGCCACTATATCATAACTCCATGTGGCAACTTGTGCCTGCAGCTCATCAGCCTTATTTGTAACACTCATTGCATTAACACACATGCATTCCAATACCTTCCTTTTTTCCTCTGTCCAATTCCTGTTCTTGCTACACTATTGTTTATTCTGTTGCTGTTTGCCCCTCCTAGTTTTCTATGCACCTTGTCTCTCCTCTCTGCTGCTATGTACTGGTTCCCCCTCCCAATGTCAAATTAGTTTAAACCCTCCCCCAAAGCACCAGTTAACCTGTCTAATCTTCATTCCTTCTACTGCCTCTCCTCCATTGTCCACTTTCTTCACTTGGGTCTATTCCACCTGTCCCAATGTAGCCAGCACATCTCTTGCAAAGGCCTCCTTGTACACCAGCACGATCACCTCAGGCATAAGGTTACATCCTTGGCCCCTTACAATTCCTGTTTACATGTTGATATGGCAAGCATGGGGTCAGTTTCAGGATGAGCTGATATTAGGTGATGATACCCAATTCAACCTCTCCACATCCACCTCACTCCACAGCTATCAATATGTTGCATGACTGCTCGTCCAAGACAAAATCATGAATGAGCCAGTGTTGGCAAGTCTGAAGCCATTCTGTTCAGTTGCCATCATAGACTTCACGGTCGAGTCCCTAGTTCTGTCCCCCTCCCCAGCTGTTTGCTGTGGCGTAACTTGATAGCGTGCAATGTCAATGTCCTGTTTGATTCTGTGTTGAGCTTCAAAGCTGGTTTCCTATCTATCAACAAGGCTGCTTATTTCTACCTCTGCAACATCACCCACTTCTGCAATTACTTTATCACTATGGCCACTGGTGCACTCTTATCGTGACTGTCAATTCCAGGGTCAAATTTCCAAACTCATCTATTGCCCACGTTCTATCCTGCACTAAACTGCTTGCCTACCACCTCTTCCCTCATTAACCTCCCTGTTTTCCCCATGCATTGAATTCAAAATCCTTGTCTGTGCTTATAGGCTCAATTTAAATTCAGTTAATTAAATAAAAATATGGGAAAAAAAGCTAGTATCAGTTATGGTGACCGTGAAACTACCAGATTGTCGTAAAAACCCATCTGGTTCACTAATGTCCTTTAGGGAAGGAAGCCTGCCGTCCTTACCCGGTCTGGCCTATATGTGACTCCAGATCCACAGCAATGTGGTTGATTCTTAATTGCCCTCTGAAATGGCCTAGCAAGCCACTCAGTTGTACAATCCCACTACAAAAAGTCATAATAAGAATAAAACCGGACGAACCACCCGCCATCAGACCACTAGGCACCGGACACGACAAAGGCAAACCAAGCCCAGTCGACCCTGCAAAGTCCTCCTCACTAACAACATGGGGACTTGTGCCAAAATTGGGAGAGCTGTCCCACAGACTAGTCAAGCAGCAGCCTGACACAGCCATACTCAGTATCGTATCTTTCAGCCAACGTCCCAGACTCCTCCTTCCTGAGTATGTCCTGTCCGACTGGCAGGACAGACTAACCAGAGGTGGTGGTACAGTGGTATACAGTCAGGAGGGAGTGGCCCTGGGAATCCTCAACACTGACTCCGGACCCCATGAAATCTCATGGCATCAGGTCAAACATGGGCAAGGAAATCTCCTGCTGATTATCATCTACCACCCTTCCTCAGCTGATGAATCAGTACTCCTCCATGTTAATCACCACTTGGATGAAGCACTGAGGGTAGCAAGGGCACAGACTGTACTATGGGTGGGGGACTTCAATGTCCATCACCAAGAGTGCCTCGGTAGCACCACTACTGACCTGAGCTGGCCGAGTCCTGAAGGACATAGCTGCCAGGCTGGGTCTGCGGCAGGTGGTGAGAGAACCAACACAAGGGAAAAACCTACTTGACCTCGTCCTCACCAATATATCTGTCACATATATATCTCTCCATGACCGTAGTGGTAGCAGTGACCACTACAGTCCTTGTGGAGAGAAGTCCCATCTTCACCCTGAGGACACCATACAACATGTTGTGTGGCACTACCACCGTACTAAATGGGATAGTTTCAGAACAGATCTAGCAGCTCAAAAGTAATCAATCCATGAGGTGCTGTGGGCCATCAGCAGCAGCAGAATTGTATTCCACCACAATCTGTAACCTCATGGCCTGGCATATCCCTCACTCTACCATTACCAACAAGCCAGGAAATCAACCCTGGTTCTAATGATTGTAGAAGACCATGCCAAGAGCAACACCAGGCATACCTAAAAATGAGGTGCCAACCTGGTGAAGTTACAACACAAGACCACGTGCATGCTATAGACAGAGCTAAGCGATTCCACAACCAATGGATCAAATCAAAGCTCTGCAGTCCTGCCACATCCAGTCGTGAATGGTGGTGGACAATTAAACAACTAATGGGAGGAGGAGGCTCCGTAAACATCCTCAATGATGGCAGAGTCCAGCATGTGAGTGCAAAAGACAAAGCTTAAGTGTTTGCAACAATCTTCAACCAGAAGTGCCGAGTGGATGATCCAACTTGGCCTCCCCCCAACCGAGATCCCCACCATCACAGAAGCCAGTCTTCAACCAATTCTATTCACTCCACGTGATATCAAGAAACGGCTGAGTGCACTGGATGCAGCAAAGGCTATGGGCCCCGACAACATTACCATTGAGATGTAGTGCTGAAGACTTGTGCTTCAGAATTAGCCGCGCCTCTAGCCAAGCTGCTCCAGTACAGCTATAACACTGGCACCTACCCGACAATGTGGAAAATTGCCCAGGTATGTCCTGTCCACAAAAAGCAGGACAAATCCAATCCGGCCAATTACTGTCCCATCAACCTACTCTCAATCATCAGTAAAGTGATGGAAGGTGTAGACAGTGCTATCAAACGGCACTTACTCACCAATAACCTGCTCACCGATGCTCAGTTTGGGTTCCGCCAGGACCACCCGGCTCTGGACCTCATTACAGCCTTGGTCCAAACATGGACAAAAGAGCTGAATTCCAGAGGTGAGGTGAGAGTGACTGCCCTTGACATCAAGGAGCATTTGACCGAGTGTGGCACCAAGGAGCCCGAGTAAAATTGAAGTAAATGGGAATCAGAGGGAAAACTCTTCAGCTGGAGTCATACCTAGCACAAAGGAAGATGGTAGTGGTTGTTGGAGGCCAATCATCTCAGCCCCTGGACATTGCTGCAAGAATTCCTCAGGGCAGTGTCCTAGGCCCACCCATCTTCAGCTGCTTCATCAATGACTTTCCCTCTATCATAAGGTCATTGATGATTGCACAGTGTTCAGTTCCATTCGAAAACCCTCAGGTAATGTAGCAGTCCTTGCCGGCTGCAGCAAAACCTAGACAACATCCAGGCTTGGGCTGATAAGTGGCAATTAACATTCGCACCAGACAAGTGCCAGGCAATGATCATCTCCAACAAGAGAGTGTCTAACCACCTCCCCTTGACATTCAATGGCAATTCCCCACCATCAACATCCTGGGGGTCACCATTCATCAGAAACTTAACTGGACCAGCCACATAAATACTGTGGCTACAAGAGCAGGTCAGAGGCTGGGTATTCTGCAACGAGTGACTCACCTCCTGACTCCCCAAAGCCTCTCCACTATCTACAAGGCACAAGTCAGGAGTGTGATGGAATACTGTCCGCTTGCCTGGATGAGTGCATCTCCAACAACACTCAAGAAGGTCGACACCATCCAGGACAAAGCAGCCCGCATGACTGGCACCCCATCCACCACCTTAAACATTCACTCCCTCCACCATCGGCACACCGTGGCTGCAGTGCGTACCAGCTACAAGATTCGCTGCAGCAACTCGCCAAGGCTTCCTCAACAGCACCTCCCAAACCCGTGACCTCTACCACCTAGAAGTCAAGGACAGCAGGCACATGGGAACAACACCACCTGCACGTTCCCCTCCAAGTCACACACCACCCTTACTTGGAAATATATTGCTGTTTCTTCTTCATCACTGGGACAAAATCCTGGAACTCCCTTCCTAACAGCACTGTGGGAGAACCTTCACCACACAGGCTGCAGTGGTTCAAGAAGGCAGCTCACCACCACCTTCTCAAGGGTAATTAGGGATGGGCAATAAATGCTGGCCTTGCCAGCGACTCCCACATCCCATGAATCCATTTTTTTTTAAATGGCTGGGCCTCCCCCAAAAAGACTTCCACAATGCCCCACAGTGGTAGCCTCTGCCATAGTTACTGGCAGGTGACCAAGATAAAGCCCTAGTGCACAGGAGCCTGCCAACAATATTTATACAAAGTGAAGTCCCCCTGACCTCACAAACTTTTGCAGGGTCATGAGCCGAGTTCACCATAAGGAGCATCCTGACTGTTACGCCAGAATGTCGGCACAGCAGGTTTTCAGATTCCATGTCTGTAGGCATGTAACTTTAGTGCAACAATAATTTTAATCAAAACCCACACTGTGTTTGTGCTTAGTGACTTTTACCACTGTGCTTCCCTTTGCTGCAAATGTGTCAAGTGTGTTCTCTTAAACCTAACAGTGTACTCCTCCTACTGAGTGGCTGGAATACGTGGAGTGGCTGGCTGCTGTATTCCTCTAAGAGCTCTGTAGGCTACGAGGGACCAAATGTTTCCGTCCAACCTCTCTCTCATGTTACGAGCTGTCATCTCCTTATAAAAATTAAAAAAGTAAGAATGCCCTCCGGTTGCCATGAGATAAAGTCAAGCCCCAGTGGTATGAAGCACACCATGTGTGTGATGACAGCTACATGCAACAATTTATTACATTCCACGCAAAGCATTTGTGGGATTAATGCGTGTAATGTGTTTGAAGGAACACTTGCAGGTGAAAGCTGGGGTCTGAAGGGTGCTGTGCTACATTATGAACATTGATGGTAAGCTATTCAAATACTTCAACACAGTGAGGGAGAGGTGATGGCAAGTGGCAGACATGTGTAGTATAGTGTGTTCTTGGAAGGTGTAGCTGAGTCATCTTGCTTTGACTGACCTAATAAGGCCATTAAACAACTTCTGGCATTGAGTTGCCATTCATGGGGTGATGGAGGGGTCCTGACTGCTCTGGCCACCTCCTTCCACTGTGATTGGGCACTACCTATGGACAGTCGTGTCTCTATCCCTTCTCAGCCTAATTTAGGCCAGTGTCATTTTTACTGATGTCTCTGAAAACATGTGGGTGGGGAGAGCAGAAAGCGGGGGTGGGGGGGAGGAGGAGGAGTTCTGTGCCTTGCAGTATGCCTTGCAGACATTCTGCAATGATTCCCGATTCTGCTTGCAAAGAAAGAAAAGTTACTGATTAAACCTGGCCTTTTAAGCTGTTTCAGGTGTTTAAATCCTGCAGCACGACACCATTTTCAGCCCTTTCCTCGTTCCTCTTTCCTCCCTCCTCCTCCATCCACCTCCCCCCCCGCCCCCAAACCATGTCCTCTTGCAGGGCCCCCAGATTTTTGATGATACCCTGAAGGTGCTCATAGAGCAAGTGAGCAGCCAGAAGGAAGGGTTCCTTTCTGAAGGGTGCCAGGTGTCCAGGCTAATTTGCCAACAACAATGGAGAGGTCGCAGACCATGTCAATACCAACTGCATAATACCCAGAAACTGGCAGCAGTTCAGGAAGAATTTTAATGACCTCACCAGAACTGTCAAGGATCTTTCCTCACATTTCCCTTCCTCTCTGCACAGCCTTGCACCACCCTACTTTAGTCCCAGCACGAGCAATCATCCCCTCCCTAGCTTCCCATGCCTATCCTCAAATCTCAATGGGGGACTTCACTGCACCTTCTGCTAGCACTTGCACACTCGGGACCTACTACTGCCCTCACAGCTACTCCCACCTCTTGTCCACACTTGCTGCTTCCTCTCATCATGCACACTACGCTAAGCAGGGCCCATACTAACCCACTTGCACGATTCTTGCAGGAGAAGCTCACACACAACAGTAGGGAGAGTCCAAGAACAGTCTCGATACAATTTTTTTATTCGTTCATGGGATGTGGACATCGCTGGCAAGGCCAGCATTTATTGCCCATCCCTAATTGACCTTGAGAAGGTGGTGGTGAGCCGCCTTCTTGAACCGCTGCAGTCAGTGTGGTGAAGGTTCTCTCACAGTGCTGTTAGGAAGAGAGTTCCAGGATTTTGACCCAGCGACGATGAAGGAACGGCGATATATTTCCAAGTCGGGTTGGTGTGTGACTTGGAGGGGAACGTGCAGGTGGTGTTGTTCCCATGTGCCTGCTGCCCTTATCCTTCTAGGTGGTAGAGGTCGCGGGTTTGGGAGGTGCTGTCTAAGAAGCCTTGGCGAGTTGCTGCAGTGGCACCAAGCAGCCCTAGTAAAATCAAAGTCAATGGGAATTAGGGGGGAGAACTCTCCTGTGGATGGTACACACTGCAGCCACGGTGCGCCGGTGGTGAAGGGGGTGAACATTTAGGGTAGTAGATGAGGTGCCAATCAATTGGGCTGCCTTGGCCTGGATGGTGTCGAGCTTCTTGAGTGTTGTTGGAGCTGCACTCATTCAGGCAAGTGGAGAGTATTCCATCACACTCCTGACTTGTGCCTTGTAGATGGTGGAAATGCTTTGGGGAATCAGGAGGTGAGAGACCCGCCGCAGAATACCCAGCCTCTGACCTGCTCTTGTAGCCACAGTATTTATGTGGCTGGTCCAGTTAAATTTTGGTCAATGGTGACACCCAGGATGTTGATGGTGGGGATTCGGCGATGGTAATGCCGTTGAATGTCCAGGGGAGATTGTTAGACACTCTCTTGTTGGAGATGGTCATTGCTTGACACTTGTGTGGTGCGAATGTTACTTGCCACTTATCAGCCCAAGCCTGGATGTTGTCCAGGTCTTGCTGCATGCAGGCACGGACTGCTTCATTATCTGAGGGGTTGCGAATGGAACTGAACAATGTGCAATCATCAGCGAACTTCCCCATTTCTGACCTTATGATGAAGCAGCTGAAGATGGTTGGGCCTAAGACACTGCCCTGAGGAACTCTTGCAGCAATTTCCTGGGGCTGAGGTGATTGGCCTCCAACAACCACTACCATCTTCCTTTGTGCTAGGTATGACTCCAGCCACTGGAGAGTTCTCCCCCGTAATTCCCATTGACTTTGATTTTACTAGGGCTGCTTGGTGCCACACTCGGTCAAATGCTGCCTTGATGTCAAGGGCAGTCACTCTCACCTCACCTCTGGAATTCAGCTCTTTTGTCCATGTTTGGACCAAGGCTGTAATGAGGTCTGGAGCTGAATGGTCCTGGAGGAACCCAAACTGATAGCACTGTCGACGACACCTTCCATCACTTTGCTGATGATTGAGAGTAGACTGATGGGGCGGTAATTGGCCAGATTGGATTTGTCCTGCTTTTTGTGGACAGGACATACCTGGGCAATTTTCCACATTGTCTGGTAGATGCCAGTGTTGTAGCTGTACTGGAACAGCTTGGCTAGAGGCGCAGCTAGTTCTAGAGCACAAGTCTTCAGCACTACAGCCGGGATGTTGTCGAGGCCCGTAGCCTTTGCTGTATCCAGTGCACTCAGCTGTTTCTTGATATCACGTGGAGTGAATCGAATTAGCTGAAGACTGGCTTCTGTGATGGTGGGGATATCTGGAAGATGCTGAGATGGATCATCCACTTGGCACTTCTGGCTGAAGATGGTTGCAAACGCTTCAGCCTTGTCTTTTGCACTCACGTGCTGGACTCCGCCATCATTGAGGATGGGGATGTTTGCAGAGCCTCCTCCTCCCGTTAGTTGTTTAATTGTCCACCACCATTCACGACTGGATGTGGCAGGACTGCAGAGCTTTGATCTGATCCGTTGGTTGTGCTCACATCAATGGGGGAGGCTGTTATCGACATAACTTGCAGAGAGAGAGCATGCGGCATTGGAGATGGCAAGGCTAGAAGCCCCGCGCAGCAAGGTGTTTGGGCACTTTCCCTTCCTTCTCTCTTTATACTTAAATCTTTCACTCACATACTCAGCATAACATCCTAGTGGTGTATTTCGCTGCCACTGATCTGCTACGGCTTATCCTTGCCACTATTTGCTAACCTTTCTACCTCTCCTCTCTTTCTAGGTCCATCAGGCATCTCTGGACTTGCTGCAGTACACATTGAGGTGGAGATCCCTCCCAAAGTTGCACCATCACTCATCCTCACCCTTTCGAGCATCAGCACAGAAATTAGCAGCCCAGGTGCTATAGATAGTGAGTTGGAGGGGTCTGCGCTGAGCACACTGAGCAGGAAAATGCAAGTAGAAAGCAGCGCCCAGGGAAAAGCTCACACATGGGTGTGATTTTAACTTGGAAAAACAGGTGAGTTGGGGGCGGAGGGGGGGTCAGTAAAAAATTTTTTAAGAATCAAAACCCTGCCCATTTTCAGTTTTAACGGAGGCGGGACAAGCAGCAGGCGACCAAACCGCTCTTCGGAGGCGGGTCGGTCAGTAAAAGCTTTCAAGGAGGTTGTGGGCCTCCATTTTAAAATATTTTGTTTTAAACCCCTGGGGGCCAGATTTCCCGGGCCGTCTACTTCACGTCATGTGAGAGGAGGTGAGAAGGCCCGAAACTGCAGGTAAGTTCCTTTTTTTATAGCACCGTGTTTTGGCCAGGAGGAGGAGGACTGCTTCTCCCAGGCCCAACATTCCTACCTGCTGTGACCCTACAAAAGGCAATCGACCACCCCCGACGACCTCCGCCCGCCCGCCGCCCCCCCCACCTTCCAGCCAGAAGTCTCTGGCACCACTAATAGCATCTCTCGGGGATCTCATATTCGGGCTACGCAGTCTCTGGGCTGCATCGTCTTCTTTGCCTTTTTAAGACTGGGAGACTCAATTGATAAGGACTTCAGTTGGATGACGGATCTCCTACAGTCAGTGGGGGAGCTGAGCCGCAGCCTGAGAGCAGGGATTGTCCTGCAATGGGAAGGGAATATGTTGCCATCTCTCAGGATGACAGCATGCCTGGAACCTCGTGACCATCTCAACAGTGTTTGCTCTGGTGCCAGAAAACCAACTGCGCCTGACAGGCTGGCAACCGCCGAGTTGCTGCAGTTGCCCAAGCTCCTAGTGGTTGCCGACCATGAGCATCCCATGAGCCCTTTACTACCATAGCAGCCTTCCACCTCCCATGCTGCAGCCACTGAGGGAGCATTTCATAGCTCACACCAGGGTGATAATTAGGAATTGTTAATACTCATGACAATTCTAATCCTTTTTGAAATCTTTGTGCAGAGAGTGTTCCTGAAGTAGCTGTGACCCTGCAATGTTAGTTTACATGAATGACAATGTTTATCTTTGGGTGAATATAGTTTGAGGGTGTAAGAACTAGAAGAGATGTTGGACATTACTGTTAATACAGGGGAGGGGGAATTGTTCAGCTGAAAAGCTATTCAGTGAGCTGCTGCTAAAGAGCTCTGGCTGCAGGCAACTGTTGGAATGCTCTTGCTTCCTCGCTTTCCTCTTTGCCATTAGTGTCCTTTCCCTCATCTTGTTGAAGATCCTCTTCCAATGTGACCGTCTCCTTAGAGAAGCCACCTGATGCACTGCTCCTCAGATATGTGCAGATATAGTGTTGTGGGCCTGTATGCTCTGTTGGGAGCCCAAGGATTCCTGCAAGCATGCCTCCTTAATATTCTCCATCCAGCTGCAGCTATGTGTGCTCCTTCCCATTGATCCTCCTTCTCTTGCCAGAGTGGAATTTCCAGAAGAATCCCATGATGAAAATTGTGTGTTGTTAGAAGTCCCTTAAGAATTCAGAATGTTCTATAAACACTACAAGCAATTTGAAATTGCTAAGTAACCAAAAGCAATAATGTAGTAGAAGCAAAATGTCTCCCGAAATTTTCCAGCGTTTTATCTGAAAGCAGCTGAAGATGACTACCTGTACTGCTCATGTTTGTGGATGGGTGCAGAATTGGTGGTAACACACTGATAGAGACCAAAATAACATCAGGGTACTGACAACAACATTTGACCCTAATTTCAATATATTTATTAGGCCCCCGCCTGTTCCGGGCATGAGTGCTGGTCTGGCCTAAATCGAGGCCCACCTGAAAATTGGAGCGGGCAGACCTGAAAGTGATAGTTTTTTAATCCTTGTCCCCTACTGTCCTGTTTACGCCTAAAAACAGTGTGGTTGCAAGATGAAAATTGGCCCCATGGACTTTTAAGCTCTGGTAAATAAGCCTTTCAAAATATAGTTTACATGTAGTGCACAGCTGGAGTCCTTTCGCATTGTTGGCAGGACTACCAATGATAACAATTGTTGCAGAGACCCAGGGAGCAGAGTTATTTGTGATTGATGTCAGAGATAGCAGCAGCATCTATATGATTGTCATTTTGTTGGGCAAAGATGAAGATCAAGCAATCTTGCAGCAATGAGTAGGACCATTCCCCCAGACCCCGCCCCCCCCTCTCTTGCCAAACAATCACCCTGAGCTCTGACAGCAATTTACCATTAGCACTTGAGGATGACTCCCCAGTGGCTCTGTGGTTAAGGCATTGAGATATTTAACCATAGCGACTAGGAAGGTTCCAAGTTTGATCACCAGTCTGTGCTAAGTTCACTGATCTCAGCTGGACTGGCAGTAGACGGACTCTGTGGCCCCAGTAACAAATCTATGAAATAATCGGTTAACACCTATGTCAGGACACCACTAGGATTAAATGGAATAGAATTCAAGGTAAATTGAGACCTAGTGATTAGTTGGCACCAAGTTTGGGTTTTCAAAGCTCATTGATTGTAGGAAGGGAAAATTGAGTTCCATAGATTTGAGGTTCCTGGAAAGAACGAGTGATCAGGAAGCAGTGTAATGGTATCTTCTGTAACTGTAGCTTTCTGTGAGCTGTACTTGTTGGATTTCCACCACTCCCACAACAAGGACAAAAACTAAACATTGTCTAACAGCTAATACGTCACTGCTTGGTAGACAAGGAAATGATAAAGAGCAAAGTAAGCAATGGACTGATAACATGTATTTACAGGCAGTTTGCACAATCGCTTTCAAGGAAAATGTGTTGTCCATTCCCTTGACTACGCTGTTTTTCATAATATCAGTAGGTTTGGGATTTAAAGAGAGATCGTCCCTGTGTTAATTACTAAAGTCCAATGTGTAAATTGTACCCCTATATAAACTGCTCTACTTCTAGATTAAACAACCTATCAATGTATATAAGCTATTCTCTTTTATTTAGAGGATGTAAGAATATGCATAAGTGCCTTTGACGAGAGTGACCTTGTTTGGGGCAGACAGGTTCTATCCAAACAAGGCCCCATGGAAACTAGTGGGGAAAGCCAGGACCTGGCATATTTGAATCCCAGCAAAATGTCTGAGCCTTCTACCACATTCCCACTGGAAGGGCCATGGATTTTCAATCCCAGATATCAAAGCAATTTCAAACCAGTCTGATGTTGCATGTAATATTGTAACTGTGCTAAAGTATTTGGCTGGGCTGAAGCACAATATCAACTGGCATAGAGCAGATCATGTGGGCTGCAAAAGATGAAGTCAGATCGTGGAGTGAGCTTCAGAAACCAAGGCCCAGGACCATTCATTAAAAATTCTAATCAAACTTAAAAGCGGCTGTATTATTCCTGTATTATTAGGTACAGTGGCCTGGGGGTTACTGTGTGTCTGATGCACACAACATGCCAAAACGTGACCCCTGAAATGCATTGAGCGCTTGGAAGCCTTCAATTTGTGCAAATGAGGGGTCCTCCCCATAATATGATTGGGAGGCATGAGTATCATAGGCTGAGTGCCTGTATAAAACAGGTTTTGCTGGAGAGGCCTGTTCCCTTCAGTTGAGTCCTTATTAAGGGTACATTGCTATTGTTGCTGTATCACTTAGCAACTGAATGTTTCTGCACTGTTTGGTCTTGTTAGATAAAGAAAGTTATTAAAACTTGGACCTTTCCTGATAGCTCCTTAAAGCTGTACTGCATCTTTTTCTCAGCAACTGTTTGTACAGCTGTAGTTGTTAAAGTTTTCATTAGTATTCTGTTATGAGTACTCCCATGAGCTTACCTTTCTAGCCAAAGGAGGAAGAGGAGAGTTATGCCATAAAAGCATAGTAAATGTGAACTAAGAAAGGGAAGATCCTACCTGACCAACATCCTTGACTTCTGTTGAGGAAGTGACTTCCCAAATGTACTGCGGAAAACTGACAATGTGATGTACTTAGACTTCCAAAAAACATTTGACAAAGTTCTGCACAAAAGGCTACTCTTTAAGTTCAAAGTTGTGGAGGTTCAAGGTAAATCATGGAAATGGATAAGAGATTGGCTGAAGGGTAAAAAGCAGTGGCTACTGTTAAAGGAGTTATGTCAAGATGAGGGTAGGAGGAAGTTCTGCTTGTGATGCTCAAGGGATCAGGATTGGGACTACTACTAACTTACGTCAATCCATAATTTACATCATGGATTCAGAAACTCAGTGAAATTGGTTAAATTTGCATATGATACCAAACTAGGAGGGACAACTTATTCTAGCAAATACAAAATAAGTTGGACAAAATAAGGAAGTGAGCGGAACAATGGCAGAAGAAACTTAATACGGACAAGCATAAGGCACTGCATGTAGGAAGAGAAAGCGTACTCCATGAATGGTTTCAAAATAGGTAAGGATGAAGTTGAAATAGACCTGGGGTGTAATCGACTCGACGCTCAGCATGTCCAACCATTGCAAAGCAGGAATCGACAAAGCAAATAGAATTCTGAACTATATAGTCAAAACAGTAGAGTACAAGTAAGAAGAAATCATGCTTAACCCATATGCTGTTCTGCGCAGACCATACCTAGAGTACTATGCGCTCTCCTGGTCAATGAGACACAGGGAGATATTCAAACTCTCAAAGCATTTCAGAGAAGAGACAGGAAGACTGATACATAGTGTTAATACAAGAATAGACTGCAGAAACTTTGGCTTTTCAGTTTTCAAAGGAAGTGACTGAGAGGCGACCTTATAGAGATAGCTAAGATAATAAATGGTATACAAAAGGTAAATCTGGCAAATTATTTCAAAATAAATTGTGCGAATAGGACAAGAGGACATAGGTTCAAACTAGTAAAGCCAGATTTAGGACCAGTGTTAGGAAGTTCTTCATACAAAGAGTGATCAATACTTGGAGTGGACTTTCAAGTAGATCAATGGAGATGAAATCCCTGGAAACATTTAAGAAAAAATTACATGCTATGATTCTCAAAGGAAGCCATCACCGAACTTGAAGCTTGTTAGCTTTGAACCTACGTCCTCTAGTTGTAAGGCAAATAACCTGCATACTTTTACATCATCTGTGCCGCTCAGCAGTTTGCAGACCTGGATCATGCCTCTCCTTCATCTTTGTCCAGTGAAAACAAGTCCAACCCTGCAAATCTTTTATTATAAATTAGACCCCTAAATCCTTGAATTTTCCTTGTCATTATTTTATCTCCTTTTGAAGATGGTGACCAGAATAGTGCAAAACATTCAAAGTATGCTCTCACCAATGAACTATGCAAGATTGTAATACCAGAAGATTAGGAAATTGACAATGTTCCAATTTTGAATTCTTGGAGCTCATCAAAGTGAGGGTTGTCAGTATTAGGGAGTGGAATTGCCCATTCAGGCTTTTTGACCATATTCCCACAGAGAGGATTTGGAAAATAATTTTATAAGTGTTGGATTTTAAAACAAAGTGGATTTGCAAAGTTTTAAAAAGGGAAGGCACAAGCTGCAAAAATTTCCAGAATGTTTATTGAAGCAAGGCATTGATACTGTTGCCAAGGATGATTGGGAACAATAGGGGAGCCATTGTCTCACCCTAGGGGCTCTCAAACATCATTGACACCATGCGTGAGGTGGGATAGAATGTCCCTTCTTGTTGATCTTTGCATGTAGATGGTTTCAAAGGGAGGCAACGTAGGAGCAGGTTTGATTAGCAGCTCTTTTGGCTATTCCTCGGACAGGGGGAGGAGTCAGGAACTAAACCTCAACTTCTTGTGAGGACAGAAAGAGATGATCAAAGTCCCACACGTGAGCAGTCAGGTCTTGGTTAAAGAGGAAAGCTGCGAGGGCTGTTAAGTGAGCTGTGAAAGCTTGTGCAAGCTCAAACACCGGAGAATGCAGGGAAGTTATTCTGTTTGAATAATAACCCATTGATCTGGGGTGTATAACGTCTTCATTATTTTATATTACATGAAGACAAGGTGTATTGTTTGAAATCATAACTGTTGCTCTGTATGTTCGCCTGCTGTGAAATAAAGCAGTTTAATAATTCATTTTAAGTTTCATCTCAACAAGTGTTTGCTCAGTCTGACATCCGTGTTTGAAGAAATACATAAGTATTCCGTCAAGATGACAAGAGTATGCTATTATTATATACTTAAGTTATGCTATCATACAAATAAATATCAGATGATGAGGGTCAACTTCCATAAGAGTAAGATGCTCAGACTGTTTAGGGGAGAGACTAATGCCAGTAAACCCGAGAAGGTATCTACAGCCGACCTGAATTTGTAATAGGAATATTTTTTCACATGGAGTATCGAGCACTTCAAGACTGATATAGCACAGGTCAAAGTAAAGCTTTCAATATGATGCCTAACCCTACCCTGAAAATAGCATGAGAATTTTCCATTTCCCACACTAGCCATCTGTATAAATGTAAGGAATCTTACAACACCAGGTTATAGTCCAACAATTTTATTTTAAAATCACAAGCTTTTGGAGATTATCTCCTTTGTCAGGTGAGTGAGTGAATGAGAGGTTCTCAAATCGCATATCTTATATTAGGCTGGGACATGCTCACACCAATCAAAGGTGTCGTTGGTGTTCAGACAGGTTAGCCATGGAAAACAGTTCTGAATACAAAATGGGTCAGATTACAAAGCCAGAGAGAGAGAGACCCGAAAGGCAGTGAGAGAGAGAATGTCCAGTTGTATTAAAAACAGATAACTTTTTTTTCCCTGCTGGTGGGGTTACGTGTAGCGTGACATGAACCCAAGATCCCGGTTGAGGCCGTCCTCATGGGTGCGGAACTTGGCTATCAATTTCTGCTCGACGATTTTGCGTTGTCGTGTGTCTCGAAGGCCGCCTTGGAGAACGCTTACCCGAAGATCGGTGGCTGAATGTCCTTGACTGCTAAAGTGTTCCCCGACTGGGAGGGAACCCTCCTGTCTGACGATTGTTGCGCGGTGTCCGTTCATCCATTGTCGCACATCATAGCCATCTGTATGGCTGTTTTAGTAAGAATGCAAATTCAATAGTAAATAATGGGCAGTTTTATGCTGTGGACCTCTAACCACCAAGAACTGGGTTGAGACTACCCAAATTTATTTTGCACTCACCCTTATGCAAGCAGAGAGAGAAGACTTTGATATCACCATTATGAATAAAGCATTAGCTAAATAATGAGGAAACAAAGGGTTATGGTGAGGAGTCACAGATCTAAATGTTTAGCCGTGACCACCAGATTATGTCGGGCATCATTCCTCAGACTTCCGCTGTTCACAAAATTTGTAACTAACATTGCTAACATCAAGTTATGTATGAAAACAGGATGCTCAGAGGAAGAGGAAACAGTTCAAAGACTTAACAACTGGACAGATGACTAAAAAGTGAAATTTAATATTGGGAAGTGTAAAATAACAATGATACTAAAAAGCAATTATGGTTACAAAATGAAGGAAATATCTAAGATGAGTAAAGAAAAATGATTGGCTCAACATGGAAAATGTCAGTGTAGGGCAACAATTTCAAAATAAAATGTTAGGTGTATAAGTAGATCCATAGAATATAAGGAGCATTTATATTAGTACCTTTCACATTCCTCAGAACATCCCAAAGAACTTCAAGCCAATGAATTACTTTAGATGTGTAGTCACTATTGTGATGTAGGCAAGCATAGCAGCCAATTTGTGTACAGCAAGGTCTCAGAAACAGCAATGAAGTAAATAATCTGTCTTGGTGATGATTGTAAACAATTTTACAACGCCAAGTTATAGTCCAACAATTTTTATTTGAAATCTACAAGCTTTCGGAGGCTTCCTCCTTCCTCAGGTAAATGTCAAGAGCTCCTTGAAGCCTACGCATTTATACATATAGAACAATACATGGTGTTTACAGACTGCCCCTGCAACTGCCCGTTGCCAAGGCAATCACCGTGTTCAGACAAAGAGGTGTCACCTACAGAACCCCCGAATACACATTCAACAAAAAAACAAACAGGAAAAAAAACAGAGAGAGGCAGAAACATCCGGAAGGCAGAGAAAGCCAGCAATGATGGTTGAGAGATGATGTTGAGTAGAACACCAGAACCTGCTTTTCTTCAAATTATGTCATGGGATCTTTTATCTCCACCTGACCAGACAGATAGGGTCTTGGTTGAACATCTCATCCAAAAGATGGCAACTGCAACAATGCTGCACTGAAATGTTAGCCTAAATACTGTGCTGAAGTCCTCTAGTGAGTCTTGAGTCCACATCCTTCAAACTCAGCCAGGAGTACTACTATTCAGCCAAGCTGACACTGATGAAATCCAAGGAATTGGCATTGCCGCTCTGTAAGGCACTGGTAAGACCAAATGTGGAGTATTGTGTATAGTTGAACTACATATTGAAAACATATTGAAGCAGTGGAAAGGATCCAGAGAAGGAAAGCAAAGATGGTTGAGGGAAAGGAAACTAAAGGGGTCATTTTAACCTAACTTGCCCAGTGGAAAACTGACAGGATCGGATCTGCTGCCCGTTTTACACTCCACCCAATTTTACTTTATATTGACTCCAATGGAAAGTAAAATCAGGTGGGGTGTAAAACGGGTGGCTAATCTGATCCAGTCAATTTCCTGCCGTGTGGGTTCGGTTAAAATTACCCCTAAGTCTTGTTAGGAAAAATATCAAGGGGTACAATCCAAAATTTACAAAACGTGAATCAATCCAAAATTTACAATAATGAGAATCAATAATATGAATGTGGATAGGTACGTTATGCAAAACCAAGATAGAGAACCATGATAAGTTGAAGAAACTTAAGCAAGTAGGCATAGCTTTTTCATGCTTCAAATTGTTGGTATGATGTGGTGAGCAGTACTGTAGGAAAATAAAGCAATTAAAAATAAAAGATAGAAAAAAAGGTTAAGGTAAAACAGAAAACAAGCATTCTGCTTCATGAAAAAGGAAAGATGCATGTGATTTACAGCATTTGCTCTGCATTTATCATCACATTAAATTCTGGAAATTTGGGGGGAGCTTGGCTCAGTTAGTGGTATGCTTACTTCTTGGGCAAAAGGTTGTGAGTTCAAATCCTGCAACAAGACTTGAGTGTATAAATTACATTAATACTTAAGAGTGCAGTACTCAGGGAATGCTGTATTGCTGGAGGTATCATCCTGTGGATGATAAACTGAGGTCCTCTGCCTATTCAGGTGGGTATTAAAGATTCTACAGCACTATTCAAACAGATTTAACTGGTCATTCATTGTGTTGGTGCAGAATGGCTGCTGTTTGCCTACATAACAGTTACTGCACTCCAAAAGTAATTCATTGTGCAAAATGCATTGAGTTGTTTTGATATGATAAAGCACAATATAAATGCAAGTAATATTATTACAATAAATCTGTTTGTCGTTTTTATCTTTACTACAAACTTGTCAAAAGGTTCTGGGTTGTACTTTTCAAAACATAATCTGGGGCAGCCATTCTGTCTGTTTCCATCTTTGTATCTACTGTATGATAATGACCATATTTTGAACATTGCAGCTTGAACCCACCAGATCTTCTAACCTTGCCTCTCTTTTTACTTGCGCAATGAAGTCCCAATCCGGAATAGAATCATAGAAGTTACAACATGGAAACAGGCCCTTCGGCCCAACATGTCCATGTCGCCCAGTTTATACCACTAAGCTAGTCCCAATTGCCTGCACTTGGCCCATATCCCTCTATACCCATCTTAAATAATAATAAAATAATATAATAAAAACACGAAATGCTGGAAAAACTCAGCAGGTCAGGCAGTATCCGTGGAGAGGGAAACGTAAAGTTAACGTTTCAAGTCGATGATCTTTCGTCAAATCCCAATCTGGAATGGGCCTCATGCTGGGAGCTCATCAAAAGAGGAGAAGGGAAGTGGGAGAGGGGGACCACCACAACCACTAAAGGCTGCTACACGTAGGACTTGGCATAGGCCTGTCGTATAAGACAACCTTACCGCTGTTTATTGCTTACTATGGATATCCCTACTCCAGAAAGCTGCACATCCCAACTAAAACTCTCATCACACTAACACCGGAACAGCGCTTCAGCCAGCAAATCACTTGAACACAACCTAGCTGCACGACGCATCATCATATCGTATCTTGGCATTATCATTATATTCGGCAAGGTCAGTAACATTACAGGAGTTGGCAGCAGAGCAGATGGTCCATCATTTGCGGCTCATCGCCTCAGTCGCACACCACTGAGTTACTGTCATTGTAACCTCATTCCCGCATTATTATTTTTGAAATACCAGAAGCAGTGAGTAAGCGGTTGAGACATTGTCAGATTGGCCACGGTTCAGAGGCTCCAGCTGGTAGATGCACATCGGGTTTGATATCCAGACAATGGAGCTTATTCTGTAGATGTGTTCTCCAGGCGTTAATTCCTCACTGTTTCACGCTGGAGTTGAGGGGGTTGACAGAGTGCAGGAAACTGCGTCTCGACTTCAGTCTACTCTGAGCATGATAGCGATTGAACAACGGTTGGAGAGGGTCATTAGATTGTCTGTTTCTTTCGTCTCTGGCTATGGCTGCTCTTCGTATGTCAGGGGATATGATACTCAATAGTAGGTAAAGATTGTCTACCGTGGTAGGTTTAAGGCAGCCAGTAATGCAACGGCAGCAAGCGTTAAGAACCAAGTTCAATTTCTTTGCGTGAGGGGAGCGATCCCATACCGGGCTAGTACATTCGGCCGCAGAAAAAGAGTGCCAGAGCAGTAACCCTGATAGTGTTCAGATCAGTTAGCCAGATGTCGTAGGATATTATTCTTAGATCTAACTTTAGCTTTGGCCATGAGGTGTTCCTTGTAACTCAGAGTGTGATCCAGTATCACACCGAGGCAGACAGAGTGGAAACAATAATCAAGGGGGTGATTTTAAACCCCAGGAACTGGTGGGTTGGGGACAGGTGGGAGTTGAAAATAGTTGTTTTTTGGGTTGCAACCAGGCTTTAATTCCGGGTTTAACGTCGGCGCCTAAAAGCACAGGCTCCCACTGGGAATGCAGAGTCCGAAAATTTTGCGGTTGAGACCCCAAAAAAACAACTCTTTTCAGCACCCACCCGCCCCCAACCCACCCGTTCTTGGGGTTTAAAATGCAAGACTGTTCCCTTAGCAATGTGTAATTCCCGTTTGGCTTCTCTACTCTTAAGTTGTCTTGTGCAGATTGGCCCTCAGTTGATTGGAGGTATATTGTGTCAGGCCAGTTAGGGTGCCCCTCAGGGTTACTTCAATCCTATCAAAAGTCCGCTTTGAGCGGTAACACAAAGGTGATGAATTGATCAGTATTGACTCACAGGACTGGTAACAGATTGGGTGCTTGTTAACACTGTGTGCTGCTTCTACTTCCAATGGCTCAAAGCTACTTCTCTGATTGCATGTGAGGGGTAATCCTCTGATTTTTGAGCTGCTAGATCTGTTCTGAATCTATCCCATTTAGCACGGTGGTAGTGCTACACAACACGTTGGATGGCATCCTCAGTGCGAAGACGGGACTTCACTGCACAGTCCTTGTGGAGACGGTCACTCCTACCAATACTGTCATGAACAGATGCATCTGTGAGGACAAGCAAGTTTTTCCTTCGTGTTGGTTCGTTCACCACCTGTGGCAGGTCCAGGCTGGCAGCTATGTCCATAGTGGTGCTACCAAGCCACTCTTGGTGATGGACATTGACATCCCCCACCCGGAGTACATTCTGTTTCCTTGCTACCCTCAGTGCTTCCTCAACATAGAAGAGGACTGATTCATCAGCTGAGGGAGGGCGGTAATCAACAGGAGGTTTCCTTGGCCATGGGATCAGGTGTCAATGTTGTGGACTCCCAGGATCACTCCCTCCTGAAAGTATACCACTGTACCCCACCAGCAGGACTAGACCCAGGGATGGTGATGGAAGAGTCCGGGTTGTTGGATGATTCTGTGCCTATGGCTATGTCAGGCTGTTGTTTGACAGCTCTCCCAATTTTGGCACATGTCCCCATATGTTAGTGAGGAGGACTTTGCAGCGTTGACAGTGCTTGGTTTGCCTTTGTTGTGTCTGGTGCCTAGTGGTCCGTCTGGTTTTATTCTTATTATGACTTTTTGTCTGAGATTGTACAACTGAGTGGCTTGCTAGGCATTTCAGAGGCCACATTGCTGTGAGTCTAGGCCAGACCGAGTAAGGTCGGCAGGCTTCCTTCCCTAAAGGGGCATTAGTGAACCAGATAGGTTTTTACGACAATCCAGTAGTTTCATGGCCATCATGACTGATTCCAGATTTTATTTGATTGAATTTAAATTCCCCAGCTGCCGTGACAGGATTTGAACTCATGACTCTGGATTATTGGTCCAGGCCTCTGGATTACTAGTCCAGTAACATAACCACTATGATACCGTACCCGATAGTTACTAATGATGGAGTGGAGGGAGCAAAGAGAAGTCCTGTGTTAAAGAAATTGAGGATGTGTGCAGGAACATAAGACAGGAGGAGATCATATAGGGTGGGATGCATCCACGGAGAAATTTGAAATCGAGGACAAAAATTATGAAATTGTCACACTGGAGCAGAGGGAGCCAGTAGAGTTTGGAGAAGATGGGAGCGTGGGACTTAATGAGGTTGAAGATAGAGGCTTGGAGGTTAGAAACAAACTAAAATTGAAGAGTTGGGCATATGGGGCTATTTTGTCTGATTACACTTCTGTGAAGGGGCCTTGGGATGTTTTTCTACATTAATGGCCTTATATAAATGCAAAGAATATGGGGATTGGGTGGGAAAGTGGAGTTGAGTAGAAGATCAGCCATGATCTTATTGAATGGCGGAGCAGGCTCGAGGGGCTGAATGGCCCACTCCTGCTCCTATTTCTTATGTTCTTATTTCTCAATGATTTCACCGGGGAGCCTACCGGTGCAACATGTGGCAATGTACCACATGCTCAACTCTCTGTTCTGTAACTCAATCTCCTTCTGTTAATTAGCTCACTTTAATATTCAGAGATAAACAAAAATAAAACTAACTCTTATTTTGTGGTCCCAGCAAAATCTGTAATTGGAATGTTTGGCCGTCAGTGCAAAGCTGGCCGAAAGTGCACTGAGGTAACTGTGCCCCGGGTCAACTCATTTGAGTAACTAGCATGAGCTTCCTGTATAATTTTGGTCTTGCGCTGGCAACCACACTCATGGAGGGTGTGGAAAACCTGGCCAGTTCAAAGGGATATAGCCACTTAAATGGATATGGGAACAAGTGTTGTTTCAGCATTTTATAAAAGTTTGAAATGGGATTTTAAACACTTGTCAGACTTTGTCAAGGGGGTGCAGGAAAGAAGTGCCATTCAAAAATGAACGAATAAGAAACTCAATGAGGATGTGAGAAATTGAGTCTATGGGCACAACACCAACTTCCTGTTTGATAGCTGACAAAGTAGACAAGCTGCTGCTGAAGGTGGGTGCAAGGAAGGTTGCCCAGTTTGCATTTTGGGGCATTCTCCCCAGAGGGCAGCTGTGCACCTTGCCTGCCAGGAAGTGCAAGGTTCCAATAACCTAACATGATTTAGATGAGGAAGATGATTTCATGAGGGAAGAAGAATGGTAGGTTAAGTTACACCTAAGGCATTATGAATCCACCCATCCTTACCTTGTGACCCACATTTACATGCCCAGACACTCCTACCAGGGAATCTTGGGAGACCTATCTTCAGCGCCTCAGCTTCACAAGGGAGACAGTCACTGAGATATGCTATCCGCTCCAGTGAACATACAAACAATTTTGAGAACAGGGGCATCTCTTCCTGTACCTGTGGAGGCATCAGCTAGACAGGGCACAAAAATTCTACCAAGTGGCAAAGCTCCAAGAGTTCAGGGAATTATAAATAACACCCAAGTGGCCATAGGAATATAGGAACAGGGGTAGACCATTCAGCCCCTCGAACTGCTCTGCCATTCAATTAGATCACGGCTGCTCTGTATCTTAACTCCATTTACCCGCCTTGATTCCATATCCCTTAATAGCCTTGCCTAACAAAAATCTATCAATCTCAGTTTGAAAATTTTCAATTGACTGAGCCTCACAACTTTTTGGGGAGAGAGTTCTAGTTTTCCACTACACTTTGTAGTCTATTTTGACTCTCTATTTAATGTTCGAGACTGACACCATGGTTAATAGCCATTTGACTTTATTTAGCACATGTAAGAATCAATACATTACAGTACTTCGTTTACAAAGCACAATTGAGAATTATATTACCCTATTGTCCTTTGGGTAGAGGCCACGACTCCCTTCCACGTTCCCTCATGCACGTACTCTCGTTCTCGTTTACCCGCTAGGTACTTTCTTTTCTGTCCTCTATGACCTGACTCCAGCAAGGGGTCTCTCTTTTATGCTACTTTCAGGGGACGGCACAAGGGCTGTTACTGACACAGGTGTTTACCCTATTGAGAGTCTTTCTAAAGGGCGAGGTAGCCAATGAGGCGGCGTGTATCTCTTTTTAGATAAAGGAAGAGAGTCCTCCCGCTTCTTCTACATTTCGTGGGCAAGGGGTGATTAGGTAGCCATCAAAATGTCATACCCTCTGGTTGACCAATCATTGGCTTCCAACATAGAGGGGTCTGTCCCTTTAGCTTATCTTCACTTGAAGGCCGAAGCTGGCAGTTTGGACCTGTTATCTTACTCCCCGACTGTTCCCAAGCCATTAATTCTGAGGCCTCCTTGTTATGTTGGCAGCTTGGACAGCAGTCCAATTCTGTGGCTGCAGCCGTTTATGTTAGCAACCTCCACTAGTGATAATTACCTTAGAAGCAAAACGCCTTATAAAACCCATAAGTGCGAGTTAGTTACCATATCATAGAAATCATAGAAAGATTACAGTACGGATGGAGGTCATTCGGCCCATCGAGTCCGCACCAGCTCTATGCAAGAGCAATCCAGCTAGTCCCATTCCCCTGCCCTATCCCTGTAGCCCTGCAAATTCTTTCCTTTCAATTACTTATCCAGTTCCGTTTTGAAGGCCATGATTGAATCTGCCTCCACCACCCTCTTGGGCAGTGCATTCCAGATCCTAACCACTCGCTGTGTAAAAAAACAAGTATTTCCTCATGTCACCTTTGGTTCTTTTGCCAATCAGATTAAATCTATGTCCTTTGGTTCTTGACCCTCTGCCAATGGGAACAGTTTCTCTCTATCTACTCTGTCTAGACCCTTCATGATTTTGAATACCTCTATCAAATCTCCTCGCAACCTTCTCTGTTCCGAGGAGAACAACCCCAGCTTCTCCAGTCTATCCATGTAACTAAAGCCCCTTATCCCTGGAATCATTCTAGTAAATTTCTTCTGCACCCTCTCTAAGGCCTTCACATCTTTCCTAAAGTGTAATGCCCAGAACTGGACACAATATTCCAGTTGTGGCCAAACCAGTGTTTTATAAAGGTTCATCATGACTTCCATACTTTTGTACTCTATTTATAAAGCCCAGGATCCTGTATGCTTTTTTAACTACTTTCTCAACTTGCCCTGCCACCTTCAACGATTTGTACATATATACCCCCAGATCTCTCTGTTTCTGTACCCCTTTTAGAGTTTTGCCCTCTAGTTTATATTGCCTCTCCTCGTTCTTCCTACTGAAATGTATCACTTCGCATTTTCCTGGGTTAAATTTCATCTGCCACGTGTCCGCCCATGCCACCAGCCTGCCTATATTCTCTTGAAGTCTGTCACTATCCTCCTCACTAATATCTAACCATCCAAGTTTTGTTTCATCTGCAAATTTTGAAATTGTGCCCTGTATACTCAAGTCCAAGTCAGTAATATATATCAAGAAAAGGAGTGGTCCCAGCACCAACCCTGGGGAACATCACTGTACACCTCCCTCCAGTCTGAAAAACAACCGTTCACCACTACTCTTTCCTGTCATTTAGCCAATTCTGTATCCATGTTGCTGCTGCCCCCTTTGTTCCATGGGCTGCAATCTTGATGATAAGCCTACCGTGTGGCATTTTATCAAACGCCTTTCGAAAGTCCATATACACCACATCAACTACATTGCCCTCACCGACCTTCTTGTTACCTCATCAAAAAACTCTGTCAGGTTAGTTAAACATGATTTGCCTTCAACAAATCCATGCTGGCTTTCCCTAATCTATCCACACTCGTCGCAGTGACTGTTAATTCTGTCCCGGATTATCGTTTCTAAACGTTTCCCCACCACTGAGGTTAAACTGACTGGCCTATAGTTGCTGGGTTTATCCTTACACCCTTTTTTGAACAAGGGTGTAACATTTGCAATTCTCCAGTCCTCTGGCACCACCCCCATATCTACGGATGTTTGGAAGATTATGGGCAGTACCTCCGCAATTTCCACCCTTTCTTCCCTCAGCAAACTAGGATGCATCCCATCCAGACCGGGTGACTTATCTACTTTAAGTACAGCTAGCCTTTAAAGTACCTCTTTATCAATTTTTAGCCCATCCAGTATCTCAGCTATATCTTCCCTTACTGAGACTCTGGCAGCATCTTCCATGGTAAAGACAGATGCAAACTTTCATTTAGTACCTCGGCCTTCCCCTCTGCCTCCATGAGTAGATCTCCTTTATGGTCCCTAATCGGCTCCACCCATCCTCTTACTACCCATTTACTGTTTACATGCTGTAGAAAACTTTTGGATTCCCTTTTATGTTGGCCGTAAGTGTATTCTCATACTCTCTCTTTGCCCCTCTTATTTCCTTTTTCATTTCCCCTCTGAACTTTCTATATTCTGCCTGGTTCTCACTTGTGTTATCAATCTGACATCTGTCATATGCCCCTTTTATCCGTTTCATCTTACTCATTATCTCTTTTGTGATCCAGGGAGCTCTGGCTTTAGTTGCTCTATCTTTCTGCCTCATGTGAATGTGTCTAGACTGTACCTGAACCATCCCCTCTTTAAAGGCCGCCTACTGTTCAATTACAGTTTTGCCTGCCAGTCTTTGATTCCAATTTACCTGGGCTAGATCTGTTCTCATCCCACTGAAATTGGCCCTCCTCCAATTGAGTATTTTTACTTTAGAGTGGTCCATGTCCTTTTTCATAGCTATTCTAAACCTGATGGTACTATGATTGTTGCTCCCTAAATGCTCCCCCCCCCCACTCTGACACTTACTCAACTTGGCCCACCTCATTCCCTAAAACCAAGTCCAGCAATGCCTCCTTCGTCGTTGGGCTGGAAACGTACTGGTTAAGTAACTTATCCTGAACACATTTCAAAAATTCCTCCCCCTCTTTGCTCATTATTATTGTTATCCCAGTCTATATTAGGATAGTTGAAGTCCCCAGTTATCTACTCTATGGCTTTTGCACCTCTCTGTAATTTCCCTGCAAATTTGCTCCTCTATATCCTTCCCATTAGTTGGTGGCCTATAGAATACACCCAGTAGTGTAATGGCACCTCTATTGTTTCTCAACTCTAACCAAATAGATTCTGTCCTTGACCCCCCAGGACATCCTCTCTCTCCAGTACTGCCACCCACCCCCCCTTCTTTCTTTCCTTCTCTATCTTTCCTGAACACCTTGTATCCAGGAATATTTAGTATCCAATTCTGCCCTTTTTTGAGCGAGGTCTCTGTTATCACCACAACATCTATTCCCAAGTGGCCATTTGCACCTGCAGCTCACCAACCTTGTTGACCACCCTTCATGCGTTTACACACATGCACTGCAAACCAATCATGGACTTTGTTGCACTCTCTCTTAGTCTGATCCCACCAAATACTGCACTATTTCTTGCTCTAGTGCTATCTTTCTCTCTTGATCCTTTGTGCCCCTTGTTTCTCCTCTCCAATGCTACATCCTGGTGCCCATCCCCCTGCCAAATTAGTTTTAAACACCCCCCACAGCACTAGTGAACCTCCCCATGAGGACATTGGTCCCAGCTCCGTTGAGATGCAATCCGTCCGGCCTGTACAGGTCCCACCTTCCTCAGAACTGGTCCCAATGCCCCAGGAATCTAAAGCCCTCCCCCCTACACCATCTGTCCAGCCACTCATTCATCTGTTCTAGCCTGCTATTTCTATACTTACTAGTGCGTGGCACCGGGAGTAATCCAGAGATTACTACCTTTGAGGTCCTGCTTCTTAATCTCTTTGCAGGACCTCATCCCTCTTTCTACCTACGTCGCTCGTACCGATATGAACCACAAACTCTGGCTGTTCACCCTCCCCACCCAGAATGTTCTGCAGCCGCTCAGTGACATCCTTGACCCTGGCACCAGGCAGGCAACGTACCGTCTTGGAATCACGCCTATCTGCTCCCCTAACTATAGAACCCCCTATCACTGTTGCTCTCCTGACCTTTCTCCCCCCCCGCCCGGTACAGCTGAGCCAACCATGGTGCTGTGGACTTGGCTCTGGCTGCACTCCGCAGAGGAATCCTCTCCCTCACCAGCTTTCAGAACTGAATACTGGTTAGAGAGCGAGGTGCACTCAGGGGACTCCTGCATTACCCATCTAGGCCTCCTTGTCTGTCTGGCGGTCAACCAGTCCCTCTCTGCCTGCACTCTCTTAAGCTGTGGGGTGGCTGCCTCCAGAGACATGCTATCCATGTAGCTCTCAGTCTCACGGATACACTGCAGTGACGTCAGCTGCTGCTCAAGCTCCGAAATCCCGAGCTCGAGCTCCTCCAGCTGACGACACTTCCTGCACTTGTGGTTGTCCAGGACATGGGAAACATCCTGAAGTTCCCAAATGGCACAGGCCATACATCCGATGGGTGTGAGCTCCCCTGCCATGCCTCTAGTTATTAGTTTGTTTACTAAACTTAACAAAAATAAATTAAGCCTTAAACAATATATTCCATATACTGTTTGATTAATACAAAAAGGTGATCATATAAAAACAGTAAAAGTTACATAACAAAAATACATGTGGACTCATAGATGGTTCCCTTATCAGTACTAGGGGCCCACCTATCGTTCTTCCTTGATTCTGGAATGTGGTTGCCTAGCGACATAATCGGACATACAGACCCATTTCACTGTTTTTGCCTCAGATAGCATGGTTGTGTGTTTTTAACCACTATTACTGAATTTGTGTGGAAACTATATTCCTTTACACCTTTGTGTGAAGAAGTGCTTCCTGACTTCACCCCTGAATGGCCTAGCTCTAATATGAAGGTTATGCCCCCTTGATCTAGACTCCCCCACCAGAGGAAATTGTTTCTCTCTATCTACCCTATCAAATCCTTTAAGGTCAGCCTACATCCCTCCTTGCTTGAGTCCGTTACAGAGCAGCATTTATGTAGTCGCTGGTTACACACTTGCTATTACTATGCAACCTACACTGTATGCCCTGCAGCTTTATTGCCATGAAAGCATATATGGAAAAGGTGAAAAGCTGCCTCCCTGATGGTGCACCATGTTACAAGTTCTGTTTGTGCCATGCATTCTGTACACTAGTAATAATAGTGTGACCAAATCTGGTATACTTTTCTTAGAAATCCTCCTGATACTTGAAAATTTCCAACTACTTTGCTCCCACGTGCCACAAACCTGGGAGTATGCTTTAACACTCTCTCAGGCAGCTTGCACCCCAGCATTAATAGACAATATGCCTTTCTGTTCCAAAGATGGGCATCTTCCTTTGCTGTTCCACCTGCAGCAGGGTCTCCATGACATCATCAAGAGGGGAAGTTCTCCCCACATCTCTTCTAGACATTCCTTGAGGTTGCTGGCGCACTTGTCGTGACTCTATTAAAATTAGTAGGATAATCGAGTGGGACCAGGTCCCTGCTTTCATTGCCAGAGCCCACCAAAGGTAGTAGTGGACCCACCACCAATTTTGTTGGGACTGCAAAATTGGGGCTCTTGTATTTTCAGTGCATTTTTTTTGCTTCCTATTTCAGACTTGATCTACATTAAAACTTGTAAATGATATATCAGGACAATATCATCCTCTAAAATATGACCATTTTAAAGAAAATTAGTTGAATGTTTATTTGCCTTTTATACAACTACCCATATTTACTTCACTTTACAAATGCAGAGTATTTTGCTGCAAGTTACATCATTACAGCAAACCAATAGTTGGTAAATACATTATAGGATGCTACAGCTGCATTAATACAACCATTATACTGTGTTTAAAATGTGTGCAAAATTGACTTTTAAAAATAGCACAGGCAAGAGTATTTTGCACAAGATAAATCATGGAAAAGCTTTGAGATGACAAAAGTGTGTGGAAAATTGGGCTCTATGCAAATGTGTTTAATACTGATTTAAAGAGGGATTGGTGTTTTCAGGAGCAAAAGAGCTGGTAACTGCTCAACATCGTGTTCATCATTATGTTCATCATCATGAAAACACTCACAAGTGACGCTGATGGTGTTTTCCAACTTTGTTTACCAAACTGAAATACAATGATTTCACATTCATTGTGAAGACATCATTTGCATTGCAAATAGGTTATAACATTGTCAAAGTCATTAATTTCAAACAGTGGCTCTCCTGCTATCCTTCCAGGGCCACCACTCTAACGCTAGTAAGGCTGACCAGACTGCAGCTGTGTATACCTGGCCACTCTGCAGCTGGCTTACCTCCCAGGTCGCACTTGAGACGGTGACGGACGTATGGAGTTTTCTACTTCACTGATGCGGAGAGGCAGAACCAACTGCACTGGAACTTTCGATTGGACCTCCAATCAGGTGGCAACACAACAAATGCCATCTACTTTTGTTGTAGGGTAGAGCCATTCAGTTAAGCAATTAATCTTGATTTAATCTATACTCAGAAGACGCCCAGACCTGAACTATTTTGCATGAGGTAAGATGAAGAAGTAAGTATTTCATTAGATCTGTAGTAACGAGATGGGCCTATTACAGAACTGTAGGATCAAGTAAACAACTTTTTTGGAGTGCGGTTAGGCCTCTTCACCAGTAGATCACAAGCTCCATCCACTTATTAGAAACAGATGAATTATAACCACGGTGTTGCAGCTTCTTTTTGATGATATCCCATTCTGTGCAACTGCTGATGTTAGCTTCATTTTTATGACCACTGACTGTGGGGTTCCACCCTGCTATGTGTGGCTGAGTGATGCTGCTGCTGCTTTGTTGCACAGGTTGTGGTAATTTGCGCAGTATGTGGATAGCATAGCTTCTCAGACAGGAAGGTGGCTAGCTTGTTGTCGTCTGAATTTGGATCGTAAGACCATTGCACACCTTTTGCTTTCCCACTGAGGAGATTATCAGGATCAATGCCATTCAAATGTGGGCTTCATTTGCGATATGTCGTTTAGAAAGAACCGAGTGAACCAGGATGTGGTGAGCACAATGTTCTAGCCTAGAGTTAGTAATTATCTGCAACATCTGCTCCAGAATTTTTTTAAGTGTCCCTCCACAAACAATGCACTAGCAGGAAATTTAGGTTAGGTGGGTGGGACCACATTGCTCTCAGAACAGTTCCAAAATGGTGGGCTTAACAATTAGAGGCTGTGTTCCTTTTTTAATTGATGTTTTTGAAAAGTATGCCTCGTTTATTTCAAAAAAATTTCATTCTGATTTTTGCTAACCGTGAAATTACTGAAATTAGCATTAGAGCACTGCCTTCACTGTGCAGGATTGCTCCTTTCACTTCTTATACTAATTACAGGTTTCTTACTGAGCTTTCCTTATTGTCAGAGCCTGGTTTAAATCAGATTTTTTTTTATATTGAGATTTCAGGTCTGCTGATAAGAGGACTGCACTCAGATGGATGTTAGGAATAAGGAGTGGGAGCAGCTTCTTAACAGGAGGTGGCAAATCATGTAATTTAATATCTGAACTCTAGGATTCTGAGTCAGATGTGTGTCAGCCTTGGTAGGGTCTTCTCCCCGCACCCCCACCCCCCAGCCCCCCTTAGCTCAGTTTCTGTCTGCATGGTACTTAAACGAGGGTACCTTTTGTAGTAATACTATTTTTTGTCCAATTAAATTTTTTTCTTCCTTAACAGGGAGAGGGGTCTTAAGTGTCAGAACCGTTGCCTATCCAAAAAGAGCAAACAGATGACTTGTTCCCAGGCCCCTGCCAGTACATTTCCTGAATCGGTCACAAGCAGGTACACGAGTGTCCGAGGACAGGGATGCCCAAACTTTGGGGCTGGGGGCCAGATGCATATGGCAAAACCAGTGAGTGGGCTGCAGATGACTGCACAATAATATGAGCTCTTCATTCTCAAAGTCCAAGACTTCCATACACACAAAGAAGCAAGACCCTCAAAAGTGAGACTACAAATACACGAAAAGCGAGGCAACAAAAAGTGAGACTTCCATGTACACAAAGCAAAATCCCCCACATAATCAAAAAGAAAAAGCGTCCCCATCCCCACCCCTCATTCTGACCCTCCTACGAAGCTTGAAAACTAAGAAGCTTCAACTCTTTAAAGTTCCCAGACCTGGAGGATTGGAAAAGGCTTCTCCCTGATTAATGGATTTTGAGCAATCGGTCCTCCATGCCCAGGAATTTTAAACAGTAGTCCAAAACTGCTGAAATGGGGTGGTGCATAAGCTCCAATAAGACCAGGACTGCCAGGAGCTTCACGGGTCAAATCAAAAGAGCTGACAACCTGCATTTGGCTTGTGGGACCAGTTCTTGAATGTTCGTTTTCTAGTGAAGCATCGAGGTTTTGTTCCACCCTCATTTAAATTTTTATCCTAAATCTGAAAAACTTTAGTTCCTCATGTTTATTTGTGGTTTTGTTAATGTTTAATTACCTTTTTTAGTTTTTTTTCTAAAGATTGAACAGATCTTGAAAAGGACACCTTTATTTTCTCTATAATGTCATGTCATGACCCAACTCAGCTATTATGTCTACCTAATGATATTACTGAGGCCAGAAAATAATTACAAAGGCTAGCTCACTGCCTCTTTGCCTATGTTGAAATTGTCTGCAATTCCATTATAGAAAATATCTGTACATTAAGCTCAAGGTTGAGTGTGTTTGTAAGAATAAAAGATGAATATACACCAGGGTGTGTGTATGTGGGTGTGGCTGTGTATGTGTGTGGATGTGGCTGTGTATGTGTGTGGGTGTGGCTGTGTGGGTGTGTGTGGCTGTAGGTGTGGCTGTATGTATGTGTGGGTATGGCTGTATGTATGTGTGGGTGTGTGTGGGTATGTATGTGTGGGTATGTATGTGTGGGTGTGTGTGGGTATGTATGTGTGGGTGTGTGTGGGTATGTATGTGTGTGTGTGTGGGTATGTGTGTGTGTGGGTATGTGTGTGTGTGGGTATGTGTGTGTGTGTGGGTATGTGTGTGTGGGTATGTGTGTGTGGGTATGTGTGTGTGTGTGGGTATGTGTGTGTGGGTATGTGTGTGTGGGTATGTGTGTGTGTGTGGGTATGTGTGTGTGTGTGGGTATGTGTGTGTGTGTGGGTATGTGTGCGTGGGTATGTGTGTGCGTGGGTATGTATGTGTGTGTGGGTATGTATGTGTGTGTGTGGGTATGTGTGTGTGTGGGTGGGCGTGCGTGGGTGGGTGGGCGCGGGTGGGTGGGCGTGTGTGGGTATGTATGTGTGTGTGGGTATGTATGTGTGTGTGGGTATGTATGTATGTGTGGGTGGGCGTGTGTGGGTGGGCGTGTGTGGGTATGTGTGTGTGTGTGGGTATGTATGTGTGTGTGGGTATGTATGTGTGTGTGGGTATGTATGTATGTGTGGGTGGGCGTGTGTGGGTGGGCGTGTGTGGGTATGTGTGTGTGTGTGTGGGTATGTATGTGTGGGTGGGTATGTATGTATGTGTGGGTGTGTGTGGGTATGTATGTGTGGGTGGGTGTGTGTGGGTATGTATGTGTGGGTGGGTGTGTGTGGGTATGTATGTGTGGGTGTAGGTGGGTATGTATGTGTGGGTGGGTATGTATGTGTGGGTGGGTGTGTGTGGGTATGTATGTGTGGGTGGGTGTGTGTGGGTATGTATGTGTGGGTGTAGGTGGGTATGTATGTGTGGGTGGGTATGTATGTGTGGGTGGGTGTGTGTGGGTATGTATGGGTGGGTGTGTGTGGGTATGTATGGGTGGGTGTGTGTGGGTATGTATGGGTGGGTGTAGGTGGGTATGTATGGGTGGGTGTAGGTGGGTATGTATGTGTGGGTGGGTATGTATGGGTGGGTGTAGGTGGGTATGTATGTGTGGGTGGGTATGTATGTGTGGGTGGGTGTGTGTGGGTATGTATGTGTGGGTGTGTGTGTGTGTGTATGTATGTGTGGGTGTGTGTGTGGGTATGTATGTGTGGGTGGGTGTGTGTGTGTATGTATGTGTGGGTGGGTGTGTGGGTATGTATGTGTGGGTGGGTGTGTGTGGGTATGTGTGGGTGGGTGTGTGTGTATATGAATAGGCTAACTCGTGAGACTTTATTACAAAAATAACCTATACCTCTGATGTTTGCCCAACAGTAAGGTTGTATTCTACTATATGTAATACAAATGGTTTCAGTTTGGTAGGATTCTACTGCCTGGTGTTTTTGTTCTGCTCCAAATGCAGCAGTACCATAGATAGTGTAGGAACAGTGCCCCATAAAATTGCCCGAATGGTTGCATTCGAGACTCGTAAGGGAAATATCTTGTAAATTGCCTGAGGATGGCCATACAATATAGAGTTCAGCTGGTGAACTGAGTGTGGGGAAGTAAAATACTTAATACAGGCTTTTAAGCAATTCAATCGTAAAGACATTATCCCTGGTTCAGGTCGAGGGAAGAAGCATTTAGTGAGTCGTAAACAGGTCACGGCCTCTCATATTTGTGTGGGTCCCTTTGTTAACAGTAAGGCTGTAAGGTGCAGGGGGGCATTGTAAAATTGGAGCCAACCTGTCTGGAGATCAATGCTTCAGTACTGACTTGTTCAGAATGATGGACACAAAAAGGGGCGAGCCCTTCTGACACATGGATCACTCAGAAACTAAGTATTTCTTTGTCTTTGGTATAAGTAGCAATCTATCTTAGTCTCTCTGTTAATTAGAAGAGGACTTTCATTTCCTCTAAGAACTTTTACCCAGCAGTTGTAAGCGGTATCCTTACCCGCACAAATTTCCTTCAAGGACAGAGATCAAGAAAGGTGAGATATCGTCACTTGTGTAAGGTGGGTTCAGCCGGAACTGAAGATCCAAGTAAAACAGATAACCCGCTGTGAAGGGGTTCATCGACTGAACGCTCCAGAAATGTATGACTTGTGGTCTGGCTTCTGCCTCAATGATGTGGCAAGGAAGAGTGAGTTCACTCACTCAGCAGCTTGTGGGTAACCTAATCGATCTGAGCTGGTTAGTGTAAGAAGGTTTGGCGAGCTGAGACAGGCACCATTTGTCCCTAGACTTGTGCTGGGAGGTAAAACCCCAGACGGTTCTTAAGTAATGAGCTAAAGGAAGGAATTAAGGATCCATCTGGTTCCTTGGCATATATTTGTCAGGATACTGAGACCCAGCTTTTTTACAACAGCACTCTGGTGTTGTATGTGTGAGCAATTACTTGAATGATTATGATTCATAACCCTCACCACTGCCAACCTCTGTTGTAAGGTAGACCCAGTCAATATATTCACTCAGCATTGATTATCAGACTTGTGGCCATGGAAACCACAGAAGCTTCCTAAACTGCAACCCCCCCCCCCCCCCCCACTTTCTATGAATATGTAGAGAGCAGCTATAAAGTCCATTAAGCCACATTTTAGTTACTTTATATTTTGTGCAATATGTCTGATTGAAATGATGCTGTGTGTCATCAGTAATAAATGAATGGATCTTGTGTGGAATTGATCACAGTTAGTCTGGGGTCTGGAGCTGCTCACCTAGCCTGTCTCTTTAAGGCCACTGCTCAGGTATTTCCTATGGGAACCAGGTAATTGTAGGTGCTTGTAAATTCCAAAGGTGGGTTAGAGGTCAGTAAATTAATTTAAGTAGCCTGGCTTTCTTCCTAACTTTTTAGCACTGCTTTGCATCTGCAACAAAGTATGACAGCTGGAGTGTGAGGAATTCTGCAAGATTGTACTAATGGACCTCTCGTGGTGTTGCTCAAGGTGAGTTGGATGATATGCTGTTTTTTAATAGGGGTGCTGTGCACCATGTATTATCGGGGTCATTGAATTATAATGACTGAATAATTTAAGTTCTGTTTATATTACATGGTATTGTTTTAGGGAACAAATATGTCCCTTTTCCTGTAAAACCTAAATCGATGGCCTTAATTTTGTGTGTGTGTGTGTGTGTGTTTTTGTGTGTGTATAATATGTGTATATATCTTTCAACTTTTTAAAAGCGATACACAGGAAGGTAGTATACAGCACGTACTAAGTTGGAGGTAGATACTTGTGGGGATAAATTTCCGCAGAGGATTTCCTGTTTGTCCGCCTCAACTTCAGCAGAAGAGCCATGGAAATCCCAGATAAATGGTGTTTGTGCCATTTTTCCGGGATTTCACGGCTCTTCTGCCGGTTACCGTGGGCGAGCAGCAGAACCCTCTTGGAAATTGATCCCACTGGGGTATAGCAACACTTGGGAGGGAGGGGAGAGTCTTGGGATTTGGCAGTACTGGGCGGGTCCTGGGATTTAGCAGCAATGTGGATGTGTCCCTGAAAACTGGGAGCACCTGGGGTGCCCTGAAATTTGGTACCAGTGGAGAAGGAGTCCTGGGATTTGGCAGCCTGGAGCGGTGGGGGGGATGTAGGATTTAGCACCACTGTGTGGATATAATCTGGGTTTTGGCAGAATTGGCGATGGAATGTTGGGTATGACTCACTGAGTGAATCTTGGAGTCTGGCAGTGCTGGGATGGTCCCCTGTCTGGCAGCACTGGAGTGAGGATCCTGGATCCTGGAGTCTGGCAGTGCTGAGGAGGAAGTGGGCTGAGAATCACTACCTTGATGCATTCCTGGCTTGTTTAAGCCTGCCCCAGTCCAATCTTGGGCAGTCAGGCCTGCCCTTGGCCTAATGCCAAATTTCTGCATTAGGCGGTAGTTAAAGTTACAGCCAGTAAATGTAGTATAAACCAAACATGAAGTAGAAAACTAGCTTCAGGCCAGAGTGCGCTTGGTGGGCTGGGATGGATCAAACAGGACAGGGCCAGGAACAAGTCAACTTGTGATATACCTACGGGTTGTATATTAAAAGTCTTGAATATAGCATGCATTTCCTGTAAGTTTAACATTTATTTTCAGTCATGCTTTTTCCATCACGTTTTTGTAATATATTGATTGCCAGCTCAAATTAAAATAACAGCAAATCAGAACTGAAGAGGTAGAGAATGTAAAGGGCATTTTTCCTTCAGCTTCTTCTCGAACTTGGTCTCAAGGAAAGTGGCTAGAAAGGTACCAATAAGAAACTACTAAGGACTACAAAATATGTGAAAACATTTTTTTAAAATAAAGTTTCACATGAAAGCTATTATCAACTTTTTTTAACTTCAGAAAGAGAGCCTAGCTGAGAAAGAAAGACACATTTTGATAAGAGTATCTGTTTTCCGATTTGTTTTGGAATTCTCAAAAAATAGCTTTAACTGTTAAATAAAGATTGTTTATTTTGAATACAGCTACAGTTGCTAAGGGAAGCACTAATTCATTATTTTCCAAATTCTTTGGAGGTGTATACATCCACATGGAAACAACGTAAAATATGAGGGGTAAAATACTGCGGATGCTGGAAATCTGAAATAAAAACAGAAAATGCTGTAAACACTCAGCAAGTCAGGCAGCATCTCTGGAGAGAGAAACAGAGTTAACGTTTCAGGTTGAAGGTCTGATGAAAGGTCTTTGACCTGAAACGTTAACTCTGTTTCTCTCTCCATAGATGCTGCCTGACTTGCTGAGTGTCCACAGCATTTTCTGTTTTTATTTCAGATTTCCAGCATCTGCAGTATTTTGTTCTTGATTTAGTGTTTAATTCACGGCAACTTCTCCTCCGGGAATGCCCCACCTTGAAGTTCTGCTCTTCTCTCCGACAGGATTTCAGTTTGTCTCTTTTACCTTGTTCACCTTCATTGCTTTCTGTTCCCCTGCTCGTGTTTGATCAGATTTCTACTAAAACTTGCTTTCACAGCCACATCTCTTTCCTCAGCAATTTTCTCCAGCTCTGACTTATTCCACGTGGTTTCCAATTTAAGTTCCACCCTTCATGTTTCAGATCCACCTGTGATTACAGATATCATCACCATGATATCCAGCGTTCCTCGAGCCACTGCTCTCGCCGCTTCCTGAGATTCACACTCAACGCCATGCGCCGCCACATGCATGCTCTCGACCTCTCTCTTCAGCAGCGCCGACTCACTCTATTTCAGAAGTTCCATTTCATCCTTCGCCTCATCCGATGCTTTAACAAACAACATTTTTTCTTTCATTCAGATGTCAGGAATGGAAGCTTCAACATCCCTTAGATACCAACACCCCTCCCGATCCTTCTTCCCCATCCCTTTCCTCTGACCCCATCCCTCCCTCCCTCCAATCTCACCCTTTGTCATGTTTTCACTATCCCCTCTAACCATCTCCTCCCTAACCCCAAATGATCAGTCCTCAGCAAAGGCCTCAGCTTCATTCCCTTACGCCCCCACCTCAATGAATTTCGAGCTCGACAGGATGCTGAGCTCTTCTTCCGTTGCCTTCGCCTCCTTGCCCACTTCTTTGGCCAGGAGTCTTCCCTTCGCACAGCGGACCCTTTCTCCCATCTTCAGAATTCTGGTTCAACCTGGACCACTCCCTCTGGCCTCTTACCTCTTATCCTCTCTTGCTGTTTTCATTGCGAACTGCTGGCGGGACATCGGCCGTCTCAATTTCTCTTCTCCCCTCACCTCACTCTAACCTACCCCGAGCAGGACCGGGACCAATGTTCTCGCGGGGGTGTTTGCTAGTGCTGTTGGGAAAGGTTTAAACTAGAGTGGCAGGGGGATGGGAACCTGAGCGGGGAGTCAGAAGGGAATAAAATTGAGAGCAGCAAGAGAGGGGAAGACCCAGGGGAAATCTACAATACAAATAGTACAAACATTTGTTCAAGAACAAGTGAGAGGGAAAAGCGTAGAGCAGCGGAAAGAAAGTGTACTTTAGGCACGACAGATAAAATAAAAACTAGAAAGCGTAAGGCGATTAACCCAGCATCAAAGCTGTGGCAGGGGGTTGGGAACCTGAGCAGGGAGACAGAGGAAAGCGTGTCAGGAAGGGACAGAAGGTATGGAGTAAAAGGTAAAGTGTTAAAAAAGGAAAAAGCAGGAACTAAGTGTCACAAAACATATTTGAAAGTTCTTTATCTGAATGCACGTAGCATTCGTAACAAAATGGACGAGTTAACGGCACAAATAACTACGTATGGGTATGATCTTGTGGCCATTACAGAAACATGGCTGCAGGGTGACAACGACTGGGAATTAAATATGCCAGGGTATTTAACAATCAGGAAGGACAGGCAGGAAGGAAGGGGAGGTGGGGTGGCTATGTTAATAAAGGAAGGAATCACTGTAATACAGAGAAATGATATTGGGACAAAGGATCAGGATAATGAAACAGTTTGGGTAGAGATAAGGAATAATAAGGGGAAAGAAACACTAGTGGGCGTGGTATATAGGCCTCCTAATAGTTGCAACTCTGTTGGAAGAAGTATTAATCAGGAAATAGTCGGGGCATGTAATAAGGGAACAGCTATAATTATGGGGGATTTTAACTATCATATTAACTGGACAAATCAAATTGGGCAGTGCAGCCTTGAGGGAGAGTTTATTGAGTGTATTAGGGATGGATTTCTTGAGCAGTATGTAACTGATCCTACAAGGGGGCAAGCAACCTTGGACCTGGTCCTGTGTAATGAGCCAGGATTAATTAATAATGTCCTAGTTAAGGATCCCCTTGGAATGAGTGACCATAACATGGTTACATTCCATATCCAATTAGAGGGTGAAAAGGTTGGTCCTCAAACAAGTGTACTGAGCTTGAATCAAGGAGACTATGATGGTATGAGAGCGGAATTGATTAAAGTGAACTGGGAAAATAGATTAAAGGGTAAGGCGGTACATGAGCAGTGGTGTTCATTCAAGGAGTTATTTTACAACTTTCAAAAAAAATATACTGCACTGAGGAAAAAAGGGTGTAAAAGAAATGACAGCCATCCGTGGCTAAGTAAAGAAATTAAGGATAGTATCCGACTAAAAACAAGGACATATAAGGTAGCCAAACTTAGTGGGAGGACAGAAGATTGGGAAGTCTTCAAAAGACAGCAAAAAGTAACTAAAGGATTGATTAAGAAAGGGAAGATAGATTATGAAAATAAATTAGCAAAAAATATAAAAACAGATAGCAAGGGTTTCTATAGTTATATAAAAAGAAAAAGGGTGGCTAAGGCAAACGTAGGTCCCTTAGAGGATGAGACCGGGAAATTAATGGTGGGAAACACGGAGATGGCAAAAATTCTGAACAAATATTTTGTTTCAATCTTTACGGTAGAGGACACTAAGAATATCCCAACACTGGACAAACAGGGGGCTCTAGGGGGGGAGGAGCTAAATACGATTAAAATCACTAAGGAATTGGTACTCAGTAAATTAATGGGACTCAAGGTGGATAAATCCCCTGGACCTGATGGCTTGCATCCGAGGGTCTTGAGGGAAGTGGCAGTAGGGATTGTGGATGCTTTGGTAATAATTTTCCAAAATTCTCTGGACTCGGCAAAGGTCCCGGCAGATTGGAAAATTGCTAATGTAACACCCTTATTTAAAAAGGGTAGTAGGCAGAAGGCTGGAAATTATAGACCAGTTAGCCTAGCATCTGTGGTGGGTAAAATTTTGGAGTCTATTATTAAGGAGACAGTAGCGGAACATTTGGATAAACATAATTTAATAGGACAAAGTCAGCATGGCTTTACGAAGGGGAAGTCATGTCTGACAAATTTGCTTGAGTTCTTTGAGGACATAACGTACAGGGTGGATAAAGGGGAACCAGTGGATGTAGTGTATTTAGACTTCCAGAAGGCATTCGACAAGGTGCCACATAAAAGATTATTGCTCAAGATAAAGAATCACTGGATTGGGGGTAATATTCTGGCATGGGTGGAGGATTGGTTATCTAACAGGAAGCAGAGAGTTGGGATAAATGGTTCATTCTCGGACTGGCAACCAGTAGCCAGTGGTGTTCTGCAGGGGTCGGTGCTGGGTCCCCAACTCTTTACAATCTATATTAACAATTTGGAGGAGGGGACCGAGTGTAACATATCAAAGTTTGCAGATGATACAAAGATGGGAGGGAAAGTGGAGAGTGAGGAGGACATAAAAAACCTACAGGGGGATATAGACAGGCTGGGTGAGTGGGCGGAGATTTGGCAGATGCAATACAATATTGGAAAATGTGAGGTTATGCACTTTGGCAGGAAAAATCAGAGAGCAAGTTATTATCTTAATGGCGAGAAACTGGAAAGTACTGCAGTACAAAGGGATCTGGGGGTCCTAGTGCAAGAAAATCAAAAAGTTAGTATGCAGGTGCAGCAGGTGATCAAGAAGGCCAACGGAATGTTGGCGTTTATTGCTCGGGGGATAGAATATGAAAACAGGGAGGTATTGCTGCAGTTATATAAGGTATTGGTGAGACCGCACCTGGAATACTGCATACAGTTTTGGTGTCCATGCTTAAGAAAAGACATGCTTGCTCTCGAGGCAGTACAAAGAAGGTTCACTCGGTTAATCCCGGGGATGAGGGGGCGGACATATGAGGAGAGGTTGAGTAGATTGGGACTCTACTCATTGGAGTTCAGAAGAACGAGAGCCGATCTTATTGAAACATATAAGATTGTGAAGGGGCTTGATCGGGTGGATGCGGTAAGGATGTTCCCAAGGATGGGTGAAACTAGAACTAGGGGGCATAATCTTAGAATAAGGGGCTGCTCTTTCAAAACTGAGATGAGGAGAAACTTCTTCACTCAGAGAGTGGTGGGTCTGTGGAATTTGCTGCCCCAGGAAGCTGTGGAAGCTCCATCATTAAATAAATTTAAAACAGAAATAGACAGTTTCCTAGAAGTAAAGGGAATTAGGGGTTACGGGGAGCGGGCAGGAAATTGGACATGAATTTAGATTTGAGGTTAGGATCAGATCAGCCATGATCTTATTGAATGGCGGAGCAGGCTTGAGGGGCTGATTGGCCTACTCCTGCTCCTACGTTCTTATGTTCTCATCTCTCCCCTCACCTCACCTCACTCTAACCTACCTCATCTCTCTCCTCACATCACTCTAATCTACATCACTCTAACCTACCTCCCTCTGAACTTGCAGCATTCCATTCTCAGTTCCAACATTAACATAGTCATTAAACATGCTGACAACGGCGGCGCTGTTGTTGTGTGGTGAACAGACCTCTACCTTGCGGAGGCTGAACGCCAACTCTCCGACACCTCCTCCTGCCTCCCCCTGACTATGACTCCACCACTGAAACTCAAGCCATAGTTTCCCAGACCGTCGCTGGCCTCATCTCTGGAGATCTTCCCCCTACGACCTCCAACCTCATTGTCCCACAACCCTGCACAGCCCGTTTCTACCTCCTTCCCAATATCCACAAACAGGACTGCCCTGAGAGACACATCGTTTCAACCTGTTCTTGTCCCACGGAACTTATTTCCTCCTATCTCGACTTTTTTTCTTCTCTTGTCCAGGGTCTTCCAACCTACATCCCCGACTCTGCTGACGCCCTCCGCCACTTTAACAGTTTCCAGTTCTCCTTTTCACCATGGACGTCCAGTCTCTACACCTCTATCCCCCACCAGGACAGCCTGCGGACCCTCCGCTTCTTCCTTGAACGGAGGCCCAACCAGTCCCCATCCACCGCCACCCTCCTCCGCCTGGCTGAACTTGTTCTTACATTGAAGAACTTCTCCTTTGACTCCACTCACTTCTTCCAAAGAAAAGGTGTCGTTATGGGAACCCATATGGGTCCCAGCTATGTCTGCCTTTTTGTGGGATACGTGGAACATTCCATGTTCCAGTCCTACTCAGGTCCCCTGCCTCACCTCTTTTTCCGGTACATTGATGACTGAATTATTGCCATTTCCTGCTCTCCCCCTGAACTGGAAAATTTAATCAACTTTGCTTCTAATTTCCACCCTTCCCTCACGTTCACGTGGTCCATCTCTGACTCTTCCCTTCCCTTCATCGACTTCTCTATCTCCATTTCTGGGGATAGGCTGTCAACCAATATCTATTATAAGCCCACCGACTCCAACGGCTACCTTGATTACACTTCCTCCCACCCCGCTTTCTGTAAGGCCTCTAATCCTTCTCCCAGTCTCTCCATCTCCGTCGCATCTGTTCTGATGATGCCACCTTCCACACCAGTGCTTCCCACATATCTTCCTTTTTCCTCAACCGAGGATTCCCCTCCATTGTAATTGACAGGGCCCTTGACAGTGTCTGTCCTATTTCCTGCACTTCTGCCCTCACCCCTTCCCTCCCAGAACCATGATAGGGTCCCCCTTCCATCCCACAAGCCTCCACATTCAATGTATCATCCTCCGCCATTTACACCTTCCGGCGTGATTCCACCACCAAACACATCTTCCCCTCTCCTCCACTTGGTGAGATTTTACTCTCAATTGCCGGTAATTGACTTGACTCCAATTTGGTAAAATGGTGCTTTATTGAAATTCACAATAGGACCATCACACGCAATGTTGGGGCAGTGGTTTACAACACAGAGCAAGAGATCATATCACCCGTTCCGCACTGGGTAGAGTCGTGTCTCTCCAGGAGTCTTGAAGAAAACGCGCTTTCCACCCCACCCGGGGTATCTTCGTAGATTCACATGTCTTCTGTCCCTCCTCGGGTGACCTCTTGGACTCCTCGTCCTCAGTCGTGCTCTGCCTAGAGCCACTTCTATTGATCCAGACCGTTCGTCAAAGTTATGTTACTCCTGCTCAGTCTCTACAACCTGATATCAGTGCAGGGTGCTCTTTTTATGCCCCTTTTGGGGGTGGACCCAGGGTTAGGTATTGACATGGGCCTTTGTCCTTTTGGGGTCTCCCAAAAAGGTGAGGTGTCCAATAGTGCCTCAAATTCTTTGTTTCTTTAAGGAAAAAGGGTCAGCCTTCCCCACTATTTTCCACCTATCAGAGGCCTGCAAAAACAACTTGTGTCCCACCTCTGGCTTCAACCAATCATCACCTTACACAGTGGCTTAAGACTGTTTTGCCTTATCTTATCTGGGCCTGCCTTTGCGTCAAGGCTGGGAATCCATGGTCCCCCCAGGCTTTCTTTGACTCCTCCAAATTCCAGGCCAGCTGTCATGGACCAGCCTACAAGGCTCCATTGTTTTACGACTACCCAGCATCTGATAAGAGTCCCAGCCCTATCTAGGTCAAGAATGTTTGTTTGTTTCATCTTTTAGCTTGTATATGTAAACCGGCCAGAAGGCGGAATGCTAAGGCTGCCTTTCCTGTAAGTTAATAGCTTTAAGAGCTTCCTACCCTGATATCAATCCTGTACCATCCAGCACCAAAATATTTAACTACACAAAATCATATGTGTTTGTGTGTGTGTGTGTGTGTGTGTGTGTGTGTATATGTATGTATATATGTGTATGTGTATTTTTAAAAAGAAAAGCTATACATACAGACACCATTATAGCTATTTCACTTGCCCACTGTACTAATGAGCATCCGTACAATCTTACAATCCCTGCCTTGAGAGGGAGGAGTCCTCTCCGACCCCTCACTTTAGTTCCCTCAGAAACTGCGGTGACTCTAGGTGTTCAGTACACGTCTTAATTTGGCAATTATACGTTTAACAATGCGAGTAACATACATTAATTAAATGCTCAACAGCAGCTGCAATACTACAAGGAGGTGAAGGCAATATGCACCCATGGGTGAGTTGATATATGAAGAGCTGTATCCCACAATGGGAGTGGTCTCCTATGCTTTCAATTTCATGATCTAGCCTCGAGTTTTCTTGTTCAAGCAAGTAAAAGTGTTTCATGGAGGGTTTTCAAGCGTGACACTAACTCGCTGAAGTCCTCAGACACTGGGGGATGTCGTACCCAAAATGGGCCACATAGTTATGCAATTCAGCCTTAAGGATGTCATTTATAATGTTTATTTGTGTGTGGTCCTTAATATTGAGCAGGACATGCTGACCAATAGTGGTAGGTAGGTATGTGCAAGCAAGGAACTGGACAGGAGCCTGTATAGTTCCCTTCACTTACCCCATCTCCCTCCTCCCTTGATTTACAGTCCTGTTGTCTTAATTTCCCCCGGTTCCCTAGTGTAGATGATGGTCCTCACGTTCTAAACAGGAGGCGCCATCATAACTACCTCATGGTGGGTTCGTATTAGCTCCTTTTCACATCATTTCACCAACAAAACGGAAATGTAGTATTATGGTTACATATTGTGATTACATTTTGTGATCATACATACATTGAGTACAGTATAAACAAAATTAACATAAGTACTATATGGCTGTTGGGGCATCATATATCTCTCTGGTCTTATCTTCTAGTCATAAACTATCCCACCTCCTGTGCTGACTCGGTGTCAAACAACTCTAGATGGCCTTTACCTTGGCTGTGCGTTTACATACCCAGAGGCAGCTGTTTTTCCTCAGAGACAGGACCTCGTCACCACTCAGTACCGCCCTCTTGCTAAATACCTAGACGCCAAGCAAGTTGGGATAATTGATGAGGTTTAGATTTAAACCATATTATTACATCTCCGACCTTTTGAACCTGAATTAAACCACTCTGGGTCAATTTTCACCTTACCCCGTATCCACCTACTTGGTCTTGTCTAATCATATATATCATTTGGTTAATACAGAAACCTACAGTATATCATAATACCAAAAAAATCATGCACTTAAAAGATTCTCCGGTTCTCCTTTTATTAATATTCATTGTGTGGATATTTTCTAAGTATTATTTTTCCCAATTTCATTGTTAACTGAGAGGAGCCTAATCCTGAATTTTGGCAATCCAAATTACTATGTCCTGCATTAATTTCAATCCTGACTGTTTCATTAATTAGTCGGTTTCTCACTCTCCTGAGCCACATTAACCATTCCATGTCGTGCAGTTGTCAAGTAACTTAGTATATCTGAGACCCGTTCTTCAGTGCATCTTTATCACGTATTTCTGCATATTAGTTGCCTCACATGCAACAGATCACATTTGCACACACAACAGTATCCCAAAATCATGCCAAACAAGACATCAAATCTCCATACTTAAGAAAAGACATACTTGCTCTCGAGGCAGTACAAAGAAGGTTCACTCGGTTAATCCCGGGGATGAGGGGGCGGACATATGAGGAGAGGTTGAGTAGATTGGGGTTCATTGGAGTTCAGAAGAATGAGAGGCAATCTTATTGAAACATATAAGATTGTGAAGGGGCTTGATCGGGTGGATGCGGTAAGGATGTTCCCAAGGATGGGTGAAACTAGAACTAGGGGGTATAATCTTAGAATAAGGGACTGCTCTTTCAAAACTGAGATGAGGAGAAACTTCTTCACTCAGAGGGTAGTTGGTCTCTGGAATTTGCTGCCCCAGGAAGCTGTGGAAGCTACATCATTAAATAAATTTAAAACAGAAATAGACAGTTTCCTAGAAGTAAAGGGAATTAGGGGTTACGGGGAGCGGGCAGGAAATTGGACATGAATTTAGATTTGAGGTTAGGATCAGATCAGCCATGATCTTATTGGATGGCGGAGCAGGCTCGAGGGGCCGATTGGCCTACTCCTGCTTCTATTTCTTATGTTCTTATGTTCTTAAATACAAATCATTCCTGCGCTTTCAGGTTATCTTATCAACAGATTGGGGTGTCTGGAGGTCTTTGCTTACCACCCCATGCATGGTCCCAATATCTCAGGTGGTGGCCAGGCTATCAAATGTAGTTTTCTCATTGTTCAGCATAGGCAAAGACACAAACATCTCCAACAGAAAGCTATCAATGAACTATTCTCAAATACACTTTCCTGACTTTCATTAGATTGTACATTTATACCAGATTGATATCTTCAGTAAATCATGCCTAGGTCAATGATTTTAGAGAAATTCCCATTTGGTGGTGTAATTTCTGTTTCTATACTTTAATTTTCAATCATTTCCTCTCATCCAATTTTACCCATCCCATTATATTACCATTCATGAGCCCTGGAGTAACTTTACTGTCCAATACAATATTTACAGTTGAGTAAATATCCCAAGACATTTTATTTTTTTGTTTATTTTACTTAAATTCTTCTTGAACAGCTTTTCAATTCCCCAATTACATTGTGCCTGTGTCCCAGCCATCATTTCACAATTATCCTAATTCCAGAGAGCAGTATTGTTGGACTGACAGGACTTGTCAATGTACAATTTTATTCCCCCCCCCCGAAAAAATTCTTCCTTGATGCACAGCATTGCATAGGAACCATTTAGACTGAACTTCTTTTATTTTTAATATAATTTGATTATCCCCTTAAACTACAGGTAAATTTTCCCACTTCGAATGCTTGAATAGCAACTCATATAAATTTTTCTTATCAATTCCAATTTCAGAAACAAATTATGTCCAGGCTTTGTGGTTTTATAGTAGAGACAGAAGTGCTTGTAATTACTTTTGGATGTAACTCCCATATCTCCCCACCTCGAGCACTCTGTCTCGGAAGAAAATAAATGGGTTAAAACAAAACAAATCAAAACGTTTTCAAAAGAAGGAAAGCAAAATGGATCAAAACTGATGATTGCTTTTCCTTTTCTAGGTAATTTTGAATTATCGAAATAACATCACCACGCTGTAACATTTGATATCTGCTGATGTCTGCAGATAAGGTCTTAAAAATTTAACACCACTGGATCGTTTCCTGCCCCAAATTTCTACAGCAGAGGTTGCACCGTAACTTTGTAAAGCTGTTTTATGTCAAAGAACTACTCTTGGTAATCCTGCACCATCAACACTCGTGTGTTCCCGAAAACCATGGTCACCTGTTTTAAAAGAAACACAGAAAATCCATTGTGGCTCTTCTTGAGAGCCCAAAGGGTTAATTTATCAAATCATTTTTTTTGTCCAAAGGAATAATCCTTTTACCTGAAACAAATCCAGAAAACAAAACAGGAGAGAGGCTGCCTAGCCCCTCTCTCTGGAGCTCGCAGCCTGTCTGAAATAAACCCTGTCTTTCCCACACACATCACTGCTGACTTTGGAATTTCCAACTCAAAGTCCTTCTCTTTGTATTTTCAAGATGTAACCACGTTAAGAAAAATGTTGTGTTTTTGATCTTTTCTTTTACAATTAAATCTCATTTTGTCAATTATTTTAAGGTTGTTGCATGGTGAATTGAAAACAGATGTTGGTGTCCTTGCAGAAACAAAACAACGAAGCCAGATATCAGACGCAAGCAGTGTTCTCAGTGAACGTCAATGTAGTTCTCATGCAAATTCTTTTAAAAAACAACTGTGTCAGGAGATAGTATTTCCTCTTGTTCATTTAGTTTTTAGTTAGTCCAGTATTTCCAGATTGTTGTGATCAACTTTTTGTTGAGGTCTCCTTCAATTTCTCATTGTTTCTTAAATTTTATAATTTGCTGTCTTTGCCATAACACAACTAGCTTTCCAATTCATTTTTCTCCACATTCTTTTTGTGAGTATGATCTTAACCAACTCTCCTAGCTGTTCCCACTTTTCCTATCATGGAGATAAGAGATATTCTTTTTTATCTGTTCCATTTTTTGGTCAATTTTTTTTCCTGACCATAGCCAGTTACAAGATAAAAGGGGGTGTGCTGTCAGAGCTAACAGCTATCACGTTTTTGTACAACCAAGATTTATCCCAAAATTATCAAAATTGATGCCCTGTACTAGATAACAAGATATTGTTCTTCAATTTACAGTTACACACAACATTAACTCTTTACACATCAATTCACACCCACCAATACTCAACACAACTTAAACTCCAAATCGCTCGACATTTACTTCAAATCATTAAGCATTTCAGAAATTCAAAATGCCAATTTTTATGTGATGATCTCATGTCCGAAATTTGACACACTCACATTTTATAAGAACCAGAATTCAATAGGTCAGTTAACCTCAATAACTCCAATTTTAATTCAGCAATATCAGAATTAAACACAAGACAAAACAGATATATTACACAAGAGGAAAACACATAACAAGCAGTAAGAAGGGGACGTAGCCCACAACATGAACAGAAAGCACTCACAATGAGGACAGGCTTTTTAAAGAGCCGGTACACTGAAAACAAAAGAACACATTCTGTAGCTTATTATCTCTCCCTTTTTAAATCATTTATCCTTCATCCCTGCACTCCACTTTCAATCTCCAATTTTTCCTACTTAATTCTAAACTGATTTAAAATCTTATGTGGGAAAGCCCTTTTACCAGGCTTGTTTTTACTCCCATGTTTAAAAGCTTTCTCCTTCTCCTCCATTGCTGGAAGGAAGGGGTTTAGTAACATAATACCAAGTGCGCAGTCTCTGGCCAGGGAAATTTCTGGCCGTATCGCCTGTGATTCTACTACGGTGGGCCCCTGCCCTCGGCTGCCATTGTCGTTCTGGTTATCACATCTAGGGGCATCATCTCTCTTCCCTTAAACCCCTGATCGGCGTTGGGGTAGGGATAAGGGGCTGTTGGTCTCTCCCAAGCAAGAGCACCTCCTGTCATCCCCTGTCTGCTGGTTATGGCTGAAACAACGACGTCCCAGTCTGCCCTCCAGCTCAGCTATCCTGAGGAGACATGGAGTGGAATGGTCGGCCTCTCTTCCTGGCTTAGCTATTTCTTCACTCAAAGCCCCTCGTGCATCTTCTAATTCCTGGGTCAAAACCCCAATTACTCCCTCCATCTACCGGATCCTCTCTCATGTCCTGTGACCTGACTGCTAGCACACCCCTGGCTCTGCTGTTGTTGTAGCATGCTTGTTAGGTCATGTGTCCTATTTTGTTGCCACTCCAGATCTCGTTTTATCTGAACATTTTCCTTTCCTAGCTCGAGGGCTTGTGTTTTGACCTGGTTCTTTTCTTTTTCCAGATCAGATTTTAACTGCTCGCTCCACTTTGCACAGAAGAGGGCAGCATGGTTTAGTAGGTGACAGCCTCTTTTAAGCTTGATGGTACCCTCATCCACTTGTTTCTGGATGAAAGCCATCACGGCAGGAAGGCAGATCCCACTATCATAGAGTCATAGAGTCATAGAGTTATACAGCACGGATAGAGGCCCTTCGGCCCATCGTGTCCGCGCCGGCCATCAGCCCTGTCTACTCTAATCCCATATTCCAGCATTTGGTCCGTAGCCTTGTATGCTATGGCATTTCAAGTGCTCATCCAAATGCTTCTTGAATGTTGTGAGGGTTCCTGCCTCCACAACCCTTTCAGACAGTGAGTTCCAGACTCCAACCACCCTCTGGGTGAAAAAGTTCTTTCTCAAATCCCCTCTAAACCTCCCGCCTTTTACCTTGAATCTATGTCCCCTTGTTATAGAACCCTCAACGAAGGGAAAAAGCTCCTTAGTATCCATCCTATCTGTGCCCCTCATAATTTTGTATCACTCATAACTTCATTTTAAATTCGCATAACTCACAATTGAAAAGCTTCCATGATTGTATGTTCTTAAACGTGCTGTGCCTAATGCGTATGACTGATGGTTAGATGGCTTGAAACTTTAATTTTCATACTTTCTTACTTGTCCAGGTCGTGCTCGCATGCAGCAAGACCTGGACAACATCCAGGCTTGGGCTGATAAGTGGCAAGTAACATTTGTGCCAGACAAGTGCCAGGTAATGACCATTTCCAACAAGAGAGAGTTTAACCACCTCCCCATGACATTCAACAGCATTACCATCACCAAATCCCCCACCATCAACATCCTGGGGGTCACCATTGACCAGAAACTTAACTGGACCAGCCACATAAATACAGTGGCTACAAGAGCAGGTCAGAGGCTGGGTATTCTGCGGCGAGTGACTCACCTCCTGACTCCCCAAAGGCTTTCCACCATCTACAAGGCACAAGTCAGGAGTGTGATGGAATACTCTCCACTTGCCTGGATGAGTGCAGCTCCAACAACACTCAAGAAGCTCGACATCATCCAGGACAAAGCAGCCCACTTGATTGGCACCCCACCCACCACCCTAAACATTCACTCCCTTCACCACCGGCGCATTGTGGCTGCAGTGTGTACCATCCACAGGATGCACTGCAGCAACTTGCCACTTCAATAGCACCTCCCAAACCTCTACCACCTAAAAGGATAAGGGCAGCAGGCACATGGGAACAACACCACCTGCACATTCCCCTCCAAGTCACACACCATCCCGACTTGGAAATATATCACTGTTCCTTCATCGTTGCTGGTTCAAAATCCTGGAACTCCCTTCCTAACAGCATTGTGGAAGAACCTTCACCACACGGACTGCAGCGGTTCAAGAAGGCGGCTCACCACCACCTTCTCAAGGGCAATTAGGGACGGGCAATAAATGCTGGCCTCGCCAGCGACACCCACATCCCATGAATGAATAATAAAAAAAAATTGTGTGAGATCTGCATTTTCCTTGAGCCCCGATTGTTTATGCTGATTTCGGTTTGTTCACACCGACTTTCCTTGCTAATGAGATTGACAGGAAATTTAAGAGTAAATTGATATCAGCAAAATGGGCACACGAATGGGCGTAATTTTGGGTGTAACCTCCCAATTACGACCCCACGGGAAATTCCACCCCAAGCTTTTGACTACTTATGAGGTGATTTTTTTCCCCCCCCAATAAAACCAGTGGATATACTTGAAGTTTTGTGCTTGAGTCTGTGCATATCTCCCCCACGCTCTCTCAATCCACATAGGTTAACATTTCATGCAGTCTGTTTTTGAGGACTGACGATAAATTCAAGCCACAATCGATGGAAATTGATAGAGGGATAAAATTAAACAGGAGAGTAAATTAGCAAAAAATATAAAAACAGATTATAAGAACTTCTACAAATATGTAAAAAGGAAGAGATTAGCAAAAGTAAATGTGGGTTCCTTAGAGGCTGAGACAAGAGAAATTATAATGGGGCGTAAGGAAATGGCAGAGACGTTAAACAAATATTTTATATCTGTCTTCACGGTAGAAGACACAAAGAACATATCGGAAATAGTGGGGAACCAAAGGCCTAATGAGAGTGAGGAACTTAAAGTAATTACGATTAGTAAAGAAAAAGTACTGGAGAATTAATGGAACTAAAAGCCAACAAATCCCATGGACCTGTGGCCTACATCCTAGGGTTTTAAAAGAGGTGGTTGCAGAGATAATGGATGGATTGGTTTTGATCTTCCAGAATTCCCTAGATTCTAAAACAGTCCCCGTGGATTGGAAGGTAGCAAATGTAACAAGAAAGGAGGGAGAGAGAGAACAGGGAAGTATAGGCCAGTTAGCCTGATATCAGTAGTAGGGAAAATGCAAGAATCCTGGACCTCTCTGAGCAGCAGTGCACACGGAGGCTCAGAGTCACTTGACGGAGTCATGGACATCTGCAGCCTCCTTCATGCCGAGCTGCTCCCGGTTGACCCGAGCACCATCTTCTTACCTGTCGCTGTCAAAGTCACCACAGCCCTCAACAACTTCTCCTCCGCATCCTTCCAGAGTGCCAACGGGGACATCGCCGACGTCTCTCAGTCGTCTGCACAAAAGAGCACTGCAAATACACCTACACCCACTCTGCAATGACATAATGGGTGGCATCAGTTGTGGGTCTTCATAGTGATCCTCAGGAAAGGGCATTATTGCACAAACCAGACAAGATTTGCAAAGATGTGGCAGTAGTGGTGACAATATAATATGTAATGTGAGTTGATCAGAAATCAAATATAAGTAAAAACCATGACAAACCCTCAAACACCCTTGTGCATCCCCTTCATGCTCACGACACGTTTGCCTTACACTTCCTACTGCACATATGTGATGCATGCCCTGTGGCTGCAGCACAGGTGGTGGCAGGTTGGGTGAGGCTGACCGTGAAAGAGATGCATGAGAGGGTGAGTATGAGATAGAGCCATGAGATTGTATGAGGATTGGGTTGAGTGGTAGTGGTGGGATGAGTGCTGGCGAGGTGAGTAAGTGCAGGTAAGATGAGGATGAGGTTTGAGTGGGTGTGAGGGGTGATGTGACAGAGTAGTGTTGGCAGCGCAGAAGGAGATGTGGGGTGGGGGCGGTGATGTGGCAGACGGAGTGTAGGGGAATGAGTAAGTGTACTCACTTCAGCTGACCTACTTAGGTCATTGAAGCGCCTCCTGCACTGTATGCAGGTGCGCGATATGTTGGTAGTGCTGGTGACCTCCTCTGCCACCTCGAGCCAGGCCTCCTTGGTGGCAGAGGCAGGCCACTTCCTCCCGTCTGCTGGGGAGAAGATCTCTGTCCTCCCCCTCCTCCTCATCCCATCCAGTAGGACCTGGAGTGAGGCATCATTAAATCTAGAAGCAGCCTTTCCCCTGGTCTGCTGCATGCTGTCATTTTGCCTATTTTCTGCAGCATCAGTCAGTGGAGGACTGCCCCTTTAAATAGGGCTCCTCCAGCTGACAGCCTATGATGCGGTTGCGCAGTCCGCCCGCTGCGCAGTTTTCCAGCGCGAAACCCGGAAGCCAAGGTAAGTACCTTCAATTAGGCTGCAATCGCGTGTGGAGCACCCCGAATTCACTGGGTGCGTTACCCATGCACCCAGTGGACCCCCCCCCACTGCTGCCAACCCGCCTCCCTCCTAATAGCGAGGCCATCATTTCTTATATGAGAACATCAGCTATGAAAACATGTAGTCCCTGAAATTCCGTAATCAGCTGCTTCCTGGTGTAAGTGCTGGGATACGCCCTCCCACCGACATTGACCCCAGAAAGTTTGTGTTAGCTGCCCCCGCCACCTCCAGAAACAAACATAGCATGCCAGTCCCTTTGTAACTGGCTCTTTTCAAATATGAAGAAAAATTGGGTTCTCTTCTTCAGGGGTCCAAACCCAGACACCCAAGTGGGTCCCATTTTCACCAGAGATTAGGGAGGTCCACCTGATAAGAGCAGGCTACCTCTGCTAGTGCTATGCCAGGTTCTGGATGAGGGCTAGCATGCGATAACTGTAGCTTTGCAGAGTCCCCATCCTCAGATATGTTCTCCTCCCCCCACCACCCCAACATTGATGGCCTTGTAGGAACAAGCTGAGGCCATCTTGGAAACCCCGACTGAAGGTTGGGCCCCAGCATATCCCGGTTCCAGCCGAGTTTCCCATTCCAGTGGACTCTCAGTGAACTTGGGGCCGGAGTCCACCGGAACGGCCTTGGATTTTCAGGGCCAAAGGCTTCCTTATTAATTAGAAAGGTGACTGAAACTCCCAGTCCATCACATACCTGCTTGACCCAAAGATCAGCCACTGGTGAGCCAAGATTTCAAGAAGAACCAACACCATGGTCACTGAAGAATACATCCCTGCTCAGGAGAACTGCCGTAATATCTCCAATTATTTGCTCCATGCAACAGTTACAACAGTATAATTCAAACAGCCGTGCAGAGCAAATAACCAATCAATTGTCAAGTTGTTAAGGCATGTAATGCGCCAAACTCCCTGTGTGCAAATAGATTTCTTTTTCTTTTTTGCCACTAATGTCAACCGTATTGGAAATTATAGCCCAGCATAAGGTATAGCCTACATCATGCTACCAGCTGTGAATTATTGTCTCATCAAAGAAAGAACTTACATTTATAACGTTCCTTTCATATTCTCAAAATGTCTCAAAGCACTTCACAGCCAAGAGTTGCTTTTAGAATATAGTCACTATTATTTTGTCGGCAAATGTGGCAGGCAATTTACAGACAGCAATGAGATGAATGACCAGTTAATCTGTTTTAGTGATGTTGGTTGAGGGTTGAATGTTGGTCAGGACACCGGGAGAACTTTCTGCTCTTCAAACTTGCCATGGGGTCTTTTACGTCCACCTGAATAGGTGGACACGGCTTCAGATTAACTTCTCATCTAAAAGTCAGCACCCCCAATAATTTGGCACTCCCTCAGTACTGCATTTCAGTGCCAGTCTAGATTAGTGCTTCAATCCATAGTGGGACTTGACCCACAACTTACTTACAAGCAAAAGTGTTACTGATCAAGCCAAGCTGACACATTAGCAATCGTGCTACCAAATACTCCAAAAATGGAAAATTTACCCCATCAATCTATATGGCCTCTCTGAATGAGTGCTAATCACTGCCAGTTTTGTGCTGTAAGCCTGTTTGCACCAGAAGCTACTGATATTCAATTTACATAGAACCCTAATAGCAAGCAAACAGCAAACTTTTGTTGCATCAGTCTGGACTTCATTCAAAGCCAGAGCCCAGAATTTCTAACTCGCTGCACCGTCCATTCTTGCTGTGATTTTAACTCTGGGAAGGAGCCAGGTAGGCTGGAAACTGTCCTGACCTTGCAGCATGAGGCCTGGGAGATTTTAACTCCTGGGTCTCATCTGCATAACTTCAGTCAGATTCCCGCCCGAAACCAGCAGGAGCAGCAGCTGGCTGGCGGGTAGGAGCTCAATGATGGGTAGCAGAAGGCCACTACTGGGGACCGAAGGGACAGTCCCTGCCACTCAGTTAAGTTGTGTGGAGAGGGTTTCTGGAGGGCCTTGTGATCGGGGCAAGGAAAGCCCAGGACGAGGGAGGCCTAAGCTTTTCTTGAGTGATCTGGAGGAGCATTCCTGCTCCTCTTGGCCCCACAAGAAAAGTCAAAAATATAAAAAGACTTATAATAAAAACAGAATTTGCTGGAGAAGCTCAGCATTTGTGGAGAAAGAAACAGAGTTAACATTTCAGGTTGAAGACCTTTCGTCAGAATTGGAAGATGTTAAAGTTTTTAAGCAAGTGCAGAGCCAGGGAGAGAAGGAAAGAACGAAAGGGAAGGTCTGTGATTGGGTGGTGGAGGGCAAGAGTGATTAAATGACAAAAGGGATGATGGTGCAAGGCAAGGAGGATAGTAATGGGACAGGTTAAGAAACAAAAGGTTGGTCAGGAGTAGCTGTGAATGGCAACAGCAGAACCATTACCAGCACTGGCTGACCGAAAAAATGGGAGCAGTGGTTATGATCTGAAGTTATTGAAATCAATGTTGAGTCCAGAAGGTTGTAAAGTGCCTAAACGAAAGATGAGGTGCTGTTCCTCGAGCTTACATTGAGCTTCATTGGAACAGTGTAAGAGGCCGAGGAAAGAGAGGTCAGAATGGGAGTGGGGCAGGGAATTAAAATGCCACGCAACTGGCAGGTCAGGTTCACGCTTGCAGACTGAGCGGAGGTGTTCAGCAAAGCAATCACCCAATCCGCGTTTGGTGTCCCCAGTGTAGAGGAGACTGCATCGTGAGCAGCGGATACAGTATACTAAATTGAAAGAAGTCCAAGTAAATCGCTGTTTCACCTGGAAGGAGTGTTTGGGGCCCTGGACGGCGGGAAGGGAGGAGGTGAAAGGGCAGGTGTTGCATCTCCTGCGCTCGCACAGTGGGGTGTTGTTGGGAGGAGAGCGGGTGATGGGAAGAGTGGACCAGGGTGTCGTGGAGGGAGCGATCCCTTCGGAATGCTGAAAGAGGAGGGGAGGGGAGGGGAAGATGTGTTTGGTGCTGGGATCACGCTGGATGTGGCAGAAATGGCGGAGGATGATACATTGAATATGGAGGCTGGTGGGTTGGAAGGTGAGGACAAGGGGGACCCTATCATGGTTCTGGGAGGGAGGGGAAGGGGTGAGGGCAAAAGTGCAGGAAATAAGATGGACACAGTCGAGGGCCCTGTCAGCTACAGTGGAGGGGAATCCTCGGTTGAGGAAAAAGGAAGACATATCGGAAGCACTGGTGAGGAAGGTGGCATCGTCAGAACAGATGCCACAGAGACGGAGAAACTGGGAGAAGGGAATGGAGTCCTTACAGGAAGCAGGGTGGGAAGAAGTGTAATCAAGGTACCTGTGGGAGTCGGTGGGCTTGTAATAGATATTGGTTGACAGCCTATCCTCAGAAATGGAGATAGAGAAGTCAAGGAAGGGAAGGGAAGTGTCGAAGATGGAGCACGTGAAGGTGAGGGAAGGGTGGAAGTTGGAAGCAAAGTTGATGAAATTTTCCAGTTCGGGGCGAGAGCAGGAAACAGCACCGATACAGTCATCAATGTACTGGAAAAAGAGGTGAGGGAGGGGACCTGAGTAAGACTGGAACAAGGAATGTTCCACGTATCCCACAAAAAGGCCGGCATAGCTGGGACCCATACAGGTTCCCATAGCGACACCTTTTATTTGGAGGAAGTGAATGGAGTCAAAGGAGAAGTTGTTCAATGTAAGAACAAGTTCAGCCAGGCGGAGGAGGGTGGTGGTGGATGGGGATTGGCTGGGCCTCCATTCAAGGAAGAAGCGGAGGGTCCGCAGGCCGTCCTGGTGGGGGATAGAGGTGTAGAGGGACTGGACGTCCATGGTGAAAAGGAGATGGTTAGGGCCGGGGAACTGGAAACTGTTAAAATGGCGGAGGGTGTCAGAAGTGTCAGATATAGGTCAGAGGACACTGGACAAGGGGAGAAAAAAGAGTCGAGATAGGAAGAAATAAATTCTGTGAGGAAAGAACAGGCTGAATCGATGGGTCTACCGGGACAATCCTGTTTGTGGATCTTGGGAAGGAGGTAGAGGCGGGCGGTGTGGGCTTGGGGGCCTATGAGGTTGGAGGCCGTGGAGGGAAGATCTCCAGAGGAGATGAGGCCAGTGACGATTTGGAAAACTATGGCTTGATGTTCAGCGTTGGGTTCGTGGGGAAGTAGGAGGAGGTGTCGGAGAGTTGCCATTCAGCCTCTGCAAGGTAGAGGTCTGTTCGCCACACAACAACAGCGCTGCTCTTGTCAGCAGGTTTACTTTACCTTGTTAGGCCTCTTCTGACTCTGACTCCTTTTCCTGTTCGGTTGCTTGGTGGGAAAGCCACAACAGCTTCCTGTGCATGTCTCTGGTTAAAATAGCAGTTGGGCCCCGATGATGTCATACATCTCTCCTGATCTGCATATTTAAAGATTCTTGGCAGGAATCCTTCTCGCTTGCTCAGTTGCCTGCAGGATCGGTGGGGGCGTCAGTGGGTCAGTCCTACGGGCGATTTTAACTGCCCACCCGCCTGGTTCCCACCATGCTTGTTAAATTTTGTGTTGGTAAATGTAAGATACATCTTCACTATTATGTTTCCTATGCTATGAATTTATGGGAGTTGGTTCACACAATCTAGTGAATGAATCTGATCCCACCACTGTAGAACATTATGAAATAAACACTGAAGGGAAAAATATTCAAAATATAGAAAATGTAAGAACATTCCGTTTACTGTGGTCTCTTTGACCCAGTTTCGCTTTTGCCACTATAAACAGATACTGAGACATCATTCTTCGAGTGCGTGCGTGAACTTGGCTACTAAGATGAAGATTTATGGGTTTTAAAGTCACAATATGATTTGTAATGGGTTTTGAATTATAGTTTTTGCTGTGAATATTGCACTGTATTGGAGAGTGGAAAGTGCTGTAGAGCTGCTTTTGAATTTGCTGATCAGATCAGATGACCTGACACATCTCTAAGAAACTGCAGAGTGCTTCATGCTCCAAAGACTACATTCATATGTCTAAAACTAGACACTGAAGTCTGTACTTCAGTTCCTGCTGTACAGACAGTATAGTCCACTCACTACATTGAGCACAGTGCTTTCTTCTCTATGCACACTTACTGGGGTAATTTTGACTTTGTGCAATAGTGTAAAACGGACGATACTGGATCAGTCGTCTGTTATAATGACTTCAACGGAAATGAAAATCGGGAGAGATGTACAATGGGTGGCTGATCCGATATCAGCCATTTTACACCATCGGCCAAGGTCAAAATTTCCCCCACTGAGTCTAAAAATATTAGGTGTAAGTCCATTATGATTACCTTATCTAAAGATACAACTAATGGATCTTGTATGCTTTACTCATAGTTAATTGGAGAATATGCGGTCTTATCATGAGGCTTTGCTAAAGGACCTTCTCTCTTGCCCCCAGTAAGGACAGATCCTCTCCCTTCCTGCAAAAGTCTGTCTCCCATTTGCTCTCTGTTCAACAGGGGTGTGTGTGTGTCTCTCTCTGTGTCTCGCTGCCTCAAGAAGGTCTCTCTACCTGCCCCCAGAAATTCTTTTTCATCGTTTCACACCTCCAGAGTATCTATTGGTCTGATATCCCCTCCACCCCTCCCCTGTTCAACAGCGTCTATCCTCTCCCTCTTCACACTGTTTCTCTCCTTCCTCTCTCCTTTTTCTACCTCTCTCTCTCTCTCTCTCTCTTTCCTTCCCCTCTGCCCTCTCCCTCTCTCCTCTCTCTGCCGCACTAAAAGAACCTCCAAGAGAGTCTATATCCCTTCAGCATTCCACCATAAGTTCCAATCTCTGTGAATGCATTTGCAACTTAGCTCAAGTCTGATGGTGAGCTGCTGAACTTGGTTGAGCTGCTGGGTGCAATACCAATAGATGGGATCACCAGCTTCTGGTGGTTGAACCAGGAATATGGCTGATAGTATTCCAAAATCCAGGCTAGGCTAATCAGTCCAATCCTTCTGGTTGACTCAAGTGATGGGAAGTAAAATATCAAATAATCCCCAGAAGAAGAAAAAGCAATATCATACAAGACAAGAGTACTTTTTTAACATTTTACTTGAGTATTGCAAATGAGTAATATTGCAGGCATATTCCTGATTTTTCTTTACAGAATTCAACACTGGAAATGTTAACAATTTATTTTTGTAGATAACATAAGGAAGAAAAGAACAAAAATTATTATTCATCTCCACCAAGCACATACTTTCAATGAAGTGTGTGTAATGTACTCTATCATGGATTCTACCAAATCTATTTAACCCGCAGAAGAAAGGTTCTAAAAACTTTCTCCATGTCTTCCAAAAGTAAATATCAAAATATCTATTAAATGATCCTCGACCTTTTTAGACATAGCCCTTCCATTGTCCAAGCAACTCAAAACCCATCAGGTTTCTGGTCAATGGTGACCCCCAGGATGTTGATGGTGGGGGATTTGGCGATGGTAATGCCATTGAATGTCAAGGGGAGGTGGTTAGATTCTCTCTTGTTGGAGATGGTCATTTGTCTGGCGCGAATGTTACTTGCCACTTATCAGCCCAAGCCTGAATGTTGTCCAGGTCTTGCTGCATGCAGGCTCGGACTGCTTCATTATTTGAGGGTTGCAAATGGAACTGAACACTGTGCAATCATCAGCGAACTTCCCCATTTCTGACCTTATGATGGAGGGAAGGTCATTGATGAAGCAGCTGAAGATGGTTGGGCCTAGGACACTGCCCTGAGGAACTCCTGCAGCAATGCCCTGGGGCTGAGATGATTGGCCTCCAACAACCACTACTATCTTTCTTTGTGCTAGGTATGACTCCAGCAAATAGAGAGTTTTCCCCCTGATTCCCATTGACTTCAATTTTACTTGGGCTCCTTGGTGCCACACTCGGTCAAATGCTGCCTTGATGTCAAGGGCAGTCACTCTCACCTCACCTCCTGGAACTCAGCTCTTTTGTCCATGTTTGGACGAAGGCTGTAATGAGGTCTGGAGCCGAGTGGTCCTGGCGGAACCCAAACTGAGCATCGGTGAGCTGGTTATTGGTGAGTAAGTGTCGCTTGATAGCACTGTCGACGACACCTTCCATCACTTTGCTGATGATTGAGAGTATACTGATGGGGCGGTAATTGGCCGGATTGGATTTGTCCTGCTTTTTGTGGACAGGACATACCTGGGCAATTTTCCACATTGTCGGGTGGATGCCAGTGTTGTAGCTGTACTGGAACAGTTTGGCTAGAGGCGCAGCTAGTTCTGGAGCACAAGTCTTCAGCACTACAGCCGGGATGTTGTCGGGGCCCATAGCCTTTGCTGTATCCAGTGCACTCAGCCGTTTCTTGATATCACGTGGAGTGAATCGAATTGGCTGAAGATTTATGCTGTGGCAAGGTACTGCAAGGAGTTTCCAAGAACCCACCTGAGGTGGGCATTCCAGCTACACCACAAATGGCACATATATGCAAATACCACAACCCTGGAAAGTGGGATGGGGTTAGAGATGCAACTAGTTGTTGGATAGCAGTTTTGCCTAGCCCCACCATTCTTACGCCGGAGGAGTGGGACCAGAAGAAATTCGGGGTCAACTTCATTGGAGACAAACATTAAATAAATATACCTGTAAATGCAACTCTCAGAAACCATCAGCTCATCTTAAAGTTTTACTGCCTCAAGTTCAAGTGCAACTAAGTGGGAAAAAGTAACTTCCGTCCCATCCTGCAGCTGATCTCATTGGTTCTGACAGGCTTCAGTCTTGCCCTCTTATTGATATGAATGATACATATTGACAACCTCCAATTCCAGTGGAAAAAACTGGTTTTTCTTGTGAAACACTGACAAGGTGACTTGGGTTGAAATGTTGACTGTCAGCCATATACACTGCAGTAATATTGGGTAGTTCCAATACAACTCCTAGTGGGCAAGGTCCCACAGAACAATATTGCACCAAATGCAACACTAATTGGGACTAAATTATCAATGTCACAAAGAAGCCACAGAATGTCTGATGTAGGAAATAGAAAATTATTTCACTGGTGCAGCCTCCTCTGAGATTTAGAGTAAGTCATATTGTGGCAGAATAAAGGGGGCTTTAGACTTCATCAAGTCATGTCATACCTCGGAGGTGTCCAGCCTTTTGCAGCAGGGTGCTTGATCCATGCGCCAGAACTACTGAATGATGAAATTGCCTTTGGAGCAGTCAGAACACATCCACTAACTTGTCTACAACAGAATATTGCTACATTTATTGCAGAATAATTTCTCGCTCTGTCAAATGTTTCTCTTTTTTTTCACAATGATACTTCGTGCAACTGATAACATGACTCTGCAATCAACAGTTAGGTCAAAAATACTTGATCCACAACACCATCTACTTCAGAATGCTAAATGACTGTATGGAACCATTCTTATCTCAGCTTTTCCAACACGATTCACTGGAGAGGGCCATGATTTTCATTGTTTAATCCTTACAATTTATGAGAAATATAAACATGTAGAAAGCTACATCTTTAAATTTCCAATGTGACTTTCAAGCATTTACATTTTTAAAAATCCAAAATTGCAGGATTCGCAAATGAATTGCAAGTTTGGGCAACACCATCTGCATTGTTCCTCATTTACTATCTGTTTATGTTTCAACAATGAGCACACTACCTCATTCTCTTTCACTGACACTCATGCATTTAAATACAACTCAAATTAAAAGCTAAATACAAGTTAAAAATTAAACTTTGAGTTACCCCTTGTTATATTTTTGGGTATTCTCTAACTTTTATACCCTGGAGTATTTCGGCTCTCAGATCATTCCTACGGGTGAGTCCCAAATCCCCATACCTTCAGGAGTGTTTATTATCACCTTGAGGTGTAGGCACACTTTGGTAATGTGCCTGGGAAACAAACAGCTTGCGATTAGTTACTGGATTTATCCCTCCGTAAGACCTCACTATGGTCTTCAAAAACAGGAGCGCATCAGATCTTGTTCTAAGTGTAAAATATCAAGCAGTTTTCCAATAGATGAACAACCATATAATAGTGATGTATTTACAGTAGATATCCTTCCATCTAATTCCTCGAGTGGATAAAATAATAAAGATTTTGGGGCAGAATTTTTGAGGGGGTTCTCCCATTCCACGGCTGTAATTTCACAGAAGAACGCCTGAAACCCTGCAGATACTCAGTGGTAGCACTCTCACCTCTGAGTCAGAAGGTTGTGGGTTCAAGTTCCACTCCAGGGACTTGAGCACAAAATCTAGGCTGATGCTTCAGTGGAATACTGAAGGAGAGCTGCACTGCTGGAGGTGCCATCTTTCAGATGAGATGTTAAACTGAGGCCCCGTCTGTCCTCTCAGATGGACGTAAAAGCTCCCATGGCACTATTTCGAAGAGCTGGGGAGTTCTTCCCAGTGTCGTTGCCAATATTATCCCTCAACCAATAACTAAAGACAGATTATCTGGTGATTATCGCATTGCTGTTTACGGGATCTTGCTGTGCACAAATAGGCTGTAAAGCGCTTTGGGACAGCCTGAGGTCATAAAAGGTGCTATTTAAATGTAAACCTTTTTTTTCTAAGAACTGCATAATTCTTTGCAAACAATTGTTCCTTGAACTCCTTGCTACTGTGGGAGCCTAATTAAATCTGCACTGTTACTTGGTAATTCAAACTGATTTTGCTCTCTTTCAAGAGTTTCAAATCGATCAGTTCTTTTCAAACTGATCTTCTGATTCAAACAGAATTGGTCTGTTTAATATCCTGGACAGGAGTTACTGGGACTTGCTGGATTATCTGACCAGTCAAATTTAAAAAGTAACATCCAACCATAGATAAACTGAACAAATCATGCAGCATTGTTTAAATTTGAATGATTCCTCTCTCCAGCCTATAACTAATGAAATTTACAACATTGTATCAAAATCACCTTGGTACAAGAATCTGAACTGCAAATGTTTTTCTTGAAAATTCTTTATATTCTGTGACTAAATTTAAAGGAACAGTTTTTTGTCATACCTCTTTTGTAGAATATCCTCCCCTTTTACTTGCAGAAGAGCAGCGTCTCAGCAATCCCTCAGATAATCTCCCATGATTTGGCATCCAGAGGAAGGTGTGATGTGGACACTGGGTGCCTGGATTGGAAAGTATTCCATTGCCCAGTATTAACTTCCTTCATCTTAATGAGCAAAAAATTAACACAAAAATAATTGCCTGGACACATCTATGATGTAACAAAGTCAATCTTAAGATAACTGGGCCTTGACTAAGAACATAAGAACATAAGAAATAGGAGCAGGAGTAGGCTACACAGCCCCTCGAGCCTGCTCCTCCATTCAATAAGATCACGGCTGATCTTCGACCTCAAACTCCATTTTTCCACCCGACCCCCATATCCCTTGATTCCCTTAGAATCCAAAAATCTATTGGTCTCAGTATTGAATAAACTCAAAGACTGGGCATCCTCAGCCCTCTGGGGTAGAGAATTCCAAAGATTCACAACCCTCTGAGTGAAGAAATTTCTCCTCATCTCCATCCTAAATGTTTAACCCCTTATCCTGAGACTATGTCCCCTAGTTCTAGACTCTACAGCCAGGGGAAACATCCTCTCAGTTAAGCCCTCTTACAATTATGAAATCATAGAAAATAGAAGCAAGAGTAGGCCATTCGGCCCTTCGGGCCTGCTCCGCCATTCAAATGATCATGGCTGATCGTCTAACTCAGTACCCTGTTCCCGCTTTTCCCCCATATCCCTTGATCCCTTTAGCATTAAGAAATATATCTATCTCCTTCTTGAATATATTTAATGACTTGGCCTCCGCTGCCTTCTGTGGTAGAGAATTCCACAGGTGCACCACCCTCTGAGTGAAGAAATTTCTCCTCATCTCAGTTCTAAATGGCATACCCCATATCCTGAGATTGTGACCCCTGATTCCCCATCCATCGGGAACATCCTCCCTGAATCTAGTCTGTCTAGTCCTGTTAGAATTTTATATGTTTCGATGAGATCACCTCTCATTCTTCTAAACTCTAGTGAATATAAGCCTAGTCGACCCAATCTCTCCTCATATGTCAGTCCTGCCATCCCAGAATTAGTCTGGTAAACCTTTGTTGCACTCTCTCCATGGCAAGGACATCCTTCCTCAGATAAGGAGACCAAAACTGCACACAATACTCCAGATATGGTCTCACCAAGGCCCTGTACAACTGCAGTAAGACATCCCTGCTCCTGTACTCAAATCCTCTTGCAATGAATGCCAACATACCATTCACCTTCCTAACTGCTTGCTGCACCTGAATGCTCGCTTTCAGCGACTGGTGTACAAGGACACCCAGGTCTCGTTTCCCCTCCCCTTTTCCCAATCTACCACCATTCAGATAATAATCTGTCTTTCTGTTTTTACACCCAAAGTGGATAACCTCACATTTATCCACGTTATATTGCATCTGCCATGTTCTTGCCCACTCACCCAACTTGTCTAACTCACATTGGAGCCTTTTGCATCCTCCTCAAAACTCACATTCCACCCCAGCTTTGTGTCGTCTGCAAACTTGGAAATGTTACATTCAGTTCCCTCATCCAAATCATTGATATATATTGTGAATAGCTGGGGCCCAAGCCCTGATCCCTGCGGTACCCCACTAGTCACTGCCTGCCACCCGGAAAAAGACCCGTTTATTCCAACTCTCTGTTTCCTGTCTGTCAACCAATTCTCAATCCATGCCAGTATATTCCCCCCAATCCCATGTGCTTTAATTTTGCACACTAACCTCTTGTGTGGGACCTTATCAAAAGCCTTCTGAAAATCCAAGTTCACCACATCCATTGGTTCTCCCCTATCTATTCTACCAGTTACATCCTCAAAAAACTCCAGTAGATTTGTTAAGCATGATTTCCCTTTCATAAACCCATGCTGATTTTGTCCAATCCCATTAATGCCTTCCAAGTGTTCTGTTATCACATCCTTTAAATAGACTCTAGCATTTTCCCCACTACTGATGTTAGGCTAACTGGTCTGTAATTCCCTGTTCTTTCTCTCCCTCCTTTTTTAAATAGTGGGGTTACATTTGCCACCCTCCAATCTGTAGGAACTGTTCCAGAGTCTATAGAATTTTGGAAGATGACCACCAATGCATCCATTATTTCCAGGGCCACTTCCTTTAGTACTCTGGGAAGTAGATTATCAGGCCCTGGGGATTGGTCAGCCTTTAGCCCCATTAATTTCCCTAGCACTTTTTTTTTACTAATACTGATTTCCTTCAGTTCCTCCCTCTCACTAGACCCTTGGTTCCCTAACATTTCTGGGAGCTTATTTGTGTCCTCCTTTGTGAAGACAGAACCAAAGTATGTGTTTAATTGTTCTGCCATTTCTTTGTTCCCCATTATAATTTCTTCCATTTCTGACTGTAAGGGACCTACATTTGTTTTCACTGATCTTTTTCTCTTGACATATTTATAGAAGCTTTTACAGTCAGTTTTTATGTTCCCTGTTAGTTCACTCTCATACACTATTTTTCCCCTCTTAATCAATCTCTTTGTTCTCCTTTGCTGAATTCTAAACTGCTCCCAATCCTCAGGCTTGCAGCTTTTTCTGGCAATTTTATATGTCTCCTCTTTGGATCTAATACTATCCCTAATTTCTTTTGTAAGCCACGGTTGAGCCACCTTTCCTGTTTTATTTTTGTACCAGACAGGAATGAATAATTGTTGTAATTCCTGCACATGTTCTTTAAATATTAGCCATTGCCTATCCACCATCATCCCTTTTAGTAAAGTTCCCCAACTATCATAGCCAACTCATACCTCATACTTTCGTAATTTCCTTTATTTAGATTCAGGACCCTAGTTTCGGATTCAACTACTTCACTCTCCTTCTTAATGAGGAATTCTATCATGTTGTGGTCGCTGTTCTCTAAGGGACCCCGCATAACAAGATTATTAATTAATCCTTTCTATTGTTAATTAATCTTGTATGTTTCAATGAGATCACCTCTCATTCTTCTAAACTCCAGACAGTATAGGCCCATTCTACTCAATCTTTCCTCATAGGTCAACCCTCTCATCCCAAGAATCAATCTAGTGAACGTTAGTTGCACCGCCTCTAAGGCAAGTATATCCTTCCTTCGGTAAGGAGACCAAAACTGCACTCTGCAGTCTGGGTGTGGTCTCACCAAAGCCCTGTATAATTGCAGCAAGACTTCCTTACTCTTGTACTCCAACCTCTTTGCAATAATGGCCAACATACCATTTGCCTTCCTAATTACTTATTGTGCCTGCATGTTAACTTTGTGTTTCATGTACAAGGACACCCAAAAGCCTCTGATCACCAACATTTAATAGTTTCTCACCATTTAAAAAATATTCCGTTTTTCTAATTTTCCTTCCTCACATTTCCCCACGTTATACTCCATCTGTCGCCTTCTTGCCCACTCACTTAACCTGTCTATATCCCTTTGCAGACTCTTTATGTCTTCCTCACAGCTTACTTTCCCTCCTAGCTTTGTACACTCGGTCCCCTCATCTAAGCCATTAATATAGATTGTAAATAACAGGCCCAAGTCGATCCCTGGGCCCCCCCCACCGGTTACAGCCTGAAAACTCGAAAATGACCCATTTATTCCTACTCGCTGTTTTCTGTCCGTTAACTAATCCTCAATCCATGCTGATAATTACCCACAATCCCATGAGCAGTAATCTTGTGTGACAATCTCTTATGTGGCACCTTATTGAATGCCTTTTGAAAATCCAAATATGCCACATCTATTGGTTCCTCCTTATCTACTTGCTAGTTACACCCTCAAAAAACTCTAATAGATTCGTCAAACACGATTTCCCTTTCATAAAACTGTGTTGACTCTGCCTAATCGTGTTATGATTTTCTAAGTGCCCTGTTACTACATCCTTAATAATAGATTCCAGCATTTTCCCTGTTACTGATGGCAGGCTAATTGACCTATAGTTCCCTGTTTTCTCTCTCCCTTCTTTTCTGAATAGCCTGTAAAGCTAGCCTTTGGTCCAGTTGGCAATGAATCAAGACCTAAATGTTGTGCCACAGAAATGAACAGGAGGAAAATATGGACATGTACATTGCCTTTAATGTGTAGATTTGATGTTTTATATTATATAGACTATAGATACTATTTCTTTAAGGAGGCTGTCTAAACAGAGAATTCAAAGAAATAGCAAAGACTGGATATTTAATTCTTTGTCTTCTCTTCGGTGCCTGGCAGCACATGAAGCAACCAATTTCTTCCACTGCTTTACATCCAGCAGATCGTGTTGGATCCGTAACAAAATCCCTTTTTCGATGTGGACAGGTTGTCGGCCTGACTCTCAACTCCCTACCAGGAGAACTGGCTAGATGTGATGGGAGGATTGTCATTCCACTCCCATCGAATGCGCGTACCCTGTTGGATGTCAACCTGGTATTCAGAGGCCGGAGTTCTGGTCTCCTGCTCGCCGGGGCACTTACTAATTTACTTGTGGAAAATGGCTTTGTTCAACCAGCTACAAATCTAAATTGCTGGGCTTATCTGTTTTATGCACGAAGAAAAGACTACAATACATTTTCAGTAACACTGAAAATGGCGTTGCGAGAAAACGGAACTTTCCATGCATGGGATACAATTCATCAGCTGTATTCCTCCAGGGGTTAAAGATCAATGCAGGATTTCATAGAAAAACTTTACATATTTGGCCAAATGTCAATGTTGGATCTTCCAAACCCCCAACTTATATGCAGTTCAGTATAAATATTTATATTTAAACTGAGTGCAGCTCAATGCCACCTAATCCTGTTGTAACCATGTCATTTTACAGGTAATGGTGAAAGGAGGATTAGCCTTGTAAGTGATAAAAGGAGATGTAGACTTGTCTTTCTGAAATTTTTTTTGCAGCGTTGTCTTCAACTGTTTTTTAAAAACGGTATTCATAATCTCGATCTCTGGTTTATGCTGAGTTAGTTGGTCTCAGATGCAATGGCAGTACAATTTAGCCTCAACATCCTTTGACTGAGGAGAGGATAAAACAGCCAAATCTCCTGTTCTTGATCCTGAAACACTGCTGGAAAAGTGCCAAATATGAACATTGCGTGAGGGGAGGATTGGGCTCACCCGCCATGGGCAAATAGCTTGCTATTTGTGTTCAAAACGTGAACATCATGAAGGGCCACTGGAGTGAGTACTGGAGGGCAGACAGTGCCTCCGGAACCATACACCAATATCAGTTAATTTGTTCCAAAGAGAGGAGAAAATTGAAAAAAATAAACTTGTCTATACCATATTTGGTTATCAAAATCTCTTGTGTAGAATAGTTTGAAAAATCACATTTCAGGTATTTTAAATAATGTGTAGCCCGTAAGTGTTATTGCTGGCAGTAATTGGGAGCATTGTTACTTCCAGCACCTTTGCGAATTAGAGCCAAATGGAAACTATAAACCACTGCCAGGTTTCAGATAATCCCTCCTTCAATGACAGTAGAAGGGAACAGGCATCAAGGGTTGGGAAAGAGAGCTGGCCAGTCTGGGGAAAGGTTCCGGCTCAGCAGAAATACATCCCTGACACCATATTTCCTGCTCTTGTGATAGTAGTACCAGTAACTGGGATAAAAGGAAATACAGGCTGGTCTCTCTACCACAGTGTCTGCAACTTTTTTCAACAGCAACTTGCATTTATATAGCCCCGTTAATGTAGTAAAACATCCCAAGGCGCTTCAGAGGAGCATTTTCGGGCAAAATTTAACACCGAGCCACATAAGGAGATATTAGGACAGGTAACCAAAAGCTGGGTCAAAGAGATAGGTTTTAAAGAGCGCCTTAAAGGAGGAAAGAGTGGTGGAGAGATTTAGGGAGGGAATTCTAGAGCTTAGGGCCTAAACAGCTGAAGACACGGCTGCCAAAGGAGGGGCGAAGGAAATTGGGGATGCACAAGAGGCCAGAATTCAAGGAACGCTCAGTTCTCGGAGGGTTGTAGGGCTGAAGCAGGTTAGAGATGGGGAGGGGCAAGGCCATTGAGGGATTTGAACAAAAGGATGAGAATTTTAAATTTGAGGCATTGCTGAACTGGGAGCCAATGTAGGTAAGTGAGCACAGGGGTGATTGGTGAACAGGACTTGGTGTTTTGAATGAGCTGAAATTTACAGAGGATGGAAGATGGGAGGCCGGCCAGGAGAACATTGGAATAGTCGAGTCTGGAGGTAACAAAAGCATTCAGGAGACCTTTCCCATCTAATCGTGTCTAAGGAACAGCGCCCCAGATGTATGTACAGACAGCCATTGGTAGATTCGGTAAAGTTTGATTTTAAATTATAAAAATTGACCTACATTTACTGCTCAGATAGATGTTCTGCCTTGGCCACTACAATAGCAATAATTTAGGTATGGTAATTTGGTGATTACCATCAGAGGAGGAAAACTACATAATCAAATAGGAGTCTGCTGATACAACCTGCAGATCCCCAGTATTACCTAGGAAGGAAAATCCAACTTACTGTTCCGCAAGTAGTTTAGTCGCAGTTTGCAGCTCCAATGTGCTATGTCATATTAAATGCAACATTGCACATTGTACTTTCTGATACTAAACCCTGAATTAGAATGTCATATTCCTTCAGCATGAGCCCAGCAGTTCATTGCTCAACTCTACTTCCATATTACTTAAACAAAAATGATTAATGTATTCATTACCAAATATCATATAAAGAATAAAAAGTATGTAGGAGCATGTGTTAATCTTTCGACTGCCGAGATCTAGGACATAAAATCATTGGAGTTTTACAGCACAGAAGACATTTGGCCCATCACATCTGTGGCCAGCTTTCTGCAAGAACTATCTACTTCATCCCCTGTCCCCACCCTTTCCCCATAAACTTTTACATTTTTCATTTTCAAATATTGTTCCATTTCACTTTGAAAGGCTGTTATGGAATCTGTTTCCACCTTTGTTTCTGGCAGGGCATTCCATGTCTTTTTTATTCGTTCATGGGATGAGGGCGTCGCTGGCAAGGCCAGCATTTATTGCCCATCCCTAATTGCCCTTGAGAAGGTGGTGTTGAGCCGCCACCTTGAACCGCTGCAGTCCGTGTGGTGAAGGTTCTCCCACAGTGCTGTTAGGTAGGGAGTTCCAGGATTTTGACCCAGCGACGATGAAGGAACAGCGATATATTTCCAAGTCGGGATGGTGTGTGACTTGGAGGGGAACGTGCAGGTGGTGTTGTTCCCATGCGCCTGCTGTCCTTGTCCTTCCAGGTGGTAGAGGTCACGGGTTTGGGAGGTGCTGTCGAAGAAGACTTGCGAGTTGCTGCGGCTCATCCTGTGGATGGTGCACACTGCAGCCACAGTGCGCCAGTGGTTAAGGGAGTGAATGTTTAGGGTGGTGGATGGGGTGCCAATCAAGCGGGCCTCTTTGTCCTGAATGGTGTCGAGCTTCTTGAGTGTTGTTGGAGCTGCACTCATCCAGGCAAGTGGAGAGTATTCCATCACACTCCTAACTTGTGCCTTGTAGATGGTGGAAAGGCTTTGGGGAGTCAGGAGGTGAGTCACTCGCCGCAGAATACCCAGCCTCTGACCTGCTCTTGTAGCCACAGTATTTATGTGGCTGGTCCAGTTAAGTTTCTGGTCAATGGTGACCCCCAGGATGTTGATGGTGGGGTATTAGGCGATGGTAGTACCGTTGAATGTCAAGGGGAAGTGGTTAGACTCTCTCTTGTTGGAGATGGTCATTGCCTGGCACTTGTCTGGAGCGAATGTTACTTGCCACTTATCAGCCCAAGCCTGGATGTTGTCCAGGTCTTGCTGCTTGCGGGCACGGACTGCTTCATTATCTGAGGGGTTGCGAATGGAACTGAACACTGTGCAATCATCAGCGAACATCCCCATTTCTGACCTTATGATGGAGGGAAGATCATTGATGAAGCAGCTGAAGATTGTTGGGCCTAGGACACTGCCCTGAGGAACTCCTGCAGCAATTTCCTGGAGCTGAGATGATTGGCCTCCAACAACCACTCCCATCTTCTTTTGTGCTAGGTATGACTCCAGCCACTGGAGAGATTTCCCCCTGATTCCCATTGACTTCAATTTTACTCGGGATCCTTGGTGCCACACTCGGTCAAATGCTGCCTTGATGTCAAGGGCAGTCACTCTCACCTCACCTCTGGGTGATAATAACCCTTTGCATAAAAAAAAGTCTCTTACTCTCTACCTTCATTCTTTTCATAGAAATTTACGGCACAGAAGGAGGCCATTCAGCCCATCATGTCTGAGCCGGCCGAAAGGAGCCATCCAGCCTAATCCCACTTTCCAGCTTTTGGTCCATAGTCTTGAGCGCACTTCAGGTGCATATCTAAGTATTTCTTAAATGCGATGAATGTTTCTGACCCCCACCACCTTCTGGGTGAAAAAAATTCTCCTCAACTCCCCTCTAATCCTTCTACAAATTACTTTAAATCTACGCCCTCTGGTTATTGACCTCTCTGCTAAGGGAAATAGGTCCTTCGTATCCACTCTGTCTAGGCCCCTCATAATTTTATACACCTCAATTAAATCTACCCTCAGCCTCCTTTGTTCCAAAGAAAACAATCCCAGCCTATCTAATCTTTCCTCATGGCTAAAATTCTCCAGTCCTAGCAATTTTCTCGTAAATCTCCTCCGTACCCTCTCTAGTGCAATCACAACTTCCTGTAATGCGGTGACCAGAACTACGCAGTAGTCTAGTTGTGGCCTCATTAGTGTTTTATACAGTTCTAACATAATCCCCATGCTCGTATATTCTATTACTCGGCTAATAAAGGAAAGTATCCCATATGCCTTCTTAACCACCTTATCTACCTATCCTACTACCTTCAGGGATCTGTGGACATGCACTCCAAGGTCCCTCTGTTCCTCTACACTTCTCAGTATCCTACTTATTTATTGTGTATTCCCTTGGCCTTGTTTGCTCTCCCCAAATGCGTTACCTCACACTTGCCTGGATTAATATTCATTTGCCATTTTCTGCCCACCTGACCACTGATATCCATTGATATCTTCTTCACTATCAACCACATGGTCAACTTTTGTATCATCTGCAAACTTCTTAATCACGCCTCCTACGTTTAAGTCTAAATCATTGATATATACCACAAAAAGCAATAGACCTAGTACTGAGCCCTGCGGAACCCCACTGGAAACAGCCTTCCAGTCACAAAAACACCTATCTACCATTACCCTTTGCTTCCTGCCACTGAGACAATTCTTAATCCAATTTGCCACTTTCCCTTGGATCCCATGGGCTTTTACTTTTCTAACCAGTCTGCCATGTGTGACCTTGTCAAACTTGCTAAAATCCATGTAGACTACATCAAATACGCTACCCTCATCGACCCTCCTTGTTGTTACCTCCTCAAAAAATTCAATCAAGTTAGTCAGACTCGACCTCCCCTTGACAAATCCATGCTGACTGTCCTTGATTAACCTGTGCCTTTCTAAATAACAATTAATACTGTCCCTCAGAATTTTTTCCAATAATTTGCTCACCGCCAAGGTTAAGCTGACCGGCCTGTAATTACTTGGTTTATCCCTTTCTCCCTTTTCAAACGACGGTACAATGTTAGCAGTCCTCCGGCACCAGACCTGTAGCCAGAAAGGATCGGAAAATGATGGTCACAGTTTTAATGGCGTTCATCCTAGGTGTGCCCCTTGTGATGCAGATACCCACTATTCCCAGGCAAATCAGGGTGCCTGCCCCTGACCCTGTGAACTTTGGCAGGGTCGCAGGCAGATGCATCTTGGCACATAATATTGAGATGTGCCCCTTGTGGATTTTCAGGCCCTATAAAGAACAATAATTCCAACATTGATCCCTAAAAGACACCACTATTTACATATCTCTAGCTTGAAAGACACCTATTAATCAATACTCTCTGTTTTCTGTCCTTTAACCAACATCCCACCCATGCTGCCAAACTGCCTAATTTTATCAACAAGCCTCCTATGTAGCACCATATCAAATGTCCTTTGAGAATCCATATATGAAACATCCATTATATTTCCTTTATCAATACACTGTTACTTCCTCAAATTTCCTTTAATTTGTCAGACACGACTTGCCTTTTACAAATCTATGCTGTTCCTAATGTACCTATGTCTTTCTAAATGAGCATTCATTTTATCCTGCATTATGGCCGCTAAAAGTTTACCTCTGTTAGGCTGACTGATCTATAATTACCTACATTATCCCTTTCTCCTTTTTTGAACAGAGGTGTAACATTGGCAACCCTTCTATCTGCCATATCCAAGGACATTTGAATGATTGTGGTCAGAGTCTCTGTTATTTCCTTTCTGATCTGCCTCAGCATTCCAGAATACAGTGCTTTCTCCACTTCGATATCCATCAATTTTTAACAGTATTATTTCCATATAATTTATCCTCTCTGAGTGTTCCACCTCCTCCTGTTGTAATTTTTTATTCCTAATGTCACACAATTCTGTGAAAACTGAGCTAAAAGCTTATGTAGTACTTCTGCCATTCCTGCATCTTCTGTAAAAAGATTTCCTTTTTCAGCTCTAATCAACCTGATCCTTTAGTTATAAAATTCTTTACTATTTCTCTTTTATATTACCTGTCTGTCTTTCTTCACACTGTGCCTTTCTATTTTGTCTTTTTACTTCCCTTTTACATTTTCTATATGCAACTTTTTTTTTGCCCTAGATTTTTCACATGGCTTTTTAAGTCTCATCCCAGGAACTCTAGCTTTTGTTATAGCCATTTTACTTCCTGTGAGAATATGTCAAATTTAAAGCCAAACATTTCTTGTTTGCACATTTTCCATTGTTTGTCCACTCTCTTACATGCCATTTTTTCTTTCCAATTTATCTGGGTTTTTGTCTCATTGAAATAAGCTTTTTCCCAGTCAAGTACCTTTATCTTTGCCTGTTACCTCTGCTTTTCAATGTTTATATTGAATCGAATTACATTATGATTGCTGTTCCCTAGATGTCCCCCTTTCCTTACATTTCCTAAGTGCTCCACTGCATTCTCTAGATCCAGCTCTTCATTCTTCTGTGTTAGACCAAAGAGAGACTGATATAGAAAGCAGTCTGGGACATAATGGTGAAACCTTTCCCCTACTTTGCCACTTATATTACTTTTACCCCAGCCTATCTTTAGATAATTAAAGCCACCCATTATTAAGGCGCTGTTCGTCCTGCAATTTTCTCTAATATGTACTCAACCAGGCGTACTAGTCCTCGACCAGGTGTAAGTAGGATGTATCTGGGACTCCAGGCCTGCGTCCTGGCCAGGACCGCCACTAAAAATACCAGACTTTCTGCTATGATCTGTTCCCTTATAAAGGGGGCCGATGAGACTACCCAAAAAGCTGAAGAATTAGCAGCTGCCCAGTGCTGCATTACCCTCTCCTCCCTTCTGGTGGGTGCCCAAGATGCACCCAAAGTGGTTTGGGTGCCCTCTAGCTGTATACAAAATAATTGTGTTCCCCTGACCCAAAATACATCAGAGTCAGAAATACTTAAGCTGGTGGAACATTCCTTTGAATTTTCAGGGCCAATTTGTTCACCCAACTTTGTTTGAAGTTCACTCAAGTTTGATGGTCGGGCATGACCACTAATTACATATGGAATAATAGAGCTTTCATAACTCAATTAAATCCTTTCATTGCTATTCAATGTAGTAATTGATCAATTACAATGGATGAATAATTATATTTGATCCAACATTGTATTTATAGCAGACCCTCCCAGGCATAACAGAGTCCAAATTTTAAATTGTTTTTCAATAAGGGGTTCTGTGTGAAATGTGTTTGGACAGTCTGTGGTAGATTTTCTTCTTTGCCGCCTGGGCATTAAGCACCATTTGGGCGGAGCGCAGAGAGGAAAAATTTGCGGCAGGACCGCATAGCGATAACAGAACCCGCCTGATTTACCTTGCTTTGAAATTAATGGGAAAAAATCTGTTAGGTTCTGTGCGGGATGTGCAATCCTACCTGCCAGGGTTTGCTTTCTGTGCTTCTGCCAGTGATGATTAATACCCAGGCAGTAAAGACGAAAATCTACCCTTCACAGTTCAGTTCTAAGTGGGCATAGGCCTACAGCACATAACTATCCTTAATTCGGCACCGTTTGGCAACTCACTCAGAGATTATGGGAAATGGAAAACTGTCACACTGTGCAGCAGGAGGCTTGTGCAGTTGTGTATAGGAGCTTGCATTTCTGTACAATCATGTACAACACACTCTCTGGTTATGACACATGCAGTGTATTAGTCTTTAAATGAGTGAACTGAACATGGTGACACCATCCTTGATTATAATATATTCAAGATAATTAAATAATGTTCATTATAACTGACAACTGTATAACACAGTACCAACTGTGTGGTTCTGTAAGCATGCAGTTATATTCCAAAGACTTTAAGCATATACTCTTTTATATTCTCAGGTACTGCGGCACAAGGATCTGAGGGAACACTAACTATTGGTAAGTGAGCACAAGTTAAACTTTTTTTTATAGACACAGATGCTATTTTTTAATATATTGTATATTATTAGGAAGGAGTTCAGGACTTTGAATTCAGATGACTTGTACGTGCCATGTGAGGTTCACTTTTGGGGTTAATGATATCATTGAAACTCCTATCACATTTTATAATAATAGTAGCTGCCTAATGGATATCTGGGAGAGAGTACAGGGCAGTAGTCACACTCGGAGATTTAAATTCTGTAATAAATGACGAGTGAAGCCTGAGCAGTTTATCACTCAAGATTACATTAGTGTTTAACTCAATCCATGGCACCTCTTCATTTTATCGTATGTAGACCATCACTGTACATAGGGGGAATCTGTGAGGGTTTTGCTTTTGTTTTTTTTGTGTTGAGCAGCTGTCTGTATTGATGAAGACTCTCAGCATATTCTGTGTCTGTAAGCCATGATAGCATTCATATAAGAGAATGTGAGATCATGATTGAAAAATAACCAGCCATTGACTCAGTTCTATATTTAGAATGCTCCATACTGTATAACTATAGACTCTCCCTGTAATAGTGCCTTTGGAACATTAGTGTGTGTCATACCAAAAATCGCATTATAGTGAATGTATCTTATATAGTTATTCTATTGCAACAGAAACTTACATTTATAAAATGGTATGGTGTCCTTAGTAAATAAACATCTTACAGCACTTTGCAAGGGAAAAAGTGGAATTTGGGAGCACAGATGGAGGAAGATTTTAAGTGGCTTTGAAGGCAGAGAGGGAAGTAGAAAATCAAAGTAGTTTTGGAAGAGAGTTCCAGAGGGCAGGGAGCTAGTCCCTGAATGATCATGCTCTGATGGTAGAGCAGAAGGGGAGAAGAACAAGCAGTAATCCAGAGTCAGAGGAATGGAGTGCGTGGACAGCAATCTATGACTTCAGGAGAGTAGGGTGCAGCGAAGGCATGGAGATACTTGAAAATGAAAAGGTGGATCTGAAGCACAAGGAGCCACTGGAGCTGGGTGAAGATGGGGATGGTAGGTTTGGGGGATTATGTGCAGCAATGAACTGGATTAGCTGAAGTTCATTAAAGATAGAGATATGGAGGCTAGTAAGGAGAGCACTTGAGAAATTAAACCTTGAGGTGGTGAAACCATGGATGAGACTTTCCGCAGCAGCAGCAGCAGAGGGGAGAAAGCTAGGGCAATAAGTAGGCAATATTCCAGAGGTGAAAGAGGATGGTCTTGATGATGGAACAGATATGGGATTGAAAGCTCAGTTCATGGTTGAACAAAATAGCAAAGTTGGCCATCGCCAAGTTTAGGCTGAGCCAGCAGCCAGAGAGGCTGAAAGAGTTACAGCCAGAGGCACATGGACACTATTGAGCCAAACAAGATGGCTTCAGTTTGTCAAAGTTTACTGCAGCAAGTTTTGGCTTGTCCAGGATTTTATATCAGACTGACAGCACCCAGCAGCATTACAATCAAAGGTGATAGTGGAGAGGTTGATTTGGGTGCCATAAGCATACACATAGAAGCTGACCCCATGTTTGCAGATGATGTCACTGAGGGGTAGCATGTAGATGATAAATAGAAGGGGATTAAGGGTGGAGCCCTGGGCACATTGGAGGCCAGGGGAAATTTTTCAAGGAGATGATATAACTGTTTTGGGACAGATGAGAATGGAACCATGAGAAAGCAGCACTACATCAATGGGCCATGGAGAGGAAGTAGTGGAGGAGAATGGAATGTCAACAGTGTTGCAGGTGGCAGAGAAGTTGAAGAAGAGAGTGACCCATTATCACAATCACCTGAGATGTCATTGGGTGGTCTTAGTGACATAGACTAATTGGAAACTAAATTGGTGGGAACTGAGCAGGGAGTAATGAGACGGAAGCACATGTAGTTCAGTAGTAACAATGCAATCGAAGGGCCTGTAGAGAAAGGGCAGGTTACAGATAGGGCAATAGTTTGCAAAGATTGAGGCATTCTAACTTATAATGTGTGAATGTCACTGGAATGTATTAACAAGCCCCATTGACATAAGTTGTTGTAATATGCAGAAAAGCATCTTTCTGTCAGACACTTCATCTGGTTGTGACTGTTATCCCCAACCTGTGTCTTGTGTGGATTTAACGCCTTATGTGCTGAATTTAACTTAATGGCAACATCTTAATATAAATTTACCCCAAAATTCTCATTGACCAAATGATCAAAATTCCCAAAACATGAAAATGTGTGTGTGTGCTTGTGAGTTTTTTTCTCTTTGTAAACACATGTGTGTGTGCTAATGTGAGTTTCTGTGCGTGAAAGTGTCTGTGAGTGTGAATTTGTGTATGTATGTTAGTGTGAGTTTGTGAATGATCTACCCCTGCTCCCTCTTGGCCCATGTCCCTGACCTTAACCCCCACCCCTTCCTTCCTTATACCAGGTAAAGACCAGAATAACTTCTGCAGCCATTACAGAGTTGGAGCTCTGACAGTTGCCACGACTGTCCATGGGAGGTGAGAAGAAAATGAGAAAGGAAGGAGAGACAGGCTGTGTGGGAAGCATATGGAGATTGGGAGAAACAGAGAGGAAGGAAAGACTTACAGAAGCAAAGAGAGAGAGAAACACAGTCACCGATAGACAGATACAGAGACAACAGTGACAGAAAATGTGGGTGCGGGAGAGAAGACCAGCAGAATAGGGTTGCCAACTCTGATTTGACATATTCCTGGAGATTTGATCACATGGCATTTGATCACATGACAATGTGCATGATGTTTGAGCACGTGAGATTTGCCCACTGTTTGCAAATTTATTTTAGGTGAGTGTCTCCACCATCACCAAGCCCCGAATAAAATATTTAACTTTTTGTTTAGTAGTAGATGAATAACATAATTTATAAATCAAAGAAAGAACAAAAGAGAATATAAAGATTTAAGGATAAGTGATGTTTAAAAAAAACTACTTCTGTGATGTTTCTAAAGTATTGATCGCAATGAGAAATCCCAAGTAAATTCCACTGATTCAATAAAAACATCATCGATATAAGTAACTTCTCAAGTTTTCATACAATTTTATGACTTTTTACGATACACAGCAAGTTATAAAAATAACAAATAAAACCAAAACCAAATCATTCAATTCACTGACTCCCACACCCCACTGCTGAAGTCCAGCTTCAGGGAGGTGAGGCTCAGTCCTCGGGGAGAAGCACCAAAGCTGCCTGATTACCGTAATAAAACACATTAAACAACAGCGCACATCGCAGGCCAACATGAACTCTTCCTCCCTCCAGTTTGTGCTTCTCTTTCCCTCCCTCCAGTTTTTGTTTCTCTCTCTCTATCTCTTCCTCCCTCCAGTTTAAGTTTTTCTCTCCTTCCCTCCCCCCACTCCAGTTTGGGTTAATACCACCCATCCCCCCCCCCAGATTGTGTTTCTCCCCTCTCCCCCCCAGACTGTGTTTCTGCCCCTCCCCCCCAGATTGTGTTTCTCCCCTCTCCCCCCCCAGATTGTGTTTCTCCCCTCTCCCCCCCAGATTATGTTTCTGCCCCTCCCCCCCAGATTGTGTTTCTCCCCTCTCCCCCCCAGATTGTGTTTCTGCCCCTCCCCCCCAGGTTGTGTTTCTCCGCCCTCCCCCCCAGTTTGTGTTTCTCTTCCCCCCCCAGTTTGTGTTTCTCTCCCCCCCCCACCCAGATTGTGTTTCTCCTCCCCAGCCCCCCCCCAGATTGTGTTTCTCTCTCCCCCCCAGATTGTGTTTCTCTCCCCCAGATTGTGTTTCTCTCCCCCAGATTGTGTTTCTCTCCCCCAGATTGTGTTTCTCTCCCCCAGATTGTGTTTCTCTCCCCCCCAGATTGTGTTTCTCCCCTCTCCCCCCCAGATTGTGTTTCTGCCCCTCCCCCCAGATTGTGTTTCTCCCCCCTCCCCCCCAGTTTGTGTTTCTCTTCCCCTGCCCCCCCCTAGTTTGTGTTTCTCTTCCCCCCCCCAGATTGTGTTTCTCCTCCCCAGGCACCCCAGATTGTGTTTCTCCTCCCCAGCCCCCCCCCGCCCCCAGATTGTGTTTCTCTCTCCCCCCCAGATTGTGTTTCTCTCTCCCCCCCAGATTGTGCTTCTCTCTCCCCCCCAGATTGTGTTTCTCTCTCCCCCCCAGATTGTGTTTCTCTCTCCCCCCCCCAGATTGTGTTTCTCTCTCCCCCCCCAGATTGTGTTTCTCTCCCCCAGATTGTGTTTCTCTCCCCCAGATTGAGTTTCTCTCCCCCAGATTGTGTTTCTCTCTCCCCTCCGATTGTGTTTCTCTTCCCCCCCCCCAGATTGTGTTTCTCCCCCCCAGCCCCCCAGATTGTGTTTCTCTCCCCCCCATTGTGTTTCTCTCCTCCCCCAGATTGTGTTTCTCTCTCCCCCCCAATTGTGTTTCTCTTCCCCCCCCCCCGAGATTGTGTTTCTCTCTCTCCCCACCCAGATTGTGTTTCTCTCACTCCCCCCCACAGATTGTGTTTCTCTCTCTTGCCCACCCCCCCAGATTGTGTTTCTCTCTCCCCCCAGATTGTGTTTCTTCCCCCTCAGTTTGTGTTTCTCACCCCCCCAGATTGTGTTTCTCTTCCCCCCCCAGTTTGTGTTTCTCTTCCCCCCCCCGATTGTGCTTCTCTTCCCCAGGCACCCCAGATTGTGTTTCTCCTCCCCAGCCCCCCCCCCCCAGATTGTGTTTCTCTCTCCCCCCCAGATTGTGTTTCTCTCTCCCCCCCAGATTGTGTTTCCCTCTCCCCCCCAGATTGTGTTTCTCCCCTCTCCCCCCCCAGATTGTGTTTCTGCCTCTCCCCCCAGATTGTGTTTCTCTTCCCCCGCCCCCCCCTAGTTTGTGTTTCTCTTCCCCCCCCCCCAGATTGTGTTTCTCTTCCCCCGCCCCCCCAGTTTGTGTTCCTCTTCCCCCCCCAGATTGTGTTTCTCCTCCCCAGGCACCCCAGATTGTGTTTCTCCTCCCCAGCCCCCCCCCCCCCGCCCTCAGATTGTGTTTCTCTCTCCCCCCCAGATTATGCTTCTCTCTCCCCCCCAGATTATGCTTCTCTCTCCCCCCCAGATTATGCTTCTCTCTCCCCCCCAGATTGCGTTTCTCTCTCCCCCCAGATTGCGTTTCTCTCTCCCCCCAGATTGCACTTCTCTCTCCCCCCCCCAGATTGCGCTTCTCTCTCCCCCCCAGATTGTGTTTCTCTCCCCCAGATTGTGTTTCTCTCCCCCAGATTGTGTTTCTCTCCCCCAGATTGTGTTTCTCTCTCCCCCCGATTGTGTTTCTCTTCCCCCCCCCAAGATTGCGCTTCTCCCCTCCAGCCCCCCAGATTGCGTTTCTCTCCCCCCCATTGTGTTTCTCTCCCCCCCCAGATTGTGTTTCTCTCTTCCCCACAATTGTGTTTCTCTCCCCCCCCAGATTGTGTTTCTCTCTCTTCCCCACCCCCCAGATTGTGTTTCTCTCTCTTCCCCACCCCCCAGATTGTGGTTCTCTCTCCCCCTCCCCAGATTGTGTTTCTCTCTCCCCCCGCCCCAGATTGTGTTTCTCTCCCCCAGATTGTGTTTCTCTCTCCCCCCCGATTGTGTTTCTCTCTCCCCCCCGATTGTGTTTCTCTTCCCCCCCAGATTGTGTTTCTCCCCCCAGAATGTGTGTCTTTACCCCCCCAGATTGTGTTTCTTCCCCCTCAGTTTGTGTTTCTCTCCCCCCCAGTTTGTGTTTCTCTTCCCCCCCCCCAGTTTGTGTTTCTCTTCCCCCCCCCGATTTTGTTTCTCTTCCCCAGGCACCCAAGATTGTGTTTCTCCTCCCCAGCCCCCCCCAGATTGTGTTTCTCCCCTCTCCCCCCCAGATTGTGTTTCTGCCCCTCCCCCCCAGATTGTGTTTCTCCACCCTCCCCCCCAGTTTGTGTTTCTCTTCCCCCCCCCCCAGTTTGTGTTTCTCTTCCCCCCCCCCCCAGTTTGTGTTTCTCCTCCCCAGGCACCCCAGATTGTGTTTCTCCTCCCCAGCAGCCCCGCCCCCAGATTGTGTTTCTCTCTCCCCCCCCAGATTGTGTTTCTCTCTCCCCCCCCAGATTGTGTTTCTCTCTCCCCCCCAGATTATGCTTCTCTCTCCCCCCCAGATTGCGCTTCTCTCTCCCCACCAGATTATGTTTCTCTCTCCCCCCCAGATTATGCTTCTCTCTCCCCCCCAGATTATGCTTCTCTCTCCCCCACAGATTGCGCTTCTCTCTCCCCCACAGATTGCGCTTCTCTTTTTCCCCCCCAGATTGCGTTTCTCTCTCCCCCCCCCCAGATTGCGCTTCTCTCTCCCCCCCCAGATTGCGCTTCTCTCTCCCCCCCCAGATTGCGCTTCTCTCTCCCCCCCCAGATTGCGCTTCTCTCTCCCCCCCCAGATTGTGTTTCTCTCCCCCAGATTGTGTTTCTCTCCCCCAGATTGTGTTTCTCTCTCCCCCCGATTGTGTTTCTCTTCCCCCCCCAAGATTGCGCTTCTCCCCCCCAGCCCCCCAGATTGCGTTTCTCTCCCCCCCCATTGTGTTTCTCTCCCCCCCCAGATTGTGTTTCTCTCTCCCCCACAATTATGTTTCTCTCCCCCCCCCAGATTGTGTTTCTCTCTCTTCCCCACCCCCCAGATTGTGTTTCTCTTTCTTCCCCACCCCCCAGATTGTGGTTCTCACTCCCCCTCCCCAGATTGTGTTTCTCACTCCCCCCGCCCCAGATTGTGTTTCTCTCTCTTCCCCCCCCCCAGCTTGTGTTTCTCTTCCCCCCCCAGTTTGTGTTTCTCTACCCCCCCCCCACCCAGATTGTGTTTCTCCTCCCCAGGCACCCCAGATTGTTTTTCTCTCTCCCCCCCCAGATTGTGTTTCTCTCCCCCAGATTGTGTTTCTCTCCCCCAGATTGTGTTTCTCTCTCCCCCGATTGTGTTTCTCTCTCCCCCCCCGATTGTGTTTCTCTTCCCCCCCAGATTGTGTTTCTCCCCCCAGAATGTGTGTCTTTACCCCCCCAGATTGTGTTTCTTCCCCCTCAGTTTGTGTTTCTCTCCCCCCCAGTTTGTGTTTCTCTTCCGCACCCCCCCAGTTTGTGTTTCTCTTCCCCTCCCCCCCCCGATTGTGTTTCTCTTCCCCAGGCACCCCAGATTGTGTTTCTCCTCCCCAGCCCCCCCCAGGTTGTGTTTCTCTCTCCCCCCCAGATTGTGTTTCTCTCCCCCCCCCCCAGATTGTGTTTCTCCCCTCTCCCCCCCAGATTGTGTTTCTGCCCCTCCCCCCCAGATTGTGTTTCTCCACCCTCCCCCCCAGTTTGTGTTTCTCTTCCCCCGCCCCCCCAGTTTGTGTTTCTCTTCCCCCCCCCCCAGATTGTGTTTCTCTCTCCCCCCCCCCAGATTGTGTTTCTCCCCTCTCCCCCCCAGATTGTGTTTCTGCCCCTTCCCCCCAGATTGTGTTTCTCCACCCTCCCCCCCAGATTGCGTTTCTCTCCCCCCCCCAGATTGCGCTTCTCTCTCCCCCCCCCCAGATTGCGCTTCTCTCTCCCCCCCCAGATTGTGTTTCTCTCTCCCCCCCAGATTGCGCTTCTCTCTCCCCCCCAGATTATGCTTCTCTCTCCCCCCCAGATTGCGCTTCTCTCTCCCCCCCCAGATTGCGCTTCTCTCTCCCCCACAGATTGTGTTTCTCTCCCCCAGATTGTGTTTCTCTCCCCCAGATTGTGTTTCTCTCCCCCAGATTGTGTTTCTCTCTCCCCCCGATTGTGTTTCTCTTCCCCCCCACCAAGATTGCGCTTCTCCCCCCCAGCCCCCCAGATTGCGTTTCTCTCCCCCCCATTGTGTTTCTCTCCCCCCCCCAGATTGTGTTTCTCTCTCCCCCACAATTGTGTTTCTCTCCCCCCCCAGATTGTGTTTCTCTCTCTTCCCCACCCCCCAGATTGTGGTTCTCACTCCCCCTCCCCAGATTGTGTTTCTCTCTCCCCCCGCCCCAGATTGTGTTTCTCTATCTTCCCCCCCCCCAGATTGTGTTCCTCTCCCCCCCCAGATTGTGTTTCTCTCCCCCCCCAGATTGTGTTTCTCTCCCCCCCCCAGATTGTGTTTCTCTCCCCCCCCAGATTGTGTTTCTCTCCCCCCCCCAGGTTGTGTTTCTCTCCCCCCCCAGATTGTGTTTCTCTCCCCCCCCAGATTGTGTTTCTCTCCCCCCCCAGATTGTGTTTCTCTCCCCCCCCCAGATTGTGTTTCTCTCCCCCCCCGTTTGTGTTTCTCCTCCCCCAGATTGTGTTTCTCCCCCCCAGATTGTGTTTCTCCCCCCCAGATTGTGTTTCTCCCCCCAGAATGTGTTTCTTTACCCCCCCAGATTGTGTTTCTTCCCCCTCAGTTTGTGTTTCTCTCCCCCCCCCAGTTTGTGTTTCTCTTCCCCCCCCAGTTTGTGTTTCTCTTCCCCCCCAGTTTGTGTTTCTCTTCCACTCCCCCCGAGTTTGTGTTTCTCTTCCCCCCCCAGTTTGTGTTTCTCTTCCCCCCCAGATTGTGTTTCTCTCCCCCCCCAGATTGTGTTTCTCTCCCCCCCCGTTTGTGTTTCTCCTCCCCCAGATTGTGTTTCTCCCCCCCAGATTGTGTTTCTCCCCCCCAGATTGTGTTTCTCCCCCCAGAATGTGTTTCTTTACCCCCCCAGATTGTGTTTCTTCCCCCTCAGTTTGTGTTTCTCTCCCCCCCCCAGTTTGTGTTTCTCTTCCCCCCCCAGTTTGTGTTTCTCTTCCCCCCCAGTTTGTGTTTCTCTTCCACTCCCCCGAGTTTGTGTTTCTCTTCCCCCCCCAGTTTGTGTTTCCCTTCCCCCCCGAGTTTGTGTTTCTCTTCCCCCCCAGTTTGTGTTTCTCTCCCCCCCCAGTTTGTGTTTCTGTCCCCCCCCCAGTTTGTGTTTCTCTCCCCCCACCCCAGTTTGTGTTTCTCTTCCCCCCCCAGTTTGTGTTTCTCTCCCCCCCCAGTTTGTGTTTCTCTCCCCCCCCCTCAGTTTGTGTTTCTCTTCCCCCCACAGTTTGTGTTTCTCTTCTCCCCCCCCCCCAGTTTGTGTTTCTCTTCCCTCCCCCCAGTTTGTGTTTCTCTTCCCCCCCCCCCTCCCCCGAGTTTGTGTTTCTCTCTCTAATCATGACTCACGGACTTTCCAGATGACTTCCGTTGGCCCTGAAGCTGCCATCCTCCTAACCGGTAATGAAGCGATGCGTTCCGATTAGCGGAGTGACCAGCATTGCCCACGACTGCCAGGGTACTGCAAAATAGTGAACCGTGCAAACAAGGACCATTTCTCCCGGGTCACCAGCAGCAGCGCCCGGGAAACCAATTGCCCATTTCGGAGACTTCCGCCAAAAGCGGGGAGGTTGGCAACTCTGCAGCAGAAAGAGAAAGGAAGACTTAGAGAGCAGGAACCAAGGAGAGACATAATTAAAGGAAGACACCATTTTTTTGTCCTTGAGCAATGTTGGAGAGATGAGCCAGCGTACTATATAAAAAATACAGTTTGGAAAAGTAGTGTGTGGTTGTCCCCAGTGCTTTCATTGAGCACTGTATTCAAAATAACTAATCCCAAAACTACCTTTATCAAATCCTTTGAGATTTTTGTGACTTGTGTAAAATATTTCAAATAAACAAATGAAAAGCCTAATAAATGATAACTTGAACTAGCAGTATTTATATCCAGAACGTGCTGGTTTTGCAGTTTTTTTTATTAACAGTTTCACTGGGAAACATACACCTTTACAGCTAAAAGCATTTGTGTTCAACACATTATCATTCAACAACATCCCACTCATTTAAAAACCTTTCAGAAAGCCTTGAGGTCCAGATGAAAAATATAAACTACACACTCACACTATTTGCCAAAAACAGCAAATACTGGAGATACACAATAGATCAATCAGCATCTGAGTGGGAAAGAAAAGTTAACATTTTGGGTGTAACTGATCAGTTCTGATAAAATGTCCCACTCAAAATATTAGCCTATTTTCTCTTTCAGGTACCAATCAAACAGCAGTGCCTTTCCAACATTTTCTGGTTTTATTTCAAACTTCCAATATTTGATGTTTTTCTTTTTCTTTCTATATTCTAGCCTTAATTTTCTGAGTCTGCGCCAGTGGCAAGATATCAGAAATTCACGGGCGTGATGCTCACAATTTTCCAATGCAACGTGTGAGCTACCTCCTCACCAGCGCAGACTCAGAAAATGTACCTCTATTCACCTACACAGTTGCCTTAATTTTGTCAGGAAACAGTTTTACTTGTCTTCCATTCATCATCCCAAGGAAATCTGAGAGAGGAAAAGTTGGGAGTTTTGGGCTTTCTCTTTGGTGTTTCATTCTAACTACTGTGTAATTTATAAACAGCCATGCAGATGTGCCCACTGACCTGTGCATACAACAGTTCACTGACAAAGGACAGTGTATGTTTAAAGAGCTTAATTTAGAATTTTACCTCCCACGCAATGTGATAAGGATCATTACCAAAGCTAAAAGCACGAGGAAAATAAAAAGTGAGGACTAATATTCCCACATCTGTTTACATCTCTTGTAAACAGAACATTTAAACCAAATCCAAATATGAGACCAAAAAATCGAAAAATATAACTTATTTTTCTGAACATTTGGCATCGCCTTAGTTAAGAATTTTAAGAAATATGTTCTATTTTTAAGACATTCAATTTTATTGAACACTTTTGCCAGATGAAAAAAGTTGATTATATGTTTTTTTTTAATCTCCATAGCTTTGCACATGGTAAGTCAGAGAATATGGTCACTCTCTTACCAGTCTTTGATGTCTTCATTTGCTGTTTCTTTGTGTCTCTTCTGCTTCTCTCTCCTTAACTCTCTTTGCTTCTCTTTATGTCCTTTTCTACTTTAGTATCTGCCTTTTTCTATCTTTTCTTTTGCGTGGGAAGTGGTGGGTATTATGGTGGGGAAATGAGCCACCATTGTCTGCATGCTGCATTTGGAGTGAGGTTGTCCTCGCCCCTAGAACCCCCTCCCTTACTCCCATTGCATCCCCTACCCCTTCAACTTCCCACTATTTCCTCCCGTTCTTTCTATTCACTCAACCTCTGTATCTTCCCATTCCCCTTGCATCACTGTCACTTACTTCACCCTTAACCCTCCATCCAATCCCACTTGTTGCCCTTAAGCGCAGAAGCCCATCTATCTGTTTGTCTGTCTTTCTCATATATGTCGCGCTCTCTTTCTCTTTCTCTCTCTCTCTTTCTCTGACTCTCTTTCTCTCTCTTTCCCTCTCTAGCTCTTTCCTTCTCTCTATCTTTCTCCTTTTCTCTTTCTCTTTCTCTCTTTTCCTCTCTCCTTTTTTTCTCTCTCTCTATTCCTCTCTCTCTCCATTACTCTCTTTCTTTCTCTTTCCCTCTCTTTGTCTCTTTCTCACTTTCTTTCTCATTCTCTTTATCTTTCTTTCACACTCTTTCTCACTCTCTTCTCTCTCTTCTCTCTCTCTCTCTCCCGCTTTCTCAGTCTCTCTTTCTATTTCCCTGTCTTTCTCTCGATTTCGCTCTCTTTCTAGGAACATAGGACGATAGGAACAGGAATAGGCCATATAGCCCCTCAAGCCTGTTCTGCCATTCAATGAGATAGATCATGGCTGATCTCTGACCTAACTCCATATACCCGCCATAGCCCTTTATCCCTTAATACCTTTGGTTAACAAAAATCTATCAATCTCAGATTTAAAATTAACAATTGAGCTGGCATCAACTGCCATTTGCTGAAGAGAGTTCCAAACTTCTACCACCCTTTGTGTGTAGAAGTGTTTCCTAACTTCACTCCTGAAAGACCTGGCTCTAATTTTTAGATTATGTCCCCTAGTCCGAGACTCCCCAACCAGCGGAAATAGTTTCTCCCTATCTACCCTATCAGTTCCCCTTAATATCTTGAAAACTTTGATCAAATCAACCCTTAATCTTCTAAGTTCCAGGGAATACAACCCTAGTTTGTGTACTCTCTTCTCATAATTTAACCCTTGGAGTCCAGGTATCATTCTAGTAAATCCACGCTGCACCCCCTCCAAGGCCAATATGTCCTTCCTAATGTGCGGTGCTCAAAACTGAACACAATATTCAAGGTGTGATCTAACCAGGGCTTTGAACAGTTCTCTCTTTCTTTCTCTCGCTTTGTCTCTCTTTCTCTCGTTTTCCCTCTCTCGCTTCCTCTTTCTTTCTCAATCTTTTTCTCTCTATCTCTATCTGTCTCTCTTTCTCTTATTCTCTATCTCACTTTCTCAGTCTCTCTCACTCTTTCCATCTCTTTCTCTGTCTTTCTCTCTCTCCCTCTACCTTTCGCTCTCTTTCTCTCTCTTTCCCTTTCCCTCTCGCTTTCTCTTGCTCTTTCTCTCCCTCTTTGACTCTCCTTCTCTCTCTTTCACTTTCTCTCTCTCATTTCTCTCTCTCTTTTCATCTCAGTCTCTTGCTCTCTCGCTCTTTCTCTTTTTCACTCTCTTTCAGACTCCCTCTTTCTCTCTCCCTCTCTTTCTCTCTCTCTTTCTAATTCTTTCCCTCTCTTATTCTTTCCCTCTTTTTTGACCTCACTTTCTCTGTCTCTCTCTTTCACTCCCTCTCTCTCTCTTTCCCTCCATCTCTTTTTCTCTCCATCTCTTTCTCTTTGTATCCCTCTCACTCTCTCTATCCCTCTTTCATTCTTTCCCTCTCTTTCTCACTGTTTTTCTCTTCCCCTTTCTCTCTCTCCATCTCCCTATCCCTTTCTCTCTCTCTTTCACTCCCTAGCGCTCTCGCACTTTGAGCTCTCGCTCTCTCTCTCTTTCTCTCTCTCTCTCTTTCCCTCTTTCATTCTTTCCCACTCATTCTCTCTTTTTCTCATTCTCTTTCACTCCCTCTCTCTCCTTCTCTTTCTCTTTGTATCTCTCTCGCTCCCTCTCTTTCCCTCTCTCTATCTTTCTCTGTCTATCCCTCTTCCATTATTTCTCTCTCTCTCTTCTCACTCTCTTTCTCTCCCTTTCTTTCTTTCACTCCCTAGCTCTCTCTCGCTTTGCTCTCTTTCTCTCTCTCTTTCTTTCTCACTCTTTCATTCTTTCCCACTCATTCTCACTCTCTTTCTTACTCTCTCACAGTCTCTCTTTCTCCTTCTCTCTTTCTTTCTTCCACTCTTTCACTCCCTGTCTCTCTCTTCCTTTTTCTCTTTATCTTTCTCTCTCTCTTTTTCATTCTTTCCCACTCTTTCTCTTTCTCTGACTTTCTCTTTCCCTCTCCTTCATTCTTTCCCACTCTTTCATTCTTTCCCTCTTTTTCTCTCTTTCTCACTCTCTCTTACTCTGACTCTTATTCTCTCTTCCCCTTTCTCTCTCTCCATCTCCCTATCCCTTTCTCTCTCTCTTTCACTCCCTAGCACTCTCACACTTCGCGCGCTCTCTCTCTTTCTCTCTTTCCCTCTTTCATTCTTTCCCACTCATTCTCTCTTTTTCTCATTCTCTTTCACTCCCTCTCTCTTTCACTCTCTCTATCTCCTTCTCTTTCTCTTTGTATCCCTCTCTTTTCCACTCTCTATCTTTCTCTGTCTATCCCTCTTTCATTATTTCTCTCTCTTTCTTCTCACTCTCTTTCTCTCCCTTTCTTTCTTTCACCCCCTAGCTCTCTCTCGCTTCGCTCTCTTTCTCTCTCTCTTTCTTTCTCACTGTTTCATTCTTTCCCACTCATTCTCACTCTTTCTTACTCTCTCTCAAATTCTCTCTTTCTCCCTCTCTCTCTTTCTCTCTCTTTCTTCCACTCTTTCACTCCCTGTCTCTCTCTTGCTTTTTCTCTTTATCTTTCTCTCTCTCTCTCTTCCTCTCTTTCTCTTTCTTTCCCTCCCTTTCATTCTTTCCCACTCTTTCTCTTTCTCTCGCTTTCTCTTTCCCTCTCCTTCATTCTTTCCCACTCTTTCATTCTTTCCCTCTTTTTCTCTCTTTCTCACTCTCTCTTACTCTGACTCTTATTCTTTCTTACCCTTTCGCGCTCTCTTTCTCTCTTTCACTCTCTCAGTCTTCCTGTCTCTTTCTCTATCCCTCTCTTTCATTCTTTCCATCTCTTTCTCTCTCTCTCATTTTCTCTCTTTCCCTTTCATTCTTCCCCCTCTCCCTCTTTCTCACTTCCTCTCTCGCTTTCCCTCTCTGTCTTTCTCTCTATATTCCTCTTCCATTCTTTCTCTCCCTTTCTCTCTCTTCTCGCTCTCTCTTTCTCTCCCTTTCTTTCTCTTTCACTCCCTAGCTCTCTCTCGCTTTGCTCTCTTTCTCTTTCTCTTTCTTTCTCACTCTCTTTCTCTTTCATTCTTTCCCACTCATCTCTCTCTCTTTCTCTCTCTCTCTCTCTTTCTCTCTTTCATTCTCCCGCTCTTTCACTCCCTATCTTTCTCTTGCTTTTCCTCTTTATCTTTCTCTCTTTCTCTCTCTCTTTTTCTCTCTTTGTTTCTCTCTCCCTCTTTCTTTTCTCCCTCTTTCTTTCCCTTTCTCTCGCTCGCTCCTTCTCGCTCTCTTTTCTCTCACTTTCTTTCATTCTCTCCCTCTCTGTCTCTATCTCTCGCGTTCTCTCTCTCTTTCCCACTTTCATTCTTTCCCTCTCTTTCTCACTCTTTCTGCCTCTCACTCTCTCTCTCTCTTTTTCACTATCTCTCTCCTTCAGTCTCCCTTTCTCTCCTTTTTCTCTCGCTCCCTTTCTCCCTTTCTTTCTCTTTCCTCCCTCTCTTTCCCTTTCCTCCCTCTCTTTCCCTTTCTCTCACTCTCTTTCTCTTGCCCAATTTCTCTCTCTCTTTCCTTCTTTCAGTCTCTTTCATTCTTTCCCTCTTTCTCGCTCTCTCTTTCTCGCTCTCTTTTTCTCTTTCACTTTGTCTTCCTCTCTTTTTCCCTCTTTCTTTCTCTTTTGCACTCTCTCACTTTCTGTCTCTCGTTCTCTCTCTTTTTCACTATCTCTCTCTTTCAGTCTTTTCTCTCTCTCTGACTCTTTCTCTCCTTTTTCTCTCTTGCTCTCTATTTCCCTATCCCGCTTTCTCTTTCTCTCTCTGGCTCTCTCTTTCTCTTTCAGTCCCTATCTCTCTCTCTCTCTCTCTCTCTCTCACTCTCATTCACTCTCTCTCTTTCTCTCTTTCTTTCACTCTCTTTCTCACTGTCTCTCTGTCTCTCTCTCTTTCCCTCTTTCATTCTTTCCCTCTCTTTTTCTCTCACTCTCTATCTCCCTATCTCTTTTTCTCTCTCTCCCTATCTCTCTTTCTCTCTCTCTCCCTATCTCTCTTTCCCTTTCTCTCTTTCTTTCCCTTTCTCTCGCTCTCTCTTTCTCTTGCTCAATTTCTCTCTCTCTTTCGCTCTTTCTCTTTCACTCTCTTTCATTCTTTCCCTCTTTCTCACTCTCTTATTCTCTCTCTTTCTCTTTTTCACTTTTTCAGTCTTCCTCTCTCTTTCCTTCTCTTTCACTCTCTCTGTCTCTCAGTCTTTCCTTTTCACTAGCTGTCTCTTTCAGTCTCCCTGTTTTTCTCTCTCTCTCTCTCTGACGCTTTCTCTCCTTTTTCTCTCTCTTTCCATCTTTCCTTCTTTCCCACTTTCTTTCTGACTCTCTATTTCTCTCTTTCAGTCTCCCTCTCTTTTCTCTCACTCTCCTTTTCTCTCACTCACTCACTCTCTCTATCTCCCATCTCTTTATCTCTTTCCCTCTCCTTTTTTCCACTCTCTCTCTTTCTCCCTCTCTTTCTCTCGCTCTCTTTCTCTTGCTCTCTCTTGTTCAATTTTTCTCTCTCTTTCGCTCTTTCATTCTTTCCCTCATTCTCATTCTCTCCCTTGCTGTCTTTTTCACTTTCAGTCTTCCTCTCCCTTTCTCTTTCCCTCTCTTTCATTCTTTCACTTTCGCTCTCTCTCACTCTCTCTGTCTATCTCTCGCTCTCACTTCTTCACTATCTCTCTCTTTCAGTTTTTTCTCTCTCTCTCTCTGAATCTTTCCTTTTCTCTCCCTCTCTCTCTCCCTCTCCCTAGCCCGCTTTCTCTTTCTCTCTCTCTCTCACTCCCTAACTCTCTCTCTCTCTTTTGCTCTCTCTCTTTATCTTTTTTTCCCTCTCTCTTTCTCTCTGTCTGTCTCTCTTTCTCATGCTCTCTTTCTCTCGTGCTCTCTCTCTTTCCCTCTTTTCTTCTTTCCCTCTCTTTCTCACTTTCTCTGTCTCTTGCTCTCTCTTTCTCTTTCACTATCTCTCTCTTTCAGTCTCCCTCTCTTTCTCTTTCTCTTGCTTTGTATCTCGTTATCTCTTTTTCTCTTTCCCACCCTTTCTTTCTTTCCCTTTTTCTCTTTCTCTCGCTCTTTCTCTTTCACTTTCATTTTTTCCTTCTTTCTTATTCTTTCTCAATCTCTCTCTCATTCTCTTTTTCACTCTGTCTTCCTCTCTTTCCCTCTCATTCTTTCCCTCTTTTTCGCTTTCTCACTCTCTTCTCTGTCTCTCGCTCTCTTTTTTCACTATCTCTCTCTTTTTCAGTCTCCCTCTTTTTCTCTCTCTTTCTCTGACTCTTTCCCTCCATTTTCTCTCTCGCGTTCTCTCTTTTGCTCTTTCTCTTTCTGTCTCTCTGTCTCGCTCTCTTTCCCTTTCATTCTCTCCCACTCTCCCTTTCTCTCTCTCTCTCATTCTTACACTCCCTCTCTCTGCTGCTCTTTCACTCTTTCTCTCTCTTTCTCACTTTCTCTTCCTCTCTTTCATTCTTTCCCATTCTTTCTCTTTCTCACTCTCTCTCGTTCTCTCTCTCTCCCCTTTTCTCTCGTTCTATCTCTTTTTCTTTCTCGCTCTTTCTCTTGCTCTTTCTCTCACTTTCTCTTTCTCTCCCTCTTTCTTTCCCTCTCTCGCTCTCTTTCAGTCTTCCTCTCTTTCCCCCTCTTTCTCTCTCTCTCACGCTCCCTTTTTCACTATCTCTCTCTTTCAGTATCCCTCTTTTTCTCTCTCTTTCCCTCTCTGACTCTTTCCCTCCTTTTTCTTTCTTGCACTTTCTCTCTCTTTCTCTCTCTCTCACTCCCTATCTCTCTCTTTCACGCGTTCTCTTTCACTCTCCCTTTCTGTCTCTCTCACTCTCTTTCCCTCTTTCATTCTTTCCCACTCTTTCTCTCTCTCACTTTCTCTCTTTCTCCCATTCTCTCTTTCTCCCATTCTCTTTCTTTCTCTCTCACTCTTTCACTCCCTCTCTCTTGCTCTTTCTCTTTTCTCACTTTCTCTCTTCTCACTTTCTCTCCCTCTCTGTCTCTCTCACTTTCTTTCTTTCTGTTTCATTCTTTACTACTCTCTCACTCTCTTTCACTCTCTCTCATTCTCTCTTTCTCTCTCTCTTTCTTTCTCTTTCTCGCTCCTTCTCTTGCTTTCTCTCACTTTCTTTTCCCTCTCTGTCTTTCTCTCGCTCTCACTCTTTCTCTTTTTCTCTCTCTCTTTCATTCCGTATCTCTCTCTCATTCTCTCTCTCTTACCCTCTCGCTCTCTTTCAGTCTTCCTCTCTCTCTTTCTCTCTCCCCCCCCATTCATTCTTTCTCTCCCTTTCTTTCGCGCTCTCTCACTCTCTGTGACTCACTCTCTTTTTCACTATATCTCTCTCAGTCTCCCTCTTTCTCTTTCTGACTCTTTCCCATTTCTCTCTTGCGCTCTCTCTCTCTCCCCCTTTCTCTCTCTCTCTGTCTTCCTATCCTGCTTTCTCTCTTTCACTCCCATCTCTCTTTATCTCTCGCCCTATTTCTCTCGCTCTCTCTCCCTCTTTCTCTTTCATTTTTCCCACTCTCTCTCTCTCCCTCTCTTTCTCCCTTTGTCTCTTTCTCTCTCATTCCCTTTTTCTTGCTCTTTCTCTTTCTCCCTCTCTCTCACTCTTTCTTTCTCTCTTTTTGTCTCTTTCATTCTTTCCCACTCTCTCTCTTACTCTCTCATTCTCTCTCTCTCCCCTTTTCTCTTCTCTCTCTTGCTCTTTCTCTTGCTTTCTTTCTCTCACTCTCTCACTCTTTCCCTCTCTCTTTGTCTTTCTCTCTTGCTCTTTCTCTTTCTCTCTCTCTTTCACTCCCTCTCTCTCTCTCTCATTCTCTCTCTCTCTCACTCCCTATCTCCTTCTCTCATTCTCTTTCTCTCTCCCTCTCTTTCATTCTTTCCCACTCTTTTTCTTTCTCTCTTTTTTTCTCTTACTCCCCTTCAACTTAATGCACTTTCTGAAGTAGTTTTTCATTTGTGTTCTATAAAAAAGAAAAACAGGGGGAGAAAGGAGTCCATGACTGTTTTTGGGTGCCAAACTCATGTGGCGCCCCCAGCCTGCGTCCGCACTTGTGGGAAGGGTTAAGCTCCAAAATTGGTCCCCGTGCCCAATTAACATTGAATAAGCGGGCTGCCAGCACTACATGCGCTGTTCATTGTTGGCACGCCTGATGGGAAGCCTGACTATCACGTGTCCCTGATACTATTTAAATGCAGCCTACTCATTTTAAAAGGGAGGAGCCCTTTGATTGCCTCACACTGTAATCTGCCATGGAGACTTCAGAGATGCCAGTAACAGTGGCTTTGAGGGCCCCCAGATTCTCCAATGCTGCAGCTGGTGCGATTGGTCACCCTCGCTCTTCCCCATCTTCCTCATTATCTTCAGGCTCCTGCAGTTCTTCCACCCTAGGTGGTTCCAAGGGTTGGCTCTTTTGGAAGACAAAGTTATAGAGAATGCAGCAGATGATTATGGATTTGGAGACTCGATTCAGGACGTACTGCAGAACTCCTCTCAAACAGTCCAGGCAGCAGAACCTCTGCTTCAAAAGTCCGACGGTCTGTTCGATCAGAGCTCTGGTGGAGGCATGGCTTTGATTATAGTGCTCTTCAAGCTCTGTTCTCTGGTTCCTGACAGGAGTCATGAGCCACGTACTCAGGGGACTATCCAAGCAGCTAGCCTGACACCCCATAGTCTTGGCTGAATAGAAGGGGTATTGAGGATTGACGCAGGATGAAGACGTCATGTCTACTACAACAAAAACTTACATCTATATAGCACCTTTAACGTAGTAAAGTATCCCAAGGTGCTTCACAGGAGTGATCATCAAACATAATTTGACACCAAGCCACATAGGAGATATGAGGACAGGTGACCAAAAGCTTGGTCAAAGAGGTAGGTTTTAAGGAGAGTCTTAAAGGAGGAGAGAGAGGTAGAGAGGTTTAGGAAGGGAATTCCAGAGCTTAGGGCCTAGTCAGCTAATCAGGGATGCGCAAGAGGCCAGAATTGGAGGAGTGCAGAGATTGTAGGGCTTGAGGAGGTTACAGAGTTAGGGAGGGGCGAGGCATGGAGGGGTTTGAAAACAAAGATGAGAATTTTAATATCGAAGCATTGGCAGACTAGGAGCCAATGTAGGTCAGCGATCATAGCTGATGGGTAAATGGCACTTGCCAGGAAACCAGGCACAGACTTCCATGATGTGCTCCCTGTCATCATCCACCACCTGCACATTGAGGGAGTGGAATCCTTTCCTGTACACATACATGCCTGGATCTTGATGAGCACGCATGTAGGTGCAATTATTCTTTGCACTCTTGGGGATGCCTGCAATCCTTGTGAAGGCACTAGCTCGTTCGTCCTGCCTCGCCTGCTCCATGGGAAAAGAGATGAAGTCGTTCCTCCTGGAGCACAGAGCTTCAGTGACATCACTGATGACAAATCAGGCACTGGCACCAACAAATTTCAGAAATGGGTTTAAATCATTATAATATTTGAACTAGTTCTATGCTGAATTTAGGCAGGTCCCCCCGGACAACCAAGGGGCAACCACACCAAAATGGTGACCGATGCACTTCCGATGTATTTCAGTCACACATGATCACCAACAGAATTTGGTACTACTTGGACCTGTTCCACGCCTGAAAAACAGGTGAAACGAGATCCAATTTTGCCCCACAATGTCTTGATTCCTTTGGAGGAGGCTACCATGGGGATCCTTGCAAATAAGAGCATGGTTGAAGTAGGAGAAGGTGTCATCTCCCCCACGCTTAGGATTAGTACTATGCTGCTCTTATATCTTGGCCCCTTTCACACGCACTGCCACAGAGATATATATGTAACCACACAAACATCACATACAATATTGCAAGGAAAACTCTGATTCAATGCAGCTGCATTCTAATGTTTATTCCTTTTCTGTCATTTGTAATCCTGTTAGAGGAGCTGCCAGCATTAACAGTGGCCTAAAAAATAGACAGCATTTATTTTTCCTCTGATCAATATTTGCAAGCATCAGCACAGCTGCAGCCATGCTGGAGGATACAGTTAGTGAGTCTCAGTGCACAGGTAAGGAGGAGCAGGAACCTTCTGGTCACCAATGGCCCTCTGTACTTTCTCAAATTGGGCAGCCTTGATGGGCTGAGTAGGAAAGGAGATAAAAGTGCTGGCGATGCTGACCAATGCCTCAGTCACCTATTTGATGTATCTGTGGTCAACACACTAGCTGATACAGCAGTGGTAACCTGGCAGAGGCAGAAATGTGGGTGATGGTGATTTTGTCTGCTACCAGCAGTGCTTTGCCTATGTTGCAGGTGTCCTTGCAGCAGATGACAAACTACTGGCCCTCTGCTGATCCACAGTCACTAGCAGGTAGGTGTGCCAGGGCCTACAGTTGCAACTCGTGTGGCTCAGGTGGTTAGTGATCTTTCTGGCGTGCCTTCTTTCATCCTGTTCTATTTCAGCCATGAAATAATATGTTTGAGGTGCAATCAAATCAGCTCCTATCATTAACTTTCCTTTTACTATTTGTTGCCCCTGGACTATGCAGCTTTTACCCAAATGCCTTGTGTCTCTGTGAGCTCCTGTGAAAGTTGGTATTGGAAGAGTTCCTTTTCATGTGCCCTCTTTTTTTAATCTCTTCCTGTTCTATTGAAGTCCTGTAAATAATTCACTAACCGTTTGCTTTATGAGGACTTAGTGGGCAATAATGGTTATTGTTTTAGGCACATTGGAAAAAAAATTACTGTAACAGGTAACCAAAAATTGACCTCCAAAAAGTACATAATAAAAATGTCATAAATATTGAATAATTTGTAATGAAAACAATGCATCACTGAAAACATTGTAAAGCTCTGAATCCTGTTCCCCGTTAAAAGCTCTGTTGCACATACAGTTTTTCTTGTGCCCAATCACCTGGTGTTTTGTAGGCACAAAAGCCAGGAAATTGTGCCAGGTATTAATTTAAATATTTTTTCCATGCATTCTGAAGCTTTAATGAGACTACGGTATGAAAGGGTACATGGATGGAAAACTGTGCGGAATGCATGCCCAAATTCCTGATGTGCGTTTCTGGCACACAAAGCTCTGTGCCAGGAGCACTGAAGACAAAGATTTCACCTGAAATGTGCACTTGCTCTTCAGCACGCAAAAGGCGGTCGGTTGGAAAATCATATGCTGAACGATTAAGTGCAAAGCGAGCTGAAGTCCTGCCCATCCAATTTTTTCAATTCCCCTTTGTCTGCTGCACCTGCGCAATTGGCACAACTGAGCAGAGAATTGACCACAGTGTCAACTCAATTTCAAACAGGCACAAGTCCACGACTCAAAACCGACAATAAGTTGGCACTAGATTGTCAATATCGCTTCGCAAGGCCACAAGGATAGTGGGTGGCATGCAGTGAAATAGCAAAATCCTGATCCCTGTGGCGTTAAGCTGTCTGGATCTCTTCATGATACTCTTCATAATAATTAGCGATTATAGTATCAACTACCTATTGGTTTGAAATTATATTTTTATTGATCAAGACGAGACTTCAACAATATTGTGCAGCACAGGACAACATCCTCGGATTGTAAAATGAGTGTGTATGGCAGAAGCTAATGTCTTCTATAGCGAGGGATAACTCACACTCTAGGATATGTTGGAATAGCCAAGGACAACGACAGCACATTCCAGAATGAGAATTTGTTGCACGTGGCAATCCTTCCTGTCCCAGAATGAGTTTGTGCATCACAGAGCACTGTCCTCGCCATTCATTGGAGACTAAATTACAGCCTGAATTCAAGATGATGGTTCATGTTTGTTAGTAGAGTTTAATGGTCTCTATTTGTATCAGCAGCAATTATGATCATATTATAATTTACAGATTGATGAAAAGGCCAATTAAAGTTTACAAAGCTAAAGGGCAGCAAATGATATTGCTAAGCAACAGCATGCCTAACAAATAAGGACATGATGTATTTCTATAGCATTGCAGATTGCCAGGGTAATCTGTACAAATAACTGCAAATATCATTGTTACCTTGTACTGAAGACAACTTGGTCATCTTTCAACAATGTTTAATACCACATTGCAGAAGCAAACTTTTTAATGCAATTTGTAAATTCAGATGAAAACAAGCTAAATGCAGCAAATAGAGAACAGTGGGACAAAGTATTCTGATAACAACTTTAAGAAAAAAAACAAGACTTGAATTTATATAGCGTCTTTCATGATCTCAGGATGTCCCAAAGCACTGAACCCACAATCTTCTGACTCAGAGGTGAGAGTGCTACCACTGAGCCATGGCTGACACTTTTGAAAGCATTACTAATCTAGGAGCAATTTTTGTTTGTATCAAAGTCTAATTTTTAGAATATAATGAACAAAACTCAGATTGGCTTAATATCCCATTAGCCAGTAGACTCACCACTTCCTTCTCAGCCACATGTTCCCAGTCTGAGTTTGATTCTTGGGGCTGCCCATCACTTCAGTTCCACCAGCCTTAGTTATGGCGAGCTTTGTCCAATATTGGGTGGATGGATGTTGTGGGGTTTGAAACCTTGAAAGTAAATTGTGAAATTAACATCTTAGCATCTATGCAAAGAGATTGTTCTTTCGCTTCACTCTCTCATCTAAAAATGTCTGCTTACCTGAGGTGAATGATCACCCCGCCACAGAGGGTTCCAAATTTTCAATGTTTAAAAATGAAATACTTCAGATTACTTGGAGGATGTAGCACTGGATACCTTTTTGTGCCCTTTGACAACTCCAGACCTAACTGTGTATAACATCCCAAAATTTTAGGCAACAAACTGGGTGATAAACGAATGCCCTCTTCACATCACAGTCCTGCCACTAGCAGCAGGCCCCGTTTTAATGTCATTCTGTACGGCCGCAGAGTTACCACCGCAGGACATGGGTTTGCCAGCAGTGCCAGAGGTGCAGCACCAGTTGTGGCAAATGGAAACAGTTGTCGCAGGCTGCCACTTTTCTCTTTGCATGCAAGCTGAGTACAAACTAGCAGGCACATCAGACATTAATTGTTTTTAATGATATTTCAGATTAAAACATACAAAATATTGCAATGTCCAGGATTGGACCAATAAGTGGCAAGTAGCATTTGCGCCAGACAAGTGCCAGGCAATAGCCATCACCAACAAGAGACAGTCTAACCCCTCCCCTTGACATTCAACGGCATTACCATCGCTGAATCCCCCACCATCAACATCCTGGGGGTCACCATTGATCAATAACTCAATTGGACCAGCCACATAAATACCGTGGCTACAAGAGCAGGTCAGCGGCTAGGTATTCTGCGGTGAGTGACTCACCTCCTGACTCCCCAAAGCCTTTCCACCATCTACAAGACACAAGTCAGGAGTGTGATGGAATACTCTCCCCTAGTCTGGATGAATGCAGCTGCAACACTCAAGAAGCTCGACACCATCCAGGACAAATCAGTCCACTTGATTGGCAGTCCATCCACCACCCTAAACAACCATTCCCTCCACCACCGGCGCACCATGGCTGCAGTGTGTACCGTCTAGAGGATGCACTGCAGCAACTCGCCTAGGCTTCTCCAACAGCACCTCCCAAACCCGCGACCTCTACCACCTAGAAGGACAAGGGTAGCAGATGCATGGGAACACCATCATCTCCAAGTTCCCCTCCAAATCACACACCGTCCTGACTTGGACATATATCACTGTTCCTTCATCGTCGCTGAGTCAAAATCCTGGAATTCCCTACCTAACAGCACTGTGGGAGAACCTTCACCACGCGGACTGCAGCGGTTCAAGAAGGCGGCTCATCACCACCTTCTCAAGGGCAATTAGGGATGGGCAATAAATGCTGGCCTTGCTAGCGATGCCCATATCCGCAGAATGAATTTTAAAAAAGAACAATTTTTGTTTGCTTTAAATGTTATACAGTTCTGCAATGCTGTGTTTACTTTTTCCATTCTGTATTCACACTAACTTTATCACTAAAATTATTGTCAGTAGGACTATCACACCCATCGGCTTGTTCTGGTTGTCAGTTGGGACCGTGAAGTATGGCCGCTGTAGGCTGTGGACAGTTTTATGAAAGTAACAATTAAGAACATGATCAACTGTACACACTGGGTGCATTTATGTCTTAGCTCTTCCGGCAGAGATTTATGCTACAGGATTGCATGCCGAGAATTTCGGGAATGTGCGTCCACTTTGATGGAAACACGTATCAAAAAATGGCCCTGCACCCAAATTCCCGATATACGCTCCCAGCACACAAAGCCTTTGAAAGAGCAATGATGAAAATAAATGCTCGGCAAAATTTCAGCGGGAATAATATACTTTTTAATTCAAAGTTGCTGAAGTGAAATTTTCTGATAATTCATATTTGTTAGGGACTGAATTCTGACATTGCTATATTATGAAACATTGCTTATTTCAAAATATTGGATAATTTGAGAGGTTTTTTAAGTACAAAAAAAGCAACTTTGAATTATGAGCTGTCGACTATATTTTTTCTTCAATTTATTTTCAATGCATGTCAGTATTTGGCCAATAGAGGGTGCTGCACAACATCAATACAACAGGGTAGGTATTTTCTTCTCGAGAGGGAATGATGAGCTGACATCAGAATATTTTACAATGCAGTATTATTCATTGGAATTACTAACAACTGAACTAAACAGTGATCCGCATGCAGTGGCATGCTTCTAAGGATAGTTTCAACGGTGCTTTAAGAAGTAGGATATGATTTGAAATAATACTATGTCTTAAACTGCTGTAAGTTGACATAAAACATAATTAGATGCAATTGACATAAGGCAGTTTCATTTTTAATCATGTAGAAAACCAATCCAAGATCGTTCTTATTTAGAATTTTCTCCCTCCTCTCCTGAAGACTTTACCAGGGTATGGTTCCACAGCACAGGTGATCATTCTTCCTGAGTGTTGGCAGCCTGTTCATTTGTAAGGGGCAACACAGCCAAACCAATGCTGTCTGTCATGCAGCTTTTATTATTGGCTGTGCAGTAGTTAAAATTATCACTATCCTAAATTTTGCAGTGTCCTGGATTATTTTCCAGTGCCACAGAAACAGGGAGCCCATCCTCACTGCTCTGAAATCGGAGTAGACCCAGCGATGTGCCTGTGCTGCTCATCAGCTTTTTACGACAACTAAAATTTCTGATAGGGCCCACAATTTTTGTTTTCTAAAAGAGATTTAAAGGCACGATAGCAAGCTGTGTGTTATGCTATTTTCCACGATTTTCTCTCTTTTCTGAAGATGGTGATTTCATGCTGGGGTAAGATTCCACAGATATCAGATGCCCTTTGGTGCCTTCTCCAAGTTGCCATTCTTCATGTGTGACCCTGGACAGTGGGCATGCTATTTGATTGTGGAGGAGAGTCAACCCAGCCCAGCATTCTTCCATCCGCAACTGACAACCTGACAATCGCATACCCACCAAATGGTGGGCATCTTGTCACAAATTTGCAACTTTAAAATGCAAATTTACTACATAATGATTACACATTAAAAATAAGAAAATTGAACTTGGGGGTAGAGCTGCCTGGATTCTTTTTAGTTTGAGTCGGTCATGGCAAGCTTCTCCCCTCACTCAGACCTGCATGTGAAAGCATAGTGTTTTCTTTTAGGTCCCGGTGCTATTTCAACCAGGGCCGTTCTCCCCTTGTTGTTGTAATGGCCTTGGCTAGATCTCTCTCATTCCCATTGCCCTTTAGAGGCCCTGTCCCCTCCTACCCCTTTTCTACGCTCCTTCAGAAGCCCGCTCTCATCTGCTTTCTGAGCTCCTTCAATGACTCTGTCCCTATACAGCCTTCCAGGTCCCTGCTCCCATTGGGCCATATCAGCGGCCTGCTTTCTTCCCATCCAGATTCATTCTCCAGGTCCAGACAACAGAGAAACAGAGCACGAGAGGCAAGAAAAAAGAAGAGAATGAGAAACAGAAGAGAGGGTGATTCAAAAGAGGAAAGCAAGGGCAAGCAAAACATAAAAGAAACTTAAACTTAACTGGACCAACCACATAAATACCGTGGCTACAAGAGCAGGTCAGAGGCTGGGTATTCTACAGCAAGTGACTCACCTCCTGACTCCCCAAAGCCTTTTCACCATCTACAAGGCACAGGTCAGGAGTGTGATGGAATACTTTTCACTTGCCTGGATGAGTGCAGCTCCAGAACACTCAAGAAGCTCGAGACCATCCGCCCGCTTGATTGGCACCCCATCCACCACCTTAAATATTCACTCCATCCACCACTGGCGCACCGTGGCTGCAGTCTGTACAATCTACAAGATGTACTGCAGCAACTCGCCAAGGCTTCTTCGACAGCACCTCCCAAACCCGCGACCTCTACCACCTAAAAGGACAAGGGCAGCAGGCGCATGGGAACACCACCACCTGCATGTTCCCCTCCAAGTCACACACCATCCTGACTTGGAAATATATCCCCGTTCCTTCATCGTCGCTGGGTCAAAATCTTGGAACTCCCTACCTGGCAGCACTGTGGGAGAACCTTCACCACACAGACTGCAGTGGTTCAAGAAGGTGGCTCACCATCACCTTCTCAAGGGCAATTAGGGATGGGCAATAAATACAGGCCTTGCCAGCGACGCCCACATCCAATGATTGAATTTTTTTTTAATTAAAAAGACAATCAGAAAAGGAGAAAGTTAGCAACCAGAAAAGGGGGGATAGAGACATAGATTGAGAGAACAGACCAAAAAGGAGAGACAGCAAAGCAGAAAATGATAGTGAATCAGAAAAGGAGAGGGGAAAATGAGCCAAAAAGTTTAGAGTTAAAGATCAAACCAGAAGAAGAGAGAGAAATAGAAGAGGAGAAAGGGAAAAGCAGAAAAGGAGAGAGAAATAAACAGAAAAGGAGAGAGAAATAGAAGAGAAACGAGAATAGGATGAGAGAGAAAGAGAGAGAAACAAGGGAGAGCAAAGAGAAGAGAAAGGCAGGAAGTGAGAAAGAGAATCAGGTAGTAGGAAGGAGGAGAGATGGAGAGAAACAGAAGATAGAAACAAGCGATGGAAGAGAGATTTATTAAAAACTTACCAGTATCAATATCATGAGTTAGAGGCAGGCACTTTCCATCCTGTAACCAGAACCCTCTGCAGACACTCTCCTTCCTTCACTCTTGGTTCTTTCCCTTTTGCAGTTAGGGGTTTTTGCTCTCACTCCTACACCCAAAGCACTCGCTCTCTCTCACTCGCCTGCACTCAGTGAGTTCTTCAAACACTCTGTAGTTTCAGTCTCTCCTTCGCTCAGATATTCAATTGAACCTCTCACTTTCCGCACCTTTATAGTTTCCTTTATTTCTGTCTCAGGTTCTGTCCTCCAGCTTCAGCAGGGCCGTGCCTGACAAATTCGTGCACCCTGCTATGATTCTTCCCACTCTTTTTCTCTTCAACTACTGCACGCCTTTATTTATAATTTATTTTCCCAAACTGCTTTTTGTGCTCTTTGCTTTCAAGCTCCAATCATGGGCTCAAACTTCCTGATGTCAAATTGGCCCCCACCTATACTAAGCCTTCCGTTGCTCCAAAAAGACATTTCTGCTCTGATCCGTCATTATAATGTTTAACATTGGCACTCTACCCTCTCCAGATCCAGTTCACAGAGACACTGTTCGCCATCCAAGCCCCACTTTCTTCTCCTACTCTCACACTCACACTCTTCTTCTCTTGCCTCAATTTATCCTTGCACTCTTCTCCCCCTTCATAGGAACATAGGAACAGGGGTAGGCCATTCAGCCCCTCGTGCCTGCTCCGCCATTTGATAAGATCATGGCTGATCTGTGATCTAACTCCATATACCTGCCGTTGGCCCATATCCCTTAATACCTTTGGTTGCCAAAAAGCTATCTATCTCACATTTAAATTTAGCGATTGAGCTAGTATCAATTGTCATTTGCGGAAGAGAGTTCCAAACTTCTACCACCCTTTGTATGTAGAAATGTTTTCTAATCTCGCTCCTGAAAGGTCTGACTCTAATTTTTAGACTCTGCCCCCTACTCCTAGAATCCCCAACCAATGGAAATAGTTTCTCTCTATCCACCCTATCCTTTCCCTTTAATAGACTTATAAACTTCGATCAGATCACCCCTTAACCTTCGAAACTCTAGAGAATACAACCCCAATTTGTGTAATCTCTCCTCGTAACTTAACCCTTGAAGTCCGGGTATCATTCTAGTAAACCTACGCTGCACTCCCTCCAAGGCCAATATGTCCTTCCGAAGGTGCGGTGCCCAGGACTGCTCACAGTACTCCAGGTGCGGTCTAACCAGGGTTTTGTATAGCTGCAGCATAACTTCTGCTCCCTTGTACTCTAATCCTCTAGATATAAAGGCCAGCAATCCATTTGCCTTCTTGATTATTTTCTGCACCTGTTCATGACACTTCAATGACCTATGTACCTGAACCCCTATGTCCCTTTGGACATCCACAGTTTTTAACTTTTTACCATTTAGAAAGAACCCTGTTCTATCCTTTTTTGATCCAAAGTGGATGACCTCACATTTGTCTACATTGAATTCCATTTGCCACAATTTTGCCCATTCACCTAATCTATCAATATCGCTTTGTAATTTTATGTTTTCATCTCCACTGCTTACAATGCCACCAATCTTTGTGTCATTGGCAAACTTAGATATGAGACTTTCTATGCTTTCATCTAAGTCATTAATAAATATTGTGAATAATTGAGGCCCCAAGACAGATCCCTGCAGGACTCCACTAGTCACATCCTGCCAATGTGAATACTTACCCATTATCCCTACTCTCTGTCGCCTTTCGCTCAGCCAATTTCCTAACCAAGTCCGTACTTTTCCCTCGATTCCATGGGCTTCTAACTTAGCTAACAGTCTCTTATGCAGGACCTTATCAAATGCCTTCTGGAAGTCCATATAAATAACATCCATTGACATTCCCCAAACCACTACTTTAGTCACCTCTTCAAAAAATTCAATCAGGTTTGTCAGGCACGACCTACCTTTCACAAATCCATGCTGGCTCTCCCTGATTAACTGAAAATTCTCGAGGTGTTCAGTCACCCTATCCTTAATTATAGACTCCAGCATTTTCTCCACAACAGATGTTAGGCTAACTGGTCTATAATTCCCTGGTTCAATCCAGTTCAAACTCGTACTCATTCTCTACCTCCCATTTTTCTCTCAATTCAAGCTGGTACTCATCCAGGAAATGATGGCGCTTTCCTTCCATATCCCTTCTCAGGTAGTGCTGGCTAACTTCCCTCACCAAAAGCATCTCTCCCTGCTTCTCTCTTTCCCCCAAAGCACCACCCTCAGTTTCTGTCTTCTACCCTCTCCTCTTCAGTTCCCCTTCCCTCTCTCTTCTTTGTCGTCCATTTTCTCCATTCCTTCCTCTGTGCCACTCCTACCCAAGTTCTGCTGCTAATGGAAATTAAAAGTGTGAATTTCTGTTCTTAGAATCATAGAATCATGCAGCATAGAAGGAGACCCATCGTGCCAGTGCCGGATCTTTGAAAGAGCTATCCAATTAATCCCACTTCCCTGCTTTTTCCCCATAGCCCTGCAAATTTTTCCTTTTCAAGTATATATCCAATTCCCTTTTGAAAGTTACTGTTTAATCTGTTTCCACCACCCTTTCAGGCAGTGCATTCCAGATCATTACAACTTGCTGCATGAAAACAATTCTCTTCATTTCCCCTCTGGATCTTTGGCCAATTATCTCACTTCAAATCGCACCAAACTTGGGGAGGAGTGGCATTAGGAATGGGATTGATCCACACCGATTTTTGTCAGAAAACAGTGACATGGGCCAGGCGCCCAAAATACTGATATTGGCAATTGGCATGATGTGCTGAGTGCAGGGCAGTGTGGGTGGAAAACACCGAGTGTTGGAAAATGTGCACCAACGATGTGCAAGTCTCATCAAGGCCCCAAATCCCACCTAAATTAAAGGGCCTCCACATAATGTGGCAATATTGCCTGAGCAACACTCCAGTCACCAAGCATTTGTTTTCATTGGGCACTCGAGTGGAGGACCACTTAAAAAATTTTAAATCCTGAGTGGCTTTCTCCTCCTTGTAGGGCCACCCTCCCCCTTTATCGAGGCCTCCGATGGGACTTTGTGCCCATGCATGGGAAAAATAATAGTGGCGCAGTAAGCAGCCCTTTACAGGTTGCTGGTACTCAACATTCTGACCACCGATCGGCATAGGGTTCCCAGCACATCATGCACTACACACCAAGGGCAACACCAAAATACGAAGATAAAGTTTGAATACTGATAAAATTAAAAATCCCTGCAAAAATCTGAAATAAAAACAGAAAGTGCTGAAAATACACTGCAGATCTGTCAGTAAAAAGAAAAGGGTGTAGACACTTTGTCACAACTGGAGACTGCAAGGTGAGCAGACCTGCTGTATTTCTAGTTTTTCTGTTGGCATTTAAAATCAAGTGTTGATTTTTATCTTTGTGGTTGAGAGAAAATAAAAACTATATTAAAAATAAGCAATTTTGTGGGAGGCACTGAGATTATATCAGGTCTTAATAAAGGTTTTGTTTACTGTTGCAAAGACAGTAGACATGGGACAGGATTTTCCTCCGTCCACCATGACCCTGGCCCATTTGCCATGTAGAGCAGGCTGCTGGCAGTAACTCCACTCTACAGAGGTTGGAGTGACACGTAATGGCACAGAAATTTAGATTACATAGAACCTATAGCACAGAAACAGGCAATTTGGCCCAACTGGTCTATGCCGGTGTTTATACTCCACACAAGCCTTCTCCCTCTGTTAATTACCTCTTCCCACCCTGCCTGCGTATCCTTCTATTCCCTTCTTCCTCATGTATTTATTAAGCCTCCCCTTAAATGCATCAATACACTTCAAACACTCCACATGGTAGCGAGTTCCACATACTCACCGCTCAGAACTGGAAACTGCAAGATGTAAAGAAATTCCTTGTAAATTCTTAATTTAATCGATTAATGGATATCTTATATTTATGCCCCTTTGTTCTGGACTCACTCCATGTCCACCCTAATAAACCCCTTCATAATTTTAAATATCTCTTCACAGGTCTCTTCTTAGTCTTTTTTCGAGAAAAGAGCCCCAGCCTGCTCAATCTTTCCTGATAGTTGCATCCTCTCAATTTTGGTAACATCCATGTAAATCTTTTCTGCACTGTCTCCAGTGCTTCAATATCCCTTTTGTAGACTGGAGACCAGAACTGCACACAGTACTCCACGTGTGGTTTAACCAAAGTTTTGTATAAATGTAACATTACCTCCCTGAATTTGTATCCTATTCCTCCAGAAATAAACCCCAATACTTTGTTTGCACTCTTTATGGCCTTATCAAATTGTGTTGTTACTTTCAGTGATTTATGTATCTGTATTTCCAGATCTTTTTGCTCCTCTACCTCATTTACTTTCTTACCATCCAAGGAATAAGTGGCCTCCTTATTCCTCCTCACACTTTGCTATATTGGATTTCATTGACCATTTGTCCACCCACTTTGCAAGCCTGTTATGTCTTCCTGTATTTTGGTGCAGTCCTCTACATTATTAACTATACCCCCCCCCCCCCCCACGTATTTGTTATCACCTACAAATTTTGACACCATACCTCCAATTTCTGAGTCCAGATCGTTTATGTAAATGGTAAACAACAGTGTTCCCAGCACGGATCCCTGCAGGACACCACTTCCCACTTTCTGCCATAGAATCATAGAATTGATACAGCACAGAGGAAAGCCATTCATCCCATCAAGCCTGTGCCAGCTCTTTATAAGAGCAGTCCAGTTAGTCGCATTCCCCCGCTCTTTCCCTGTAGCCCTACAAATTTTTTCTCTTCAAATATTTATCCAATTCCTTTTTGAAAGCCGCAATTGAATCTGTATCCACCACCCTTTCAGGCAGCGCATTCCAGATCATAACTACTCGCTGTGTAAAAACGTTTTTCCTCAAGTCACCTTTGCTTCTTTTGCCAATCACCTTAAATCTATGTCCTCTGGTTCTTGACCCTTCCGCCAATGGGAACAGTTTCTCTTTATTTACTTTATCTGAACATTTCCATCAAATCTCTTCTCAACCTTCTCTGCTTTAAGGGAAACAACCCCAGCTTCTCCAGTCTATCCACATAACTGAAATCCCTCATCCTTGGAACCAGTCTAGTAAATATTTTCTGCACCATCTCAAAGGCCTTCACATCCTTCCTAAAGTGCGGTGCCCAGTATTGAACACAATACTCCAGTTGTGGCCGAACCAGTGTTTTATAAAGGTTCAACATAACTTCCTTGCTTTTGTACTCTATGCCTCTGTTTATAAAGCCTAGGATCCCGTATGCTTTTTTAACTGCTTTCTCAACCTGTCCTGCCACTTTCAAAGATTTGTGCACATATACCCCCAGATCTCTCTGTTCCTGCACCCCCTTTAGAATTGTACCATTTAGTTTATTTTGTCTCTCCTCGTTCTTCCTGCCAAAATATATCACTTTGCACTCCTCTGTATTAAATTTCATCTGCCATGTGTCCGCCCATTCCTCCCAGCACAGATCCCTGCTGGACACCACTTTCTGCCAGCCCGAGAAACTTCCATTAACTCCTACCCTCTGTTTTCTGTTTTGTAGCCACCTTTCAATCCATTCTGCCACTTGACTCCTGACTCCACACACCCTGACCTTTGTCATTAGTCTCTTATGTGGCACCTTATCAAAAGCCTTCTGCAAGTTAATGTCAACCAACATCCACTGCATTGCCCCTTCTTTCTGTTATTTCTTCAAAGAATTCAATAAGGTTGGCTCAACATAGAAACATAGAAAATAGGAGCAGGAGTAGGTCATTCGGCCCTTCGAGCCTGCTCCGCCATTCAATATGATCATGGCTGATCCTCTATCTCAATACCATATTCCCGTGCTCTCCCCATACCCCTTGATGCCCTTTGTGTCCAGAAATCTATCTAGCTCCTTCTTAAATATATTCAGTGACTTGGCCTCCACAACCTTCTGTGGTAGAGAATTCCACAGGTTCACCACCCTCTGAGTGAAGAAATTTCTCCTCATCTCAGTCCTAAATGTCCTTCCCTGTATCCTGAGACTGTGACCCCTCGTTCTGGACCCCCCAGCCAGGGGAAACATCCTCCCTGCATCCAGTCTGTCCAGCCCTGTCAGAATTTTATATGTTTCAATGAGACCCCCTCTCATTCTTCTAAACTCAAGTGAATACAGGCCGGGTCGACCCAATCTCTCCTCATACGACAGTCCTGCCATCCCAGGAATCAATCTGGTGAACCTTCGTTGCACTCCCTCGATGGCAAGTGTATCCTTTCTTAGGTTAGGAGAACAAAACTGCACACAATACTCCAGGTGTGGTCTCACCAAGGCCCTGTATAACTGCAGTAAGACATCCTTGCTCCTGTACTCAAATCCTCTTGCAATGAAGGCCAACATACCATTTGCCTTCCTAACTGTTTGCTGCACCTGCATGTTTGCTTTCAGTGACTGGTGTACAAGGACATCCAGGTCCCCTTGTACATCAACATTTCCCAATCTATCACCATTTAAATAATACTCTGCCTTTCTGTTTTTCCTTCCGAAGTGGATAACTTCACATTTATTCACATTATACTGCGTCTGCCATGTATTTGCCCACTCACTCAATTTGTCTAAATCGCCTTGAAGCCTCTTTGCATCTTCCTCACAACTCACATTCCCACCTAGTTATGTGTCGTCAGCAATCTTGGAAATATTACATTTGGTTCCCTCATCCAAATCATTAATATATATTGTGAATAGCTGGGGCCCAAGCACTGATCCCTGTGGTACCCCACTAGTCAATGGCTGCCAACCCGAAAAAGACCCATTTATTCCTATTCTCTGTTTCCTGTCTGTTAACCAACTTTCAATCCATGCCAGTATATTATCACCAATCCCATGTGCTTTAATTTTGCACACTAACCTCTTATGTGGGACTTTATCAAAGGCCTTCTGAAAATCCAAATAAACCGCATCCACTGGTTCTCCCTTATCTATTCTACCAGTTACATCCTCAAAAAACTCCAGTACATTTGTCAAACATGATTTCCCTTTCATAAATCATAGGAACATAGGAACAGGAGTAGGCAATTCAGCCCCTCTTGTCTGCTCCGCCATTTGATAAGATCATGGCTGATCTGTGATCTAACTCCATATACCTGCCTTTGGCCCATATCCCTTAATACCTTTGGTTGCCAAAAAGCTATCGATCTCAGATTTAAATTTAGCAATTGAGCTAGTATCAATTGCCATTTGCGGAAGAGAGTTCCAAACTTCTACCACCCTTTGTGTGTAGAAATGTTTTCTAATCTCACTCCTGAAAGGTCTGGCTTTAATTTTAGACTGTGCCTCCTACTCCTAGAATCCCCAACCAGCGGAAATAGATTGTCTCTATCCACCCTATCTGTTCCCCTTAATATCTTATAAACTTCGATCAGATCACCCCTTAACCTTCGAAACTCCAATTTGTGTAATCTCTCCTCGTAACTTAACCCTTGAAGTCCGGGTATCATTCTAGTAAACCGACGCTGCATTTCCACCAAGGCCAATATGTCCTTCCGAAGGTGCGGTGCGGTGCCCAGAACTGCTCACAGTACTCCAGGTGCGGTCTAACCAGTGTTTTGTATAGCTGCAGCATAACTTCTGCCCCCTTGTACTCTAGTCCTCTAGATATAAAGGCCAGCATTCCATTAGTCTTACTGATTTATTTTCTGCACCTGTTCATGACACTTCAATGATCTATGGATCTGAACCCCGAAGTCCCTTTGGACATCCACAGTTTTTAACTTTTTACCATTTAGAAAGTACCCTGTTCTATCCTTTTTTGATCCAAAGTGGATGACCTCACATTTGTCTACATTGAATTCCATTTGCCACAATTTTGCCCATTCACCTAATCTATCAATATCGCTTTGTAATTTTATGTTTTCATCTACACTGCTTACAATGCCACCAATCTTTGTGTCATTGGCAAACTTAGATATGAGACTTTCTATGCTTTCATCTAAGTCATTAATAAATATTGTGAATAATTGAGGCCCCAAGACAGATCCCTGCAGGACTCCACTAGTCACATCCTGCCAATGTGAGTACCTACCCATTATCCCTACTCTCTGTCGCCTTTCGCTCAGCCAATTTCCAAACCAAGTCCGTACTTTTCCCTCGATTCCATGGGCTTCTATCTTAGCTAACAGTCTCTTATGTGGACCTTATCAAATGCCTTCTGGAAGTCCATTAACATTCCCCTGTCCACTACTTTAGTCACCTCTTCAAAAAATTCAATCAGGTTTGTCAGGCACAAATCCATGATTTCTCTCTGATTAACTGAAAATTCTCGAGGTGTTCAGTCACCCTATCCTTAATTATAGACTCCAGCATTTTCCCCACAACAGATGTTAGACTAACTGGTCTATAATTCCCTCTCTCTCCTTTCTTAAAAAGGGGAGTGACATGTGCAATTTTCCAATCTAGAAGGACAGTTCCTGAATCTAGAGAACTTTGAAAGATTATAGTTAGGGCATCTGCAATGTGCTCACCTACTTCCTTTAAAACCCTGGGATGGAAACTATCTGGTCCTGGGGATTTGTCACTCTTTAGTGCTATTATTTTCTTCATTACTGTTGCTTTACTTATGTTAATTTTACTGAGTCCCTGTCCCCGGTTCAATATTAGATTTCTTGGGATTTCCAGCATGCTATCCTCTTTTTCTACTGTAAATACTGACGCAAAGTAATTGTTCAACATGTCTGCCATTTCCCCATTGTCAATGACCATATCCCCACTTTGAGTTTTTAAGGGGCCAACACTTTAGCTTAGTGGTATAAACTGGGCGACATGGACATGTTGGGCCGAAGGGCCTGTTTCCATGTTGTAAACTTCTATGATTCTATGATTCTCCTGACCACCCTCTTTTTCCTAATATAACTATAAAAGTTCTTCGTATTGGTTTTGATATCCCTTGCAAGTTTCTTTTCATACTCTCTTTTTGTAGCTCTTACTATCTGTTTTGTGACCCTTTGTTGATCTTTGTATCTTTCCCATTCACCAGAATCTGTGCCATTTTTTGCCTTTTTGTATGCCCTTTCCTTATGTCTTATACTGTCCCTTACCTCTTTAGTTGTCCATGGCTGTTTTTTTTGGCAAGTAGAGTTCTTGCCGCTCAGGGATATAAACCGATTCTGTATCACGTTAAATGTTTCTTTAAACATTTCCCACTGATCATCAGTCGTTTTACCCATTAACAGATTTGCCCAGTTTACTGTGGACAGTCTCTGTCTCATCCCATTGAAGTCGGCTTTACCCAAGTCGAGAATCTTAGCAGCTGATTCACTTTTTTCCCTTTCAAACACTACATTGAACTCGATCATGTTATGATCGCTATTGGATAGATGTTCGCGCACAGTTAAGCTGTTAACTAAATCTGGTTCATTACTCATTACTAAATCTAGTATGGCTTGCCCCCTTGTTGCCTCTAGGACATACTGCTGTAGAAAACTATCCTGGACACACTCAAGAAATTCATTACCTTTCTGACAGTTGCTAGTCTGCTTTTCCCAATCTATGTGAAGGTTAAAGTCCCCCATTAAGACCACTATGCCTTTGTTACACGCTTGTCTAATCTCTGCATTTAAACAATCTAGCACTTCAGAGCTGCTGCCAGGGGTCCTATACACAACTCCCACTATAGTCTTAGATCCTTTCCTATTTCTCAATTCAACCCATAAGGTCTCTGTTGGCTGCTTACCTCTCATTATATCTTCCTTTATCATTGAAGTGATTTCATCTCTAATCATTAAGGCTATTTCTCCCCCTCTTCCATTTTCCCTATCTCTCCTGTAGACCTTATAACCCGGTATATTTAGTTCCCAATCCTGACCATCCTGCAGCCATGTCTCAGTAATAGCTATCATGTCATACCCTCCAATTTGAATTTGAACCTGTAGTTCATTTAATTTATTCCTTATACTCCGTGCATTTGTGTATAGAACTCTTAGTTGGGCCACAAATCCATGTTGACTTTGTCTAATCCTGCTGATATTTTCGAAGTGTCCTGTTATCACATCCTTTATAATAGACTCTAGTATTTTCCCTACTACTGATGTTAGGCTAACCGGTCTGTAGTTCCCTGTTTTCTCTCTCCCTCCTTTTTTAAAGAGTGGGGTTACATTTGCCACCCTCCAATCTGCAGGAACTGTTCCATAATCTATAGAATTTTGGAAGATGACAACTAATGCATCCACTATTTCCATGGCTACCTCTTTTAGTACTCTGGGATGCAGATTATCAGGCCCTGGGGATTTATCAGCTTTCAGTCCCATTAATTTCTCCAGCACTATTTTTTTTACTAAGACTAATTTCCTTTAATTCCACCTTCTCACTAGTCCCTTGGTTCCCTAGCATTTCTGGGAAGTTAGTTGTGTCCTCTTCCATAAAAACAGAACCAAAGTATTTGTTTAATTACTCTGACATTTCCTTGTTCTCCATTATAAATTCTCCCATTTCTGACTGTAAGGGACCTATATTTGTCTTCACTTATCTTTTTCTTTTAACATACTTGTAGTAGCTTTTATAGTTCACTTTTATGTTCCTTGCAAATTTACTCTCATACTCTATTTTTCCCCTCTTAAACCAATCTCTTGGTCCGTTTTTGCTGAATTCTAAACTGCTCCCAATCCTCAGGCTTGCTACTTTTTCTGGCAACTTTATATGACTCCTCTTTGGATCTAATACTATCCTTAATTTCTTTTATTAGCCATGGTTGGGCTGCTTTTTCTTTTGTGTTTTTGCGCCAGAAAGGAATGTATAATTGTTGCAATTCATGCATTTGTTCCTTAAATATTAGCCATTGCCTATCCACCATCATGCCTTTTAATGAAGCTTCCCAATCTATCATAGCCAACTCACTCTTCATACTTACGTCGTTTCCTTTGTTTAGATTTAGGACCCTAGTTTTGGATTGGAATACTTCATTTTCCATCTTAATGAAGAATTCTATCATGTTACGGTCACTCTTCCCTGAAGGACCCCGCACAACAAGATTATTAATTTACCCCTTCTCATTACACAATACCCAATCTAGGATAGCCTGTTCCCTGGTTGGCTCCTCAAGATACTGGTCTAAAAAAACCATCCTCCACGGTATTATTGCTAATTTGGTTTGGCCAGTCTATATGTAGATTAAAGTCACCCATGAATACTGTAGTACCCTTGTTACATGCATCTCTAATTTCCTGTCCCCTACATTACCACTACTGTTTGGAGGCCTATAGACAACTCCCACCAGTGTTTTCTGCCCCTTGGTGCTTCTTAACTCCACCCAGACTGATTCTGCATCTTGATTTTCTGAGCCAATATTCTTTCTCACTATTGCTCTGATTTCATCCTTTCCTAACAACGCTACCCAACCTCGTTTTTGCCTGTCCTTCCTAAATATCGAATACCCTTGGATATTCAACTCCCAGTCTTGGTCATCCTGCAGCCATGTCTCCGTAATCGCAATTATATTGTATCCATGACCTCCCTTTTAGAATTCCATGCTGACTTTTTTATTATTGAAGTCAGAGTGTAAAACAGGCTGCCAAGTTGTTATCACCCTTTTTGCACTACCTCCAAAGTAAAATTTCACCCTCACTATATCTGTAATCACACAGATACTTTTTTTTTCAATCAGTTTTCCTTTTTTGTTATAATGTGGCAGTACCCCAAAGACCTGGGATTGATTCTCATGACAAATACAATATTAAATTTGGACACTGAAGTACTAACTGGCTACTAAAGAGCCTAACACATCTCTTTCCCTAATGCATCCCTCTTCCTCAAATGCACCATTGTGGTCAACTCAAAAGTAGCTACTTCATGAAGAAAAAATTATGTTTTGTATCATTTTGTTTTCCCACTGCCAGTGAAATTCTTAGTCCTGAAGTCTGGGCACCCTTACAACTTTGAAACTAATGCCATTAAGCAAAGCTTTGAAAAAATTCAGTGAGTCCTTTTATAGCATTTATTTATCATATTAACATTTTCATCAATGATTATTTTTACATCTCATCTAATATCACTTAGTGAGACCATCAGTAAACGTTGCTGATCTGATATAAGCAGATCCATGTTCAGTGCTATGGGCTGGCAGCTGGAGGGCACTGGCAATCATCAGCAGCAAAGGAATCCGTGTAACAAATGAAACTCACTGAAGAAGTTGGCATGAGCTGTCGTGTGAAATCTTGGCATGGTTGCAGATGACATCTTTTGAAGGTATTTTACTCTGAGATTCCCAGAGAAGTATAGGATTTCCCTCCTTCCCTCTGCTGTTCAAATTGCTTATACTCTCTCTTTGGTTGTCACTTCAGTAGTGATATTGGCTGATATTTTCCCCTCTTCTCCTGAAGGCGCTGATTACGGCTGGGGTACAGCTTCACAGCCACCAGCTGCTCTCTAGTTCCTTGGACAACTGGATATTCTTATGTGGGAGCCTAGAGAGGGAATATTAGTAGATTATTTAACGATTGAAGCCTCATGGACAAGCCCAATCATATCCTCATCATGTGCATTTTGGAGCACAGGTCATTGGATAGCAGTCATGGCAGGAACCCTGATTGATTTTGTTCACCTCCCTGGTTAAATCAACAGAGATTGATTTTAACTCCAGGCCAGTTTTTGGTGGGAGAATAGCAGTGTGAGTTTGAAACTCAACCACAGCCCCAGAAATGAAGCCAGAGGTATTTAAACTTCATGGCCTCATTTGAATCCTGCCGGCCAACTTCCCACCCAATCCGGGCAGGAAGTTGATGGAAAGTAGCGGAAACTCAGGCGACCTGGAGGCCACCTGCTGACAGGAGGTAAGTGGTAGGATCGGCTGCCAGAGCCGTCACTTGGGGGTCCCACAACTGGGGACCGAAGTCAGGGCAGAGAAGGCTTAAACTTTCCTGGTGCAGCCTGGAGGAGCATTCCTGCTCCTTCTGGCCCCACCAGGAAAGTTTTTTAAAAATCTAAAAGCTCACCTTTTTGGGTCTTTTCTGACCCTGATCCTCTTCACTGCTGGGTTGGTCTGGCGGGAAACTCACTGCTATTCCCTGCTACAGCCGCCTAATAAAAATTGCAGTCAGGTCTTGACAATGTCATGTGTGCATGTTAAATAGGACCCCGCCAGCTTTGGGCAGTTGAGCAAGTTAAAATCACGGAAGGTCAGCTCCCGGCATCTCCAAGTAGGTAAGTAACCTGAGCAATTTAACTGCCCACCTGCCCTGTTTCCACCGGGCGGGTTGGGTTAAAATTGCTCCCATGTCATGTTCTCTTTTTGCAGGCAGAAAAAACAGAATGCTACTAGGGCAAAAACAGAATGCTACTAGGGCAAGTGTCTGTCCATGAACAAGCCAGCACCTCACGTATTCTACATCACTATCATTATGCTTGGCAACAGCCAGCACAGTTACACACACTAAAGGAGGATGTAGATAGTGAGAGCTTGAGGAGGTAGTACCAGGTGAGTCATAATTTACAAGTGAGGAGGAACAAGTGATGGTGACAGATGAGGAACATGACTCTACTGCCCGGAAGACCAGCACAGTTGCTTCCTTAGCTGCAGTGCCTATAGATACTGATCTCACAGGCTCTGCTTATAAGAGGTTGCTGTCTGATCAGGAATGTCTACAGGAGTCACTTGTCTCCATGCAAAATAGCTTGCAAGTTCTGGCTAGGCATTAGCAGAAGCCCATTGTCCAGATCTATGCAGATGGATGAACGGCTGGCTGGAAGTCTGTACTGCAGTTTACCATGGAGCACCTGGTAATCCCAAGGGAGCTGTAGTGAAGACCTTAGTGGCCCAGTTGAGTATCTCTTGTGAATCCTTAGATTGGTGATATGGAGGTCTTGTGCTCTAATCTACAAAGGGGATCAGGTTGAGAGAACCTTGAGGCAGTGATCCACAGATCTCATTGCTGCCCAGAGGTCTGTTCCGATGCAGATCATTGGCCATACTGAGGGAGTACTTAAAGCAGTGGCATGGGTGAGGTGACACCTCATACTGCATACCTGTGCAAGTAACAGTAATTATGCCAGAAAATAGACAAGACCAGACAGTCACAACAGCAGATGTGACTGAATTCATTGCAAGGCCATCTTATGAACCAGCACTAGGAGGTATATCTCAACCAGCTCCCAGTGAAACCCCCGCAGCTAGTCAACACATTTATTCTTTCCACAGGGAAATCACACAGAAAAAGTCATGGGTTAGGGTTAGACATTGCACACAATGTAAGAAACAAAGGAAGAATTTGCATTTATATTGCACCTTTCTTGACCATGACAAAAGTACTCTCCAGCCAATTAAGCACTTTTGAGTTGTAGTTACTGTTCTAATGTAGGGAAACGCAGCAGCCAATTTGTGCAGAGCAAGGTCCCACAAACAGCAAAGAGATAAAGGACCAGATAATCTGTCTTTAGTGATGTTGGTTGAGGGATAAGTGTTGGCCAGGACACTGGGAGAACTCTCCTGCTCTTCTTTGAATAAGGGGAAGAACTGTGGTAAAACTCACTGACATCACTTGTAGATGACACTAAATTGGTTCCATTGTATTGGAACTTTGTCCAGTATTTTATTTCTGATTGTGTGGAAGGAGGTATTGACATAACAAAGGATGGGCTTTGACAGTAGTTGATGAAGTGTAGAGGACAGTTGAGGAAGTGTTGAGAATAAACATAGTGAGAGAAGAAGTATTATGGGGATTAGCATCCTTGAAAGTAGATAAATCACCAGGGCTGGATGAAATGTATCCCAGGCTGTTAAAAGAAGCAAAGGAGGAAATGGCGGAGGCTCTGACCATCATTTTCCAATCCTCACTGGATACAGAGGATTGGAGGACTGCTAACGTTGTACCGTCGTTTAAAAAGGGAGCGAGGGATAGACCGAGTAAATACAGACCAGTCAATCTAACATTGGTGGTGGGCAAATTATTGGAACCAATTCTGAGGGACAGGATAAACCGTCACTTAAAAAGGCACAGAGTAATCAAGGACAGTCAGCAAAGATTTGTTAAGGGAAGGTCGTGTCTGACTAACTTGATTGAATTTTTTGAGGAGGTAACAAAGAAGGTAGATGAGGGTAGTGGCTTTGATGTAGTCTACATGGATTTTAGCAAGGCTTTTGATGAGGTCCCACATGGCAGACTGGTCAAAAAAGTACAAGCCCATGGGATCCAAGGGAAAGTGGCAAGTTGGATCCAAAATTGTCTCAGTGGCAGGAAGCAAAGGATAATGGTCGACGGGTGTTTTTGTGACTGGCAGGCTGTTTCCAGTGAGGTCCCTTGTTTTTTGTGGTATAAATGATTTGGCCTTAAATGTAGGGGGCATGATTAAGAAGTTTGCAGATGATACAAAAATTGGCCATGTGGTTGATAGTGAAGAGGAAAGCTGTAGACTGCAGGAAGATATCAATGGACTGGTCAGGTGGGCAGAAAAGTGGCAAATGGAATTCAATCCAGAGAAGTGTAAGGTAATGCATTTGGGGAGGGCATACAAGGCAAGGGAATACACAATAAATGGGAGGATACTGAGAGGCGTAGAGGAAGTGAGGGACCTTGGAATGCATGTCCACAGATCCCTGAAGGTAGCAGGACAGGTAGAAAAGGTGGTTGAGAAGGCATATGGAATACTTTCCTTTATTAGCCGAGGCATAGAATATAAGAGCGGGGAGGTTATGCTGGAACTGTATAAAACACTAGTTAGGCCACAGCTTGAGTACTGCAAACAGTTCTAGTCACCACATTACAGGAAAGATGTGATCGCACTAGAGAGGGTACAAAGGAGATTTACGAGGATGTTGCCAGGACTGGAGAATTTTAGCTATGAGGAAAGATTGGATAGGCTGGGGTTGTTTTCCTTGGAACAGAGGAGGCTGAGGGGTGACTTAATTGAGGTGTACAAAATTATGAGGGGCCTAGATAGAGTGGATAGGAAGGACCTATCTCCCTTAGCAGAGAGGTCAATAACCAGGGGGCATAGATTTAAAGTGATGGGTAGAAGGATTAGAGGAGAGCTGAGGAAATATTTTTTTGCCCAGAGGGTGGCGGGAGTCTGGAACTCACTGCCTGAAAGGGTGGTAGAGGCAGAAAGCCTCAACTCATTTAAAAAGTACCTGGATGTGCACATGAAGTGCCGTGACCTACACGGCTACGGACCAAGTGCTGGAAAGTGGGACTAGGCTGAGTGGCTCATTTTCGGCCGTCGTGGACACGATGGGCCCAATGGCCTCCTTCTATGCTGTAAATTTTCTATGATTTTCTATGACAGCATTACAGAAGATGTTTTGGCTCACTTTATTGTCTCCATGTAGAGGATTCTTTAAAAGGGCATCTCAGCTGAATTTATCTTGGATGAAAGCCTGGCGCACCATTCTTCTCAGCTGCACTGCATTTCAGAAGCTATAGCCAGTCAATATCTGTCTCCTGCTGTGGCTCTGGTTCCAGATTTGCCCCCTACTCCTCCATGGTTGAGTCCTCTTTATACAGCAGATAACAGTGATTGTGGAGACCTTTGCAAGACTCCTGTCGATCTGTCCAGCTATCTAAAACACTGGTTCAAGATGCCATTTGTATATTCAGTTGGTTGCCTAAATCTTGTAGTTGGCTCTGCCTCTGTCTGCAGCTGCTGCAAGGGTGTTATTAGCCAGGGCTGAAGAGACCTTGATCTCCAAGGAGCCATGTTTCCAGTCTCTCCTCACCTGCAAATAAACTTGGCATGATGAAAACATTGAGATGCTGCCTGGGAAGTGGACATTGACCTGCATGACATGGTGTTGGTGGTCTCTCACCAGCTGCACAATGATGAAGTAAAACCCTTTTCTCTACATGTAGGTCATTGCATTACAGTTAGGGGCCTAAATTGCCATTTGGGTGCCATCTGTCAACCCTGTACTTTGGAAAATCTAGCCCTGTGGCAAAATTGGGCAACCCTATCATAATGCTGTCATTGTTTAGTGGGGCAGATGAAAGTGTTGGCCCTACCTGAATCAAACATTGCCACCTGTTTAATGAATCTTTGGACAGCAAATTGGCTGTTACTGCTGATGTCACTGCTAGCCTGAAAAGCACTGTAGGGCTGTGGTCACCTTGACAGTCACTGCACTGCCATGACTATGTTGGGGTTGGCTGTATTTACCATCCTGTTAAACCAAGCCTCCGAGCTGCGTCATGGCAACAAGTCTGGACAGTGCATCTTTGGTGCCATCTAACATTTCTGGCAGTCCTTTTCTGCTCCTGCTAGTCCTCCTCCTCAGCTCACCAGAAAATGTGTGATTGCACTGCTACTATGAGTGCAACAGATACTTCAAGACAATGCCCTTCAATGTTACCCAACATATGATTGATGATGTTGAATAAATGGGTGAATGGACAACTTTATCCCACTCCCCTTTCAATAAAAAGGGGATCCCAATGAAACCAAAAACTACAGAGAAAACTCACATATCAGTGGCTTTCAAGGTGGTCCTTCAGGTTATGGAACAAATGTCAGATGCTTTGGAGGCCCATGCTGTAATCAAAAATGAATAGGTTGGATTTCACTCTTATGAGGAAGGTGAGAGCAGGTTGTAGCTCTTTATGCAATTGTGGAATGACATAAAGCTCAGAGAAAACCAATTTTTGTTGCTTTTAATAACTTTAATAAGACTTTCAACCCTTCTGAAGAAGCTGGAAGCTTTGGCAGTACATGGCCAAATCCGGTGTATCCCAGCTCCGAAGTCCATGGAAGAGTAGAAAGAAGACTACCTGAAGATTCTCTCCAGATCCAATAAAACAGGAACCCTTTTAACATTGTGAAGATCAGTGATTTAACAATCCCATGCTTGTCCTTTTCCTCATAGTGTTGATTTTTAAGATAGTTGAGTTTTCCATTCATTTCTGCGCCTCCCAACTGTAGGGTCTCCAAGTTTTGAATCTTTTAGCTGCTCTGATCTGTTGATGCTCCAGCTGGCCAAAGCAAGTCTCTGTCTTACAAACTCTACACTTCAAGGAGGCTGGAACTGTTTAAGAGCTTAAGAACATAAGAAATAGGAGCCATATGGCCCCTCAAGCCTGCTCCACCATTCAATAAGATCATGGATGGTCTTCTACCTCAAGTCCACTTTCCTGCCCGATCCCCATATCCCTTGATTCCCCTAGAGTCCAAATATCTATTTATCTCCGTCTTGAATATATTCAATGACTCAGCATCCATAGCCCTCTGGGGTAGAGAATTCCAAAGATTCACAACCCTCTGAGTGAAGAAATTCCTCCTCATCTCAGTCTTAAATAGCCTACCCCTTATCCTGAGCCTATGCTCCCTAGTTCTAGACTCTCCAGCCAGGAGAAACAACCTCTCAACATCTACCCTGTCAAGCCCCCTCAGAATCTTGTATGTTTCAATGAGATCACCTCTCATTCTTCTGAACTCCAGAACATATAGGCCCATTCTACTCAATAAACTTGCTGAAGAAGATCAGATCTGCTAATCCTAAATTCTTGGCCCACATTTGAGAATATTATTACATTACTGTCACTAGATTCACTATGTATGTTTCAACCCATGGGGAGCTGGATTCTACTATTTTGCAGCCCATTCTTAGGTAGGCTCACCACCTTTTCCCAATACTAAACATGAGGAAATTCCTTTCAGGGTTATATTTGGATACCTGTGGAACCCTTTGCACATTAAAGTGTACCTCTCCAGTCCACCGTTGATGGCAGTGCCTTCAGCCATCATGCCCTTGCATGCTCGAATTCTTTTCCGAAACCCTTTTGCCATGGTACATCTCTCCCCATTTTCAAAAACCTTCCAAAACCTATCTCTTTAACCAGCCTTCAGTCACCCCTCCTAACTCTTGTTTGTTGTCCATTCATCCCTATGGTTGTCTTGGGATATTTTGCTATGTTAAAGGTATTATATGGGGGCATATTGTAAGATCTTGAGCGAAATGTAAATGAATGAGCACTATTGTAGAACTTGAGGTCCATGTAGTCATGTGCATGATGTGACCCCACTCCCATCTACCAGTATTTTGACAAAATAAGCAGAATATCACTCATTTGATTATGAAATAAAGAAATATTCTACTTGTGACTGGGTCTGTATAATGAACTCATAACTTCGTCCCTTGAGTTATTCAAATATTTTCCATCCCCATTAGTGACCGTCTACTTTTTGTGTAAATGTCTTTGCCTGGCTCGATTATTCTTGATACGCTAACAGTGATTAAAAGCTGTGTATTATTGCTCAGTTAAGGACAAGGATTGTTATCATGTCCAAGAAAGTTGACAGTTGTCCAATCAATGGTCTTCGACCAGTGACAAAGTTGAAAGAAAGAACACACATTTATATAGTGCATTTCATATCCTTGGGATGTCCCAAGACGTTTCACAGCCAATAAATTACTTTTGAAGTGTAGCTACTGTTATTATGTAGACAAACGCGACAGTGTATTTGCACACAGCAAAGTATCACAAACATCAATGAGATAAATAACCAGCTAATCTGTTTTTGATGGTGTTGATTGAGGGGTACATGTAGGCTAGGATGCTGGAAAAACTACCCTGCTCTTTTTCAAATAGTGCCATGGGATCTTTTATATCTACCTGAACATTTCATCCGAAAGATAGCACCTCCAACAATATAGTACTTGCTCACTACTGCATTGAAGTGTCAGCCTAGATTTTGTGCTCAAGTATCTGGAGTGAGGTTTGAACCAATGACCTTCTGACCTAGAGGTGAGAGTGCTACCACCAAGTTAAACTGACACTTAATGTACAGGTTTTGTATTTAGCAGTACAGAATGCAAAAACAAGGTCATAATATTGAACTTAATGCAAGACTTTAAATTAGGCTACAGTTGGAGTACTATGTGCAGTTTCAAGTCATAACATTAGAGGAAGGATATAAAAACTTATGAAAAGAAAGGTGTAAAAAAAACCAACCTGCTGGTCCATCCAGTCAACAATGCAACCAGTTACACCATTCACCCAATGCCTAACTTTGTTATCTCCAGGGAGAGGCAAAAAAAAGAGAAAAAAAACTTTGGCCAATTGAAGAAAAACTGAGAAATTCTTCACCAACTCTTATAGGAGATTGCGATAGCCCATGCACATCCTAATCACAACCAATTAGAAACTTATACCCTATAGCTGAAAATGTCCTCTTCATTCAGGAATTTGTCAAGTTTTCATTGAAAAGACTGTGGTGACTCCTTACTCACCACATGCCTCAGCAGCTTATTCCTCCTTTAGATCATTCATGAATATGATAAGCAGCAATGGTCCTGATACAGAGTCTTGTGAAACTCCTCTCGTAACTAGGCCCTTCAGGTGCACTCCCAATGACAACCCTCTGCTTATGATTTCAATTAATTACCTATCTGTCGATTACCTATCTGTCGCAATAGCTGTCTTATAATCCCCTATGATCTCATTTTTTCTAATAGCGATCTACACACTAAGTTATCAAGTGTTTTTTGGAAGTCAGGGCACACAACATCAACCAGATTATTTACATCCACCATTCTGGTTACTTCCTCAAAGAACTAAATCAGATCCTATGTTTTCTAAAGCCATGCTGGGTAGCCCTGCTAACCTCAAATTCTCCAAGTGATCATACATCACCTGCTTTCCAACAGCTTCCCCACCACTGAAATCAAACTCATGTGCCTATAATTTCCTCCAATCCACAGGGACCAACCTGGACCTCAAAGTGCTTTTGAATATATGAGCCAATGGCTCACATATGACCGTTATCATTTCCCTGAGCACTCTGAAGTAAATGGCATTGGCTCCTAGAGCACTATCAGACTTAAAAGAATGAATCTTACCTAAAACCATTTCTGCAATGGAAATAGTGCAGCATAGATTCACTCTGATACAGATGAGGCTTAGCAGTTATTAAGAGATGGACTGAATGGCCTGTTTCTGTGCTTGGAATCAGCACAGACCAGGATCAGTGCCTTTACCCAGTAAACAATTTTACAACACCAAGTAATAGTCCAGCAATTTTATTTTAAATTCACAAGCTTTCGGAGACTTCCTCCTTCCTCAGGTAAATGTTCAGGAGCTCCTCGAAGCCTGATAGTTTACCCAGTAAACTATCAGAGAATCAGAACAGACCAGGGAGTCTCAAAAAAGGACAACTTCTGTTGTATTCGTGAGCCTTGTTTTGTGGAGATTGTTGATCCAGTGAAATTTTGCACCTGTGGGATGACAGTTGGTTAAATAGATATTGTAACATTTTATTGCAACATTAAGGTACCGTATGTACTGAGTGTAACAACTTTTGCATCATCCGATCATAAGGCACCTGGAGTACAGGGGAGGTCCTCTGTTTACTACTACTCCCTGCTATGTCTATGTGATCTGAATCCCCTCTTCTATTCGTTTGTGCATTTTGACTGCTGCTCCAGACCCAAGCCCGTTACTTCTATCTCCTTATTTTAACCTCAGGCCCCTCTCGCCTGTCTCCTCCCTTTCCTGTCACCTAGTTATGCTTTATTTCTCCCCTCTTAGGTACTTTGCCCCTCCCAATCCCTACCCCAACCTATCACTGCGCTTCTGCCTTCCTGCCCTCCTGCCACCATTCTGGGCTTGAATCCCTCTTGTAGAAGCCCACAGCAACTTTGTGCCTCTTTCGACATTCTCCAAAAGGCCCATCGAGGCACCCATCGCTGCCTCCTTACAAGCAGCAACCCCAACTGTCCCATCCTCCTCTCTCACTGACCTTCCCAATCAACTTGCCATCCTCCTTCCCATCTCACTTAACCCACCCACTACTACCCCCTTGAACTCCACCAGCGGATCAATCACCTCCCCTCTCTGCGTTTCCCTCCAGAATGTCTGTTCACTCATTAACAAGGCCCTTGCCATCCACAGTCTTACTGTGGATGATTGCATTGACATCCTGGCCTTGACTGAAACCAAGTTCACAGCTGGCGACACCTTGCCCCTTACTGAAGGCTCTCGCATGGCTATACTTTCCATCACCTACCCTGCCCATATCACCAAGTCATTCCTTGGTCTCTTCCCCATCTCCTTTGGTACCTTCTCCTTCTTTGAGCAGCTCACCTTGTTCCACCCCTCTCACCTCTTTTAAAATACTCATTGTGTACCATCCCTCCCCCAAGTCCCACCCCTCGTATCTCACCAAGATATTGTCCCTCCCTTCCTCCTTCAGCCTCTGTACTGAATGATTCTTCACACTCAGTAAATTCAAGTGTCATCTCAGCTCTCTTTGCCCTCTCACCTCTGAATTTACTGCCCTCATGTCCTCCCTAAACCTTTCCCTCCGTATAAACTCTCCTCCCTATATTAACGGCTACCCACCTTCCCATCTCCTGTTTCCTCTCGACCCCCGTGGTTTTGAATACTGACAAGGCTATCACTGACCAGTGCCTTGTATCCTTCAACACCCACATCTCCCAACCCTCTGCATCCTTCCTTGGAAAAACTCTCCCCCAAGTCATCTACAATTACACTTTCAAACTCTCCACTGCCTAGCCTTTGGCCTTCCATTTACCACGATACTTCTGCAGTTGTCAATCTGCTCACCTCCACCTTTGATGTCCTTGTCCCCAGCAAAACTTTTATTCTCTCAGTTGTCCCCTCTGTTATGGCCCCATGTTTGCTCTCTCAAGTCCAAGGAGCACAGGTTTGAGTGTATGTAGCATACAAGTGGTTCAACCATCCATTACCAGATCTAGCAGGACCAGTTATACACTATCAGGCCTTTTATGCCCAAAACCACCCACTATTCCAAGATCATCCTAGAGAGAACAGATAACCTCCAGTTTCATTTCTCCACTACCGACTGTCTCCCTAAACCTCTCTCACCTGCTCCCTTCATCCTCGATAATTTTGCGCCAATTGAACAGAGGCCATTCAAAGCTCCACAGAGAAGGAGGTAAAATCTGTGGCCAGCTCATCCTACACTTTTCAGTGACCTGTTGCAAAGTGGAATTGGCAGAAGCCATCAGAATGTTACAAGAAGTATAAGAGAAAGGGAATGGGGAAGTTACGTAAAAACTCATTATTGTTGTTACCATTCACTGATCACACGATACGGGTGAAAAAAGTCATTAACCTATCCCAGCTTAGCCTTCCAAAAAGATCCTACAATCTTGAACACAGCATCAAACTGTCTCTTAAGTGATTACAAGGTTTTAGCATTACCCTACCCAGAAGCCTAATCCAGGTACTGATCATTCTTTCTGCGAAAAAGTATTTCAATCTTTGCTTGTTTGATTTTGTGGCCACTTGTCCGACAGTGATCATTTAACTTGAAGTAGTGTTGTGACTTTACCTTTTCTATACATTTGATATTTTATATACCTTTGTCGCTTGCCTCACTTCCACCTCCTTTCAAGGCTGAAAGCCTAAGTTTTTCTCGACCTTGCTCATAACCTAGTACTCTGAGACTAAACAGCAGCTTCATGGCTCTTTAAGACTAAATTCATTCAAATTCCTCTTCGCGTAATCCAGAAAGAAGCAAATTCCAGACAGAGCAATAAATGCAAATTGTCTCAATCTTTTTCTTTTGATTTTTAAAATTTATTCATGGGCATCACAGGCAAGGCCAGCATTTATTATCCATCCTAAGCTGCCCTGAAAAGGTAATCCTTCTTCTTGAACCGCTGCAGTCCATATGATGAAGGTACTCCCTCAATGATGTTAGGTAGGGTTTTCCAGGATTTTGACCCAGCGCAGATGAAAGAACAGTGATATATGTCCAAGGCAGGATGGTGTGTGACTTCAAGGGGTACTTAGAAGTGATGGTGTTCCCACGCACCTACTGCCCTTATCCTTCTAGGTGGTGGAGATCACGGTTTTGGGAGATGTTGCCAGAAAAAAACATGGCAAGTTGCTGCAATGCATCCTGTAGATAATACATACTGTAGCCACGGTACATCAGTGGTGGAGAGGGTGGACGTTTAGACTACTGGACGAGGCGACGATCAAGCAGAGTGCTTTATCCTGGATGGTATCGAATTTCTTGAGGGTTATTGCAGCTGTAAAGCAATCCAAGCAATGGAGAGTATTCAATCACGCCCCTGACCTGCGCCTTGAAGATGGTGGAGAGGATTTGGGGAGCCACTCTCCGCAGAATACCCAGTCTTTGGCCTGCTCTAGTAGCACGTCGTTTATGTGGCTGGTCAAATTGAGTTTCTGGTCAGTGGTAAACCCCAGGATGTTGATGATGAGGCACTGGGCAATGGCAATGCCACTAACTGTCGGGGAGGTGGTTAGGGCTTTCTCTTGTTAGAGATGCTCATTGCCTGTGTGGCACAAATGTTACTTGCCACTTTTCAGCCCAAGTCCAGGTCTTGCTGCATGTGGGCTTAGATTGCTTCATTATCATTGGTTTGGGAAATGTTGATGTTCAAAGGGGACCTGGGTGTCCTTGTGCATGAGTCACTGAAAGCTATCATGCAGGTGCAGCAAACAATTAGGAAGGCAAATGGTATGTTGGCCTTTAGTACAAGAGAATTTGAGTACAGGAGTAAAGATGTCTTATTGCAATTATATAGGGCCATGGTGAGACCGCACCTGGAGTATTGTGTACAATTTTGGTTTCCTTACCTAAGAAAGGATATGCTTGCCATAGAGGGAGTGCAACGAAGGTTCACCAGACTGATTCCTGGGATGGTGGGATTGTCGTATGAGGAGAGATTGAGAGGACTAGGCCTGTATTCTGTAGAGTTTAGAAGAATGAGAGGTGATCTCATTGAAACATACAAAATTCTTACAGGGCTCGACAGGGTAGATGCAGGGAGGATATTTCCTCTGGCTGGGGTGTCTAGAACCGGGGGCCACAGTCTCAGAATAAGGGGTAGACCATTTAGGACTGAGATGAGGAGAAATTTCTTCACTCAGAGGGTGGTGAATCTTTGGAATTCTCTACCCCTGAAGGCTGTGGAGGCCCAGTCATTGCGTACATCCAAAACAGAGATCGATAGATTTCTAGATATTAAAGGCATCAAGGGATATGGGGATAGTGCAAGAAAATGGCATTGAGGTAGAAGATCAGCCATGATCTTGTTGATTGACGGAGCAGGCTCGAGGTGCCAGATGTCCTACTCCTGCTCCTATTTCTTATGTTCTCATTTGTGGAATTATGAAAGGAGCTGAATACTGTGCAACCATCAGCGAACAAAAACCTCTCCTGACCTTATGATGGAGGATAGGTCTTTGAGGAAGCATCTAAAGATGAAGTTGGGTCTAGGACGCTGCTCTGAGGAACTCCTGCAGCGATGTCCTGGGGCTGAGATGATTGGCCTCCAACATCCACAACGACCTTCTTTTGTGCCAGTTATGATTCCAGTCACTGGAGAGTTTTGCACCTGATACCCATTGACTTCAGTTTTACTAGGGCTCCTTGGTGCCACACTCGGCGAATGCTGCCTTGATGTCAAGGGCAGTCACTCTAATCTCAGCTCTGGATTTCAGCTCTTGTGTCCGCGTTTGGACCAAGGCTATAATGAGGTCTGGAGCCAAGTGGTTCTAGCGGAAACCAATTGGTGAGCAGGTTATTGGTGAGTAAGTACCACTTTATAGTACTGCTGACAACTCCTTCCATCACTTTTCTGATGATTAGGAGCAGGCTGATAGGGTGGTGATTTGCAGGGTTAGATTTGTCCTGATTTTTATGAACAGTCTGTATGGTAGGATTAGTTGTGTGATATACAAGCCCAGGTATCTGCAAGTTTGTTGTACATCCTGACCTATAGAATAGGACCAGTTTCTACGATATTTCTTTTGCTGAGGTTATCTGGTGGAAATGTAATGAGCAGAGGATGACTAAAATGTATGTGCACAACTGTAAGTCATTTATTTATAGATGCCTGACTCTGGGAATATTCTGTTACGCACTGAATCTAATTCAGGTTGCAACTCATGGTGTTCAGTTTAATCATGGAATTCTATTTCCATATACCAAGATGCAACAATTATTTTTAAAGTCACATAACGCTCTTCTCAGTTGTAAGGGTTTTTAGATCTTAGGTTACAGGACCTGCAGACTTTTGCACGTTACATTGCATGCCGTATTTTCCAAGAAATTGGTTGTAGGGTACGTCTCATAATAATAGACAAAATACTTCACAACTATCATATTGTGAAAGTAGAGTGTACATCATAATACTTTGTTCATAATTGGATAAATTTAGTGCAACTATTTATGTAAGGGCGCAGGTGAATTACATGGAAGAGGTGGATGATCATGTGGATTCGGATGGTAAGTGGATCCCATTTCTGTTCTAAAAGCAAAGCACAGGGAAATTATTACTCAAACTTTAACCAGAGGAATTAACCCTGAATGGAAGTCAGAACAAGGGGCCATAGATATAAAATATTAAAAGTAAGAGATTTAGAACAGAGGACAGGAGAAATTTCATTGCACAGGGCATTGTGAGGCTGTGGAATTCACTTCCAAGGTTAGTGGTTGAGGCAGAAACCATGTCAAGATTCAAGATTAGATTGGATCAGTGGAGGAAGCAAGATGGGAACAGGATAGGTACATGTGACTGGGATTATTTGCTCGCTTGGAGGGTAAACACCAACACGGACTGGTTAGGCCGAATGACCTGTTTCCGTGTTGTAACTTCTATGTATTTCTATCCCAAGCTCCTGGTGTGGACTTGCACACAGCCAAAAGAAGTTGTAAAATCAGGCCCACGACTTTTGTTCTGTGCATAATTTTGTGAAGTGAGAATTGACGTGGTTAAAGGAGACTCACAAGATTTTGCATTAATTATTGTGCATACATTTTTTTTCTACGCCTAGGGCTGACCTTCTACACAGTTTTAATTTTTGCTGTGCTGCACTTCTAGTGTCAAATAGCTGCTGCAATTTAAATATCACCCAGGAAGATTTGAGGGATGGCTTTGGCTCTGTCAACTTCCATTCTCCTATATGATTTGGATAAGGAGGATCACTTCAAGATGGGTCATCATCTGCACATCCAAAAACACCTCAGTTGTTATGTGCATGCTCGCCACCACCGCGGGACCTGGTGTACCAGCTATACCATACCTTCCTGAGCATGTCATGTGAGACCTGTCTTTGAAGCCCTCCAGTTCACTGTGGATGCAGTGACAGAGCTATGACACCTTCCACAGTCTGATTTGCAGATCATGTCAAGGACTGGGACAGTTCTTCCTGTTGCTGTGAATTCACAAACATATTCATCATTTATGCTAGAGTTTCCTTCCAGTCTGCAGTTCATTCCTCCAAAGAGCAAGTCACTAATGCTATGTTTATCCAAGGAAGCAACTTTATCATTTTCCCTGGGGAAAGAAGCCAGCAACTGGAGATTGCACAGAACTTGTACCAGTGTGGCCATCCAAACTCCTCAGCACAACCCTAATTCCTACATGATTGGGAAAGATTTCCATTCCCTTAGTGTGCAAATTGTGTCTGACCACAACTATTATCATCCTGCATGTAAAAGCAGCCCGCTTGACTGGAACCCCATCCACCACCTTAAACATTCACTCCCTCCACCGTGGCTGAAGTGTGTACCATCTACAAGATGCACTGCAGCAATTCGCTAAGGGCTTCTTCGACAGCACCTCTACCACCTAGAAGGACAAGGGAAGCAGACGCATGGGAATACCATCACCTGCACATTCCTCTCCAAATCACACATCATCCTGACTTCTCTGAATCGTCAACAGTGCTATCAAGCGGCACTTACTCACCAATAACCTGCTCACTGATGCTCGGTTTGGGTTCTGCCAGGACCACTCGGCTCCAGACCTCATTACAGCCTTGGTCCAAACAGGGATAAAAGAGCTGAATTCCAAAGGTGAGGTGAGAGTGACTGCCCTTGATATCAAGGAAGCATACTGACTGTGGCATCAAGTAAAATTGAAATCAATGGGAATCAGGGGGAAAACTCTTCCTGGAGTGGCTGGAGTCATACCTAGCACAAAGGAAGATGGTAGTGGCTGTTGGAGGCCAATCATCTCAGCCCCAGGAGTTCCTCAGGGCAGTGTCCTAGGCCCAACCATCTTCAGCTGCTTCATCCATGACCTTCCCTCCATCATAAGGTCTGAAGTGGGGATGTTCACTGATGATTGCACAGTGTTCAGTTCCATTTGCAACCCCTCAGATAATGAAGCAGTCCATGCCCGCATGCAGCCAGACCTGGACAACATCCAGGCTTGGGCTGATAAGTGGCAAGTAACATTCGTGCCAGACAAGTGCCAGGAAATGACCATCTCCAACAAGAGAGAGTCTAACCACTTCCCCTTGACATTCAACGGCATTACCATCGCCAAATCCCCCACCATCGACATCCTGGGAGTCACCATTGACCAGAAACTTAACTGGACCAGCCAGGCTACAAGAGCAGGTCAGAGGCTGGGTATTCTGTGGCGTATTCATCTTCTGTCTCCCCAAAATCTTTCCACCATCCACAAGGCACAAGACAGGAGTGTGATGCAATACTCTCCACTTGCCTGGATGAGTGCAGCTCCAACAACATTCAAGAAGCTCAACATCATCCAGGACAAAGCAGCCCACTTGATTGGCACCCCATCCACCACCTTAAACATTCACTCCTTTCACCACCGGCGTACCGTGGCTGCAGTGTCTACCATTTACAAGATGCACTGCAGCAACTCGCCAAGGCTTCTTTGACAGCACACCTGCGACCTCTACCACCTAGAAGGACAAGGGCAGCAGGCGCATAGGAACAACACCACCTGCACGTTCCCCTCCAAGTCACACACCATCCTGACTTGGAAACATATCGCCGTTCCTTCATCGTCGCTGGGTCAAATTCCTGGAACTCCCTACCTAACAGCACTGTGGGAGTACCTTCACCACATGGAATGCAGCGGTTCAAGAAGGCGGCTCACCACCACCTTTTCAAGGGCAATTAGGGTTGGCCAATAAATGCTGGCCTTGCCAGTGACGCCTACATCCTATGAATGAATTTTTAAAAATCAGCAATTTGGGTGAAGTACATTGTCATTGCTCTTCTAAACAATCTGCAAGTCTTTCAATCCAGCAGAGAGCAGAGTTGCATAGGTTCTTGGAGTGGTCACACTCCCCTTGGTGGCCTGCAACACAGTCAAGTGGCAATACATTACTGCACATGATGCATTTTCGAAGGAAGAATGAGGAGAGGCAATGTAAACTAAATGGTACAACTTTAATGGGGATACAGGAACAGAGAGACCTGGGGGTTCACATACACAAATCTTTGAAGGACAAGTTGATAATGCTGTTAAAAAAGCATATGGGATCCTTGGCTTTTTCAATAGAAACATAGAGTACAAAAGCAAGGAAGTTATGCGAAACCTTTATACATCACTGGTTAGGCCTCAGCTGGAGTATTGTGTCCAATTCTGGGCACCACACTTTAGGAAGCATGTCAAGGCCTTAGAGAGTGTGCAGAGGAGATTTACTAGAATGGTACCATGGATGAGGGACTTCAGTTATGTGGAGAGACTAAAGAAGTTGGAATTGTTCTCCTTCGAGCAGAGAAGGTTAAGGGGAGATTTAATGGAGATGTTCAAAATTTTGAAGGGTTTTGATTGAGTAGACAGGGAGAAATTGTTTCCACTGGCAGGAGGGTCGGTAACCAGAGGACACAGTTTTAAGATAATTGGCAAAAGAACCAGAGGGGAGATGAGAATTTTTTTTACGCAGTGGCTTTTTTGATCTTGAATGCACTGCCTGAAAGGGTGGTAGAAGCAGATTCAGTGGTAACTTTTAAAAGGGAATTGGATATATATTTGCAAAGGAAATTTTTGCAGGGCTATGGGGAAAAAGCAGGGGAGTGGGATTAACTGGATAGCTCTTTCAATGAGATGGCACAGGCCCAATGTGCAGAATGGCTTCCTTCTGTGTTCTATGATTCTATAGGAACATAGGAACAGGAGTAGGCCATTCAGCCCCTCGTGCCTGCTCCACCATTTGATAAGATCATGGCTGATCTGTGATCTAACTCCACATACCTGCCTTTGGCCCATATCCCTTAATACCTTTGGTTGCCAAAAAGCTATCTATCTCAGATTTAAATTTAGCAATTGAGCTAGTATCAATTGCCATTTGCGGAAGAGAGTTCCAAACTTCTACCACCTTTTGTGTGTAGAAATGTTTTCTAATCTCACTCCTGAAAGGACTGGCTCTAATTTTTAGACTCTGCCCCCTACTCCTAGAATCCCCAACCAGCGGAAATAGTTTCTCTCTATCCACCCTATCTGTTTCCCTTAATATCTTATAAACTTCGATCAGATCACCTCTTAACCTTCGAAACTCTAGAGAATACAACCCCAATTTGTGTAATCTCTCCTCGTAACTTAACCCTTTAAGACCGGGTATCATTCTAGTAAACCTACGCTACACTTCCTCCAAGGCCTTCCGAAGGTGCGGTGCCCAGAACTGCTCACAGTACTCCAGGTGCAGTCTAACCAGGGTTTTGTATAGCTGCAGCATAACTTCTGCCCCCTTGTACTCTAATCCTCTAAATATAAAGGCCAGCATTCCATTAGCCGTATTGATTATTTTCTGCACCTGTTCATGACACTTCAATGACCTATGTACCTGAACCCCTAAGTCCCTTTGGACATCCACAGTTTTTAACTTTTTACCATTTAGAAAGAACCCTGTTCTATCCTTTTTTGATCCAAAGTGGATGACCTCACATTTGTCTGCATTGAATTCCATTTGCCACAATTTTGCCCATTCACCTAATCAATATCCCTTTGTAATTTTATGTTTTCATCTACACTGCTTACAATGCCACCAATCTTTGTGTCATCAGCAAACTTGGATATGAGACTTTCTATGCCATCATCCAAGTCGTTAATAAATATTGTGAATAATTGAGGCCCCAAGACAGATCCCTGCGGGACTCCACTAGTGAGTACCTACTTATTATCCCTACCCTCTGTCACCTTTCGCTTAGCCAACTTCCTAACCAAGTCCATGCTTTTCCCTCGATTCCATGGCTTCTATCTAAGCTAACAGTCTCTTATGTGGGACCTTATCAAATGCCTTCTGGAAGTCCATATAAATAACATTCATTGACATTCCCCTGTCCACTACTTTAGTCACCTCTTCAAAAAATTCAAACAGGTTTGCCAGGCACGACCTACCTTTCACAAATCCATGCTGGCTCTCTCTGATTAACTGAAAATTCTCGAGGTGTTCAGTCATCCTATCCTTAATTATAGACTCCAGCATTTTCCCCACAACAGATGTTAGGCTAACTGGTCTATAATTCCCTGGTTTCCCTCTCTCTCCTTTCTTAAAAAGCGGAGTGACATGTGCAATTTTCCAATCCAGAGGGACACTTCCTGAATCTAGAGAACTTTGAAAGATTATAGTTAGGGCATCTGCAATGTGCTCACCTACTTCCTTTAAAACCCTTTGTCACTCTTTATTGCTATTATTTTCTTCATTACTGTTGCTTTACTTATGTTAATTTTATCGAGTCCCTGTCCCCGATTCAATATTAGTTTTCTTGGGATTTCCGGCATGCTATCCTCTTTTTCGACTGTAAATACTGATGCAAAGTAATTGTTCAACATGTCCGCCATTTCCCCATTGTCAATGACAATATACCCACTTTCAGTTTTTAAGGGGCCAACACTGCTCCTGACCACCCTCTTTTTCCTAATGTAACAATAAAAGTCCTTCGTATTGGTTTTGATATCCCTTGCAAGTTTCTTTTCATACTCTCTTTTTGTAGCTCTTACTATCTGTTTTGTGACCCTTTGTTGATCTTTGTATCTTTCCCATTCGCCAGGATCTGTGCCATTTTTTGCCTTTTTGTATGCCCTTTCCTTATGTCTAATACTGTCCCTTACCTCTTTAGTTGTCCATGGCTGTTTTTTTTGGCAAGTAGAGTTCTTGCCCCTCAGGGGTATAAACCGATTCTGTATCATGTTAAATGTTTCTTTAAACATTTTCCACTGATCATCAGTCATTTTACCCATTAACAGATTTGCCCAGTTTACTGTGGACAGTCTCTGTCTCATCCCATTGAAGTCGGCCTTTCCCAAGTCTAGAATCTTAGCAGCTGATTCACTTTTTTCCCTTTCAAACACTACATTGAACTCGATCGTGTTATGATCGCTATTGGATAGATGTTCACGTACAGTTAAGCCATTAACTAAATCTGGTTCGTTACTCATTACTAAATCTAGTATGGCTTGCCCCCTTGTTGCCTCTAGGACATACTGCTGTAGAAAACTATCCCGGACACACTCAAGAAATTCATTACCTTTCTGACAGTTGCTAGTCTGCTTTTCCCAATCTATGTGAAGGTTAAAGTCCCCCATTAAGACCACTATGCCTTTGTTACACGCTTGTCTAATCTCTGCATTTATACAATCTAGCACTTCAGAGCTGCTGCTAGGGGTCCTATACACAACTCTCACTATGGCCTTAGATCCTTTTCTATTTCTCAATTCAACCCATAAGGTCTCTGTTGGCTGCTTACCTCTCATTATATCCTCCTTTATCATTGAAATGATTTCATCTTTAATCATTAAGGCTACTCCTCCCCCTTTTCCATTTTCCCTATCTCTCCTGTAGACCTTATCACCCAATATATTTAGTTCCCAATCCTGACCATCCTGCAGCCATGTCTCAGTAATAGCTATCATGTCATACCCTCCAATTTGAATTTGAACCTGTAGTTCATTTAATTTATTCCTTATACTCCGTGCATTTGTATTTAGAACTCTTAGTTGGGCCACACACCCTAGCCTGACCTTTAGCTTTGATGCTGGATTAATCGCCTTATGCCTTCTAGTTTTCACTTTATCTGTCGTGCCTAAAGTACACTTTCTTTCTGCTGCTCTACACTTTTCCCTTTCACTTGTTCTTGAACAACTGTTCATACTATTTGTATTCTAAATTTCCCCTGGGTCTTCCCCTCTCTTGCTGCTCTCAACTTTACTCCCCTCTGACTCCCCGCTCAGGTTCCCATCCCCCTGCTACTCTAGTTTAAATCTTCCCCAACAGCTCCATGAGACAGGGTTTGTAGATTTCTCCATGGAACACTCCCAAACTGTGCAGGCTGCTTGACACGTTCTCACATGACCCCATGAACTATTCATAGGAATACAGGAACAGGAGTAGGCCATTTAGCCCTCAAGCCTGTTCCACCATTCAGTGAGATCATAGCCGATCTGTGAACTAACTCCATATACCCACCTTAGTCTTTTTGATTATTTTCTGTACCTGTCCATGACGTTTTAATGATCTATGTAGATGGACCCCTAAGCCTTTTTTGACCTCCACTGTTTCGAGCTTTTCACCTTTAGAAAGTACTCTAATTTATCCTTTTTAAGTCCAAAGTGGACGACCTCACACTTGCCTACATTGAAATCTATTTGCCACAGTTCTGCCCATTCACTTAATCTATTAATATCTCTCTGTAATGTTATGCTTCCAGCTACACTGCTTACAATGCTGCATATCTTTGTATCATCAGCAAACTTGAATATGTAACTCTCTATCTCATCATCTAAGTCGTTAATAAATACAGTAAATAGTTAAGGCCCCAACACAGATCCCTATGGGACACCACTAGTCACATCCTGCCAATTTGAGTATCTGCCCATTATCCCTACTCTGTCTCCTGCTGCTCAGCCAATTTCCTAACCAGGTCAATAATTTGCCCTCAATTCTATGAGCTTCAACTTTAGCTAACAGTCTCTTATGAGGGACTTTGTCGAATGCCTCCTGGAAGTCCATATAAACAACATCCACAGACACTCCTCTGCCACTACTTTAGTCACCTCTTCAAAAAACTCAATCAGTTTTGTCAGGCATGACCTACCCTTTACAAATCCATCTCTTTGTTCAGCTGAAAATTATAGACTCTAATAATTTCCCGACAATAGATGTTAGGCTAATTGGTCTATAATTCCCTGGTTTCCCTCTCTCACCTTTCTTAAATAGCGGAGTGACATCTGCAATTTTCCAATCTAAAGGAATGGTTCCGGAATCGAAAGAACTTTGGAAGATTATAGTTAGGGCTTCTGTAATTTTCTCACCTACTTCCTTTAAAACCCTTGATTAGCTACCAAACTGCGTTCGTAGGCAGTCCTTGTGTGGGACAAATCCTCGAGCACAGCAGCTGAAGGAGCATTCGAGCTGACCCTCTGGGCAGCAGGTTGTAGCTTCTGACTCCTCACTCGTGCTCTGTTCTTCACCATGTGCTCCCTCATGCAACTGATTTTGACCCCCCCTCCCCCTGGAGTGAATGTATCTGTGCTGATGCTTGCCTATGTAGAAATAGGTGACACTGGATGCTGGAGGTAGTTCTTTGAGGCAATTCATTGAGCTCTATGACTTTCTCCTCTTGGCACCTGGAGGAGCAAAAGAAGAAGGTATTTTAAAAATACTAGAATGCCAGCAGTAAGGCAACTCTTGTAAAAGAGCTTTTACGTTGCACAACATTAGTATGCTCCAATGTTTCACTATATATCTTTGTGTGAAGGAATCAATGAGCGAGTGAATCAGAATATTTATAAAGAATAAAAAGCAAAGGCTGATACTAGCCATGTCCTTGGGACAGCTGCGCCTCTTATCCTCTCTCACTCCTTCTATTGCCTCAATGCTCAGAATATCTAAGATTCTGTCTTTATTAGGAATCAAGGATTGTGGTTTGGGTGAACCCTCTCCTGGTTTGTGGGTGTTGGTGTCAGTTGTATGCTGGCTTCTCCCACAAGCATATAAATCAAACTTATGTCGTTATAAGACTGAGAGAAAATGTGTTTGACCAAAGTGCCTAGGCCAGCAATCAGAACATGCAGTATGCAGGTATCTGGTGTGGGCCTCATGGTGTTTGTTGTTCATTTAATGGGCCACAGCACAAATGCCTTGTCCTGGAGAATGTCCTGGAAAACGGTGGGTATGTGTGTCCATTTGGAAGTGCATGAGCAGTTAGCAGTACTAGATGTTGTCGCTCTTTTTGGAAAAGGTGCAAAATGTGAGCAGCATTTATCTTGGCAACCTTCCTAAAATGGGCAAATTTCTTCCTGCCATGCTCCCAGGCTCTGATAACAGGTGGTACTGCAGTCAGCATTTCTATGCCATATGTTTGGTACTATCTTTCACTGGAAGGCACCATTCTGCTCCAAAAAAAATCCCTCCTTGCAGAACATCCAAAGCTGCTTCATAAAATTGAACTGTTTGTCTTTTTGAAGCCCTTTTCCACCTGTTCAGTAGTAAGATGGCTTTAAGACTCAGCAGAAGTCCTTGGCCCTTGTACATTCACAGGGCACCATCTCCTGTATGCTAGGAATGCACACTAAAATGTAAATGAGCTGCCCTTGCATTGTAGCATGAGGTCAGCTATGTAGGGAACAGGCACACTCAATGCCTGAGGTGCAGCAATCCCAGCAATACTGTTCTGGGACCACATTATCAACACACATGGGTAGATCTTGACTTTGTGCAATAGTGTAAAATGGGTGATAGTGATTCGGTAGCCCATTTTACACCTCTCCTGATTGACTTCAATGGAAATAAAAATTGGGAGAGATGTAAAGCGGGTTGCTGACTCGTTATCACACGTTTACACAAAGTCAAGATCTACCAAACACACATGCACATGCAGTGACACGTATAAGTCTTGCGTGCATCACATTTCAGACCTCTCACTTTAGAAATGTTAAAAGTGTTTCAAAAAAAGAAAGAAAACTAAACATTTCCTGTTGGTTTTTCTGACCTCGCCGCCCCAAGGCAGGGGTTTCGTGATCTACAGAAACTTCCATCAACTAGCACCCTCTAATTGACCTCAGGACCTGGTAATATGTCACTTCTTCACAGCGGGTAGCTGGACAGTAACCTTAAAGCAACACAGTTCCATCTTAGCAGCTAAACGTCACAAGCATGCTCTAGACCCTAAACAACCTGTGAGCAACACTACAGATAATCAGTTCGTTTTTAAAAATATATTTTGGCATGAACCATATAAGACTGTAAGAAAAAGTCAAGTACAAAAAGAAGCCTTTTGACCCATTAGTACTCGTCTTTCTGACTCCCCTAGCCTAGAATTCAACTGTATTTTGAACAATCCTAATACCTGTGAACCAACTGTTGTAAATGGCAGATTATATCAAAGATACATCAACCTTTGAGTAAGGATTTTTTTCTAATTTATGTTTTAAATTTAATTTTCACTAATTTAAATGTGTGTCCTCTTGTCCTTCTGCTCTGACTCACCTTGCAATATCTTGATGTCATCTATACCATTTAGTCATTTTTATACCTCAATGAGATATTAACCTTTTCTAAACTGTACAGCCTAAGCTTCACAAATCTTTTACTTCATTTCCTTTACAGTTGAGATCATATATCTTTCAGTGTATTTCAATGTCATTGCAGCAGCTTGCACACTAAAGCATTGATAGATTTTGGAAATTATAAGTAGAATTACAGATGGTTGAGAATAAGTGGTTGGACTCTAATTTACACTGGAGGATCAGATGACCTAAGCCACTAGAGTGAAGGTTCATTAGTTTATAGATGTCTTCAGAGTCTCAGGATTTAAGTTTACTTTTTACCAATATAATAATTCTTACAATGTACATGGCAATCTCATTAGAACGAAAGCCTTGCAGTTGAAAGAACTTGAATTACGTTGATTGAAGCCTTAGGAGTTATAGTGATGTCAGAATAATAGTGTTATATGATTCCCAAGAGGTTAGAATAAGCAAATTATATTTCAGGATACAAGACAAAATTTGTCATCTGACAGTTGATCCTTCTCTCCCTTCTAGCTTTAAACACTCTCTCGCTCTCTCTCTCGCAGCATTTCTTGTCTCTCTTATTGATACTGCTGTTGGCAGTGCTCCTCCTACCTGTCTTGTTCATCTTAAAGTGCAAATATATACCATCCTGCTTACTTTCCTCCACATCGTCGCCATGTGGAAATCAAGACGTCTCCTACTCTAACTCATTCTTTCTGTAGCACTGCTGAGTTTTCTCATATAATCTACTGTTTTTCTTAAAACCGAAACTTGATGTTGCCTCTTACCATTTTCATATTTGGCAGTGACCTACATGACCAGTCTTAGCCTTTTGCCTAGACTTCTCCACTTACAAAAATATCAGGTTTAAAACAGAATTAAATGGAATTGATGACACAGTCTGTATTTAGGCAAAAATGAACAAGATATGTTTCAAGTGGGGAATTGTCACTCTGTTGTGTTTGCCATGTCTATAGTTGCTTTGAAGGATTGTTTTGATGTGGTACGTGCATATCTTGGAGTTCATTATTGATATTCATTCAGTTGATATATTATGTTACACCTGTATATTGATATCAAATTAACAATGACAGTTTCTCAAAATTCTGTCAGCTTTCTGAGTCGTGCAGCTGATTTTCCTCCCCTGCCTCTCCCCTGTGTAGAGGCAGGGGAGGAAACCCCTCAGACGGTGTGCTTTTAGCAAGGCCCCCAACTTGACCTCTGCTAAACTTGGCCGTATTTCTGGGTTCAGCTCATTTAAATGGACTAGATGAGTGCCAGGTGGGACTGCCACCTTAGAATCTGCACCCACACCAACTGGGGGAGAGAAACAACAGCCAGATAGCTTCGCAATGGAAATCTGCTGCACTCCAGAAGGTATCAGAAAAATTACCCGAGGTTCCAGGAAGTAGCGAGCAGAACCATTACAGATCTTCCAATCTGAAGGGGCAGCCCTGCAACCGCTAACACCCAGTTTCCTTGTGCAGTTGCATTTTCTAGTGTCCTCTGGGTGGAAGCCCTGGAAAATGATACTGTATCACCCCTGAATCATTTAAATAGCCTGTGCCCATTCCGCTCCCAAAATTGCACGTAAAACACGAACAAGGAAGAGATCTGACAGGCAGATGAGAACCAAACTAACACCCCAGAATTAGCACACGCAGAGCATTAGTTAAATTGGCCCCAGTTTATCAGGGGGCTAATGGTGCTATCATAGCTAATTCAAGCATTAATGTTTTGTTGCCTGTGATTTAATTAGATAATAATGGATGCCAAGGTACATGTGTAAAAAGGTCTCATACAATGCAGTGATCACCTTGGCTCAAGATTACTGTATTATTGTGAGTATCACTGACATGGTGAAAATTCCAATCTACATCATGAGCCAGAGTTATGGATTGGAAATAAAGTAATAATATAAAAGCAAAATACAATTTCCCTTCTCTTCTTTGTTCTCCCCAGGCAATGTACCAATCAGCGTTGGCCTAGAGAGTTGAGGGGGGGTGGGTGGGTGGATAAATGTCAGTGCCAGATAGCTGAAGTGCAGTGTTTGTTGTAAAACTGCCAAATGGTGGGGGGCGGGGTGGGGGGAGGGGGGAGGAGTTGTTCTACCCACTACGTGTAGCAACATGTAAACATCCTCTTGTTAAATGAAATGATGTTGTCACTAGAGCAGTTTTTTCCCAATAGTGGCACTTTACCAAAATACCTACATAAAGATAGAGAGCTTTGTCAGACTCCATATCCAATGCAAAAGCAGGAATGAATTGCTGGGCAGAGCACCTCATGAGGCTCCACAGTATGCTATCATTGCGAACTGCTGGGACAGGACTCCATTCTACACTATCATTGTGTTAGTGTTGGAAGTCAACTGCTGGAACAGGAAAATTCTTCAAACTCCATAGTGACGCTATCATTGAGTTGTGTATCATTTTTCTTCTCTATGTAAATTTGAATTGATATTCTCAGCTCTAAAATATGATCAAAAGAGATGTATTTCCAGGAATTGCGCCAAGGTCACAAATCTCTGAACTGCTCAGTAAGGTTTCTATATCACTGTCCTGTGAATAATGTCTTTCCTTCTTTTATATTTCAAATTCCTTAAAGTTTCCATGCTCAGCAAATCTGACCACAGAGCATTGCTATTATATTCACCCTGCTTTCTTGCAATTGATCACTGCATCAGTCCCAGATTGTGCGTCACAAAAGCTTTGGAACGGCGCCAGTTAAAACAGTAGCTGTGAAACTGCTGAGAAACAAAGGCATTTGGGGGGAGGGCTGCAGAGCCTTAACAAAACACACTGGCACTTTGACGCAGTTAATACTGGGATCTGCAGATGTGCTGCATGACATTTTATACCCAGGGCAGGTCTTGCTGGTATCCTACAGGCTAGAATCAGGATGTACAATGCACTTTTCCCCTCCAAGAGAAACATCTTCCAGAGCACGTTCTTTTTTTCCTCATTTATTTTTTCCTATTGCAATTTTTTTTTCTCAACCTCTTCTGAAGGCACTGACTTTTGCTGAGATATAGGTCCAGAGGCACCACCATCCTCTTGTCTGAGCCCACGCCTTGATTGTTGGCAGGCAATTTGACTGTGGGGACCATTGCAATCAAACCTGAGCCTATTCTCACCGGATAACAATCAGGAGCAGGAGCCTGTTCGATTTTTTTTCTCTCGTAGCCTAAGGACACTGTCGCTGACTGTAACATCCCAAGTAACACCATTAGCAATCTCATCAAAGACCAGGGCCTAAATTTTAACTCGGAAGAATGGGTGGGTTGGGGGCGGGGGCGGATGGGGGGGGCAGTAAAAATTATAAAAGTTTAGAACGGGAACGAATCCCGGCTCCAACCCGCCGAATAATGTGTTTTACCAAGATGCATCTGGGTGCGCACATGCATCAGAAACTCAGAAGTCCCGCCAGTAATTAAAGCCAGCGGGATGACATTTAAAGGGGCAATTATGATAGTTGAAGTAGTTACCTGAATTAATTCTTTGTGGTTTGAGGCAGACAAATGATTTTAACTCTACCTGAACATGCCTCTCATGGCCTCTGAAACATGCCATGGAAACGGAGGCGAGTTGCAGCCAGCAGCCAATTGGACATTTAAACCAGTGATTGACACGTGAATAAAAGGTGAATTTTTGCAGCAGGGCAATCAGTTCTCTCAGACAAACCTTTGGCTGGGAGTCCTTTGTGTTTAGACTGAGATTTCTTTGTTCACACTCAGAATTCTTGTATTCACACATATTTACCAACATTTTGGACCCCTTCAAACTGACACCATCAGGATGCGGGGGTGGGGACACAATGGATGTATTCAGCAGTACATCTGAGGAGGAGGCACATTACCATCCACAGCAGGCAGGGTGTGCAGTTCTGGGAGTTGCAGCTCCACAAGACAGAGGTGCGCCACAGAGACCTGCAGTAGAGCAGAGAGAGAAATAACGGAGGGGCCGAGGTCGCAGGAAGCACCACCCACGTGAGAGGGTCGCCAGGCAGAGGCTGAACTTCCTGGACCTCTCTGAGGGGCAGTGCCTACGACGGCTCAGATTGAGTCACCAGGTGGTTGCAGACATCTGCAGGCTCCTTCATGCAGAGCTACTCCCAGATGGGCCTGGTGGGCAAACATTGCCTGTCACAGTTAAATTCACCACTGCTTTCAATTTCTTCATCTCCGGATCCTTCCAGGGCACCACTAGTGTCATCGCTGGGATCTCTCAGTCGTCTGCACACAAATGTATACGACAGTTCACAGATGGTTTGTTTGCCAGGGCATCCGACTATGTCAACTTCCCCATTGACGACATAAGTCAGACTGAAAGGGCAGTGGGTTTCCACTCTCTGGCTGGCTTCTCATGGGTACAGGGCGCAATTGATTGCACACACGTGGCAATCCGAGCACCTCCACATGAGCCAGGAATGTTCATCAACTGAAAGGGATTTCACTCCATCAATGCGACCACTGGAAGACGCTTCTGCAGGTGTGTGCCAAATTCCCTGGCAGCTGCCATGATTCCTTCATTTTGCGTGAATCCAACATCCCGGCCCTTTTCCATGCACCAAATAGAGTTAAAGGCTGGCACCTTGGAGGCAAGGGATACCCCCTGCAGATGTGGCTCATGACACCTCTGAGAAACCCCACCAGCGAGGCACAGCAATGGTACAACTACAGTCACATCATGACTAGGTCTGTCATTAAACAAGCCATAGGAATGCTGAAGATGCGCTTCAGGTGCCTGGATCAATCTGGGAGAGCCCTTCAGTACTCACCAGCGAGGGTGTGTAGAATAATAGGGGTGTGTTGCGTCCTGCACAACATCACTCAACAGAGAAGGTTATCGGTGGATGAGGTCCCATGCACTCATGAAGCAGCCACACCTGCCATCAACGTTGAAGAAGAAGACGAGGAGGAGGAGGGGGAGGAAGAGGAGGAGAACGACGATGGGTGAACCATCGGCAGAGCAGCGTCTCACCTGGCTGCTCGTCATGCCAGAGAGTCACTCATATTTGATAGATTCTCATAGGGAGAACTGCAAAGTGACTGTAGTCAAGTACTCAGACCACCTGTAACGACCATCAACACCACCAGCCCCCCCCACCCCCCTGCAGGTTGCACAAAACAGTCCTACAACTACACATGCACCCATTTTAAACACACCCAATGGGTGGCATCAAGTCTCGCTGTTCATGGTGAAACACATGAAAGGGTCCTATCATAAAAGGGACTCAAGAATGGGCAAGACATGGCCGTGGTGGTGAGAATCATAACATTTAATGTGAATTTAACAAAAAACCAAGATAAATGGAAAAACATGGCAGTCCATCATCCACCTTTGTGCATACCCTTGGTGATTACAAACCTTCGACTTCCTCTTCCTACAGCTTATACGTGGTGCATCCCTTGTGGCTGCAGCAGAGGTAGTGGCAGGTTGCTCAGATTCATGCCCGGACTACTTAGATGCTTTCGGCCTATGATCTCTGGGTTTTGGAGCTCGTGAGGACCCCTCCAAAGACTGCTCCACTTGCACCTGTGCAGGGGCAGACTCTGCCATCTGGAGAGGGGGTAGCATTGCGGATACCGGTTGAGGGGGGTGCAACGGAAGAGACATAGGAGCGCATTGAGTGGCGTCCCCATTTCCATGTCCCCTCTCACCATTCTTCCTCCCCTAAGCCATGGTCACATCAGTCCTGCCACTCTGCTGGACAATAGCTTAGAGCAGACCTGTGACATGTTGGAAGACTATGGCTAAAGTATCTGTCTGCCTGTTTAAGGAGGCAGACACGTTGGCATCTAGAGTCTGCACAGCTGTTGTCAGGGCCTGAATAGATTCATTTGTGAGCCGCGGTTGAAGCTCAATAGAGGCTGTCATTCCTCCTTCGCAGACATTCCCGCACTTACCTGCGCCACCAGTCCACTGGTGGACTCCTCCAGCCTCTGCATCAATATGGAGACTGAGCATGGCATGTCTTCCAGTACGTCTCAAAGGTGCGTCTGTACCTCTATCGTTCTTCTTTTCAAGGATGTTCCCCGGGATTCAGCATCTGTGCCAAGCTGAGCAGAGCTTGGAGAGGAGTGCACGCACCAATGCAGACTCTCCACCACTGCCCCTGCCACCAGTGTCTGCTTATGCTCACTTTTGAGTGGTGAATCATCAGGTGACAATCCAACCACCTCTCTAATAGGACCCATCTGCGCTGGTGGATGGTTCACTAAGATATGACAGTGCACCCTCAGAGGCAGGGAACTCCTCTGAGGAATCGTCCACGTCTTCGGTCTGTGATGCCCCAGGAAGAGAACATACAGCAATATTAAGAATCATCTCAAAAGTAATGTTGTGATGAGTGTACTGAGGTGTGCCACAGGTCGATCATTGATAACATCAATTCATGTTGTGTGTGAGGGATGTTAAAGTTCTGTTACCAGATGTTTGCAGGGTGCCAATCTCGGCATCCTCGACAGCCAGGCACTCCACCGTACAGCTTCTCTCCAAGGCCTCCTCCTCTGCATCTGTGAGGGCCACTATTTATGGAGGCTTCCCTCCAGTCCCTGCCCTCTCCCTTTCATTTTGCGCTCTCTTCTACCAGGGGAGAAAGTACAGATGTGTGAGTGAGCGAGGGTGATGTGGTCACCCAATGAATGCATTGCTTTGGGTCAGGATGACAATGAAGTAGATGCATCAGAGGGTGACTATCAGACAGATTGATCACATTGCATCAGGATTGGGGTGAGTGGGAGAGGTGGGTGCACAAATTGGGGCGGGGGGGTGGTGAAGCAGCGTACAGAAAGTAAAGGCAACTTGACACTGAGCCTTAAGTGGGTGTGAGGAGTGATGTGATGGAGTAGACTTCGCAGGACAGTATAAGGAGGGGTAATGTTCACCACAGAATGCAGGTGAATCAGTAACTGTACTCACTTTTCCTGACTTGATTAGGTCATTAAATTGCTTCCTGCATTGCAGCCATGACCGGGGCACCGTGCTCCTGCTGCTTACCTGGTCTGCCACCTCCAGCCACACCTTCTTTGTGACAGAGACAGGTTTCTTCCTCCTGTCCGGTGGGTATAGCATCTCCCTCCTGTTTCTGACAACACCCAGTAGTGTCTCCAGGGCGGCCTCTGAGAACCTGGGTGCAGGCTTTGCTCTAGGACGTTCCATATTCCTTTTTCCTCTTTTCTCCTTCAAAATGCCCTTTTAATAATGGGCTTTAAACACTTCATAACTTCAACCCTTTATTCCTGATATAATTCTAGTGAATCTTCACTGTACCCTTTCCAAGTCTTCGGTATCCTTCCTAATGGGCACCCACAGTTTCACGAAGTATTCCACCTGTGGTCCAACCAATTTCATGTGCAAATTCAAAATCACACCCTTGCTTTTATATTCAATGACCCAATGTATAAAATCCAGAATCTAATTTGCTCTCTTTATTGCTACCTGCACTCCCAGCAACAAACATCTATCTATGTTATCCCCAGATTTTTCTGTTCCTCCATCTTTCTAACAATCTTACCATTTAGGGTATAGTTCCTGTCAATGCTCTTATTCCTAATTTTTCACATTTCTCTGCCTTGAACTACATCTGCCATCTATCTGCCCAGTCTGTTAATGTGTCCATGTCCACCTGTAATCTCCTGCATTGTTCCTCACAGTTTGTCATGCTCTCTAATTTGGTACCATCAGTAAACTTTGATATAATTTCTCTTATATCAAGGGCTCAATTTTACGGGGAAATTGCAGGTGTGTTGGGGGCGAGGGGGCTCCAAAAATCGGGGAAATCCCGTTCGGGTTCGGAAGCCGGTTCCAACCCACCGGCTTCCAAGTTCCCCACGGACACGCCTGTCTGCGCCCGGGCGACCCGAATCCGAAAGTCCCGCCGGCAATTAAAAGCCGGTGGGATGATAGTTAAAGAGCCAAATGTACGTCATTGATGTACTTAAGGCATTTTACTTGTGACAGATTATATACTTAGAACGATTTTTAATTTACCTGGGCGGCTTGCCCACCGCTTCTGATTCACGTCTGATGAAACCAGGCGTGAAGGGCCAGATCAGCGAAAAAGAAACAAAATAAAGTACATCAAAAACCATTTCACGATTTTAAAACACAAAATCAACCTACCTTTCCACCCTGCTCCGATATCTCCCTCTCTGATCTCTCCCTCTTCACCCCCCCCGATGTCCTCCCAATCTCCCCCTATTCACCCCGCCCCGATGTCCCCCCCGATCTCCCTCTCTTCACCCCCCCTGATCTCCCCCTCTTCACCCCAATCTTCCCCTCCCCAAGGATCTTCCCCTCGCCCCCCAAACTTCCCCTCTTCACCCCTATCTCCCGCTCTTCACCCCGATCTTCCACTCATCCCCCCCCCCCGCCGATCTTCCACTCTTCCCGCCCCGATCTACCGTACCAGCGCCGGATGACATCTCGCTCTCTCTCTTTCTCCACCCCCCCCTCGCATTGCAGCTCCTGACGGCAGCCAACTGGGCGCGAAACCCGAAGAGGACGTTAATCATCAGCAATCAAAATGCGATTGCATCGGAAACAGTAAGTTTTGTTTATGCGGGTTTGCCACGTGCCCCTTCACCCCCCCGCTGCCAATCCATCACCGTTTCAAAATTGAGCCCCAAATATTTGATATGAATGGAAAACAAAAGAGGTCTCAGCACAGATTCCCAAGGCACACCTCCACCCACTTCCCAGCAATCCAAAAAGCATCCTTTTGGCCCTAGCCTTTGCGTCTAGAGTCATAGAGTCATAGAGTTATACAGCACGGATAGAGGCCCTTCGGCCCATCGCGTCCGCGCCGGCCATCAAGCCCAGTCTAATCTAATCCCATATTCCAGCATTTGGTCCGTAGCCTTGTATGCTATGGCATTTCAAGTGCTCATCCAAATGCTTCTTGAATGTTGTGAGGGTTCCTGCCTCCACAACCCTCTCAGGCAGTGAGTTCCAGACTCCAACCACCCTCTGGGTGAAAAAGTTCTTTCTCAAATCCCCTCTAAACCTCCCGCCTTTTACCTTGAATCTATGCCCCCTTGTTATAGAACCCTCAACGAAGGGAAAAAGCTCCTTAGTATCCATCCTATCTATGCCCCTCATAATTTTGTACACCTCAATCATGTCCCCCCTCAGCCTCCTCTGCTCCAAGGAAAACAAACCCAATCTTCCCAGTCTCTCTTCATAGCTGAAGCGCTCCAGCCCTGGTAACATCCTGGTGAATCTCCTCTGCACCCTCTCCAAAGCGATCACATCCTTCCTGTAGTGCGGCGACCAGAACTGCACACAGTACTCCAGCTGTGGCCTAACCAGTGTTTTATACAGCTCCATCATAACCTCCTTGCTCTTATATTCTATGCCTCGGCTAATAAAGGCAAGTATCCCATATGCCTTCTTTACCACCTTATCTACCTGTTCCGCCGCCTTCAGGGATCTGTGAACTTGCACACCAAGATCCCTCTGACCCTCTGTCTTGCCTAGGGTCTTCCCATTCATTGTGTATTCCCTTGCCTTGTTAGTCCCTCCAAAGTGCATCACCTCGCACTTTTCCGGGTTAAATTCCATTTGCCACTGTTCCGCCCATCTGACCAACCCATCTATATCGTCCTGCAGACTGAGGCTATCCTCCTCGCTATTTACCACCCTACCAATTTTTGAATCATCAGCGAACTTACTGATCATACCTTTTACATTCATATCCAAGTCGTTAATGTAGACCACAAACAGCAAGGGCCCCAGCACAGATCCCTGTGGTACCCCACTGGCCACAGCTTCCAGTCACAAAAACAACCTTCGACCATCACCCTCTGCCTTCTGCCACTAAGCCAGTTTTGTATCCAAAGTGCCAAGGCACCCTGGACTCCATGGGCTCGTACCTTCTTGACCAGTCTCCTGTGCGGGACTTTATCGAAGGCCTTACTGAAATCCATGTATACCACATCCACTGCGTTACCCTCATCCACACGCCTAGTCACCCCCTCAAAAAATTCAATCAAATTAGTCAGACATGATCTTCCCTTGACAAAGCCATGTTGACTATCCCTGGTTAATCCTTGCTTCTCCAAGTGGAGACTAATTTTGTCCTTCAGAATTTTTTCCAATAATTTTCCTACCACTGATGTTGGGCTCACTGGCCTGTAGTTCCCCGGTTTTTCCCTACTCCCCTTCTTGAATAATGGTACTACATTAGCGGTTCTCCAGTCCTCTGGCACATCCCCTGTGGCCAGAGAGGTTCTGAATATATGTGTTAGATCCCCCGCAATCTCCTCCTTTGCCTCACACAGTAGCCTGGTATACATTTCGTCCGGGCCTGGGGATTTATCCATTTTTAGGCCTGCTAAAACCGCCAATACCTCCTCCCGCTCGATGTTAATATGTTCGAGTATATCACAGTCCCCCTGTCGTATTTCTATGTCTACGTCGTCCTTCTCCATAGTGAAAACAGATGCAAAAAATTCATTTAGAACCCCTCCTACATCTTCCGGCTCCACACACAGATTGCCATTTTTGTCCCTATTGGGCCGTATTTTTTCCCTGGTCATCCTCTTACCCTTAATATACTTATAAAACATCTTAGGATTTTCCTTTATTTTGCTCGCCAGTGTTTTTTCATGGCCCCTCCTTGATCTCCTAATTTCCTTTTTAAGTATCCCCCTGCACTTTTTGTACTCCTCTAGGGCTTCCTCCGTCTTTAGCCTTTTGTATCTGCCAAAAGCCCTCCTTTTTTTCCTAATCCATTCTCGTATATCCCCTGACATCCAAGGTTCCCTGGAGTTCTTGGAACCACCCTTGACCTTTACGGGAACATGTTGCCATTGTATGGTCTCAATCTCCCTTCTGAAAGACTCCCATTGCTCCGATGCGGATTTTCCTACAAGCAGCTGATCCCAGTCCATTTTGGCCAGATCCTGCCTTATCCTATTAAAATCAGCCTTCCCCCAATTTAGAACCTTTATTTCCGGCCCCTCCCTGTCCTTTTCCATGACCACCTTAAATCTCACTGAATTATGGTCACTGTCACCAAAGTGCTCACCTACGAGCACTTCTTCCACTTGGCCGGCCACATTCCCTAGAATTAGGTCCAGTACCGCCCCCTCTCTTGTAGGACTTTCTACATGCTGGCTCAAAAAGCTCTCCTGGACGCACGTTAAGAATTTTGTACCCTCTAAGCATTTTACACTCTGAGTATCCCAGTTAATATTGGGGAAGTTGAAATCCCCCACTATTATTACCCTATTATTTGCACAATTTTCTGAGATTTGCCTACATATCTGTTCCTCTATCTCCCCCTGACTGTTTGGGGGTCTATAGTACACTCCCATCAAAGTGCTTGCCCCCTTTTTGTTTTTAAGCTCCACCCATATGGCCTCATTTGAGGAACCTGCTAATATATCATCCCTCGTTATGGCAGTAATTGATTCTTTAATTAATATTGCGACCCCCCCCTCCTCTTATACCTCCCCCTCTGTCTCGCCTGAAGATTCTGTACCCCGGAATATTGAGCTGCCAGTCTTGCCCCTCCCTCAACCATGTCTCTGTGACAGCAACAATATCATACTCCCATGTGTTTATCAACACCTTCAGTTCATCCACCTTATTTGCAAGACTCCTTGCATTAAAATAGATGCCACCCAGCCTTGCTCTTACATATTTGCCCTGTCTTCCAAGCTGACTTATTTTTTTCTCAATATTTGGCTGCACACCACCCCCTATTGTAGCTCCATTCTGTATCCCATCCCCCTGCCAAGTTAGTTTAAACCCCCCCCAACAGTGCTAGCAAACCTCCCCGCAAGGATATTTGTCCCGCTCTGGTTCAGATGCAACCCGTCCGACTTGTCCAAGTCCCACCTTCCCCAGAAGCAGGCCCAGTGATCCAGGAAACTGAAACCCTCCCTCCTGCACCAACTCTTTAGCCACGCATTCATCTGTTCTATCCTCCTATTTCTATACTCACTAGCCCGTGGCACTGGGAGTAATCCAGAGATTACAACCTTTGAGGTCCTGCTCTTTAATCTGCTACCTAGCTCCCTAAATTCTTGATGCAGGACCTCATCTCCCTTCCTACCTATGTCGTTGGTCCCAATGTGGACTACGACCTCTGCATGCTCCCCCTCCCCCTTGAGAATGCCCTGAAGCCGCTCAGTGACATCCATGACCCTGGCACCAGGGAGGCAACAAACCATCCTGGAGTCACGTTTACGGCCACAGAAACGCCTGTCTGTTCCCCTTACGATAGAATCCCCTACCACTATAGCTCTTCCACTCTTTTTCCTCCCAGCCTGTGCAGCAGAGCTACCCCTGGTGCCAGGAAGTTGGCTGCTGCTGCCTTCCCCTGATAAGTCATCCCCCTCAACAATATCCAAAGCGGTATATTTGTTTGAGAGGGGGACGGCCACAGAAGACCCCTGCACTGCCAGCCTGCTCCTCTTACTCTGCCTGGAGGTCACCCACTTACTTCCTGTCTGTACAACCTTTACCTGCGGTGTGACCATCTCACTAAACGTGCTATCCACGACGTTTTCAGCATCGCGAATGCTCCATAATGAATCCATCTGCAGCTCCAGTGCCGCAATGCGGTTTGTCAGTAGCCTGAGGCAGCTCTCTACCCATTTTCTTTAATACCATGTGGCTTAATTTTCATAACACGTCTCTTATGTGGCACCTTATCAAATGTCTTCTGAAAATTCACATATAACAAAGTTCAGTGCATTCCCTGAACCTCTACAACCAGGGATCTCCTCAAAAATTTAATGAAATTAGTCAAGTATAACCTGAATATCCTTGATTAGTCCATGGCTTCCAATGTTTATTCATTTCATCACATATTATGCATTTCGATGTTTACCCACAACTGAGGTAAGATTAATTGGCCTATCTTGATTCATCTCCTTCCTCTTTTTTTGAAATATAGTGTGACATTTGCCATGTGGGAGAACCTTCACCACACGGACTGCAGCGGTTCAAGAAGGCAGCTCACCACCACCTTCTGAAGGGCAATTAGGGATGGGCAATCAATACTGGCCTTGCCAGCAATGCCCACATCCCATGAATGAATAAAATAAATCCTGCAGTCCTTTGACAAACCTCTGGTTTCCAAAGATTTTTGGAAAGTTATGGCCAGTGCCTCTGCCATTTCTTCCCCAAACTGCTTCAGTTTTCTGGATACATATCTCAGGTGACTTTTTAACTTTTGGTCCCATTAACTTTATTAATACAGTGTCCTTTTGAATATCTATCTCCAGTTGTGGGTCTTTCACATTCTCCTCATAGACTCCTTCTGTTCTACATTCACCTTCCTATGTAAAAATTGAGCTGAAATACTTAGTAAGCATTACAGTCAATCCCTCTCTCTCAAGTACAAGATGTCTCCATTCATTTCTAAGTGCTAACGCCCCTTCTTTGACTATACTTTTACTTAACTGCTTATAAAAGCCCTTGCTATTTCTCTTTATCTTCTTTCATACTCCCTCCGAATTGCTAATCTTCCATTTTCCTTACCTTCTATACCATTTCTTTTTCTCATTGTGTTTTTTCTGTAATATCTCCCCAATATTTATCATATGCAACCTTTATTGCTCTCCCCTCTATTTATCCATGGAACCTCTGCCTTTGTTGTATCCCTTATGTTCCTGGTCAGAATATATTTTGTCTGCATCTAACGTACCTTGTATGCATTTTTTTTGTCACAGTGATGATGTACAAGCACAATGATGATGGGTTTTGATACGATTTATGTTTGTAAACAAATGCAGGAAAGCTTTTACAAACAGTTTTTCATGAAGACTGTGTCCCTTACAATAGCGTTCATTTCTGTTTGTATCAAAAACTACACGTAAATGCTGTACATTATCTGCCATTTAAAAAATATTCTTATGTTTGGGTGACATTGGCAAGGCTGCATTTATTGTCCCTGCCTAGTTGCTCTGAGAAACTAGTAGGGCCCCTCTTTGAATGGCTACAGTCCTTGTGGTGGTGGTGTTAGGTACAGAAGTTTGTAGGGATTTTTTGTTAGCATTTTGACTCCATGAAATGAAGGAACAGTGGCATATGTCCAAGTAAAGATGGTGTGTGACTTGATGATTGAGTTCCCATGATGTTTCTGCTCTTGATCTTCCTGGTGGTAGAGATCGCCAGAGGTTGGGTGGTATTTGGGTAGTAAGTTTAATGAGTTGCTGCAGAACATCCTCGAGACAGTACATAATGTAGTTGCAGTGTGCAGCTTGTTGAGGATGTGAATGTTGAGTTCAGTGTCAGGGGCTCTGATCAAGCAGACAAGGTATATGGAGAGTCCTACCTGAAGATTTGAGCTGACTTCATACCATGAACAATTCATGAATCTGCCATCTTCAAGTCTTTGCCTGGCAGGGATTCAGTGATACAGAGTTCACAATTACTGGTGAATTTGCTAGTTTCTGTAACAGTGAGTTCTGCTGGTGCTCTCAGTTGATATGATGTCACATCATCACTAATATCATAGGGGAAATTTAAATTCCCCCTGCCCTGGGGAAACTGGGTAGGGTGCAGTTAAAATGGAGTGGGTGAATTACCCTCTCTGTCCCCGATCCATTGTGATTTTAAAACGCCTGATTTTTCAGGTGTATAAGGCATCCGCCTCAATCAGGCGGGAGCCTAATACATTTCTGCAAATTGGGATCCTGTTACTTCAATAGGACCCCGACGCCACCTTAACCAGGAAGTCAGCGGAGCCACCGCAGAGGCTGCCCTGGCAACAAGAAACTGGCCAGGCCACAGAAGAGGCCCTGTAAGGTAAGTTAAAACTTTTCTTTTGGAGATCACACAAAGCAGGAGTGCTGCTTTGGGCCCCACTTGGGAAGTGTAGGCCTCCCTCTGACAGGATTCCCCTCTCCCCGCATCCTGAACCACTGACGCCCCCAAAACCCTGTTTTGGGTGAGTAGTCGGCCAGTGACGTGTTAAAGAGGCCCGGCTGTTAAAATCGTCTGGGGCTCCCACTGCCAGATGAGCCGGCTGCTCGCTAGGTCACTTTCCCGCCCAGGAGTTAAAATCCCCATCATAATACTTTGCTCGAGAAATAATTTATTTAAAATAGCTTCAGTATAATATTGGGCTTGGGACATTGGTACGTGCTTGGGGGCAGTGTCTGTCATTCTGCACCATGAGCAGGTCTGATAAGGGTTTGTACTCAGGATTTCCCATGTGGTGAGTTTGATATCAGCTTTGTAATTGAGAGAAAGTACAGGAATCAAGACAAGCCTTTTGTCACACTGATTGGGGGAGAAATGACAGGTCCAGTTACCCTTGTAATTCTTGCGCCATAGTGTGGAGAGACAAAGATACGATCTACTCACGCCATTGAGGTCCCTATCTCTGAATAGTGCTGAGCAGAAGGCCAGGTGGGAGAGAGTTTGATGAGGACTAGGTAACTCCTGAACATTACAGGACTAAAGAAGTTATGTAGATCCCACTGACAAGCAGGATAGATTTGACTTTCAATGGTTTACCATTGAGTATTCTGCTTATGCTGAAGGGTCGTATAATATAGGATAAGAAAATGTTACTATGTTAGATTACCATTATCAGTTATACTTAATCTGGTTAATTGAAAATGCTCATGGCGATTTAATATTTCCCTTGCCTTTGTTCAGGGAAATTCTGAAAACCATTCAACAAAGCGATATGCAGTGTTTGTGAACCTTAAATGACTGCTTCTGTTTAAAAGGTGCTGATGACTCATGGAAACTAGCTGACAAATTAAGTCAATGAATTGCATTTGTTGTTTTGAAATGGGTTCATATATAGCAAAGTAGCCCCAGTCCTCACACCAGAAATGAGTCTCTTTATAAGAAAGTAGTTCCAGTCCTCACACCAGAAATTAGTCTGTGTATAAGAAAGTAGTCCCAGTCCTCACACTAAAAATTAGTCTGTGTATAAGAAATTAGTCCCGTTCCCCCCCCCCACCCACCAGAAATGAATCTGTTTATAGGAAAATAGTCCCAGTCCTCACACCAGAAATGAGTCTGTGTATCAGAAAGTAGTTCCAGTCCTCACACTAAAAATGAGTCTGTGTATAAGAAAGTAGTCCTAGTCCTCATACCAGAAATGAGTCTGTGTATAAGAAATTAGTCCTAGTCCTCACACCAGAAATTGGTCTGTGTATAAGAAATTAGTCCCAGTCCTCACACCAGAAATGAGTCTGTGTATAAGAAATTAGTCCTAGTCCTCACACCAGAAATTGGTCTGTGTATAAGAAATTAGTCCCGTTCCCCCCCCACCAGAAATGAACCTGTTTATAGGAAAATAGTCCCAGTCCTCACACCAGAAATGAGTCTGTGTATAAGAAAGTAGTTCCAGTCCTCATACCAGAAATGAATCTGTGTATAAGAAAGTAGTCCTAGTCCTCACACCAGAAATGCAAACAAAAGAATGACAAAAGTTTGTTCAGTTGGCTGTGGCCTCACACAGTTAGTAAAAAAATTAATTTATTATACTAATCAGCTTTCCTCAACCAGGGAATAAACTGTTTTTATGCCTTAAAATTACATTGCATTCATTGTATCTCAGAACGCAGCTTGAATTGTGCCATTATCATGTTGCATTGCGACGTGTCTGACAATATTATGAACACTGACTTTGATGAAGTTGGCGCCAATACTAAAGTGTGTGTACATTTTAATTAAATAGGCATTATCTTCGAGAAAGTGTTTTTTGTTTGGGGTGAAATTACCCCACCTGTGTCTATACTTACCCCTACCCATGGACAAAAGGAATTTTCCCCTATCTATAAAAATATCAATTTCAATGATGCTATTAATTATTGATCAATAAGCTTCCTAATCGTGAATAAATGTTACCGTTGCACACACTGAAACAGACTCATCGATCAGAATCATGGAATCACAAGCAGGCTTTTGTATGTAGCAAAACAGATTTACTTCAAATACTTTAATACAAAATACCCCTTGCAGGAAAGCATTATGCAGTTTATTGTGGGTTTTACGATTTTTTTCTACAAAGTGATTTGATGCAGGGAGTGTCTTTTAAGAGAGTTAGAAATGATAACCTATGGAGTAATATGGTAAGCAAATTGACGGCCATGTACCACACTGTTAAATCTTGTCTCCTCATTAATTTGAGTATAATTGACATCATTGATTGCCAGATGGGGCTGAGGCAAGGATGTATACTACTTTTAGTATGAGTGATTTAGAACATGAATGGAATATTGAGCACGCTCATTCTCTGAAGCTCCAGCACAAAGCATTCACACGCCTGTTATTTACAGGTGGCCTGGTTTTGTTCACGCACACTAAAGCTAGTTTTGGAATTATTGATCTGTTTTTTTAAATTTATTCATTTTTGGTGTTGGCGATATTGGCTGAATTTTTGCCCATTAAGTTGAGGAATGTCAACCCTGGGCTGCCAAGTGTAAACATCAAGCACCCCTATGTCAGATGCAGTATAAAGATCCCTCTGCTTCAACAATACCAAACCTAAGAAGAGCACCTACACATGTACCCATGTAACATTCCTATTTCCCATGACAACTGTAACCCTAGCTATGCCCTTTCTTTCCATCATTGTGGGATGGATGTAAAGCCAAGTCCCAGAGATAAACAGTGTCCTTTCTCACTGAGCTAGCCAATACCCTTGTTGAATAAACTTAAACTGTGTTCATGAAAACATGTTTGGTATATTTTGTTTTAATTTGGATAGGAAGATCCAGAAGAACCTTGTACCAATTTTATTATAATGATTTCATACATAACTGGCTCAATAATGATACATATCAACTTGATTAGTCAAATATGACATATAATAAAATGCAGAAGCATTTTCTGGTTTTGTTTCAGATAACCAGTATTTGCAGGTATTTGCTTTTTATATGCCTATGAAGAAGTTTGTTTATTGTAGTTGTATACCAAATTGGGGTGGGGGGTAGTTGGGAGAGGAGAATAATATTGTTATAGCTGAGACCACTTAAGACTAGAAAATAGTTCCAATGATAGAGCTCAAGATCAAGCCTGAAGTTAATACTGAGGATAAAGGATATGCTCCAGGAGAAATTCTGGCCTCAGGCTTGTACTTAGCTGATTTGCACACTTGCACTGTGCGATTCAATATCTTATTCTATTGGCCGTGCACCAGCTGTTTCACTAGTATCAAGTGGAAGCGGGAATCACATTTTCTCTGTCCATTACATATGTCCCTCAAGCTAAGTCGCTTTGACTTTCCCCATTAGATAAATATATTGTACAGAGGGAGTCTTCCCCCCCACCCAACCACCAAATGTTTTAATGCAAATATCACAAGGAAAGGGAAAAGTTGAATGAAGGAGAAAAAGAAACAAGTGAGAGATGATAGGAAAGAAAAGAGTAATAAAACAAAAGAAATAGCAAAAGGGAAAATGAAGAAAAGCTGAGCACAGAATAAGGAAATAAATTAAGGAAGGGAAAGGAACAGGGAAAGAGAAACAAAATAAAGAGGGTAAATGAAAAGGTAAACAATCAACATCAGTGTGCAGATAAATAACACCCTGCTACCATTTCCATTTATATTTAATACTGACCCTGATCCTGTGCTCAGCCAACATCCACACGCTCGTACTTTCCAACAACAGACACTGGATAGCAATGAGAAGCGTGCCTGATCTTACCCTTCCTAGCCTAGGAGCACCAATGCCAACTGTGACATCCCAGCGGCTGCCCCAGCTAAGATCAGCTATATCGCCATGGACCAGGAATCCAACGTGGGGCCTTTTTGATCTATTTGATGGTGGAATTTCTAATTAGTCTGAAATGTAAAGAAGGCACAGTGAGCTCCCTAAGTTCTTTATAAACTTTTAAGAATAAAATTCATCTGTACACTGACTGCAGCATATCTGCAGCAAACCACTGACAACAACTTGCAATTATATACCACTTCTACAATTAAAAAAGCCTCAAGGCACTTCACAAATGAAAGAAGATGAAAAATGAATGCTGAGCTATGAAAGGAGCAATTAGGGGGGGACCAAAAGCTTAGTGAAAAATATAGGTTTTGAGAAGCCTTATAAAGGAGTAGAGAGATGGACAGGTTGAAAGGTTAGGACGGAAATTCCAATGACTGGGGCCAAGGTGGTTGAAAGCTTTGCCACCAATCGTGGACTGAAAGGAGGGGAATGCACAAAAGTTCAGAGTACTGAAAGGCGCAGCAGTGATATAAGGCTGGAGAAGGTTGCAGAGATTGGATGGAGCAAGGCTCACTGCTGATCCTGTGCTCTGCCAACATCCACACACCTGTACTTTCCAATAACGGTCACTGGATAGCAATGAGGAGAGTGCCTAACCTTACCCTTTCTAGCCCAGGAGCACTGACACCAATCCTAACACCCCGACTGCTGCCCCAGCTAAAAGCAGCTATATCGCCATCAACCTGGAATCCGACGTGGGAACTCAGTGTATCAATATCCAATGGATGTGATGGATTTGAAGATGAGGACAAGGAGTTTAAATTTAATAGAGGGAGCTGGTGTAGGACAGCAAAGATGGGCTGCTGGACATGTGGGATCTAGTGGGGGACAGGATGCATTAAGGCCGCATTTTAGACAAGTTGGAGTTTGTGAAGGATAGAAAATGGGAGGACAACAAGGAGGGCATTGGAATAATTGAGTCTGGAGATGATAAAAGAGTGGATAAGAGTTTCAGTGGCATTCTACAGAAGAATAAAGAGAATAATCTAATCTAATCTTGTGTGGTTGTATTGCCAGGCCATTGGAGACATGAATGACCCTGGTCGTGGTAGAGAACAATAAGGATAATTGGCTCATTAACACCAATAAACCCCCATCAGTGCTGCAGCCTGAATTTTTTTTAAATCTGCATGAACTCGCTTTATTTTAAAAACACAGCCTTTAAACATAACTCATTCTCCAATCCCCTTTATGAAGAAAAAAAAGAGCAAAAGTCCTGAGACGTGACAAGGCCTCAATCCTATTTTTAATCTAATCTCTTTATTCATCTTAGGAATGCAAACATTTTATTCTTGGTTGAAAGTTATTAGTTTGTATCCTTGTGTTAATTATAAGCTGTTTTATCTGCAATTTTCCAATCAATTGAGCTAGTCTAGGTCCCCTTCATCCCCCTAAAATGTGTTCTTTTCTAGTCCAAAAGCCTTGTTTTTGACTCATCACAACTATCAGTTGGTAAACAAAACAAATAAATACAGATTTGCTCCATGTTCCTGAATGCCACTTTAAATCTGTGATTTAGAAATAAATAAATATTTGGAGGCGTGAATTGCGCGGCAGTTCTCCCAATGATCCACTGGAAATTCCGTGGAAGAGCTAAGGGAACCACAGGGGTTTTTCTGAGGTTTCTGCGACCCTTCCACTGAAGTTATGGCAGACGATCAGAGAACGCAACAGAAATTCACCCTCCACGGTGTATTAATATCCAGTGGATGTGACAGGTAGATGGAAATAATAAGTGACAGGGGAGACCTAACTGAGGTCTATAAAATATATGGGTACAATCTGTCAACAACAGAGAAATATTAGGAGTGAGATTATGATCAAATGACTGGAACTGCGTATGCATTTAAAACAAATGGAGCTGTGTTTAACTTTAGGAGTGAGATGCATCAATGTTGGTTATACTTATAAACCAAAGGGTACAAAGATGGATCCAGAATATTATTTCAAGGTAAGTCAGGCCAGTATGACAAGAGGACATACAATTTAATGAGATTTTAAGAAAGAAAGAAGAAACTTACAATTCTATAGCGCCTTTCACAACCTTAGGACATCCCAAAGCACTTTACAGCCAATGAAGTACTTTTTGAAGTGTAGTCACTGTTGTAATGTAGGAAATGCGGAAGCCAATTTGTGAACAGCAAGGTCCCACAAACACCAATGAAATAAATGATCAGCTAATTTGTTTTAGTGATGTTGGTTGAGGGATAAATATTGGCCAGGAGACTGGTAGACTCCCCTGCTCGTCTTCGAAAAGTGCCATGGGATCTTTTACATCCACCTGAGAGGGCAGCTGTGAGGGGCCTCAGTTTAACATCTCACCCGAAAGCCGACATATCCTACAGTGCAGCACTCCCTCAGAACTGCAGCTACCACTGAGTCACAACTGACACTTTAGAAACATTTCTTTATTGAAATGGTGCTAAACATTTGGAATAATCTACCAGGTAAAATAATGGAGCCAAAGACACTAAAGAAGTTAAAATGCAGTTGAATGCTAGGTTGGGTCAGACGGAGTACTAGTGGTACAAGCTTCGATGGGTAAAATGACTCAGTCTCGCTATTGACTTTTTTGCATGTATCTAAGTTAAACCAAACCTGTTAAGTCTCACTTATTTCGAGTGACCGTCACTCATTTTGGTTTATAAGTATAACCCATATTGATGCATCTCACTCCTAAAGTTAAACACAGCTCCATTTGTTTAAATGCATACGCAGTTCCAGTCATTTGATCATAATCTCACTCCTAATATTTCTCTGTTGTTGACAGATTGTGCTTTAATAGTTTCATTTCTAGTTGCAGTCTCAATGGGAATATAAAGATTCTGTTGAGAATGTTGCACAACCGATGGCAATTCTAACTCATGTTGGCCTGAAGTGTATGGCTTTTACCTATTGCCTACTTTTGGACTCCATGGGAAACAAGCCAAATTTCAGAGTTCGATGCATTGGTTTGTGGCTTTATTCCCTGTTTAATCATTTGTTGTTAATTAACATGTTCACAGTACTTTGTTTTTATAAACTCGGCTCTGAGGTTACCTAACAATGCTGGTATAATGCTTCTCTGGGAAATTACAAAGAAAGCCTGGAATCTTATCATTTAATTCCACTTAACCAAATTCCTTGTAAATGAATAGAAATTGAAAACCGACACCCATTTTCTGCCCACACCCATTGTTTTCATGTCTATTAAACTGTCATAGATTGTGAATTTATGCAGTTATAATTTTCTTATCTCAGAACCCAGACAGAAGTAGCCAGTCAAGGGTTAATTGAGAAATGGATTTTGAGCTGGGCTGTCAGGTTTTGTAACCGACTGCTTGCGTCTTTAAGCCATTGTTAAAACAGAGTTTTGTTGCTTCAAATCTAATTAACGCCATTGTTATACTGAAAGAAAGGATGTTTCTAAAACTTTATATAGTGCGTCATCATTGTTCAGGATGTGGCAATGTATTTCAAGATTTTCATATCTTCAGGATTTTGTAATATTGTATTTAATTAGTCTTGAATAACATGGCATCCTTGTCAGTTGTCTGGAATTATTCAAAGCTAGTGTCTCTCTGATCATTCAAGATCATTGTTAATTGTATGTTAAAAAAAAATTATTTCCTCAGTTAATCTGATGTCAACATCAATGCCAAGATCACAGAAGTAATATAATTTATGAACTGGAAGAATTGGCTTAGTAAAAGGTCACCTAGGAGACTTGGAAGCGGACAGCTTCTCAGAAACCAGAAACAAAGCTCTCTAGATCAGAGAAGTGTTCGGAGTGAGATTTATGATCAAAAAGGGTGAAACTGAACTCAAATCCATTTAGACAAATAAAGCTATGTTTATCTTTAAGAGTGAGATACACAAACATAGGTAATTTTTAAACCAACATGAGCAAGTTTCATTCTGAATTAGTAAAATTTTGGCTTGCTTCTTACCAACTCAATTTCAGGCAGTCTTGGAGTGGAAATTTGGTCATGCAGCCATTTCACTGGCTTGTCATTACTTCTGGGATTTTCTGCTATGATGTCAACCATTGAACAAGTCTGCCCAAATATAGGTGGGTCTGTTCAAATTATACAGTAATGTCATCATACATCTCATTTTCTGTCATTACTGCCATATAAGGTTGCCAGCTGTGGTTGGATGTATTCCAGGAGATTTCATCACATGATCTGCTGCCTCCAACCGCCCCGCCCACGCACTCCTGCCATTGGTCGCCTGACACAACCAATTGGAAAGTGAACAGACTCTTCATTAACCGATTGGATGATTCTTGACTGCCAGTCAAACAGCCTTTCATCCCAACTCTAATATTTTTAGAACTAATAAACAAAAGTGTTCCAGGAGAATGAAACAAAAACACAATTTGTTATAATGCCCCTACGATTTTTCTCCCAGGTTGTTGGCAGCAGTATCTGGGAGATTAACCTTTAATTGTTGGAGACTCCAGGACAATCCTGGAGGGTTAGCAACCCTACTGCCATAATAATGCTGAGTGCAGGGAACACAGTATGTTCCTGGAACCCAGTGTTGCTTTGGCATGCAATAGAGGACCTAAATTTTAAAAGGCATCATAAAGGAGTGGAATTGATCAAACCCTGAGATTTTTGAAATAATTTTTTGGGAATCTGATGATCCTCTTCAGCTGCTCTGGAGGCAGCCATCCTGATCCACTGCTACAGGTACCATGGGCCTGCAGCAGCTATTTTCCTTTGCAATGGGAACCCGCTAAAATTATTGTAATTAGGTTGACAATGGAAAATCCACCAGAGTCAGTGGTGGCCAAGTCAGACTGGGTATGAAGCCAAAGCAGAAAATCTTGCCCGATATGCCTTCAGATAGCTCGTAATGGAGGAGTGTGCATCGAGTGGATACTTTTTAGGCCAGACTTTCCACTCAAGATATGCCAGTTTTCCAGTGTTTCTCGGGCAGAGACCCACTCTGCCAGGTCGCTACTCATTTCTGCACCTGTACCAAATTTCTGGCATCACTCCCACCAGATGCTGGGCATATTCAGATATGGTGGGTCTTGCCAGAGTGGCATCAAATTTCCATCTTAAAGTTCAGGCTTTTTCCCATGTTTGTGACTAGACTATAGTTTCTGTCAGCAGAGCAAGTCTCTTACAAGCCAGTCTCTTACATATGGCCTATGTATCCTTTCCTTTGTATGGGTTAGAATGGCACAGGTATAATAATGAACAATTGTGGTAAATTGCTTAATGGAGAATACATAAAATGTACCCCACACCTTCCCATCACCTAAGAAGACAGAAAAATAATGTGCAGCCAAACCCATGTGTAGAGTCTAAAATTACTTATTCAGATTTATTTAAAGATAAAATAATATACAGAAGCAGAAAAAACAACAACATACCAACAGTACAAAAATCACTTTACATAAAATGGGTTGACTGTTTTAAAACAAATGTTTTTATTACAGCTCCTCTCGACACAATCTTTGATCACACATGTACAAGATTTATATCTGTGGAGTTTCTTAAAATTTAGAATAAAGTTTAATTTAATAGAATTTCTTTGAATAGAACTATGGGCTGAATCAATTACTGGACCTTCACTCAAAGGTTAGCATGGTTTTCTGTTCCCATTCCAGTGCATGCTGGTGCTGTTTCTTCTTACCTTCTGCCTCTCGTCTGCACTCTCGTCTTCTGCCTCACCTCATGCTGGCATTGACCTTCCTTTTCTTCAGCCTCATGTCTCCACTGCTCTATTCCCAATTTATGAATTTCAAGTCTTCTGCTGCCAGTCAAGCCAGTTCTAAATCTTTATCTCCCCTTTGATTCTTGTGCTCACAGTATCTGGCATTTGCTTCTGATCGTTTGTTTTGATTTTTGCTTAAGCAGACTGTTTGGTCTGTATGCAATAATTATCCCACATTAGCAGTTGGAGTTTTGTCTTAATATGTTCATCTTATGTTCACGACTAGACTACAGTTTCCATAAACAAAACCGAATCTCTTATCAACTAAAAGCTGAGTCTCTATTATCTGCCTTTTATGGGATTAGCATAGCCCAGGCCTAACAATTAACAATTGCAGTAAATATTGGACAAGATTGGACAATATGTGGGATGCCCACTATGTTCTCCTGTCACCTCAGAAGGTGGAAGAATAATGTGCCACTGGACCTCTGCTAAAACTACTTGTCCAGATTTCTTTAGTAATGGAATAATATACAGAAAGAAAAAAATTGTCAATAAACTGGCAATACAATGATCAAAGTTACATTTTATACAAATTGTTTTGAAAGTTTGAAAGTAATGACAGCGTCCATAACTCTTACATCTCCTCTCAACATGATAAAGAAACAAAGGGCAGAACTCTCAATTTCAGCAGGGGTATAATCTGTGATAGACCTCACCTGGTTTTCCTTGCCTTCAATGGAAAGGAAAATCGAGCGGGCGTATGACGGGCAGGTGATCCGATATTGCCCGTTTTGCACCCCTGCTGAAGTTGAAAATTCTTGCAACTGTCTCTGATGGCACATATGTAAGCTGTTTTTACACAGTGCTGCTATTCTTCCCTTTACATGGAATAAGATTAGTTCATTAGACGACTGAAGACTCAAAAAGGGTCCCTGAATTAGAAGGGTGTCTATTCCAATTGTTTTAAGTTTAAACCGTTTCTTTGCAGCAATTAGACAAAAGTGTTTTTTTAAAAAGTGAAAATTCATAAGTGTGTGATAGATTGTGTATGAGAGAGACGGACTGTGAGCATGTGGGAGACTATGTGAGTGAAAGAATGTGAGTGTATGAGAGATAGTATGTGAGAGAAGGACTGCAAGTTTGTGTGTATGTAAGAGATGGATTGTGAGTATGTGAGAGAGATTATGTGAGCTACATTGGCTCCCAGTCCAGCAATACCTCAAATTTAAAATTCTCACCCTTGTGTTCAAATCACTCTATGGCCTCGCTTCTCCCTATCTCTAACTTCCTCCAGCCCCCAACCCTCTGAGAACTCTATGTTCCTCCAATTCTGGCCTCTTGTGCACCCCCGATTTCCTTCATCCCACCATTGGTGGCCGTGTCTTCAGCTGTCTAGGCCCCAGCTCTGGAATTCCCTCCCCAAACCTTTTCTCCCTTCTACCTCTCCTCCCTTAAGAAGCTTCTTTAAATCTATCTCTTTGACCATGCTTTTAGTCACCTTTTCTAATATCTCCTTAAGTGGCTCGGTGTCAAATTTTGTCTGACAACGCTCTTGTGAAGTGCCTGGAATGTTGTTCTAGATTAAAGGTGCTCTATAAATGCAAGTTGTTGTTGTTAGACCACAGCTAGAATACAATGTTCAGTTTTAGGTGCCTTACTTTAGGAAGGAAGTCAAGGCCATTAGGAGCATGCAGAAGAGATACACTAAACTGATACCAGGTGTGAGAGGCTTTAGTTATGAGGAAAGACTAGATAAACTGCGTTACTTTTCATTAGAACAAAGAGGGTTAAAAGGAGATCTGATAGCGCTGTTCAAAATTATGATGGCTTTTGATCAGATAAATAAGGAAAACTATTTCCACTGGTTGATGAATCAGTAACCAGACAACATAAAGATCATCACCAAAAGAATGGAGAGGTTAAAATAAACGTTTTTTTATAGAGAAGGGTGTTAGGATATGGAATGCCTTACCGAAACAGTGGTGAAAGTAGAGTCCATCATCGCTTTTAAGACAGAAGTGGATAAATATTTGGAAAAGAAAAATTTATATTGTGTGGCAGAAAAGCTTTCAGGCTTGGGCACTGCACATTGATATTTTGACATTTACCAGTATGGCGGGCAACCTACTTCCAGCCCGTAATGAGCGTGCACCTCCTGCCCGCCATATTGTAAGCTCAGGAGGCTGTTTAGCACCCAAAAAAATGGGAGCTGCGCGGCCCTATTTTTAAGCCTATGATTTTAGGAGATGAATTTGATAAAGGTGGAGAAGACGATGAGAGAGAAGCTCTGGAGTGTGTGGGGGTGGAGGTTGAGTGGGAGAAATGGCAGCAGGAGTGACAGGGAAGAGGAGGGGCCATTTAGGCAGTGGTGGCCAAGCAGATGATCTTGATTTTGGAAACAAAGAAGTCCATGAGCTCTTCACTGTTAGCATCACAGGTTGGATGGAAGCTGCAAGAGAGTGACGTTGAAGATGGTGGTTTGTGCTAGAGAAGAGGAGGTTGGGTTGCTCTTGCTCTCCATGAGGACCCTGGAGTAATGGAAGGTTTTGGCCACAAAGAGAGAGCAGCAGTACTGCTTGTGTTAGTTAAGGCAGATTTGATGGTGTACAGCCAGACTCATCATATGCCACATTTACTCTGATCTGTAGACCATGGACTTGAGTCCATGACGGGAACTGTTGTACAAGGAAAACAGTGGAGCAAAAAAATCCAATTCAAACCCAGTGCAAGCTGGTTATGTTTATGTGGGGAGAAAAAACAACAATTGATGCCATTTAAAACTTTCAAAGCATTAAAATGTTATAGTTTGTGCAGAGGCAGTGCTCAAGGCTACAATTAAATGGAACATTCTGTAACAAAAGGCAGTAACCAGTGTTTTTTTTTACCAGAATACCTATTAATATTTCCCTCAACAGCAGTAAACACCCCATAACCTTATAATATGATCTGCCATGTGGGTAGAAAAATTGCCATTTAAAATGGATTGAAGTGCGTATGCATTTACTTCCATCTGTTTTATGTTTAATTGGGTGAAGTGAGGAGAAGAATTGTTTGCAGATACAGTACGAGGCCTCTAGAATTTAAAGGTCCGTTTATATAATTTAAAACCCATAGTTCAAGGTCACCTTCTGTCTGAAAGCTCTAGACAGCTACCCTTAGAAGTTTGTTGACCATAGAAATCTTTATTTAAACTCAGAAATAATTTTAATTAGATTGAGAAGGCAAGCATGCCCAAAATGTAACTGTCCATATTTAAAATCAGCTTTCTAACAGTGTCCACCGCTTAAAATATTTCCAACCTCTTTATCCACTTGACGCGTTCATAGGTTTGTGTTCAGTTTAATTGTGGAAATGTTAATACTGTGAGACCCAAAGATTTAATACTATCAGAAGCTCAATAGAACAGAATGATTCTGAATGAATCCCATGTGGTTGGTGGGAACCTAGTTCAACAATACTGTCAAAGCTAAAGCCTGCTGGCATCCGTGCAAGTATCTGCTATTCATGTTAGTTAAAGAAGTGCGTCATTGCTCCCACATTGAGCAGGGTCCTTGCTGTCCTTGTGCAGCATGATAACAAAGACTATCTCCCTCCTTCAGACTGATTACTTGCTTTCTGCTTTGCTGGGGGTGATATTGTTATTTTGATTTTGTAGAAAATGGAGAAAATTCCAGTAGCGCCAAATCTTTTGAGCAATAGAACAGCATCTAGGTGCAGAAAATAGAAAAAAGTTTTACTCCCCAGAACTGTCACCTCTCACTTTTATATAAGCAGTGCCATAAATATTTTGTGGCTTTAGACATTTCTACCGTATGATTTTCAGCTTTACCAGAAGAATTTCTTCCATAGATATTTGATTTTTTAAAGAAAGAACATGCACAGTGCCCTGTCTTTTTTTTCATAAATTATTGATTTTACTTTTTGAATATTTTCAAAACTATAATAGCATTCGTCAGGCAATGAATATATACTTTTTTTTTAAAAAAAACATAAATTATTGAATGTTTATGATGCAGGACTTAAACAAAGTTTCCTGCCCGACAAAACATCTTCTTTACTCCCAACATTTTCAGCTGTAGTCTCAATCATAGATCATGGACTACTGCAACTGGTCTGTTAAAGAAAAGAAAGCTTTATAAATGTGAAATATGCTCCCAAACAAAAATGCATTTATTATGGGAAATAAGGTAACAGGATAACTATTTTTACTAATAAGTTTAGGATTCCTATTTAACAAAATACCAAAGTTGTTTCAGAGCTGGAGGAGCGTGGGTAAGGTGAGGGAGGGCTCGTGTGTTACATATTTTGAGCACAGTAAGGAAAGCCAAATAAACAGTGACAGACGAAGATAAATTTAAAAGAACATATCAGGGGGCTAACTACATGATTGCAAAGCTCCTAAAAGCTACAGGTCACCTCTCCAATCTGCTCTGTACTCTTTCATTGACTAATATAGGTCACCACCAGAGCCAGGATCTCTGGTTAACACAATACTGGCCTCTGTAGATTTTAGAATTTGATCTCTGCATGGGATAGCTAGCACTCCACTTTTGGTAGCCATTTTGTCATTGGGTTGTGAAGAAAATCAATACATTTTATGTTTTAAAACTCAAATCATGAATTTTCATCATAAAATGAATAATTGATAAAAGGAAATGAACCTGCTTTTGATTTTGTTTTAAAGTTCTGAGGAAACATGTCCTACAAAATGTAAGACAGTAAATTCCAGGACCTGACTCCACACATGTTATTAAAACTCTAATATAAAGTTTCAATCATCTCCTGGGCTGCTATCTGAGTTGGCAGAAATATTAGTTATACTTTCAGTAACTACACAGAACTGAGATCTCAGACTTGTTGGTGCAGGTTCTTTATTTTTCTGTCCCTTCAAACGTTGTGTTGGGAAGAATAAACGTGGATGTTTATGTAAATTTTGTTTCACCGTCTACATGCATGTGGAAACTGGTATCTGTTTCTGAAGTCTTTTTTTCCAAACTAGACTAATGCCCAGGAATCTGTCTTTCCATGTCCAGTGCTGTAGGCTGCCAGTGTTTCTGTTCTTGTCGTTGTTACTGCTCATGTTGTTTGATAGCTCTGGTGATGTTGTAGTGCCAGTGGGCAAGTTTGGATTTCATAAAATGGAGCTTTGGCACAGGACACTGGAAGAAAAAATGTTTCAACCTCTTTTCCCAGTGCGTCAGTTGATTACAGCAGTGAGTTGCTGAGCAATACAGAGCAGGAAGGACCCAGATTTGATCCCTAGACTGTATTGAGTTGGTCGATCTCAGCCAGGCAACAATAGGCTGTCACAACTGGTCTCAGCGCCTCTGAATTAGGAAGGGGAAATCATCCAATGTTCCTGTTCCTGATTAATATCCAATGACCTCTGCTGGAGAGAGCACAAATGATTCCAGGGATGAGGGACTTTAGTTATGTGGATAAACTGGAGAAGCTGGGGTTGTTCTCCTTGGAACAGAGACGGTTGCAAGGAGATTTGATAGAGGTATTCAAAATCATGAAGGGTCTAGACAGAGTAGATAGAGAGAAACTGTTCCCATTGGGCGGAAGGGTCAAGGCCCAGAGGACATAGATTTAATGTGATTGGTTCTTTTGCCAAAGGTGACATGAGGAAATACTTTTTTACACAGCGAGTGGTTATGATCCAGAAAGCACTGCCCAAGGAGGTGGTGGAGACAGATTCAATCATGGCCTTCAAAAGTGAACTGGATAAGTACTTGAAAGCAAAACATTTGCAGGGCTACGAGGATAGGGCGGGGGAGTAGGACTATCTGGATTGCTCTTGCATAGAGCCGGCGTGGACTCGATGGGCCGAATGGCCTCCTTCTGTGCTGTAACCTTTCTATGATTCTATGATTCTACGAGGGTGGAGGAGGAGGGATTGGCCACGATTGCCCCCTCAAGGTCAAATAGCTTGGCGACATTTGCTTTTCAGCCTCACACTTGGCAATCGTGGCCAATCCCTCCTCCTCCACCCTCGTAGAATCATAGAATCATAGAAAGGTTACAGCACAGAAGGAGGCATCGCTGGAAACATGCCCCAGCAAGTGTCAATGCCTACAGGAGAGGCAGAGGAGAAAATTGAAAGAAATGGGGCAAGGGAGGAATTTTTTTTAAAAATCCTGAGGCACAAAACTGTAGGATTGAGCATGGTCTGGTTAATATGTCATGGTTAATAGTCGCATGTAGTCCAAACCTTTTCTGCAAAACTTTCCAATTTTCCATAAAAATTGGATTAATAAGAACTGCATATTTTTTACTATGTAAAGCAGCAAAGTAAAATAATATAAATCATTCAAAATAAAAAGGTAAACACAACTGTATTAATACATCCAAAATGAGGTTGCAATTTGCTCAATTTCTCACTTTTCGATAATCTGAATGTCCCAGTCACATTTTGTATTTTGATTTATCTAATTGTCCCACTGTATTGAAGTGCCAGTTTTGGTACAAAATATAATGGAACAAAACTGGCACTTCAATATAATGGAACAAAACTGGCACTTCAATGTAGTGGGACAAAACTGGGACTTCAATATAGTGGAACAAAAGTGGTACTTCCAAAATTGAGAATCTGCTAATATGTTCCATCTGGAATTTTATTTTTGATTGGTACGCAACATTTCCTTGCAGCATTAACTGGTAAGTCTGCTGCAGAAAAGCACAGTCAATTGTTAAAGGAAAGGCAGTCAATGATTCGTCATTAGATAAATCAAAACACAAAATGTGACTGGGACATTCAGAATATCAAAAAGTGAGAAATTGAGCAAATTGCAACATCATTTTGGATGTATTAATACAGTTGTGTTTACCTTTTTATTTTGAATGATTTATATTATTTTACTTTGCTGCTTTACATAGTAAAAAATATGCAGTTCTTATTAATCCAAATTTTATGGAAAATTTTATGGAAAATTTTGACCCATTATATTGAAGTGCCAGTTTAGTTCCGCTGTATTGAAGTGCCACTTTTGTCCCGCTGTATTGCAGTGCCAGTTTTGTTCCATTATATTGAAGTGCCAGTTTTGTTCCATTATATTGACGTGCCAGTTTTGTCCCACTATATTGAAGTGCCAGTTTTGTCCCATTATATTGAAATGCCAATTTTGACCCATTATATTGCACTGCCAGTTTTGTCCCACTGTATTGATTGCACTGCCAGTTTTGTCCCATTATATTGATTGCACTGCCAATTTTGTTCCATTATATTGAAGTGCCAGTTTTGTTCTATTGTACAGAAGTGCCACTTTTGTCCCGCTGTATTGAAGTGCCAGTTTTGTTTCATTATATTGAAGTGCCAGTTTTGTCCCATTATATTGAAGTGCCAGTTTTATCCCGCTATATTGATGTGCCAGTTTTGTTCCGCTATATTGATGTGCCAGTTTTGTTCCGTTATATTGAAATGCCAGTTTTGTCCCACAACATTGAAGTGCCAGTTTTGTCCCGCTGTATTGCAGTGCCAGTCGTATTCCATTATATTAATGTGCCAGTTTTGTTCCGCTATATTGATGTGCCAGTTTTGTTCCGTTATATTGAAATGCCAGTTTTGTCCCACAACATTGAAGTGCCAGTTTTGTCCCGCTGTATTGCAGTGCCAGTCGTATTCCATTATATTAAAGTGCCAGTTTTGTTCCATTATATTGAAGTGCCAGTTTTGTTCCGCTTTATTGAAGTGCCAGTTTTGTCCCGCTGTATTGCAGTGCCAGTCGTATTCCATTATATTAAAGTGCCAGTTTTGTTCCATTATATTGAAGTGCCACTTCTGTCCCGCAGTATTGAAGTGCAAGTTTTGTTCCATTATATTGAAGTGCCAGTTTTGTTTCACTATATTGAAGTGCCAGTTTTGTTCCATTACATTGAAGTGCCAGTTTTGTCCCATTATATTGAAGTGCCAGTTTTGTTCTGTTATATTGAAGTGCCAGTTTTGTTCCATTATATTAAAGTGCCAGTTTTTTTCCACTATATTGAAGTTCCTGCTTTGTTCCATTATTTTGTAGTGCCAGTTTTGTTCTGTTATATTGAAGTGCCAGTTTTGTTTCACTGTATTGAAGTTCCAGTTTTGTTCCATTATTTTGTAGTGCCCATTTGTTCCATTATATAGAAGTGCCAGTTTTGTTCCGCTTTATTGAAGTGCCAGTTTTGTCTCACTATATTGAAGTGCCAGTTTTGTCTCACTATATTGACGTGCCAGTTTTGTTCCATTATATTGAAGTGCCAGTTTTGTTCCATTATATTGAAGTGCCAGTTTTATTCCGCTGTATTGAAGTGCCACTGTTGTCCCGCTGTATTGCAGTGCCAGTTTTGTTCCATTATATTGACGTGCCAGTTTTGTTCCATTATATTGACGTGCCAGTTTTGTTCCATTATATTGACGTGCCAGTTTTGTTCCATTATATTGAAGTGCCAGTTTTGTCCCATCATATTGAGGTGCCAATTTTGACCCATTATATTGCACTGCCAGTTTTGTCCCACTATATTGATTGCACTGCCAGTTTTGTCCCATCATATTGAGGTGCCAATTTTGACCCATTATATTGCACTGCCAGTTTTGTTCCATTATATTGACGTGCCAGTTTTGTTCCATTATATTGACGTGCCAGTTTTGTTCCATTATATTGACGTGCCAGTTTTGTTCCATTATATTGAAGTGCCAGTTTTGTCCCATCATATTGAGGTGCCAATTTTGACCCATTATATTGCACTGCCAGTTTTGTCCCACTATATTGATTGCACTGCCAGTTTTGTTCCATTATATTGAAGTGCCAGTTTTATCCCGCTATATTGATGTGCCAGTTTTATTCCGCTATATTGATGTGCCAGTTTTGTTCCGTTATATTGAAGTGCCAGTTTTGTCCCACTGCATTGAAGTGCCAGTTTTGTCCCACTGCATTGCAGTGCCAGTCATATTCCATTATTTAGAAGTGCCAGTTTTGTTCCATTATATTGAAGTGCCAGTTTTGTTCTGTTATACAGAAGTGCCAGTTTTGTTTCGCTTTATTGAAGTGCCACTTCTGTCCCGCAGTATTGAAGTGCAAGTTTTGTTCCATTATATTGAAGTGCCAGTGTTGTTCCATTATATTGAAGTGTCAGTTTTTTTCCATTATATTGAAGTGCCAGTTTTGTCCCATTATATTGAAGTGCCAGTTTTGTCCCATTATATTGAAGTGCCAGTTTTGTTCCACTATATTGAAGTTCCAGTTTTGTACCATTATATTGAAGTGCCAGTTTTGTTTCATTATATTGAAGTGCCAGTTTTGTCCCATTATATTGAAGTGCCAGTTTTGTCCCATTATATTGAAGTGCCAGTTTTTTCCCACTATATTGAAGTGCCAGTTTTGTTCCACTATATTGAAGTTCCAGCTTTGTTCCATTATTTTGTAGTGCCCATTTGTTCCATTATATAGAAGTTCCAGTTTTGTACCATTATATTGAAGTGCCAGTTTTGTTTCACTATATTGAAGTGCCTGTTTTTTCCCACTATATTGAAGTGCCAGTTTTGTTCTGTTATATTGAAGTGCCAGTTTTGTTTCACTGTATTGAAGTTCCAGTTTTGTTCCATTATTTTGTAGTGCCCATTTGTTCCATGATATAGAAGTTCCAGTTTTGTACCATTATATTGAAGTGCCAGTTTTGTTTCACTATATTGAAGTGCCTGTTTTTTCCCACTATATTGAAGTGCCAGTTTTGTTCCACTATATTGAAGTGCCAGTTTTGTCCCATTATATTGAAGTGCCAGTTTTGTCCCATTGTACTGAAGTGCCAGTTTTGTCCCATTATACTGAAGTGCCAGTTTTGTCCCATTATATTGAAGTGCCTGTTTTTTCCCACTGTATTGAAGTGCCAGTTTTGTCCCATTATATTGAAGTGCCAGTTTTGTCCCATTATACTGAAGTGCCAGTTTTGTCCCATTATATTGAAGTGCCTGTTTTTTCCCACTATATTGAAGTGCCAGTTTTGTTTCACTATATTGAAGTGCCAGTTTTGTCCCATTATATTGAAGTTCCAGTTTTGTACCATTATATTGAAGTGCCAGTTTTGTTTCACTATATTGAAGTGCCAGTTTTGTCCCATTATATTGAAGTGCCAGTTTTGTTTCACTATATTGAAGTTCCAGTTTTGTACCATTATATTGAAGTGCCAGTTTTGTTTCACTATATTGAAGTGCCTGTTTTTTCCCACTATATTGAAGTTCCAGCTTTGTTCCATTATTTTGTAGTGCCAGTTTTGTTCTGTTATATTGAAGTGCCAGTTTTGTTTCACTGTATTGAAGTTCCAGTTTTGTTCCATTATTTTGTAGTGCCCATTTGTTCCATTATATAGAAGTGCCAGTTTTGTTCCGTTTTATTGAAGTGCCAGTTTTGTCTCACTATATTGAAGTGCCAGTTTTGTCTCACTATATTGAAGTGCCAGTTTTGTCTCACTATATTGAAGTGCCAGTTTTGTCTCACTGTATTGAAGTGCCAATTTTGTTCCATAATATTGAAGTGCCAGTTTTGTCCCGTTATATTGAAGTGCCAGTTTTGTCCCGTTATATTGAAGTGCCAGTTTTGTTCCATTATATTGAAGTGCCAGTTTTGTTCCATTATATTCAATTGCCAGTTTTGTCTCACTATATTGAAGTGCCAGTTTTGTTCCATTATATTCAATTGCCAGTTTGGTCCCACTATATTGAAGTGCCAGTTTTATCCCGTTACTTTGATGTGCCAATTTTGTCCCACTATATTGAAGTGCCAGTTTTATCCTGTTACATTGATGTGCCAGTCTTGTCCCACTATATTGAAGTGACAGTTTGGTCCAACTACACTGAACTGCCAATTCTGTGCCTGTTTATTGAAGTGCCAGTTTTGTCCCACTTTATTGCAGTGCCAGTTTTGAACCATTATATTGAAGTGCCAATTTTGTTCTAATATATTGAAGTGCCATTTTTGTCCCATTATATTGAAGTGCATTTTTGTCCCATTATATTGAAGTGCATTTTTGTCCCATTATATTGAAGTGCATTTTTGTCCCAATGAATTGAAATGCCAGTTTTGTTCCATTATATTTAAATGCCAGTTTTGTTCCATTATATTGAAGTGCCAGTTTTGTCCCACAATATTGAAGTGCCCTTTAAGTCCCACTACGTTGATCTGCCAGTTTTATCCTATTATATTGAAGTGCCCGTCTTGTCCCAATTTATTGTAGTGACAGTTTTGTCCCACTACATTGAAGTGCCAGTTTTGTTCCATTATATTGAACTGCCAGTTGTGTTCCACTACATTGCAGTGCAATTTTTTCCCATTATATTGAAGTGCCAATTCTGTCCCTGTTTATTGAAGTGCCAGTATTATCCCACGATATTGAACTGCCAGTTTGATCCCACTATATGGCAGTGCCAGTTTTGTCCCCCTATATGGCAGTGCCATATAGGGGGACAGTTTTGTTCCATTTTATTGAAGTGCATTTTTGTCCCAATGAATTGAAATGCCAGTTTTGTTCCATTATATTTAAATGCCAGTTTTGTTCCATTATATTGAAGTGCCAGTTTTGTCCCACAATATTGAAGTGCCCTTTAAGTCCCACTACGTTGATCTGCCAGTTTTATCCTATTATATTGAAGTGCCCGTCTTGTCCCAATTTATTGTAGTGACAGTTTTGTCCCACTACATTGAAGTGCCAGTTTTGTTCCATTATATTGAACTGCCAGTTGTGTTCCACTACATTGCAGTGCAATTTTTTCCCATTATATTGAAGTGCCAATTCTGTCCCTGTTTATTGAAGTGCCAGTATTATCCCATGATATTGAACTGCCAGTTTGATCCCACTATATGGCAGTGCCAGTTTTGTCCCCCTATATGGCAGTGCCAGTTTTGTTCCATTTTATTGCAGTGCCAGTTTTGTTCCATTTTATTGCAGTGCCAGTTTTGTTCCATTTTATTGCAGTGCCAGTTTTGTTCCATTTTATTGCAGTACCAGTTTTGTTCCACTGTATTGAAGTGCCTGTTTTGTCCCACTACATTGCAGTGCCAGTTTTGTTTCACTATATTGAAGTGCCAGTTTTGTCCCAATTCATGGAAGTGCCAGTTTTGTTCCACTATATTGAAGTGCCTTTATTGTTCCATTATATTGAAGGGCCAGTTTTGTCCCTCTGTATTGAAGAGCCAATCTTGTCGCACTATATTGAAGTGACAGTTTGGTCCAACTACACTGAAGTGCCAATTCTGTCCCTGCTTATTGCAGTGCTAATTTTGTCCCACTTCATTGAAGTGCCAGTTTTGTTCCATTATATTGAAGTTCCAGTTTTGTCCCACGATATTGAAGTTCCAGTTTTGTCCCACGGTTTTGAAGTTCCAGTTTTGTCCCACGATATTGAAGTGCCAGTTTTGTCCCACGATATTGAAGTGCCAGTTTTGTCCCACGATATTGAAGTGCCAGTTTTGTCCCACGATATTGAAGTGCCAGTTTTGTCCCACGATATTGAAGTGCCAGTTTTGTCCCACGATATTGAAGTGCCAGTTTTGTCCCACTACATTGAAGTGCCAGTTTTGTTCCATTATATTGCAGTGCCCGTTTTGTCCCACTACATTGAAGTGCCAGTTTTCTCCTACTATAGTGAAGTGCCAGTTTTGTCCCACGATAGTGAAGTGCCATTTTGTCCCACTGGATTGAAGTGCCAGTTTTGTCCCAATTTATTGAAGTGCCAATTTTGTTCCATTATAATGAATTTCCAGTTTTGTTCCATTATATTGAATTTCCAGTTTTGTTCCATTATATTGAAGTGCCATTTTGTTCCATTATATTGAAGTGCCAATTCTGTCCCTGTTTATTGAAGTGCCAGTATTGTCCCACCATATTGAAGTGCCAGTTTTGTTCCATTATATTGAAGTGCCAGTTTTGTTCCATTATATTGAAGTGCCAGTTTTGTTCCATTATATTGAAGTGCCAGTTTTGTCCCACTATAGTGAAGTCCCAATTTTTGCCACTAAATTGAAGTGCCAGTTTAATCCCACTAAATTGAAGTGCCAGTTTTGTCCCTCTGCATTGAAGTGTTAGTTTTGTTCCACTGCATTGAAGTCCCAGTTTTGTCCCATTACATTGAAGTGCCAGTTTTGTCCCATTACATTGAAGTGCCAGTTTTGTCCCTCTGCATTGAAGTGTTAGTTTTGTTCCACTGCATTGAAGTGCCAGTTTTGTCCCATTACATTGAAGTGCCAGTTTTGTCCCATTACATTGAAGTGCCAGTTTTGTCCCATTACATTGAAGTGCCAGTTTTGTCCCATTACATTGAAGTGCCAGTTTTGTCCCATTACATTGAAGTGCCAGTTTTGTCCCATTACATTGAAGTGCCAGTTTTGTCCCATTACATTGAAGTGCAAGTTTTGTCCCATTACATTGAAGTGCCAGTTTTGTCCCATTACATTGAAGTGCCAGTTTTGTCCCATTACATTGAAGTGCCAGTTTTGTCCCATTACATTGAAGTGCCAGTTTTGTCCCATTACATTGAAGTGCCAGTTTTGTCCCATTACATTGAAGTGCCAGTTTTGTCCCATTACATTGAAGTGCAAGTTTTGTCCCATTACATTGAAGTGCCAGTTTTGTTCCATTACATTGAAGTGCCAGTTTTGTTCCATTACATTGAAGTGCCAGTTTTGTCCCATTACATTGAAGTGCCAGTTTTGTCCCATTACATTGAAGTGCCAGTTTTGTCCCATTACATTGAAGTGCCAGTTTTGTCCCATTACATTGAAGTGCCAGTTTTGTCCCATTACATTGAAGTGCCAGTTTTGTCCCATTACATTGAAGTGCCTGTTTTGTCCCATTACATTGAAGTGCAAGTTTTGTCCCATTATATTGAAGTGCCAGTTTTGTCTCACTATATTGAAGTGCCAGTTTTTCCCACTATATTGAAGTTCCAGTTTTATTCCATTATTTTGTAGTGCCAGTTTTGTTCTATTATATTGAAGTGCCAGTTTTGTTTCACTGTATTGAAGTTCCAGTTTTGTTCCATTATTTTGTAGTGCCCATTTGTTCCACTATATTGAAGTGCCAGTTTTATCTCGCTATATTGAAGTGCCAGTTTTGTTTCACTGTATTGAAGTTCCAGTTTTGTTCCATTATTTTGTAGTGCCCATTTGTTTCACTATATTGAAGTGCCAGTTTTGTCTCACTATATTGAAGTGCCAGTTTTGTCTCACTATATTGAAGTGCCAGTTTTGTCTCACTATATTGAAGTGCCAGTTTTGTCTCACTATATTGAAGTGCCAGTTTTGTTCCATTATATTCAATTGCCAGTTTTGTCTCACTATTCTGAAGTGCCAGTTTTATCCCGTTACATTGATGTGCCAGTTTTGTTCCACTATATTGATGTGCCAGTCTTATCCCACTATATTGAAGTGACAGTTTGGTCCAACTGCACTGAACTGCCAGTTTTGTTCCATTATATTTAAATGCCAGTTTTGCTCCATTATATTGAAGTGCCAGTTTTGTCCCACAATACTGAAGTGACAGTTTGGTCCCATTATTATGAAGTGGCAGTTTTGTCCCACAATATTGAAGTGCCCGTTAAGTCCCACTACGTTGATCTGCCAGTTTTATCCTATTATATTGAAGTGCCAGTTTTGTCCCAATTTATTGTAGTGACAGTTTGGTCCCACTACATTGAAGTGCCAGTTTTGTTCCATTATATTGAACTGCCAGTTGTGTTCCACTACATTGCAGTGCAATTTTCCCCCCATTATATTGAAGTGCCAATTCTGTCCCTGTTTATTGAAGTGCCAGTATTATCCCACGATATTGAACTGCCAGTTTGATCCCACTATATGGCAGTGCCAGTTTTGTCCCACTATATGGCAGTGCCAGTTTTGTCCCACTATATGGCAGTGCCAGTTTTGTTCCATTTTATTGCAGTGCCAGTTTTGTTCCATTTTATTGCAGTGCCATTTTTGTTCCATTATATTGCAGTGCCAGTTTTGTCCCACTATAGTGAAGTGCCGATATTTGTCCCACTGTATTGAAGTGCCTGTTTTGTCCCACTACATTGCAGTGCCAGTTTTGTCCCAATTTATCGAAGTGCCAGTTTTGTTCCATTATATTGAAGTGCCAGATTTGTTCCATTATTTGGAAGTGCCTTTTTTGTTCCATTATATTGAAGTGCCAGATTTGTTCCATTATTTGGAAGTGCCTTTTTTGTTCCATTATATTGAAGTGCCAGTTTTGTCCCTCTGTATTGAAGTGACAGTTTGGTCCAACTACACTGAAGTGCCAATTCTGTCGCTGTTTATTGCAGTGCCAATGTTGTCCCACTTCATTGAAATGCCAGTTTTGTTCCATTATATTGAAGTTCCAGTTTTGTCCCACGATATTGAAGTGCCAGTTTTGTCCCACGATATTGAAGTGCCCTTTAAGTCCCACTACGTTGATCTGCCAGTTTTATCCTATTATATTGAAGTGCCCGTCTTGTCCCAATTTATTGTAGTGACAGTTTTGTCCCACTACATTGAAGTGCCAGTTTTGTTCCATTATATTGAACTGCCAGTTGTGTTCCACTACATTGCAGTGCAATTTTTTCCCATTATATTGAAGTGCCAATTCTGTCCCTGTTTATTGAAGTGCCAGTATTATCCCATGATATTGAACTGCCAGTTTGATCCCACTATATGGCAGTGCCAGTTTTGTCCCCCAATATGGCAGTGCCAGTTTTGTTCCATTTTATTGCAGTGCCAGTTTTGTTCCATTTTATTGCAGTGCCAGTTTTGTTCCATTTTATTGCAGTACCAGTTTTGTTCCACTGTATTGAAGTGCCTGTTTTGTCCCACTACATTGCAGTGCCAGTTTTGTTTCACTATATTGAAGTGCCAGTTTTGTCCCAATTCATGGAAGTGCCAGTTTTGTTCCACTATATTGAAGTGCCTTTATTGTTCCATTATATTGAAGGGCCAGTTTTGTCCCTCTGTATTGAAGAGCCAATCTTGTCGCACTATATTGAAGTGACAGTTTGGTCCAACTACACTGAAGTGCCAATTCTGTCCCTGCTCATTGCAGTGCTAATTTTGTCCCACTTCATTGAAGTGCCAGTTTTGTCCCAATGAATTGAAATGCCAGTTTTGTTCCATTATATTGAAGTTCCAGTTTTGTCCCACGATATTGAAGTTCCAGTTTTGTCCCACGGTATTGAAGTTCCAGTTTTGTCCCACGATATTGAAGTGCCAGTTTTGTCCCGCGATATTGAAGTGCCAGTTTTGTCCCGCGATATTGAAGTGCCAGTTTTGTCCCACGATATTGAAGTGCCAGTTTTGTCCCACGATATTGAAGTGCCAGTTTTGTCCCACGATATTGAAGTGCCAGTTTTGTCCCACGATATTGAAGTGCCAGTTTTGTCCCACTACATTGAAGTGCCAGTTTTGTTCCATTATATTGCAGTGCCAGTTTTGTCCCACTACATTGAAGTGCCAGTTTTCTCCTACTATAGTGAAGTGCCAGTTTTGTCCCACGATAGTGAAGTGCCATTTTGTCCCACTGGATTGAAGTGCCAGTTTTGTCCCAATTTATTGAAGTGCCAATTTTGTTCCATTATAATGAATTTCTAGTTTTGTTCCATTATATTGAATTTCCAGTTTTGTTCCATTATATTGAAGTGCCATTTTGTTCCATTATATTGAAGTGCCAATTCTGTCCCTGTTTATTGAAGTGCCAGTATTGTCCCACCATATTGAAGTGCCAGTTTTGTTCCATTATATTGAAGTGCCAGTTTTGTTCCATTATATTGAAGTGCCAGTTTTGTTCCATTATATTGCACTGACAGGTTTGTTCCACTATATTGAAGTGCCAGTTTTGTCCCACTATAGTGAAGTCCCAATTTTTGCCACTAAATTGAAGTGCCAGTTTAATCCCACTAAATTGAAGTGCCAGTTTTGTCCCTCTGCATTGAAGTGTTAGTTTTGTTCCACTGCATTGAAGTGCCAGTTTTGTCCCATTACATTGAAGTGCCAGTTTTGTCCCATTCCATTGAAGTGCCAGTTTTGTCCCATTACATTGAAGTGCCAGTTTTGTCCCATTACATTGAAGTGCCAGTTTTGTCCCATTACATTGAAGTCCCAGTTTTGTCCCATTACATTGAAGTGCCAGTTTTGTCCCATTACATTGAAGTGCCAGTTTTGTCCCTCTGCATTGAAGTGTTAGTTTTGTTCCACTGCATTGAAGTGCCAGTTTTGTCCCATTACATTGAAGTGCCAGTTTTGTCCCATTACATTGAAGTGCCAGTTTTGTCCCATTACATTGAAGTGCCAGTTTTGTCCCATTACATTGAAGTGCCAGTTTTGTCCCATTACATTGAAGTGCAAGTTTTGTCCCATTACATTGAAGTGCCAGTTTTGTTCCATTACATTGAAGTGCCAGTTTTGTTCCATTACATTGAAGTGCCAGTTTTGTCCCATTACATTGAAGTGCCAGTTTTGTCCCATTACATTGAAGTGCCAGTTTTGTCCCATTACATTGAAGTGCCAGTTTTGTCCCATTACATTGAAGTGCCAGTTTTGTCCCATTACATTGAAGTGCCAGTTTTGTCCCATTACATTGAAGTGCCAGTTTTGTCCCATTACATTGAAGTGCCTGTTTTGTCCCATTACATTGAAGTGCAAGTTTTGTCCCATTATATTGAAGTGCCAGTTTTGTCTCACTATATTGAAGTGCCAGTTTTTCCCACTATATTGAAGTTCCAGTTTTATTCCATTATTTTGTAGTGCCAGTTTTGTTCTATTATATTGAAGTGCCAGTTTTGTTTCACTGTATTGAAGTTCCAGTTTTGTTCCATTATTTTGTAGTGCCCATTTGTTCCACTATATTGAAGTGCCAGTTTTATCTCGCTATATTGAAATGCCAGTTTTGTTTCACTGTATTGAAGTTCCAGTTTTGTTCCATTATTTTGTAGTGCCCATTTGTTTCACTATATTGAAGTGCCAGTTTTGTCTCACTATATTGAAGTGCCAGTTTTGTCTCACTATATTGAAGTGCCAGTTTTGTCTCACTATATTGAAGTGCCAGTTTTGTTCCATTATATTCAATTGCCAGTTTTGTCTCACTATACTGAAGTGCCAGTTTTATCCCGTTACATTGATGTGCCAGTTTTGTTCCACTATATTGATGTGCCAGTCTTATCCCACTATATTGAAGTGACAGTTTGGTCCAACTGCACTGAACTGCCAATTCTGTCCCACTTTATTGCAGTGCCAGTTTTGAACCATTATATTGAAGTGCCATTTTTGTCACATTATATTGAAGTGCATTTTTCTCCCAATGAATTGATATGCCAGTTTTGTTCCATTATATTTAAATGCCAGTTTTGCTCCATTATATTGAAGTGCCAGTTTTGTCCCACAATACTGAAGTGACAGTTTGGTCCCATTATTATGAAGTGGCAGTTTTGTCCCACAATATTGAAGTGCCTGTTAAGTCCCACTACGTTGATCTGCCAGTTTTATCCTATTATATTGAAGTGCCAGTTTTGTCCCAATTTATTGTAGTGACAGTTTGGTCCCACTACATTGAAGTGCCAGTTTTGTTCCATTATATTGAACTGCCAGTTGTGTTCCACTACATTGCAGTGCAATTTTCCCCCCATTATATTGAAGTGCCAATTCTGTCCCTGTTTATTGAAGTGCCAGTATTATCCCACGATATTGAACTGCCAGTTTGATCCCACTATATGGCAGTGCCAGTTTTGTCCCACTATATGGCAGTGCCAGTTTTGTCCCACTATATGGCAGTGCCAGTTTTGTTCCATTTTATTGCAGTGCCAGTTTTGTTCCATTTTATTGCAGTGCCATTTTTGTTCCATTATATTGCAGTGCCAGTTTTGTCCCACTATAGTGAAGTGCCGATATTTGTCCCACTGTATTGAAGTGCCTGTTTTGTCCCACTACATTGCAGTGCCAGTTTTGTCCCAATTTATCGAAGTGCCAGTTTTGTTCCATTATATTGAAGTGCCAGATTTGTTCCATTATTTGGAAGTGCCTTTTTTGTTCCATTATATTGAAGTGCCAGTTTTGTCCCTCTGTATTGAAGTGACAGTTTGGTCCAACTACACTGAAGTGCCAATTCTGTCGCTGTTTATTGCAGTGCCAATGTTGTCCCACTTCATTGAAATGCCAGTTTTGTTCCATTATATTGAAGTTCCAGTTTTGTCCCACGATATTGAAGTGCCAGTTTTGTCCCACGATATTGAAGTTCCAGTTTTGTCCCACTATATTGAAGTGCCAGTTTTGTTCCACTATATTGAAGTGCCAGTTTTGTTCCATTATATTGCAGTGCCCGTTTTGTCCCATGATATTGAAGTTCCAGTTTTGTCCCACTATATTGAAGTGCCAGTTTTGTCACTGCATTGAAGTGCCAGTTTTGTCCCACTATATTGAAGTGCCAGTTTTGTTCCATTATATTGCAGTGCCCGTTTTGTCCCACGATATTGAAGTTCCAGTTTTGTCCCACTATATTGAACTGCCAGTTTTGTCACACTATATTGTCGTGCCAGTTTTGTCCCATTATATTGAAGTGCCAGTTTTGTCCCACTATATTGAAGTGCCAGTTTTGTCCCACTATATTGAAGTGCCAATTTTGTTCCATTATATTGAATTTCCAGTTTTGTTCCATTATATTGAAGTGCCAATTCTGTCCCTGTTTATTGAAGTGCCAGTATTGTCCCACCATATTGAAGTGTCAGTTCGATCCCACTATATTGAAGTGCCAGTTTTATTCCATTTTATTGCACTGCCAGTTTTGTCCCATTATACTGAAGCGCTAGTCTGTTTCCATTGTATTAAAGTGCCAGTTTTGTTCCACTATATTGCAGTGCCAGCTTTATCCCACTATATTGAAGTGCCAGCTTTATCCCACGATATTGAAGTGCCAGTTTTGTCCCACTATAGTGAAGTCCCAATTTTTCCCATTATATTGAAGTGCCAGTTTAATCCCACTAAATTGAAGTGCCAGTTTTGTCCCACTGCATTGATGTGCCAGTTTTGTCCCATTACATTGAAGTGCCAGTTTTGTCCCATTACATTGAAGTGCCAGTTTTGTTCCATTATATTGAAGTGCCAGTTTTGTCCCATTACATTGAAGTGCTAGTTTTGTCCCATTACATTGAAGTGCTAGTTTTGTCCCATTATATTGAAGTGCCAGTTTTGTCCCACTGTATTGAAGTGCCAGTTTTGTCCCATTATATTGAAGTGCCAGTTTTGTCCCACTGTATTGAAGTGCCAGTTTTGTCTGATTATATTGAAGAGCCAGTTTTGTCCCATTACATTGAAGTGCCAGTTTTGTCCCATTATATTGAAGTGCCAGTTTTGTCCCACTGTATTGAAGTGCCAGTTTTGTCTGATTATATTGAAGTGCCAGTTTTGTCCCATTGTATTGAAGTGCTAGTTTTGTCCCATTATATTGAAGTGCCAGTTTTGTCCCACTGTATTGAAGTGCCAGTTTTGTCTGATTATATTGAAGAGCCAGTTTTGTCCCATTACATTGAAGTGCCAGTTTTGTCCCATTACATTGAAGTGCTAGTTTTGTCCCATTATATTGAAGTGCCAGTTTTGTCCCATTACATTGAAGTGCTAGTTTTGTCCCATTATATTGAAGTGCCAGTTTTGTCCCACTGTATTGAAGTGCCAGTTTTGTCTGATTATATTGAAGAGCCAGTTTTGTCCCACTGTATTGAAGTGCCAGTTTTGTCTGATTATATTGAAGAGCCAGTTTTGTCCCATTACATTGAAGTGCTAGTTTTGTCCCATTATATTGAAGTGCCAGTTTTGTCCCATTACATTGAAGTGTCAATTTTGCCCCACTGTATTGAAGTGCCAGTTTTGTCTGATTATATTGAAGAGCCAGTTTTGTTCCATTATATTGGAGTGCCGGTTTTATTCCACTATATTGAATTGCCAGTTTCATCCCATTGTCTTGATGTGCCAGTTTTGTCCGATTACATTGAAGTTCCAGTTTTATTCCATTATAATGAAGTTCCAGTTTTATTCCACTACATTGAAGTGCCAGTTTTTTCCCACTGCATTGAAGTTCCAGTTTTGTCCCATTATATTGATGTGCCAGTTTTGTCCCACTATATTGAAGTGCCAGTTTTGTATCACTATATTGCAGTGCCAGTTTTGTTCCATTTTATTGCACTGCCAGTTTTGTCCCATTATACTGAAGCGCTAGTCTTTTTCCATTGTATTGAAGTGCCAGCTTTATCCCACTATATTGAAGTGCCAGTTTTGTCCTACTATATTGCACTGACAGGTTTGTTCCACGATATTGAAATGCCAGTTTTGTTCCACAACAGTGAAGTCTCAGTTTTTTCCCATTATATTGAAGTGTCAGTTTTGTCCCACTATAGTGAAGTGCCAGTTTTGTTCCACTATATTGAATTTCCAGTTTCATCCCATTGTCTTGATGTGCCAGTTTTGTCCGATTACATTGAAATTCCAGTTTTATCCCATTATATTGAAGTGCCAGTTTTGTCCCACTAAATTGAAGTGCTAGGTTTGTCCCACTGTATTGAAGTGCCAGTTTTGTCCCACTGTATTGAAGTGCCAGTTTTGTTCCATTACATTGAAGTGCCAGTTTTGTCCGATCATATTGAAGTGCCAGTTTTTTCCCACTATATTGAAGTGCCAGTTTTGGCCCATTATATTGAAGTGTCAATTTTGTTCCATTATATTGAAGTGCCAATTCTGTCCCTGTTTATTGAAGTGCCAGTATTGTCCCACCATATTGAAGTGCCAGTTTTGTTCCATTATATTGAAGTGCCAGTTTTGTTCCATTATATTGAAGTGCCAGTTTTGTTCCATTATATTGAAGTGCCAGGTTTGTTCCACTATATTGAAGTGCCAGTTTTGTCCCACTATAGTGAAGTCCCAATTTTTGCCACTAAATTGAAGTGCCAGTTTAATCCCACTAAATTGAAGTGCCAGTTTTGTCCCTCTGCATTGAAGTGTTAGTTTTGTTCCACTGCATTGAAGTCCCAGTTTTGTCCCATTACATTGAAGTGCCAGTTTTGTCCCATTACATTGAAGTGCCAGTTTTGTCCCTCTGCATTGAAGTGTTAGTTTTGTTCCACTGCATTGAAGTGCCAGTTTTGTCCCATTACATTGAAGTGCCAGTTTTGTCCCATTACATTGAAGTGCCAGTTTTGTCCCATTACATTGAAGTGCCAGTTTTGTCCCATTACATTGAAGTGCCAGTTTTGTCCCATTACATTGAAGTGCCAGTTTTGTCCCATTACATTGAAGTGCAAGTTTTGTCCCATTACATTGAAGTGCCAGTTTTGTCCCATTACATTGAAGTGCCAGTTTTGTCCCATTACATTGAAGTGCCAGTTTTGTCCCATTACATTGAAGTGCCAGTTTTGTCCCATTACATTGAAGTGCCAGTTTTGTCCCATTACATTGAAGTGCAAGTTTTGTCCCATTACATTGAAGTGCCAGTTTTGTTCCATTACATTGAAGTGCCAGTTTTGTTCCATTACATTGAAGTGCCAGTTTTGTCCCATTACATTGAAGTGCCAGTTTTGTCCCATTACATTGAAGTGCCAGTTTTGTCCCATTACATTGAAGTGCCAGTTTTGTCCCATTACATTGAAGTGCCAGTTTTGTCCCATTACATTGAAGTGCCAGTTTTGTCCCATTACATTGAAGTGCCTGTTTTGTCCCATTACATTGAAGTGCAAGTTTTGTCCCATTATATTGAAGTGCCAGTTTTGTCTCACTATATTGAAGTGCCAGTTTTTCCCACTATATTGAAGTTCCAGTTTTATTCCATTATTTTGTAGTGCCAGTTTTGTTCTATTATATTGAAGTGCCAGTTTTGTTTCACTGTATTGAAGTTCCAGTTTTGTTCCATTATTTTGTAGTGCCCATTTGTTTCACTATATTGAAGTGCCAGTTTTGTCTCACTATATTGAAGTGCCAGTTTTGTCTCACTATATTGAAGTGCCAGTTTTGTCTCACTATATTGAAGTGCCAGTTTTGTTCCATTATATTCAATTGCCAGTTTTGTCTCACTATACTGAAGTGCCAGTTTTATCCCATTACATTGATGTGCCAGTTTTGTTCCACTATATTGATGTGCCAGTCTTATCCCACTATATTGAAGTGACAGTTTGGTCCAACTGCACTGAACTGCCAATTCTGTCCCACTTTATTGCAGTGCCAGTTTTGAACCATTATATTGAAGTGCCATTTTTGTCACATTATATTGAAGTGCATTTTTCTCCCAATGAATTGATATGCCAGTTTTGTTCCATTATATTTAAATGCCAGTTTTGCTCCATTATATTGAAGTGCCAGTTTTGTCCCACAATACTGAAGTGACAGTTTGGTCCCATTATTATGAAGTGGCAGTTTTGTCCCACAATATTGAAGTGCCTGTTAAGTCCCACTACGTTGATCTGCCAGTTTTATCCTATTATATTGAAGTGCCAGTTTTGTCCCAATTTATTGTAGTGACAGTTTGGTCCCACTACATTGAAGTGCCAGTTTTGTTCCATTATATTGAACTGCCAGTTGTGTTCCACTACATTGCAGTGCAATTTTTCCCCCATTATATTGAAGTGCCAATTCTGTCCCTGTTTATTGAAGTGCCAGTATTATCCCACGATATTGAACTGCCAGTTTGATCCCACTATATGGCAGTGCCAGTTTTGTCCCACTATATGGCAGTGCCAGTTTTGTCCCACTATATGGCAGTGCCAGTTTTGTTCCATTTTATTGCAGTGCCAGTTTTGTTCCATTTTATTGCAGTGCCATTTTTGTTCCATTATATTGCAGTGCCAGTTTTGTCCCACTATAGTGAAGTGCCGATATTTGTCCCACTGTATTGAAGTGCCTGTTTTGTCCCACTACATTGCAGTGCCAGTTTTGTCCCAATTTATCGAAGTGCCAGTTTTGTTCCATTATATTGAAGTGCCAGATTTGTTCCATTATTTGGAAGTGCCTTTTTTGTTCCATTATATTGAAGTGCCAGTTTTGTCCCTCTGTATTGAAGTGACAGTTTGGTCCAACTACACTGAAGTGCCAATTCTGTCGCTGTTTATTGCAGTGCCAATGTTGTCCCACTTCATTGAAATGCCAGTTTTGTTCCATTATATTGAAGTTCCAGTTTTGTCCCACGATATTGAAGTGCCAGTTTTGTCCCACGATATTGAAGTTCCAGTTTTGTCCCACTATATTGAAGTGCCAGTTTTGTTCCACTATATTGAAGTGCCAGTTTTGTTCCATTATATTGCAGTGCCCGTTTTGTCCCATGATATTGAAGTTCCAGTTTTGTCCCACTATATTGAAGTGCCAGTTTTGTCACTGCATTGAAGTGCCAGTTTTGTCCCACTATATTGAAGTGCCAGTTTTGTTCCATTATATTGCAGTGCCCGTTTTGTCCCACGATATTGAAGTTCCAGTTTTGTCCCACTATATTGAACTGCCAGTTTTGTCACACTATATTGTCGTGCCAGTTTTGTCCCATTATATTGAAGTGCCAGTTTTGTCCCACTATATTGAAGTGCCAGTTTTGTCCCACTATATTGAAGTGCCAATTTTGTTCCATTATATTGAATTTCCAGTTTTGTTCCATTATATTGAAGTGCCAATTCTGTCCCTGTTTATTGAAGTGCCAGTATTGTCCCACCATATTGAAGTGTCAGTTCGATCCCACTATATTGAAGTGCCAGTTTTATTCCATTTTATTGCACTGCCAGTTTTGTCCCATTATACTGAAGCGCTAGTCTGTTTCCATTGTATTAAAGTGCCAGTTTTGTTCCACTATATTGCAGTGCCAGCTTTATCCCACTATATTGAAGTGCCAGCTTTATCCCACGATATTGAAGTGCCAGTTTTGTCCCACTATAGTGAAGTCCCAATTTTTCCCATTATATTGAAGTGCCAGTTTAATCCCACTAAATTGAAGTGCCAGTTTTGTCCCACTGCATTGATGTGCCAGTTTTGTCCCATTACATTGAAGTGCCAGTTTTGTCCCATTACATTGAAGTGCCAGTTTTGTTCCATTATATTGAAGTGCCAGTTTTGTCCCATTACATTGAAGTGCTAGTTTTGTCCCATTACATTGAAGTGCTAGTTTTGTCCCATTATATTGAAGTGCCAGTTTTGTCCCACTGTATTGAAGTGCCAGTTTTGTCCCATTATATTGAAGTGCCAGTTTTGTCCCACTGTATTGAAGTGCCAGTTTTGTCTGATTATATTGAAGAGCCAGTTTTGTCCCATTACATTGAAGTGCCAGTTTTGTCCCATTATATTGAAGTGCCAGTTTTGTCCCACTGTATTGAAGTGCCAGTTTTGTCTGATTATATTGAAGTGCCAGTTTTGTCCCATTGTATTGAAGTGCTAGTTTTGTCCCATTATATTGAAGTGCCAGTTTTGTCCCACTGTATTGAAGTGCCAGTTTTGTCTGATTATATTGAAGAGCCAGTTTTGTCCCATTACATTGAAGTGCCAGTTTTGTCCCATTACATTGAAGTGCTAGTTTTGTCCCATTATATTGAAGTGCCAGTTTTGTCCCATTACATTGAAGTGCTAGTTTTGTCCCATTATATTGAAGTGCCAGTTTTGTCCCACTGTATTGAAGTGCCAGTTTTGTCTGATTATATTGAAGAGCCAGTTTTGTCCCACTGTATTGAAGTGCCAGTTTTGTCTGATTATATTGAAGAGCCAGTTTTGTCCCATTACATTGAAGTGCTAGTTTTGTCCCATTATATTGAAGTGCCAGTTTTGTCCCATTACATTGAAGTGTCAATTTTGCCCCACTGTATTGAAGTGCCAGTTTTGTCTGATTATATTGAAGAGCCAGTTTTGTTCCATTATATTGGAGTGCCGGTTTTATTCCACTATATTGAATTGCCAGTTTCATCCCATTGTCTTGATGTGCCAGTTTTGTCCGATTACATTGAAGTTCCAGTTTTATTCCATTATAATGAAGTTCCAGTTTTATTCCACTACATTGAAGTGCCAGTTTTTTCCCACTGCATTGAAGTTCCAGTTTTGTCCCATTATATTGATGTGCCAGTTTTGTCCCACTATATTGAAGTGCCAGTTTTGTATCACTATATTGCAGTGCCAGTTTTGTTCCATTTTATTGCACTGCCAGTTTTGTCCCATTATACTGAAGCGCTAGTCTTTTTCCATTGTATTGAAGTGCCAGCTTTATCCCACTATATTGAAGTGCCAGTTTTGTCCTACTATATTGCACTGACAGGTTTGTTCCACGATATTGAAGTGCCAGTTTTGTTCCACAACAGTGAAGTCTCAGTTTTTTCCCATTATATTGAAGTGTCAGTTTTGTCCCACTATAGTGAAGTGCCAGTTTTGTTCCACTATATTGAATTTCCAGTTTCATCCCATTGTCTTGATGTGCCAGTTTTGTCCGATTACATTGAAATTCCAGTTTTATCCCATTATATTGAAGTGCCAGTTTTGTCCCACTAAATTGAAGTGCTAGGTTTGTCCCACTGTATTGAAGTGCCAGTTTTGTCCCACTGTATTGAAGTGCCAGTTTTGTTCCATTACATTGAAGTGCCAGTTTTGTCCGATCATATTGAAGTGCCAGTTTTTTCCCACTATATTGAAGTGCCAGTTTTGGCCCATTATATTGAAGTGTCAATTTTGTCCCATTACATTGAAGTGGCAGTTTTGTCCCATTACATTGAAGTACCAGTTTTGTCCCATTACATTGAAGTGCCAGGTTTTGTCCCATTATATTGCACTGCCAGGTTTGTCCCACTATATTGAAGTGCCAGTTTTGTCCCATTACATTGAAGTGCCAGTTTTGTCCCATTACATTGAAGTGCCAGTTTTGTCCCATTACATTGAAGTGCCAGTTTTGTCCCATTACATTGAAGTGCCAGTTTTGTCCCATTACATTGAAGTGCCAGTTTTGTCCCATTACATTGAAGTGCCAGTTTTGTCCCATTACATTGAAGTGCCAGTTTTGTCCCATTACATTGAAGTGCCAGGTTTTGTCCCATTAAATTGCACTGCCAGGTTTGTCCCACTATATTGAAGTTCCAGTTTTGTCCCATTATATTGAAGTGCCAGTTTTGTCCAATTATATTGAAGTGCCAGTTTTGTCCCACCGCATTGAAGTGCCAGTTTTGTCCGATTTCTTGGAACTGCCTGTTTCGTTCCTTTATATTGGAAGTCGCAGGTTTCTCCCATTGTCCTTAAAGTGGCAGTTTTATCCCTTTATATTTAAAATCGTGCTTATTGGTGAATGAGAGCCTTGACCAACATTTCTCCCCCAAAAATATTTTTATTATTGCATTATTACATTTCCTAAGGAGCAAACCATCTTATGCAACATTAGCCAGTTTATTAGAGAAAAGTTAAGTAAGTCAGGATAGTGATAAATTAGTTGGAATTCCAAAAAATGAGCAGAGTATTTGGAGTTCCCCAAAAGGTTCAAAAAGGTTTAACTTTTGCTGTGTGAAGTTTCAGTTTGGGTGTTCAATTTTGATTAATTCTGACTTCTGCATTTCATGCTTACAATTTTTTGGTGTCCTGCACCATTCACCAGCAGATATTATGGACAGGGATCATTTTCCGACCTCTGTCAATGCTACCCCTGATATGACTGGCATGAAGTGAGGGGAATAACTTGCTGTCTTATTTTTCCCCCCTCTTGAGGGGAAGTGTTTTGGCGTGTTTAGTCTCCCAGGTGGTATAGTTGAGATAAGAAAGTTGTTATGTAGATGGGATCACCATTCGACCTCTCCACCTCTCCACACCCAATGCTTTGGGGCACTAGGTACATTAGCTGAAATCTATAGGTTTTGCTTTATTTAAATAAATTGTCTTTTTGTTATGAAACAAAATTCTGTGGAAAACTGAGTTCAAAACTATAGACTTCACCTTGCTAACGTACCACTAGATGGAGAATAAGTTTTTGCCCCCCAGGTGTAATATTACAAGCAAGAATAACGCAGCAGCGAGCAGTTCAGAGTATTTGGCAGGAATCTTATTTGTCAGTAAAATATTGAAATTAAACATTTTTTTTAAGTTTGATTTTTCCTCTATGAACACTTCATACTTTTAATTTGTACTTCGAATTTTTTTTTAAATTACAGGCAACATCTATAACTTCGTGTCTCTAAAATCTTTTTTGTGTTCTTAAAATGAATACATGTAGCCAGAGAAGCAACTCATTGTTAGAAATGGAAAAGTGTATTTGATTAATATTTGATTCATTTGTTAAATGGCATCATCGCCCTGGTAAACAACTGTTTTATCTTACGTTTTATTTTATCAGATTTCTGTAAACGGAAGTGCACAGAAATGCATTTGATAATGCAATGATGTCACATGTCTGTAATTTAAAAACATATGTCAGATGCTATTTGACATGTTTATAGGTCCTGTGAAAATCTTATCACAGTATCTCACACAGCAGTAGATTTCACATCTGTCGAAGCCTGAATTTTCCTTGTGACCAATATGGCAACAGCTAATGTAGGAATTGAGCTTGCCTGAAATCCACCAAGAAGAGCATTAGAATCATAGAATCATAGAAAGGTTGCAGCATGGAAGGAGGCCATTCAGCCCATTGAGTCCATGCTGGCTCTATGCAAGAACAATCCAGCGAGTCCCGCTCCCACACCCTATCCCCATAGCCCTGCAGATTTTTTCCTTTCAAGTACTTATCCAGTTCCCTTTTGGAAGCCACAATTGAATCTGCCTCAACCACACCCACTGGCAGTGCATTCCCGAGCCTTCATGATTTTAAATACCTCTGTCAAATCTCCTCTCAATCTTCTCTATTACAAGGAGAACAACCCCAGCTTCTCCAGTCTATCCATGTAACTGAAGTCCCTCATCCCTGGAATCATTCTAGTAAATCTCTTCTGCACTATCTCTAAAGCCTTCACATCTTTTCTAAAGTGCGGTGCCCAGAACTGGACACAATACTCCAGTTGTGGTCAAACCAGTGTTTTATAAAGGTTTATCATGACTTCCTTGCTTTTCTACTCTCTGCCTCTATTTATAAATGATGTGGAGATGCCGGTGATGGACTGGGGTTGACAATTGTAAACAATTTTACAACACCAAGTTATAGTCCAACAATTTTATTTGAAATTCACAACCTTTCGGAGGCTTCCTCCTTCCTCAGGTGAATGTTGTGGAGTCTATTTATAAAGCCTAGGATGCCGTATGGTTTCTTAACTGCTTTCTCAACCTGCCCTGCCACCTTCAAAGATTTGTGCACATATACCTCCAGATCTCTCTGTTCCTGTACCCCTTTTAAAATTGTGCCTCTCCTCGTTCTTCCTACCAAAATGTATCACTTCGCATTTTTCTGCGTTAAACACATGCACAGCAAACCTATTTTAGATTTTCCTGTACTCTCTCTTAGTCTGGTCCCATCTACTACTGTACTATTTCTTGCTCTAGTGCTATCTTTCTCTCCCAATCCTTTGTGCCCCTTGTTTCTCCTTTCCAATGCTACATCCTGGTTCCCATCCCCAGCCAAATTAGTTTAACCCCCCCCACAGCACTAGCGAAACTCCCTGTGAGGACATTGGTCCCAGCTCCGTTGAGGTGCAACGCATCCGGCCTGTACAGGTCCCACCTCCCCCAGAACTGGTCTCAATGCCCCAGGAATCTAAAGCCCTCCCTCCTGCACCATTTCTCCAGCCACACATCCATCTGCTTTAACCTCCTATTTCTATACTCGCTAGCGCGTTGCATCGGGAGAAATCCGGAGATTACTATCTTTGAGGTCCTGCTTCTAAATCACCTTCCTAAGTCCTTAAAATCTGCCTGCAGGATTTCATCCCTCTTTCTACCTATGTCATTGGTACAAGTATGGACCACAACCTCTGGCTGTTCACCCTCCCCCCCCCTGCCGAATGTTCTGCAGCTGCTCAGTGACATCCTTGACCCTGGCACCAGGGAGGCAACATACCATCCTGGAATCACGTCTGCGGCCGCGGAAACGCCTGCCTATTCCCCTAACTATAGAATCCCCTACCACTATTGCTCTCCTGACCTTTCTCCTCTCCCCCGCACAGCTGAGCCACCCAAAGTGCTACGGTCTTGGCTCTGGCTGCACTCCCCAGAGGAATCCTCTCCCTCACCAGTATTCAGAACTGGTTAGACCGCAACTGGAGCACTGTGAGCAGTTCTGGGCACCGCACCTTCGGAAGGACATATTGGCCTTGGAGGGAGTGCAGCGTAGGTTTACTAGAATGATACCCGGACTTCAAGGGTTAAGTTAAGAGGAGAGATTACGCAAATTGGGGTTGTATTCTCTGGAGTTTCGAAGGCTATGGGGTGATCTGATCGAAGTTTATAAGATATTAATGGGAACAGATAGGGTGGATAGAGAGAAGCTATTTCCGCTGGTTGGGGATTCTAGGAGTATGGGGCACAGTCTAAAATTTAGAGCCAGACCTTTCAGGAGCGAGATTAGAAAACATATCTACACACAAAGGGTGGTAGAAGTTTGGAACTCTCTTCCGCAAACAACAATTGATACTAGCTCAATTGCTAAATTTAAATCTGAGATAGATAGCTTTTTGGCAACCAAAGGTATTAAGGGATATGGACCAAAGGCAGGTATATGGAGTTAGATCACAGATCAGCCATGATCTTATCAAATGGCGGAGCAGGCACGAGGGGCTGAATGGCCTACTCCTGTTCCTATGTTCCTATGAGATGCCCTCAGGGGTCTCCTGCATTACCTACCTGCTCCTCCTTGTCTGTTTAGCGGTCACCCAGTCCCTCTCTGCCTGAACTTTCTTAAACTGTGGGGTGACCACCTCGAGAAACGTGCTATCCATGTAGCTCTCAGCCTCGCGGATGTGCTGCAGTGACGCCAGCTGCTGTTCAAGCTTCAAAACCCAGAGCTCAAGCTCCTCCAGCTGACGACAATTCCTGCACACGTGGTTGTCCAGGACACGGGAAGCGACCTGGAGTTCCCACATGGCACAGGATGTGTATTCGTCGGGACTGAGGTGCCCCACCATGCCTCGATTTATTATATTATTAACTAAACTTAACAAAAATAAACTTAAAAACTTAAAATAAAAAAGCACTCACCAGAAAAAGACCCTCACCAGCTACTCACCAATCAGCTCCTTCCCTTGTGCTGACGTCACTTTAGGTGTTTTTTCACCTCTTGCCCTGACACTCGCACTGCTCCCGCTCTCGGGCTTCCCTCCTGCTCTCGGGGTCTCCGTTTACACTGCACTCACCTCTCACCCTGACGCTCGCACTCCTCCCGCTCTCGGGCTGCCCTCCTCCCGCTCTCGGGCTGCCCTCCTCCCGCTCTCGGGCTGCCCTCCTCCGCACTCGGGCTGCCCTCCCGCTCTCGGGCTGCCCTCCTCCCGCTCTCGGGCTGCCCTCCCGCTCTCGGGCTGCCCTCCTCCCGCTCTCGGGCTGCCCTCCTCCCGCTCTCGGGCTGCCCTCCTCCCGCTCTCGGGCTGCCCTCCTCCCGCTCTCGGGCTGCCCTCCCGCTCTCGGGGTCTCCGTTTACACTGCACTCACCTCTTGGACTCTCCTCCCACTCTCGGGGTCTCCTTTTACACTGCACTCACCTCTCGGACTCTCCTCCCACTCTCGGACTCTCCTTTTACACTGTGCTTACCTCTCGGACTCTCCTCCCTCTCTCTGGACCTCCAGATGATTGGTACAACTGAGTAGAATGTCAGGTTTGGCTCACTGGTGGATTCCTGGTGTCTGCCCGCAGTGTGGGAGGGGGCAGGGTATGAGCCCCACAGCACTGGGTGGGGGTGGTGGTATCCCGTGTGTAGCGACACTGATTTGTAACTTACTAAATATTTTTCTGTAATTCTCTGTAAATATTGAATTTGGTGTTTTGTGATTGGTGCCAGGATATATATCTCTGTGTCTAGCTGACTTTATCTCTTTCTCTCCCTCAAGCATGCCCGCATGCGTACTTGCACACAGACTTACACACACACACACACACACACACACACACACACAAAAAAATGCATGTGAATGACTTAGATGAAGGGACCGAGTGTAATGTATCCAAATTTGCTGATGATACAAAGCTAGGTGGGAAAGTAAGCTGTGAGGAGGACACAAAGAGTCTAAAAAGGGATATAGACAGGTAAGGTGAGTGGGCAAGAAGGTGGCAGATGGAGTTTAATGTGGGGAAATGTGAAGTTATTCACTTTGGTTGGAATATTTTTTAAATGGTGAGAAACTATTAAATGTTGGTGTTCAGAGAGAATTGGGTGTACTCGTACAAGAAACACAAAAAGTTAGCAAGCAGGTACAGCAAGCAATTAAGAAGGCAAATGACATGTTGGCCTTTGTTGCAATAAGGTTGGAGTACAAGAGTAAGGAAGTCTTACTACAATTGTACAGGGTTTTGGTGAGACTTTACCTGGAGTACTGTGTACAGTTTTGGTCTCCTTATCTAAGAAAGGATATACTTGCCTTAGAGGCCGTGCAACGAAGGTTCACTAGATTGATTCCTGGGATGAGAGGGTTGTCTCATGAGGAGAGATTGAACAGAATGGGCCTATACTGTCTAGAGTTTAGAAGAATAAGAGGTGATCTCATTGAAACATACAAGATTCTGAGCGGGCTTGACAGGGTAGATGCTGAGAGGCTGTTTTTCCTGGCTGGAGAGTCGAGAACTAGGGGGTATAATCTCAGGATAAGGGGTCGGCCATTTAAGAATGAGATGAGGAGGAATTTCCTCACTCAGAGGGTTGTGAATTTTTGGAATTCTCTATCCCACAGAGCTGTGGATGCTGAGTCGTTCAATATGTTCAAGGCTGAGATAGGTAGATTTTTTAACTAGGTCAATCAAGGGATATGGGGATCGGGCAGGAAAGTGGAGTTGAGGTTGAAGATCAGCCATGATCTTATTGAATGGCTGAGCAGGCTCGAGGGGCTGTATGGCCTACTCCTGCTCCTATTTCTTATGTTCTTTAACATAATTACCAACTATTAACAAAATACAGGTGGTTTTTAGAGCTTTCAGAATTGAGAATTGTTTTTATTTGAACAAACAAATTAAAATAAGGAAAATATAGCGGGGATTTTAACTGTCAGGCAGAAAGTAGGGGAGAGGCATCAGACTTCCTGCCCAGGAGTTACTGTAACAGGCCCAATTGTTTCAATGGCCGGGTCTCATTAACATTTCACCAGCCAGCTGCCTGTCTGAAACAGGTGCAACCCTGCAATGGCAATCAGGTAATTCACGGAGGGGTTCAGGAGAGTTTCATGGTTGGGAAAGGGGGGTGGGTGCCTGTGGCAACAGAGGCCCAAACATTCCTTGTGGGCTCTGGAGAAGAATTCTTCCTCTGCCAGACCCCACAAAGGTAAGTTTTGTACTGACCTTTTGGCATCTACACTTCTGCTCCATCAGGTTTTACTGATTGGTGCGTCCATGGCCATTGGGCCCAGGATCCTATCTGACTGATGGGACTCTGATTTGCATATATTTATGAGGCATCCATCTGAGTCAGGTGGACCCCTCAACCGCCTGGCGGTACTGCAGCGGGGCAGTATCTGAGCAGCAAAAATACTGCACAGTTCTAACTCCCATTCCACTCAGTCTCCGCCAGGCAGAGGGCGTTAAAATACTGTGTGTGTGTGTGTGTGTGTGTGTGTGTGTGTGTATCTGTCTGTCTGACAGCTATTAGTAATTAGAATGTTCACATTTTCTGACTGCAACATAATACAGGTGATAATCAGACTGTTTCAACGGTCAACACAAGACAGGTATTAATCAGGTGAGATAATTAGAAGCTGTTTACTTCAAGATTCCACTATTTTTTTGAATGTTGAACTTAACGACAATGAGGAATTGTAGTGCCTTAGCTTAGTGTGCTTTCTGAGGTTTATAGAACACAAGAGGTACAAAGAAAGGAAGAAAGACTTGCATTTATATTGCACTTTTCACGAACTCAGGACGTCCCTTTACAGCCAATAAAGTATTTTTGAAGTGTAGTCACAGTTGTAATGTAGGAAATGTGGCAGCCAATTTGCATATAGCAAGCTCTCGCAAACATCAATGTGACAATGATCAGATAATCTGTTTTTAGTGATGTTGGTTGAGGGATAAATATTGGCCAGGACACTGGGTATAACTCCCCTGTTCTTCCTCAAAATAGTGCCATGGGATCTTTTACGTCTACCTGAGAGGGCAGACGGGGCCTTGGTTTAACGTCCCATCTGAAAGATGGCACCTCCAACAATGAAGCACTCCCTCAGTACTGCACTGGAGTGTCAGCCTAGATTTTGTGCTTAAGTCTCTGGAGTGGGACTTAAACTCATGACCTTCTGACTCAGAGGCAAGAGTTTTACCAACTGAGCCACAGCTAACATGTACAACAGGTATGTTATCAGTCATCTGTCTTCCTTCTCTCACTCTCATTCACTCACAGAAAAACACTGTTCAAAAAAAACATTCAATGTAAATTTCTCATAAAAAAAGATTTTGAAACCTGACCTAAAGCATTTCTTCAAATAATTTTGAAAAACTTTTGGGCAAAAACTGCTAGAGTCTTAAGAAAAATATTCCATCAGCATGCTCAGACTGCACTATTTAAATTCAGTTCACAGAGTCACAGCTGTGGGCAAAATTATCAAATCCAAGCCCTGGCTTTTGGGACAGGCTAGCGCCTTCAAATTAAAACATTAATAAAGGCATTAAAAGACACAAAAAAATTCAATTGATTAATTTAGTCATGTTACTATGAAATATATATTTTTTATTTTGTTCAAACCCTTTATTTGGATATTAGAAATTTAAGTTGCTGAGGAAAAATCAGTGCATGAAAAACATTTCAGAAAACGTTTTGAATGATTTGTGGGAACCTGGTGGCCAGATTGCACAATGATGATGTCGAGTTTATACAGATAAACTGATTATAAATGTGGGCATAAGAAATTATAATGGAAAAAGTTCACACAAAAAGATGACAAAAGCATGACAACTGGAAGACAAGTTGTGCAGAGATGAAGTGCGCACCAGCATAATATTTTTAATATATTATGGACGGATTTCGAGTACAATCACATTGCCTAGAGTGCAATGCCATGCTGATGCTCATTAAACACCTCTTGAAGTTTTCCTCCCTGATTGTATTGGGAGGGTGGCAGTATTGATCAAAGAATCTATTATAGCGCTGGAAAGGGATGATGTAGTTGAAGGATCAAAGACAGAATCTATTTGGTTAGGATTAAGGAACAATCGAGGAGCTATTACGCTACTGGGTATATATAGCCACCAAATAGTGGGAAGGATATGGAGGAGTAAATTTGCAGGCAAATTACAAAATGATGTAAGAACTATAGAATAGTGATAATGGGGGACTTCAATTATTCCGACATAAACTGGGATAATAACAGTGTAAAGGGCAAAGAGGGGGAGGAATTCCTGAAATGTATACAAGAGAACTTTCTTGATCAGTGTATTTCCAGCCCAACGAGGAAGGAAGCAGTGCTGGATCTGGTTCTGGGGAATGCACATAAGAAATAGGAGCAGGAGTAGGCCACATGGCCCCTCAAGCCTTTTCCGCCATTCAATCAGATGATGGCTGATCTTCAACCTCAAACGCAATTTCCTGCCCGATCCCCAAATCCCTTGATTCCCCTGGAGTCCAGAAACCTGTCTATCTCAGCCTTGAATATATTCAACGACTCAGCATCCATAGCCCTCTGGGGTAGAGAATTCCAAAAATTCACAACCCTCTGAGTGAATAAATTCCTCCTCATCTCAATCTTAAATGGCTAACCCCTTATCCTGCGACCATGCCCCTTAGTTCTAGACTCACCAGCCATGGGAAACAATCTCTCAGCATCTACCCTGCCAAACCCCCTCATAATCTTATATGTTTCAATGAGATCACCTCTCATTCTTCTAAACTCCAGAGGGTATTCAAACTCCAGAGGCCCATTGCCTCCTAGGACAACCCTCTCATCCCAGGAATCAATCTAATGAACCTTTGTTGCACCCCCTCTAAAGCAAGTATATCCTTCCTTAGATAAGGAGACCAAAACTGTACATAGTACTCCAGGTGAGATCTCACCAAAGCCCTATAAATTGTAGTAATACTTCCTTACTTTTATACTCCGACCCCCTTGCAATTAAGGCTAACATGCCATTTGCTTTCTTAATTGCTTGCTTTACTTGCATGCTAACTTTTTGTGTTTCTTGTACGTGTACACCCAAGTCTCTCTGAACACCAACATTTAATAGTTTCTCACCATTTAAAAATATTTTGTTTTTCTATTCTTCCTACCAAAGTGAATAACCTCACATTTCCCCACATTATACTCCATCTGCCACCTTCTTGCCCATTCACTTAACCTGTCTATATCGCTTTGTAGATTCTTTGTGCACTCCTCACAGCTTACTTTCCCACCTAGCTTTGTATCGTCAGCAAACTTGGATACATTACACTCATTCTCTTCATCTAAGTAATTAATGTAGATTGTAAATATACGACATCCACTGGTTCCCCTTTATCTACCCTGCTAGTTACATCCTCAAAAAACTCTAATAGATTTGTCGTTCACGATTTCCCTTTCATAAAACCATGTTGACTCTGTCTAATCATATTATGATTTTCTAAGTGCTCTGTTACCACTTCCTTAATAATGGATTCCAGCATTTTCCCGATGACTGATGTCAGGTTAACTGGCCTGTAGTTCTCTGTTTTCTCTCTGCCTCCTTGTTTGAATAGCGGGGTCACATTTGCTACCTTCCAATCCGCTGGGACCATTCTAAATTCTAGGGAATTTTCGAAGATCAAAACTAATGCATCCACTATCTCTGCAGCCACCTCTTTTGGAACCCTCAGATGTAGGCCATCAGGTCCAGGGGATTTATCAGCTTTTCGTCCCATTAGTTTCTCAAGTACTTGTTCTCTACTGATATTAATTACTTTAAGTTCCTCACTTTCATTAGACCCTTGGATCCTCACTATTTCTGGTATGTTTTTTGTGTCTTTTACTGTGTAGACAGATACAAAAGATTGGTTTATCGCATCTGCCATTTCCTGATTCTCTATTATAATTTCTCCTGTCTCAGCCTCTAATCTTTACTTTTCCTACTCTCTTCCTTTTTACATAATTGTAGAAGCTCTTACAATCTGTTTTTATATTTCTTGCTAGTTTACTTTCATATTCTATTTTCTCTCTTTTTATCAATTTTTTGGTCATCCAAACTCTCCCAGGAATGAAGTGGGGCAAGTGCAGCATGTTTTAATGGGGGAGCATTTGGGGAACAGTGATCATAATATCTTTAGGTTTAGAATAGTTATGGAAAAGGACAAGCAACAATCAAGTGTAAAAATACTTAACCAGTGGAAGTCTAATTTCAGTGAGTTAATAAGGGATCTTGTCCTGGTGGATTGAAATCAAAAATTGGTCGGCAAAACACTAATTGAACAATGGGAGGCACTCAATTAGGAGATCGTTCAGATACAGAGTTGACACATTCCCACGAGAGGGAATGGAAGGACAGCCAAAGCTAGAGCTCTCTGGATGACTAAACATATAGAGATTAAACTGAAACAGAGAAAGGAGGCTTATGACAAATGTGAGGTTCATAATACAGTTGAGAATCAAGCTAATTCTTGGAGAACAACTCCAGCTTCTCCAGTCTCTCCACATAACTGAAGTCCCTCATCCCTGGTACCATCCTGATAAATCTCTTCTGCACCCTCTTTAAGGCCTTGATATCCTTCCTAAAGTGTGATGCCCCCATTTGAACACAATACTCCAGCTGAGGCATAAGCAGTGTTTTATAAAGGTTCTGCATTACTTCCTTGCTTTTGTACTCTATGCCTCTATTTATAAAGCCCAGGATCCCATATGCTTTTTAACAGCCTTCTCTTGTCCTGCCACCTTCAAGGATTTGTATACATATACCCCCAGGTCTCTCTGTTCCTGTACCCCCTTTAAAATTGTACCATTTCGTTTATATTGCCTCTTCACATTCTCCCCACCAAATGTATCACTTCACACTTCTTTGCATTAAATTTCATCTGCTATGTGTCTGTCCATTTCACCAGTCTGTCTACGTCCTTGCGTAGTCTGTTACTATCCTCCACATTGTTTACTACATTCCCGAGTTTCATGCCATCTGCACACTTTGAAAATATACCCTATATACCCAAGTCCAGATCATTAATATATATCAAAAAGAGCAATGGTCCTAATACCGACTCCTGGGGAACACCACTGTATATTTCCCTCCAGTCTGAAAAACAACCGCTCACCACTACTCTCTGCTTTCTGTCCCTTAGCCAATTCTGTATCCACGCTGCCACTGTCCCTTTAATACAGTGGGCTTCAATTTTGCTAACAAGTCTGTTATGTGGCATTTTATCAAATGTATTTTGAAAGTCCATATACACAACATCAACTGCTCTACTTTCATCAACCCTCTCCATTACTTCATCAAAGAACTCAAACAAGTTAGCCAATTACGATTTTCCTTTAACAAATCCGTGCTGACTTTCATTTATTAACCCATACTTTTCCAAGTGCCAATTAATTTTGTCCCGGATTATTGTCTCTAAAAGTTTCCCCACCACCGACGTTAGGCTGACTGGCCTGTAATTGCCAGGTTTATCCCTCTCCCCTTTTTTGAACAGGAGTGTAACATTTGCAATCCTCCAGTCCTCTGGCTCCACCCCCATATCTAAGGAGGATTGGAAGATTGTGGCCAGAGCCTCCGCAATTTCTATCCTTATTACCCTCAGTAACCTGGGATGCATCCCATCTGGACTGGGTGACTTTTCTACTTTGAGTACTGCGAACCTTTTAATCCATTTTTATCCTCTTTATCCATTTTTATCCTATCTAATATCGCCACTACGTCCTCCTTTACTGCTACATTGGCAGCATCCTCTTCTCTAGTGAAGACCGATGCAAAGTATTCATTTAGTACCTCAGCCATACCCTCTGCCTTCACAAGAAGATCTCTTTTTTTGCCCCTAATCAGCCCCTTTGACTACCCTTTTACTATTTGGTGTTGTTATTCGATAATAACTTTCAAAATGGAATTGGATAAATACTTGAGGGGAAAAAAAATACAGGGCTATGGGGAAAGAGCAGGGGAGTGGCACTAATTTGGTGGCCGAATGACGACCTCCTGTGCTGTAACATACTATGATACTTCTAAAACCCATCCACAGTTTAAATCTAATTTTCAACTTCCTTTCAGGTCTACCGTTATATTACAAAACAGAAACAATTTACCTTTGACTTGTGTGTAAGAGATTATTTGAGATGGGAAGAACTAGTCTCCTATTAATGGAAGTTCTCAGTTAAAGGGGCATTTGCTGGATCAGCAGCAAAAACCCTGGGTGAATTTTCATCTCCCTGCTGAGGTCAATTGCAGCTCATCAGCCACTGCCCTAGCTGACATTAGGTAGTGAAGGACGGACCAGGAATGTGCTAGTCAATGACTATCAGGTGAGAATGGTGTCAGACTCAGTTGTAGTTCATCTACAGTTAAATAGCCTGCTAACATTTGAACCGCCTCGTTACTTATTTTAACAACAACACTCAGGAGTTTGTCTGCAGCATTTATTGATCTTTATTCCAAAACATCAGCTCCTATCCCAGAGCACATGGTGTTTTTATAATAATTCCGTCCCTGATCGCTAGATAACTCTATTGAACTTTAAACCTATCATTACATTTCTATTTATTTCCAAAAAATATGTATTTAAACTCAAAATTCAAATAAACTCTAAACTGTACAAGGGGCTTGTTACTGTATTATATTTTATCATACCAGTGCACTGCAGTCCTGATTTTGCAAGGCCCTAAGCCACTGCCACAAGCTGAGCTTTGCACGCAGCCACTAGGGTTTCTAAAATTACTCATTTTTGCAATCATAATGTTGGGCAGTTTTGAGATGCCACATAACTGGCATACAGAAACTTCATCTTAATATTTAAATTATGCCACTCAGGTCTCCTGTCTGAATTTTATGAGTTTGAGTGAGGCTATTAGATGGATAATTCAACTTTATACATATTATTACAATAGGCTCATCCTCAGGTGAAGCCTGCATGTGTGGAACTGCACCATCAGCAAGAGTCAGTGCCTTCAGGGAGGAGGGTTAGGAGTACTCAAATATCAATTAATTTGTCTTCCATTCTTAAATATTGGATCAACAGGAAGTTGTCTGCTGTTGGGGGAGGCAGATATCTCCACGAAAATGTATTTATGTTTGTCAGTGAAGTATTAACGTGAAAAATATTATTTTTTTTTGCAAGTACTAAAATTTCACAAAAAGTATCTTTCACTTGAATATAGCTTCTTCCACTAGAATTTTCATGACAAATCATTGACTGTACATTCTGCCCAGCTATTTGGCACTCAGTTCAATGTGCCTGACCGCAGCTGAGCTGAACTATCACATATTACATTACATTCAGGCACGCATACAATCATTCATCTTCACACCAAAACCTGACATTCATGCATATATGTATATATATATATATATATAATACAAATATAAATGGAATCTCAGTCCTTTACACTTTCACAAGGATCCATTTGTTAAATGCGGGAAAACTTGGAGAACGGAGCTCTGCCAGTGGGTTAACACGCTATCCTTTCATCTCTGAAACTTGAGTCTCATCCCTGTCCACACTGGCAGGATGAAACTTTTCTCTCTCAACATTTGTAGGAGTCCACATAAAGGGCTCGATTTTAGGGTCGGGTTACCTGCGGGTTTCCAGCGGGGGGGCCCCGAAAATCCCGATCTCCGATCACGTGACCGGATTCGGACGAAATCCCGGCCACTTCCGGGTACCGCGCTGACGTGCGGGGCTGCGCGCGAAAGCCCCGCTGGTGGGAATCCCGCAGGCAATTAAAGCCAGCGGGGTTCCACTTGAGAGCACTTAACTTGCTCGTTGTGGTCAGTTAATGAGCTGAAGCAGCTGTCAAAAGAGGAAGTGTGGGATTTTAGGTTCAAGGCAGTCAGTTTCCCACACTGGGGGAAACAGGACCCTTCAAACCAGGCGTGTTGCAGCCAGCAGCCTGTGGCAGGTGCCAAGGTGCGCTCCACGGGGGAGAGCCCACACCCACGCAGGAGGCCACCGCGTCACATAGGGCAACCCCTGCCCCCCACCACCCCTCGGCCAAGCCAGAGGACAGACCGACACGAAACCGCAGCCCCAGTCCGAGGACCCACACACCTACCCTGCACAACCCCTCAGACCAACACCTGCCAGTTGGGTGGTGTGTGGACACCCTCGGAGGACAAAGAGCATGACCAGCACCAGCAGCCTCGCAGTCCACGCCGTCCGCCGCAGAGACGTGGATCCCCCCAACACGGTGTGGTTGCACGCCCACCTGCACAGCAGGAGGGAGGGCTACCACAGAGAGAGACGCGTCGCAGAGGGCACTACCCTCGCCACAGGGTCCACAGACCGAGGCGCAGCTCCCCGGACCTCTCCGAGCAGCAGTGCACAGGGAGGCGCAGATTCGCTCGACATGTAGTCGTGGAGATCTGCAGCCTCTTTCATGCCGAGCTGCTCCTGGCTGGCCCCAGCACCAACTGCTTACCTGTCGCTGGCAAAGTCACCACTGTCCTCCACACCTTCTCATCCTTCCAGGGTGCAGCCGGCTACACCGCCGATGTCTCTCAGTCGTCTGCGCGGACGAGCCCTGCAAATACACCTGCACCTACTCTGCAGTAACACGATGGGTGGCATCAGTGGTGGGTCCTCATAGTGATACCCAGGAGCGGGCATTATTGGACACAATGGACAGGATTCGCGGAGACATGGCAGTGGTGGTGTCAATATAATGTGTGCTGTTTGTGGCTCTAAAATTCAATATGGGTAACACCCATGACAAACCCTCAGACACCCTTGTGCACCCCCTTCATGCTGACGAGACGTTTGCCTTACCCTGCCTACTGCACATATGTGATGCATGCCCTGTGGCTGCAGCACAGGTGGTGGCAGGTTGAGTGAGGCTGGCCGTGAGGGAGATGCACGAGAGGGTGAGTATGGGATGGAGCCATGAGATTGTATGAGGATTGGGTCGCGTGTTAGTGGCAGGATGAGTACTGGCGAGGTGAGTAGGTGGAGGTAAGATGAGGATGGGGTGTGAGTGGGCATGAAGGGTGATGTGACAGAATAGTGTTGGCGGTGCCGAAGGAGATTTGGGGTGGGGGCAGTGTTGTGGCAGACGGAGTGTAGGGGAAAGACTTTGTGTTCTCACTGTGGCTGACCTACTGCGGTCATTGCAGCGCCTCCTGCACTGTATGCAGGTGGGCCATATGTTGGTGGCGCAGGTGACCCCCTCTGCCACCTCGAGCCAGGCCTTCTTGGTGGCAGAGGCAGGCCGCTTCCTCCCGCCCGCCGGGGGGAAGATCTGTGTCCTCCCCCTCCTCCTCACCCCATCTGATGATACCTGGGGGTGAGGCATCATTAAACTGGGAGCAGCCTTCCCCCTGGGCTGCTCCATGCTGCAATTTGTCCCATTGGTTGCAGCATCTGTCAGTGGAGGACTGCCCCTTTAACTAGAGAGCCTCCAACTGACAGATCGTACTGCGCATGCGCAGCCCGACCGACGCGCAGGCCAGCGCCGTGGACCCCGGAGGAGCAGGTAATTGGATCCTATTAGTGGATTGCCTGCTACGATCGCGTGGGCAACCCACTAATTTCGCCGTTCGCGTTTTCGACGCTCCCGGAGGACCACCCGCTGGGAACCCGCAGGCCTACTAAATTCGAGCCCAAAATGTCTGAATCCAGTTCCTAGTGGGAGTGGGCCTACAGTGCTAATTGATACTAAATTGGCAATCTCACTCAGTGACTGGAAGGATGGCTGGTGAGGAAATAGTCAACAGTCACATTAGTACAGGAAGGGATGATCTTCTGAAGTTGAGGACTAAAGCACATTTTGGGGGAAGAGTGGGAGAAACTTTACCTCAAGCTAGCGCTATATTTAACCTAGTAGTGTGTGATACTCACAAAGTGGAAAATGTTTCATTCTCTAGCCCTGATATCTATGACTTTGATGAATACAGCATTTCATCAGAAACATAAATAAATTGGAAAAAAATGTAAGGAAACTGGATATAGTTCAATGTTACAAAAGGCATCGAACTCACAGCATGCCTAAAAATGTAACCTACATCATGGCTAAAACTTGAATTTATGCACAAGTTGCCAGTTATGCTTGTGAAATTTTGGATTGAGGTGAGCCACTATAGCCCTGAGATTGTGAGACCCTGCTTGTGTGGTGGAGTCTTGCTTGAATGGAGCACAGATCAAAGAATGGGCATGGAGGTCAGTGCACCCAATTTGTGACAATTCCAACTGTCTGACCACTAAAATTAAAGGCCAGAAAATTGAGCACACCATGAACTGAGCCCACTAACCACGTGCCCAATTCTCTAATCTGCACTCCTGTTGAGTGAGGCACCGTAGCAGGAGCAGAGTCTCGTCACTTCAGGGTTTATAAATTATCTATTTATCTTTCTACGCATTCTGCAAATTTTAAAATACATGTATTACATACTCGCGTGCTAGTCCTAGTTTTAGTGCACTGATGAATGCTTTGGCATTAAATTCCTGTCTCTGCTATCTTAAAGAAAGAACATGCATTTATATAGCACCTTTCATACCTTCAGAAGGTCCCAAGGTGCTTTACAACCAATGAAGTACTTTTGAAGTGTAGGAAAACACGGCAGCCAATTTACACACAACAAGGTTCCACAAACAGCAATAAGATTAATGACCAGCTTGTCTGTTTTTGTGGTGCTGGTTGAGGGGTAAATGTTGGCCAGGACTTAATGCAGTCATTAACCCATTTAGAGTAACTTCATTTAAGTGACACAGACAGGAATTCAACATGATTGCATTACCCAATGCACAGATGCAATTAAACCTCCTGGATAAGAAAAAAACTTTCAATAAATCTGCAATGTCAGTTTAGTTCATTGCAAAAAGAAACTACATTAATGAAAGCTGCAGGGATAAGTTAAACCAAATGATTTGGAGAAAGTATACTGTAGAGAGTCTGTACAATGCTCTACACATACTGACTGCATAGCAGGCACTCCAACTTACTGAGAGCGGTAAAACTATTGACAAAGATTGGCATGTTCAACAGTTTATACAACACCGTCAAATCTAATTTTCAGCCCCTATAAATTAGGAAAGTACAGCTGATTAAAACCAAGTTGAGGCAGACTGTGCTAATTTCCAACAGGTACAACATTATCTAAATTAGCCCTCCTAAAATGTGGACAGACTTTATGTGCAGATTTCTGGCAAGCACTATCCTCAAAATTCTTGGCTAGCTTTGTGCTGTATGAATTCTTGGCGAGCTCTATATTGTTTCTAGTTGGCACTTTTAAAGCAGTTCAAAAGAGGATTGTTATCTAACAACTATAAATTTGCAGCAACTTTTCACAAGTTTTTGATAAGTTTCTAGATTTAATAGTCATTAAGAAGAATGTTTCTTTCAGTGCCATGGGGTGTCTTTCTTTAAAGTTAAGTTAAAAAGTTATAAAAGTTCTCCGTTCTTTTCACTTATACTCCAATCTCATTACCTTGTACAAACAACAGCATGCTGGAAAATGGATAATCACAGAATAAAATTATATAAGTTACAAGACTATGTACTTAAGTTCTCTTTTCTGGCTTGGCCTGGCAGACCCACTAGATTACATTATCCTTTCCAAGACTGAACTATAGCACCCCTGTCACAGTACTTGCTGGGTACTGAACCTGGCAAGAGCCGCAGTGCTGCTCCTCTCCCTCACGCCCTACCAAGTGAGCATTATAATGGCATGGAGTCTATTTGTGCTCCCTTGCCTATTTCAACTTGCTGTACATGTCTGAATCTTCAAAACATTCCATTGGTTTATTAGGTTGATTTCGTAAAGCTTTCTAATACTGTTTATGAGCTCAAAAGTAAATAGTCAGCACTGTTTTCCATTTAGTAAGCATTTGACACCTACTTCATGAATTGTTTATTAAGATCCGGACATTGTTTTTTTTAAAAGGATGGAATTTTGCCAGTCGGATGTCAGAGATCAATTTTCCAAAGCGTTGTGACTTCATATCTAATTCTTACTTTACTGCAATTGCTAGTTAAGGGTGAATTGCAACTGCACACATTTTCAGTTGGGATTGTGGAAATTTCCAAGAAAAAATATTAAGGCACAGCTATTTTTCCCACAGATCTGGTGCTATTTCTTTGTGAGCACTTTGCTGTATCGAATTGCTTACCATTGAAGGCAGTCTCAAATATCCTCCATAAATCAGTCAGCTACATAATCTGTATTATGGCCACTTCTTTCAGCCACTTAGTATTGTACTTTCCTATATTTTATCTTTTATATTACGGTCAGCACCCAGAGAGGCAATGTAGCCTAAGTGCTGGAGCCCAGTCAGGGATTTAAACTCCCACTGCCAGACAAGTTGATATCTTTAGGCATAATTCTGAACACACTTTATAACAGTAGAAATACTTGTAATACTCCCGCTCAGTAACTGAAGTTGATCTGTCTTGTACGTCACCACAAAGTTCAGGGAAAGTTGCCTCGTAAGTAACCATGGGACTCCCTGCTAGCACAGAAGTTTGAATTGTTTGCTTATTTAAATGTAGCACAGTGCTGCTGAAGAATCCCACTCTCTTCTCCCAAACTTTGTGGTTCCAGTTTTCCGTTTTAATTATGAATTGCCTTCTTGGTTTTGTAGTTTACACACCATGTTATATCAAATGTTTTTTTCCTGCAAAGGAAATAAAGATGCAAAAAAAGTTGGATGAGTTAAATGACATAGATTCAGACATCTGATCAGATTCAGAAACCCAGTTCCCCCCAACACAATTAGGAATGAACGTCAAACCAAACCCAAAACCCAAACCTATCAGGACTTTTTCTTGGGATGGACTAGTTCGTCAGTCTGAGCCAATTAGCACCTTACTTTGATAAGGATTTATAAACCAGATTATTTTCCCCCCATTCATCTCTCCTGTTTGTATTGTGGTGACTTATACTGGTGTACAGTTCCTTGCATACTTCAGTATATTTTGTATGCTAGCCTGGACAATGAATACCAGCAGGCTTTTCATCTGTGGGGAGCATCACAACTGTAGCCGTTCCTGCCTTCACATGACATCAACACGTGCACTTTCCAACTGGAAGCAGCAGCTATTGATCAGCAGCAGGCTGATTCCCTGCTCCCCAGGACAGGCGCTGATGCTATTTGTAAAGACCCAGCTGCTGCACAGCTGAGTTCAGCACAAACTGAGAATCAGTCATGGGAGCTTTCTGGTTCATATGGCTAAGTGGTGCAGTGGGTGGTTCTTTTACTCACAGTGGAGTCAGTATATAAGTATTTAAGTGTAAAAGGAATATAACAGCACTTGCACATGGAGAGAGATTCATACAAATGAACAACAGTGCTCATGAACTTACATTTTCTAAACCTGAAAAAGTGCAGTTACCAACATAAGCTTTACAGTTGCACAGCTGTAGCATTTCTTTTACACAACATTTGTAAAATCATTCGGGGGAGAGATGGGGAAGCTCAAGGCAAGGGAGGCCTAAGGTTTCCGTTTGGGCCCAGAGAAACACTCCTGCTCAACCTAGCCCATAAGGAAACTTGAAGTGAAAATTTATAACTTACCTGCTTGGGCCTATTCCGGCCCACTATCCCCCTCCCAGCAGGTCTGGCCTGCCGGGGAAGCTGTCGCTGCTCCCCACCTCAGGCCCCCAATTAAAATAGTAGATCAGGTCCCGATGATATCATCAGGCTCCAATGTGCATATTTAACAAGTCCTGGCTGCCTTCATCCGGGGTCTTGCTCGCTTGCTAAGAAGAGCAAGTTAATATTTGGAAGAAGGCAGCAGGAGTAAGTGACTGCCCTCATTTTAACTGCTCGGTTTCCACCAGGTTGGGGGTGTTAAAATCAGGGCCTATACTATGAATGGGGACTTGTTTCCAATAGTCAGTGCTGACAAGTATGAAAATTAACATATGATCAAACATCTTGTTTCCCACAAATTTAATAACAATCCTTCAGTCTTCAAAGCATTCATTTGTCCTTAGATCCATCCAGCAGTCCACACTGACCCCATTGAGATCACACACACCCATTGCTAAATTGTCAGGAATACTTGTGGTTACCTTGCACTGACTTCAATGAATATTCTTGGCTGTTTCAGGTGGAAACCTACAGATACTGCTTTTGTATTGATGGTTTTTGTTCTCACTCTTTGATCTAAGGGCTGGAAAGGTTTAAGAAGCTGGACCTACACCAAATCACACTCAGGTCGATATGCTGTGGCTGGAAGTCAAATATGCAAACCGTACCTGCACTCTGCAAATAAAGTTTGCGGGGTAAATTTCCGTCTTCACCACACGGGCAGTAAAATGACAGAGAGGGCCACCCGCCCGTTATAGAACCTGTCTGATTTTCATTCTATCAACAGAATGAAAATTGGGCAGGTTCTATAATGGGCGTGCATTCCGCTCCACCAGATTACTGCTCAGGCAGTGACAACGAAAACTTACCCCGTGAGTTTTAAGCTTGGCCTGCAACATAGAAAGCAATACGTTTATAGTCGAACAGCTTTGAGCATTTTTTTTCTTGGTGATGTTGCAATGGTCTGAAATGTAATGCCTACTCAATTCTGGTAATGGACAAACACTGTTCAATTTCACCCATATTCATGATGTGTAAATCTGTTACTGCTCTTATTCAGTCCATCTAGATATTTTGTTTTACTATCCTTGTAAAATAATTGGTATCCTAACTAAAACTAACCTTAAATTTTTAATTATACCTAAGTCTTTATTTTATGTTAAGTTATGATTATAGCCCTAAAAGTGTAAATATGAAGTTGTGCATTTAGTACAAAGTGTAGATCTCTGTTTAGTAGGTTTTACTCACATCGCTACATTCTCCTAATGATTTGCTGTACCTTCACGTAAGACTGACTTTCACTATCTACGATGGCAAAGTCAATCCTCACATGATCTCATTGAATGGCGGAGCAGGCTCGAGGGGCCGAATGGCCTACTCCTGCTCCTATCTCTTATGGTCTTATGAATCAAAACACATAAGAAACAAGACTATGAGTTAAAGATTAAACAAAATGGTTTAAAACTTAGACAGGGATCCTGGTTGTGTAATCTATTGACCCCCTGAGTCACCTAACAAGCAAAGCAAGGAAGCATTAGATCAAAAATGAAAAGATGGACAGAGACAGATATGATAGAAATTAATGCCGACACTGCAGTTACATAAAGCCATATTGCAATCCAAGTCCTATACACGCGCCACAAAACCATGAGTAAAGCATACCAACAGAATTTCTGCACCGTGGTTTGATAGGGTAGCTGCACAGGTTGGCATTTCAGAGAGAGTTTGAGCTGGAAATTATACCTTGTGCCCATTTTGTGGGGGTAAAATGGGCACAATGAGGGCCAATTTCAAGAACCAATGTCCTTCAACCCAAGGAGGTCCCTGAAAGAAGTCCAGCTTGAAATTGGATCGAATGATTTTTCAGGCACGCTTGGCAGCCACTTAAAATATGCGTTAGGCCCCTTACATATGCAAATGAGAGGCCTAAAGTTTGTTTTAGGACCCCTCTGCCAAATTAGGCAGCATGGAGCAAAGCAGTCACCGGGTCTGCTCCGTGGAGCCTAAGCAGTGGCCGCCACCAAAAGGTCAGTTTAAAAAAACATAACTTAAAATAATATTCCTGTGGGGCTAGGAGTAGGAGTGCTCCTCTGACTCCACAGTATCCTGATCGCCTATGTTGTCGTTGCAACCCCCTCCCGGGATTTTTCCTCAGGCCGTTGCTGGCAAGGCAAGCAGCCCGAAATTCATCTGTTTAAAATGGGCGAGCTGCCTGTGGCAGCACAAAAAGTGCCAGCAGTTCTCCCAAATAATATTAATAAGGCCTGAGGTCCAATCTCAGGCCTACCTCGGTCCTCCCAGTTGGGGCACGTGTTACACATGCGGCACCCGTTTCATGCCCGAAAACGGCCTATAAGAATGTCACCCACTTTGATCCATTTTTCAACATTCTAGATCCTATTTCTGAACTGTTAACAATTCTAAGCCTAGAATTTCCAGTTCAGCTTGCAGGGGAGAACCAGAATTTAGAAGCATCATCTTGCCCAACCTTCATAGGTAGGGTTTGGGGGTGGGTGGTTGTCCAAAGTGGCCAAAGAAGATTATAATTTCAGTTGTGTGTTGTTCTTTTACTGTTTTTCTGCTTTCCTAATGGTAATCAAACTCAGTAAAACAGTATTGGGGGCCCCATTTACAGCACTTGTATAGCAAGTATGCTTGCATCATGAAGGCTTACTTTTCATTGACCATATGCTCGGCTGAACTGGCAGGATTTATGGGAGAGACCTTCCTGCCTCTAATTGGAAAATTGTGGGGGAGGGAGTGGAAGAAGTGCCCGTTCCCTCCTGTTGGAATTTTATAAAGTGTTGAGTAAGACTTACCTGAGAGGAGGGTGGATCTTTGGCAGCGTTCACTTCGTTCAAGGTGTCAGCCTTTGCTCAATGGTTACACTCTAATCTCAGAATCAGATGGTTGTGGGTTCATGCCCCATTCCAGAAATTTGAATATATAATCTGGGCTGACACTCCAGTGCAGCACTGAGGGAGTTCTGCAAAGCTGTCATCTTTTGGATGAGACGTTAAACCAAGGTCCTGAATGTAAACGTTTCCATGGCACTTTTCGAAGGAAAGCAGCAGAGTTTTCCTGATGTCCTGGCTAACATTTAACCCTCAACCACCATCACTGGAAAAAAAACATCTGGCATATTATCTCATTGCTATTTGTGGGACACAAATTGTTTGTTACATTTCCCTACATTACAACAGTGACTGCACTTCAAAAGTACTAAATTGGCTGTGAAGCACTTTGGGACCTCCTCAGGTTGTGAAAGGAGCGATACAAATAAATTCTTTCTTTTCTTTCTTTTTTTTCTTTTCTTTTGGAGTTACTCGATAGGTTGATGTTGGTTTAACTTTTCCAGGCTTAAGTTCCTGCCCTGAAACAACCATTGCTTTAACCTCTATCCATACTCAGTTTTTCTTGAATTGAGAATGACATTCACTTCAGCAGATGCTTAAGCCACTTTTCACCTCTGTCAAAGCTAGTCTGCCCTGCTGCTTTATTTTATTTATATAATTTTGTACAAATAATGGACCTGATGAGTCTGGTAGTGCTGTGGTAAATGGCCTTGTGCCACCCAGCAGCCACTTTGAATAGATGGGTGATGTCTGATAACAGACCAAGCTGTTTTGAGTGCTGATGACATGCAAATTACGTCATTTTAGTTGTCAGCCTTGACTCAGTGGTAGCACTTTCGCCTCTTGAGTCAGAAGATTGTGGGTTCATCCCACTCTAGGGAAAATGTTACACATTTATGGTGGGCCCATAGAAAGCCCTCAGACAACCGTACAGCTCTTTCATTGTTCACCATGCATGTCCATAGTTTGGTATTCAAGCAGCAGCATTAACCTGCTGCCCAGATGACCCTTTGGCTGAAATCAGTGATCCCCCTGTACTTTGGGAGATGTGATGAAATTGGGCAACCTGATGTTGGAGATGAATGTGTTGGCCATACTGACCATTGCATCAGTCACCTGTTCGATGCATCTTTCAGCAGCAAATTGTCGAATACTGCAGATGATCCCTATGCTAGCCTGGAAGGAGTCGAAAGCAGAAAAGTTGAGAGTGGTAGTTACCTTGATTTGCATTGGCAGTGTCACCCCTATTTTTGAGGTTACTTGCTGGCACAGCTCTGCAACTGCTTCCATGCTGACCCAGAAGCTGAGGAGGCAATTGGCCTCAGTCATTGCAGGTGGGTATGCCAGGGTCGGCAGATATTATTGGGACAACGGTGGGGGTGAGCAGTCTGATTCTGGTGCCATCTGATTTCCCTAGAATCCTTCTTTCATCTTCTACCACTTCAACCATTAAATACACAATGTAATTTTAAATTGATTTGCCAAACTGTACAAGACTCTATAGATTGCAGTCAAATGCCTTGTCAATCCCTGAGCTAGAGTAAAAGTTCGTATTTTAAGAGTCTCTTTACAGAGCACCATTTCAGATCCTCTCAAAGTTATTACAATTTGTTGAACTTTTGTAAGGGCTTTATTTACAGTTGACTTTCCAATGATGGTGAAGATATTTGGCCCCTTCAAGAGCTTCTTTGCACATGGGATTTCTCTTTACGTCCACTCATTGGGCTGAGTATAATGAGCATTCCCAACACAAAGGGAGAGAAATTGCACAAAGAGTATTTTAAATGTAATTTGAATGGAACTGAATTTGTTAACAAAGCCGCTGCACATTCTGTGCGAGAGCACTTTACACTAGCTAGTCCGGAGAATTTTACTGCCCGAATCTAGCAGGGATCTGGTGAAGCCAATCCCACCTGAGTTCCCAGCCCTCACACACCCATTCTACACCAGTAGGATCATTGCTGGTGACTGGAAAATCTGCCCCTACATCTGTGGAATAAAACCAGGAAGGAATCATTTTCACTGATCTCCATTTTAGTTTCATTTGACAGTTGCATTCAGTAGTATTTTTTGCTTTATGATTACATCAGAGTACTCATTGTATATTAGTAGATTTTGCAAAATGAAGGTCACTTAAAGCCTACCACAGTTAAGCGTTATTTCCCCCTAGATTTCTTTCTTTAGGACTTAGTGTTCCATTCATTTTTTTTTTATCTTCTCATTTTTTTCTGATTTATATGGATTAATTTGTGCAGTGCTTGCCACAATATTCTCTGTGAGGATCAGCAGTTTCTGTTCCCACAGGGTTCGTCTGACCATGTCACAGATGGTCGCTAGTTGTTGGCTTCATGCTCAAGGGATTTCAAGGATTCATTTTCCAGATTAAAAAGTGATGCACATTTAAAGAAAGCGTTATCACCACAGTGAGGAGTTTTCAAACTGGCGTAGTTCCTGGAACAACCTGTTCTGAAAATCCTGCTGCTACGCAGTTGTATTGGCCAACTCAAGGAGATCACACTGCAGTCATCTGCAGCAACGCAAACTTTTCTTGAGCTGTGTATGTTTCTTTTAATCAATTTTCATAAAAGCCTAAGTAGATGCAATCAACAAGGAAGCCCAGGTTCAAACAAGTGAAAGGCAAATTCAGAACTAATATCTTCACAAAGAAATTGATCAACACTTGGAATGGATTTCCGTGTCAAGCAGTGGAGACAAAATGCTGGAATCATTTAAGAAACGGCTGCATGCTGTGGTGGGAGAGTCTGTAAGATTTTTCAGGATGGATGAGCTAGGATGGGCCACATAAGCTTTCTCACCTGTATATCTCTTGTGATCTTATGTGATCTTATAAAATCACATTCCTGATTATGCCCTACTATTTTTCTGCCTTCCTCTCCTGAAGGCACTGAAACATATCGGGCAGGAATTTGCTCTGAGTGGCGAACGAACAGCGCCTGCCATTCATTAGATTTAAATTTGCCCACAAATGATCCACGGGCTTTAGTGCAGGAACTTCCTCTAATGGTGAGCTGTAAAAAGTGTAGCGTCCTCTCCTGGGCATCTGGGAGCTGTGTGAACAGGGAAAAGGATCTCTCTGTCCCCTCAACCAATCAGATTGAAGCCTCCTTGAAAAGCTTTTGACCGTGCTTGCATGCTCGCTGGAAGTTGCTTTTCCGTTTGCCCTTAAATAACGGTGCACCCTGTTCGGCTCGCTGTTATTTTTGGAGCAAATTTCGGGCCATCCTATTCTCACTTGGAATCCACATGCACCCACTTTCTAGAATGAGTCACTGGATAGCAATCAGAAGCAGTAACCTTAGCTAATTTTTCTCCTCCTTAGTCACTGAAGCTAATTTTTTGCATCCCAACTGCAACCCCAACTGAGCTCTGGTCAGCACAGAAAGATACTCTCCTATTTATAAACAAGGCAAACTGTCTTGTAAAACACTTTCAAGGGCTTTAAAAGGCAAAATGACATGATAAAATTAAATAGTCATTCTATGTATATTAACTGTTAGACTGCCAGAATGTCAAGGGAAACGTCTATCTCTTTGGGCCCGATATTAGGAGGGAGGCGGGTTGGCAGCGGGGGATAATGCATCATAGGCTGTCAGCTGGTGGAGCCCTATTTAAAGGGGCAGTCCCCCACTGACTGATGCTGCAGAAAATATGCAAAATTACAGCATGGAGCAGCCCAGGGGAAAGACTGCTCCCAGGTTTAATGATGCCTCACTCCAGGTCTTACTGGATGGGGTGAGGAGGAGGGGGAGGACAGAGATCTTCTCCCCGGCGGACGGGAGGAAGTGGCCTGCCTCTGCCACCATGGAGGCCTGGCTCGAGGTGGCAGAGGAGGTCACCAGCACCACCAACATATCGCCCACCTGCATACAGTGCAGGAGGCACTTCAATTACCTAAGTAGGTCAGCTGAAGTGAGTACACTTACTCATTCCCCAACACTCCGTCTGCCACATTACCGCCCCCACCCCACATCTCCTTCTGCCAACACAACTCTATCAAGTCACTCCTCACACCCACTCAAAGCTCATCCTCATCTTACCTGCACTTACACACCTCGCCAGTACTCATCCCACCACTACCACTCAACCCAATCCTCATACAATCTCATGGCTCTATCTCATACTCACCCTCTCATGCATCTCTTTCATGGTCAGCCTCACTCAGCCTGCCACTACCTGTGCTGCAGCCACAGGGCATGCATTACATATGTGCAGTCGGAAGCGTAAGGCAAACGTGTCGTGAGCATGAAGGGGATGCACAAGGGTGTTTGAGGGTTTGTCATGGTTTTTACTTAAATTTGATTTCTGATCAACTCACATTACATATTATATTGGCACCACTACTGTCATGTCTTTGCAAATCTTGTCTGGTTTGTGCAATAATGCCCTTTCCTGAGGATCACTATGAAGACCCACAACTGATGCCACCCATTACGTCACTGCAGAGTGGGTGTAGGTGTATTTGCAGGGCTCTTTTGTGCAGACGACTGAGAGGCGTCGGCGATGTCCCCGGTGGCACCCTGGAAGGATGCGAAGGAGAAGTTGTTGAGGGCAGTGGTGACTTTGACAGCGACAGGTAAGAAGATGGTGCTCGAGCCAGCCGGGAGCAGCTCGGCATGAAGGAGGCTGCAGATGTCCACGACGATATGTCGAGTGAATCTGAGCCTCCGTGTGCACTGCTGCTCAGAGAGGTCCAGGAAGCTGAGCCTCGGTCTGTGGACCCTGTGGTGAGGGTAGTGCCCTCTGCGACGCATCTCTCTCTGCGGTTGCCCTCACTCCTGCTATGCAGGTGGATGTGTCACAGCACTGTGTTGTGGAGCTCCACGTGTCAGAGGTGGATGGCGTGGCCGGCGAGGCTGGTGATGCTGTTTGTCCTCCGAGGAGGTCATGACTGCAGCTACGGCGGCCCCCATCCAGAAGATGTACGTTTGAGGGGGTCCGCAAGGTAGGTAAATGTGTCTGCACACCGGGGTAAGTGTGCAAGTTTGTGAATTTTATTGTGATAAGGAGGGTTGTGGAGGCCAAACTTTGCCCAAAGTGACAGAGTGGCCTCCTGCAATGAGTGAGGGTCTCCCGCCCCCCCGCCACACCTGTCAAATGGACCTTTGCGGCTGCCAAAGGCTGATGGCTGCAACATGTCCATTTGAACTGGGAGTGTTTCCCCCAGTATGGGAAACAGTCCCGGTGGAGTTGAAAATCCCACCCCTCCTAAAATATCATGTCAATCAGGTCTGCTAACGACCTGAAGTACCTACTTAATTAGTTTAAGTGGCACCCCGCCGGCCTTAATTGCCGGCGGGAGTCCCGCACGCAGGGGCTGCGCGCGCATGTAAGTGCATCACTGGGGAACCCAGAAGTGGGCGGGTTGGAGCCGGGCTCTGGACCTGCCCCGGGAATCCCCGATTTTCGGAGCCCCCCCGCCACGAATCCACCGGCTTGGACGTCCGAAAATCGAGCTCTTTGTCTCCCACACTGCAAAGCTTAAATAATACAGTTACAGAAATAAAACAACTCAAATGTTAGGACCTTTTTACAGCATCACAGCACTGTTTACTACTAAAGTTTATTGAAAATCCAACTTCAACTAAAAAAATTAAAACTTAACCTGTTTTTACCTTATTGCCCTTTCTCCTCCTATTCACCCTTCTTCCTTATACATTTTGCCCTATTTTTGCTTTTTTAAAAAAACTTAATAGTACTTTTTTTGAACCTACCCAATCTTTCTTCACCTATTTTCCCTAAAAAATAAATTCTTCTACATACACTGTTTCCTTTTTTTCCGATGGCTCCCACTCCCCGTTAGTTTTTTTTTATTTGTTCATGGGATATGGGCATCGCTGGCAAGGCCAGCATTTATTGCCCGTCCCTAATTGCCCTTGAGAAGGTGGTGGTGAGCTGCCTTCTTGAACTGCTGCAGTCCATCTGGTGAAGGTTCTCCCACAGTGCTGTTAGGAAGGGAGTTCCAAGATTTTGACCCAGCGACAATGAAGGAACGGCGATATATTTCCAAGTCGGGATGGTGTGTGACTTGGAGGGGAACGTGCAGGTGGTGTTGTTCCCATGTGCCTGTTGCCCTTGTCCTTCTAGGTGGTAGAGGTCGCGGGTCTGGGAGGTGCTGTCGAAGAAGTCTTGGCAAGTTGCTGCAGTACATCCAGTGGATGGTACACACTGCAGCCACGGTGCGCCGGTGGTGAAGGGAGTGAATGTTTAGGGTGGTGGATGGGGTGCTAATCAAGCGGGCTGCTTTGTCCTGGATGGTATTGAGCTTCTTGAGTGGTGTTGGAGATGCACTCATCCAGGCAAGTGGAGAGTATTCCATCACACTCCTGGCTTGTGCCTTGTAGATAGTGGAAAGGCTTTGGGGAGTCAAGAGGTGAGTCACTCGCCGCAGAATACCCAGCCTCTGACCTGCTCTTGTAGCCACAGTATTTATGTGGCTGGTCCAATTAAGTTTCTGGTCAATGGTGACCCCCAGGATGCTGATGGTGGGGGATTTGGTGATGGTATTGCTGGTGAATGTCAAGGGGAGGTAGTCAAATTCTCTCTTGTTAGAGATGGTCATTGCATGGCACTTGTCTGGCGCGAATGTTACTTGCCACTTATAAGCCCAACCTGGATGTTGTCCAGGTTTTGCTGCGGGCATGGACTGCTCATTATCTGAGGGGTTGCAAATGGAACTGAATACTGTGCAATCATCAGCGAAAATCCCCATTTCTGACCTTATGATGGAGGGAAGGTCATTGATGAAGCAGCTGAAGATGGTTGGGCCAAGGACACTGCCTTGAGGAACTCCTGCAGCAGTGTCCTGGGGCTGAGATGATTGGCCTCCAACAGCCGCTATCATCTTGCTTTGTGCCATGTATGGCTCCAGCCACTGGAGAGTTTTCCCCTTGATTCCCATTGACTTCAATTTTACTAGGGCTCCTTGGTGCCACACTCGGTCAAATGCTGCCTTGATGTCAAGTTAGTGAGGCAAGCTTGCAAATTCTGTGTTTTTAATGGCTAAAAAAACAGGCTTAAAGGTCTGTTTCCAGCTAATTAAAAGGCCAGGCTTGGAATATTAATATCGTTCAATCTTTCATGTTTTGTACCTGACAAAATCCAGAAGCATGTGAATAATTGGCCCCAGGAACCTGACAACACTAGATCTAATCTGTGGGTTAGGTATTTTAAGTATGTCGTTCTTTTTAAAAAGACTCTGGAACCTGACTGAGGTGTTGTGTAAAATTCTAGCCTTAGTGGGGCAAACATGTTGGGGGTGAAATTAGACTAGGGCAGTAGCGCAAAACGAGCGATAGTAGAACGGGCAGCCCGTTTTACACCCTGTCCAATTTTCTTTCCATTGACTTCAAATGCTTCCCAAGAGTCCAAGGCATTTAATGGAACCCATAAGGGTTCCACATGTCAACCCTGATGCATACATTAAGAGGAAGAGGTACCACTCCATAAATGTAAAAGTGGTTTCAAACCACAGAAGTGCGATCTTGTAGCATGATGCTTTTATTATGCAGCAGTCCAAGGTGCTTGCATTATTTGAAGGTCAATAACAACAGTTACTTGCATTTATATAATACCTTTAACATAGAAAAATGTCCCATGGTGTTTCACAAAAATGTAAGGGAAAACGGCTTCTGAAAGAAAGATTAGGAAGGCTGATCAAAAGCTTGGACAAAGGGGTAGATTTTAAGGAGGGTCTTAAGGCAGAGAGGAAGTTGAGAATCTGAGTGGTTAAGGAAGAGAATTCCAGAGTGTGGGGCCTAAGCACATAAAACTACTACTGCCAGTGTTGGAGCGAAGGGAGGGAGGTATGGACAAGCAGCCGGAGTCAGAAGAATGGAGAGTTTGTGAGGGTTTGTAAGGCTGGATGAGGTTGCAGATATAGAGAGGAGTGAGGACATGCACAAATTCAGCACAAGGTTGAGAATTTTAAATGAGACACTGTGAGACCGTGATCCAATGTAGGTCAGCGAAAACAGAGGTAGCGGGCAAGCAGAAATTGGTGCAGCAGAGCTTTGGATGAACTGAAGTTTATGGAAAGTAAAGGATAAAAGGCCGGTCAGGGACATATTGGAGTAATCAAGTCTGGAGGTGACAGAGACATGAATGCGGGTTTCAGCAGCAGATGGGTAAGTGTAGTGGTGGAGGCAGGTGATGTTATGGAGGTGGAAGTAAGGGGTTTTGTATTGGAAAGAATAAGGAGTCAGAAACTCAGCTCGGGGTTGAAACGGAAGCCAAAGTTACAAACGGTCTGGTTCATTCTGAGACAGTTGCCAAAGAGAAGGATGGAGTTGATGAGGGTACAAAGTTTGTGCCAGGGGCTGAAGACAATGGCTTTGATCGTCTCAATGTTTAGCTGGAGGAAATTACCTGTGTCCAAGACTGGATTTCAGGCAAGTATTCTGATGTCACGGAGGCAGTGGAGTGGTTGAAAAGTAGAGCTGGATGTCATCAGAGGCAGCTGAATGGATGATCTCCAGCTTGGTGACAAAGAAATCCATCAGCTCCTCGCACTTGTTAGAGGTGAGGGCAGGAGAGAGAGGGGTTTAAGGAGGCAGTGAGTAGTAGAGAAAAGGAGTCCAAGATTATCTTTACCCTTTAGGATGATGCTAGAGTAGCAGGTGCTTTTGGCAGAGCTTTTGAATTCTATTCCTCTGGAAATGAACCCCAGTGCTTTGTTTGCATTTTTATGGCTTTGATAACCTGCATTGCTACTTCTAATGATTTGTGTCTCTACCTCATTTAGACTCTTATTTTCCAAGGAATAAGTGGCTTCCTTATTCCTCCTACCAAAACCTCACTATTCCTCCTACCAAAACCTCCTTATTCCTCCTACCAAAACCTCACTATTCCTCCTACCAAAACCTCCTTATTCACCTACCAAAACCTCACTATTCCTCCTACCAAAACCTCCTTATTCACCTACCAAAACCTCACTATTCCTCCTACCAAAGCCTCCTTATTCCTCCTACCAAAACCTCACTATTTACGTACCAAAACCTCACTATTCCTCCTACCAAAACCTCCTTATTCACCTACCAAAACCTCACTATTCCTCCTACCAAAACCTCCTTATTCACCTACCAAAACCTCACTATTTACCTACCAAAGCCTCCTTATTCCTCCTACCAAAACCTCACTATTCCTCCTACCAAAACCTCCTTATTCCTCCTACCAAAACCTCCGTATTCCACCTACCAAAATCTATGTTAATGCATCTTGATCCCTGGCTTGGCCTATTAGCTTTGTCAGTTGCGTCTCCCCTGCTCCCCAGCCAGGCTGTCAGATACCACTGCATGAAAGTGTATTCCTGTGTAGAAGCACGAGGTGGAACTGTCTTCTCAGTACATGGATCAGCATGCCTTAGGTGAGGGTCCAATTGAAGAGAGTGATGTACTTTGTGTGGGGTAGGCTAATTCCTTGAATTTGTGAGGATAATTTCTTGCATTCTGTGAGCTCAGGATGAGCAGGTGAGACTGACAGCTCTGACCTCAGTGTGGTCTATGTTCCTAGCCCTCAATTTTGAGGACTAGAAACTGTCCCTCTGTTAGGACACAAGTTGTGTTTCCTCCTTTAATAATGGTCCCTCATTCACCTGTATACCTCTTTAATACTGTATAAATTGACTGTAATACTCTACGATGTCACTCTTTACTCCTTTTACTGTGGTTTTAAAAGTACATTTCGTACAATTTAAAAAGTGGCAATACCTAACAATCTCCCATTACTCAAAATTGGGAACTATCAGCCATGGACCTCGATATTGATTATTAAATAATAATTATAAATGTGATTCAATCTCTGGCCACTATGTTTTCAGTTTAAGCCTTTCAATCTTGTTATTGACCTTTTTTCCACAGTTTTATAATGGCCTTTATTAAAAATCATTGGGAACATGTGCTTTTGTTTGATGAAAAAGGAAAGCCAGAAGATCTCTGGATTATTTTCAATGATGGCATGTGATGTGATGTGATGATGCATTTCAACATAATTTACATTGTTATGTAGTGTGTTTAAAATACCTTTTTGTGTTGACTGTATCCTGTAAGTAATCTTAAACTGTCAGCCAGACCAATAGATGGAGTACTGCAAGGCCAAGGGAGGTGATACTGCCAAGATATACCTCACCCCACAAAAAGTGCAGTTCCTGACTACTAATCATGGAATAGCTATATATGCATCTTCAGCTCAGATTCTTCCACTCTCCTAATTAAGGTAGAAAGCACAATTGTGAAATACAGCATTTCAAATGCACAGGGTAAAAGGTGTATTACAAAGGTTTTATTGTGTAGGTCAAAGTTTGATGTTTACTTTGAGAGAAAAAAATGGACATAGTTTTTTCCCTAATTTGTTCCCCTACTCTCCTGAAGGCACTGACTCTTGTTGAATGTTGTCAGGCTTTTTGACCATGGAAGACATCACAGCTGACTCAATCTTATCTTCACCTAATATTTACACACACACACACACACACACACACACACACGGACGCATGGACACATGCACACACTTTCTAGCAGGAGTCACGTGATGAGGTGTGGCAACCCTACCTGAATTTTTGCCTCCCTAGCCCAGGGTACCCAAGACCAATTTCCTTATGATGTTACATTGAAAAGCTATTGTTGGAACTGGCTGTCAGTGGACCATAATCTGCTGATATAGAAGTAGGAGAGTCAGGGGGTGAAATCGGGCTGTGCAGCACCCATTTTTTAGGCACTATGCAGACAACTAAGCCTCGAAAATGGGGTCCGAGGTGCGCGCACACACTTCCAATGTGAAGTGTGCATGACGCCATCTTGGTAAAGGGGTTTGCATGCGCGTACCTAGCTACCTTCGACAACATGCAGAGTAGGGAGAATATGACGTGAATCAGTTTACAACGCTGATTTGAAGGCAATGCTACTATCTTGGAACTCCACACTCCATCCAACTTAACCTCGCACAGCTGAACATGTCTTAAACGGCATGAAGGACCCCTCCACCAGCACTATTTAAAGGGATGATGAAGTAGTTACAGGTTAGTTGCTACATTATTTCTTCAGTCTGCTGGTGCATTTGTACATGTCTTTGGAAGGCTTCCTAGACTTGGATAAAGTTTCAATACTCTACAGGGAATGGGCTGAGTAGCTGACAGGCAACAGCAAGGGCACTGACGGAGTGGCAGGGGTGGAAGCAGGAATGCTGTCATCCTGAGAGAGGACAGCAGGTTTGTGTTCTAGGGAATCACTGACACTTGCTGCCTGCAGTTGTGCACCACCTTCTCCTGTAAGAAAGAGGGAAGTGTGTCAGTGAGTGTCCTGCAAGATGTTTGGGTGAAGTGGCAGTCATGGTTGAATAGCTACTAGTGTTTCTGAACTGAGAGTTGTGGGTGTGAAGTTTGCAACAGTGCTAAGTGTGTGAGGGTGAGATAAAGTTTATGATGTGAATGGTTGAGTACTGATGGAAAGAGATTGTTGGTAGGTGGGTGATGGGGGTGTAGTGAATTGAGCAGTGGATGAGGCTAATGGTGCAGTTCGTACGATATGCCACTTGAAGCTTGAACTCACTCACCTTGACAACTCATATTAAATCATTGAACTTCTTCCTGCACTGCATCCATGTTCTTGGAGCAATGCTCCTGGTATTTATCTCCTCCCCTACTTCCTCCCACTGCTTCTTGAGCATTTGTCTGGAGGGCCTCCTACTCCCACCCACCCTACAGATACAGGATGCCCTTCCTTCTATCCATCTCTTCCATCAAGGCTTCCAGTGCATCATCAGAGAACCTTGGTGCACGCTCTCTCCCTGGCACAGCCATTCTTCAAAATATCACAGCACAGATTCAGTTTTGAAACGACTCCCACCACTTCTTGCAGCCACAGTGCACATCCCCTTTCAGGCTGCCTTTAAGAAGCGCAAGCCACTCGCGATATCGGGCCCCCTGCTGATGCGTACAGATAGCACTGGCTGCATGGAGCTATCATTTAAACGAGCGGGCAGCATGAATATAAAGCATGATCCCCATGCCCATTTTCAGGGGTTATCCAATCTACTTATGAATTGAAAGTCATGGGGCTCTTTTTTTAAAAAAAAAGTACAAAGTGAAACATGTTTTGCACAGAGTTTTCTGGCAATGAATCATACTTAAAAATTGTTTATTACAAGTCTATTAGCCTCTTCTGCCCTAATTAAGTTAAAGGAGTTGAACAAAAAATGTTGCATTTTTCAAAAGATCATTTGGACTCTCAGCTATCCGTCTGGAACCATTTTTGTTATGCCAATTTATGCAAGACAGAAAATCTCTTGTTTTGTTTGAAATGTTTTGAATCACCTCCAGTGATTCAATGGCAGGCCACAAAGATGTGATTGAAAATGAAACAGCAAAACACTTTCTTCCTAGGGAGCTGAGATCATAGAACATAAGAAATAGGAGCAGGAGTAGGCCATACGGCCCTCAAGCCTGCTCCGCCATTCAATAAGATCATGGCTGATCTTCTACCTCAACTCCACTTTCCTGCCTTATCCCCATATCCCTTGATTCACTTCGTGTCCAAATATCCATCGATCTCAGTCTTGAATATTTCTGAACGACTGAGCATCCACAGCCCTCTGGGGTAGAGAATTCCAAAGATTCACAACCCTCTGAGTGAAGAAATTTGACTCTGGCCCCTAGTTCTAGACTCTCCAGCCAGGGCAAACAACCTCTCAGCATCTATCCTGTCAAGCCCTCTAAGAAATTTTATAGATTTCAATGAGATCACCTCTCATTCTTCTAAACTCCAGAGAAAATAGGCACATTCCAATCAATCTCTCCTCATAGGACAACCCTCTCATCCCAGGAATCAATCCAGTGAACCTTTGTTGCACCCCCTCTAAAGCAAGTATATCCTTCCTTAGGTAAGGAAACCAAAACTGTACACAGTACTCCAGGTGTAAACTGACCAGAGCCCTATATAATTGCAGCAAGACCTCCTTACTCTTATACTCCAACCCCCTTGCAATAAAGACTAACATACCATTTGCCTTCCTAATTGCTTGCTGTACCTGCATGTTAACTTTCTGTGATTCATGTACAAGGACACCCAAATCCCTCTGAATACCAACATTTCTTAGTCTCTCATCTTTTAAAAAAAATTCTGCTTTTCTATTCTTCCTACCAGAGTGGATAATTTCATATTTCCCCAAATTAATCTCCATCTCACCCACTCACTTAACCTGTCTATATCCCTTTGCAGTCTCTTTGCATCCTCCTCACAGCTTACTTTCATACCTAGCTTTGTATCATCATCAAACTTGGATACGTTACACTCGGTCCTCTCATCTAAGTCATTGATATATATTGTAAACAGCTGTGACCCAAGCACTGATCCTTGCGCCACCCCACTAGTTACAACCTGCCAATCCGAAAATGACCCATTTATTCCTACTCTCTGTTTTCTGTCCATTAACCAATCCTCAATCCGCACTAATATATTACCCCCAATTCCATGAGACCTAATCTTGTGTAACAACCTCTTGTGTGGCACCTTATCGAATGCCTTTTGAAAATCCAAATATACTACATCCACTGGCTCCCCATTATCTACCCTACTAGTTACACCCTCAAAAAACACTAATCAAGGCACCTGTAATTTTCCATTCAAATTTTGGGAAAAAGCAACAAAAAAATGTTAAATTAAAATTTTTAAAAATGGCCACAATGAAATGCTTAATTAAACTTACATGAAAGAAAGAAAGAACTTGCCTTTTTATAGTGCTTTTCATGTCTTCAAGACATCCCAAAGTGCTTCACAGCTGATGAAATACATCTGCAGTGTAGTCACTGTTGTAACATAGACAAACGTGGCAGCCAATATGCGGACAGTAAGGTCCCACAAACATCAATGAGATGACTGGCCAGATAATCTGTTTTACTGATGTTGGTTGAGGAATAAATGTTGGCCAGGACACTGGGAGAACTTCTTTGCTCTTCTTCAAATAGTGCCATGGGATTTTTTATATCCACCTGAGAGGGCAGACTTGGTTTAACGTCTCATTTGAAAAACAGCACCTCCAACTTTGCGGGACTCCCTCAGTACTCCACTGAAGTGTCAGCCTAGGTAATGTGCTTAAGTTTCTGGAGTGGGATTTGAAACCACAAACTTCTGACAGAGGCAAGAGTGCTATCACTGAGCCAAGGGTGACACCTGACAAATGCATGGAAATATCATCAGGAAAGCACCAAAATTAACAGAAAAGCAAATCAAAAGTGTACTTGCTGCTAATATTCTCCAGTGCTGCAAATTTGCATAAATTATATAATCACAGCACAAAGACCACAAAGATGAGTGCAGATGAGGGAGGCCATTCAGTCCATCTAGTTCATCCTTCTTGGAAACCTACAATTCCCTGTCTCAGCATTCAACTACTTTCTGAGTGATTCCAGAGTTTTTTGCCCCAATATCCTATCTGGAGGATCATTCAGGTACTAACCATAGGAAATAGGAGCAGGAATAGGCCATACAGCCCCTTAAGCCATTCAATAAGATCATAGCTGATCTTCTACATCAACTCCACATTCTCACCCTATCCCCATATCCTTTGATTCCCTTAGTGTCCAAATATCTATCAATCTCAGTTTTGAATATACTCAACAATTGAGCATCCACAGCCCTCTGGGGTAGAGAATGCCAAAGATTCACGACCGTCTGAGTGAATAAATTTTTCCTCATTTCAGTCCTAAATGGCCAACCCATTATCCTGAAACTATGACCCCTAGATCTAGATTCTCCAGCCAGTGGAAACAGCCTCTCAGCATTTACAATGTCAAGCCCTCTAAGAATGTTATACTTTTCAATGAGGTCACCTCTCATTCTTTTAAACTCCAGAGAATATAGGCCCATTCTACTCAATCTCTCCTCATAGGACAACCCTCTCATCCCAGGAATCAATCTAGTGAACCTTCGTTACACCCCCACTAAGGCAGGTATATGCTTCCTTAGGTAAGGTGACCAAAACTATACACAGTACTCCAGGTGTGGTCTCACCAGAGCCCTATATAATTGCAGCAAGACCTCCTTACTCTTATACTCCAACCCCCTCGCAATAAAGACTAACATACCATTTGCCTTCCTAATTGCTTGCTGTACCTGCATGTTAACTTTCTGTGATTCATGTACAAGGACACCCAAATCCCTCTGAATACCAACATTTCTTAGTCTCTCACCTTTTAAAAATATTCTGCTTTTCTATTGTTCCTTCCAAAGTTGATAATTTCACATTTCCCCACATTATACTCCATCAGTCTTCGTATGAGAAAGTGCTTTCCAACATCAGTCCTGAACTTGCTGTTTACCAGTTTGTGCTTATGTCTTCTTGATCTGCAGTCATTGTTTAGCTTGAAGTAATGCTCAGGATTAACTTTTTCTATTGCACTTTACATCTTTTATACTTCTATAAAGTCCTCTCTCCATTGGCTCCTTTCAAGGCTGAAGAGTTCAAGTTTTCCTAATCTCTCCTTTTAATTCAATCCTCTGACACAGCCTCTTCACCCCTTCTGCACCACTGCCAGGACTTTGATGTTTACCTTATGCCATAGTGACCAGTGCACTTTACAGCTTCAGCAGAATGGTGCCTGAGTTAACCCGTACTGATTTGATGATATAGCTTAGAATTTTGTTTACTTTGTTAATCACTGCTCTGCAATGATTGGACACAGTCACTGTATGGTCTACTATTATTCCTAGATCACTTTTCCTATCTAGTTCACACCATTCCTTAAGTGTGTTCCCTATTTTTCTTCCAGTGTGTAAGACCTTGGAATTATCTACATTGAATTTCACCTGTCATAGTTCTAACTGTTTATAAATATAGTCTAGGTTATTCTCTAGTTCCTCAACTGCTTCATCAAATTATATGCCACATCACCCATTTAGTATTATCGAGGAATTTAACCAATTTATATTTAACTTCTGAATCCAGGTCACCTGCAAAATAAAAGTGCCAATAGAGATAGGTGTCTATTTATCATTAAAAAAGGTTGCCGAAATACAATGGAAGGCCCAATTTTACAGTGGGGAAAGTGCCTTCTCCCCAGTATGAAACTGGCAAAATAGGTGTGAAGACCGAGAGGTGGGAGCTGATGCTTAGCATCACAGAGTAGAGTGATCATTGATTCCATGGGGACTGAAGGATGAGTGAAACTGATGCTTAGTGCCAAAAGTAGGGCCATCATTGATTCAATTCACACTTCACTTAGTTCCTGATTTAAACCATGCTGCACGGCGACTGCATATCGCCCTCAGGTGACAGGGAAAATTGCTTCAACAATATATAGTCTCCCGGAAGCTGGTCACAAGAGGCTTTGGCAGCAATTTGGGAGCATGCCACGTGCCTGGCCTCTTTGCAATAGAGGAATAAAAACCAGCAAGCTGAGGAATAAGTGGATAATTCTAGTAAACCTAATATCTTAGTTGCAAAGATGTAACCTTTACTTTTACTGTAGGCAGCCTTGTGGAAAGCCATTAATTATACCAGTCTGTATTTCACACCCACAACTTTCCAGATGACGAATAGCTTACATGAAAGTCAGACTTTTGCGCTAAGTGACTAATAATCTAGTGCACATCTGCTCTGAAGTCAGCAGCAGAATGACATTTTATGAGAGCAATGTGTTCTGCTGATGTAATTGACAAGTTTTGCCAGCATCTGTCAAGAATAGAGTTAAGCAAAATTTTCATTCCTGTTGTAACTCACGGCTTATCATTCATTAGTACTGACCAAGTTTTGCTGACCAACTACAAAATTATTCAGGATTGTTGGCCAATTATGAAATGGGCATGAAGATTCTATGAACCACACAGCACATCCACCACCACCCTCAGCCACCCCCCCCCCCCCCACCCTCCCCACCTTCCTGGGTGAAGGACAATGCAGTGGGTGGAATAAGAACCATTCAAAGAGAGCAAAATTAATTTTAAAATAATAAAGATTTAATGGAAAGCAGAACATTCTTCAGCCATTAATTTCTATTGATCAAACATTAAAGGGACGACTTTTTATAAGGCTTCTTGTTGGCTAGGAGTGTGGGTCATAAAATCAGGTCTACAGACTTATGGTGGGCTGCAATCTGCGGCAAATAAAAAGCTAGCACTTTTGAGGCTGCACTGATGGCCAGCACATTATAGTTTCAAATTGTATGTAAACACGTCCCTCACTGGGTCTTGTCGCCTTGTGGCCAGTGCTGCTCATCATCTGAGAAGGGCACAGCAGTGTATGGAACATCTGACCTTAAGGAATAGGCTCCATAAAGGTAAGTATCACTTTTTAAGTTTTGATTGGCAAATTAGTTTCATTTTTACTTATTATGTATTGGCCTATCTGAATTCTTATTGAGCCTGATTTTATTTGCAATTCAAATGCAACCATTTTGTGTCATAGAGGGGATGAGGCACTTTGAGTACAATATGGCCTGTTCTAATGGATAACCTGTGTTGTTTTTAGCAGTCATTACCTTCTTTCCTTTATGTTTGTGTATGTGGACTTTCTCTCTCCCCCTTTCTCATCTCTCTCCTCTCCACTCCATCAATTAGGCACAGCCAACTGTGATTAAAAACAACTGAAGTAATTTTATTGAGTTTTTCACACTACAAGAATCAAACTAAAAGTTTCATAGAAAATAGGCATTTTCTCAACAAACCAAAAGTCACATAATATATAATGTGTTATTTCCACGGTTCCTAGATATTTAGCGAAATAAAATATAATGTTCTGAACAAAATTAATACAAATTATAATACATTCTAGAACATAACAATCGAACTCAAAATTTTCTACACGAATCAAACAAAAAGACTTATCCATCAGGCTAGAGAGTGGGTTTTTAAACATCAAATGTATGACCAAAATTCAAGAAAATATTTAACTAATGGTTTTCCTTTTATGCTAACATTTCTGCGATGGGGATAATTGGTATTAAAAAGCTCCATTTTGTGTATTATATCTAAATGTAGGACTTTTTAATACAGACCTCCCCTTCTTTCTTGAATGATGATACAGTCCTTCCAAGATTTCCCTCCTTTCAGTTATCTCCTTATCGTCTGTTCTTGTTTTTGTGTTCTCTCAGATACACACTGATACACATGAATTCAAGAGATTTTGAATGCAGAGTTTCACTTGTCACACTTGCTTCCAGCTGCTATCTCACTTGAAGAGCAACGGGCTAAGAAGTTGTTAAAGGCGATTCCTTTGCGGGTTCCAATGGCGTTCCTAGATTTGGAAGAGGAAGAGAAGTTCCTAAGGGGACAGGGTTGATGTAGCTGCATCTGTACCTCACACATTATGTTCATCTTACCCAAGATCCACATTTATCAGCCCAGATAGTCCTTCACAAAAGAGACCTTCACAGAGAAGACCTGTCCTTGACCTCTGCTGCACAAAGGGCCTGCCACATAGCTAGGCCATTTATTGGAGACCAACCACAACCTACAGACAAATTATACCATAGGGATGGCTGTTCCTATGAATGTACTTTAAACTGTTATGCCGCTGGATCGTTCCAAACCCACCATTGGTGACATATGCTAGATCAGTCAGTTGGCTGTCCTCAAATGCATCACGCAGGTGACAGAGGCTTATTTTCAAGGGGTAACATGTTCATCAATTTCTATGAGCAAAGAAGGCATTAGCTCAACAAGGCACACTATATGTCCCAGGTACCCAAGAGTACAGAGCTTAGTACAAGGCATGCATGTATTGTACTGTCCTCTGGGGAGTGCCCTGAAGTACTTAGCAGGGCAACCCTCCTTCCACCCAGCTCATGCAGCAGCATATCCACTTTGCCAGCCTTAAACAAGAGATAAGGTATTGCCCTGCTCCTTCACTTGCCCATAGAGTCTGTTTCATTTCTCAATGTTGGTTTTCCTTTCACTTCATTTTTGCTTGGCACTTTGTTCCCCTCCCCTCGGCCCTGACAATATTTTGAAACTTTATAAAGACTGAGACAATATTTGCCAGCATATGCAACCACTTAATTTTAAGTGTGTACATGCCCTTAAATTGAGCCACTGACCAGATTTTGTGCAACCACCTTTCTCCCCCCTCAACTAGTCTCACTGCTGGTGCAAGGCCAAAGCTGTACAGGGAGTTTATGGTAATAATTCAAATGAACTGATGCTGCAAAATTGGACATAGCCATCCCAGTACACGATGGGCTACCTTGGGCCAGGCAGCTAGCCATTCCACGCCCAAGTTCTGCCACTGGGGCTTAAGTATGCATGTCTTAATGTCAATAATCAATAACGTTTTGGAAATGCTGACTGACTAAAGATTTTTAAGCATCTCTCACAATAGATTTGTACCAGGTGGTGAGAGAATGCAAGATGTCTCATCAGTCTGGTGAATGCCATTTAATGTAACGGGTAGTTCCACATGCATTGCATTGATCCCCAATACAACAACAACTTGCATTTATATAGCACCTTTGACGTAGTAAAATGTCCCAAGGCGCTTCATAGAAACGTTATCGAACAAAATTTGACACCGAGCCACATAAGGAGGTATTAGGACAGGTGACCAAAAGCTTGGTCAAAGAGGTAGATTTTAAGGAGTGTCTTAAAGGAGGAGAGAGAGGTAGAGAGGCGGAGAGGTTTAGAGAGAGAATTTCAGAGCTTAGGGCCTGGGCAGCTGAAGGCACAGCCGATAATGGTGGAGCGATTAAAATCAGGGATGTGCAAGAGGCAAGAATTGGAGGAGCACAGAGATCTCAAAGTGTTGTACGGCTGGAGGAAATTACAGAGATAGGGATGGGTGAGGCCATGAAGGGATTTGAAAACAAGGATGAGAATTTTAAAATCGAGGCATTCCTGGAGCCAACGTCGGTCAGCGAGACAGGGATGATGGGAAAGTGAGACTTGGTGCGAGTTAGGATATGGGCAGCAGAGTTTTGGATGAGCTCAAGTTTATGGAGGGTGGAAAATGGGAGGCCAGCCACGAGAGCATTAGAATAGTCAGTCTGGAGGTAACAAAGGCATGGATGAGGGTTTCAGCAGCAGATGAGCTGAGGCACGGGCGGAGACGGGCAATGTTACAGAGATGGAAGTAGGCGGTCTTGGTGATGGAGGGGATATGTGGTTGGAAGCTCATCTCAGGGTCAAATAGGACACCAAGGTTGTGAATAGTCTGGTTCAGCCTCGGACAGTGGTCAGGAAGAGGGATGGAGTCGATAGCTAGGGAATGGAGTTTGTGGCGGGGACCAAAGACAATGGCTTCGGTCTTCCCAATATTTAGTTGGAGGAAATTTTTGCTCATCCAGTACTTGATGTCGGACAAGCAATGTGACAAATCAGAGACAGTGAAGTGTTTGTGAGGTAGAACTGGGTGTCATCAGTGTACATGTGGAATCTGATGTTGTATTTTCGAATGATGTCGCCGAGGGGCAGCAGGTAGATGAGAAATAGGAGGGGGCCAAGGATAGATCCTTGGGGGACCCCAGAGGTAACAGTACGGGAGCGGGAAGGAAAGCCATTGCAGGTGATTCTCTGGCTATGACTGGATAGATAAGAATGGAACCAGGCGAGCGCAGTCCCACCCAGCTGGACGATGGAGGAGAGGCGTTGAATGAGGATGGTGTGGTCGACCGTGTCAAAGGCTGCAGGCAAGTGAAGAAGGATGTGGAGGGACAGTTTACCGTCGTTGCAGTCACATAGGATGTCATTTGTGACTTTGATAAGGGCCGTTTCAGTACTGTGGCAGGGGAAGAAACCTGATTGGATGGATTCAAACATGGAGTTGGAAGTAGGCGGTCTTGGTGATGGAGAGGATATGTGGTCGGAAGCTCATCTCAGGGTCAAATAGGACGCCAAGTTGCAAACAGCCTCAGACAGTGGCCAGGGAGATTCCTATATTTAACTGATTCTCTGATATTTGCACTTTTAGCCTACCGATCACTAAGAACACCACATAATTACAACACTTACATATACATAAATTACATATTGCTTAATCTGATATCAGCTTTACCTTAGTTCAAGGCAGAGAGTAATAATAACTTACTTCTATACATGTGACAAAAGGAATTACAGTAGCTGTAGTCCTGCTAGGCATACATGCAACTGAAAATAGATATATCCTCTTCTTGGGATTGTCGCGTTTTGTCAAGTCCAAAAGTGGACTTTGGCAGAGATCCTTTGGCATTGTTTAGCTTCCCTTAACGGCACACTTCAAAAAGACCACTGGGATGATGTAAATGAAATAAAGTCTATGAATTTCAAATCTTCAGCAATCAAACAAAAGCTGCATAAATATCAGTGTCAGAAGATTGGGAGAAGTTTAATTATCTCCTACATGTCAACCTATCACCAAGATGATTTGGGGTCACAGACACGATGGGGAAGATTCCTCTGTGCACTGTGTAAAGAAATCTTAAACCATCTATAAAGAACTCTATACAATTTCATGTAGCCAAATGAAACGGGTACAAAACAATATTTCCAGCTTTTTCAGCAAAATCATCAACAGATTCCACAGAAGCATAAAGGAAAATTAACTTCTATTTTAAAAAAACTAGACTTCTTTTCAATTTTTATCACCCAATGTCTGGTGGTTCCAGGGCAAGTGGACTGAAAAATGGGTTGGTGAGATAGTACACCACATCCCCGCCCCAAACACTATGATTTGTGATTTTCTGCCAGAAGTGAGGTCAGTAGCAGGATTGCGCACCCAAATATTGATTCCTATATTTAATTGATTTCCTGATGTTTGCACTTCTAGCCTACCCATCACTAAGAACAATGATATTTCAGAGACATTCAGCATTGTTAGATGGCTGCCAACAGATGGTAGTTGATTTAAAGCTATTCTCTGGAACTTTCAATTGCTGTGACCTTGCTCTTGAAGAAACTTGCTACAATGTTGACCTTTGTGTGTTGTGCTCTGAGGGTCCCATTTTTTGCTCTCACACATTCTACTAAGGAGTCAATGGTTTTACTATTAGGAATACCCCCCTATCTTCGTTAGTTGGAGGAAGACAATAAGGATGAGGAGCAGGAATGGAGGGAAGACATGCTCATCAGATAGCAAAAGAGGTATTTGACCTCCACCAGAGTTGCCATCTCTATTTGGATGTATTGCAGGAGGTTTCATCACATGACCTGCTGCCTGCAACCCCCAGCTCCCACGCTCCTGCCATTGGTCACCCAACACATCTATCCTTCCAGCGCACCACCTTCCCATGCCAATAGGAAAGCAAACAGACTCTTCGGAGGTACTTTTAACTTAAAACGTCCTGCGGGAAACTCATGGGATCGGATCGGCCGCCTATTTTTAACCCTGCCCGATTTTAATTACCCTTGACTTCGATGGAAAATAAAATCAGGTGGCATATTGCCACTGGCAGCCAATCCGATCCTATCACTTTCCTACTGGGTGGGTTAGGTTAAAATTATCCCCTTTGTTACCCAATTGTATGATTCTTGACTGTCAGTTAAACAGCCTTATTCCCACCTCTGATATTTTACTTATGTCCCTATTATTTTTCTCCCAGGTTGCTCACAGCAGTGTCCAGCAGATTAATCTTTAATTCTTGGAGGCTCCAGGAAAATCTGGGTAGGTTGGCAACCTTAGACCTCACCCACAGATACTTAGAAACTCACACCAAATCCTGTTCACCCATCACCTCTGTGCTCGCTGAGCTACATTGACTCCCGGTCCACCAATACCTCAAATTTAAAATTCTCATCCTTGTGTTCAAATTCCTCCATGGCCTCGCTCCTCCCTATCTCTATAACCTCCTCCAGCCCTACAAACCTCCGAGAACTCTGCGTTCCTCCAATTCTGGTCGCATGTACATTCCCAGCTTCCTTCGCCCCAGTGTTGGCAGCCATGCCTTCAGCTGGCTAAGCCATAAGCTCTGGCATTCCCTCCCTAAATCTGCCCACCTCTCTACCTCTCCTCCTTTAAGACACTCCTTAAAATCCACCTCTTTGATCAAGCTTTTGGTCACCTGTCCTAATGTCTCCTTTCTTAGTTTGGTGTCAATTTATTTGTCTGATAACACTCTTCTGAAGTGCCTTGGGATGTTTTACTACATTAAAGGTGCTATATAAATGCAAGTTGTTATTGTTGTTGTTTTGCACCTACATATATTTGACCAAGGCAGTGCTATGTCTATTTGAGTAACGAACAATGCTTGCTGAGATTTAACTTCATTCGTGAAGCTTCATATGAACTATGCCACATGCTGGCTCCAGACCTAAAGACTACTTCCATCAAAGCACTGCACTGCCAATATCTGTAAAGGTCACTGCCACCCTCAATCTTTGCTACAGGGTCATTTCAGATTGGCTCTGAGGACATTTGCACATTAGCCAATTGGCTATGTGCCAGTGCATCAAGCAAGTAACAGATGCATTCTTTGCTACAGCTGGCCAGTTCTCTATGGACATTCATCATCAGTGTGACAGGGCCCTGCACTTTTATTGCATGGCACGAAGTGCAAGGTGTGACAGATTGTATCCATGTAGCCATACATGCCCCTTTCCACAGTATGATCAACTACCCAAACAAGAAAAGGTTCCACTCAATGAATGTGTCTCCTCATCTTCTACCTCTGGCTCCTCCTGCATCACCTCTGCGCTCCCATCGGGATCACCATCTACCCCACTCCCTGGGTGGGTGTTTCTGCACTAGTGCTTGGGAGGGAGATGGTGATTGGAGAAATGTGTGAAGAGGTGCTGGGTGGCACTGAAGCATAGGGATGAGGTTCCTCTTGCTGCTTCTCTTCTGCATGTTGCTTTGGTGTACCTAAGAAGGCACAAAAAGTAAAGAGGTGAGCGTGGGTAGCTGATCAGCACAATAGCCATTGCACTTTCAGTTCAAGGTATGACGTAAGGCATTCATAGCGTATATTGATGCATTATATGCATGTTGCAGGAATTAAAAAGACATGGAAAAGACGAATTGTATAACCAAAATGCATCTGCGTTGTCCCCTCCTACTTTGCCATTTCCCACAGTTTCTCCTGTATGCCTGCCCAAGAGTTCCAGGTCTTTCTCTTCATATGTGGTGAGAAACTGGAGGTTGGGAGCTCCACCATCTGTGGCTGCACTTCGTGTTGGTTATGGACCACTTTTTCCTTCAAGAAGAAAGTAGCCATTGTACAGAATCTAACCCATGTCAGCAAGCATTTCTTAATGTGGGCAATTATTGGTGTAGGACAAGGAGCAATATCAGATGGGTTTTTTACTATTTCCCTTCATCTTTGGCTGTATTAGGAACATAGGAACAGGAGTAGGCCATTCAGCCCCTCGAGCCCGCTCCGCCATTTGATAAGGTTAGCAAAAAGCTATCTATCACAGATTTAAAATTAGCAATTGAGCTAGCATCAATTGCCGTTTGCGGAAGAGAGTTCCAAACTTCTACCACCCTTTGTGTGTAGAAATGTTTTCTAATCTCGCTCCTGAAAGGTCAGGCTCTAATTTTTAGACTGTGCCTCCTAGTCCTAGAATCCCCAACCAGTGGAAATAGTTTCTCTCTATCCACCCTATCTATTCCCCTTAATATCTTATAAACTTCGATCAGATAACACCATAACCTTCTAAACTCCAGAGAATACAACCCCAATTTGTGCAATCTCTCCTCGTAACTTAATCCTTGAAGTCCAGGTATCATTCTAGTAAACCTACGCTGCACTCCCTCCAAGGCCAATATGTCCTTCCGAAGGTGCAGTGCCCAGAACTGCTCACGGTACTCCAGGTGCGGTCTAACCAGGGTTTTGTATAGCTGCAGCATAACTTCTGCCCCCTTGTACTCTAATCCTCTAGATATAAAGGCCAGCATTCCATTTAAAACAATTGTAAACAATTTTACAACACCAAGTTATAGTCCAGCAATTTTATTTTAAATTCACAAGCTTTCGGAGGCTACCTCCTTCCTCAGGTGAACGATGTGGAAATCTCAATTAAATTCACACTTGCAGGGGAAGGAAGGGGGTGTAAAGAGAATTGTGGTACCTCATGTACATTGCTTTTAAGTTGTAGATCTAGTGAGGGAAAAATGGGTGAGAATGGGAAACTTGCTTATTACAACTTGCATCGTTACAAGGTCTTACTTCCTCCTCTTACCTTGGCTGCCTTGTTGAGTTATTGAACATCTTCTTTCCGGGTGAGGGTTATTAGAGGTGGCAACCTTCATGCACTTTGCCTGCACCATTCCTTTAGTTAGTATTCTTCCCTCTCTCCTGTTTATTTGATGCTCCCTTTCCTTTTTAATAACATCTGTCCAGTGTAAGTAATACTGTGAATACAGGGGATCTGTGCCATGCTGCATCACTTCCCAGCTTCCCAAACGCTGGCCTGCCCCTTTAATCCGCTGTAAGTGGTTAAATACTGCAGCAGCTCCCAATAAAGAGTGCTAATCTCACTGCCCACTCCCATTATTGTAATGATCCCAGCCCTACAACATTCAACAGGGTCATGACAACAGGCAGAAGTCCACCCTGTTCCACTTACAGAAGGAACGCCACCAAATAAAAAAATCTCGCCTTTGGTGGCCAGTTTACAGTTTATTCCAAAATTAGAAGGAAAATCTTTTATCCTTAGATACACATAGCTAAATCTGGGATATTATTACACCACCAATTCAGGTACACTGCTTTTCCCCTAACAGAAAGCACAATGGACCTGAAATTACACAGCCCTTTTGGCACTGTCTCACCACAACTCCAGCTGGAGTCCAGTGGAAAGGCCCAGAATTTGGCCAGGACACAGATATGCCAGGCCCTGGCCTAAGCTGGGAGCACCTGATAGCCATTGTAAAGGATGGAACCTCCACCAGCCCCTAATAAGGCAAGCAAAGCCAAAGGTAAGGGCCAATTTGAGAGTATGGGGAGGGGAACTCACTAAATCCAGGCCGACACCTCTGAAGGTGACAAGCCGTAGAACTGCTGGGGGAGAAGAGTTGAAGCCACTCGGAAAACATGAATGTTCACCTTCTGGGGATATGTCACCCCAACCCCCCAGGCCAGCCAGGTGTTCCCGGGATCTTTGGCGGTGGCGTGAGGACACTTCCAATCCGCCCCCATAACACTGAAGGCCTACTCATGCAGGCTCTGCCATCTGACCCCACCAAAGTTGAGTGTTGTGTAAAAATCACAACATGATAGAAATATATTGTCCTAGAAAATCCATGGGAGCACGATCCCATAATTGCTAGGATTGCGCTTCCACAGATTTTCCAGATCAATGTATTTCTACCACATTGTGATTTATACACACCAAAAAAGGCCACAGAAATAGGGCTGGCTATTCAATGCTGAGCATGAATGCACAACCTATCTTGATCAATCTTCTGGGATCTGACCTGTTATTATTTTAGATATATAGTCCCACATTCTCAGTGCAAAGGACCACTTCTGTAAGTGATCCCTCAAACCAAAATGTGGCATTTGCGCAATATCCGTTAATTTAGCATTGCAGATAATCGAACAGATTGTACTTGTTAATGTAATTTACTGACTAAAGATGACACAAATAGTCTTATGTCCTCCTAATCTTTGGATAATCACCTGTTGAACCTTGTGGCTTAGGCTATAATCCATGATTCAAGTTTATTAAAATGTAAAAATAAAACTGCAGCAAGAAAGATTAGCACAGCAGCTTCTACTCAATTGCAACATTTAACTTACAACTCCCCATTTCGCAAAATACTAACAGCCACATTGCTTCACTAATTCTCCTAATAGCACTGAACCTGGACCATTGTCCATAATACAAAACTTATAGATGAGGATGAGTCCACCCAAGGGGCCGTCACTTGTTCACTTCCATATCGATAGAACAATAAGAACTGCTCAACTGGCCAAAGGTTGCAAAACATGCAGGGTTGAGAATCTGCAGGGGAGGCTACCCACCTGGAAACTCTGCCGCTGACCCTGTTAGAGTACACAGATTCAGGGGAGGTCCCTTAATTACAATCCCAGTGGCAAGCATCGTGCCACTAGGTATATATCTAGGGCACCTGCCTTGCCCCAGAGGTCGCACACAGTGGAGCAAGTTGCCGGTGCAGGGGGTTCGGGAGAGGGAGTGGATGGTGTCTGTTACTGGCACATAGTACATGATGCACCAGGAGTGCTACGTAGCTTGGCGGACAGAATATTGAGTGCCAGCAGCCAACTGTATGAGCAGCTTTACATTAACCAGCTAGAAGCTTCCTTCACTGTTGTGGTGTTGAGGTGCAGATCAGCTATGATCTAATTGAATGGTGGAATAGGCTCGAGGGGCTGAATGGCCTACTCTTGTTCTCATGTTGCTATGTTAGGCACATTAATCAAGGCACAACATAAGTACTGTTGATTAAAATTAATGTTTCATGGTTTAGCACATCTGTCAGAAATCAGCATATCTTCTGACTTACCATGAGCAAAGCCACAAGAAATCCACCAGTATAAGTACAGTTTTGAGACTTGGTTGTCATACGTCAGATGTCACACATTCAAACCTATATGTCACGCCTATAAAAATATAAAACAAGAAAGAAAGAGTCTTTCCTGCTGATTTCTTCTGACCTTAGGGAGGAGCTTGGGAATTACAAGCATATGCCAATCTATAAAGAAACTTCTCCAGCAACAGAAAATACCCTTTGGTTGACCTCGGAATCTACCTGAGGCTTCCAATTGACCTTAAGTTTTGGCTGTTTCAAGTGATTAATACCTTGTGGCTTTAAAAGGACACAGCAGTTATATACAGCTCCCCCTTAGCAGTAAAATAATACCTTTGGGTGATTTAATTCCCTGAAACCGGTGCAGACAGGGCATAATGAAGCATAAATTTGAGCCAACTGATCTCCGTTCATTTGGCATGCTGTTCGTGTTTCCATTGGGGATTGGGGGCGAGTGGTGAAAGCTCCCATTTATTTCAGGTGGGCCTGAAATGTGGGATTGGGAGCAGAGATGTACAGCATGCAATCTCCCGACATTCAGGTGCACAGACATCCAGTGTAAGTAATGGAAACTGGGGGGGCAATTTTCATCTTACCATCCTGATTCGGGGTGCTAATGGGGCGGTAGAAATTGGGAAATCCATTGGAAATCAGTTCTGCTGGTTTTGGGCCCATTCTATTTTCCAATTTGACCTAGGGCAGGCGTCTGAAGCTCCTATCTGAAGCATGCGGGAGCTTCATTTGCATATGTAAAAGGGGTCAAGTAAGGGTGTTGTGCCATTTCCCGGCCCATGAGCATGTTAGATGGCAAGGTTCCAGCAGGCTAATGAGAACTTGTCAGGAAGAAGGCCTAGGACAGGCCTGCAGGCAAGAAAGCCTTTAAAAGGCCCACATTTCTTAAAGTTAAGTGCATTAGGCCTTTAAAGGCTTTTTTTGGGCAGTTATTTTTCCATTTGGCACTTAGGCTTTCATGTACATGCCAAGATGCCACCAACCACATTCAAAGACCCTGGAGACCTTTTTAGCAGAACTGTTTTTACAGGGTCTAGGTCATTAGAAAGCCAGAAGCAGAGCTGTGAAATCTGCTGCAAGAACAACTGCAGCTACCATGCAACATAGAACTGACACATCCAATGACATAAATTGTCTGCTGTGGCCTAAAACTAGGTTTGATTCCTTCTGGCATGCTGCAATGCTGACCTATGGGGATGGTGCCATGGAGTGGCACAGAGGGCCAATCATCTCGCAACCATCTTATGAAGCAGAATCTTTGCCCCAGCAGTCATTGAACTGGGTTACTCTGTTGCAAGCAGATTCATGTCAGTACTTTGGGTTTCTATTACCTTTATTTTTGTCTGCTACTGTCCTTCAGCCTTGGGACACTCCCGTTCAATTGTCCCCTTCCCTTCATATTTCACTATATGCAGTCTGCACTTGGACCTGTGAATGATTATGCAAATAATCTTACCCCCAAAATTTGAGTGCAATTAGCACATTACCATTCTAGTGAGATTTGCATTTAGAATTGATTTACTCTGGTGAATGCGTTGTGTGCTAAATGATAAAATACTCCTCTCCTTATAAAACAGTGTGTCCTCAGACTTACTCTGACCAATACCACAGGCAATCCCCTGGTACTTAAATAAATATGGATTGGCGCATCATCACACTAAATGCTTCAAATAAGTTCATCACCATATTCTTTAGAATCTAGGTCAGATGTTCCCCACATTTGCTCCAACAAGACCAAAAACTCCTTGCAGTGAGTTATTCTGTTGCCTACATCAGGACACATCTATCAAATAAAGCTGGACCACCATCCGTGCTCAAAAAGCCTCTTTAATTTTATCTTGGCCATCCTCCAGGCAGTATTAAATCATTTCCACCAGTCATTCTCTTGTGATCTGGGAGGTTTCATTCATTTTCTTAGCAATTTCCTCTCCCATACAGGGTTTGGCCCAGTTTGTAATACTAAAGATACATTTATTTTATTCTTCACTGTTTGATAACGTCCTCCATTGAGAATTGCTCATTGTACAAGCTTCTGGTCTTCGTTATACTGTTTTCTGCCATTTAAAATTACCTGAGGGGCACTGGGATCAGTGGGGCACTTCAACTGTGTCATCAATCGCATATGGATGTGATTATCCTGGGACTTACTTCATGTTCTAATTGATGAGCATAAAGTTGCATTCATACAGTTTCAGCTTTAACCCAAATAAAAGAATGGCTTTGGACTACAGTGCATATCAAGCATAATTTTGCCCAACTCTGTGTTGGCACAAAATGAAAGCAGGACCATCATTACTGTTATTAATATTATTATTTTTAATCAAACTGCCACAAAGCACTTCTTCATCTAGCTAAATTTGTCAGACTTGAAGGTATTTTAAGTAAATATAATATACAAGGTTCATTGGACTTCTCAGTAATCATTTTTGTACTCTTCAATAAACTTGTAGTAATGATGTAATAAATCATTAATCCTTCAGGATGAATGATACCATGCATCAGTGACACTGAGTGCATTAGCTGTCAGCATCATTACTGAAAGCCACTATTGGCCAAAAAAACACATCTCAATAAAATTCACCATATTAAATTATAAAATAACACACATCTCTGAATGATTTCAAGGCTGCAAACTGATCCAGGTTTTCAAATAACTATTGAATCATCAATCTTCCAGTCTATGATGTCATCTAAAGTCCAGTAATTTCAGGATGTTTCAACATATTGGCAGTACTAAAAGTAAATAAACATTTTTTAATAGATGTAGTATATTTTAATTATATATTTGTTTCTTTGGACATTGCACAGTCCAGTTCAGAGTTATAAAATCCAGCAGAATTTAATGCAAAACAGTATATATTTTCTTGACGTTGTATATGTGCTTGACTTTATGTATTTAATTTTAAAGTTGCATCACCTTCATGAACAAAAAGCTTTGGTAAACCTTACATTTATTTATAAATGCGCAACAGAATGATGTAAAACGCATTGAATCACATCTTTGTGTTTCTTGTGCATAAAGTCACCATGACAAATATGGTGCAGGCTGTTCTGATTCTTCTAACTCATCAAAAAAAGTTTGCTGGGCACTTGACCTTCATGAAGATAATGCCGTTTTAATCGGGAGGTGTAGTTAATACAAAGGAGGAATGCAACAAAAATACAGGAAGACATTAATAAACTTGTAGAATGGGTGTGTAATTGGCAAATTAATTTCAATATAGTGTGAGGTGGTGCATTTTGGTAAGAAGAATATAGAGGCCACATACATCATACACATTGGATAATCAGAGTCTAAATGGGGTAGAGGAGAAAAGGGATCTACGGGTACAGATACACAAATCACTAAATGTAGCGACGGAGGTTAATAAGTCCATAAAAAAGTAAACCATTTACAGGGGTTCATTTCAAGAGGGATAGAATTGAAAAGCAGAGAAATTATGTTAAATTTGTATAGAACCTTGGTTAGACCACACTTGGAGTACTGTGAACAGTTCTGGTCTCCATGTTATAAAAAGGATATACAGACATTGGAGAAGGTGCAAAAAAGATTCACAAGTATCAGACCAGAACTGAGTGGATATACTTATCAGGAAAGGCTGAACAGGCTGGGGTTCTTTTCTGTAGAAAAGAGAAGTCTGAGGGGTGACCTGATAGAGGTCTTTAAGGCAATGAAAGGGTTTGATAGGTTAGGCATAGAGAAAATGTTTCCACTTGTGGGCGTGTCCAAAACTAGAAGTCATAAATATAAGATAGTCACTAATAAATCCAATAGAGATTTCAGGAGAAACTTCTTTATCCAAAGAGTGGTAAGAAACATAGAAACATGGAAAATAGGAGCAGGAGTAGGCCATTTGGCCCTTCGAGCCTGCTCCGCCATTCAATATGATCATGGCTGATCCTCTGTCTCAATACCATATTCCTGCTCTCTCCCCATACCCCTTGATGCCTTTTGTGTCTAGAAATCTATCTAGCTCCTTCTTAAATATATTCAGTGACTTGGCCTCCACAGCCTTCTGTGGTAGAGAATTCCACAGGTCAACCACCCTCTGAGTGAAGAAATTTCTCCTCATCTCAGTCCTAAATGTCCTACCCTGTATCCTGAGACTGTGACCCCTCGTTCTGGACACCACCAGCCAGGGGAAACATCCTCCATACATCCAGTCTGTCCAGCCCTGTCAGAATTTTATATGTTTCAATAAGATCCCCTCTCATTCTTCTAAACTCGAGTGAATACAGGCCGAGTTGACCCAATCTCTCCTCATACAACAGTCCTGCCATCCCAGGAATCAGTCTGGTGAACCTTCGTTGCACTCCCTCTATGGCAAGTATATCCTTTCTTAGGTAAGGAGACCAAAGCTGCACACAATACTCCAGGTGTGGTCTCACCAAGGCCCTGTATAACTGCAGTAAGACATCCTTGCTCCTGTACTCAAATCCTCTTGCAATGAAGGGTCAACATACCATTTGCCTTCCTAACTGCTTGCTGCACTTGCATGTTTGCTTTCAGTGACTGGTGTACAAGGACACCCAGGTCCCTTTGTACATCAACATTCCCCAATCTATCACCATTTAAATAATATTCTGACTTTCTGTTTTTCCTTCCAAAGTGGATAACTTCACATTTATCCACATTATACTGTATCTGCCATGTATTTGCCCACTCACTCAACTTGTCTAAATCGCCTTGAAGCCTCTTTGCAGCCTCCTCACAACTCACGATCCCACCTAGTTTTGTGTCATCAGCAAACTTGGAAATATTACATTTGGTTCCCTCATCCAAATCATTGATATATATTGTGACTAGCTGGGGCCCAAGCACTGATCCCTGCGGTACCCCACTAGTCACTGCCTGCCACCCCGAAAAAGACCCATTTATTCCTACTCTCTGTTTCCTGTCTATTAATCAATTTTTAATCCATGCCAGTATATTACCACCAATCCCATGTGCTTTAATTTTGCACACTAACCTCTTATGTGGGACTTTATCAAAGGCCTTCTGAAAATCCAAATAAACCACAGCCAATGGTTCTTCCTTATCTATTCTATCAGTTACATCCTCAAAAACTCCAGTCGGTTTGTCAAACGTAATTTCCCTTTCATAAATCCATGTTGACTTTGTCTAATCCTGTTGATATTTTCTAAGTGTCCTAAGTGTAAGAATATAGAACGTGCTACCACAAGGAATAGTTTAGGCAAATAGCATAGATGCATTTAAGGGGAAGCTAGATAAGCAAATGAGTGAGAAAGGAATAGAAGGATATGCTGATAGGGTTAGAATAAGAGAGGTGGGAGGAGGCTTGTGTGGAGCATAGACAAGTTGGGCCAAATGGCCTGTTTCTGTGCTATAGAGTCTATGTAACTATGTAACTCAGTGGTGTCAGAGAAAATAAAAATAAAACTTTTCCACTATGAATTTGCTAAGTATTAAACAAATTTTATGTGCTTGCACATTACAGTGTCCTTCCAGGGAGCAGGAATGCAGTAAAGCAACTTATCAATAACAGAAGGGACAGTCTCAAGTCACCAATTACCAGTTAAATAAAAACTACTATAATCTGTCAACAACTGAAAAATGCACAAGTAAATTAAGACATTTAAAAGCAACATTTTTAAGGTGAGATTGGTTGTCTATAATGCCCTCTTTTACCTCCATTTATAATTGATATGATTGGACGATATTTACAGTAAAAGATTCATAGTTGATCTCAGGATTAATATAGTTCTATAAAATAACATTTTAATTTAATAAACATCATGGGTTATACACCTTGAATAATTCATATTTCAATAAACTTATAATTTATTCCAACTGATGACTTATTTCTCAATACTTAATAAAGGTAGTTGTTGTCAGCCAATGGTAATATAGTAAAAGTAGAAACAGTAAGGCATTTCTGGATCTTTACATGGGTCAGGTCATGACATCAACTGGTTTTATTTCATACAATTTTGCCATGAGTGCCATCTTGGTCCTCTCTCGGAAAGCAATGGTTAACACATAGCATGCTGATTTAAAGAGGAAAATATGAGGTAATTTAGCCAAGCTTTCTGCACACTATCTATATCTTATTACTGCAAGGTTTAATTTCTATTTAATATGGTACAGTTGTACATAAACATTAAAGCCAATTGGTCACATGAGGCAGGTTATAATTATGTCTTGGGTCTTTCTAGCATGGACTACTTACTGTTATAAATGTTTACCAAAGATTATTTTCTTCAATGGCTACTCTTTACTGTCGATAGTAGCCATGATGTGGAGATGCCGGTGATGGACTGGGGTGGACAAATGTAAGGAATCTTACAACACCAGGTTATAGTCCAACAAATTTATTTTAAAATCACATTGGACTATAACCTGGTGTTGTAAGATTCCTTACATTACTCTTTACTGGTTACCCTAGCAATAAATGTGATGATTTGAGTTTTGTTGCTGTAGTTAACATTAGCCATGTGTTCCTCATTAGTACCAAATCAATCTGCTAATGACTTAGGGAGAGTCAGGATCTGCACCTTGGTTGGGGACAGGCATTATAGAAAGCAAAATGACAAATATTCTACTATGTGATTGCAGGTTATACAGTCAATCTCACAAGTGAATACCTGTTAAGTACATAGGTAATAAAAATATAAAACAATTTTCTGTTTGTACTCATTGGACTGCATTGTAACTTACTATGATGCAATGCAACCCATACAATATATTTTCCCTTCCAACATCCATGATCAATGCCACAGGATTTTTGTGTCACTCTGCTACAGAGGAAGTAACTAAGATTATTGAAAATGTTGGTGTCACATTGTTTTGGACCTCCAATAAGCTGCATGGACATGCTATGATTCCCTACTCTGTAACTCGCTGACTGCAGTTGTGGAATTCAGGGTAGAGTGCTTAACAAAGGCCAGTTGGTACCTCAGGAAAATCAATAATCTCAGGTTGCTCTGAAGCACCTCCTAGCAACCAGTTATAAAGCTGCATTAACAGAAACCACTCTAATAAGCATAGGATGGTGGCTAGTGGGACCAAAAAGGGGAAGTGGGAAAAAATTCCTGATGAATTGATATCATTACCCTGATTGGAGCCATTAATGTTGTCAAATATTTTTATATAGTCTGTGAAGGAATGCTTTAGGACATCCTAATGTACTTTCATAAAGATGAGTTTTCTGTGTCTTGCATCCAAAATGAAAATAGCCCCTCTAATTTCCTGAATTGTACCAAGGTGCAGCTGAAATTTCTTACCAATGAATTCCACTGCAAATTCCTGATTAGCAATTGACTATAATAGTTGGAGATATCATTTCCAATGGCAGATTATTTACTGGCAGCACAATCATTAATCGTCTTCTGTGAATATCACCCATCATGGACACTGAATGGTCTAACAATTAACATCTGCGTTGCTAGCACAAAAAAAATGAAAAACAGAATAAAACCTTGTCATAAATTCAAACCATTATTTAGTTTAAATAACTGTAGATACTCTGACTGAGTTGAAATTTGTGATTGAATCTTGGGGTTCAGATAACAGTTGGAACCACAAACCCACTCAGGTTTCATTCTCGAAAGCATCATCTGAACTCCTTGCTCAAATTTCTGCCTTGTAGCCATTCCAAGGGATTATTGGTCTCTATTTAAGTGGTCTATTGCTTTGTAAATGTGTCTTAACCATGAGGCTCATTACGAGTAATCTGAGGACTCGAGTAATAGTGGATTTTGAACTTTTAAGGGGAGAGGGAATCATCCATGTGTTGATAAATTCCATGGCTGTTTTCCACAAGGCTGTAAATTGTACTTTGAGGATAGAATTAATTTTTGTCAGTATGAAACATGTTAAACTGAGCAGAATATTTCTCTGCCCAGTGGAGTAAATGCACCAATGAAGCTGACTGTTGACTTCTCTACATGGCCAGAGGTGTCACAAATTATCTGACTGAGAATCACTGAGGAGTGGCAGGTTTGTAAATCAGTGAACTGATATTGTTAAAGCATGTTTATGAATGTATTTGTATTTTACAGAAAGTTTTTTATTGAGTTACCTGGTATAATTAGCATAGTACTTTTTTTTAATTCATTCTGGGGATATGGGCGTTGTTAGGAAGGCCAGCATTTATTTTCCCATCTCTAGTTGCCCTTGAGAAAGTGGTGGTTGAACTTTCTTCTTGAACCTCTACAGTCCTTGTGGTAGAGGTGCACCCACAGTGCTGTTCCAAATTCAATGCCTAGGTCGCAGCCGAGTGGGCCGCCTGGTCATCTTTTTTGTAGCAGTTTGATACAACTGAGTGGCTTGCTAGGCTATTTCAGAGGGCAGTTAAGAGTCAACCACATTGGTGTGGGATTGGAGTCACGTGTAGGCCAGACCGGGTAAGGATGGCAAGTTTTCTTTCCCCGTTGGGTTTTTACGACAATCTGACAACTTCGCGATCACTTTTTCTGATACCAGCAGTTTTATTTAGTTATTTTTTTATACTGAATTCAAATTCACAAATTGCCATAGTGGGATTTGAACTCATGTTGTTAATCCAGTCCTCTGGATTACTAGTCCAGTAACATAACCACTAAGCTGCTGTACCCCTTGAACATTGTAGTTCTATCATATGAGTGTTAACACAATGTTCAAATGAACAGTATGAAGAAAACCATCCATACTTTTCATTTAGCAATTTTGAGGCTTTATTGACCTGGGAAATAACAGATGTAGATACCAAAATGTAAGTGTTTTTTTTCAAATCCGTATCTCTTCTCAGTCCCTTGGACTGAGATAAAGTGTTGAGATGCACGGCCATATGCCCTTAACTTTTGTTCTGTCATGTTTTACTTATAGTATTTCTTTTGACTGCATGCACCCTAATGAAGAACTGTGATCCTAGCAAATTCCCTGCCACAGCAGGACCAGCTAAAGAAGGAATTACATCAATAGGTCAATGCTGAAATTAATGGGGAATGTACAACAAATACAGCAGCAGCACTGGCAGCAGAGCAAGGGATATCTTGATCCATCTGCATGAAGCATGCAATGTCTATTTGGTTATGTTCATATGGGTATAATTCTTGAGTTGGGCATGGCCAAAGACAGATAAGAACGTAAGATATAGGAACAGAAGTAGGCCATATGGCCCCTCGAGCCTGCTGCGCAATTCAATAAGATCATGGCTGATCTTCAACCTCAACTCCACTGTCCCGCCTGATCCCCATATTCCTTGATTCCCCGAGAGTCCAAAAATCTTATCTTTCTCAGCCTTGAATATATTCAACGACTCCGCATCCACAGCCTTCTGGGGTAGAGAATTCCAAAGATTCACAACCCTCTGAGTGAATAAATTGCTCCTCATCTCAATCTTAAATGGCCGACCCCTCATCCTAAGCCCCTTAGTTCTAGACTCTCCAGCCTGGAGAAACAACCTCTCAGCATCTACCCTGTCAAGCCCTCTCAGAATCGTGTATGTTTCAATAAGATTGCCTCTTATTCTTCTAAACTCCAGACAGTATATGCCCACTGTACTCAATTTCTCCTCACAGGACAACCCTCTCATCCCAGGAATCAATCTAGTGAACCTTCGTTGCAACCCCTCTAAGACAAGTATATCCCTCCTTAGGTAAGGAGACCAAAACTGTACACACGAGAGCCCTGTACAATTGTAGTAAGATATCCTTACACTTGTACTCCAACCTTCTTGCAATAAAGGCCAACATGCCATTTGCCTTCCTAATTGCTTGCTAACTTTTTTTGTTTTTTGTACAAGGACACCCAAATCTCTCTGAACACCAACATTTAATAGTTTCTCATCATTTAAAAAATATTCTGTTTTTCTATTCTTCCGACCAAAATGAATAACCTCACATTTCCCCACATTATACTCCATCTGCCACCTTCCTGCCAACTCACTTAACCTGTCTATATCCCTTTGCAGACACTTTGTGTCCTCCTCACAGCTTACTTTCCCACCTAGCTTTGTATCGTCAACAAACATATTACACTCGGTCCCTTCATCTAAGTCATTAATATAGATTGTAAATAGCTGAGGCCCAGCACTGATCCTTGCGGCACCCCACTATTTACAGCCTGCTAACCTGAAAATGATCCCTTTTTATCCCTACTTTCTGTTTTCTGTCTGTTAACCAATCCTCTACCATGCTAATATATTACCCCCAACCCCATGAACTCTTATCTTGCATAACAACCTTTTATGTGGCACCTTATCGAATGCCTTTTGAAAATCGAAATATACTACGCCCACTGATTCCCCTTTATCTACCCTGTTAGTTACATCCTTAAAAAACTCTAATAAATTTGTCAAACACAATTTCCCTTTCATAAAACCATGTTGACTCTGCCTTTCGAAGTGCCCTGTTACCATTTCCTTACTAATGGATTCCAGCAATTTCCCGACGACTGATGTCAAGCTAACTGGCCTGTAGTTCCCTGTTTTCTCTCTCCCACCTTTCTTGAATAGCGGGATTACATTTGCTACCTGCCAATCTGTTGGGACCATACTCGAATCTAGGGAATTTTGGAAGATCATAACCAATGCATCCACTATCTCTGCAGCCACCTCTTTTAGAACCCTAGGATGTAAGCCATCAGGTTTTATCAGCTTTTAGTCCCATTAGTTTCTCCAATACTTTTTATCTACTGACATTAATTACTTTAAGTTCCTCATTCTCATTAGCCCCTTTGGTTCCCCACTATTTCTGGAATGCTTTTTGTGTCTTCTACTGTGAAGACAAATACAAAATATTTGTTTAACATCTCTGCCATTTCCTTATTCCCCATTATAATTTCTCCTGCCTCATCCTCTAAGGAACCAATGTTTACTTTTGCTACTCTCTTCCTTTTTACATATTTGTAGAGGCTCTTACAATCTGTTGTTATATTCTTGTTAGTTTACTTTCATATTCTATTTTCTCCCTTTTTAATCAATTTTTTAGTCATCATTTGCTGGTTTCTAAAACTTTTCCAATCCTCAGGCTTACTACTCTTCTTCTCACCATTATAGGCCTCTTCTTTTAATCTAATACTATCCTTAACTTCTTTCGTTCACTGCGGATGAATCACTTTTCCATGGTGTTTTTATTTCTCGATGGAATGTATATTTGTTGAGAGTATTGAAATATTTCTTTAAACGTTTGCCATTGCTTATCTACCATCATACCTTTTAATCTAATTTCCCAATCTACCTTAGCCAACTTGCCCCTCATAACTATATAATTGGCTTTATTTAAGTTTAAAACTCTAGTTTCGGACTGAAGTGCGCCACTCTCAAACTCAATGTGAAATTCTAGCACATTATGACCACTCCTCCCCAGATGATGCTTTACTGTGAGATTGCTAATTAACCCTCTCTCATTACACAATACAAGATCTAAAATAGCCTGTTCCCTGGTTGGTTTCATGACGTATTGTTCTAGGAAACTGTCTCAAATACATTCCATGAACTCGTCCTCCAGACTGCCTTTGCCAATTTGATTTGCCCAGTCTATATGAAGATTAAAATCCCCTACAATTATTACCTTTGTTACTAGCGCCTATTATTTCTTGATTAATACTATTTCCAATGGTATAGCTACTGTTAAAGGGGCCTATAAACTGCTCCTATTGGTGTTTTCTACCCCTTGTTATTTCTTATTTCCACCCATACTGATTCTACTTCCTTATCCTCTGAGCCAAGATCCTTTCTCACCACTGTCCGTATGTCATCCTTCATTATCAGGGCTACCCCCTCCCCCTTTTCCATTCTGCCTGTCTTTTTTTGGTGGCATGAGTTCTTTTTTAATCATTCATGGGATGTGGGCGTCGCTGGCCTTGCCAGCATTTATTGCCTATCTCTAATTGCCCTTGACAAGGTGGTGGTGAGCCACCATCTTGAACCTCTGCAGTCCATGAGGTGAAGGTTCTCCCACAGTGCTGTTAGGTAGGGAGTTCCATGATCTTGACCCAGTGATAATGAAGGAACGGGGATATATTTCCAAGTCAGGATGATATGTGACATAGAGGGGAACGTGCAGGTGGTGGTGTTACCATGCGCCTGCTATCCTTGTCCTTCTAGGTGGTAGAGGTCGTGGGTTTGGGAGGTGTTGTCGAAGAAGCCTTGACAAGTTGCTGCAGTGCATCTTGTGGATGGTACACAAAGCAGCCACAGTGTGCCGACTGTGGAGGGAGTGAATACTTAAGGTGGTAGATGGGGTGCCAATCAAGCGGGCTGCTTTGTCCTGGATGGTGTCAAGCTTCTTGAGTGTTGTTGGAGCTGCATTCATCCAGGCAAGTGGACGGTCTTCCATCACACTCCTGACTTGTGCCATGTAGATGGTGGAAAGGCTTTGGGGAGTCAGGAGGTGAGTCACTCGCTGCAGAATACCCAGCCTCTGACCTGCTCTTGTAGCCACAGTATTTATGTGGCTGGTCCAGTTAAGTTTCTGATCAATGATGACCCCCAGGATATTGATGGTGGGGGATTCGCCGATGGTAATGCCATTGAATGTCAAGGGGAAATGGTTAGACTCTCTCTTAATCTTCGAATGGTTACAGCACAGAAGGAGGCCATTCAGCCAGTCGAGCCCATGACAGCTCTCTGCAAGAGCAATCCAACTAGTCCCACTCCCCCGTCCTTTCCCCGTAGCAAATCTTTTTCCTTCAAGTACTTATTCAATTCCCTATTGAAAACCATGTCTGAATATGCCTCCACCACCCTTTCAGGCAGTGCATTCCAGATCATAACCACTCGCTGCATAAAAAAGTTTTTCCTCATGTTGCCTTTGGTTTTGTTGCCAATTCCCTTAAATCTGGGTCCTCTAGTTACCAACCCTTCTGCCAATGGGAACAGTTTCTCTCTATCTATTGTGTCTAGACCCTTCATGATTTTGTATACCTCTATCAAATCTCCTCTCAACCTTCTCTGCTCTAAGGAGAATAACCCCAAATGTATCAATTCGCACTTCCCTGCGTTAAATTTCGTCTGCCGTGTTTCCCCCCATTCCACCAGCCTATCTATATCCTCTTGAAGTCTATCACTATCCTCCTCACTGTTTACTAAACTTTCAAGTTTTGTGTCATCTGCAAATTTGGAAATTGTGCCCTGTGCACTCAAGCCCAAGTCATTAATATATATCAAGAAAAGCAATGGTCCTAGTATCAACCCCTGGGGAACACCACTGTATACCTTCCTCCAGTCTGAAGAACAACCATTCACCACTATTCTCTGTTTCCTCTCACTTAGCCAATTTCGTATCCATGCTGCCACTACCCCTTTTATTCCATGGGCTTGAACTTTGATGACAAGCCTATTATGTGGCACTTTATCAAAACCTTTTGGAAGTCCATACACATCAATCGTATCGCCCTCATCAACCTTCTCTGTACCTCATCAAAAAACTCAATCAAGTTAGTTAAACACGATTTGCCCTTAACAAATCCGTGATGGCTTTCCTTAATTAATCCACTCTTGTCCAAGTGACTGTTAATTTTGTCCCAGATTATCATTTCTAAAAGCTTCCCCACCACTGAGGTTAAACTGAGTGGCCTGTAGTTGCTGGGTTTATCCTTGCGTCCTTTTTTGAACAAAGATGGCACCAACCCCGTATCTAAGGATGATTGGAAGATTATGGCCAGTACCTCCGCAATTTCCACCCTTATTTCCTCAACAACCTAGGAAGCATTCCATCTGGATCTGGTGACTTATCTACTTTAAGTACAACCAGACTTTCTAGTACCTGATCTTCATCAATTTTAAACCCATCCAGTATCTCAACTGCCTCCTCTTTTACTGTGACTGTGGCAGCATCTTCTTCCTTGGTAAAGACAGATGCAAAGTACTCATTTAGTACCTCAGCCATGCCCTTCTCCCCCATGCGAGGTCTCTGTTTTGCTCCCGAATCAGCCCAACCCCTCCTGTTACTACCCGTTTACTATTTATATGCCTATAGAAGACTTTAGGATTCCCTTTTATGTTAGTTGCTAGTCTATTCTCATATTCTGTCTTTGTCCCTCTTATTTCCTTTTTCACTTCCCCTCTGTCCTTTTTATGTTCAGCCTGGTTCTCGTTTGTATTATCAACCTGACAACTGTCGTACGCCCCCTTTTTCTGCTTCATCTTACTCTCCATCTCTTTTGTAATCCAGGGAGCTCTGGCTTTGTTTGCCCTACCTTTCCCCCTTGTGGGAATGTACCTAGACTGTACCCAAACCATTTCCTCTTTAAAGGCCACCCATTGTTCGATTACAGTTTTGCCTGCCAATCTTAGATTCCATTTCACTCGGGCCAGATCCGTTCTCAACCCACTGAAATTGGCCCTCCTCCAATTAAGTATTTTTGCTCTAGATTGCTCCTTGTCCTTTTCCATAGCTAATCTAAACCTTATGATAATATGATCACTGTTCTCTAAATGTTCCCCTACTGACATTTGCTCCACTTGACCCATCTCATTCCCCAGAACCTAATTCAGCAATGCCTCCTTCCTCGTTGGGCCAGAAATGTACTGATCAAGGAAGTTCTCCTGAACACATTTCAGAAATTCTTCCCCCTCTCTGCCCTTTACACCATTACTATCCCAGTCTATATTAGAATAATTGAAGTCCCCCATTACCACTAATCTATGGCTCTTGCACCTCTCTGTAATTTCCCTGCAAATTTGCTCCTCTATTTCCTTCCCACTAGCTGGTGGCCTATAGAATACACCCAGTAGTGTATTGGCACCTCTATTGTTTCTTAACTCTAACCAAATAGATTCTGTCCTTGACCCCTCCAGGACATCCTGTCTCTCCAGCACCACAATATTCTCTTTAATCAATACTGCCACTCTCCCCCCCCCCCCGCCCCCCCCGCCCAACTTTCTTTCCTTCCCTACCTTTCCTGAACACTTTGTATCCAGGAATATTTAGTACCCAATCCTGTCCTTTTTTGAGCCAGGTCTCCATTATCGCCGTGACAGCATATTCCCATGTGGCTATTTGCACCTGCAGCTCTAACCCTAATCCAACCTTATTTACTAGGCTTCGTGTGTTTACACACATGCACTGTAAACCAATCTCGTATTCTCTCTTAGTCTGATCCCACCTAATACTGTACTGTTTCTTACTCTAGTGCTATCTGTCTCTCCCCATCCTTCGTGCACCTTGTTTCTCCTTTCCAACGCTACATCCTGGCCAAATTAGTTTAAATCCTCCCCCACAGCAGTAGTGAACCTCCCCATGAGGACATTGGACCCAGCTCTGTTGAGATGCAACCCGTCCGGTCTTTACAGGTCCCACCTCCCCCAGAACTGGTCCCAATGCCCCAGGAATCTAAAGCCCTCCCTCCTGCACCATCTCTCCAGCCACGCATTCATCTGCTCTATCCTCCTATTTCTATACTCACTAGCGTATGGCACCGGGAGTAATCGGGACATTACTACCTTTGAGGTCCTGCTTCTTAATCTCTTTCCTAACTCCCTAAAATCTGCCGCAGGACCTCATCCCTCTTTCTACCTATATCGTTGGTACTGATATGGACCACGACCTCTGGTTGTTCATCCTCTCCCTTCAGAATGTTCTGCAGTGACGTCTTTGACCCTGGCACCAGGGAGGCAACATACCATCCTGGACTCACGTCCGCAGCCGCAGAAATGCCTGTCTGTTCCCATAACTATTGAATCCCCTATCATTTTTTCTTTCCTGATCTTCCTCCTCCCCTCAGAGGAACCATTGCCCTCACCAGAATTCAATACTGGTTAGAGAGCGAGATGCACTCGGGGGACTCCTGCACTACCTGCCTGGTCCTGCTTGTCTGTCTGGTGGTCACCCAGTCCTTCTCTGCCTGCACTCTCTTAAGCTGCGAGGTGACCACCTCCTGAAACGTGCTATCCACGTAGCTCTCAGCCTCGTGGATAAACTGCAGTGGCACCAGCTGCTGCTCAAGCTCCGAAACCCGGAGCTTGAACTCCTCCAGCTGACAACACTTCCTGCACCTGTGGTTTTCCAGGACACGGGAAGTTGGAGTTTCCCACATGACACAAGGGGGGTGATTTTAAACCCCAAGAACGGGTGTGTTGTGGGTGTGTGGGAGTTGAAAATAGTTGTTTTTTGGGTTGCAACCGCAAAATTACTTTGCATTCCCAGTGGGAAGCTTGTACTTTTACGCGCTGATGGTAAACCCGGAAATAAAGCCGGATTGCGGTCATGACCCAAAAAACAACTATTTTCACTCCCACCTGCCCCCAACCCACCCGTTCTACTAATAACTAGAGGCACTTGTCTGGCGTGAATGTTACTTGCCACTTATCAGCCCAAGCCTGGATGTTGTCCAGGTCTTGCTGCATGCGGACATGAACTGCTTCATTATCTGAGGGGTTGCAAATGGAACTGAACACTGTACGATCATCAGCAAACGTCCCCATTTCTGACCTTATGATGGAGTGAAGGTCATTGATGAAGCAGCTGAAGATGGTTGGGCCTAGGACACTGCCCTGAGGAACTCCTGCAGCGATGTCCTGGGGCTGAGATGATTGGCCTCCAACAACCACTATCATCTTCCTTTGTGCTAGGTATGACTCCAGCCAGTGGAGAGATTTCCCCCTGATTCCCATTGATGTCAGTTTTACTAGGGCTCCTTGGTGCCACACTCGGTCAAATGCTGCCTTGATGTCAAGGACAGTCACTCTCTCCTCACTCCTGGAATTCAGCTCTTTTGTCCATGTTTAGACCAAGGCTGTAATGAGATCTGGAGCTGAGTGGTCTTGGCAGAACCCAAACTGGCGAAACTTCCATCACTTTGCTGATGATTGAGAATAGACTGATGGGGTGGCAATTGGCTGGATTGGATTTGTGCTGCTTGTCTTGCTCTATCATTTTCTTGTTTTAAATATACAAAGGTTTTTTCCAGCAGGTTTTCACTGTGTTCAAGATAGTCATGGGCTACCGGAAACCATTCTTGATAATCCCTTACTTTCCCTAATGAGTGTAAGGAGTCTTACAACACCAGGTTATAGTCCAACAGCTTTATTTGAAATCACAAGCTTTCGGAGCTTTCCTCCTTCGTCAGGTTACTACATCATGGCTACTATCTTCCCTAATGAGGGGACAGCGATCTCTCCTGATAATCAGGCAGTCCTTCTCCCTTCCCTCTGAAGTGATTCTCTGTAGGTTTTCCTTGTGTCTGTGACAATGTAATAGGAGTCACCAGGATCTTTGAATTATTATAATAGATTGTAGTCATCCTAGAGCTGAAAAGGTTGTTATGCTTGAGGGAGTTTTCTGTATTCTCTAGTTCTTGCTCCATGGCTCTGTGGAATTTATCAAATGTCTAATAAATATTCTGCTGATGGATTAGTACTTTGCATTGGAGCTTCCCCACCACCATCTGTATTTGTGTTCTTTTGCTGTCTGCAATATCGGTGACCTGCAATCAGTAGTTAAAGTGAAATTTGTTAACAGGAGCTACTGGGAAGGAAGAGGTGGCAGCATAGAATTGGGTACTCAGGAGAGGAGAGACAGTAGCAAAATTTTGGACATTTGAGGGAGGCAGCAGTACAATGTTGGTGGAGTAAATGTGGATATGGACATTGTAAAATGTGATATTTTACAAGAGTAAGTTAAGTTTTAAAAAAATCGGTGAAGTTCTGACAGAAATCCAAGCAAACTTTGAAATAGAAAATGCATTCCTATGCATGGACTCTCTGCTTTGATGTGGTAAGCAATAACAAGTGCTTGTGATTTCCTTCCATATAATTTTAGCTATCTTGTTAGAAGGAATGTATTTGACTTAAATCCAACCTCAAAACAATCTAATCCCACCACAACAAAATAAACTATTATTTCACAGATTTTAATTACCCTCCCTCAATCCTACATTATTTAATAAAACAGCAAGATATTGAATGGGGGTATAGCTTGAGACCCATCGAAGACCCTCTTTATAAATTACAAAATATCAGTTGTCCAAAATATTCAAAGATTAGGACCAGCTCCATTCTTCTGCAAGGCTTATGGTGATCAGTGGTAATACTCTCAACCAGAGCATTAATCCAGAATCATTTTTGAAGCGAAAATAACAGCTCTTGCAAGTTTCTCAGAATAATATTTTTGGAGTCTCAGGAGGAGAGAAGCTACATTGAAATATATAGGACTTGGGAGGGGGAAGATGGCAACATGAGGAGCTCAGGAGGGGAGAGACATTGAATTATAGAATGATACAGCACAGAAGGAGGCCATTTGGCCCATCATGCCTGTGCCGGCTGTTTGAAAGAGCTGTCCAATTAGTCCCATTTCCCCTCCTCTTTCCCCAAAGCCCTGCAAATTTTCCCTTTCATGCATTTATCTCATTCCCTTTTGAAAGTTATTATTGGATCTGCTTCCACCACCCTTTCAAGCAGTGCATTCCAGTTCATAACATCTCGCTGCGTAAAAACATTAAAACCCTTCCAGAGCGTTTCAGCCCACTTTGGCTACTGCTACAATGGTTCTATCCAATATTGCCTTCTTCAAATGTTAGTGGCAATCCCCCGTGTCATTTCAGTGCTTGTGTGCAGGTGGTATTACCAGTGTTTGTGGTAAAGCTGCACTGACATTTGCAATTGACCTTATATTAGTTTGTAGTGATAGTGTGGTCACTAGAGGTTATCCCACAGATAAATACTATTGTACATTTACAAACAATTAGCAATAATTTAGACTAAATAATAATTGCTTTTTCTGCACTATATTGATTGCATTGAAAACTTGATATGATTTGTAGACTTACTGAGATGATAAACTTTGGATGATCGCTTTGCTGAACACCTCTGCTCTGTCAGCAAGCATGACCCTAACCTGCTGGTCACTTGCCATTTTAATTCCCCATCCCACTTCCACTCTGACCTCTCTGTCCTCAGCCTCTAACACAGTTCCAATGAAGCTCAACGTAAGCTCGAGGAACAGCACCTCATCTTTCGTTTAGGCATTTTACAACCTTCTGGACTCAACATTGATTTCAATAACTTCAGATCATAACCACTGCTCCCATTTTTAAAAAATATTTATTGGACTGCAGCCGCTGGTTATGGTTCTGCTGTTGCCATTTATAGCTACTCTAGACCGATCTATTGTTTCTTAACTTGTCCCATTACCAGCCTCCTTGCCTTGCACCCGTCACTCTTGCCCTCTACCCTATTACAGACCTTCCCTTTTGTTCTTTCCTCCCCTCCCCCCCCTTTCCCTGGCTCAGTACTTCCTTAAAAACTTTAACTCTTTAACAGCTTCCAGCTCAGATGAAAGGTCTTCGACCTGAAACATAGCTCTGTTTCTTTCTCCACAGATGCTGCCTGACCTACTGAGCTTTTCCAGCATTTTCTCTTTTTATTTCCGATTTCCAACTTCAGCAGTATTTTGCTTTTGAGATGATAAACTTATTGGAATTTGCAGAGACACTTCCTGTCTCCTGCTTTCCCACACATTGCAGCCTTCTAAAAGAAAATAGTTGGAGGACTTTTTTCTGTTATATTGAAGATCTGTTCTATTTCTTTTTTATAATATTGAGGGGGGTAAAAATTGGATAAGGGCCATTTTTGGCTGCAGGTAGCGTGATGTGCTATTATCCTGCGCCTAATGATCCCTGCACAGGCAGGACGCAAGTTTTGGCCCACCAGAGGACTCACCTGCAATCAGCGTTCTATTCCAGGCCTTGCACATGGAATCAAAGCAATTTGCACTTTCCACCACCAGGGAGAGCTTAATCTCTTAAAGGGAGGATGTTTCTTAGAAATCTCTTAAAGGAAGCTGGTACCTGTTATTTGCTGAAAATAACAGTCTACTGCCTGTGCAGACTCTGAATGGAGATCAGACATCACACACATAAAATACAAATGCAAGTCCCATCCCTATGTTTACACACTGATGAGTCATGTTAAAACATTGAATAAAGGTTGCGCACTACTAAATCCCACATTCTCCAATCTACACAACAGACCTCACCAATCTGTTGATCTGAGTTGGTACCAGGCCTGCGAGAGTGCGTGCACCAAGGTTCTCTGCTGATGCACTACAGACCTTGGGTGCAAGAGATGGACAGAAGGAGGGACATCCTATTTCCGCAGAGGGAGTGGGGGGAAGGTGGGGGGAGGGAGCAAGAGGCCCTCCAGACATATATTCAAAAGGTAGCGGGAGGCAACGGGGAGCGAAGTCAATGCAGGCGCACAGCATCATGAACATGGATGCAGTGCAGGAAGAAGTTCAATGCTTTGACATGAGTGGTCAAGGTGAGTGAAGTCAACTGTCAAGTGGCGTCTCCTACCAACTGCACCACGCACTGCACCCCCCATCTCCCACATACCAACAAACTCTTTCCATCAGTACTCAACTCTTCCAACCAGATGCTTCGTCTCACATTACCATTGTTTCAAGCCGGCCCTTACAACTCACAGGCCACACACACTAGCTATTCAACCATGACAGGCATATCACCCAGACACACATCCCGCTTTCTTGCAGGAGAAGGCGGCGCATATCAGAAGACAGGAAGTGGCAGTGGCATTTAGCCCATCGAGCCTGTTCCACCATTCAATGAGATCATGGTGGACCTGTGACCTAACTCCCACCTTAGCCCCATATCCCTTAATACCCTTGGTTCACAGAAATCTATCAATCTCAGATTTAACATTCACAATTGAGCTAGGATCAACTGCCGCCTGCAGAAGAGTGTTCCAAACTCCTCCCACCTTTTGCGTGTAGAAGCATTTCCTAACTTCACTCCTGCATGTCCCGGCTCTAAATGTTAGGTTATGTCCCTGCATCCTAACATTCAAGTCTAGGAGATCTGCAAAAACAGTTACAAATGTCTCGGCAGCCAGAAGCAATAATCCAGCCACTAACCTGTAAATCCTGCATGGTCCCTTTTAAATAGCGCTGGTGGGGGATCCTCCAGGCACTCTAAGACACGTTCAGATGGTCGGGATTAAGACTGTGCGTTGAATTGAGCATTAAGTCCCAAAATGGTGTCTATCACTTTACATAAGAACATAAGAACATAAGAAATAGGAGCAGGAGTAGGCCAATCGGCCCCTCGAGCCTGCTCCCCCATTCAATAAGATCATGGCTGATCTGATCCTAACCTCAAATCTAAATTCATGTCCAATTTCCTGCCCGCTCCCCGTAACCCCTAATTCCCTTTACTTCTAGGAAACTCTCTATTTCTGTTTTAAATTTATTTAATGATGTAGTCTCCACAGCTTCCTGGGGCAGCAAATTCCACAGACCTACTACCCTCTGAGTGAAGAAGTTTCTCCTCATCTCAGTTTTGAAAGAGCAGCCCCTTATTCTAAGATTATGCCCCCTAGTTCTAGTTTCACCCATCCTTGGGAACATCCTTACCGCATCCACCCGATCAAGCCCCTTCACAATCTTATATGCTTCAATAAGATCGCCTCTCATTCTTCTGAACTCCAATGAGTAGAGTCCCAATCTACTCAACCTCTCCTCATATGTCCACCCCCTCATCCCCGGGATTAACCGAGTGAACCTTCTTTGTACTGCCTCGAGAGCAAGTATGTCTTTTCTTAAGTATGGAGACCAAAACTGTATGCAGTATTCCAGGTGCGGTCTCACCAATACCTTATATAACTGCAGCAATACCTCTCTGTTTTTATATTCTATCCCCCTAGCAATAAAAGCCAACATTCTGTTGGCCTTCTTGATCACCTGCTGCACCTGCAAACTAACTTTTTGATTTTCTTGCACTAGGACCCCCAGATCCCTTTGTACTGCAGTACTTTCCAGTTTCTCGCCATTAAGATAATAACTTGCTCTCCGATTTTTCCTGCCAAAGTGCATAACCTCACATTTTCCAATATTGTATTGCATCTGCCAAATCTCCGCCCACTCACCCAGCCTGTCTATATCCCCTTGTAGGTTTTTTATGTCCTCCTCACTCTCTACTTTCCCTTCCATCTTTGTATCATCTGCAAACTTTGATATGTTACACTCGGTCCCCTCCTCCAAATCGTTAATATAGATTGTAAAGAGTTGGGGACCCAGCACCGACCCCTGCGGAACACCACTGGCTACAGGTTGCCAGTCCGAGAATGTACCATTTATCCCAACTCTCTGCTTCCTGTTAGATAACCAATCCTCCACCCATGCCAGAATATTACCCCCAATCCAGTGATTCTTTATCTTGAGCAATAATCTTTTATGTGGCACCTTGTCGAATGCCTTATGGAAGTCCAAATACACTACGTCCACTGGTTCCCCTTTATCCACCCTGTACGTTATATCCTCAAAGAACTCAAGCAAATTTGTCAGATATGACTTCCCCTTCATAAAGCCATGCTGACTTTGTCCTATTAAATTATGTTTATCCAAATGTTCCGCTACTGTCTCCTTAATAATAGACTCCAAAATTTTACCCACCACAGATGTTAGGCTAACTGGTCTATAATTTCCAGCCTTCTGCCTACTACCCTTTTTAAATAAGGGTGTTACATCAGCATTGCACACTGATTAAAGCTATTTTCTCCCTACTTTACATGATTCCAGCATTCGTTATCTGCGCCTGTGCTAACTCTTATACCAAGATGGTGTCTGGCGCACGTCACGCAGGAAACGTGTGTGCACATCCAAGACGCCATCTTGGATGTCAGAGAGGCCGTGTAGCGCTGAAACAACAGGCGCTATACGGCTCAATTTAGTGCCCTGAATTTTTTGCACATATATATTTAAATACCATTTAGTAGCCTCCCATACATCCCTCTCAACTCAGAATATGGGATTCATTACGGTTCCCAAACAGTGCTATCTTTTGCTTTTAAATGTTGTTTTAAGGTGAATTTTATGCTCAGCGAGGTAAAGATACCAGTGCTGGAGAATGCAACTTTTTTGTTCCAATTTTGTCAGCATTGGCATCAAGGATTCTCAGAGCAAGTACAGCACAGCCAGCTTCAGGGGAAAGCTTCCTCTACTTTACCTCAACCATGTACATTAGCCCAATCTCAGAAAAGCAACCGCCTCCAGCATAGGTGTCCAAATTATTGTTTTCATGGGCCACATAGATGTGAATCATGGAGCAAACAAAATAAGTTTAAATCAAGGTTCCCAGTAATTTGCAGATATCTTAAGTTCCTGATAATAACAGATCTTGCTTGGTCTCTGATTTAGGATTTATCTACCGATTATGCCACTAAACAACCCTTTATAAAGCTCTAGGCTCACAAACTTCAAACAGGCAAACCAGCATGTAAGGGCTTTAAGGACTGATTGTCGTGGCTTGGGGCCGACATGTGGGCTTAGAGCCACAGGTTGGGTACCCATGGAATTAATGGACACATCACAACAACACCATGGAACATATGAGCAAGAAAGGATTCTGTTCTATCAACGTGGAGGTTTTATGTGACTATAGGAAATGCATCATGCAGTTAGATGCCAGGTACCCTGGAAGTTGTCATGTTTCATTTATCCTAAATCCATCTACAGTCCAACCCTTACTTCATGTTTGGATCCTGGGAGATCAGGGATACCAGCTGGAACCCTGGCTAATGAAGACACCAGAAACCGAGAACACCAGCTAGAAGAAATATAATGAGGCATATGCCTCTACAAGAAACCAAATACAGCACACTATCGGATGCTGATATAAAAGGGACAATTCCTGGAAATTGAGCAGATTGGCAGTTAAAGTTGGCCAGGAGACTTACCTGGCAATGTGCTGCTCCATTCCCGCATTACTCTATTTTAACCTGTTCTTCTGAACAGGCAACAAAGACACCCACTTGAAGCTGGCGGGGTCCTTCATCAAATATGCAGTTCAGGATCCGATGACATCATCATTTCTGACCTCCTTTCCTGGAGCAAGGAGGAAGAAGATGATGATGATGATGAAGAGGAGAAGGAGGAACTGGAGGGTTTTATTTATCTCTCATTGCAAGTGGATATGATAATGAGGAAGAGGAGGAATGAAGACTAGGCCACCCATCAATTGTAGCTGCTTTATCATGCCCCGTCTGCTTCTGCCCCGACCCTCTCCAACTTACCGCCTACCACATTTGCTTCCTCTCTTCCAAGTACCAGCTCAGAGACTATTACCTGGAGGGAATTAGATAGTGGTAGTGAGGATGTAGCTCAAGGTGATTCATAGAGCATGAGGGAACCAGAAGAGTGGGGAGTCGGTAAGGATATACTGCCTTCCCAGTAGAGGCTGAAGAGAAGGCTGCCAGTGGCTTTGAAGTTGTGCAACCCAGAACACACGGATACACGCCTGAAAAAAAAAGATGTTTAAGGAAAATCATACCTACAGGCAGATTCTGAGGTCAACCTCTGAGGATCTGCGGCCACTGACTAATGTGACTCTCAAGTCTAGAGCTGTCTTTAGCGGCAACATCACGGAAGCTTTGAGTTCCTTGCAGCCACCAACAGAGTGAGTGGCATCTTCACTGGAATCTGCAGCAGATCCCCTGCTATGTAGTGGCCAGGGACCAGTTGGTGCCTCCAGCTCCATAGGAGCACAGACTGCAACTCTGGAGGCAACAGGGGACAGAATGGAGCGCAATGTGAATCTCGGCTTCTAGACTGTGACGACTGCTGTGTCTCAGGGTTTTCAGGATCTATCAGCTGACATTAGACTAGCCATCCCACTGATCGATGGGGCCACAGATCCAGGGCCCAGTGGAATGGCGATGGTTGGAGTCCACCTGCCTGATATTGCCGTTTCTCAAGACAGCAGTATATACCAGGCCTGCAGTCTTCCCCTTCAGAGTACCATGCCATTGGATCGTGGGAGGCGAGACCAGGCCACCCACAACCAAGCTTCAGAGACGCAACCAGCAGCGTTTCCTTGCCATAATCAAGCTGCCATAAGACAAGGGTCATGTCAGTCACATGAGCCTTTTGTAGAACATGAGCAACCAATCATCTCCTGCAATCCTGACCCTCAGGTGGCACCTAGAAGAAGCACGAGAATAGGTTAAAACAAAAAGGCACGCATGGGCACCTGGGGAAGCACACTGTTAAGAAAGAGAAGATTGATTGTGTACACTTCGGAATTCACCGTAATAAAATAGAATATGCACTGACATGTCTCTTTGTTATTGATGGAGGTTAGAGTTATACAGGAAAGTGATGCTGACATCTTCACTCAAATGATGACGATTGACATAGTTATGTAGAGGCAAGGAGGGCTGATATGTTGTCATGTGGTAGAATGGATAGTGGTCTGAGAGAATGTCCTTTCATTTGAAAGTGTGGGAGAATGGGGTATGGCTGTGGTGTCAATGGTAGACTTTGTTCCACAAAAACGATTTTAGTGATGGCATATCCTGTGATGTCTCTTGCAGTAAATGCTCCTTGAGTCTCTTTTTTTTTTATTCGTTCATGGGGTGTGGGCGTCGCTGGCGAGGCCAACATTTATTGCCCATCCCTAATTGCCCTTGAGAAGGTGGTGGTGAGCCGCCTTCTTGAACCGCTGCAGTCCGTGTGGTGAAGGTTCTCTCACGGTGCTGTTAGGAAGGGAGTTCCAGGATTTTGACCCAGCGACGATGAAGGAACGGCGATATATTTCCAACTCGGGATGGTGTGTGACTTGGAGGGGAACATGCAGGTGGTGCTGTTCCCATGTGCCTGCTGCTCTTGTCCTTCTAGGTGGTAGAGGTCGCAGGTTTGGGAGGTGCTGTCTAAGAAGCCTTGGCGAGTTGCTGCAGTGCATCCTGTGGATGGTACACACTGCAGCCACAGTGCGCCGGAGGTGAAGGGAGTGAATGTTGAGGGTGGTGGATGGGGTGCCAATCGAGCGGGCTGCTTTGTCCTGGATGGTGTTGAGCTTCTTGAGTGTTGTTGGAGCTGCACTCATCCAGCCAAGTGGAGCGTATTCCATCACACTCCTTTGCTCCACCCTGTGGTGTTGCTCCTTCTCCATGGTAATGGTATACAAGAGTATGCCCATAAGGAATGCTATAATTGTTCCTGGCAACCCCTGACTGTTGATAGGGGGTTGGGGTACGAAAACCTGCCAGTGATCTGACCCTGTGAGGAGCGGTGAGAAGCAAATCCAGGCAACTGTAGACTGAATGGCCAAAAAAAATTTAAAAGTGTTTCCCAACTGCAGAAACCTATATTCAAAATCTCCATACTGTTCTGTGTCAGAAACTCATTTCTGCTTGTATCAGCAGATGTTGGCAGGTGCTGCACCTTTATAAACTTCAGTCCAAATTACCCAGGGTGCATTAGCAGTGCAAACACAGAAAGCTCGCAGAGGCTGTGCCACTGGCTCTCACTCTGGCATATGCAAATGAAGCCAGTAGGGACTCGGCGGGTAGATCGCAGGAAGGCATAAAAAAATGTGAGGGAAGCATTTTAAAAGTGCTCAAGCGGCGGAAACGACATCCACCCAACTTTCCTCACTAAAACAATTTCCCACATCATTTATGTACCACTAAGGCACTAAAAACAGTGAGGAAATTCACCCTATTATTAAGCATTCTTCGGAGAAAATTCCTGATTATATTCAAGTATGGTGCCCAGAACTCTCCAAAGTGTAAGAGCCCAACACAGTTCTTAAGAGGCAATAAAACAATAAATATTAAAATGAATATAGTTGTAGTTTATTAAGACTCAACCAAACTTCACTACACACATGCTTTATGAGGGTAGATTTCCGCATCCTCAGACATGGCGAACGAAGTACCTTGTGCCTCAAACATGTATCAGAAAACTGTGACTTTCTGATGCATACTCACTGTGTATACGATACCTTGCCACATACATGGACTCAGAAAATCTACCCTGTATTGGTTGCCAGATAAAAGGTCGCTGCAGTTCTATTGCAGAAGGGGCCGGCACATGCTGGATCAGGCCTCAGGGCAGCAGGATAAGTTCCATATGATAGCGGTGATATATGATATCTTCTAATAGGACATGCTTTGTTCACAGCTCGCTCAATTATAGAAAATCGCTATCATTAGAGTGTATAATTTGTACAATTCTCAAAAATAACATTATAGACTTTACTTAATGCTCCATCATCCTTATAAGTCTAGTTTAAAAGAAGCTTTCATTAATTCCAAGAACACAGAACTGTTTGACTACATTGAATAGACCAGGAATTTAGGTTAGTGGCTTTATATTCTACTAATTTAGGTTAGTGGCTTTATATTCTACAAGTGAGGTAAATGTGGACACTGAAGGCACAGTTAAAACATTTACAGCCGTATATTTGAGCGTGTAATTTTTGTCCAGTTTTCACCCATTCCTTTCTTTAAGGATATGACTTATGTTTAGTGTCAGTTTGGCTCAGTTGGTAGTCAGAGATTGGGGGCTAAGCCCACTCCTAGACTAGAGCACATAAACTAGACTGACAGTCCAGTGCTGTACTGAAGAAGAGATGTCATTCCTTCAGATGAGGTGTATGATAAGATGGCTGAAATGGGTGTTAAAGTTCCTATGGTACTAGAGCAGGGAGTTCTGTCAGTATCTTCATCAACATTCCTCCCTCAACCAACACCACCACATAATCTTCAGAACTGAGCCCAATTCTGTTTTTACACAACATCCACACGTGGGAGCTTTCCCCTCAGAGGTTACCAGATATCTATCAGAAGTGGGAACCCTGAATAATTCTTCCCTTCCCTACCCAGAGTTGCTTAGACCAGTTATACTTTCCACTGCCACAGCTGAGATCAGCTATCTCAGCATAGACCGAGAATCAAAACTGAGATCTCCTTGGTCTGCATGGCTTAATTCCACACCACATAATGCATTTACCCACTATGTAATCAGAGGGGCACAAGCAGCTCATCATTAGTAGGGAAAATCTTTTACACCTTTAGGCATGTTCTCCAGGTTTATATATGTCTTCCTAAGTAGATATGACATTCCATAGGCTGTGACTATATTGCTATTTGAAGTTAAGCCAAAGCTAGTTCAGGAAAATTCCTGTCTCCCTGGGCTGACTAGTTTCCTAAGTTTTCAGCTCATACATAGTAACTGAAGAAAACACTACTATTATAGAAATAAAGATGTTCAGACAATAGGGATAGCTTTATTACTGTAATGTTAGCCGTAAGTTACAAAAATAAATACTCAATGCAAAATTTTATATAAAAATAAAAAAATGAAACTCTTAGGGCAAGAATTGCAAAGCTCTGCTGCCACCAGAGTCTCACTAGAAGTGAGCACGTGACACAGAATCAGGGCTAGCCTTATCTTTCATCTGTGTTCATGTCTAGTGAGACTTTCACAGGCAACGGAGCTTTGCAGTTTCTACCCTAATATCTTTGTCCTGTCATATCCTTTCTCCTCCTATTCCCTCTTTTTCCCTATTTTCTTTAATTTATTCTTTTTCAAAATAATGTGCTCTTTTCTACCTAGTCTGATGTTTTCTTCCCCCTATTTTAAGGGTCAAAACTTTCTTCTGCTTTCTGTACTTCCACCATGCTCTTGGAGGTGGGAGCAACTTAAAAAAAATTGCAATATAAAAATTGCAAGATTTCCTCTGGTTACTGTAAGGTAGCAACATTGTGGGAAGATTTCCTCTGATTACTATTCTAGAAAAGTTAAAAAGCATTTAAATGAACAAGTTCACAATTTCGTTAAAAATCAGACATCGTGACTAAAGGAATCCTTCCTTCGTGATTTGTTTAAAAAAAACTTCAAAGACTGATTTTTCAGTTAGTAAAATAGGAAAGGCCTACAATTTGACAGGGTCACAAGACATAAATAAACCTGTCAATCTGTGATGCAATTTTCACTCTCAAGCAAGAAACACCTGCTAACAATGGAAGCGAGAACACCCAGATGAGTTAACCCATCCCTGGCATAGTAAGGGTAAATCATTTTTTGAGGAGTGCTGCTGGGCCAATTCTTGCAAATAATTTGTAAGCCCAGAAATAATGTTTAATGGTCCATATTTAGCCCATAGGACATGTGTTGTGTGGCCCTGATACCATGCAACAGGAGCACATCAAGGAAACAACAATAATATCTATCGAGGATTACTATAGTAAGGAAATTAATATTTTGCAAATAGTAGATCAGTTTGAGACCTAATTCCATTGCATTTTCTCTTTTAAATTATAACTATTAATGCACTGGCTAATTAGAAAAAACTCAAAACATTCTAGCATAATACTAAAATGTCCTATATTGAAGACCAATGGCATTGTGTTAATGTATTTAGTGTTATTGCCAGAAATGTATAATATTTATGTTATAATTTTAACCTGTTATCAGTTACCAGTTATTTTGTACATTGGTGATGTACATTGGATGAAGATACCCATTGTTTACTGTTATGTTTTTGGGTTCAGCATCAGCGTACACTCCAGTATGCGGACCTTGTATCTGCTATGAATTAGAGTGTGCCTTTATCTGCTGAATGTCCAAGCAAATGTAGCGTGACTCAGGGGTTGAACAGAGAACCCCTGCCTCTTTAATCCAGTTTACTGGAATATATCACATTCTGTCACGACATAGCCTCAACTTTGAAAGCTGGAAGAATATAGATTTTATTAGAGCTAGCATTGAACAGGGAATTGAACAGTATATTCACAGTAATTATATAATTACTGTTCTCAAAATATCAGAACAACAAAGATGCTGTTACACTGCTATCGCTCAACATAAAATTTATCCTTGAAGTTGCTCACTTCTTACATGGTAAAATGCTACCATAGAACATTTGATAGCCCTGTACCTCTGCTGGCTTCATTCTGACTGCTGACTGGGACAAAGTAAGCCTCAGATATACCATGCGAAGTCCTTTGAAAATATACAGAAACAAAAAATCGGCTAAGGTTCAGAAAGCAAAGAGTAGTGGTGAATGATTGTTTTTCAGACTGGAGGTAAGTACACAGTAATGTTCCCCAGGGGTCAGTATTAGGATCGCTGCTCTTTTTGATATATATTAATGACCTGGATTTGGATATAGAGGGTATATTTGCAAAGTTTGCTGGTGACATGAAACTCAGAAATGTAATAAACAATGTGGAGGATAGTAACAGACTTCATGAGGACATAGACAGACTGGTGAAATGGGAAGACACATGGCAGATGAAATTTAACGCAGAGAAATGTGAAATGATAGATTTTGATAGGAAGAATGAGGAGAGGCAATATAAACGAAATGGTACAATTTTAAAGGGAGTGCAGGAACAGAGAGACCTGGGGGTACACAAATCTTTGAATGTGGCAGGACAAGTTGAGAAGGCTGTTAACAAAAGGATATGGGTACCTGGGCTTTATTAATAGAGGCATAGAGTATAAAAGTAAGGAAGTTATGCTAAACCTTTATAAAACACTGGTTAGGCCTCAGCTGGAGTATTGTGTTCAGTTCTGGGCACCACACTTTAGGAAAGATGTCAAGGCCTTACAGAGTGTGTAGAAGAGATTTACTAGAATGGTGCCAGGGATGAGGGACTTCAGTCACGTGGAGAGACTGGAGAAGCTGGGGTTGCTCTCCTTAGAACAGAGAAGGTCAAGGGGAGATTTGATAGAGGTGTTCAAAATCATGAATGGTTTTGATAGAGTGAATAAGAAGAAACTATTTCCAGTGGCAGAAGGGTCGGTAACCAGAGGACACAGATTTAAGGTGATCGGCAAAAGAGCCAGAGGCGACATGACGAAACAATTTTTTACACGGTAAGTTGTAATGATCTGCAATGCACTGCCTGAAATGGTGGTGGAAGCAGATTCAATAGTAACTTTCAAAAGGGAATTGGATAAATACTTGAAGGGAAAAAATTTACAGGGCTATGGGGAAAGAGCAGAGGAATGGGACTAATTGGATAGCTCTTTCAAAGAGCCGGCACAGGCACGATGGGCCGAATAGTGTCCTCCTGTGCTGTACCTATTATGATATTATGACAATAAAAACTGTATCTCTCATCATTATTTTAGCTGGTCAGCCAATCACAGGTTGTCAATTACATAGGTTGTTTGTCCCGACCACTTTGATCAGTGATTAATGAATATTAACAATTTGTCCAGGCGGCTATCAGGGACATTACTAGATAGGATGACACCAGTGACAATACAATGAACAGATATTAGCATATTAAATCATCTTTTGTTTGACAGGAATGACACACAGATGAATATGAATGTGTTAAGCCAGACTAAACTAGCAGTGATTGACTTTAACTCTGCAAGTGCTGTAACCAGCAAGAAAGAATCCAATAAATAATCTACCATAGGAAAAAATATTTCATTTTGTCATATTTTTACTACTACTAGAAATGTCAGCAAATATACTGCTCATCTTTTCTGTTACTTTTGGTACTACTCACTCATCTTGCTTAAACTAGAATAAGTCAGGTGTTAAAATGATAGATCATAAGATAAAATTAATAATTGTTTGGGAGGATGACTCAGTCTGTTAAAACACAAATGGATTTTATGAATAAGCATTCCCAGTGTAGATTCTTGAATTATGGAAACACCCATTGGAAATTTGGATGTAGAGGTCGACATGCCCCACACAATTTTCTGTTCATAGAACAAATGGATGGAAAATCACATGAGCTTCTGTGCCCGAATTACCAATTTGTACTACCACTTTGTAACACACTGTGCTATTTCTTAAATTGATCCTACAGCCCCATAGGAGACCAGACTGTTGAGTCCTTGACTACCAGCCAAATCTTTACAAATTTGAGTACCAGTGCAGTTGGTCATATAGGAAAAACTATAAGTGAAACAAACAAGATGAGGTTGAACTGTTCAACTATAACTTGGCTTTTGAAAGAATTGCTAACCCTAATAAACAGAGATAACAAGTAGAAAGTATTTGGCCTTTAGTCAGTCTTGTTAACAAATCTGGAAAATTTACCAGAACAATACCTGGTCAGGAACATTCTTAACAGTAGATGATTATTGTTTAGTAGAATTTGGAGCTGATATAATAAAGAGATAATGAGAATGTATTAGTTGTGGTCAATAAGAGTCAGCACAAGTCAAAAGTTGGAATTAAACTTGTCAACAATTAATCTACCATAGAGAACTATTTTGACAAATGTGTCTAAATAAGTTGAAAATCAAGCACTCCAAAATTGATGAAAAAATAAGAAATAAAAGTAAAAAAGGAAATGCTCTAATCTTGAGAGACATAAGGAAGATAAATCTGCTTCTGTGGTTTAGTTGTATTGTTATTAGTTTGTTTAAGACTTGGGTTATTGTTTCCTTATTGTTTACATTGCTGAAGTTCGTGCTGAAATCATAATTTAATAGTTGAATTAGAGTGATCTGGAGAAGAAGGCAGAGCTAAGGAGAATGTGAGCTGTGAAAAGGACTTTGGTCAAGAGAAGAGTGTAAAGAATATTAAAGAAAACTTGAAGTACAGAAAAAGAGGATACTGAGCAACAATACACCAAGTTCCAAAAATATCAGAAACAGTGGCCCAGATATTAACGCAAAGATGGGAACGGATCGGGGGGGTGGCTGTTAATGAGCGACGAATGCGCAACATCATGGAATGCATAGGAATGTCTGATTTCAGTGGGGATGCCACATTATCAATTTACTTCCGGGTTTCACGTCTCCAATGCGTGGGAGCGGGTGTGATGCGGACACACTTGATGCAATTTCACCTCGACTATTTAAAGGCCCAGTTCAGAGTTGCAATGATGGAGGATGTTTGGAGATTGATTGAGTTGCATTTGAACCGTAAAAATGAGTGTCATGTCTGCAAAGGCTGCATCCAGGTTCAGCAAGTCATCCCTGGATGTCTTGCTGGGTGCAATAAGGGCTACAAGGGAGGTCATGTATCCCACCAATGGGGAAAAGAAACCTGCTGCCATCACATAGAAGGCATGGCTGGAGGTGGCACAGGAGGTCAGCAGCAGGAGTGTCACCATGAGGACCTGGATCCAGTGCAGAAAACTTTTCAATGACCTGACCGGGTCAGGAAAAGTGAGCAAAGTTACAGATACACCCACATCCTGTAGTGCACCCCGTCTCACTGTCTTATCATGCATACTCCATTCACAGCTCTCCTCACACCCACTTCACTTTCAACACCGCCAATCATTCCATTTACATGCACATCCTCTCATCCTCTCTGCCCACACATCCTCTCCTCCCACTTCCTCCATCCACCACTGCCAGTCATCCCAATCCTCATGTAATCTGATACCACCTCAGTCAGCTCCCCCAATTCTCAGCGCACGTCCTCAAATGGCATCGGAAACATGTTCCTCAAATGCATGTCAGTGCCACTCATCATACATCTGTCTATTTGTCACTCTCACTTAATGCACTGCATCTATTGGATGCACAAATGTCTCAGAGAAGAGAGTGCAGAAAGCCAGGGATAGAGCAAGGACCGTAGGCAGACCTCCGCAGATCATGGAGCTTTACCCGGCAGAGGAGGAGGCTTTGGAGATTAGTGGCATATCTACCTCCCTAAGCACGGGATGGCGAGATTGGTTGTGCATTGCAGCAGGGTGACAGCATTAATCTCTCAGATCCATACCTCCTAGAAGACAAAGTCATCTTGCATTGACTTCAGCACTTGATAAAATATGATCACTTTAATTATGTGTATTTCAACATTTTTGAAATTTCATCTCTAAACCTTATCCTTCTCTTCTCTCGTCCAGGAGCATCACGCAAAGTAAACAAGTCCCTACCCGGAGATGATGAGGACTCTTCAGAGGAGCTCATTCTTGCTGAGGATGCACCATCACAGGACACATGCGTTGCAGGCACCAGCGCAGATACGAGCACATCGGTGGGTCCTCTTAGACAGTTAGGTGGGATGTCAACTGGTGAATCACATGACACAAGTGAGTATGAGCAGAGAGTGGTGGCAGGGACAGCTATGGAGAGTCCGCGTCGGAGGGCGCCGTTCTCTCCAAACTCTGCTCAGCTGGACAGAGATGCTGAACTCGGGGGGCCATCAATTAAAATGAGAATGATAGCAGGTCTGCAGCAAAAGTGCGAGATACTGGCAGTCCTGCCAGGCACACACTCCTCAATGACACAGAGGATGGAGGAGTCCAGCTCAAACCTTTGTGGAGTGATATCGCAGGCTCTCTATGGAAGTTGTATCAAGGTACACAACTGAGTCCCTGCAGGCCCAGACAGCAGCCTTGCAAATTCTAAACGCCAACATGTCTACCGGCGTCCACATGCTGACATAGATTAGACATGGGCTTTCAAGGCGTCACTGATCTCCTCCAAGGAGGAGTGCCGCAGAGAGGCAGGAGTGATGTGCCGCTGGCCCAGGGGATGGAGGATGATGATAAGGGGGAGGAAAGTGCACACTCTTCTCAAAGCGTTTGCATGTTGCACCTGTTGCCCCCCCCTCAAGCAGCACCCACCATGCTGCCTCCTCTCCGCTGGTCCAGTCTGTCCCTGCACAAGTGCAGGTGGAGCAGTCGTTGGCAGGGCCCTCAGGCGCTCCAACACCCAGAGGTCATCGGCTGCGAGCACCTCAAAAGCCAGAGCAAGTAATAGAGCAGCCTGCCACTACCTCTGCTGAAGCCACAGGGACAGCACCAGGTAGAAGTGCCAGAGATGGGAAAACAAAAGCTTTATAGTTCATTAAGGGATGGATATTTTTTGATATTTGTTAATCCGATTTATTTTTTATGTCACATTAAATTTATTAATTCACTCCACATTCCCGTGTTCCCTGTTCTTGAATGGCGAGTACCAATTGTGTTTTTCATTTGTTTGGTGCTGAATGTGGAGAGATGAATTGACTGACACCAATTGCTGGATGTTGAACCAGTAGATGGTTGCTTATAGGATTGCTTGTGTGAGGTGGGGGGTGGGGGGATTTCATCATGACATTGTTCCAGTGTGAGTGACTAACTGAACCGTCGAGAAATCAGAGCATCCCTGGCATCTCGAGCAGCAATGTGATGGGCTACCCTTGCGTTGAGCACCCAATCTTCCTCTTCCTCCTCACCATTGGAATCTCATCAGATGAAGAGTGCTGAGCGGCTTGTTCCTGCTGCACTTCTAGTCCTCACTGCTGTGCTCTGCTGTGTGGCACACAGCACACCACAATTAACCTGGAGACCCTCGCTGGTGAGTACTGAAGGGCACCTCCAGACCTGTCCAGGTAGCTGAAGCGCAACTTCAGCATGTTCGATGGCTTGCTCGGTGACACATGGTTGGAGTTGTATCGCTCCTAGTGCTTATCGGTGGGGTTCCTCGGAGGTGTCATCACCCAGGTTTGAAGGGGGTATCCCTTGTTACCTAGCAGCTACCATTTAAGGCTGGTTCCAGGTCTGAACATGTTGGGGATGTTGGACTGCTGTAGTGTGAAAGTATCATGGCAGCTCCCAGGGAATCTTTTGCAGACCTGAATGAACCTTTTCTTGTGGTGGCACACCAGCTGCACATTGACAGAATGAAATCCCTTGCATTTAATGAACGCTCCTGGTTGGTCAATGGGTACTCTGATTGCCATGTGTGAGCAGTCGATGGCACTTTGCACCAGTGGGAAGCCAGTCAGAGATGTAAATCCCAGTGCCCGTTCATTCTGGCTATTGTCATCACAGGGGAAGTTTATATACCTGCCAGCCCTGGCAAACAATCCATCTGTCACCAGCCTTATGCATTTATGTGCAGCCAACTGCGACACCCAGTTGGCAGCCCAAAGGAACCAGAAGCAAAAAGATTGAGGGCGGTGGTAACTTTCACAGCCACTGGCAATGCGTGGCCACCAGGCCCAGCAGGCAGCAGGTCTTCTTGTATGAGGCTACAAATGTCTGTGACCACCTGATGTGACAATCTCAGCCTTCGGAAACACTACTCTTCCAAGCGGTCAAGGAAGCTGAGTCTCTTTCTGTAGACCCTGTTAGGCGGGTAGGGTGTTCTGCGAGCTTCTCCCTTCTGTTGCTCCCTTCACATCATGCCCTTGCTGCTATTGATCCTCATCCTCCTCCTCTTCTTCTTCAGTCCAATCGAGAGCAGTCAGAGCGCCACCCATCATGAGCTTCTCTGCGTGAGCACCTCCAAACTCTCCAAATAACTCTCTCACACCTAGTACTCTCACCAAACCGTGTCCCACAGGGAACTGCAAAAGGGCCTGTTAGTACTGAACTTTTATTGACTTCGGGCCTCCTGACCTTAAACCACCCCGACAAAGCACCGAGCAATCTCACCTCCATTTCCCTGGCACCTTTCCTGACCCCGGAAACTCGTGATGCACTAGTTAATTTCAATTTGGGCTCCCAATTGCTTTATAGGCCCAATTTAAATACATTAATAAGTGTCTCACCTCTCCATGGCTCGACACTTGAACGCCCCGATTTCCGCCACTGTAAAAATGGCAGCGGCCGTGTACTCAGTGGGTTGGGGTTGGGTTCCGCAAATTTCACCTACCCCTCTCCCGCCTGTTGTGGGTGGGGGGGAGGGGGGTGGTGGAGAGGGGGTTTAATATCGAGGCCAGTAAATTTGCCGACAATCTGAGAAGGAAGATAATTGAAAACCAATTGCTGAAGACATAGATCTGAATGGAACTAGTACCGTAGAAGTTTGAATGCTGTGAACTGTTACTGGATTAGAAAGGTGATAAGGAAGGAGCCTCTCCCACTAGCTATGCATGTCACAAAATTGCAGGTATGTTGCCTGAGATCGTCCATCCGTAAGTAAACTCAGCCACCTTATTTTCAATTAAAGTAACTTCGACAATATGTGCTGTGGTAATTTAACTATGAATATAATGGCGTACTATGTTGAACTGATACAGCTAGTGTTATTCTATGGTAATCTTAAACTGAACTTATGGTGTTATGATTACATTGATGGTGATATTACCTTGCTTATAGTAGTTAAATAAAAGTCAATTCTTTTTAACATGTCATTGTGCTTGTGTAGTGCATGATAACCTCAGAGTTAGAGAAGTGTTCAATGGCAGTTAAAGCAATGTTTACTATATTCACATAAGTAGCTAAAAGGAGATCATTCTTTAATTTTAATTTCTTGTTGGGTTTATGTTCAACTACTCAGAGCAAACTAAATCCAGCATCCCATGATAATGTAAATTCTGATACCACTTTTCCAATAATTAAAAAAGTCTGTTTGCCACAGTCAGATCATTTCCATTCATTCTTGGGCAAGCAGCAAAATAACATATGGTTCTAAGGGGAACTAGAAAACACTTTCAGTTCATATTGCTGTTTGATGAACACAAAGTGGTATTACCCACAGCTGTAGAGAAGTCCATGACCTGGAAGATCTTGCCTTGGCAAATTTTGTTTGATAACGCTCCTGTGAAGTACTTGGGCCGTTTTACTATGTTAAAGGTCCTATATAAATGCAGATTGTTGTTGTTCTTATCCCAAAAAGGGTTATGTGGAATCAGCATACTCTGCAATGGGTGGTAGAATGGAGTTTTGATCACCTATACTGTAGGGTTGCTGATCTCAGGTATGGCTCTATGAAGGGGCAATGGCATTGTGATTGGGTTCTGGTCAGTAAAGGAGTCTGATATAAATAGAATACTGAGTGACTTTGTCATGTATTCTGCTCTACTGTATGTTAGCTAAAGAATTAAAATGATAGGAATCAAAAAGATATAATTTTAAGTGTGAATTATTTTGATGTATGGATTGGGTCTAGTGATGTTACTGTGAACCATTTCTTATCACGGTGGTGTTTGTTCTCATATTGGATGCCTACTAAAGTGGAAAACTATTTAATGGTGATGACATAGTCACTTGTAACATAAAACAGAACACATGACCCATTCAAATCCATAGTAGTGGGAATGGAATGGATGGTGCATTAATATCCTCATAAACTTTTCTCTAATTGACATAAAAGTCAACTACAATTTTGTGCAGCTTTACAAATCAGCCCTAACATTCAGAGGGGCAGAATTTGCTTCCCACACAAACATTTCAAAATTGCTGAATTGAGGAAATACATTGGAGTACCCAACATTTTTATTTCTTAAACAAGAATAATCATAACATGCACTATGAAACAATGGAGCAGCCAGCTTATCTCATTTACAGGTTGTGGTCAGAAAGATGCAAGGGAGTTATTTAAGCTCTTGAAGCAATGTAGAGAAAACCGACAAAGGTGGAACGCTAATGTCAGAGAACTGAGTTATGAAGAAAGATTACAGAAATTTAGGACATTCAACCTTAAAAGGAAGAGATTGAGAGGCGATCTCATGTAAGATAGCAAACTGTATATGAAGTGTAAATCTGGAACGCTACTTCAAGTTCAATGTGACAACAGGACAAGGGTGGACAAGTTAAACTAGCAAGATCAAACTTCAGAATTGAAATCACAAAGTTCTAATTTACTCAAAAGAGTGATCAATATATGGAATGAACTTTTGGATAGGGTAGTGAAAACTCCCAGAATTGTTTAAGAAAAAGTTAGATTCTGTGATTGCGGAACCTAGGTTCTTTTTGAATGAATTCCCTCCCTTAACCTCTCCGCCTCTCTACCTCTCTCTCCTCCTTTAAAATTGCTTCTTAAAACCTACCTCCTTGACCAAGCTTTTGGTCACCTGTCCTAATATCTCTATGTGGCTCGGTGTCAAATTTTGTATGATAATGTTCCTGTGAAGTGCCTTGCGATGTATTATTACGCTATATAAGTACAAGTTGTTGTTGAATGAGCTAAAGTGGGCTGAATGGTCCTCCTCATCAGTATCTAGTTTGTGATCTTGACCATGTTATTAGCAGAATGAAGCATTAAATCCACAAGGCCATTTCAATCCCAATTACCGTCACTTTCATGAGTGAGTTGCGGATTTAGTGTGACTATTTCGTTCGATGACACCATATCAACACAGTGAGAATGTGTAGCAATAAAAAGACTTGTAAGAGAAAGATAGGTTAACATTAACTTTCATGAACAGTTACACCCTTAATGTTTAGAAACATAGAAACATAGAAAATAGGCACAGGAGTAGGCCATTTGGCCCTTCTAGCCTGCTCCGCCATTCAATATGATCATGGCTGATCCTCTATCTCAATACCATATTCCCGTTCTCTCCCCATACCCCTTGATGCCTTTTGTGTCTAGAAATCTATCTAGCTCCTTCTTAAATATCTTCAGTGACTTGGCCTCCACAGCCTCCTGTGGTAGAGAATTCCACAGGTTCACCACCCTCTGAGTGAAGAAATTTCTCCTCATCTCAGTCCTAAATGTCCTACCCCGTACCCTGAGACTGTGACCACTCATTCTGGACTCCCAGCCAGGGGAAACATCCTCCCTGCATCCAGTCTGTCCAGCCCTGTCAGAATTTTATATGTTTCAATGAGATCCCCTCTCATCCTTCTAAACTTGAGTGAATACAGGCCGATTCGACCCAATCTCTCCTCATATGACAGTCCTGCCATCCCAGGAATCAGTCTGGTGAACCTTCACTGCACTCCCTCTATGACAAGTATATCCTTTCTTAGGTAAGGAGACCAAAACTGCACACAATACTCCAGATGTGGTCTCACCAAGGCCCTGTATAACTGCAGTAAGACATCCTTGCTCCTGTACTCAATCCTCTTCCAATGAAGGCCAACATACCATTTGCCTTCCTAACTGCTTGCTGCACCTGCATGTTTGCTTTCAGTGACTGGTGTACAAGGACACCCGGGTCCCTTTGTACATCAACATTTCCCAATCTATCACCATTTAAATAATACTCTGCCTTTCTGTTTTTCCTTCCATAGTGGATAACTTCACATTTATCCACATCTGCCATGTATTTGCCCACTCACTCAACTTGTCTAAATCGCCTTGAAGCTTCTTTGCATCCTCCTCACAACTCACGATCCCACCTAGTTTTGTGTCGTCAGCAAACTTGGAAATATTACATTTGGTTCCCTCATCCAAATCAATGATATATATTGTGAATAGCTGGGCCCAAGCACTGATTCCTGCAGTACCCCACTAGTCACTGGCTGCCAACCCGAAAAAGACCCATTTATTCCTACTTTCTGTTTCCTGTCTGTTAACCAATTTTCAATCCATGCCAGTATATTACCACGAATCCCATGTGCTTTAATTTTGCACACTAACCTCTTATGTGGGACTTTATCAAAGGCCTTCTGAAAATCCAAATAAACCACATCCACTGGTTCTCCCTTATCTATTCTACCAGTTACATCCTCAAAAAACTCCAGTAGGTTTGTCAAACATGATTTCCCTTTCATAAATCCATGTTGACTTTGTCTAATCCCGTTGATATTTTCTAAGTGTTATCACATCCTTTATAATAGACTCTAGCATTTTCCCTACTACTGATGCTAGGCTAACCGGTCTGGAGTTCCCTGTTTTCTCTCTCCCTCCTTTTTTAAATAGTGGGGTTACATTTGCCACCCTCCAATCTGCAGGAACTGTTCCATAATCTATAGAATTTTGGAAGATTACAACTAATGCATCCACTATTTCCATGGCTACCACTTTTAGATGCAGATTATCAGGCCCTGGGGACTTATCGGCTTTCAGTCCCATTAATTTCTCCAGCACTATTTTTTTACTAATACTAATTTCCTTTAATTCCTCCTCCTCACTAGTCCCTTGGTTCCCTAGCATTTCTGGGAAGTTATTTGTGTCCTCTTCCATGAAGACAACAGACTATCTTTCAGACAGAAGACTATCTTTCTCTTTTAGACACTGACTTATCTGATATGCATTTCCAACAATTTTTGTTTTTATTTCATTTAGAATGTGTTGCTAAACTTGCTGTTGACAGTAATGGAGAAAGATACAGCACTACAACTACACACAGCAAGTTTTAAGTATGTGGACTGTAAGAGGGAGAAATTTATTCACTTGTTACATACAACTGGAGTCTTACCACAGAAGAATTTATGGAGCTTCTACCCACAAAGTATTTGTCCATTTCCTGCATTTCCTCCTTTGCTTAATCCAGTGTAACCACAGTTGTAGACATTCCTAGGATAATTCAGGTTTACCCTGTTAATGCTTTGTTAAAGACTACTTAAGGGTACTTTGTGTAAAATTATGCAGCCTTGGACATTCCATGTACATTGCACATAACACACAATAAAAGCTAGTGCTAGAGCAGATGGAGCTGGCAGAGTTGCACCAGGTAACAGTGCAGCCACACAACTGCTGACACAGTATTGTGTTGTGTGCATTACAGGGTGGGTGCAACACCCAGTGTTGCATTGAAAGAAGTCTTGCAGGGGGAAGAGGTAGACCACAAAGATCAGGGAGGGAAGCCTGAGGGTCAAAGAATGGCAGCGGGTGCATGACAACAGAGTTCGCTCCTTGTCCTCAAAGAAAATCAGTGCCTGAGGATGCTCTAGCTGAACAGGTGTCACTGGCCATTGTTTTCTGATACAACAGGACCTGCAGTACAGCCCACCATTTGCTCTACACTAACAAGTGGTTGCAAAAGTCACCATATCCCTTAACTTTTATGTTACAGCAGCATGCCGGCCACCTACATGAGATATTTCTTTGGTCAGCCAGTTTGTCATGCACTGCTGCAAACACTTGCATAGACATCAGCATCAAGTTGCAGTAGCAGGGCAGGCAGACACATTGGTCTAGATTTTTCACTCAGCCATTATTCCAGCAGAAATGTGATGGGGCAGGGATTCCACCGGAAGCAAGGATCCACCCTGGCTGAGTTTCTGGGGTTAGGGTCATAAGAATAACTTTGGTAGGTTCCCCAGCCTCTGTGGGGAGAATCTACTTTGAGAAGGTGCAGGGAATGGCTGTGGCAGGCCTCAGAGATCTTCCAAAGTTTAGCGTTACCAGGAGCCTCTGTGCTGCTTGAAGTAGTGTTTAAAAAAGTTTTTTCAGAGAAAACCTTGAGATCGATTTCATAGGCTTTCCATTCCTTTAAAATGTAAATGTTACTTCTGCCACCCATAGTAATCCAGGACGCTAAGAATAAACAGGCATCTCTTGCACCCACCATGTCACTGCCAATAGAAAATAAAAGAAAACTCCAGCAACAGTAGGAGAATTCATGAGAATTCGTGTGGAGGCAGAGGGCACGACTGAGGTACTGAATGAATACTTTGCATCTGTCTTCACAAAAGTAGAGGATTAAGTTAATGTCACAGTAGAGGAGGAGGGAGTAGAGATATCGGATAGGATAAAAATAGGTAGAAAGAAGGTACTAAATCACTCAAAGTTAACAAGTCACCCGGTCCAGATGGGATGCATTGAAGGTTGCTGAGGGAAGCAAGGGTGGAGATAGCAGAACCATGCCAAGGCGTGAATGACAGAAAATATGTAATTTGATGTATTCCCATCATTTGAATGCATAATTATGATAAGCCCTCCCATGTTTGGGTGAATGTATTATATACTTGATGTCACTGCCAATAGAAAATAAAAGAAAACTCCAGCAACAGTAGGAGAATTCATGAGAATTCGTGTGGAGGCAGAGGGCACGACTGAGGTACTGAATGAATACTTTGCATCTGTCTTCACAAAAGTAGAGGATTAAGTTAATGTCACAGTAGAGGAGGAGGGAGTAGAGATATCGGATAGGATAAAAATAGGTAGAAAGAAGGTACTAAATCACTCAAAGTTAACAAGTCACCCGGTCCAGATGGGATGCATTGAAGGTTGCTGAGGGAAGCAAGGGTGGAGATAGCAGAACCTCTGACCACAATCTTTTAATCCTCTTTGGATATGGGAGTGGTGCCAGAGGACTTGAGGATTGCAAATGTTACACCCCTATTCAAAATGGGGAGAGGATAAACCTGGTAATTACAGGCCAATCAGTCTAACGTCAGTGGTGGGAAAACTGCTAGAGACCATTGTCAAGGAAAAAATTAATTCTCACTTGGAGAAGCATCGGTTAATAAAGGACAGCCAGCATGGATTCGTTAAAAGCAAATTGTGTCTGACTATCCTGATTGAGTTCTTTGATGAAATAATAGGGAGGGCTGATGAAGGTAGTGCAATAGATGTATATATGGACATTTGATAAAGTACCACATAACACACATATTCAGAAAATAGAAGCACGTGGGATTAAAGGGACGGTGGTAACTTGGGTACGTAATTGGCTAAGGGATAGGAGGCAGAGAGTAGTGGTGAACTGATGTTTTTCTGACTGGAAAGAAATATGCAGTGAAGTCCCCCAGAGATTAGTATTAGGACCTTTGCTTTTCTCGTTATACATAAATGACCTGGACTTGGGTATAGGAAGCACAATTTCAAAGTTTACGGATGATACAAAACTCGGCAACATAGTAAATAATGAGGAAGATAGTAGCAGACATCAGGAGGACATAGACAGCCTGGAGAAATGGGCAGATACATGGCAGATGCAATTTAATGGGAATAAGTGTGAAGTGATGCACTTTGGGAGGAACAACATGGAGAGGCTGTATAATCTAAACGGTACTATTTTGGGGGGATATGAGCAGAGGGATTTGAGGGTGCATATTCACAAATCTTTGAAGGTGGCTGGGCAAATTGATAAGGCAGTTAAGAAAACGTATGGGATACTTGGCTTTGTAAATAGGGGCATTGAATACAAAAACAAAGAAGCCATGCTAAACCCTTACAAATCACTGGTTGGGCCTCAGCTGTAGTATTGTGTACAATTCTGGGCATCACACTAAGGAAGGGTGTGAAGGCCTTGGAGAGGGTACAGAGCAGGTTTTCCAGGATAATACCATGGATGAGAGACTTCAGTTATGTGGAGAGATTGGAGATTAGAGCAGAGTAGGTTAAGGGGAGACCGAATAGAGGTATTCAAAATTATGAGGGGTTTTGATGGAGCAAGTAGGGAGAATCTGTTTCCTCTGGCAAGTGGGTCAGTAACCAGAGGTCATAGATTTAAAATAATTGACAAAAGAATTAGAGGGGAAACGAGGAGATTTTTTTTCATACAGAGGTTTGTTAAGATCTGGAATGCGCTACCTGAAGCAGATTCCATAGGAACTTTCAAAAGGCATTTGGATATGTACTTGAAGAGGACTAATTTTCAGTGTTATGTGGAAAAAGCTGAGGTGTGGGACTAAATTGGACAGCTCATTCAAAGAGCCTGCACAGACACAACAGCCTGAATGGTCTCCTTCTGTGCTGTAAGATTCTATGATTCTATGAAATGCTTTTATTGCACTTGCTATCTGTCTGCCTCACATCATCACTGTAGAAGCCTTTCATATTGCCAGAATGCAGTGCAGGCACCTCCTCCATCTTGGCACCACTCAATGGAACAAATCTGCGTAATCGACACTCCTACCTTGTGGTGTATGCTCTATAGAGACAAGTGACTTCATTTAAAATTTAGCCCATGAGATCTGAATCCGGAAGCAATGCAAGGACCCTTAACTGTAGGGCAACCTCACTAGTGCATAGCCATTCAAGTTAGTTAAATACCCAACTTCTCTTACAAGGAGAAGAACAATGTGCATTGATTGCCAGTACCACAGTCTATTCTCAATGTAGAATTGCAGCATAGCCTCAGTGACATTATGGACAGTACAATACAACTTACTAGCTGCTTATATCTAAATTCATGATGTCAGTTCTTGTGCCTACAGATGTCTAGACATTTATTATTGTCACTTGAAATTTCCTGTCATGTCCTCAAGGGGCCCATCCTGACTCTTTACATTATTGTTCATCGTTTATTTTTGCCCTTTATTTGAACCATGCTTTTCGATAAATTCTTGATAACTGTACTCTTCATAAAGCTATTTAGCTATAACCTTTGTAGATTGCAACTTCCTATATGTCCTGTTCAACGAATGCTTATTAACCCTCGTTGCTTACTTTCTGCCAAGTCCATGTATTGGCTGTTCTGATACTTCATATTAATGTTCATAACTTAACCTCTCTGCTTTTCTTAAGATCAGACACCATTACCTGTCAGGACCAGTGGGTGCTCGACATCGGGTTGACCCCTCTTTATTTCTTCCCACTCCTGGCGTACACTTCGGCTCATTCACATCGTCCAATATAACCTGTAGGATCTCTTCCCCAAAACGTACATTTCTTTCATCCCCTTCTGCTCAATTAGCGCACACTAAAGTGTAGCTGCAGCTGGATTTACAAACTATGCACAGTTCATATCGATTAAGTGGCTCATCTGATGTTGACTAAGTGGTCCAACATCACTGTTGCAGGTGTGTTCTGGCCATGCATACATTTTCCGTCCGGTCAGACAGGAATCGCATGGTTCAAAATAATGAGATCTTGTCTGTTGCCATGGCGAACAGATAAAAACTGTTGCGCTTTAACATATTTTCCAGGTGCAAAGAAGAATTTTGCTCCTTAAATGTGTAACTGCTGCTTTAAAGATCCTGAACTTGGCAAATTTATGGCAGCAGCCAGAGACAAAAGCAATGCTTGTCATAAGGTTATCAGGCTGTATGATGAACTTGATAACATATTACGGTGCATAAGTTTTATCTCGCGCGCAATTTTTCAGAAGCTATTATAATAAAAAGGGCTCTTGATTCTAGGTCCAGGGAGCATTTGTTTGGTTAACCAGATTAATCAACCTGATTGCAATGTTAAACTTCTTTGCGAAATAGAACAGATGTTATCTATTTGCATTTCAAATTCTTTGAATACGAATATAATTTCCAGAAAAAGCTTTTGAAACAAGGCTGTGGTTAGGGATAGGTTTTAGACATGTTCCTTTTATAACATGGACAGGCACTTAAATGTGTACAGTTCTATTTGTGGGATTTCTTTTCACGATTTAGATGAAAAATTAAAGGTGTAAATCTATCTGATTTCGAAAGTCTCGACGTTGTTCATTTGAATTTTTATCACAAACAGTAAGAAACAATAATATAAATAAACGTCCTTGATTTATTCATATGCAAATCAGTTCTAATGACATTAATCCAACATTTTGCATTTATGCTGTCATAATAACGAACTGGAGATTCATAGTTTTCGACCCAATAAGCCTTTTCTAAGTTTAGAATATTTATTTTAGAAATTTGCAAGATTTAGTGCTTTTTATATTGCGAACTCTGCGATCGTATTGGAAAGCACAGGATGCCGTTGAAACTGAAATACCGTGCCTACCGTAGCATTTTTCAAAATATGCCATTGATCATGTGGATAATTTCGTTTCTTCGCTAATCCAATATTTCTTATACAGTTAGAAAATACGTTATCTAGTTTTCAATAAATACATATGTTGTTTCTCATACAGTGCGGCTTTTGGATATGTGACACTACTCTTGCATATTAAGAAGTACACTACTTTATCAGGCATGAGGGGTTATATGCATTGGTTACCCTTCCTCTGCCCCTTTACCAAAAACGCAGTGGACATCTGATCACAGACTCTTGTGGAACAGACAGTGATCATTCATTGCGTGTGTTTCATTCGGCTCCGAAAAACACAAAACCAAAACTGAACTACACGTTAGATCTGCTTGCAACTTAATAATACACAAGAAAGGTGAAATTGAGTAAAGCTAAACAATTTTGCTGAGTTTATTCTTTGCAATTGGGGGGTGGGTTGTAATTTAAACTTCATTGTCCGCTTTTGAACATTCACTACAAGACACATTTATCCACAGATAACACACTGATATTTTACAAGTTGTGTCATATTATTGCGTTATAAAAGATATTACCCCGATTACATTTACATGATGGAATTTTTGGTCCAGATCAAAACTTATATATAGCCTCAAAATGATGGTTAGAATCTATTTCGAAAATAAAACTTTTAAGTTTGTTTTGCTGTTGCTGTTCTTTCTTTCACATCTTAAACAAATATCAGAGGAACCAGTGAATGAGCGCCACTTGTAGATCGAAATAATTTAAAGGGAAAATGTCCAAGCGCTGGAAGACGTTTTAACTATTTGCTTTTAGTATATGTAGGTAGAGCATCCAGAAGCCGTTTTAAACTTGGAAAATGGACTTGAAACGAGGTACCCTTATCAATAACTTCATCGGCATCGCAAAACTGATCGGCACACAGTCATTTGTTAAAAAAAATACAAAATGGGGATGTTCTGGTTACTTTTAGCATTATTTAGTGAGCTTCCACCACCATTACCACCCTTTCCCAAGCCCCGCACCCCCTAGTCCAAACTGGCAGTTCGCCTCTAGACATTCACCTTAATAAGACACAGTTGCTGCATGCTTGTTTATTAACTTCACAGCGCTTAAACACCTTAGTATGTAAAACCTCTTTTACTGTGTCAGAAGAAACGCGGAGTCTCACTGTGTACCATATTGTGGGAGAGGCTATACAAGGGATTTCCTGCAGATGTGCTATTTACAGAAACACTTGTTTCTGTAATAAATTTATATCATTTTTCTGAGATGTTTTATATACTCTGAAGTAACGTTAGGAATCCTAAAACAGCTGGGATCAGCTTTCCGGTTTGAATCAGTTTTCCAGTAAAGGTGGTTGAAAGGTGGCTTTCAATTTAAAAAGGGGCGAGCCATGCGTTAGATATACATTCTGTGTTCATAACTAAACATCTTAATCTTGCATTTCACTTTAACACTAAATGTGTGGTATTTATAGGCACGCATTCATTTGTCACTTTGAACAGCTTCATCGCCGTCCACAGTCAGCAAATGCAGTAAGTTAAAGTACATTTTTCAGTTCCATTTAAGGCGGCAGCTCAGTTCACATTGTACTAGTTGCTCGAAGGTGCAATACCTGGAGATTTAAGATTACTTGTTGATTGAACTCATAGTATGACCTAATACCTGTCATTATCATAACTCCGTTAAAGCAAAGCTGATGAATTGTCAAACTGCGCGAATACTGTTTTCTGAAATGTATGTGGTTAGAATTTTAGGAAATTGGAGCTAAAATCGGGGTTTATGGCGATAAAAGATTAATTTTGCCTGAACACTGTTTCACGTTACAATGCTGCGTGTCATAACTGCAAGAATAATAAAATCATAATTAGCAAATTTTGTGCCATCATATATTGACCAACCCCAGTCCATCACCGGCATCTCCACATCATATTTAACAGGAATGATTTGCATAACTAATGATTGGCTTTGACTAGTTTAAAATGTGAGTGTACGCAGGACAGTAGATAGCATGTTCTTTCACATCTTTTGATAATGGACACTGTTCCCTATTGTTCCAGAGGCTCTTGGTCTATTATTTTTCCACAAAACAGTGTATGGACTCCAAAGGCAGTTAAAACCATAAGAGACTGCGTGGGCCCAAAAGACGTCAGCAAAACGTAAATAGCACATCTGCAGGAAATCCCTTGTATAGCCTCTCCCACAATATGGTACATAGTGAGACTCCGCGTTTCTTCTGACACAGTAAAATAAATTATAACGCGGTTAATTGCTTTATGTAGACACAGGCGATTTAAAAAAAAAACCAGGCGAGTGAATAATGCAACACCCTGCTGTCGATTTCTCTTTTATTATCAAAACTAAAGGATCCCTCGGGATTCGTTTTTTGTGAAGTCGGTACAAAAATCTGGGATCGAAAACGCATACCAGTGTTGGATTAAAGGACACTATTAAAAGGCTGTAGCTATGACAACTTTTGAAATTTTTAATAATTTTAACCATTTAAATCGAAAGCTATTATTCTTACATCGGTTGGGCCTGTACATCAAATGAAATCACTGGAGTCCATATTAAAAAAATCGAATTTCGTAACACTTTGAATAAAATGGGATCATTAACTTTGAAGTTCTCAGTGCACCCTTCTCAAACTGGCATATTGTGTGTTTGAGTGAACTCTAAAGCTTCGCGCCTGTCACAGTAGAGGACTTATTCAACGTTCACTAACAAAGCTTGAGCTTGAGGTTGGCTGCTAGGCTGCCAGCCCTGTGCTAATGTAGGTTGTGCGTAAATTGATGAGTCATGATGTTTAAGTATACCTGGACACACCTGTTTTCTCCCTCGCGTTCTATAATGAGGTGAGTTGTTTATATAAATATATATTTATTTATTTCCTGACTATTGTACGTGTTTGCCGCATTCTGTACATTGCACGATCTGATTACACTGCAGCACTTTCAGAAAAATCCATGCTTTCCAAAGGACTGAAAGGGGACGGAGAGTAAGTGGAGCAACCTTGCTGTTGCAAGCTTAAACGCCAGAATCTTACTCAGCGTCCCCTCTCTGACGCCTGGCATATATTTAAGAAATGCCTCATTCACGGACATTTATTTATAATTTTAGAATTTATTACTGAAAATTGATAAATGCAAATACAAATGCGCTTCGCTGCATCGACCTGTGTTTGCAGGTTTTTTGTGTGAATTGTACTGATTGAGGTGCTTGATATGATTTTGATTCCGGCAGCGGGCGTCTTCCTTTTGAACAGGCGTGGAGGGCGAAAACACTCGCTGTAGTGATCTAACCTGCGTTAAGGAACTTTATTAGAACATTTAAAAAAAAGTAAAACAAAAAAGCATGAAGCGCAGTTTTCTACCCATTATAAAATCTGGCTTTCCTTAACCCGTTAATGGAAAAGTATATTTTAAATAGACTGGGGAGGAAGGACACACAAAGTTAAAATTTAATTCAATTTGACACGAAAGCAAGGTTCAGTGCATCGTGCATTGATGGCGGACCCCAGGGATTCTACTTTGCGCCCTCCCCTCGTCACTTCTACCTCTTTGGTTGACTCGAACCCGCAGAAATTGTCCACACCCCGCCCCACCCCCTCCCCCTCCCCTCCCCTCCCGGGCAGCGAACAGGCGCTACTGAGCCAGCTCGTTATGTAGATGTTGTCCGCCTCTCAGTAGCAGCAGCCACTTCAACCTCAGCAGATCCGCCTTTCCAGTATCTTCCTCCTCCTTACCCACCAACAGCAACCTCACTGCCGGGAACGGCGCTGTTTTGGCGGCAGCACCAGTTCTCCTCTTCCCCGCCCCCGAGCGGAGCCAACCTCCGGCATCAACTCCCTCTTCGGAATTAAAGCGAGCGGGAAACGGAGTGAAGCGGAGCGCAGGGCAGAGCCGGGGCTCGCTCCTCCCGGATCCTCCACCACCGGCACCGAGCAGACATGGATGATAGATCCACCTCCTCCTCCTCGGTCTGCTTTCGGAGATTCGCCAACTCCTTCTTCAGCTGCAGTAGGTTTCCTCAGCCGCCTCTTGCCCTCCGTTTCTCTCGGTTTTACCTCAGTCTTTGGCCGATGCTTTGGGGAGTGAGTCCCGGTTACACCGGGGGTCCCGCCGGCCAAGGTTGACTGCTTGTTATAGAGGGGTGTGAGGTGATGGAGGGTGGGGGTTTATAGAGGGATGGGGGAGTGAAGGGGTGAGGGCGAGGGCCCCTGGGTGAGGGCGAGGGCCCCTGGGTGAGGGCGAGGGCCCCTGGGTGAGGGCGAGGGCCCCTGGGTGGTGGGGGGTGGCTGGTGACGGGGGAGCCGCCCTCAGTGGATACGGAGTTGAGGCGATACTGGGACGGATTCCTGTCCTACTTTCCGCGTGTCTTTGCCCCCGACCTGGGTCCACCTCAGACTTTCCTTCTCTCATTCAAGAGGGCACGGAGCCTGTGGTGAGGTGCCGGCCGGGCGGCAGTTCGATGCTAACGGCATCCCGTTGAGTTAAAATTCTCGCCCATTCATTGGGCTGGGATAGAGTGGAGCAGGTTTGGGATTTCTGCCACGCCGCAAAGTGCGGACAGGTGTTATGGAGTAACCCCTTTTATTAACAATATCCATCAAATGGCACCCACTGGATCAAATTCCTTCGTATTAAACATGCAAAGAGAGGGAGGGCAACGTGGGAGGAAGGGGGATTGTGTCCCCATCGGAGCGATGAGAGGAGAGTAAACGGGGGATGGAGGGTTGCCGGTGCCGGTGTCTGAGGCCAGGCCTCCAGCTGCTCCTCCCTCTCACTTTACTGTCACCAGCCGGAATTGGCGGGCTTTGGGCTTGGCTGCCCCTCCCCACTCAAACCTCTTGGTGGTCTGTCAGGCCCTAGGGAAATGGGGAGGAGTAGTACGCATCGACTGTATCTTCACGGTCCATTCAATGCAGTTGGAGCGAAAAATAAAAGTGGCAACGATGTAATATCAGAAATAAATATCGCAGCTTACAACCTCAGGGAATTTTTTTGGGTCTGCAGACTCAGCTAGGTAGTGCCCAAAAGCACCGAGTGTAGTTGAGTTTACTGACGGTTCAAAGGGATTGCTTTAGGTTTGGGTTGTCACAAATCCTTAATTTACCGAGTTTGATATCTAAACTAATAAGCTTAAAAAAAACTTTAGTAGTGAAAGCATCGCCTTTAAAATTAGTGAATTGAAATGTCAACATAACAGTATTTAATAGAGACCTGCATTTTCTCAATTTATTTCCAGTTTTCAGAGCTTCATATTTTGATGGAAGTCTCTTTTGAAAGGTCTGTGGTCCAGAAACGTTGATTGCTTATATCCTGTGAGAGTTCTTCCCGTGTGTTTTATATTTGCAATATTTTACTTTGGCAAAAAAAAGTCAAAATATAGACAATGCATGGTAGATTAACAATTACATCCTTTTAGTTTATAAAAGGGTTAAAGATTCTTTGTGGTGATAGCTTTTCTTTGCAGTGGTAGCATAATGCAACAAAGAAGTAGTAACAGGATTGGTATTAAGTGCTAAAAGAAGTCGTCTTCAACTGGAGACTAATATTTCAAGTATTTCTATGTTTCAATGTAGCACTTGTACAAAATTGAGTGGAGCCAGTTCCACAAGGGTTTTGAACTGCATACATGGGAATTTCTCTAGAGATGAGGCATTGACTCTTTGTTAGGGTACAAATGTCTATCAGTTCCTCGGCGGGATAACCATTCTTCTTGCGCGAACCTAGGCAATCGGTGTTGGTAGGCTATTGAACTTGTTGGGGGTGGGGATGAAAAAATACCTAGGCCAGAAAGACTCATCTGTATGACATTGAAAGTTTGCTCCAGTTTTATAAATTCTATCTACTGACAATTGTCATGGGCCCTGAAAGTATGCCATGGGATACTAGTGGGCAAATTAAACAAAGGTTAGTTTGTTTTAAAATAAATAGGTTAATTTTTTCATTAAAATTTTTCATGGTGCAATTTCAAGCCATGGTTTTGGGGAAGAAAAGAGCCAGGAAGAGAAGGTTGTCATTTTTGTCATGTGTGCATCATATTGGCAACATCTAATTTCAACACAAATTAAGCTGGTGCCCCAAAGCTTTCCCTTCAATGTCTCAGGGTTATTGATTGCTCTTAAAGTGTGCAAAATTTTAGTTTAAATGAATGGAACAATGTATTTCAGTTACATTTAAACGGTGACTGCCTTCATGAAAAATTGGCAAACTTTTTTTGTCCAAAAAGGGAGAAGTGCTGTGAGGTTTATTTTTGACGTGTTCATGCCATTGTGTATTTGCAAACAAAAGCTGTTTTAAGAGGGAGAATAACAGCGTGTCATTTTTGTCACAATTTTGCACGTATGTTTTTGAGTTTGAATGTGTATTTGCAAACAAAAACACATTCATGAAGATAATACCTCATGTCCAAGAGTATTTTTCAAACTTTTTCTTTGAGATTTTTTTAACAAACCCTTAGCTTGTTTGTTCCATTACTCTTCAGATTAGGTCTAGTTGAGTGATAAATGTGAAGGGTTTCCTTTCATGTGCCTCTCAACAATGTACTGCCTGGGAATTAGTTTAGGCTACAGGTGTGTAGGAATACATTGCCAAAATTCGTTTAGCCAGCCTACCCATAAAATTACAACCATGCATTAGGTAGCATGACTGAAACCATGTCTATATGTGTACAGCAACAAAGAAAATGACAGCTGAGAACTCAAGACTTCTTCAGAAAAGACCAGGGCATGTACCTCCCACCTCACTTGTAAAATAAGAGGGTTTTTTTTGAGTGGCAGGGGTGGAAACAATAAAAGTACTGAAACGGCCCTCATCAAAGTTACAAATGACATCCTATGTGACCCTGGTAAACTATCCCTCCTCATCCTTCTCAACCTGTCTGCAGCTTTTGACGTGGTTGACACATCAGCCTCCTCCAGCGCCTTTCCTCCATCGTCCAGCTGGGTGGGACTGTGCTCGCCTGGTTCCATTCTTATCTATCCAGTCGTAGCCAGAGAATCACGTGCAATGACTTCTCTTCCCGCTCCTGCACCATTACCTCTGGAATCCCCCCAAAGATCTATCCTTGGCCCTCTCCTATTTCTCATCTACAAGTTGCCCTTTGGCGACGTCATCTGAAAGCACGACGTTAGGTTCCACGTGTATGCTGACGACACCCAGCTTTATCTCACCACCACCTCCCTGTGTCTGATTTGTCACACTGCTTGTCTGTGCTGGATGAGAAAAAATTTGCTCCAACTAAATAATGGGAAGACCGAAGCCATTGTCTTTGGTCACCGCTACAAAATCCATTCTCTAGCCACTGACTCCATCCCTCTCCCTGGCCACAGTCTGAGGCTGAATCAGACCATTCGCAGCCTTGGCATCCTATTTGACCCTGAGATGAGCTTCCACTTCATATCCGCTCCATCACCAAGACTGCCTACTTCCACCTCCGTAACATCGCCCGTCTACTTCCCGCCTCAGCTCATCTGCTGCTGAAACTCTCATCCATGCCTTTGTTACCTCTAGACTTGACTATTCCATTGCTCTCCTGGCTGGCCTCCCATCTCCCACCCTCCATAAACTTGAGCCCGTATCTTAACTCACACCAAGTTCTCCCATCGCCTCTGTGCTCGCTGACCTATGTTGGCTCCCGTTCCAGGAACGCTTCCATTTTAAAATTCTCATCCTTGTTTCCAAATCCTCCATGGCCTCGCCCCTCCCTATCTCTGTAACCTCCTCCAGCCCTACAACCCTCTGAAATCTCTGCGCTGCTCCAATTCTTGCCTCTTACGCATCCCCGATTTTAATCGCTCTGCCATTGGCGGCCGTGCCTTCAGCTGCCTAGGCCCTAAGCAATGGAATTCCCTCCCTAAACCTCTCTGCCTCTGTACCCCTATCTCCTCCTTTAATAAGCTCCTTAAAACCTACCTCTTTGACCAAGCTTTTGGTCACCTGTCCTAATACCTCCTTATGTGGCTCGGTGTCAAATTTTGTTTGATAATCGCATCTGTGAAGCACCTTGGGACATTTTACTACATTAAAGGCACGATATAAATGCAAGTTGTTGTTAATTGTTTATAGCTTTAAAAAGCCAGCTTGGTCACTGTTAACTAAAGGCACTTGGTTAAGTTTTAATGTGCAACTCCTTAGAATCATAGAAAGTTACGGCACGGAAGGAGGCCAATAGGCCCATCATGTCCGTGCCGTCCGAAAAAGAGCTATCCAGCTTAATACCACTTTCCAACACTTGGTCCGTAGCCCTGTAGATTACCGCACTTCAAGTGCACATCCAAGTACTTTTTAAATGAGTTGAGAGTTTCTGCCTCTACCCCCTTTCAGGCAGTGAGTTCCAGACCCCCACCACCCTCTGGGTGAAAAAAAATTCTCCTCAACTCCCCTCTAACCCTTCTACCAATTATTTTAAATCTATGCCTCCTGGCACTGACCCCTCTGCTAAGGAAAGTAGGTCCTCTCTATCCACTCTTTCTAGTCCCATCATCATTTTATACACATAGGAACATAGGAACAGGAGTAGGCCATTCAGCCCCTCGTGCCTGCTCCGCCATTTGATAAGATCATGGCTGATCTGTGATCTAACTCCATATACCTGCCTTTGGCCCATATCCCTTAATACCTTTGGTTGCCAAAAAGCTATCTATCTCAGATTTAAATTTAGCAATTGAGCTAGTATCAGTTGCCGTTTGCAGAAGAGAGTTCCAAACTTCTACCACCCTTTGTGTGTAGAAATGTTTTCTAATCTCGCTCCTGAAAGGTCAGGCTCTAATTTTTAGACTGTGCCCCCTACTCCTAAAATCCCCAACCAGCGGAAATAGTTTCTCTCTATCCACCCTATCTGTTCCCCATAATATCTTATAAACCTCGATCAGATCACCCCTTAACCTTCGAAACTCCAGAGAATACAACCCCAATTTGTGTAATCTCTCCTCGTAACTTAACCCTTGAAGTCCAGGTATCATTCTAGTAAACCTACGCTGCACTCCCTCCAAGGCCAATATGTCCTTCCGAAGGTGCGGTGCCCAGAACTGCTCACAATACTCCAGGTGCGGTCTAACCAGGGTTTTGTATAGCTGCAGCATAACTTCTGCCCCCTTGTACTCTAGTCCTCTGGATATAAAGGCCAGCATTCCATTAGCCTTCTTAATTATTTTCTGCACCTGTTCATGACACTTCAATGATCTATGTACCTGAACCCCCAAGTCCCTTTGGACATCCACTGTTTTTAACTTTTTACCATTTAGAAAGTACCTTGTTCTATCCTTTTTTGATCCAAAGTGGATGACCTCACATTTGTCTACATTGAATTCCATTTGCCACAGTTTTGCCTATTCACCTAATCTATCAACATCACTTTGTAATTTTATGTTTTCATCTACACTGCTTACAATGCCACCAATCTTTGTGTCATTGGCAAACTTAGATATGAGACTCAATTAAATTTTCCCTCAGCCTCCTTTGTTCCAAAGAAAACAACCCCAGCCTATCCAATCTTTTCTCATAGCTAAAATTCTCTTTCCCGTACAATTGGGAATATTTGTGTGTACTGCAAATTTTGGCAAACGTGAGAGCTGCTTTGTGGCTTTGCCGATCATAATCTGTGACAGAGCAGTGGTTGAATAAGGGTCGCTGGAGCCTTTTTACTGTCGTTGCAATATATCTTATACAAGACTACTTTTACAATTAGTTGCATTTTGTGAAGAGATTTTGGAGATTGCTGTGTGAAAGAACACAATTTGTGATGAATTAAACCATGGCTCAAACCCAGGATTTCTGGAGGAATTTTAGGTTGTATTTACATTACATCTGTCATGTCGGTGCCAAGTGGTTTTGTTGCAGTGCGGATGTGGAATCTCATTTGACTCCCCTCGTCCGGGCATTTACACCTGGTTACAGTGCTGAAACTTAGTGATAGTACAAAGCTAAAACCACTTTGCATTAGTGGTAAACTCATAATGTTAATGACTATTAACTCAGTGTGTAATCACTATTAACTCATAGTGTTAATGACTAGTGTAATGCACACTTACTGGTTTCAACATTTCCCCCAATTCAAAACCGAGAACCTGAGCGTTTCAATATAACAGCAAAACCCTGGATAATTTCCTAGAAATTGACTAATTCTGGCAGTTATAGTCCATACAAAATGTATTAGAGATTAATAACTACTATATACTAGGATAAAATTTTACTTTCCTCTTTTAAAGGTGTTGACCCACAATGGGGACTAGCTCCATGGCCACTGTCTACCCCTCAGTATCATGACTAAATGCTCATACTTTGTATTTGAGCCTAGATAGAATGTGTTGGCAGCCAATTCATTGTAGAGACATCACAACTGAGCCCATCCTGTTCTCACCTAACTGCACAAGTGTAAGGAATCTTACAACACCAGGTTATAGTCCAACAATTTTATTTTAAAATCACAAGCTTTCGGAGATTATCCCCTTCGTCAGGTGAGTGAGTGAAAAGTTCTCAAATCGCATATCTTATATTAGGCTGGAACACCATCACACCAATCAAAAGGTGTCGTTGGTGTTCAGACAGGTTAGCCACGGAAAACAGTAGGTCCCAGTATGCTGAATACACATTGTGTCAAATTACACAGACAGAAAGAGACCCAAAAGGCAGAGAGAGAATATTAAAAACAGATAACTTTTTTTTCCCCTTGCTGGTGGGATTACGTGTAGCGTAACATGAACCCAAGATCCCGGTTGAGGCCGTCCTCATGGGTGCGGGTCTGCCTTTTGGGTCTCTTTCCCTCTGTCTGTGTAATTTGACACTGTGTATTCAGCATACTGGGACCTACTGTTTTCCGTGGCTAACCTATCTGAACACCAACGACACCTTTTGATTAGTGTGATGGTGTCCCAGCCTAATATAAGATATGCGATTTGAGAACCTCTTATTCACTCACTCACCTGATGAAGGGGATAATCTCCGAAAGCTTGTGATTTTAAAATAAAATTGTTGGACTATAACCTGGTGTTGTAAGATTCCTTACATTTGTCCACCCCAGTCCATCACCGGCATCTCCACATCATAACTGCACAATTTCCAGCAGAGGTCACTAGATGGTAATCAGGAACAGAAGTCGTGGGCATTTTTTTCCTTCCCAAGCCTGAAAACACTGAAGTGAATTGAAGTATCCTCTGTGGTTAGCCTGGTTTAAGTAGATTAAAGATTGAATGTGGCACCTTCCTAGTCAGTGGGGTATGGTGCCACAATGTATTTTGCATTCGCCCACTGAGCCTTCAGGGCAACTCTTGATGATGAAGTTTGTACAGCTAAAGTACTGAACTACAAAATATTTCCTGATTATCCTTATCACTTTGGATTTATGTCTAGATTTATATCACAATTTGTATGACGTCCTCATTGAGAGATTCAGTAGAATTTCTGCTCTGAAATATTGAGGTGTTCCTAAAACTACTGTGTTTCTGTATATCCTGTTGCATTGAATTGTTTTGTGCAGATTGATTCAGGATGGATGTGATTGGGGAGGGCATACAGCTGAAGTCCGACCAAGTAACACATGAACGACTAGAGGACCACACTTGCCTTGAACTATAGTAAATTGCAGCACATAAACCAAGGAGGTCACAAGGCAGTATATTTTGCATGTACTGGAGAATGAGTGCGTTAGTGTCTGAGTCATAAGTAAACAATTTTACAACACCAAGTTATAGTCCAGCAATTTTATTTTAAATTCACAAGCTTTCGGAGGCTTCCTCCTTCCTCAGGTGAACGAAATGAAATCCTTCATTCGTTCACCTGAGGAAGGAGGAAGCCTCCGAAAGCTTGTGAATTTAAAATAAAATTGCTGGACTATAACTTGGTGTTGTAAAATTGTTTACAATTGTCAACCCCAGTCCATCACCGGCATCTCCACATCATGAGTCATAAGTAGTTTCTTTTCATTGATTCACTATTGGCCAAACATATTCTTCCGAATGTGAAGTGCCCTTCATCTTTTATTTAATGCAAAACTACCACATTTTTGATAAATGATTATTTTAATGGTGTTTGTACTAAGTGGTACTGTAGCTCATCAAAGGTGAATGGAAGAATGGTGATCAAACATTCGTTTGGCATGCTGACCAAGGGGAGCATCACAGTCAAGGCTGATCCCATCCTCTTCCCTCCCACCTCCATGTGTACACACAAGAAATTACAGCAGGTATCCATGGAATAGTGCTCTGGAGCAGGGATCCTGACCAATTTCCTCCTCTTGAACCAAGGTACTGAAGTTAATTGTCGTCCTGAAATCAGCTAACAGTGCACAGTGTGCGGACCTTCCTGGTTTGTTTGGCCTGTCTACTCACTGGCTCAATTGTTAAGCTATTGGGGGAAGCTCTTTGATCATTTTTCAAAACACATTTTGTGGTAGGGTAGCAATAGAAAATGTATGTCATCCAACCAACAAAATCTTATCAAGAGTTTGAGAAGACTAGTTTTTGCAGTTAACAAATAATTCTCAATTGTGGTTGTTTGGCTGTTAATCTGTAATAAGTATCAGTTGTTTTCTAGTAATTAGGAGTGGATTATCACTCAGTAAATGTGCGGTGATAGAGGATCATCAACCCCACAATTTAATAGTACATTGCACAGTCTATTGATATTCATTATGATACCTACCAGTAGTAAAGAAAGAGGCAAGATGCCATAAGCTATCTCCAGAAACTCTACAATATATATGCCACTAATAGTGTGAGAAGCAGTAAATTGTGCACAATTCTGGTCTACATATTATAAAAAGGATATAGAGGCACTGGAGAAGGTGCAAAAAAGATTTACTAGGATGATACCAGAACTGAGAGATCATACCTATCAGGAAAGATTGAACAGGCAGGAGGTCTTTTCTCTAGAAAAAAGACTGAGGGATACTGATAGTTATTAAAGATTTTGAAAGGGTTTGATGGGGTAGACGTAGAGAAGATGTCTCCACTTGCAGGGGAGGCCAGGACTAGGGGCCATAAATATAAGAAACGCTGTTCCACGAGTGTATCTAAAATATTCGCTAATAAATCCAATAGGAAATTCAGAAGAAACTTCTTTACCCAGAGAGTGATTAGAATGTGGAACTTGCTATCACAGGGAGTAGTTGAGGCGACTAGTATAGATGCATTTAAGGGAAAGCTAGATAAACACATGAGGGAGAAAGGAATACAAGGACATATTGATGGGGTTAGATGAAGAAGGGTGGGAGGAGGCTCGTGTGGAGCATAAACACTGGCATGGACCTGTTGGGCCGAATGGCCAGTTTCTGTGCTGTGTATTCTTTGTAATCTATGTAATAAAAATGGATATCTAGGACATTAAATGGTTTTTTTTGTGAGACATCAAATTCGAGTTCAAATTTACTCACCCTGAATTTCTAGCAGTAGAAATTCCAGTTGTCTCAGCTCTATATAATTACCCCAATCTAGAATGGACATAAAATCTTATTGACAATTTGTACATGAATCATTGTGGCTGGATATTTAGAATGTATTATTTTCCACGTTTCATGGTTTGCAGAACTGAGTGCTCCAAACTGCAGATGTTAGTTTGATCAATATGGTGTTCATCTATGGATTGAATTGTGACACAAAACCATTAAATGATCAAATGTAGTTTGTTTAACTTTTACAATCTAAATAGTTCAAATTTTGCTTTTTCAAAAAATGATTTAGGGTTTGTTGTGAGAACTAAGATATCAAGCTTTAATATATTAAAAATGGTACATCTAGAGCACGCAGTTATCACACTCCGGACTATGCACAAAATGCTGGGTGCTTTTGATTTGCAGCCTAAAACCGGTGAGTACATGTCAAAGTTCCCAGACCAAGTAATTAAATGCCAAACAACCAGAGACTGGTTTGTTAATAATTTGACTTCTGAAATTAAAGGAAGATTTAGCAGAATAGTACATTCTGCATTACATGGTACATTGCACTTATAAAATAGAACAGTGAATTATCCAACTTGTCTTTGTAACGTCATGGGAGGTGCACCAGCATTATTGTTTTTTTTAAAAAGTAATATATGCACGCACTTCCTGTCCATCACATTTCAGATGTCTGTCACACATGGCCTATTGCAAATTTTTGTTTCACTGAAATATAAAGAAACAATTTGCAATGTACAGAAAAAAAACTTCCCAGGAACAGAAAATACCAGAACTGCAATTGTCTGCACGCCCTCCAGTGGCCTTCCCATGGACAAAGCCAGTGTTCTGATCTCCAGCCTGAATAGTGATTAATCTTAGAATGAATTTGCTCAGTGTTAACATAAAATTAGACTTCATAGCTTTAAAAGGCCACAACTACACTTGAGCAGCAGAATATATGAGAAAGAAACTGGTTTTAAAAAATAATTTTAAATGGAACTAATATTTTGTAACTTGTTTTTTGATGTAAGGGGACTGGATTATTTTGAGCTGTTTCACTACTGACTTTGTTTGTGGATTTCCCTTGTTGCTTTTTAAAAATTCTGTAGTTGGGAAATGATTGTTCTACTATATTAGTGAAACTTTATGCATTCCAAGTTCTCGACACTGTCTGCTCAAGCACCATTTGTTGACAACCAGAGTAAATTTGTGATGTGGAAGAAACTTTGTAATATTTCTTTTTGTTCTGTTTACTAGATATAACAAAATGATGCAAATGGAGATAAATTTTCATGAAATTCACCCTGGTAGTTGCAGGGAGAAATTGAACTGTTGTGCCAAAGGACAAAAGATTTCTCTTACACTGTTGTCTGTGGCTATCTTGTGGCAGTACAATTCAGGAGTTGTACCGAGAAGTAAGATTCCTGTCCATTAAAGTAGGAAGAGTGAAAATCCTCTAGTAGTTGGAGGTTTCAAACTTGTTTGCAGGCCACGGTATAAGTCTGGTCTCCTGGAGTTTGAATATATAGCAGGGAATGCTCAATACTTACAATCAGCAATAAAGAATATTGAGAATGTTGCTTCACTTTTTATATCAATAGCCTCTTGTGTTCAGCAAAAGTTTCTTCTCTAAGAATACCAAGTCAAGGAGCTGAATATCTGCAACTGAATTGAGTTTGCAACTGCATAAGGGTAGAGATGAGTGAGCAACCTCAAAGACCACCTCCTTCAATGGACTTAATTGATTTGTCCCTTTCTGCCCTGAAGCCATCACACTCTTTGTCTGCCTATTGTGCAATTGTCTACATCTGCTTGCAGTGATTCATTGATGCTTCATCTTTTTGATGAGAATTAATCATTGTGTGTCTGGAGGGGTGAAGCTGTGTCACTTTTGATGAAATCTACCAGGGAATGATAATGTGATATTGTAACACAGATGACATCACTGCCCACTCCTCTATTTACGGACCTAAGGAGTTTTACAAGGTATATCCCCTTTTTGAGGTAGTCATCCCAAGTCGTATGTATTAATCTGAGACATAAGATTTTTAACATGTTGATATGTTTGGGCGATATGTGCTAAATAATATTAACCTTCAGATTCTCATAAGGGTACAATATTTTTGGTAATTGATTCATATGGTAATTATGTTCTGCCTATATTCTGAGAAAGGTTCTTCAACTTTTTGCTCATTATAATATATAACAGTTTGCTTTGGTTGAGAGAACAATGGGACTCAAAATGCCTTGAATGACTACAGTTTTAAAAAAAAGTTTTAGAAAGGGGAGTTAAAACAAACAATGCAATATAGCTGCAGAAGGTAGCCATTTCAAGGAGGTTTTTTGAAGTTCTTTGTCCTGAAAACACAATAAATCAATGAAAGGCAGAAGAACTTGTAATAAACAATACAGAAGCAATGTCCTTCAGTGCAAACTAATGCAAAACCAGCCCTTTGACATAAAAATTAAATCAAAAATTTTGCAAAATTCAACATTGATTCAAAAAATAAGAATTTTACAACACAACTGATTTTTCTTAATCAGAAATGTTCACAAAAGTACTTAGGGCAATGATAGGAAACTTAACAATTAAATTAGTCTGGTCTAAATTACAGTGAAGTAACTAGTTAGCTGAAGATTTTTTCTTCATGTTTTAGTGTAGTAGGTATATCCATTTTTGTTTGGTCAAATCTGAGGGTCAAGTTTGTGAACTATCACCTATATCAATCAAAGTACTTGGGGTTGCTTTAAAAGTGGGACTGTCAGAACAACAAAACATTCTAATAAAACCTAATGCTTGTTAGGAAAAGGTAGAAGTTATCTTTTTTTGTGCACTTATAGATTTAATTGTACATTTTTTAAAAAGGCTTAGGACTGGGACAGGAGGGACATCGTAGTTACATTAATCCTTTGAATTGGTGTGTTCTGGCCTACAGCTTCATGCAAATCATCTCATGGAACATCATGTTCTGTGCATTAAATCTTATGCCATTGATGTTGTAAACTGTTGGAGATATAGTAGCTTAGTTGTTCCCAGTTTAGTTCGAGTACAGAATTGTTTCATAGTATTGCTGATAACTATTAATGGAAACCACATGGTTTAACAAGGCATTGTGACCTTTACAAATAAGCAGTAATGTGCATGGATGTAGCCTCTACTTTATATGGGACAATATTGAAACTATTTCAACTTTTGATTCTGTGGCTAAAACTAGATTTGAAATTTGGGAACTATCTTAACATCTGTCCCATCCTCCAAAAAAGTCCTGGATTTTGTACCATTATGGTACCATTTTCTCCAATTGTTTCTCTCATTTTGACACTCTTTTAGGTGACTAAAACTAGAATAGGCAGACCAAAATGGAGTTGTTTATTTTTTGTAAATTAGATCACTACAATCTGGTTTAAATTTTTAGTATGATATATTATGACCTAATGTATAATGTGAGGATATTGTAACCTGTACAAGGCATACAATCTTCCTAACTGTAGGTTATTATTCTCTAATGTTGCAGTCAGTTTTTAATATGTTTCTGTGAATGCCATTCTTCACCGCTGTGAGCTGTCGTTTTACCACTGAAACTCAAAAAAGTGTAAAATCACAGTGTTCTGAAAATGACCTCTGCTTTTGTCGCACACGTGTTGTTTCCTGCCACTTTCCAAGCAGTTATATAATTTTTTTCTTTTAAATTAATTGATGTGATAATCACAGTGGAGAGGAGGAGAAGCTAAGTAGACTTGTTAACTACTGTCACTAAACAAGTCCCCCGGTTTTAAACACAGGACCATGGATCAAAACATTGTCTACCCAAAGTAATGATATTAACAAATTGTTTGCTGTGTATAAATAATAACAAGCATCCAGTAATAATTACAAGACTGTAATCTAATCTGTTTTTTAAATAATGGATATAAACCACTCTGATGTTCTCTTTATAAGGTCATCTGCACAATGTGATGTGATTACAGCCATGTCACAACTTCCTGCACTCAGCCCTGGCTGAATTATTTTTTTGCCCCTGCTTCCCTAGGCCAGGGATATTGAAATGAATGGTAGTCCCTCCACTCCTGCCTTGACTTAGATGATTTATTAAAGCTGGGCCCTTGTTCAGAGCACATCCCATGATGTATTTAACCACTGAGCAATCAGGGTCAATGTCAATTTTAATACAAAAGCTTTATGGAATTCACCAATTTTGAACCAAGAAAATTCTTTCTATTAATTCAAATGTATAAGTTCCCTGATGGCGTAATGAGTAAATGCACTGTGTCTTGCAGTATTAAACTATATAGACAAAAAGGCTTTAGATTGTATTTCTGGTCTACTGAGTTGGCTAATCTAAGTCGAGGTGCTACAATTCAGTGCTTTTAGATTAGGGAGGGTGACAATCATTAGGGTTCCTGTTCCTAATTGCTATCCACTGACTTCATCCAGAAAGTGCACATGTATGGGTCTTGGCTGAAGACAGAATTGGGCTTGACTGTGATGACGTCCACATCTGAATACCATAGCAATACTCAGTTACTATTTTTGCACATGAAGAATGGTCACTTGATTGAGGTACAAGAAGGCCGTGGACATTCATGCACTGCACCCTTACAAGGGTCAGCACCTTCATTAAGGAAGGGGAGAAAATTAGAACAAAAAAAGGCTTTGAATGGGAAAGTGAGATTTAACTTGTACACTAAAGAAAGCGGAAGATGTAAAACAATGCACACTTCAAAATACTGCAACTCATGTTAGAAGAGCAGTAATGTGATTGAAGGTGTTCAGAAATGAGCAATTAGATTGATTTGGGGAATTGGAGCTTTAAGCTACGAAGAGTGACTCAAAGAATTTAACTGGTTTTCATTGGAGAAAGAAAAATGAGTTAGGCCTTCAAAATAATGAAGGATGCAGGTGAAACTTAAGTTGTGAGCGTAGAACCAGATGACACACATACAAAACTAGCAAGCTTCAAGCAATGACCAGAGATGTGAATAATTATTTTTTTCCCCTCCTCTTCCCTCCCAAACCATCACTACTCTCAGAATTGGGGCAAGAGACTCCTAGGAAAAGCCACGACACAGAAATTCATAGAAGTTGCAATACGGAAACAGGCCATTCGGTCCAACCAGTTTGTGTCGACGTTTACCCTCCATGTGAGCAAATCACTTTACTCGCATTTACCCACCCAATCCCATATCCCTTTAACCCTATTTCCCTCATCCACCTGTTCAATCTAATCTTGAATGTTAACGTAGGTTTTGCCTCAGCCATAAAGTCCTGGGAGTGAATTCCACAATCTCACAACTCCCTGTAAAGACGTTTCTCCTGCTCTCTGTTCTAAATTGCCTAGATTTAATCTTGTATCTATGGCCCCTCGTTCTTGAACCATAATCTGCATTATTTGAAACAAAATTATTTTTCAAGTCTTTCTTATTTATATTCCCTCTTCCACCCCGCCCCCCCCCCCCCCCCCCACGCCCGGCATCATCCTAGTGAATCTGCGTTGTACGCTCTCTAAAGCCTCAATATCCTTCCTACAATGAGGAGCCCAATACTGCACATAGTATTCTCTAACTGAGGTCTTATTAAGGTTTTATATGGACTCATCATTACCTCTTGGCTTCAATATTCTGCACCTTTGTGATAAAATAGAAACCCATTAGCCTTTTTTACAGCCTTATTGCGTGAGGTGCTGCCTTTAATGTCCCGTGAACCTGTCCTCCCAAGATCTCACTGCTTTTCCACTGCACCGAGCCTACTTCCATTCAGACTGTAATTACTGCTGTTTTTTAAATCAAAAAGAGTAGCATCACACATTGACATTGAATTCCATTTGACACTTTTTACCCCATTCCCCCATCTTATCAATATCCCTTTGCAGCTTCTTTGATCTTCTTAAAAAAAAATTAACTATACCTCCTATTTTGGTGTCATCTGCAAATTTCCACACCACTCCTGCTAGAGTTATACCCAAAGCACTGATATATACAGTGGAATGATCCCAAAACTGAACCACTCTGGAAAAACTGCCCTTACTTTATACTCTGTTTTCTCCCTTCTAACCAATTTTAATTCAGTTTGTTATTTCCCCTTAATTCCATACCCCTTAATCCTCTCTAGTAATCTCCCATGTGATATCAAAGGGTTTGCTGATGTCCACGTACACGACATCCGCTGCACTTCTCCCATCTACCATATCTGTAACCACCTCAAAGAATTCTGTGATGTTTGTCAAGAACAGTTGCCCCCATTGAAACCCATGCTGGCTAGTTCTAACTTCTTTATCTAGATATGTGGTAATTTCTTCCTTATTAAAACTCATTTAAAAAAAAAAATCCTACTACAGTTGTTAATTTAACTGGCCTGTAATTACCTGATTTAGGTCTGTCTCCCTTTTTAGAAATGGGTACTACACGATGCACTCTCCAGTCATCTGGTACATATTCACACACAAAAGAGCCCTGAAATATTTTTAGGGCCTTGATAATTTCCTCTCTCACCTCAAGATCTGAAGATGTATCCCATCAGGCCCTGACCTTTGTCTTCCTTTAGCTTAACCATTAATGCCGTGTAATTGAATATTTCTTAAAAAGAACTGGATAAGTATCTGATTATGGATGGGGTTGAAGATTATAAGGATAAGTATGGGCAGAAATGATCAAATAATCCATGGAACACAATGGTTCTGTGCCGATTTGAATCAAAGATAAATTACCTTTGGAAAGCAACCAGTCAGGTTTGAATGGTGAGATGTGGTGAAAGAGGTGCTGGAACTCGGTAGAACTTTCTCTCAGGAAATCATAATGGATGGGACTTGTAAACTGTCCAAGGGTACAGTAGATTGTATTTGATTTCAGAAAAAAAGCAGGCTTAATGGCCAGCTGGTCTTTTCTCATTCCATACTTTGTTCTAGTTAATAGTGCTTCGAATTATTCTACTGTTATGATCGCATTTTCCAAACAACTATTCCTTAAAGATATATCTGCACAGTTGCTGCAAAAATAACTTTTGATACATGAGCTACAAACTTTGCCGTGGCCAACATCTTTTAAATATCTAGTACATTTTGGTGAAGATTCAGACAGTAGATACATGGGAACCTTGACTATCTGCCAAAAAGGAGAAACCCATCCCTTCTCTCCCCATCCCTGCCGCAGATAATGGAAATTGGTGGATAATTGACAGTACACCTGTACTTAGTTTGACAGTGAGCTTTTAGATTCGGAATGGTCCATTTACCTCAACAACAACAATTTGCATTTGTTTATTAGCACCTTTTTAACTTTTTAAAAATAAAGTCCATTGAAGTGTGCAGGATAACGGTTGTTGAGTCAGGAAAGCAGCGATTAGGAGAAATGATCTGAAGAGATTTATGGAGGGAGTTGTGGAGTGTGGGCCTAGCAACTGAAGTCTCTCACCAGTGATGGAACAAGGGGAGGGTGCAATTTGGAGTCTGAGGAACAGAGTTTTCAGTGGGGAGAGAGGGGCAGATTGGGCTGGAGGAGATTAGAGGTAGGGTGGAACGAGCTGTGGAGAGATTTAAAGACAAGGATGTGGATTTAATTTTAAGGCATCTGTGGGGCAGGGAATCATATAGGTCAGTAAGGATAGGGGTGATGGATGAGAGGGACTTACTGTGGGATTGGATATATGCAGCAGAATTTTGGACAAATTAGAATTTATGGAGGCTGGGAGCTTGAATTAGTCGAATCAGGAAGTGACAAAGGCATGAACAAAGGTTTCAGCAATGAAGCAGCAGAGATGGCCAGTGTCGTGGAGGTGGAAGTAAGCAGTCTTTCTAGAATTTGAAACTCAGCTCAAAGTTAAACAGGACAACTAGCTTTTGAACAGTCTGGCTCAACCCGAGACTGGGGATGGAATTTGTGACAGAGTGGAGTTTGTGGCGGGGGTTGAAGATGGTTGCTTTCGACTCCTTGATGTGGAGCTGGAGAAATTATAACTTATCCGAGACTGGATAGCACAATTCAGTCTGCAAGCACAGTGGCAGTCGAGGGGTCAAGAAAGGTGGTGAACTAGAGTTCAGAGTCATCAGATTCATGTGGAAGACATCGTCAAGGAAAAGCATGTAGATGAAGAGAAGGGTGCCAAGGATAAATCCTGGAAACTGCAGAGATAATTGTGCAGAGGAGAGAAATGAAGCCATTGCTAGATATGCTCTGGCTATATTCAGGTAGGTAGGGATTAGATTGTTTAATACAGTTTCCAGCATATGCGGGAGAGGTCCCATGTTTTCTCATTTTAAAAGTGAAAGAGTTGTGTGTACATAATGCCTTATGCCTCACACACAATGAATTACTTTGTAGTACAGTGACTGTTCTCGTGTAGGTAAATATTTCAGCCATTTTAGGTACAGAAGTAAGATGATTGACTGGTTAATATTGGTGTTAATTGAGGGAGGAATGTTGGCCAAGACACTGGGAGAGCACTTACTCTTTAGATAGTGCCGTGGGATCTTTAACATGCACCTGCATCTCTGAAAAAGACAGTCACCTCATTTGAAGGACAGTACTTCTGAGAATGTAGTACTATCTCAGTGGAGTTTCAACCTAAATTATATGTCGAAGTCCTGGAGTGATGCTTGAACTTTCACCTTCTGATTCGAGATTAGAGTGTTAACAACTGAGCCAAACTGAATAGTCCCCGTATATTCTGAGATGGTGGGGTGGGGAGGGGAGAGGGAGAGAGAATGCTGGTCACCTGACTCCTGCTGATCTGACCTGAAGTTAAGTATCAGAGCTGTGTGGATTGTGCTGGATATTCAATTAAAAGCATTTAACCTAAAGTTCCAGCTTCTGATTTTCACCTTATGAAAAGTCAGATGATTGAGCTTCCATTGTACTTTGCCAGTCCTGAGCTTCACACTTGTGTCTGGTTGTTGTTTGTTTCTCTTGCATATTAACTGATATATTTTTGTAATTTTGAGTGATTAATTTATTGAACCAATATCTAAGCAAAAATCAAAATTGTTTTGAGTCTATTCCTGAATGCATAACTGATAGTAACGTGATAAAAGCTCTCCCATCTTCAGTCAGAGGTTCTACAGTGGCACCAGATTTAGTCTGGGAAGGTGACATTAGAACCAATGCAGTGCATTTCCTCAAAGAATCACATTTGAAAACAAATGGGCTCAAAGCTAGATTCTAGGCTCAACATTTTAAAAGCTGTAAAGCTCATTTAGTTGATGAACTTTTTTCAGCTTTTGCATCTTCCTGTTAAAATGTATGTCTATTTTTCTCTCCGGTAAAAGTTAGTGTGAAAACAATTCAGGTTTCTGCATTGGAAACCAGTATCAGGAGTGCAGAGTTTTGTGTACTCGTGGCATTGAGTTCTCTTCATTCAGCCAGTTCTGTGCCAGTGTTTGACAAGAATATAAAATTGTGGCAAGTGTGGGGCACAGAGCTTTTAAGATCCTATGATAAGTATTGAATATTACTTTGGAAAAATTTTCAAACAGAATGCTTCTTATTTCATTTTTCATTCTAATATATTCCTTTATATTGAAAAAATTGAAGAAGTACCTCTTCCCTAAAAGCAGAAAAACACCTTGCCAAAAACTCAGATTCCATTATCATTATTTATTCTAACGTCAGTGAAAATTCATGTAATTATTCAATATTTGCTAACTGGTTCTCTTTTTTTCTTTGTCTTCTCCCCCCCCACCCCCCACCCCACCCCACCCCACCCCACCCCACCCCCGCCTCTCTTTCCCTCGCTCTTGCTATTTTGCTCTCTCGCTCTCCGCTCTCTTGATTGCTTTCTCTCCCTCTTTGCCCAGTTTTTCTCCCCATGATCCCTCCTTCTCTATGGCCTCTACCATCAAACTATGCATCACTTCCTGACAAAGCGGGTGGCTTGTTAATCTACTCCCAAGGTTGTGTGCAGCATTACAACTAAATGCTGGCAGGTGAAAGTGGCCTGGAGTGACTGGCATTCTCCCTCCACTGTTTGTCTTGTCCTGATTTTCCAACTGATGGGAGATATTTTCTGTGGAATTGCTGATAGAAACCAGCATCCTAGCATTGCATGGCAGAGTACACTTGTACGCAAGATGGTGTGCTATTGTGCTACCTCAATCACAAGCACTATCTAAGTACATTGTCAAATCCAATCCATTGTTTCCTCTAAGCTAAGTGCATTATCGTTAAAGTTTATTTCGTATAATATTTGTGACAATTACATTTATTACACCTAGTTTAAAAATACTAATTTATTTAAATATTATGGCTGCCTTTCTGAAATGTTCTCACTGAGTGGAACACTTGGTGTGATTAGCAGTTTGGTCGGCTTATATACAGTGGAACCTGACCTGGTCACTGTGACCCAAAAACCTATATCTCAAAGCACCAGTTTTTCTCAGAATGTAACGGGCTAATAACGTGATTAAATGCTGCCTGCACCTGTTGACATGGTTACGGTCATTGGTAATGGGACTTTTATTCATCTTCACAATGCAAAATCTGTCCCAATCTGTAATCAATGTTGTGTTATCAGGGTTATTTTATTCTGAAGGTGTATTAAGTGAAAAGTGGAATATTTAGTTTCATTAAAACATATGGCTATGCATGCCCTGCACTAATGTATTACATCTATTTTATTGTAATAACTAGAAACTCATCAAACTTTTAGTTTCAGACAAGTTATTTTAATTACTGACCATGTCCGGGGAGATAATATAGTTCAGGTGATACTATTTGATAACTATGATAATTAAAATTTACAAGAGGTGCCTTTCGTGACCAGTCTTCGTAAAGAGGTACCAATGTAGGGCATTAGTACTAAAGAGCAAGCAAAGCCACAGCTTGCTAAATGTAGACTTGCATCCTGCATGAGTCAGAGGTCACACAACAGAACTATTAAGACCGTATGCCAGTTATTGTTTGTGCACTGCCCGTTTAACAATGAGAATACAATTTCCTGTGCTTGGGTCAAATGAAAATGCTTTTATTATTTACCAAACTTTATGAAATATCTGCACATTTGTTGGTAATAAATTCTGCTTTATTCAATAGGGCTTGTTTCAGTGTTGCACACACTAGTATTGTGCCGCAGATATTCATTGTCCGTTGTATCTATCCCAGAACTTTTAATAATCAGCGGTATACTTGAAGCCCATTAATGGGCAATTTCCTGCAAGACACTTTATCATCCAGAGGAGGACACAGTTCTGGAATTGGTGATGAGACCATGCATCTGTTTTCTTATGTTACTTTAGAAAAAGACAAATAAGTCTATAGAAAGATTGCAAGTACAAAAGCTGCTTTTGAAAATTCACAATGGAGCAGATTGCTGCAATTCACATTGCTACATCTGTCTCTGCAGCAAAGTTTTTGGAGCTGCCTGTTTCAGGAACTACATCTCGACTACCTGATGGATATTAAACTTTCCTTTAAAACAAAACTCATTAATGCTGATTCAAATATAGGTGTCTATAAATGAATGGAGTGCACATATAGCCTGATACCTGACATCAACTATAAGCGCCCTCATCATTGCCGTACATTGTCCTTCCAAAAGGATAAAAGAAAGAACTTGTATTTACATAGTGTCATGTCCTTGAGACATGACAAAGCGCTTCACAGCCACTGAAGTACTTGTGAAGTTAGGAGGTGGTTCTTTTCCCAGAGAATAGTGGACCTCTGGAACAGGCTGCCGGCTCTTGCAGTGGACGCCGATTCGCTGAATTCCTTCAAGTGAGAGCTGGACCTGTTTTTGGCTGGGGTGGAGATCACCTCGTACAAAAGATAGGTAATGGACAGAATTCAGGACCAGAGTGATCTCCTTGGACTAGTTTCGATTGCCAAAGGGGTCGGAGAGGAATTTCCTAGTTTTGTGAGCGCAGTGTAAAAGGAGAATCCGAGAGGTGAGCGCAGTCTAAAAGGAGAGCCCAAGAGCGGGAGGAGAGTCCGAAAGGAGAGCCCAAGAGCGGGAGGAGAGTCCGAAAGGAGAGCCCAAGAGCGGGAGGAGAGTCCGAGAGGCGGGCGCAGTGTAAAAGGAGAGTCCGAGAGGCGGGCGCAGTGTAAAAGGAGAGTCCGAGAGGCGGGCGCAGTGTAAAAGGAGAGTCCGAGAGGCGGGCGCAGTGTAAAAGGAGAGTCCGAGAGGCGGGCGCAGTGTAAAAGGAGAGTCCGAGAGGCGGGCGCAGTGTAAAAGGAGAGTCCGAGAGGCGGGCGCAGTGTAAAAGGAGAGTCCGAGAGGCGGGCGCAGTGTAAAAGGAGAGTCCGAGAGGCGGGCGCAGTGTAAAAGGAGAGTCCGAGAGGCGGGCGCAGTGTAAAAGGAGAGTCCGAGAGGCGGGCGCAGTGTAAAACTAAGGCAAGTCATAGCAGCAGAGCTCGCACCCGTGATATGCTCCTCCTGCACTATGTGGGAAGTCATGGACACTACATGTGTCCCTGGCAACCATGTGTGCAGGAAGTTTGTCCAGCTGCAGCTACTGGCTAACTGCATTTCGGAGCTGGAGCTGTGGGTGGATTCACTGTGGAGCATCCGCGATGCTGAGATTATCGTGGACAGCACGTTCAGTGAGGTGGTCACACCGCAGGTAAAGATTATGCAGGCAGAAAGGAAATGGGTGACTGCCAGGCAGAGTAAAATGACTAGGCAGGTAGAGCAGGAGTCCCCTGTGGCCATCTCCCTCTCAAACAGATATACCGCTTTGGATATTGTTTGGGGAGATGGCTTATCAGGGGAAAGCAGCAAGAGCCAAGTTCATGGCACCACGGGTGGCTCTGCTGCACAGGAGGGGAGGAAGAAGAGTGGCCGGGCTATATTGATAGGGGATTCAATTGTAAGGGGAACAGATAGGCGTTTCTGCGGCCGCAAACGTGACTCCAGGATGGTATATTGCCTCCTTGGTGCTAGGGTCAAGGAAGTCACGGAGCGGCTACAGGGCAATCTGGAGGGGGAGGGTGAACAGCCAGTAGTCGTGGTCCATATCTGTACCAACGACATAGGTAAAAAAAGGGATGAGGTCCTGCAAGGTGAATTTAAGGAGTTAGGAGATAAATTAAAAAGGAGGACCTCAAAGGTAGTGATCTCAAGATTACTACCACTGCCACATGCTAGTGAGTATAGGAACAGGAGAATAGACCAGATGTTTGCGTGCCTGCTGGGATGGTGTAGGAGGGAGGAATTTAGATTCCTGGGACATTGGGACTGGTTCTGGGGAAGGTGGGACCTGACAAGCAGGACGGGTTACACCCGAGCAGGACCGGGATCGATGTCCTCGCGGGGGTGTTTGTAAGTGCTGTTGGGGAAGGTTTAAACTAGAATGGCAGGGGTATGGGAACCTGAGCAGGGAGACAGAGGAGGGGGAAACACTGATAGAAACAAAAAACAGAAAGGGAAGAAGCAATAGTGGAAGGCAGAGAAAACAAGGGCGATAAACAAATAGGGACATTGTGCAAAATAAAACTAAGATGACTAGCAATCTTAAAAAGACAAGTCTAAAGGCATTGTGCCTAAATGCGCGGAGCATTTGCAATAAGCTGGATGAATTAACAGATGCGATTACGGAGACATGGCTGCAGGGTGACCAAGGATGGGAACTGAACATCCAGGGGTATTCAATATTTAGGAAGGACAGGCAAAAAGGGAAAGGAGGTGGGGTAGCATTGGTAGTAAAGGAGGAAATCAATGCAATAGTGAGGAAGGAAATTAGCTTGTAAAATCACGATGTAGAATCTGTATGGGTGGAGCTAAGAAACACTAAGGGGCAGAAAACGTTGGTAGGATTTGTTGATAGGCACCCAACAGTAGTGGAGATGTAGGGGAGGGCATTAAACAGGAAATTAGAGACGCATGCAAGAAGGGTACAACTATAATCGTGGGTGACTTTAATCTACGTATAGATTGGTCAAACCAAATTAGCAATAATACTGTGGGGGAGGAATTCCTGGAGTGTGTACGTGATGGTTTTCTAGTCCAATACGTTGAGGAACCAACTAGAGAACAGGCGATCCTAGACTGGGTATTGGGCAATGAGAAAGGATTAATTAACAATCTTGTTGTGTGGGGTCCCTTCGGGAAGAGCGACCATAACATGATAGAATTCCTTATTAAGATGGAGAGTGAAGTAGTTGAATCCGAAACTAGGGTCCTGAATCTAAATAAAAGAAATTACGAAAGTATGAGGTACGAGTTGGCTATGATAGATTGGGGAACATTACTAAAAGGGATGACTGTGGATAAGCAATGGCTAATATTTAAAGAACGTGTGCAGGAATTACAACAATTATTTATTCCTGTATGGCGCGAAAATAAAACAGGAAAGGTGGCTTACAAAAGAAATTAGGGATAGTATTAGATCCAAAGAGGAGACATATAAAATTGCCAGAAAAAGCGGCAAGCCTGAGGATTGGAGCAGTTCAGAATTCAGCAAAGGAGGACAAAGAGATTGATTAAGAGGGGAAAAATAGTGTTTGAGAGTAAACTAGCAGGGAACATGAAAACTGACTGTAAAAGCTTCTATAAATATGTCAAGAGAAAAAGATTAGTGAAGACAAATGTTAGGTCCCTTACAGTCAGAAATGGGGGAAATTATAATGGGGAACAAAGAAATGGCAGAACAATTAAACACATACTTTGGTTCTGCCTTCACAAAGGAGGACACAAATAACCTCCCAGAAATGTTAGGGAACCAAGGGTTTGGTGAGAGGGAGGAATTGAAGGAAACCAGTCTTAGTAAAAAAAAATAGTCCTAGGGAAATTAATGGGGCTAAAGGCTGACAAATCCCCAGGGCCTGATAATCTACATCCCAGAGTACTAAAGGAAGTGGCCCTGGAAATATGTAAAGAATCTTACAACACCAGGTTATAGTCCAACAATTTTATTTGAAAATCACAAGCTTTCGGAGATTATCTCCTTCGTCAGGTGAGTGAGTGTGGGACTCCTTGAACGTTTCGCATTTATAGTCAGAGAACAATACCTGGTGATTACAGATAATCTTTCGAACTGCCCGTTGTCAAGGCAATCAAAGTGTTCAGACAGAGAGGTGTTACCTGCAGGACCACCGAATATACAAACGGCCAGAACACAAGACAGGGAGAGAGAGAGGGAGAAACATCCGAAAGGAAGAGAAAGACAGAGAATGACCCGTTGTATTAAAAACAGATAACCTTTATTCGCTGGTGGGGTTACGTGTAGCGTGACATGAACCCAAGATCCCGGTTGAGGCCGTCCTCATGGGTGCGGCACTTGGCTATCAATTTCTGCTCGACGATTTTGCATTGTCGTGTGTCTCGAAGGCCGCCTTGGAGAACGCTTACCCGAAGATCGGTGGATGAATGTCCTTGACTGCTGAAGTGTTCCCCGACTGGGAGGGAACCCTCCTGTCTGGCGATTGTTGCGCGGTGTCCGTTCATCCGTTGTCGCAGCGTCTGCATGGTCTCGCCAATGTACCATGCTCTGGGGCATCCTTTCCTGCAATGTATGAGGTAGACAACGTTGGCCGAGTCACAGGAGTATGAACCATGTACCTGGTGGGTGGTGTCCTCTCGTGTGATGGTGGTATCTGTGTCGATGATCTGGCATGTCTTGCAGATGTTGCCGTGGCAGGGTTGTGTGGTGTCGTGGACGCTGTTCTCCTGAAAGCTGGGTAATTTGCTGCGAACGATAGTCTGTTTGAGGTTGGGTGGCTGTTTGAAGGCGAGTAGTGGAGGTGTGGGGATGGCCTTAGCGTGGTGTTCGTCGTCATCGACGACACCTGGTGTTGTAAGATTCTTTACATTTGTCAACCCCAGTCCATCACCGGCATCTCCACATCATGGCCCTGGAATTAGTGGATGCATTGGTGATCATCTTCCAAAATTCTATAGACTCTGGAACAGTTCCTACAGATTGGAGGGTGGCAAATATAACCCCACTATTTAAAAAAGGAGGGAGAGAAAAAACAGGGAATTACAGACCAGTTAGCCTAACATCAATAGTGGGGAAAATGCTAGTCTATTATAAAAGATGTGATAACAGAACACTTGGAAGGTGGGATTGGACAAAGTCAGCATGGGTTTATGAAAGGGAAATGCTTAACAAATCTACTGGAGTTTTTTGAGGATGTAACTGGTAGAATAGATAGGGGAGAACCAGTGGATGTGGTATATTTGGACTTTCAGATGGCTTTTGATAAGGTCCCACACAAGAGGTTAGTGTGCAAAATTAAAGCACATGGGTTTGGGGGGAATATACTGGCATGGATTGAGAATTGGTTGACAGACAGGAAACAGAGAGTAGGAATAAACGGGTCTTTTTCCGGGTGGCAGGCAATGACTAGTGGGGTACTACAGGGATCAGTGCTTGGGCCCCAGCTATTCACAATATATATCAATGATTTGGATGAGGGAACTAAATGTAACATTTCCAAGTTTGCAGACGACACAAAGCTGGGGTGGAATGTGAGCTGTGAGGAGGATGCAAAGTGGCTTCAATGTGATTTAGACAAGTTGGGTGAGTGGGCAAGAACATTGCAGATGCAGTATAACGTGGATAAATGTGAGGTTATCCACTTTGGTTGTAAAAACAGAAAGGCAGATTATTATCTGAATGGTGATAGATTGGGAAAAGGGGAGGTGCAACGAGACCTGGGTGTCCTTGTACACCAGTCGCTGAAAGTGAGCATTCAGGTGCAGCAAGCAGTTAGGAAGGCGAATGGTATGTTGGCCTTCATTGCAAGAGAATTTGAGTACAGGAGCAGGGATATCTTACTGCAGTTATACAGGGCCTTGGTGAGACCACATCTGGAGTATTGTGTGCAGTTTTGGTCTCCTTATCTGAGGAAGGATGTCCTTGCCTTGGAGGTGGTGCAACAAAGGTTTACCAGACTGATTCCTGGGATGGCAGGACTGTCGTATGAGATTGGGTCGACTAGGCCTATATTCACTAGAGTTTAGAAGAATGAGAGGTGATCTTATCAAAACATATAAAATTCTAACTAGACTAGACAGACTAGATGCAGGGAGGATGTTCCCGATGGGAGTCCAGAAGCAGGGGTCACAGTCTCAGGATGTGGAGTATGCCATTTAGAATCGAGATGAGGAGAAATTTCTTCACTGAGGGTGGTGGACCTGTGGAATTCTCTACCACAGAAGGCAGTGGAGGCCAAGTCATTAGATGTATTCAAGAAGGAGATAGATATATTTCTTAATGCTAAAGGGATCAAGGGACATGGGGAAAAAGCGGGAACAGGGTACTGAGTTAGACGATCAGCCATGATCATTTTGAATGACGGAGCAGGCCAGAAGGGCCGAATGGCCTACTCTTGCTCCTATTTTCTGTTTTTCCCCCAAATTGGCCTGGCTTTTTATCTGATTTTTCACCTCTCCCAGGAGATCACATGGTTTTGGGTGGGGTAGGGAATGTATATATTGTGATGCGCAAGATATCACATTCGTGTGGGACAGGCTGGATGGACCAGAGGGTCATGTCCATCATTGTTCATATGTCGGCACTGTTGTAATGTAGGCATAAGGAGGAAAGTAATTGTGTGACCTAACGTAACTAATTCTTATAAACAAATATAGAATGATACTGTTTGACTATAATGTGAGCTACTTGCATGTATATTTCTTGACCTGTTAATCATTGTTTGTCAATGTAATTGTGACAAAAATTGGAATTTTTGTCTTTAGTTTTATATAGTTTCAGGTAGGTAGATTCTAAAATTTATGCTTGTCTTTTCAGTAAGTAAAAAATGGTCTGCATGAACCAGGCAGCTGTTACAGAAGAATCCCTTTGAAGGCAGGATTTGATGTTTCAAATGTAAACAAATGCAGCTTCTTGGACAGAGATGTGAGGGGGTTGGGAGTAGGGTGAGAAACTGCCAAAAGGCAACTTAATTGTTGGATGCCGGTGATGGACTGGGGTGGACAAATGTAAGGAATCTTACAACACCAGGTTATAGTCCAACAATTTTATTTTAAAATCACAAGCTTTTGGAGATTTCACTACTCACCTGACGAAGGAGATAATCTCCGAAAGCTTGTGATTTTAAAATAAAATTGTTGGACTATAACCTGGTGTTGTAAGATTCCTTATAATTGTTGGATGACATTAATTCCCTTGTCTACCAAAGTGTGAGGACTGTTGGCTAAATTGTTTGCTGCTTCAAAAGAAAAGACTTTACATTGAAGTTCCAAGTGCTAAATATTCACTTCTTGCTGCATGTTTTTAGTTCTGGCAAAGACACTGAGCGCATGTGGCTGACATATTCACACTGATTCGTCCAAAAAAATTTACATTCCAAGAGTCTATAAAGAGGCAGCTTTCTGAAAAGGTACATCAACCCTTCTGAACTGATTCTAGTTCTCTTGTATCAGTATTGTGATCTTTAAGATTGTGCTTGTGTTTTTTGCTTCTGTATATTACTTCATTTGTAAATAAATCCAGAAGAATTGTTTAGCGGTGTGACATGTTTCTGTCAACCAGAGGACAGGAGAAGTTGCTGTCATCCTTCATCTTCAGTAGGTAATTCGCAGCATTCAAGGTTAATTGCTCGATGTGGCTTATTCTAACCCAAAAACAGCAGAGAATAAAGATGAAGGTTTCAGTTCATAGTTCCTGTAAGAAAACTTTTCAGTAAGCAGTTTACAGGAAAAAAGGTATTTGGAAAAGCCCAAATGGTAACAGTAATTATTGGTAAATAATAAATGAAATCTTAAACATGACAAAATAGGATGTTCAGATTCACCACAGTTCCTCGTGGTAATGTCTATGTTGGTTGGCCACTTGAAGCCCACAGTGTGAATACTTATAGTTAATATCCCAGCTTGATGCTGGGACAGGACCATGGAGGGTGTGTATCCTATGGGATTGGACATGGGCACAAGGGAAGGTGTGGGCTGTGGCCAGGCACTAGTCAGGGTTTGGTTGAATGATGCTGTGGTGAAAGAGTAGTCTTTCATGCAAATTATACAGTCCTGTGCCTCTTGACTTATTGTTTCTTAGTCTCCGGCCCTCTCTTAAACACTGGATTTTAGAAATGACCCAAATATAATTAGTTTTAGTTGACTTCAAATTAGGAGGAGAATAGGCTGACTATTTTGTAAATTAAGTTTGTTATGAATACTAAAATAAGACCAAAATTAGAGATGAGATTAAAATGATCTCTCTGGGTAAATCAATGTTAGTCAGTAGTCCATGGTTTTTAATGAACTGATGGAAATCAGAACAGACTAATAAAGTCTGCATTGTCATTCAAACATCAGTTTATTATTTTTCAACATTTTTTGTGGTCTTGAGTGGTGCATGAAGAAAAGAAATAGTGAAGTTTTTTTGAAACCCAAATTTAGGGGGAAAAGTCCTGAGAATACTAGAATTAAAAACACCACAGCCAAGATTTTTAACTTAAATTTTGGAACAAGACTAAAACAAGAACTTTTTTTGCTCGCTTTCACCTCTGTCCTCGCCCAGTCATGCGCTATCCCCTCATCCCTTGCCTGCTAGCTCGCTTGATCGCCCATTGTTCCTCGCATGCTCTCATCTCTGTCCTCACCCGATCGCTTTCACCTCGCTCGCTGTCCCTTCCGTCCTTGCCCACTTGCCCGCCCACTCACTTCACCTCTCCTCTTCCCTCTCGCTGAGACCGAGTGTAATGTAAGTTTGCTGATGATACAAAATTAAATGGTGAAACTAAATTGTGAGGAAGATGCAAAGGGATATAGACAGTTTAAGTGAATGGGCGAGAAGGTGGCAGGTAAAGTATAATGTGGAGAAATGCAAAATTATCTACTTTGGTAGGAAGAATAGAAAAGCAGAATATTTTTTAAAAGGTGAGAGACTAAGAAATGTTGTTATTCAGAGGGATTTGGGTGTCCTTGTACACGAATCACAGAAAGTTAACATGCAGGTACAGGTAGCAATTAGGAAAGCAAATGGTATGTTGGCCTTTATTGCAAAGGGTTTGGAGTATAAGAGTAAGGAAGTCTTGCTGCAATTATATAGGGCTCTGGTGAGACCACACCTGGAGTACTGTGTACCGTTTTGGTCTCCTTACCTAAGGAAGGATATACTTGCCTTAGAGGAGGTGCAATGAAGGTTCACTAGATTGATTCCTGGGATGAGTGGGTTGTCCTATGAGGAGAGATTGAGTAAAATGGGCTTATATTCTCTGGAGTTTAGAAGAATGAGAGGTGATCTCATTGAAACATATAACATTTTTAGAGGGCCATTTAGGATCGAGATGAGGAAAAATTTCTTCACTCGAGGTTTTTGCATATTTGGAATTCTCTACCCCAGAGGGCTGTGAATGCTCAGTCATTGAGTATTTTCAAGATGGAGATCGATAGATTCTTGGAACACTAATGGAATCAAGGGATATGGGGATAGGGTGGGAAAATGGAGTTGAAGTAGAAGATTAGCCGTGATCTTAATTGAATGGCGGAGCAGCAGGAGGGACTGTATGGCCTACTCCTGCTCCTATTTCTTATGTTCCCCCTCACTCGCCTGCCCGCCCCCGGCCCCGTTCCTGCGCAACCGCCATCCGCCCCCTCGCCTGAGACCTTTTCTGGTCTCTGTAATCACAATTTCATATTCTTTAAATTAGAAGTCAATTCATAGGCATAGTCCTTACTCTTGGTATTGAAGTTTATGCGAGGTTAGTTTTGGTGGTTTATTCCTCCAACAGCTTCTGAAAGCTTGCTGCAGTCCACATAATGTTTTTAATGCTTAGTAGAATCACTGTGAATAAATAATCCTTGGCATTCTGGTCTGTCTTATCTATGCAGCAACCTTACTGCCTAGGGTATATAATCTGCATTATTTTCTGCTGAAAAATAATTCTGCATCAGCTCTGACAAGGGTATCTGTTCTGACTATTTTTAACCTGGTGCCAAAAAAATTCTCAAAGTTTATATCTATCACAACTGTCTTGAGGATTCCAGACTTAAAACAAAATATCAATAGCATATACATACAAGTCTTCAAGAGTTGGGCACACCCTCTTTCTTTGCTTGTTGGATCAAACAAATGTGATGTCTCAAATTATATGAAGCCACTGTACCATTCTCAAAATCACTTAATGTTTGTGGATCCTTTTCAGCAGTAACTTTGCCACTCGTGCTAGGATATTTTGTTATGACTAAATTCAGTTTCAAAACAGTGCAATAACTACCACGCTCTTTTGGCTTCCTACCTTGTTTTGCTAGCTTTGATATTCTTGCTAGTCTTAACAATGAATTAAAATATATTTTTACACTTTCTGTTGCCCACCTTGAGTCAGGGGCTCTACTGTGACACCATCATTGCCTTGGACCATCTACCCTTCCATACTCTTAAATAGCTATACAATTTGTTAGGAATTCTAAGGGTTAATTTAAACTATTCAGTTCAAAAATATGGAAATATTCACCTCCCATTTCCCCCTGACCACCATTAAAGTGTATAATAATTTCTCATTAAAAAGGGACATAGGTTTTTATATTCTCTCCCAGGTCCATTGTTTAAAGTACCATCCTGTTTCCAAATTGCACGAAGAACAATTGCATTCAGTATGACTTTTGTTTGATGTGCCAACTATTTACTTTCTCCATTACCTAACTTGTACTTTTTTTGTGACGAGCAAGCTTGGCTTGTCCTATTCATAAACCATTATCCTTGTTTCTTTACTCAGTTGGACTTAATAGTTTTTTATTTACACTTTTCATAGATGATTTTTCTAATTGATTCAACTTCCCATTTCCATTAACACATTCGGAAGCATGTAAATAATTAGCTTTCCCACAACCACTGTCTTCAGGGTCTCCAACATTGTCTGACTTCACAGCCTGCATTACAGTCAAGAACATCTTTAATCTCATTTTTCAATGATCTGGGTACACTCTCAATCTAATAAATTGTTACTGAATCTCCATTGTCTGGTAATTTCAACTGTCTTGTGAAGAGACATAATGTGCACTGGGACATACCCCAATAATATGAACTCCATTTATGCATTTGTAATTGTTTTCTATATCCCCGGTGACACTAATATTAAATTGATACAGGAATTGGAGTTGTGTATGCGGGAAATGTATGAATACTCTCCAAGTTGGATATAAGATCTTCCATGAGTCTTATAAGCTCTAGCATTTGTTGATTTATTTGGGGGGGTATGTCTGAGATGATGCTAAATCTCCCACTAGAATCTTTTATGTGGCCAGTACCATGATACTACTCTATACCCCCACCTCACGTCTGCTTCTGAATTCCCATTTGAGACATTTATAGGGTCTAGAAAGAATTCAGATGTCCACAAAATAATTTGAAATTGACACAAGTGAGAATAAACACTCTTGTGAGATGATTACATAAGGAACACTGGCCCCACTTAAATTTGTGTCTTTTTGAATTAGTGCATTTTCACATTTTCAGCTGAAGTCTATGGGGGTTAAATTCAGTTAAATCCCAAAAACAGACGCTGGGATTGCGGTATGCAATGAGCCTGTGCCTGTTCATTACAATGCAGGCAGAACGTAACACTTGTGCTGCCTGATGTTTTAAATGATTGCTGCGTGCAGCTATTGATTGGCTGCACATATCAACAGGGGCCCCCGATATCGCAAATGGCTTGCTCTTCTTAAAGGTAGCCTGCACCTTTTAAAGGTGAGGTGCATGGGGCTGCGAGAAGTGGTGAGAGTCGTTTCAAAACTGAATCTGATAGTTTGAGGAATGGCTGAACATGCGAGAGAATGTGCACCAAGGTTTTCTGATAATGCACTGGAGGCCTTGCTGCAAGCGTTGGAGAGAAGGAGGGGCATCCGATATCAGTTGTGGGGGGCAAGAGACCCTCCAGACATATGCTCAAGAGGCAGTGGGAGGAAGTAATGGAGGAGGTAAATGCCAAGAGCATAGCTCCAAGAACATGGATGCAGTGCAGGAAGAAGTTCAATGATTTAACACGAGTTGTCAAGGTGAGTGAGTTCAACTTTCATGTGCCATATCATTCCGACTGCACCACTAGCCTCATCTACTGTTCAATTTACTACACCCCCACCACCTACCTACCAACAAACACTCTAAATTAGTACTCAGTCGTTCAAATCATATGCTTTATCTCACTCTCATACATTACCACTGTTGTAAGCCTCACACCTACAACTCACAGTTCACTTTTAGCTATTCAACCATGACAGCCACATCATCCAAACATCTTGCAGGACACTCACTGACACACTTCCCCCTTTCTTGCAGGAGAAGGTGGCACATAACAGGAGGCAGCAAGAAACAACTGGAGGAGGAAAGGCATGTCTTAACTCTCATGGAGGAGACAGTGATGGCCATCATTAGAAGGGCCATCGCTGAAGCCATGGCCACTGGCGATGCAGGAGGTATCGATGATGTGGATCTCTGCATATCTAATCCTCCCTTCTCTCTTCCCACTTCTCCCTCATCCCACAATCTCTTCTGACTCACAAGCTGCAGATGGTGTAAACATGTACTTCTTACTTTCTCCTCTCCCCTCCCCACAACTTAACCTGTGTCCCTTTGTCATTTCAGATACCCAAGAATTGGAACCTTCCCAGTCAGAGGAGGCAGAGAAAGAAGACAGTGACGACGAAGAGACACCGTCACTCGATCTTACTCTCTCAGCCATCAGCTCAGAGACTGACACTGCGCGTACTTTAGAGGCTAGGATAGAGGAGGGATCTGCACATGATGAGACGCTGGGCACAAGTGCGCAGGAGCCAGGGTGGGGGGGAAAAGGGTACCACAGGTGCCAGCTCGCCGGAGGGTGAGATCGCTCACTAGTTCTGCCGCAGAGGAGTCAGATGGGGACTTTGATGGGCCAGGCTGCAGAAGAAGGCTGGGCATACACAACCAAATGCTTGGCACACTGGAAAGCCTGCCAGAAAGCCTGCGCACAATGTCGAGGAGCATGGAGGAGTTCAGCTGCAACTTGGCTCAGGGCTTTGCGCAGAGCTTGGAGCCCATCCTATCCCACAAGGAACGGGTGGTCACCTCCATCAGCGCACCTGTGGAACCAACCATGAAACAGTGTGTGATGACCGATGTCACAGCTTCCATTGCAGCACAAACATCTTACATCAAAAGTCAGACTGCTGCATTGGAATCTCAGGCTGCTGCCTTGGAAGCTCAGACTCTCAGACTGCTGCTATCATGGCTCTGGGTATCACTGTTGAAAGGGGCTTCCAGGATATCTCAGTCCAGCAATCTGTTCTCCAACAGATCACCAGGATTGCTGAGGCGGCGCCCGGGAGAGTGGGAATAGTGCCATGGAAGACAAACCTGCTGTCCCCTCTCAGGATGACAGTATTCCTGCTCCCACTCTGCCAGTACCCCTGCTGTTGCCTGTCAGCCAGCCAGCCCAGACTGCTGTAGCCTGTAGTGAGATGGTGCAGTCTGAAGCCGGGCCCTCCTGACCCAGAGCTGCTGGAGGTTGTCCTCCATGGCCATCTGCAGTCTCCTCAATTGAAGGTCAGCAGCCTTCCACCACCCATGCTCCAGCCACTGGGGATGCGTAGGAGGACTAGGAAAGGTATAGGGACACAAAAGAAGGGCATTAAGGGAATGCACAAGGGTGAATAGTCTCATTTTGTTTGCACAATTTCTTGTATTAATTTATAAATGTGCATTTGAATTTGCATTTGGTGGTTTTTAATTCTGCGATGAACTGAGGGAGGAAACAATGTGTAATCATAAGGAGGACGATTTGATTGTCATGTGAGAGAGGAAAGGTAAGGATTGTGGGCCTGTTGGTGAATGGGGAGATGTTGTTGAGGTTACTGGTATCGCTCATTAATAATCTGATTACGCAGAGCCCTGGCAGACAGGGCCTGTCTACCTTGTAGCCGCCTTTCCTCTTCCTCCACTTCCTGCTGCACTACTTCTACTGCCTCTTACTCCTTTTCCTCTGCCTCTTCATTTTGCTCAGTTTCTCGCCTGACCGGCGATGGCAAGGGCTGCTCCCTCATAATGGCCGGGTTGTGCAGCATACGACGACAAATCTTGTTACACGCTCAGCTGAGTACTCATGAGTGGTCCAGGCAGCGGAACCGTTGTGCCGATGGTGTGCTCGATGTTCCATGTGGCAGCATAGCTCTCATAGGCCTGCTGTGCATGAGTGCTTGGGTTCCTGACTCGAGTCATGAGCCATTTCATGAGGGGATAATCTTTGTTGCGGAAGAGCCAGCCTTTGACTTGCCATGCTGGTTGAAATACAGGTGGAGTAGAGGACTGCCGCAGGATGAAGGAATCATGACTGCTGCTAGGATAGTGGGCATTCACCTGCATGATGTGCTGCGTGTGGCCGCACACCCAGCTGCACATGGAATCCCTTTCTTTTCATGAATATGGCCAAGTTCAGATGACATGAATCAGTGTGCAATGCTGATTTGAAGCAACCGGGGAAATTATGACAAGCCACACTCCAGCCAACACCCTGCCTTAACCTCGCACAGCTGAACTTGACTTAAACGGCGTGAAGGACCCCCCCACCCCCCACAAGCGCTATTTAAAGGGATCACGAAGTACTTACAGGTTAGTTGCTGGATTATTGCTTCTGGTGTAATTGTACGTGTTTTTGAAAGTTTTCTATTCTTGGCTATAGTTTCAATATTCTATAGAGTGTGGTCTGGCTGGTCTTGCAGTACTTTTAGTGGCATTTAAAATATAGTGCTAGAAAAAGTTGCTTTCAGATATGGGTGGCCTGGTAGGGCTTCCTCTGGGAATTGAATATGACTGGGAGAATGAAGAGAGGCCACGCAGAGAAGGAGAGCAGAGCAAATTTACATGCCAGAATATTTAATATTTGAGGATCAGAAATTCAATTGGCAAATGCGGTCCAGAAGATGAAATACAGGTTACTAAATCTGTCACTTGAACTCTGTATAGGAATCTGTACAGAGGAGAGGAGCAGGGCACTCAGCAGGTGGCGATATCTGCACTTCCAATTAGCAATGTTTTGGTCTTTAGCAGACAAAATCCAAAGGGTCCTTCAGTTCTAAAGGATGAGACAAATGGAGGCATCTCTCCAAGTAACTGGAGTGGGCCAGATTCAGATAAATAGTGGAAACCCTCCAGCAATAAAAGGCCCAATTGAAGGAGCAATTTCTTAAAGAAATAAATAACATTTATACAGTATTCATTAACATAAAAAAATCTAAGTGATTAAGAAGGCAGAAAGGTAGATACTGCAAGAAAAGGAGGAAAATTTAGGAGGTGGGTGGAGACACAGAGGGAAGAAGTAAAGTCGTTGAAAAAGAGAAGGCTTTTGGAGGGAAAGAGGGAGGCTCTTTTTAATCTAATGTTTGTCAGACTACTTGTCCAACATCCAGTCCTGGATGAGCTGCAATTTCTTCCAGTTAAATATGGGAAAGACCAAAGCCTCTGCCACAACCTTCTACTCCCTCCCTCTGTAACGTTGCCCGCATCCACCTCTACTTCAGCCAATCTCCTGCTGAAACCCTCTTCCCTGCTTTTGTCACCTTCAGACTCCACTATTCTAATGCTGTTATGGCCAGCCTCCCCTCCTCCACCCTCCATAAACCAACTCACCCAAAACTCTGCCTGCGTCCTATCCCGCACTCTGTGTTCCCTGACCTACGTTGGCTCCTGATACCCCAACATCTCAAATTTAAAATTCTCACCCTCGTGTTTAAATCTCTTTATGGCCTTCTCTCCATCTCTGTAACTTACTCCGGCCCCGCAACTCTCTGACAACTCTGCATTCCTCCAATTCTGGCCTCTTGTGCAATTTAAGTGCTGTATATTGAAACAGTTAAAACTAACTAAAAGGGCAGTTCTCAATCAAAGTTTGAGATGGACAGTTGGCAGCCCTTTCTACGTGAAGACACCAGATACCACCTAATTCATTGCTGATTGGGATATGCTTTCTAATTTTCCTGGATTAGCACTTAAAATACCCAAATCTATGATGTGTTTCTGGATAATGTTGCCAAGAGGTTACATAGAATCATACAGCACAGAAGGAGACCATTCAGCCCATTGTGCCTGTGCCAGCTCTTTGAAAGAGCTATCCAATTGGCCCCACTCCACTGCTGTTTCCCCATAACTCTGCATGCTTCTCCTTTTCAAGTATATATCCAATTCCCTTTTGAAAGTTATTATTGAATCTGCTTCCACCACCTTTTCGTGTCATGCATTCCATGTAGACAGTGAACAGGAAACCTAGGCACTGATGTAGTTGCTATTTATCTAGTATGGAATTGTTTAATAATTGCTTAAGATTGGTATCTAGGACTCTAAAGGATGTTAATTTTTCCCTATGGCCTAGTTGAGGCACTTGCTGATGGGGGCTGAGCACAATTCTGGCTTTGGGGAAATAATAATTCTAGGATATATAGGAGAGACTGTTCAAAAAATTCTTTATGGGACCAAAAAGGGGAATAGTGTACTTTACTGTAATGGTCTTTAGTGTATATGGTTCCATTGAAAATTGTACGGCAAGAAGAACATCCAGTTTTATGGCTGTCCTCTGGTGCTAGTCTTGAAGTTAAGTTTTCAGGGGAGGAAGTAACTTAAACTATTGCCATATGTAGGATTTTTAATCTAACAGCCTTCTGTGTAGCTGACGCTGAGGGGGTCTATAATTTTAATGTGATTGCATTTACTATGAAGCACAGGCAAATACGGTCTATAGTATGATGTACTTTATTGGGCTAACCTGGATGCATAAGTCTTTATTTCTATCAGTAGTTTCTAGCACTTATCCATATTTCTTTAAAAAGCCCTAAAGGATACTATACATCCAGAGTTAGTTTGATTTTTCCAGCTCATTGCTTCTTCTCAATAACCATTGTTGAGTGTCTTACCATAGGTTCCCTTGGAGCAAATGAGGTCTAAAAATCTTTAGTGTGTGATTGTTTTAGCCTGCAATTTGTGTGTTGTCACTTGGCCTTCAATTATTTTCTTGACCCTGGCCATCTTGTTTTTGTCTGAATTGATGGCAGGTAATTTGTTTGTGTTTTGAGCTATACAGTATTTTTTCATATAAATAACCTGATACTATGATATTTCCAGGTTTTGTGTGTGTCACTGTATGAAATGCTTGTTTTCCTTGTTTTGAATGTGCAATAACTTTGCATGTTGAAATAAGCAAGGGAAGACTGTTGAATTGGTGAAACATTGCTTACAAATACTTGCCCAGGGAGCGAGGAGGCATTGTAGGTTACATGCACAAGTAATGTAATGACAACTCTTGCATATTTGTCATTGTTGCATGTCTGGCGAATTTTGTTTCATTTGTTTATAAATGCATTTTCACGAATACAGCATTTCTCCAACATAACTGTAGAAAAGCAAATGTTCTTTGAAAATGGTTTTGACCTTTTTTAAGAGCTTTTATTTTTTAAAAGATTCCCAGGATAGGAATAATTTTTTTAAGTATATATACATTTGCTGGGATTTCCTGTACCCTGTTGCTATGTTTTAATAATTTTGGCCACCTTTCTTCACACAAAATCTGATGTTCTTTTTATCAACAAGCAAAAATTAAAAACAAACACAGAGTAATGGAAAATACACAGCAGACCAGTCCGCATCTGTAGGGAGAAAAGACCATTCATGTTTTGGTTGAACGGAAAGTGAAGTTGCCTCATCCAAGTTGCTAAGACACCTGGAAGCCAAGGCCCAAAAATGGTGGGATGCAGTAAAGGCACTAACTGCCAATCCTGACCTCATCGAGCTGAAAAATTGAAATGGCTAGCCCTGGCAAACATACCATCAGATTAGGAGCTAACCATACTTTTTTAAAAGCCAAAATAATTTAGAAGTTTGTTTTTTAACTATATATTTGTTAGGAATAAACTTCGCGTTAAACTAAGTTTTAATCTACGATTTAAGGGTGTACTGCTATTTTTTTCCAGAAACATTTCAGATGTCTGGTCTGATTACAATACTGGGCAATTATCTACAAATGAAAGACATTTCACAGTGTATATTCCAAAATGAACATTTTTTTGCGTAGTTGTATTATGTGGCCCTTTATAGTATTGAAATAATGAACTCCTACTACTTGGAAAGAGCATCATGGTGTTTCACACTATTGGTTTATTGTTCCAGATCATCGGCAGATAAAACCTGTATAACAGTGATTAATGCAAGTAACGCAACTCAGACAAAATAGAACAGCAACTTTGATTGCATTCAACACTAATTATAAATGATGATTATTATCATTATTATTTATTATTACTCCCTCCATCTGCCACTTTCTTCTCTTCTGGAAGCATTATTTTCTTGCTGAAGCATGGCTCTATGGTTGACTGGTGTTACCTTGCCTCAGTGGCCATTCTTAGTGTGAAAGAAAATACTGGGCCGAATCTTGCTGGAGTGGGGCATCTCACGTTAGTTAGACTTTTTCTGTACCCTTCAGCTCAAAAAAGTTTTGCACCATAACCTGCTGGAAGTGCGAGCTGATAACGTTGTGGTGAGGGCAACGGGCATCTGGGACCTCAGTGTGCAGCGGGACTAACTATCTCCTTAATCAATGAGATTTAAGGATTGAGAAACAGCGGAATAACTGAGAAGGAGGGTGAATTAGAGTCAGGCACAGAAAGAGAAATCGAGAGAGAAAGAAAAATTGGATTAAGAGAGGACAAAAGAGACAGAAAAGAAAAGTAAGAAAAAATGTAAAGATGTCAAATGTGACATTTTAAAAATGCAGGAATGAGATTGAACACTTCAAATTGTTCCCATTCTGGGCCAGAGAGGTTGATTGGCATTGCATTGACAATTATCACGTTGCTACCAGATGTAACTTTCTGTGGAGCGTTTAATGGGCAATTAATGTGCAAATCCATTTGTTCCAAGTTCTTAAAAGTAACCGGGAGGCTATGGGCGAGATGCCATTTGTACGAAGCAAGTTCTGGAGATTTGCAACTCTGGTGTATCTCTTAATCCCCTTAATTTGCTGATCGATTTGTACATTAATAATGGCGTGCCTCGTTAACACGCCGTTATTTTTCCAGCAATATCCGGCCGACTGAGTTTTGGCAGGCTATTCAACTGCTGGGGTGCATTCTCATTTGGTATTCACACAATACAGATTTCTAGCAAGGGTTGCTGGATAGCAATCTGGAGTGGGGGCCCAGGCTTATTTTCCCTTCCTTAGCCCAGGGGAGCTGAGGCTGATAATAGCACCCTTATCACTACTCTGGCTGAGGTCACTAACTCAGCAGAGGCTGGGGATCAAACATGGGACCATCGTGGTCCATGTGGCTCAGCAAATCACTGCCTTAATCAATTGGGGCAGTTTTAATTTGCCATGGGTCTTTTGTGTTGAAGAGTGAGGCCCACATTGAAAGTTTGATGAATCATGACTCAATGACTGCAAGTTTATTAAAATGTAGTTCACACTTTGTTACTGGCAAATAAACACATTTTAATATCCATTCTTCGTCACGGTCTCTTGTGCACATCTTCTGTAAGAATAACAACTTGCATTTAAATAGCGTCTTTCACAACGTCAGCATGTTCAAAGTGCTTTACAGCCAATGAAGTATTTTTGAAGTGTAGTCACTGTTGTAGGAAATGTAGCAGCTAATTTGCACGCAGCAAGGTCCCACAAACAGCAATGAGATAATGACTAGACAACCTGTTTGTGATGTTGAATGAGGGATAAATATTGGCCAGGACACTGAGAACTCCTCTTCTCTTTGAATAGTGCGATGGGTTCTTTTATGTCCACCTGAGAGGGCAGACAGGGCCTTGGTTTAATGTCTCATCTGAAAGACGGTACCTCCAACAGTGCAGCACTCCCTGAAGTGTCAGCCTAGATTATATACTGAAGTCTCTGGAGTGGGTCTTGAAGCCACAACCCTGACTCAGAGGTGAGAGTGCTACCACTGAGCCAAGGCTGACACCTCTCTATCTCTATCTGTGTCTTTCAGCCTCGTTTTTAAAAGAAATTCAATTTAATCAATCAGCGAGAAATGTCATTATAACAGCTACTGATTCAAAATTATTCTGTTAAATGTATATTGACAGCTGTAATTCCTGTCTGCTGACTTCCATCATCAGGCTGCTAGTGTTACTTTCTTTTTATTACTTCTGTAAATAAAATGTCAATTTGCACAGGGTGTTTGAGACAAGATAATCATGTGACAATAGTGTGTGTGAAGCCTAAACAAGTATTTGATAAATCTCAAGGTTGGAGACAGGACATGTTTGTTCACTATATAGTCAGGAGGCAGTGGCTTTGGGAAACATTCACTCCCTCCACCACCGGCGCACTGTGGCTGCAGTGTGTACCATCTACAAGTTGCACTGCAGCAACTCGCCAAGGCTTCTTCAACAGCACCTCCCAAACCTGTGGCCTCTACCACCTGGAAGGACAAGGGCAGCAGGCGCATGGGAACACCACCACCTGCACATCCCCTTCCAAGTCTCTCACCATCCCGACTTGGAAATATATCGCCGTTCCTTCATCATCGCTGGGTCAAATTCCTGGAACTCCCTACTTAGCAGTACTGTGGGAGAAACTTCACCACACGGACTGCAGCGGTTCAAGAAGGCGGCTCACCACCACCTTCTCACGGGCAATTAGGGATGGGCAATAAATGTTGGCCTTGCCAGCAACGCCCGCATCCCATGAATGAATTTTAAAAAAACTTGCACAGGGCAGCCCTAAACAGAGTTGGCTATTTTAGTGTTATAGTACTATCCCCTTCTCTAAATGTAAGAAAAATGCTGTACTGTTTTCCACATGAAATGAATAAATTGTGGCGTGATGGATACTGAATCTGCTCAAGTTTAGAAAAGTATATTATTTTAACTTGAAGCCATAATAGTTGAATCAATTACAAAGCATAAAATGCTATCACATGCTTTGGGGTTATTGCTGCAAACTAAAGACTGGTTAGCTGACCACTGCTTTGGTATATAATGAATTTAAACTGGCTCTTGTTCAATACATCGAACACAATTGGATTACTCTGCCACTGTGTGGCTCCTAGTATCTTTAATTTCCCGCAGCCTGTAAAAGACTTCAAATCTGTGCTCCTTCCCTCAGTTAGTGAGAACAAGCTTCCATAAAGGTAGTATGGGCAGTAGTGTGTTTGTAGTCAGTGTAAAACAGCCTGCCTTCAGTTCAGCTAGCAATCATAAATCTTGATTCTTTCACTGCAACATCTGGATCGTGTGCAGGCCTGTAGTTAACTAGAAAGTGCAGACTGATAGTTTAGCACAGCTCCCTGTAAGTGTATGTGTTTTCCAGAGATCTGTATGGACTTGCTTCCTATACTGTTGCTAAGTTGAACTTGCTGTGCTTTGTAGGAATAGCAGAAGACTTGCAGCATGTTATGTGGCTTTGTAATTTAGACTTTTTAATATGGCCAAAACAATCTGTTCACTTTAACAGAGTTTACAGCTGAAGTTATTCAGTTAACAAGCAATAGTAGCAAATAGAGATCAACATTTTCAATTTTTATTTACTTCAGTCATTTAACTGAAATCAGTGGAGCAAATCTTTCCCACGGGTACATTGCCTGAATTCTGTTAAGAACACTGACATATACAATCTAGGGAATTCATTCGTGAGGAATGTCTTGAAAAGATCATCTACATCCTGTTCAAAGGAAAGAGAAGACACTTGGACTATTCAGTTTTTTTTTAAAGCTAGATCATATTGGTAATCTATTTCCTTTTAGTAATAAGATGAACTGCTCCTGCTTTGCTTTAAAATTATGTTTATCCCTGTCTAATATTAACCTAGAAAAAGTACTTTGTGAAGTAAAATGATGGATGATTGTGATTGGGCCTTCAGGCTCTCTAATATGGCTTAGATTATAGTTCTAACCCTCCCTTTCACTAATATTGCTGTATTTTCACTTTTACTTCACATTTTATTCTTTTGCTTCATATTTTTGATTTCAATTATCGTGCAATAGTGCAAGCTATTTTTTCGCCCAGGTCATTACTCTTTTGTTAGTCTTTAATGTTTTAGTTGTAGGGTATAAAATGGGGAGAGGGAGAGAAAGAACCTTCAAATCCAGCTTCTGAACTCCACATTGGCTCATTTTTCTTGCTTACGTTTTGAGTTTCCCTTTATCCGGAACCTAACTTTATATAGACAACAGTGTTCCTGCAGTCTCCCACTCTATGATTCTGCTGCTTCCCCTCCTCCCATCAGCCCCAAAAAGGGGTACAAAAATTACAATGAAAGAACGTATGTGTGTATAAAAACAGAGGGAGACAATTAGAGTGGGACACAAGCAGAGGGACAGTTTCAACAAGACAGTTTTTTTTTCAAACAAAATTGTCTATGAGCAACGACACAGGAGATTGATTAATATCTTTAAATGTGATGTCTCAAAACAATTTGAATGACATTTGGATTTTCATCAGCTGTTACTTTGCTGACAGCTGTACTTGTCTAGATTCTGTTTTTATATTTTTTCCAGTCCTCTCCTGAAGTTGCTTATTCTTTTGCAGGACTATGGTTCCGCGGGCACTAATCACTCTCCAGTACCTTGTCCAAGTGGCCATTTTTCGTAGCTGAGATAGTTAGCTTTGACAGGCTATTCAACTGTGGAGAACATCACTGATTAGTCTGAGCCTATTCCTGCTCGATTCCCATGCACTCGCACTTCTAACGGGGACCCTGGTTGAATTTTTCTTTCCCCTACCTAGCACAGGGATAGTGAGGCTAATTGTAGCATCCAAACTACTGTGCTGATTGAGATTAGCTAACTCAGCACAGACCTGGTTGAACGTGAGACCTTTTTTGTCTTTATGGCTCAGTGCTACTCCAGTGTGGTGTGTTTTATCCATCACATAATCCATACTGGATAATATTTACCATGCCATTAAAAGTTAGTTTAGACCTGATATTACTTAGCGTACCTTTTTTCTGGCGCGATTAGTTAGTTTCCAGCTGGGCAGGAGAGCAAGTTCACACTCGACCATTGATTCCAGCCTGTGATATCTAATACGAAGCTGTTAGATCAGCAGGGAACTTGCCCTTCCATTTGCCCTGAAATAACGTTGAGCCCTGTTAGCCTCACTGTTAATTCTTGAGCAACTTCCGGGCCAATGTGAACTTAGGACTTACTTAGGACTTGAGCATTTTAAAGTTTTATCATTAAACAAGCTTAAGACTACTCAAAAATCAAGTGGTCTAACCTTAATGATTTGACATTAAAATATTAGTTTTGTGGTATTATCATTATCATTATTAAACAATATAAGTATTTGCCCTATCTCCATTTTAAGGGGGGGAAACAGAAGCAGAGATTTGCATTTTCCTCATCTCTCAACACAGTATTGCATGTAAACAAGCCTTGTCAGTCATTTGTAAGATTCATACTTGCAAATAAACAGGAATACATATAATGTTAAACAACATAATAACTGGAAGGAGTGGGTAAAGTCAGGGATTTTGGATTTATTGCATCAGTCGATTTCACTATATTCATTTCTAAACGAGAGTTTGTTAGTGTAGTTTAAAGTCTTGTGCTTAATCTCAGCAGTGGTTTCCTACCGGATTGAACATAATGGCTTGCATGGACAAATGGATTAGCTGTGATCAAATTAGGGTAAACTAGGGTATTACAGTAACTTCCTATTAGTTCAGTCACCTGAAATACAGCCTCCTTTCCTGACTTCCCTCCCCTTCTCCCGTTTTGGATTTTTGACTGCATGAACCAAATAGTAACATAAGGCCAGCCCTGCAACTCCTATCAGATAAGGCTTCTGAGCCATTAGCTGGGGTTCCCTACCATGTCTGCTGACGCACATAACACTCTGTGTCAGACAACCGATGAATTGTACTCTGGCTTTATGCCTGTACTTCAGTGCCAAAACTACTCAGTTGTTTAACTCTATAAATGCTGAAGGTTTTTGTACTTTGCATAACACAAATTTAATCCCAATTGCCTGGTCGTAAGGTGAACGATGTGAAAATCACCTGACGAAGGAGGTAGCCTCCGAAAGCTTGTGAATTTAAAATAAAATTGCTGGACTATAACTTGGTGTTGTAAAATTGTTTACAATTGTCAACCCCAGTCCATCACTGGCATCTCCACATCAACAATATGAAATACCACACTAAGTTAACAAGGGAGACTTTAGGATCTGTTTCAGTGGGACATTGTGGTGATGTAGTGTTTGGGAACCCCAGTGGACTATGACATACAGTGGTAAGACATAGGATTACACTCAGAATTTTCCTATATGGAAAGTTCCCAGTCTTAGCTACATCATTGTGAGGTAATGTAGAGTGGAGACAATTTCGCCAGAAGTGCAGAATGGTGGTACTTCACCACAGAGAAAGAAAGCCATCTAAAACTGCTTTTGCACATCCCACAGCAGCTGATTATAGAGTGACATTAACAGAAGCCAGGGAGCAGGTTGTGTGCTTGAACTCTTGGCAGTAATGCTGTGTGATGCAGAAATAACAAAAGAAAAGGAAATAAATTTTAAAAACATCAACAATATTTTGATCATTGGTCAAGCTAGGTTCCTTTTGATCTTTGAGCTAGATACACTCTTGATAATCTAACGTATAATCTATTGAGACTGCTGTTATAAAATCACAAATGCAGACAGTGACAAGTGGGGCCGTTGGCTAACATGGTTTCCTGTGTGTTCTTACATCTTTGAATATTTAATAACTTGCATATGATTCAGCTTTGTAATGGACTAAAGACTTGAATTGTGGTTTCCTTTTGGGGAGCAGTTAAATGATATTAACAAAGTCATTGGGTTATGGATAAGATACAGTTTAAAATTGTAAAGATACAGTTTAAAATTGTTAGTTGAGCAGAATTCCAAACTACGTATGGAAGAAAAAACACTTCTAGCCCAAATGTATATTTGACTATTATTGTGATTGTATTTGTAAGATTTAAATCTGCATTTTAACCACAATTTTTATAGTTATATATTTATGGAACACGTTAGCAGCAATTTTTATTCAGATATAGTGAACAAAAATCTGATTTCCCCCCCCCCCCCCCCTTAGTCAGTAAAAGAGGCCATAAGGATTGGGAAACGAAGAAATGTGCATAACTGCAATTGGGGATGCTATTCTACTGTGTGGATTAAGGCACAACATTGAATCAAATTGGAGGGCACTTTCAGTTTATGAATGTGTAATTTTGGATGCTATTTACCTGTCAATGCTGTTTAAAAATCAGCACAAGCTTCTTTGCTGCAGCTTACTTTTGTTTGACTAAACTAACAGTGCATAAGGAGCCAGCCCGTTGCTGGGCATGGTGAACCATGGCTGCATTATCGTTTGTTGCTTTGTTACCTGTTTTGTGTAAGGAGGTAAGACTAGAGCCTTGTAACTTCTGATTTGCTAGTTGAATAATGTATTAGATGAGGTGTATTGCATTAGGAATATACATTACAAAAAACTGTGATGTTAACAGTTGCAGATTACATGATCTCATAGTGTAATCTGGTTTTAATGCATTAGAAGCTCTTCTTGCGATGATAGTGTAAAGTTTGTTTTCACTGTAAAGCTGATTTCCTGCTGCTGATAGTGTAGTAATCAGCCGTGATGCCTCGTGGCTCAAATCCAGCAGAATTGTATGGTACAATGGCTTTTTTATGCAGATTTGGGTTTGAACGTTAGAAACTACTGTCAGGAAGAGTGCGTTTATTAATTGATCTTTTAAATGTTCAGAACCTGAGATTCTATTATCTGTAAGCAGAAGGAAAACTTAGTAGAAAAAACACCTTTGTGCCTCCATCAGGGCACATTTTTAACTTTCTGCATTCGTGAACTCATTTTGTAATGATAAAATCCTCATTTGGATCACGATCCAGTGACACTGGTTAGTTTTAAACCTTTTCACTGGAAGATTTTATTTACAGAAAATGCAGGACTAAATTCTGATAGCTGACTTTTTTTAGTGCTTATTACTTCACTAAATTGTTTAACTTTTTTAAAAAGAAAAACATTTTTCATGCTTATCAAAATGCTGGGATATGGAATGTGTTTCTACTTTTTTCATTGTGTTCATTTTAAGCATTCCTAGGCTAGGCATTGACACAGAGTAAAGTATTCTACAGTCAGCTTCAGTGTTGTATTATAGCCCACTCAACAAAAAGGTAATTCCTAATGCAGCTGCTTACGTTTCTTGATTTGCTTTATGGCCTCTTTCACTAGTTACACTGTGGATCCACACTTTCTAGGAACTGGATAGTGACTGTAGAAACTCAGTTAACCCACTGTGAAGCTCTAATTCCTCATATTTTCTGCTTTAAAAAACAATCTCTCCATTTAATGTGATTCACTCATAGTGACACAGATGTAATGAATAAATACACAAATGAGGAAAATATCAGTGAAAAAATGTATCAAATTAGTAATAATGATGTAATGTCCTTTGAACGTGGCTTCAAAACGAATCAAGATATACGATGTAAAAATCTCTCTTCTAGATGTTAAGGATCACAATTTTAATCTGGCTGCTATGGGGGGGTGGGGGGAGAAAAGTCCATAGTATGGAACTATCTAATCTGGCACTTATTTAGGACCTGCCATTGTAGGAGGAGTTCTGTATTGCTTTTTCTATCTTGTGTACTTGATTTTTGGAGTAGTTGGTACTGACATCAGTTACAGATGGATCAAAGTTCCATTCTACTGCAGTATCTTTCCTTAGCTTAACTACATGAGCACCCACAACCTAGGAAGCCTGTTTAGTGCATTGAGGGAGTAATTTTGTTCACATCTTTTATAATACTATGTTAATGAAGATGTTGAATCAGCATATACTAGATGCAGAACTTATAACTTAATGAAATATTTGATATTTAAGAAACAGCACACCCAGGAAAGCTATTTTAAGTGCGTACGCAACAAGCTCTTTCAACTCTTGTCATCATCAAATAGCCTTATGTGCCCCATGCAGTTCCCCCATGGAGAAAGAACTTTGTGAAATAACATTTTTGAATTTCCTGTAAGATTCAATTTTTAAAAAAAAATGCAATGGTGAAAGTTTATAGTTGATGCTCCTCCAGTCCCATATGCTTTAAAAATCACCTGAGACAGCTCCCTCAATGGATTAGTAAGTAGCACAGTGAGTGGCTGAGCCAAACAAAGCAAGAACGCCCCAGGTTTGATCCTCTGCCTGTTCGGAGATAGTTTATTTCTATTGGGACAGCAGTAGGGCACTGCAACTAGCCTCAGCACCCTTGTAAGGGGAAAATTGGCCAGGTTCCTGCTTCTGATTGCAGCCCTGCTGTAAGTGCATATCAGCCGAGGATGGGTTTGGGCTCAGCTATGATTTTGCTCTCTGACTCTATAACTTGCCGACATTCACTGTGAAGACTCACATGAATAATAACCACTTAGTTGAGCTACTGGAAGTTGACTGGCAACCAAGAAGCCATAACCTAGCAAGTAGTTGGCATTTTTAGCAGGGAAAGGGAGAAAATTAGTGGCAGACAAAAAAAGCTTCTAACATTGTTTGGTGAAGGTATAACTAATTTTTTTTCTTCAAAAAGACTAGTTAAAGGCAGTGAGATTTTAGTTTGTGACCATACTTTTAATGAAGTAGCAGAGCTGAAACTGTTGGGGAGAGCTGGAGAACAAGTTCACATTAGTCAAGGAATAATAAGGTTTTGCATAAATTCATTTTTTTCCAATTCTCACTTCTCAGTTATCAAAAGAAATGTTACTGATATTTTGTTAAACTAAACCAAATTTAAAGCACTGAAAATTAAATGTACAACCTTTTTTCTTGTTGGATTCAAATTTGAATTGTTAGCTGTTTTCATCAAGGTCTGTATGGAGTGATTTATGCACACTTGTAAGATTTGTACACGCGATGGAGCTGTTCGCATCATCAAAAGTGTATTAAACAATGATCGATGTGCACCTTCAAGGCCCTTTTTTATAGAATTAGATTCCTACTTTGGCTCAGGATTTTTTTTGCTGAGATATGTACTGTAATCTACAGATAAACATTTATGCCTAAATTCAGTGATTTGTTCTCGGGTGTACTTATTTTTCTAATGGAGCTTTTGTCTGTAAGCTCATGACTTTATTATACTTTCCAAAATATTCATAGTGTATTAAGTAAAATTTAGATCATGCAGTAATAGTAAGCTTATCTGTATACATAATTGAGTTATATTAAGGAGTTTGTGTACTTCAGAAAGATTATCTTCCTGAGTTGAAGAATGAGAGCCTTCCAAAATATTTAAGGTTACTTTGGTTCTACATTGGCCTTTGTTTTGCTGCAAAAAGAAGATTTATTTTCTGCTTCTGCCATGGCTCAGTGGAATTCTGCACTGGATGAATTGGTACTGAGCCAAATAGATCAGGAAGGTTCCATGGTTCAATCCTTGACCTTTACTGAGGTAGCTGATCTAAACTGGTTTAGTGGTGACGGCACAACTATTGACCTCAGAAATCTAGGGCTAGAGTGGGGAAATATCAGCTGTTAATCTCTATCTAGAGACTTTTGCTGGAAAGTGCATGTGTATGAATGTTGGGTGAAGATAATTTGGAAACCACAGGGTATTTGTGCAATTCTTTCCATGTTTTAGCCTCCAAAAATTTTGGGGGTAATTTTCACTTTCACCGTTTGGGCGAAGGTAAACTGGCGGAGCGGATCGTCAGACCGTTATGGAACCTGATTGAAATCAATGGCATGAAAATCAGACAACCTCTATAGCAGCTGATGATCCCGATCTGCAGGTGGTGAAGTTGAAAATCACCCCTTCTGTGTTTTGACAGATGGCTACTTGGGTGAGGATAGTATTGGTCTCTGCTGCAATGTCACAAATTTGAATAGCCTGCTGACACTTCCTGCCTTGGATACATCGAGTTACGTCGAAAATACAGCACAGAAACAGGCCATTCGGCCCAACTGATTTGTGCTGACGTTTATGCTCCACACGAGCCTTCTCCCTCTTCTTCATCTAACCCTATCAACGTACCCTTGTATTCCTTTTTCCATTATGTGCTTATCTAGTTTCCCCTTAAATGCATCTATGCTATTTGCCTCACTACTCCTTGTGGTAGTGCGTTCCACATTCTTAGCACTCTCCGGGTAAAGAAGTTTCTCCTGAATGCTCCATTGGATTTATTAGCGACTAATTTATATTTGACATTTTCTTATACGTCTACCCTATCATTACGTCTACCCTTTCATTATCTTGAAGACCTCAATCAGGTCACCCCTCAATCTTCTCGTTTCTAGAAAGAAGAGTCCCAGCCTGTTCAGGCTTTCCTAATCAGTATATCCTCTCAGTTCTGGTATCATCCTTGTGAATCTTTTTTGCACCCTCTCCAATACATCTATATCCTTTTTATAACATGGAGACCAAAACTGTGCACAATACTCACAAGTGTGATCGAGCCAAGGTTCTATACAAGTTTAACAACTTGTCTGCTTTTCAATTCTGTCCCTCTAGAAATGAACCCCAGTGCTTGATTTGCCTTTTTTTATGGCCTTAATAACCTGTGTTGCTACTTTGTGATTTGTATATCTGTACATCTGTACCCCTAGATCCCTTTGCTCCTCTATTCCATTTAGACTCTTATTATCCATGTAATGTGTGACCCTCCTTATTCTTCCTACCAACATGCACCACCTCTCAGTTACCTATATTGAAATTCATTTGCCAGTTACATGCCCATTCTGCAAGTTTATTAATGTCCTCTTGCATTTTGACGCATTCTTCCTTTGTATTAGCTACTCCCCCCGCCCCGGCAATTTGATGTCGTCTGCAAATTTTTTAATTGTATTTAGGATTCCCGAATCCAAATCATTAATCTAAATTGTGAACAGTGGTCGCAGCATCGATCCCTGTGGAACACAACTTCTCACCCTTTGCCAGTCTGAGTATGTACCCTTAACCCCTACTCTCTGTTTTCTGTTTTGTAGCCAAATTGCTATCCATTCTGCTATGGGTCCTCTGACTCCATATGCTCTGACTTTAGTCATGAGTCTACAATGCGGTACCTTATCGAAGGCCTTTTGAAAATCCAAATATATTAGAATCATAGAATTTTACGACACAGAAGGAGGACATTTGGCCCATCATATCTGTGCCAGCCGAAAAAGAGCTATCCAGCCTAATCACACTTTCCAGCTCCTGGTCCGTAGCCTTGTAGGTTACAACATTTCAAGTGCATGTCCAAGTACTTTTTAAATGAGTTGAGGGTTTCTTCCTCTAACGCCCTTTCAGGCAGTGAGTTTCAGACCCCCACCACCCTCTGGGTGAAAAAATTTCTCCTCAGCTCCCCTCTAATCCTTCTACCAATTCCTTTAATCTATGCCCCCTGGTTATTGACCTCTCTGCCAAAGGAAATAGGTCCTACCTATCCACTCTAAGCCCCTCATAATTTTATACACCTCAATTAAATCTCCCCTCAGTCTCCTCTGTTCCAAAGAAAACGACCCCAGCCTATCCCATCTTTCCTCATGGCTAAAATTCCCCAGTCCTGGCAGCATCCTTGTAAATCTCCTTTGTACCCTCTTTAGTGCAATCATGTCTTTCCTTTACTGTGGTGACCAGAACTATATGCAGTACTCTAGCTGTGGCCTAACTAGTGTTTTATACAGTTTGAGCATATTACATCTATTGTATTACCCTTGTCTACTCTTTCTGTTACTTCTTCAAAGAATTTAATAAGGTTGGTCAAGCATGACTTTCCCAATTTTTTTTATTCATTCATGGGATGAGGGCATCGCTGGCGAGGCCAGCATTTATTGCCCATCCCTAATTGCCCTTGAGAAGGTGGTGGTGAGCTGCCTTCTTGAACCGCTGCAGTTCGTGTGGTGAAGGTCCTCCCACAGTGCTGTCAGGAAGGGAGTTCCAGGATTTTGACGCAGCGACGATAAAGGAATGGCTATATATTTCCAACTCGGGATGGTGTGTGACTTGGGGAACGTGCAGGTGGTGGCATTCCCATGTGCCTGCTGCTCTTGTCCTTCTAGGTGGTAGAGGTTGCGGGTTTGGGAGGTGCTGTCGAAGAAGCCTTGGCGAGTTGCTGCAGTGCATCCTGTGGATGGTACACACTGCGGCCACAGTGCGCCGGTGGTGAAGGGAATGAATGTTTAGGGTGGTCGATGGGGTGCTAATCAAGCGGGCTGCTTTGTCCTGGATGGTGCCGACCTTCTTGAGTGTTGTTGGAGCTGCACTCTTCCAGGCAAGTGGAGAGTATTCCATCACACTCCCTCATTTGTGAACACCTCTATTAACTCACCCCTTGATCGTCTCTGTTTTAAAGGGAACATTTCCAGTTTCTCTAGTCTCTCCATATAACTGAAGTCCCTCATCCCTGGTAACATTCTGGTAAATCTCTTCTGTACCCTCTCCAAGGCCTTGATATCCTGTTGCAGATTTCAACAAAGCTGTTTTCTTGTGCAAGGGGAAGACCTGGAATACTGCTCTGTGTGGGCTAGAAAAAGAATGGGGCACACTTTCATCTTCACCACCTGGGTAGTAATCTGGTGGAGCGGATCATTTTGCCTTTTACAGATTTTAATGGAATGAAAGTTGGCGGCTTCTGCAAAAGTTGGGCAAGTACCTACTAGGTGGCGAAAATGAAAATCTATTCCAATAAAACTAGACACACCTCCCATTTGGCAGTACACCTTTAAACCATTTTTTCCACATAATCTACATTTGGAGGGGGGGTGGTGCTTCATACTAAAAGTAGCCTGTACTGCATTTCCCTTCTTTAACTGCTTTGAGCCACTTGCTGATAACAAGTAAACACTGAAACTGTTATCGATCGACACCCAACCAAGAAATGTGATATTAGGACAGGTGACCAAAAGCTCAGTCGAAGAGATGGGTTTTAAGGAGGGTCTTAAAGGAGGAGAGAGGAGTGGAGATGCAGAAAGGTTTAGGGAGTGAGTTCCAGAGCTCGGAGCCTATATGGCTCAAGACACGGCCGCCAATGGTGGGGCAAAGGGAGTGGGATAGAGAGAGTTGGAAGAACACCGAGATTTCGGAGGGATGTAGGGCTGGAGGAGGTTACAGAGATAGGGAGGGGCATAGCCATGGTGGGATTTGAATATGAACATGAGACCTACCAATGTAGGTCAGCGAGCACAGCGAGGTGATGGGTCAACAGGACTTAGTGCAGGTTAGAATACAGGCAACAGAGTTTTGAACGAGTTCAAGGAGGGTGGAAGATGGGAGGCCGGCCAAGAGAGGATTGGAACAGTTGAGTCTGGAGGTAACAAAGGCATGGATGAGGGTTACAGCAGCAGATAAGCTGAGGCAGAGGCGGTGACAGGCAATGTTAAGGGGGTGGAAGTAGGTGGTCTTTTTAATGGAGAGGATATGGAGTAGGAAGCTCAGCTCAGGGTCAAATTGGACTCCAAGGTTGCGAACAGAGACAGTGGCCAGGGAGGTGGATGGGAATGGAGTTTGTGATGAGGGCCAAAGACAATGGCTTCAGTCTTCCCAATGTTTAACTGACAACATGGGTAGTGGAGGGGCTGAGACAGGTGATGGTGAGGTAGAGATAGATGTCGTCAGCGTACATGTGGAACCTGACTTGATGTCTTTGAATGATGCCGCCGAGGGACAGCATGTAGATGAGAAATAAGAGGGGGCCAAGTATAGATCATTCATTTCATGCTTTTCAGCTTTCTTTTCTGAGACATAGGGTGTGGTATGGAGCTGCACCTGGTTCGCATCTGAAATCTCCAGTCTGGACCAACATTAAGGAGCACTCTCAGCTATATTTTTAATTAAGGCAGTTTATTTAAATCTATTCCAATGTGATTACTATTTAGGCTATTTAGCTTCCTGGAATTTCAGCACATCATCCAATGGTCATTCATGAGTGTGTCAGTGCCATACACCTCCATTACGTTACCTTGTTAAGAAAATAATCTGCAATCTTAAAAAAAAATGTTTAACATGCCCTAAAGCAATTTTCCCCACAAATCTCAAGGAATATTAAAGATTAAAGACAGTTAGTACTGTTTTGATGTAACTCCTTTTAATCCTAGGTTCCCTGATGACTCAGCCATACAGTCCGGGAAGATCCCAGCCTCAATCTCTGGTCTGTGCTGAGTTAGTTGATGGCAATGGTGTACTGCAATTGGTCGTCTTGCATCTACTGTCAGCCAGGGCTCCTGCTGCTGATCACTATCCTTTGATCCCTAATGGAAATGCACGTGTGGGCATTGTGAGAGGACAAGATTTGGCTCAGCTGTTGATTCCCTCCACAAGCGAGTAGTCTACTGACACTTGTTGACTAGTATTAATCATTTGGGCAAGGTACTGGAAGGGGGCCAGCACCAATCAAACTGTACCCTGTCAAGAAGTTAATGCTTTCCAGTAGAGTAGGAGGGAAGTGGAAGGGAGAAAATTGGCAGAAAAGGCAAGAAAAAAAATCCATTAATGTGGTAATACTACACATTCTATATCAAATTCACACTGATAGTGAAAATTTAGCTCCCATTTGTATTTTCCAAAGCAAATTCCAACCAAATGTACCTGAATAATTGGCAATACAGTAACACAGCGTGAGTCCAGTGTAAAAGTTGGAAGAGGCACAATGCCCCAGAAGCTGATGTATGTCATAACGTGGATTGAAATTGTTCTATCTACTTAAAGTGCAAACTTGACCCATCTTTCATACAATCATATAATCATAGAATCTTACAGCTCAGAAGGAGGCCCAGCAAGCCTTTGCCGGCTCTTTGAAAGAGCAGATCAATTAGTCCCACTCCCCTGCTTTTTCCCCATAGCACTGCATATTTCTCCTTTTCAAGTATATATCTAATTCCCTTTTGAAAGTTACTACTGAATCTGCTTTCGCCACCCTTTCCGATCATAACAACTTGCTGCGTTAAAGCATTTCTCCTCATCTCCTTGGTTCTTTTGCCAATTATCTTAAATCTGTGTCCTCTGGTTATCGTCCCTTCTGCCAGTGGAAATAGATTCTCGCTATCTACTCTGTCAAAACCCTTCATGATTTTGAACACCTTTATTAAATCTCCCCTTATCTTCTCTGCTCTAAGGAAAACATCCCAAGCTTCTATAGTCTGAACATGTAACTGTTGCCATTCTAGTAAATCTCCTCTGCACCCTCTAAGGCCTTCCTAAAGTGTGGTGCCCAGAATTGGATGCAATACTCCAGCCTAACCAGCGATTTATAAAGGTTTAGCATAACTTCTTTGCTTTTGTTCACTATGCCTCTATATTTATAAAGCCCAGGATCCCTTATGCTTTTTAAAAATTCATTCATGGGATGTGGGCTTCGCTTGCAAGGCCAGCATTTATTGCCCATCCCTAATTGCCCTTGAGAAGGTGGTGGTGAGCCGCCGCCTTGAATCGCTGCATTCCGTGTGGTGAAGGTTCTCCCACAGTGCTGTTAGGTGGGGAGGTCCAGGATTTTGACCCAGCGACGATGTAATGTTTAATATTTAATATAATTTATCAACCTGTTCTGCCACCTTCAAAGACTTGTGTAAGTACATCCCCTGGTCTCTCTGTTCCTGCATCCCCCTTTAAAATTGTACCATTTAATTTATTTTGCCTCTCCTCATTCATTCTTCCTTCCAAAATGCATCACTTCACACTTCTTTGCATTAAATTTCATCTGCCATATGTCTGCCCATTTCACCAGTCTATCTCTGTCCTCCTGCAGTCTGCTATTATCCTCCTCACTGTTTACTGCATTTCCAAGTTTTGTGTCATCTGCTAACTTTGAAATTATGCCCCCATACCCAAGTCCAGGTCATTAATATATATTAAAAAGAGCAGTGGTCCTAATACCGACCCCTGGGAGACATCACTGTATACTTCCCTCCAGTGTCTAATAAACAACCATTCACCACTCCCCTCTGCTTTCATATCCACTGCCTCTTTAATCCCATGGGCTTCGATTTTGCTAACAAGTTTATTATGCGGCACTTTATCAAACGCCTTTTGAAAGTCCATCAACTATACTACCTTCATCAACCCTCTCTGTTATTTCATCAAAGAACTCAATAAAGTTTGTCAGACATGATTTGCCTTTAACAAATCCATGTTGGCTATCATTTATTAACCGACGTTCTTCCAAGTGACCATGAATGCTGTCCTGGATTATGGTCCCTAGAAGTTTCCCACCACCGATGTTGGGCTGATTGACCTATAGTTATGGGGTTTATTCCTCTTCCCTTTTTTGAAAAGGAATATAACATTTGCAAACCTCAAGTCCTCTGGCACCACTCTCATATCCAAGGAGGATTGAAAGATTCCCTGGCCCTAACTTTGTAGACTCATATTGGTAAGTAAATTTTTGTGTTGCTGGTTGGGAACATTGATTTCTATTGAAACTCCAAAATCACAACGCACATGGAGGTTGCACATAACCAGTGTCGCTCTTACGTTTCGGTGGAGGTCAGAATGCGCTTTGCATAGGCAGGAATAGCCTTGTTGGTATTGATAAGACAGCATTGTTTAATATGCCATGCTCACACCAGGCATTCTACATATAAGAACATAAGTTGAGGCTTGATATTATCTGGATTAAAGCATAGATGAAAAAAAAGTTCAGACTAGAAAACTATCGTTCATGGGACCATGAGAACATGGTCTGTGGAATGCAACTAGTCAGTGCTGGATAATGTAGATAGTAAAGCGAGAGATTACTATAGGCCATCTTGGCAGATGAGTGTTTAACATGTTTGTGTGACCTTCTTCTATGTTAATGGACATATTACCCAATTAGATTACCACCTGTTAAGATTACAGGCTGAAATTACTGTTGGCGATAATTACTGTCCACTGTTTTAAGTTGAGCGATCTTATAGTTTCTTTTGCTCAGTGGTCAGAGAATTTTCACAGAAATTTATTACCTTGGAAGTTATTTACTCATTCAGGAGGTTAAATAAGTTGGGTGGAGTTTGTGATGGTGCAGACTGTAGTTTGGTCTTTTAGATGAAGCAGACGGGTAGGCGGAACACTTCTTATTCCTTATTTCCTTAAGCTATGTAGGAAAACAACACATCCAGGAAAATCATGAGGGTGTAATGTCACAAGTGAAACATTATTAGTTAGTTACTCTATTTATACTTGTTTACAGTGTTTGTGTCACAACAGTGTAAAGTTACACTTAAATATGCTGATAAAGGTGCAGCATGTGACAGTTTATTGCAGCATCAATGTGTGGGGCCCGGACTGGTGGAACACTGGCAGAGGTATCTCCAGCCATACCTAAACTCCTCAGGGAGGCAGGTTGCCTATTTTCTTAGTTATAGGTGGAAAGGGATGAAAAAGGCAGGAAATATCCTTAAAATATACCAGTGAAGATAATCAGGACCGCAGGTGATTGCACTCATCAGCATTTCTTCGATTTACAAAATAACTGCAAATATAGTGCTGCTGCTCATAAAACGTATACTTCAAATGTGCTACAAACAAAATAGTCAAAACAACAGTGTAGTAACACTGGTGGTTTTCATGGGAGCACAGGCCCATGGAGGCAGAGAGAATGGAATGCTCTGGAGTATGTTGAGATTACTGCAGATTGGTAAACTAAGCTCCGTAAGAGAAGGATAAGTACTGTAGGTGAAATTACCATTAGTGAAGGGATAAGGGAAAGAAACTGCAAATGCTGGAAATTTGAAATAGAAACACAAAATACTGGAAATACACAGCATGTGAAAAAGATAGGTTAACGTTTTGGGTGGAGACCCCTTGTCAACATTGATCGATGGAGGCAGGAGAGTCCCTTTTATAAAACTGACCAAAACTGAAAGGTGAGGAGAACAGGATCAATAGTACAGATATATTAATTACTTTTTATAACTAGTCAACTAACGAATTTCATAGTGTAGGAATAGATCTGAAAGTACTGTAACGAGATAAATGCTGAATGATACACAGACATTTCAGTAAAGAATGTGGAATAGTTTATAGAATCATAAAATGGTTACATAAGAACATAAGAAATAGGACCCCTACCATCAACTTATCTGCTGTCGAAATCCTAATCCGATTCTTTGTGACCTTCCGACTCGACTATTCCAATCCTTGCCTGGCCAACCTCCCATCCTGCCTTCTCCATAAACTCCCAACTCATTCAAAACTCTGCTGCCTACATCCTATCTCACACCAAGTCCTGCTCGCCAATCACCCGTCTTCGCTGACCTATAATGTTTCCTGCTTCCCCAATGCCTCAAATTTAAAATTGACTTCTTTGTGAGTAAATTCCTCCATGACCTTGCCCCTCCCTATCGCTGCAAATCTTCCCCAGAACTATAATTCTTCCCTACCCTGAACTCTGTTCCTCTGACTCTGGCCCCTTTCATTCCACTATTGGCAGTTGTGCCTTCAGCCACCTAGGGCATATGCTATGGAACTCCTTCCCTAAGCCCTTCACCCTTTCTCTCCCTCTCTGCCTTGAAGACATTCCTTAAAACCCAAGCTTCTGGTCACCCTTCCTGATATCTCCTCCTTTGGCTCAACGCGTATTTTTTCTCTTATACTTCTGTGAAGTGCCTTGCATCATAGGCACAGGCATCAAGGCACTGTGTATACGCAATTTGTTGTTCGCTTGGATTCTTACCTTCCTGCTGTTAAAAGCCATCTCATTTACAACATGGGATTATATTCAACAGTAGTGACAGTGGTGGAGGTAGCAGTGGGTGAAAACCTCTAGCTTCTTCCTATACAGGCAGTGAAGCACTTTCAGAATCACATACCTGTGCACAGCTGCTCCCATTACTGGAGCAAAAAATAATTAAAAACTATTTAAAAATAGCTGCATACACAGATGCCACTGTTGCCTGGAAATGGACAGCTGATTTTAAGAACTATTTTAATATATTATTTTGCTCCACCAATTTCCTAAATCAATCACTTAGGAATGATGCGTGCAGTTGAGAGGCTGAATATTCTGCGGCGAGTGACTCACCTGCGGACTCTCCAAGTCAGGAGTGTGATGGAATACTCTCCACTTGCCTGGATGAGTGCAGCTCCAACAACACTCAAGAAGCTCAACACCATCCAGGACAAGGCAGCCCGCTTGATTGGCACCCCATCCACCACCCTAAACATTCACTCCCTTCACCACCGGCGCACTGTGCTGCAGTGTGCACCATCCACAGGATGCACTGCAGCAACTCGCCAAGGCTTCTTCGACAGCACCTCCTAAACCCGCAACCTCTACCACCTAGGAGGACAAGGGCAGCAGGCACATGGGAACACGTTCCCCTCCACGTCACATAAGAACATAAGAAATAGGAGCAGGAGCAGGAGAAGGCCAATCGGCCCCTCGAGCCTGCTCTGCCATCCAATAAGATCATGGCTGATCTGATCCTAACCTCAAATCTAAATTCATGTCCAATTTCCTGCCTGGTCCCCGTAACCCCTAATTCCCTTTACTTCTAGGAAACTGTCTATTTCTGTTTTAAATTTATTTAATGATGGAGTTTCCACAGCTTCCTGGGGCAGCAAATTCCACAGACCAACTACCCTCTGAGTGAAGAAGTTTCTCCTCATCTCAGTTTTGAAAGAGCAGCCCCTTATTCTAAGATCATGCCCCCAGTTCTAGTTTCACCCATCCTTGGGAACATCCTTACCGCATCCACCCGATCAAGCCCCTTCACAATCTTATATGTTTCAATAAGATCGCCTCTCATTCTTCTGAACTCCAATGAGTAGAGTCCCAATCTACTCAACCTCTCCTCATATGTCCGCCCCCTCATCCCCGGGATTAACCGAGTGAACCTTCTTTGTACTGCCTCGAGAGCAAGTATGTCTTTTCTTAAGCATGGACACCAAAACTGTATGCAGTATTCCAGGTGCGGTCTCACCAATACCTTATATAACTGCAGCAATGCCTCCCTGTTTTTATATTCTATCCCCCTAGCAATAAACGCCAACATTCCGTTGGCCTTCTTGATCACCTGCTGCACCTGCATACTAACTTTTTGATTTTCTTGCACTAGGACCCCCAGATCCCTTTGTACTGCAGTACTTTCCAGTTTCTCGCCATTAAGATAATAACTTGCTCTCTGATTTTTCCTGCCAAAGTGCATAACCTCACATTTTCCAATATTGTATTGCATCTGCCAAATCTTCGCCCACTCACCCAGCCTGTCTATATCCCCCTGTAGGTTTTTTTATGTCCTCCTCACTCTCCACTTTCCCTCCCATCTTTGCATCATCTGCAAACTTTGATATGTTACACTCGGTCCCCTCCTCCAAATCGTTAATATAGATTGTAAAGAGTTGGGGACCCAGCACCGATCCCTGCGGAACACCACTGGCTACTGGTTGCCAGTCCGAGAATGAACCATTTATCCCAACTCTCTGCTTCCTGTTAGATAACCAATCCTCCACCCATGCCAGAATATTACCCCAATCCAGTGATTCTTTATCTTGAGCAATAATCTTTTATGTGGCACCTTGTCGAATGCCTTCTGGAAGTCTAAATACACTATGTCCACTGGTTCCCCTTTATCCACCCTGTACGTTATGTCCTCAAAGAACTCAAGCAAATTTGTCAGACATGACTTCCCCTTCATAAAGCCATGCTGACTTTGTCCTATTAAATTATGTTTATCCAAATGTTCCGCCACTGTTTCCTTAAAAATAGACTCCAAAATTTTTACCCACCACAGATGTTAGGCTAACTGGTCTATAATTTCCAGCCTTCTGCCTACTACCCTTTTTAAATAAGGGTGTTACATTAGCAGTTTTCCAATCTGCCGGGACCTTTGCCGAGTCCAGAGAATTTTGGAAAATGATTACCAAAGCATCCACAATCCCGACTGCCACTTCCCTCAAGACCCTCGGATGCAAGCCATCAGGTCCAGGGGATTTATCCGCCTTGAGTCCCATTAATTTACTGAGTACCAATTCCTTCGTGATTTTAATCGTATTTAGCTCCTCCCCCCCCCCCCCCCACAGAGCCCCCTTTTTGTCCAGTGTTGGGATACTCTTAGTGTCCTCTACCGTAAAGACTGAAACAAAATATTTGTTCAGCATTTTTGCCATCTCCATGTTTCCCACCATTAATTTCCCGGTCTCATCCTCTAAGGGACCGACGTTTGCCTTAGCCACCCTTTTTATATAACTGTAGAAACTCTTGCTATCTGTGTTTATATTTTTTGCTGGTTTATTTTCATAATCTATCTTCCCTTTCTTAATCAATCCTTTAGTTACTTTTTGCTGTCTTTCGAAGACTTCCCAATCTTCTATCCTCCCACTACGTTTGGCTACCTTATATGTCCTCGTTTTTAGTCGGATACTATTCTTAATTTCTTTACTTAGCCACAGATGGCTGTCATTTCTTTTACACCCTTTTTTCCTCAGTGGAATATATTTCTTTTAAAAGTTGTAAAATAACTCCTTAAATGAACACCACTGCTCATGTATCGTCTTACCCTTTAATCTATTTTCCCAGTCCACTTTAATCAATTCCGCTCTCATACCATCATAGTCTCCTTTATTCAAGCTCAGTACGCTTGTTTGAGAACCAACCTTCTCACCCTCTAATTGGATATGGAATGTAACCATGTTATGGTCACTCATTCCAAGGGGTTCCTTAACTAGGACATTATTAATTAATCCTGGCTCATTACACAGGACCAGGTCCAAGGTTGCTTCCCCCCTTGCAGGATCAGTTACATACACTCAATAAACTCTTCCTCAAGGCTGCCCTGCCCAATTTGATTTGTCCAGTTAATATGATAGTTAAAATCCCCCATAATTATAGCTGTTCCCTTATTACATGCCCCGACTATTTCCTGATTAATACTTCTTCCAGCAGAGTGGCAACTATTAGGAGGCCTATATACTACGCCCACTAGTGTTTTTTTCCCCTTATTATTCCTTATCTCTACCCAAACTGTTTCATTGTCCTGATCCTTTGTCCCAATATCATTTCTCAGTATTACAGTGATTCCTTCCTTTATTAACATAGCTACCCCACCTCCCCTTCCTTCCTGCCTGTTCTTCCTGATTGTTAAATACCCTGGCATATTTAATTCCCAGTCGTTGTCACCCTGCAGCCATGTTTCTGTAATGGCCACAAGATCATACCCATACGTAGTTATTTGTGCCATTAACTCGTCCATTTTGTTACGAATGCTACGTGCATTCAGATAAAGAACTTTCAAATGTGTTTTGCGACACTTAGTTCTTGCTTTTTCCTTTTTTAACACTTTACCTTTTATTCCATACCTTCTGTCCCTTCCTGACACGCTTTCCTTCGTCTCCCTGCTCAGATTCCCAACCCCCTGCCACAGCTTTGATGCTGGGTTAATCGCCTTGCGCCTTCTAGTTTTTATTTTATCTGTCGTGCCTAAAGTACACTTTCTTTCCGCTGCTCTACGCTTTTCCCTTTCACTTGTTCTTGAACAACTGTTTGTACTATTTGTATTGTAGATTTCCCCTGGGTCTTCCCCTCTCTTGCTGCTCTCAACTTTATTCTCTTCTGCCTCCCCACTCAGGTTCCCATCCCCCTGCCACTCTAGTTTAAACCTTCTCCAACAGCACTGGCAAACACCCCCGCGAGGACATTGGTCCCGGTCCTGCCCGGGTGTAACCCGTCACGCTTGTACAGGTCCCACCTTCCCCAGAACCGGTCCCAATGTCCCAGGAATCTAAATCCCTCCCTCCTACACCATCCCTGCAGCCACGCATTCATCCTGTCTATTCTCCTGTTCCTATACTCACTAGCACGTGGCACTGGTAGTAATCCTGAGATCACTACCTCTTGAAGTCCTGCTTTTTAATTTATCTCCTAACTCCTGAAATTCACCTTGCAGGACCTCATACCTTTTTTTACCTATGTTGTTGGTACCAATATGGACCACGACTACTGGCTGTTCACCCTCCCCCTCCAGAATGCCCTGCAGCCGCTCCGTGACATCCTTGACCCTAGTACCAGGGCGGCAACATACCAACCCGGAGTCACGTTTGCGGCCGCAGAAACACCTATCTGTTCCCCTTACAATTGAATCCCCTATTCACTGTAGCCCTGCCACTCTTCTTCCTCCCCTCCTGTGCAGCAGAGCCACCCGTGGTGCCCCGAACCTGGCTCTTGCTGCATTCCCCTGATAAGCCATCTCCCCCAACAGTATCTAAAGCAGAATATCTGTTTGAGAGGGAGATGGCCCCAGGGGACTCCTGCTCCACCTGTCTAGTGCATATACTCTGCCTGGCAGTCACCCATTTCCTTTCTGCCTGCATAATCTTTAACTGCGGTGTGACCACCTCACTGAACGTGCTATCCACGATAGTCTCAGCATCGCGGATGTTGCAGCACAGATGGCGGCAATTCGGCCCGTCGAGCCCATGCCGGCTATCTAGGAGCAATCCACTTAGTCCTACTCCCCTGCCCTTTCCCTGTAGCCCTGGAGATATTTTCCCTTCAAGTACTTATCCAATTCCCTTTTTGAAAGCCACGATTGAATCTGCCTCCACCACCCTGTCAGGCAGTGTATTCCAGATCATAACCACTCGCTGCGTAAAAAAGTTTTTCCTCATGTCGCCTTTGGCAAAAGAACCAATCACTTAAATCTTTGTCCTCTGGTTCTCGACCCTTCCACCAACGGGAAGAACTTCTCTCTATCTGCTCTGTCTAGACCCCTCATGATTTTGAACACTTCTATCAAATCTCCTCTCAACCTTCTCTGCTCTAAGGAAAACAACCCCAGCTTCTCCAGTCTATCCATGTAACTGAAGTCCCTCATCCCTGGAACCATTCTAGTCAATCATTTCTGTACCCTCCCTAAGGCCTTCACATCCTTCCTAAAGTGCAGTGCCCAGAATTGGACAAATACTCCAGTTGTGGTGGAACCAGTGTTTTATAAAGGCTCATCATTACCAACTTGCTTTTGAACTCTATGGGCTCCATTTTAGCACCCGCTATTGGGTGCGTTCCTGGCGGGGGGGGGCTCCGAAAATCGGGGAATCCCGGAGCGGGTCGGGAGCCCGGCTCCAACCCGCCCACTTCCGGGTTCACCACAGACGCGCCGACGTGCGCGTGCAGCCCCCGCATGTGGGACTCCCGCAGGCAATTAAAGCCGGCGGGGTGCCACTTAACAATATTTACCTAGCTATTTCAGGTCATTAACAGACCTGATTAAGGGAATAAACAGGAGGGGTGGGATTTTAGAAACATCTGGGACTGTTTGCCATACTGGGGGAAACGCTCCCAGTTGAAATGGATGTGTTGCTGCTATCAGCCTGTGGCGGCTGCAAAGGTCCATTTTGACAGGTGTGGGGGGGGGGTGGGGAGGAAGGAGAGACCCTCACTCATTGCAGGAGGCCACTCTGTCACTTAGGACAAAGTTTGGCCTCCAACACCCTCCTCCTGACAATCAAATTCACCAACTTGCACACTTACCCCGGGGTCCAGAGACATGTACCTACCTTGCAGACCCCCTCAGATGTACATCTTCCGGATGGGGGCCACCGTAGCTGCAGTCATGACCTCGGAGGGCGAACAGCCTCGCCGGCCAAGCCGTCCACCTCTGACATGTGGAGCTCCACAACACAGTGCTGTGACACATCCACCTGCAGAGCAGGAGGAAGGGCAACCGCAGAGAGAGATGTGTCGCAGGGGGCACTACCCTCGCCACAGGGTCCACAGACCGAGGCTCAGCTTCCTGGACCTCTCAGTGCACACTGAGGCTCAGAGTCGCTCGACATGTAGTCGTGGACATCTGCAGCTTCCTTCATGCCGAGCTGCTCCCGGCTGGCCCGAGCACCATCCTCTTACCTGTCGCTGTCAAAGTCACCACTGCCCTCAACAACTTCTCCGCATCCTTCCAAGTTGCCACCGAGGACATCGCCGACGTCTCTGTCGTCTGCACAAAAGAGCCCTGCAAATACACCTACATCCACTTTGCAGTAACACAATGGGTGGCATCAGGTGTGGGTCTTCATTGTGATCCTTAGGAAAGGGCATTATTGCACAAACCAGACAAGATTCACAAAGACGTGGTAGTAGTGGTGCCAATATAATATGTGATGTGAATTGGTCAAAAATCAATAGAAGTAAAAACCATGACAAACCCTCTAACACCCTTCTGCATCCCCTTCATGCTCACAACACGTTTGCCTTACGCTTCCTACTGCACATATGTGATGCATGCCCTGTGGCTGCAGCACAGGTAATGGCAGGTTGAGTGCGGCTGACTGTGAAAGAGATGCATGAGAGGGTGAGTATGAGATAGAGCCATGAGATTGTATGAGGATTGGGTTGAGTGGTAGTGGCGGGATGAGTACTGGCGAGGTGAGTAAGTGCAGGTAAGATGAGGATGAGGTTTGAGTGGGTATGAGGGGTGATGTGACAGAGTAGTGTCGGCAGTGCAGAAGGAGATGTGGGGTGGGGGGCGGTGATGTGGCAGACGGAGTGTAGGGGAATGAGTAAGTGTACTCATTTCAGCTGACCTAGATAGGTCATTGCAGCGCTTACTGCACTGTGTGCAGGTGGGCGATATGTTGATGGTGTAGGTGACCTCCTCTGCCACCTCGAGCCAGGCCTTCCTGGTGGCAGAGGCAAGCCGCTTCCTCCCGCCCGCCGGGGTGGGGAAGATCTCTGTCCTCCCCCTCCTCCTCACCCCATCCAATGATACCTGGAGTGAGGCATCATTAAACTGGGAGCAGCCTTCCCCCTGGGCTGCTCCATGCTGTATTTCTTCCTATTTCTTGCAGCATCAGTCAGTGGAGGACTGCCCTTTTAAATAGAGGGCCTCCAGCTGACAGACCTTTCTGCGCATGCGCAGTCTGCCCGACGCGCAGCTCAGCAATGGGGAACCCGGAAGACCAGGTAAGTGGATCTAATTAGGCTGCGATCGCGCGCAGGGCAAACTGATTTCGCCGGGCGCGTTACCCACACGCCCAATAGCCCCCCCGCCGCGAACCTTCAACGACTGGTGCACTTATAGCCCCAGGTCTCTCTGTTCCTACACCCCCTTTAGAATTGTACCCTTCAGTTTATATTGCCTCTCCTCGTTCTTCCTACCAAAATGTAACACTTCGCACTTCTTTGCGTTAAATTTCATCTGCCACGTGTCTGCCCATTCCACAAGACTGTCTATGTCCTCTTGAAGGAAGATGGTAGTGGTTGTTGGAGGCCAATCATCTCAGCCCCAGGGCATTGCTGCAGGAGTTCCTCAGGGCAGTGTCCTAGGCCCAACCATCTTCAGCTGCTTCATCAATGACCTTCCCTCCATCATAAGGTCAGAAATGGGGATGTTCGCTGATGATTGCACAGTGTTCAGTTCCATTCACAACCCCTCAGATAATGAAGCAGTCCGTGCCTGCATGCAGCAAGACCTGGACAACATCCAGGCTTGGGCTCATAAGTGGCAAGTAACATTCGTGCCAGATAAGTGCCAGGCAATGACCATCTCCAACAAGAGAGAGTCTAACCACCTCCCCTTGACATTCAACAGCATTACCATCGCCGAATCCCCCACCAACATCCTGGGGGTCACCATTGACCAGAAACTTAACTGGACCAGCCATATAAATACCGTGGCTACGAGAGCAGGTCAGAGGCTGGGTATTCTGCGGCGAGTGACTCACCTCCTGACTCCCCAAAGCCTTTCCACCATCTACAAGGCACAAGTCAGGAGTGTGATGGAATACTCTCCACTTGCCTGGATGAGTGCAGCTCCAACAACACTCAAGAAGCTCGACACCATCCAAGATAAAGCAGCCCGCTTGATTGGCACCCCATCCACCACCCTAAACATTCACTCCCTTCACCACCGGCGCACTGTGGCTGCAGTGTGCACCATCCACAGGATGCACTGCAGCAACTCGCCAAGGCTTCTTCGACAGCACCTCCCAAACCCGCGACCTCTACCACCTAGAAGGACAAGGGCAGCAGGCGCATGGGAACAACACCACCTGCACGTTCCCCTCCAAGTCACACACCATCCCGACTTGGAAATATATCGCCGTTCCTTCATTGTCGCTGGGTCAAAATCCTGGAACTCCCTTCCTAACAGCACTGTGGGAGAACCGTCACCACACGGACTGCAGCGGTTCAAGAAGGCGGCTCACCACCACCTTCTCTAGGGCAATTAGGGATGGGCAATAAATGCCGGCCTTGCCAGCGACGCCCACATCCCGTGAACGAATAATAAAAAAAAAATATCCTCCTCACTGTTCACTACACTTCCAAGTTTAGTGTCATCTGCAAATTTGGAAATTGTGCCCTGTGCACCCAAGTCCAAGTTATTAATATATATCAAGAAAAGCAGTGGTCCTAGTACAGACCCCTGGGAACACCACTGTATACGTCCCTGCATTCCAACAAACAACTCTGTTTCCTGTCTCTTAGCCAATTTCGTATCCATGCTGCCGCTGCTCTTTCATTCCATGGGCTTCAACTTTGCTGACAAGCCTATTATGTGGCACTTTATCAAACGCCTTTTGGAAGTCCATATACGCCACATCAACTGCATTGCCCTCATCTACCTTCTCTGTTACCTCATCAAAAAAACTCAATCAAGTTAGTTAAACACAATTTGCCTTCAACAAATCCATGCTGGCTTTCCTTAATTAATCCACACTTGTCCAAGTGACTGTTAATTTTGTCCCGGATCATCGTTTCTAAAAGCTTCCCCACCACTGCGGTTAAACTGAGTGGCCTGTAGTTGCTGGGTTTATCCTTGCACCCTTTTTTGAACAAGGGTGTAACATTTGCAATTCTCCAGTCTTCTGGCACCACTCCCGTATCTAAGGATGATTGGAGGATTATGGCCAGTATGTCCGCAGTTTCCACCCTTACTTCCTTCAGCCACCTAGGATGCATCCCATCCGGACCTGGTGACTTATCTACTTTAAGTACAGCCAGCCGTTCTAGTACCACCTCTTTATCAATGTTTAGCCCATCCAGTATCTCAACTACCTCCTCTTTCACTGTGACTTTGGCAGCATCTTCCTTGGTAAAGACAGATGCAAACTACTCATTTAGTAACTCTGCCATCCCCTCTGCCTCTATGAGTAGATTACCTTTTTGATCCCTAATCGGCCCTACCCCTCCTCTTACAAGCCGTTTACTATTTAACTGCCTATGGAAGACTTTTGGATTCCCTTTTATTTATGTATTTATTCGTTCATGGGATGAGGGCTCGCTGGCGGGGCCAATGTTTATTGCCCATCCCTATTGCCCTTGAGAAGGTGGTGGTGAGCCGCCGCCTTGAACCGCTGCAGTGGTGAAAGTTCTCCCACAGTGCTGTTAGGAAGGGAGTTCCTAGATTTTGACCCAGCAACAATGAAGGAATGGCGATATATTTCCAACTCTGAATGGTGTGTGACTTGGAGGGGAACGTGCAGGTGGTGTTGTTCCCATGTGCCTGCTGCCCTTGTCCTTCCAGGTGGTAGAGGTCGGGGGTTTGGGAGGTGCTGTTGAAGAAGCCTTGGCGAGTTGCTGCAGTGCATCCTGTTGCTGGTCTATTCTCATACTCTCTTTTTGCCCCTCTTATTTCCTTTTTCATTTCCCCCTCTGAACTTTCTATTTTCAGCCTGGTTCTCACTTGTATTATCAATCTGACATCTGTCATACGCCCCATTTTTCTGCTTCATCTTACTCTCTCTCTCTTTCCAGGGAGCCCTGGCTTTGGTTGCCCTATCTTTCCCCCTTGTGGGAATGTACCTAGATCGAACCATCTCCTCTTAAAGACCTCTTCAAATTATATTACAATTTACATATTATTGAAGGACGAAGTCCCTTGGCTGCCAAACTCTCCATGACCATTCAAAACTGTTCCTCCCATTGACCCTTTAAGTCCTGTATTGCCAGGACGATACCAGTGGTTAAAGGGTTAAATTATGAGGACAGGTTACATAAACTTGGCTTGTATTCCCTTGAGTTTAGATGGTTGAGGGACGATCTAATTGATAAAAGGATTCGCTAGGGTAAATACAGATAAATTATTTCCTCTAGTGGGGAATCCAGAACAAGGGGTCATAATCTTAAAATTAGAGCTAGGCCAAATGTCAAAACTAGACTTAGCACTTTTCTTTGGGTTTGCAGGAACCTGTTAATAGATTCTGCCGTGATAGTGTTATAATACAGATACACTGTGGGCCACTGACTGATTCTGTTAGCTAATGTACCTCACTAAAATCCTAATGTGCGCCTCTATTATGGAGACTAATGGGAAGCAAAAACTTATGTAATCAATGGAACTTGGCGAAAGAAGCATTATCAGTCCAGTCAGGTAGTAATTCACCATGTTTATACCATGTTATGTACTTTCTCTGTTTAGTTTTCTGTTAGTCTGTTCATTACAGCACTGAGTTTACACCTCTGGAAGGTTGAGTCTTGAGGCCATCTGTTAATGAAATCTTTAAGTTTTGTTTAGTAAAGTAAAAAGGCACTTATGCATGAGCATATCTTTCATTTGCAGTTTGGAAAAAGTTAACCTCGACACTTGTCGTTACAGTTGTTTACTCATCTCAGCTGATTCGTCCTGACACTTTGTAATTTCTGGTGTATAATATGAAACAGGAATATAGTAACATAGAAAATAAGAGCAGGACTAGGCCATTCGGCCCTTTGAGTCTGCTCCACCATTCAGTATGATCATGGCCGATCCTCTATCTCAATACCGTATTCCAGCTCTCTCCCCATACTCCTTGATGCCTTCTGTGTCTAGAAATCTATCTAGCTCCTTCTTAAATATATTCAGTGTCTTGGCCTCCACAACCTTCTGTGGTAGAGAATTCCACGGGTTTACCACCCTCGGAGTGAAGAAATTTCTCCTCATCTCAGTCCTAAATGTCCTACCCTGTATACTGAGACTGTGACCCCTCGGTCTGGACCCCCTCCCCAGCCAGGGGAAACATCCTCCATGCATCCAGTCTGTCTAGCCCTGTCAGAATTTTATGTTTCAATGAGATCCCCTCTCATTCTTCTAAACGCAAGAGAATTCAGGGCAAGTTGACCCAATCTCTCCTCATACGACAGTCCTGCCATCCCAGGTATCAGTCTGGTGAACCTTCGCTGCACTCCCTCTATGACAAGTATATCCTTTCTTGGGTAAGGAGACCAAAACTGCACATGATACTCCAGGCGTGGTCTCACCAAGGCCCAGTATAATTACAGTAAGACATTCTTGCTCCTATACTCAAATCCTCTTGCAATGAAGACCAACATACCATTTGCCTTCCTAACTGCTTGCTGCACCTGCATGTTTGCTTTCAGTGACTGGTGTACAAGGACACCCAGGTCCCTTTGTACATCAACATTCCCCAATCTATCACCATTTAAATAATACTCTGCCTTTCTGTTTTTCCTTCCGAAGTGGATAACTTCACATTTATCCACATTATACTGCATCTGCCATGTATTTGCCCACTCACTCAACTTGTCTAAATCGCCTCCTCACAACTCCCGATCCCATCTAGTTTTGTGTCATCAGCAAACTTGGAAATATTACATTTGGTTCCCTCATCCAAATTGTTGATATATATTGTGAATAGCTGGGGCCCAAGCACTGATCCCTATGGTACCGCACTAGTCACTGCCTGCCATCCTGAAGAAGACTCATTTATTCCTACTCTCTGTTTCCTGTCTGTTAACCAATTTTCAATCTCTGCCAGTATGTTACCCCCAATCCCATGTGCTTTAATTTTGGGCACTAACCTCTTATATGGGACTTTATCAAAGGCCTTCTGAAAATCCAAATAAACCACATCCACCGGTTCTCCCTTATCTATTCTATCAGTAAAATCCTCAAAAAAACTCCAGTAGGTTTGTCAAACATGATTTCCCTTTCACAAATCCATGTTGACTTTTGTCTAATCCCGTTTGATATTTTCTAAGTGTCCTGTTATCACATCCTTTATAATAGACTCTAACATTTTCCCTACTACTGATGTTAGGCTTATTGGTCTGTAGTTCCCTGTTTTCTCTCCCTCTTTTAAATAGTGGGGTTACATTTGCCACCCTCCAATCTGCAGGAACTGTTCCATAATCTATAGAATTTTGGAAGATGACAACTAATGCATCCACTATTTCCATGGCTACCTCTTTTAGTACTCTGGGATGCAGATTATCAGGCCCTGTGGATTTATCGGCTTTCAGTCCCATTAATTTCACTAGCACTTTTTTTTACTGATACTAATTTCCTTTAATTCCTCTTTCTCACTAGTCCCTTGGTTCCCTAGCATTTCTGGGAAGTTATTTGTGTCCTCTTCCGTGAAGACAGAACCAAAGTGTTTGTTTAATTGCTCTGCCATTTCCCTGTTCCCCATTATAAATTCTCCCGTTTCTGACTAAGGGACCGACATTTGTCTTCACTAATCTTTTTTTCTTTTTACATACTTGTAGAAGCTATTACAGTCCACTTTTATGTTCCTTGCAAGTTTACTTTCATAATCAATATTTTTCCCCTCTTAATCAATCTCTTGGTCCAGTTTGCTGATTTCTTAACTGCTCCCAATCTTCAGGCTTGCTACTTTTTCTGGCAACTTTATATGTCATAGAGAGAGAGTCATAGAGTCATACAGCACGGATAGAGGCCCTTCGGCCCATCGTGTCCGCGCCGGCCATCAGCCCTGTCTACTCTAATCCCATATTCCAGCATTTGGTCCGTAGCCTTGTATGCTATGGCATTTCAAGTGCTCATCCAAATGCTTCTTGAATGTTGTGAGGGTTCCTGCCTCCACAACCCTTTCAGGCAGTGAGTTCCAGACTCCAACCACCCTCTGGGTGAAAAAGTTCTTTCTCAAATCCCCTCTAAACCTCCCGCCTTTTACCTTGAATCTATGTCCCCTTGTTATAGAACCCTCAACGAAGGGAAAAAGCTCCTTAGTATCCATCCTATCTGTGCCCCTCATAATTTTGTACACCTCAATCATGTCCCCTCTCAGCCTCCTCTGCTCCAAGGAAAACAAACCCAATCTTCCCAGTCTCTCTTCATAGCTGAAGCGCTCCAGCCCTGGTAACATACTGGTGAATCTCCTCTGCACCCTCTCCAAAGCGATCACATCCTTCCTGTAGTGTGGCGACCAGAACTGCACACAGTACTCCAGCTGTGGCCTAACCAGTGTTTTATACAGCTCCATCATAACCTCCTTGCTCTTATATTCTATGCCTCGGCTAATAAAGGCAAGTATCCCATATGCCTTCTTTACCACCTTATCTACCTGTTCCGCCGCCTTCAGGGATCTGTGAACTTGCACACCAAGATCCCTCTGACCCTCTGTCTTGCCTAGGGTCCTCCCATTCATTGTGTATTCCCTTGCCTTGTTAGTCCCTCCAAAGTGCATCACCTCGCACTTTTCCGGGTTAAACTCCTCTTTGGATCTAATACTATCCTTAATTTCTTTTGTTAGCCGTGGTTGGGCCGCATGTCCTTTTGTGTTTTTGTGCCAGAAAGGAATGTGTAATTGTTGCAATTCATGCATTTGTTCCTTAAATGTTAGCCATTGTCTATCCACTGTCATGCCTTTTAATGACTTTTCCCAATCTATCATAGCCAACTCACTCCTCATACCTTTGCAGTTTCCTTTGTTTAGATTTTGGACCCTAGTTTCGGATCGGACTACTTCACTTTCCATCGTAATGAAGAATTCTATCATGTTATGGTCACTCTTCCCTAAAGGACCCCGCACAACAAGATTATTAATTAACCCCTTCTCATTGCACAATACCCAATCTAGGATAGCCTGTTCCCTGGTTGGCTCCTCAACGTACTGATCTAAAAATCATCTTGTACACACTCCAGGAATTCATCCTCCACAGTATTATTGCTAATTTTGGTTTGGCCAGTCTATATGCAGATTAAAGTCACCCATGATTACTGTAGTACCCTTGTTACATGCATCTCTAATTTCCTGTTTGATGCCGCCCCCTACATTACCACCACTGTTTGGTGGCCTATAGACAACTTCCACCAGTGTTTTCTGCCCCTTGGTGCTTCTTAACTCCACCCAGACTGATTCTACATCGTGATTTTCTGAGACAATATCCTTTCTCACTATTGCTCTGATTTCATCCTTTACTAACAACGCCACCCCACCTCCTTTTCCTTTTTGCCTGTCCTTTCTAAATATCGAATATCCTTGAATATTCAGCTCCCAGCCTTGGTCACCCTGCAGCCATGTCTCTGTAATTGCTATTATACCATATCCATTTACATCTACATCTATTTGCACTGTTAATTTGTCTACCTTATTACAAATGCTTCATGCATTCAGATACAGTGCCTTTAGATTTGTCTTTTTAACATTTTTAGACATCTTAACATTTTTTTGTACTATGGCCCTATTTGTCTTATTACCATTTTTTTCTTACCCGGACCCTATTTGTTAGTGCACTCTTTAGTTTGTACACTCTTTCCCTTCCTGACACAAACTGGTTATCCTTACCCCAATCACTTTCCTGCACTGCTTCCTTGTTTTTTCGCTTTAGCATTCTAATTTCTCTTCACTAATCCAGAGATTATTACCTTTGTGGTTCTGCTTTTTAATTTAGTTCCTAGCTGCTCAAACACTCAGCAGAACCTTTTTCTTAGTCCTACCTATGTCATTGGTACCTACATGGACCACAACAACTGGATCCTTCCCCTCCCACTCCACGTTCTTCTCCAGCCCGGAGGAGATGTCCTTAACCCTGGTACCGGGTAGGCAGCATAGCCTTTGGGACTCATGCTCCTGGCTGTAGAGAACAGTGTCTACCCCCCTAACTATACTGTCGCCTACTACAACCACCTTCCTTTTTACTCCCCCCACTTGAACGGCTTCCTGCACTATAGTGCCGTGGTCAGTTTGCTCGTCCTCCCCACAGTCCCCGCACTAGTCCACAAGAGTTGCAAGAACCTCAAATCCATTGGACAAGCGCAGGGACTGAGGCTCCTGCAGTACTACCTCCTGGATCCTCGTACCTGCCTCACTCGCAGTCACACCCTCCTGTCCCTGACCACATGTCAATTCTAAAGTATTTAATCTAAGGGGTGTGGCTGCCTCCTGGGGCAAAAGGTCCAGATAGCTTTCTCCCTCCCTGACGTCTCGCAATGTCCGCAACTCTGACTCCAACTCCTCAACTCGGAGCCGAAGTTCCTCGAGCCGCAGACACTTATTGCAGGTGTAGTCGCCTTGGACAAAAATGTCCACAAGCTCCCACATATTGCAGCAGCAACACATCTCCTGTTCTCCCATTATCTTTATTTAATTAATTAATTTAGTGTTAATCATATTACTTACCTTGTTTCATTTATTAGATTAATTAAATTAAGTTTAGTTTTTAAAATTTAATTATATGTTAAAGCTCAGCCCACAGTCACTACCAATCACTTACCTTTCTCACCTGTGACGTCACACTGCAGTTTTCTCTTGTTGCTGGTCTGCTGATGCTTTTATCCCCACTCTCGGTCTGCTGCTGCTCAGGTCTGCCGCCACTCTGCGGAAAAAGTTAAGAAAAGCAAGGCAAAGCAGCACCTCCTTCCCCCACTTCACCAAACTCCCACACTTACCAAACACTCAAGCTGCTCACTCTGTACCCGCTGCACTCTGAAGTTTTTGCTTAAAGCTGTGTTAACTTAAATTCTACTCTCCTGGAATACAGAAATGAGCCATTATGGAGTGCTCAACATAGACCATGCATGTTTGTTAAGTTCTGTTCTCCACTATTCTTTTCACTTAGATGTACCAAACTATTATGAGGTTCTCTTTAGGAATGAAAAACATGGCTTTAAAACTGTGATGCCTTGCAAGTAGATCTCGTGTTTTAAAAGTGATGTAGTGTGTCAAAAATCACACTTCACATGCAGAGATATTTGAAGTTTTATTGTTGCGGCAAGCAGACTTGGTTTCTAGTCATAGCAGCCATAGCTTGTTGTCTAACCAAAATACAATGACTGACTGACACAGCATTGAAACAATAGGACTATAATATCTGGAGATTGATCGATCAATCTGCCAGCATATGCAGATGTCGCACTGCAGAGTTCACACTTGTTATAGATGTAAAACAATCTTTTTTTTAAAAAGGGAATAAGGTTGGTTGCTTAAGATTGGGTGCTTCTGACCTGGAACTGAAACTGACAAGTTTACAATTTGCCAAGTTACCTGACCACTTTTTCCGGTACGTTGATGACTGAGTTGGTGTCGCATTCTGGTCTCATCCTGAACTGGAAAATGTTATCAACTTTGCTTCTAACTTCCACCCCTCCCTTACCTTGACATGGTCTATCTCCGACTCTTACCTTCCCTTCCTCATCAACTTCTCTAGCTCCATTTCTGGGGATAGGCTATCCACCAACGTCTACCAATTTTGGGCTCACTCGGCTCCCATTTCTTCTGGCTAGAAGCTATAACTGTGATCTGAAATGCAAAGAGTACACTGGATCAAACAGAATTCTACTCACCAGCCTGAGAAGGGCCACTCCCAGGCAAGTCTTCTAGAAGTGATACAAATCTACCAATCAAATAGCTCAAATGGTTTTTCAAAATCTTTGTTGCCATTATTCTCAATCTCCAACTCAAATGTCCAGAACTCAAAATAAAGTTTTGAAGATCATAACACAAAACTGTTCTAAAAAAAAAATTACATTTTACAATATGTTTAGACTAATCTATTGAATTTTTTAAGTTCTTCGAATCTCATGAACGTGGTGTTTGGAGATCTCTGCCTTTCTGAAAAGTGTATAGAGCTTCATTCATGCCGTAACTCTCTAGAATAGGAACAAACCGAACTACATCTTGTAGCAACCACCTGTAAGTACAGTTCCCACAATCCCACTGTGAATGTGTGCATTATGCAAAAAGAATCTCAGAATCCATCAGCAATTAGTCTGAAGAGAATCTGCATAACAAACTGAGACAGACTGTAATTGCTTCTCAAATGGCTGAAAAACAATCTGAAGGATCAAATTTGGAACACTGTTTGAAGCAGCCTTTGAAGACAGAGGATCTACCATTTTTGTGTGCGTGTGTGACCCATAGGCCTAGAAATTCTGGTTGAGGGGGCCTGGAATCGTGGGCCAGGGTGGGAGCATTGGGGGTCGAGAGAGGAGACTGGGTGGTCTGCAATCGGGGTTCGGGGTATGCCCAGGGGTCTGAAGGTGGGGGGGGTGTGATCTGAAATGACTATCTTTAATGTGGGGTCGGGAGGAGCACTCCTACTCCACCCAGCTCCATATTCATGTAAATTACTTAGCTTTGTTGCAGGTGATCCCTAGGGCTGGTTTCCCAGAGTGCAGCCTGCGATGGCGCTGGCTGCCTCAGGGTAAGCCAATCTTGGAAAGGAGACCTCAAACGGGCGTTGGAGCCCTTATTTGAATATGCAAAGGACGTATTTGCAGAAATTTGGCCTGCTTCAGGTGTGAGTAAAGGACTCCTCTTTTGTCCTTACCCAGTAAAGCGGTCAGCACACTTCTGGCTGGAACTGTGCACGTGCTTTTTGCCATTCACTTAAACATTCACTTCCTGCACCACAGGTGCACAGTGGCTGCAGTGTGCACCATCTACAAGATGCACTGCAGCAACTCGCCAAGGCTTTTTCGACAGCACTTCCCAAACCCACGACCTCTACCACCTAGAAGGACAAGGGCAGCAGGCGTATGGGAACACCCCACCTGCACATTTCCCTCCAAGTCACACACCATCCTGACTTGGAAATATATCGCCATTCCTTCATCATCGCTGGGTCAAAATCCTGGAACTCCCTACCTAACAGCAATGTGGGAGAACCTTCACCACACAGACTGCAGCAGCTCAAGAAGGCGGCTCACCACCACCTTCTCGAGGACAATTAGCGATGGACAATAAATGCTGGCCTTGCCAGTGATGCCCACATCCCATGAATGAATTAAAAAAAAAATTGGGGGCCTTTCTAGGCAGTAGTGTATATAAGCGAGGCTGTGAGGTAAGTATTTACACCTAGAAGTAACATTTAAAACAAATACATAAACTGCAAAATTCTAACAACAATAAGCTAACCATAAAATTGGTTAAATAATGTTAGAAATACCTGAAAGAAGTTTTCTTAAAATAGGAGTACACCAGGACCATAGCCAGGTAGAAAGCACTGGAGTGTTCCAGCTCCTGTGAAGAAATGGTGTGCGAGATTGAGAGAGAGATACATTATGGGAGTTGCAGTTTTCACCCTGCTCCTGTCCAGCATATAGTCTAACCCAGTCACAGTATTTACAATTAACAAAAGCATGAGCAGTGGAGAAAAATATACATTTTCAGCTTTTCATACATTTCATATATTAATAGCTTTTCAGCCATTAATAAAAGTTGAGTGTTGTGTTAATTAGGATGAGCTTCGTTTTCTTTTTCTTAATTACAGCTATTTGTGCCATTGTTGAATGTTTATGCAACCAGCCATGTCGTCTATATTGCTCCAGAAAGAATATAAAAATATTTATGCAGCTGCAGTGCATAAGTAAAACATTATTTTCCAAAAAACAATCAAAAAAGCACTTTGCTGTCCTTGGGTAAACCTCATACAAAATGGGCTTAAAATTGTTTTCATTCTTTAATAATTTACTGGAGGATATATTTAGCTGTATAGCATACTATTGAGTGGAAAATGCAGAACAATGCATAGAGAATAATGGACCCCTGAGAGTGATTACAGTGCAACACAAAGCTGGATTTTGCTAACTATGCACGCCGTTATTAATGTGCACATCAGCCAGCAAATTCAGGGGATTAAGAGATACTCTGAGTTGCGAATTGCCAGAATTTGTTGGATAATTTAGGCCACTCCACCGTTTGCTTTGCAGAATCGGCATCTCGCCCTCAGCCTCCCCTTTTTTTTTGAGAACTTTCTGGATTTGCACATTAATTGCCCATTAATCTCGCCATAGAAAGTTAAGTCTGGTAATTAAGGGCGTAAGTACCTTTTTAGCGACGTGAGAATTGTTAATGCAATGAAAATCAACCTCTCTGTCCCAGAATGCGAACAATTCAAAATGTTCAAACTCATTCCTGCATGTAGTCAATTGTTAGAGATTTTAAAAATGTCACATTTTACATTTTAAAATGTTTTTCTTACTTTTCCTTTGTCTTTTTTTCCTCTCTTAATCCAATCTTTCTTTCCCTCTCTTTCTCTTTTTGTACCTGATTTGACTCTAAATAAGCCACTCTAATTCACCCTTCTTTTCCATTGTTCCTCTGTTTCTATCTCAGTCCTTCAAATCTCATTGAATGAGGAGATACACTATTGGTCCCGCTATTAATTAAGATCCCAGATGCCCCATTGCCCTTGTAAAGCTGTTATCAGCTCGCATTTTCAGCAAGTTATGGCACAAAATTTTTTCGAGCTGCAGGGTACAGAAAAAAAAGTCTAACTAATGGGGCAGGCCATGAGATGTCCCCGCTCCAGCAAGATCCAGCCCATGATTCGCTTGTGTAGCCCAACTGGTTTACAACCATCCCTTGAACCTTGTGACTTTGCCATAAAATGTCTACCTTGAAATCACTTCTGTGATCATTTTTATATAATTTATGCATTGCGTGTGGTTCTTTTGTATAGTGTGTTATAGGAGGCCTTCACTAGCCTGGACCTACCTTGCAAATTATGCACAGTGATGTCTACATTATGCATTAATGATCAAAAGATCACTGCACATTTATCAATTGATAATCAGTGGCTGCTTAGCAGAAAATAGCACAACTAATACATAAATAGTCTAGTAAGTTACCATTTGCATAATTAGGATATAAAAACAAGTCTTTTTGAAGTAGTTGTGTGTCACTTGAGCATTTTGGAATAAAGCGTAACATCCCTGTTTTCTGCTCATATCCCCTCCTCTACCAATGTGGTGAAAATAAAATAGAACGACATTAGTTGACAACACAGAAGGAAGCATTTTGGCTTATTTCTGTGCCAGCTCTTTGCAAGAGCAATCTCTCCAGTAGCCCTGTATAGAATCATAGAATCATAGAAGTTACAACATGGAAACAGGCCCTTCGGCCCAACATGTCCATGTCGCCCAGTTTATACCACTAAGCTAGTCCCAATTGCCTGCACTTGGCCCATATCCCTCGATACCCATCTTCCCCATGTAACTGTCCAAATGCTTTTTAAAAGACAAAATTGTACCCGCCTCTACTACTGCCTCTGGCAGCTCGTTCCAGACACTCACCACCCTTTGAGTGAAAAAATTGCCCCTCTGGATCCTTTTGTATCTCTCCCCTCTCACCTTAAATCTGTGCCCCCTCGTTATAGACTCCCCTACCTTTGGGAAAAGATTTTGACTATCGACCTTATCTATGCCCCTCATTATTTTATAGACTTCTATAAGATCACCCCTTAATCTCCTACTCTCCAGGGAATAAAGTCCCAGTCTGTCTAACCTCTCCCTGTAAGTCAAACCATCAAGTCCCGGTAGCATCCTAGTAAATCTTTTCTGCACTCTTTCTAGTTTAATAATATCCTTTCTATAATAGGGTGACCAGAACTGTACACAGTACTCCAAGTGTGGCCTCACCAATGCCCTGTACAACTTCAACAAGACATCCCAACTCCTGCATTCAATGTTCTGACCAATGAAACCAAGCATGCTGAATGCCTTCTTCACCACCCTATCCACCTGTGACTCCACTTTCAAGGAGCTATGAATCTGTACTCCTAGATCTCTTTGTTCTATAACTCTCCCCAACGCCCTACCATTAACGGAGTAGGTCCTGGCCCGATTCGATCTACCAAAATGCATCACCTCACATTTATCTAAATTAAACTCCATCTGCCATTCATCGGCCCACTGGCCCAATTTATCAAGATCCCGTTGCAATCCTAGATAACCTTCTTCACTGTCCACAATGCCACCAATCTTGGTGTCATCTGCAAACTTACTAACCATGCCTCCTAAATTCTCATCCAAATCATTAATATAAATAACAAATAACAGCGGACCCAGCACCGATCCCTGAGGCACACCGCTGGACACAGGCATCCAGTTTGAAAAACAACCCTCGACAACCACCCTCTGTCTTCTGTCGTCAAGCCAATTTTGTATCCAATTGGCTACCTCACCTTGGATCCCATGAGATTTAACCTTATGTAACAACCTACCATGCGGTACCTTGTCAAATGCTTTGCTGAAGTCCATGTAGACCACGTCTACTGCACAGCCCTCATCTATCTTCTTGGTTACCCCTTCAAAAAACTCAATCAAATTCGTGAGACATGATTTTCCTCTCACAAAACCATGCTGACTGTTCCTAATTAGTCCCTGCCTCTCCAAATGCCTGTAGATTCTGTCCCTCAGAATACCCTCTAACAACTTACCCACTACAGATGTCAGGCTCACCGGTCTGTAGTTCCCAGGCTTTTCCCTGCCGCCCTTCTTAAACAAAGGCACAACATTTGCTACCCTCCAATCTTCAGGCACCTCACCTGTAGCGGTGGATGATTCAAATATCTCTGCTAGGGGACCCGCAATTTCCTCCCTAACCTCCCATAACGTCCTGGGATACATTTCATCAGGTCCCGGAGATTTATCTACCTTGATGCGCGTTAAGACTTCCAGCACCTCCCTCTCTGTAATATGTACACTCCTCAAGACATCACTATTTATTTCCCCAAGTTCCCTAACATCCATGCCTTTCTCAACCGTAAATACCGATGTGAAATATTCATTCAGGATCTCACCCATCTCTTGTGGTTCCGCACATAGATGACCTTGTTGATCCTTAAGAGGCCCTACTCTCTCCCTAGTTACCCTTTTGCCCTTTATGTATTTGTAGAAGCTCTTTGTATGTTCTTCTGTTTTAAATATTTATCCAATTTTCCTTAAAAAGGTACAAAAGTCTCTGCCTCAACCACTCCTTGTGGCAAAGCATTCCAACAACCCTCTGAATAATTTTCCCTAACCTTCCTTATTCTTTTAGTGACTATTTTAAATTGATGACCCCTCATCACTGACTGTCGAACCAGAGAAAATAAGTCTTTTTCTATCAAAACCCTTTCTATTTCTTTTTTTTAAAAAAATCTTCCACTAAATGAGGGGTCTTGATAAGAGTAGATAGGGGGAAACTATTTACACTGACAGGAGGGCCGGGAACCAGAGGTCACAGATTTAAGATATTTGGAAAAAAAAATCCAGTGGGAAAATGAGATTTTTTTTTTATGCAGCGAGTTCTTATCTGGAATGTTCTGCCTGAAAGGGTGATGGAAGCTGATTCAATAGTAACTTTCAAAAGGGAATTGGATAAATACTTGAAAAGGAGAAATTTGCAGAGCTATGGGGAAAGAACAGGGGAGTGAGACTAAATGGATAGCTCTATCAAAGAGCCGGCACAGACGCGATGGGCCGGATGGCCTCCTTCTGTGCTGTATGATTTTATGATAAATCTTCTCTTAGCCTTCTCTGCTCCAGTGAAAGTAGTCCTAATCTCTCAAGTCTTTTCTCACAACCATGGTTAGCCATCCCTGGGAACAAGAGCTGAAGTATGGTTTTGTAATGTTTTCACGCATGCTTACCCTAAGGATGATTTTATGCTTGTATCGTGAGGTTTTATAACCATGGTTTCTCAACATAAAATAAGCGAGCACAGCTAAATGTTTTATTTTGACAAAAAAAAAGTGAAAAGGACCAAAGAATTGTTTTATTCCACTGGTATGCTGTAAGATGCAAGTTTTTAACGTTGAAGACTATGGGCTCGATTTTGGCGGCGGGTTTCCAGCGGGGGGGCCCCGAAAATCCCGATATCCGGTCACGTGACCGGATCGCGACGAAATCCCGGCCACTTCTGGGTACCGCGCTGACGTGCGGGGCTGCGCGCGCAAGCCCCGCTGGTGGGAATCCCGCAGGCAATTAAAGCCAGTGGGGTTCCACTTGAGTGTACTTACCTTGCTTGTTGAGGTCAGTTAATGAGCTGAATCAGCTGTCAAAAGAGGAAGTGTGGGATTTTAGGTTCAAGGCAGTGAGTTTCACACACTGGGTGAAACAGTCTCTCTCCAACCAGGCGTGTTGCAGCCAGCAGCCTGTGGCAGGTGCCAAGGTGCACTCCACGGGGGAGAGCCCTCACCCACGCAGGAGGCCATCGCGTCACATAGGGCAACCCCTGCCCCCCACCACCCCCCGCCAAGCCAGAGGACAGACCGACACGAAACCGCAGCCCCAGTCCGAGGAACCACCCACCTACCCTGCACAACCCCTCAGACCAACACCTGCCAGATGGATGGTGTGTGGACACCCTCGGAGGACGAACAAAATGACCAGCCCCAGCAGCCTCGCAGTCCACGCCGTCCGCCGCAGAGACGTGGAGCCCCCCAACACGGTGTTGTTGCACGCCCACCTGCACAGCAGGAGGGAGGGCTACCGCAGAGAGAGACGCATCGCAGAGGGCACTACCCTCGCCACAGGGTCCACAGACCGAGGCGCAGCTCCCCGGACCTCTCCGAGCAGCAGTGCACAGGGAGGCGTAGATTCGCTCGACATGTAGTCGTGGAGATCTGCAGGCTCTTTCATGCCGAGCTGCTCCTGGCTGGCCCCAGCACCAACTGTTTACCTGTCGCTGTCGAAGTCACCACTGCCCTCCACACCTTCTCCTCCGCATCCTTCCAGGGTGCAGCCGGCTACACCGCCGATGTCTCTCAGTCGTCTGCGCAGACGAGCCCTGCAAATACACCTGCACCTACTCTGCAGTAACACGATGGGTGGCATCAGTGGTGGGTCCTCATAGTGATAGCCAGGAGCGGGCATTATTGGACACAGCGGACAGGATTCGCGGAGACGTGGCAGTGGTGGTGTCAATATAATGTGTGCTGTTTGTTGCTCTGAAATTCAATATAGGTAACACCCATGACAAACCCTCAGACACCCTTGTGCACCCCCTTCATGCTCACGACACGTTTGCCTTACGCTGCCTACTGCACATATGTGATGCATGCCCTGTGGCTGCAGCACAGGTGGTGGCAGGTTGAGTGAGGCTGGCCGTGAGGGAGATGCACGAGAGGGTGAGTATGGGATGGAGCAATGAGATTGTATGAGGATTGGGTTGCGTGTTAGTGGCAGGATGAGTACTGGCGAGGTGAGTAGGTGGAGGTAAGATGAGGATGGGGTTTGAGTGGGTATGAAGGGTGATGTGACAGAGTAGTGTTGGCGGTGCCGAAGGAGATGTGGGGTGGGGGCAGTGATGTGGCAGACGGAGTGTAGGAGAAAGACTTCGTGTTCTCACTGTGGCTGACCTACTGCGGTCATTGCAGCGCCTCCTGCACTGTATGCAGGTGGGCCATATGTTGGTGGCGCAGGTGACCCCCTCTGCCACCTCGAGCCAGGCCTTCTTGGTGGCAGAGGCAGGCCGCTTCCTCCCGACCGCCGGGTGGAAGATCTGTGTCCTCCCCCTCCTCCTCACCCCATCTGATGATACCTGGGGTGAGGCATCATTAAACTGGGAGCAGCCCTCCCCCTGGGCTGCTCCATGCTGCAATTTGTTCCATTGGTTGCAGCATCTGTCAGTGGAGGACTGCCCCTTTAACTAGAGAGCCTCCAGCTGACAGATCGTACTGCGCATGCGCAGCCCGCCCGACGCGCAGGCCAGTGCCGTGGACCCCGGAGGATCAGGTAATTGATTCCTATTAGTGTGTTGCCTGCTACGATCGCGCGGGCAACCCACTAATTTCTCCGAGCGTGTTGACCACGCTCCCGAAACCCAACCCGCCGGAAACCCGCAGGCCTGCTAAAATCAGGCCCCATGTGTGGAACACACTGGTTCCTGAGTTACTACAACTATGGAAATGACAGTGAAAGTTGAATTCTATAGGCTATAATGTTAAAATATTTTTGGTGTTTCACTCCGTTCCTTTTGCTAGGGTTGGGTGGTTAATAGGAAGCAACTTTTCAGAATCTTCCCACTAGAGACTAGATGAGCACAGTCCATGATGGGGGAATTGTAGATGATCTGTGGAAGGAATAGGCTTGTTGAATTGAATTACCTTTTCTTATTGCATGCTTGCCCTTGATTCTCTATACAGTGACTTTTTTGATCTCATCTTGATTGGGGCAGGTGCGGATCAGAGAGAAAATGCTTTTTCACTTGCAAGTCTACCACAGCCAGTTCCAGAGCAGCATTGGTCGAAGTCCATAAACAAGTTGCCTATTCAAGTTGCCTGTTAATAGGATAAGGTTGTGGGATATTGGTACATGCTATGACGGTAACCAAATTGGGGTGAAATATGACCTACATTTTTTCCATATGTATGACCTATGTATGGGGAAAAAAAAGTCAGACGATTTAATGCCTCTATGACTTAACATCCTAAATCAATATTCATTTATGTGGGGCTCCCCAATGGTCAGCTAGTTAAGGTAGTAAGTAGCTGAGCCATATAGATAAGTCCCAGGTTCAAACCCAGTCTCTGCTGAGCAAGATAATCTCAGCCATGGTGACAGCAGGAGAGCTATGATTTGAATCAGTGCTTGTGGGTTAGGAAGGGGGAAAAGTGGCGAGACATCTCGCTCAGGCATTCCCTGCTGGAAGTCCAGATGTATTTGTGCCAGGTGAAGACACAATTGGGCTTTGCTGTGATACTCCTCAATTCTGAACAGCTTACTGGCACTCACTATTTAGGCTCCCAAATGGGAAAAATACCCACTTGGCTAAGGTACCAGAGGAGTTGATTGCCAATGGAACCATATCCTGATGAGCGAATACCTTCACTAGAGGAGGAGGAGGAAAAAATGGTGCAGTTTAAAAGAAAAAATTTCATGTTCGTGCATAAGAAGTGTCTGCTTTGGTATTTGACCTATTGAGTACATGGCGCTGTGCCCTAAGTGCTGTGAAATTTGTGCTTATACAGCACTTAAGCCCAAAAGTGGTATGGGATAAAACATTTTAATGTTTTTGTTATGTGATGTGTTGTCATCTATGGCCCATTAGTAGTGAGGCTAGAGTACAAGGTTACCATAAATCATTGAGGCAGACAAATAGGATCTTATAAGCAAACTGGTTCCTATTATGTTGTAGAAATGCATTGAGAGGATGGAGAGAAAATCTGTATAGTACATGGATTGCATGTGTTATCCAGCAGACCTTGCTGCTGTTTGACTAGTGAAGTATATTTCAAATTATGACACTTGCAGTAATTTAGAAGGATTGGCTTTCAAATACTTAAACACTTATTGTTTAAAAAATCATTGCTAATTACAAATGTTCTTAGAATATAAATTGTACAAGAAATGAAGATTCTTGTGTAAATTGTTTACTGGTGTTAACTGTGACAAAGGTGACCAAAACTATAAATATTCATAAATTACAGGTGTTTAAAGAAATCAATCTTTACTTGGAAATCAAATCATATGCAAAAACCTTTAAAAGCAATGTGGTGGTTTGTTTCACTTCATAACTGGGAAAAATCACAATTGCTTGTTTTCTGTTGGATTTAGCCCATGGAAAAATGGAAAGTTCAACTCTTGACTATGGTTGTTAATCTGGAAAAGATTAATACCTGGTTCCATTACATTGAAAACTTATCTGGTTTGCTTCACTGTAAAAAGAAAGAACATGCTAAGTATCCCAAACAATGGCCTTGTCACAATTTCAAGAAAAATAGACATGACCTTAATTAGACAAGGTTTGTACCATATGTTAAATTGTAGTTTGCATTTGTTCGAGTTGAAGAAAATGTGTAGGAATGCATTAGGTCCAGCTAAAACTGAAACCTGTTAGCAAGAATTAGGCAAAATATAGATTTAAACAATAAAACGTACAGGACAATGTATGAAACAGCCTTTCATTCTGGTAATAAATACATAGATATCTAGAAGTTACAACATGCAAACAGGCCATTCGTGTCGGCATTTGCCCTCCACACAAACATATAGTTCTAATCACATTTTCCCACCCTGTTCCCATATCCCTTCAATGGCTTTTCCTTTATCCAACCATCCAATGTAATGTTGAATATTGACATAGTTTCTTCCACAGCCACTAACCCTGGAAGTGAATTCCACAGCTTCAACTTTGTGTGCAGAAGTGTCTCCTACCCTCTGTTCTAATTCTCCTATATTCAATGTCTCTGGCCCCTTGTTCTTGATCCTTCAACTAGTGGACAGTCTGTTTCTATCTAGCCTGTCCCATATTTTTATAATTTAAAAACTTCCATTGTATCACCCCATAATTTGTGTTGTTCTAATGAAAGAAGACACAATTTTTCAAGCCTTTCTTCATATTTATATTTCCTTATACTAGGCAACATCCGAGTGAATATGCATTGTACACTCAAGCCTCCATATCCTTCCTATAGTGTGGAGACCACTACTGCACACAGTACTCTGAAGTTTTATTAAGGTTTTATATAAGCTCATAATTATCTCTTGGCTTCTATATTCTATAACTCTTAACTTAAAACCTGGAATTCTATCAGCTATGTTTACAGCCTGATCAAGCTGAGGTGTTGCCTTTAATGTTCTGAGGGAAGCAAGGGTGGAGATAGTAGAAGCTCTGACCACAATCTTTCAATCCTTCTTTGATATGAGAGTGGTGCGAGAGGACTGGAGGGTTGCAAATGTTACACCCTTGTTCAAAAAGGGGAAGAGTGGTAAATCTGATAACTATGGGCCAGTCAGTCTAACGTCAGTGGTGGGAAAACTACTAGAGATTATTGTTGAGGACAAAATTAATTCTCACTCTGAGAAGCATAGGTTAAAAAGGGACAGCCAGCACAGGTTTGTTAAAGGCAAATTGTGTCTGACTACAACAACAACTTGCATTTATCGCCTTTGATGTAGTAAAACGTCCCAAGGTCCTTTGCAGGAGCGATTATCAAACAAAATTTGACACCAAGCCACATAAGGAGGTATTAGGACAGTGACTAAAAGTTTGGTCAAAGAGGTAGGTTTTAAGGAGCGTCTTAAAAGAGGAGAGAGTGGTAGACAGGTGGAAAAGCTTAGGGAGGGGATTCCAGAGCTTAGGGCTGAAGGCACGGCCACCAATGGTGGAGTGATTAAAATCGGGGATGCGCCAGAGGCAAGAATTGGAGGAGCGCAGAGATCTCTGAGGGTTGTGGGGCTGGAGGAGGTTAGAAATAGGGAAAGGCAAGGCCATGGAGGGATTTGAAAAGAAGGATGAGAATTTTAGAATCGAGGCATTCACGGACTGGGAGCCAATGTACATCAGCGATTACAGGAGTGATGGATGAACGGGTCTTGGTACAAGTTAGGATACGGGCAGCAGAGTTTTGGATGAGTTCAAGTTTATGGAGGATGGAAGGTGGGAGGCTGGCTGGGAGACCATTGGAATAGTCCAGTCTAGAGGTAACAAAGGTTGCACCAGATGAGCTGATCAGGTAGGCAGAAAAGTGGCAGATGGAATTCAATCTGGAGAAGTGTGAAGTAATGCATTTGGGGAGGGCAAACAAGGCAAGGGAATACACAATAAATGGGAGGATACTGAAAAGTGTAGAGGAACAGAGGGACCTTTTGGACTGCATGTCCACCGATCCCTGAAGATAGCAGGACAGGTGGTTAAGAAGACATAAGGAATACTTTATTAGCCGAGGCATAGAATATAAGAGCAGGGAGGTTATGCTGGAACTGTATAAAACACTGGCTAGGCCACAGCATGAGTGCTGTGTGCAGTCCTGGTCACCACATTACAGGAAGGATGTAATTGCACAAGAGAGGGTACAGAGGAGGTTTACAAGGATGTTGCCAGGACTGGGGAATTTTAGCTATGAGGAAAGTTTGGATAGGCTGGGGTTGTTCTCTTTGGAACAGAGGAGGCTGAGGGGTGATTTAATTGAGGTGTATAACATTGAGGGGCCTAGATAGAGTGGATAGGAAGGACCTATTTACCTTAGAGAGGTCAATAACCAGGGGGCATAGATTTAAAGTGATTGGTAGAAGGATTAGACGGGAGCTGAAGAAAAAAAAATTCACTGAGGATGGTAGGGGTGTGGAACTCACTGCCTGAAAGGTTTGTAGATTCAGAAACCCTCAACTCATTTAAAAAGTAACTGGATGTGCACCTGAAGTGCCGTGACCTACAAGGCTACAAACCAAGTGCTGGAAAGTGGGATTAGGCTGGGTGGCTCATTTTCGGCCGGCGCGGATATGATGGGCCGAATGGCCTTCTGTGCTGTTAATTTTCTATGATTCTATGATATTTTCTTTTTTTCTCTTTTTCTCTTCCTTTCTTTTTTCTATCTTTCTCTTCTCCTTTTTTCTTTTTGTTTCTTTTTCTTCTAATCAATTTTGAATCTCCTTTGCTAGTCTTCCCCTATTCTGTAACTCTTCATCCTATCGACTGTTGGTTTAGCAACAGAAGCTGTGTGAATATCTTCCAAGTGCCACAGTGAGCCATGGGAAATGTAGTTATATATTGCTGCAGAGGTACTCTATCCCATGTCTTGTTAACACTGGCTGTACTGAGCAAGAGAAGTCTATACACATGCACACACATACAGCCAATATTACAGAACTACAGCAAGAAAAATTAAGTCACATATATGCTTGGGTTTGGGACGACCATCTATGATGAAAGAAGCCATCAGCAACAGACAGCAACAATAATTTTGACAGGGTGGAGGAGAATAAATACATCCTCTCATGTAACTTTGCATCAAATTTGTCTGGTTTTATTTTCCACTTTATTCATATTCTTTTTTGAACTGTGGTTGGATTACAATTAAATACTGCTTGTAATAGCAGCAGATCATTTTATAAATATTGCAGTTTATAAAGCAAATCATACTTTTTCTTTCAGTGACCTACAACATCTATCAGTATGAGTGTAGGGCAAAAGAATGGAAGACTAAAAGGAAAAGTTAAAAATCTACTCACCAGTTGAAAGTCACCTTTCTAAATTGCATGCTAAAGTATATTTCAGTGCAGTACTGGACTGGTTATCAGTTCTACCCAAATTAAAAAGCTGAAATACCTATATTTTTGTTAATTCAGCTGTGTTATTCAGGTTGTATAGTTAGTAAACTTCTCCAATTTCTTTTTATATTTATACTCCCTTGTGTATGTGTGCCGAGGAGAAGAGTAGTGATATGTTGTTATGCTGCAGGCCAAATTCTGACACATGCCGATGATTTTGGGGTTAAGATCTTCATGTGGGTACATTCTGATATATATTGCGTAGTTCAAAGACAGACTCTGGTTTAACAGCAGGACCGATTGATATTAACAATAAATGCTTTAATTTCTAAGTTAGATCAGATTTACACATGTAAACAGTTTAGATTTTGATCTACACTTGTACAGCTAATCAGAAGACTTAAAGTCAATATAATGTTTGTAAGACATTCCGCAAGCTGAATATCGCTCTCCCTCCCCCCAATATAAACTCTGCATGTGTGGGACACTATTTTTTGTTCCTGCCCTGCTCTGATTAGAAAGTTGTAAACAATTTTACAACACCAAGTTATAGTCCAGCAATTTTATTTTAAATTCACAAGCTTTCGGAGGCTTCCTCCTTCGTCAGGTGAACGATGTGAAAAAGCTTGTGAATTTAAAATAAAATTGCTGGACTATAACTTGGTGTCGTAAAATTGTTTACAATTGTCAACCCCAGTCCATCACCGGCATCTCCACATCCTGATTAGAAAGAAGTAACAAATGCCACTGTAGAATTTTCAAAAAAGTAATGGTAGACCATTTTCCATTTGTGAGCAGAAGTTGGCAACCTTTTTGGGGAAAAAGCTTCCAATGGTGTTGAAGTTTAGAATAAATAACAGTTACAATATTTATTGCAAACATTCCTCCCCCTCATGGATTCACAAGTCTGGTGGCCATTTTTGAATCTTAGCACCTGTGCTCTGGCCTTCATCTACTGATACTTAGTCCTACAGTGGCTGCTCTTGGTATATCCAATGGTTTGTTCTTTTTAGTCCACATCCCATTCTCTACACTCTTGCTGGGCCTCTTTCCTGCTTGCTGATCCACCTAATTTTACAATGGAGTGTTTTCCTGCAAGAACAGTTAAACTTTTGAATGCACATTGAAACCCATCTGAATTGATCTCCAGTGGTCTGTAATATCATTGGCGTCAATTTGGGATACTAATTTTTTAAAAGGTAAATATATATTTTAAAAACGGTCTCAAGTAACAACAATGAGTAGTTTAATCAGAGCCGAAGGTGAGATTGTGGTATAATATGCAAAATAAACTACTTGTGTGTGTTGGCCGCACAACCCAGATACACATACTGTACTAATAAGTTATGAAAACATCTGCCACTTATTACTGCTCCTAACTTGTATCCAGTACGATGTCCAATGTCAATAAAGTGTGAATTCTGTTCACGTATGACACAGGTAGGAGGGGTTTTCACTGTAAAGTTAACTGAAGTTCACTCTGGTTTAAAGGTTGTAATATAAATCTTTTAGCAATCAATTTTAAGTAACGCCCCTTGTAAAATTGACCAGAAATAGTGCTGGAAGTATGTTATTTCTGTTTATTAATAAAGGTATTGTGTTGTATTCTGTCGTATGTTGTCTTTCTCTTCTCCCTGTGTCATATACCACCTCCAGCTGAGAAAGCACAGTTGTTCTACAATTGAGTTCTGTAATTGCCATAAGAATGAACTGGTGTGATCCTCATTCCCTGTAATGAAGTATCTGGCCTTCATTTGTTACTGCCTCACAGTGACAAGGCTGAGACTGGGGATATCACAGTGTGCACAATTGAAGGCAAAAATCTGCATCCTACTGTGCTGTTTCACTGTGCTCCATAGCCTTTTCTGTTGCTTTGCTCAGCAGTTTTGGTTTACCTTTTTATCATACAGTTGCTAGGCTCGGTCCTGTTGCAAACTGCAATTGAGGCCTGCATTTGGCCCGCAGGCTGAAAAATTATTGCCCTTTACCTTAAATGATGCTTCAACAACTTTTGATTCATTAAGTAATGGAACTGGATTTGAATTTTTGCAAGTAAGCGTTAGAGTTCTACAGGCAGGCAAAGTGATTTGCGTAACTTATCAGTGGTATACTGTGCAATTTTTTTAGATTAATTTTGAGATAACAGCTTCGGCAGCGCTTTTGCTCCTTACGTAAAGATAAAAGTTCTGCCTTAACGGCTAGCAACATGTATGATATTCAAGTCATAATTTTGTAAAGGGTGGACTCAAATGGGGAGTAGGCCATCATTCTGCAGTCCAGGAGCAAGGGAACAACTTTCTTTGCAGCCTACCTACTAAGGCTACAATATTCTGGCTCACCACCACCTTTTCAGAGCAGTGGGCATTAAATACAGCCTTACCAATGTTGCACACATCCTGAGAACAAATTTATAAAAAATCTGTCCATGGATTAATAGTTTCTAGGTAGAACATGGAGGTTTGCCGGTGATATGAGCAGAACTGAGCTTGCATAAGTATTCCCTCTCTTTGACTAGGCTGTCTAGTTATCGACGGTACTTATTTGCCCTGTTGTAATTTGAAAGTGCTCACCAATCCCGTGGTGTTCTAAACCTTTATACAGTCCTATGAAATTCCAGGAGTGCTGGAAGCGGTGGGACTCACTCTGTTGACTGCATGTCATAATGTGATCAAGCCTAGGTTTCAGGAACTTGACAGTATTGTAGACCTAGGAAAAGTAGGTCTATGGCTCTGTTGTCGAGATACGGCCATGCTGTATTAACAGAGCCCAACATAGAATTATAGAATGATACATCACAGAAGGCGGGCATTCGACCCATCGTGCCTGTGCCAGCTCTTTAAAAGAGCTATCCAATTAGTCCCACTCCCATGTTCTTTCCCCATAGCTCTGCAAATTTTTCTCCTTCAAGTATTTATCCAATTCCGTTTTGAAAGAGACTATTGAATCTGCTTCCACTACCCTTTCAGGCAGTGCGTTCCAGACCATTACAACTTGCTGCAAAAAAAAACTTCTCCTCATTCCGTCTCTGGTTCTCTTGCCAATTACCTTACATCTGTGTCCTTTGGTTACCGACCCTTTCTGCAGCCCCTGGCCAACATTATGCTAAACCTTTATAAATCATTGGTTAGGCCCCAGCTGGATTATTGTGTCCAATTATGGGCACCACACTTTAGGAAGGATGTCACTGGAAAAAGTTTCTCCTTATTTACTCTATCAAAATCCTTCATGATTTGGAACACCTCTATTAAATCTCCTCTTGACCTTCTCTGTTCTAAGGAGAACAATCCCAGCTTCTCCAGCCTCTCCACGTAACTGAAGTTCTTCATCCCTGGTACCATTCCAGTAAATCTCTTCTGCACCCTCTCTAAGACCTTGACATCCTTCCTAAAGTGTGGTGCCCAGAATTGGACACAATAATCCAGCTGGGGCCTAACCAATGATTTATAAAGGTTTTGCATAATGTTGGCCAGGGTCTGCAGAAAGTAACCTGAGACATCAGCTGCTGACACACACAGGCAAGAACAACTTTACCGGTGACCTCCGGTCAACAATAACTTCCTTGCTTTTGTATTCTATTCCTCTGCTTATAAAGCCCAGGATCCCGTATGCTTTTTTAACAGCCTTCTCAACTTGTCCTACCACCTTCAAAGATTTGTGTATGTGCATCCCCAGGTCTCTCTGTTCCTGCACCCCCTTTAAAATTGTACCATTTAGTTTATATTGTCTCTGCTCATTCTTCCTACCAAAATGCATCACTTTACACTACTCTGCATTAAATTTAATCTGCCACGTGTCTGCCCATTTCACCAGCCTGTCTTTGTCCTCCTGATGTCTGCTACTATCTTCATCATTGTTTACTCCATTTCTGAGTTTCATGACATCTGCAAACTTTGAAATTATGCCATGGATATACCCAAGTACAGGTCATTAATATATATCAAAAAGACCAGTGGTCGTAATACCGATTCTTGAGGACACCACTGCATACTTCCTCCAGTCTGAGAACCAACCATTCACCACTACTTTATGTCTTGCTGCCACTGCCCCTTTAATTCCATGGACGTCAATTTTGCTAATGGGTCTATTATGTGATACTTTATCAAACGCCTTTTGAAAGTCCATATACACATCAACCACACAACCTTCATCAACCCTTTCCATTACTTCATCAAAGAACTCAATCAATGGTAAAGAGACTGACTCCTTACCCCAAGTGTCAGTGCACCAGAATGGGATTGCTCTCACAAAGCAAGATGGGATGTTAATTACAAAGTGAAAATGCCTGTATGGTAGACATGATATGTAATATCACAATAACTTTCTCAACACCAAGTTATAGTCCAGCAATTTTATTTTAAATTCACAAGCTTTCGGAGGCTTCCTCCTTTGTCAGGTGAACGATGTGAACGATCGTTCACCTGACGAAGGAGGAAGCCTCCGAAAGCTTGTGAATTTAAAATAAAATTGCTGGACTATAACTTGGTGTTGTAAAATTGTTTACAATTGTCAACCCCAGTCCATCACCGGCATCTCCACATCATAACTTTCTCAACAGAGTGATTGACTTGATCTTCATAATACTGAAGATTACATACATATTCTACCAACTATCACATTTTGTCAATAACTGCAGCGATTTGGTCAGTCCTTATCTTTCAGATGGGAAGTTAACCATTCTGTAGAGGTGGTGTCATCGGCAAAACAAACCTCTTTTGATGCTATCTACCAGATGGCCATTGAAGACCAGGAATAAAGTGGAGCCAAGCACACTTCCCTGAAGGAGCTCTGCATAGGTTTTGGAATATTTGACATTCATCAGTTTGTCTTGCCCTGAGGTTTATGTCCTATGTGCAAGTCTCAGTTTTTCTTTTAGTAGTGGTAAAGGGCAGAGAACCAGTAAAACCTCATTAAATAAATTGCTGAATGTCTGGATATCTTTGAATATATATGAAATAACTTCAACATGAAATTATGCGAATATTTACTGCATTTAAGAATGATGAAAGTAAATTATTTCCCCAAAGTTGCAGATGATTGTTGACTGTGTTTAGAATGGCTGAAGTTATAGGGAGCATACATGAGGCTGCAAATGTAAAGGAAGTGGCAATATTTTAGGGCTTTTAAACAGTTACAGACATTTTTTGTTGGTCTTTGATTGTCACCACTTTAGCCATAGACTGTGTCCCAATATAAAAACAGATGGTTATCTTCAATTAGATAGCACAAGTAAGTAGATAAATCTGGGTGTTGTGTAATAATTATATACCATTTCTATATTTTCACATGGGTGCAAACCTTTTCATTGCTTGCTCGCACCTTTCTGAAATTGGAGCTTAGCACACGTGAATTGAAACACGTGTCCGCAGCACTGTTCACTGGTGCCTGACTGCTGGTTCAGTTTTTAATGAACAAACAGAGCTGACGCAACCGTCACCTGTTTTCAACCATTACAATGTGTATTGAGGTACAGTGAAATGCCAGAGTTTGCTTTTAAAGTGAAAAATTTCCTTTAAAACCAGCTGCTTTTATAATGTACCTGTGGTGTATGGTCACCAGTGTGGGACCAATTCTTCCAGGTACTGTTGCACCAGAGCACTGATGCAATTTGCCTTTTTACACTCCATTTTTAACATACTTACAGTACTCAGAAGGACACCAACAATAACTCCAAATGTACAATTTTAAAAAAAAAGCATTAGATTATTATATGCTGTTTTTTGGATTTTGCGTTTATAGATGCAGACTATACATTCCTCATTTAATTGTAAAAGCTTTTTAATTTTGGACTTTTTTCAGGATAAACTTATTTAACAATACACATTTGGATATTACTCAAAATATAGACTTTCATTCTCAATTAGAGCTCAATGCACGTGTGAAATATTACATGATATTTATAATGGGCAATGAAAGCTATCTCAATTGTCATATTGTAATGTTTTCAATCAAGTTTGAAGTTTTAATGGTGGGGGAAGCCAGAACTAACTACATGTGACCCCACAAATGACATTGTGATCCAGCAAGCAGCCCTAGATTTTACAAATGTCCACTGGACACACACATTTGTATTTTCTTGCACCACAGGTGAAAACAATGTCACATTATTACAAACTAAAATTTGAATAGCCAAATTTAATGCAGTACTCACTACCAATATACACTCTACCTGGTGTAAATGTTAGTGTCTGCTTTAAATTTAGCCACTGTCAATAATGACATTTTTTAAAAACTCTCAACTACTGCATGAATATGGTGGAAATAAGAAAAGTACATTCAATGTATCCTCATTTTCCAAGTCCATGTTCAGAACTCCCTTTTAATTTCCTGCAAGGCCATAATTCTGCACTTACTTGTATTTAATTTGAGCCTAAGTTAGTCATTTACGATGCTCGTAACTGATGTCCTTTATTTATTATGTTACAGAAGCACTGAGTAATTTTAACCCAACCCAGCCAGCGGGAAACGGACTGGTTCTGGTCGTCTGTCCATTTTACACCGCACCCGATTTTATTCTCCATTGTCCACCGATCCGTTTAGGTTAAAATTCCCCCTATTATGTCTGATTTCAAAATTGCTGGATGTTGATAATTCTAGTGCTTATTCCTTAACAAATATATTTTGTAAATTAAAAAAAAAATCAGATTCTAGTTGTTTTGGCTAGAAATATAAAAACATATTTAGTTATCAATCTATCAATGAATTTGCCAGGACCATCATCTTCATTTTTTGGCTTATGGGCAGGCTCGGAGAAAAACTGACACATTTCTATTATATTGAAATTACTGTGCAATAAATATACAGTAAAACACTATACTGGAATGGCTGATGTATTCTGCAGCTAAAACAATTGGGGGAAGAATCCTGTTGGAACTATACTGTTTGCTTCTCTTACTGAGCTTTGCCTATCTCATCCTTAGGGAGCCTCAAAGTTAATATTTGTTTAAAACATTTCAAACAAATAAATATGCCCAATTTTACTACTTTTCTCTTCTCTTTCCTAAAATTGTTTCAAATATTTTTGCTGTTCCTTTTATGCTATTCTAACTTCCCCATTTAACCATTTCAATTGTTAAATTTTGCTGTCCTTGTTTTGCATGGTTTGTATTTTTTTTGTCTTCCCTCTGGCATATACTTAACACATTCAAGTGTTGCTTGATATCTCTACCCAGTCTGTAGCCTGATTTCCCAGTTTTCTGAAATGTGAAACATTAACTTCATTATCCTATACTCCATTCCTTCTCGTAAGTATGAATGTAATTTGGTGATCAGTGGTACTCAAGTGCTCCCCAGCCTCCCAGTTTTCCAATCAATGGCTCAATGCTAGGTCAGTTATGGCTTCTTCCCTCATAAGCTTTTAAGCCTGATGCATCGTGAAGCAGTCCTGTACTAATTCCATGTTTATTTGTGAATAAATCTTTAAATCGTCTTTAGCTTACATTGAGTTACATCGAGTCTACAGCATAGAAACAGGCCATTCGGCCCAACTGGTCTATGCCGGCATTTATGCTCCACACGAGCCTCCTCCTACCCCTCTTCATCTAACCCTATCAGCATATCCTTCTATTCCTTCCTCCCTCATGTGCTTATCTAAGTTCCCCTTAAAAGCATCAAATTTGTATATATCCTTTTGCTCTGTAAAGGTTTTTGAACAGCATTTCCGCCTTTGGTCCAACTGGTTTCCTGTCTGCCCCCAAACCAGATCTATATTCCTGAACAATCCTGTATCCCTGCTATAGAACCATAGAAAAGATATAGTACAGAAGGGGGCCATTCGGCCCATCGTGTCTGTGCTGGCTCGAAGAACAACCAGGTGCCCATTCTAATCCCACCTTCCAGCACCCAGTCCGTAGCCCTGCAGCTTACAGCACTTTAGGTGCAGGTCCAGGTACTTTTTAAAAAGAGTTGAGGGTTCTTGCCTCTACCACCAATTCGGGCAGCGAATTCCATACACCCACCACCCTCTGGATAAAATAGTTTTTCCTCATGTCCCCTCTACTCCTTCCGCCAATCAGCTTAAATCCATGTCCTCTAGTTCTTGAACTCTCCGCTAGGGGAAACAGATACTTCCTGTCTACTCTATCTGGGCCCCTCATAATTTTGTACACCTCAATTAATTCACCCCTCAGTCTCCTCTGCTCCAAGGAAAACAACCATAGCCTATTTTCAATTTTCGTAGCTGCAATTTTCAAGCCCTGGCAACATTCTTGTAAATCTTCTCTGCACTCTCTCCAGAGCAATTACATCCTTCCTGCAATGTGGTAACCAGAACTGTGCAAAATACTCCAACTGTGGCCTTACCAGTGTTTTATACAGTTCCATCATTACATCCCTGCTTTTGTATTCTATACTTCGGCTAATAACAGAGAGCATTCCGTATGCCTTCTTCACAACCTCATCTACCTGTACTGCCACCTTCAGGGACCTGTGCACATGCACTCCAAGGTCTCTCACTTCCTCTACCCCTCTCAATATATTCCCGTTTACTGCGTATTCCCTTTTACTGTTTGCCCTCCCTAAGTGCATTACCTCACACTTCTCTGGGTTGAATTCCATTTGCCACTTTTCCACCCACTCCACCAACCCATTGATGTCTTCTTGGAGTCCACAGCTATCTTCTTCACTGTCAACTACATGGCCAATTTTTGTGTTGTCTGCAAATTTGCCAATCATGCCCCCTACATTCAAGTCCAAATCATTAATATATACCACAACAGCAAGGGACCCAACACTGAGCCCTGTGGCACGCCACTGGAAACGGATTTCCATTCGCAAAGACATCCATCGACTTACCCATTGTTTCCTGTTACTGAGCCAATTTTGGATCCAATTCGCCACATTTCCCTGTATCCCAGGGCTTTTACCTTTCTGACCAGTCTGCCATGTGGGACCTTGTCAAATGCCTTACTAAAATCCATGTAGACAACATCCACTGCACTACCTTCATCAATCCTCCTTGTCACTTCCTCAAAGAATTCAATCAGATGACCTTCCCTGAACAAATCCGCGCTGACTATCCCTGATTAAACCATGCCTTTCCAAGTGACAGTTTATCCTATCTCTCAGTGTTGATTCTAATAGTTTGCCCACCACCGAGGTAAGACTGACCGGCCTATAATTGTTCGGCCTTTCTCTCGTACCCTTTTTAAACAATGGTACTACATTTGCAGTCTTCCAGTCCTCCGGTACCTCCCCTGTATCTAGTGAGGAATGCAAAATGATCCTCAGAGCATCCGCTATTTCCTCCCTGGCTTCCTTCAGTAGCCTAGGAAACAATCCAGCCGGCCCTGGTGACTCAACAACTTTCAAGGATTCCAGTCCCTCTAGTACTTCCCCTCTCGTTAGGTTTACCTTAACCAATATTTCACAACTCTCCTCTTTAACTACTACGTCCGGATCATCCCTTTCCTTTGTGAATACGGAGACAAAATATTCATTTAAAACCCTACCCACATCCTCTGCTTCTACACACAAATTACCCTTATCATCCCTGATAGGTCCCACCTTTTCCTTAGCTATCCTCTTGTTCTTAATGTACTGATAAAACATCTTTGGGTTTTCTTTAATCTTACTAGTTAATATTTTATCATGCCCTCTCTTTGCTTTCCTTATTTCCTTTTTTACGTCATCCCTGTACTTTCTATACTCCTCTAGGCTTTCTGCAATATTTAGTTTTCTGTGACAGTCATAAGCTTTCTTTTGCTGCTTTATCTTGCCCTGTATACTTCTAGACAACCAGGGGGCTCTCGATTTGGCAGTGCCACCCTTTGTCTTTGAGGGATCGTGTCTGCATTGTACCTGTAGAATTTCACTTTTTAGTGCCCCCCGCTGGCTTGCCATTGATTTCTCCTCAAGTAGTTGTGTCCAGTCCACTTCTGCCAAATCACCTCTTAGTTCTGCAAAATTTGCCTTCCCCCAATTTAAAACGTTTACTCCTGATTTAACTCTCCTTTTCCATAATAATGCTAAAACTAACTGAATTGTGGTCACTACCTCCAATGTGATCACCCATTGTCATTTCACCCACTTGCCCATCTTCATTTCCCAGGACTAAATCTAGAATTGCATCCCCTCTTGTTGGGCTTGTCACGTACTGGCTAAAAAAAGTTCTCCTGGACACCGATCAAGAATTTTGGGACCTCACACTCTTTGAATCCCAGTTGATGTTAGGGTACTTGAAGTCCCCTACTATAATTGCCCTCTTATTTTTGCACTCAGAAATTTGCCTACATATTTGTTCTTCTATCTCTCGCGCTATTCGGGGGTCTATGGTACACTCCTAGTAGTGTGACTGCCCCTTTTTTTATTTCTTAGCTCAACCCATGTGGCCTCGATTGATGATCCATTCAGCATATCATCCCTTATCGCAACTGTAATTGATTCTTTAACCAATAATGCAACCCCCCTCCTTTTTTATTACCCACTCTATCCTGCCTGAAAACTCTATATCCAGGGATATTGAGCTGCCAATTATCCCCCTCTTTAAGCCAGATTTCCATTATAGCAATGATATGCTGCCATGTTTCTATCTGTGCCCTTAGCTCATCTGCTTTGTTTGTAATACTCCTTGCATTGAAGTATATACCCTATAACCCCGTCAAATTCCTGTGTTGAACACTGTTTAACCTTTGCTTCTTTTGCCTTTCTGGGTCGCTAACCACGTCACTAACTGCTTTTCTACTTCCCGTTTCCTGGTCTGAATTTGTCCTATCTGTACCTGCCCTTTGGTTCCCATCCCCCTGCCATACTAGTTTAAATCCTCCCCAACAGAACTAGCAAATGCCCCTGCGAGGATATTGGTCCCGGTTCTGCTTGGGTGCAACCCATCCAGCTTGTACAGGTCCCGCCTTTCCCAGAATCGGTCCCAATGCTTCATGAATTTAAACCCCTCTCTCCTACACCATCTCTCAAGCCATGCATTCATCTGGTCTATTCTCCTATTTCTGCTCTCGCTAGCACGTGGCACTGGGAGTAATCCTGAGATTACTACCTTAGAGGTCCTGCTTTTTAATTTATGTAAGTTCCATGCCCACTTATGTTGATAAGGTAATTAAGATAAGGTAAGTGGCATTTCAACAGTTCGATAAGATGAATGGTTCTCAGCTTGTTGCAGCCAACCTCCAGTTATACTTTCAAGCCTTACCCTCCAAAATGCCTTGTTTCGGAGAGGCCTGCCCATGATGGGGTTTTTTTTATTCGTTCATGGGATGTGGGCGTCGCTGGCGAGGCCAGCATTTATTGCCCATCCCTAATTGCCCTTGAGAAGGTGGTGGTGAGTCGCCTTCTTGAACCGCTGCAGTCCGTGTGGTGAAGGTTCTCCCACAGTGCTATTAGGAAGGGAGTTCCAGGATTTTGACCCAGCGACGATGAAGGAATGGCAGTATATTTCCAAGTCAGGATGGTGTGTGACTTGGAGGGGAACGTGCAGGTGGTGGTGTACCCATGTGCCTGCTGCTCTTGTCCTTTTAGGTGGTAGAGGTCGGGAGTTTGGGAGGTGCTGTCGAAGAAGCCTTGGCGAGTTGCTGCAGTGCACCTTGTGGATGGTACACACTGCAGCCACAGTGTGCCGGTGGTGAAGGGAGTGAATGTTTAGGGTGATGGATGGGGTGCCAATCAAGTGGGCTGCTTTATCCTGAATGGTGTCCAGCTTCTTGAGTATTGTTGGAGCTGCACTCATCCAGGCAAGTGGAGAGTAAATGGTCCTGAAAAGTGGATGAGCCTAGGATGGTGTCCTTGCTCTGTATGCTTAAAACAAGGTCTTTCCAGTGGAATAACTGTCTCTGCATATTGCCAAATAAAATTAGGCCCATTGTGGCTAGATTCATTTGTTTGGCAGAGAGAGTGCAGTGGGATCAGTGATTGTAGACTCAGAAACATAGGTTTCATGGTGAAATCATCGGGAGACAACAGGATTGCCAAAATGTGTTGAATCAAAGGTAACGATCTCTTTAAAAATGTGTGCCCTGGCATTTGGATTTGGCTATTTCTGGGTGAAGAGTTACAATATTTGAATGGAGAAATGTGAAAAGGTCATTTAGCCCACCCATCTCAGCTCACTTTGTTCTTTAGTGCTTTGAGGGAGATTGGTGAAGGTCCACGCCAATTACCTAATGAACCAGAAATCATGTTTGGCATCATGGTCCCAGAAAAGCCAGCAGACATCGATATTTGTGTATAGTCTTTACTGCCAAATGATACTTACACATTTTAAAAAGGAGGAAGTGGTTGGTGCAGAACCACAAGAGGAAGCGTACAACAGTATAACCATAAGCTGGCATATATGTTATAACATCAGCATGATACAAATATTCTCTGTAAATTCCAACTACATTCCTCCATCCTCCTCCTAAACTCCTAAATAACCCAGTAAACAGAAAGAAAAAAGAAACCACAGCCAAACAAAAAAAAAACCGAGGTTCTACCTCATCCCGAGAGAGAGGTTTACTGTATCTGTCCAGAGATGGAGTGTATTTGTTTGATTTTGCTGTGGCTTCTTTTGTTGCTGTTTACAGGAGGGAGGATGGAACGATGCAATTGGAATATCCAGTGTAAACATTTCCAATTTCTGTAGCCTCTCCTTGTAGTCCTGGTGCATAATCAGATGCTTTGTGCTACAGATACATAACTCACACAAAGCCACTTCTCCCTTCATCTGATAAATCATCTCTTATTGTCATTTTTACTAGCAATACATACATGCCCATACTATTTGGAAAAAGTAGGAGACAGACTATGGAGTAGTTACTGATGGAGTTTACAGTGAATACTGCAGTTGCCCATGGATTAAGATTTTTTTCTTGTAGAGTGAAATCTGTATTTGGGCAATTTCCCATTGAGGTATATATAGCAGATTTCAGGTTTTTTCTTCCTCTGAAGTCTCCATTATTTTCAGTAGATTCCCATTCATTTTAGCCAATGTCATTTTCTGCTTTCTATTCATCTCATTATTTGCACAGAATGTCCATATACATTTACATTTAAATAATTTTCCTGTCTGATCAATAGAGTACTAAATTGGTAATGGGCTGGATTTTGTTGTAAAAATAACGGCGAGGTTAACAATGCTCACTGTTATTCAAGTGCAAATTAGACAGCAACTTCCAGCGACCGCACATGCGCAGTTAAACACGGAAATCTGGAAGTTGCTGTATCAAATACCCTGCTCCTCAAAGCTGTGCGAAATCGGCATCTAACGTCGCAGATACAGACTAAACTCGTCAACAAAATTTAAGTCGTCATTCCAAGTCTAAGTACCATTTTAACGGTGTGGCAAGTCTTAATTACTGCCAAACAACCTCTCTTGCACTGAAAATTAACTTCTACAAGTGTGGATTCTCATTCCTTCAGATTTTAATTATTGTTGGATATTTTTAAAAAATTTAAATACTTTTTTTCTTTTTTGTGGTCTTTATCTCTCTCTCAATCCAATCAATCTTTCCCTCTATTTCGCTTACTGTACCTGATTTGACATTGAATTCACTTCTAACTTACACTTCCTGGTTCAGTGTGCGCTACTCATTAACACTGCTTCAATCTGATTGGTTAAGGAAACACACAGGTGCTTGCCCTGTTCATACAGACCCCAGATGCCCTGTAGAGGGCGTCGCGCTTTTTGGATCTCTAATTTAGAGAAGCTTGCCGTGCAAAAACTCATAGACTTCACTTGCCCATAGACTTTCTAACGAAAGGCTGGTGCCGTTCGTTCGCCGCTCACAGCAAAATCTGGCCTAATGTAATAAGTCTCATAGTGCGGTTATATTGCCACTTTTGCATTGATGATAAATGGTTTTGGGTGGTCATCTTTGCAAAAGTGTCATTATACAACACCACCAACAACTTGCATTTATATAGCACTTTTAACGTAGTAAAACGTCCCGAGCCACATGAGATATTAGGTCAGGTGACCAAAAGCTTGGTCAAAGAGGTAGGTTTTAAGGAGCATCTTAAAGGAGAGAGATAGCAAGGCGAAGAGGTTTAGGGAGGCTTAGGGCCTAGGCAGCTGAAGGCATGGCCGCCAATGGTGGAGCGAAGAAAATCGGGGATGTGCAAGAGGCAAGAATTGAAGGAGTGCAGAGATCTCGGAGGGTTGTAGGGAGGAGGTTACAGAAATAGGGAGGGGCGAGGCCATGGAGGGATTTGAAAACAAGGATGAGAATTTTAAAATGGAAGCATTGCCTGACTGAGTGCCAATGTAGGTCAGCGAGCACAGGGGTGATGGTTGAACGGGACTTGGTGCGAGTTAGGAATACGGGCAGCAGAGTTTTGGATGAGCTCAAGTTTACGGAAGGTGGGAGGCTAGCCAGGAGAACATTGAAATAGTCGAGTCTTGAGTTAACGAAGGCATGGATGAGGATTTAACCAGCAGATGAGCTGAGGCGGGGCGGAGACAGGCAATGTAATGGAGGTGGAAGTTGGTGGTTTGGTGATGGAACTGATATGGGGTCGGAAGCTCAGCTCAGGGTCAAGTAGGACCAGACTGTTAGCATATGTGAACAGTCTGGTTCAGCATAAAAGAGTTTACTTCAGCCCTGAGGTGTGAAACTGCATCATACTAGTCTAAGTTGGCAAAGAATGCAGTATAACTCCAGCTTCAGATTGCGGCCATAAGCTGCTTTTATATTGTAGTTAATGGGATACTAAGGATCCAGGTCCTAATTCATGGATCTCGTGCAGCTGACAGCAACCCCAAATATAACTTGCCAGGTTTGCTAGAGCCAGCTGCTGTGAAGATCCTTTTTAAATTGGGTCTTCCTGGTGGCTGGCCTTAGCAAATTTGGCAAGTTTACTCTGGGGTTGCTGTCAGCTGCCTGAGACTTATGCACTGGGTCCTGGCAGTCCTCGCATTCCACTAACTGCAATAAAAGTAGCTATAGTCACTACGTCATGTAGGTTTGAAGAATGGTTGCTGTTGCTTTACATTGCGCCTTGGCTAGAAAGCTAAGTGGTAATAATAAGAATTGTGCTTTATGCAAATCTTAACTATTGGTCAGAAGTATGGTGGTAAAATATTACCTCAAGGTTTCAGAAGTGACCGAGTGCGTTGCAAAGCATTTCTATTTGTGAACAAACTTGTATGTTAATGCTCCTTTTCAACTAAGTATCAAGTGTTCCTGTACTTCCATGCAGTTAAACAATTGGTGATCCAGTTAAATTTGGTAGCACAATTAGGTACCTTTTATAGAGATGATAAAAATAACGAATTATACCAACTTGCTAAGGATTTTCCCCACAGTATTCAGATGTAATATTAAAACAGTAGTATACAAAACACTGTAGGTAACCAACGTTAATACGAACATAAGAAACTGAAGGGCAGGAAAAGACCAGCTGGTCCACACCAAAATGTTATGCTTATAATGTTTATGCCTTATTCATGAGGGAGGAGGTTGCCAGTCAAAGCTAGCATTCCAACTCGTAACTCTCACATTTCAGAATCATGACTCACGATGTAATGGCCCAGAAATTGCTTTTAAAATAACGGTGAGCCTAACGGCGCTTACCGTTATTAAGGGCAAGTTCTGGCGACCACACATGCGCAGTTAAACGTGGAAATCCGGAACTTGTTCTTCCTGATTCGTCAGCGATGTGACAGCTTTGCCTTAAAGGGATATCGCCAGCTGCAATCAATGGACCAGTGCCAACTTGCTCTCCTGCCCAGCTGGAAATAAACTAATCTCGCCACAAAACAGTTATGCTCACTTTTTTAGGTCTAAACTGAGTTTTAACAGCGTAGTAAGTCTTAGTGCCTGCCAAACAACCCCTCTGGTACTAAAAATTAACTTTTAAAAATGTGGAGTCTTATTACTCCTGATTTTAATAGTTTTTGGACATTTAAAAAGAAATTTAATTTTAAAAAATTTTTAAAAATGGTTTTTACTTTTTCCTTCTGTCTCTTTTAATCTTATCCTCTCTTTATTTTGCTTTCTCTGTCATCTTATAAGACCTTATCGGGCATATCTGGGTTTTTAGTTTGCGCGGTTTGTGAATGACCTGCACTTCCTGGTTCTCCCACGTGGCTTGCTTCAAGCTGATTGGTTGAGGGGCCTTGGTGATTTTTTCACCACTCATGCAGCCCAGGAAAGAACACTTGTGTTTTGAACTTGCAGTTCATGGAAGTTGCTGCTAAAAAGAACGCGGTAACTTAGTGGGTGAATTTAAATCACTGCTGTATCGCTGCTCGGAGCAATTTATGGGCTGATGTGATCCCTGTAGGTCTCCATATAGGTCATTTCTTTCTGTTGTAGCTACACCTAGTCACAAAGTTGCAGTTGCTTGGTTGGTATTACTCTTGCCTCTGAACCAGAAAGTCATGGGTTCTAGCCTTACTTCAGAATCTGAGCACGTAATCTAGTCTGATGCTTAAATGCAGTAGTGAGGGAATGCTGTCATGTAGGAGTTGCCATCTTTCAGATTGCAAATTAAACTGAAGCCTTGCCTATCTGTTCAGGCAGATGTAAACAATCCCACAGCACTATTTGTAGAGCAGAGTGTTCTCTCGGTGTAGCCAACACTTATCCCTCAACCAACAACGCGAAGAGATTAACTAGTCATTCATCTTGTTGCTATTTGTGGGATCTACCTGTGCGCAAATTTGCTGCAGTATTTGCCTTGCGTAATAACAGTGACTGCACTCCAAAAGTAATTTATTAGGTGTAGTGCACTTTGGGACGTCCTGAGGATGTGAAAGGTGCTACATAAATGCACGTTACTTTCTGAAAGTGCAATATAAATACACTTCAAAAGTGTAAAGTGGGCAATAGTTAATTATAGTCATGTAATTTTGAGATAGCAAAATAGTGAAGTTACATAACATTTAGTCTGATCAATATGTAATTAAACATTCAAAGAGATTCATAAGGAAGAAAAACACTAAGATTACTGTAATGTAATTTATTATTGTATCTTGCTGTGTTTTTGGCGATTTGCTGGTGGAGTAGATGGCTTCTCTCTGATTTTGATATTTCACTTTTAGGTTTTCTACTAATTTCTATTTACCTTTTCTTGCTGGAACACCTATTTGCAAATATTTGATAGTGAGCAAATGAGATTTCTCAGACAAGGTTGCAAATAAATGTGTTAATGGTTAATGTTAACTTTATAGGTCGTATAATGCAATTTATTTTTATTGAATAAATATTTGGCATTGCACTAGTAGAGTTCTTTTAGTTATAAGGAATCAAAGATACTTTGAAACTGAACTATCTTAATATCCTCCTAAAAATAGCGCTTTGTATACATATCAAATTAATAAACCTTTGCATTATGTAGCAACTTTTGAAAACTGAAACACAAAACATGTGAATTTTTTATTGTGTTGCCCCCCTCTCCATGAATTCACCTATGTTGAGAACCAGAGTTGCTTATTGCATTGTCACATTCAAATGAAGCTTGAACGCACTGTGATGCCAGTTTGTCGCTGGAATAATGCCATACCTATGCAAAGGACTGGACCTCTGGGCGGCGTCCAGCGGCTAAAGTTTTGACAGTATTTTCTTTAAAGCTACAATTTTGTTAATTATTTGACATGTTTACATATGAATTACATTTGGACTTGCTTTCACTTATAAGCATACATATTGTCTTGCATATTGCTAAAGCGTGTAAATGTTTTGGTTAGTCAAAGCTTTCCAGGTATAGAATTCCAAATCATCTTTGCCGTACTTATATGTGATGTTGTTTTCTGTAGTGTACTGCATAAAAAGACAAATGTCAAAAGAACATTGGGGAAGCTTTCTCACTCCAGTTTTCTGACTGAAAATCTTTTGTTGCTCATAATCATTTCTACGCTACTGTGAACTCATTTTGTGGCAATCAAACAGTGATTATTCAAAGATTGTCATGTTTACCTAAAACAAGGCATGTCCCTCTGTCCAGTGATTAAATTTGTGGATGACACAAAGATAGGCCGTGTGGTTGACAGTGAGGAGGAAAGCTGTAGACTGCAGGAAGATATTAGTGGACTGGTCAGATGGGCAGAAAAGTGGCAAATGGAATCCGGAGAAGTGTGAGGTAATGCATTTGGGGAGAGCAAACAAGGCAAGGGAATGCACAATATATGGGAGGATACTTAGAGGTGTAGAGGAAGTGAGGGACCTTGGAGTGCATGTCCACAGATCCCTAAAGTTAGCAGGACAGGTAGCTAAGGTGGTTAACAAGGCATATGGAATGCTTTCCTTTATTAGCCGAGGCATAGAATATAAAAGCTGGGATGTTATGCTGGAACACTAGTTAGGCCACAGCTTGAGTACTGTGCACAGTTCTGGTCACCACATTACAGGAAGGATGTAATTGCACTAGAGAGGGTGCAGAGGAGATTTACGAGGATGTTGCCAGGACTGGAGAATTTTAGCTATGATGACAGATTGGATAGGCTGGGGTTGTTTTCCTTAGAACAGAAGAGGCTGAGGGGTGATTTGATTGAGGTGTACAAAATTATGAGGGGCCTAGATAGAGTGGATAGGAAGGACCTAGTTCCCTTAGCGGAGAGATCAATAACCGGGGGCATAGATTTAAAGTGATTGGTAGAAGGATTAGAGCGGAAATGCGGAAAAAAATTTTCACCCAGAGGTTGGTGGAGGTTTGGAACTCATTGCCTGAAAGGGTGGTAGAGGCAGAAACCCTCAACTCATTTAAAAAAAAAATACCTGGATGTGCACCTGAAGAGCAGTGACCTGCAGGGCTATGGACCAAATGCGGGAAAGTGGGATTAGGCTGGGTGGCTCGTTTCTCAGCCGGCACGGACACAATGGGCCGAATGGCCTCCTTCTGTGCCTTCTATGATTAGTTAACTAATTCATACAATCAGAATGTGTTCAACTTGCAACTGAAAAATGAATGACTGGAAAACATTCTTTACATAAAAGAAAGAAAGACTTGCATTTATGTAGTACCTTTCACGATCTCAGTACATCCCAATGCGCTTTACAGCCAATGAAGTACTTTTGAAGTGTAGTCACTGTTCTAATATAGGAAATGCGGCAGCCAATTCGCACACAGCAAGGCCCCACAAACAGCAATGTGATAATGACCAGATCACCTGTTTTTTAGTGATGTTGGTTGAGGGATAAATATTGGGCAGGACACCAGGGAGAACTCCTCTGCTCTTAGAAATAGTGCAATGGGATCTTTTACATTCACTTAAGAGGGCAGACAAGGCCTTGATTTAATGTCTCATCCGAAAGACAGCACCTCTGATTACTGCACTGGAGTGTCAGCCTAGGTTTTGTGCTCAAACCTCTGAAGTGGGACTTGAGCCCACAGTCCTTTGACTCTGAGATGAGTGTGCTACCAACTGAGCCATGGCTGACACTTTACATAGTTACCAGCTTCAACATGGAAATTCTAACACTGATTTTATAAAAAGTACAATTTCTTAGAAGCTTCTTTGAATGTTAGTTATTTTATCCCTTCCGATAGATGAAATTTGCTTTGTTGTCAATCTCTGAACATTAATCATATAATCCCTTCCCCAGTAAGCTTACAAAGTTACTCTAGCCACTGAACTAAATATGCAAATACATAAATATTGTTTCATTGCTGCGAGACTTGCTGTGGAAAAACTTGAACCAAAGATCTTCTGACTCAGAGGCAAGAATACTACCTACCAACTGAGCCCAGTTGACATGTCTGCCTGCAGCTTTGTGAATAGTTATATCTACAACAATCTGCATACCCGAAAGAAATGACCTTCAGTAGCTTTGTTCTCCTGGTATATTCCTTCCTACCGTCAAAATCTACTAGAATATTTTAATGCCTTCCCCCACTCTCCCCATTATGCTATCTGAATGATTAGATAGCAGATTCTGTGAAGATATCCTCGCGACCGTAAGGAGTTAAAACTCATTCGTGAGAGTAATCACAAAATAAAGAAGCCAAAGTATCTGGAGTAAGAAGGACAGAAAACACCCAAAAACGTAATGAGTGTAATGGTGGGTGTAAGAGATTTTCAAACTACGTCCACAAGAACTATGAACATTGCCCAGCAACACGTTCTAGTTTTATTCCTTCCAAACTTAGGTTGTGTCCGGAGAGAGCATTTTGAACTTTGTATCACTTGGGTGAAGTATAAGTCTGTCACTGCTGGTGTTAGTGGTGGGAACAACTTGTCTTGAGTGCCATTTTTCCTATAATGTATTGGTACCAATACACTAAGTGAGGCTAGTGACAATGCTACTATTTGAGATATTTTTCTTTTTAAAATTGTACACTTTTGAAAATCTGGCTAGTTCTGGGAAACTATTAAAATTAAATTATTCACATTCTAATTGACTGCCACAAGTTTAAGGTTCCCAGAGGTAACACAACTCGATATATAAATTTGATCTTTTTTCACAAAATAGAAGTTGTTGATAAGGTTGCAAAAGGGATAAACCAGTTTCAATTCATAGCGTGAAGATAAATATAATGTGTTCTTCAGTGAAGTACTTCTTCCTCCTCGTAACTTAATTTATGACTTAATTTGTAACCGCTCAGACCACAAAGCTGCTGTTGGAAAATAATCATGGCTGATAACTGCAATAAGGGCTGATAACTGCACTAAGAGCCATTAACAATTGAAATTTGATTTTTTTTTATTAGAAATCCACTTTTTATTGCTACTTCCTTTGCTCGTAAGCTTTGGTCAATTAATACACTGCAACATTGGAAAAAGCACCCCGGACTTGTGGATGTTTGTTTTTGCCTTTTGCCAACAGGCCTGTCGTTCTGAAGTTACAACAGCTTTGGGTTTGTTGCCAGTTTAGTTTCTGCACTGTTTGTTCTTAATTCCTGCAATCTAGAAAGAATGAGTTAGGATAATGCTAGTTTTGGAAAAAAAATACTGTACACTAGTGGTATGTTTACATTCCTGAAGTTAAGGATTGCAGCCAAAGTCTGCAGGAGATGCTGTGAATACATAAAGATTCCTTTACTATTTACGATTTCCTCTTTTTTTACTCCCAAGAGATCCTTTTGCACTAACGGTGCTTGCTGTGAATTTCCAGACGTGGAACTGGAGTACAGAGTACGTTTTTATCAAAATCCTCAACATATTTCTACTTCAGGCAATATTTTATGAAGCTAATAATTTAAAAAGTGCTACCTTTTTGGTTGTTTATTGAGTATCATCAAGATAACGCAGAATTAGTAAGCATTTAGAAATGCATGGGCTAGTCACGAAATTCTTAAAGACAAGTGGCATTTAAAAAATTGAATAGACTTATTTGAAGAAATGACACCAATTGGATAGATGTAGGGAATGATTTTCAGAAGATGTTTGATAAGGCTCGTTACAAAAATTCAGGCCTATGGTACATGACAAAATGTAGCATCTTGGATAGAAAGTTGGTTGACGTACAAGAAACAAAGAGTAAGGGTTAATGGGTTTTGCATGGACTAGAGAAGGGTTAGAAGTAGCGTACCCCACGGGTCAGTGCTGGGTCCCTTGATTATATATAGATGATTTGGACTTGGGTATAGGGAACACAATCTCAAAATTGGCTGACAGCACAAAAGTAGGGGATTTGGCAAAGAGTGAGGAGGACTGTAAAAGACTTCAGAAAGACATAGACAGGCTAGCAGAATGACATAGATAACAGGGGCAACTGAATGTAGATAAGTACGAGGAAATACATTTTGGAGGAAAAAACAAGTAATGGAATCTACATTTAATGGAAAGACACAGAAGGGTATGGATGAATAGAGATCTAGGGGTTCAAGTACATAATTTCCTGAAAGTGTAGGTAGATAAAGATATTAAAAAAAGGCCATTAGAATTATAGGTTTTATAAAGAGGAAAATAGAGTACAAAAGTAATTCATGAAATTATGAAAAAATTGTTTATTCCACAGTACCATGTGCAATTTTGGGTTTAAAACGGGCTACTGATGCGCTATCACCTGTTTTGCATGACTGCCCAAAACGACTTTCACCCCCATAGACCATCCAACATGGTCACCGGGATGATTCCAGGGCTGGGAAACTGAAGAGAGGCTTGAGACTATTTCTACTATAGCAAAGGCGGCTAGGAGAGGGTTTAATAGAGGTGTTTAAAATTATGAAAAGTTTTGTTAATGAATAGGGAAGGACAGTTTCCTCAACCTAGGGAATCACTGAAAAGGAGTCATCATTTTAAAATTGGAACTGTGAGGAGCGAGGTTGGGAGAAATTTCTCAACAGAGTGTTGTTGCAGCATGAGATGCTTTGCCATCAGGAGTGGTTGAGGCAGAGATCATTGCTTCTTTTGAGGGAAAATTGGATAAGTATTTGAAGCAGAGAAAGATACATGGCTGCGAGGAGAGAGCCAGGTAGTGAGATTAATTTTAGATTGCTCCGGTAAAGAGCCAGTATGATGGGGAAAATGGGCTCCTTCTGTGCTGTAAACTTCTGTGGTTATATGGTTCTAAATTATAAATGTACTCAGCTTCAGAGAAGACTGTGGCTTAAGGAAGCATATGAATGTGGGTTAACTAGGCTAAAACTTTACTTATGTTAATCACTATATCACTGAGATATTAAATCTGGTTCTGAAGCTTTGGGAAGACACTACCACAGCAGAAAAATCTTCAGGATAAATTTTTAGATTTTTACTTTAAAACTGTGTTCTAAAATACATTTTTCTAGTGATTTTTCTTTTCAGTAAAAATCAAGATAAGAGAAACCTAAATTATTTGTAATTGTCCAGGAACTGATGCTGTAAATGAAAATGGAGTGTTATGTAATTGCCTGTTTTATAGTGACACTTGCTGGAATGTTTGCTGGCCAAGATCATCTTGTGAGGTGCAGATTGCTCCAAATTGTCCGGAATCGATGCGATCATTTATATCCTAGGAATGTAATGCAAGAATACTACTATATTCCCAAAGGGTTCTGGCTCTTGAAGGCAACCAAATAACACTCTCATGCAAATCCTGGTCAGGCACCCATTATCACCTACAAAAGACAATGGCTCTTCCATATTTTAAAAATTATGCGCAGGTCATTTAGCTAATCTTTCACTAAAGCCCTATAAAACCTATTGTTTATCTTGAGACCTTTTGCTGGATGACATGTAAAGTTTGTGGTTTCTGTAGCAAAGTATTGTACAGTTGAAATAATTGTTTGAACACCTGGTGACAATAATGATCTATAATTAATATTACACACTTAATGTTCCATCACCTGTACGAAAGAATGGACTTGCATTTAGATAGCAGGTTCCAAAGTGCTTAATAGGGGAGAGAACACGAGTTTTAAAAACAGAGAAACTTTTTTTTTGTCAAACAGCTATGGAATTTCAACTGTTTTTATCTAATGCTATTGTTCAGAGCTTTGTAGATGCCATAGAATCATAAAAATTTACGGCACAGAAGTGAGGCCATTCTGCCCATCATGTCTGTGCCGGCCGAAAAAGAACCTTCTAGCCTAATCCCACTTTCCAGCTCTTGGTTGTTAGGAACATAGGAATATAGGAACAGGAATAAGCCATTCTCACCCTCGAGCCTGCTCTGCCATTTGATAAGATCATGGCTGATCTGTGATCTAACTCCATATACCTGCCTTTGGCCCATATCCCTTAATACCTTTGGTTGCCAAAAAGCTATCTATCTCAGATTTAAACTTAGCAATTGAGCTAGTATCAATTGCCGTTTGCGGAAGAGGGTTCCAAACTTCTACCACCCTTTGTGTGCAGAAATGTTTTCTGATCTCACTCCTGAAAGGTCTGGCTCTAATTTTTAGACTGTGCCCCCTACTCCTAGAATCCCCAACCAGCAGAAATAGTTTCTCTCTATCCACCCTATCTGTTCCCTTTAACATCTTATAAACTTCGATCAGATCACCCCTTAACTTTCGAAACTCTAGAGAATACAACCCCAATTTGTGTAATCTCTCCTCGTAACTTAACCCTTGAAGTCCGAGTATCATTCCAGTAAACTTACGCTGCACTCCCTCCAAGGCCAATATGTCCTTCCGAAGGTGCGGTGCCCAGAACTGCTCACAGTACTCCAGGTGCGATCTAAGCAGGGTTTTGTATAGCTGCAGCATAACTTCTGCCCCCTTGTACTCTAGTTCTCTAATATAAAGGCGAGCATTCCTTTAGTCTTATTGATTATTTTCTGCACCTGTTCATGACACTTCAATGATCTATGTACCTGAACCCCTAAGTCCCTTTGGACATCCACTGTTTTTAACTTTTTACCATTTAGAAAGTACCCTGTTCTATCCTTTTTTGATCCAAAGTGGATGACCTCACATTTGCCTACATTGAATTCCATTTGCCACAGTTTTGCCCATTCACCTAATCTATCAATATCCCTTTTGTAATTTTATGTTTTCATCTCCACTGCTTACAATGCCACCAATGTTTGTGTCATCAGCAAACTTAGATATGAGACTTTCTATGCCTTCATCTAAGTCGTTAATAAATATTGTGAATAATTGAGGCCCCAAGTCAGATCCCTGCAGGACTCCACTAGTCACATCCTGCCAATGTGAGTAACTACCCATTATCCCTACTCTCTGTCGCCTTTCACTCAGCCAACTTCCTAACCAAGTCCATACTTTTCCCTCAATTCCATGGGCTTCCATCTTAGCTAACAGCCTTTTATGTGGGACTTTATCAAATGCCTTCTGGAAGTCCATATAAATAACATCCATTGACATTCCCCTGTCCACTACTTTAGTCACCTCTTCAAAAAATTGCCTTGTAGGCTGCATATCCCAAGAACTTTTAAAATGCGATGAGGGTTTCTGCCTCGACCATCTGTTCAAGCCTTGAGTTCCTGACTCCCACGACCTTCTGGATGAAAAAGTTTCTCCTCAACTCCCCTCTATCCTTCTACGAATTACTTTAAATCTTCACCCTCTGGTTATTGATCTCTCTGCTAAGGGGAAATAAGTCCTTCCTATCCACTCTATCTAGGCCCCTCATAATTTTATACACCTCAATTAAATCTCCCCTCTGCCTCCTCTGTTCCAAAGAAACCAACCCCAGCCTATCCAATCTTTCCTCATAGCTAAAATTCTCGTAAATCTCCTCTGTATCCTCTCCAGTGCAGTCACTTCTTTCCTGTAATGTGGTGACCAGAACTGTACACAGTACTCTAGCTGTGGCCTAACTAGTGCTTTATACACTTCTAGCATAACCTCCCTACTCTTATATTCTGTGCCTCGGCTAATAAAGGAAAGTATCCCGTATGCTGCCTTAACCACCTTATCTATCTGTCCTGCTACGTTCAGAGATCTGTGGACATGCTGTCCAAGGTCCCTCTGTTCCTCTACGCCTCTCAGTATCCTACCATTGAAAGTGTATTCCCTTGCTTTGTTTGCCCTCCCCAAATGCATTACCTCACACTTCTCCGGACTGAATCCCATTTGCCACTTTTCTGCCTACCTGACCAGTCCATTGATATCTTCCTGCAGTCTACAGCTTTCTTCCTCACTATCAACCACTGGGCCAACTTTTGTATCACCTGCAAACTTCTTAATCATGCCCCCTACATTTAGGTCTAAATTATTGATATATATACTGCAAAAAGCAATGGACCTACTACTGAGCCCTGCGGAACCTCACTTGAAACAGCCTTCTAGTCACAAAAGCACCCGCCGCCCATTACCCTTTGCTTTCTGCCTCTGAGTGAATTCTGCATCCAACTTGCACTTTCCCTTGGATCCCATGAGCTTTTGCTTTTCTGACCAGTCGGCAATGTGGGATCTTGTCAAAAGCATTGCTAAAATCCATGTAGACTACATCAAACACTCTATCCTCCTCGACCCTCATTACCTCCTCATAAAATTCAATCAAGTTAGTCAGACACGACCTTCCCATAACAAATCCATGCTGACTGCCCTTGATTAATCTGTGCCTTTCTAAATGACGATTAATACTGTCCCTCAGAATTTTATCCAATAGTAATATCCCACCACCAAGGTTAGGCTGACTGGCCTGTAATTACTTGGTCTATCCCTTTCTCCTTTTATAAACAACGGTCCTCTGGCACCACTTCTGTAATGTGGAGATGCCGGTGATGGACTGGGGTTGACAATTGTAAACAATTTTACAACACCAAGTTATAGTCCAACGATTTTATTTGAAATCTACAAGCTTTCGGAGGCTTCCTCCTTCCTCAGGTAAATGTCAGGAACTCCTCGAAGCCTACGCATTTATAAATCACAGAACAATACATGGTGATTACAGACTGCCTTTGCAACTGCCCGTTGCCAAGGCAATCACCGTGTTCAGACAGAGAGGTGTTACCTACAGAACCCCCGAATATACATTCAACAAAAAAAAAACACACAGGAAAAAAAAGAGAGAGAGAGGCAGAAACATCCGGAAGGCAGAGAAAGCCAGCAAATGACCCGTTATATTAAAAACAGATAGCTTTTGTTCGCTGGTGGGCTTACGTGTAGCGTGACATGAACCCAAGATCCCGGTTGAGGCCGTCCTCATGGGTGCGGAACTTGGCTATCAATTTCTACTTGACGATTTTGCGTTGTCGTGTGTCTCGAAGGCCGCCTTGGAGTACGCTTACCCGAAGGTCGGTGGCTGAATGTCCCTGACTGCTGAAGTGTTCCCCGACTGGGAGGGAACCCTCCTGTCTGGCGATTGTTGCGCGGTGTCCGTTCATCCGTTGTCGCAGCGTCTGCATGGTCTCGCCAATGTACCATGCTCTGGGGCATCCTTTCCTGCAACGTATGAGGTAGACAACGTTGGCCGAGTCACAGGAGTATGAACCATGCATCTGGTGGGTGGTGTCCTCTCGTGTGATGGTGGTATCTGTGTCGATGATCTGGCATGTCTTGCAGAGGTTACCGTGGCAGGGTTGTGTGGTGTCGTGGACGCTGTTCTCCTGAAAGCTGGGTAATTTGCTGCGAACGATAGTCTGTTTGAGGTTGGGTGGCTGTTTAAAGGCGAGTAGTGGAGGTGTGGGGATGGCCATAGCGAGGTGTTCGTCGTCATTGATGACATGTTGAAGGCTGCGGAGAACATGGCGTAGTTTCTCCGCTCCGGGGAAGTACTGGACGACGAAGGGTACTCTGTTGGTTGCGTCCCGTGTTAGTCTTCTGAGGAGGTCTACGCGATTTTTCGCTGTGGCCCGTCGGAACTGTCGATCGATGAGTCGAGCGTCATATCCCGTTCTTACAGGGCGTCTTTCAGAGTCTGTAGGTGTCCATCCCGTTCCTCCTCGTCTGAGCAGACCCTGTGTATTCGCAGGGCCTGTCCATAGGGGATGGCCTCTTTGACGTGGTTAGGGTGGAAGCTGGAAAAGTGGAGCATTGTGAGGTTGTCCGTGGGCTTGCGGTAGAGTGAGGTGCTGAGGTGCCCGTCTTTGATGGAGATTCATGTATCCAAGAAAGAAACTGATTCTGAGGAGTAGTCCATGGTGAGCTTGATGGTGGGATGGAACTTGTTGATGTTATCGTGTAGTCTCTTTAATGATTCTTCGCCGTGGGTCCATAGAAAGAAAATGTCATCGATGTATCTGGTGAATAGCTTTGGTTGGAGGTCCTGTGCAGTGAAGAAGTCCCGCTCGAACTTGTGCATGAAAATGTTGGCATATTGGGGTGCAAATTTGGTCCCCATGGCTGTTCCGTGTGTTTGGGTAAAGAACTGGTTAGCGAATGTGAAGACATTGTGATCCAGGATGAAGCGGATGAGTTGTAGGATGGCGTCTGGAGATTGGCTGTTGATGGTGTTGAGTATTGATGCTGTCACAGCGATGCCGTCATCGTGGGGGATACTGGTGTAGAGTGGCGAGACGTCCATCGTGGTGAGAAGTGTTCCTGGTTCAACTGGTCCGTGGGTACTGAGTTTTTGTAGGAAGTCTGTAGTGTCCCGACAGAAGCTGGGGGTTCCCTGTACGATGGGTTTCAGGATGCCCTCGATGTATCCAGAGAGGGTCTCACACAGGGTTCCGTTGCCTGATACAGTGGAAGTCTCCCTCAAGCTCACCATGGACTACTCCTCAGAATCAGTTTCTTTCTTGGACACACGAATCTCCATCAAAGACGGACACCTCAGCACCTCACTCTACCGCAAGCCCACGGACAACCTCACAATGCTCCACTTTTCCAGCTTCCACCCTAACCACGTCAAAGAGGCCATCCCCTATGGACAGGCCCTGCGAATACACACGGTCTGCTCAGATGAGGAGGAACGGGATGGACACCTACAGACTCTGAAAGACGCCCTGGTAAGAACGGGATATGACGCTCGACTCATCGATTGACAGTTCCGACGGGCCACAGCGAAAAATCGCGTAGACCTCCTCAGAAGACTAACACGGGACGCAACCAACAGAGTACCCTTCGTCGTCCAGTACTTCCCCGGAGCGGAGAAACTACGCCATGTTCTCCGCAGCCTTCAACATGTCATCAATGACGACGAACACCTCGCTATGGCCATCCCCACACCTCCACTACTCGCCTTTAAACAGCCACCCAACCTCAAACAGACTATCGTTCGCAGCAAATTACCCAGCTTTCAGGAGAACAGCGTCCACGACACCACACAACCCTGCCACGGTAACCTCTGCAAGACATGCCAGATCATCGACACAGATACCACCATCACACGAGAGGACACCACCCACCAGATGCATGGTTCATACTCCTGTGACTCGGCCAACGTTGTCTACCTCATACGTTGCAGGAAAGGATGCCCCAGAGCATGGTACATTGGCGAGACCATGCAGACGCTGCGACAACGGATGAACGGACACCGCGCAACAATCGCCAGACAGGAGGGTTCCCTCCCAGTCGGGGAACACTTCAGCAGTCAGGGACATTCATCCACCGACCTTCGGGTAAGCGTACTCCAAGGCGGCCTTCGAGACACACGACAACGCAAAATCGTCGAGCAGAAATTGATAGCCAAGTTCCGCACCCATGAGGACGGCTTCAACCGGGATCTTGGGTTCATGTCACGCTACACGTAAGACCACCAGCGAACAAAAGCTATCTGTTTTTAATATAACGGGTCATTTGCTGGCTTTCTCTGCCTTCCGGATGTTTCTGCCTCTCTGGTTTTTTTTCCTGTTTGTTTTTTTTTGAATGTATATTCGGGGGTTCTGTAGGTAACACCTCTCTGTCTGAACACGGTGATTGCCTTGGCAACGGGCAGTTGCAAAGGCAGTCTGTAATCACCATGTATTGTTCTGTGATTTATAAATGCGTAGGCTTCGAGGAGTTCCTGACATTTACCTGAGGAAGGAGGAAGCCTCCGAAAGCTTGTAGATTTCAAATAAAATCGTTGGACTATAACTTGGTGTTGTAAAATTGTTTACAATTGTCAACCACTTCTGTAGCCAGTGAGGATTGGAAAATGATGGTCAGGGCCTCCGCTATTTCCTCCCTTGCTTCTCTTAACAGCCTGGGATACATTTCATCCGACCCTGGTGATTTATCTACTTTCAAAGATGCTAAACCCCTTAATACCTCCTCTCTCACTATATTTATCCCATCCAATATTTCACACTCCTCCTCCTTAACTACAATGTCTGCATCGTCCCCCTCTTTTGTGAAGACAGATGCAAAGTATTCATTAAGAACGATACCCACCTCTTCCGCCTCCACACACAGGTTACCTCATTGGTCTCTAATAGGTCCTATACTTTCCTTAGTTATCCTCTTGCTGCTGTTGTATTTATAAAACATTTTTGGGTTTTACTTGCTAATATTTTTTTCATGCCCTCTCTTTGCTTTCCTAATTTCCTTTTTAATTTACCCTGTACTTTCTGTACTCCTCTAGGCTTTCTGCAGTATTGAGCTCTCTGTATCTGACGCAAGCTTCCCTTTTTCTCCTTATCCTACCCTTTATGCCCCTTGACATCCAGGCGGCTCTAGATTTGGGAGTCTCACCCTTTTTCTTTGTGGAAACATATTTGCTCTGAACCTTCACTATCTCCTCCTTGAATGCCTTCCACTGCTCTGACACTGATTTACCTTCGAGTAGCTGTTTCCATTCCACTTTTGCTGAATCACATCCCAGCTTAGTAAAGTTGGCCTTTCCCCTATTGAGAACTTTTACTCCTGGTCCATCTTTGTCCTTTTCCATAACTACGCCAAATCTAACCGAATTATGATCACTACCACCAAAATGTTCTCTCACTGATACCCCTTCCACCTTTCCAGCTTCATTCCCTAAAACTAAGTCCAGAACTACCCCCTCTCTTGTTGGGCTTACTACGTCCTCTCTTTAAAACGCTTTCAAGAGAATTTTTAAAAAGAATTCTGTACTGTCTATACATGTTTTAAGTTGATCAAAAAATTAACTCCAGATTAGGGTTCTGTTAAGTACAGTTAGTAAAAGGATATACAGGAGTAGTTTATATAATAAAGGAGGTTATTGTTGGGGAACTTGCTTAGTTGCAGTACACTATCGTGTTATATATTCTACACTTACTGTATGCAGCTGCTTACTCACCATAATTTTGCATAAAAAGTCCTGAGGCATTGAAAATGTCCAAACTCCAGAGTTGTCCTGGTTCTGGATATCTCCCCTTGTTCGTTCATTCATTTAGCTCTTCAAGTACCAAAACATCAGATGAAGTCTGTGCCAGTCTCTTAAAGTGGCACTTATGCTTCCAAAGTATAAAAGTGGTATTTGATTGTAAATACAGGTGAATCTATAGTGCTGTTTCAAAAACATGTCTTATCCATCTGTAGTTTCAACGCAATTGTAAGCCTCTCCGCACCTTCGGAAGGACATATTGGCCTTGGAGGGAGTGCAGCGTAGGTTTACTAGAATGATACCCGGACTTCAAGGGTTAAGTTACGAGGAGAGATTACACAAATTGGGGTTGTATTCTCTGGAGTTTTGAAGGTTAAGGGGTGATCTGATCGAAGTTTATCAGATATTGAGGGGAACGGATAAGGTGGATAGAGAGAAACTATTTCCGCTGGTTGGGGATTCTAGGAGTAGGGGGCACAGTCTAAAAATTAGAGCCAGACCTTTCAGGAGCGAGATTAGAAAACATTTCTACACACAAAGGGTGGTAGAAGTTTGGAACTCTCTTCCTCAAACGGCAATTGATACTAGCTCAATTGCTAAATTTAAATCTGAGATAGATAGCTTTTTGGCGACCAAAGGTATTAAAGGATATGGGCCAAAGGCAGGTGTATGGAGTTAGATCACAGATCAGCCATGATCTTATCAAATGGCGGAGCAGGCACGAGGGGCTGAATGGCCTACTCCTGTTCCTATGTTCCTATGAATCTGAACACTTTTTGTAATCTGACACCATTAGCAGCTAATTCAGAACAGCCTTTATCAATTCACCATGCCTTGTGCCCAGTTCACACATGGGAAATGCTAGTGTACCACCCTAATGTGAGGAGGATTAGTCTAGTTGGAAGTTTTTTAAAGAATCAAACGAAGGTTTTGGAAATGTGATCTGTAGGGAATGCAGTCAGAGAAGTATACTGGTTTGAAGATCTGCCAACTGTTAATGAGGTCAGTTCTCAAGTTCAGTTGAGTTTCTGAAACTGGAATCCAGTCAGGTGAGTAATGCAAATTGTGCTTTTGTCATGAGGATGTGCCATGCATGCATCAGAAATGTCCATACCTACGAGTGAGTGATGTGGCAGAAGAAATAGTTCAGAGGCTGATGGTCTGGTAAAAATGGGGCTCTGTTGTATTTAAAATTATAAAATACTTATACACTGCATTTTTGTTTCATTTGAGTGGTTGCTGGTTCTACACGTTGAAGGAATGTTTATAATAAAAGTCGTGGCTGTTATTTCTGATGAGATTTTGTCTGCCTTTGCCTTGACATGAGGGCCTGGGGATGTACGCTATTCAGGTTTGACATTGAAGTGGAAAATAGGTCAGAGTGGCTGATCAGATACTGCAGGCTTGTGAAATGTTTATATATGCAAGGTTGCAGCCATAAGAGGAGGTGCATAATAATCAGTTTGAAAACAAGCGATTTGTCATTCCTATTGAGTAGCAGAAGATTCAAAACCTATCCAGTTGTCAAAATCTCGCAGTTTAAGCTCTAGTTGCCTGGAACAGACGATTGATTAAAAGCTCATTTAATTGCCTTTTGAGAAAAGACAGTTTTGATTTGAGTTGTAAAAAGTTGTGTGGACCAAATGTAATTATTGCAGCTTTTTGTCACGTATTGAGTTCACTCACTTCACTTAGCTGCAGTGAAATTAAAGGGGTGAGCTGAAGTGCCCATGTTATGTGAATCCAAGGTCCAGTTAAAGGACCCTAAAAACTTTAAAATGCTTTTTGTTATTTTGATTTCAGAAAATAATTTTCATTACTGGTGACAGTTAAGTAATCTATTGCTGTTTCATCTGATTTATTTTGCTTCTACATAAATTTGTGTCAAAAATAAATTTGTAGTTTAGCCTAATATACAAGCACCAGTTTTGAGGCCCTGCCTGTGGCAAAGGGCCTTGCAGCCAACCAGCAAGGGTTGGAAAATTTTGTGCTCGACTTCACACGACCAATTTGGGGGACATCCAAGTTTTCTGATGGGCTAAATAATAAGGCTGTGCTACCGGCATGAGGGGTCTCATTTTATCATTTAAATACAATTGGTACCTGCCCCATGGTGAATTTTATATCTTTGACGAGGTGTCGCCCACAGAGTGAGCATTGCTCATAAAAACTGAGCATTAAAAACTAGAGATGTTGACAAGTGATTTGACTAGAGTTGCAAAAATGTTGGTAAATGAGCAGAGAGCAAGAAATTTGGAAGGAAGGAAGTGAGTGGACAAAAACAGTCAAACCTTGCCAGAGGTTTGAAATGTTCCCTGGTGCATTTCTTACAGAAAAATTGGTTAACAAGGAATCTACAAAGCTATCAAATTTCCAAATAGTTGTGAACCATGTTCATTACAAAATTTCATACAGACGTACGAACAATGATGGGCAGGAAAAGACCCACTGGTCCATCCAACCTGTCCCACCAACTGCAATTCCTTGTACATCACAATACATGCACTCCCAATCCTACCCAAAAACCATGTAATCTCCTGGGACAGGCGAAAAACCAGATTAAAATCAATTAGGTGGGGGGAATCTGGAAAATTCCTCTCCGACCCCTTTGAAAATGGATCAGGAGACCACTCTGGCCCTGATTAATGTTATGCAGTACCTACCTTTTGTACAAGGTGATCTCCACCCCAGCCAGAAACATGTCCAGCTTTCGTTTGAAGGAATTCAGTGAATCAGTGTTCACCGTATGAACTGGCAGCCTATTCCACTATTTGGGAAAAGAACCACCTTGTACCAACTTACCTAGTTCTGGCCTTACGTAACTTGAGATTGTGACCCCTGATCCTCCCTAGTCTATTTAGTTGAAACAAACTGCCTGCACAAACACAATCTATTCCCGTCATCATCTTATAACCCTCGATCAAATCACCCCTAAGTCTACACTTCTCAAGAATAGCGTACCAGCTCTTTGAGCCTATCTTGGTAACAAAGATGCTACAAACTGGGAAAAAAATCTTGTGGCCCTCCACTGCACCCTTTCCAAAGCCTCAATATCCAAAGATTGGTGGTGGGCAAATTATTTGAATCAATTCTGAGGGATAGGATAATCTGTCACTTAGAAAGGTACAGAGTAATCAAGAACAGTCAGCATGGATTTGTTAAGGGAAGGTCGTTTCTGACTAACTTGATTGAATTTTTTGAGGAGGTAACAAGGAGGGTTGATGAGGTTTGTGCATTTGATGTAGTCTACATGGATTTTAAAAAGGCATTTGACAAGGCCCCACATGGCCGACTGGTCAAAAAAGTACAAGCCAATGGGATCCAAGGGAGAGTGGCTAATTGGATCCAAAATTGGCTCAGTAGCAGGAAGCAAAGGGTAATGGTTGACAGGTGTTTTTGTGACTGGAAGGCTGTTTCCAGTGGGGTTCTGCAGGGTTCAGTACTAGGTCCCTTGCTTGTTGTGATATATATTAATGATTTGGATTTAAATGTAGGAGGCATGATTAAGAAGTTTGCAGATGATATAAAAATTGGCCATGTGGTTGATAGTGAGGGGGAAAGCTGTAGACTGCAGGAAGATATCAACGGACTAGTCAGGTGGGCAGAAAAGTGGCAAATAGAATTAAATCCAGAGAAGTGTGAGGTAATGCATTTGGGGAGGGCAAACAAGGCAAGAGAATGCACAATAAATGGTAGGATACTGAGAAGTGTAGAGGAAGTGAGGGACGTTGGAGTGCAAGATCCCTGAAGGTAGCAGGACAGGTGGTTAAGAAGGCATATGGAATACTTTCCTTTATTAGCCGAGGCATAGAATATAAGAGCAGGGAGGTTATGCTGGAATTGTATAAAACACTGGTTAAGCCACAGCTTGAGTACCGTGTACAGTTCTGATCACCACATTGCAGGAAAGATGTGATTGCACTAAAGAGAGTACAGAGGAGATTTATGAAGATGTTGCCAGGACTGGAGAATTTTAGCTATGAGGAAAGATTGGATAGGCTGGGGTTGTTCTCTTTGGAACAGAGGAGGCTGAGGGGTGATTTAATTGAGGTGTATAAAATTATGAGGGGCCTAGATAGAGTGGATAGGAAGGACCTATTTCCCTTAGCAGGCCTTTGACAAGGTACCGCATGGTAGGTTGTTACATAAGGTTAGATCTCACGGGATCCAAGGTGAGGTAGCCAATTGGATACAAAATTGGATTGACGGCAGAAGACAGAGGGTGGTTGTAGAGGGTTGTTTTTCAAATTGGAGGCCTGTGACCAGCGGTGTGCCTCGGATCGGTGCTGGGTCCGCTGTTATTTGTTATTTATATTAATGATTTGGATGAGAATTTAGGAGGCATGGTTAGTAAGTTTGCAGATGACACCAAGATTGGTGGCATTGTGGACAGTGAAGAAGGTTATCTAGGATTGCAACGGGATCTTGATAAATTGGGCCAGTGGGCCGATGAATGGCAGATGGAGTTTAATTTAGATAAATGTGAGGTGATGCATTTTGGTAGATCGAATCGGGCCAGGACCTACTCCGTTAATGGTAGGGCGTTGGGGAGAGTTATAGAACAAAGAGATCTAGGAGTACAGGTTCATAGCTCCTTGAAAGTGGAGTCACAGGTGGATAGGGTGGTGAAGAAGGCATTCAGCATGCTTGGTTTTATTGGTCAGAACATTGAATACAGGAGTTGGGATGTCTTGTTGAAGTTGTACAAGACATTAGTAAGGCCACACTTGGAATACTGTGTACAGTTCTGGTCACCCTATTATAGAAAGGATATTATTAAACTAGAAAGAGTGCAGAAAAGATTTACTAGGATGCTACCGGGACTTGATGGTTTGACTTATAGGGAGAGGTTAGACAGACTGGGACTTTTTTCCCTGGAGAGTAGGAGGTTAAGGGGTGATCTTATAGAAGTCTATAAAATAATGAGGGGCATAGATAAGGTAGATAGTCAAAATCTTTTCCCAAAGGTAGGGGAGTCTATAACGAGGGGGCATAGATTTAAGGTGAGAGGGGAGAGATACAAAAGGGTCCAGAGGGGCAATTTTTTCACTCAAAGGGTGGTGAATGTCTGGAATGAGCTGCCAGAGGCAGTAGTAGAGGCGGGTACAATTTTGTCTTTTAAAAAGCATTTGGACAGTTACATGGGTAAGATGGGTATAGAGGGATATGGGCCAAGTGCAGGCAATTGGGACTAGCTTAGTGGTATAAACTGGGCGACATGGACATGTTGGGCCGAAGGGCCTGTTTCCATGTTGTAAACTTCTATGAGTCTAGAGATCAACAACCAGGGGGCATAGATTTAAAGTGTTTGGTGGAAGGATTAGAGGGGAGCTGAGGAAACATTTTTTCACCCAGAGGGTAGGGGTCTGGAACTCACTGCCTGAAAGGGTGGTAGAGGCAGAAACCCTCAACTCATTTTAAAAAGTACCTTGATGTGCATCTAAAGTGCCGTGACCTACAGGTCTATGGACCAAGTGTTGGAAAGTGGAACTAGGCTGTGTGGCTCGTTTTCGGCCGGCACGGACACGATGTGCTGTAAATTTTCTATGATTTTATGATTACCTACCATGTGAGGTTACCAAAACTGGACACACTATTCTAACGGAGGCCTGACCAAGGTCATGTACAAGGATATTTGGTTAGGCCTCAGTTGGAGATCTATTGACACATTGCAAGCTGTAGAGAAGTTGCATGCAAAATTTCTAGTACTTTGAAAGCAGTTTACATGACATCAGAATACACAATGTGCTCGATTTTCCCGGGAAATTATGTGTGCGTTGGGGAAATCCTGTTTGGGTTCGGAGCCCGGCTCCAACCCGCCGACTTCAGAGATCCCCCCGCCATGCCTGTGTACGCGCAGGAGCCCCGAATCCAATAGTCCCGCCGGCAGTTAAAGCTGACGGGATGATAGTTAAAGAGCCAAATGCACCTCATTGAGGTATTTAAGGTATTGTGACATATTAGGTAGTTAGAACGATATTTAACTTACCTGGGCGGCTTTCCCACGGCTTCTGATTCATGCTTGGTGAAACCAGGCGTGGAGGACCGGATCAGGCAAAAATAAACTAAATGGGCTCGATATTAGTTGGGGGGGCGGGGGGTCGGCGATTGGGCACGTGGGTAACGCGCCTGGTGAAATCAGTCTGCCCCGCGTGCGATCGCAGCCTAATTGGATCCACTTACCTCTTGTTCCGGGTTCCCGCTGCTGAGCTGCGCGTCGGGCGGGCTGCGCATACGCAGTAAGGTCTGTCAGCTGGAGGAGCTCTATTTAAAGGGGCATTCCTCCACTGACTGCTCCTGCAAGAAATAGGAAAAATTACAGCATGGAGCAGCCCAGGGGGAAGGCTGCTCCCAGGTTTAATGATGCCTCACTCCAGGTATCATTGGATGGGATGAGGAGGAGGGGGAGGACAGAGATCTTCCCCCTGGCGGGCGGGAGGAAGCGGCCTGCCTCTGCCACCAAGAAGGCCTGGCTCGAGGTGGCAGAGGAGGTCACCTGCACCACCAACATATCGCCCACCTGCATACAGTGCAGGAGGCGCTTCAATGACCTAAGTAGGTCAGCCAAAGTGAGTACACTTACTCATTCCCCTACACTCCATCTGCCACCCACCCCACACCTCCTTCTGCACTGCCAACACTACTCTGTCACACCACCCCTCACACCCACTCAAACCTCATCCTCATCTTACCTGCACTTACTCACCTCGCCAGTACTCAACCCAATCCTCATACAATCTCATGGCTCTATCTCATACTCACCCTCTCATGCATCTCTTTCACGGTCAGCCGCACTCAACCTGCCACTACCTGTGCTGCAGCCACAGCGCATGCATCACATATGTGCAGTAGGCAGCGTAAGGCAAACGTGTTGTGAGCATGAAGGGGATGCACAAGGGTGTTTGAGGGTTTGTCATGGTTTTTACATATATTTAATTTCTGACCAACTCATATCACATATTATATTGGTACCACTACTGCTACGTCTTTGCGAATCTTGTCTGGTTTGTGCAATAATGCCCTTTCCTGAGGATCACATTGTGTCACTGCAGAGTGGGTGTAGGTGTATTTGCAGGGCTCTTTTGTGCAGACGACTGAGATATGTCGGCGATGTCCCCGTGGCACCCTGGAAGGATGCGGAGGAGAAGTTGTTGAGGGCAGTGGTGACTTTGAGAGCGACAGGTAAGAAGATGGTGCTCGGGCCAGCCGGGAGCAGCTTGGCGTGAAGGAGGCTGCAGATGTCCACGACTACATGTCGAGTGACTCTGAGCCTCCGTGTGCACTGCTGCTCAGAGAGGTCCAGGAAGCTGAGCCTCAGTCTGTGGAGCCTGTGGCGAGGGTAGTGCCCTCTGCGATGCATCTCTCTCTGCGGTTGCCCTCCCTCCTGCTGTGCAGGTGGATGTGTCACAGCACTGTGTTGTGGAGCTCCACGTGTCAGAGGTGGCCGGCGAGGCTGGTGATGCTGTTCGCCCTCCGACGAGGTCATAACTGAAGCTACGGCGGCCCCCATGCGGAAGATGTACATCTGAGGGGGTCCGCAAGGTAGGTACATGTGTCTGGACGCCGGGGTAAGTGTGCAAGTTGGTGAATTTTGTTGTTAGGAGGAGTGTGGTGGAGGCCAAACTTTGCAGGAGGCCACTCTGTCACTTTGGACAATGAGTGAGGATCTCCCCCTCCCCACCTGTCAAATGGACCTTTGCAGCTGCCACAGGCTGATAGCTGCAACACGTCCATTTCAACTGGGAGTGTTTCCCCCAGTACGGGAAACAGTCCCAGTTGTTTGTAAAATCCCACCCCTCCTGAAATATCTCCTTAATCAGGTCTGTTATCGACCTGAAATACCACAATAAATACTGTTAAGTGGCACCCCGCCGGCTTTAATTGCCTGCGGGAGTCCCACATGCGGGGGCTGCGCGCGCACGTCAGCGTGTCTGTGGGGAACCCGGAAGTGGGCGGGTTGGAGCCGGGCTCCCGACCCGCTCCGGGATTCCCCGATTTTTGGAGCCCCCCCGCCAGGAACGCACCCGGTAGCGGGTGCTAATATCGAGCCCAATAAATTAAATAAAAAAAACCATTGCACGAAGGTAAAACACAAAATCAACCTACCTTTCCACCCAGCTCCGATGTCTCCCTCTCCGATCTTCCCCCTCTTCGCCCCCCCCCCCCACCCCGATCTTCCATTTCAGCGCCAGATCACATCTTGCTCTCTCTCTTGCGCCCCCCCCCCTACCCCCGCGTTGCAGCTCCTGACGGCAGTTCGCCTGTCAATCAGGCTGGCTGCCGGGTGCGAAACCCAGAGAGCACGTTAATCACCATCAATTACGATGTGATCGCATCGGAAACGGTAAGTTTTCTTTATTCGGGTTTGCCACGCGCACCTTCACCCCCTCCCCCCGTGCTGCCAACCCGTCACCATTTCAAAATTGAGCCCAGTATATCTGACCGAGTATACATCGATTTTTTTTCCCAAATGTACAGTTTTAGTTCATACTATCCCTGTGTAAATTACTGATGTTGTGGTAGCTCTTGAGTTTGAAATATTTTGTTAAAAACTTAAGTCCAAAAAAATTAAATAGTAAGATTTATCATTGTTTCTTTTTGTGCCAAGCCCTATACAGACTTCATATGTCTTTGTGCTTGCCCACACGCATCAGTGTAATTTAGAGAAGTGTCATAATGTTTAGATCCTTGGTTTTAGCCTTTGTTATATCCTCATTGATGCGGATGATCCTGTAATGTGAATATTTTTAATCACTATGAGCATTCTGTTTCTTTGGGGTTTTGGTAACCTGAATGTGGGCATGAATGATCCAGCTATCGTGTTCTTGAAAGCATTGTGAAATTTTTCAAATTCCTGGAAGGGTTGTTGTGCTGGTGTTGGAGTTTTCACTCCATCCTGATCCAAGTCAATCTGGCAAAAATTGCAATCAGTTTGAAATTTAATGAGCATGGACTTTGGACAAAAGTTTGGGTTTGTGTTTATCCTGTCATCTTTTAGATTTATCAACATTAAATAAAAACAATATGAGAATTGAACAATTTCAAAGAATTAAGATAATCTGGTTGTCTATTTACCATTGTGTGGAGATGCCGGTGATGGACTGGGGTTGACAATTGTAAACAATTTTACAACACCAAGTTATAGTCCAACGATTTTTATTTGAAATCTACAAGCTTTCGGAGGCTTCCTCCTTTACCTGAGGAACATTTACCTGAGGAAGGAGGAAGCCTCCGAAAGCTTGTAGATTTCAAATAAAAATCGTTGGACTATAACTTGGTGTTGTAAAATTGTTTTCAATTATTTACCATTGTGTTTGAGTGTTTGGAGCTGAATTAACATAATCACAGTTGCAATTACAAGATTGTTAAGAGTGTTCTTTGTGGGTAACCGGCTCTTTTTTTATTATTCGTTCATGGGATGTGGACGTCACTGGCAAGGCCAGCACTTATTGCCCATCCCTAATTGCCCTTGAGAAGGTGGTGGTGAGCCGCCTTCTTGAACCGCTGCAGTCCGTGTGGTGAAGGATCTCCCACAGTGCTGTTAAGAAGGGAGTTCCAGGATTTTGACCCAGCGCGATGAAGGAACGGCGATATATTTCCAAGTCAGGATGGTGTGTGACTTGGAGGGGAACGTGCCGATGGTGGTGTTCCCGTGTGCCTGCTGCCCTTGTCCTTCTAGGTGGTAGAGGTCGGGGGTTTGGGAGGTGCTGTCGAAGAAGCCTTGGTGAGTTGCTGCAGTGCATCCTGTAGATGGTGCACACTGCAGGCATGGTGCGCTGGTGGTGAAGAGAGTTAATGTTTAGGGTGGTGGATGGGGTACAATCAAGTGGGCTGCTTTGCCCTGGATTGTGTCGAGCTTCTTGAGTGTTGTTGGTGTTGCACTCATCCAAGCAAGTGGAGAGTATTCCATCACACTCCTGACTTGTGCCTTGTAGATGGTGGAAAGGCTTTGGGGAGTCAGGAGGTGAGTCACTCACCACGGAATACCCAGCCTCTGACCTGCTCTTATAGCCACAATTTTTATGTGGCTGGTCCAGTTAAGTTTCTGGTCAGTGGTGACCCCCCAGGATGTTGATGGTGGGGGATTCGGTGATGGTAATGCCATTGAATGTCATGGGGAGGTGGTTAGACTCTGTCTTGGAGATGGTCATTGCCTGGCACTTATCTGGCGCGAATGTTACTTGCCACTTATCAGCCCAAACCTGGATGTTGTCCAGGTCTTGCTGCATGCGGGCATGGACTGCTTCATTATCTGAGGGGTTGCGAATGGAACTGAACGCTGCAATTATCAGTGGACATCCCCAATTCTGACCTTATGATTGAGGGAAGGTCATTGATGAAGCAGCTGAAGATGTTTGGTTCAAGGACACTGCCCTGAGGAACTCTTGCAGCAATGTCCTGGGGCTGAGATGATTGACCTCCAACAACCACTCCCATCTTCCTTTGTGCCAGGCACGACTCCAGCCACTGGAGAGTTTTCCCCCTGATTCCCATTGACTTCCAGTTTACTAGGGCTCCTTGATGCCATACTCGGTCAAATGCTGCCTTGATGTCAAGGGCAGTCACACACACCTCACCTGGAATTCAGCTCTTTTGTCCATTTTTGGACCAAGGCTGTAATGAGGTCTGGAGCTGAGTGGTTCTGGCGGAACTCAAACTGAGCATCGGTGAGCAGGCTATTGGTGAGTAAGTGTAAAGTGACTGAATTATCAGAATCAGGAATTCCTCTAAGCCAGATTTGTCGAGAAGGTCATTGTGACAAAATAAAATTTATCTAAATATATATATTCGAAGTAATAGTACCTTGATTTCAAAACGGAAGACATGAGACAGTCAGTTTGCCAAAAGGAACAGATCCCGTTTAATCAGGAATTAGTTAAGATAAAGATGCTTTGGTCTAGGTATGGATTTAACTGTACACTATAAGAGCTATGCCTAATGGAATGGAAATTCATTTTAAGAAGGGCATTTACAGACTGAACATTTCTTGTGTTCTTATGGAACTGAAAGAAATTAGTATTAGTAAAAAAAAATAGTACCAGAGAAGTTAATGGGAATGAAAGTCGATAAATCCCATGGACCTGATGATCTACATCCCAGGGTTTTGAAAGTGGTGGCTATAGAGATAGTGGATGCATGGGTTGTTATCTTCCAAAATTGTATAGATTCTGGAATGGTTCCTGCAGTTTGGAGGGCAGCAATGTAACCCCACTATTTAAGAAAGGAGGGATAGAGAAAACAGGGAACTACAGACCTATTCGCCTGACATCAGTAGTAGGGAAAATGTTAGAATCTATTATAAAGGATGTGGTAACAGGACACCTAGAAAATAATAATAGGATTTGGCAGAGTCAACATGGATTTATGAAAGGGAAATCATGTTTGACAAACCTATTGGGGTTCTTTGAGGATGTAACTAGTAGAATAGATAAGTGGGAACCAGTGGATGTGGAGTATTTGGATTTTCAAAAGGCTTTCGATAAGGTCCCACACAGGAGGTTGTGTGAACAATGTTAGTGCACATGGAATTGGGGATAATATACTGGCATGGATTGAGAATTGGTTAACAGACAGAAAACAGAGAGTAGGAATAAACGGGTCTTTTTCAAGCTGGCAGACTGTGACTAGTGGGTTACAGCAGGGATCGGTGCAAGAGCCCCAGCTATTCACAATCTATATCAATGACTGGGATGAGGGGACCAAATGTAATATTTCCAAGTTTGTTGTTGATGCAAAACTAGGTTGGAATGTGAGTTGTGAGGAGGATGCAAAGGGGCTTCAAGGGGATATAGACAGGCTAAGTGAGTGGGCAAGAACATGGCAGATGGAATATAATGTAGAAATATGTGAAGTTATTCACTTTGGTAGGAAAAACAGAAACGCAGAGTATTTTTTAAAATGGTGAGAGATTGGGAAATGTTGATGTTCAAAGGGACCTGGATGTCCTTGTACATGAGTCACTGAAAGCTAACATGCAAGTGTAGCAAGCAATTAGGAAGGCAAATGATATGTTGGCCTTTATTACAAGAGGATTTGAGTACAGGAGTAAAGATGTCTTACTGCAATTATATAGGGCCTTGATGAGACCGCACCTGGAGTATTGTGTAGAATTTTGGTCTCCTTACCTAAGAAAGGATATACTTGCCATAAAGGGAGTGCAACGAAGGTCCACCAGACTGATTCCTGGGAGGCGGGATTGTCGTACGAGGAGAGATTGAGTAGACTAGGCCTGTATTCTCTAGAGTTTAGAAGAATGAGAGGTGATCTCATCGAAACATACAAAATTCTTACAGGGCTCGACAGGGTAGATGCAGGGAGGATGTTTCCCCTGGCTGGGGATTCCAGAACCAGGGTTCACCGTCTGAGAATAAGGGGTAGGCCACTTAGAACTGAGAGGAGGAGAAATGTGGTGAATCTTTGGAATTCTCTGAGCCTCCACAGACCTCTGGGGTAGTCATTGAGTACATTCAAAACAGACATCGATAGATTTGTAGATATTTAAGGCATTAAGGGATATGGGGATAGTGCAGGAAAATGTCGTTGAAATAGAAGATCAGCCATGATCTTGTTGAATGGCGGAGCAGGCTCGAGGGGCCGGATGGCCTACTCCTGCTCCTACTTCTTATGTTCTCTAACCCAGTGCACCACCCGCTTTCCCTGTTGGTGTTTCTGATTGCATAACTACATACTTAAAGGAGCACTGTATTCAAGAAAGTGTTTCACCAGATGTTTGTTTTGTCCAGGGAAGGAGACATATTTCAATACAACCGAAGTGATGTAACATGTTTCTAAGTGTGTTTGTAAATTTTAAAATACCCGGTATCCCTTTAAAAGGATAAAAACCAAAATCAACAACTGAATATTTGTGTTTTCCAAAATCTGATGTGTACTGAATAATTTAAAAAAATATATTGCACGTCATCATTATTATGTTTTTTTTAATCCATTCAATGCTGGCATTTAAACGGTCCTGATATGGTTGTGAGATGTTTGCATCGAGTTGTCATGAGACACAGGGGTGCGGTTTAGTTAGATTCCCACCTGTGGGAGATTGAGACCCCAGAAATTTTAAACGCCAGGCTTCATTGACATGCCAGCTTCCTGCCTGGAATGGGTGGGACCTGGGCAGGAAGTGACTTCTGGTCTGCAGAAATTCAGGTGGCCAACCAGTGCTCAGATAAATATGGGTACTGGATTTTGGAGTAGACTCCCGGTAGGGAAGGAGCTGGGGTGTGGGGGGGGGGGTTGTGGTCTGAGGCAGGGGTGGCCTTTTCTTGTGGGGTCCAGAGGAACATTCCTGCCAATAGTTCTGCATAAACAGCTTCCTGGAGGTGCCTGAGCTAACACGCACCTCTGGGTTCTTTTTTGTGTCTCTCTTCTCTCTTCTCCCTGAAGGGAAGTGCTTGCTTGTCCTTCCTCAGCAACTGCCCACAACCGTATTGATTGAAATCAGAAAAATTCATTGAGAAATTGTAGTTGGAAACACAGTGTGTAGGAGTTCAAATCTGTTATGTCTCTCAAATTATTACAATTTAAAAGAAAAATTATTTGAAATGTGCATTCTTAATTCTTCAGACCTACTGTTTGTGATGCCATGTAGCATGGCAAACATTTGTAGATTGATGCAATTTGAAATTGAAGGGATTAGCTTGAATTAGTACCTGATTAATTACATGCTGATATGCAATATGACATCTATAAATATACTTTTAATATTTCATATCAAATTAACCTAAAATAGCATTTTGTTGCCTGGTATCATACACATCACACTTCAAAACTTGTGTGTCAAGAACATGTTGCATATGAAAATATAAAGCTAAATTATGCAATAAAAATGGCCGAGTGACTGGTGTGATACCTATATGATGCAGGGATATCACCTGGTTTTCAGTAAAGTGTAATGGATGACTCACAATGTTGGCACATAGGAAGAGGAGTAGTCCATTCAGCCCCTTGAGCCTGTTCCTCAATTCAATTAGATCATGGCTGATAAGTGCCTCTGTTCCATATCCCTGGATACCTTTACCCAACAAAAGTCTATCGATCTCTGCCTTGAGAATTTCAATTGACCCAGCATCCACAGCCTTTTGGTGGAGCGAGTTCCAGGTTTCCACTACCCTTTGTGTGAAAAAAAGTCTTCCCGATTTCATTCCTAAATGGCCTAATTCTAATTTTAAGATTATGGCCCCCTGTTTTGTATTTGTGCATTAGAGGAAATAGTTTCTCTGTATCTACCCTTTCGAATCCGTTGCAAACTTAAGGTGATCTAGTGGAATTAAATGGGGAAACATATATAATTAAAACCAGAAATGAACCTATTTTTACTGTGCACTTATCAGCTTCCCATCAGTATCACTTTAGAAAAATTGCTAAATGCTTAGTTTTACTGAGATCTCAACTTCAAAAAAAAATCTCCAAAAAGCAGGTGAAATAAGATGGCTTGAAAATCTAGCATGAGATGGTGATATTGTGGACATCTGTGCAATTGAGCTTTTTCTGACATGGAACTGTAACAAGGTCTGTTATTAAGAGAAAATTATTTTTGAAAAGACTTGTGAAATCTGAGCTTTGTTTCACACAAAATAATTGTAGAAACATACAGGTTTGGACAGCAAGCCAGGTAATGGAAGCTGTGCAAAGGGCTGAAAGTGAGCTGCTTTTTAAAACGTTTTGGCTTTCTTCGATGCCGAGTATCGGATCTGATATATTTTAAATGTCTGCTGACAGCATTGTGATGACACATAAAATATGCAGTGGTGTGCATCAGACTGCATCTTTTGTTTTTTGCTTGATGTAGTAGTGCTCCACGCTGTTGATGCGAGTGAATATAATAGCACTGCCGTGCTAAGGGTTTAATATACTGGGAGTATTGCCCATCACTCTTTCTCAGCAATTTAACTGTATTAACAGTGTTACCCTGTGGTTACTGGTGCCCGGTGTACACAAGCATATATTCTGTAACTTCACTGACATGAATATAAACGATCCCATTTAGTTCAATACCAGCAGCAGGTCTATGGCCTAATTGTGGAACATCTGTTGCCTTCAACGTACAAAAGTGCTGCTGACTGGAGTAGTTGAAAATCTCTTCCCGATAACAGGTAATGAAACAGATTAATTTTCATTCTTATTTTTATTCATTCATGGGATGTGGGCATCGCTGGCAAGGCCAGCATATTTATTGCCCGTCCCTAATTGCCCTTGAGAAGGTGGTGGTGAGCCGCCTCTTGAACCGCTGCAGTCCGTGTGGTGAAGGTTCTCCCACAGTGCTGTTAGGAAGGAAGTTCCAGGATTTTGACCCAGCAGCGATGAAGGAACGGCGATCTATTTCCAAGTCGGGATGGTGAGTGACCATGATATGAGCATACCCGTGATATGCTCCTCCTGCACTATGTGGGAAGTCATGGACACTACCAGTGTCCCTGGCGACCATGTGTGCAGGAAGTGTGTCCAGCTGCAGCTACTGGCTAACAGCCTTTCGGAGCTGGAGCTGCGGGTGGATTCACTGTGGAGCATCCGCGATGCTGAGACTATCGTGGATAGCACGTTCAGTGAGGTGGTCACACCGCAGGTAAAGATTACGCAGGCAGAAAGGAAATGGGTGACCGCCAGGCAGAGTAAAAGGACTAGGCAGGTAGAGCAGGAGTCCCCTGGGGCCATCTCCCTCTCAAACAGATATTCTGCTTTAGAAACTGTTGGGGGAGATGGCTTATCAGGGGAATGCAGCAAGAGCCAGGTTCGGGGCACCACGGGTGGCTCTGCTGCACAGGATGGGAGGAAGAAGAGTGGCAGGGCTATAGTGACCGCAAACGTGACTCCAGGATGGTATGTTGCCTCCCTGGTACGAGGGTCAAGGATGTCACGGAGCGGCTGCAGGGCATTCTGGAGGGGGAGGGTGAACAGCCAGTAGTCGTGGTCCATATTGGTACCAACGACATAGGTAAAAAAAGGGATGGGGTCCTGCAAGGTGAATTTAAGGAGTTAGGAGATAAATTAAAAAGCAGGACTTCAAAGGTAGTGATCTCGGGATTACTACCGGTGCCACATGTTAGTGAGTATAGGAACAGGAGAATAGACTGGATGAATGCGTGGCTGCAGGGATGGTGTAGGAGGGAGGGATTTAGATTCCTGGGACATTGGGATCGGTTCTGGGGAAGGTGGGACCTGTACAAGCGTGACGGGTTACACCCGAGCAGGACCGGGACCAATGTCCTCGCGGGGGTGTTTGCTAGTGCTGTTGGGGAAGGTTTAAACTAGAGTGGCAGGGGGATGGGAACCTGAGCGGGGAGTCAGAAGGGAATAAAGTTGAGAGCAGCAAGAGCGGGGAAGACCCAGGGGGAATCTACAATACAAATAGTACAAACAGTTGTTCAAGAACAAGTGAGAGGGAAAAGTGTAGAGCAGCGGAAAGAAAGTGTACTTTAGGCACGACAGATAAAATAAAAACTAGAAGGCGTTAGGCCAGCATCAAAGCTGTGGCAGGGGGTTGGGAACCCGAGCAGGGAGATGGAGAAAAGCGTGTCAGGAAGGGACAGAAGGTATGGAGTAAAAGGTAAAGTGTTAAAAAAGGAAAAAGTGAACTAAGTGTCACAAAACATATTTGAAAGTTCTTTATCTGAATGCACGTAGCATTCGTAACAAAATGGACGAGTTAATGGCACAAATAACTATGTATGGGTATGATCTTGTGGCCATTACAGAAACATGGCTGCAGGGTGACAACGACTGGGAATTAAATATGCCAGGGTATTTAACAATCAGGAAGGACAGGCAGGAAGGAAGGGGAAGGAGAGGTGGGGTGGCTATGTTATAAAGGAAGGAATCACTGTAATACAGAGAAATGATATTGGGACAAAGGATCAGGACAATGAAACAGTTTGGGTAGAGATGAGGAATAATAAGGGGAAAAAAACACTAGTGGGCGTAGTATATAGGCCCCCTAATAGTTGCAACTCTGCTGGAAGAAGTATTAATCAGGAAATAGTCAGGGCATGTAATAAGGGAACAGCTATAATTATGGGGGATTTTAACTATCATATTAACTGGACAAATCAAATTGGGCAGGGCAGCCTTGAGGAAGAGTTTATTGAGTGTATTAGGGATGGATTTCTTGAGCAGTATGTAACTGATCCTGCAAGGGGGCCAGCAACCTTGGACCTGGTCCTGTGCAATGAGCCAGGATTAATTAATAATGTCCTAGTTAAGGATCCCCTTGGAATGAATGACCATAACATGGTTACATTCCATGTCCAATTAGAGGGTGAGAAGCTTGGTTCTCAAACAAGCGTACTGAGCTTGAATAAAGGAGACTATGATGGTATGAGAGCGGAATTGATTAAAGTGGACTGGGAAAATAGATTAAAGGGTAAGACGATACATGAGCAATGGTGTTAATTTAAGGAGTTATTTTACAACTTTCAAAAAATATATATTGCACTGAGGAAAAAAGGGTGTAAACTAAATGACAGCTATCCGTGGCTAAGTAAAGAAATTAAGGATAGTATCCGACGAAAAACAAGGACATATAAGATAGCCAAACTTAGTGGGAGGATAGAAGATTGGGAAGTCTTCAAAAGACAGCAAAGAGTAACTAAAAGATTGATTAAGAAAGGGAAGATAGATTATGAAAATAAACTAGCATAAAATATAAAAACAGATAGCAAGAGTTTCTACAGTTATATAAAAAGAAAAAGGGTGGCTAAGGCAAACGTAGGTCCCTCAGAGGATGAGACCGGGAAATTAATGGTGGGAAACATGGAGATGGCAAAAATGCTGAACAAGTATTTTGTTTCAGTCTTTACGGTAGAGGACACTAAGAATATCCCAACACTGGACAAACAGGGGGCTCTGGGGGGGAGGAGCTAAATACGATTAAAATCACTAAGGAATTGGTACTCAGTAAATTAATGGGACTCAAGCTGGATAAATCCCCTGGACCTGATGGCTTACATCCTAGGGTCTTGAGGGAAGTGGCAGTAGGGATTGTGGATGCTTTGGTAATAATTTTCCAAAATTCTCTGGACTCGGCAAAGGTCCCGGCAGATTGGAAAACTGCTAATGTAACACTCTTATTTAAAAAGGGTAGTAGGCAGAAGGCTGGAAATTATAGACCAGTTAGCCTAGCATCTGTGGTGGGTAAAATTTTGGAGTCTATTATTAAGGAGACAGTCGCGGAACATTTGGATAAACATAATTTAATAGTAAGGAATCTTACAACACCAGGTTATAGTCCAACAATTTTATTTTAAAATCACAAGCTTTCGGAGATTATCCCCTTCGTCAGGTGAATGAGTGAAAGGTTCACTCATTCACCTGACGAAGGGGATAATCTCCGAAAGCTTGTGATTTTAAAATAAAATTGTTGGACAAAAACCTGGTGTTGTAAGATTCCTTACATTTGTCCACCCCAGTCCATCACCGGCATCTCCACATCATAATTTAATAGGACAAAGTCAGCATGGCTTTACGAAGGGGAAGTCATGTCTGACAAATTTGCTTGAGTTCTTTGAGGACATAACGTACAGGGTGGATAAAGGGGAACCAGTGGACGTAGTGTATTTAGACTTCCAGAAGGCATTCGACAAGGTGCCACATAAAAGATTATTGCTCAAGATAAAGAATCACTGGATTGGGGGTAATATTCTGGCAAGGGTGGAGTATTGGTTATCTAACAGGAAGCAGAGAGTTGGGATAAATGGTTCATTCTCGGACTGGCAACCAGTAGCCAGTGGTGTTCCGCAGGGGTCGGTGCTGGGTCCCCAACTCTTTACAATCTATATTAACGATTTGGAGGAGGGGACCGAGTGTAACATATCAAAGTTTGCAGATGATACAAAGATGGGAGGGAAAGTGGAGAGCGAGGAGGACATAAAAAACCTACAGGGGGATATAGACAGGCTGAGTGAGTGGGCGGAGATTTGGCAGATGCAATACAATATTGGAAAATGTGAGGTTATGCACTTTGGCAGGAAAAATCAGAGAGCAAGTTATTACCTTAATGGCAAGAAACTGGAAAGTAGTGCAGCACAAAGGGATCTGGGGGTCCGAGTGCAAGAAAATCAAAAAGTTAGTATGCCGGTGCAGCAGGTGATCAAGAAGGCCAACGGAATGTTGGCGTTTATTGCTACGGAGATGGAATATAAAAACAGGGAAGTATTGTTGCAGTTATATAAGGTATTGGTGAGACCGCACCTGGAATACTGCATACAGTTTTGGTGTCCATGCTTAAGAAAAGACATACTTGCTCTCGAGGCAGTACAAAGAAGGTTCACTCGGTTAATCCCGGGGATGAGGGGGCGGACATATGAGGAGAGGTTGAGTAGATTGGGACTCTACTCATTGGAGTTCAGAAGAATGAGAGGCGATCTTATTGAAACATATAAGATTGTGAAGGGGCTTGATCGGGTGGATGCGGTAAGGATGTTCCCAAGGATGGGTGATACTAGAACTAGGGGGCATAATCTTAGAATAAGGGGCTGCTCTTTCAAAACTGAGATGAGGAGAAACTTCTTCACTCAGAGGGTAGTTGGTCTGTGGAATTTGCTGCCCCAGGAAGCTGTGGAAACTCCATCATTAAATAAATTTAAAACAGAAATAGACAGTTTCCTAGAAGTAAAGGGAATTAGGGGTTACGGGGACCGGGCAGGAAATTGGACATGAATTTAGATTTGAGGTTAGGATCAGATCAGCCATGATCTTATTGAATGGCGGAGCAGGCTCGATGGGCCGATTGGCCTACTCCTGCTCCTATTTCTTATGTTCTTATGTGACGTGGAGGGGAACATGTTCCCATGTGCCTGCTGCCCTTGTCCTTCTAGGTGGTAGAGGTTGCGGGTTTAGGAGGTGCTGTCGAAGAAGCCTTGGCGAGTTGCTGCAGTGCATCCTGTGGATGGTGCACACTGCAGCACAGTGCGCCGGTGGTGAAGGGAGTGAATGTTTAGGGTGGTGGATGGGGTGCCAATCAAGCGGGCTGCCTTGTCCTGGATGGTGTCGAGGTTCTTGTGTTGTTGGAGCTGCACTCATGCAGGCAAGTGGAGAGTATTCCATCACACTCCTAACTTGGGGAGTCCGCAGGTGAGTCACTCGCCGCAGAATATTCAGCCTCTCACCTGCACGCATCATTCCTAAGTGATTGATTTAGGAAATTGGTGGAGCAAAATAATATATTAAAATAGTTCTTAAAATCAGCTGTCCATTTCCAGGCAACAGTGGCATCTGTGTGTGCAGCTATTTTTAAATAGTTTTTAATTATTTTTTGCTCCAGTAATGGGAGCAGCTGTGCACAGGTATGTGATTCTGAAAGTGCTTCACTGCCTGTATAGGAAGAAGCTAGAGGTTTTCACCCACTGCTACCTCCACCACTGTCACTACTGTTGAATATAATCCCATGTTGTAAATGAGATGGCTTTTAACAGCAGGAAGGTAAGAATCCAAGTGAACAACAAATTGCGTATACACAGTGCCTTGATGCCTGTGCCTATGATGCAAGGCACTTCACAGAAGTATAAGAGAAAAAATACGCGTTGAGCCAAAGGAGGAGATATCAGGAAGGGTGACCAGAAGCTTGGGTTTTAAGGAATGTCTTCAAGGCAGAGAGGGAGAGAAAGGGTGAAGGGCTTAGGGAAGGAGTTCCATAGCATATGCCCTAGGTGGCTGAAGGCACAACTGCCAATAGTGGAATGAAAGGGGAGACGCAAGAGGCCAGAGTCAGAGGAACAGAGTTCAGGGTAGGGAAGAATTATAGTTCTGGGGAAGATTTGCAGCGATAGGGAGGGGCAAGGTCATGGAGGAATTTACTCACAAAGAAGTCAATTTTAAATTTGAGGCATTGGGGAAGCAGGAGACATTATAGGTCAGCGAAGACGGGTGATTGGCGAGCAGGACTTGGTGTGAGATAGGATGTAGGCAGCAGAGTTTTGAATGAGTTGAGAGTTTATGGAGAAGGCAGGATGGGAGGCTGGCCAGGCAAGGATTGGAATAGTCGAGTCGGAAGGTCACAAAGAATCGGATTAGGGTTTCGGCAGCAGATAAGTTGATGGTAGGGGTGGAAGTGGGTGATGCTACGAAGGTGGAAATAGGTGGTCTTTGCAAAGGAGTGGTTATGGGGTTGGATGCTTATCTCAGAGTTGAATTCAACGCAGAGTTTGTGAGCAGTCTGTTTCATCCGAAGACAGGAGGGTAATGGAATCAGTCGCAAGGGTACAGAGCTTGCGGCAGGGGTTGAAGATGTTGGCTTTGATCTTAATGGAAGAAACTGGAGTTCATCCAAAACTGAATGTCGAACGAGCAGTCTTACAGCACAGAGGTAGTGCAGGGGTCGAGAGAAGTGATGGAGAATTAGAGCCGTGTACATGTGTAAGCTGACCCCCATGTCTGTGGATGTTATTGCCAAGGGCTAACAAGTAAATGAGAAAGAGGAGGGGGCAAAGGATGGATTTTTGGGGAATTCCAAAAGTGATGGTGCAAGGTTAGAAGAGAAATCATTGGTAGAGATGCTCTTTCTGAAGTGATTTGTATTATAAATGGGCAATACACATGTTTACCAAATGGAGTCCAAAGCTAGCATCAGTATGGTGGCCATCTTACCAGGCATCTACCTGGCCACCATAGGAGTTACCTTTTAATGTGCCTACAAACCATTGTGTGCTCTTGCATATGACCCAACTTTATCTGAGAAATGCTTTGAAGAATTCATTAGCTGACTGCCTGTATGTTGTGTATTATGGCATTCCAAGCTGGATTCCTCAAATTAAAAGTCCCAGTCCAACATGCTGGTCGCCTGCTTCTTGCAAACCACAGTTTCCTTCCTCTGAGGGATGCAGTGACTCTGCAACAATCCTTGTTCCTTGGAGCATTATGATAGCAATCACCATTTTGTGAGTCGTCCCCAGCTTCCATTTGCATCTGTAGAGCATTGTTGTATTTTGTTGTCGTGCATTTTAGTTCTCATGAAGGAAGTAATCCAGGTATGAGCATCAACAGAATGTGCTGAAACAAAAGGAGATGGTTGATGCAATGATAGAGCAGTTGTATTAAAATCACTACTTGGTCTTGTAACTGTGGGTAGCACTTTATCATTGCATCTTTTCAATACATGTGCCTGTTTATTACGTAACTGCTTGAATGAGTAGCAGAGTTCAGTCCAACCAGGATGTACAGGACTTTTTCACCATTATATCATGAGTTTGGGCCACTTATATTCAATTCAGTTTGATTGCCATGTGTTTGGTCAAGCAGTGGCTGATTGCTTTCAAAGATATAATTTTGAATAAGATAAAAGATCTCCAATATATTGGAATATAACACAATTTAACTTAAAGATTGCACTATTTTGTCTACATATAAACTGTTTTTCCTGCATCCATATATTGAGAATGAGTCAAAACTCTTGGCTCTGGCCATCTTTTTCTGATCCTCCATGGCTACAGGTGTGGTGCCGGAGGATTGGAGGACTGCTAATGTTGTACAGTTGCTTAAAAAGGGAGAAAGACCGAGTTATTATAGGCCAGTCAGTCTAACCTCGGTGGTGGGCATATTATTGGAATCGATTCTGAGGGACGTCATAAATAGTCATTCAGAAAGGCCAGGGTTAATCAAGGACAGTCAGCATGGATTTGTTAAGGGAAGGTCGTGTCTGACTAACTTGATTGAACTTTTTGAGGCGGTAACAAGGAGGGTGGACGATGGTAATGCGTTTGATGTAGTGTACATGGATGTTAACAAGGCTTTTGACAAGATCCCACATGGCAGACTGGTCAAAAAAGTAAAAGCCTATGGGATCCAAGGGAAAGTGGCTAGTTGGATCCAAAATTGGCTCAGTGGCAGGAAGCAAAGGATAATGGTTGACGGGTGTTTTTGTGACTGGAAGGCTGTTTCCAGTGGGGTCCCGCAAGGCGCGATACTGGGTCCCTTGCTTTTTGTGGTCTATATTAATGAGTTGGACTTGAATGTGGGGGTCTTGATCAAGAAGTTTGCAGATGATACAAAAATTGGCCATGTGGTTGATAGTGAGGAGGAAAGCTGTAGACTGCAGGAAGATGTCAGTGGACTGGTCAGAAAAGTGGCAAATGGAATTCAATCCAGAGAAGTGTGAGGTAATGCATTTGGGGAAGGCAAACAAGGCAAGGGGGTACACAATAAATGGTAGGATACTGAGAGGTGTAGAGGAAGTGAGGGACCTTGGAGTGCCATGTTCACAGATCCCTGAAGGTAGCAGGATAAGTAGATAAGGTGGTTAAAAAGGCATACGGGATACTTTCCTTTATTAGCCGAGACACAGAATATAAGAGCAGGGAGGTTATGCTAGAACAATGTATAAAACATTGGTTAGGCCACAGCTTGAGTACTGCGTATCGTTCTGCGCACCACATACAGGAAAGATGTGATTGCACTAGAGAGAGTACAGAGGAGATTTACGAGGATGTTGCCAGGAGTGGAGAATTTTAGCTGTGAGAAAAGATTGGATAGGTAGGGGTTGTTCGAAACAAAGGAAGCTGAGGGAGATTTAATTGAGGCATATAAAATGATGACGGGACTAGATAGAGTGGACCTATTTCCCTTAGCAGAGGGGTCTGTGACCAGGGGGCATAGATTTAAAGTAATTGGTAGAAGGATTAGAGGGGAGCTGTGGAGAATTTTTTTCACCCAGAGGGTGATGGGGGTTTGGAACTCACTGGCTGAAAGGGTGGGAGAGGCAGAAACCCTCAACTCATTTAAAAAGTACTTGGATATACACTTGAAATGCTGTAACCTACAGGGCTACGGACCAAGTGCTGGAAAGTGGGATTAAGCTGGATAGCTCTTTGTCGGCCGGCCCGGACACGATGGGCCGAATGGCCTCCTTCAGTGCCGTAACTTTTTCTACGATTCTATGAAAACAATACTTGTTACTCAGCCAAAGACTTTTGAGGGGCTCCAGGCCTGTCTGAAAAAGAAAAGCTGACCCTATTTGGGGCAGACTGCAGTACCTTCTAATATGTACAGCAATATTCAAATTTGATCAGAGGGCATGAACATTCAGTTTTCAAACGTTGGTTTTACAATTTTTGTAAAATGTCAACTTGTCAATAATTATGAATATACTTAACATGTTTCGTTCTGTGGTTTATTCCCATATTTAACTGGAACTGTGGGTCAAATACTATATACATCTAAGATGTATATAGTATTTGACCCACAACTGATGCCTGCCCAAAACTGAATGCAGTGTATCAGATGAGTTTTTTTTTATTCGTTCATGGGATGTGGGTATCGCTGGCAAGGCCAGCATTTATTGCCCTTGAGAAGGTGGCGGTGAGCCGCTTTCTTGAACCGCTGCAGTCCGTGTGGTGAAGGTACTCCTACAGTGCTGTTAGGTAGGGAGTTCCAGGATTTTGACTCAGCGACGATGAAGGAACGGCGATAAATTTCCAAGTCAGGATGGCGTGTGACTTGGAGGGGAACGTGCAGGTGGTGGTCCCATGTGCCTGCTGCCCTTGCCCTTCCAGGTGGTAGAGGTCGCGGGTTTGGGAGGTGCTGTCAAAGAAGTCCAACGAGTTGCTGCAGTGCATCCTGTGGATGGTACACACTGCAGCCACGGTGCGCCGGTGTTGGAGGGAGTTAATATTTAAGGTGGTGGATGGGGTGCCAATCAAGTGGGCTGCTTTGTCCCGGATTGTGTCGAACTTCGAGCGTTGTTAGAGCTGCATTCATCCAGGCAAGTGGAGAGTATTCCATCTCACTGCTGACTTGTGCTTTGTAGATGGTGGAAAGGCTATGGGGAGACAGGAGGTGAGTCACTCGCCGCAGAATACCCAGGCTCTGACCTGCTCTTGTAGCCACAATATTTGTGTTTGGTCCAGTCAAGTCTCTGGTCAGTGGTGACTCCCAGGATGTTGATGGTGGGGGATTTGGCGATGGTAATGCCGTTGAATGTCATGGGGAGGTGGTTAGACACTCTCTTGTTGGAGATGGTCATTGCCTGGCACTTGTCTGGCGCGAATGTTACTTGCCACTTATCAGCCCAAGTCTGGATGTCGTCCAGGTCTTGCTGCATGTGGACATGGACTGCTCCATTATCTGAGGGGTTGCGAATGGAGCTGAAAACTTTGCAATCATCAGCAAACATCCCCACTTCTGACCTTATGATGGAGGGAATGTCATTGATGAAGCAGCTGAAGATGGTTGTGCGTAGGACACTGCCCTGAGGAACTCTTGCAGCAATGTCCTGGGACTGAGATGATTGACCTCCAACAACCAATACCATCTTCCTTTGTGCCAGGTATGACTCCAGCCACTGGAGAGTTTTCCCCCCGATTCCCATTGTCTTCAATTTTACTAGGGCTCCTTGAAGACAAACTTGGTCAAATACTGCCTTGATGTCAAGGGCAGTCACTCTCACCTCACCTCATCTCTGGAATTCAGCTCTTTTGTCCACTTCTTGGAAATATATCGCCATTCCTTCATCGTCGCTGGGTCAAAATCCTGGAACTACCTAACAGCACTGTGGGAGAACCTTCACCACACGGACTGCAGCGGTTCAAGAAGGTGGCTCACCACCACCTTTTCAAGGGCAATTAGGGTTGGGCAATAAATGCTGGCCTTGCCAGCGACCCCCACATCCCATGAATGAATTTTTAAAAACGTGATCTGTCCTTGAATTCAGGGTGATCAGACCCGGCCCAACACAAACTGTCTGTGGCAATGGACTTCCATCTGTCCCCTCTTAAGAGCTGTAAATTTTGGGTGGGAGTATGCCCTATGTTTATACTATTTGGCTGCGTTGTTCTACACATACACACCTCTGTCCTTATCTCCTGTTTGTAAACCATCTCACTTTGCTGATTCTGTCAAAAACTACTAAGGATAGTTTATACCATGTTAGCGTGGCTACCTTATCTCTACTGCATAAACAGTTTGTTCCACGTCAGCCTTGGACATGGCTCCTGCAATGTCTATTGTTTACGTAGCCTTTCACTGTTATCAGGTCTTAGAATGTGGTTTCTTTCTGTCTTGAGGCCTCAATTATTCACAATATTTATTAACGACTTAGATGAAGGCATAGATAGTCTCATATCTAAGTTTGCCGATGACACAAAGATTGGTGGCATTGTAAGCAGTGTAGATGAAAACATAAAATTACAAAGCGATATTGATAGATTAGGTGAATGGGCAAAACTGTGGCAAATGGAATACAATGTAGACAAATGTGAGGTCATCCACTTTGGATCAAAAAAGGATAGGACAGGGTACTTTCTAAATGGTAAAAAGTTAAAAACAGTGGATGTCCAAAGGGACTTGGGGGTTCAGGTACATAGATCATTGAAGTGTCATGAACAGGTGCAGAAAATAATCAATACGGCTAATGGAATGCTGGCCTTTATATCTAGAGGACTAGAGTACAAGGGGGCAGAAGTGATGCTGCAGCTATACAAAACCCTGGTTAGACCGCACCTGGAGTACTGAGAGCAGTTCTGGGCACCGCACCTTCGGAAGGACATATTGGCCTTGGAGGGAGTGCAGCGTAGGTTTACTAGAATGATACCCGGACTTCAAGGGTTAAGTTACGAGGCGAGATTACACAAATTGGGGTTGTATTCTCTGGAGTTTCGAAGGTTAAGGGGTGATCTGATCGAAGTTTATAAGATATTAAGGGGAACAGATAGGGTGGATAGAGAGAAACTATTTCCGCTGGTTGGGGATTTTAGGAGTAGGGGGCACAGTCTAAAAATTAGAGTCAGACCTTTCAGGAGCGAGATTAGAAAACATTTCTACACACAAAGGGTGGTAGAAGTTTGGAACTCTCTTCCGCAAACGGCAATTGATACTAGCTCAATTGCTAAATTTAAATGTGAGATAGATAGCTTTTTGGCAACCAAAGGTATTAAGGGATATGGGCCAACGGCAGGTGTATGGAGTTAGATCACAGATCAGCCATGATCTTATCAAATGGCGGAGCAGGCACGAGGGGCTGAATGGCCTACTCCTGTTCCTATGTTCTCCAGCAGCCACATCTCTTGTTTTGGTGTAAACCACCTTCTGACGTTATAGCATCTCGAAACGGGCCATCTCTTGACTTTTGGGTGTTTATAGTTCTGAAGTTTCGGCATTCTCTTTTTTTTTACCAACTGTTTTTGTTCACGCACATCAAGACACGACTTCGCCGCGCCGCCCCCCACCCCTCCAACCCCTGTTAACATCCACCCTCTTCCAATAATGCGTGGGAGCTTTATGGGAACAATGCGAGATGGGATATTTGACCATGCTTGTTTCAAACCATATTCTTACAAGACCTGACTTAATTGGTCTCTACCCCTTTTTCCTCTTCAGTGTGCCTTGGGAATGCCGAAGAGGAAAATTCACCTGTATAACTTGTGACTTTCAAAAAGGCTTTAGACTTTTCCATTTTAGACCTACCTGTGCACAATTTACGATAATGGTGCAAGGTTATAGCTCTAAGAATATTCTTGTCATGCTGTTATGCATATAAGCTAGTACAGGGCATCTATTCCAAATTTTATGCAAGGCTTCAGGGAGCCTTTCCAGCAACCAGTGTTTGCGTGCTCTCACTGTCACTATCTTTTACCTTTGCAGGTCTGACAGAGGAAAAAGTAAAGGCGTACCTGTCCGGTCATTCCCATGTGCTCGATGAATTTGTGGCGGAGAGTGTTGATGTTGAAACAGTGGAGAGATGGCTGATGAGAAAACATGCCAGAAAAGAAAGTAAGCTTGCTGCTCAAGTCTAGTTAGTGGAATGTCTTAATTAGTACATGATGCTAAAACATTGTGCAGAATATATGTCCTACATTGTTGTTGATAGTACTGGAAAATGTAGACTTGTGCAGTCTAGTTGTAATGTGCTTTAACTGTAACAGTTGTATTTCCACATGCAAACCTGTGCTGTTTGGGTGCAAGCACTAATGCTCTCACTTGCTCTTGGAGCTTATGACCTAGGTTTTCGTTTCAATTAAAGGCAATATGGAAGATTTTCAACATGGAAAAAAGTAATTAATAAAGAAATAATAATTACATTTTAATTGATGTAATGGAAAGCCACCCAAACCTTAAAATGTGTATGTATTTCTTATTTGAGACATTTTAAAAAATTTTGTTGATCAGCCTATATCGAATCAGTCTAGGTTTTATGTGGCAGTGCATCCTTTTCATGAAGACTTTTCCTGCGCACCATATATTTTCCTCTGTATTTTCTCTTTTTTTTATTCCATATGCATTGAAGTATCAATACACCAAGTATAAGTATGAATATAATGAAACCATTTTCTCCATGTGATTTACAGAATTTATTGTTAAATCCAGGACAGTGCTTACTGTTTGCTATCACTTCGCTTCTTGCCCGTTTTTCTCTACATCGCTTTGTTGTTTGTTTTTCCTTGCTGCTGTTATTCCTTATTTGGTCTCAATACTTTCTGCTCTGGTTTTCCTTTACTTTTGCCGTGAGACAGTGAGCAGCAACAAAATGACCACCGAAATAATCTGGGAATTTTAGTGGCCATTTTGGAAGCTCACATAGAAATTCCAGAGAAACAAGTTTGTGCGAAATTAGAACTCTTTATCTTTGGTTGGAGAATCCCATTGAATTGGGAGCACTGCTGTTAGCATTTCATTTTGTTCGGTGCTTTGTGGTATTTCCTAGACTTTTTCAAGAGCAAGTATTTTGCATTTAAGTGGGTTTCTTTCATATATTTTCAGAAGTTAATTCAACAAGGGAAATTTTCTGCCACTTCATTTCTGATTGTTGTTGCTGGTACAAAGGATTTTATATGCAAGCAAAACATTGCTGTGTTTGACAGAATATTTTTACTTGAAATTTCAAGCATTTTGACAAACTAAAGTAATTTAGCCTTTAAAAGGCTAAGGAGAAAGTATTTCTATGCAGCCAGTTGTTTCTGATTGGCCTAATGTCATCCTATGTGCATAATGGGGGTGAATTTCTGTATGGGCCGTCCCAATTGTTTGCTGAAACTTCAGAAGAGCCATGGAGACGCCGGAAAAATAGCGTGAATGCTGTTTCATAGAATCATAGAAGTTACAACATGGAAACAGGCCCTTCGGCCCAACATGTCCATGTCGCCCAGTTTATACCACTAAGCTAGTCCCAATTTCCTGCACTTGGCCCATATCCCTCTATACCCATCTTACCCATGTAACTGTCCAAATGCTTTTTAAAAGACAAAATTGTACCCGCCTCTACTACTGCCTCTGGCAGCTCGTTCCAGACACTCACCACCCTTTGAGTGAAAAAATTGCCCCTCTGGACCCTTTTGTATCTCTCCCCTCTCACCTTAAATCTATGCCCCCTCGTTATAGACTCCCCTACCTTTGGGAAAAGATTTTGACTATCTACCTTATCTATGCCCCTCATTATTTTATAGACTTCTATAAGATCACCCCTAAACCTCCTACTCTCCAGGGAAAAAAGTCTCAGTCTATCCAACCTCTCCCTATAAGTCAAACCATCAAGTCCCGGTAGCATCCTAGTAAATCTTTTCTGCACTCTTTCTAGTTTAATAATATCCTTTCTATAATAGGGTGACCAGAACTGTACACAGTATTCCAAGTGTGGCCTTACTAATGTCTTGTACAACTTCAACAAGACATCCCAACTCCTGTATTCAATGTTCTGACCAATGAAACCAAGCATGCCGAATGCCTTCTTCACCACCCTATCCACCTGTGACTCCACTTTCAAGGAGCTATGAACCTGTACTCCTAGATCTCTTTGTTCTATAACTCTCCCCAACGCCCTACCATTAACGGAGTATGTCCTGGCCCGATTCGATCTACCAAAATGCATCACCTCACATTTATCTAAATTAAACTCCATCTGCCATTCATCGGCTCACTGGCCCAATTTATCAAGGTCCCGCTGCAATCCTAGATAACCACCTTCACTGTCCACAATGCCACCAATCTTGGTGTCATCTGCAAACTTACTAACCATGCCTCCTAAATTCTCATCCAAATCATTAATATAAATAACAAATAACAGCGGACCCAGCACCGATCCCTGAGGCACACCGCTGGACACAGGCCTCCAGTTTGAAAAACAACCCTCTACAACCACCCTCTGTCGTCAAGCCAATTTTGTATCCAATTGGCTACCTCACCTTGGATCCCATGAGATTTAACCTTATGTAACAACCTACCATGCGGTACCTTGTCAAAGGCTTTGCTGAAGTCCATGTAGACCACGTCTACTGCACAGCCCTCATCTATCTTCTTGGTTACCCCTTCAAAAAACTCAATCAAATTCGTGAGACATGATTTTCCTCTCACAAAACCATGCTGACTGTTCCTAATCAGTCCCTGCCTCTCCAAATGCCTGTAGATCCTGTCCCTCAGAATACCCTCTAACAACTTACCCACTACAGATGTCAGGCTCACCGGTCTGTAGTTCCCAGGCTTTTCCCTGCCGCCCTTCTTAAACAAAGGCACAACATTTGCTACCCTCCAATCTTCAGGCACCTCACCTGTAGCTGTTGATGATTCAAATATCTCTGCTAGGGGACCCGCAATTTCCTCCCTAACCTCCCATAACGTCCTGGGATACATTTCATCAGGTCCCGGAGATTTATCTACCTTGATGCGCGTTAAGACTTCCAGCACCTCCCTCTCTGTAATATGTACACTCCTCAAGACATCACTATTTATTTCCCCAAGTCCCTTAACATCCATGCCTTTCTCAACCGTAAATACCGATGTGAAATATTCATTTAGGATCTCACCCATCCCTTGTGGTTCCGCACATAGATGACCTTGTTGATCCTTAAGAGGCCCTACTCTCTCCCTAGTTACTCTTTTGCCCTTTATGTTTACCGCCAAAGTTACAGTGGACGACTGGGAGAAATTCTGCAGAAATTTATCCCTGGCTATATTTTACTAGTGCCTTGTCATATAACTAAATCTGATGGGACTGTACATATTTTCTTTTGTTCTTACACAATAATACAATGTTAATTTATTTTTGGATGTTCATTGAATTACAGATCTTTGGTTTATGTGTGATGCAGCTCACTTGGGCAATGTACAGATTTTATTTGCATACCCCCCATTTTGGTTCTTCACTGTAACTTCTCCTCACTGTATTTTATTGTTCAAGTGGCCTGAGCACTGGTGAAATGCAACCTATTAAGACTAGTATGTTTGAGTACCAGCTGAAGTTCGGACTTGAACTTGTGATCTTTTGATTTGGAGTGTTGTCTAGCCTTCTACCTGCTGCTGGAAATGAATAATAATTTTTGAATTCTCCCTTCAAGTACCACTGCCAGAGGTTCGCCTTACACAACGGTTCTAATTCTGTACAATCCGAGACCTTTTCATTCTATTTTTTTTCCCTGCATCACTGTACATTTGTTGAAAATACAATATACAGATTGGTTTGGGATAAAGGACATTTATAATAAAGGAAACTTTAACTTCGAAGTTTAAGTTTCTCTGAGATTATTAATCTTACGGATTCTTGTGCTTTCTTAATTAGTCCTTTTTTGCCATTAAAATGGTAACTGCCTCTTTAAGCACTGTGACATCTGCAAGAGATTTTCCGCTGGTTTTGTTTTATGTCTTTGGGTCAAAAGCCGAGGATGTAAAAATTGTAATCTTCACAAGTCTTCTGAAGTCTTTGCCAAATTGGCCGGAGGTTTTAGACCCGTATGGTGGTGGTAAAGTCCATGAGCTATGCAGTGCATTCATCCTGCCCAGCTTGTGTTTTCATATAATTCATAAACTGGCAAAATTAGTACAATAACCTGGAGTGACTACATAAATGGAAAAAATGTTTTCCAAAACGGTTTCCTATCCTTTGGAGTTTAGGGTCCACGTAGCATTGAGTTACTTAAATAAAAATAAGACGTGTTGAAATTGCACTGCGGGTGAATCAGCATGAGAAAGATAGTTTTAACATTTCGGTTGTTGTTTCACAATTCCAGCATTCATGTTTTTTTCCTTTTATCTCTGCACTGAATTATTGATTTTGTTCCTGTGTTCCTACTGATAAACGATAGCTGACCCTACACTTGCATAAGAAGGCTCACATTGAATTAAATGTGATTGCTGTAAGAGGATATTTGCTTGTAGCAAAGAATGTTGATTTTTTTTTTATTCGTTCATGGGATGTGGGCGTCGCTGGCGAGGCCAGCATTTATTGCCCATCCCTAATTGCCCTCGAGAAGGTGGTGGTGAGCCGCCTTCTTGAACCGCTGCAGTCCGTGTGGTGACGGTTCTCCCACAGTGCTGTTAGGAAGGGAGTTCCAGGATTTTGACCCAACGACAATGAAGGAACGGCGATATATTTCCAAGTCGGGATGGTGTGTGACTTGGAGGGGAACATGCAGGTGGTGGTGTTCCCATGCGCCTGCTGCTCTTGTCCTTCTAGCTGGTTGAGGTCGCGGATTTGGTATCAAAAAACTAATTCAGAAAGCCGGCTTGTCAAACATTATTGTTCTGAGAGATCTGAGTGGCTTCTCTTCTAAAAGCTCCAGTAAGTTGTATTGGATAATGGCCATGATGTGGAGATGCTAGTGATGGACTGGGGTTGACAAATGTAAAGAATCTTACACCAGGTTATAGTCCAACAATTTTATTTGAAAATTATTCGAAAGCTTGTTATTTTCAAATAAAATTGTTGGACTATAACCTGGTGTTGTAAGATTCTTTACATTGGATAATGGCAGCAGACCAGCTCCAGTCCTTCTGCGGCTATGATATGTAAAAGCTGCAGCTTAAGCTGGAATATATAAAAAGCTGTAACTAGTCCAGCCTGGCCAAAATAGAGCGATCAACAGTGTAAGTCACTCAAGACTAACTATACAGAATATTTGTAACAAAACTAAATACATGAGAAATACATGCATTGAAATACATAGACGTTATAACATGGAGACAGGCCATTTGGCCCAACCAGTCTCTTGCGTTTATTCAACAAATAGTTCTAATTATATTTACCCACCCTGTTCCAATATACCATCAACCCCATTTCCTTCATCCACCTATCTAATCTAACTTTGAATGTTGATCTAGTTTCTGCCTCAACCACTAACCCTGGAAGTGAATTCTATAGCCTCACAATTCTGTGAAGAAATCTCTCCTGCCCTCTGTTTTTATTCTCTTACATGTAACCTTTTATCTATGGCCCCTCAACTAATGGACATAGTCTGCTTCTATCTACCCAATTCCATCCTTTCATAATTCTAAAAATTTCTATTATTTCGCCCTGTAATCTGCGTCGTTCTAATGAAAAAAGACCCAACTTTTAAAATCTTTCTTGGTATTTGTATTTCCTCATATCAGGAAGCATCCTAGTGAATCTGCTGCATCTCTCAAGCCTCAATATCCTTCCTAAAGAATGGAGCCAAATACTGCACGTAGTATTCTAACTGAGGTTTTATATAGGCTCATCATTACCTCTTGGCTTTAATATTTTATACCTCTTCTTAAAACCTAGAGTTCTTTTAGCTTATTTTGAAGCCTTATCAACCTGAATATCCTATGTACCTGTACTCTAAAACCCCTTTGCTCTTCCACAGCATCGAGCCTATTTCCAATCACATTATAATGAATGCTTTTTTTTTAAAACCAAAATGTATCACCACTCTTACTGACATTGAATTCCATCTGCCACTTTTTAGTCCATTCCCCCAACTTATCAATATCATTTTGCAGTTTCCTTTGGTTGTCTAAAGAATTAACTATACCTCCTATTTTGGTATCATCTGCAAAATTTTACTGGGCACAGAGACAATGAGTTCAAATTCCACCAAGGCAGTTTGAAAATTGAATTCAGTGTTTTAAAAAAAAATGGAAATTAAAAACTGGTATCAGTAAAAGTGACCATGAAGCTCTGATTGTTGTTAACAACCCCACTGGTTCACTAATATTCTTTAGGGAAGGAAACCAGGCATCCTTACCCAGTGTGGCCTACATGTGACTCCAGTCCCACACAACGTGGTTGACTCTTAACTGCCCTCTGAAGTGGCCGAGCAAGCCACTAAGTTGCATCAAACCACCTTCTGAGGTCAACTAGCGATGGCCAATCAATGCTTGGCAGTGATGTCCGCATCCCATGATCGGATTTTAAAAAAAATACAGTGAACAGAACTGGCTCCAGAGGGGACACCATTACTTATTTCCAACCATTCTGAAAAACTGCCCTTTACTCCTACTCTCTGTTTTAAGAACTTAAGAAATAGGAGCAGGAGTAGGCCATCCGGCCCCTCAAGCCTGCTGCACCATTCAACAAGATCATGGCTGATCTTCTACCTCAATGCCATTTTCCTGCACTATCCCCATATCCCTTAATATCTTTAATATCTAGAAATCTATCAATCTCTGTTTTGAATGCACTCAATGACTGAGCCTCCACAGCTCTCTGGGGTAGATAATTCCAAAGATTCACCATCCTCTGAGTGAAGAAATTTATCCTCATCTCAGTCCTAAATGGCCTACCCCTTATTCTGAGACTGTGACCTCTGGTTCTAGACTCCCCAGCCAGGGGAAACATCCTCCCTGCATCTACCCTGTCGAGCCCTGTAAGAATTTTGTATGTTTCAATGAGATCACCTCTCATTCTTCTAAACTCGACAGAATACAGGCCCAGTCTACTCAATCTCTCCTCGTACGACAATCCCGCCTCCCAGGAATCAGTCTGGTGGACCTTCGTTGCACTCCCTTTATGGCAAGTATATCCTTTCTTAGGTAAGGAGACCAAAATTGTGCACAATACTCCAGGTGCGGTCTCATCAAGGCCCTATATAATTGCAGTAAGACATCTTTACTCCTGTACTTAAATCCTCTTGTAATAAAGGCCAACATACCATTTGCCTTCCTAATTGCTTGCCACACTTGCATGTTAGCTTTCAGTGACTCATGTACAAGGACATCCAGGTCCCTTTGAACATCAACATTTCCCAATCTCTCACCATTTTAAAAAATACTCTGCGTTTCTGTTTTTCCTACCAAAGTGGATAACTTCACATTTTCCCACATTATATTCCATCTGCCATGTTCTTGCCCACTCACTTAGCCTGTCTATATCCCCTTGAAGCCTCTTTGAATCCTCCTCACAACTCACATTCCTACCTAGTTTTGTGTCTTCAGCAAACTTGGAAATATTACATTTGGTCCCCTCATCCCAATCATTGATATAGATTGTGAATAGCTGGGGCTCTTGTACCGATCCCTGCTGTAACCCACTAGTCACAGTCTGCTAACCTGAAAAAGACCCGTTTATTCCTCCTCTCTGTTTTCTGTCTGTTAACCAATTCTCAATCCATGCCAGTACATTATCCCTAATTGCATGTGCTCTAACTTTGTTCACCAACCTCCTGTGTGGGACCTTATCGAAAGCCTTCTGAAAATCCAAATACTCTACATCCACTGGTTCCCCCTTATCTATTCTACTAGTTACATCCTTAAAGAACTTCAATAAGTTTGTCAAACATGATTTCCCTTTCATAAATCCATGATGACTCTGCCAAATCCTATTATTTTCTAGGTGTCTTGTTATCACATCCTTTATAATAGATTCTAACATTTTCCCTACTACTGATGTCAGGCTAACAGGTCTGTAGTTCCCTAAATTTTTTTTCTCTCTCCTTTTCTCCCTTCTCACCAATTTTTAATGCAGTTTTCTATCTTCTACCTAATTCCATACCCCTTAATCTTCTCTCATAATCCCCCCCATGGTATCTTGTCAACGGCTTTCCTAAAGTTCATGTACATTGCGTTTTCCCCATCTATCAAAGAATTTTATGAAGTTTATCAAGCACGATCGTCCTTTTTGAAATCCATGCTGACTACTTCTATTTTTCTTTATCCAGATACATGGTAATTTCACCCTTAATTAAAGACTCTTAAATTTTCCCTACCACTGATGTTTAGCTAACTGGTCTGTAATTATCCAGAATAGTGCTCTCTCCCTTTTCAGAAATGGGTCCTGCATTGGCATTCTCCAGCACACATCCACCCTTAATAAGAGTCCTGAAATATAATTTCTAGGTCCTCTGCAAATTCCTGCCTCAACTCCATCAGCATTATAGGATGTATCCTGTCAGACCCTGGTGGTTGTCTTCCCTCAGCTTCACTAACCTATCTAAAATTTTCCTTTTATCATCACATCGTTCATCTTGCTCTCCACCACTTCAGTATTCATCTTCTCTCTGTTATCCTTCTCTTTCGTAAAGACCAATTCAAAGCACTTATTAAATACCTATGCCATTTTTTGATCATCTACAAATTGATAATCATCTCCTCTCAGGGGTCCCACCTTGCTTTTAACCATTCTCTTTTATTGATGTATTTGTAAAATAGCTTACTGATCCTTTTGATTTTTTTGAATTTTTTTCCTCTTCAGCTTTCTTTATCCCACTCTTAAGCACTTTTCTTAGTTTTCAATATTCTCCTTTAGTTTTTTCACTAATGAACAAACTCATCAATTGAATTTCTTTGATTGGCTTTCTTTGTAAAGTTTGCAGTAACAGATGGACAAATGCTTCTTGGAGGGAGTGTAGCCACCCAATCCCTATTGGTTAACTTCTTCCTTGGAATTACACAAGCACGTCCAGTTACGGGAATGCTTGCCGATTATTTATGCAGATGTGTACATCTGATATTTACTGTGTTGATTTGATTGGCTTTTCCCTTATATACTTGATGTAGAGCTAAAGAATATACGTCTAGCATGTAGTCGCAGAGGTCATTTTAGGGGTAATAACTTCGTTAAAAGAACCTATTTTAAGTACAAAAAGAGAACCTATAAATTGGACCAAAATATTCAATTTTTGTCCATAGTACTGTGTTTCCTACCAATGGCACACGGCAAGCCAAGGTAGGTGTAATGTGAATTCTTAGCAAACTATGTGAAAGTCCCTGATCTTGCAGTGTATTCAAATGTGACAAGATACCTAGAATTTAACATTCCCAAAGGTTTTTAGCTGTGGTGCAGTACTGGCAGGTAAACCTTTTCCAATAAATTTTTAAAGCTGAAGCTTTCCTAGTTGCCAAGTGCATGTCAACTGCTGACTGTATTAGTCCAGAAATCGAAAGACTGCATTCCCGGTGAAGAGCCTTGCTTGATGGGAGCACAGATGGGAGAAATTGGGATGTTGTGAATTAGCATTGAGGAAGAGAAGCATCAACAATACTGCTGCATTCACCAAAACGGTGTTCTGGCTTCTGATTAGTTGGCAACCATGGCAACATGCAGTAATATGGCAGCCAGTAACATGAGATTCTCAGATCTGTGCTCCCATCGAGCAAGACTCCTCACTGGGAGAGGAGTCTTGTAATTTTGTTTGTATATGTCTGCTTGGTCAGGCTGATCCTCTCAAGAGGCTAGCCATTAATTGGAAGCTCTGCAGGTTACTATCACATCTAATCTCCTTCGATGTTGATGGACTTTGTTGGTTTGAGATCGGAGAACCAGAAAAATCATTCTTTTCCATCTGAATGTTGTCAATGTTACTGAGTATGAGAAGGAATAGAAAGAAAAGACAGGCTGGCATTTATGTAGTACCCTACCACTTCTTAGAAATGTTGCAAAGCACTTCACATACAGTGAACCACAGTGACAGTTATGTGTAGGTAAACTCAACAACCATATTGTGCACAGCAAGATCCCACAATCAGGAAAGAAATGAATAATCAGTTGATCTGTTTATGGTGGTGGTTGATGGAGTAGTGTTAGCCTGGACCTGAGAGAATTACATGCTGTTCTTCAAAGATTGTCATGTGATTGTTAATGCTTACCTGAATAGGCCAAAGGTAGCACCTCCAACAATGCAGCACGATTCAGCGCTTCCATAAGAACATAAGAAATAGGAGCAGGGGTAGGCCAATCGGCCCCTCGATCCTGCTCCGCCATTCAATAAGATCATGGCTGATCTGATCCTAACCTCAAATCTAAATTCATGTCCAATTTCCTGCCCGCTCCCCGTAACCCCTAATTCCCTTTACTTCTAGGAAACTGTCTAATTCTGTTTTAAATTCATTTAATGATGGAGTTTCCACAGCTTCCTGGGGCAGCAAATTCCACAGACCTACTACCCTCTGAGTGAAGAAGTTTCTCCTCATCTCAGTTTTGAAAGAGCAGCCCCTTATTCTAAGATTATGCCCCCTAGTTCTAGTTTCACCCATCCTTGGGAACATCCTTACCGCATCCACCCGATCAAGCCCCTTCACAATCTTATATGTTTCAATAAGATCGCCTCTCATTCTTCTGAACTCCAATGAGTAGAGTCCCAATCTACTCGACCTCTCCTCATATGTCCACCCCCTCATCCCCGGGATTAACCGAGTGAACCTTCTTTGTACTGCCTCGAGACCAAGTATGTCTTTTCTTAAGTATGGACACCAAAACTGTATGCAGTATTCCAGGGGCAGTCTCACCAATACCTTATATAACTGCAGCAATACTTCCCTGTTTTTATATTCTATCCCCCGAGCAATAAATGCCAACATTCCGTTGGCCTTCTTGATCACCTGCTGCACCTGCATACTAACTTTTTGATTTTCTTGCACTCGGACCCCCAGATCCCTTTGTGCTGCACTACTTTCCAGTTTCTTGCCATTAAGGTAATAACTTGCTCTCTGATTTTTCCTGCCAAAGTGCATAACCTCACATTTTCCAATATTGTATTGCATCTGCCAAATCTCCGCCCACTCACTCAGCCTGTCTATATCCCCCTGTAGGTTTTTTATGTCCTCCTCACTCTCTACTTTCCCTCCCATCTTTGTATCATCTGCAAACTTTGATATGTTACACTCGGTCCCCTCCTCCAAATCGTTAATATAGATTGTAAAGAGTTGGGGACCCAGCACCGACCCCTGCGGAACACCACTGGCTACTGGTTGCCAGTCCGAGAATGAACCATTTATCCCAACTCTCTGCTTCCTGTTAGATAACCAATCCTCCACCCATGCCAGAATATTACCCCCAATCTAGTGATTCTTTATCTTGAGCAATAATCTTTTATGTGGCACCTTGTCGAATGCCTTCTGGAAGTCCAAATACACTACGTCCACTGGTTCCCCTTTATCCACCCTGTACGTTATGTCCTCCAAGAACTCAAGCAAATTTGTCAGACGTGACTTCCCCTTCGTAAAGCCATGCTGACTTTGTCCTATTAAATTATGTTTATCCAAATGTTCATCTACTGTCTCCTTAATAATAGACTCCAAAATTTTACCCACCACAGATGTTAGGCTAACCGGTCTATAATTTCCAGCCTTCTGCCTACTACCCTTTTTAAATAAGGGTGTTACATTAGCAGTTTTCCAATCTGCTGGGACCTTTGTCGAGTCCAGAGAATTTTGGAAAATTATTACCAAAGCATCCACAATCCCTACTGCCACTTCCCTCAAGACCCTAGGATGTAAGCCATCAGGTCCAGGGGATTTATCCGCCTTGAGTCCCATTAATTTACTGAGTACCAATTCCTTAGTGATTTTAATCGTATTTAACTCCTCCCCCCACTAGAGCCCCCTGTTTGTCCAGTGTTGGGATATTCTTAGTTTCCTCTACCGTAAATACTGAAACAAAATATTTGTTCAGCATTTTTGCCATCTCCATGTTTCCCACCATTAATTTCCCGGTCTCATCCTCTAAGGGACCTACGTTTGCCTTAGCCACCCTTTTTCTTTTTATATAACTGTAGAAACTCTTGCTATCTGTATTTATATTTTTTGCTGGTTTATTTTCATAATCTATCTTCCCTTTCTTAATCAATCCTTTAGTTACTTTTTGCTGTCTTTTGAAGACTTCCCAATCTTCTGTCTTCCCACTAAGTTTGGCTACCTTATATGTCCTTGTTTTTAGTCCGATACTATCCTTAATTTCTTTACTAAGCCACGGATGGCTGTCATTTCTTTTACACCCTTTTTTCCTCCATGGAATATATATTTTTTGAAAGTTGTAAAATAACTCCTTGAATGAACACCAATGCTAATGTACCGTCTTACCCTTTAATCTATTTTCCCAGTCCACTTTAATCAATTCTGCTCTCATACCATCATAGTCTCCTTTATTCAAGCTCAGTACGCTTGTTTGAGAACCAAGCTTCTCACCCTCTAATTGGATATGGAATGTCACCATGTTATGGTCACTCATTCCAAGGGGATCCTTAACTAGGACATTATTAATTAATCCTGACTCATTACACAGGACCAGGTCCAAGGTTGCTTGCCTCCTTGCAGGATCAGTTACATACTGCTCAAGAAATCTATCCCTAATGCACTCAATAAACTCTTCCTCAAGGCTGCCCTGCCCAATTTGATTTGTCCAGTTAATATGATAGTTAAAATCCCCCATAATTATAGCTGTTCCCTTATTACATGCCCTGACTATTTCCTGATTAATACTTCTTCCAGCAGAGTTGCAACTATTAGGAGGCCTATATACTATGCCCACTAGTGTTTTTTTCCCCTTATTATTCCTCATCTCTACCCAAACTATTTCATTATCCTGATCCTTTGTCCCAATATCATTTCTCTGTGTTACAGTGATTCCTTCCTTTATTAACATAGCCACCCCACCTCCCCTTCCTTCCTGCCTGTCCTTCCTGATTGTTAAATACCCTGGCATATTTAATTCCCAGTCGTTGTCACCCTGCAGCCATGTTTCTGTCATGGCCACAAGATCATACCCATACGTAGTTATTTGTGCCGTTAACTCGTCCATTTTGTTACGAATGCTATGTGCATTCAGATAAAGAACTTTCAAATATGTTTTGTGACACTTAGTTCCTGCTTTTTCCTTTTTTAACACTTTACCTTTTACTACATACCTTCTGTCCCTGACCCGCTTTCCTTTGTCTCCCTGCTCAGGTTCCCAACCCCCTGCCACAGCTTTGATGCTGGGTTAATCGCCTAACGCCTTCTAGTTTTTATTTTATCTGTCATGCCTAAAGTACACTTTCTTTCCGCTGCTCTACGCTTTTCCCTCTCACTTGTTCTTGAACAACTGTTTGTACTATTTGTATTGTAGATTTCCCCTGGGTCTTCCCCTCTCTTGCTGCTCTCAACTTTATTCCCTTCTGACTCCCCGCTCAGGTTCCCATCCCCCTGCCACTCTAGTTTAAACCTTCCCCAACAGCACTAGCAAACACCCCCGTGAGGACATTGGTCCCGGTCCTGCTTGCGTATAACCCGTCACGCTTGTACAGGTCTCACCTTCCCCAGAACCGGTCCCAATGTCCCAGGAGTCTAAATCCCTCCCTCCTACACCATCCCTGCAGCCATGCATTCATCCTGTCTATTCTCCTGTTCCTATACTCACTGGCATGTGGCACCGGTAGTAATCCTGAGATCACTACCTTTGAAGTCCTGCTTTTTAATTTATTTCCTAACTCCTTAAATTCACCTTGCAGGACCTCATCCCTTTTTTTAACCTATGTCGTTGGTACCAATATGGACCACGACTACTGGCTGTTCATCCTCCCCCTCCAGAATGCCCTGCAGCCGCTCCGTGACATCCTTGACCCTAGCACCAGGGAGGCAACATACCATCCTGGAGTCACGTTTGCGGCCGCAGAAACGCCTATCTGTTCCCCTTTCAATTGAATCCCCTATCACTATAGCCCTGCCACTCTTCTTCCTCCCATCCTGTGCAGCAGAGCCACCCGTGGTGCCCCGAACCTGGCTCTTGCTGCATTCCCCTGATAAGCCATCTCCCCCAACAGTATCTAAAGCAGAATATCTGTTTTGAGAGGGAGATGGCCCCAGGGGACTCCTGCTCTACCTGCCTAGTCCTTTTACTCTGCCTGGCGGTCACCCATTTCCTTTCTGCCTGCGTAATCTTTACCTGCGGTGTGACCACCTCACTGAACGTGCTATCCATGATAGTCTCAGCATCGCGGATGATCCACAGTGAATCCACCCGCAGCTCCAGCTCCGAAAGGCTGTTAGCCAGTAGCTGCAGCTGGACACACTTCCTGCACACGTGGTCGCCAGGGACACTGGTAGTGTCCATGACTTCCCACATAGTGCAGGAGGAGCATATCACGGGTGCGAGCTGTGCTGCCATGACTTGCCTTAGACTCTTAGACTCTCCTCCCGCTCTAGGTCTCTCCTTTTATACTGTGCTCACCTCTCGGACTCTCCTGCCTCACCTGTGACGTCGCACAGTAGTTGTCTCTTTTTCCCTGGAGCATCAGACTAAATTATGTGCTTCAGTACTGAAGCAGGGCTTGAACCCAGAATCTTTTGACCCAGGGATAAGAGTGTTACCAGTTGAGCCAAACTTGATGTTTTAAATAGAAAGAAGACATGGATAAACCTGCAGTGCCAGGTCATTAAGAAGATTCCGAATGCCACAACCAGATTATCTTAAGCAGAACTTTGGCAACCATTTTCTCTGGCAACTTGCCATGCAATCTATCTCTGGGTCGCCTCACTTGCTAGGATAATACTCTGAGTCATTTCATAACTGAGGGTCCACTCATGAGGCTGGGCCTTATTTCTGCTAATGACCTGCACCCCAGCAAAGTGTTCAGCAGAAAGATTTGTGAAGTTTTGTGGAAAACTAAGTGGGGTAATGAATACAAAAACATTAAGGATATTCAAAATGCCAGTTGGATGTCAAGATGGGAGAGTTAGGGTTTTAGAAGGATCATCTTTGGGCAGAATGGCCCATTCTTCACTTTTCTGATGCTCTTAATTCATAGCGTTGGTGCAGAGATGTTGGTACTGAATTCCTCCTTTTTTTTTATGCATATCATTATTGTGCTATTGTCTGTTCACAACTTGAGCCTTTTTGTGTCAATAGTGCTTGGGTCAGTTGCTTCTTCCTGGTATGCATCCTGTGAGGAACATGTTGGTCACCAAGGCAAATAAGGACAGAATGCAGCTGCAATTCTGCTGCTGAGACAATTATTTTGGGATATCAGCTGCCAAAGCTTGATTTTGTCTTCTTGGGATAAGAGTACTTTTGTGATACTTGTGCCAGAAAGTTTGTTGCAACTATCTCACAAAGAGCTTTGTGTGGGCACTATGAATAGGGCTGGTATTACCCCATGGATTTGCAAGTAAACATAGAATCCATAAATTACAGTGCAGTAGAAGGCCTTTTCCCACTGGGTCTGTGCCAACGAACTGGAGCTAACTGCTCCAATCCAATTTTAATGGTGATCTTGAATCTTTATTTCCATTCTGACCAAAGCATCTAAGTGCATTAATATTGCACTGTCAGAAGAGATAATGCCTTCCTTGAGGAACTGGTCTATTATGAAGGATGGATCATGTATTTCCGATAGCTGAGAATGTTTTCTTGAATAATAATGTTTTTTTTAATTCATTCATGGGATGAGGGCGTCGCTGATGAGGCCAGCATTTATTGCCCATCCTTAATTGCCCCTGAAAAAGTGGTGGTGAGCCACCTTCTTGAACCACTGCAGTCTGTGTGGTGAAGGTTCTCCCACAGTGCTGTTAGGTAGGGAGTTCCAGAATTTTGACCCAGCGACGATGAAGGAACAGCGATATATTTCCAAGTCGGGATGGTGTGTGACTTGGAGGGGAACGTGCAGGTGGTGTTGTTCCCATGTGCCTGTTGCCCTTGTCCTTCCAGGTGGTAGAGGTCGCGGGTTTGGGAGGTGCTGTTGAAGAAGCCTTGGCGAGTTGCTGCAGTGCATCCTGTGGATGGTACACACTGCAGCCACGGTGCGCCAGTGGTAAAGGGAATGAATGTTTAGGGTGGTGGATGGGGTGCCCACCAAGTCGGCTGCTTTGTCCTGGATAGTGTCGAGCTTCTTGAGTGTTGTTGGAGCTGCACTCATCCAGGCAAGTGGAGCGTATTCCATCACACTCCTGACTTGTGCCTTGTAGATGGTGGAAAGGCTTTGGGGAGTCAGGAGGTGAGTCACTTGCCGCAGAATACCCAGCCTCTGACTTACTCTTGTAGCCTTCCAAGCTGTAAAGATTTGTCTGCCTGGGTTATGTTACCTATAAAAGCCATGGCACTGTCCTTGACTGTCACAGAGGATTATGCAATAGCTGCACAGAAACTTGACCAGCTAAGCCTTGTACAAATTTCATTCTTATTTGTAAGGTATCGTGAGAATGTGGTCTTCTGTTTTGACCCAGTCCTTTCGATCCCATTCTCAAAGGACAACCACCTTGCCGCAAACTGGGCTTTTTCTGTCCATGGAGAAACCACTGGGGAGTCTGCTGCGGGCGGTATAAACAAGGGCTTCCTGGTGGCTTTGAAAACTCCATATAATCTGCCTAATTAATCTAGAACCAATGATTGCAAACTGTCCCAGAGTCTCCTGCATTATTTTAGTGTCAGATCCGACCACTTAAGAGAAAGGTATTGAAATAGGGAGAATGCATAAACTGATAAATAGAACATCTAGAATGGCTGTGAGCGCTCTGGTTCTCTGGGATATGAAGCTTCAGCTGTGAGGCTTTTTGGGAGTTGTATAGTCTTCAAAAGCAAGTGACTCAGTTCTTGAGTAAAACAATGATTAGGAATGGCTTCCTCTTCCTACTGATTCTCATTGATGGCATACTCCTTACCAAAGACATGACCTTCCTTGTGCTTTGTGGGTAAGTCCATTGGCTTCAAGGAAGGAGGTTGGAACCACAAACTCAGCAACTTTGGATGGGGCCAATTCAAATCTGTGATCTTATCAGTGCTAGATTCATTTGAAGTATCAGACTAGAGGAAAAGTTGAAGTGCCTATCTAAAGAAAGCTTGCCATATGTTGAGAGGTTTGCGATGGCAGAAAACATAATACGGATGCAGCCCTTCAGAAGCCTTGAAATGGGGCCTCCTCTGTCAACCGCTTGGAATTGCAGCTGTATTTGATTTTAAAGAAGTGGAGCTTGAAGTTTTTGCATTTGGAATAATGGAGTTTAGATATTTTTGTCAAAGAAAGACTTGCATTTATATAGAGCCTTTCACGACCTCAGGAAATCCCAAAACGCTGTACAACCAATGAAGTACTTTTGAAGTGTAGTCACTGTTGTAATGTAGGAAATGTGGCAGCCAATTTGAGCACAGCGAGGTCCCACAAACAACAATGTGATAATGACCAGATAATCTGTTTTAGTGATGTTGGTTGATGGATAAATATTGGCCAGGACACCGGGGAGAACTCCCCTGCTCTTCAACTAGTCCTGCGGCGAGAGTTTCAGGAGCTAGGGAGGAAGTTAAAAAGCAGGACCTCAAAGCTAGTAATTTCTGGATTACTCCCAGTGACACATGCTAGTGAGCACAGAAATAGGAAGATAAGGCAGTTTAATGCGTGGCTAGAGTCATGGTGCAAGAGGGAGGGCTTCAGATTCTTGGGGCATTGGGACCAGTTTTGGGGCAAGAGGGATCTGTTCAAGGCTGACTGGTTGTACCTCAACAGATCTGGGGTCAGTGTCCTTGTGGGGAGGTTCACTAGTGGGGGAGGGTTTAAACTAATTTGGCAGGGGGATGGAAATCAGGATGTAGCTTTAGAAAGGAGAAACATGGTGTACAAAGGAGTGGGAGAGACAGATAGCACTACTGTTAGAAATAGTACAGTGTTAGGTGGGAACAGACTGAGAGAATACGAGAAGGTCTATGATAGGTTTAGAGTGCATGTGTATAAATGCACAAAGCGTGTTAAATAAGGTTGGTGAGCTGCAGGTGTAAATAGTCACATGGGAATATGATGTTGTGGCGATAACTGAGACCTGGCTCAAAAAAGGGCAGGATTGGGTACTAAATATTCCTGGAATCAAGGTGTTCAGGAAAGATAGGGAAAGAAAAAAAGGAGGTGGAGGATGGTAGCAGTATTGATTAAGGAGAATATTGCATGCTGGAGAGAGAGGATTTCCTTGAGGGGGCAAGGACAGAATCTATTTGATTAGAATTAAGAAACAATAGAGGTGCCATTACACTAAGTGTATTCTATAGGCCACCAATTAGTGGGAAGGATACAGAGGAGTAAATTTGCAGGGAAATTACAGAGGGGTTCAAGAACAATAGAGTAGTGATAATGGGGGACTTCAACTATCCTAATATAGACTGGGAGAGTAATGGTATAAAGCGCAAAGAGGAGAAGGATTTTCTGAAGTGTGTTCAAGAGAACTTCCTTGATCAGTATGTTTCCGGCCCAACATAGAAGGAGGCATTGCTGGATCTGGTTCTGGGGAATGAGGTGGGTCAAGCGGAGCAAGTGTCAGTGGGATAACATTTAGGGAGCAGTGATCATTGTATCATAAGGTTTAGATTAGCTATGAAAAAGGACAAGGAGCAATCTAGAGCAAAAATACTTAATTGGAGGAGGGCCAATTTCATTGGGTTGAGAACGGATCTGGCCCGGGTAAATTGGAATGAAAGATTAGCAGGCAAAACTGTAATTGAACAATGGGCGGCCTTTAAAGAGGAGATGGTTCGGGTACAGTCTAGGTACATTCCCACGAGGGGGAAAGGTAGGGCAACCAAAGCCAGAGCTCCCTGGATGACAAAAGAGAGAGAGAGTAAGATGAAGCAGAAAAAGGGGGCGTATGACAGATGTCAGGTTGATAAGACAAATGAGAACCAGGCTGAATATAGAAAGTACAGAGAAGTGAAAAAGGAAATAAGAGGGGCAAAGAGAAATTATGAGAATAGACTGGCAGCTGACAATAGGGAATCCAAAAGTCGTCTTTAGGCATATAAACAGTAAACAGGTAGTAAGACGAGGGGTGGCACCGATTAGGGACCAAAAAGGAGATCTACACATGGAGGCAGAGGGCATGGCTGAGGTACTAAATGCGTACTTTGCATCTGTCTTTACCAAGGAGGAAGATGCTGCCAGTGTCATAGTAAAAGAGGAGTAGTTGAGATACTGATGGGCTAAAAATTGATATGAGGAGGTACTAGAAAGGCTGGTTGTACTTAAAGTAAATAAGTCACCAGGTCTGGATGGGTTGCATCCTAGGTTGCTGAGGGAAGTAAGGGTGGAAATCGCAGAGGTGCTGACCATAATCTTCCAATCCTCCTTCGATATGGGGGTAGTGCCAGAGGACTGGAGAATTGCAAATGTTACACCCTTATTCAAAAAAAGTTGCAAGGATAAACCTGGAAACTGCAGGCCAGTCAGTTTAACCTTGGTGGTGGGGAAACTTTTAGAAACGATAATCCGGGACAAAATTAATAGTCACTTGGACAAGTGTGGATTAATAAAGGAAAGCCAGCACGGATTGGTTATGAGCCAGTAGTGTTTAACTAACTTGATTGAGTTTTTTTTTTGAAGAGGTAACAGAGAGGTTGATGAGGGCAATGCGGTTGATGTGTATATGGACTTTCAAAAGGCGTTTGATAAAGTGCAAAATTGAAGCCCATGGAATAAAAGGGGCAGTGGCAGCATGGATATGAAATTGGCTAAGTGACAGGAAACAGAGAATAGTGGTGAACCCTTGTTTTTCAAACTGGAGGAAAGTATACAGTAGTGTTCCCCAGGGGTCGGTACTAGGACCACTGTGTTTTTTGAAATATATTAATGACTTGGATTTGGGTCAACTGGGCATAATTTCAAAATATGCAGATGAGACAAAACTTGGAAGTGTGGTGAACAATAAGGAGGATAGTGATAGACTTCAAGAGGACATAGACAGGCTGATGGAATGGGTGAACACATGGCAGATGAAATTTAACACAGAGAAGTGCGAAGTGATACATTTTGGCAGGAAGAACGAGGAGAAACAATAGAAACTAAATGGTACAATTCTAAAGGGGGTGCAGGAACAGAGAGATCTGGGGGTATATGTGTACAAATCTTTGAAAGTGGCAGGACAGGTTGAGAAAGCGGTTAAAAAGCATACGGGATCCTGGGCTTTATAAATGGAGGCATAGTGTACAAAAGCAAGGAAGTTATGTTGAACCTTTATAAAACTATGGTTTGGTTACAACTGGAGTATTGTGTCCAATTCTGGGCACTGCACATTAGGAAGGATGTGAAGGCCTTAGAGAGTGTCTAGAAAAGATTTACTAGAATGGTTCCAGGGATGAGGGACTTCAGTTACATGGATAAACTGGAGAAGCTGGGGTGGTTCTCCTTAGAGCAGAGAAGGTTGAGAGGAGATTTGATAAAGTGCTCAAAATCATGAAGGGTTTAGGTGAAGTAAATAAAGAGAAACTGTTCCCATAGGTGGAAGGGTTGAGAACCAGAGGACACAGATTTAAGGTGATTGGCAAAAGAACCAAAGGCGACATGAGGAAACTCTTTTTAATGCAGTGTGTAGTTATGATCTGGAATGTGCTGCCTGAAAGGGTGGTGGAGGCAGATTCAATCGAGGCTTTCAAAAAGGAATTGGATAAGTACTTGAAGGGAAAAAATTTGGATGGCTACAGGGAAAGAGTGGGGGAATGGGACTAACTGGATTGTTCTTACAAAGAGCCGGCACGGGCTCGATGGACCAAATGGCCTCCTCCTGTGCTGTAACCATTCTATGATGCACCGTGTGATCTTTTACATCCACTTGAGAGGGTAGACGGGGTCTCAGTTTAACCTCTCTACCTGAAAGACAGCACCCCTTAGTTCTGCACTGAAGTGTCAGCCTGGATTATGTGCTCAAGTCTTTGGAGTGAGACTTGAACCCATGACCTTCTGACTCAAAGGTGAGAGTGCTACCAACTGAGCCACAGCTGACATACGTAGGATAACCTTCTGCTGAACAAAATGGTTATGGTGAATGCTTTTATTGAGCTTATTGCAGGTTACTTAATATGTTGTCGGAAGTCAATGCAAGCCGCTATTTGCATAAGTCACTGGAAAAAATCTGAGACAAACAAATTTGATGTGCGTCTTGGAATTGGCATTGATTGAAGTTTAATAACTATTTGATCAGAACAGATCTACATATACTGGACAAGATAATGATGGTAACTTTTGAAAAAGTTACTTTGGAAAAGAACAGATGTGACAGTTTGAAATATCAGGTTTTCAACAATGTTGAGATACTCCTTTTCTAGAGAAGATAACTGAGTCGTATTCAGGAGAGGGAACCTTGGCTGCTTTCTCTCCCAGGGACGTTAAGATCAACCGTCGTACCCAACTGCTGACCTGACTGAAATCAGCTAATGTAATGCTTGTATGGCTACTTACTACACCAGGACCTGCCTTTACTCAGTAAGCGATTGGGGAGCCTAGGTACTATAGTTTTAATGGAGGACTTTTAATATTGGTTCAAATGCTGGGACAATCTCCTCTTCCTCAGTGATGTCTTTCTTTCTCTTGCTTTCCAGTGAGAAAGCAATAGTGAAGTTATGCCCAATTCAGGAGAATTGGAAGAATAGACGATAACTGGAGTTTGCCACATAAACCATAAAAAGGGTCTTGATGTGCCTCGTTTACCTTTTGGCAGAGCATCAGACCCTTTTAAGCACTAAAGTTAAACCTCATTTTGCCTTGTGTAACAGGCCTTAGCCATCCCTTGTGTCATCTCAGTGCTTGACTACTCCAGTGCTCACCTTATCAGCTTCTTGAACGTAGCCCTACATGAAATGCAACTAATTCGGAACTCTGCAGTTTATATCCTTTTTCAGAGAAACTCTTGCACACCCATTGCTCTTGTTCTCACCAGCTTCTACTGGTGCCAATACCCCTGTGCATTGACTTAAATATCCTTGTTTTCACCTTCAGATCACTCCACAACCTCACTGCAGTTTTATTCCCACGCACCTTCTACTCTTTTGGCCCTGATCTGCCTTGTTTCCCCCTCCTCATCGCCACACTCTATATTTCAGCAGGAGAGACGTCAGGCACCACGCCACTGCACTCGGGAACTTTCTTTTTAAACTCTTTCCTTGCTACCTCTCTCAGCATCTTCATAGGCTGCTCAAAACTTACCTTTCCAACTTATCTCTAATCACTTTCCCTAACTCTCTTCCACATCCACACTCTTAAGTGCTTTGGAATGTTCTGCATGTAAAGCACTTTATTAATATAAGTTGTATAACTGTTGAAAGTAGCATGATCCATTTAATCTGATAGAACTCTGTGTTAACTTTAATACAAATCATTTAAAAGATACCTAGTTTTATTTTTTTTAATAAGGTTAGGAAGTTCTTGAGCTAAGGGCTAAAGTATCCTAAAAATTGGCCACCTAGATGTATTGGATATTCGTTCATGTATTTGCAGCAGATGGTAGGAAATTTAAAGGTGAATATTGATTTTTACACAAACCATATTGATTGTAACTTATTTATAAACTTTATAAAATAAATTTACAGCAAATGCACCAGCACTTGGAGAAGCTTTCCATGTAGATGGCTCTATTACCAGCTGTGGTATGCATGCCACATTAACTGATTTTATTAGATTGTTGAGATGTATTCCAGTAATGTGTTTTAATTCACACACATTTGCTTAATGTGCATTATAAATTTTATTGATGTTGTAACTTGGAATGGCTGTATTAAACTGCCGCATTTTTATGGCTCATAAGTCAAGAAATATAACAGGAATGGCTTAAGACGAAGCTTCTGTGTTGTGTACTATGAATGCCCAATGTAATGCTGTATTTATATTGCCAAACTACTTCTACTTCGAGTACTTCTGTAATAGCCTTGGCTGGCAGTCCTGTAAAATCCACCCTGTTGACATTGTGAGAAAGATTCCACAGTGCCAGCAACACCGGACAAGCAATCTTGTACCTATACAGGTGTTTGAAAGTGACAAATTGCTGGAAGTTCCCTCATAGCTGGGAAAAGTCTGGATGGATAACTGTTTAAAAACTGCTGGTCTGTATAGGTGGATGAGCACCAACTGATGTCAACAGACACCGAAGGAAATTGTCAGAACAGGAGAAAAATCAATGGAAAGTGTTGAAATATTTTCTGGTGCACGCTATCACCTAAGTTAACAAAGGTTAAGCAGAAATAAGAGTGTTCGATATTTGCAATTGGTTTGAAATGTACATGTGATATTAACACACATGATCATAGGCTGCCAATAATGAACAGAACATTTCCCTTTCAAAACATTTTAAAACTTTATACATTTTAATGTAACTGGTACAATTAGTTTCTTTATTATTTTACAAAAGTATTGGAAGATAGTATGCAATGAATGTACTTCAAAAATACAATAAACCATTTAATGCAAGGAAGAGAAATGTGAACAGTGAATTCTGAAGAAGCAACATTAGTTTATTGTTAAAATATTCTGCTGTGGAGAGTTGCAGTTAGTCCTAGTGACCGTAAGCCATGTACGGTTTTAAAAAAAAAAGTTCGGCCACTGTTTCAGCTCTTGATTGCTACCAATTGTCTCTTATTGGAATTGGATGAGGACAAGGTTGGGTTTGACCGTAATGTCCCCGTGGAGGGTCAGTCTGCTCACACTTGCTGCTATGGCACACGTGTGAATAATGGCTACTTGAGCAAGTTATCAGATGGCTGCTGGCGTCTGTGGAACAGTAACCCGGAAAGAGCCACAGCCTACAGAAGAAAAGTAAGGGAGAAAATTGGAGGGGGAAACAGAAATTGTTGTGTAGATAGCAGTGTTGTAAAAACAAAATGTTCCTTGGGCCAGTTTGCTGTGAAAACACCTAATAGATGTTCATACGAGTAATAATAGTGTGTCCCTTGTACTCGAGGATAACTGTGCTAAAAATGAAGGGAGCATAAGTTCATGGTAGACGGGTGCATTGATGACCATGCAGGCTGAGTATTGATTATCGTAGTCTTCGTGCTGGTGCAGTCAGCACGATCCAGTACTTCGTTGTTAGTGATCTTGTCCGGCCACCGAATATGAAGTAAGGTGCAAAGGTATTTTTGGTGAAACCTTTCCAGCGGTTGAGTGTGCCTTCCATACAATGTCCATATTTTGCATCCATACAGGAGATTGGTAAGGACAATTGCATTATAAACCTTCAATCTTGATACCACGCTGATTCCAAACACACTTGGACAGTCTACCAAAAGCCATGCTTGCTTTCTGTGTGAGAGCTATCACTTCCTTATTGATAGTGGTATCATCATGTAGTACACTTCAAAGATGGGTGAACTCCTTGACCACATTCAATTCAGTTACACCAATAGTGATCGATGGTCTAACATATGGCTTCCCAGGAGTTGGTGGATACATTTCTTCAGTCTTCAGACTAATGGTAAGCCTGTAGCTTCTACCGAAAGCTGCAAATCTATCCATTATCAGCTGAAGAACCATCAGGCAGGGCTGTCATCAGCATACAAAAGTTCTTGTATAATTTGTTTGGAGACCTTAGTCGATGCTCGCAATCTTGGTAGATTGAACAGTTTCTCCAGTGTGTGGATTCATAATCCAACTCCCACCTGAAGATCCGTTGTTGCATCGTCCAGCGTATCCGCATAAAAGGGTGCAAATAGAACAGGGCCCAATACACATCCTTGCTTCACACCATTCGAAATAGGGAATGGTTCAGACAGAGTACCATCAATACACACTCTTCCACGCATCCCATCATAGAGCTGTTTCATAACTGATGAGAACTTCTCCGGACAACCAAATTTCATAAGCCTCAGCTGACTGTCGGTGTTGAAAGCTTTGGTCAATTCAACATATGCCATATATAGGTCTTGATTTTGCTCTCTGCAGTTCTCCTGAATTTGGCGAGCAATGAAGATCATGTTGGTGGTTTCTCAGCTAGCCCAATGAGTATAATACAAAGGTATATTGCAATCCTCTTTAGCTTTTCCAAAATTTATTTTGTTACCTTTGTCTCTGTCTCCCTCACTCTCTCTATTTCACTCACTCACTGTCTCTCTCACGTCTCTGTGAGAATTGTATATGGAGGTCCAACTTACTATAAAGTCTGGTGTATGTAGTATATTTTTTACTGGGGAATCACTAGTGCCTTCATGCAATTCTACTTGGGTGCAACAAGATACGAGCATGTCCCTGGACTATTTTGTCATCTCAAAGATACTTCGTATTTTACCACTACTTTAGACACATGCAGACATGGGACGGTTCCTTTTGTAGCTTATCCTCAGCTGACCTGCTGAACCACCCTCCAGGTCTCTTAAAAATTGAATAAGGAAAAGGGACAATAAAAAGAAATGAATAAAAGGATGACATAAATATAATGGACAAGTGATAAATTATTAATGATTATCGTATCCCATGGACTATAAAATGAGCTCAGGCCAGTTTTACAAAAACATGCCAATCAACCATTAAAGTTAGAAGCAGATTTTATACTACTGGAATTGTGCAGACATAAAAAGATTTAATAATTTGATTCTACCATATTTTGGAAAGGGACAGGTTGGACAACATTTTAGATTTTTTTGTATGTCTTAATTGGGAGCTTATTTGGTTACCATATTTGCCAATCAGATAAAGTGTTCATTTGCGTTTTTTTTAAACACATCCTCCTTCTAACTTGTGGGTTACTGCCTCCTTGTCATAACACTGAATAAATCTCATTTTTAAGATGCACTTTAGAATGGCAGATGAAATGTTGTATACTTAGTGTGATAAAACCAAGCATCTGAGCAAAGCTGGTGAATGTTGTTTTTACCAGCAAATCTGGTAAAGTTTTTTTTATTGTTACACTGATCATATTGTAAGAATGCAAAGCAGTGTTTACATTATTCAATGCTAATTATAAGAATTTCTAAAGAAATATTTCCAACATCATAATCTTTCTTTGGTTGTCCACTTGTTGGATATTGAAGGAAACCCATTACCATGTTTGAGTTTCCAAACCAAACTACTGAAAAATCCACACAGGTAGAGCTTCTGTTTGCCTGATGTAAGTGTGCTCACTCTACTTATAGGGACACACCTTCCATTTATCTAAGTCCAGGAAGCTTAGGTGGAAGTTGGCAGAGTCGAGCCTAAAACACCCCCAAGTATGCACAAAGGTAGTGCTGAAATTTTGTACACAGCCTACATACAGAGCACTTGTAAGCTAGGACCACCCTACCTGCAGTGGACTGGAAAGTTGAGTAAGTTTAACCTTTTAGGTCCCTTGTTAGGGAGTCCGACTCACTGATCACTCATCAGAGGTGCACTGCAAAACCTGCCTGACTCAGATATTGGATTACTGAGTCTACCGTGGAGGGTTGACTTGTTTACCAACTTCCATTGGCAGGTGTGGAACCACCTCAGCTGCAAAAAGAGCCCACTTATCTTCTATCCCCTCTTCCCCAAGGAAGATAATCACCAGTTGATCAACTAATGTGTGTAAAAGGATGGGAATTGCTGGTGGTAGGAGGGTGGGGGTAGTTCAACCAGAGGAGGATATGAAAGAGTAGGAGAAACTTGACAGAGTACACCATATTGTGTGCTAATGATTTCCCTACAGTAGAAAGTTGAGTTGGGGGGGGGCGGGGAAAAGTGTGCAACACTTGCAGTGCCATGCTTCAAATCTCCTTCGACATCAACGAGCTGTTTTTGTGAAGAACATATTTGTCAGCCTGAACCATTTTGTAATGGCTTCTTACCTGTCTCTTAGCTCCTCGTTTACAAACAAGTGCACATCCGAAGGGGAGATGATTTCCAGCAAACTAAGTACATGATAAACAATGTTACGTTTTTAAAGATTTGACGGCTCCTGAAATTACAATTGTCTGAAAGTCAAATAGCGCATCTTAATTGTATAGTTCTAACAGTTCATGGAATTTTGTCCACATAGGTGAAATGTTGCAGAGGTTAGCAGTCGCCACTTCAGATATGCAGGCAACCAAAAGCACAGACAGTTCTAGGGGTGAGTCTATTGAATGAGGAAGCATTAAGTGGTAATCGCTTAGCAGTAAAGATAGCATCCAAAATATAATGGTGCATTAAGAAGCAGACCCAACCTTGGGACATCCTTTGTTCAAAATAAATACTGTCTTGCAACACGAATGATTTTCACATTTTTCTTATCATTTAATGGTTTCAGATTTAATCATTGATCTCGAATTAACTCAATTTGATAAGCATGCACAATTCTGACGCCCTTCCTCCTTTTCCGACCTGCTTTCTTGATTCCTTCCTATCTTTCTCTTCACTTGACCTCTCCTCTTCCTTCCCTCCCCTCTCTTCCTCTCCTGTCCCACGCTCGCTCCGCTGCTCTCTCTTACTCTTCTCTCTCCCTCCCGCCCTCCCTCACTCTGCTTCCTTTCTTCCTCCCACTGACAGTCCCTCTCTCCTTCTTCCTCCCTCCCACCCTGTTTCCTTCCTTCCTCCCACTCCCTCTGATTCATCCCTCCCTCTGATTCCATCCTTCCTCCCTCCCTCCCTCCCTCCCTCTGATTCCATCCTCCCTCCCTCCCTCCCTCCCTCCCTCCCTCTGATTCCATCCTCCCTCCCTCCCTCCCTCCCTCCCTCTGATTCCATCCTCCCTCCCTCCCTCCCTCCCTCCCTCTGATTCCATCCTTCATTCCTCCCTCTGATTCCTTCCTTCCTCCCTCTGATTCCATCCTTCCTTCCTCCCTCTGATTCCATCCTTCCTTCCTCCCTCTGATTCCATCCTTCCTTCCTCCCTCTGATTCCATCCTTCCTTCCTCCCTCTGATTCCATCCTTCCTTCCTCCCTCTGATTCCATCCTTCCTTCCTCCCTCTGATTCCATCCTTCCTTCCTCCCTCTGATTCCATCCTTCCTTCCTCCCTCTGATTCCATCCTTCCTTCCTCCCTCTGATTCCATCCTCCCTCCCTCCCTCCCTCCCTCCCTCCCTCACTCTGATTCCATCCTTCCTTCCTCCCTCTGATTCCTTCCTTCCTCCCTCTGATTCCATCCTTCCTTCCTCCCTCTGATTCCATCCTCGCTCCCTCTGATTCCATCCTCGCTCCCTCTGATTCCATCCTCGCTCCCTCTGATTCCATCCTCCCTCCCTCTGATTCCATCCTCCCTCCCTCTGATTCCATCCTCCCTCCCTCTGATTCCATCCTCCCTCCCTCTGATTCCATCCTCCCTCCCTCTGATTCCATCCTCCCTCCCTCTGATTCCATCCTCCCTCTCTCCCTCCCTCCATCCCTCCCTCTCTCCCTCCCTCCATCCCTCCCTCTGATTCCATCCTCCCTCCCTCCCTCTGATTCCATCCTCCCTCCCTCCCTCCCTCTGATTCCATCCTCCCTCCCTCCCTCCCTCTGATTCCATCCTCCCTCTCTCCCTCCCTCTCTCCCTCCCTCCATCCCTCCCAATGATTCCATCCTCCCTCCCTCCCTCTGATTCCATCCTCCCTCCCTCCCTCCCTCTGATTCCATCCTCCCTCCCTCTGATTCCATCCTCCCTCCCTCTGATTCCATCCTCCCTCCCTCTGATTCCTTCCTTCCTTCCATCCCTCTGATTCCTTCCTTCCCTCCCTCTGATTCTTTCCTTCCCTCCCTCTGATTCCTTCCTTCCCTCCCTCTGATTCCTTCCTTCCCTCCCTCTGATTCCTTCCTTCCTTCCTTCCCTCCCTCTGATTCCTTCCTTCCTTCCTTCCCTCCATCTGATTCCTTCCTTCCTTCCCTCCCTCTGATTCCTTCCTTCCTTCCCTCCCTCTGATTCCTTCCTTCCTTCCTTCCCTCCCTCTGATTCCTTCCTTCCTTCCTTCCCCTCCCTCCCTCTGATTCCTTCCTTCCTTCCTTCCTTCCCCTCCCTCCCTTCCTTCCCCTCCCTCCCTCTGACCCCTCCCTTCCTTCCCCTCCCTCCCTCTGACTCCTTCCTTCCTTCCCCTCCCTCCCTCTGACTCCTTCCTTCCTTCCTTCCTTCCCCTCCCTCCCTCTGATTCCCTCCTTCCTTCCTTCCTTCCCCTCCCTCCCTCTGATTCCCTCCTTCCTTCATTCCTTCCCCTCCCTCCCTCTGATTCCCTCCTTCCTTCCTTCATTCCCCTCCCTCCCTCTGATTCCTTCCTTCCTTCCTTCCTTCCTTCCCCTCCATCCCTCCGATTCCTTCCTTCCTTCCTTCCTTCCTTCCTTCCTTCCTTCCCTCTGATTCCTTCCTTCCTTCCTTCCTTCCTTCCTTCCCTTCCTTCCCTCTGATTCCTTCCTTCCTTCCTTCCCTCCCTCCCTCTGATTCCTTCCTTCCCTCCCTCCCTCTGATTCCTTCCTTCCCTCCCTCCCTCTGATTCCTTCCTTCCCTCCCTCCCTCTGATTCCTTCCTTCCTTCCTTCCCTCCCTCCCTTCCTTCCTTCCTTCCTTCCTTCCTTCCTTCCTTCCTTCCTTCCTTCCTTCCTTCCTTCCTTCCTTCCTTCCTTCCCTCCCTCCCTCTGATTCCTTCCTTCCTTCCTTCCTTCCCTCCCTCCCTCTGATTCCTTCCTTCCTTCCTTCCTTCCCTCCCTCCCTCTGATTCCTTCCTTCCTTCCTTCCTTCCCTCCCTCCCTCCCTCCCTCCCTCTGATTCCTTCCTTCCTTCCTTCCTTCCTTCCCTCCCTCCCTCTGATTCCTTCCTTCCTTCCTTCCTTCCCTCCCTCCCTCTGATTCCTTCCTTCCTTCCTTCCTTCCCTCCCTCCCTCTGATTCCTTCCTTCCTTCCTTCCTTCCCTTCCCTCCCTCCCTCTGATTCATTCCTTCCTTCCTTCCTTCCTTCCCTCCCCTCCCTCACTCTGATTCCTTCCTTCCTTCCTTCCTTCCTTCCTTCCTTCCTTCCCCTCCCTCACTCTGATTCCTTCCTTCCTTCCTTCCTTCCTTCCTTCCTTCCTTCCTTCCCCTCCCTCACTCTGATTCCTTCCTTCCTTCCTTCCTTCCTTCCTTCCTTCCTTACTTCCTTCCTTCCTTCCCCTCCCTCACTCTGATTCCTTACTTCCTTCCTTCCTTCCCCTCCCTCACTCTGATTCCTTCCTTCCTTCCTTCCTTCCTTCCCCTCCCTCACTCTGATTCCTTCCTTCCTTCCTTCCTTCCTTCCTTCCTTCCTTCCTTCCTTCCTTCCTTCCTTCCTTCCCCTCCCTCCCTCTGATTCCTTCCTTCCTTCCTTCCTTCCTTCCCCTCCCTCCCTCTGATTCCCTCCTTCCTTCCTTCCTTCCCCTCCCTCCCTCTGATTCCCTCCTTCCTTCATTCCTTCCCCTCCCTCCCTCTGATTCCCTCCTTCCTTCCTTCATTCCCCTCCCTCCCTCTGATTCCTTCCTTCCTTCCTTCCTTCCTTCCCCTCCCTCCCTCCGATTCCTTCCTTCCTTCCTTCCTTCCTTCCTTCCCCTCCCTCACTCTGATTCCTTCCTTCCTTCCTTCCTTCCTTCCTTCCGATTCCTTCCTTCCTTCCTTCCGCTCCCTCCCTCCGATTCCTTCCTTCCCCTCCCTCCCTCTGATTCCTTCCTTCCTTCCTCGCTCCCTCTGATTCCTTCCTTCCTTCCTTCCTTCCCCTCCCTCCCTCCGATTCCTTCCTTCCTTCCTTCCTTCCTTCCTTCCTTCCTTCCTTCCTTCCTTCCTTCCTTCCTTCCCCTCCCTCACTCTGATTCCTTCCTTCCTTCCTTCCTTCCGATTCCTTCCTTCCTTCCTTCCTTCCGCTCCCTCCCTCCGATTCCTTCCTTCCCCTCCCTCCCTCTGATTCCTTCCTTCCTTCCTCGCTCCCTCTGATTCCTTCCTTCCTTCCTCGCTCCCTCGCTCCCTCTGATTCCTTCCTTCCTTCCTTCCTTCCTTCCCTCCCCTCCCTCCCTCTGATTCCTTCCTTCCATCCTTCCTTCCCCTCCCTCCCTCTGATTCCTTCCTTCCTTCCTTCCTTCCTTCCTTCCTCTCCCTCCCTCTGATTCCTTCCTTCCTTCCTTCCTTCCCCTCCCTCCCTCTGATTCCTTCCTTCCTTCCTTCCTTCCCCTCCCTCCCTCTGATTCCTTCCTTCCTTCCTCGCTCCCTCGCTCCCTCTGATTCCATTCTTCCTTCCTTCCCCTCCCTCCCTCTGATTCCTTCCTTCCATCCTTCCTTCCCCTCCCTCCATCTGATTCCTTCCTTCCTTCCCCTCCCTCCCTCTGATTCCTTCCTTCCTTCCTTCCTTCCCCTCCCTCCCTCTGATTCCTTCCTTCCTTCCTTCCTTCCTTCCTTCCTTCCTTCCTTCCTTCCTTCCTTCCTTCCCCTCCCTCCCTCTGATTCCTTCCTTCCTACCTTCCTTCCTTCCTTCCTTCCCCTCCCTCCCTCTGATTCCTTCCTTCCTTCCTTCCCCTCCCTCCCTCTGATTCCTTCCTTCCTTCCTTCCTTCCTTCCCCTCCCTCCCTCTGATTCCTTCCTTCCTTCCTTCCTTCCCCTCCCTCCCTCTGATTCCTTCCTTCCTTCCATCCCCTCTCTCCCTCTGATTCCTTCCTTCCTTCCTTCCTTCCCCTCCCTCCCTCCCTCTGAGTTCCTTCCTTCCTTCCTTCCTTCCCCTCCCTCCCTCTGAGTCCTTCCTTCCTTCCTTCCCCTCCCTCCCTCCCTCTGATTCCTTCCTTCCTTCCTTCCTTCCACTCCCTCCCTCTGATTCCTTCCTCCCTTCCTTCCACTCACTCCCTCTGATTCCTTCCTTCCTCCCTTCCTTCCCCTCGCTCCCTCTGATTCCTTCCTTCCTTCCTTCCTTCCTCTCCCTCCCTCTGATTCCTTCCTTCCTTCCTTCCCTCCCTCTGATTCGTTCCTTCCTTCCTTCCTTCCCCTCCCTCCCTCTGATTTGTTTCTTCCTTCCTTCCTTCCCCTCCCTCCCTCTGATTCCTTCCTTCCTTCCTTCCTTCCTTCCTTCCCCTCCCTCCCTCTGATTCCTTCCTTCCTTCCTTCCCCTCCCTCCCTCTGATTCCTTCCTTCCTTCCTTCCCCTCCCTCCCTCTGATTCCTTCCTTCCTTCCTTCCCCTCCCTCCCTCTGATTCCTTCCTTCCTTCCTTCCCTCCCTCCCTCTGATTCCTTCCTTCCTTCCTTCCTTCCCTCCCTCCCTCTGATTCCTTCCTTCCTTCCTTCCTTCCTTCCCTCCCTCCCTCTGATTCCTTCCTTCCTTCCTTCCTTCCCTTCCCTCCCTCCCTCTGATTCATTCCTTCCTTCCTTCCTTCCTTCCCTCCCCTCCCTCACTCTGATTCCTTCCTTCCTTCCTTCCTTCCTTCCTTCCTTCCCCTCCCTCACTCTGATTCCTTCCTTCCTTCCTTCCTTCCTTCCTTCCTTCCTTCCTTCCTTCCCCTCCCTCACTCTGATTCCTTCCTTCCTTCCTTCCTTCCTTCCTTCCTTCCTTCCTTCCTTCCTTCCTTCCTTCCCCTCCCTCACTCTGATTCCTTCCTTCCTTCCTTCCTTCCTTCCTTCCCCTCCCTCACTCTGATTCCTTCCTTCCTTCCTTCCTTCCTTCCTTCCTTCCTTCCTTCCTTCCTTCCTTCCCCTCCCTCCCTCTGATTCCTTCCTTCCTTCCTTCCTTCCTTCCCCTCCCTCCCTCTGATTCCCTCCTTCCTTCCTTCCTTCCCCTCCCTCCCTCTGATTGCCTCCTTCCTTCATTCCTTCCCCTCCCTCCCTCTGATTCCCTCCTTCCTTCCTTCATTCCCCTCCCTCCCTCTGATTCCTTCCTTCCTTCCTTCCTTCCTTCCCCTCCCTCCCTCCGATTCCTTCCTTCCTTCCTTCCTTCCTTCCTTCCCCTCCCTCCCTCCGATTCCTTCCTTCCTTCCTTCCTTCCTTCCTTCCCCTCCCTCACTCTGATTCCTTCCTTCCTTCCTTCCTTCCTTCCTTCCGATTCCTTCCTTCCTTCCTTCCTTCCTTCCGCTCCCTCCCTCCGATTCCTTCCTTCCCCTCCCTCCCTCTGATTCCTTCCTTCCTTCCTCGCTCCCTCTGATTCCTTCCTTCCTTCCTTCCTTCCCCTCCCTCCCTCCGATTCCTTCCTTCCTTCCTTCCTTCCTTCCTTCCCCTCCCTCACTCTGATTCCTTCCTTCCTTCCTTCCTTCCTTCCGATTCCTTCCTTCCTTCCTTCCTTCCTTCCGCTCCCTCCCTCCGATTCCTTCCTTCCCCTCCCTCCCTCTGATTCCTTCCTTCCTTCCTCGCTCCCTCTGATTCCTTCCTTCCTTCCTCGCTCCCTCGCTCCCTCTGATTCCTTCCTTCCTTCCTTCCTTCCCTCCCCTCCCTCCCTCTGATTCCTTCCTTCCATCCTTCCTTCCCCTCCCTCCCTCTGATTCCTTCCTTCCTTCCTTCCTTCCTTCCTTCCTCTCCCTCCCTCTGATTCCTTCCTTCCTTCCTTCCTTCCCCTCCCTCCCTCTGATTCCTTCCTTCCTTCCTTCCTTCCCCTCCCTCCCTCTGATTCCTTCCTTCCTTCCTCGCTCCCTCGCTCCCTCTGATTCCATTCTTCCTTCCTTCCCCTCCCTCCCTCTGATTCCTTCCTTCCATCCTTCCTTCCCCTCCCTCCATCTGATTCCTTCCTTCCTTCCCCTCCCTCCCTCTGATTCCTTCCCCTCCCTCCCTCTGATTCCTTCCTTCCTTCCTTCCTTCCCCTCCCTCCCTCTGATTCCTTCCTTCCTTCCTTCCTTCCTTCCTTCCTTCCTTCCTTCCCCTCCCTCCCTCTGATTCCTTCCTTCCTACCTTCCTTCCTTCCTTCCTTCCCCTCCCTCCCTCTGATTCCTTCCTTCCTTCCTTCCCCTCCCTCCCTCTGATTCCTTCCTTCCTTCCATCCCCTCTCTCCCTCTGATTCCTTCCTTCCTTCCTTCCTTCCCCTCCCTCCCTCCCTCTGAGTTCCTTCCTTCCTTCCTTCCTTCCCCTCCCTCCCTCTGAGTCCTTCCTTCCTTCCTTCCCCTCCCTCCCTCCCTCCCTCTGATTCCTTCCTTCCTTCCTTCCTTCCACTCCCTCCCTCTGATTCCTTCCTCCCTTCCTTCCACTCACTCCCTCTGATTCCTTCCTTCCTCCCTTCCTTCCCCTCGCTCCCTCTGATTCCTTCCTTCCTTCCTTCCTTCCTCTCCCTCCCTCTGATTCCTTCCTTCCTTCCTTCCCTCCCTCTGATTCGTTCCTTCCTTCCTTCCTTCCCCTCCCTCCCTCTGATTTGTTCCTTCCTTCCTTCCTTCCCCTCCCTCCCTCTGATTCCTTCCTTCCTTCCTTCCTTCCTTCCTTCCTTCCCCTCCCTCCCTCTGATTCCTTCCTTCCTTCCTTCCCCTCCCTCCCTCTGATTCCTTCCTTCCTGCCTTCCCCTCCCTCCCTCTGATTCCTTCCTTCCTTCCTTCCCCTCCCTCCCTCTGATTCCTTCCTTCCTTCCCCTCCCTCCCTCTGATTCCTTCCTTCCTTCCTTCCTTCCTTCCCCTCCCTCCCTCTGATTCCTTCCTTCCTTCCTCCCTTCCTACCCCTCCCTCCCTCTGATTCCTTCCTTCCTTCCTTCCTTCCCCTCCCTCCCTCTGACTCCTTCCTTCCTTCCTTCCTTCCTTCCTTCCTTCCCCTCCCTCCCTCTGACTCCTTCCTTCCTTCCTTCCCCTCCCTCCCTCTGATTCCTTCCTTCCTTCCTTCCTTCCTTCCTTCCTCTCCCTCCCTCTGATTCCTTCCTTCCTTCCTCTCCCTCCCTCTGATTCCTTCCTTCCTTCCTCTCCCTCCCTCTGATTCCTTCCTTCCTTCCTTCCCCTCCCTCCCTCTGATTCCTTCCTTCCTTCCTTCCCCTCCCTCCCTCTGATTCCTTCCTTCCTTCCTTCCTTCCTTCCTTCCCCTCCCTCTGATTCCTTCCCCTCCCTCCATCTGATTCCTTCCTTCCTTCCTTCCTTCCCCTCCCTCCATCTGATTCCTTCCTTCCTTCCTTCCTTCCCCTCCCTCCCTCTGATTCCTTCCTTCCTTCCTTCCTTCCCCTCCCTCCCTCTGATTCCTTCCTTCCTTCCTTCCCCTCCCTCCCTCTGATTCCTTCCTTCCTTCCTTCCCCTCCCTCCCTCTGATTCCTTCCTTCCTTCCTTCCCCTCCCTCCCTCTGATTCCTTCCTTCCTTCCTTCCCCTCCCTCCCTCTGATTCCTTCCTTCCTTCCTTCCCCTCCCTCCCTCTGATTCCTTCCTTCCTTCCCCTCCCTCTGATTCCTTCCTTCCTTCCTTCCCCTCCCTCCCTCTGATTCCTTCCTTCCTTCCTTCCTTCCTTCCCCTCCCTCCCTCTGATTCCTTCCTTCCTTCCTTTCTTCCCCTCCCTCCCTCTGATTCCTTCCTTCCTTCCTTCCCCTCCCTCCCTCTGATTCCTTCCTTCCTTCCTTCCTTCCCCTCCCTCCCTCTGATTCCTTCCTTCCTTCCTTCCTTCCCCTCCCTCCCTCTGATTCCTTCCTTCCTTCCTTCCTTCCTTCCTTCCTTCCTTCCTTCCTTCCTTCCCCTCCCTCCCTCTGATTCCTTCCTTCCTTCCCCTCCCTCTCTCTGATTCATTCCTTCCTTCCTTCCTTCCTTTCCCTCCCTCCCTCCGATTCCTTCCTTCCTTCCCCTCCCTCCCTCCCTCTGATTCCTTCCTTCCTTCCCCTCCCTCCCTCTGATTCCTTCCTTTCTTCCTTCCCCTCCCTTCCTCTGATTCCTTCCTTTCTTCCTTCCTTCCTTCCTTCCACTCCCTCCCTCTGATTCCTTCCTTCCTTCCTTCCTTCCTTCCACTCACTCCCTCTGATTCCTTCCTTCCTTCCTTCCTTCCCCTCCCTCCCTCTGATTCCTTCCTTCCTCCCTTCCTTCCACTCACTCCCTCTGATTCCTTCCTTCCTTCCTTCCTTCCCCTCCCTCCCTCTGATTCCTTCCTTCCTACCCCTCCCTCCCTCTGATTCCTTCCTTCCTTCCTTCCTTCCTTCCTTCCTTCCTTCCTTCCTTCCTTCCTTCCCCTCCCTCCCTTCCTTCCCCTCCCTCCCTCTGATTCCTTCCCCTCCCTCCCTCTGATTCCTTCCTTCCTTCCTTCCTTCCTTCCTTCCCCTCCCTCCCTCTGATTTCCTTCCTTCCTTCCTTCCTTCCTTCCCCTCCCTCCCTCTGATTCCTTCCTTCCTTCCCCTCCCTCCCTCTGATTCCTTCCTTCCTTCCCCTCCCTCCCTCTGATTCCTTCCTTCCTTCCCCTCCCTCCCTCTGATTCCTTCTTCCTTCCCCTCCCTCCCTCTGATTCCTTCCTTCCTTCCCCTCCCTCCCTCTGATTCCTTCCTTCCTTCCTTCCCCTCCCTCCCTCTGATTGCTTCCCCTCCCTCCATCTGATTCCTTCCTTCCTTCCTTCCTTCCCCTCCCTCCCTCTGATTCCTTCCTTCCTTCCTTCCTTCCCCTCCCTCCCTCTGATTCCTTCCTTCCTTCCTTCCTTCCCCTCCCTCCCTCTGATTCCTTCCTTCCTTCCTTCCTTCCCCTCCCTCCCTCTGATTCCTTCCTTCCTTCCTTCCTTCCCCTCCCTCCCTCTGATTCCTTCCTTCCTTCCTTCCTTCCTTCCCCTCCCTCCCTCTGATTCCTTCCTTCCTTCCTTCCTTCCTTCCCCTCCCTCCCTCTGATTCCTTCCTTCCTTCCCCTCCCTCCCTCTGATTCCTTCCTTCCTTCCTTCCCCTCCCTCCCTTCCCCTCCCTCCCTCTGATTCCTTCCTTCCTTCCTTCCTTCCTTCCTTCCTTCCTTCCTTCCTTCCTTCCTTCCCCTCCCTCCCTCTGATTCCTTCCTTCCTTCCTTCCTTCCTTCCTTCCCCTCCCTCCCTCTGATTCCTTCCTTCCT